>NC_088098.1:151854925-154254925 GCF_036370855.1 Dromaius novaehollandiae
ACCAGGAGGTGGTGTAATACAAAGGATGAGTGGTGTTGTTAGTGGCTGCCAGGAGTTTATGTGACAGCAATCCAAAATTTAATGTTTCACTAATGTGCAACTAGCTTTATGGTAAGCGTGAATGCTCACTGACTTTCTGGGATGAAAACAATGTACCTCACCTCCCATTAGCCAGATTCTAGTAATCGCATAATTCAAAGACTATCAAAAGCAGGGGAATGCCTCACATTTAATGGATTTAAGCAGACTCGTAGTGGTTAAATTAGAGGGTATTTCATCACAGACTGAGTGGCAAGTTATGTTTTCCTTTTGGTAAGCTGTTTTTCACTTTAATTAATGATTAATTAAAAAAAAGTCTATTCTTGTTCTTTAAGACATGATACTGGACTTTCTGAACTGGCGACAGTGCCATTCTGTTGAATTTTACCAGCTTTTTGAGTACAGCTTCAAGTCACCAGAGTGTGAGGCGAAGCCCTTAGAGGGCTTAACTATCCCAAGAAACTGACTGCTGTAGCTATAGTAGTATAATACATTCTCCCAAGGGAACCCTAGAGCTCCTACTTGGGTAGATACGCTCATTTTAGAATAAAACTGACTACAATTTTTGTGCGTTTTTTTTGTGGCTTACTGTGAAAGCTCCTTGTCAGCCTAGCTGTCCATTTTGATTTGAGATTTTGTTGCAACTGTGGGCAGAACTGACAGTGACCTTCCCTGTTTCACACTGTCTGCAGTTCAGTTTCATCCACTCAAGCCCATATGAAAAGACCAGAACTCTTGAACAAATGAAAACAAATGTTTTATTTACA
This sequence comes from Dromaius novaehollandiae, assembly GCF_036370855.1. Taxonomy (NCBI): domain Eukaryota; kingdom Metazoa; phylum Chordata; class Aves; order Casuariiformes; family Dromaiidae; genus Dromaius; species Dromaius novaehollandiae. The sequence continues at coordinate 151,855,732 of NC_088098.1, forward strand.
GGAAAAAATCTGTACACTGTGCATACATAAAAATATACAAAATCATAATAGAAAATATAAAAAGTGTTAAAATGTATACAAACACTGCTTAAAAATGTGACTCCTGTAAAATCTCAAGCTTTGTTATTAGAGTACACATTCATTTAAAAAAATCATCATACAAAATAATTCTCAAAGCTATTAAAAAAGTACACAGTCAATATCTGAATAGTTCAATGACTACATATCATAAGAGTGATGGGATGATATGAGTAAACGTAAGGCTTTTACGCACAACTCTTATTTCAAGAACGAAACGCTGAACCTGATCACTAAGCCAGAGAGACAAAATTTGCAGTGTCAAAAGTTATTTAATGATGCGGGTGTGCCCAGACACGGTCTACTTTAAAGTCCAAGTAGTTAAATCAGATATCTTCCTTGTGTTTGAGAGCATAGCTCCCAGGAAAGTTTTAGATGCTTTCTAATGACAGCCTTCTGAACTACCTACTTCAAAAAACAATTCCTTTTGTTCATGAACTTCAGAGAACATGAAAGGAGAAATACTAACCATTTATTTTTGCAGTCAATGCATCTAATATTCATTTCATGGTACTTCTATGTCATTGTCCAAATAGCATTTCCTACCCTTAAGAACTGCTGTAGAAGAAGGAGATGGAAAAAATATCAGTATGAATTGGATTAGTCTACATGTGTTTTGAATTCTTATTTATTTCAATTCATCTCTAAAATGATAAGAGTTCAATCTGTGCAACCATTTAGTGTAGACACTTGTCTTCATTCAAGAAGAAACTGTCTTGGTTTTGATGACTTTGGCAAGAGGTCTAGAGCAGCAAGTTCAAAATTTGGATGTTGTCACCAAAGAAAGTGTCCTGCGCAAAGACATGCAACGATTTAGTTAAATTTGTGCAGACTGAGTGTAGATCAGTCTAGAATATGTAAATTGTATGTCTTTCTCTAAAGGTACATATTTGTTGCATCATTCTAACTTCACTGACTTTATCTGAGTTTCACCAGCACAGTAAGGGGAAGAAAGAAGACTTAGTAGTTTAGTCCATGGAAGGACTGCCTGACGGTGAGGTTATGCCCGGATAAGCCTTAGAACTATAAATGAATGGAACAATGAAATAATTTTTTCTAGGACAAAGACTTTGGCTCAAAATGAGACAAAATCTTTTCATTGTTTGTCTTTAATAAACAGAAGAATACCTTGATTTAACCATCCAAAGGCTGAATGCAAAAAATAACAGAGCACCACAAGACAGAAAAGCTACAGAATTCACAGTGGAAAAAAGAGCATAATGAAATTCAACATAAATTCAGCACATTTACTTAAGCTGCTGCGGCGTTTCTATTTTGTTTTAATCAAGTGCAACTGCTGTTCACAGTACCAGGGCACAGAACGAGGCTCTCTAGCTTTTGAAGGCAATTTATTCCTATTTATCAGTAACCCCCGCTAAATTTAAAGCCTGCAGCATTGTAACAAGTGTGAAGGGAGCCCAAGGTGCCAACTAGCACTGGCATTTGCTTCGCTGATGATGTTGTATGCAGAGCCGCATTTGAGTAGACCTCCTCTATGCTGGCAATCCCCTCTCTTAGCATGTGATAGCCATGCAGGAGAGCTGCAAAGCCATGCCTGTATCTATTTTCCCAAACCCCCAAGATCTGGATGGGAAAATGCACTTCCTTTCACATTTGCTACATATAATATATGTATGTAAAAACAACACTGTAAAAAGTTACTATTATTAAAAGATATACAGATTCAGTGTTATTACGTACTCAATTGCTGTTTTAAATTGACTGAAGCCGATCCTTCGTAAAGATCTCTCTGCTTTCATAACGTCAGGGGAAATGCCTACAAATGCAAATATACTTGGTAGGCTCCTATAAAAGCCACCAATGCCAAAGCCACAGAGAATGCACACACTGGTGGCTGCAGCACCTCTATAGGTCCTTTATGTTCCCCCTTTATTTCTGCCCCTTTCCCCCTTGCACAAGACGGAGGTGAGCCCCCAGTTAGCAAATCGGATGCACTTGTATGGACAAGATGCGGCAGGAGGAGTAAACTCTCTGTTGAGGAATCGTAAGATGTTCGAGCAGACAGACCAATGAAACATCACAGTGGAAACCAGTGTTCAGAAGCCACTCTAAGGGTGCCTATTTTTTTCCAAGAGTATGGACATCACAAGGTGGTCTTCCTCCTCTGTGAACAAGCAAGGGCTTGTAGCACAGCTCTGAAGCATCTCCTAAAGTGGTGGTGCTACATCACCCACATCGACTTTTGACTTGTGAAAGGGGTGCTGACTGCCTTATAAATTAGGATACAGCTAGGCAGATACACACCAAATTCGCATGGAACTAGTTGCCTAGAGAGTCTGGGCGTATGGACAAAGAAAGAATTTCTGCTGGAAGGGCTGGGTTGCGCATAGTCCAATAGATTAAAAACATACAGTCTATTTTCTGATGTCCCAGACCTGGCTTTGCACTGTTATTTAAATGATGTATCAGGTAAGTATGCTTAACACTTGTTACGTGAAACTTTTAGAATTTGCATTGCTCTGTACAACAGCTATATGGACTATGCCGACAAATTACTGATGGAGTAATAAAACATAATCCTGCTGTGGATAATTGAGTAATGCAGATAGTATTTTTCTTCTTTGTGGAAATCACAGTTTAAGGTTAGTGGTTGCAGATCAGTCAAAAGTGGTGTGATCTTTTTCAGAACTTGAGAAATTCCTGCTTACAGAAAAGTAGCATATTCATTAGCTAACATATTTCATTTTCTAGAAAGCTAATTAACTCCTTTCCTTCACAAGCACATAGTAGCTAACCCAGCATAAAGGAGAGAGACATGTTTGACAGTACTTGTTCAGACTTCATATGTTTTGAAAACAAGGAACCAAATACATGGAAAAAATAGATTATTAGTTCTACTTAGATCACCTATTCTCCACAAGATTAAATAAGTGTTAAGCTTTAAGAATAAAAGTTGCTGCCATATGTAACATTAAATGTCAGTATGTAATTTATCCAGAGGCTAAGGCTAATGTGAATAAAATCTATTCATTTTGATATGCACCAAAATGATTTATGGACATTGCTATCCATACAACACAGAAGTACAGTGTTTAGATCATCTGGCCATACCTTCTGTCAATGAGAGGAATCTTAGAGGATCACAAAACCCAAATAAAATGACTAGATGGGAAACAAAGGCTAAACTGTATGTAGGGAACATATTCTTTGCTTTTGAGGAAGGAGAATCATCAGACTATAAGAGCAGAGTGAGAGAAGATGGATTCTGTGATCATACTTACATTATTATTGGAGAAGAAATAGTGATTAATATTGTGTTTGCACTCTCCAATTGCCTTTCTGTTGCTTAAGACCAAACATGAAAAACACTTTCCACCCTAACCACTCTGCTACTGTCTTCAGTGCCTCTTTAAGCTATCTGCCTTTTACTGAATGCACCAGGGTTGGATATAGCTGTGCTTTTATGTACGTAAACCTTTCTCCTGAACTTACCCTAACAAAAGGGTACAGTACCTAAGGGCACAGTGCTGTCAAAGAAAGAGAACATTAATGTCCTGCCATTCTGAAAATCTGAAACTGCAGTCTTGCTGTGGAAAATAATGTTTTAAATACATTAGTATCCATGTGGTTATTTAGAAGTGCCTTAGAGAATATCTTCATTGTGTGTTATAAAGGAAAATATCAGATTATCTCCATATGCAAGCCATACTCAGTTTTTCGCTGGCATTACAGTTTCTCTGGGGTATAGTCTTTCAAATGCTAAATAAAAAAAAATGCTGATATCCTCTTCCTCAGAAAACTCCTTATGCTTTCTTAAAAGCAGTAACTTGTGAACAAGTGAATTTGATCGGGATCACAGTGAAATACCTAACAAATGATGTCTGTGAACTTGAACACTATCTTTTCTATAAAAGGGTGAGCTCCATCTAGGTTTGCCTTCAGTGTGAGGTGTGTGAGCTACACAGCCTCTCTTGGACGTTTTTGGGTGGCTATTCTTTATCTGTGCACACTGGGGAAAGGCACCCTCAGGCATCAAGTCAGTCCTGCTTGATAGGCCTCCCAGGGAGAATTATTTTTCCTAACTGCGTTCAGAATGTTTGTTGCTTTCTGAAGAAAGGAGAAATTTCTCTTTTCCCTCTGCCCCACACAATGTCAGCATGGGGATCTGACATCAAAGATACGTCCAGTCATTTAACTGGTTTAGCTGTGTGCACAACAATCTCCATTTGCATTGACTTCATAGCCACCATAAGGCCCCTTATATTGCTAGAGGCCTGTAATTGAGCCCGTGTATGAATGAGAATTAGTCTACTCTAATCAATGAATGCATAGCTCAGAGTAGTGATTACTTCATTCTTGGAGAGTGTGAAAATCCCATGGAGCCACGAGAAATGCTGCATTGTTCAACTGGCAGCTCTGTACATGAACAATACAGGCTATTTCACAATGCCAGATTTAACAGTTAAATATGTTCATTAAAAAAAGTTACAATCTAGCACATGTGGCATAAGAGACCACCGACAAATTCTGACAGTCACACCCACAACAATACATTATATTTCTGCCTATGTCCTTTGCACCCTTCATGAGCTAAGCTTTTTTTCTTTAACTATTTGCAAAGCAATAAATACTCAGGCTCAGAAAAGAAGTATTTCTCATGCCTGCTACTTACTTACAATTTATAGACTCAAGACTAGATTGGTCTAAGACACATTTTTCAAGTATTCTCTTCTTGTTTATAGTACAACAGTAGTACCTTATTGCACATTGTTTCTGAAAGACTCTCTTCTACAAGTGTGGGAAATTGTTCCGTTCGGGGCACTTGACAGATTTGAACCCTGGCAAAATGACTTTCCCTTTCCGAAACAAATCATCCTGCAAACCTTTGTTCATCCTCTGAACCAACAGCTTCTCATAGAGCAGTGGATGGTAGGCCCCTAAGGTACAAGCTGCATCATAGTAGAGTTCATGGTAGTGACATAGGTCGGTCTGTCGGACTGAAGGGATGTATTCATACACGTGCACTTCATTACACATGGACATCATGATGAGGATACCTGGAGCAGAAAGTGAGAGCAAAAATGAACCCCACATTTCACCCTTCTGCCAGCATTTCCCCTGCAATCATCCAGTCTAGTTTTTCTTCCTTGCTTTCATTCATGTGTTGCACACCCTGTGGATTACTTTGTGCTTACATAAAATCATTCTGTGAGGTAATAGTTCCATTTTAGTAGGGCAGCTTTCACTTGTCACTGATATATAAAGACTGCAATCCCTTGCAGAGCAGACAGGGCAGCACACTGTGCATAAGGAAAGAATGAGAAGCCTGTAAATGCCTGGCATCCCATCACCAGCCTCCCAGAGTGAGGAAACCGCTTTCTGTAACACATCCCTTTTTTGTATATTACTGACGCTTGAAGTTACTTAGCAAGACAGATGAGGCCTTTACATTCACTTGCAGAGTACGGAACACATACACACAGAACTGTTTGTCTCTTTGGGATTTTAGGAGCTTTTCTTGGTGTTTCTGCCTTTCTTGGTATTTCTGCCATTTCCACAGCTAAACTCTGACCTGCCATGTACAGGCGGTATAAACAGGTATGCCCTTTTTAACCTTCTCTGTGCTTTCAGATATTTATTTCTTGCAAATATTTACACACATGCTTAATTTCAAGGATATGAAGAATCTGACTGACTTCCCTTTCCTTTTTTGTACATCATGGCAAGGAGAAACAAGAATAGAAAGATGGGCCAGTATCACCTATGTTTCTCCCTTTGACTTTTGGATGGTTGATTGAAATCATTGACACGAGTACAGTATTACTGTACTCCTTGAACATGCTCTCCTTATCATAATTTTTTTTTTTTTCAGTCTGGAACTAAACCTATTCCACTTTTTCCATCCACTTGCTTCTTTCCACACAGGAAAACATTGTCAAGATGGCAGCTTAAATACACGCAGACAGACATAGGAGAAGAATCAGCCATGTATTGGTGGCATAAAAGTCCATGCCCTCTGAGAAGCTGGCAAAGATTCTCATGGAGAGAAGCTGAGGAAGGTGAATTCCCTGTTAGGGGAACACTGCCACTAGGAAAAGCCCCTGACCACCTGCTACGCAGCAAAGAGGAACCTGCAAAATGCCAATCCATTTTTTAGTGCCACATGTCAATGATAGATTATTATCAGCAGTGTTAACAGCCGCTCAGAAAGGCCAAATGGAAATTCATCTGCTGTTTAAAGCTAAGCAAAGGTCACTTGCAATCATAGGATTATTCTTATCCCAAGGCCATGACAGATACAGGAGGAAGATAGGTGGACTTATGCAAAATTTGTTTTCCTGAGGAAGGATGGTAAATCTGCACTAACAAAGGGTCTTTATAGCTTTGAAAATGAGAGAAATCTTACTATTGAGTTTGCACATTTTCAAAGGGACTAATATGAGATATTGATCGCCAGCGCTGTCTAAACTGCAACATTTTCACATCAATCACAGTTCATGGGAGTCTTTTCTATTTGACATAGCCAAGTGAAAGGAAAATAACAGAGATGAGTAATCCTTGGAAACATTTTTTTGAAGATTTAATTTAAAAAAAATCAAAATTTATAGAAAATGTATTGAAGCACCTGTTGCACGACTGGCATTCCTATCTGTTGAATACAACTGTTAGCTCTCAGATAAGGAGACAGCTGTGTTAATAGTCTTCACTTGGCATTTACAAATGAGAACTGAAGTAATTGTTTTTTCTGTACAAGAGCTTTGGAATCATAAAGCATCAAAGGTGTTGTGGGTAATTCTCGTAAGTGAAAAGAATTAACATAAAAATTATTTTGGTTCTTTAATTAAGCAAAGCCATTGTTTGAAGTTTAGTTTGCAAATTGGGAACAGAGAGATTTCAACAGCTTACTAATGAAAAGAACCTTATGTTCTTCCTGCTGTGTATCATTAGATTATCAAAATGATGTTTTCCTGCCTGATGTGTGAAGTAGCTCAAAACCAATTATTTCTGTGATTAAATCTTTTATCATAAATGAAAGGTTCAGAAAATGTTTTAGATTGTTGTGCACCTTTAAATTCAACAGAGTCAGTGGTCTTAGAGAAGTTAAGAATATCAATTCCAAAGGAAAAGTCCACAAATACAAGTGAACTTGAGTCTTAAGCAGCAGGAAGCATGGATTCACAGTGAAAAAAATATTTAATGACAATTTGTCCAAAAAGTATGAGCTTAATAAATCAGACCTTTCTTTTCCTCCAGACTGTTACAGAGATGCTCTGAATTTTAGCCTGCTTTGCCACTATGTCTAGAACTGTTTTTTTGTTGTTTCAGTTTTACAAATGCTTTCGTCTGCTTTTCCACTGTCAACCTCATTCCTCCACTGATGGCGAGCCTACCAGCCACTCTAAGGTAACCGCTATCCAGCTGAATCAGAGAATGGACTGTGGAAATGTGTGCAATAATGAACCATGTCCCAAAACAGACAATAAAACGATTTCTCTTCTGCGCCCAGAGCCAAGCCTGGAGCCAATTTCAAAAAATACACCACCGATGTCATAGGAAAATTTGTTCTCATGGAAAGTACAAGCCTTAACCAGCATGTGTTTCATTTCACTGCCATTTTACCCAGCTAACCTTAAAATTCCTAAAGGAAATTGCCATTTGTGGAATACGAAAACTGACAAGAACAAAAGATTGGGACTCTGTTATCATATCTTTAGTAACAGTAAAGATGGTCACATCACTGCAGAAATGGTTCAACAATGACAAAGTTTTTAAGCAATAGTGTTGCCTTTCCTGTAAACTGGAGCACTGAGAAGTGGTAAAGGCTTAGTTCTTAGTGATCTGTGGATCAATGTCCTCCGGAATCAATCTAAAAGGCATGCTGGGCTATCTAGTTTAGCTCCTTGCCTTCCTGCATTGTTCCATATACTCCATTCCTTGGGATTTCAAATTAGGATATTAACAAGTATCATAAGTATGGTAAAGTGACACATTTTGGCCATTTCCCTTGGGAAACTCTTCCACAGTCAAATATCTCCAAGTTTTTCTGTATTCAGCTCAGTCTAATTTTTTCTTTTTATTTTAAGTGAGTTATTCCTCAAAATTAATTTCATATCCAAGACTTACAACATCTATGGATGTCTGTTTATTAGGATGTTGTGCCTTGTCCACTTTCTATCTACTCATTCTCACACACAATTCATTCCTTAAAATACTGGGGTATGGGGCTAGATTTCCCCACATGAGCACTAAGATCTACAACATCTACTGTATCACTCTACATTTAGGTGTGCAGCTGCCTAGCGGAATTGACAACACTAAATTTAGGGATGGATCTGTGTTCCCCACATAAGACAACAGAAGGATTTCTGCACTGGCTCAGACCAACTATCTGTTTAGCTTGGTATCCTGGTCTTCAACAGAGCCAGCAGCTGATGGGAAAAAGGGAAAGAGCAGATGGGGAAAAGTGGAACAAGGCAATACAGAAGGGATTCTTCATCATTAAACCTTTAATTCACCATTTACTTACTCATGGTAAGATATCTGTGATTCAGGACTTTCTAAGCCACTGGTTGTATCCAGACCACCCTGTTTAATTCCCAGAGATAAAGTTATCCAACCTAAACATTACCTTTTGAACTCACTTGAGCTTTTGGCCTCCACAGCATCTTGTGGAAATAAGTTCCACAGGTCCATTTTGTCTTGTGAGCAAAGTACTTCCTTTCGTTTGCATTAAATCTCTTAGATGAAAATATCTTCAGGGTCCCCTTTCCCCTTTGATAGGAAAAATTGAAATACCTTTCCTGTATTCCTCAAAATTTTGCAGATATCTATCATAGCATTTTTCGTCTGTTTTCCAAAGGGATAAAACTAGGTTGATTTTAGCCTTCTGTTTTACAGAAACTGGTGTTTACCTCTCACCACGCTTGCTGTCTTGCTCTTCTGTCTGCATGGTATCTTTTTTAGAGATGAGTTTCCCACACTGCATAAAGCATGTCCAAGATGGCAGCACACCATGGACTTATATACTGACATAGTGATTTTCTCTTATTCACTTTTTTCCCCCTAATAATTGTAACAGTCTATGAAAAATTTTAATCATGCTGGATGCTGATGTTCTGAGGGAGGAAAAACAGTGTCTTGACACTCTAGTTTCTGAGTGAAAACAGCTAATTTATGGCACATCTTTGTGGCAAAGTCCACAAAAGGCAACAAACTTAAAGGTGAGCTAAGACCATGAATGAACACTACCATACGGAGAGGTGTTCCTGGGCTGCAGAGGTTTACTCTGTCCTGGTGGACATGGGAGCACTCCTGAGACTTTCAGGTCTGCTGCACATGCCAAAAGCTCACAGACAGCTTTGAGGAAGAAGTGTGGCTAGTGGCAGACCTTCTCTCCTTCACTACCTCTAAAACCGTAGACCACCAGCCAGAGAGAGCAGAAGTGCAGTACAACCAGCGCTCCCATCTCAATAACCTACGGACCAGATCCCAAGGTTACACATTTGTTGCATGAGCTACATAAACCCAAGGAGGCAAATCCCTCCACTCAGCAGTCACAGCCCCCAAATACTCTTAGAATTAGCTGTTCCTACTGTTTCTTTCAAAAAAAACAGAAGGTGGGTTAGCCCTATATTAAAAAGGAACAATGACAACAACAACAAAGTAGATCTTGGGAAGCAGGTGTTTGTGAGCTGTTTTGCTCCTTTATGAGTAGAGTTTCCACTAAAATATGGACTACATGGGTTCAATTCTCTCCTGTGCCTTGGAGGATGAGAACCCACCTCCTCCACAGTGGGACACCTCTAGTGTTGTAGAGCCTTCACTGAAATCTAAGTTTACAAACAACATGAAGTAGAAAGGAAAAAAAAAAAATCAGGCATCTTTAAAAGAAGCAGTGTTTAAACCATGAGGACATTTATGACAGTCTCCTTATTAGGATGTTTGGGTTTTTCTCTATTCACTTTCCAATGCCATGTCTGTCTTGTTTTTATGAAGTCCCTAAAATGGGGCTGCCAGGAGAATTCCACAGGCTTTGGCTCTCACATTCCACCCCACCTTTTTTTTAGTACCACTGTAACTCAATTTCTCTCTTTGCTTGGTGTTAACAACCTTGCGACAAGCTACTAACGTCTGTATCCCCCACCTATAGGTGTGCCAAGCTGTCTATATTTTCATCTTCCTGATAACTCAGTTTCTCCACCTCCCCTTCTCTTCACCTTTGGTGATCTTATAACATTTTGGATGCAGCTTCAAAGACAAAGAAAAGGTGTGTCTCCTGACTGCTTCTTGACTTGATCTTGCTTCTGTTAACCTGTTCTGCTGCCATACTGCTCTGCAAAGTCCTACCTTACTTCCCATTTGTTATCTTTCAACATCTCTTTCTGCATTATTGATTCCTAGGTTTCTCAAGTTGAATCTCTTTGCATTTGGTTATTTCCTCCCACATGTATTAACCTGTAGTTTCCATGTATCCCCTGTTTACTTATTCTTTTCTGTATATTGCCAATAGAGTACATGTCTATCTACTTTTTCTTTGGTCTGTCTACTTTTCACATCACTGCCCAATTTCATATCCTCTGCAAGCGTGCTTCATATCTCAGCACTCCTCCTTGATCACCAGCATCAATACAAATGAAAAACAAATTATTTGGTAGCCTGTAAGGTAAAGAATTTCTATGCAATACACTTTGCTGTTAGTCTTTGCTCACAGTCCTTAATGTAGTTTTCAGTCAATGCACAATTGTGCATTGTGCTACATATAAAACAGTGCAGACTGGCTTATGCAAGATGTAAGGAGATATTAATAAGCATGGTGAGACACTCATTATCCCAACATTTTATAGTCTGGGTAGAATTAATCTCATTGAGCTGTCCCACCACTGAGCTAGCTGTCTAGGGAACTCTTTATAAACAGGGAAAGAGACAGGCATTTTTAGGGCACAATTCATCTGACTTATTTTAGGTGTCTACTTTAGGATGGGGTGAATTGTACCCTGTAAGTGCTGTTTCTCTCTAGTGACTAGACAGAAATTGAAAATTCTAGCTCTTGAAATCAAGCACCTTCTTCTCCCCTCTTGTAGGTCAGAAGCTTTTGTAGCTTTGAGAAAATAATGCAATTGGATTTTCCAGGAACACTGAGTGAAGAAATGAAAATAAGGAGTGATTCATCTATCAAATGTGCCCATCTGCAGTGCAGATACCCCATCTGAGAAAGTTATCACAGACTCCTTTACTGTGGTGGAAGCAAGCAGGTACTTTTAGGAAGCAGATCCCAGAATGGACATTAAAAATGGAATATATAAATCATTCTCCAGAAGTTGTTCTTTCTTGCTATTTACTATAAAGGGGGTCTCAATACCTGCATTTTAGGGAGCACAGATACCTGTATTCTATCAGATACCTGTAGTTCTATCTAAGCTCTGAGTACAGGAGGAAAATTTCACATGTGGGTGTGAACACAGGTCTAATAACTATACTTAACAGATGCCTATTTCTTGCTCTAATAAATCTGAGGCTGACTAGCACAAACATAGACCTGCACTGGAGACATCTAAAGCTAGGTGACATGAGTCCTACTACTGTGACCAACCTTGCTAGGCTGCAGAGCAAGGTCTTGCAGAGCAGAGACAGCTTTGAAGTTAGATTGGGTTGCTTGGGGTCCTGTACTGTCCAGTTTTGAATATCTCCAAAGATGGAGATGGAACTGTTGAATCTTTTCAAAAGCATATTGAAGCATGCAGAAATATATTGTAAGCATCACTGTGAATCAACAAGCAGATGGGAAAATTACCTGTAGGTCTTTCAGGTCTGATGTTTGTGCTTTTAACTCTTAGATCTTAAATATCCTATCTAAATTTCATAATATGGAAAAAGTCAGTCTATCTGGCATGATTTTAACTTTGGCATACATCCCTAGTGCAACCACACATTCAAAATCATGACTATAGATATTTATTTATAGGCCTTTCTAATCTACGCTAATACTTTTGCTGGATTTTTTGTTTCAGAAGTCCCATTTTTACATCTGTAAATTGGAAAAATGCAAAATAATTCTGTCTGTGCAGAGAAAAGCTGTTTTATAGTACAACATTCAAGGGTGTGCTTTATGAGTTTTTAATAGCTGAATGACAATGTTCCTGGATTCCACATTGAAAAAATAGGGTTGCCAACATAGAATATTCATTTTAAAATGTTTTAAATCCATATTACTCCCCGCCAAATGATGTAGCTGTCAAAGAAACAACCAACTTGCAAGTTTGTTGCAATACTACTATGGTAGATGCTAATAAAATATATATATTTCAAAATGTTATATATTTCAAAATGTTATATGTTTCAGAATATTATATATTAATATTTTTAAATGCTCAAAAAGATGTGTTATTTTTTGTTCCTTTTTGGCAGATATCTATGGTGACAGGAAGTTTTAGGTATGGTTTAAATTCAGTCTAATTGGCATAATTAAACTCCTGGGCTTTTACAGTCCTTGCTGAAAACATTTAAAAACAGAATTAAATTAGGAATAAATTCCTTGCATGGATGGCTTATACAAATGAACATATATTACGGATTCTAATCAAAAGGAGAAAATGTGTTTTAATTTGTTCTAGGCAATTTTAATGACTCAGGAGGTTTTCAATTTCCAACATGCATTTTTTGTACAGTACAATTAGGTTTTGTGGTTAGCAAATAATTTAAAAAGAATGTTCTCTAGTTTATAACTAAATAAAATATAATTTAATATACCTGAATACAACAGATGCTGTATGAAAGCATCTAAAATAATAACTAATTCAAACATTCACCAAGATTTTACCATCACTTTAACAAAATGTAAGAGACAGTGAACACATTTAAATACACATAATATGATTATTATACTCATAATGTGTCTCATTTTGCACACATCACAGAAATTTTGTTTCATAAAAGAATTCAGCTAGATGCACCAATAAGCTTGTTTGATATTACACATGCTTGAAGAGATTACAAATAAACATAAAGCATTTAGCATGTATAGCTTCTATGTGTTAGTTTACTTCTCTAACGTCTGTATTGGTCCTCTCTTATGTAAACACATCAGCTTGTTGCTGCAGGCCAGGTACCACAGGAAAATTTGTTACTCCTTGAAACTGGGCCAAATGTGCCTCAGTTATTCTTTTGGAATATATAATCAAAGTAGCTTTGACTTTTTTAAATACTATGATTCTAAAAAGTATTCTTTTACATCTCATAGTCCACAAACTACAAAAAATGCTAACCATAAGAGAACATTACCTGAATCTACAGGAAACAAAGTATTTATTAAGGAATTTAATTGTCACCAAGTTGCTTAATGTCATCAAGCTTAGTAAGTTGTGCAATACTTGTCTTTGATGTACAGATTTTTGCATTATGTAGTAGAGCTAGAAAAGGACATACTTATCACTTAATGCTAAATGCAAAAAGTTGTACTTTAATCACAATAATATATTCTGTAATATGAACATAGATTGGAAAATGCTGACCAGTAATATCATATGCTTTTTAATGTATTATTAAAATTTGGATGATATACTAAAATATTAAAGATGTTTTAATGTGCTTTGCGGTGCTTTAAGAAGAGACTTTGTTCCTTTTTCTTCGTGTATCAGGAAGCAGAAGATGCTCAAATACTGGAGTGCTTTTTATTTGCGTGATAAGAACTTAAAGTTTATCTTTTTGGAGGTATGTGTGATGATACTTGAACAAAACTGGGCTGAAAACAGCAAGCACTATTCTCTTCCTTAGCCCACTGTTGGCATGGTCTCTTCCAGTTTATGCAAGTGTATTTTTCTAAGCAAAGTTGGAGATTAGATGCAGTCTTCTATTCAACATGTTCTCTGAAGCAATTTTAAATATAAGTTCTCAGTCAAACAATAATCTGCTTATATGGCACTGTAATGATATTCTTGCTTGTACTATTGTCTGGATGCATGCAAATAAAGATTAAAATAATGTTATCAACAATTAATGATGCATAGCTGTTTTAAATCTGTAATGTCAACTGTAAATCTCAAACAAGACTTGCTTTCTCCCAATAATAAAGTAATCTGGACTTAGTTATCATTTTGCGTTTAATGCTTCATATGTTACACTAAAAGCTACAACATGTAGCAAAGCTCACTATCTTCTACACAGACAACCTGCAATGCAAAAATCTACACAGATATCTTTGGGGAGTAAAAAAAAATAGAACAGTATGGTCAGGGCTTGCATCTAGCTTTGGAAAAGGACAAAGGTGCTGGGATAAAGTTAAGGGTACATAAATGTGAATTTCAAGTAATATCATCACAGAGGAGGTAAGCTAACAAAGTGTACCCATGGACTTCAGTAAACAAGGCTTCATGGCCAATCCAGCTGGAAAACAAGGGACAGGTTCAAAAACTCATTGGAATACTGAACTTAATAGAAAAACCTGTATATAACCTAGATATTATTAAAAAAATACCTTCAGAACGCTAATGTACAGAACCATCCAATGTACACAAGATACTGCTTTTGAGAAACCAAAGGGAGCAGTTAGAAAAGTCTTCATCATTAGATGATAAAAATGTAAAGTCAGAACTAGGTTGTTTATACAAGCTTTCAAGGAGAGCATAGGAACAGTTCTCTTACAACAGAATGGTAAAAATGGAGACTGCTGATTTACACATCATCAGTATCAATTAAAAACTGAACTCTGATATGTTCAGAAAGAGAGGAGGAAGACTGAGTTCTTATTTAACAGTGAAAAATGTTCTGTCTTTACAGGATATCAGTATTAATGTGAAGCAAACAGATACCACTTATTGTCACTGCCAAAAGATAAGGCAAAATCCTTGCCTAAAAACAGTGACATTTTCGAATTGCCAATTTAGGATTTTTCAACGGAATCCACAACTGGGATTTGATGGTTGTACGCTTACACTCCATCACATCTGAGAAAAATCCTTTCTAGATGTGATACACCCTCAAATGTAACACCTGACAAACTGGCTGCCGTTTGAAAGACAATGAGTTCGGCCTGTTTTCAAGGATGTCCTGACTTAGACACACCACTAACTTGGATAGAGAACAGTGCTAAAGCAGTAAGAAATTTAGTGGAAAACCCCACAGTCAGATAAGGGCCTATACACAGCACTGGTAAGGCACAGAATGGCATCAGTGACTAATGGGTCACCACCTGCATAATGTATAATATGTCACATCTCCGAGCTGGTCATCTAAACTATCTATATAGTCAGTGGAGAGAAACAGGCTCTCAACGCTGTCTAATTCACCCCTTCCTAATGAACCACTCTCTTTACCGGCTGATTATCGAGAGTCTAGACAACCACTTTGGATGTAGAAGAGTGCATTGTCCTAAAACTGCCTCATCTTACTCAATGCCCCAGAAGACAGCTAACTGAAGATTTGAGCAAGTGCATCACTAGTACAGTAATGTCCCAAGCACCATGTCTACTCAGGCACATTACTGTCTTTTCAGTGGTAGACAAAAATTCCACCAAGTAAAAGCCAAAAAAACAAGTCAACCTAAGCCAAGCAATTGAATATATCTTAAATATTTTCTTTGGCCGTGGTCAGCCTTCATGTGCAAGATAATTGTGCTGATTCACAAGTCAGAAAACATGGAAACACAATGGTTAAAAAACTCCAATTTATATCTTTGATGCAAAGTACTCAATTCAGTGAAAATAAAACATAATGCTAGTGGGTGAGAGTGATGCAGCTCACACAATGCTCTCTTTCTATAGGAACTCAAAAATGGCTGTTCAGGAAAAGATATCTCCGACAAAATGTGATGCATGCCTAGGAAAGAATCAAGCATACAGTCGTTTGTCCCCTGCAGCTTAGGAACTTCCAGAGACAGTAATACTATATCTCTGCATTAAGTAGCTTTCTGTGAGTTTGTCTTATCACTTGCAAAACCCTGTAAACTTGAGGCATCTACAACACCCTGTGGCAATAAATATCACAATTTAATTATGCTGTGTGTGAAAATGTATGCCCTTTAATTTGTTCTGATCCCACCATGTGGTAACTTCATTTGGTCCCCCTTGTATACATTCCAAAAAAGTGAATATTCATTCCCACTTAACCACTGCTCCCCAACAACCAAACCAAAGATCACCAGCAAATGTCTGATAGCTAATTGCTATATTTTTTGCCCTGCTATAAACTCTCATTGGCCAGCTGAAAGCCATAAAGACTCAGGGCTGCTGTGCTAGTGTGATCAGTGAGTAAAAACATGAAAACCTATGTACCAATAAAATTTGTAAGGCTGCGTTAGATGTAATTTATTAGCATCCAAAAGACGATAGCAATCCATCAAAGTGTATTACGGATCATTTATGCCTGAACGGGTGCCACAGCATAAACCTGTAAGTGCAACTCCTGAGCAGCTTATGCATCAGTCCAGACTGATAGCATACATTTAGCAAAATATCTTTTATTAAAAAGTTTCTGTGAACATTGTTATTTAATTTCTTATTAACTGAAAGTAGCTCACATTTGCTGTGCACTGAAATTAGATCTACCCTAAGAGGAGTATAACAATTTAGAGGACACAAAATGTAAGCAGATTTCTCCTCTAAGATATTTTAATAGCATCTTCATAACAAATATCCTCATTTGTGTCTCTTACACGTAGATGTCTCTCCCATATTATATTCCCCTCCCTTTTCTCCCCCACACTTCTCTTTGAGAATAAGAATTTCTTTGTTGCTACGGAGTTGTATATTAGCATTTCAGAAGCGGCTTAAAGCAGTGACATACGTAATTATAGTAATATTTAAAAATTGTAAGTGAACGTTTTCATGAGACTGGGCATCCCACCCCACCGAGGAAGGGAAAAAACCTTTCCCCCTAGCTTCCACTGTGAGGTGGCGAACCCAGGGAAAAGGTCCTGCCCCTTCCCACTCCCTCATTCCCACAGCATGTAAGAAAGCACTCCTTCCCCATAAATGACCCACTGACCCCTTTTCCAAACAACTTAATAATATTGTGACAAAAGTACCTTAATACAGCTTTTAAAAATGTTAAAAAGTTTCTCACTCCTGCAGAAGAACACTAAGAGAATACATTCCACCAAAACTCCTCTCTTTGGGGACACTCAGTTTCTTAGAAATAGTGCTAAGCAGCAGAAATAGTCAGATGAAAAATCTAACTATTGAAAAAACACCCTAAGACCATCTTACAACATTTCTGATGGTCCTAAAAGGAAACAATGTGATGTCTCCATGTTTTAATTTAGAAATTGTCTAACTTTGTGAACTGGGGCTAAAGAGTATTACAAAGCCTCAAAGTGATTCAGTTGTATAAAACCATTTTTTTCCTTTTCCATGTAATTGGCAGCAACAGTGATCTATGGAACTGCTACTCTTCCTCCACAAGTAATCTCAATGCTTACATAGGGCTACTTGCTCACTAACTCCCTGCCAGTGCAAATCTAGATCACAGACCTGATCCTTTTAAAGAACTGGTACTTGTTCTAATGACAAAGCATTAATTACATGCAGACTTAGAAAAAGTCATGCTAATAAAGTGCTTTTATCCTGCCTGTGGTCCATGTTGCAAACAGCTTAGATTCAGAGACATAGATCCCTCCACCTGTGAAAATTCATACATGCAAGATACTCCTATCTTCCCTCATATAAATGTTTTGAGCACAATCAGATTAGTAGCGTAGCTGTTTAATAAACTATTTCCCCCCATCTCTTCCTGAAATTAAAATACTTTCATATCTTATGATGGCTATAACTTGTCCATTCTTTCTATTAATTTTATAGAAATTAATTGTATAGATTTTATAATAATCAGGCAGAAATTTGACATTCAGAATACATGTCTTTCATACAGGTCCACTCAATTGTGTCTGTCAGCTTCAGTTCCAAGCAGATATTTGCTGCATGAGTTGTTGATAGATATCTGATCTGAAGACCATCATGCCCTTTCAGATTTCTGCCAAGCTGCATTATGCATTATGTACGCTTTATCATGCCTTTTATGTCCACCTTTGACAATATGCAGTTGTTGTTTCTGTGCTGGTTCCCAGTTTATATTACATTATACATGCAATGCATAGACATCCATAAAATAAGGTTACTAAAATAGAAAGCTTCTCCCTAAGAAAATATTTTAAATGCACCTATCAAAGCAGCAGCTATTTATCAAATGAGGTGAATATAACTCACAATAAGCTTGTCTTATTGCCTAGTTATCTTAAGGCTAATACTAGCACCCATTACCACAATGTCTAAGCATCTTCTTTGGAAAAGAACAGTATAAATAAAATTCCTAGTAGAGCTGAAGGAGTCAAATTTCTATCTGTACATACAGAGTATATTTATCTCTACAGCTTTTGTTGTTAATGTTTTTGCTTGTGTAATGATTGATGTGTTCACAGTGCTCTCTGCCTGGGGGATATTTTTTATCAGGAAGGTTTAGATTTGGGCTTGAAGCTTTCTGCTTTATTCTTCCAAAGAAATTAACTCTCTTCTCTTCAAGGACAGTGTTTGAAGTGTTTCTTATATATGGCGGAAGTACAGATTGACAGCAGAATGAGCCTCTTCACAATTCTTACGATCAGCAGCTGTTATCCTAACTTTATCAACAACTTCATTACTGCAGGAATTGCTTTTGCAAAATGTGAATGATGCTGCAGAGATCATTCCACATGAGCAGATTTCTCCATAGAAATTTTTACAGCCAGTTCCAAAAATCTCACTTTAAGAAGTAACGACCAAGTTAATATGGAATAATAGAAGTTTCTCACAGATGTATGTATGATTTAAAAATGCAGTACGCATAATATGAATGTGGTGAGCAAGAAAGCAAAACTTTAAATTCCCCCAACTATTTTATCCTTTTCATAGTGTATATTTCAGCTAGTCACTGTTTCTGTAGGAAGCAACATGAACAGTATATGCATACAGACATGATCCTCATGCAACATGCACATTTACGTTTTTTTAAATCTAACATGTCTACTGGGCCATGACTCGATACACCTACCAATAAAACCTGAAGAAGGAGGATTGGGCTGTATCTTCTCTTTAGTGTTCTCCTGAATGATGTCCCAGAGCTGCCATATAAACTTTGGATGAAGAATGTAAAATGGCTGGTTTGGATTCTTCCTGCGATGCTGTACATAGGGAGTGAACAGATTGTAGTCTGGCTTCTTATACCACTAGAAGGAAAAAGTAAGAAATTATTTAACGGTATCCAATGTATTTTGAACACTACATGAAAAGTAACATGAACTAGCTTCATTCAGGTTCTTCAAAACAGAAGCAAAGTTAGCAAATCAGTATATTCTTCATACAAGGACTCCCAATGAGCAATTCACTGCAGTGGGATGATCCAACACCATCTCCGACTCCCAAGCCCACATTAAATCACGGGTTCATTAGGGTGAACCTTTCTCTAAAAGTGCCTCTATCCCTGCTGGCAGCAGCAGCATGTGAAGCAGCCTTAATGCAGCCTGTGCAGGAGGCAGATGGTTTCTAGCATCAGTTGCTAAGGCAGCTCAGTGGATGAAGGTTTACTTTTTCTACTTGCAGTCTACTCAGCTCCAAGTTCCCCCTGCCAATAACGATCAGATCAACTCGTGCATTGGAGTTGTGCAGCACCAGCCAAGGCAGAGACTCCCTGAGTGACAACCAGATGGACGTCTGCTACTGTCAGCAAGGGGGTGGGTGGCTGGGCACAGATGGCTGTGGGCGAGTGGACACAAAGGAAAGACTGGTGGAGTGGAAGCCTGAGAAATGGGGAAGGCGCCAAGAGAGATTTTTATTAGGTTGTGTTCTGTTTAGAAAGACAAGGGGGAAGGTGGGAAAAAATGGATGAAATTCTTCACCTTTCCTGAGAAAGCCTCCTTCTGAAACCTAATAATGTTCCCTCCTTGGCAAACACACCAGAAATCCCACTTTTATATGAAAATAGCAAAGTTCTATAGAGAAAAGAAGTCATCCACCCATCCCACCATGCCATTCCAGTACAAGTGTGGCTGTTAAAAAGCTTTCAACCAATAAACAGATGCATTCATGCAGAAATGGTGTGCCCCACTCCTCAGAGTCAGACTTCAGGGTTCATTGTGATGAGTGAGAACCAGGAGACTGAAGTACTAAATATATACATCTTGTCCACTGCTTTCAGACTGGTTAGGGAAAGGACCAAGAAGACATCTTACCACATTCAGATCTGCAGAGTAGGGGGCAGGATCCCAGGCCACTAAGATAACATCTTTGTACAAGGAGCTGTCAACAAAGTGGTGGTTTGGGTTGGTGAGAATCTGCAAACAAAGATGCAAAAAATTGCAGAGTTAAACTTTCCAAAAGCAGCTGGGACCATCCCCTAAAATGAACACTCCTCTCCTCTCCTCTCTGCTATTTGTTCTACATTAATTTTGGTTGACTTTAAGCAACTCATTTGAGCTTGTTTTGCCAAAAAAAAAAAAAAAGTGTGTGTATGTGTGTGTGTGTATATGTGTATATATATATATTTATAAAAAACAACTTAGCTGTAAACAGCACTGGTGACAGTTTGAAGGAGCAGTTTGCTGAATTACTCTCCATCTGTGAGGGATGTGATGGGACCACTTGAAATGCTGCATAATTCTGTATGAACATTACAGTGTATTCTGGAACTGTAAAATGAAAGCAATGGTATTTCAGACTGTCCACAGAGCCTCTTTTTGGACACAGAGCAGCTTTCTTTGAAAGGCTGCAGCCCCCAAGGATACTATCTTTTCCTTTTTTTTCCCCCCTCTTCCTTTTCTTTCCATTGTTTTCTCATTTTAACAAAAACACAGTATTATTTCAAGTAACTCCAGAAAGGCAAATTAGACCATGACAGTAACAGCTTATCTACCTAGAATAAGAATTCCAAGAACAGGCACATGACAATGTTATTTTTGAAGTAGCAGCAGTATCACTCTGATCTATTGCTCTCAGGTAATTGCACCTCCTGGTACACTGCCTAATCCTCCCACCGCACTGGACGTTTCCCTTTCACTCCTGCTGGCTTATCCTTTTCCTGACTCTCCAGGCTAAACCAGATCTCTCTGATCCCTGGTGCATCCAGTCTCAGGAAGGACTGAGCCGAATGATTCAACACTGGTTGAAACAGTGTGAATTTGGCTCCAGCTGTTAAACTAATCAGCATTCCAGACAAATAAATTCATACTAATTTTCATTTCCCTTTAGGTTCCAATGAGCCATATTTGATTACGCATATTTTTCTTCAGAAAAATAATATTGTTGCCATAGCAATATTCTTCCTACCATAAACTTTGAACTTAATGACTTTCCATCAGCCTTCTACAATAACAGCAGAATTAGTCTTCCTGCCATCAGCACCTCTAAATTCCATTTCTCAGAGCAGTTTTTGTCTGAGGACGTAAACTCCTTTCTTTAGAGTAAACAGACCAAAGGGTCAAGCTTTTAAAAGCTTTGTTCTACAATTATCACACGAGGAGCTCTTACTTGGCTTTCAGTAAGCAAGAGTTCTTCAGGGGGGTTGTCTACACAAGTTTCATTCTTAGTGAGCCTGCGTTTATATGCATGAGATGAGTTTCTCCTGGAATAGCAATATCCATTGTGGCTGCACTTGCTTCCTTCATGTCCTTTGGGCTTCCACAGCAGAGAACGTGAAGGAAGGAGAGGGCCACAATGGTATTTTAATCAATTAAAGGAAGGAATTTCCAGTAGCAAGGAGGGAAGGAAGGTCAGAAAATCTGCATGGACATCACATCCTGAATATCTGTAGGGAAAATAACCTTTAGCAAGTGAGCTGCAGTCTCTCTGCAGGAGGCCAGAGTGTCAAGGCTGGCTTCTGACCTCTCTGAAGGAGCAGAAAGGTGGTGGGAATAAGTATGTTTGTGAGGAAAATGAGGGAAGCTGTGTGAGCTGACCTGGTCTGACTTTTAGTAATGCCCTGCAGTTTCTTGAGAGGCCGTGTGGAGAATAAGCAACATACAGAGCAGCAGAGAAGACTACGGAAATCTCCATTATCACCATGGCAGGACTGTAGCACATCAGTGTCTGAAGCCAGGAGGATCCCAATGCACCACTAGCAGCAGAGATCAGCTAATTTAGCCATTTAGTCTCTCCACATTCACTGTGTAGCTAACAAAGCTCAAATCACCCTCTTGAGGAACTTCTCACTTCTCTTACAAGGAGCCTAGGGAAACTAGTCAACTAAACAACATTTCTAAACCCTCCTCCTTGCCTGGCACAGGAGTTCAAGCATGGTCAGCAAGCAAGACACTCAGATATTAATTATTTTGGCTAACAGCAAACAACAGTAAAATGAAGATTAGTTAGGTAAAATAAATGACACTAAGATAAACGTTCTGCGATACATCAGTTTCAGCAACAAAGCCAGCTTAATGTATTTCTACTTCCTCCCCCATATTAAAAGAAAGGGGGTATAATTAACTCAGATCACTTCAATCTAGTCTGCCCTGCAGCCTCACAATGAACTACAAAACCAATGTGAAGGGAATGACAATGAGCAGCATTGTTTATGTGGTGGCAAGGAACACAATTTTATACGCAGAGAAAAAATACCTGCCAAGGAGGGACTTTGCATGAGCAAAGAAGAAGAAAAAAATGAATCCATAACAGCAATAGGAAATGAAAATGCTACTAATTCTGCAATCACACTATGGCCATTGATTACTTAAACTCATCCTTTAACAATATTTCACAAAATTTCACAGTAATTCTGTTGTTTTTTGGCTGCATTTCACAAAGAGGAAAGAAGCTTAGTTTGCCCAAGACCGGAGTTCAGGAAATAGTTTTGTCAAAATTTAAAAGACACTCTCAACCATAAGGTGTCACTATAGCTCAATACATGCTTTATTTGGTGACACCTGTGTGCAGATCACATTTTCTGTTTCCATTCAGATGAGCAACCTCATGTTAGGTGTGATACCCAGTGTTCATTAAAGTATTTTACTATCTTGCTCCTACTAAATTTTTACAGAATGATGACTTGCCTAAAGTTATGCATTAAGACAACTCAATTTCCATCTCTTTCGCCTTCCAGCGAGGAAATAATTGGGGAACAGGAGAGTATGAGAAATGAGCTTTGGGACCCACACAGCTCAGGCTTTCTGAAGATCCTGGAGGCAGTGTGAGGAAGGTCTTCTTGACTGATGGCTCTGGCATCCTGCAGAGCCTTTACACATCAGGACAGATCAGAAACTCTACAAACCTACTCTTTGAAACAAGAATATCAAGTAACTACTGCAATCACTCTACACCAACAGCTTATGTCAACATCCCTGTAAGGGAGAACCTTTACCTGCTCTACATCATGATTGTTAAATCACTAACTGTTTCCCAAAAAGCCCAATGCTTTCTCAGAAATTACTGTCATCTTGTACAGAAGTAATATTGATTTGAATTCACAAAAATAAGATCTTACCTGCGAGTTGATGATTCGCATGGTTGTTTTATTTCCAACATCTTTTTCATAGCCACGTGTTGGAGCAGAATTAAATCTCAGAACTGCATCATGAGAATCTAGGAAAACAATGAGGGGTCATAATGTTTTTCTTAGTAAAATAAAACAGTGAAATAACATAATATAACAGGAAAAAAAACCCAAATGATCCAAACTAACATAAAACTTACACATTTTTCCTAATCTTGATTTTCTAAGGATGATAAATATTCTACTATGAGCAAATAAAAATCGTCTTGCATCTGCCATGTGTTATTACTATTATTAAAATCCACTGGAAAAAGCTCAGAATAATCTATTCATTTAGCTTGCAATCCTTAAACACTTTGCTTAATTGGATAAAATTAGTATGGAAAGGTTATTAGTACAATCCGTACACACTATTGCTCACTATTTCTATTGCAAAATTTACCAAGAATTACTCCACACAAAAGTGTTTTAATTACAGTGATATCTAATTGCAAATTTTAATGAATAACAATGCTTAACCATAAGCTTATGTTTCACCGTATTTTATAAGCCCTCAAAACCTCAAACCACCCCAGACCTACTAACTGCACCTTCTACCTATTCTCAAGGTTAGTATAGGTTTTGAAGAATCTATGTAGGAATGTCAATTTAAAACCCTACTGTAGTACAGAAACTCTAAAATCCTTTGGTAGCAAAGATCTAACAGAACTGAACTGTCAAAGTTTCCCCACTTGTTGTTGATCTCAGAGTCATATGAAATAAAAAGTAGCTACAGGTCATGTATGAGTCAAGGGCAGTCACTGTGTGTAATTCTCAGCTGGATAAAAGATAATCACCCTCCCAGTGTTTCTTTTAAGGAGATCTCAAAGCCCACAAAACGTGTGAAGGAGAGTGAGAAAAGATATCCACTGTCCAGAAACACACTGCTCCTGTCAGTATCCCCGTTTGGTCCACTTGGTTTTATCCCTTGTACCAGTGGAAGCAGAGAACGTGATTCAGAACAGAATGGATACCCATAGGTAATTTATATGGCTATTTATCTCTAGTAACTTAAAATGTAGTTGTCGGTAGCTCAGGAATGGAGTAGGCAGGAGTTTCCAAAGAGAACTAACATGCTTTAATGGAGTTCAGTCCTGATCCCATCAAACTCTGATTTTCCTTCCTTTCATGCCTTTTCCTCCATAAAAAAAAAAAGACAAGAAAGTGTGTGTGACATGAAGCCAGTGATCTAACTCTCAGCCAGACTTGCTTGCTTGAACATGGCGTGTCTGAAAAGAGAGATTTTGCCAGATGTCCTCTGAGCTGTCAGGAGCTGAGAAGTGTAGTTTTTTTCTATGTCCCTACACAGGTATCAATACCCAGCCTCCATCTGCCTAAACCTAAGTATCTTGATCTTCTAAGAGCTAGAGAACATGAAGTCAATAGAAGCTACAGAGACTCCATATTTCTGGAGAAGACAAAGAAAACAAAGATCTTTCACATTTGGAACCCGCCAATGAATTTAAAAGTGTAAATTTGGACCTGTATTCAACAATTTTTTGACAATCTTTTGACTGGAAATTGGGAACTGTATGGGGAAATGGGAACTGTGTGGTTCACAACTTGAGAAAGTCTGGTATACTTCCAACATTACTTATGCTGGTTCTTCATATCAAATTTAAAAGACTTTCTTTTACTGTAAAACTCTTGATCAGGATACAGTCGCACACTGATAATAGCTGTTTTTAAGTCAACTGATTTTAATGTTAGTATTTGGAGATAACGAGTTTAAAGTTATAAAATGATTGACTTTTGATTGTTGGTCCCTGTTACTTCCTTAGACGAATGTGATAATACCAAAACAGTTGTGTCTCCTATTAAATAACATGATCATGATGGGAGTCTTTGCAGTATTCACACAGTATTTCCAAACCTACTTTCATTCAAAAACAATCAGAAGGGAGGCCAAGAAGGCAGACAAAATTTCTGCCTGCATTTCTATTAGGAATACAGAAGAGGGAGCTAAAGGCCTGGGAAGAAAAAGGTCCTGTAATACCGCTTTCTTATGCCTTTTTTTCTTTTGGGAGGGTAAATAGTAAAAAAGCCTCTCTCTGCAGGAAATTCATAAGCCAGGTCTGTACAGGGTATGGCTGAAGAACCAGAACTCATGCACGCGGTGTTCTCCTCCCTCATTAATGATGAGGACTTCTCCATGCATCTGTGGATACCCAGGAGCTCAGCGCTGGTGTTAGGCTGACTCCAGAGAGCAGTAAGACTGGCCCCTGAAGGTGCCTCCAAACTGGCAGGTTACTCAACCTTTCAACCAAGATATGGCAGCACTGAGGCAGACTTTGGGAAGGGGCAGTCTTCTCCTCTTACTATGCATGCACAGGAAAAAAAAATCTTAAACAAGCCAGTCTCTCTCTTTCCAGTCAGACTCTTCTCCCAATGTCAAGGATTAGAGGGGAGGTGGAAAGGTACATGAAGAGATCAAGAGCTCATTTGTGACACATACTATTTGGACTGCACATGATAAGCATAATTTCTTCCCTGTAGGAAAAGTAATATAGGTGGATGCTGGCACTTCCATTTTCCATGGACTAGCCTTTTAAGAGGGAAACACTGGCACTACATCTGCAGTATATTTGCACTTCCAAGGACCTGCAGTGACCACTAAGACCCATACACACAAATGAGGCCCTTCTAGGATGGCTTTAAGCAGTCAGTTGCCCTGTCACCGTTCTGGGCCACACTCCCTGCCCAGCCAAAAGAATCTGACAATGGCCTGGAGGATAAGTCAAAAAAAATCTTTTTATGACTCTTGCTGCCCCACAGGCTACCCTGTAAAACATACAGAGGTGATCTGGGATCAAGTAGCAGCAGATCTGAAACTGTGATGTAGGCCTTAGCAAACATGACATCTCTTTCCTTCAGGTGGCATCTGATGAAAACTTCCAATTAAATCAAAAGCTCTTCTGCCAGTGAATGGCACAAGCTTTCTGTGCTCACAGTATTTCTGAGAAAATGGATACAGACAGGAGCATAAGGACCACTAGGTATTACTTCAAGCACCAAATTCCATACTTCTTGTGCTGGTATATAGAGTGTGCAGATAAATCAGTGCTATGATTTCTCCATTACAGCGCTAATGAGCACTGCCGTAAACCAGGTGTACCAGGTGTAACACTGACAGAAGATTTTGTTTCAGTCAGTGATAACGCATTGTAGAAGGGAGGCATAGTTAAGCTATTTCACCTTAGATGTTTCTAAATCAGTGGGGCTTCCTGTGAATTGGGGTTTACCCTGGTTTGATCTTAGCTGAAGGCAGGCGGGGCACCTGTGCTATGCTGGAAGCCTATTAGAGTAGTTTGATAATGATAGAAGTTTTAATATATCCCAGAGATTTAAAGGAAACCCATCTGTGTCAAAGCACTGATATAGCACGATGAAGCAGGTATTGGGATGTGAAGTCCTGGGAGACGGGAGGATTAACAAGTGCACATCAAAAGGTTTTTATAGGAAGCTGAAGCAGATAAGTCTTCTTGCTCCAGAAGCAAGTTTGAGACACACATTTCATCCTTCTTTCTATACTTTCAGCGTACTGGATATGTACTACTAAAAGGAAGAATTACTGAGATATTAACATGACTAGTAACACTCATTTTTGAAAAGAAAAAATAAAATTGACCTGGATTAATTTTATGACTCCACAATCCTTTTCTGAATAGCTATCACAAAACTACCAACTGGAAGCGGGGAATTTTGTCTAACGTTGATGTCTCAGCACCTGTAAACCTCATTGATTCAGTGCAGCAATGGAAAACAGGTAGGAGGAGGTACTTCAACTCATTTAAATTCACACTTGGAAAAGAGGTCAGAGGACCTGACTTCAATGCATGAAGCTTCTCAAGGGTCTGACTTCTATATGCCTGGGAACTCTAAATGTAGCAGATGAAGAGGACGCTATACTGCTTCTTGGCAGGGAAACAAATTTCAGCCTGGGATAGCAATACCACAAGCAGTTTTTCTATGAACCATTAAAAAATACAGATAGGTACAACACAGCTTTTCAGTATAAAAGCCTGAACATGGTTCTAAATCTGCCGAAAAAAATAAACACACATCACAGCAAAATGTCATATATGGCAGATCTGATGAAACAAATTTTTTATACTGCTTTATACTACTAGCTGTAATACAATAAAAGGGCATCACTGTTTTATTTAAATCAAACCATGACTTCAGGCCAGATTTTCCTTTCAGTTATATTGTTCTAAAAGGGAGTAGCTTAACTCACGTCTATAGGCTTACACTGATATAACACTGGCAAGAGAAAACAACTGGACTTTACAGACTTATGCCTGAGAAGAATGAATCTTTCGAAAGATGAATGTGAATACATACATGTACATACATATGCACATGAACAGATGCATTTCACCCACCTATTTCATCCCCTAGAGAGGAGTTCAGTATTGCACCAGCAGACATAACTACGGCACAGCTCCCAAAGCCATGTGTATACAATTTGCCCAGTGGAATTTGGGGAACATGCTTTTCCCACCCAAGCGTGGAGAAGGGAGCCTCCTTGCCATCTATTGTCTTCACATTCACTCTTTCTTTTAGCTCACAGAAAAGCTGGTCTCCTGTCAGCTTGGAGTTTCGTTTCCCTTTGAAGCGCACCCCATGCTTATTGGTGGTCAAATAATCTTTCATTGCCTTCTGCAGTCGAGGGTTTAGCATCTTGGAAGAGACATCCCCTTTCCAAAGCTTGTAAAGAAAGGATTTTGACATTGTGGAGTATAGCCCATCCCAGTCATCGGATTCGCCAAGCATCTGGCTTCTCCTGTGCCTTGTGTTCCTTCTCCTCATTCTTCTCTGGTGGCTCCAGTTACTCTGTAAAACATTTTCCTTTGGAATATCCTCATCGGCTGAGATGAATTTTGCTATCTCTTGAAGGCTGTTGTGAGACTGAGGCTGACCAGCAGCAAATAAATAATCATCACTCACTTGGTAGAAAGCACTTTTGGATTTTCTTCCTATCTGGGATGGAAAAAACTCATCTTCGCTTCCGAAGGCATCCTCTAAATCAGTCCATTTTTTAATACTTCCAGTCCCCGATTTAAATGTACCTAAAAGGTCTTCATTAAGAAGTACCTCATTCTCATCAATAGTTTCAGAGAATGATGGATCATGTATGGCTCCCATTATGACTCTCTGTTTGCCCTGAATGGGCAGAAGCCTCTTAGTTTCAGTGTAAGAAAAGGAACTGGGAACTGGCTCAGCAGTGTTGCTATCTGTAAAATAGATGAAGATCACCAAAAAAAGCAGACCCCATGCAAAGATCCCAAACAGCATGAGTTGTTTCCATTGCTTCAAGTTAGGTTTCATGGCAATGCCTTTACCAGCTCCTCTGTGCCTTGAAGTATTGGTGCAGGAAAATGAAACCTGGAAAGAACATCAAATATTAATCAGGAAGGGTTCTAAAAATAGATACAGTTCAGAAATATCTTAGCAAATTCTGATAGAAGGTACAGAATTAATCTCTATTCTGTAGCACGGGGGATTCAGAAGCAGAAAAAAGACCCCAAGGCTTGCAGACACTGCAGGAGTGACACGCTTTGGCTCTAACCACACAGTGACAGCTGCTAGCTACAAAAGAAGCTGGTGGCCAGTTTCTACAGTAACACTGGATCCTGCCTTCAGGGAGATCATGTGCCTGCCTGCTTCAGCTGCTGTAAGAAACATACCATAATAAGAGCAAAATCAAGCCCCAAGCCTGGCTGCATGCATATTAGAGGAAATATTAGCTGCTTTCTCTTTGTCATGAAAAGTCTTTTTGCAGTGAAACTGAGAAAGAGCCTGGACACAAAGGGACCAGGCAGGAAGCATACACTCCCCCAGGTCCTCCTCTGCCTACATCCCTGAAAAGACAGTGCTTTGTGGGTATCATTGAGGAGGTGTAGGGGAGAGCATCCCACAGGCAGGATGGAGGCGAACCTATTCTTCAGCTGGCATGAACTGGTAGAGCATCAGTAGGACAAACAGTTTGCTGGGAATGGAGAGCAGCCCAGAATCAGACTCTAATATGAGAAAAACAATTGCATTTCTGCTACAGATGCTGAATGCTCACTAAGATGACTTGAAGGAATATTCTGGAATTCTGCATGTTAAGGGGTGAGGAGTTTGCATTTTCTGAAAAGGGTGATGGCTGGCACAACTAATTAAATATACACCTCTAAGATGGAGATTTCTTTAAAGGAGATGGGGAGAGGAGTCAGACCTAGACTTGGAAATCTGTGCTTTACTAATCCCCAGGGATCCTGGCCTGCTTGTCTGCTAGCAGGGTTGCTTTCTCCAAAATGAACTGAAGTTTGACTCAGGAGAGCTGCTTTCCAAGGAAAACACACTAACGCACTCCTGGATCAAAGGGCCATCACACATACTATGTCCTTCTATGCTATTCAGCTGGTCTCCTACCAAAGGAGGTAGCCGAGGGAACAGTGGCTTGGGAGGATTGGAAGTTGTCTATCTTTTTTTCATCAATATGGGTTTGGGGTTATCATGGGCCTGCTATGCATGAATCTTACTAGCCACCCACTTAAGTGACTCCACAGACCTGTCCGAATGAGCCTGCAAACCCATATCCTTCCTCTGCAGGCTGCACACTGCCGTATGAACATACTGCAGGGTACATGTCCACGTACCGTGCAGTATGAACAGGTGTGCTGCCCACAACTCAGACGTGATGTTCAGAGGTGCAAAGTCTGTAAGGTTAACTAGCTCCTGAAGTGCCTTGGAGCAGTCTGGTCTGAATGAGTCACTTAGTGAGAGCCTGACAGGGAGATATCTCTCTCCCTCACACATTGGTTTTACCTGTTGTTACATTAAAAACTCAAGAAATGCGCTACCTCAAAGTCTCATTAATCAATAACTACACACACCATACAGTGTCCCTACTACAGACTGTCCACTGACTGCTTCCTAGGGCCTTGTCTGAAGAAGGAAACATGAACTCACTCGCATAATCAAGTGACGTTGTCTTCGGTGGCAGAGTTGGCTTAAGAAAGTCCTGCCCCCCTTAACATAAGCCATTTATTCACCTCCCTGCATCGTATTCATCTACTACCTCAGTTGCAACATTGCAGTGTAAATGATGTACTACTAAGTGACAGATCACCTACCTGATCTGGATTAAAAATAATCCCTTTCTCTTGGAGTTTTGTTTCCAACCCATTTGTTTCAATGACCAGTTAATAGTGGGACTTAAAAGCCACTTGTAACAGCCAGCTGTGGTCAGAAAAGGGTAAGCAGAGTGGAGGCAGGCTTGGATTTCATTAACAGGCTCTGACTCAGGAGCCACCATCTCACCAAACCACTCACCAAATCACTGCCAAACACAACACAATTTGCACACCTCTAACAATACACTGGCTGGTTATACTTGACACCTGTGCAGGATCAAAATCATAGTCGTCATACATTATCACCTTTCTGAAAGCTACGCTGAATGTGAAGTTTACAACCAAGTTTTAAGTAAGGCTGTGTTTTCACATCACGAAGAAATGGGCAGTAACACTGGTTTAAGTTCCTCACTCCTGCTCTTGCACCATGCCTCCACCTCCAGCTTGTATAACACTGCTATGCAGGAAGCTGGCGTAATGAGGAACTGGACCAATGAACTGATACGGCACGGGTGAGGGAAAAACGTATGTGTTAGAGGGTATTTTTGTGTTAACTGGGTCAGCTGTTTTATCCATTTCAGTGTGGCCACACATACAGTTGGTTCAGCACAAATGAGGAGATTCCCCTCCACAATGCAGAGGCGAGAGCAAACCGCAGGTGGTATTAGCAGGGATATTTTAGACCAGTATTTCTGCTGACCTCTTTGGAATGTGAGGCCACAGCATTACATTTCCAAACACGGTCTATTTTAATAGTCTAGACAAAGTCTAGAGCATTAAAAAAGCAAGCAGACTCTGGGACTTACAGCAGTGTCCAAACAGAGGGATGATTCATAATGTCACACCCGGATGGCCAAATTTCATTGCAAACAAATTCATTTCTAATACACTGAAAAAAGTTCATGAGCATGATGACCCCGTGCTCTGCACACGTTTGGCTTGGTTTACACAAACCACATGGAAAAAAAGCTATTACTCCAACTGATCCATTTCCTACTTACACTCTGCTGCTGCAAGATAGTTCTCTTCAGTATCTCAACACTTCCCCCCACCTCTTCCAATTTTAAATCACTACAGGCTATGTCCTGTGGGAGTCTACTTACAGTATATGACTGCTGTGCAACTGAGATCTGCCCTAAAGTTATTGCAACCTGCCCACTCATCAGTGTTGGGATATTCTGCATTTTTAAATCAGCATTCTTCACCTGTCTGAATGGCTTTCATCCCTTTTTATCATTTTCTCTGCTGTCTTTCCCCAGCACTTTTCAACACGTGGCTTCCAAACCACTGTATAAGTTAGCCTTTGCTCAGTCAGATGTTTCTTCTGCTGAATATACATTTCTTACAGGATCTGCAAAGGAAGCATCTTGTAGAACTTTTTTAACAGACAAGCTTGCAGGAAGTATAAGCTATAAAGGAAGAGGTCACTAATATTTTCCACTGACTCATGCAACAAGTTCAACCACCAATTTAAACATAATCCATCACAAAATCTCATATTTTTCTCAAATTTTCCAAGTTTTGTTATACTTTAATACCAGAAGATGATGAGAAACAGAAAGTGTTTAGTTTTCTTAATTCAGGTGTGAGAGTATGAAAGTTTTTAATTATCTGTGCTAATGTGTGCTTGGTGCAGTAGGCAGCCTCAGCAAGAAGAATTAGCCTGGAGTCCTACATTTGATATTCAGGTTACAATCTGAAAAAGGAATGAGTTGCATTATTAATTATTTTTAAATCATGGATTTTTTTCCCTGACACTTGATAGTCATGAAAGCAAGCTTGTGTTTATTGGTGTGCACATGTGAACGTGCACATATTTACCTTTTTCATGCAGAAAAAAGTTATCTGTGCAAATCAAAGAATCGTCATACAGCAATGTATTTGTCCAACACTGCAAGCAAAAGGAGAGACACCAGTAAGAATAAATCAGAAAACTTTACATATTAACTACTGCAGAAGCTTATCTGCAATCCCTTGTTGCAAGTGGGGCCTCAAAAAGGATACTCAAATCTCTTGAAGACCTGAGCTATGCAGGCAAATCTCTGTGCTGCTTTAATGTTTTTTGCTCACAAGAAAAGCCTTGTCCTCCGGCAGTACAGCTGAGCTGGAAGCGAATTCAAGGTCATTACTGTATTAGTTGTAAGAGGGCCCCTACAACCTCACAGGATCTTGAAGGCTCCGAGTGGAAAGCTGCACTAAGTCCAAAGAAATATCAGTTTATCTTATCTCCCTCTGCACTAAACATTAAGTCATCCTCCCTTCAGCCCCAGCGGCTTCTCACACCTCGCAGATACAGGCTTTGAGGCAAGAGGGCAGCCTCTAACCACACTCCCCCCTGCTTGCTGCAGACCCCTCTGTTGCCCATTGGGGAATCTCCCTCAAACCACCTGAGGCACGTGCTTGGGCTCATGACGTCTGTCTCTGAAGAGGTGGCACCTCAACTGCAAAGAAAAAAGCCATCTGTGTAGGAAACCAGAAATAATAAGCGCAATGAATTATACTGGCTGAATAAAGAAAAGCAGGCAGTTTCATGACTATATCTGTTGAAGTCCACTGGATCCCTCGGGAAGAAACTTGTATCTCTCATCTGTGCTCATCGTGCAGTTCTCAAGCTGTCAAAGCAAATCTATACCAATTTTAAAATTATCATTAACATTGCTTCTTGTCTCCAACGTCACAGCCCCCGCCTTAATGATTCTCCCTACTTACAAGCAATTAGAACACTGGAGGAAAAGCTCATGCTTTGACAGGAAGACAGGAGAAATAAGCCTGCACTTTGGGGAAAAACCCCAAGACTTACACAAACTCAGTTACTTGTTCAGCAGAACAACTTGCCCCCGTGGCTGAAGATCTTATTTTGCTACGTCTCCTACCTGATGTGATCTTTCAATCAGGAGCTGATCTGAACTCCAACTGCCATACGGACAGGGGCTTTTTTCCTGCCCAGCCAGGTTGCTTGCATGAAAGCCACAAAAAGCATGAGGCAAAGTACAAATCAGTGAGATGGGTAGGAAGGGGAGACTTAGCTATTTGCTTCGTAGAAGTACTAATAGCAGCTATGAAAAATAAAGGCAAACCACGAGATTATCTTTGAAGCTCCCAGAAAATAAAGACAACTCTTCAGTTAAAATTAAAGGAGGCTGATTTTCCAGAAGTAGCACTCATTTATCGGAAATTTCATTTTGCTATGCCCCACATAGCCCATTGTTTTGCAACAAAGCACACTTTTAATTTTTCCAAAGTAGGCCTCCTGACTATTTCTTAAAATGAGAAGAGATGGATGAGGGAGATTTTTTTTATTCCTTTGAAACATTCCTCCCTTTCAATGCTGTCTATTGTTAAATTAATTTGTACAGACCCCAGCAGCTCAAAGGTCAGAATGGTTCAAGTTGATGTTCTAAGCTGTGCACTGTTATGTTAAACAGGGTTTTTCTTGGCTGCAGCTTTGCAGCGAGAAGGTCACCTTGGGGTTATTCGGGGTAGCAAATGTTAGCTGTGGGCAACCATTCCCAGAGGGTTGAGAATCAGACGGGGTTTATTTGATGGAAAGCTTAGGCAGCCTGAACAGATAGCAAATGCTTCTTTAGTCTGCTTCATCTCTTAGTCAGCTAATTCCAGGGTATTAAGAAACCTCTGGCGTAGGGCAAGACAGCTGGAGACTGCATTTCCAGGGTAGGGAAGCACACTCATCCTCTCGTGTGGGAAGTGCCAAATTGGTTTTAGCATCAGCACATCATTTCTGTGGTGCAGGACATACAGTAGGCAGCAACAGACAGGCAAGCCTGTAGGGAGTGGTGACTGCCAAAAGATGTATATTAGTCTGTTGATGGCTTAGGCACTCGTCTTACTGGCTGTGATTAGGCCTCCTAATTAATGAATCTCTTTTGGACAACTTCCTTGTTAGTCCCAATAAATCTGTCTCCTTCTTCAATATTATTTTCAGAGGAGTCAAGCTGCATTCAGTATTTTTGGGGGCAATGTAAGAAAATGCCTTCTGAAACAAAGAAGAAACATCCAAGCAACTGAGAAGTACAATTCTTTTGCAGTATTATTCTGTGCCTTTTTAACCCATAT
The DNA here is from genome assembly GCF_036370855.1 of Dromaius novaehollandiae. NCBI lineage: Eukaryota > Metazoa > Chordata > Aves > Casuariiformes > Dromaiidae > Dromaius > Dromaius novaehollandiae. The sequence continues at coordinate 151,890,450 of NC_088098.1, forward strand.
CCAGCTATCTTCTTCTTAGGGAATCCAGCTATCTTCTTCTTGGGGAAGACTCCTTAGGAGGGACACAAATGATGGTACTGCTAACCTGAATCACTCACTAAAGGTGAGCCAAGCATTCCAAGTCCAGGCATTTTGAAAGTGGAGTCTCAGGTCCTTGTTTGCTTCTGAGGATCCAGGCACACAGCATGCCTCTTTTTAGGTTCTAGGTTTTTAGGTTACATCTTAAGCTAAAGTGGGGAGAAGGGACCTTTTTTTTTTTTTTTTTTTTTTTTTGGTACTAATGACCCATTTCCAGTAGCTCAGACTGTAAAAAAAATTACCAAATATAGTGAGACTTGCGGTAAAACTCACTCGAGCTGGCAACCCCACAGCTGGAGAAATGGGGCTTCTGCCAAGTAACGTGTCCTAGATTATTCTGTAGGAGCAGGGGGGCTTAGATCCATAAATCTGTAGATTTTAGTAAGAGGTTAAAGCTATCTTTTATACATCTGATACCCACTCTCCACTCTCCATCATCAGGTTCAAGTTGCTTGGCACTGAAGCCAGCTATCACTTTCCTACAGCCTTCAGTACTGCCTGCACAGCCCAGAGACCACAGAGAGGTTATACGAGTGAGAGTTGACAGGAGGGAAGTAAAAATAACCATACTAGCTCTTAGCCTCACATGCAGGCTTTCCTGCTGCCAGTGGAAATGATCATCACAGTACCAAGGGCCAGGCAAAAACATGACTTCAGTGATGACTGGCTGTACCTCTCAGTTCAATCCCCATCTATCCACCTTGCAGCACCTTTTCTCACTGGCCATGACAGTGACTCCATCCCTGATGGACACCAAGACTCAACACTCCAGCCAGAATTTCCTCCCGAATTTTAGGTCAGGGGAGAAAACACAATCTCTTTGTCTTTTATGGACTAGTTATGAGCTGACTACAGCCTTGGTATCATAACTGAGGGTTTCTACAGAAATGTATTAGATTTCACTACATGTGAAATTCAGAACAACTTCAGTGTAAACCACTTCCAGGCTCCTCGAAGGAAACTACAAAAGGGCAGAAGTATCACATAACTCTACTGAAAATAAGCAGTTCTCACAGTGTAACTCAAATCAGCCTCTCAGAGAATCCCTCACACATCCATGTCCTCTCCATATTCAGCCTCACCTGCTTCCCTTTCTTTGCCATTTGCTCTTGCCATACCTTTGCAGTGCCCTGCCCCTGTTCACAGTAACAAAGGTTTGAGGCTGCTTCAAGTTCTAGCAAATGTCAGTGGCGCCTGGTTCTGCTACAGGACATGGGTACAGAGCCACCGCTTTGGCCACTGTCCCTAGCATGTCCTCACAATTAGCAGAGAGGCAATTAAGGTGTCTTTATACCACCTGAAGGACTACCAGCTGGCTGTTTTGGGCAGCTTTTGGTCAAATTTCTGTTGCCACAGCACCACCTCTTGGTCTAAGCATGAGGACAGAAAAAAAAAAAATAGTTACGTACATCAGTATAAAACCTCTGCAAATATCCAAAGATATTGCAAGCCATCAACAAAGTGAAATTCAGTGTGCCACTGGATAATCCTGGAGAGATCCAGCTTTGCACAAAGAACACCACAGCTGGCTACACTCTTGCATCTAAGTAGCTCCTCTACGCAGAAGAAATCTTAGGAAGCAGGCCCTAAAACAGCCCATGTTTTTTTTCTGTGATACATTTGTGAGTGTCTGCTCCCCCCCACAAACCAGAAGTTGTACTGGTACTGCAGCTGGTCCTGGGGGACCTGATTAGCATCAGAGTCCTGCAAAGCCACATGCTGTGCATTTGCACAGGGAGGGAGAGCTGAACAGACAAGCTAGGTCGAGATAAAAGCCAGGACTAGAAACAAGGCGATCAGACTGACAGCCACCACTTGTTTGCTCATCTTCCCTTCATTTGTAACCATCTTACTAATGTATTTATTTTTTATTGCTAAGGTGAGGTTAATGAGGAGGAAGCAAGGACACAGATGAATGGCAGTAAAGAAAAAAAAGGAAAGAAGGAGGATGGAGGATGTCGGGCAGCAGAGGCAGAGAGGAAGGAAGGCCGGCTGCAGGACATTGCAGAGGGCAGGAAGACAGGGGCTAGCGGCAGAGAGATTGAAAAGATGCCCACAGCTGTAGTGAAAGAGCAAAACGATGCCTGCCAGAGGCACGGACACCTCAGCACTGAGAAGGGATGAGAACTGGAAGCAAAACCTTCCTCATATCAGAGCTATCAAATCCTTCTCTCCAGGGGAACACCAGGTGGACCCTGCTTCTGCTGAGAGCCCATGTCTTACCCTATTTCTCCCAAGCAGCTGAGGGAACAGAGGCTAGCATGCCCCTGCAATAGGCTGGAGATCTGGCAGGGGAGCAGGACCCATTGGCCACCCCGGGGAAGTTGCTGCGAACCCCGTGCAGAACAGCTCCAAGCTAGAGCTGCAGTAGGTGCCTAGTGACACAGAGCATGAGCAGGAATTGCTGCCCATCTTCAGCAGGGGCTGTCTTTCTGTGGCACCGGTCCTCCCCTGCCCACTCCTTTGAGTTGACTAGAGGAGTTTAATCCCTTTCCTCCTGCAAAACTGCAGTTCAGAGCAGCCCGTGTCTATATTCTGATGTCATGTAAGCAAACATGACTGCAGGAAACTCTTAATGCCCTGAAACAAAACAGAGAGACACAGAGAAATGGATAGTCTACTCAGCATGTAATAAAACACACACACAAAAGAATCCAACTAACACACAAAGCTGTACTAGCAGGGCAGGGGGGGAAACCTATTTTTAAGGGACAGCTTTTGATACTGTACTTGCAAAAACACATAATTCAGAAAAGGAAGGAAGTGCTTTGAGGGAGTTTTTTTTATTTAAAGCCTGACAGGATAAACGAATCATAGTCTCATTAAATCGCACGAATCTCAGTCTGCACACAAGACAGAGCCGCGAGAAACAGAACATTACAAATCCGCATGCAGTTCTACACTGAACACAACAGCTCGTTTTATTCTTGCTCTTGGCAAGGTTAGAATAAAAAGCTCCTTTTCTTTGCTCTATAAATGTTTCTAGATACTATATTACTTGAACTTAATGCAGCAGTAATTGCACTGAAAAAGAGCAATCTGAATTGCTTCCTGAAAGAAACATTTATACTAACATCCACGTGAACAGAGTGCATGGTTACAAAAGTCTGTTTCAGGAGGTTCACAAAAACTTCACCAAACCCACAAACTGTTCCAAGCACAAATGGTTTGAGAAGTTTGGTTTTCCACTGTAAAGTACTGTTTCTGAAATATACTAAATATCTGTATAGTAGTAAATTTTACATCCACAGAGTATGTTTCTACTGTACATTTCAATAAAGCAAAGACCATAGCAGTTTGTTTTGCTTTCCTTTTTATTATCTTTTTATTAGATTCTAGCTTGTCTTTTTACATTCCTTCCAGAAAGCAAGCAAGCCCTTGTTTTCAAAACTCTAAAAAGAAGAACAATGGTAAATAAATTGCTCTCCATTTCTTGGCTCTATCTTAGTGCCAATTCCTATTTGCTTACACACTGGCAACATAGCTGTAAGTGATTATTTAGGAAATTATCATTGTTAATGTCTCATTTCTATATACTCGTACATATAACATGCCTTCTATGGACTTACGTACTCTAGGCTAAAAGTCTGAATGAAAAGTTTCGCCCTGGGAGGAGGTCTGCCAAACTAAAGTATGAAGTAAGTTTAGCCCTTGTCAAATTACAAATGCAATCCAAAATTGAAGTTTCCTGGACTGAAATACTTTTTTTTTTTTTTTAATTTATTTTAATACTTGACATGACTATGCTGATGATAACCCAGCCTAGCTGGGATGTTTTGTTTGGCTTCATAAAACAAAATAAAGTGATATTCATATTTAAAGTTTTCTTTACTTTTCTCCATTCTGGAATTGTTTTATGCATGGCTGAGAGCAATATTAGCTTCAACTACAAGTAGATCCACAGAAATCTCTTCTGTGGGGGACACAGCTGTCTGTAACCTGACACTAACCACCGGAACTTGAATCCTACCTGACTGGAAATTTTGCAGAGAAACAGGATGTCTGAGGTCTACCATCATGAAACCAGTATGAGGAATACTGTCAATTAAATGCAGGTTATGGTTGGATTCTTCATAGCTTTATTCTTTGTGCAGTTGTTAGAGTCCACATGCAATGCATGTAAAATATTACCATTCCTCCCTTCCAGCACTTGCCATTCACTCCCTAGAAGTACACGTGACTTTACAAGGTGGAAGGCAGCGGAAAAAAGTTAGGATCTCTGAAAGCTCTGACACTACTGCAGTAGTGAAAACCTGAGATAACTGAGAAACAAGACAGGGCTGGCTGGTATGCAAGATTAGTGGCACTGCTTGTTTTAGTTTTCAAATTCGAAAAGATGGGATTCCGATCTCATAGTAGCTGGATATATCTGAGGAATTACCACTCACTGCTAATTTACACCATCATAACAGACACCGGAACATAAAACCATGTATTTTTAGATCTACAGGCTACTACAGATGAATCTGAAAGAGTAAATACACTGCTTAGGAAGACACTTGGCAGAGGTTGTTGAGATGCCTTTACTCTAAAGGAAAAAGTCTCCATTTAAATACTGACTTTGAAGTCTGAAGTGAATCAGTATACAGGAATATAATATATTCCTTTACTTCAGTTCTTCAGCAGGTGAAACTCGCAACATTTCCATACAAATATTTGTTAGTATTTCAAATGCTTGCTATGTCTTTTTTGGTTTCCAGCCAACAGGCAGTTCTTTGAAATGCCGCTGATTTCATTAAAAAGCACTCCTCTTTTACATTGCTTTTAAGTAGTCAAAATATGCAAAAAGCCCTGCCTATCTTTTGCACGCTCTCCTTAGGAGAACGCAATTCTCCTCAGGAGAAGAGGAAGGGAAGAGCAGAGAAGCGGCTACCGGTCCTAGCAGGGAGGAGGGCAGACGGGGACATGCTGGGAAAAGCTCCACAAGGAGAAGCAGCTTCCTCCAGGCGCAGATAAAGTGCAACCTCTTTCCCAGCATGGTGCCTCGTTGCCCTCTCAGGAAGATGTCAGACACATCCAAAATCCTCTTTCTGTCTCCCTCTGCTCCCCCTTGCAGCAGCCAGGTGACCAAGTCCCCACGGGAACAGGCTCCCGGCTGGCTGCAGCCAGGGTCTGCCCATGCTGTCCAAGCACATCTGCCTGCTCGCTCTCCTCGTGGAGCCTCTTTGGATCCAGGCTTGCTTCTCTTGAGGTTCACAGCTTTCCCAGGCAATGCTGGGGAAAATGCGCGCTCCTCTCCCTTTCACCATCTGCCGCTTCGGCTATCGGCAACAGTGGAGGCACTGAAGTCAACTGTTTGCAGAATCGAGGAAAAAAAGTTCGTAAGGATGGAGACAAACTTTTATGTGCTTTTCGCCCTTGCCCAGCACAATAGAACCCCAATCCATGGCCGCAGCCTTTAAATGCTAAAGGCGCAGAGCAAGTAATAAAATGAAGGCAATTCATTGCCCTATATCAATCACAATAAGCAGGTTTTCTTGGCCACCACAAAAAGTGTTCTAAAAAAGAAATCTTTGTTTTAACATAGATTGATTCCTTAGCAACACCCAATCCTGTCAAACATACTATGTTGATGGCTTTTAGTCTTGCTTCAATCCTGTTCAGACAAAAAATAAATGAACTAACATTCAGTCTGAACTAAAAGCTAATGCTAATGTTTATAACATTTTGATGATTGTTGCTTTTATTTCTCAAAGTGCATCTACATTTTTAGTCAACATAAGCTCACAGAGATGTTTTACAGTTAAATCTACTATAGCAGGTATGAGATATACTACACAAGATGACTGCGAGAGGAGCAAAATTTTCCTACTTTCCTCGAATTTTTAAACTATTGAAAAGAAATGCATTGAAGTTCATGCTAAATATGGGTATGAAAGTGGAAAAAGACACACTGGCAGCAATCATAAATGATGTCAAGCAGTTATGAGACTCTCATTCTGGTCTTCAGCTGTCTTCAATCTACTCCTGACTTCTCAGACTTTTTTAATAATCTATACAAAACATTCTGTTGTGCAACGGTCTGGTCTACAGTGGTTCAGGAAATGAGGTAAAAGAATAATTTCTTGTGATTCTCTACTACATGAGAAGGAACAGTAGTACAGCTGAGTGTTGGTAATTCATATTCATTAGTAGGAAACCTACCAACCACCAAATCCAATCCGGTGAACCGATTAAGTAATGCACCAATCCAACAAAGCAAAAGGAACTCTATATAGGAACAGGGTATTTCCTTAAAACATCGTAACTTGTATTTTATTTTAATTATCTATGCATTGCACAATTTCATAGTTCTACTAGTAAATATAGTGAATTGTAAGACACAAAAATCACTGAACCCCAAAATATGAAACCCAATATTACCTCAAATAGATCTTAGTAGATCACGAGAAACACATTATCAAACTGCATGTTTCCCAGGAAAGAATAGCATCGTCCTACGTGTTCATACAACCCCATCTCTGTGTTGCTACAATAGACTTCTGCAGTATCTTACAGTCCTGAAGTGATATTTAAATGGAGGAATACAAAGATTTTTAAATGATTTAAGGAAAAGAACCACATGGTAGATGGGTCTACTTACTACATTTATTCGAACACGCCTTATATGTCAGATGTTGTTTTCCCTCTTAAAGAGGCTGATTCTGTGAACTAAAACAGTAGTCCCACAAGTTAGCTTTTTAAAATCAGCATAACAAAATAAGCACCATTCTGCTTTTCTTAAGTAAGTGTACAAGCAATCGCACATAATAAAGTGTTGTACCCCATAAGAACCAAAAGAAATATTATTTAAAGGTAGTTGAGGAGGGGAAAGTAATCACCTTCACATCAGAGGGCCAGGTCTGCACACAACTATACTGACTACATTTTCATTTGCATGTAAGTACTGGCTGCCAACGCACACCCCAAGTTCATATAACAAACCAGGTAGCTGGATACAGTCACAATTTAGTGTAAAGATGATGCTGTTTTACAGAATTTCTCCTTCTTACTACTCTAACCACTTTTTGAAACTGCAAGATCTGTTCAGATTGCTCAGAAAGCAGCAGAAATTATTAACAGTGAACTAATTTATGATGAAATGGACTTACCGTACTAACTGCTGGAATTTTTTAAGTTTTAAATGTTAGAATTTGGTACAGCTGTTTATGAATCCTGTCCAACATGCTTTCATAATTCTCAATGGATAGTATTTATCTGACTTATTTACTAATTACTTCCAAATTACAAGTGTCCCTCAGGTCTGAATTATTTTTGATGAGAGAATGAGCAGACTTACACAGTTTTATGGTATTAGTGAAGAGAAATTAAAGGAAAAGAACTCGTATGGATAAGATCAAGAAAATAGAAAGCCTGATATTTTGAAAGTATTTCCTAACTTTATCATCACATGCAGGTAGCAACTTGTGTCTGTTAAATCTTTCATGCCATTGTTAGTCCATGATTTCTGTTCAATGGTTATCTCCATTTACTAAAAAAATTAAAAGCTATGGCAAAAGCAATACTCCAGTCTGCAGATACTAAAAATGTCACTGTCTCCATAAGGATACAGAATATGGACAAGCACATGAAGAATAATTGCATATTTTCAAGCCACTTAAACAGAACATGCCCAAGGGCATGCTGTAGAGGAGACACCATTTTTGTCAGCAGGTAACATATACAATTTCCTTTCCAGGAGTCACAGAATCCAAGTTTATGTGAATTCTAATATATCACTTTTCTGCCAAGCACACTGTTGTAAGAAACAGGCACATTGGCATCTTTAGTTTAAAATAAATTTTGCTTCGCTTAGACATCAAAGGATCAGGGAAAATATGGACTGTTAGTACATGATACCCTCTTTCTAAAAGCACTCTCTTTTTTGGTAGATGTAACATTCTTAATATTTTTACACACACACACACACACACACACACACACACACACACACACTCTCTCTCTCTCTCTCTCTCTCTCTCTCTCTCTCTCTCTTTATGTACTCTATGAACTCTCTGTATGGCTACAATTTCTTCAGCATTTTGGTCATGACAGGTGACTTGCTCCAGACTGAAGTTGTGTGCCTTCTCCAGCATCACCTTTTCAATATAACTACCCCTTGATTCCCAAAACCTCATGAGAAGCAGCATTCCTAACCTGATCTATCTCAAGGATCTATGAACCAGTCACTGTTGCTGCAAGTCTTGACCCAATCTGTCTTTATCCTGATGAAATTTTTGTTCAACATGCCAGTTTCCAAGTCACATTGACATCTTCATGAGTACTTCTCATCCATGGCACTTGCAATTTTCTTCTGTAAACTCACCTCGGATGGATGGAAAGCAAGGGGAATGTTTTGGTTAGAAAAGTATTCTATTTCAAAGAAGAAAAATATAATTCTGTTCAGTTTAGCAAATCTGAATGAAAAAAAAATCAATCTCAGTTTATATCCCAAAGCCATGATGGTACTGATGTATCACCACATATTACTTTGGGGGAAACTTGGACATAGGGTAGTGAACAACCCTCTTGTTGCTCCCTCAGCTATTACTGGCCACACTTCTGCTTTATAGCTGATCCCAAACAATTAAGGGGGAAAAAAACCAGATATACAGAGGGTCCTGAGGACAGAGACTGACTTTAACCTAGTGGTAGGGTAAGAAAGACTTCATTCTCTATCACGGATACTTACGGGGTCCATTCTGCACTGGTAATATAGTTCTGAGATTTGAAACTCTTTTAGTGTCCACCTAACAGCTTTGCTGTCTTTGTACGGCTGCATCACTGCCCAGCTTTTAATGCTCCTGCCTCATTTACATAAATGATGTTAAATAAATGTCAGCAGATAAGGAAACAGTATCAGATTTAATGGTGGTATTTTAACTACTTGAAAGGTCACACCTTTCAACTGTTCTTTAGGAAATAAACAAGCAAATTCAGAAACAGGGTAGAAGTGGATCTATCAGACAGAAATCATAGGAAGTGGACCACACTTTCTTGAGCTTCTTGCTGGCTTTAAGTCTGGATCAGATGTCTATCCTAGCCATGCTAAATTGCTCAGCAGTCAAGGCTATGAATTACTATTGGCTGCTTCACTGATTAGACATGGTACTGATATGCCTGAGACCTTCCAAACACAGCAGGGGTTACTGCAGCAGTAAACAATACTATAATATTGCAGTATTACAGGCTATGCAGTTTTCTATCCCTTCTCTCAGCTTGTGCAATGAGTTTATGAGCCTCCTTGGAAACTTTGATCTGCAAACACCGGATGGAGTAGCACTAGCAGTAACTCAAAGCTTTGCCATTCTGCAGTCTGAAAAGAATGCAGACACACTATTTCTAGAAATGCCAAGAGGATAAAAATTCATTGAGGTGAACTCTGCCTTTGTGGCCCTGCTTACTGAAGAAATCATTCAGGAGTCTCCGTGTGGAGCACTACAGTCCTGTACAGTGATGCTTGAGCTAGCTCAGCTATCAGAAGAATATGCTCATACCCATTCATCTTGCTTCACATTTTCTCTTTGATGGCTATGGTTTTGGTGATATCAGTCAGCTGAAGGATCCTCAGGGCACTCTGAATCACAGCTAGTTATTATTTTTTAAAAATAAGAACCTGTCTGTCACACACTACAAAAGCAAAGTTCCATGTATACAATATGCTCAAGCTGTGCCTCTATTTATCTCATGACGACCTTGCAAGAGCAACGTATATTCCAGTAACTGCAAGGCTTAATTATTTTAATTCCGTGGTCCAGGAGTTTCCAGCAGGGTTTCTCTATTGCTTGCAGCTTTTGCAGAATGTAGCAGTATATCTGATCACTGGTTTAAGTAGCTGTGATCACATTACACCCACCCTGCATTCTTTTCATTGGCTGTCTGTACAGTGGCAGATTGATTTTTAGCTGGCTCTGTTGGTCTTTTCAGTGCTTCTAATAATAAAAAGCCTGAGCAAATAGAAAACTTGCTCATAGGTATTTTATGCAGACACCCTTTTTCAGGGATTAACCCATGATAATCTACTATATCTTAATGGACAACTGTATGTTTGTCCCGGGGCATGTTAGGAAAGACACAGTAACCCCTCTCTGGTACACATATCAGCACCAGTACAAATGGCAAACAGCACAGTGACTGAGCCCAGCACATACCAAGGGAGATGTCAGCAGTAGAGGACCTCCTGGCCTCATGAAATGCAGAACTCTGCAGGCACTGGGAGCTCCGGCCTGAAACAGAGGCCAAGTCCCACCAAACAACGATCAACAGCATCTTGTCTCCTCCAGAAGCAGCACCTCCTGACTTCTGCTCAGTTTCTCTTGGCACTTTTAGACTCTAACCAGGGAAAGAAAAATACAATCAAGCATCAACTTCAAAAGCACTCAACTCCTGCCTCAGGGTGAGGGCTCATTCCAGCCTGACATCTGTTTAGCCCTTCCCCCTCTGTCTGTAAAGGGACTTGGTCAAATTAATTCAGTGTCTTTAAATATAGTGTCTTTAAAGACCTTTTCTCATTAGCATTCTTTTGGCTCCATCTAACAATGCAAGTATCTGCAATGGCACGTCTTAGTTTCCACATCGTCCAGAAACCAATGCACAGGGAGTGCAGGAAAGGGCTGATTCATAACCAGGTCTCCCTCAGTCACTGAACCACAAGTGCCAAATGTGCCCCTAACTCAAGAAATAAGAACCACTACTGGACCCACCAATTTAGATGCAGCTTTTTTTGCTCTCGATTTTCTTATTTTTCTCTGAAATTTTGCAACTTTGGCAGCTAAGCATCTCAGGCTAAGGATGTTTAGACACAATGAAGAACAGCTCAAGAGCACACAAACAGAACATTGCTGCCAACCTTCGGCTATTGCTACCTTCACGGCTTTCCAAAGCAGGAGGAGTTGCCCCTGGGTAAACCCTGCAGGAGAAGAAGGCAATCAACCAGGAACATTTTCTGCCTGGAGGAGAGAGTATAACTAGGCCAACATAGAGGCTCCCTTCTGCCAAGCAGATAGGGAGAAGTGCTATTAAACAGCTTTCAAATCAGATGCTCTAGAAAGCTCTGAAGTGATGGTCAGATGGGGACAGGACTCTTAATTGTGACTACCAATCCCACGGACATGGAGCTAATGCTTCTGTCTCACTACATACACCTGTACACAGCCATGCACAATTTGACTCCAAGCTACACATATCTGTATCTAACTTTTTTTCAAAAAGCAAATTCATCTAAACTGAATAGCAAAAATATACTCAGCCTGAACAAGAAATAGCAATCAACAATTAAGATGGAATGAATGCCAACTATGCAGAAATATTTCTAATGGAAAGATTAGCTTTTTATAACAAACTCCAGTTCTAATCTTCGTAACTCCAACAAACTACAACCCAGTCACATGAAATTTCACAGTCATGATCTTATGCCAAGGAAAGCTTCTCTGGAAAGTTTGAGGTAGATTGGCCAAGGCATCTTGGAGATATGAGAGTTCCAGAAAAGTGAGGTGTTCTTCATTTCTTGGACTGCTTCCTAATTTTTTTGGCTCATCCTAACTTAAAAATGGGTGGCTTAGACATTCCAAGTTTGCTTGGCTACTACTGGTGCCTTTGACTAGTTGCAGGCTATTTTATTATTAAATGTGGGTTTGTGAAAATCCTGAGCACTGCAGTTGTTAACACCACATGTTGGCTTACATATACCACTGGCAAGCCAGTCTGGCCCACTACAGGCTACTTCATCACCTCATCAGTCCTGCTCAGGAGGCAGAACCGAAGCCGAACTCTTCTTTCAGGTCCAACAGGGTGAAAGAACTTGGCTGGACTTTACAGTCTCCACAGGGAAGCCACCTTTCCCCAAGTTGAAGAGAAACGTTCCCAGGGTGCTTACAAGCCTCGCCAATACTGAAGTGCCTTTCTTGGAAAGCTAAACACAGAGCAGGCATGAATGAATTCTCTCCTCAAACTTATTGTTGTTCACCTACTACTCCAATCCATACTTGGCCTTATTCTCTCAATCTCCCAAAAGTTTCTCAGGGAACATCCAAATAACTCCCAAATCCCCCCCCTCCTCCCCACATTACCGATGCACCCCAGTACTGAGGGCATACCGACTGACACCTCCTTGCTGGGGTCTCGGGGCTTCTTCTGAGGCTCATTCCCTCTCCATTCCGCTCTGTCACAGAAGGCTGCCTTCCAGATCCGGAGCCTTGCACATGTACACACAACACACCTCATCAGACTTCTGGGCAGGAAAACCCAGGGGGAAGATCTCAGCCCTCAAGGAGAAAATTTCCACCTGAGCAAACCAGAAGCTTTCATGAACCCTGGAAAGCTTCTGAGTGAGGAATTTGCTCCTTGTGGGGACTGCTCTGTCTACAATCTTGATTTTGATAACAGATACTATGGCAAGCCTCATGGAACTCCTGACACCACCTTCAGCATGGTCACCTACTTTAAACAATTCTTAGTCTTTATTATTTCCTTTGACAATGACTATCACCTGCTGAGTTGCCACAAAAATATACAGTGCACAGCTGATCGGTGGTGGAAAACATGAGGACATTAAAAACACTTCTCAGTGAAGTATTTTTCTACAAGGAAAGTGCCTCAGTTACAAAGAGACCTGTTCTTTTTGAGATGCACACATGCGTGACTCCCATTCACAGGAGTTATGTGAGTGCATCAAAAGCAGAATAGGCTTGAAAGTGTCTACATTCACCAAACATTGATCCTGCACAGAAGTGCCTTTTAAGAATGACACACTCTTTGACCTACTGCATCTTACTTTTACTATTCAAGAACAAAAGACTTTGCAATCATCTTCTCCCCTACATTTAAAAACTAAAGTTATGCTATGAACACAAAAAAATCCATAGAATATAAATGATTTACCCAGTAGATGGGAAGAACTGAAGTTTTTCCACATTTCTTGGCCAATTGTGTATTTATTGTCGCTTTTTTATTTGCGCCAACTCTATATATCTGTTCTGTCACCTTTTAAATGCAGATAATTTACCTGCAAGTTTTGCTTTTCTCAGGAGACCATGCAAAGCTCAGTCAGGTTTTATTAAAAAAAAGCCACAGCCCTGTGCTGAACTGGCACAAATCTACACACATATCTAGCGGCGCTCCTGCCACGGCTCGAGAATAGCCGCCATTGCCACCATGAGAAGGCATGCTATACAGCTGTACCCAGCCCACTCCACAGGCTGCTGTGTGAACTGATGAAAAGAGCATGAGGAGGATCTGCATGCACTTCCCTCCCCCCTATCAATCCACAGAGGGCCAGTCACAGTCTGACCCTAACTTAACACTTAGGCTGTAAACTTACTTAGCACTTGTATAAGAATTTATTTTTTCAAACATACTGATGGCAGCATATGGCTCATCGACAGGTTTATTATTATAAGACACTTTTTTCACCAGGTAATAGTCTTTTTTTATAAACATATGTTTCAGCACATAATAAAATCCCGAAGAACCGTTTCTGAAACATAATCATTGTGCAGGCACAGAAACTACTTTTCAAGGTTTGTCAAGATAATGAAAGAAATAATTTTTTAGGGGACTTCCAGTTTTCTAAACATCAGTTTTAAATCTAAGGCTACTGAGAGTTATGGATTAAGAAAAAAAAAAGAAAAAACAAAAAAAAAAGGAAAGAAGAGAGAGTTCTCTTTGTTAAAGCCACATTATTCTCCATTTTGTCAAAGCAATTATTCTTTTATTTAGTAAAACTTTTCCTTCCACTAAGTAGACCTTTTAAGTCTTTTAAGAGTTATAAGCTTCTGAAAAAAAGTGGAGTATTATAAAGAAAATGTCAACAGCACACAGCTACAGTCATGCAAATTCATCAATGTAAAACCACTCTTGGTATTCTGTGCCCTTCAGCTGTGCTAATGAAAAGTCTGTGCATGGAGTCAAGGTAGTTAGAACATGGCCTTGCATCCATGTACTATATTATATCTAAGTTAAATGTCTAAAACATGTCACTACTTGATTTTGCTATGAACCACATCTGTATTTTTAAGAAGAAATAACACTTTCTGTCTGTGCAGTTATAATGCAACTTCTATGCTAGTATCACCACTTATAGAAAAATCACATAGTGTACACTGTTTACTTCCAAATATTCCTGTGCTGTTCTTATTCCTAACACTTCTTCTATAATGACTTACGATATATTTAGCCCAAGCAGGCTTTCTTTTAAAACCAGCTTCTTCAGTACAGCAAAATGTGACCTAACTCACGTATGTTTTCTAAGAGGTTTGTTTCCTACCACCCAAGTTTATTGTCTCCTGTTGAACAAAGCTGGCAGTTGGAATACAAACTAAGAATCACACAGGTCTAGATCCAAAGCCTACTTGCAATCAGTGGGAGACTTTTAACTCATTTTAGGGAACTCAGGATCAGGGCCATAGCTCACTGAAGACACTAGAGGCCTTCCAAACTCTATGATACAGCATGCTAAATAATCCTTACCTTCTTGAAAAAACATTTTGAACATTTGGTTGGGATTCAGGGTATTCTGGGGGAGAAAGAACACTTGTTTGTTTTCCCCAGTGACACTCCTCTTAAAGTATAGATGTTTTAAGACATCAAAAGAAATAATCAGTCATCAACATGTGTGAAGTTTAAACAAAGAAAAAAATAATTTTATTACAGGCTTATTGTTATAACTTGCACGTGTGAGCTTGCATTCAGAGAAAACTCTTCTGTTAAAATTAATCACCAACTTTTCAGCCAATTTGTTGGTTACTGTTATCAAGCTGGACATGAGTAGCTTTACTGGGAGACAGACTGTGCCCTCTATAATATTTCCATAGGACGAAAGCCTAAACCCAATGAAGCCTTTGAACATTTTGTGGACATCTCTAGATGGAGATAGGGCCTCAAAGAAGTTGCTGTGCATCCTACTTCTTTCTGCTTTTACAGAGGGAGCATTTATAGAAGAGACAGGTCAACAATTCTGACAGTGAAATGCACTCTTTTTCCATGAGCAGATGCAGTATGATTAATCATGCCACCCTACACCATAAGTGTTTGGAAATATCTACCTGGCAGGATCAGTTTTAGACTAAGAGGAAGCGTGATGTGGTTCTTAGACGTTCTAGCGAGTCTTTCTACAAGGGTGCCGGTTTTGCTTATCTAATTGCAATGGCTGCTTCTGTGGTCTGGAAACTTGTCTATTAGAAATCACATTTCACAGGTGACTAGGCAGCCATCAGATGGTAACAGCTTTCACTTGTTACTGACCTGGATTCACAGAGGCAGCACAAGGGTGAAAGACCTGGTATCCTGTTACCAGCCCAAAGCCAAGCAGCTCTGGCTCTGCATTGTGAATTATAAAATATTTATAAAATGTTTGAGATTTGCAATTCATTGTGTTGAAGCACTATTTTGCACTAGCACCTTCTTATATAAGAACTACTCTTATATTTTTTATAAAGTAAGTCTAGTGTGGATGCTTGTTTACTCATTAAAGCATGTCAAGTTCTGCACTCCATGGTTATGCAAATATCTGAAGAGTGAGGGCATTTTGGACCATCACTGTAGAGAACACCATTATATTTTTATACACAAAAGGTGTAGACTTTCGTCCCTGTCCTTCAAAGAGGACATCATGGGCGGAAGAGACTATATGCTTGTTATTTCATACAGGATCAGAGCATTTACTGATGGACAGGTACAGCAGTGACCAGGCCAAAAGCAGTTCTTCCAATGATGAACTGAAGGGCAACTTCAGTACCAGAATTAAATATACAACTTCGTCTAGCAGAACTACTTTAAACTGAGGAACCGGTAAAGATCCCTCATCAAATTTTACATCCTCTGCACCTTTGGCTCCATCAGCAACACAATGGATTCGCAAAGTTGCAGAACAAATCACATTTCAGTAAGTCCTCTACATTTTGTGAGTCAAACATCTTCCACAAAGACAGATATGCATCACAAGGGAAGGACAAACTCCCTTCCGCAGTTAACAGCCATTTGGTTCAACTGGTATTGTGCTCGGTCTTCAGAAAGCACCTGCGGTCACTTCACAACCCTAGCTATAAACTACCTTAATCTAGCATAGTATTTATACACTTTAATATAAAAAAAACAGTGGACTGTACAAGAAGTGCAGTGAATTCTGCGATGATGACAACTGCAGAGCTATGCAACGAGTAACATTTACTTTTCATTTACATTTAGATTTATGAAGTGCAACCTTCCAGAGAGCACAGTGTAACCCTACATATGGACAACCGTAGGGTCGCATCTTCAACAAAAGGTAACAGCGAGAAAGGCCGGCGCATCCTAGAAGCCAGATCTGCTGCATGCCCTCAGCTCCCACTGAATTTTTAGCAGTCTTCAGCAGCATGGAAGATCTGGCCTCTCCAAAGGGACTGGTGTCGCATGGGGCTTTGAAGGCCGGTAAACAAACGGGCTCTGTCAGCACATCTGTTAAGAGCAAGGTCCAAGGTCAAGGACCCCCATCAAGAACACTGACAACAGCTCCCTGACATTTAACTCTTAAAGCGTTAATCTGTCTGGAAATAGTCAATCTTTAAAAAATGAATACAACAAACGGTAATTTTGGCACGCTTTAGGCTCCAGGCCAGCTATTCACGCACTGTTTAAAACCTGTGTAATTTTTCAGACCAAATAAAAACGAATCCTTTCAAAATTGTTTTTCTCAAGAATGTTACTGATCAAGAAAATCGGTTTGCTACAGTTGCACATTTTCAACACTGGACTCAGAATACAAAATGCTCACAAGTTTCATAATAAATATCAGGTTTCTCATGTTATTCTCAGATATCATATGGTAATTGTATTCAGTGTTTCATACAATCTTCTTATATCCTAAAGGCGACAGCATGCGCTCTGGTAGAGGGAGATGGCATCCATTATGGAATTTATATATGTAATTAAGCACATGAAGAAGTGTTTGCTGTATCTAAACCCTTTATTGTAAACACCTTATGGCACAGACTTCACCCTATGCTGCCCCTTTTACATTCTTAAAATCATTTTGAAGACACACAACATCACTGGAAGAAATACTCTCTTTAATGTCGGTGACTGTCAAAAACTTCCAAAACTTTCAGAAGAAAAATAGTTGCAACTTTCCCATTTGTGCCATGGTTTTATTGATACCTAAACATCAATTAAAGAATTTTAAGGAAGATCAAGACATATGGTATATAATGGCATGTGCAACAGTTGCTTTGAATTACTACCAATAAAATCGCAAAGCAACTATTTTTGAGTTATGTAAATTGTGAAATGTAGTGGCATGACAGCCACTAATCAGAGCCTAAAAGGTACAAAGTTGAGGAAAAAGCCATGTGCACAGCCACTCCAAAAATAACAGTGGTCAGATAAAAGTCTGAAAGCAATTATTTTTGCCAAATACTGTACACAGATCACTGCACTAAGCTTCTATAATTAAACAAGACAAAAGGTCAGATGGTGCCTAATAAACCATTTACTACATTAATTATATTCAAGTTGTGGCACTCTAGTACTTTGCAATAACTAACAACAAGGGAAATAATTTAAAGAATAGTATCTCATGTTGTAAGTTCCATTTTCATTCATCAGTATGAATGTTATTAGCCAGTCTTTCCAATACACTTCAAACACAGGAAAGGGATACTGTTCAGTGTCAGGAAGAGCTCTGTAAGGGCTAAAACCTTTACTCAGAGGAACCCAACAGTCTTACTCAACAAAAATGATTCCTGCATTATGAAAGCAGCAGCAAAGCCAGACTTTGCATTCCTTGAATCATGTCCTTCTGCCTTTGTTCCAAATTTATTGTGTCATAGAAGTGCTCACATTTTTTGCAGCAGCAACGGCATCTCAGCAGATCTTCACAGATCTCAATGTATCTCTCAATGAACCTTTTCCTGGATTTGCCTGCGCACTGCTTACATAGCATGGTATACACCTCCAATTTTAATAGCATTTACAGCGACTTCCTATCAAGATAATTAACATTAGACTGGTATTTAATATATTTTGGCTTCTTTTAAAACCATTAGTAGCTAAATACAGGGAAAATGAACCAACACCATATGCCCAAATAGTTCTCTGTGTGTGCTAAGCAATTGGCTGGTGGTCTACAGAGAAGTGCCCAAAACACAGTCTGAAAATTATAGCTGAGAGATTTACATATAATTTCTGGTCAGGCAAGTAATATTCCAGCAACTGAAGTAAAATCCAGCCTGCTGCACTAGTACATGCAGTAACTAATATATACAGCATCAATTCACGATGCTATCAAGATCATGCTATGGTTTTATCTTGCTTAATTTTATTAATCTGAAATCAAAAAAAAAAGATTAAATTCCATAGGAATAAAAATAAGAAAGCCAAATAGAAAATAATTCTAAATCAGCATGGTATATTCAGATTTAATTTATGCACAGCCCTATGTTTAATGTAAGAACTCATAAAAGACAATCATCTCTCAGATTTCAGCGAAGGACAGAGTTAAGGTAACACGCAACTTTATCCTTAATATCTTCCTACTGGGATGCTTATATATGCAACCCCAACATCCTTTAGCTCATTTTATCAAGTTTTTGTAATACTTTACCTAGTTGCTTGGCTGTTCTTTTCCTTTCCTCTGTAGAAGACACATCACAAAATACTGATGCAGAAGTCTGCAACTTTGCAACAAACCTCTAGTGCTTTACATACATCCTCCAACTATGAATGTTCTGTCTGGACAATGCTGGGAAATCCTGTCCTCTGCCCAGATGAACCACAGAAGAAAAAGGGTTTGCTTACTATCACATCAGGAATTGGGGAGGTCCTAAACACCATCACAGAAGACTTCTTCCTACAAGTATTTCAAAGTGCCCAGCAGTCCTCACTTACAAGATCTCACACCCAGCACTTTCATGTCTGCCAGGACACCCTTTGTTGTCAGCTGCAAAACCAGTGCCTAATACCCTTGCATGTGAATAAGCAGACAAGACCTCACCTGCAGACTCTCCCGAGTACACTTTTCATCACAGCTTCTCATTCAGGAACAAATAGCACATCTTTGGCTAACAGTGCAACTTTTGGTCTTAGCAAGATGCACACAAAACCAGAACATATGTAACTGGCATAAGATTTCTGGTCAAATGATGTCTCAATGAGAAAAAAAACTTCTGAAAGAGGAATAACTCTAAACCATATTTCGAATTTGAAATAATAAAAAAAAACCTGTTAAAAAACACCTGCAAGAGCTTCATTTTTAAATAGAGAAAACTGTCATTCTTTCCCCCCACCCAAAAGCTGCACATTATCAAAACAAGTCAAATTACTTTTGCAAGAGTTTTCCAAAACAAATATATACACTAAAATTACCTGGATGCAGACACCAAGCCTGGAAATTTTCATTGCAAAGGGTTAAAGTTCAGAAAGTTTACAAGACTGAAAAGGGAAGATCAGACTGAAAAAAGAAAATCATAAAACTTTAACCTTGAGGTTTGGTATTGCCTTCAGCCTACTACTTAACGCTTCTTTCCACATGAAAAAATGAAATGACTAAATCTTATTCCAACAGTTACCAAGTAAATTGCTCGAATGAGTAACATAATCAGATTTTTTTTCTAATGCCAACTGAAACACAAAAACATGACGGAATAAACTTGAAACGGCTGTTGAATGTCACAGAAGATAACGTTCCCAATAAAACACGAGCAGCCCGCAAAGTGCTCCACATCGCATAGCCGAGGTAAATTTGCGGAGACCCTCCTTTCTTTGAGAACATCGATTTCTGTAGGCTATACGGCTGCCTAACTATTTATAAGTGCAGCCGGCAAAAGCAAATATAGAACTGATAGAAAAAGCCTTGAAAGGCAACCACGAAGGAAAAAAAAAAGGGGGGGGGGGGAGAGAGAGAGAGAGAGAGAGAGAGAGAGAGAGAGAGAGAGAGAAGAGAAAAGAGAAAAGTCTCATTTAAATTCCTGGAAAGCACCGCTTCCCTAAGCATATCTACCCAAGCTCCCCGAGCAGGCGAGCCCTGCTAAAAGCACACGCTGTACACTCGCCGCCTGAAAGCTGTAAAGCCGAGGAGCCGCTACACGGCTTCGCGTACAGCATTTTCGTTCCGGCAAACGCTGCGGAGCAGAAAACCGACCCCTCCCCGCCAAAACCGCACTTTCTGCCCGGGGCGGGGGGGCGCCTACCTACCGCTCAGGGCTGCCCGCGGCCCGCGCCCCCGGGGCGGCGGCGGGCGCGCAGCGCAGGGGCGGCCGCCTCGCGCCTCCGCGGGACTCGCCTCCGCCCTCGCATCGTGGCGGCGCCGCCAAGCGCAGCGCAGCGCAGCGGGGGCTGCGCGCGGGGTGGGGGACGGGGGACGCCCCGGGCCCCGCCGGCTGCGCCTCGCGGGAGCGCCGCGGGCTGCCACGGCGCCGCCCCCCCCGCCGGGAGCCGCCCCCCGCGATGCCGCGCCGCCGCCGCGGCCCCTGCCGGCACGGGGATGGGCGCGCCGCGCGGCGCCGTTACCTCGCGCTACAGCGCCGCGGCGGGAGGCCGCGCTGGCCGCCGCCGCTGCACGCAGGGGAGCCGCCGGCACGGCCGCGGCGGAGCGGGCATGCTGGGGCTGCCCCGGGGCCGCGCCGCGCCGCGCCGCCTGCCCCGGCTCCTTGTTCGCGGAAGGGCAGCGGCGGCGGGGGCGGCCCCGGGCTGGAGGGGGCGGGCGCTGCCGCGGGAGGGGGCGGGGGGCGCCGCGGCGGGGCTGGGGGCAGCGCGGTGCCTCCCCCCGGGCGGGCGGGGGTGGGGGCCGCGCTGCATCATCCCCGGGCCGACCGGGTGCGGGAGGCCGCGCTGCACAAGTTGAAAGCGGGAGGAAAGTGTGCGTCCCCCGGGACTGCGTGTGCGTGTCGGGGGGGGCCGCAGCCCCCGCCCGTGGGAGGCGAGCGGAGCCGGTGCCCCCGCCGCCCCCCGCCAGCCGCGCACGGGAAGCGTCGCGGGGCCACGGCTCGGCGGCGGCCGCAGAGCACAAAGGCGCGGCCCGGGGGGGGCCCGGCGGGCCGGGGGGGGGGGGTCTCCCTGTGGCCGCTCCGGAAAGTTTACGGCGAGGTTTATTTTCTTGCCGCCACCCCCACGAAGCGAGGTGATGGGGCACTTGCGCCCATGCTGGGTGGAAGCGCTGCAGACAGCTTTGGCTTTTCAAGATTAGGCTGCGCTAATTAAGGAAATATTTTAAGCTTAAAGGGTCTCCCGAGAAGAAACACATTAACTGGCTCATAAAGGGGGTTGGGAAACAATGCAATGCAGGGCTCTTAGATCAGCAAGCACAAAGAAAATGAGAGATAAAATGCATGTTAAAGGAACTAACTACAGTAAATACGCGCTTGCACCGCTGAATTTCAAGTATCCAATGACACCGGTCGCCCGTCCTGTACATCCTATGTCTTTCTAACGATAGAAGGGAAGAGAAATGTTTGCAATGCAATTGTTGCTATGCTTTTTCAGCTTGCTGGACATTTAAAAAAAATCTAAAAGCAGATTTTACTGTCTTTGTTCAGGTCGAATAGTACCTTGCTTTGTAAATAGTAAGCTTTTACTTACAATTAGTGCAATGCTTAGATAGCCTTTATTCTGCTTGATCTAAGTAAGTGCTCTAAGTAATGCATCTGTGTAAATACCTCTGAGACTGTAGCTTCATTGTGCACATATTTGTTAAGTGCGAGATGATCAGAACAACATGCATGCAAAAGGCGTGTCTTCAGAGCTATAAAGCAAGTGTTGAAATCAAAGCAATTAGTACTAAAGTAAAAAAGATGCAATTTGCTGAATGAACATGTAACGTTCAAAATACAGAAATAAAACACGGATGTGAAAGACGAGAATGGGTTAACATTTTAAAAAATATGATTGTTGAAATTGCGCTCCATGCCAAAAGCAAATAATGACTGTAAATCCCTGAGAAGTTTATCCACTTATTTATTCCATTTAAGAGGGAAGTTTCATGAACTGCAAAGCAATTAATGAATAGCAATAACTTTCTTCCCCTCAGCCTAGAACACCAGGAAAACAAATTTCAAATCTAGAGTTAATCTCTCCAAAGATACAAAAATCCAAATCATCAATATGGCATGATGTATGATGTAACTGGGTTGGGAGACAATGACGGCAAAAAATACTTCTAATGAAGGGGTTGAGATGTGCAAGTATGTACGTGTTGGTTCTATGGGCACATTGTTTCTTGAGGGATATTCCTATATGCCATGTATTCAGAAATCTAAATTTAGAAATATAACAATTAAGTGGTGGCTATTTTCTTGCTAGTTTTTTTGCCCAGACTTGCTGCATTTATCTCCAAAATGGTGTGCTAGCTAGTACAATAAACTGTAAGCACATAAACATGGAAACAAAGTACAAGGTAGGTACTACTTACACAATTTTTTTTAGCTTAGTTTTGAAGTTGGAAACTAAATTTATAGAACTTTACAGACTTTTCTGTCTATTACTATTTAAAAATGTGCTGTTCTTTATTAGGCTCATTTTTAATATTCCAGTGAAATAGAATTTCAATTTGGAATAGAATGTAAATGAATAGCATAAATTAGGTGAATATTATGGGAGAGCTGGTAGCACTAAGATAGTCTATATGAGACACTATAAGCATAATGTCAGGAGGGGTTGTCACCCAAGGACTCCTCTCCCTTTCAGCAAAAGAATTCTGGAATGGGCTGTTGGGCTGGTGACAGATAATGCTAGTTTTTATTGACTGCGGTGGGAGTAGTACCTACACATCTAAATGTAAAATTTATCTGCAGAGCGCAGGTGGAGTTAGCCTGCAGTCCACTAAGGTTTGCTTTTCCCTTTAACATTTGCTTTTCGTTTGGACTCTGAACTGCAGAATGGAAGACCTCTACATGCTGTATTTCTTACTGTTGGCCTGATCCAGCCTTCACTGACAGTCACGTGATAAAGAACTACTTCCATGGAAATGAGTAAAGTGAATTGGGATAAAGCCCGTGTGATTAGCATCAGGCCCCAGTGATGTCAGAGATGCCTGGGGGAAGGTTTGAGATCAGACGACAGAGTAATTGCTGGAAAGTCCAGATTGGAAAAAGAATTTACTTGCACATGTTCACAGCTTGAAGAATTTGTCTTTTATATAAATTGATAACAATAGGGTAAAGTTACACACAGTTGCTGTTTTTTTTGTTACTGAGTTTAACTACTGGTATAGATACATCTATCACTTTGTTTTGTTACACTGTTAGAGCAGTGCATATAAATAAAGGGGATAAATAACCTAATTTACTCTGAGTAAGAGTCACAGTATATTAAAAATTGGGACACAGAAAAAGCTTTTGCCTCTCCTGGAAAAAGTTTTATAACGTATCTTTGTAGCCATCATTTAAACTGGCAGGGTACAGTACACAAAGACCTTTAAAGCTCATTCAGCACTTTCAAAATATGTCCAGGGCTAATATGGCTCCATTGGAGTAAACGGGATTTTTTTCCATTGACTTTACCAAAGTAGTTTCACCCAAATAACTGCAGTTCTATTTTAGAATTATTTTGTTTTTGAACGAAAAAGGCCTACTTAAGGTTACCCATGTAAGTGAGCCCTGGGTACGCACAGATCATGTATCTCCCACTTCTCAGGATTTTCCAGGTCCTTTTTTTGTCATTAGCCACTGACAGGACATGTTGAGCTGGGTTCACCCTCTTTTTCTGCAAACCCTTCAGCAGCTTGGGGGATTGCATGACATCTTGGTTTGCAGCAGAGAAGTAAAGAGCCTCTTCCCTGCAGCCCATTCCCACTGTGCCTCTGGAGGCGATGTATCTCCCAATCCTTCAAAAGTGCCAACTCCAGCTAAGGCTCCTCCAGCCAGGTGTTTTCTTCCTATTCCAGTTCTACTGCACCCAGAGGAAACCTGCAGACGTCACATGCCATGCTCCTAGTTAGTGCTGACCTACCTTTTGTTTCTAACCATGAAATAAGTTTTTAATAAACTTGAGTTACTGTTGTTGGCTTCTGTGCTCATCAGACTTATTGCGGTGTTGCAGTTGTTCAGACACAGACACAAATTTAGGAACTGAGCCTACAGAGCTCAATTAGCAGCTCTCCCTTAGGAGAGATTGTGGCCTGGTTTCTTTTTCCCATATCATCTCGTGGAAGATGATTGGTTGTACTGCCTTCTCTCAAAAGCAAGCTGTTTCTTTGCCCTTCAGAAATATCCTGATGAAATTCTCACTGGTACAATGGTAAGCTGGCTCAGTTTTAGATGTGTAGGTGTGTTAGGCTGGGCTCACAGTGGTTATTGCAACCCGACCGGAAGGTACTAGTGTACAAGGACTGTCTAAGAACTATTTTTTTGCAAAAGAAGAGAATGGTAAAAGACAAGGGGAGGGTGTTTCCCAGCATAGCATAGTCAGTCTCTGAAAGAAATGTGAATTCTTTTGCATGTGTCTGAAAAGCTAGCCCAGTTATAGGCCAGTAATTGTTAAGACTCAGCAAGGTGTAGTGGGAAATGCAACGTGTGTGAACCTGGAGCCTGCTGTCAAGCATAAGCTGCGCCATCTCCGAAGCAGCCCTGGGACTCCAAGATATGGGGGGCACTATTCCTTTCTAGTTTTCTCTTGAGGGAAAGTGCTAACTTACTGCTGGCCTGACCTATACTAATAATTACTATATGGTGGTGCTGGCTTAGGTATGTTATCCAGTAAGCAGAGCCACAGGCTATTCTTTGCTCTCCTCTTCCCCCATATTTGCTCCAGGGAGGAAGCAGATGAATAGTCACAGCATGGACTTTTTAACCAGACTGAGGTCACTTGTCCGTCTGTTTTACTTCCTTGCACAACTATATAGGCTGAGTCACAGTCCACCTATGTGACCGCTCCTTGTTGGGGAACCAGACTCATACGAGATTTTAAAAAGCTGAAATGAAAAGACAAAGATGTCTGAGCTATCTTTAGAACAGATTTCCTACCAGTTGTCACCGTACAGCAGAAGTCATCCTCAAGCTTCCAGAAAGAGCGATTTCAATTGCTCTTGTAGCCCAAGTGAGTAAGACGGCTGGGACTGTGGCATGAGCAGAGTAGGAAGCCCCATCCTGTCCTCTCTGGTGCTCCATCCACCCGACCTCAGCTGATTTACCATGGCCAGTTTTCCATACTGGCTCTGGAAGACACTTTCAGAACTTTATAGGCAGAGTCACAGTTAAAGTCACAAGCATCATAAAGCTCCATCCTTCACATTAATGAGATTGCAAAGCTTTTCCAATAAAAACACTATGGCATCCTAAGGACATATGCAGTAAAACACTCCTAATGTCTGGTTGCTTTGATGAACTCAAACAGTGATCTCCTACAATTTTCCACTGAAGTTCTGGAAGATTCTGTTTTTCACCCCCCATTATTTATTACTGTTCGTAGCAGTTGTTGGGTGCTTTTTGCCTTGATTCCTTGTTGCTTTCAATAGAAGTTCAGGATGCTAAATTAATTTGCAGCCTTTATATAATTTTTATTAAAAATCAGTCAGTGCAAAACTTCACTGGAATTCAAAAACTGGGTAGTCTAGATAGGTAAATAAATGCCTGGAGATTGATGAGTTTTGAAGAAAATTTTATACACAAAATTACTCGGAATTAATCTCTGCCTGCACTCTGCATAGTTGTGATTTATGGAGGCATTATTGATGAGCTGCAGTGGGCTGTTTCTTCTGCTGAAAAGGTTAACTGAAATAAACATGTTTTTAGGTAACAGCTTTCGGAAGAAAAAATGTGCCACATCTGCTGAATCATCAAGAAAGGAGAACTGGAAAAAGATTGGATTTGGAACGACAGCTTTCTCAAAATAAGAATGGGGTACTTCATGCCAAAGAAGAAATATATCTTTACCAGTATGGCACATCAGCAGAGAGGCCGATGCATATTCATTCCCTGCTTCCCTTGCAGGCCTAGAGCCCTTTGTGCCCACTCTCTACCCTGCAGCACATGCTAACTCTGAGGCAGCCTGACCTGCTCAGACAGAGGCCAGGCCAATGTGAAAGGCCAGATTAAATCATTTTGGAACAGGCGGCTGCATGGCTGCGCAGGACGGTTTGCACCAGCTTGGGTGAGAGGAGGCCGCTCGTGTCCGGCTGTCACTTCCCTTCCTTGCTCTCCCGCTGACCATCAGGAAGGTTTGATTCAGGGCACCCGCACTTGGAGGCATCTAGAGAGATCTTCATCCTTTCCTCATTGCCGCAGTCAGCCTGCAGCTTAACAGATTACTTGTTTATCTGACAGAAGTGAAGGGACCAGGAACGTGTTCCTAGCCTGCTTGATTCAACAGCTCTCAAAATTTGTCCTCAGTGACAGGGAGCTCAGTGCCTCCCTCCACTCCAAAGTCCCTTCCTCATGTCGCCTGGCCACTAAACACAGCCCCTGGCAGTGCAAGGGCAATGTGGGAAGTTCCTGCAGAAAGAGAAGCGTCTCTCTAGACTCAGGAGCAATCAAGGGCAGGAATCACACTCTGAAGCATGACAGCAGTTTTGCTGAAAATATTGTTTTCACCTGGCTAGGAACAAGTGAATAATGTTAGTTTTCTGATCGCAATCACTTTAGACTTTGAAAATGGGTCGATGTTTTCTTGTTGAATTAGAAGGCAAGGGAACTTTCCCAGGAGTAGGCTGATTCCTGGTTATTCATTGCTACGAAGCTAGTTATTGCTGGTATATTCTTTCATGTAACTTTGTAGCTGGACTGGGAAATGCTGTCTTGCTTTCTGCTGTACATAGCCTAAACAACCACAACCTGTTCCCCTCTGCAGGAGAGTGCAGATAGACGCAGTAGAGCAAACCAGTTGTCATCAA
Organism: Dromaius novaehollandiae; assembly: GCF_036370855.1. NCBI lineage: Eukaryota > Metazoa > Chordata > Aves > Casuariiformes > Dromaiidae > Dromaius > Dromaius novaehollandiae. Next base: position 151,917,298 of record NC_088098.1, read on the forward strand.
GCATGCTTTCCAAATGTTTTAAGACAAATATAGAAATATGAACAATGCTGTCATTTAATGGCAATTTGAATACACACAGGCTATGTATCTTACTTTGTATATGCAAGTATGTATTTTGAGACAGTTAAAGCACTAATAAAAGTATATGCTTTTTAGCCAATTACTGTAGCAAAGACAGTCAGCAATTTTCGTTCCCCACTGTCAATAGAAAGAGCTGGGAAAACCTGTTCCGACCTTGGTTTGGTATTATTTTAAGTTCAGAACTTTACAGTGCAAACATTACATGGTTTGTTTCAATAATAAAGGCAGGAGTTCTGACATCAGTCTGGAAAAACACCTTTCAGTCTCTTTTATTCTGTGTTCCCCCATTTCTGGAGATACAGAATATACCGTACAACTTTATTTTGCTTTGCAAGGCACCTAAATATGCTGCAATTACATCTGTAAATATGTTAAATATGTTGCAGAAAATAGTTAAATAGAAGCTATTGTATGAAAAATGGGAAAGTAAATAGAGACATATAAGAAAAGCTGTGTTTTGAAATGGTCTCACTTTTCTACAAGGAACAGGCATTTAAATGACAATTTTAATTAAAGTCTTTATTTTCCAGTACATTTCACAGTTTAAAGATAGTAAATAGTAAGCAGTGTTTCCCACTTGGTGATAAAATTTAGTCTTTTCCTGCAAAAATCTTCAGAGGACTGTTCTGTGCAGGGAACATTCTGTCCCCTTTATAGTACTGGTTATAAACAAGAGTAGGATTTGTCCTGTTGTCAGGAGACAGGTGGAATTTGTGCACATATCATCTAAGTCAGTAACCACGGTAATCCCTTTTCCCAATTCTCTCGCCCCAGCCGAAGCTGCCGCAGCCTCCAGCTTGCCCTCTGCGGCTTTCCACCACTCTTCCTCCACAAGTTGCTGTGCCAACCCGACATCCGCTAATAGGTAGAGCTAAATGAGGCAAAAATAGAGTAGATTTGGCCTCTGTCACAGCCAGGACCTGAAGCTGCCCTCTGCCTGCTTGGAGCTGGCATGCTGATTCTCTCAGGTCCGTGGACTGAAGCCTTCAGAAATGGCAGGATTTGTTGCTCTTCTCCCCCAGTTGAGATCATCTGGCCCTGATCTTTCTGCACTGCAGTGAACTTTACTCTTTGTCAGTTTTCTATGTTTTTGCTGAAGGAAATGGATGCATTTCTCTTTTCTTCCTCAGAACCTGCCCTTTTTATCTTCCAAACTTTTCTGCAGCTTTCTTGCTGTGGTAGTCCGCTTCTCAAATTTGCAGTTGGCTCTGAGACAGAAAGAAATCTCTCTATTCTTGACAGGGGGGTGGAAAAAAGTGTTCAAATCTTATTGAAAAAGTTGGAGGCCACTATTTGAGAAGCATTGTTTTGTTTTTGCTGTTATATATAGGGAAATGCTCTTTCAGGTGGAGACAGTTGTAGCTCCATTGTATAGGGCAGTCTCCATCTCAGAGTTTCATTTAGCAGCATAGGATAAGGTGGCAGAGAATTGGCAAAAGGGAATTAATGTTAGCAGTGGCTGGAAAATGAGAGTTCCATTTTTAAAAAAGAAAGAGAAGAAGAGGAAAAAAAAGAAAATGTCAAGAATTTGTTCTTCATTGAGGCAAAACAGAAGCCTTTTGAATATGTTCAAGGGAAAACACATTTCCAGAAAAGCCAATTGTTAGAGTACTTCTCTGGGATGTGGAAGATTTCAGGAGTAAGTTCCTACTCTCCCTCTCTAGAAGCAGACACTTGAAGCCCATATCCCTGTTGTACACCCTGTGGCTACTGGCCAGCCTCTAGTGAAAGCTTCTCTTTCCCTCTGGTTTTGGACAAGATTCTTGAAATGGGAATGGAAATTTCATTGAAACTAATGTCTTTCTATTTTCATTAAATTGAAATTTTCTGGCAAAGTAACAGTTTGGAAAGTTCTTGGCAAGCTTAACTGAACATATATAGCTCTCAGAACAGAGAGGGGGGGCTAAAGAAAAATTGTTGGGTCCAATCTCCGTTCTTGGCTTCAGTGACAAAATACCAGTGCAACCGAGAGCAATGTGCCCTTTGATTTATCAGGGAAGTGAATCATTTCTCCCAACAACTGAATTGAATAGTGTCCCTTTTAGTACAGTAGTGATTACACAGCACCCTGTTTACTCTCCATTTTTTCTTCTCATCCATCATTCACAACTCAGATTTCTACAGTGATTCTACCAATTCAGTTTACTGTACAACACAAAATAAAGTCAAGTTAATTTCGCGCTCTACCCACCTCAGTCTGATTAATGCAAATTAAATTTTGTGCTAATAAGACTGAGAATGTGACCATAATTGGAAACCCTTGAGTTCCTTTGACTGCAGGGAAAATATAATTTTTCTCTACCTAGATGAGCATCACGAAAACATCTGAATCATAACATCTGGGAATTTTACAGCAAACAATGGTATCAGCTTGGGGCCTCCATATAAAGTTTATTCTGTTTCACATCAGGGACTGTGATGCATATCTCTATCAGATTGCAGCTCCCGGAACATTTGGCCCATCTGCCTGCTGGGGGAAAACTAAAGGAACAGTGACACATACCTAGTAACGGGAAACGGCTGGACATCTGTGTTTCTCTATTACACGGAAATCCTCTTGGACTAGTAACTGGCTACTATACCTTAAACAATTGGACAGTTGCTTAAGTCTGTTACCAAAGTCTGAACAGTTCATGTCAGAAGGAAGAATTGCTAAGACAGGGATCTGTCACCAGGCATTTGGTGAAATAGAAATAAAACCTGGATGTGAGAGCAGAAAGAGGCTAGCAAGGTTGGGCAGGAGAGGGAAAGGAAGGGATAGGAAGGGATAGGAAGGGAAAAAAGGAAAGTAATGAAAGGAAGGGAAGGGAAGGGAAGGGAAGGGAAGGGAAGGGAAGGGAAGGGAAGGGAGGGAAGGGAAGGGGAGCCATATGCAGAAGGGCAATGAGAGAGGATTGGACTTCAATCTAAGGATAAAGAAAGCTCCAGAGTGGCAAGGAAACAGTCTGGTAAATGTAGGTAAGAGTTTACAGACCTATTCCATTCAGATCTGTACATTTCTTGTAGCTGCTAAGGACTGTTTTCCCCAACTCTAGCAATGTCTCCTTGCTCCAACTATCGCCTGTTCCTAGAAAAAGTGAGCAGTAAACCCAAAGTAAAACAGGTAGTGGTCTGGAAAAGGATGTATCTAAGTTCTGGGAATATGGGAGCTCCTGGTAGCAATGGGGTCATGCACCTGTGAAGCAGTGTAAGACCAAGGAAGTGTGCCTGGGGCACATACCTGGGGCTTGAGACAATGCAGGAGCACACTGAGACTTAACTAATTTAAAAGCACACAAATTCCTTGTGCTGGAATCCAAATGCAAAAAGCCCAGTGAGCGGCAAACAGGGTGGGAATAGTTGTAAACATATCTGCATTATAATGGAGCATCTACACTTCCTAAAGGGAATTTGTATGGAGGTATATCATCCCTTAGAAGTAGGATCATCATCATCATTGTGCAGTTAGTGAAACAAGCCAGCAAACTTTTTAAAAAATTCTCTTACAGCATACCATCCGAATGAAGGGTGTGAGCGTCAGACATCACACTCACCAGAGAGCTATTCAGCTGATGTTTTGAAATCACTCTGCTCTCTAACCCTGGAATCAATGGGAATTTGTTATTCTTTTCTATGGAGGCAGGATGAAACTCTGAGGCAGGATCAAACACCTAATTGGAAGAACTGCTGTGCCATTTCTGCAGTATATCACGTCTGAATTTAGTTTTACCAATATAAAATGGGCTTCTATTTGTCCTCTGTCTCTCTGACAAACAGCCCTATAAAGTAAACATTCAGGAAGGAGGAAGAACAGATTGTACATAGCTTTAACAACAACATGTTTTTGGTCTGACTGCCCCTAAATATATGAAAATAGAGTACAAAAGAACTGTAAATAAGACAAGGGTCTGAGCACAAATTAGCCTACTTGTACGTCATTCTTATGGCAAAATGAAGCAACGGGACCTGTGCTTATGTTGTGAATAGTCCTAAATTTCTTCCCTCCTTGCTGCCATGGGAATATAATTTAGCCAGGGAGTATTTTCTGTATGTGACATCATCTTGAAACTGCAACTTTAAAAACAGGAGACAGGTAATATTGACCATTAATTACCCTCCACATCCGTAATGTATATACATTGCACCACAGGTAAATAGAGCAACTTTTGGCAGGGGATTTTCTGAGTATCTGTAGCCAGATTTCTCATTTACAGATTCTTAATATTTTGCACAGTGGTAACAGATCAGTTTCTAGTGGTGGTTATGGGTCAGAAAAGGTAACACTTCAATGAGGTATGGTGGAGCCTCCATCTTTCACTACTGTGAACAGTTATCTGCCTTTATGGAAGTGGGCTGTAAAACCTGGTGTCTGAACATGTAATACATGTCCAATGTGCCAAAAATTATTGGAGGCATTTAATTTTTTTTCTTTTAACACTACATATGGGGAGTATTTTTATTTTTGCAAATAAAACACAAGGATCTATGTACCAAGTATGGAAGTGAAATACCAGTAGTTGCGAACTGACATACATTTAGTTATTTCTGATTTTTTATTTATTTTTTTTTTTTTTTGGTGCATGTGTCTGCTGAGCCCTTGCTTTAAGGCTCTATTCTTTTGCTCCTGCAGCACAAAGGCACTGGGAAATTTCCTTAAAAGCTAAAGATTTCACTTGAACAGAGAGAGTCCCTCAAAGCACAGGGAGATTTTTCTGGCACGCGGGATAAAGCAGGACCCCCAGCACAGTGTAATGTTCTTCTAATGATCCTACCAATGGCTATTACTCAGTGGGCTGCTGCAAGCCAGTGGTGCTCTGTCTTAGAGCCTGCCAGCTTCTGCCAAGCGCATACTATCTCCCATAGCCACACTGGCTGTAAAGGAGGCTCTAAGTTGCACCGCTCTGCTTTTCTTCAAATGCCCCATCTCTGCAGGCCCCATCTCTTCAGACCTCTTGGGTCTCTCACCCTGGGTGCAAGACACACACAATTAACCCCTACTTCACACTCCCTACATGAAGGCTTTAGGATGATGAAAGGGTAGACTTCAGCCCACTTAGGCTGGGGTATACTCTCAAGTGGTTTGTTTGGCCTCAGTAGATAAGCCACAGATTTTTTTATCAGTGTAGCTGGGTCTTGTTATATTGTCAGCTTGAATGTTACCAAGGGGTTTTGAACTGGGTATGTGACTGGGCTTTTAACGATCTGTGGCATACGGGAATATGCATAAAGCCATTGAAAATATTTCATCACAAAGAAGCTTTTGAAAGAGTGCGTCACATACACCTGCTGAGAAGCATCTCGAATAATTGAGTTGATGATAGTGGAATGAGTAAAAGGTTCATGAGAGGGTGACACCATATCCAGCACACGGAAGACTAGTATTATAATTAATTAATGCTCATAGATACCTCCTTAGCACACATGCTTTTGCTTTTCCGTTCTTCATCTTTTGACAGGGGAATGCAGGGGAGGTGAAAATAAACAGTCAAGTGCTCTCTTTTTTGTCATGTCTTCCCTCTTTTAAATGGCTCACATAATTGGAGGTTTCAAGGTCACCTTATTTACTGATGATTCTTTGTCACCAGTAATCCCAATCTTCTGCTGAAATGAATCAAGATGTGTTTATTGTAGCACCTCCTCTTGGCTTCTTTACATCTTCCCCTTTCCTACCAGTGTAAAATAGTAATAAGATGTACTGAATTAATAAAGAATTAAAATCTGCTTAAAGTATGTATTTGAGAGCCCTGGTGCTTAATGTCAAGCCACATTAATCAAATAGGAATCCAAAGAGGAGTAAAAATATTTATAGGTTAGGTTTCTCAGGTGGTTTTACAATACAGCCAGGATGGGTAACATATGATGAGATTCCACAGTCACTTCTCTCCCACACACATATTGATGGAAACCCTCACAGCCGAACACAATTGCATACATCTCTTTTTCAATCTGTGCGTAGGTTATTACTGTAGAAGTGGAGGACCTGAATACATAAACCACTAACTGCTCTACCTGCAGTAACAGAGCCACAAGTCATTGCTTGGATGCATCCATCTGAATTTATATTAGTTACTTCATTTTGATGAAGGTGGATTCCTGCCAGCATCCCACTGAAACTCAGTCTTCAAGAGATCTCAGTGCTACCAAGACTTCTGAAAGGCAAGGTAAAAAATTGGCAGGATAAGTTGCCATCTCCAATATCTTTTTAAGTAGAACATGCAGCAACAGTAGCACATCTTGCTGCCAGTTTCTTAAGGTCAGCCTAAACTGAAAGAACAAGATGAAAATATTTTACTCTGATGATGCTCTTGTTCCTTTTCTTAGCTGCCTGGAGCATGATACAGATTCACATCATGTTCTATGCTGGCAACAAAAAGTTCTCAGGTTTTTAGTACAGAATGGCAGTTTTATACAACCTGAAAATTGAGTCCACATGTGTTTGTGCATGCAATGTGCTTATAGACACACTTCATAAGATGATCAGCCATTCTATCCATTGCCAGAAAATCTCTGGTTGACATCTGTGCAAGGTTTTGAGAGCTGTGACTGCTTATGTGTTTTGACTGGTGCACCTGAATTCAGCTTGGTCTTTGCAGTGGCACTTCATTGTAGGGATAATCTCTACCTGTAACAACCTGTACCTTGCTGGCACCAAGGAGGTGATGTTATTTCTGGTCCAGTCTTTACTTTCCTTAACTTCCTCCCTCACTCAGGCAACATCTCTGGTTTCTTTTCCACGCATGCATTCTTCTGCATTGCTGTCATTTTGCAAATTGATTTTTCTTTCACTCTGGTAGCATACATTCTTGTGATAGCCATCCAACTGGCTTGTGTGTTCTCTTGCATTTGCCACAGACTCTCCCTTCACTTACAGATGCATAGTATCCACATAAGATGCATGCACTACACACCATGTTCTGTTTAGAAATAGATTTTAGCAGCACTTGTGTCATCCCAATAGTTTTAGCATTGCTTTTGCTTACTTTCACTCAACCTGAATTAACTCTTGTTGAATTTGTCTCAAAGACTGCCTAGTATTGGATTATTTCATTCGTATCAATAAACACAGAATCCTCTGTTAACAAATCTGTCATAAGCCATTCTGTGGGTTCACTCTGGATCATGTACCAAGTCAATAAATTCATAGTTTGCCAACACTGGATTAGCTTTTTGAAGAGAACAGTTAGTTTAGAAATTCTGCTGACATCTAGCCAAGTACTAGCCATGTATCCCTCTCTCTCCTACTCAGGTTAACAAATAGATTTGTAGCTCTTCCTTGCTTGTGAGCTCCAGAGAAACTTGAGCTAAGCTCCGTCAAGCAAGTGGCTCAAAGTCCTGCCAGTTTCAGAAGAGCTGTGCCTTCCTCTTCTTCAGCTACTGTAGATGGGGACTCCAGAGCACTCCATCATCTAAAAGCCTGTCCTCTGCCTCATGTTTAGCACTGTCACAATTGGACTGAGATTTGGGAATTATGGCTCTGCAAAGTGGGAATTATGATAGTGTAAAGTGCTCTGAAATGTGTAGATGGAAAAGGCATGTAAGAGACAGGCATTATAATTATTTTGCTACTTTGCATGATTGTATGTAGGTACTGTAAAAAACATGGCAGTGAAGTCAAAACAGAGCAGTGGCAATTACTGTCTAACAAGAGATGATATTTTAAAGTTCTTTCCCGATTGTACAACTCATTCGTATGAGGAAGTAGTGTCTCAGCATTGTTAATGAATTTTGCTTCTGGGCATATCCTGTAGGCAGAAGCTGTGCCTTCAAAAAAAGATTCAGTGAGAAGAACAGTACCATTTTCCTGCTGATCTGCTCAGTTTCCAAGCATAACAATTGAAAAAAAGCATATTAGGAAGAACTGAGCGGACCTTGTGAAGTGATTTACAATAGTGTCATGGGGTGACTCCCCCATACTGTCACAAATTGAGCATATGGTAATTGTTCACCTCTTACTGTAAGCTTTCAAATGTAAACTAAAAAAGAAAATAATAAAAGCATTTTTGTTCTGGCTAATAGTTACAAGTTTATCAGCATATTAGAACATTAGCATATTAATTACGTGGTAATCAACATAACAACACCACAAATAATAATGTGTTGCTAGCTATTAACCCTGGATAACATTCTGAAAGGGGCCTACATGCTTTAGAAACCAAAGCCAAAATAATGTGGGCACTTACATCTCGATGAAAGTTGCTTAAGAAATTTTGAGAATGCTATTCCACATTTCCTCTCCTAAAGAAAAAAAATGCTCCTGATGTTATCTTTTTATTTATTAACACAGTAGCTTTGACTGAGGTTATTAGCTCTTCTTTCCTCAACTTTTGAATCTGTGTGGGTTTCCACCTCAAGGTGCAAAGCCCTGCAGAAGTCCCAGAGGACTGCACTGCCCTGGGACATGGTCCATCCAGCTCTGTAGCCTCTGGGAAGCTGACTGATGTCTGACATGTCTAAGCCATAGGGTACAGTTTCACCACTAGATGGAGTATTGGTTATTTAGCCTTTACTTTGAAGTGGTTTTCCTCCAGCAATGGAAAATTGTATCACTTGTTGGCTCTTGTTACCAACTCACAGGAGGCCTGAACCTCCCCATCCCCATGCAGGACACTCGGGAAATGCTAGTTAACACTGGTCCCTAGAGGATGTCCCCTTCAACTGGTGCCCTGTATGACCAGCATTCAAAGTGATATCTGCTGCTTCAGATGTAAGCAGTCTGTTACTTCCCAAGTCTTGATGGACATGCTGGGAGCTGCAAGATGTTCCAGTAAACTTGCTTTATGGCTCATTATTTCATTGGGAAATGGAACCTCTGTAGTTTGCCAGTTGTCCCAACGTCACTCTGATCACCAGACGAGAATGAAGGTAAGAGTGACCTTATTTTGGCAGTCCAAAGATCAATGATAGCATTGCTGTTTTTCCAGACAGATGCACAGAAATGAATGAAAATTTGACTTACAGGTACCGATACGCTAGTTCAGCTCTCAGACATCCTCTCTCTGACCCCTGCTACTGCCAGGATGCTTCCACAGCTCTTTTAGGTGAGATCAAATGTTTGAGCAAGACCCTTTTTGGGCACATGTCCTTCACAGAAAGGATCTCAACCTGTGGGCATGTCTCTCCTCTTACACCTCTGACCCCAGGGGATCTGTTCAGTTCAGACTTTCCTTTGCCCCCCCCTCCCCCGCCAAGGCATGTTTGTAATGCATAAACTCAATCAAGAATTTTAACACATTTTAACACCTTTCTCCAAAGGGCCATTTCCTGCCCTCACCTTGATGCTGTTTGGTTAGGCAGAAGCCAGACTAGTAAAATTAAATCTGTCCATGTGCTTAGCATAGCTATAAACCAGCTGCTCATCCATTAGTAGGGAAATGCTTCCTACAGGTAGCAGAATGGAGTACAAACCTCAATGCACAACCTCTTTTTCAAATTGAAACTGTAATGTATTAACATGTATGTAATTGACAGCCACATTTTATGGAAACTTACAGAAGAGAAATAATGCACATGGATCATTACTAACTCTGGATCAAGACTCTACCGGGCTGTGCCAGGGGCCTGAGCTAGAAACGTCTCATTATCTTTGACTGTAATGACTTGAATCTTCTTGCTGAGTTCTGACACTGCTTTTCTAAGGCATAACCCAGGATCAGGTTCCTCACCAGCAGTCAGAAGCAGAGATGAAGACACATTCTTAAAGTCTAAAATGTGCAGGGAATCATATTTCCTCCTCATTAGCACTCACCAATGCTTGGAGTGCTTCTGAGGTTGTGGTGTCCAAAGCATGGAGTTAGAGGAGCCCATAGCCCTGTTTGGGTATACAGAGGCACATGCTACAGAAACAGTAACACAGCATCCCTGTTTACTGCCTGATTAAGCCTTCCTAATTAAAGCATGATAAACCGTTGAGGCCAAACACGCACAGAGTAGCTGTAATGCATAGATACGATGTTGAAACCAACTTGTTTTTCTCAAAATCATTCAACTTGTCTGTAGCCTTAGAGAAGATTACAGTTTATTGACCAGGTAAGCAGCAAAGTGGCTGGTTATCACATTCCATCAGACTTATGTAGGTTCAGCTAGGAGTAAAATCTGTCTTCAGGTTAGTTCTCCACAAGACTTTGTAATGTGACTAACACTGATATCGGATTTTGTTGAAAAACCAAGTAGAAAGCAAAGTGAGGTGCAGAGAACTCATTTAAAATCACAGCTGAAATAATACCAAACATAAATATAAAAAAAATACTGACAAAGTAAATTGCTTTTCTTCCCTATTAAAATGATTTCAAGTTTGTTCCAATGTGAAAGTCGCTCTTAAAGTCTTTAGGGCATTAAAATTAAGCTTTTATTCCAAGAATTGGAGAGAAAGTCAGGCTGGGAGATCATCTAGAAGAAAATCAGAACAATCATAGATATGTGATCTGACAAATCTTTCAAAGGCACTATACTGACAATTAAGTTTCTCACTAATCTCCATGATGCCTGTGTGCTTATAAACCTATGGAAATTGGGTTTGATTCATTTTTTCTAAATTAGTAATTTATTTCTCGAGATTTTTATTAGGCTTTTATCTTTTTTTTTCCTAAATGCCAGGTAACCTGCTATGTTTGAACCTACTTTTTCTACAAGGTGAATAGCACCTATGTTTGGGACTCTGAAAACCCCGGACGTGCAGAATTTGGGACTGTAAATCTTTTGTACCAGAATTTCCTTTCAGCGTCTGGGTGGAACTTTATGAACGTGACAATTAAATGACAAGTTATTATATGACATGGACCAACTTCCACTTTACTATTAAATAGGGTTGCATATTTAATATAGTTGCATATTTATAAGTTAGGGCACAATTTGGATCCTCTTAATCCAGGAACTCCCTAAAGCACATTGGTATGCTTTAAAACATTCAAATCTCTAACTTTTTAAAATGCAAGTCATAAGACTGATAAATATGCTTGGCTCAGGAGGAAAAATATAACTGTTACAAGGCTGCAAATCAGCATTAAGTATGGAATTTAAAAGCCCATAGAAACTTGGCTTGACAGAGGAAGATGGAGCATCCGCTCTATTCCTCTCAGACGAGGTAACTTCGTTAGTGTTTAACTTACAGTGTGCAGATTGCCTCTTTCACAGCTCATATTTTTATTCTTTGAAAGGACGCAGTCTTCCTTTTTAAGCAACGGCCCAAATATGGGATGAAATGTTCCTGGACAGCAAGGGCAAAACCAGAGCATTTAAAGAAACAGCTGTTGTATCTTTCTAACATATACTGAACTTTTCTTGACTGCTCTTCTATGTCACTATCCACATTTCAGTGGCTGAGAAATACTGCACAAAGGTGTCTTGACCCAGCACTGGAAAATGCTGTTGTTTGGCACTTTAAAAGTTCATAGGAGAGGGTCAACTTTGCCAGAGCTCCTGATTCGTACAGAAACAGCTGAAATAACCTATTGAAACTGGTTGCTTCATAATTAAAGATTTGCTTTGCTATGGAGAAAGGTGAATGTATACTTGAAAAAGACATAATAAATGCAAGAGGTCAAAGCTGAAACATTTCAGTTAACCCATAGCTGAATTTTTTTGGATCATTTGCTTGGATTGTTGTTTCAAACACATGGTTGAAGTATATATATATTTTTTAATCCTTATTTGGGATAGGAAAAGTGTTCACTATGTACAAACCTCTCTTAGGGCCAAATAAGTATGGAGATGTGTCTGCATCCCATAGCAAGCAAACTGGCTACAGGGAAGTAAAAGACATGTGCCTTCATTCCTTCATGCTATTTCTTTGGATCTGAGTAAAAAAAATTCAGCAATTGCCATGCAGAAAGAAACATAGCAAATTTTCAAAGGCCTTTCCTCAGGTAACCGTAAAAACAAAGCTAGTTAAACCCTAAAAAGAAAGCAAGCTAAGAAACTGTACAGACAGAGAGAAATTTAGGGATGTGCTTGGCTTCTACAACCGAACTGAACAAGAATCAAATGTGTATGAGAGAGGTCATCTAAATTTGCCATGTAACTCAAGTGAGCTTGCTGTTTCTGTCTACAGTCCTCAGGCCAGTTCTGTGCAGGTGATATGGTTGCTGTCATGGCATCATAAAAATCATACAAAAGTCTAGGCTGGAAGGGACTTCTGCTCCAACTTTCTGTTGAAGGTAGAGCCTCAGATTATTAGGTTATCCAAGGCCCCATCTGGCCGAGTCTTGAATATTTCCAGCAAGAGAGATCCCACCACTTCTCTGGACAACCTATTCCAGTGTTTAATTGTTCTCACAGTGAAGAATTTTTTTCTTATATTCAGACAGAATTTCTCCTGAAGCAACTCATGCCATTTGCCTCTTGTCCTGTCACTGTGCATCCCTGTGAAGAGAGTACCTCCATATTCTCTATAATTACCTTTTAGGTATTGGAAGACAGTAACTAGGTCCCTCCTGAGCCTTTTCATCTCCAGGCTGAACAAACCCAACTCCTTCAACCTTTCTTCATATCAAGTTCTCCAACCTCCTAATCTTCTCAGCGGCCCCTCTCTGGCCCCTCTTCAATTTATCAAGGTTTCTCTTGGACTGGAGGGAACAAACTGGGGCCCAGCATTCGTGGTGTGGCCTAGTAAGTGCTGAGTAGAGAGGAACAATCACTTCCCTTGAAAGAAGTCCCCAGCCTGTACCAGTGCTTGGGATTATTCCATCCCAGATGCAGGACATTACATTTACCTTTGTTAAACCTCATGCAAATCTTGTTGGCCCAATCTTCCAGCCTGTCAAGCTCTATATGTACAGTGGCTCTTCCTTCTGGCATATATACCTCTCCTCTCTGTTTAGTGTCATCTATAAACTTGAACAATGATTGTTGATGTTGATATTGAGGGGGCAGAGGGAGGAAGTTGCAGAAAGTCATTTTATAACACACCCTAAAAATGATAATGCAAGTTCTGTTACAGTTTGGACTACTTCACCACAAGGCACTTTCTATTCTTGAATCCTTCTGCACCAGCTGTCTTCCCAGTGTAGTCATTAGATTTTTGACCCATCACAGTTACTCTAGTACCACATGAAGAAAAAGAGGAGAGGGTCCAAGTGGCTGCTGGACAGGACAGGATTCATCCTCCTTTTAGTTCGTTACTGAAATATGAAGTACTGGGCCTGCTAGTAGTCCTAGCAATAGAAACCTGCTTGCACCTCTCATGGAGGGAGAGGTAAGGGAGCTCACTACAGGATCAAAAGGTGAAAAGCTCTTGCTTGATGTCTCACTCACACCTGAATCATCCAGAGGGTAGCAGGCACTTGCTACTCTGAAGGAATTCCAAAGGGATTTCTATCAGGTAGTAAATGGAGGAAACATGCATCAGGGCAGCTACTGATAGCTTTGGAAAAGAAGGTGAGGAAGGAAGCACTTTGAATCAAACTGCTCAGTTCCTGGTGCAGTACATTTTTGAGAGAACACTTGTAGTCTTCATTGCACTTGAGCTGTGCAGGAGCACCTTCTTCATAGTGGTATGTTCCTACTTCTTAAAAAGATGTATATTTTTCCCTGTGACTTTATTCATCTTTTCCATCCCCAATTAGTGCTGGAGTATTTGTCCAGTTTTGTTTTAAATGGTGAAAGCAATGAGACTTCCAACAGTTCCTAGAATGAAGTGATCCATCTCTTCGTTATAATCAATCTTACAAAAGATTTCCAAGAGTTTAGTCTACATTTCCTTTGATCAGTGCTGTTCTTTCGTCACTAGGTGTTTCCTTAAATCATCCTAAACAGGGTCTCTCAGTTTCTTTGCACCTGCAGATGCTTGTATAGAGTTACCCAATTTCCCCTTAATCACTTAGAGAAACTGAGCTATGCATATTTATTTCTTTTAATCTTCTTTTGAAATTAATCCCTCAAGTCCATTAATCATTTTTGTTGCCCTTTTCTGAATTTACTACAGTTTGTTGGAGCCTTTCTAACAGAGATGTGCCTAGACTGGGGAGCAGCCTAACTGCAGCTTCCCTGTTCGCTCTTCTCAGCACATTGTCTCTAGGATCTCACCTCTCCACCCAAGAAATCAGTGGTGAGGCCCTTGGTAGACTTTGGAAAATGTAGCAGTAGCCTACAGTCACCTCCATCAGCTGGAATGATGGTTTTGGAGCTGAGCCCTCTGTATGTTGTTTGACTGAAGCAGGGAAATGAGAGTGCTGCCAGTCCTGAGAAAGGTCCCTCCTAAATCTGCACACATCATTAACTGTGTTCCTGAAGCTTTATATATTTACATAGGATATAAATCTGAGTGTTTTGCACTGAAAGCAATGTGCATCTGGAGCAGGCTGGTGGAGGGTGTGATCACATGCCCAAATGTACTTTTGTGCAGAAAAATAATTAAAGAAAATGGTATAGCATAATGAACTTTCTCAGTCAAAGCGGAATCCTGTTTAGTATGGGAGCACAGACCAGGAGTAAGGGGACATAAAGATTGCTTTGCAGCTTTCATATCCTGAGGAAGATTGTATGGAAATTCAAATACCAGCATGAGTTTTAACACACAGCTTCCTACAGATGTTGGTATCACGCAAGGAATTGGCAAGTCTGTGGTGGCAGCTGGGGTCTTACTACATCCCTGGCAGTACCACAGAGTTGTAAGAGATGGAGGTGACTGAGGTACTTTTGTGAGCCATTTTCCACTTGGATTGTATTGAAACAGAGCAGCTGTGGTGACAGGAGACACTCAAGATGCTACCACATTTATCTCCCCAATACAATTAAAACAAGATCACAATTTTTTTTTTCTTTTTGGTCTATAAAAACATAAGTACAAATCTATCCTCCTAGATATACCAAATCAAAACACATGCTTTTCATCTTCAAAAGAGAGAATAGATTTTGAAGTCAGAGACAACCTGTTCCAAGCATGGTCACATGATTTCAGAGGCAGCGGTACGAATTATACATGCATTCCTGCTTTGTATTCCACCTACATTGTTTCAGTTCCTTTATTTGCATTCATCTTTGAAACAAGTAGATGAACATATTTTTCTGAAGAAACTGATGCACATTCTGACATCTCTGAAAGAATCACGGGTTGTTTCTGTCCCTGCTGCTGGGGAAAGAATGAAGCCACAAAACACCAGTGTGTTAGGTGGGCCTTTATTCAAAGCAGGATCAAGGAAAATAACAATTAACTGTAGCATTTTCTTGGCATTCGTTTTTGACATAATTTAGGGCGTTTGAGCTTTATTTTTGCTTTGTAACAGACTAGAAGCCCATGGTAGCTACCCCTCAGATGAGAAGAGTAACATCCAGCTGAGAAATCAGCGGTGTCCTAACATAAGATAATTCAATCCTTTGCTATCATCTGACCTTGCCCCTTAGCTGCACAGTTTTGTAACAGTTGGATTTTACTTTTTTCTTTCTTTCTCTGCACAGAAGAACAAAAAATAGCAGTTTGTGCCTGTAGGTGCTTTATTTTTCACAATAACAGCTTGCCTTGCTTTTTAGTGAAATATTGTAGAGGTTAAGCCTGGATATGGGCTATGTACTTGTTTTCATGCTTAGGAGTCAGGGCAGAGAAGGAATCAATTTTTTTCCTTCCTTTTAGAAGACAAACTACTGAATGCGCAAGATTCAATATCAAGGTAGTAAGCGCTTCTATGGACCTAGTCTGTATTTGCAGCAAAATCAGTGACACCACGTACATTCCATAGTGATTTCAGGGAGCACTGAGTACAGAGCATTGGGAGTGGGTTCTCTCTGCTCACACAATCTATTGCTTCTGATTACTTTCAGAGTCCTCAGAGAGGTGTTCATATAATAGTGTCTCTAGGAACAATTCTTAATGCGCTCAAAAGAGCTGGACAGGGAAATGAATATGTATTTACAAATATATTTTCATACATCAGTTGAGTATCTGTTTTAATGAAACAAAACTAGTGCTAATGAATGGCACTAAGAAAAGTAAGACAGATCATCTCCCTTCACTCTGGGGGCTCCCTGTCCCCAGATTTCCAGGACTTCATGCAGAATGATGTGGATGCAGGCTGCTGCTCTCAGAACACTCCCAGACATGGCCCTTCCCCAAATTCTGAAAACTTTACTACTCATTTAAATGCTCCAGGGTTTGCAAATCCATTGTTCCTTGCTGGGAACAGGTCTCTGACACTTTGGAAAAAATCTGTGACAGTATACTTGAAAAACTTGATGGGGGGGGGGAGGGAGGGACAATGTTCATGCCTATATAGCCAAGCTTCCCTATTGTGCAGCTTTTTTTTCATTTCTCAGGCATCTTACATTTTGTGCCCACACCAAACAGCTTTATTTGGTCCACAGAGCTCTTTGTTTCTTAGGTCTTAGAGCAATTTTGCACCTCACTGGCATCCACAAGGCTATTGTAAGCCTAGCCAATTAATGTTGTCTCTACCTGCCGTCAGGAAAAATGTCTCTAAAGCTATTATATTTTGTTGATTTTACTAACCATTTCATGCCATCAACTCTGAGCACTTTTGCAGTGAGTCTGATTCGATCCTGTTCTTTTCTCTTTCTCTAGCTCCATGCACTCAGTTGAGTCTGGAAAGTGATTCAGCTGACCAGGCAATAGATGTTTCTTTCAAGATGAGTTGAATCTCTTCCCATCCTCTGTCATTGTATTGACAAACTCTCCACTGAGTATAATAGGAATTCCAGGACCTAGCTTACATGTAAATACCTACATGTAGATGTCAGAATTCAGGTGTCCTCAGCCTGGAACTGGTTCTCCCCTTTGGTTGATCTCAATGGGAAGAAAGTTTTGGAAGAAGATAGCTTTTTAAGTGCTACTTTGAATGGGTAAACCAATAAAAGAGTAGTTGCCTACAGATTTAAAAAAGGACAGATTGATGAGAATAAGCAGAGTGTTTTGGCAAAATAAATTTGGATCTTCTATGAGATTAAACTTTGTAAGGAAGGAAGATGACAGAATGGTTTGTTCATACAAATTTGGCTCTAGGACTGATCTCAACTTGACCACAGGATGGATTGGAGATGCTCCTCTCCCAAACATTTTCTCAGAACACTGTGGGGAGCACCAAGAACCCCCACTCTTAAACTCAAGTGCTGAGCAAGTGAAGGAGATGTCAGAGCATGGCTTAGGCTGTCTGGGTAGATGTAGCAATGACTTGTCCTGTGCAAAGCCCTCAGCTGTCACATGCATATTTAAAAGGAATGTAAAAATAAATCAAGCAAAAGAATCCCTGAAATAGAAAAAAAAAAAAAAAAAAAGAAAGAAAAAAAGAGAGAGAGAGAGAGAGAGAGAGAAAGACATCTTTCTTTCTCAGAAAAGTTCTTCTCCTTGTGTAATTAAGTTTGCTCAATTTAGAGTAAATCCTCTCTTGTCTGTTCTTTTTATGTTGAGGCACTGTGCTCTTGGCAAGCCTCTAGCTGAAACAGCATCCTTCAGAACGTGGGCAGATTATTTTGCAGTGGTAATAAGACAGTACAGGAGTGTGTGCGGAGGTCTTGGGGAGCTTGATGAGTTAGATGGGGGAGGGCCAGCAAGTTCAGTCCATGTTTACACGATGAGTTTATCTCCGGCCAGAATCCAATGAGCTTATTCACAAATAATGAGAAGATGTAATTTCAGCAGTGTTCGTCACTGTAATCAAGCTGGTAAAAATAAAAACATTATTACATAGCCTGGCCATTCTGTTAGTCTTGTACTCACAGAAAAAAACAGGAATATTTCTGAAGTTTTAGATCAAAGAGACTTCTGGCATATCACACACATCCAGTTGATTTTAGATTACAGCAGCTGATGGCCCTTTGATTTTCAGTCCCATCTCTCTCACTGCACTCCAGGTTGCAGTGAAGGGTCTGAGAAAGCCAGAATATTTTTGGATGGAAACAGCTAGAGCAGGCAAAATGCATCTAAAGACTTGTTTACACTAGCAGCTCTAACTGCATGAGTGGAGTAAAAAAGCTGTTCTTACTTTCCCGGGTCCAAGTGCAATTATGATAGTTAAATGTGCTTCTACTGGTAGAGCTTATTCTATTTCAGGCTGCAAAATGAGTTTCTGTAGTCCAAATGATACTTTCATACTAGTATAAGTACACCTACACTGCAGCTGCTAGAAATATATGTAAAACAAACATCCACACAAAGAACCTATCATTGGGTGTTGGTGAAAATAGCTGTAGCAGGATAAAGCCTCTCTAACGTAGGCTAGACCTAAATGGCAGGCAAACAAGCATTACTCTGAATGGAAGTTACACAATAGACAGACTCATGTAATCTGTAAGCTCTAGTCCAGATATATAAAGGTATCTCTGCCCCACATTCCTGCTGTATTTAGCAGTGCTAAAACTCTTTCCCTATTGTTTGCATCAGTTGGAGAAGGAAAGAACTGCATAATTTATGCTGAAACTCATTCACTGCATTCATCTAGATAACTATGTTAAACCTTTCTGAAGGTTTTTCTTAACACATAATGCAGCAATACTGATTCGTTCCCCCTGGATTCTTCTTTCTGGGTACCTCAGTACTGCCTCTTAGCATACAAGCCTGTGAGTCCTTGCACAGCACAAGCTAAGCACTTTTGACCTCCATCCCACTCTGATAGGTCCAAGCGTTCCTTTCCACAGCGCTTCCCCAGGCTCTCTTCAGAGCACACTGGTTGCTTAGCCTGTTCACTGGGGAAGATCTGACACTTTGAACTAGACTTCAGAGCTGGCGGAGCTGTCCTTGCCGAGGATAGCCTTTCAGATATCTTTCTCATCCCTAAGCCGCAGCAAAGACGAGGCTGTAATAATTGTATGCTACCCCAGGGTCTGAAGCAAGCAAGGATGAGTGCAGATAAAGTGAGCTTTCCTGCTTCTCCTACGGACAACATAGGCTACACCGACTTAGCATAGCACCCTCTGTGTGGCCCACCTTGTATGCATACTGCATATGACTATGCAGTATCTAGACTTTGTCTCACTCCATCCCCTAATCTGCTCCTGACTCCCTTCTGCCCCCGGAGTGGTGTGAACCAAGCATGTATGGAGTATGGGCAGACTAGAGGTTTAGACCATGCAAGACAAGATGCTAACAATTCCGGCACCTTTGAATTTACCCAGTCTTACATGCAGCAAACAGGCAAGTTTGCTCACCTTCTAATATATTATTGAACCACAAAACTACCTGTACTGAAGGCTTCTTTTCCTCTGTGCCCAAAACAGGGTTGGAAAAAATGTAGTGGGTGTAGGGGAACATGACTTACCCTGGTGAGAGGGTGCAATATTAGGAGGAAAAAGGAAGACAAGGAGATAGGGCCACAAACCCAGGGGCAGAACTGCTTGAAGGTATGACGCTTGCCATACACAAATCTCTTTATCACAGTAGGTCAAACGGAAAATCATGAGAGATACAATGATGTTCTGCACGTGGGGCCTATGCCATAACAGAAATTGTACCTGCTTTTGGCCAAAGGCCTTTGTCATGGCCTCCCCGCAGAACTGCTTCCTTACGGCAGTTGCCCTTTCAGCACATCCTACAGAGATGGTTCAGTGCTTTATGTCGACGAAGGAGGTCCTTCTAATTCTAAAAGTATGTCCTTTAATAGTTCTGTAATTGAAGCCTGCATTTAAGGCAGATCAAAGCTCCACCCTGTGACATGGTACCTGGCATCTTACTATAAAAGCAAAAATATACTTAAAAAAACCAAACAAGTAAAACCAATAGACACTGAAATTTAAATAGGAATGGTGTTTAGTTCACTTTTTGTGTATCATTTGTAAAAATAGATGCTGTGTACACTCTCACCATATACATACATACATACATATATATGATAATGGCTGATATTCACTTTATACAAAGTGTAGAGATTAAAATGGCAAGTGCTTGTAAGTTAGGAAATGCTAGAAATAAGGTCACTCACATACCCTCAAGGTAAATCCATCTGATTGATTATGTGGCCCTACTTGTATGTCCAGGCATTGCTTTTCCCACACAGAAAACTTGCCTCTTTCAGAGAACTGACCGGCCGTGGGGGGCAATGAATCAGTGCTGTGCAGTGGTGGAATCAGCTAGCTGTAAGACATCAGTCTCGTCTAGAAAAGTTCACCTCCAGCATGAAAAATTTCAGCTCGGCTTTAGGCAGTTGTGATCTCTGCTGTGTAATGACTAGATGATTGTAAGTCTTACAATGCTGTGTATTAAGAAATTTTTGTAAGCAGTGATGCTACTAGTCTTTCCTCTGAAAAATAAAGCCTACTCTTTCAGTATTTTTTTGTATTTCAGCAAAGAAACCCAAGTGGTTCTAACACTTCTCTGTTGAACAGAGCTGAATGAAAGTAAAGTTTGCTGGTTCACTTTTTCTCCCATTCTGCAACAGGACACATGTCAGACTTTCCAAAATTATTGCAAAGAACTGACAGGAGGCTCATTCAATGTGTGAGAAATTCTGGTTCACTTCCCCTCTCTGCCTGTTTTTGGACTTCCTCCTCCTGTAAGCCACCAGAACACCAGAACAGATGCTCACAGACCCAAGCCACAATAGGGAGAGTTTAAAGATTCCAGACTTTATTAACAAAAAGGGGGGGAAAAAGTAAATTTGAGAACCATTCAAGATATTTTACCAGTCTTTCTTAGTGCTCCTGTCCTCCCACATCTGTTGCTTAATTTTTCCCACAAGAAATAAACTGGAGTACAACCAGTAAATTTCAAAGAAAAACATTTATAGCTCTCTCATATCTCCATTAGTCATTTTGAAGTCTGACATACGAAGACCAGCTGCAGAGGGTATGTTTACAAATGTGAATTTTTTGAAGGATTGATGACCACATGCCAAACCATAAATGCTGAGTAATTAATTATCCAGAGTGCCTTGTGAATCATGAAGTCAATTCATCTTTAGCTTTAGGTTAGCCCAATTGCAGGACATTATCAAAGTTGTATATGCTGAGTAAGCAAGAAGGAAAATATATTCCAATGCCATCTTAAGTATTAGGAAAACTAAAAAAAAAAAAAAAAAACCTCAAACCAGATGAATTTAACTATGTACTTAATCAAAGTGTAAGTTCTTCCTTCCTTTATTAATTCATCCCTAAGTTATAAATCTATTACCATACTTAGAGGGGCATTTGAATTTCTGCTTCTGACACCATTCTGCACACATAATTTCCCTTGCAGTTCGTGAGATTTTAACATACAGGAGTAGGAAAATTTACTTTCTCTATTATCTGGAAACACTGGAGGAAGAAGGGCTGTGTGCATAAGACCTAAGTGCAGAAATGAAGAGATTTGGGCTTCTGGCTTCACCCAAGACTTCTCATTTAACATTTGTGCAAAGGTCTCTAAGCTACCAGCTGCCTCTATATCAAAGCTACTGTTAAAACTCCCTACGTTCCAGGTCTCTTGTGAGGATAAAGTTATTATTAAGAACTAGGTGATTAGACCTAAGGGTGGCGAGGGTAATCTAAATATCACATTTCATACATATAAACAAGTCAAAACCTCTGTCTCCAATTTACGGATACATTTCAATGGAGATGAAATTGCTTTTACAGACATCAGGCCAAGTTCCCTGGATGATTTCACCAGTGTAATTGGCAGCAGTTTCCCAGCAAGAGGAACTGCCTGAGGAATTGGGTACTCGGGGCAAAAGGATGTTACACACACTCTATAAACTGCAGCCCGCAGATGGTGCGGTAGTGCTCCCAATGAGAGGTGATGGCTGATGGAAAAGCCTGGCCGAAGTGTCTCAGGAATGCTCTTGACTTCGGCTGTGCTCAGGAAGTGTTTGCTTTCTAGAAATCCCAAATCCTGGACCTTCCGCTCCTGGAGCAGAGCAGGAAGGAAGGAAGAGGAGAGGAAGGGAAGGAAGGTTTCATTCAGAACTGCTTTGAATGAAAACCACATGTGCAATGTGTGCAAGAGGGATGTGACCAAGCCAGGTATGTTTTATACTTTATGGAACCGGCCCCTAAGAAACTTCTGTTTGGATGATTTATGAATATAATAACTGTTATACCACGTGCTCAGCTGTTTAATCCCTAAGGTCTCTGTGCTGCAGAATGTAGTGATGAACAGAGTGGCATGCTCTTGTGAAGCTTCACTGGCTCAATGAGATTCCCACCAATGTGCAGTCAGCATGTGGCCTAAAAAAATCCCAAAGGAGCTAGCATCTTGTGCATTCCACACTTAGCAAGCAACCATATCAAATCTGTCTGTAGGTGGTGTTAAACTTAGAGTGTGGTCTGTCATTTGGAATGCCAGTGCACTAAAAAGAGATTGGCAGGAGGATATTGTCTAGGAATATAAATGCCATGTGTTAAGTGGGGTTTTTATTTGAAAGATAGGTGAAAAATGATTTTGTTATTGCACTGTTTTTTGTTTGCTTGTGTTGTTTCAAAGATGTGGCATTTGGTGTTATTGCACTCTAGCAAGTTTGAAGCTATTTGGTAGAAATCCTGGAAGCTCTGTTATCACAGTAGACCACTGCACATTCAGAAAATCTGTCTATCATTTGGATGTTGCTATAGCAACAACCTAGTTCCAGCTGGAAAAAACTGGTTCACTTGTGTCTGCATACTCTGAACTACAAGCTTGCTTTCTCCTATTGAGCAGCAGTAAAATGTCTTTTATCATTTGAGGCATAAAATAACACCTGGAAAAGGGAACTCAGTGAAAGGGACACCACCCTACTCTCCTGACATTCACTAGTAAGCAACTTATTTATTACCAGATGAATGAAATTTTGCATTTCTAGAATACATTTCTGATAATTATTTCCAATTTTGTTGCTGAACACAAGTCTATATTAAGAAAAGCAATTTTACAGCTTTTTTAGCCAGTTAAGCACTTTCTTAGCATTGCTATAAATAAAGATGCAATTTTTCATGGTAGTTATCATCAGTTCTCCTCCAGCTATTGGAAGGGGTGTGTGCTAACCCACGAACTACAATAATTATAAACGATCTCCAGATGGTACCACGGCAGGCCACATTGATGGTATTTTTAGGTCCAAATGCTTATCTTCCCAGTCACAAGCAAGGAATTCTTTCAAAGTGTGCCTGAGGTTTCCCAGGAGGGAAGGGGGCACTTGTTCCTCACGCCCCTTTTGGGTTCAGGGTCAGAGGAAGGACTGCTCATGTGCTGGTTCCAAAGTCAGACCACTGATGGTGTCAATGACACAGAGAGTACAAGTGCTTAGGCTGCACAAGCTGTTTCTTTAGGACAATAAGGTTTACATGCCCCAGCTGTCAAAACTGTCCAGGGCGATGTTCTGGTAACATGTCAGCTTTACAATGAAAAGAGAAGAGGGTGATTTAGCTAGTCCATCGTTTTTGAGCAGCAAAGTTTCCACAGGGCACATGGTGCCCTCAAATGCAATTCCACTGTTGGCAGCTTTTGCCATTACAGGCCCCAGGGCAACCGTCTGTGCCTCTAGTGCAGTTGTTCAGGTGCAACAGACTAATCTCACAAGCTAAGCAAGTCAGACAGTAAACTGTTTGAAGCGTTTGGGGTTGCTCAGTTTTTCTTAACCTGACCTCCTCAAAGGATAGCCGTGGACTAGCCCTTGCGACATTGTCACAACAGTGGTCATTTACAGTCTGACTTCATTAGGATACACTTTGAGTGTTCTTTTATTACTTCTGGTCTCCTTCTCCCATTTCGTTGGCATGCTTACCTGCGTGAATGTGAAGGATTTATGGGGAATTATTTTATTTTTGTAATTAAAATAATTAGAATCTTTCTGAGGATGACCTCTGAACATCTTATAGATGGTATTGTGCAGACTGCAGGCAGAGAAATGCTGCTCTAGGCCACCTCAACTCTCCTTTCGCATATAGTCTTTTAATCTTGTATCCTAAACCCAACAGAGACACCACTTTTCTGTGATGTCTGTATCTCTGCCAGTTTCTTTCAAGCCTCAACCCTTTTTATCCCAAAAGTGAATAACACACTTGCAACTTGAACAGTGGAGAAGTCTCTCTTCTGCCTCGCTCAGCTCAGGCTGGTAGAGCACTGAGGCTCAAACTGTTGAACTGCCTTGTCATTATCATGATGCAGAGATATTTGGTTAACAAATTTCATCCCCAAATGGTGCACCAAGGACACAGGGAGTATTAATGCAATTGGTTTTGCAGCCCATCAGAATATAGGAGCCTTTGCTCCTCCTTCCTTTGTACCTTACTTGTTAGCTGAGATCCCACTCCTGCAAGCCGCCCTGTGCAGTCGGATGCAGGTGCCTGGAGAAGGGACAGTCAGATCAACAAGCTACAATGGGAAGATCTTGCATGGAAGAGTTTGCCCAAAGCGGCCTGAGCTTGTCAAAACTGCTGGAGCAGCAGTTGTAAGTGGGATATCATTCTCCTAAGATTCCTGATATTTAGGATGAGAAAAATGAAGTCTCAATATTTTTCACAGGACATCGGTCTGCTTTCAGCTCAAGCGATACATTTATTTTATGCCTGGAGTCCTTAAACACTCTAACATCTTTTATCTCTACTAGTTCCCTCACATACTTCACCTATAGCAAAATCATTAGGGATATCTATGAAGTTAATATGATGCACAATAAGCTTAGCTACTTAGTCATTTTTCTCCTATCTTGTGTCATTTATCCACCTCTGCATGTTGTCCTTATAGATGGGCAGGCTTCCCGGATAAAGAAAGCCAGAAGAAATACCCTGTAGTAATGGCACAAGGTATTATATAATTCAGTCTTTAATGTACGATAAGATTTATGATGCACCATACAACAGTTGTGCAAACAGCTTATCCTTCTGGTTGAGAGGAACACTCACTCAAACCCAATAGAATCCTTCCTAAATTCATTTAAGCAGTCACAGCACTAAGGACATCTCCTACTGAAGGCTTCCCTTATTGCTGCACCCTGGGTATGGGGTTTATTCTTCCCGCCCGCTGTTCTGCTGTCCTCTCAGCCTTTTCAGAGCATGGATGGCCTGAGAATCCAACCCATCTCTTGCATGTTATATTGCGGAGCTCTAACTATAGCCCAAGGGATCAGTGTTGAAAAACATGATTTTTTAATGAGCACATTCAGTGTGGGTTGCTCTTGTTTAACATAAAAGAAAAGCATAATCTCCGCTCCAAGCCATTTACAATCTAAGGGCTGGATTGTGGCTGTAAGCCACATCCGGCAGTGGGGGGAAGGTTCAGAAGCAGCTGCACCTGAAGGCATTTTTACCAAGGCTTGCGGGAGCTCAAAGAGCAGCAACTGCTGCTACACTCATGTATAAACATGCAGAACATGAGTCACATGAATTGGTGGCCCAGCTCTCACTTGGGGGGAGAAATGGAGCTTCTCTTCTCATCTGAATGCCAGCAATGATGCAGAGTGAAAAAGGCTTCTTGTCCCCAGCTCTCTTTTGTTCGTGCAGGACTACACCAGAAGGACAGCCCTGACTCTGACAGGAGATTGCAGCAGAGCAGACATAGCCAACTTCCTACACAGCTTTTTGCCACAGACAAGGCAACAAAAGCAACAAAAGCAAATCTGTTCTGGCCAAACAGGTTGCTATTCTTTAAATAGGAGGGACAGACAGCTGTATGTGCTGAGCCCAATAACTGAAGGGAGGCCAAGAAAAGCTAGGGTCAAGACAGGTACTTTGCAGCTATGGCTGCTTATGTAGACTGGTCAGAGGTGACATCAGGATCCATGCATCTGGTCAATGCATGACTCAGAGGTTATTTATCCAGTCAGTGCATGACTCAAAGGTTGCTTCCTCCTCATGGCCTGCTTTTGAAACTAATAACTGACAAAGGGCCTCAATCTGAAACTTCTGCAGAAATGATTTTTTTGAGTCAGTACTGTACCATTCCTTCAGTGGCAAAACTTGCTAAAGCAAGGAAAGAAAAGTCTTCTTATTACACAGGAAGAACATCTGTTCCTAAACAACCAGTTTTTTCTTAACAACCATTTTCTGCAGGATGTAGCATTAAAAAGAAAGGAAAAGAAAATCATTTCTAGTCCTTAGACTGGCAAACAAAACCTTCCAGGTAAGAACTGAAACTATAGATTCAGAGATTTTACTTTCTTCCTGACATCAGAAAACCATTTTGCCAAGAAAGAGATGATCAGAAGTAGAGTGGTAAGGAAATGATTGGGAAGATTCTGTAAGAACGGGAGGAGTAAGTTCTGATTAGAGGTTTGGGAATCTGCTAATAAAGGCAAAAGAGCTGCAATGTAGGGAATAGGAAGAAAGAAACAGAGAAAAAGGAAAGACAAGGAGTCAGGAAGACCCAGAAGACTCCCTTCAGTCCCACATCCTTCTCCAGAGAAGACAGAATGGCAGAAGGAAGACTCATGGAGACAAAGGCAGATGAAATGAAGCTGGCTGGAAACTGGAACATTTTTAGAGAGAAAGAAGAAGATTTCTCCTTGACCAGAGAAAAACTCATGTCAGGTTTGCTTAATGCAGCAAGGGTGACCTTAAAAGGCCCATTCTAGTGACGGAAATGCTCATTTGGCCTTCAAAAATGCGGAGTGGTAGACAGAAAAACCTGGACTGTTGCTACATTGAAATCTGTAAAATATGTCAGAAATTCTCTGTTTTAATAAGTCTGATATGGTCAAAGAGGTATAATCTCCCAATATGGACTAAGTTCTCAGTATAGTTTCCTTCATACATGGATGATATACAGCTATCAAGACCCCTTTGTCCTAAAATAATTGTGTCTATAGTAAGAGTTATATTGGTATTATTATCTAAAAAAATAAAATCTAAATTTTCATCCCATTGGGTTAAACCAATGCAAAAGCTGTGTTTAGACCAGGCCTTACTGACAGCTCAGGTAGCTTTAATTTTCCAGTGTACCAGAGCTTAGGGAAGAGAGTCAGAATATCTGCAATAGCACCTAAAATAAAACTGAAAATGGTAGCACTGAAATCTATCCATGGCCCAGCAGCTTCCAGCCTGAGGCATATCTACAACACTGACTGTGAAATTTAGTAAATGCCTAAATAAGAACCTCGGTATATAAGGAGAAAAGATTGGTGAGGTGGATACCCAAAGGCAAAGCCGCCTCTTTAAAATCTCCGGAAAGACCTGGCTGGTAGGCATGGACAGCAAGGAGTCCAGCCTAAAGCACAGAAACTATGTTCACTGTAATTCCAAAACACCTCTGAGGAAGGTAAGGTCCTCTTTTCTTGCACAGTCATTAAAACACATACATGAGGTATGAGAGAGTTGCCTCAATCACCTCATCAAGCCCCAAAGGATTCAACCACCCCTTATCTTGCCCTGTAAGTGTCATACTAACCAGCCAGCAGAACAGGAGGCTGGGGCACCACGCAGCCCTCCTACTGAACTAGAGGCATAGTGCAGCCCAGGAGGCAGAAGCAGAGGGGCCAGCAGCAGAACAGGGAAGGGGGAGCCTGACTCTAGCCTTGGTCTAGGGCAGACCTGCCTTTCCAGATGGATTTTTCAGCATGGAGTACAACCTCCCTGAAGTCTATATGGGCAGTACAAGAATGTAACCTTTTAATGAGCAGCATATGCACCGCAGATAACCTTATCAGACCTGAACACAAGCACACACAGGTTGAAAAACATTTGGCCTGACAACACAGATTCTTCTTGCAGCCTTGCCAAGCATATCCATGCCAATTCAATCAAACACAATAATGTATTGTTAAGTAATGAGTTTCCCAAAAAGGGCCAAACTCCGTGTTATGCCTCACAGGAGCAACTATGCAAGCGGTCCTTTTGTGTACAAGGCTCTACAAGTTAATGCAATTTGAAACCAGCATCACTCTCATTTGGCTGTAGTTTCTTTCTAAGGGAAAGCTGTTATGGTTTTGCAAGAGTAAACTGGGAAGTGTGCAGACTTTTAGGCTTGATTATTCTTAATTACCAGGGCAGATATACAGGCACATGAAATATCTGACAACAGACTGGAACCATACTTCCAAATAGCTGGCTCCAGTCCCCTGCTATAGCAGGCAGTCACAGCTCACACAATTATTAAGGCATCTTTGCCCCAAATAGTTATGCCTACATAAAGAATTGTAGTGGTATTGCTATTAAAAAAAAGTAAATCTTCAACTTACTAAAATCTACTTTAGAAATTAAGCACAGTCTAACCTGCTCCCTGTTGGAGTCCTTGGTTACCCCTTGCAGGTCCTTTAAGGGAGTGTTGGTGACTCTACATGCTGGGCCATATACAGGTGCCGCATAGGGGACATTCTGCTGTTGGGTTTCATGCGTTGTCCTGCCAATGCAGACAAATGTTCTCAATATCTCATAGTCACCATCTGGACCCTTCTGCAGAGGCAAGTGCCAGGGTATTTTTGTCCCTGCTATCATACCTGGAGTTGTGCTATGGGACCTTGCTGTTTAAACAGTGGGTGGAAGTATCGTTCTCATTTTTGGCCTCCATTTAATGACTTGGGAGTTGATCTTAGAGAAATCTCCTGCTGTGTGTCTTCCTGTCATTCCCAGCCCTCCTCCACCTTGAGAACCAGAGCAGCTTCCCTCCCGATTCTGCTGCAGTGAGCTCAATGCATAGTTACTGTGTAAATAAGTTAGTCATTTCAAAAGTCAGCTGTGCAAAATGAGGCATTGTGCCAGGTTCAAGTCAAAACCAAGGACCAGGTGAAGTCTGCAAAGATAAGTCATTTTACACTATCAGGAAACTACTCCCTTGACTCGTTATTATTTTATTTCTGGGACTGTGAATGCTTGCTGTACTGCCTTTAGCCTTCCCATCCAACATTTCGTACCTTGCAGGAATGTGGCCGCAGGAAAACAAGGAACATAGGAGAAGGGGCAGAGGTGATATGTGGGAACACATCAGAAAGCTTGTCGCACAGTGGGTGCAACCGATGCCTTGATGTGCACACTGATCAGGGATGCACGAGAAACTAGAACCACCTGATGCTTACAAACAAGAAAGTCCTCAAGACAGACAAGCGGTTACGTATTACTATCTTTGGGGTCTTCTCTGAGAGAGAACAGAGCCTCAGGCACTGCTCTGTCTATCGTTGCTGAGGTTTCCAGACATGCCAGCAATACTTCATGGTCAATGATATCAAGCAGCAGCTAGGAAAAATCAGTGAAGACTCTTGATACTCACCTGGATAGAAGGAAACTAGAGACAATCACTACTAGCGCAGCTTCTGAAACTCACTCAAGTATGACCTAGACAGCCATGGGTCATGCCAGCTAACACACCATTACACCTAACTTGCCACTTTTATGAGGCAAGTTGCTTTATTAATGGCAGTGTTATTATTGTCTTCTCATTGCATAATAAAACACACAAACAAAATAAAGCAACAAATAAACATACAAATAAACAAAAGACATACAAGACCATATTCGCAGTTAATAGAAACCTTTTTCAGTGCCAATTACACTGACTTCAACATAACTGTAACAATTCAGTCTAGGATCTGGTTCACGGTGCTGGGGGATTTTGTTATAGAAACATATTGAACAGCCATAACAGTAAACTCCCCATCACCCTGCTGCCCCAAAAAGAAACACATATCATTTCCAATGTCCTCTATATTAATAATACAGTATCTGTGCTGTGTGCAACTGGGGGGTCAAAATCAGGATTTTCTTCCATGGATAACTTCCCAAAAGTAGAAGATTATACTTGTTAAATAGGGATGTTACATGGCCATTAGCACTCAAAAACATCTCACTTTGCATGTCAGGTCAGCCAAATGGCAAAATGTCTTGACCCAGTTTCCTAATGCTGCAAATTTTCTTTCACCTGGACACACTGAGAGCTCCAGTTCCTGTTTTCAGGCATCAAGTAAGTGGGAGCCTGACAGCCATGGGAGCTGTGACTAAACTAGAGCACCTGGGTGTAAGAGCTGGGTACTCCTTTTGTTAAAAAATTCTAAGACCAAATCTTTTCACTATCTCAGAACAGTATTTTGCAGAATTCCTGGTAACTTTTAGGAATTTCTTGCTGGTTTTCTAAATAAAGCAATGACCCCTCCCTGCCTCAATTTCAGATTATTCTTGGAGCTGACATGATTAGTTTCAACTAGATCTTCTAAGAATATCTCAGTTGATTTTATATTACATGGCAGGCAAACCTCTCAGGTCTGGTAGAATCATCTTTAGAATCATGTCACATGTTAGTGTGGCCAGGATCCTACAGAAGGAAATAGAAAAGTCATAAAAGTACCTGAGGTGAGATCTTCAGGCGATGGAAATCAATCTAGCTCAAACATGTTGCCTTCAAGGTGTTGGTTTGTGAATCTGCTGAGGCACTGATGGACTCCAGATTTCCGCTCTACAAAATCCAGCTGTCCCTATTGCAAGAGGACTTTCTCTCTCTAGAGAAAACCATGGGAGAAAACCATTTAGTTCCACAATATGAGAATAGATAAACTTAGTAGAGTCAAAGCCTGATATGGAGAGGACACGAATCCACAAGACTGCAGTAGTTCTTTCAGTCAAATGTTTACTTGTAGTGAACACTCAACAAAACCTATGGGCTGCTCTTCATAGAAATCTCCTTTCATCTGAAGTCATGGACTGATTAAAAAACAACTTCCATGGTGTTCCAGGCGAATGTATGAGGCCCACAATTCTGGTTAAGCTCCAGACAGCAGTGAAGGACTCAAATCAGCTATAATCCAAAGCTTCCACATCCTGTCTATCTATTCAATTGATAGAGATAAGTGGTTATGGTTTGTTCAGGGTTATGTTATTCAGGTATCAAGAACACTTTTCTCTAAATGAATTCTCTAAAGATTTGGTGCCTGGTAGCCCTGGGTAGTAAGGGAGGGGAATCACAAAATTTGGATTTATTTTTATTCAAATGAGATAATATTTCAGCTGTCGAGAGAATCGCAGTTAATAGAAACCTTTTTCAGTGCCAATTACACTGACTTCAACATAACTGTAACAATTCAGTCTAGGATCTGGTTCACGGTGCTGGGGGATTTTGTTATAGAAACATATTGAACAGCCATAATAGTAGCCTCCCCATCACCCTGAGAAATGAGAATCATTTCATGAATGTTACTCTTTTTATTATAGGCATGCAACAAGGGCTTTTCACAGGAAATGATTCTCAGACATTTACATTTAAAAAACCAATACTCTTAGTATTGCAATGCTGCTTGTAAAAATAAGTCATTTTTAAAGCTAAGGATGGTCAAAGCCTCTTTCAGTAGATGTGAGGGTTTTCTAAAAATAGTAACATTTTTTCACCTCTCTGGTTCTGAAATATGATTGAGTGTAGTTCAAAAAAAATTTCAGAAGAAAAATTTTTTCTGAGCTGTGGTTATGAATGGCAAGCTTCATCCCTGAAAGTAGTAAAACGAATGATCCATAAATCTTGCAAAAGCAATGTTTAGAATAAGCACAATAATTCAGACTTAACTATGTGGTCATAAATAGGATTCTTTAATATATAATAGGGTCTAACGTTTCATAACTCTGATAATAAATCTTAGTTTGGTCTGGAGAAAATGGCAGGGTTCATGCTCAAATGTGCTCATTTAGATTTATAATTTCTTTTAAACTGGTTCATAAGACCCTACCCTCAATATTGTGAGTGAGTTTGGCAGGCAATATAAATCCTGGGTGGATTTTTTACAGAGGACTAATAATTTGTCCTAAAAACTCATGGCAATATTGAATAACTTTCTGATGTCATTAAGTTAATTTTGCTTTCTCTCAAAGTCTATAAAAACTTTCTTTCTAATATTCTAGGCATTTCAGCTGTGCAAAGAAAATAGTCATAAAGAGGGATTTCACATTAAGTGACAGTAGCATTAATATTCCTGCTCTTCCAATCCCACATCAAAAAGAGAGCTTGGGTTCCCAAAACAACAACAAAAAACAGTCTTTGCTTCTATTTTCAGCATGTATCATTAGGAAGATCAGATATACTGCTCAGTGAAGCATTTTGGAGGCAGGACTTTGGAAGTGAGAAAGTCTGGGATTTACTGCCAGCTGCATCACGGAGTTCCTGTGAGATGCTGGCCCTGCCATTCAGCTTTTGCAATACTGTCAAACTCAAGTATTCAAATCACTTTACCAGCTCTTCCCCTCACTTAAACTCTACGATAAAAAGAAAAAAAGTGATTATTAGTACCTCTTGCTTCTTTGCTTGCAAGGTTCACTGAGGTCTTGTTTTCCAGGTTCCCACGACCACCCTCCTGAACCACATGCATACACCATTTTATTCTTGAGTAGAATTTGTATTCTCATATAATCTCTTGGTTCCAAAAGCTGGAGCTTTCAGAAGAAAATCCTGTAATATAGGATGGGATTTGCGGTGGGACCAAGAATTGGTAACCACTGTCCTGGTGGGTCCAGCTTTCCTGCTTGTCATAAGAACAGTCTTCCACTGATTGTACTTGCTTTGCTTGGATTTACAAAGATTTAGTTCAAGTTTGCAGGTCTCTGAGCTGCTCAGGAGAAAGGTGCTAAATCTGTGCTGTGTACAAAATGATGTAATATCTAGCTTTGAAGTCTGCTCAACTGTTGGCCAGACAGCTGGTGAGACTTATCCAATTTCTGGAGCCCTTTATCTGCTCTATACAATGACAAATAGCTGTATTTATGTAAATAGTAGATAAAGTGCCAGTAGGTGGCACTTGAAAATATTTGCTATGCTTCCTGGGTTTTATTGGAACAATAAAAACATGTTACTCTACACTGCAAATAGTTTCCCATATACAGCTCTTCACGTCAGCTCCTAACACGAGGTGGTCTGTTCCTGTGCTCTGTCACACTGGTGCCTGTCAGTGTAACTTGAGTAACTTCCTGCAGTTGTGCTGGTGTGAAGGAAGAGTCAGGTCCAATGCAGCATGTCTGTCCTCTGCAAGTGATAGCCCCTGGGCTTCAATACACTTCCCTTAACCTCCACACAGACCAGTCATTAGGCTTCGTGAGCATGGGCTTGCAGCGGAGACGTCTCTTTTCTATAACGCTGACTTTCTGGAATTATATTTTTGTAGGATTTAACTACACACAAAACAACTGTTAAGAAAGTATTCTTTGATCTTTTCACAGACTTCCAAGCTTATTTTATTTTACTGCACTTTGAAGTAATTGTAAACAATGGTATGGAAATATAGAAAGAAATCTCTCTAGAGAAGGATGGGGAAATTATTGCAGTGAGGAGCCATAGAAAATAGAGCTATAAGGGACTATGAAAGATTGTACACTGTAAGCATTTGATTTAGCATGGATTTTTGAAGATTACTGCAGTATAATGATGTCAAATCAATTTAAAATCATTCCTTGCAGAAATATCGTGTTAAAAAGGAAAGAGATTTGTTTCTGAATGCATGACCAAATAAAGTAAGTTGAACAGTTTCTGTTGCAAAATAGGTTTCAACACATGGCTTCTGCCTTTCTTCCTACCCCTGGCATTCCATGTCAGTGTAACTTCTAAGAGTTATTGCACTTGCAGTTAGTGATTTCTTTTCAGAAATGCAAGAGAGTGCAGAATCAGGCCTGACATACTACAAAGTTTTATATGGTGGTTTTGTAATGGAAGAAACAATATTGCTTGAAGTAGAAGGGGAAAATGCTCCTCTAGTGTGCTTTTCTACAGCAGCAAGGGAAAGCTAGGAACATGGTAGAAAGTAATTTAATGTTTTGACCTCTCTTGATTTCTTTCTAAAACACTTCCATGTACTATGAGAACAGAGCTATAACCCCTGTACCAATTATTTGAATTCTTTAATCTCCTTCCATTACTCTGCCAAATATGAGTTCCTTAATCCCTACTCCTACTGGAAGGGGAAAATCTGACCTCCACCCATAGAGATTCAAGCGATATTAAAAGGCTGAAGAGAGAACCTGTGAACTCATTTTCCTTTAGAAAGAAATAAATCCTAAAGGCTAGAAACTGCCTCTGAGAGCTAGGAAGAAGGAAGAGGACATGGCATGGGGG
The DNA here is from genome assembly GCF_036370855.1 of Dromaius novaehollandiae. Lineage (NCBI taxonomy): Eukaryota > Metazoa > Chordata > Aves > Casuariiformes > Dromaiidae > Dromaius > Dromaius novaehollandiae. Next base: position 151,951,187 of record NC_088098.1, read on the forward strand.
TTGGGTGTGATTTCACATGCCCTGCTCGTGTAGGTTATGAATAATTCTGCTGAAGTGAGTGGGATGGCACTGGTGCAGGGCCAGTGTCACCAAGAGCAGAATCAGATGTATTGTCTCTTGACGGAATCTATCACAATAGACATATGTGAGGGCAATTTACACTTTATTGTCATTGTAAACATGCTATTCTTCGTATAATACTTGCAGTCAGCCGGTTAAGATCTTACAAGACAGCTGGAAAGCAAGAGAAGCAACAATAACTTGGCCATTAAGGCATATAGACCATTTTTAAGATGTTGAAGACTTCTTAACCCTTTTCTTGTCTTTCCAACATGCTTTTTGTGCAGTCAGGAACTGCAATAAGAGGCTATAGATTCCGGTGACTTTCATACTTCTAGAGCCTGGGAACACTTTCCTCTTTCATCCAAAAAAAAGCTGTCCTTTGACATGGGGAGAAGATCTGTGCAAGGCAAATTCATAGCCAAGAAATGACCCTCTGTGGTCATCAGGCTTTCTGATTCCCTAACAAGATTAATTGAGACCTCATTATACTTCTTCTAAGAAAAGACAAGTGTGAAATAACTTTGCTGAACCAGTAGAGGTTGTCAAGTCTTGAAAATGGGAGAGCAAATCATTGTAAACATATCTGTGTTGTAAACTACGAGAGTCTCAGATCATAATTTTCCTCTCACCACCTCTTTCGAGGGTCTTGGGCTAAATGGAGCACATTGCCTTTGGTTTATAGAAAATATGCACAAGACATTGGTTTTAATGACAACAGGCATGTTGAAAGAAACAATGTCTAGGTCTCAGTGATGGATAAAAGCCTCTCAGGGAAAACTGGAAGTTAGGGAAAGCATGGGCTATTTCCTCTCTAGCAAGGGATCCCATGCCATTGTTAGTGGGCCATGGTGCACCAGCCACTTCAAATTGGCCCGTGCCTGAACAGAGCCAGGAGTTGCCTCTGTTAAAGGTGGTTCAGCTGTCAGAATTTTTGCTGTGTGTGACATAAACTGTCACTCCTGATGGCACCTGACCAAAGCGGAGATGACTCTGAGCTCTGTAGGATTGTTCTGGCACCCAGGCACAGACTCTGCCAGGATGTCTTCCAGACTGCTTTAAATATGGATGCTAACTCCATTCATCTTCTTCCCTCATTTCCATTGTGTCGTCCTGCTTTTCGCAAACACAGAGAGAGCCTGCAGTCAGACTAGATCTCTGACCTAGCATACTAACAGTGGTCTGAGCAAAACCATGGGTAAGGGATGAGGCTGTGAAGAGCTCTAGGGCTTTTGGGGAAGTTCAATTGGATATGTTAATATGCACAACATGAAAAGCAGAGTTGCACTGATGTTTGCATTGTAGTCTTAAGCAATGTGTATTTGCGTTATTAGTCTGAAGTTAATTTTGTGACATTAAATTTGCAATTACAATGTTACACAGTACCAAACAGACCCATCCTAACTGTAAAAGAAGAGACCATTTCATCTCCCTTTTCAGCATTGGGAACAGGGAATTCAATCCCACAGCTTTCGCTGACATGACAAATCCTCATTCATACAGGCAAAATCCTTTTGAAAGTTACTCACAGGTGAATGGTTATAGGATCAGGCCTGCAGAATGCACTCATTGGTTGTGCTTGCTCTTTTACTGCTTTTAGTCTGTTCAGGTATCTCTATTGAAACTGCAACTAGGTATTGTGTTAAACTGAAGCCTGTATATTTTCATCTCCATAAGTATGTTAGGACAAGTCACAAGAGTATTTAGCTATTGATAAAGCAGAATCTTCTCAATGAGTAGTCTGCCAGTGGCAATAAACCAAAATATTGAAACTGAGAGTGCAGCAGGTACATGGATTTTGACAGAAAATTAAATTACGGTAGACAGTTCTATCTCCCTCCCTCCTCAATTACTTCTCTTAATGGTAAATTCAAATCAATAAAACCATGTTAAGTAAAACAGAAAAATAAATTACTTCAACTGTCTTTGGATCTGATTCCTGAATCTTTGAAATTGCTTTCTTTAAGTGGAGAATTAAGCTTTACCCAATCCTCAGGAGAGTGAAATTTCCCTCATTCAGATGAAAAAGGAACTTAACATCTAAGAAAAGTCAAAAGGGCAATGATAGGGAGAACCTTCTTTCAGGGCCCTCTTGCCCTACCAATATCCATGCAAAATACTGCCATGACAGCCACATTCCCATTTCATCCACATCTTTCTTAACAGCAGTCCTCCCTTTTCCTCCATAGCTATCACTGGCTGTCTTCACCCTGAAGTCCTCCAGTATCTGGCAATACCTGGCTTGTGGTAACCACCACTTATCATGTTATTCAGAGTTACATCACTGTTGTCTTACATCACTTTATTGCATTGACATTGTATTTCTCAGCTGATCGTGATACCAGCTGCTCAGTCCAGGACCGTCTATTTGAGAGATGTACAAACATTGTCTAGAACAGCATGACCTTGTTCTGGGAGAATGGTAACACTAGAAATGCTGCTGTCAAAACTAACGCTTCTCCATTTCAAACAATATTTATCCCAACTGTCATTTGAATTTCATGCAAATTTATTATGTAGATTGTTCCTGCAGGAGTGCAGCACAGGGTCCCTGAGGCTCCTGTTGCCTAAACAACAAGAACATCTGCTGCAGACAGGAGCAACTCTCTGAGTGAGCCTCTCTGTATGGGATTCAGAGTTGTGCAAACAATAGGAATTCTGGGGTAGGGTTTTGGAAGTCACTGGGTTAACAAGACTTTAATTACCTAATGTTCAGAGTTTCATTAATGAACAGGTGTTTTCATTTTTATAGGATTTTTTCAACATGGCTGGACACATGTAATATTTGTCCATTAATCTTCAAGTAGGTGTGAATTTGCTGGTGTGGATTTGCCAGTGTTAGGGGGTGAGATGGGACAAAGATATGTGAAAGGCTAAGGAGATTGTTTCTCCTCCATTAAAACCTGTTGTTTCAGGCGAGGTAATATAGCCACAGGGTCACAGGGCTGTGCTATCCTTCCCTTCAGGTTCAGACTGGAGCTGAGTTTATCACCCTTGAAAGTAAAGAAACACATTGTTGTGTTCCAGACTCAGTGTGGGAAGTATTTTCTTCAGCAAGTTGTTACAGTCCTGGAGAGTGTGTAAGTTCTTGAGCACTTCCGTTGCAATGTTTGTGTCCTATAGCCAATGTTCCTCCATGTGCTGCATTATAAGATGGATCTGCATTTGGCAGCGGGGCCTTGAGGTTGTGTGAAAATTGTCCAAATTCACTGGCAAAGCTCGAGATAGTTCAAAAGAGGATGATATTATTCATTATCAGACCAATTCAGTAAAATACTGCCTGTATTCAACCTGGACCATACGAATTAGCTGCATATTTCTTCTCTGATTCTTAACAGTATAAAGCTTAGCCCTTTCAGCCTCAGGTTGCAGAGCAGATGTTCTAAAGGTGTCATATTTTATAATACCAACATGAATTTTCTTGCCTGTCCCAGTCTCCAGAGAACTTATTTTGAGTGACCTGACCTACTTTTCCTTTTCCAAAGCAATCTGGTATTTTTGCAGATCTAAAACCTTTGTTTCCAATTGTCTGTTATCCCAACGAAAAGTTGGTTTTGCCTGCTTGAGTGCTTACAAGCAGAGTGAAATTCACTCCATTATTATTTAATGCTAAAATCTTACAATGAGTAGAGGACCCAGTCTAGAGAGTGTAACAGCTCTGTTCCTCGCCTTCGTAAGGAGGGAATAGAAAAGAGAAGTTAGAGATATTGTCATCTAATTTTCTTTCACATCACAGTTGCCAAAACTGCAGGGAGAAAAGAAGAGGGGACAGAGGCGCAAGGACAACTCTGCCTGTCCTTGTTCTGCTTTGCCTCACCAGATGGAGCTTTTCTGAGGAAGTCAGGGAGGATAAAGAAGAAGCTGAGCTCTTAGCATTTCACAGCCTTTAACTATATTGCCAGCACTATAGTTTCTTTTTGTGTTTTAAGCTTAGAAGTATCAGAATGATGCAGTTCACTTCTCTCAGTGTCACTGTGTGAGATTTGTCCACCTAATTTAGGCACTTGATTTTTATCCATCTATAGGCACCACGTGAAGAAGTCTTTTGATGTAAGTGCTTCAGTTAGCTGCATTGTGAATGGAGATAGTTAGGGGTCTTTGAGGGCTTCCAGAGAGAGACCCTACTTGAACACATACTTTTAGGTGGAATTAATTCGACCTGGCCAATTTCCACTTCTGAGATGTGGAAAAAGTGCCCCACCTCACATGGAATTTGTAAGCCCTTTTTAAACTTTTTTCTTTCCAATGAAAAATTAGAATATCTTCCTCACTGATGACCCTTTATTTCCTTCTTTGTCAAAGATCTGTCTGATTCTCTAATTTGCCCTCACTGTGCCACAACCAACTTTGTTTCTTCTTGTGCCTTGTGTCCATTCTGTCTCTCTCTTGTTTTTCTCATTCACCAGTTACTCCCCCTTGCCTCTTTCACCTCAGTGCAAAATACACTTTTACTTCTCCCTTGTCCCAGAATCTACCTATGACCAGCTGGAGAGTCATCTCATGGTTCCCTTCACCTCCTAAAGCTCATTGAAACATTGTTTTTTTTACTGCCTGAATTGCTCCTTGCCAGTTCTGGGAGAGGCCATTTCCAGTTTCAGTTCTGTCCTTTGAGTGTTGCTCAGACTCGTTCAGAATCAGTTTCTTACATGCTTCCCTCCTGGTTTACTCTCAGTAACGCTGGTCATGTTCTTAAAATGTTGTTTCTTGGAGTCTACAACTCTTATTCCTTCCTCATTTCCCACTTTCCCTAGGTTTGTGCAACAAGGTTAATACCAGCTAACTCTTGGAAGCAAGGCACGTGAGCATGGGTTGGGCACAGCTGTTGTGAAAGTGAATGGAGTTTGCTAAGAGATTAATTTTGTCAGCTGGCGTTACTGAATGGGACTGAACAGCTTTTGGCACTCCTCTGATCCTTCTCTGGCAGTGTCCCTACAGCACCTCCTCCAGGGGAGCCTTCTCATACCCCTTTCCAGCTATTTTGCAAGAGGGAAGGGGTCCCCCAGACTCTGTCCGGGGCCAGGAGAGGGTCCTAAACCCTGTCCTGGCTGTTTGGCTGCCCAGGCTCTGGGCCAGCTTAGAGATGGTGCAGCCAGTGGCCTTGAGGAGCCCTACCAGAAAGCCTTGCCAGGAGGCCGCAGAGGGGGCTCTCTCATCATTCCCCTGAAAGCTGCTTTACACTGAGGGTCTCATCTTTGATCCTGCCTGTGCAGCCATGCCTGTGTCTGTCCCTTGATCTGGACCCTGACCTGTGATGTCCCAGCCTGGCCTCAGCCCAGCCCCTTCATCATGGTCCAGCTTGGCCATCGCAGGGCTGTGTCTGACCTTGGTTACCCTCACCAAGCCTGACCTGAACCCTGACTCACAGGAGCCCACCCAGCTTGGCCTCAGCTTGGCCCTGTCCCGACAGCGATGCCTGACACTCAGGGCTGTGGCTGCCCCAGCTGCCCCCAGTGCCCTGCTCCCTCGGTGTGGTGGGATAGCCTCTGGCAGGCATGCCCAGCCCTGCCTCTGCCAACCCTCAGCCCCAGGGTGCTGCTGGCCAGTGCTGCATCCTGGCAGTCCACAGTTGTTCGAAACATAATTGTCTTGCTGTTTTGTGCTAGCGTTTTCTCATCAGTATTGCCTATTTTCTCTGCCACCTTATTAGCACATCCTGTTCCATAGTCCCAGCTAGCAAGACAGCAGTAGTAGGACTATCCGTGAAATAAATACTGTTTCTTTCTCTCTCCCTCAGAGCCTTAGAAAAGCCATAGCTATACAAGCGAAGTGAGGGCCACTCATCTCTAGAGCCAGCATGGAGAATGGTGCTGTCTACCCACGCAGATTCACTTCCAGACCCCTGGAAAATAAATACACCCATCTCACAAAGTATTGCGTCCTGCCATGGATCCCAGCCTTGACAGTGGTCTTGCACAACACCAAGCTGCTGCATTGGATCAACCTTTTCTTTTTTTTTTTTAATCTTGTCTTGTTAATATTTGTGACTATATTTGTCCCCTTCCTTTGAACTGTATCTTCTCAAGTCGGGCGAATTACAGCACAGCATGTCATGTCAGGCATAAAGTGTGGAAACATGACAATATTAATGGAATGGAATGGAATATTGTTTGATAGGCTCCAGGGGAAAGACACTTAATGTAAAATCTAAAAATAAAAATTTTAAAAAGTGAGATGGCTTAATGTCCTCTGACTGGACCCATTTGAAAGCCTGATTGCTCTTTATTAGATGAAATAATTCAGTCTGCAGCTTTCAAACAGAATGGAGTTAATTGAGCAGGTTTTATCTCTGTCTTAAGATACACAAGTCCATTTCACATCTTGAATGGAAGACAAGATCTGTTCTGACAGAGATGTCTGCCTACACTGAGGACAGTGCAGGATTAGTCCTCTGTCGGTGGTGTCTGCATATATGTATTTTAGGATAGAACGTGTCCAACAGCTATATGTGAGGAATAGTTATTCCATGTTTGAGTATTATGTCTACCCACTGACATCAAATGTCTTTGAATATCAGTCCTTTCTCCTGGACAGGTCTGAAGTTTTGAGGTCACAATCAGTAATTAATACAAATAACACTGTGAGCACAAGCCAGTAATAAACCCATAGAAGAATTTCTACCACACATCTGACAACTACTGAATGGAGTACTGTAGTCTTTCTTTACACAGCTTGAACCATCTGTTTGCAAACCCTTTGAGTACTGGCTTGAGTGAAGTCTCAACAGTCTTAAAATGTTAACTTCTCATCATTGTGATAATATACAACTGCAATTATTTGGAAATTATAGTTTTGGATGCACTGATTGATGATAACTTCTTACTTAAAAAATAATTATGGAATTTCTGAATTTCGTACATGGGCAGCTGTTTCACAATTTTGGGGAGACAAAGAACATTTCTTCTGTTGCACAGTTGCCAGAATGAAATAACAAATTATTATAAAGCAAGGATAATAGTAATACTGGAAAATCAGTATACTAATGAGAAAACTTGTCTAGCAAACTAGCTCCAAAGTTGGTACAAACTGTAGCAGCTCCCAGTTCGCTTTATAGAGTTGTATTGAATTACTCCAGCTGACAAGCTGGGCATACTAACTTTTCCCCCAACATTTTTATGTAAGGTAAGAAAAAGAAATAATTAAGAAAACAAAAACGTTTACCTTGAAAGATGAAAATGAGCAAAACTGTGAGGATCTGGTTAGTCCTAACATAATTTTTCCCCATCCTCTGAAAACCAAGAAATTTGACAAAAGAAAATTGGAGTAGGCCACTAAGTACTACATTTTGCAGGCTGCACAACTAGCATTTTAGATTTACATAAAGGGGGATAACATCTCTAAGCACATGGACTGTAGTACTATGAAAACAATAGGAATAAACCTATAAATAACCAATAAACATTGAGGGCAAGAATGAACTGAGCTTATTTTCTAGGGGAAAGAGAAAAAATAACAACCGAGAACACCTGGGTACAGTAGATTTATCTGTCTGACCCAGCTCAGGTACAGTAACCTAAGATAACATAGCTGCTTGGGATTGAGAGGAAAGGTTACCCTCCTAAAGCCATTTCAGAGAAAAAACAAACAAGCAAGCAAGCTGGCAGTTCCCTGTGCTTTCCTTGTCTGGCAAACTTTTAACATGACACTTTTTCATCTATTGTTCTTGGCACAAAAGCAGGACAGTAGACAGCATCACTTCTCAGGAAGAAACAGTAGATATCCTTGTAGAAGGTGAAATATGCAAGCTGGTGTAGTTGAAGCACAAATTGCAGCTCCATCCTACTGTCCTGCGGTCCTAACGCTGAGGAATAGTGCAGATGTTCTCAGAAAAACAAAAAAAATAGTGAAGCTCCAGTCTTCGTTCATTTTGACTCATGTCATAGAGCAAGTTCAGTGGACTCTTTCATTATGAGCACAGAACAGCCTGAGTTTGGAATCATTCCTTTGGTTACATTTCAGGTGGTTTCAGGTGAAAAAATCAAGCTGTATCAGCCACATATGCATAAAAATGGAAGCAGAACACCTGTTCCATTTGTTTGAGGGTCTGCACTTACAAAGGGGTGCCTGATGTTCTTGCTAGAACCCAAAGGATCCCCAGCTGATAGTGATCCTCTGAACCCAAACCAAGAGAACCTTCTGCTGGCTGACTTTGAAGTGAAACAGGCTGGGAGTGCTCACACTCAACAGTGCAGTGTCTCAGCTGTGGGAATAGCAATGAATAGCCGAGGGCAGTAGCTGCTCCAACTAGATCTACAAAAGTAAGATAAAGATGTGCAACATCTAGACTTAAGCTATAATTACTCATACAATCCTTTCCTGAGCAAGGGATAAGAAGAAAACAGAAAAAGGTGAAGAACAATGTTGTTCTTTCCTGAACAAAAAAATGCAACTGCATATACAGGGTCCCTTGGTATGTTGATTAATGTGAGAAGGAGACAGCATCAAGCAGGAAGCAAAAGACTTGACTTTGTGTATCTGTTGGATTAAGGCACATACGGGATCCCATATGGTGGATCTCATCCTATAAATGGTGGAGTTCTGCTTTGCATGGCTTTACAGAACCTTGTCAGCCAAAATATCACGACAGGGCTAGTCTAGTACTGGGTCTATAACTCAGCCAAAAACCAGACTGTGTTTGGTTTCACTGGAAGCCACTCCCCCCCCCCCCCCCCCAATGCCACTTAGTTAATTTAAAGCTATGCGGAGTACTCCTAAAGGCCTTGCATCCTGCAGGTCATAGAGTCCTGAGATTATAACCACTCTGTACCAGAAAGCCTGGAGCACTTCCAAGGTGTTCAGACAATACCTAGCCCTACTCTGTTGTTAACTCTGATTCTCATGGGATCTCTGAGACATATGCAGCATATAGTATCATGCTGAACAGCCTTTGAGAGGTGGCCAGGATGGAATGGATGCTGGAAGGCCATTTTATCCTTAACATCAAAATCAGCAGCCTTTCCCTAGATTGTTTCCTTTTGTCCATAGCAGCAGATGGGAATAAAAAGAATGCATGCAGTCAAACATGGAATAATTAGTTTATACAACTTAAAAGAGGCTGTTTCTTTTTTTTTTCCCCTAAAATTTATCATTTTGTTTTGAACAGTGTCTGCTTGATATCTGTGGTTTCAAGAAAGGCTGTTCAGGTTTGGAGAATTTGTTTGCCCAGCTGTACTATGTATCTTCATTAAGCCAGCAATGTAGCTGCAACTCAAGGCTTATTTTTCTTCCCCTCTTTGAAATATCTAGTTAGAAAGGAAATCACTCAGCAAAGAGTGCAACAAAAAGATTAATTATAGCAGAGCACTCATAATACAATAGTAAGAACTGTGCTGGCCCTGTTGGATATTGATATGATTGCAAAGAATAATGATCAGAAGGCTCACAGCACCCCTTTGAGATCAGAGGCAATGCTCTCCAAAGAAAGACCTCCGCCATGCAGAGCTCCCCCATGCGGTTCATCACTGGCTTTTCTATGAAGACCCCAAACGTCACTGAGTCGAATGATCCAATTATACCAGAGGATGCTATTACTTGTAAGTGGGATTAACACAAAGACTTAGCTAGATTGTTGCAAGCTGCACAGATCAGATCCATAAGGATGATACAAAGGCATTGAAAGAAACATTAGATATCCTGGAGTACTCTACTCTGCAAATGGCAACAGAGAGTGGCAGCAGCTCCCAGCTGCTAATTAGCTGTGCCTGTGATGGGAGGAGGAAGGGAGAAGAATGTGGGACAGTGAGAAGGCTGTGGTATAGCACTCAGTGGGGACTTGAATAAACTTGGGCTCTTCTTAAAGGTAGGTTAAACCCTGTTTGATACCAGATTGATATAATCTGCTGAAAAAAAATTATGTTGTAAGTTTTGATAGCTACCTGAAAGCTGAAGAGAGAAACTAAATTAGAATGAGTCAGGAGATTTATTCTTAGCAGGGCAAAATGCATTCACAGGACACAAAAAGAAATTTAATATTTGGATTTTTCTGTTTCTCTGCACACGTATTGGTTTATATTCTGGAAAGCCAATTTTCTCAAAGTCAAACTTCACTTAGAAATAGGATAATGTGCTTTTACAGGCCCAGATATTTGGGATTGCAGAGTAAAAAGAGCACCATTGAAATGCCAGTAAAAAGTGTATGAACAGTTCCACATTGTGCAAGGAGACAGACAGCCTTTCTCCACCCCAGACAGCTATCAGAACATCACTTTCAGTTCTACAGAACAGGGGTGACAACCAAAGAATGTGAATTATGCTATCCTTCAGCACTCTTCCGTCATGCTTTTTTTCACCTTACACAAAGTAGATGGATAGGAGATCACACTTGTGAAGAGCTCTGCTGAATTTGCAGAAACAAAGGTATTTGTTGGAATCCAATTCCCCAAATAATATGCAGCAGGCCTTATCTCAGAGGGCATGTAGCAGATGCTGACACATTATCCTGCAAGCAACTAGACACTGTCAGCAGCTGTTAAGATAATACAGCGGTTGATTTTATTTCTCTGATAGCAATTTGGTTGCATGAAGTAGCTCATTTTTGCCAAAGGTAGACCGTGGTGTTTAAGTGGGGGGAAGCTGATCATTAATGGCAATTTGCTTTGATCTTTACAAGTACAGAATTAGAGTGGGAGGTGTGTGCACTTTAATTGCCTTTTAGCTTTGTCAAGGCAGACTAATATTGATTAATATTGATCAAGTGGGATGAAACCCTCTTCTAATTTTTTCTGCTGAGGACAAAGCAAATTGGTTTGTTCACAGGATAACACACAGCAAAGAGGCCTGCTCCCAGACTACCTACTGCTCAGGCACCACTAGCTCCTCCTCATTTGAAATTCTCATTTATATTTGTCTCCTTCAGGTGAAATTGCTTCCCAGAAGGAAAGCTGTAATGGGTAAGTTTTTAGAATTCCACTTGCAGTATTTATCAAATGAAAGGGTGATGTTGGGCTCTTTGTCACAGTCAACTGTCCAATGCCCTAATGTAGACTGTATAAACCCATTCTTATGGTGCAAGACAAACAGTCTAATTTGCAATGGTTCTGCCGTGGACTCAAGGAAAGAAAATTAGCTAAGGCACTGGATTGCTAATTAGCAAATGCTACTTAAGGCTCATTGGCATGAAATGAAGTGTCATTAAAGACAACTTAATCTTTCAGCCCACATTGTTCTTCTGCTCTTAGGTATTATGCTTTTGTGATCCTCTAAGGTCTTCATCTCTAGTACATTACATTAAAATTCAGCCTTCTAAAAGAGAAGGTCCTTTCACTGAGAGCACATCTGATTATGGTGACCTTGTTGCCTTATTAATGGTTGTGATGCAGGAGACCAAAAGAAGTAGAAGGGGTCTAAGGTGTTCAGAATAATATTTATTCAGCTACCCAGCTCATCAGAGAGGATGGTCCAGATCAAAACTATCTGATGTTGAGAAGGAATAGCAAACTGTAGATCTTATCTTCATGGTTTGGCTGTTCAAAATTACTTTTTTGTTACAGAAATGTTAACACTGTCAGGAGTAATTCCAAATTGCACTTTTTTTTGTGTAGGTGCTATTCCCAGAATACAGTGATTTTATTCAAGATTTTTTTTTTTTTTAATCAGGAAAAATTCTAGGATGGAGTGGTTGTTTCAGAATACTGTGACTTATTTTGGAATAAAGTGTTCTCTTATTCTGGAATGGGAATGCCAGGTAATTTCTCTGCATTGACAGTCCTATTATATTTAAACAAGGAGATATCAGTTCAGGAGGCAGGGAGTTCACATTTTATGTGAACTTTTCTTTTATTCCTGAGCAGCCCAACTTGAAGAAATGCCTGTTTCTGCAGCTGAGAAACTGTGTGAACAGTTATATTTGAAAACTGTTAACAGAAGTTTGGAGATCACACATCAGTCTGAAGAAGTAAGGACATCTTTAGTGGAGGAAATGCAGGAATCCTCAGTGAACAGAGTGCATACAAAAAGCCTGCTCCAACAGATCCTGTCACTACTTTCTTATTAATCCCAGGAGGATCAGGATTACATGCCAGTTCAACACTGATTCATGATAAGGCCACCTGTGTGCTATCACTGTTCTCAGCACAATGGAAGAAATTTGGGATATTTTGTATAGGAATTTGTTTCCTCCTGTGTGTAAGTACAAGTGTTTTTTTTAAGATCTGGCTTATTAGTCACATGAAAATGTTGGTAAATGTATTATTTGTTTTTCCTCAAACGTAATTGACATATATGTTTGGAAAGGATGCGTCAGTGTCCAGGCTGATTGCTACCTGTACTAGAAAGCTGCAAGAATATGGAACGATAGGGAGATTTTCTTATACTCTGGCATTATAGTATATTTCCATATTCACGTTTATTATGAAATTATTTAACTGCTTGTCTCGCCATAATATCCAAAGCCTTTTTGGTGTTATATGGATTCTTAGAAAAGCATGCAATTCTCAGTAAGAGTAATGGAAGAGAGACAGCAGCCTGGCAAAAAGGCAATGCAAAGATAAACGGAATTCCTCCATAGGAATATCATTTTGGAGAATTACACATATTACTTTTTATCATTAAAATAACTTTACTTTATCCACTTAAAATGTGACCAAAACCAAGTTAACTTGAAAGTAAAGTATGGTGACACACAAAAAATGAGATTTTCTGAAGTGTTCCCTGTTATTAGAGTGAGGTGCTTTGATAATTCCAAATATTTTCTAAGTGAAAGCCAAAATAAAGCTAAAAGCAGTAATAAATGAATTCTCACTGGGATCCCTTCCAACCACATTTACACCTGTGCTTTTAAAAGTTATTAATGATTTTGAATATCCACCAAGAGACACTTTGTTTTTCCTTTTTAGAGTGTGAACGCTAAATGCTTCCAAGAATCAACAGAAAAAGTGGGTAGAACAAAGCAAGGAGCCCAAAATTTCCACTTGTCTTTGAAGATATAGGCTGGAATGAAGAAATACGATTTGCAAGTTAGCCTGTGCCCAGTGATTTCTCCCACCAAAATGTATGCAATCTGGTCCTCCATTTCTTTTAAATTCCTCCTCAAAACCTGTTTTCCCAAGGAAAACCTACAGGTTACCCTTCAGGATCTTAGGCTCCTGTTTTGCTTTTAAAGTCTGTTTTGAAGCTTTTTCTTCTATCCTTCTTCCTACAAGCCCAAAGGGGCTTTCCCTGCTCAACTATTGCATTCAGCCTCCCTTTACTGAAGAGGGCCTTAGCTCCCATCAAACCTGCCCAGCAGTAGCTGGCATGAAACAGTTCTCATTCCTGAGGGGAGCTTGAGGCACTGCAAAATTTGGTCACTCTCATAACTTGCTCCCAGATCCTCCTGTGAAATCTGTGCATTATAAATGCACAGACTCTGCCTCGCTGGGCATTCCCAGGCTTGTGAGTTGTGTTGAGAGTTGACTGGCGTGACAGCTGATTACTATATTTTTCTGATTTGTTAATGATGTTTACATTTTAATCATTTTCTTACCTCCCGCCCCCTCCCCCGTGAGCACCAGCAGTCTGCCTTCAGCCCCTGCTGCCCCCTTTTCTCTCTCCTACGCAGGCAGGGAATGTGAGCAGAGCAAGACGGGGTCAACGGGCAAAATCTAATGAAGCAGGTGAGCATCCCGCAAGGGGAGGTAGAATTAAGGTGCCTGGATCACCGGAGGCTAATTCTTTCTCTTGGGTAAAGTAAATCAAGTGTAAACAGGTTGAATTTAGCCAACTAAGTTCAAGATGCAACCGTAGCACAGGTAAATGCGACCGTTACCTGTGTTCCTCATCTCTGCACACTGGGTATCTCATGAGACTATGGCAGAGGGGGGAAGTCTACCCTCCTAGTTCACCAGCTGTTGTCCTTCCATGGATATTATCATTTCTCTGTCTCCTTCAACATGCCTGCAATCTCTCGGCAATCCTTTCTGAGGCAATCCTCAGGTAGCCTCTGGGGTTTTTCTGTTTTTGCTTATCCTCACTTTTAAACTCCACCTGTTTCCAGCAGCCCAGAGCAAGAGAAACTTTTAGTCAGTTTAGTTGAAAGGAAAATTGAGTGTAAAAATGAGGAAAGTTTTTCTCACACTCTAACTAATGAAATCTCAGTGGGATGCTCCAAGTGCAGAAAGTATTAAATAAAAAGATCACTTGCAAAGGAACAAAACATAGCTTTTTCAAGGCACTGGTTCAGATAGATCTCAGGAAAGAGAACTCTTGTGTGCTCTGAAAGATAACAGCCTTCCTATGATGGCACTGTAAAGAAAAAGCCTGGACGAAGGTTGCGTGGCATAAGCAATAGAGGGGGAAATGAATGATTATTTTAGAAACCTCTCCCAATACAATTAGCTGCATCCACCTCTGGCTTTCTACTTACATTTCACAAGAGAAATGCTTCAATGCTGTGCCTGCGAGGGAAATGCTTATATGTTTCGGGAAGGACATCAAGCACCTGTTGCCAGCAGAAATAATAAAGATGATAGGCTTTCCCGTATGAAGACACTGTCCCGTCATGTTTTTATAATCAGTGCTCTATTTAAAAAGGAAAAAAAAAAACCCTCCTCCTCCCACTCAGTATGGCTGCAGGATGAGATGCTCTTATTAAAAATCACATTACTGGATTGTGTTCCCCCCCACCCATACAGGCCTCTGAAATTAGGAAAAAAAAAAAAAAGGTGTAGTAAATTAAAAGCCGCCTTTTGTTCTTCTCATGAAAAAACATATTGGGCATCCATGTTCACCAAGTCAAGGAAGAGCAGGAGTCCTATGGTGGGGCAGCAGAGCAGTGGGGAAGCAGCTAGTTGGGCTGAGGCTGGGATATGGGAGGATGTCTGTGACATACCATTAATGTGACTGTAACTAATTTTCTTGTAGCAATATTTTCCTGTCCAGATACACAGGGGAGCGGTTCAGCAGGGGAGAAGCGCCATGGTCCTACCTTTGCCTCTACTCACATTACTTCCTTGCACACCCAGGACTTCTCATTGGAGGCAGCCTTCTGTCTTTTTTTCCTCCTGCTTCTAATGCAGATTCAAAGCCTACTGGATTGGTGGAGACATTTCCGTGGCTTCAGGGAGCCCTAGGTCTAGCTCCACACAGGTGGAGGCAGAATTCCCTGCTGTGACTTTTATTACTATTATTGTTACGAAACACTGGTTATTTAGTTTATTTTTTCTAGCAGAGCTCTGCTGGGGAGGCAGAGGTCTGCTGTTCTGCCCTGATTTCTGTGATCAGCAGAAGCCCTTACTGCGTGACCCAACTATTGCTAATCTTGCTGTCATTGCTTCTTTCTTTATTTTTTTAGTCATAGGATGGAGATATATAAGAATAATCAAGGATTCTCTAGCAAGGGAAGCTGCTCTTGCAGGAAGGCAAAGAACTATTTTCTAAGAAGAAACGGAAGTTTTTGCCAGCCATCAAAGAGTATGCTGTAAGGGCGACTTCCAAGGAGAGCAAGGTGAAACACTTTGCCCCATCTTCGTTTCCTCCAAGCTTCCCAAGTGTGTGAGACAGCAAAAGGCTGGAGGAACTCATTGCTGCAAGCATCTCTGTGGTGGTGATGGAGCCAAGCGCAGCAGCAGGCCAGCCTGGCTTTTCCCCTTGCTGGAAAGGAGCCTGTGCAACAGCAGTAGCAGGTCAGGTGGAGCCACGTCTGGCCTTGCTCCTGTCTTCTTGAGCACTGCTGAGCCGGAGGCTACGCTCAGGCTGCAGGGAAGCCACAGAAGCTGTGCAGGGAGGCAGGGGTGGAAGGCAGGGATTTTCTGCAGTATCCCCTCCCTCCACACAGCTTGAAATAATTTACAAGAAACCTCCTGATTTCACATGTTTGCCTATCCGTGAAGCATTCCCCAGTAATTCAGTTCTGATTAAAGAAAACAAAGAACTACTTTTATTAAGTGCTAAAGAAATATTTTTATTATTGCCAGTGCCCAGATAATTCAAACCATCTGGATTATATACAGCATTTTGAGCAGAAACATCATTAGTTACAAGAAACATCTCCTACCCCTCTCTGGTACCTGAGGTGACAAGGTGATGGCCTCAGAAGTGTGTATCCTTATTATCCTATCATGAGAAAAAGCTGAACACAGAAGGTTCCCTATTCAGAAACACACAGTCAGAGTGTTTCTTAGCTACCTACATTGGCTATTAACATATAAATAGGCCAGAGTCTAGAAGGTTTATCTACACTAAGAAGAATCCCACATCTTGAACATTCCCACCCTATTTTAAAATTATCAACATTTTTGCTTTGTTTTGAGCAAAATGGCTGAAATTTTTACATAGCTGGCACCAGCTGCAGAGTGCAGTTCTGGTTCTGATGCTGAGGTTGCTCCCAGGGCTCCCAGTCCCTGCAGTATTGCCTTCCATGCAAACAGGAAAAAAGGTTGTCTCCTTGAGCAGAAGGTATGAGTAACATGAAGTAAGGAAGAAAACAAGTTAATCAGGTTTTGATTTACTTAGCTATAAGAAGAAAAAAACTGTCTCTCTGTCTTTCCTTCTATTCATTTCACTCTGAGTTTTGAGGCACCTTGATTTTACCTTGCTACACCAAACCCAGATCACCTTTACAAATTCCTTGACTTAAATAAAGCAAAGCTGCAAACAAATCAGATAAAAAATTGCAAGGTTAAGTGTTGGAGAAGTATCTGGAATAACTTCAAAGCAGATCTTTAAAAATTGCCATGACAGCAGCCTTTCAACTGTGTTCTGAAGAAACAGGAAAGTCACTAATGATGGTCCTGATATTTCTGCCCTCAGAGTCTAGAGTTTTGGCTTAGACTTCAAAGGGAATGATGCTCACACCTTCTATTTGCAATATAAAGCTTTCTTTATGATCAGTCTGCAAAGCAACAGGTATTGCTGCTCTTTCATGTGGACTGGAAGATGTGCAAAGGGAAGCTTCCCACTGAGATGAGCTCAGCTCAGCTCCCTCTGCCTGCGCTGGGAAAGGCTCTTTTCTGGATCGCTGTGCAGCTGTTGCATACAAAGATGCTTGTTCAAGTCTTAGCTGTGAGCACACTGATGTACTCTCAGCAGGCCGGCTGTTTAGCTAGCATGAATGGGGTTGTCTCTCTGACATCAATGGAGATTCGGCCATTTATGCCAGCAGAGTATTTGAGCTACATGCTCGATCCCCTCAAAGCGGGCGTAAGCGTGGCTTGCCAAGCAAGATCTGAACTGGTCTTAACCTGCCTCATCACAGCAATTTTAGAGGCAAAACTTCCTATTTTTTCACCCAACTTTTTAGTATGTTGGGTCCTGGGATGTGGGTCCAGTAACAAGGAAGTTAGCATACCATGGGCATCAGCATCAGCTCCAAAACTGATTTGTGATCCCTTCATGGGTGCTGTGCTGCCATGGTTACACTGTTTTTGTGCCTGAACTTCAAGCTGGCTCAGGTCTATCACGCAGCTCTTTGCCAGCCTTCATTTGCTCTGTGACCCTAAAGATATGATGGCCTCTGTAAGAATATCTTGCCATCAAGTAAAAGTGCTGTATGATGCACTCATCTGTTTTAAAACTTAAAGACCATGTTTATGCAGTCAATGGATATGAAGTAACCAGTAAAATGTCTGAAAAAACATTCTTTTTGCTGAACTTTGCCAGTTTTTGTATGAGCAATATTACTGTAAAATTAAAGTATTTTTTGGCAAATTGTCTCCCACTCAAAAAACTCTGAATAAGTTTTACATGAGATGTTTTCACTGAATCTTTTGTAAGAGATAGTCTTTTTTTTCCCAGCTTTATTTTTTTCTACTTGGATAATGATTGGTCACATGATCTAGATTACAGTTCTCTGACTTCTGTACATTCAGTAAGGGAGGAGAAACCATGCTGACTTTCTTTTTCACAAGGGTAAGTTATATCTCAAGTCTTCCTGCCAGGTAACAAGGTAATAATTAGCTCATGCCTTTTTAATAGTTGCAGAAGAAGTGGGAACTGACTAATATGATTCACAACTGACTGTTGTGAATATTTCTTTTTCATTATCAATACATACTATACTAGATGAGCGTTTGATGTGTCACTGTTACATGATGTAAACCTTTTCATAGTCTATAGCTATCTGGCTGCATTTTCCCATATTTGAGATGTGTGTGCTGCACACTTAAATATTTTTAGGCATCCCTCTTGCTTTGATCTGACAAGACTGCCTTTTTCTGAGAGTGTATTCATTACTCTCTTTATTCTTTGTGCACTGAATTCCTTGCACGGACTACTAAGCGCAGCATTTCACTGAGCACAGGTACCTTCTTATGCAACAGAGAGGAGCATTTGCTGCCCCAGTAGCATTGTCAGGACAGGAGAGAGATACCGCATCTTCAGACAGCTACAGATATCAAAGGAGTTGCAGACATGCAGAAGAAGCAGATGTAACATCAGAGGCCTGTCTTTCTAGTAAAATGTCCCAGAAACATCATAAGCTGTAGGGTATAGTGACACATTGCAGAGAAATCCTTGGTCACAGCTGACTATAAATAACAAACTCTTGGGGATTGCAGGCTCCTGTTGAGTTCAGAGGTTGGAAAGTGTCACTTCCTTGCAAAACTGCTAGTATGAAAGGTCTTTCAAGTCTCCAGTAGAGATTCTACTCAAAGCAAGAGGTATTTCAGATTAATCTGGTATGAGAGCAAACATGTGGGCACTGTGAGATGCAAGGCTTTCCCTTTCTTTGCCATCCTTGCACATACCAGCTGGAATCAGTGGGCTATTGTACAGTGTTTTTATAGCTCCTGCCTGGCCCTATTGAAGACAGATAACTGTGCACAAGCAATAATACGTGCAAAAAATGAACCTGGACCACCCTGAACACAGTGAGCTCTGTGCCTGTGAAGCTAATGTTGGATACAAATTGTCACACCTCCATCAGAGGGAAATGAAAGAAGTCTACTACAACCTAGTAATATCCCTGTGGTCATGGTGCTCATGTGGGAGAGAGGAGACCTATGTCCATATCTGTTGTGTTAATCAGGCAGAGGAGGAATCCTGCATACTCCCTGGGCGTTCAGACAACCAGGCTCTTGTTGAGCATCTTCCAAGTTCCTTACCAGGAATCTGCCAGTTCCTTTTGGTAATGTCAAGATGCTCCCTCCCACCCACAAAAGAACAACACAAAGGGAAAAAGCTTATAGCATTGAAGATGATAAAAAATATGGTAGAAAAGCATTCAGCATCTGTCAGCCAGTCAGCATCCTTCACTTAAACAGTAACAGCATCTTTCTTATAAAGAAAGCTGTCAAATATGTGGGAAGGAGACTGCTGGACCTCCCTAGGCATAACTCGGCAGAATGCTGGCAGGAAAGGGCTTGCTCACATCCATAGACTGTTGGATACGCTAACTAGTGAGGCCGAAAGTGATGCTTTGTTTTCCTGTGCTTTGTCTTTAGACTCCAAATACATGTTTTTTTCTTCTACACTCTCTACAAAAATGCCAAATCTAACCCATTTTGGCTATGCCTAATATTGGATGACACAATAGAATGTCTTGGAATAAGTGTATATTTAATCTTCTCATGTAGATCTTGAATTTTTACTCTCCCTCTTCTTCCTTCCATGGATATTGATGGCACTCTGTTTTCTCCCTGTCCTTCTCCATGGACATGGAGACAAAGAACTCATTTCTGGACATAGTGGGCCACCTAGAAAATCCTTTTTGTCAATAAGTTACTCTTTCTCAGAGAACCTTTCTATATCCTTTACTGACTTCTTGGTCCTGGTGTGTGATATTGGGTGTCCCACCATTCCCCCCTCTCTGCAAGCCACCTCTTTGTCATTTTCCAGTAGCTTTCACATGCGCTTTCTTCATTTTATTCTTACCATCTTTGCACTCTGTGTTCAGACATTGCTGCTGCCTGTAGTACATTGCTAAGATCACCAACCAAATGTCTATATTTGGCAGAATTAAAAAGATATATATCTTTTTTTATTTTTACTAGACATCTATTTAAGATCAGAGCTCCAGTGTGTTGCCACATCTTCTTCTGCAGTCCTTGCCCTGAAGAGTGTAGAGGCTGAACAGATGAAAAGTGGCACTGTACGCACAATACTTAAATTTGGCTTTACTGGAGTGATTTTTAGTCTAAGTATGAAAGAATGTCAGATAAATATTTACTTTATTCCTATCTGAACCAAACCATACACTCGTGGATTTTTTATCTGTAGCACAGCAAAATATATACCATGATGTCACATCCACTACAGATCTAGCTCAGGAAATGCTTGATTTCATATATTTATGGAAGAATACTATCAGATTTTGGCAAATATAGCATGTCTTAAATCCTAACTCTACTTCAAAGTAAAGCTGCAAAACTAGAAAGTCTGCCTCAGCTGTTCTCAGGGGCAGTAAGTACAAATATTCATACAAGCGTGAGCCTTCAAAAGGAAAAAAATGTGCATAACTTCATCAGATGTTCAAAATGAAAAATCTTTGACATTTTCCTTCTTGGCCTTCACTAAGGAGAAGATGAAAAGTCAGAGAAACTAATAGCAATTTTTCTCAAATCACAAAGAATTTCTGGTGCTAATGATTTAAGCACTATTAGATCTGCTATATGCAATTTACTAGCACTGCCTTTTCTCATATGATCAGAAGCATTCTGACAAGGAAATTGCTGAATGTTGCTTTTTGCAAAAGGGAAAAAAGAGAATTGGTCAAAGGTTATCCCAGTGTTAAAGCTAAAGAGACAAAAAGAGCTCTACTTTTAATTTCAGGAAATTGCATACACTTTGCTTGTTTGACTGTTCCCTTTCTGGAATACTTCAGCAGGCACGACAGGCAAACACTGCCAATGCTAATAAGACTGGCAAAGTCAATGCCCATATTTAGGAGGTCTCATGGAAAATACAATGGTGTTTGTAAATCCTGATGAAACTGTCCCAGAGCCCGTGCCTGTTCCTTGATTATGCCACCAGGATCCTGAAATAGTTCACTGGTTCCAATGACATTCTTCCAGTTTTGAGGAGACAATAAAGCCATGGTCATCCTTTTGACAGACTGGACTCAGCCCTGAATGGGCTGCTCTTCTTCTTTGGCAGTACATTTTGACCAGCAGGTTTTGCACCATGAAATATGTCTTTGTGTTTCCTATTCACCACTCCACAGACTTAGTTTAAAATTAGTAACCAAGCAAAATGTTTATGTAGCCACTCACTCACCCTTTCCCTCTGGATCATGGGAAGCCAAGATGCTGTATAATGCTTAAAGGCAATTCTAACCTGAATTGGGAATATGATGAGAATTGAATATGATCAGAAATAAATACAGTTGGACCAATATGCAAATTTATGTGATAACAAGAATATGACTTGTCTTGCAATAAATTTAATGAAATATAAAGTGGGGTTTTGGGAAGTTATTTTCAGCTAACTGGAAAGTATTTTTATTGTTTTCAAGTGGTAGTGCTTCACTAGGGAAAAATACAACTATTCGTGAATTGTGAAAGAAATAAAAAAATCTCCTGGGGGATTTTGATTGAGTGATACACTAAAAGCAGATACATGACGCATAAAGTTGGTAAACAATAATCTGCTAGGATAATAAATTGCATAAATAACAGAATACATTTTAAATTTTGAGAAGCCACAAGAAGGGTCATGAGCAGAATAGTTATGTACACTTTAGAGAAAAGATTACCTAGGATTTACAAAGAAAAAATGTGGATAATAATTTGGAAACACTGTTTATCCTAAAATAATAACTTCCAGAAACAAAAGAACTGCCTGTCTAGCTTAGACCAGCTGTTTCCTCTCTAATATCTGAGCAAGTCTGTCATCAAAAGAAGTGATGATTTCACTGCAGTTTTCTGGTGCATATACAACTGAATGTACAAAGGTCTGCAGCAAGAAGTTACCTGTTCTATTATATTGAAAGGGGGGAATAATAGTAAAAAATGGAATCCGTACTATAGAAGGGGTACTGGATATCTAAAAGGACTTGTATCCTGTTTTTTTCTAATGAAATTAGACTTATCTGACTATGCTGCCTCAGTTCTTCTGTGTCTGTCAGCCTATCTGATAATTTTAGAACATGTTAACTAATTTTAACTTAATGGATAGAATGGTAGAATTATCATAGGTATTGCATCTCTACTGGTACAGGAGATCGAGTCTATCTGAACTCCTACTGAGTACAACTCTATTACTAGACACCAAGTGTGCATACCTGAGAGGAACATTATGTATGAAAGCCAGAGGGAACTACCTTTTTCAAATTCTTTTGCTCATAGAGCTTTTGGAAAGTGGAACTATTTTTTCTGAATGTGAAGCCAAAAGCTCTATCAAAAAATGGAATCCGAAACAGATATGTGTTCATTGTTAGCAAGAAAATGACAGAAATGTTGGTTGGAGATTGATACTTTCCATTTACAAGGTCTGAGTTGGTCTTTTAGGATTCCCAGTTTTGCTTCTCCAGGAAATATTTGTGATAAACTGATATGGAGAAAGAGAAAAAGTGGAGAGTCCTAGATTCTGGCTGAAACCAGGAATTACAAAACAGGATGATGGATACAGCATGAAAGTGTGATATCTACCTATTTCATAGAGGCGGACCCGAAGAGTTTACAACAAAGCCAATCAGACTCCATGAGATACCGGTCAATACAATGAAATGATCAACAATAAAACTTGGGAACTACAATTACTTTGACATGATATCTTAAATGTTCTTATGCCTCCTGTTTGTTTCCTTACAATGAAAGAAAGTAGTAAGATCGATCCTGAAACCTAGCTGCAAAGATATTTTAAAATGACAACTTCAAAAGAAAAAAAAAAAACATCGCTTGGGGTTTTGCTAGCAGGTATCATAAAGGGACCTTCCCTGATAAACTTCCAGTGTCTTTCCTACTCTACACTGACGGGAATTCTGTTTTCAAAGGCTCAAAATTCAGACAAACAATTTAAGGAATGTCTGATGAGATGAAGGTGGTAATCCAAGTGGAGCAGCATCAAAGCAAAATTAACTCGTGCCCATTAATGGAGGAGATATAGTGCCATAACTCTAGCATTGCCATAAAAAAACTCCTTACCACAGCTCAGCTGCTTTGTGCTGCTTCCCAACAGCAACTCCTCTGAATTTCAAAATTTGTCCGAGCCACAGAATAATAAAAGCACCCAACACAGAGGGAACTGTACCTGTGTGAGGCATGGGAGCTCCAAAGACAGGGAGTTCTCCAAGATTGCCTGCGTGTTGTTACAGATCAGGTTAAACTTTCTACGGCAGTTGTACCGGAAGCAAATGACAATGCAGCTGAACTGTAAATCATTTCAAAGTCACTATCAAAAAAGGGAAAATGACTGATTCATTTTTGTAAATCAAATCAAAATCAAAGTTGCTTCAAAGCTTCATTTCTTTTCTCACCCTCAGGAGCTCATTAGTTGCAGCGAAGAGCTTCTACACAAATACAATATTGTACATATAGTAAGCTAGTGTCTAGATGACAGAAAAGTCTTGGAGAAAACAAACATACATTTCACAAGGGATCAAAAAGAAATGTTAATTGAGGTGAATGACTCTTTGATAAATACGTATTTATGTTTAAAAAATTAAAGTATAAGATTTATCAAAGTGTGATTGTTGCAAATAATAGATTTGACTTGCAAGATAAGGCTGCCATTCATATGATCTTTTTTCATTTATCACAGCTACATTAAAATGAAGTATCACACAAATAAAATTCAGGAAAAATAAATGCATCAGCATTGATAAAACTATGAATTACTATTTTGTGCCCAATAACAGAACAATATAATTATCCAGCTTTCAAGACATGAAGACATGTATTTTATGAATTATCAAAAATCACATTCTTAATTTAGAAAACTAAACTCCAAAGCACAAAACTATCCAAGGACTTTACCTTTCTTTACCGCAGTTTTCTTTCTGATTTCCAAGATTATTGTTATTGTTAAATATTTTCAGCCTTTCCTGGAAGGAAAGAGATTCTCTGTGTGGAATACTACATTCCAGTCACCTTATGGTGATAATACCTGTGGATAATTCAAGTCTGAAACCTCAACGGAACAATTACTTTTGTAAGTAAAGAATTGCTCATGGTTTAGCAGATAAATCAAATAATGACTGGTGAAGAGTTCTTCATGGAATTTTAATTATTTTCATTGTCACTAATACAATGATTAGTGGTAGTGGTTTCACAAGTAACTAATATCCTTTAGAGGGAGAGAGAGGGGGGAAAGAGAAGACATTCATGGTATTGACCGACAAACAGTTTAGTTTAAAGAACTCATAATAAAGACTGCAATGCTTTTCTTAGCTGGAAGAATGCAGCAATCATCTGGCTTTTCTGAAGATCATCTGCAGATAGCAGAGGCAGAAATGCAGAGACAAGACGGTACATAGTTCAAGCACACTTCCTCCACTCAAAATCAAATTATCAAAAGGGTATTAAATATTTCAGATATTTCTTGTTCATGAAGTTGTTTCCAGAAAAAAACAACTCTACAAAGAATACCTTTCTTCATCTTTCAGTCTGCCGAGCAGCACTATAAGCAAAATATTGTATAAACTAGAGGTGTGTGACACTCCAACATTTTTCACAGTGGGTATATTGTGGCTATTTTCAAATTTCAGTTGCAATGGTTTGTGTCTTCTCAGTTTTGCTTTGCCATGAAAATTGAGTAAGGCTGATTTCCTGAGTAAGCCATGAGCTCATAGCTAGTTTTTGTGAGGTAACCATGTGTTTTCTACGCATCCATGAATGACAGCTTCACACTGTAACCATCAACATTTTGTGTGCTCGTATCCTCCATGTCTAATCTACTTTATGTGGTGAAACAATGCATGACTTTGACTGCCTATAGGACTGTAATAGCCACACTTGTTAGATGAAAGGTCCATCTAGCCCAGTATTTCAACAGCAACCAGTACTGGGTGTTTAGAAGAATATGAGATTAAGTGTAAGCTGATCCTTCCTTCAATTTATCCTCCCAACTGCCAGGACCTTGAGGTGACAATATTTGCAGAAGATACAAAGTAATTTGTGTCTAGACACAATTCTGAAGAGTTTCCAAGGATTGTGGGAAAGCAGGTGATGAGGCGCAGTGATGACAAATGAAATTCTGTTGTTCACGAATGCCAGGTAATGAGTGCTGATGGGGATCATTTGACACTTAAACCACCTAGACGTGCTTCTGGGTTATGCATTAAATATAACTGCAAGAAAAACAGACCTGGCCATCATCGTGGAAAAATCAGTAAAATCTCAAAAGGTTTATCCTATTAGAAAGCAAAGCCAAGTGTCAGGGTGTGCAAATTGGGAAAAAGGCAGACTCAAATTCGCCAAGCTGTCTTTGGATATCACTTTACTTTATATGGTATAACACCATAATCAGAATAACTATCCAATCAAACCAAATCAGAATAAATATAATCCTTTCTACCTTTGGGCACATACCAGCAATGCAGCAATAGAGGGTAATACAAAGGTGCCCTCTTTCATAAACCCCTCTTCTGGGGTTTCTTCCATCCTTTTCTGAGACATTTGCTACTGGCCACTGATAGTCAGACAGACTTACAGAAACTAAGGAAGTTTACTTGATTTAAATGGAATAATATAAATCAGATCTAGTGAATATGGATCAGTTAAAATCATTTGCCTTTTGAGTTTATTGGGATTCCTGAAATTTATCCATTACTCACACTTCTATGTTTGTTTCAAATATTTTTCACAGTGGTAACACAAACTTTAAATTTATTCTGCAGGGAAATCCACTTAAGTTAGAATGATACCAACATGCTTGAGGGGGTCCTGGCAGTAGAATAGTCAAGAAGTCAGTTTGGAATATTTAGGAAAAGAAATCAGAAAAACCATAATGAAGTCCTAAAGCACTTTAAAATTGTTCAGATACCATATATTTCCAAAGGACAAGAAAAAGAGAAAAGACAGCTGATTAAATTAAACTGGGATGAAAGAGGATTTTTTTTTCTGCTACACCTGCCAAAAAATAACATAATCATCTGAGTACTGGCAAATATTACTTTAACTAAATATACAAAGTGACACTGAATGATCTGTCTTGTTGGCTCCATTCGTCCATGCTATATTTCTCCAAAAATAATTTGTATCGTGGATAGTGCTTTGCAGAATAAGAACACTTGTGGTATTATTAAAGAAGGTATTTTTAACAAAAACCTGTGATTTCCTAAATCACCACTCATATATGTAGAAACGGTGATAGAATTATGTATTTGAAACTTGGTTGTTTGTATCTTCTTCCTTTCTAGGTAGGAAGGAGGGAGAGACAGAGGAAATATTTTGAACTACAGAGTCGAAACAGGAGGCAAAATATATCACATACCAAAAGCTTACAATAAAACAACATAATGAGAACTGCATAGTCAGGCTGCTCTGCACTCCAAATCTTTGTCAGATCTGTCTATATCTCTTCTTAACTTTTACTGATGCAGTACATATCAATGCTAGAAAATTATTATTTAGATAGTACTGCAAGCATTTCCAGTTACTTGAGCAGTGCGTCATCCATCATTGTGACTACTTGTTTAATACTTTTGACATTTACATCGTTATCCTTAGGGTGTTTTTTGTTGCTGTTTTTAGAAATAGTTTTTCATCACTGACACCTCATTAACCTGACCAGGGATTCTCATACTGCTACTCTTGCGGCAAAACTAAAATCACAAATGCTATAGCACCTCACGTAAGAGATGAGTAGGGATTCTTTTTGAATTTGTCTGACCTTAAGTGCCTAAAACGACTGAAGAGAAGCATAAAAATAGGGTTGGAAGACCACAAAAAATGAATTTAAAAAATTTGAATATCTACAGCGGTGATCAGGGCCTTATTTATTTCCAGAAATAGTCCAATGTTGTATTGCAGCATAATGGAAATAGTTGAACTTCTCTAGGATGGACACAGGTACAATGATGTAAAAGTTGCCTAACATGAGAGCAAATTTTCCGTATGGGAAAGGCAGAAAAAAAGAACTAGTAAGAGACACCTTAATACCAATTCAACTGTGGTTATACAAGGAAGTTTATCAGTTTATCAGTTTAAAATCAGATCTTTCTCTGTCAGAGTTATATCTCTACAAAACTGAAAGGTACAACAAACTGAAGTTATATCTGACTTTCTCGGAAGTCACAGATACTCTCCACTTTGGAGGTATAGCAGCTTTATCTTCACTCCTCCATCTGACTAGAAGATACTTTCAGAACAAAGTTTCCCCACTGCTATTTTGCACAGTTCCAGCGTTTACAGTCCCTCTGAAGGGAACAGCTAAACTCAAAAGCTGAAAACCCAGAACAGTTCGTCAGTCTGGTTCACTCCCCATGTCCACAGAACTGTACCTGTACAACGGTGGTGGTGTGCGGTGTGCGAACATGGGAGTGTTACTGAAACCAGTACTACCACAGAAACAAATGTCTGCATAGCCTTAGTAGCAATTGCTCTCTCATGCTCACGTATACGCGGTGTGCCAGTGGGGATAGGCTGGGTGCCAGGACTGAGTTATATGGAGCTACGCACTGCCTGCTCCTGTAACCCTCTGCTCAGGTTTGCGCTGTAGACGTTGGGATGGTCTCTGGGCAAGTGGTCTGAAATGTCCTACTGGTCTAACTGTGTGCTTGCTGACTTGCACTAATTTGCAGTCAGCAAGTTAGTTTCTTCAGAAGCAGGCACATCATTTTTTCGGTATGCCTGGCCCCTCTCCAGCCATTAAATGACATCAGGAGCGCTGCTAAACTTCCTGCTTGCTTACAGGAAAGGGTTTGCAGTCTCTCCTAGGTTTTGTTTCAGTGTCCTTTCTTTAGCCTTGAAGTGAGCATGATAGGCTCCATGCTTGATAGGTGGTGCTGATACCTGCTGGCTGAAATTTAGCTCTCCTCCACTGCTGGTGGGCTGTTTGTTGTCCATGTCCTCTGTTCGCACTGCCTGGCACAGAGCTCTTGTACAGTTATTTCAGGGCTACTTACCTTTGGTTTACATAGCTTTTCAGAAGTGATGCTAAAAACTTTTTTTTCTTCTTCTTACTCTCACTCCTGAAATCGGAATGATGTAAAAAGTGCTGTTACACTACCCCAAATATGGATTTAAGTATTCAAGGTATGAAGTACATCATTCAGCCTGTGTCATCCACATCCTTGGGGTAATCAGGAAAATGTGGTGTCACTTGTTCTCCGACATGTTTTTTCCTGAACGTGCTGCAGATTTCACACTGTGATACCTTATCTCCAGCACTACAGTTTGCCCCTGGACAGAGTCCTGTTCAGGTTCTTTACTGCGACCAGCACTGGACACTGTGAACTCTCCTCTATTCAAGAACCCATGTGGGCTTTGCTCAACATTACGGACCTCCTATGATCTGCTATTGTGGCAATCTTTTTTCTAATACAAAATCCCATCACATGGAGCTATTTCATCTCCATAATCCCACAGCCTTTGTATGGTGGTGCTTAGGCTTTTTTTGTTAGGCTCAGTCTAAGATAATTCTCTCAGGCTGCTGTGAAGTTGGGTGATTTTGCATTTCTTGCTTGAACTTCTCGAATTTTGTATCAGTAATGGGTAGCACTTAGATCACATTTACTTCAAACTCTTCTTCCTGCAGCTTCTTGCTTTCACTGTTTATCAGTACTCCTGAAAGCATGTCTGGTATAAGAAGCTCTTTATTGGGCCAGTATTTCACATTTAATGAGGATTTTTGCAATTTCACGATCATTTTCTGAAGTCTAAGTAGTGCTTTGCACAATGGTTTCTGTAATATGACTTCTGAAGGTTTATGGCCTGCATCTACTGTGACCTATTTCTCTATATAAACTTGCTTATGAAACCACTCATAAACAAGAACAATTGCTGGCACCTATTTCCCAGGCTGAGAACTGTACTTTTGTATTACAGCTGGTGCTTCAGAAGAACATGCAGTCTTGCAGAAGGGTAGGGTACATGGGCTACAAGCTATATTTGGATTTTTTTGGCTCTAGCCACATGAGAGGGGTCAGTTGCCATTGCCTTCAGCAGGCTGTTTCACATCCCGGCTCATTGCTAGAGACTTCCCCCATTTCCTGCCTCACCCAGGACCACTGTGCTTCCTGAATGGCTTTTTGTAAGGCCCAACTTTTTCAGGGTTTCAGATTTTCAAGGTGGGAGTGTTTTGCTCAGTTTAACTCATTATCAAGCTGCTGTATTTTATAATTACAAATAAGGAAACTTGCTTAGTTTTAATGGAAGCCTTTATGCTCAGGCTTCCATAATTATCTTTGTAGTCTACTTTATTCACTCCCCTGTTATTTGCTGAAACTCAGTTTAGTCCTGCAGTCTGGTCTGCTCCTGAGGTTCACTTTTGTTCCCTCAGAGCAACAGGCAGAGCTTCCTCGTGAGCATCTGTGCACAAGTTTGACTTAAAGCCTATGAGTAGTCCCAGATTAACTTTGGGAATTGGGATTGCTGTGAAAAACAGAGATATCCACAAACAGCCCTCACCCTCATAAAGGACAAGCGGCAGACACAGCACCCCGTGAGGGCACTCTGCCTGACCAGCAAATTGCTCAAAGTGGGAGCAAATCAAAAGTTCCTGTTGGGCTTTCATGGTTTTCCCAATAGCCCTGGTACAGCCCAGCCAAGGTTGCAAAGGGCATTTGAGTCCCTCCAACAACTGCACAGCTGCTTAGATCCAGGTCCTGTACAGTCTTGCTGCTAGCTTAGCCCATCACCAGTGTATAGACTATTCTCGTGTGCCAGGTTCCAGCCCATAGTTCCTATAATAAACTTGTGATAATTAGAAGCTCATAAGTGCAGCTAATACACATTAATTCATGAGGGAACTAACAGTTAATATATATATTAACATTAACTTCTTTACCTTCATACCTCACATTCCCTTGACAGGGTTTTAATTGGCTGCACCTGTAACTCCTGCAGTGCCATGTTTCACTTGGATGTCATATACGATTTGGAGGAGTGCAGTCTATGTAGAGTGGCAAACAGTCTGTAGAATGCATTTAGATACAACAGATAGACACCAAGAAATTTGTGAGATTTTAAATGTCAGTTAGGAAGCTGGAATGGGTCCTCCTCAGTAGATATTTTTAAAGACTACCTAACACACCTTCAGAGTATGGATCTGGGGAGATAAGTCTTCACATGGTAAGTTGATTTGCTTATCAAATTATATCAAACAATACTTTTAACATCTCTTACTTTTCTCTGCTTAATTGACTTGATTCAAAAATTTATTTTGTTTTTGCACCAGAATTACAAAAAAAAAGTACTCTATTAAACTAGAAACAAATATTTTAAATCCAAGAAATGTTAGAGAGACTTGCAAATGGCCTAATGAAGATGATGGCAAGTTGACCCAGCTGCTTTAGTCATGAGAACAAAATTGATTTCCCCCCTCCCTGAGTTCAATGACAGTGAAAATAAAGCTTTTAGTAGAAGAAAACTTGTAGTTCACACAACATTAGGCACAGAACAAATTTCTTTTGCACAGCTATTTTGTGTTGGCACAAACCAGTGTGAAACCTGTCCATCGTGTTAATAATCAAAGCAAATGCAGATATGTTCAGAACAATTTAGGCTTGAAAGTTTCTTGCAGCAACAAAGACACTATGAGTCAGCCAGATGTTCCAGAATGAATTATTCAAAAAAGGATTTTCAGCTAATTCTGTGAAATTAGTTTTTCATATTTTGCATGAAACAAAAAGATGTTGAGCTTGCGAAGGCAAAAGCAGAACATCCAAACTTTCTATTCTTGGTGCATATAATAAGTCTGTCTCTTCAGCTCAAAATTTACAGCAGGGTAGGATAATATTATGCGTTATTAACATGCCTCCAGCATGCTATAAAGTACACCAGTGGTTTTAAAATGTTGCTGATCCCAGAGAAATGCAATATAACCACTGTGACTCAAATGCCTAGTAAAAAGTAACCTAGTCCTTCAAGAACCCCAGTTACAATATGTTTAAAGGAACCTAATCCCTCTGTGCTACCCATACAGATTTAAGAGAAAAGACTCTGTTTGATGATAGTGCTTTTAAATCCATATTCTGAAAGAGTTTTAAAAGCAATCTGTAATGTAGAGTGAGATATCGGATTAAAAGACTTTTAATCTGCAGTGATCAATGGATTAACTTGAGATATAAAGTAAGCATTTGGCTTTTACTAGGCTGATCTGCCTTGAAAAGGGGTTGACTATTTCAGAGTCTCATGCCCTTCATAAATTTCCTGCTTCTTTAAAGTTCTGGATTAGTGTCCTTGATGCAGAAAATGCTTTTTTCAAGGAAAATTGTAGGCATTACCTGACATAAAATGTGTTGAAAAGGATGTATGATCACAATTTTAAAATGTTTAATTGTTCCCACCATGCATTTTACAATAAATCTAGCATTAGAACTCACTGAGAACAAATCAATGACTATTAAAATGTCAGCTAAACAAATTGCAGGAATAAAATACAGTCATTTGAAAAAGAGAAAACCCCAAAATCTGGAGCATAGGAAGAAAAGAGGAAAGACCACCACTATTGCAGGAGTTCTTGAGGAGTCTCTCTGATGGAGCAATGTGGATCAGTTCTTCTAAAAAACAGGAGGAGCAAAAGTAAAAGAGCAGAGAAGAATCCAGGATATATTAATTGCCTGGGCTGTATCTTTGCAACTACCACGCATGTGAAGGATAGACAGGCAATGAGACTGGCACTGTGGAAGCTCAGGATCATATGATGACTCTACAACAATATCTGCGAGCAGCTCTTCCCCTCATGCAGGAACCAAGAGGTGGAAGATAAATGGAAAGTGATGGAGAGGTTGCCAGGACAGCTGCATGGAGGAGCTTTGTCATGATGCGCAACAGGAGGTCAGCAAATTCTGGAGGCGGGTGGACTGATAATCTGAAAACTTGTGAATTTCTGTTTTATGGGAGACAGAAATGTTTTACACAATGTGTAGTCCGAGTAAATAATATTTGTATAACTAAAGCAGAGAGCATATTATCACCTGTGTGCTTTCTTTCATGTCATTCTCATTTACAGCATGAACTTTTTGAGTTCATCTGCAAAGCTTGCACCCTATCCACATTTAAATCCTTCTTGAAACCCTAATTCTGTCAGCTTTCATGAATCTACTTGGATTTTACTTAAAAATAAATCCTCATCCTTTGCTTTTAACTTTCTTTAATCTCTGACTGACCTTGGTGTAGGCACTTCTCAGGGCCAAGAGCCTGTACTGTACTGGCAGGCCACATGGACTTTGCTAATGAAGGAGTGAGTGTTTTCTTTGAAGATCAAGAATAGGAAAAACACCTCAGTAATTCAGGCAGAGAAGTAGAAAAGGAGGACTAGCTAACCTGAAACCTGAATCCTTAGAGACACTCTGTCCACAGAGAAAATAAAGCTTCTGAGGTCGAGGTTTCAGGGAGGTTTCTAACTTGAATCCTGCCATGGACAAGGTAAAGCGGGAATGGTGCTGAACCTGACTGAGGTTTTGCAAATCTGCTCCTCTCCTGAAATTCCAACTGGAATTGAAAATGTATGTGTCAATCAAAGGTGATTATGTCTGTATAAAAGGTGTGTATCCCAGAGCAAAATGATTATATAAATATGAAACTACATCAGTAACTGCTCATGCCTGTTCTATTTCACCACACTGAGAGCCCGCACAGTTAGCGCTGCATTCCTTGTGTGTTTTGAACTAACAATGCAGGCAGTTTAGGCTTTACTCTGCAGCCAGTGTAAATTGTTATGATTCTATCGATTTAAACAGGAGTTATGCTGATTTGCTGGCCCCAGGGACATGGTGCAACAGGGTAACAGTTTGGCATCTAGCTGAGATCAGCTGTAAGGTAAGTAGTCAAACTTCAAAATGCTGTCAGCTTTACTTCTCCCATTCTGTTATCTTTCAGCTCCACAATAAAACTTTAAGGTAGACTCTAAGATTGATCCAGGGGAAACAGAATGGCTAAACAGCACAGAGGATAACTATACATTCATTCATTAGAAGGCCATGATCTTTCATATGGTGCCCTGACAACAGACTAGGCATATCATGCTAACTCACACCTGGGATTTGCTGCTGGTCTTAACTTCCCTACAGACTTCAGGTGCACAGCAGAAAATGACAAAAGAAAGAAATGTGAAAGGAAAGATGTTTTCACCCCCTCACAGGCAGAGAGAGCTTCCCCAGGCAAGGCCCATTCCCATGCAGTCCTTTCCAATCACTATCAAAACAGAAATAGGAGGATGCCTATCTTGCTAATTTCTAAAATGTTAGGAAGGAGAAGATCTTTTCTTCTTCTTGTCCTTGTCTCCTGAGATGTGCCAGGGTAGCAAAACATTAATAATTGATTATACTAACTATTACTATACTATTTCTTTAAAAATTGTTAGAAATCAGTAACTAAAATTAATACGGCTGTGGGAAGACACATGTAAATGCCTAGTACTTGCTTTCCCAACAGATGAAGACTATTCTTTTACACATCTTTCCCTTAATTATTACCCCCAAGCATTGACAGCTTTTTGATCATGAGAACATTTCAGTCTTGGTCTCTGTGAAGCTGATTTGATAATGTATCTAAACCTCTCATAAAGCTTTGATAGTCTCAGTCCAGTTCTCTGCCAGCATTCACTGAATAAACATTCCCTTCTTTGTCTTCTATCTATCTGTCACAGAAGTCTGGGTCAAAAATAAAAAAAAAAATTCTTTTTCCGTGACAGAAGTCAGTATCCCCATGGACCCAAGAAGACACTGCCACTCTTTCTAGTGCTGAAGGTTATTAGGAGCCTTTCGATTAACTTTAATAGGAGCAGAGTCAGACCCAGGATCTCCCATTATGGATTCTTTTGCTTGGAAAGTAATAGTGACCTTACCTTGTTAAGTTATGTACAGACTATATTCATTAGTCATTTTCATTCATGATAAGGGTGAATTCATTAGCTTCTGATGCTGATTCAGATTCATAACTGTTAGTTATAATTAATTGCTAATGAAGGCTATAAGTGCCTCGTTGGCACTTCTCCCTGCTCTTCTAAATGGTAACAAGTTCTAGCACAGAAAAAGGGGACTTGCCTTAGAGAGAAACTGGCTCACTTTAACAAATGAGCCTAAACAGTGCAATTAGCCTTCCAGAGCACAAGAGCTTTTCTTTTACAAGCAGTGAGCATAGTCTCGTAGAAAGAAAAACTGAGGATACAATGAACGCTTTTTAAAAATTATTTTTCACAACTGTTTACAAATATAGTCTTGCTTATCCTTCCTGTGAGTCTTCCTCCCATAAGCTACAAAGAAGTATCTCTAGTGGGTTTAGGCACTGTGGGAGACAGTGTGGTGAGGCATGAAGCTAAATTCTGCTCTCTTTTCCTTTAAAGACAAAGTCTTCCACTGAAGTCAGAGAAGCTATTTGAGATTTGAGCTAATGTAGCCAAGAGACAGTACCTGTGTCCAGCTTTCCCCATTTCCCTCATACACCAGCCTTCCTTCAAAGAACTGTTGCAGCTAGGCACTCTGGGCCTGAGGACAAAGGGGTGTGCAGATGAAAGGGAAACCTTATGCCCCACATCATTCCTTTAGAAGGAAATTCTCCTGCATGTAATCTATTCATCAAACAAAACAAACAGAAAACAAATAGAATAAATGAATGCATTTCAACTGAGGCATGGTAGTCTCATTTCTCAGAGACGTTTGCTTTGCCATCCCCAACAGAAGAAACAAAAAAGGAAGTTCTTTCTGCCATTCCCCCTGAAGCACAAATGTTGTCTTCTTCCAGCCCTCTAACAAGCAGTTATCTCTAGACTTTATCAGGTGGCTGCTTTATGGGACTTGCTTCTGCCTTGATTGTGGAAGACCACAAGGCACAGAGAAGGGTGAACAGAGAAACACAGAGCAAAGAAGAAGCAATAGTCTGGCACCTGTTCTCTCATCTGCCTGAGTACAAGCTGGAAACTGCTCATACAATTCTGTGGATCCTGCAGCAGTGCTCACCATGTCCTCCAGGCCTTGTTAGGGACCGTCAGCAGGATGTGACATCCACAGGAAGGGAGAAGGCCAAGATACCAAATATTTTCCCAAGCAAACTGGGCTCCTTTTGGTGATTCTTCCACCTTATTTTAAAACCATGGTCCCAAGAACAGACACATGCTAAAGAGTCCAGTGAAGGACTGGGAAGAGAACAGACACAGAAGATTAAAAAGCCAGTATGATATGAGGGAGCCTTGGGCATGTGCTGTGAATTTGGCATCCCACGATCTCAGTTTATAGAGAAGCACTTGGTACTTATTTACATATTTCACAAATTGAAGAATAATCAGAAGAATCTATTCATTTCAATACTTTATAAAAGCTCCTTTGAAATGAGGCAACCACGGGCTTGAAGCATACTGCATTAAGACACTGGTAGATCACCAGCAGCAGGTAGTTCCCCAAACCGGTGGGAAATCACCATGTTTATTAATGTAATTACAATTTAAATATATACTTGGCATTTGTATTTCTATATTATATTTTCCTAGGCCTCCTAATTATGATCGTCTTCAAGGGCTGGCTCTTTAGTCATTGCTTAGCTCTAAGTGTGTACAGAACCTAGCCAAACCTAGCCTCAATCTTTGACATTTCTTGATGCCTTTCTCAAACTTACGATTAATAAAAATTCATCAATACACCCATGGATTATAGTCAGACTTCAAGGGCACTGTACAACTGTTGTTACTCACACTTTCTCCCTCAGCATCTTCAGGTTTCATTGATGTTTACCAACATGCCTGGATAGTTCTAAGTCAAGGGCTTCAGCTCTCCAATTAATTAAAAGGTTAAAATGGAAAAGTTATCAGCAAGGGAAAAAGAAGCAGCTCCAGGATTGAGTGATGGGGTGTTTACTCCCAGTAAACACAAAAGACACTTCACTGAGGATAATGCACTCTGCTGATGAAGATCAGTGATGTGCAGCTGAATACTATTAGCTGTAACTGACAGCTCATCGTGGATGTATGGATAGACAGTGCAGACCATTAGCTTGAGAGAAGGTCTGTAGCCTCCACCTGGAGTCTGACACAAAGTCTTTTGTTCTGTATTCCAAGGGGACACATGATATGGAAGCAATGTTGACAGTAAACAGGGCCAACACAGGGGAGAGCAAACTATGCAGAGACCATGGAGAAGGACTATGTGTTCAGTATTTACCATTCACTATTCACTACTCTGCTCAGCAGTGTCTTTTTCCATCATTAACTAGGGAAGGTCAAATGGCATGGAAGGTAGTGCTAAATTGTGGCTGACTCTCAGTTATAAATCCCATTCCCCAGGGATGCTGGAGGATTCTGGGGTTAGACCCATATTACCAACTTGGCCATGAACCAAAATTCATGGAAGTCTGTGGAGAAGTTTGCATTGATTTCAATAAACCTTGGATCAAACACTATGCATACATACAAAATACACAAATATAGTGCTCTCTACACACAACTTTACAGTGCCTCAGCTGCTCTGTTTAGCCTGATAGGCAGCTTCACTATTTAAAAATGCTAAATAGCAGCATATTTCCCTCTCTGTCTGTCTGCTGCATTCTTATAGTGGGTTAACATACATAAATTCATTTTTAAAAGAAAAATAACAAAGCTGTGTTTTTGTAACAGCATGGGTGACAAAACATAAGAAAGGTAAGCAGAAAATAATCAAACCAATGAATATTTCTTCACAACAATTTTGTACAAAAAATATCAGTACTGCTTACAATTCATGGATTATAATTAAATATAGCATTAATATTCAATACAATTTAAAAAATAAATGCATTCAGAAACTGCTACATTAAAAAAAAACAAATCTCATGACATGTGACAATTCTGCAGTATATCAAGTACATAAATTAAAAATGAAGGCAACTTATTCATGGACTGCACTTCACTCACCCATGAACAAAATTGCCTCTGAATTTATAAATATCTACTTAACTATAATACTAATTGATTCAATGTGATCCATGATTAAAGGCCATCTTCATAACTGTGGCTTCTAGTTAACATTCTTCTCAGCTGCTTCTGTCACGATTTCTACTTTAAATGATTAAAATCTAAATGACTAAAATTCTTTCTGATTTTAATTATTATCATCTTTTGTATCTATTCTCTACTTTTTATCATTTTTATAAATACTAAGTCAGTTCTGAAGGTAAGTTCTCCATGAAAAATTCAATGTCAGAGAGAGGTGAAAATAGACTTCTCTGACTGGAGAGGCACTCTGATTCTATGCTCTAATTTGCAGTAGCATATAGCTCTAATTTGCAGTAGCATATAACTTTCTCTTGTCTAAATTACCTTTGTGCTGACGGTTCTAATACTTGTTTTTTTGGTCATAAGTAATTTGGGAACATAAGCTTGAATGAAATCTACTTAGCCAGTTCAGTTATCCACATGTGACTGTAATATATTTTGCTCTAGTTATTTTTTCAGATGCTAGCACATAAACACACACATGCACTTGTACACGTCTCTACACAGACATGGATGCAAATACATCCAGATGCAAATATACGTCAACACTCAATGAAACGGTTTGCTCTGAAATACTCAAATATGTCATTATGGATGAAATCTCCAGATGGGCTAAATCATAGTTGTTTCACTGTTGTTAATGGAACTATTTTGATTCTCTCTGACTGAGACACAGCCCTGTGTTTGCTCCAGTAAAGAATGTGTGCCTTCCTGGGGTAGGAGAAAAAAAGAATTTATGAAGAGGTGAAAATAGCATGTTACAAATGTTCTGGACAGTGTTTTTCAACAATAACTTAAATATAACCCCTCAAATTTTCCATACTCTGCAAAGGAGTACAGCAGACCCAAAATCTCCTTCCAGAGAGAGAGAATTTGTAAAGCCTGTGAGCTATAAAACCAATGATGATGGTCTATGACCATGTTTCTCAACCAGCAGCTGATGACCCACCAGCTGTCTGTACAACATCTGAAGCTGATCTGCCAAATAACGGTGTTTAATAACAAACCATCACATCACACGCAGAGAATCCTTTGTTTCCAAAGAAGGAAATGTACAAAATGGGGGAGGATTAGGGTAATATTCAAAGCGTAACCCACTTTCTGTTTGTCTGTACGTAGAAACTATTGTGGCCACACCTCACAAGAGAGTCTGTAGAGTTTTTTCTGAAAAGTTAGGTGATCTTTGGATTTTTTTCAAGGAGGTTGGATACTCCTTTAATAACAATACAGTAGGAAACACACCTTAACCAGTATAAGTATTCCTGGAACTCATCAGAGCTCTTAGTTCTGTGACTCTGAAAAGAATCAGAGGGATGGGGAGGAGAGAGATGATGAACCAGATCAGGAACTTGTAGTCATTTTCACAAAAATTTCCTGATGCATACTACACTTGTCTGTCTTTTTTAGCATATATCATTTTAAATTTTAAAAATCTACATCTGATTATAGTACTCCATCCTTGACATTTTTTTCTGTTGTGGGAGACTTGGGTGCTATTTCAAAGAATGCTCTTTTTCTGGCTGTTTTTTTGTTTGTTTCCCTAACAACCTAGAGAGCCAAAAAATGAATTTGTCATGGCACATAAGAACAACTGCTCACCGAAAAAGTGCAGATTGCTGCAATTATGATTGGAAAATTTAAAAGCATCTCTCCTGTTGCCTAATCACAGGAGAAGTGGACCTGGTGCACCTGGTTGACAAGCTAGTTGCTCAAGGGAGCTGAGGGACCTGGAGTGTCTCCAACCTCCCAGATTTGGTTACCTGTTTTAGTGGTGCCCCAGCTCTGTGTCAAGGCAAGTGCTAGGCACACTGCACTTCCACTGCAGTCTGATTTCTGTTCAGAGGAATCCCTGGAACGTGTGTCGAATGGCAGACAAGCCTTATGACCCTGCAGGCAGGTTGCAGCATGCACCTTCAGGTCACTTCAGATGCAGCGCAGGTGTTTCCAGCTGTCACAACAGTGGGGCGAAATTCAGCTCTTCATGAAGATGCTTAAGGGTAGTGGTCTACCTGTAGGGTGACCACATGTGAGGAAGGTGTCTCAGCTCCCATTCCAGTCAATGGAGAACTGGTCAAGACAGGCACTAGAGAGAGTCAGCTCACCTTGATATGCACTCAGGACTCCAATTAGCTGTGAACTCAGGGCTCAAATTAGCTGCAAGCCTCTAGTGCCATTTGAGATGTCCTAGTGCATACTGCTTCGTGTGCTGCTGCTGTCTCAGAAAGGTACCAGTTATCTCTAGGTCCTGTGTCATGTCTGAAAACCCCGTACAGATATATTGGAGATTCTAGGGCATCTCAAGTGGCACTAAGCAAGTGATGCGTGAGTAGCTGAACTGAGACTGTAGTGGCTGGGCAGTTGAATAGTTCTCTAAGTGCCACTCAGTGTATTGACCAGATCTCCAGTGAGATTCCGCATTGGAAACTGAGACACCTATCTGTCATGGAGACTGTAGACCTTTATATTATTCTGAGGTGTCCTAATTGTTAACTGAACCCTGTTCTTGGGGATTTTCTTAGATCCATAAGTCTTGCAAAGCAATTTTTTTTAAATGAAAATCTAAGTTTTTTTTGAAAAGTGAGAAACATGGTCAACACAAAGTCAAAGAAAAGCTTGAAAAATATAAATGCTCAGGGCAGAAAAAGACCTAAAAACAAAATAGAAGATATTTTTTAAAATTGTACCATTGTTTAATATGATCAGATTTGGGAAGTCTTTTCTTTTTTTTCCTTCTTCTTAGGCCTGATATTTTCATGCATATCAGGAGGACTGGAGGAAATGAACTTTATACCAATATTTAACTATGGGTGAAGTAGTCATTATTAGCTAGTTATCTGACATAACTTCTTGTCAAAATCTGATATGAGAGATAATATGTGGGTTACCCTAGCATGACTGATGGCATCACAGGAAGAGATACACATTTTCCCAAGGCTTATATGAAGTGATTCAAACAAGTTCTCTGAGACCTGACATTGCATAGGTTTAAGAAATCTGTTTGGCATTGTTATATGGATTTATCAATAAACTGCACTGTAAGGAACAGCGTTGAAAAGAAGCTTGGGCCTAGCACTGAACTTTTCTCAGCTGGCTAACAACATGTACTATAAGTAAGGCATGTCAAAACAGGTTTATGAAAAAGTGACTGTATCAAAATAACTCAATTTGACAGCTTCAACACTGGACTGACTCAGGAGACATTCTGGTGCGAATGAGAGAGAAACCTGGTTGCAATTGCAAACAAAAGAAAAAGTGGCAACTAAGAAATGAAGAGTGATATTTCTACATGTGCTGCTTCAGCCATAATGCTGCTTTAACACAGGCTTTGCATCTGATGATCATTAATCGTGAGGCTGATCTGCACAGAAAGTAGAATAAGGATGAATTTGGTCTATCACTGAATTTCTTATACCCTATACAATATAAACCAACCCTGAAAGTACAGTTCAGGTTCCTTGAGCTCCTATATCATGTTTTTAGGAAGTCCACACAAATAGCATCTCTACATACATTTGGCACTCCTATAGTCTTCATGCTTGGATCAATTCTGTTCTTGTTAAAAAAAGGAAAAAAAGACTACTGACCTTCGCAATGCTTTGGAAAATTTCAGGGGCTTAGATAATGCTAGAACAGAATCGTTATCAAGGTTTCTATCAGATGGGATGCAGCTGGTACCTTCTCCCTACCACTGTCAACCAAACAGGAGGATCTTCAGTAAGACTGCTATGCTATAAACCTGAAGATTAAGGCAAGGACCCTTGTCATGACGGGTTTGACAGCAGCAATGGGAGGCATAAATCATCATCAGCTGAATGCTGTATATATGTGATAATGGGTATGTCACAAGACTGCTGTATATATTATTACAAAGGAGCTAACAGCCTGATTGTGTAGCTTTAATACATACCCTTATGTTCTGAAAGGAACAAGACTGCTTCTATGGTAAATAGAGAGAGCAAATTTTATAAATCTTGACTTAAAGTCTGGAAGATGTATAAATATGCAGTTGGTCTGGAAACTTTTTTGGTCTTTTGGCTGGGAAGCTAATTCTGGATCTAATTATTCCCCAACTTTACTGTTTCATGGCCTATTTGTTCTTTCTAAAACTATGTATTTGAAAAAGAGATTTAGGCTCTATTCTCCTAGAATAGTCCCTACAGCCACATTAGCAACATCTGTATTAGCAAACTAAAGAGTACTAAGTATAGGAGAGAGTACTGTCCCCATTGGTAAAACTGTTGGAACAGTTTTGACCTGGGTCAGAAAACATGGTTTGAAAGACCATTCCCAGATGCTGTTTAAATATAGCCTCTCTGTTATGGAGCGCAAGAGAGTTTGGTGGTACACCCCAGAGCTGTGCCATGCCATTCCGCCTCAGGGGCAGAAAATGGCTCCTGACCCACTTTATTCATTAGCAGAGATAAAGCCTGTAATATGAAAACTCAAGGAAAAAGCTGGTGGTATTAGTAGCATTTTTAAGACAGGATTTTAGAAAATGCAGTGGCTGATATGGAGGTCACCAGAAGGACAGTTTCTGTCATTCTCAAATTTAACTGGCTGAGAATAAAGCAGCTTGAGTGGATTGAACATTTTCCAGTGGAAACATTTTCCACAGAAAAACAGTTTTATTAGAACTGAAATATATATGTCTATGTATATGTACACATACACTCCATAGCAGATCAGTTTCTTATGTTTCAAAAAGAGAAAAGTCAAAAGATTTTCTTTCCAAAATCTGAAAACTTTTCATTTCATTGGGGCTTTTATATTATGTATTTACTGTATTTGTATACATAAATGTATATAAATACATAATGTACGTATGTAATTGTTTAGGTATTTGTTAATATTACATATTAATTTAATATGTATGCATTGTATATTATGCATTTAGATTACTTTTAAAATACTATTCATCTGTACATGCTTTTGATTACATTTTAAATTTTTATGTAATATGGAAGCGAAACAAAATGACATGAAGTATTTAAGTCAGAGAAAAGCTTATGAAAACTATCAAATTAAAATGTTTTGATTCTGCAAGCATGCTTTCAAGCTATTTTCATTTTAGAGCAGAAGTCACATTTGTAGTATCCTATTCCTATTATGAATTGCATTTCCCTCCTTGAAATGTCAGCATTTCCAAAGAAACAGCAATTTCAGTTCCTGGCTAGCTCTGCACAATGAGTTTATCATCTTCTCTGGTTTGCAGAACTTGCTATGTCATGAACTTGAATGAATGATAGCTATTCTGCTTGGACACACCTCTTGTTCAGGATTTTCTTCAGAGCTGTGATGATCTTCAGTGTATTTGAACAACGATACAAGATGAAAGGAAAATCCAGGCTTTTGGAAGAAAAGAAAGCCTCCCAGGAATTCTTTGTTGAAACCCATTACCATGACCTTTCTTCTGCCAAGATAATGCCTACTGTCAAAGGCTTTGAGAGTTACCAGTTGCTGTAAAGATTTGCTGTCTCTTATGCTGTGGGGGATAATAGCTGAAATAAAGACATGTAGGTACTTTCTTCATGTGTACAGATACAATCTGGAATCTGCTATGAAATCATGCTCCCATTACTAGCCTCTTCTAGGATCTACAGCTTGAAAACCTGTGTAAGACTAGAGAATACTCAGGAAACATAGATGACCCTTTAGCTTCTTCATGTAAAAAAAGAGAAAATTTTGCTGCAAACTAGTTGTCCAACCCATTCCTTGTTTCCCAGCTGAAGGTAAAAAAAAAGCTCAAGGAGTAAAATAAACCAAAAATCTCCTCTGTAAGCTGTACAGACTGAGAACTCTTACTACAGAATTAATAATCATAAGGAAAACTATAGGTATAGGATGCCAAGTTTCAAATACTCAACATGCAGCAGTCAGAAGCAATCCTCCCACAAGTCAGAGCAGACTCAAGGCCATTAGCCTGAAATTCTATCTTCAGAATTGCAGCCTCTAAAAGTTTTGTTAAACAGGCTAATACAACATAAAAACGGACCGGTGCTCATCTAAAACTAGGACAGGAATAAAATAGTTCTAAAGTCATTTTATTTTTCAAGGTTTGTACCTTGAATGCAAATGAGTGTACACAGTATTTATTACAAATGGTAGCATTAAGAATTCTGTATCCAAAATTTATAGAAATTTATAGGAGATGACCTAGCACAACAGAAATTTAATGAATTATTCTGATATTTAGAGTAAAAACCTGGCTCTGGTGAAGTCAGTGAAGTTCTGACAACATCAGGAAAGGATTCAATATTTTATGCTTGGCATATTTTTCAGAAGTGTGACTATTCTCCAGACCTAGCCTTGCAGTTTTCTGAAAATATCTG
Organism: Dromaius novaehollandiae; assembly: GCF_036370855.1. NCBI lineage: Eukaryota > Metazoa > Chordata > Aves > Casuariiformes > Dromaiidae > Dromaius > Dromaius novaehollandiae. The sequence continues at coordinate 151,994,488 of NC_088098.1, forward strand.
TGACCGCTTTCATTTTATTTACCACCCAGTGATAGGACAGATTACTAAAACAGTTGGTAATAAACAATTTCTCACATTATTTGTATTTATTTTTCTAGATCCCACCCTTCTTTGCCCCCACCTTTTGATTCACTACTTTCTGAATTTTGAAAAACACTTAATGAATCACTCAGACACTGATTAATATTAATAGTAACAAACTTCATTCTTTCTGAGGGGACTCATTGTTAAGCCAGCTGCCAGCTTTGTGATTCCAAAGAGGTTTCTGCTAGCAGATACATCCATTCGTTGGCTCGTAAGAGAGAGAGAGAAGGGCTGTCTGAGTCTCATTGAAGTCCTTTTTGTGACATACCAAAACGGAGAGGTGAAATGGGATACTCTGAGGCCTAAGAAGGAAAGGAGGAAAGGGTTGAAAAGTACCTTGAATTTAGGAACTCATGGCCTAAGAAACAAAAAAAAAGAATAATGAAAGGAGAAGCTGTGGAAGAGAAGCATGACCACGTGGAATATTGCCATGAGGTCTAAGGGAAAGAGCTTAGGTGGCTATGACATTCTCAGTTCCCTTTTCATATGTGGCCGACTCTTTTTTCGTAGACTACCTGCTCATAACAGATTCTTCAGACAAGCTGCCTTAAAATCAAGGTCTCCTTGCCTTAGCACCACGGATTAGCTTTGAGACCTAATTTGTGAGTGTGCCCTGTCAAGCAACGAGAAAGCTTGCAGCAAGTAAAAGGGTGTGGAGTTGTTGCTTACAAGGAGCCTACAAGCCCTTTGGTTCCTGTGTTGGTTCTTTGAGCAGAAGAACCATGTAAAAAGTAGGAAAAGAGTGGTCAGCATGCGACCAGAATATAGCAGAACTCCTGTACTTGACTGGGTCACCGGTTCAGAGGCTGAGAGCAGAAGACATAAATAAGACAAGAAAGCCAAACTCTTCCTTAAAGGCAGGGGAAGGGAATGTTAGCAGAAAGGGACTGGCAACCCACCAAGGTAAAAGCTATCCAACCTGCACCCAGGCTGTGTGTCATATTCACCCCTGACTGTCAGAACTACAGGAGGAACAGGGACATTTAACAAAACACAGAGGACAGGAGCTGCCTGCCCTGGGAACTGCTGACGCTGCTTCTGTGCTGAGGACACTTGCTCATCTCTTAGAGCAGCAAACACACATCCCAATATGTGGTTCCAGCTCAGCAACCCAAAAAGACAGAAGGAGCTGCTGCTGGGGCAGAGGAAGGAAGCTACCGAAAATCAAGACAGCGTTGAAGTCCAGGGCACAATAGTTACAGACAAATGCCAAATGACGAGCAGAATGAGCCTCTCTCTAGGAGGAAGTTTCAGGTCATCTCCCCTGTGTATCTCCTAGACTTCTCTATTTACCCATTTTGATAATTACCTACATTATCGTACTGTTGATTTTGGCTGATATGATTACACAGGAAACAAAGAGAAGGGTAACATTTCTAGCCCCACAGCGTGTTGTACTATTGCAGAAATCATCGGCTACTCCAAAGTTCCCCAGAACTGTGCTACTTCTGAAATCCTGACTATCTACTTTATGTTTTATAAATTCAGACGCACACACTAGATGATATATTTCTGTTGCAAAACAAAATGAAAAGAAGCAGAAATTGGAGAGCAGCTTGAGTTTGGTGGAGGAGAGTGAGTGGCAAAAGAGCCTGTGTAATCAATGATGAAGTTGAGTCTCTTAAACGCTTGTTTACAGACATTCATCTCTGGCAAAAACTGTGAGCTATTATTCTATGTGTCAAGAGAACATCAAAAATACTGGGTATGTATGCATTTTATGTGAGCAGAATACATATGCTGGGAGGCATCTTCTTGCATCCGAACAAATCCATTCCCCTGAACCATGTAGCTCAGGATCACTACAGAATGTCACAAATTCTCTATAATTTTTTGTATTTCAGTTGAAGCCAAGACACAGAAAACTGATATCATTTTTACTCAAGAGAGAGAAAGCTTTAGAATGGGTTAGGAATTATTTTTTCTGTTAACAATTTTGAAACAATGAATAGAAATTCTTCTTTGTTTCATTTCCATCAAAATCCTTTTCCTCCCTTTTCTTCTTGGGGGCTTTGATTTTCAGTTTCTTTTTTAATGTAAACTTCAGTATCTTTTGACAAAGTTGCCAAGTTCATCACTAAGGTTTCTAATACATCGAAAAGTTACTTTTCCTAAAGAAAAGAATGAAAAGTCAGTTTTTGAGCAGTTTTTCTGAGACTCAAAGAACTTGTTGCCAGCAAGTGTGATATCACTTCAGCAACCGAACTCCTTGATCATAACCTTTTACTGACACCCAAAACAGATAACTTTTCTTTTGCCCTTTGCACAAAGATGAAGCCACTTTGCTACATCAATCAACTATTTTTTATGGATTTCAGATCAGGTTTAGAGAAAAGAAAGTAAATTACGGCGACAGACTTAAAATAAACACTTAGCTATTTAGATATGAAATATTGATTGAAATACATACTTGACTCCTGTTCAAAACACTGTATTCTTTTTCTTTCGAACATAGTGTGGGCTGTTTTGTTGCACAACAGATGAATTATTGTTTATATTCTCTTGCAAGCATTGTTCATATAAAAAAAAAAGTCTGCTATTTTGCTGGTAACCAGAAGATCAGGGATCACTAGAAATAGCCACCCTATATATCTCTTCAGTATTGAGGATATAATGATCGGTGGGGGCTGGAAGAAGATCCAGATGATCCTTTCCAGTTCTCTGTTCCTGCACTTACATAAATGGTAAGTAAAAGTCTTTAGTCTCTGAAGGAAGTAGGAAGAAAGAATTTTATACAACTTCAATGTACCTCTGGAGAGGCATTAAAATATTTCTGTTGTGTGCATAATTCCACGGGAGAGAGCTGAACATGGAATAGGAACTCTCTACCTGGTAAACTTCCCTCTTTCATCACTACCACCACCTCTGAGAGCTTCATTCCATGGGCAGAAGTACACCATCGACCAGCAGGAGCAACTCATGTCTATAGGAGAAAAACTTTCATGGATCAATCAGAGCTAAAGCCAGACCCACAATTGTACTGCTTTCACATCTAGACATAACCATCCGCTTTTCAGACATCCATTCTCACAGGACCATCTGCTCTGTCCCAAACCAAAACCATCTCCTTTCCTTGTTAGAGAGGGGAAAACAGAACTGATACGTTTCAAGTTAAAAAGATACTCAGGCACCTGGCTGATGAGGGCCGTAAAAGGACCTGGACATTCTCAGGAATGAGAATTTGGTCATAGATGAGATTCAAAAATACACATCACAAGTTCACAGGAGAACTTGTTATCTTTTTGGTAAATAAATCACACTTTTACAGTCTTTTTCTTTGTTGATGAAATTCCATTCCCTTTTTGTGAGGAAAAAGAACAAAAATATGTGAATGAAATTATGCCCTTCACGGTCACCTCCAAAAGATGTGTTATAACTGCTGATGAGATTTACTTTCAGACAGCTTTATACACACTTTGAAGCAGATCCTTGTCTGGTGTAAACTGTTAAAGCTGTATTGACTACAGTAGCATTATAGCAATCAATAACTATGGATACGTATCTCTGAGTGTTTGTGAGCTTGCCTTGTCACATATCTGCAGATATCAAGAGTCTGATTTATTTAAGCAGATATATGTAAAAGTATTTTCTTGTGGGGCAGAGGGTTAGTGACACAAAATGCAACAATAGGGTACACAGCATTTTAGATTTCAGCATGTCTCCTCTGTGCATTTTTATCAACTAAAAGAAGTCATGTGATAAACAGTATTTTAACACAACAAATTTCTTGTGATGTGTAATCAGAGGAAAATAACTTATGGTAGCTCTTTGAGAAGTTACCCACTTTTTATTGAGGTTTGTCTTTCTGTAGCTATAGGTGTGAGATATTTATCATTTGTTATCTCAGACACTCTGCCTGCTATCCATGCTTTAGAAATGTATTTCATCACAAAACCATCCAGCTAAATAGATGGGGTTTCTCTGTGCTAAATTTATGGCTCAATTACAATCAATCTTACACTATCAGCTTCCAATGCATGTATACAATTAATACAAATAAAATGGAAAACCATCATTTCTGGTGTCAAACTGTTAGAAACAGAAAAAATATTAAACCAGGTAATGGAATTTAGCATATGTCTGTAAGCTGTGCTATTTTCACCTGGGCTGATATAATGCAGGCAGTGCTTTTCTTTCTTGCAAGTGAATAATTTATTCCTGGTTTGTTGGTTTAGGGCTGACATCCACATAAAAGCTCACACAAATTAAAAATTTAGAACTGTTGTTATTGTGAGATTGTTTGTTTTACTCTCCAAAGCAAGCTTATGACACTCATTCAAGTTAAGGTTATTCAAAGCCTGCAGAGCTCTGCTTGTTGTCGCTATTCTTTATACGAGAAAATGAAATGATCAGAGCATTGCAGTGCCCAGCCAAACAGCAGAGCCCCTGCCCAGCCTCAGTGCTGGGGCAGGAGGAGGCTGCCAGTAGCCTCTGAGCTTAGCCCAGGGTACCAAAGGCGCTGCAGCCCGCCCATAGCGAAAAAAGATGGATTTCTAAGGATTCTCCTATAAGCTACATGGCACTCAAACACATTTTTAAATTATTTTCTTTCTTTCAAAAAATACATTTCAGTTTGCTAATCCTCTTCTGCCTCCTAGGTACATGAACTCCTTTCTCTTCTGTCTGGAGTGGTATTGTAAAAATTAACAGCAACTTATTCTGTAACGCAGCATGTTCTTATTCTGCCTTGTGCCATGGATGTTGTCAGATTATGGATTAGATCTAATTATATTTTGCAAGGTTTTCATTAAGATTTAGGAAGAAACTCTCACAAAGTTTTTAACCTAAACACTCCAATTAATGACTCAGTGGCCTGACCTATAGCCCTTCTATTTTTTTACAGATCTGTGTCAGGGAGACAATGCATAGCTATAAATTAATCCTGTCAACATGTTTAGTTGCTTTAAAAAAAAATCTGAATATGTGCCTGTAGTATTACAACGGACCTACAATCTAGAGAGGGTATTATTATGTCTGTTCATTCTCTGGCCCGACAAATGTCTGAACTGCATAGCAAAGCTTTTTTTTTTCTCTTTGCATTTTTTTTAACAATGGCGTGAAAGTTTATCTGGGCAACATTCCACATTATTCAGTGATAGATGTCACCTTGATACCTCACCGCAAGCTCATCTCCAAATGTGTTTGCTCCTAATCTATATAGTTCTATAGAGCTGGCATCAATATGAGGTGCTATTTATAGTTACATTGATAAGCCTTTCATCATGCAGCAAACTGATTCTCCATATTTGTGCCTAATGCTTTGTTTAACATGGCTTTCTCAATGAAATGTTAATATGCTCCACTAAAACACTGACATTCGTCAAACATAGATGAGGTCATAGAATATGCAGCCCAACATGCAGCGTGCATGCCTGAAGAGAATAACTTAATTAAACGCTTCCTCTGAGGAGGATTCAGAGAGGTTATTCTGACAGGCTATTACAAGCCTGGGCATGCTTGCGCAGCACAGCAGCGTGCGGTGCGGCGATACGGCAGGCAGCGGGGCAGCTCCGCGCAGCGGCGTGCCTCACCGGGGAGCCTGCTGGAGCAGAGCCGCCCCTGGGGCACTACACGGCTCTGGGCAAGCACCCAGTGCTCAGGACGTGGCTGGCTCCTGCGCCTGGTGCAGCCGGCAGGGTTTGGTAGCGGGGGGCTGTGAGGGGTGGGCAGCATGCAGGAGCCGCAGGGAACTGCGGCAGCGGGAGACCCACACGGGGTGGGGTTGCTGAAAAGCAAACAGCAGCAGGGGAAAAGTAGCAAGAGGCAAAGAGCAGCAGAAAGAAATCAATATGCGCGGGATAGCAGACAGAAACCATGACACACACGGCCCCAGCCTCTGTGCTACCTCACCAAAGGAGTTATGGGGGACCAAGTGTAACACATGGTGAAAATAATGGACATTGAGGCTAGGAAAGGGGAGGATAGGTGTTTGCTTAAGTGTTTGTTTAATTGTTTTTGTTCTCCTTTTTTCCTCAATACCCAAATCAGTGATCAGAAGTTTCTATTAATCGTCAATAAGCTAAGTAAAAATTCCCCTGCGTTGAGGCTGTTCTGCCCATGATAGCACCATAAGCCTTGCTGATTTTTCTCACCTCTTAACTCAGATTGCATCAACACAATATTCTTTCCCTTCTCTAAATTACTTACAAAACCTTCCTCTTCTGGCCCTCCTCTTACTTAATAGTTCTTGAACAGGTTTCCTTCTTGCTCCTACCATTGCTTTCCCCATTGCCAACAATCATCTCTTCTTTTCTGCTCCTCCTTTGGAAGCTTTCATCTGTTCTCATGGTCTGAGTAACTGCTCAGACTCAGAAATTTGCTTGTCTGTTTCTGTTCAACACCAGCTGGGCTTTCCAGCTTCTCTTTCCAGGATATTCCCTGTCAGCTTGGGTCTGAACCCCTCTCGGTCTTCATATTTTCCCTGCCTACCATGACCAACCTCTCTACTGCTCCGATACTTACCTCTGTGGTTCTCTTTTACTGTTCTCCCACAGAAAAAAACAAGCTCGTCCAATTCTACCTCCTGAACTACAAAATTCAGCATCTCCCCTCTGTCTCTACAGCCACTAAAATGCTGATACACATCTCGCATCTCCCATTGAGAATATTGCCACAGGGGCTTTTTTGCCCTCCTCTCTGCTGAGAAACCAATGCCTACTGCTTCAAGGAGCTTCCCAGTCACAGGCTGCTTTAGCAACAGGAAGAAACCTCCACACAAGTAAACACACACACAACCTCACTCTACGTAAGGAGAGTACAAAAGGACTCTCCTTTCCTCCTGCACCCACCTCCCCAGCTGTGGATGGTTACCACATACTAACTGTGCTAATAGAAGTTAAAACAGCTCACATTTTTTCAATGCAAGGCTGTAACTGTTTGCTCTTGATTTCACTTCTGGAAAAATGAGGCCATGGTTGGGTTTACTGATGGGATGCAATGTAATTTGTATTTCAAACAGATGTAAAAGACTTCATTCCCGCAAAAATCTGGAAAGATATATTTTTAAAAGGCATTTAATTAGTGTAATAGGCATGTTCCAGGGAAAGTTAGATTGGCAGCAGTCCAGTTGCCAGAGCAACTCACAGGCTGCCATTTTCTAGGAGCTGGTGAAAGGAAATGAAAAGTCAGTTGGGTGCATCCTTTCATTGGAGAGGATGCTAAATCTCTGTTTGTTTGGTGAATGAAGTAAAGGACCAACTACTGAACTAGCAGGTTCACTTGTCCTTCAGGGGTTATATAAACATCACTAATTCTCAAGAGAGAGATTAAGAGGACAAGGGACCTATCTCCTGGCTAATGGTAGAGCATTACAAAGTGGCGAGGCCTTTAATCCTGACTTCAGTCCCCCAGTGAAAGTATTTAAATTGGCCTCAGGTCATGGATCTGGTGGGGGAAAAGTCTCCTGGCATACAGACACCACAAGCGATTGAACGTAGGTTGAATGTTATTCAGTGGCTGTGGAGATTATGACAGGAGATATACTGTCAAGGAACTACAAATATCAAGGGAAGTGCTAAAGCCCACTAAACAATACAATGCAGCTGTACTAATTGTAATAAGCCTCCAGAGTTAATTGAATCATGCTGGAGGTAATTTTCATCTCTGGGGCAGCCCGGAGGAGCTGAAAATTTCATTGAAGCTGACTTCTCCCCCAAAGTTAAAATTTCTGTGCATAAAGGGATGGTAGAAAAAAGCATCTGTTATTATTTACCCATCAAAATATATCTGTTATTCTTGTAAATACTTATTTATTTACTTATCTATTTACTTATCTTTTTAAGATGTCTTTTTATTATTAATCTTTCAATTCTGGCTTAGTTTAAGCAGTAGTTACTAAAGACAGATATTTTAAAATCATCAAGTCTGAATAATTCATACCCAAGAGTTTAAAAAGAAGCTGTGAAACTCCTTGGGCCCTTGGTATTGATTTTATGTCAGCCTTGGAACACCGGGAAACTTTCAAAGAACTGAAAGAGATTCACTTACACAGGATTAGAAAGAGACCCAATTATCATGATTATGGCAAACAGAAGTGTAAAAACAATGTGTTACCTTTCTGTGAAATTATAAGTTTCAGTGCCAAAGACAAGAGCAGTTGTATAAAATACAGAGATGGTAGTAAAGACATGAATTGGTACTATTTTCTGTTTTAACTGAAGGCGCAGGTAAATACAAAGTCAATATGGCTCATAGTAAGAGGGTTGAAACCGGTCAGCTCATCAACATCTGAGTGCAATGGCAGATGGGAATGGTCTTAAAATACCCAGACATAAGTTAATTTCACTATGATTCTTATCAGTAACCCCAGAAATAAATATAGAATCATCACTGATGAAAGTTTCTATATGACAAGCAGCTAGGAGTAACGATGAAGAATGAAAATGATGGGCTACTAATACACACTCATCTGAAATGATTGGTAAACTAGGTGATATATTTCTGTGCATTTAAATATAAAGAGATATACCAGCAAAGAAGAAGATTTAGGGCAGGTTATTCTAGTTTAGGAAACAGGGGCTTTATAAAAGCCTTTGGATTATGGAAGATAATCAGCTCAATATGATTTTTTGGTAGTGTGATGATCCTGAACATGCTACTAAGGAGGTAGCTCTTGTAAAACATAGCTAAACAGAGGGAGGGTGGACAGCTGGAAGGATTAATGCTGCTCTACCATAAGTAAACAGAGGAATATTCATTAAGAATAGAAAGGTCATATTACCTCGGTATGTACACTGAAGAGATTGCGACTATAACACTGCTATCTGTTCAGAAACTTGCTGAATATTTGGATCTTTAAATCTCTGAGTGATTTTCCTTTTCTAGTCTTGAAAATACACAGATTGCCTATTACTTTTCTTCAAGGCCCTAACTATCCTGCCTTTTTTATTATGTTGGTCCCTGTATTCCTTCGGTGATTTTGCTAGAGTTATGCCTGATCCATGTGTCCTGAAGTGAGAGAACAATCAGAGTCACTATGATTAAATCTGTAACTGAGACAGTTATTTCTTTCTTGTGTTTGTTTATTTAGAGTAACTGAAATTGAGCAAGAATAGATTTTAAACCAGCCACCACAGAAACAATCTGCTCTGTATCACAGGAGGGACCAAGGCTTGTGGTGTTCATTATTAGCAGGATGAAGATCTAAAAGAGGGTTAATTTGTTTAATTTAGTTTGAGTGAGTATCATTTCTTTTTACTTCCTGTTGCCATGATTTGCAGAATCATATTGTGCATCCAGCTGTCTTGATACAGATCATTGTTTATTATAGTGTTAAGGGATATTTGGAGACAAAATTTCAAATCCTGACAACTGATTTGTACATTAAACAATGCGTATTACGATTGTGGGCTCAAAATCCCACCTGCTGGGTTGGTAATCGCATGTTAGTACAAAGAAAGTCCTGTTTATAAGTGTAATTCTCAATTCAGCTTGTGCAGATATGAATACACAGGCTTATTGTCTGCAGACACTAGTTGATCCTCAGGTTCTGAAACCATACCTGTCAAATAAGTACATTTTCCCAGACAAAACTCTCTCTTCTCAGGGAATAATAGTTTTCCACTGCTTACTCTTACCTAGGGGGCAGTACATTGTTGAAAGTATTTCAGTTCAAGAAATTCTACACTGTAATTGCATATATACTTTGGGGAAAAAAAAAATAAAATTGTGTGGCGTCTCGGGTCCTAGTAAGATTGTCCTGTTAGACATCTAAGCCACTCAAGGGATATAAAGGGATATATATTCCTGGTTGCAAGAATGGAACCTATCCATTTTCCCATCCAAAAATATATATAAGAAAAATATCTAGTCTTCCTGGTGGGAAGAGATACCCTTCCAGGTGGAAACTAACAGAATTTTTGGAGTCAGATATAATGTTCCTAAAAAGGGAATACCTTTCACTCCTCTAAATACAGAGTTATCACTAATATCAAATAAAGATCTTTTTAATATCATTACTATTTTTATGCATTATAAGAGCTGGGATGGGAAGGGAATGATGTACAGGGAATTGCGAACTGTGTAGCTGCTCCTAGGAAGCATCTTAAGACGTAACAAACCACAGACTTACAATGACAGGAAAAGGGTAAGAAGCAAAGAAAGAAAGATGGAAGAAAGAGAGAGAGGTCACTGTAAATCTACGAGGGAGTATAGTCGCTGTGGGTATGATGCTGAAAACTGTGGTAAGATGCGGAACAACAAGTGAATCAAACTATTATTTAGAAGTTTGAAGAGTGCTTAAAGGATTCGTCTTTTCCTGTATCTCTCTGTATTACCTCTCTGGAGCTTTCTAGTGGTTGGAGGTGACCTGAAGTCTATCCTAGTGTTTCATCCATCATTAAAATAAATTCCAAACCACAAAATGGATTTGCAACTTTGATATGTGTAAATGTGGGTTTATAAACACGAACATGCTTGAGCAACTTGTACCACTAGTTAGATGTAAAAGACTAAATCAACAGTCCGTTTCCATTCATGGCATCCTACCAAGAGTAACTTTAGGAAATACATTTTGATATGCCATCTCCTAACTTCTCAGTCTCCTGAAAGATTGCTCTCTAGCAATGGTGTCATGTACTTTCATTCCATAAATAAACCCTCCATAAAAATAAAAGATCTACACACACACACAACAGCCCCCTGCTCAGCCTCGGAATGAGTCTTTGCTACAACATGTACAAATCCATGCTGTTCTTCGTAATTTGCTTTGGGAAAGGGAGAGAGATGGTTAATGGTTTCTAATTATCAAATTATAAATCGAGAGCAAGAGTAATCCTTATTTCTGTAGGTAAACATGAAAACACCATTAGTTCATTTTAGTGATAGGTACTTGAGGTTAGAGCAGTCTACCACATTTTTTCTAAGAGTTATGGTGATTAAGACTGTCACAGAGACTAATACAGGGATGGTGGATGGTGCTTAAATAAGACATGGACAACAAAGATCTAAGTGTGACTTAACAAGAGGAATAGGCAGTATTTATTCAGGCTTGCCCTGTTGCTATTGCCCTCTCCCTCATAGATTTGGCATTAGGAATAGGGGTAAGCTAATGGGGGAACATTTATTGTCTTCCCTCAATTGGTCAGTGATTGCTAGCACACTGAATGAAACACCCAGCACTCATTTTCTGACTGGCTTGGAGGGTTAACGAGGAACAGGGCTAATGATCCATTGTTATCAGCCTGGTAGACATCTGAATGTTCCAATTCTTTGCTATAGACATGGCCAAAGTAACAGATGTGGAACTACAAGGACAGCTTGAACAAACACTTGCCCATGAATGCATTAAGTTTCAATGCATGACTGCATAAAATATATTTATGGGCTCTTTCTATATTAACTGTTGTGGTGAATACATCTGCATTTTGATGAAGAGGAACATTTTCACAAGCAGCTGATCTCACCTGGGTAAAAAGAGATTATCTCTTGTAGAACATTGGATTGCTCTGTACTGCATTCTGTGGCTGTATTTAGTTCTACCTGTTAAGGAAATAAGTGGTTTAATGGATAATAGTCTGTACTTTCAAAATGAAAATGAAATAACTAGACATCCTGAAGGTGCAAACTACCTTCCTTATTTTGTAGGCCTTGGTAAATGGATTTCTCCAGACTCTCAAACTTTCTATTGTTTATAATCTCTTCTCATGTCAAGTTAGCTTATACATGGACTTTCCATAATTCTTCAACCTTCCCTTATACTATTCTGGATGACTTCCAGTTCTCTCTTCTACCACTTCTTTCTCTTCAGTCTACAACTTCTAATTTCATCTGCATTCCTTCCTTCCTTCCTTACTGCCCTTACCTTACATAGCTTCATCACTTTTTCTCTCCCTCCTGCTGTGACAAAACACCTGCTGTTTGCTTCTCTGAACTCTTTCCTTCCCCTTCTTGCAGATTTTCATAATCATGCATTTTCCTCTCTACAACCTTTTCTCAGATTCCCATCTCCTCTCATTTTAGTGGGCTCTCGGAGGGTATCATTCACTCATGATCTAATCAAAGCAAAATACAACACGTGCCTCCTTCCCCATGGAAGTCACATTAGGATCATGAGGATGGTCTTCCACCAGTTCTGGGAATAGGATTTATTCTAACTAAACTGAATTAGGAATTGTTTTCATGGCCTGAAACCCCATCAAAGTCCTATTGTTTCTGTTTTATGGTGTTTTGGTTTTACTGTATTTTTGCTGTTTAGGCTTGTCCAAATGAAAACTCTCATAATATAGCTATCATCTGGTGGAATCTCCTCCTTCTATTCTCGTCAGCACAAATCCCTCAGTCCACAGTTCTCTACAAGTTAAATCTCAGGTAGGACCTCGAGTGAGATTCTGAAAAGAAGTCAAGAGTTTTCAGATGAAACACTTGAGTTTACACTATTATTGCCTGTCTCTGCTAACTAATTTTTTTAAATTGCATACTACACACATTTGAACAAGAAAAAGAGAAAATCTTCTGCAAAATATTTAATTTTTCATCTGGTGAGATTCAGCCTACCTCTTGTCTTGAGTACCTATGTAGTTAGCAGAGGTACCCTTACTGGTAGGTTGCTTCGCCAGTAATTATATTCTTCCCTCCATTTTATGAGTACCTTATTGTTTTAAAAAGCAGGTAAAATACCAACAGAGAATATGAGAAAGTTGCCTGGGGGAAACTGAAAAATTTGCATGCAATAGAACTAATTTTTCTATGTCCAATGCTTTAATATTAATCTCATGATGTTTACTAAGGCTACAAATTGCGAGCAAGGCTAGATGCAGATGAAATGGGCCATTTGAAATGAGGACTTGGTAGGAATTAAACCTCTAGTCTGAACGAGATCTTAATATTGAGGACAATTGCGCCAAGTAAAAAAATAACTTTCTTCACTTTGACCCCGGCATCCTCAAAGGAATGCTGCTTAACACTGTTGTATGTCATCTGTCTAAACAAGATAATTAATTGGATGTCAGAAACCCTCTGGAAAGCTATGTTAAAATACTGTTTAGGACCTGACTTATCTCCACAGACTGGTAAACTTCTGTCTAGTGTGCTGTGTTAACCTACTTGATTGAAGAACAAGGCAGTAATCGCAAGATCAGCTATCAATTTTGAAAGGCTTCTGAAATTCTGAAGCAAAATGGGATGACTTAAGAAAGGAAATGTAGGCTTAACTCTGAATTTTGGGGGGCTTTTGTAGATTTAAGTCAAATCCTCTATTATTTCAACCACTTTCTGTGTGCTTTTTTTCTGATCTTTCTCAACCTCCTTTCAGTTTTTCTATTGCACTTAAAATCTCATAAAAATACATTGCTGCAATGTGGGATCATTGATAACACTGGGATCTATTGTTTCTGCAGGGCCAAATGCCAGGGAACACCTAAACATTTTTTACATCATGCTTTAGAATTCATTTAGAATCTATGCCTGTGATGATTTCTTAAAATATTCACAGCATTACAGATGGCCCATCTTTAGATTTTACCACAAGCCTAATTTTTTTCAGAGGTGTAGCGTGCACAGGACTCTGAGGGAGTCTATGGGAGCAGTAAGTCCCCATCGGCTCTGAAAATCTTCAATATATATCTGAACTGTACTAAATTAAAAAAAAAACACACAAAGAGAATAAACATATACATCTCTGAAAACTAAAAACTGAGTTACAGTCATCAGTAGCATGAAACAAGCAAATAGGGATAGATTATCAACTGTTACTTCCAAATCTTAACTTTGCAGAATTAGGGGCATCAAATGAAGTTAGCAGGAAATCAGTTCAAATAAAACAAAAGGCGGCTGTTCTCACACATGGCTGATTAATCTGAGAAACTTCTTGAAATAGGTTGCTGGAGAGTCCAAACGTTTACATGGTTTCAAGGGGACAAACAGCAGGAACAGAAATCCATAAAGGGGTACTGGTTAAACAAAAAACATGACTCACTCAGGAAGTCCTACAGCTTCAAGTGTTGGAAGCTGAGAGAGTACTTGTGCAAAGCACTGTATATGTGCTTGCCCTTTTCTTATACTCTGTGTATCCACTTTTGGACATACTTTGGGACAGGACACTGAGATATATGTAACTTTGATCTGACCCTGTACAGCTGCTTTTATGTTATTATGTTAATTTCTACTTTTAAAGAACAATTTTCCATTTTTCTTATTCTGTTGCTAACCTGTTTCTCTCACTTCCCTTCCTCTCTCCTCTCCTCTCCTTCATTTTCTTTCACTGCAATCATGTCTGGACAATGTTATCTGTTACACTGCCTGTGTAAAGCACTGAAAGATACTTTATATGAAGGATGATGTAAATCCATGAAATTATATATGCAAATGTATATTAAGACCATTCTGAAAAATTGCTATTGCAAAAAAAGAAAAAATATATATTATAAATCTCAATGTCTTGACTACTCTTTTTTTTTTCTTTAAACTTTGAGATTTACCCTACAGCTACAAGTATATCCTGCAAATAAACTGCAATTTTAAGAATTACCAAACAAATCCTGTCAATACTTCTCTCCTGGACCTGTCTGTCTCATACGGTCAAGGAATTCTGTTTGCATCAGAAATTATATTCTTTCACTGGGAGTGGTGTGTGGCTGGAGATGTAAAGCAAGTGCAGGTGTGACACAAGCCAGGCTTATCACATAGATCTGCTATTAGTATGGTCTGTATTCCACTGTGAAGGGGACAAGACAAGAGCATTGCCTTCTGCAGAGGTTTTCCAAGTTTCCCTCATCTACGAGGGGCAATAGAAAGAAAGCAAAGACTATTCCAGTAAAGAAGATCCAGTTTGGTACTGTTATCTGACTGGTGCAATTACAGATGTGCCCCTAACTCAAGAAAATTCCCAGACTCCAGTGCAGCTGTTCAAGCAGTGAGCTAAGAGAAAGTTTTTTATAAAAACATTACTGAATGGCCTCCTTCAAAACAGAAATACCAGAAACATACATCCCAAACTAAACGTTTAACAGCTCTCTCTCTTCTCCTGTTTCCCACCATTTCACCTCCCCACCTCTTCCTTCCCCAACTTACTCAGTAATTTTTGCTGCTTTTCCTCTATTCCTTGTGTTCATTCCTCTATTCTTTGTGTTCTTAACTTATTTACAGCTGTGCCCAGCCAAATTTACTCTGCTTTAAGAGACTTCACAAGCATATTTCTAAAGTGCAGTTCGGAGTGACTAAGTATAAAGGGCCAAATCTAGAAATTCTTTGTCACTTTCCGCTCAGCTTGGGAAGTCAAAATCCAGGCAGAGTTTCTCCCTGAGCAAAAAAGCATTGAGCTTCCAAGTAAGGCCACAAGGAACTGGTCCATATATTTTAAATGGAAATGGTGGCATACCTTTACTACTGCAGTGCACACCACACTGCTATAATTATTCTGTGCTCATATTCAGCACTTAGGATATCACTTGGATGACTGCTCCCATGTAGCAGACCTGGGAAGCTTTTCACTTTGAACACAGCAGTGTAAAATTTTCTTTGTGGTCACAGTCATTAAATCATATTTCTCAGTTGAGAAAGAAAAAATAAATACAATTCAGGGGCTTGTTTTGTCCTTTTGCAGGGACACAAACACAAGCAAAAATAGTGGGTCGCAGAACAGCAAGAAGTTTGTACTGCTATTCACGAGAGCCAGCAAAGCTGGATGTTTTTCTTTTATCATAACCATGTTATCTGGTTACACTGACTGTGGAGTCAGAATAATTTGGGGCATTGTCATTGTCAATGTTTCTGTTCATACTTGCTTACCAGTCACAGGGAGTTCACATAAAATCTCTGGAGCTCTTTTCCAACAGCATTTTGTAGTGTATTAATAATACACAACCTTCTTGACAGTGTTGTTGGCAGTCCCAGAAAGACAAATAAATATCATCTCAGATCAAATTGAAAACAAATTTGTGTTAAAAAAACTTTGCTGAGTTGAAAAACAATTTCTCAATTATTTTTTGATCAGTTAAAGTGGTTTATTCAACTTGACTCAAAACACCTCTTTTCAGTTGCAGTCATTTGGAAATATACACACTCTTTTCAGAAAAAGAGGTGAGAGAAAATGAAATTCAAAATGAAAAGCTCGACTGAAAACTTGAATCATTTCATTTGGAAAATGTCAAAACAAAATATCTATTTTTTCTCTTGTTTTCTTCTGATGAAAAAAACCAATTCAATGAAAAGGAAATGAATTAATCAAAACCTTTCATGAAGAATAAATCTGCATTTCTGACCCTCAAAAAATTTTAACTAAGAAACATTGCCCAGCTCCAGCACAGATTTCTTCTCTTGCCTCAAATGCCATGCTTTTGTATGCAATAGCTCTAATGCAATTTTTGCTTCATCTGTTATGTGTAAAGAAATAGCCCAGCAATTCCTGAATGATATGTCCCCTGTCCTACCATTGACTGTAACAGCTTTCTCTATTTTACTTAGTGTTTTCCATCAGTTGACCTTGTAGTACTTATTTTGCAGCCTTTGCATCTTCTGCCATGCCTATTTCTCACCTTTCTTTTTTTCTGATTAACAAACCCACTGAGGTACTCCCACACTGATTTCTTTTCTCTTTTCTCTGAGGACCTGATCCAAAGCCTATTGAAGGTTGTGGAAGAACTTCTGTTGATTTCAGAGGGCTTTGGGTACCAGCTCAGTTATATCCAAATTTGACCTTAACCTTACTACAACAAATTTTCGTGTCATGACTTCATTTGTTTTTATACAGTAAATGCTTTAAAAAACTCTCTTTTTTTTCTTGAGAAGCATTCTTTAGGATCAGTAGGCTAGATAAAAACATCAGGAACATTATTCCTATCGGATTAAAGGCACTTTTCATGTCTCAGATATGCCAAATGCAGACACGCCATTTCCTCAGGCCTTCACCATACTTCTAGTGGGCTCCCACTGGGTTTCATTCAAGGGATATATATTACAGAGGGGGATACTTTTGTGGCTACACTAGTAACTATGAAATTTATAGTAGTGTAGTGTACAGTTACATTCCAGCACAAGAAACAGTGGAAAAAGAAAATAAAAAGTAATAATAATAGAATACAGATTCAAACTGTCCCCTAGACCCCTGCAGCAGCTTGAATTTAGTAAATATATTTAAGTAAGTTTATTGGCTCCACTTTGCTAATAGTACAAGAAGAAGGGGACGGCTGTGAAATGAGTCTGGAGATAGGGAAATATTAGAGATCAATGTCTCCTTAAAAAACATATGTGCATTTCTCCACTGAGTTTGCAAGGCTTGTGCTCTGAGAGATGCAGCGAAGACCTCAGCAAAATGCCTCTGTGCCTCCCTGGAGTCAGCGAAGAGCTAGTGCCAGGGTGAGTTGTGAATAACCTGCCTCCGTGCATGAAAGGGTTAGAAGCAAACCAGCCCAGGTGTGAAGCTGGCTGTCAGGGGAAGTCTTGGTTCACGCATGAGCGCATCCTATCTGATATTGGGATACTGGGATATCTGGAGAGCTGAGCTGCTATCCTCTTGCAGAAAATGAAGAAGAAAAAAAAAGGAAAAAATGGTATCAGCTGATGCAGCTGGTGTGAACATTACCGTCATACGAGCACAGGCACAGACCACCTAGGTTGGCACCTGCCAAAGAAATGTCCCAGACTTGGTGTGGGGAGACAGAAGAAAGCACCCGCATGCAGCACAGAGGAACTTACCACAGAGTTTGGTCCCTGCTGCAGAAGGGAGCCGGTGGGGATGGCATGAACTCACCACCAAGCCAGATCACCCCTAGAAGGCTGACTCCAGATCATGCTGGGTGGCAAGAGCAGGTTTACAGCGTATTACAGCTCAGAAAAGTCAAGATGAAAAGCTGCTGATGTTAGTGACAAGTTTCTGAAACTCATCTCAGATTTGAACCTGCATGGTTCAGGGACGTGTCTGGCACATGCATTTTCAGGGAAATTCTCTCCAGTTTCTTATGTAGAGAAAACTGGGAGTCCAGATTAAAAATTTCAAAGGAGTAAGAATATATATAAAGGGACCAAGTTAAAGTCATTGCTTTATTCTCCTTGTTTCCATATTTACTGGGATTGCAACAGTTTTTAGTGTAATATTAATCTTGTATTCCTGATGTTTAGACTATTAAACAATAAAATGCTATCATTGTTTGTCCTCTTTAAGACACCAGTACATATTAATAACTTTAACTCAACCTTAACAAGCCTTTTTTCATATCCAGCAATACAGAAGGTGATTCACTGTGATATTTTTCATGACAACATGTATTTGTCACAGTACAGCCAATTACTGCAGCAGGCTCAGTTCGGAAGCTTTTGCTTGAGAGAGAAGGAAGGATACTAACACTTGTGAAATTATACTTACATTACTTTTAATCTATTTATTATTGATAGTGATAAAGAAAATCTCCCAAGATCAGCAGAATTTCCATCTCTGAGAGAACAATGTTCATAGGGTTTGTAAGTAAAAAATGTTCATCTCTTTTTCTCTTTGAGGTTTCCTATATTTTCTAATAAATTTTTCAATGTTTCACATTTTGATTCTCAAGCTTGCTCTCAGATCTATTAAAACCATGTATATGTATGTTTTAGGAACACTGTTTGTAAAGATCATGTAGAGTCTAGGCGCGTTAGTGACAGGGGTCATGAAATATTGAAAGATTTAATCACGTCTGTGAGATAAGTAAGTATTTCTCCCAGAGGTCTAAGAGCTGGCATGTTCACATATAACACAAAGCCCTATGCAATATTGACACACTATAACCTGCTATTTGGAATTAATCCATAAAATAACACTAGCGCCTGTATCAGAGTATAAGGGTACTACAACCCTTCCAGAATCTTAAGGTGATCCTGGGAGGTGTTTTGTCATTACATCAATCATAAAGGGAGAGAGAAGAAAATCAAAATTAAAAATGAAATATTCTTAAATCCACAAAAGCTTTTTTTAGTTAAAGTCAATTGACTGGTAAAATCTCCTTTTGTGTTCCTTTTTTTTTTCCCCCAGTCAAGTTCACAGCTGAATATCAATGAGGTTTGCTGAAATGGAAACTTTTCGCTGTGCATAATTAGAGTAAACGAAACGTGCATCCATTCTCAATGTGCTTCTTTTATTTTTGTAAAATTTAATTTCTCAAAGAATGGAGGCAGAAAAAAATGTGGTAAATGTCAACTTACATGAGAAGGGATAGAAAATTTCAAGGCCCACCCAACAACAAAGATTAGGACTGGAAAGCTTCTTCTGTGATGGGGGTAAACACTTCTTCTCAGCCCGATTTGTTTGTCCTGGTTTGGTTTGTGAAAGGCGGGTAGCACTAACAAGAATTAAGCACATGGAAATGTAGACACGCACAGCAAATTTCCCCTCAGTATTCTACTGGAATAGCTTGATCTGAAAATCTATTGCTTTTCCTGTGCCTTGAATTTTCTAAGCGTTGAGTACCATTAATATGGTTAGCACCAAACTGTATGCTGTCATGACCTTCCTGAGAGGAAAGTCTGTGAGGGATTAGGCTGAACCTACCCACATTACTTTGCTTGTGATCCATGTCAGATTTGAAAGAGAATTACACACACTCCAACTCAGTCCATACCGGAGATGGGAAATTTAAAGGAATTCAGCGAATCTGACAGTGGGAAGTGGGGAACAGTCAGGTTAAAGTGCTGGGGCTATTGCTAACAATAACTTAATCTTTTCATTTCGGCAGTGGCCCGATCAATGCCTCCTTACACTGGGGGCTGTGTGTACACAGGGGAGGAGGAAAGTTTGTGCTTTCAAGACCCTACTAGGTAAACAGAGAAAACAGGAAAGGAGGGGAGAAAGAAAATGATGCCATCCTCTTTTACAGATGGGGAAATCGAGCAGATAAATGTTGGCCCAGGAACCGCAGGAAGAATGCACAGAGGCTGGACCTTGCTCTGAATGTCATCCTGCCGTCTTCAGGGCCGCTCACACGAGCAATAATGGTCTGTTTACTACCGCTTGGCAGCTGAGCTTTCGTCGTCTGCTGTGTGAGCACAACTCTCCCACCTCAGCTGCACAGTAAAATACATTTGCTTAAACCCTCTTCCAGGTATTCTCTGTGGCCACGTTTCCCTGTGCTCTTGCAACAAGCCAGGCACATGCATGTGGATAGTTATCAGAGCATTACTGATACATGGCAACGTCCCTTGGCCACCACTCCTGAGACGGGGTGCCAAGGGGCAGCCATGCTCCTGAGAGCACAGTCCTTGTCTCAGACCAGCTGCCTTCTTGTAAGTTAAATACCCAGGGGGCTCAACCGTGCAGGAATGCTGAGCAGAAGGAGCGGTTAAACGCAAAGATAAATTCCTGCTGAATTAAACTACTCCTGTGGGACTTTTCAGTGTGATTGAGCAGGCCATGATAGCCCTTTTGATGCGCTCAGACACACTGTGCTATTAGTGTGCTTTCGTGGATGCCATCAGGATCGACAGAGAAATAAAATCGGAAGTTTGAAAAACTTCACCTCGCCACATATATCACACTAGACTTCCAACCACGAAAGGGTAAATAAAGACACAGAGCAGGGCATATTTCACTCAGTGGGGCCAATTTTCCTGGTTTTTATTGTTGGGTTTCTAAATTACAGAAGTCAAATCAGATGACAATAGAGGATGCTCTGTTAGGTTAGCTGTTCACACTCTGTAGTTCTCTGAATGAAGATGCTTCCTGCTATAAAACTTGAAGTTTACCAAGCCTGAAGCAACTAGCTGCTGCTATTATTCACTTATTATTGAAGAACTGCTTAGCAGTCTCACAGGAGATCCAGAGCCCTTTCTGCATGCTGCTATATAAGCACCCTGGGAGAGAGAGAGACTGCCCTGAGACGAGTCTTTCCCAGAATGATATACTCAGTTTCACGCAGGACATCTGTTGAGGACTGAGCATATTTTTTGAGTGCTGGTTTAGCACCTAATCCACAGAAATACCTTTCTTTTCCAGTTCATGAGAAGCTAATATGTCACCAATCTTTGCTTTAAAACAGATATAAATGTTCACACCTCACTTTAGGGGGAAGAGAGTTGGTACATAGCATCCCTCTTCCTGTTCCCCACATTCCCACTCCCTTATACAAAGCACAACCTTATTTTCTAGAAGCATCATACTCTTTCAAAGTGTGAAAAATGCTATTCTTGCACTTTTTTTTTTTTTTTTTTTTTTGCATCCTATGAATAAAGATACAAATTGATGAGATACACATGGCAGTCAGACCAGGAAATGTGAAACATATTGTTATTAATTTGGATCCACATTAATCTTTGTTTGTCACATGAAAAACAGATCATCTATTTTTAGAATACATTCATTCCTTTATTTTGTCTGCCAAGCATTTCCAATCTGAATTGCAGAGAAAAAGCAATCTGTTACACTCAGACATTTGTGTGATGAGGGGGTCTGTCAGGTGCCACAGCAAACAAGTGAATTCTCTACAGTATATTCAAATTTCTCCAGTACATCTTCTCTTCACTTTCCCTGCCCTCAGCACTTACGGGAGTGGTTATGCTGTAAACAAAGAATGAGAGACTGGAGCTGACTTAGCTGTGCTTGAGGAGAAATTTTGTCCATGTCTTTGCGCATTAATTTTCTTATAATTCCTCTGTCAGCCTTTTTTTGGGATTTTTTTGCCAGCTACTCTCTTTTTTACCCTGTCATGTCTTACAGGGCTTTATTTTTCTCAAGATGAGGAAATTGCATGCTTTCTTGAGTAATAGGTCCTGAGAAATTACTCTCCTGAAAGGGTCTTTCAAGTAAAGTTTTTTCTACAAAGTAAGCAAATTAAGGTGCAGAAGCTGTAGTCATATGAGGTTTATAGGAAGTGTATAGGCAATGTTTTCCTCTATATCCTAATATATTCTTTGTCCAAGGCACATTTAAAAGCTTATGCCCAGATAGCAACACTGCAAAATTAGCAGTTCTCATATTTAACATCTAACTGAAGTGACAACCACAAACAATGAAAACTTATCCTCAGCAACAGGCTGACACTACTGATAATTAGTCAGCTCTGATATGTTGATCACAGGGTCTGCTGATCTGTCTTAATATCCTGTTAGAAGCTGATATATTTGTACAAAAACATTCAAATATGTTATCTTCTCTCTGTTCATGATGAATGTTATTAGGCAGCAGCTTCTCTTCTCCAATTCTCTTCATCCTCAAAAAATATCTGACATGTAGAGTTGCACAAGGCCTGGTCTGGCTGTCACTTTTACTTAACATCTTTATGCTAGGGCCATCATGAGGTACTCACTGGGAAGAATAAAAGGACCTACTCAAAGGCACTTTTGGGTTTTGCATTATCTGGAATTACTGAGGTAAAAACACTTGGATAACGCTGTTCCTCATTTTTCTCCAAGCTCTCTCTATCTCACTTCAGGTACCATGAGCAGCAATGGTGAGGCACGAAAGGCAGCATCCGTTCCACTCTCTGAAGAGGTGTAACACTAAACCTGCCCCTCTTCATGACAGAAAGTGTTAGAGGGAAACTCTGGTTGTCTAAGGTATGATTCCTTCTGGAGCTCCCCTGGGGCTATTGTCACTCTTCAGCACAGTCCATGGGAAGAAGTTGCTCTGGAGCTCGTGGGTACCTCACTGTAATCTACAGTGTTTAAGAATGCTTCCTGCCCTGACAGAGCACATGAGAGAACATGTTTAATATTAGCATAGAAGTATATAGATTTAAAATGAGAGCATTAAAGGACAAAGGGCAGCTTGAGCATCCAAGTCTGGGCAGCTTGCGTAGCCAAGCCAATGTTTTTCAGGTTACTTTTGATGAGAAGCAGAGAAGACATAGCAACGGACCGGAAGCATTGTTTTATAAGTTTTGTGGGAATTAAGCCATGAACAAGTGTATTCCCTGTATAGTTTTTTAAATTGTGAATAACATGGAGGAGCAAACTGGGTAGCTTACAAATCCTGCAACTTATGCAAACAACACATAAAACTAGAGAAAACATCTCCTTAAAGATAATGTGCTTTCCTATATGTTATATATCTTATATCCCAGTTTATTCTTTTCCTCACTCCTTCCATTCTCTCCACCTTGTCTTTTTTATTTTCACCTCAGTTGTCATCCCTCTTTCATGCTTCAGGGCTTAAAATAATCTCTGTTTGAAGAGTTAGGCCTAAAATTCCTTGATGGGCTAATTGCATCATGGTGTTTTTCACTAGAGAGTTTTCTTGCACCATCTTCTGAAGGTTTATTTAATACTGGCTTCATTTAATACTGGTTTCTATCAGAAATAGGATGTTAGGAATCAAGGGCAGTGGCTCTGATCTGGTATGACAATTCTCATATTGGTGTTCTTTACATTGCCCATTCCCGCGAATCCCTGTCTCCTCTGCTCTCTTCTCTTCCTCTTTAATTCCTCTTCTCTTTCAATCTCCCTCATCTCAGTTCAGTTTCATTTCGCTCCTTTCATTTTCTTTTCCTCTGCCCCATCTTTCAAATATGCCCAATACTTATACTTTTGTTGCTATGACCAGTAGCCTAAAGGTCATTAATTTTGTTCCAGTAGTATCTTTGGATGCAATTCTCTTGTTCACTGGAAACTAATGGACCAGTGCACTATGTGTGATCAATACAGCGAAGATGTACTTTTTAAGGTATTTGCCAGCTCTTCCTTGTGCTGGTTTATGGTGCTAAAAGAAAAAACAAAGGTACTTGATGGGGCGATGAACACTCTACTCACTGAAATGTGTAGTGATAAGCTTAGTTTTCCCTTCCTGTCCTCATGTTCTTGAGAAAAGTCAATGCACTTAGACTCTCAGTCTCTGTATGTGAACATCTGGAGCAGTGCATTTTCAGCAGTCAGTGCTTGGCCCAGGAGTATATTTTCTCCACAGAGCCATTTCCTGATAAAACTTCCATTTATCAGCTTTCAGGGTGTAAGTGTCTCTCCAATCATCCAATTTTCTGACATGAGAAATATGGTATATCTTCCAAGTGTTAACTGCTTATTTTTAGCATGTTTGATTTTTTTTTTATTGTTGATGGGCATATCTATATCCTGAGTTACCTTTATGTTTTGGCAATACTTCAGCATATCTCCTCAGACTGACATTGGATGGATTAATCTGACCAAATACAGACACCTACAGTGTAACTGTTTATGTCTCAGCAAGTCACTTAAGGTTTCCATTGTAAACACTTTCAGTGTACAAGTCATCTCACTCCAAAGTAGACATTTGAATGGTAAGATCTAAAAGTGCATTTCAAGTTAAGATGCAGGTGAGAGAATTTGCACACACTAAACTGGAGGGCGACAATGAAACTGATGCCCTGCACTTAGGGTAGGCATAAGAAACAGGTGCCCTTCACCTCAAATACAGGCTTTCAACCACTATCAAAAATGAGGGGACAAAAAAGATGCATTGGAGTTGGAAATTACTTTGCTTTTAATAAACAAATAAGGGCACACAATTTCTCTTGTATGTTCATCTATCAAAAGGATCCACAAGTTCTCATGCTTTCTGCCACTTTTTTGCCCAAACTACAATAGAACTGAACCAGAGGGTCCAGTTTGTCTCAGTATGACTGGAGGAAAAGTGGTACATAAACAGTGCCAGAAGAAAGCTTTTCGGTGTGCATTTTGTTATTCCCTAGATGTTTCCAGTGAATAGTGGTGGTACAGTGGCAGACAGCAAGGGCTTACTCCAGTCAACCATGAATGATACACTACATAAAAACAGAAAGTAATGTAGAATATACTTTTATTGGAACTGGTTTGTGGAATAAGGACATTGAGAAAACCACCCAGTACATATAGGGGCTGGAGAACCAAGAAAAAAGCATGTCACAAGCCCTGGAGTGATATATATGTCAGGTAGGTTACGTATAAATCAGTCAAGGCAGAACACACATGGGACATTCAAGCAAGAGGACGCGCCTGAGGAAATGGAGCTGAAAACTATCTATTGTTAGACCACGACTAGCAGCAATGGGAATATTTTGGGGAATGATCCTCACAATACAGGCCTCAAGTGTGCAGCACTGGCATACAGGAGCACAAACCAAGGCAGACGCTTGCAAGGATTCAAATGGTGCTCAAATGTCACTGGATCTGGCAATGGAGAAGTCTTTACATAAGTTCCTACCTGAGGTGACTTCCTAGGCTCTATATACAGTCAGCAGGAGAAAACTTCTTCTGCAGAAGGCAATATAGCTTAAAAGGGATACTCTGAACCTTCCCATGGGCTGTCTAGGAAGAACAGGAAGACTTGTTTCCAAATGTAGGCACCTGTTTAATTATAAGTATCTTCAACATACCCTCCTCCTTACTGGGTATCATTTGAGGGAGCATATGGCACAACTGTCTGGGCTCTGGCCACCCTACCTTGTTTGCTGCTGCATATTGCAGAAGACATAGTTCTGAAGCTGCACTAGTGCATTCTGTGGGAAACTAGATCTGCTCTGCTCTTGTTTCATGTTAGACAGGGCTATTTGCTATTTTTTCCCCAGAAGTTGGCCCATCTTATGCCATTTCCCTTCCAGTCCAAAGAATGATGTTCAGATCCAGCCAGTTCTTTCTTGTCAGATGGATATACATAATGGCCTATCTTCTGCTGGCAAGTTTTATGGGTATCTTTCAGAATGTACAGAGAAAAATATATGTAAGTATAGTGCGATAGGATATAACTGTGGAATCAGGATGGGAACTTTTCTTCTTGCCAAAAAAGAGCAGGTCTCTGTGTTCTTCTAATAAACATGTAAGTGAAAGAAGCTCCAGATGGCTGATGATCAGATTTGGTTGCTAAAAAAGTCTAAGTCTTTAACATCTGA
This sequence comes from Dromaius novaehollandiae, assembly GCF_036370855.1. Lineage (NCBI taxonomy): Eukaryota > Metazoa > Chordata > Aves > Casuariiformes > Dromaiidae > Dromaius > Dromaius novaehollandiae. The sequence continues at coordinate 152,020,305 of NC_088098.1, forward strand.
AAATTCACAATTTTCAGGAACAGTAACACTGCCTAAAGACCTGTGATAGGTTTATTTCTGGCAACATGGATCATGAAAAAGATGCATAGTAATATAGAAAACCATTATGTGGTTGCACTATCAATTATTTCATGGTATTCTTTGGGATACTTTTGTGCTTGCTAAATACCAGAATCATACAACGTAAGTATTTTTTGGCTACAGCTTTTCAGAAAGCCTATCAATATAACATGCCCAGCAGTTTAGATTATACAGCATGAGTCTTTCCATTTATCATTAAAATAATGTGTGGTCCTAACACGTAAGAATGTTCTTCATCAGATTAGAAAAAACAAAATGGAGTGACCTTATGATGACTTTGCTTGCTAAAAAAAAAATCTTGTCCTTAATATTTCTTATGCATTCAGTATTCTAATGGAATAGAACTAAAAATTTGCAATGCTGAACTGTGGCTTTTTCTCTAATTATTTATCATGAAGGTACACTTCAAGGTCAAGAAAGGTATTTCAGCCAATGACTGAAAAATAATAGTGTAAAAATGCACAATGATTTAGATTTTCAAACTGATACGGAGTTAAAGACTGTAACAGTAATTTATGTGGTGTTTCCAGTTTACTAGATGCTAAAATTGATTAGCACTTTTTGAAAACTGCCATGCTAATCAAAGTAAATTAAGTCATGAAATGACTTGATTACTAGACAATTTGCCCTTTCAGGGAATCTTTGAATAAAACTAGTTTGGGGAACATTTTCTGACAGGAGATCTGCTAAAACTATTACTTGCACTAGGAGGAATGTAATCATTTTTTCTAGCATGCTTTTCCTTTTGTATTTTCCCTTATATCTCTTCAGTAAATAACAATCCTAGCCCATATTGCTCTACTGGATTCTTTTTCTTTTTTGCATTTTTCATTTCAGGACTTAATTATATTCATTCTGATAAATAATTCTATGCGTTATCACCCCGCCTGCTACCCCTGTATGATACAGCAGGATAATTTGTGGACTAAATCTGGAAACCTAAGTCTGCCTCTCCAATTAGAACAGTGTTCCAGCAGAACAGATAGTCTAACCAATCTATCTTCAGACACCCTTCTGAGTGTGTATTTTATGTTCTGGAGGTATGTATATACTTTTAATGGCAAAGACTCCTGAACATTATTTGCACTTTAGGATGAAATTCACATGCACATAAAAAATGTATTAAGACAAACTAAATGGATTTTGAAATTATTCCACAAGAGACAGTGAAGACAAAATCCAACCATCTTCACTGTGAGCATGCACATGTGTGCACTCTGATAACCAGGAGATCCACTTAAGCACTGGCCTTGTGGCCCCTCCACTAGCTTTCTCTCCCAGTCCCCTCCCAGTCAACCTGTATTCCTTTGGTGAGGGAAAGTGTACAGGTTAAGACACTGTGAGGACACACCACTGCACAGGTTGAGATATCGCCTCTTACACATGCACAAACGCATGCACTCTGGAGACGCGATGCCGAGCTGAAGTTTGCTTTGTCTTTTGCTCAGTTCTTTGCACCCAGGCAAAGGTATCCCTGCGCAAACAAAGGTGTGTAATGGTGAGTCACACAACCACACTGTTTGCCAGGCCAAGAGCTCTTTGTAAGAGAACACAAATCCTTGTCCGCAGCCTGTGGCATGACCAAAAGCAGAGACCACAGTCACTGCCAACACCTCCTAGTGATGCAGGCACCATTGCTCCCTTCTGTTTAAGCCAGATGCTTCTTCTTTAAGAAAGCTATCGGAAGCATATAACATTGGGAAATTAATGTTATCTATGTTCACATCTGGCCAAAATGTATGGAGCTCAAGGTAAGTTTACTTTAGGAGCAGGCTGGACTTTCTGATGTTCTGTGGGAGACAGGCAGTGTAGGTGACTTAGAGGAGGAGATAGGGCTGTGGGCTTATTCTTCAAGAGAAACTCTTTTCCAGGGAGCTGTGATGTTAGAATGAAATTCTCTTGCTAGAAAGGAGGAAGGCAAATACATAGGCAGAATAAGAGAATTTAAATCCTGAAGTATCTCTGTGTTTCCATTTTCCCCTTTGTATGCGATCAGATATGTCTTTGCAGAACGGTTCAGATATCACTAAACATTTCTAGATCTGTGCAAATCTGTCAATATCTGGCTTTTGTCCTGATGATATTGCCAGTTATGCAGATTGCTTGGTTACAAAAGTTAAAAACTAGTAGCAGTAGCTCTGTGTGTCCAAGATTTCTATACTTCCACTTTCCTTTCCTTTCCTCTGCTGTTTGTGAAAAGCTGTCTTCCCTATCTTTCTCCAGACCATTTCCATTTTTGGTTAGGAGCTATCTTCTGTAAGAACCCTGCCTCTGTTTTTATATCCCCTCCACCCACCCCAGTATTCAACTGTGTTGATCTGTTTTTGGCAAGATATGTGTATTTTTATACGTTTTCAATCTTGTTTTTTCCAGACTGTCCTCTCTCCCTTGAGAAGCCTTCCAACCTAAAAAAAATGTAATCTTTTTTTAACTTGAGAATTATGGTTCAGAAAAGTAAAAAATATGTTCAGAGTGATAACTAGGCATGGGCAACCACACTGTGTGGTAGAGATTGCAGCCTGAATGTTTTGCTTGTGCTCATGTTGATTGTAGCTAGGAAATATCTTTCCAGTTTCTCACAAACTCCTCATAAATTATACACCCTTGCATACTGTGCTAGTTGGCATTCAGAATTTGCCCCTTCACCACTGAGAGAAATGGAACAATTAAAGAAGCAGTAGCAACGGGTACTTCCTCTCTTTCTGGGGAGACAGGAGACAGGGACAAAAACCATCCAGTGTGGATAATATATTCAGTTATTAATATAGCCATGTCAAATTCCTTACTTTTAGATCTGAAAGCAGAGCAAAATGTTTTAATGTTCCATTTCCTACTTTTACAACAGGAAAGAAAAAGAAGATGGTGCAGGAGCCAGCCCCCTTCCCAGTTGCCCTAGGTGATGAACGCACCCAGGGGCTTTTCCACTCTGTGTTTTTCGCTGCAGTCACCCTCCAGAGCCACATGCTCCCCACTGCTGTAAATACACTGTTTCAAATGTCAGAACTGATTTACTCTGCCCCTTGGAAAGAGAGAAAAACAAGACAGGTTTGGAACCCCATAATAAAAATAGCACAGATTAGGAATTAAATAAAGACGGTTCTGCTTATGTTGTTAAATATTATCCATGCTATTCCTAATAGCTTTTACTTATAGTGTAAGCACTTTCATTGGCATTAACAGTACCACTGGCTTCTTGAAAAGCAGTTATATGAGCCAAGCTTTGAAGGACAAAACACTTACACTTCCCAAACTTCCATTATACACAGGTGCTGGGGAATACGACTTGCCTCAAGCAGACATGATAAAAACAAATATTAGTTGCCAACTTGGATGTCATATTTTCAAGTTGGTCTTGCTTGGACACATTTATTTGGCATAATGCAGTGCTATGTAAAGGTATCCAAGCCAGCACGTATCCTGGAAGCAGCATGGTGTTGTTCAGGAGGTCCCTGGCCGGGTGAATATACCCTCCTAATCCCACTATTCTGCGTCCAGTAACTGAACATTGCACCATGTTGGTAAGCCCAGAAAGCCGTATTTGCAGTTTCACAAATGCAGATATAGAAGCCATTCCGAAGTCTGTGTTTAGGTTCCTATTTTTGAAAACCTTCCCCACAATACTTTTTTCATACTAAAAATATACCAGTCAAACTGTCCTTTTAAAAATACAGGCATACCTTGCTTTATTGTGCTTCACGTTATTGCACTTCGCAGATATTGCAGTCTTTACAAATTGAAGGTTTGTGGCAACTCTGCGTTGAGCAAGTCTCTCAGCGCCGTTTTTCCAACAGCATGTGCTCACTTCATGTCTCTGTGTCACATTTTGGTAATTCTCACAACATTTCAAATTCTTCCATTATTATTGTATCTGCTATGCTGATCTGTGATCAGTGATCTTTGATGTTACTATTGTAATTGTTTTGGGGCACCACGAACTGCACCCATGTAAGACGGCGGACTTAATCGATAAATGTTGTGTGTGTTCTGGCTGCTCCACCGACCGGCCATTCCCCCGTCTTGCTCCCTCTCCTCGGGCCTCCCTATTCCCCAAGACACAACAATATTGAAATTAGGCCAATGAATAACCCTGCAATGGCCTCTGAGTGTTCAAGTGAAAGGAAGAGTTGCACGTCTCTCACTTTAAATCGAAAGCTAGCAATAGTTAAGCTTGTGAGGAAGGCATGTCGAAAGCTGAGACAAGCCGAAAGCTCGTCCACTTGCGCCAAACAGTTAGCCAAGTTGTGAATGCAAAGGAAAAGTTCTTGAAGGAAATTAAAAGTGCTACTGCAGTGAATTCATGAATGATAAGAATGCGAAACGGCCCTATTGCTGATATGGAGAAAGTTTTAGTGGTCTGGATAGAAGACCAAAGCAGCCACAACATTTCCTTAAGCCAAAGCCCAATCCAGAGCAAGGCCCTAACTCTCTTCAATTCTTTGGAGGCTGAGAGAGGTGAGGAAGCTGCAGAAGTAAAGTTTGAAGCTAGCAGAGGTTGGTTCATGAGGTTTAAGGAAAGAAGCCATCATAACATAAAAGTGCAAGGTGAAGCAGCAAGTGCTGACGTAGAAGCTGCAGCAAGTTATCCAGAAGATCAAGCTGAGATAACTGATGAAGGTGGCTACACTAAACAACAGACTTTCAATGTAGACGAAACAGCCTTATATTGGAAGAAGATGCCATCTAGGACTTTCATAGATAGAGAGGAGAAGTCAATGCCTGGCTACGAAGCTGCAAAGGACAGGCTGACTCCCTTGTTACGGGCTAATGCAGCTGGGGACTTTAAGTTGAAGCCAGTGCTCATTTACCATTCTGAAAATCCTAGGGCCCTCAAGAATGATGCTAAATCTACTCTGCCTGTGCTCTATAAATGGAAAAACAAAGCCTGGATGACAGCACATCTGTTTATAACATGGTTTACTGAATATTTTAAGCCCACTGTTGAGACCTACTGCTCAGAAAAAAAAATTTCTTTCAAAATATTACTGCTCATCGACAATGCACCTGGTCACCCAAGAGCTCTGATGGAGATATGCAATGAGATTAATGTTGTTTTCATGCCTGCTAACACAACATCCATTCTGCAGCCCATGGATCAAGGAGTAATTTTGACTTTCAAGTCTTATTATTTAAGAAATACATTTTGTAAGGCTAGAGCTGCCATAGATAGTGATTCCTCTGATGGATCTGGGCAAAGTAAATTGAAAACCTTCTGGAAAGGATTCACCATTCCAGGTGCCATTAAGAACATTCGTGATTCATGGGAGGACGTCAGAATATCAACATTAGCAGGAGTTTGGAAGAAGTTGATTCCAGCCCTCATGGAGGACTTTGAGGGGTTCGAGACTTCAGTGGAGGAAGTCACTGCAGATGTGGTGGAAATAGCAAGAGAACTAGAATTAGAAGTGGAGCCTGAAGATGTGACTGAATTGCTGCAATCTCCTAATAAACCTTTAACCGCTGAGGAGTTTATTCTTACGGATGAGCAAAGAAAGTGGTTTCTTGAGATGGAATCTACTCCTGGTGAAGATGCTGTGCACGTTGTTGAAATGACAACAAAAGATTTAGTATATTACATAAACTTAGTTGATAAAGCAGCGGCAGGGTTTGAGAGGATTGACTCCAATTTTGAAAGAAGTTCTATTGTGGGTAAAATGCTATCTAACAGCATTGCATGTTACAGAGAAATTCTTCGTGAAAGGAAGAGGTAATCAATGCAGCAAACTTCATTGTTGTCTTATTTTAAGAAATTGCCACAGCCACCCCAGCCTTCAGCAACCACCACCCTGATCAGTCAGCAGCCATCAACAGTGAGGCAAGACCCTCCGTCAGCAAAAAGACTACGACTCGCTGAAGGCTCAGATGATGGTTAGCATTTTCTTAGCAATAAAGTATTTTTTAATTAAGGTATGTACCTCTTTTTTAGACATAATGTTATTGCACACTTAATAGAATACAGTATAACGTAAACATAACTTTTATATGCACCGGGAAACCAAAAAATTAGTGTGACTCACTTTATTGCGATATTCGCTTTCTTGCGGTGGTCTGGAACCGAACCTGCAATATCTCCAAGGTATGCCTGTATGTTAAAGCAAATTTACTCCTGTAAAAACGCAAGACACCATGAAGCCTAATGTTTTAAAAGCATTACATCCCATTCAAAAGGGGTGGTCCTAGCCTAAAAACATGAAGAAATTGTAATAAATTAAAGTGAGAGTGAAATGTTCAGGCTAAATTCTTTTACATAGAGCTACTTCACACTTTGACTTGTTGCATCTCATTATGCTATGATTCAAAGCTTGCATCTTCCCAGCAATAAAAACATCAGCACTGAATCTAGAAACTTCATGAAAGCAACAGTAACGGTAACATCTTCTGAGTGCCCTCTTGCCATCAACAAGACTGATACACGTTTTTTCACATGGTGTGTACATAATTTTCTACAATGCCTAAACAAGGCAGCACAGTTGACAAACTTGTTACTGTTAATTGCCAAATCCTCACTTTCAGGGCTACATAAATCTTCTTGATAAAAGATCACAGTTGATACTGTCAGGTCAAAAATCTCACAGTATGTTTTTTTGTGCCAAGTCAAACAACAAGTTCCTCAGGGCTCACACTGGTAACACCTTTTTACATTTATTTTTTTGTTCCAGATCTGCAGGATAACAGCTTTGAATTCATTCTGATGTGTTTGTTGGTGTTTGCTGCATGTTTGAGGCTGCCAATTTCTGAACCACTCGGCTCGAGAACTTGTGCTGTGAGTAAAGCCCCTGTTCTTGCTTCTGAGGGCTCTGGGCCTGCCCTGTTACCACTCTGACTTCCAAACACTGTACACTAAAAGGTAAACACCGTGACACCATGAGAATAGAGGTCTACGTTCTGGTTATTCTTTCTTTGTAAAACTGTAATAGCTTTAACCTGGTCCTACATTTTTTTTTTTTTTTAATGCATCTGGGGTTTTTTATGCTTCTTACACAAACTCTGTTTACTTTAGTAGGTGAGTTGCCCCTCCTTACCTGGCCAGAACCACATTTCTGTATATCTTGTGTTAAATAGCAGTTTGATCATTATGGGCTTGTATGCCAGGCCAAATTACCTCTATCCTCCCCGTATTTTTCCCTCAGGACCTAGAATGCAAACATTATGTGTGTCTTAACAGTGCTGGTAATCTTACTGGTAATGTCTTGCTTGCTACTCCTCTGGAGGCACATCTACCATATAAGCGAACACTGTAGCTTTCGCCTCATGTGTAATGTAAACTGGACCACGGGAAAAGCAACTCCTTGTTTCACCCGCACTGCCAAGTGCCTTGCAATGAGGAGGGAGAGAAAGAGAAGAGCAGCCCCCACCTACTCCTCAGGGTGGTGTTGGCCCCATGGAGCCATCAGCCAATGTTGCTGCTGCTGTGAAAGGGACTCTGCACATCAAGTTGCCCCCTGCCACTACTCATGGGAAATGCATTGCAGTTAAGACCCTCCTTCAGGCAACAGGGGAATTAGAAGAGTCCAAATCAAGGCAAAGAAGCATAATTTGATGTTGCCTTCAGCATTTCTCTTGCTCAGATAGGCTGATCACAAGGCTACAGAATTGAAGTCTGCTGCCCATAGCAGCTTCTCCTTCTGACAGAAAACCCTTTAAAATCACTGAGAAGCTTGTGGTAATATTACTCAGAGCTGGGTCAGGCCTCCCCCACTGTAGAGCCTTGTGGCCTGACCCCATCCTCAGCAAGAGGCTGTCCCTGGCCCTTGCTGTGGGTGCTGGCACTTGCTCCCAGCCTTAACAGACTCTGGCTTTAGCAGCCACAGAGGGCCCCATGTATTCAAAACAGTACCAGGGACTTGGCAGCACATTCGACCAGTGGTTCAGCTGTATAAAGCTGATCTCACCTTGCCATGTGCCAGTGTGCCAAATGAACAAACAGTGCCAGAAGTACCTCATATTGCTTGGCTGCAACACTGATATTTTTGCACACTCAAACCTATTCCCTTGTTCCTGTGACTTAAAAACCAACTGTGAGGGAAGCCAGCTCTTCTCAGGACACTGTACTTAGTCCACCATGAAGTCCTTAGTGTTCTCCTTCCAGACGGCCTTAATAGTAGTGTCTCTACAGACAAAGCTCCACCCTAAGATGCATTTTCAAGCAATAGACGTTCCCAAACGTCTTACAAGATCTATCAGGATGTTTCAGGGAACCTGGTTGGGCTTCTGCAACCAGAGAGATCTGCCAAGGGAAAGAAAAGGGCCTAAAGAAGCTGCCACTCCTACTTACTATTCTTTCATTTGAAATGTGGGAAAAAATCTGTGCTTGGTTCTATACCTCTCTATCTCTGTGGAACATCTGTTTCTGTAGATGATCTTGGCTAAGCATTTTTTTGCTGTTACTTTCAAAAGCCTAACAAATAATATAGACTTTGGTTCCTTTCCCTTTGGAAAATTTTACCCTTCATATGGATACGATTCTGTTGCCTGTTAGATTTGCCCCTGGAGTTCATAAACATTTTTTGGGAGAGTTTTAATTTGTTTTTTGTTTTGTTATTTTTCATTTCATTCCATTTCATTTTGTTTCATTTTGTTTTGTTTCATTTTGTTTTGTTTCATTCTGTTTCATTTCATTGTTTAGTTTCATTTCATTTTGGGATGGGTCAGATTATATCAGCCACAGGCTTATCATAGGAAGGTTTTCTCATCTATACTGGTAGGCAGATCGGACACTGGCTTGTTTGCTTGGGCAGACCAGGCTGTCTCCCATGCATTTCAGATAGACAGTATTTGGAGATAGCCCCAATATACTAGTTAATGAAAGGGAACACGTAGATTTGAACAATTAGAACTAACAGTTATGCAAGCAGCTGGGCATTATTTGTACTGCATGTGCAAATGAAAGGTGTTAACACTGCAGGATCATTGATAAAGGTAGCACGTTTTTTTCTCTTAAATTCCCCTTTATTTTTTTTTTTTTCCTGAGAGTGGAAGGTTCTGATTTGCTTGCCCATGGATCTGTTCCAGTCTGATCTCTCATGCTAACCATGCCGAGGTGTTCAGGTGATGATATTTGAGCTGGAACAAGGGAGTGGACAAGGCTTGTACCAATGTCCCGCTTCAATTCTAGATGGATCCTGCACTAAATGCTAAGAGACTGTTTGCTGTGGAAGAGAAAGTAAAAGAATCATTCTGCTACCAAAGAAAAATTGAAGGCTCCCATACACTGCTATAGCCCAGGGTCACTTTCTGTCATTTGCTCATTTTTTCCAATTGGACAATTTTTATCCTGCTATACTCATTCTAAGATGAATGTCCTTTCCCAGCACACAACCAAAAAAGCAACCCAAAGTTTGGCTGAAAATCCACATGGAAGATTACCAAATCACTGAATCTACATATCTTAAGTGAGAGGGATGAGTAATGCAGCTTACTTGTCTAAATCACTCAGAAATCCAAATTACGTGCCACATGTTACTCCTTAAGCTAGTCATGAGCAGTTTTTATTAATTCGGGCTAAATGCCTTTAATAACTGTAGAGCTGAGAAGAAAGGACACTGCTGTAAACAGTGTTTTGATTTTGTCTGACCCTTGCATTATGAGATCAGATCTTAAGATACATTATCTGGAAATGTGATTGTCAGTATTGAATGTCAGTAGAGGTTTAAGTAGACTTCATGCAATCTACAATCAGAAGCTAGTCACTCTGGTATGTTCTCAGTTCTCACTTGTTAAAAATGAAAAATGAGAGCTGTACTGACACACAGGTGTTACATGTTTCAGGGGGAACAGCTTTGGAACACAGCTGTACAGTGGGTACTTCCAGACATAGCAATATATGTGTTTGTGCTGACACTTTCCTGTACCAAAATCCTAACACTGAATATCTTAAGATAAGATTAAATCCAGATTTAAACTTGGCAGGCTTAGCCAAGTCTAATAGGTAACATGCTCATTACTGAGAAGTAGAGTTGCTTGCTTAGAAGTCCATGTATAGCTGGGTAGATTAGCTGCATATTAGGAAAAGTAAGCCTTATACCTAATATCTGTATTCACATGAACTGGGAAAAATATTCCTGTGTCAGTGGCCACAAGTGAAATGTATATGATTTGTGCTTGAGGAGATAGCGAACTCCATTAGCTAAAATGGACACTACCTTTTTAGATATTGTCCTTTTCTGGAAGCATCCCAAAAATTGAACAGATGACAAAAGCCTGATGACTTTTCAGATCTTTTATCTGTTGCACAATGGAAGTGATGCACTGCCACCATGGACTGGTGCATGTTCTCCCTTCCCTCTGCTTCCCCTCTTTCCGTCCCTGCTGCTTGTCCATATATCCCACAGCTAGCCAGAGCAAATCACAGTTTTGTTTTAATGTCGTCCCAACCATTAGCCACAAGAATCAAATGTTAAGGAGGAAGGACATATGAGTGCCTTTATTCTTTGCTTTTTATCTTGCTTTTCATTACAAGCCCCCTCTGGGGGTAGGCCAGGCTAAAAACCATTGCAGCTAGCTGAATAACAGAGGTGCTGAGCTCTGACATCAGACACACATGGCAGCAGGATATTGAGCTTGAAAAATATGCTCAGAGAATTCAAAGGTGATCTGTTGTGAGAGTCAGGCAGTAATTCGCATCCGTATCACTGTAGTGGCCTGAAAAGTATAATCCCATGGTGCTTCCAGTGAACAAAGCAGAGTGAATGCTTGCCTATGTCACATGCCATTCTCATGAAGAAATCAATTTTTCATTTTTAAATATAACATTTGAGCTATTTACAATTTCTAAGGCTATGTACTGCAATTTGCTGGCACAAACAACTGATGCTATAAACTTAACTTCAGCAATGTCAGGTAATGGCTATAGGGAGTTCAATCAATAGATAAGCTCTCTCTCCTCCATTGCTGAGTGATTAAACTTTGTTTAATGCTGTGAATGTGGCCAACATACAGTGTCACTTAAAAGAAAAAGAAACCTGGCATCTGAAAGCACAGAGAGTAGAGAACCACACACTACGACTATTCTCCTGGAGCTCCATCCTGGGTTTGTGGATAAGCACAGAGGCAAGAGATGCTGCTTCCCAGAGTATAATCTCAGAGAGACTAAACAGGGACATTTGGCCTCTGCAAGAGGAAACAACTGGGCAGGGGGAAGAGTGAAGAAGGGGATGAGCGCCCTCCTACATCCCTGTTCTCTGTCCTCCCTCCTACCTGCAGTGCCCAAAAGGAGGATCAAAGCTCAACACATGGGGTTGCAGGATTTCCTAACTGTGTGAGAAAGACACCTGAGTGTCTTTTCTGAGCCAGGGCTTGCTCTGATAATAAGCTGTAAGGAGTTGATTAAATCTCAAAGAAGAAAGCAGTAGCTTGGAGGAAAAGCTCTTGGTAGTTTTCCTGTTCTGGGCTGAATCTTGGCTTGAGTCGCCTTGTTGAGCTCTGGCTGAATGCAGCTAAAGAACAACAGGGGTTTATGAGATGGGCAGATCTGGCTTTATGTGAAGACATTTCTCCAAATTTCTAGTATGAACACAATAAAGGAGATCTTTTTGCATCCAACTGTTTGAGTTTTCTTTTTAAGTCTATCAAAAATTAGGCTTTTAGTTGAGCTAGAGAGGTGGTCAGATTCATTGTATCTTCCTCAAGAAAAGCAACATAAAATATATTCCTCATAAAATCTTTTGCTGCTTTTTGGACCAATTTTATTTTTTGACCCTTCTCTCCCTGTCCCGTGTTGGGCTGCTGTAACTTGTGTCCTTCTCCCAGTGATCTCAGTGGAGTGATGAGATAGGCAAGGATGTAGAGCCAGCTGTTCTGTACAGGCTCTCTGTTCCCTGAAAGAGCTCTTGTCTGCCTTGTTCTCTCTGTAAAATTAGGTTTAACTCCCCTGATGAGGATGAAATTCATAAAGGATGTATTCACTAATTGCTTTTGCTTCAGCTGAGAGATGGTTTATTGCATCTTTAAAGAGGATGAAGAACACCCTTTAAATTTTCTTACAATATTTTAACATAAAGTATACGAAATAGGGAGCTAAGAGCAGACAGTTTACCAAAATCTGCTCCTGTTTTGCACAGCGTGTTTTAGCCAAATGTACAGAGACAGGCTTGGGACACACATGCATCAGTAAGACGGGCTGTCATTGTTTAGATTCTTTTGTGCTGAATTTTACTGAAGGTGCCACCTGTCAGTTATAGGAGTGGGTTTCTGGTCAGAATGAAAATTCTGCAAGAGTATACCTTGTTAGGGCACCTATCAGCTCCCCATGGATTCACCTTACCTAGTTAACTGTCAAAAACAATCATTTACTGTTGTCAGTTATTTGGAGCCAATATAACTGTCAAAGAAATTGTTATTTCTCAGTATCATTGATATAATTGCCACATCCATTCCCAGATGCTCCGATTCCAGAACTGGTATGATAAGTCTTTTCTTCAAACACTTGGATGTGGATTTTATTACTTGTAAAAGGTGTCAAAGTAATAGACAGGGAAACTGAAGCTCTTGGTGACCACAGCAGATGGTTACACCTGGAAGGTGTTTTGAATCCTGGAAGTGTTTCTGGGCTCAGTATTCTGGAGGGAAATGCTCCTAGGATCATTGGCACCATCCAGTTGACTAAGGTGGGTATTGAGAATATCAATTAGTGGCAGGTGTGAAAAATTCTTTTAGACAAGCCCCTACAGGCTGCAGCCAAGAGCCATGTAGGTGCTGCACATATAATAAGGCAGTCTCTGCTCTCAGTATGCAGTATAAGCAAAGAAGACAGATGAAGGGTGTATATGTGGAGGGAGAGACAGACACATTATCTCAGTTTCACAGGTAAGGAACCGTAGTGTCTTAAAGTCTGAATGCTAGCAAATGAACATCAGGGTCAGATTCCCATAAAAGGAATTGTTTATCAATGTTTTCCATTTGCAAGTAGCATCCTTTAAGACATTCAGGAAGAGAAAGGAATAGTGTTGCATCTGAATGAAACTTCTTAAGTCTTACGGCACAGTATTAAAACATATCGCATCTGAGTATTTGTCAAGTACAATATGCAAGTGGCTAATGCTGCAGTCAAACACATTTTTCCAAGGAATCAGCTGCTTTCTTATTGCATTTATCAAATATATCTCCATGGAATGATATTTTCTAAGACATGAATCAACACAACATATGTTACAGTGCTTCAGCTTTGTTTTCATAATGGAAATAAGCTGCTTTGCTAGCATCTGTTGTAGTGCTGAGAACATATCCTGCCACAGTTTCTCGGTGAAAAAGCCTCCAATTTCAAGTCAAAGAACTTTGATCCAGGTTTAAAAGCATGGGAAGGGTACTTGTGGTCATACGTTCTATTACCTAGTTATCTGTTCTGCTCTCCTCTCCTTTTCTTAATTGTTTAGCAAGGTTAACACAAAAATGCAGTTAAGGGAATGTTCAGACACACTGTACCATTTCTGGATTCAGATTTTTTTTTCAAGTCAGTGAGGAATTTTGACTACAAAGTCTTAGAATTGTATCTTCCCTATGCTGTAGTTGTCTTCTAAAATGTACCTCTCCCTCTGAGAGAAATGAATCTCTCCCTTTGAGAGAAAAGTAAAATGAACACTTGCTGTACTGGGACTTGGTAAGCTCCCTCTAATGTAATTTACGTTATGGGGCACCAATTACTGGGGAATTCATATGCTACTAAATGTCAGTTCCACTCTTGTCCTAGCAATGACAAAAACAGTTTGTAAGTAATTCTAACCATGAGAATGCTGCACTGGAAAATGTCTTTATTGTTCATTCAGAACTCCCACACTAACTGTATGGGTATAGCTTTTCAAGGTCCTTCCACCCTTAGCACTGCCCTGTAATAAAAGGAGGTAACAGATGTTTGAATTTTGAGCCCGTTCTCTAGGCGAGTTACAAGAAGCTTATGGCAGAAGGTTTGAGTAGGTTTCTCTCCTTTTGACCCTGCTAGGGTATGAGGACTTGCAGAAAAAGGAGCAGTCAGGATTAGAAGATTGCATTAGGTTTTTATCCATTCTAAGTGCTCTAGCCTTGGTTAATATTCCATATTTTCATGCAGCAACATGAAAGAAATGAAGGTACGCAATGAGTGGAGACGTGATACCTGTTCCAAAGAGCTTTAGTCTAAATCAGACCCACAGGGAACTCACAGAAAATGGGGAGAAAAGGAAGATGCCTGAGGACAACAAGGAGAGCTTTTACAGTACTAAAACGTGAATTGTATCAGACTCCTGTTTCCTTGGTTTTGTTTTGTAATTTTTATAAACAGAATTGTGGTCAAGTTGTGCACACAGAAGCCACCCCCGGCACAGGGAATGCCCTTTGAAAATCTCTGTTTGTTCAATAGACAAGGATATATGGACCCTTATACTTTAGCGATGAGTATTGAAATGCCTGGATTGATACATTTTGCTATATATAAAAATAGAGAGGGGAAATAGAAAACTTTGACATATGAAAGGATGATAAGCTAGAAACATAATTTAAAAGAACCCTCCTAGTGCTTGAGTGTCTGGCATTTTCTGCTTCATGAATTGCAATCTTTGATGGGGGAAGCCAGGGAGGAGAGCTCATTTCAAGTCAGAGAAGCAACAGAGAGAATTTCTGATGAAAATCCAGGTTGGTTTGAAGGCATGTTTACATCTCTGTGGCTCATGCTGGCAAGGTCTGAAGACTTTTTGTATCGGTGACAACTTAGGACAGTGTCTCATCCCACCCAGAAATAACTCTCTGCTGTGGCTGGTGGGGTAGATGGAGTAAGCCACTATCTGGAAAAGCATGCTGACTACGTGCCGACACACAGCCAGATCAGCCGAAACGTGGGCAGCATCTCCTGTCCATAGCTTACCAGGCTATCTATGATACACATGTGTGAGTGCACGCTCAAGAGTCATGCAGTCCTGTCTATCAGGTGCACATGTGCACATGCCCTGTGTAGGAAGAGATGGGGAGTTCCTATCTCATTCCATCTGCGCTGAGGCAGACCCGCGGGGAAGGCAGAGGAGGCAGGTCCCTTGTGCCATGGATGAGGCTCTACAGAACAGGTAAATATAGATCCTGTGTGCCAGCTAAGACTCTTTCCTTGTCACTTTTTCTCATGAGGGGTCACATTGTCCTCAGAGAGTACAACACTTTCAGTAGGCAGAAAGGTCATGGCATCAGGCACCGACAAACAGCCCCCAGCATTTTTCTACCTTCCTGACCTGATATTAGGTTGCTTTGAGAATGTCCTGCCATGCTGATAGTGAACAGATGACAGCAGAATCTCCTTACTAAAATGGGAGTGGTCAAGGCTGGATTCAATGCTGACATGTGGCACAGAGCTGAGCTGAACTATTTGTTCTGAATCTCCTTCACACTGGAATTCTTTTCATTATGGTATTTCTGCTCTCACACACATCCAGGTAGATGAAAGAAAAAAAAAAACCCTTAGTTGTATTCAAGAGTATTCTAGCAACTAGCTTATGTAGAAGTTGGACACAGGTACAAAAAAAAAATGTTCTTTGGTTATAGCTTCTTTCTTTTCCTGGTGATTATTCTTCTCTCTGTTGCACCCCAGAACTATATTTAATGAACTAAGTGTCCCAGGCAATGGTGTGAATTTTACAACAATTTTGTTTGTTATTGATGAAGTAATGTTGTCTCTGATAACCTGGAACATGTGGCATTTTCCTATTTATAACTCACACTGCATCAAGTTATACAAGCGTGCTTAACAATCCCCTGGTCATCTGCACGTTTTAGCATCGTTCCCCAAGAACCTAATGTTAAATGACTGATTTTCTGGAAGCAACACCTATTTTGTGCTTGGTTGCAGATCTGAGCTCTGTTTTAATACTAGCTTCTTGAAGTTGTCCCTTAATAAACACTGAAGTCGTCTGGAAGTGGGGAAAAAAATCAATATGGTCCCTTTGACCTGTATAAGCAGATGTAGATTTACCCACACTAACTGGAAAGCAATCATTGCAGACCTAAAACCTAATCTTTTGAGCTATCATGTTTGCTCAGTGGCAGAGAAAATGATGTCTAGGGGCGCTAAGCAGCAGTTTCAAATCACTAGTGTATGTTCTCTAAATATAAGGAGCAGCTTTCCCCCGATAGTTATAAATATGGCTGTGTCATCTATATGATCGCATGGACAGCTGTAACCAACATGGACCTTGTCTGAACTGACAGTAACAGATGAGTCAGTGGTCCCATGTCCTGCTAGTCAGACAGCCTGCTTTTTTAGATTGGATTTATCCATCAGGGAAGTAGATGTGGATTCAGTTAGGAGACAGTCATTTTAGTTAATGCTCCATATTGCTAGTCAATAACCACCAGCCCATCCCTGGAGTAATTCATACATACTTTTCAAATCAAAATGCACCTAGCTCCAGGGTGCTTTGGGACCCTCAGATAATTGCATCATGCCAGACTCTCGTCTCAAGTACCATTGCTTACCTGCGGCAAGCAGAGTTGTGACCTGACCTCTCCAATGGCCTGCAGCATTTTCTGTTAAGCCTAATGAGCTTGATTCATAGGATCAAGGTAAAGAAAAAGAGTGCCTGTCTGGGAGGGCTTTTTGCTACATATAGTGAAAGGAACTACCTGGAGAGTGCCACTTGTCAGGCAGATGACTAATAAAACATGTGATACAAGCACATTTAACAAGCACACACATTGGTGTCTTGAGCAGTAAATGTGCATCTCCTAGCTTTGGGGACTTTTCTTGAGCTTGGTAAATCTGCACAATCAACACCAGAAACATGGACAAGAACATACATGCAAAAAAAAAAGCATGCATATCTCCTCTATAGCTTCAGCTGTCATCCCTCTTCTGACAAAAGTTCTAAATTTCAAAAACTATCAGTCAGCAGGAAGACACAGTTTCTTCTTTCTGAGCCTATTAACACATTCAACACGATACAGGGGGAGAGGGAAGCAAGAGGAAAATGATAGGAGAAAACAAAACAAAACAGAAACACTCTTCTTGCAGTTCCAAGAAGCATTTACCAGTCTCATCTCCCATAAAAAAATCGTGCCCGGTTTCAAGCACTCCTGAATGTACTTAACAATGCTCTTGAGCACATAAAACATTCCACGCAATTGCTTTTGCATCCCAGCAAAGCACAAAAGATCTAACGCATTTATTACAAACATCTCTGAAATCTAATTGATCCGAAGCTGCACACAGGCTTGGAGTGCCCCCACGGCTCCCTGCCACCCCCCTCCTGCCTTTTGCTGAGTTAATCTGCAGCTCTGTTGGCTAAGGAGACTTACCAAGGGCTTTGCGATGGGAGAATGCAGTTAGGCGCTCTCACACTGGAATAGCTGCTACCCAGTAATGAAGCAGGAACTGAGAAGTCTCACTCTTTCAATAGCTATTCAGGTAGTGCTGCCAGCTTTCTCCAGCTCTCTGAATACACACACACACACACACACACACACACACACACACACACACACAAACACACACACGGGAGAGAGAACGAGAGATGCAATAAACTCTGACTATAATTAAGAGAGCTCCTTTCTACAAATTACAGCAGCAAGCAATCCCTTTAGCAGCCTTTTTAGTACGATCTCTTCAAAAAGCAGTCTCTTACAAGAAACACTGCATCCTTCTTACTTTCTTCATCTTTTGCTTTTTTTTTCTTTTTTTCCCCTAGGAAAAATTAAAGCCATGTCTTTTGGGGATTTAGTCATTGATGTATCGTAGGGATGTTATTTTTGTTTGGAGTTTTGATTTTTTTTTCTTTTATGGTGAAAGTTTTATTATGAAATTCAGCCTAGTTTGCAGCCAAATAGAGAACTGACTCTGCTTTTTATAGGTAGCAGCCTCTCAGGAAAGCAGTTTAGATCAATAATTTCAGTCATTTAATAATAGTATTTATGGAAGAAAGCATCTGTACTAATAAATTCACTAACCGGGAAGGTAACAATTTAGTAAATATATATCAGTACCTTTTTGTACATGCATGCACCATTAAGGAAAAAAAATACCACCTGTACATTTATTGGAAGATTTATAATGGAACTCCTGAGCCTGGAGGTATTTGAAAGAAAACAAATATATAGTGCTCCAACATATAGGTTCCACATGGAATGAGTGTCCAATGTGTCAGTTAGGGCTGATTGCTACTTGTCGCTAATATACATTGAGTAAAAACTGTCATAAAATTTCAAAATATTATTGCATTTGGCTCAGGGATTTGAAGGATTTAAGGAAGTTAAATCTCCAAGACAGATCCTTTCTTTATTAAACAATCCTCTTTCTCCGAGGCTTTAAAATTATTTATCCTTTCGTTACTTGTGATGTCACCTTTGATAAAAATCAGATAAAAAATATCCTCTTCCTAACTAAAAGATGAAAGTGTTCTGGAACATTTCCCTCCATCAGTCCATCTCTCTTTCTCGCACATAATCACCCATACGCCCACCTACACACATGCAAAATGAGACAGCAAACATAACAACTGGGGGAAAAATCATCAATTTCCTTTAATTTACTAATAATATTGTTCCTCAGACAGTAACAGCTTTGTCTAGGTCTTGCTACAATGTAACCACAGGGTCATTTGTGGGGCAGATGACGGAAAAAAAAATCAAGCAAGGCATAGTAATGTGTCTTTGCTCCTGTGAGCAAAGCAGCCAGCATTACACAGCCAGCTCTGCAGAAGCCCAGTGTGAAGATGACTTTAAGGACTGTTGCTTGGTACCACCATTGCAAAAGGCATGAGGAAACTTTGCAATAAGGATGGAAATGGGGAGAAAAGGAAATAATTAACAAAAACGTATTAAAATAGCAGTTACAACTGAGAATTGCCTTATAGACAGTTCTATCTAAAGCACTTCAAAGCCCTGCAGTACTCCTCGACACTCTTGTTCAGTCTGCTAACCTTTTTGCAGTGGATGTTTTCTCCCACAACTGTCGGGCTGTCAATCTCCAAAGTATGTATTTAGTACTTAATTACTCTTCACCAAAGACAAATAATTTTGGGGCCTTGCCAGGTTTAGTAGGAGGTCATGAAAGGTAAACTGTATAGGCAGAGGTTGTTTCAGGGGTTTTGACATGTCTCAATGATAGGAGAAATCAAGGATAGAAAAGAAGGAAATTTCTTTCCTTCAGTGCCCCTGTCTCCTTCCCAGTCTGAGTGAGTGAGACAGCAGACAGCATTAATCTCATGTTTAAGCTGCACACCAGTTCCACCTGGCCACTTCTCCTTCCAAACAGACCCCAACATGGATGGGCTTAGGAGGCAGCTGCAGTCTCTGGAGGACGTTGAAAGTAGTATGACGACTTCTATGTCTTTGCTTTCCCCAGTATAAGAAGGACGGAGTATAAGCTGCCTACAGTGCCCCTCAAAACCTAGCAGCTCCTTGTTAGTATGACATGCTGTAGTAATTCACCTTAACAAAATACACACTCAGTCTCTCCATTCCTCCTCTGGAAAGGTCAGCTAGGAGGTCGGTGGACCTCAACACTTGCAGTGCAGGAGAGCTGCTCCCAAGATCAGAGCTGCTCCATCAGCCTCATCATGACTTCCCGTCAGTCTCCCAAGCAGAGCCCCACCTCTTCCCCTGTTACAAACCCCTTCACTGTAGGACCATGAGGGATGCCCCTCACTGCACTCTCGTGGCCCACATCTGTCTGCCACCACAATGGGGTAGAACATGGCTTGGTGAAGGGCTGCAGATACCTGCCATAGGAAGAGCAGCCTTGCCTTACAAGCTATACTAGCTGAAGCTGTTATTTTTGAAAAGCTTGTTCCGCTGCCTGTTTCTAGAAATTACAAGCAGGCAGTGGAAGTCTGTTTATATCAGGAGGGCAACCTGAATGGCTGACATTTGACATCTCTTTGCATTGAAAACAAACTTTCCAGCCCTCTAGCTACTCCTCCATCCCAGCTGCTAAAGAAAAGCTTCTCAGAAGCATATGGAAACAAGGGGTTCAAAGAAATGCCTATTAGCTTTAGAATGATAGGAAGGCTCTGTTCTTAAGGGATTATATTAATTCATTCAGATCAATGGGTTGTCACATATGAGGAAATGCAGCTTACACTTTAATAAAAAAGATTCCTTTTTGTAGTGCAGGTAAAGGGGCCAGGAGAGCTCTCCCATAAGTTACTGCTCTACAACTTGGAAAGAACTAACAAATCATCTGTGACCTGTGAATTTAATTTTACTGTGCAAAGAACTTTTCCTCTAGGGCTTTTTTCCTGATACATGTATCTATTTGCCATTCTTCATTGATATAAATGAATTTCTGTGGTTTGTCTGTCAATAACTGTACTTAACTTTTAATGTATAATAGTAAAGCCATTGACCTCTGGTAGAAGCAGTTTCTTAAAGAAACAGCTCTCATTTTGCCTGGGACGTGCAAAATTTTGGTTTAAATACACCTCTGAACTGAAATGTGCATATAATATAATAAAGGATGGTAGTGATGTATAGCTTTTTTATATTTCTGGTGTAGATGCTATTGTTCATTATCTTTCTTGCAGTCTGGAGATAATAAGAAATATTTAATATGGCATGTAATACTTTGGCAGTAAGTATAGAGCGTACGCTGATTGGTACTAGCACATCCTAATGATGTCTCGCTCTCTCTCTTTATCTTTCTCCTAAACTCTCCATGCATGACTTATTGGCCAGAGAGGTTAGATTAAGAGAGTAGATATCAGCACATATTTTATAATGATGTCATAATTATTCCAGCATCAGTGCTACTTACCCAGGAGATTCAGTATTATGGTTACAGTGAAAAGAAATGTAAGTAGTCTGAGATATGGAAATAGGTAACTAGTCCACATAAACAATCGTAGCTCTGCCCAGCAAGTGACACCAAAGACATCCTGTCATAATGAAAACATTTCACTCTGTGATGATGGTTTAGGTAAAACTGATTTTTCAGGACATATCTATCCCCTTTCCCTCCTTTCTCACATAAGTCTAATCATTTTACAATGCAAAGATATGAACACAGTCTGGCTTTCAGGCAATAATTTTTACTGTTATGCATGCTAGACTTTGCCAAACTAAGCATGTACATGTTAATGTCACAAGTACAAGGTTTTATCCCATTGATTAAAGGCAATTTATGGAAGGAAGGTGGAGGTTTTTGTGACAGTGCCTATATTCTGTTTGCATTTGCATCCGGGCAAACCTAATTTCAGTGAAGTTGATATTGATTTACACCCATACAAACCACAGCTGGCTCTGGTCTGCAACACAAAATTAATCAAGTTAGTGCTGTCAAACCTAGAATAGCATGCAAAAAAACACAAGTGCTACCTGACACACAGAGCTTTTGTACCCATATTGACTTTGTGACTTTTTAAAGTCCATATGCCATGAGCAGGAACTTCTGCAATGTCATTGCAGAATCTAAACCTCAAGGTCAAGCTGTATCACTATCAAGGTTTCCAGGTCACACTTTGTGCCATTGATATTTTGCAGGCTTTTTCTGAGCAGGCTGTTTCTCCATGTATGAAAGAGTTGATGGCAAACAACAGTTTTTGAATTGTACATCACTACTAATGCACTGCTTGTGTCAGACAGCTTAAAAAAAAATCATTCACAGCAATGTTTATTAAAGTAATTAGAATTATACAAGGTTCTGTAATCCCAGAGATTTTTCTGCCCTTCGGTTCATGTTGGTGGGGTGAACACTCTCTGATTTGTCCTTTTTCATTTTGTATCTTGTGCTCCTTGTCAAAGGGAGAGTGACTGGGTGAGGTAAAACCTGCCAGGAGAGCAGATTGTTTCTAGATGGGGGCAACTCAGCCTGCTCAGAGGAGAAAACGTGTTCAGGGGTTACAGCTCAAGGTGGGGCAGTTAGAGGAGAAGGAAGAGCACAGAGCTCTGCAGGAACAGAGCCTGCAGCACAGTAGAGAAACTGCTAAGAGAAGCAGAGAACAGAGACCTTGGTGGTGATGAGCAGGTCAAATTTCTATCAGCCCAAGGAGACTGTACCAAATTTGCAGCTACACCTTAAATTGTTGAGGTGATTGAGTTCAATCTTGGAAGCAAAGACCCCCTCCTGCAAGGAGGAATTGGGCAAGGAGAAATTTGTTTATGAGCTTTTTGTATTTCTATATCACTTTTTCTATATCACTTTTTTTCTATATCACTTCTGTATCACTTTGTTTTTTCTCTGTTTAAAAGCAAACACACACTTTACTCTTTATCTTCTCCAATAAAACCTGCATTTTGAATTAAAAAGTCATTCTGGTCTTTCTGGGGTGTTCATGGAAAGGAAAATTCTGGGTAGAGCCATTCTGAAGCTCTGGCTGACTAAGGGTCTCATTGCAGTGCGTTTCTTTCCTTACACTGCATGAAGTAGTAGATTAAAAGGCAAAGACCGAGACTTGGCAGGCCCTCAGTGCATGTAAAGCTGCCCACGCTTCTGCTGCAAAAATCTAAAGCTGAGTTACAGCACGCCAAATGACATACCTTATCAGAGTGGACCCTAAGCTGGGTTTTCACTTACATAGTTGTATTTGGGGAATTTTAACAGCTGTCATGACCTGTTTAAATCTGAGGAGGCAGAAAAGGAGTTTGCATGGTGATTGCTCTTCAGTGGACATAGCAAAATATCTGAGAGGTGATAAAGAAGGATGGTAAGAAAGGAAGGACTAAACCAACACCAGGAACATACTTGTCCTGGAGAGGCGATAGCTAGTGAAAGGGTGTCCGCGAAGCGCAAAGAAGTAGCAACACAAATAAATCAGGTAAGTGTAGGAGTGGTCAGCTGCTGATTCTAGTGGTCTTCGAGCAAGTCCTCATCTCCCTGTGCTTTGGTCATGCAGGGAGCCACTACACAGGAAGGCTTGCTTTAACACTCCTTGCATTATGAATGGACTGAAGCATTCTGCACAAGGGAAACACTGAACACCCTTACATGGCAAAAGGAGCTGTGAGACTGAAAGAGGGTTCAAAAGTATTCCCCATCCTGCTTTGGCACCCATTACTCCATCTGAGGGGTAAAGGAGAAAAGGAGAAGTCAAAAGGAAGCAGGACTCCAGTGAGAGAGGAGGGGAATGGCAGGGGTATTCTAGAAGAGGAAAGAGCATGCTGGAGTGAAGGAAGGGTCTGTTCAGCTCTGACCAGAAGGCAGAGAGGAGAGTGTTTTTGCAAAGAAAATGTGGCTGAAATTTTAGAAGCCCGACAGCAGTGTTTTGGTGAATTTTATTCCTATCTGTTGGCACACTTGTGCCAGCACATGGGGTAATTGATCTCTCAGAGGGTCTGTGTAGGTTTTCCTACTTTCTCCATCAAGTTGGTATGTCAGTAATTTCTAAGCAATAAAAGGCAATTGTTCCTCTCTCCTGACTCCTGATGACTGTGCTGGTGGCTAACAAGTATATGTGGGTGTTGCTGCTGTGCTTGATGGAGAACAGTCATGTAAGTACGAAAGGAAAAGAAAGCTGCAAACATGGGTTTTACTGTTTGCTTTGGAAGTGCTGAAATGTGTGGTTATGCTGATCTCTTCCAGACCTGAGTGCCACAATTGTGGCTCAATCGCTAAAACGTCTGGGATGTGCATAGTAGCATGGTTTCATGATACTACATGAGATGAATTACCAGCTTGCTTCTGCCAAAAGGTACAGTCTAGTCACCCCCTCCTACCTCCTCTTTCCCTCTTCCACTTTTCCTGCTTATCTCAGGATATCTCAAGACAGAGCTGGGTCTCATCTGATTGTGCAAGAAGAAATTCAACTCACTAAACAGCAGAAAATTAACCCAGAAGCTAAAGTGGATGATGTCTTTCTGGGTTAGTGATTTGAGTGGGCTTACTCTGAGTACAGCAGAGTGTCCAAGCCAGCAGCTGAGATAGTTGGCCGGGGAAGGGAGGAGCAGAGGACAGGAAGGAGCGCAAGGACCCCCCTTTCACCAGCAGGGAATTATTAGCTCAGCTCAACCTATCACAAAACCATACGTGAATGTATCTCCAGGGTAATGTACTGCATTGCAACTCTCTGTAGTCACGAGTGTCTTTAAAAACTGTTTTTACTTTAAACATTGCCAGGTGTGATCAGCAACAAGCAATGAACTATCCCATCAGAAAATGAGGCACCTGTCAAACAAACCAGGTTTGATACATCCCAGGGCTATTCTCGTAGATTATCAGAGAGGAAAGTGCTAAGGAAAAAAATCAACAACCTTCAGGATAAAGGTCTTAATTTTTCTGTTTCCTAAAGAGAAAGTCAAAAACAGGATTTCACTATTATTCCATTTGTGTGAGGTATCACTTATTATCCCAGTTCTTGTTGAGTATGATGGGGTTGACCGCAGGATGGAGGGGAAAAGGGCCATGGTGCAGAAGTCCTCATTTCAGTCTGTCTGAGCCCAAGCTCATGTGAATAGAGCACAAGACATGTATTAAGCACAGAGCAATGCCCATCACGTCACCCAGCTGAAGGTGAGTAAACTAGGGAAACTCCTGTTAGAGAGAGGAACACACGTGCTACAGCTAGGAGAAGGGTGTTTGGCATGTCTGTGCAGTGGTGGTGCTTGGAGAAGAGGTTGTCTACCCCTTGGGTAGTGTTGCAGCTTCTGTCCACATGCTCAGCCCTTCTTTAAGCAGAAAGCAGGGCATGGAGGAAGAGGAGTCTCACCCCAGTGTGGTGTTGGGATGTGGCCTGGATGTGCACCTGTGCAAAGGAACTTAGATGTGCTCCCAGATACAGGAGTCCAAACACAGCCAAAATGAACATGATGTCATTGAGAAAAGAGTGGATGAAGAACGGAGGGAACACGAGCTAGAGCAGGGTCACACCAAACAACGATCACTTCTGTTAGGCAAAGTGTAAATCACGTTCTTTCAATTAAGCCTGGGTCCCAGGCTGACCCCCTTGCAGGACACAGTTCCAGGCTGGTGTCTGCTGATGTCCCATGACTCTGCCCTTCCTTCTCAGGTATATCAGACCTTAGTGAGCCACAGCTGATCCCCTGTGTTGCCTCTGCCTCATAACACTGCAGCATCCTGCAAGGATCTTACAGGAAGGACTACAAGCAGGAGGTGAGGGGCAGTTCAGGGAGTCAGTTTCTCTCAATGCCACTGGAATGGTAGCTGCATTTTACAGTGTCTTGGCAAATAGCTGCCCTAATAAAGAGTTGCCTTTGTCTCTGATCCATGCCTTGTATTGTCAGCCAGGACACAGCCGATGGTGACACAAGCCCATGTGATGAGACCTACAGCAAAGAACAGTATGATTAGTAGCGTCAGAAACAGAGTTAATAGGCATCAGAATTGTACTCTGACTACCATGGAAGCTGGATTGCCAGATAAAATTGAACAGAAGCAGTGGAAGCAAGAACTGGGGGATAAAATGAACATTAGCTATTTTTATTGTCTCCCCGAGGGAAAGGGATGAGGAGAAAGAATGCCAAAAGCACAAGAACAGCTGATAAAGGTTTACTCAGCTTAGAAAATCCTACCCTTTAACATTTTTTATTTTACGAAATATAAATTAAGCCATTAGCACTTGAGGGATTTTGTACTCTGAATAAGTACAAATTTAAATACGTTCTATTTGGCATCTAAAAAGCTTTCCCAGGTTTTTAAAGCTTGAGGAGACTCAAGATTATCCTAAATACACAGACAGGGCATTGTAGGAAATGTCCTCCTTTACTGTTTGCTCAGTCCTAGGTAAAAGAGTACAGAGTTACTGCTTGTACAAAGAGAACATACACAGCAGTCGAAATATTTAGAGTAGGTCTTTAGCTGGTAAAAATGTAATTAGTCCAGTTTATACCAGTTGAGCATCTATATATTTGAGAAAAATTTAACTGAGAAACAAAATACTGCTAAATCAGTTTGTTCCTTTTGTTTTCGGTTAATTCCCCTAACACTGCCTGTACATGCTGTAGGCATTTTTGTAGGGATTGGGTTTAAATTCACTGTGTTGCTATGTGCTTAACTATAGGCTTATATTTCTGCTCAAAGAATTCATGAGCAGGGTTGTTGTTTCTGTCAGACATGAGTCCACGGAGGAATAAAAGGCATAGAAAGATCAGATAATAAGAGCATTTAGAATACAATGGTAAATCCCCAGCAACATAATTGAATATGTAGTAAATTTTAAATATAATTTATGGCTAATTCTTTTTCCTTCTTTTCTCTATAAGCCTACAATAGTGAAGAAGTAGTAATGCCCTTTGTTACTAACAGGGCATAACAAGAATATGACTAAAGCTCTTGGGTCCTCATCACCTCCAGAGGTGCAGCAAATCTCCCCCTTAACATTTTTCATGAACAGTCAGCCCACTGAGGAAAGACAGGGCAGGATTTTGCTTCAGGATAAACAGAGACACATGGAAGGAGAGAACGCATGCCAGCAGCAGTAGATGCAGTCTGGGTATGCCTATGCTATCTTTCGTGCTGCTCAGGAGTGCTCTGGCAAAGACAGCCATCTCCTGTGGTGGAGAACACATTCTGCTGAAGATGGCATGACAGAAAAGCTGGGTATCCATAGGGATCTCCCTCAAGGATATCAGTCTAAAGGGGCATGAAATGTGATGATCGGGGTAATCCAACTACATGCAATTTATGAATTCTGGCTGATGTGAGCAAGTTGTTGCTTTGAAAAGGCTGCTGCGGGGAGTTGGACCCCACTGCTTGCTGAGTGACTGGGGAGAATAGAGGGCTGATCTTCATAATTTGGGCCAGACAAGCCACCGGGCTGACTGAAGCCTGGGAAAACTAGTTAGATTGAAGTATCATTACCAGTATTTTTATTTTTCCACCCTACAGGCTGTACGTGTGTGTCTCTGTGTGTGTGTGTGTACATGGTATTGAGTCCAGATTTCAAATGGCCCGGAAGATTTACCCAAATAACTGAGAGTGCCGTGTGTTGAAGGTAACACTGGACCTTCGGATGGCAATGGGAAAGGGCTATACTGGCTTAGTGTGGGGGACACGTATGCTCCAGATTCTCATTTCCCTAAAGAAATAACCAACAACCAGCCTGTTCCTGGGAAATGTGTCAAAAACAAAACAAAACAAAAAAACATGGGAAAGGAAAAGCAGGATGCACTAATGGGAAATATAAGAAACTACAGGCCGAGTGGGCTGGGATCCAGCTCTGTAGCATGGAGAAGATCCATGCTGGAGTTGGCATCTCAAGTCTGAGGCATCTCCCTTATAGATATTAGGCAAAATGGCACAGGAAAATGTCTAGGTGCTAGTGGAGTACTTTTGGATGTCACCTAGTCAAGGCAACACCCGTTATAATATCAGCGGTCTCTGGCTGA
Organism: Dromaius novaehollandiae; assembly: GCF_036370855.1. NCBI lineage: Eukaryota > Metazoa > Chordata > Aves > Casuariiformes > Dromaiidae > Dromaius > Dromaius novaehollandiae. The sequence goes on from NC_088098.1 coordinate 152,047,605, forward strand.
CATGTGTGGAGGTCTTGCTGAAGTGAAGGGTGGAGCAGTGGCTGACCTGGCCCAGGGGGAGGCATCTTTCAAAAGACAACCATGGGAGGACATCTAAACTGCATGTATGATTCTGCAAGACGTATAACACTGACTTTACTGAATCATCTTTTCATACATGTTCTCCTAGTAAATGAACAGTCTGCTATCAAGGGTAATTATGAGATCATCTTACAATTCATCTTTAAATCCTGGGGAAGGAAAGATGTCATTGGGACCAACCTTTCCCACTTTGCAACACAGATCACAGTGGGTCAAAACATTTACTCCAAGAGATCAAGTAGGATTTATCAGATGGTACATGTCAGCTTCTAATCTCCATTGCTTAAAGAGATCAAAATCCAGTGCTATAGGATGGCTTCATCCAGTAAATCTTACTGTGTTTACAGGAGGAATTTTCTCAACACAGATTGCTTGTTGTTGACTGAATTTCTTCCCTATATTTATTGCCCAATGGAATAATTAAAGGTGGTTCAAAAGAAAGTGGAAAAAGATATTTTGAAGGAAGGATGCACAAAAAAGTAAGAGCTAACAGCTATTAATTATTGCCTCTTTATGTATGTAACACACCAGTTTTAGATGCACTTACTTGTAAAGTTATTACACAGTTGTAAAGGAAGTGTCAAGCTGTTCACCAAGCCAATGCAAGGCATTTTAAGCAATACCAAGTGTGAAACTGAATGAATTAATGTGTTTTTCATGGTTTTTTTGTTTGTTTACTTGTATTTTACTGCCAGGAGAAAATTAAAATGAAAACCAAAGGCCTGTTCCTGCCAACTTTTGCTCAGCCAAACCATCCCATTCATTTCAACAGGATGATGTACGTGTCTAAGAATTATCCACGTGAGTAAAGCTCTGGAATGCCAGCTCCCATGATTGATTATAAAGCTGTCTTCAGTGCAGTGTTGATTATATAAAGAAAACGTTTTCATTTCAAGACATAAAAAATCAATTTCAGCTTTATTATTATGTCTCCTGTGCCTAAGGCAGTTTTGGCCAGATTCCTTGTTACCTTGCAGGCTATATAATCATTAGCTCTTGGTATAACAATTTACACCTAGCTTGTATGCGGGGTCAACAGCCAAGCAATGGGAAAGATGACCAAGAATCTGGCCTTGCATAGTACATCATGACCACAAAAAATAACATGCAGTTCCACTTTTAGGGAGTACTGTCTTTTTTTCCCCTTTTTGCGGGAGATTGAAACATAATTTGGAAAACAGTATGAGGTTAATTTTTTTCACAGAGGCAAATGTTTGTTCCCTGAACAGAAGAATGATTAGCTTGCTGCAGGTAGTAACCTGGTCAGTTCAGACTCTGCAATGAAATACATGCAGAGCCCCTGTCTTTCTGTAAGTTAGTGTTGAAGTGCAAAGGTTGGCCCACCAATAACACACTGCAAGTTGTTCTTCAAGCCTTGGAAATCATCCTTGCTATGCTGGACCAGAGAAAAAGATATTTCCCACTTTTAAAAAATCCAATTGAAAGTAATGGTGACATTTCTCAGTGAAGTCAATAGTTTGTCCTTTTTTTTTGGTTTTTGTTTTCTTTTTCTCTAATGGCCTTAAGAGAGAGCTAGATCAAGATTAGAGAAAGTGGGGGAAGTTGTTTCCACCAGCCCTACTGAAGTCACACAATGCAAATACCTTTCCTTTTTGAGAAACTGTTACTAATTCAAGGCCCTGAGACTGTATGTCTGGCTATTGCTCCACAAAAAGAGCCAACACGCAATTGCTAATAATATTCATCATCATGTTTACATTACTGACAGATTGCAAATTAATTAGACAACACAGAGATGGAAGGGAAAACAAAAAGCCAGTGGCTAAAGGATAGTGCTTAGTGTAGCTCTGGTGAATTTTTATTGGGAGTTTGTCAGTGCCACTTAGCAATCACCTCTGCAATGTCTTCTGTAAGAGGGTCTGGGCCTCTTCGGGACTGTGAGGTGAAAGAGGGTTTGGACCTCTCCTCCTGACTGTGCGTCAGAAGCATGAAGAGGAAGGAGGAAGATGGAGTACTCACATGTAGAAGAGATACTAGGTCAGTTCTGGGAAAAGAAGGACCAGTCTTTGAGGGAAATTCCTCCATTGCTATTGGGAAGGAGGTGCAGGGGGAATGGTGTGAGGGAAGTAAAGGTGGGAGTAGGGCAGAGCTCCCTGAGTTGGAGCAATGGATGCGTTTGAATCTTTCCAGTGGGTAGCAGCACAGGTTCTTGTTGCTCAGAGCACTTCTACCAGGGGTATGTGGTGTCCCTAGGTGTCAGGCTGTCCCAGAGGTGACTACAGACTCATGAACTTACAGATAATAATAATGATCTATTTTAGATGCCCTCAGATATCCTGCTTAGCCTTCAGCTGCTCCTTCAGAAGGGTCTTATGTCCTTGTATGTCCAAGTACTAGACTGTCATGCACAGATGTCTCACATGCATTGGAGCATCTCAAATGATAGTAGAAGCCTATATTTAGGAACCTGAATCTCACCTTCAGTGTTTTAAACTCACATGAAGCATCTCCAATAAGGCCAATACCTTCATATGAAGAAATAAATTCATAGACTGACAGCCATGACAATTAAAGTGAGGAACAAACCACTGAACAATTTTCCATCCTCAGACTTATATCAGCTAAGCCTACAAGTTACTGTGTCTCTGTTCAGAGATAGGATGGGTCCAGAGGACCCAGAGTCTAGAGTATGAAACTGTTCATGGATGGTGATACCTCAGCCAACACTGTCCTTCAGCAAAACACCAGATGCAAGGAGAGGGCCCATCTCCTTCATTACCACGATGGCGCCATGTATGTACCTGTGTTTTATTCTAGAGTTAATCCCTTTAATTAAACTGTGCTATCAAAAGCTTTTTTTCATAGTATGTGTTACATTCCCCTAGAAACATTCCCATTGATCTTGGATTTTGCCTTTAGCACACTTAACTTCTGGGTCTGTAGCAATTTGACACACTTCCTTTAACCATGAGAAAAATCTGTCTTTTTTGACTACAGCAGCACTGATTGATTCTGTGCTTACAGATGGATTTTTTTTTATGGGCTCTTATTCACTGCTGCTTCAGAAACTTATTGGATGGTTGTATTCCCACAGCTGAAATAAACTGGTGACACAGGAGAAAACTGCCACATTTGCTGAAACGCCACAGACAAATTACTATTCCTTTAGCTAACCTTATTTTTTTTTATTTTCCAAGAAATGTGTTACATTTCTAAAGAGACCAATCTCAAGGAAAGTGAACACTTTGCCTTTATAAAGAAAAATGAGAGAATATGGGAGTAGGGAGAGACTAGAAATATTCTTCGTTATTCCAAAAGGCTTTATTCCTCCCCTATAAAATGTTATTAGAAAGTATCCAGAGTTCAGTGCTGTTGGGTTTTTATAAAAGACCTGCAAGCTTAAGTCATTACTCAGGTGAGTGGTCTAGAGAGGTCAGCAGGCCCATTCCAATGAATGATGACATTTAGCAAGCTCTTGTAGGATGAAAAATTAAAACCCCAGTTCTGTGAGTTGCTTCATGCTGGCAGGTTTGTCTGGTTTGTCTTTCAGAATAGGCACAGGATTCCATTCAGGTGGTGACATTTCAGATAAATAGGTAATTTTTTAAAATGCCATAGAATACTGGCTGTGCTTTGAGGTATGTCCATGTGACCAAGGAAAAGAACAGTAAAGCTATAGTAAAGCATAAGCCAATGAAAGACAGTAGCTGTCTGAACTGAGCCTTGTTCATTTGGGGAAAAGGTCCTTACACTTTTGCTCTTTTCAGTTAAATTGCTTTGCCATTATCTGTATCTCTAATTTTCTTGCAGGCTTCTCCTGGGAACAGAGAAAAGAATGGACATATTAGAGGAATCAGATAGTTGTGAATGCAGGATCCATTGTGTAGTTAGAGTCAAATTATTATGGGTCTGATCCTGGTACACCTTTACTAAAGTCAGAATTGGGAGCCCTCTGTATCTCGCAGTTACAGGCTGCAGCAAAATAAGGACTCATCCAGGCTGTTGCTAGCAATATTGACAGAATTTTTAGACCTAACTCCACAGGGGACCTAGCTTCCTAAACCCAAGATTTCCAGCACTTTGCCAGCTGCTGCTTATCCCTGAAAGTATCTATGTTAATTCATGTGCCTACATGTTCACAGTGCACACATAACTGCCACTGAGCTGTGTGGTGCTTTGAGCAGTGCCTTGGCTTTGAACAAGGCCTTTCCTCAATACAACCTCATCAGGCAAATAGCTCTTCTCACCAGTTGAGGCTCCCACAAAACAGCAGGGATGAGTCCTGGTACAAATGAACTTGAATGCCATTTCTGCCCAGAGAACCCACAGAACTTGTAAGTAGTTTGCTAAGTGGCATAAATTTGAGCAGCATTCAGATCTGTGGATCTGGTTCAGTCCCAGTTCAGGTGGTGAAGGTCTGCCCACTTTCTTTTATTAAAGTTCATGATGCCCTCATTGGAAGAGCAAAGCTAATTACAAATCAAAAATCTTCTGAGGCTTATTGCTTTCCGGGATCTGGTTACACTGTTGATGAGTCGTGGAGAGTAAGAGTAATACTTATGCAATAATAAAATGGCTGTTATATTAACATAATTGGTTATTCTAGGTACAGGTAAATTGTTTTCTTCTGCATATCTCCTGTGCTCAATTTAAAATTCATGGACTCACATATTATGTTGCCACATTCATCAGTAGATGTCAGATACCCAGCATGGTAAGTGAATGATTACAGTGTGAGGCAAACAAGGACTTACATCAGCAATCAGAAAAAGACAATTTCTGGAATGGTAAGACAATCAAACAAAAAGAAAAGGAAAATAAAAGCTTTAGTCCCAATTCTACATACACATACGACCGGCCTTAGCTTCATTTTCAGAGCTGCACACATGCAAACTGCTCTAAACATAGGCTATAACAGTGTGTGTTAAGATCTATGTTTTAAGGTCAGCCCTGCAAAAATGCTAAAACAGGTTCGAGATGGAACTGATATTAAGGAGGCTGTATGTCTGAGGTATTGTCTTATCAGTGGACGGGCAACAAAAGTGTTGAGTCTTGAGGGCAACACTGTCTTGAGGTACAAATGAGGAATTTATCTTAGGCTGAGCTATGAGGGGTAGTAAATTATGATATGAGCTTTGTGTGGACCTCTGCTGAAGCTGAAGCTGGCCTTTTCTTCTGGTAGACATCTTGCTCGCTTATTTCTTGAATGAAGATATTAATGCTGGAGATTTTCTTGTTCCTTCCTCTTTCTTCCTCCCAGCAGAGTGAGGTGATGGCTGTAAATAATTATTCCTCTTCCTCCTTTTCCTTGTGGGCCATCTACCTATTACTCTTTTTTCTGGATTTTGTAGTTAGCAACTGAAATAAACTAATATCTAATACCTTTTGCAAGATAAATTCAGCCAAAGTAGACCTATAACTAAGGTATCTCAGGAGTTTAAACCCCAGCATTTCCACTTTTTATTTGCTTCATTCGTTCTTGTTCCCAGTTTGCACCTCTCACTCTCTTTCAATCTATAACTTCCATTTCTCTTTCTCATCTTTTTGAAGTTTTGTTTTTCTCTTTCCCTTCTTTATTGTGCAGCCCTTGCTCCAATTTCCATATCCCAAAATCTCTTCTCCTCATTCCCAGATTACTCCCTTTCTCTTCCTCTGCTCCACTCTTTCTCTCCTCTCCTTCAACTTCTTCCAATTTATTTTTTTCTCTCAGCCCCCTAAATCCTCTTTCCCCAGGCTTTGTCTGGCTGCCACAGTATCAAGAGGCACTGGTTCTCCACCTACTGCACTTCTGGCCCTCATACCCTCTAAGAATGGACTCTTCAGGACCACCAGGATTTCCTGTTAATTCTGCACACAATGAGACACATCCCACCTGCATAGCATATCGATTGCTCCACTGACCGTAAAAAAGTACTCTGTGGGCACTGTGGCCTGAGAACCATTCTGCTGGCAGTTGGCTACCAATAATGAATGATGATCAGTTTTAGTTCTAGAGTGAAAGATATTTTGCTGGATACATTTTCATTTACCACTCTATTCCTAGAAGTGCCTTCTTCACAGAGTCCTGGTGATGACTGGTGTAATAAGCCAATAATTGGGCTATTTAAACTGCGAAGATCGATCTCCTGCCATCATTATTAAAATAAAATAGCATGTTAAGTTCTTTTCTGATTGATTTTTTACTAAATATGTTAATTTACCTCACTAGGTTTTAAGATGGCATTGACTTGAATAAGCAAACAGATGCAGAAATATTCGTGAAGGCATAATTAACATGCCCTCCCCCAAATAAACAGTTTTTAAGGTTGATTTAAAATACCTCACTGGCAGTAGTTCATTTTAGCTGAAAACTAAACACTGTCTTAGAGAGGATGCCTTCTTACCCCACTTAAACAGAGGTGCATGTTTTTAATACAATGCATTTCACAGCAGACTCACTGTGACTGCTGAATACAGACTTATACCAAAGTAGCCAACATTTCCTGGTTGAATTTACAAAACTGTGACAACAATTGCACTGAATCACTTAATTAGATTCTATCTGTGAAACATTTATGAATGCAGTTGCCTTCTAACAACACATTCTTGTTTTCCATCCCCACTCCCATCTTAATTTTGTGTATCAGTTTGCTTGTAGATACAAAGATTAAGGTCTTGCCACCACTTGAAATTAAATACATTGATATATTCCTGACTATTGTAATTATGCCACAGTAATCGCTTTGCCCCACCAATGACCTCCACCTTGCTTCCCAGGCTGGAGCTGCAATTTGGTTTCTCTGCCAGCTGAGATCCTCATTCATCTTATCAGGTTGCTCTAAGCACTGTCTGCAGGGGGACTGTTGTATTGTTTTCAGCTGCAGGCTGGACTAAAACAGCAGATGTCTGTAATATTCACCAAGGGCATTATTGAAGATCAAACTCAGTGTTCACCTGAAGGGGAAGACAAGCCTCCCTCAAATTCCCACTCTTCACAGCAAAATATCATGCCAATTACAGTGAAGGGAGTGGTTATGGAATGGCAGTTAAATTGATCAGGAATATGTGGAATAGAACATTAACCAGTGCAATTAATTGTGGATAACAGACTTGCTAGAAAATGGATTTGTTGAAAGTTTGACATTGGCAGAGAGTTTGTATATACACATATGCCTTAAGTGAAAGCGCCGAGAAAAACTTTTTATTTCCCGAGATGGCACCTATTTGGTAAAAAGAAAGAATATTTAAGTGTATAGCACTTTCCCTAAAAAGGGATGAGGATGCTGTGAGCACATAAAGATTTGCCATTGGCTCCGCAATGACTCGGTGTTTATTTTTAGTAATCTACCTTGAGTTGCTTCTTTCTTTTTTTTTATTTCTGTAATATTTTCATCTTTTTCCCAGGTACCTCAGTTTGAAGTGTTTTCAATAGTCACTCACAATATCATTTCCACAATATCTATTATTTATTTAGATGCTGCTAATAGTACAATATTTCAACTGTCAAGAAACCCGATGTCTACACTTTCTCCCACTTCCTTTGGTTTGAATGACAAATAAGTTGCACCTTCTGGAGGTATTTCTTAACACTAAATAGTAACTAGCTTACTAGCACTGCAGACCTAACACAGAGGAAGAACTATGTTTTGCTAAAGGAACAAACTCTTTCCATCAGTTGTACAAAGGGTGTCATGTAGGTATTTTCTCAGGTCCTCATTTTGAACATTTTTTGTTACAAAACAGGAAGGGTATATGGAGTTCTTTTTAACTGGTTACAATCACAAATTTTGAGAGTCTCAAACCTGAAATAACTGAGAAACACCTACATTTCTTCATCTCCCAATTCTTCTTGTCTTTCAGAGCGGTGAACTTCAAGAGTTCTTCTGATCCCAGTGAAGTCAAGATTAAAGCTTCCACAAACTTCTGTAGTGTCAAGTTTCAGCTGAAGGTATAAATGAAATGATCAAATAATAATATGGCAAAATCAGCTCAACATTCACAGAATAAAGTTTTGTAGGTCAAGCCTGTTCCTCTGCAGTCAACCATTGTTACAGCAGATCTCAACATTTACAAGTAACAGAAGCAACAGTACTGCTCAACTAACACACTGCAAGTAGCATCTGTCTTCCCGTTGAGGATCTGTTTTTTTGTTTTAATTCTCAAAATATAAATAACCTCAAAGAGTCTCACTGGCAACCTATCTTTTGCTGATCATCATCTACGGACCACTGTATTCTGGCTTCCCATTTCAAGTGAAGTCCACGAGTATCCTGGAGAAACAACAATACAGTACTGAACTAGTGTTCCTACTTTTACTGTATTTCAAAATGGCCTTAGCTGATTCTTGTTCTGAAAAATCTGAAAAAAAATGTTACAGGACAATCTGCTAACGCATCACATCACTCCTTACAGGTTTCCACAAGATTTGACTTCCCAAGTGTCATCTGCTGCCTCAGGATCGAAAGCAAATCATCTAATCGAGAGGCCATGAAAACCTCCAAATCAACAAAGCCAGAGAATCCTCTCTCCAATGGCTCTTAATTTATTGTACAATACAGGAAGCCTAGACAACAGAACAGAATGGCATGAGAGGCTGTTGTGAATGACACAGTTGCATGAGTTTGATGATTCTCCTGGGAATTTCACTTCAGCTTCTCTAGACATTAACGCCCTATTCCAGGATGATTTTCTTGCTTTGGAAATACCAGAGAACTTCAATGCAAAACTTCTCTGCTGACACCCTAAAAGATCATAAAATTATTGCACTATACTACAACTCACCCTAATTAAATTGACTCAATTTTTTACAGTTCTCTGGATGGATTGTGCCAGCTCTCCTTCCTTGTGATCAGTTAAGTTTAGATACTCAATAAATATATTTTCCTTCATCAGAAATAACACCAACAGTTTGTTACTTTGTTTAAAATGGCCATTTTCTCTCTCAAAATTTCTATTTAAGGTGGAAGGTTAAATTATAGCTACACATTTCAAGCCCTGTGTCTTACAGCAAGCCTTTGTAATTACATTTTCATTCCTCTGAAATGTCTTTTTAGAAATGAATACTTTTAGGTTTAGATCATAGGGAATTTGTCAAAAAAAAAGTCGTTATGATCTTGCACCTGGATCTGCAATCATGTGATGACTATATACATACATATATATACAGGGAAAGAGATAATTTAGGATTTGAAGACAAGTCTGTATATATATATAAGTGCATTTATATATACATATGCATAGACGGAGAGCTGGGATTCTATTGACTAGAAGCCGAAATAGAAAATAAGATATCTGAATATTTGATTTTTTACCAGATGTGCTTCTTCTAGGTTGCTTTATATGTTATGCATGTCAAATATTTCAAAGAAAAGAATATGCAAAAAAAAAAAAAAAAAAAAATCAGAGACAGCCTGGGTAGGAAATAGTGTTGGACAGTGGATAAAGTTTAAAGAAAGGCATATTCCTTGTTTGCTACAACTGCATTACTGACATGAGAACAGAAAATTTTGCCAATAACATCTTGTTCTGAACATATGGTGATGCAAGCAGTGTTTCTTGGAGGTTTACAATGCCACCTTTGAGAATTTGCATGAACAAAATAAATTAGATGTTTTATAGAAATGCTATGAATGTTTTCCGCAAGGAAGTACATCACAGCTGAAATGTATCAGTTTTGTGCTTGTCTTCAGCAATAAGATAGAGCATCAAGTAAAATGTGTTTCTTACCATAAAGCTTCACATATATGTGGCTAAATACTGGGCAGCTTCTTTAATTAACAGTTGGATGTTCTTATCACCATCATTTGCCATTCTAATAATATTATTATTGAGCTTAGTAAAAACTTCCTATCTTTTTTTGTGCATAATTCCTTTCTTGAATGTATTCATTATCATTTTGGTGTCAGGGCAAAGCAGGACACAGACACTGTGAGTGGCATAATTATCTAAAACAGATGATCTGGCCATGCCCACGCAGAGGAATTCTGTGTATTGTTGAAGTAACATGTATCACATCAAGGAAGCTGCTGTAGCAGCCATGAAAAAGCTGTATGGATGTTCTGCAGGTTATCCTTGGGCTGGAAGAATATGCCCATCCCACAATCTGTCTTGTATTAAGTCAGTCCTTTTTGGCCACACCCAGGGACTGACTTGAGTTGCAGGGTAATGAGGGAACTGACATTATTTATTTCTCTGAGTCACCACTTCAGTTCATATATTTCTCCAAGACAGTTATTTTTTCACTAGCGTCTTTCCCCAAAGGTCTTAATTGCAGTAAAGACGCCTCTTCATCCCATTTTATTAGCTCTTATGACTGAAGAATATACGACATACTAACTTTTCTGTCTGGATTTGTTTCAATGCTTTCGATATATCCTTTTCCTCCAAAAAATTTTTGGAATTGCCTTAAAATCCAATAAGACGAACCACTGCTTACTGATTAGACCTTAAAAGAGCAATACTTAAAAGAATGTCTGACTACTTGCTGTTCTTAGGGGACCTAATTAAGAAAATGTAAATTTCATTCTTCAAGCCCCAGTTTCAAAGTGATGATAAATGAAATCATTGCTGCCAATCCCAGACTGTTGGGCTGTGAAATAGGAGCTGTGTTTTGGGTACTGTTGTGTATGTGTATGCATTTGTGTACACGCAGCTCTATTTACTGCTAAATTTGGAATCTATGCAGTCACAAATAATCTTTCTAGGTTGAGCTGAGAAAGCTCAGTCATTCTTGTGGGACTAATTTGGGGTTAAATATTAAAAATATAAAGTACTCTGTTACGCTTCCTTCTGTTGTCTCATGCCAGTTCCCACGACGTATTTAAAAATAGTTTTCCAAGTCATCACAGAAATAAAGCATAAATCAAACTGTAAATTTACAGCTAATAATGAAGAATTGCTTTCCTACCGTTTATTGTCACAAGCAGACATCCATCCTCCTACCTCTCCACCCTAAACTACCTTGGTACACACTCAAGAGATTGCAGAAAAGTGTCACTTTCTGACACAGTCTACTCTGAGCCTCTTCTTACTGCAACTTTCAATATCTGAACACATTAAAGTCTTCTCTCCTTTTGATACATGAACTTTGCCTTGGGATATGCTGGTCAAATCATTTTCCTTCAGTAGATCTTCTTCCCATCTTCTGCCTTGTCCTGTGTTTGGATTTTTGGAGAAGGGAAAGGTTTGTCCTATTGCCTCTTAAACCCAGTTTTCTGGGACCTGTGAAGTGTCATTTATCAACAGGAAAATACAACAAGTCTACAGAACTATTGTCTTAAATATCCCTCCTGGTTTTCAAGGACCTCCAGGGTCCTCTCAAGGACAGCCTCTCTCCATATGACATGTATCTGCTGTTTGCAAGCTCATTTTCAGTGCTCTTCTGATGACTATTTTTCTCTTGTTTTCCTATTCCACCATGAAATAATGTTTTACCACCGGCAGGAGACTGTGAAAATGAGCACACAAGTGTTACATGCTTCTATATAGCTAAAATTTTATGGTAATGCAAGACATCAGAACAAGGTAGTATTAAAGGCAAGTGGAAGGTAGGAGTTCACAGCTGAAGTCCTGAGTGACCCTTCCACAATAGCCTGAATAAATCCACTTCCACCACGGGCTCTGGGTGACAAGCTGTGCTATGACAAGGTGTAGCCAGATCCTGTAAGCCATGCCAGCTACTGTGAGAGGGAACCCATACCTCAGTATGGGAGAGATGCTTGAGTACTTTTCTATAGTTACCCCCAAAATATTGTCATGACCAGTCATCTGGCATCCCTGGAGCTGTAAGCCACTACTAGGTATTCCTCCTTGTCAGGTTATGAACTCTTTAAACTGATGTTTAAATTGTATTCAGGAACAGTTTCACCTAACTCTAGTTCAAATAAGGTTTTGAAGAGGTGTCTGTTGGACAGGCACTGACCTCCTTTAAATGTCAAACCCATTCTGTCAGGGATAACTTTTGACAAAAAAAGAGGGAGAAAGGGGGTCTAAACCTGCAAAGGAGAAGCTGTGGGCTGAACTGCAGCCAGGAGGTTGCAGGGAACCACAGGGACCCTTAAAGAGCGCTGCCCCAGAGCAACTGCCTAGAGTCAACTGTGCTTCCCCCGGAGTGGGTACCTCTCAGATAGATGCAGGTGTACATAGAGAAGGTTGCAAATATCACCAGGAACCTAAAAGGATGCTTCAGGGAGAAGAAAAGGAGAACTGGTATGCTACATTCCCTAGTTACTGCAAGTATTTTACGTCTTGTCCCACAGTTTTATTAGTTAACCAATTATTGGAAAAAAGGTTGAGTGACTGCTAGGTCTAGTCAGCAGAGTCTCATTGTTTTGTTATGATTCAGACTTCGTAAGGACAAAATAATGTAAGAAACTATTGACCTTTCTTGTTGCTTGAACAATTTTTCTTCAGCCTGCGTATTTTGCAGTCATGGAGAGGGGAAAAGGTAAAACCTATGTTTCTGATCTCACTGGAACTGTATAGTAACCGTTCCTCATATATTTGCTATCTGAGAAAATATGCAGCCGTTCTTCACGGGAGGAATGAAGACTTACATGTCTTGTCTTTGTGCTGTGCACATCAATTCCAGCTCATAGCTTCAATATATACATCAGTTAGGACCCTTTGAAATGGTCAGCTGGAGGCAGCTGGAGGCAGCTCTCCAAAGTCAATGTGTCTTCCTTGGTCTATGCTGTGCTGCTAAACCAATTCATTTATGAATTGGGCATAGCTGATCCTCGCTTTCATTCTATTGAGGAATCAGGTGCCTTACATGAAACTATGATCTGATTTGGAGATATACATCATCTATGGTGTGATATAAGTGCTGACAGCTGATTCTGGTCAAACTGTGCCATTTGAAAGGAGTACAGCAATAATTTAGCTAGCAAAAATCAAGTTCTTAACAGAAGACTCCATTATCTACATTCCCATTTTTATGCCAATGATTTGATAATGGAGCTTTTTGTTCTAAAAGACTTTCTCATGCAAAAATGGACAATCAATCATTTTTGTTCACATTGCACACTGACATTTATTGGCACCTTTAATATGCAGTTTCCATGAATAGTGTTATAGCCAGATGAAGGGAATAGCTGACTGGAACTTCTAGGTCACTAATTCTTCACAGATTAGCACTGTCAGCACCTGATGGATGAAGGGGGAGATCTATCAGAATGGATATGAAGGGTTTCACTCCTGCTTTGTAAATCATGCAGGAAATCCTAGTGTAAACTAAGCCTCTGCCGGTCACAAAAGTTAAAACATCAGAAGCGGAGCAGTAACCCCCCAGTTACATTGTCCTTTTGTTCTTCTTGATCAAATTTCATACGATCCTCCCCACTTGTTTTGTCTAATTTCGCACTAGTGATGACAGGTCTTGGGATTTATTAAAAGAACTTAAAAGCAAAACAGAACAAAACACAACAAAAGAGCCCGGAAGCTTATGTACAGGGAAAAGTATGAAATGCCTTTCTGCATAATCTTTCTGGTGCCCACAGTTCCCATGGAGGTCATGTGAGTCCAGAGCTGTGTGATACTCTCCAGGAGTGACTTTGTTTGTGCACCAGGCACCGACAAACTGAGCAGTGGTATAAAGCACTTTGAGTTTTCTTCCTGGTGAAAAACATACCCATCAATTTGCAAACAATATATCTGAATTTCCCATTCGGTATTTCCCCAAAGAATCCTTCCCTTCCTCATGAAAAGAAAAAGAAATAAAGATCTTATTTCATGTATTTGGCACAGGAATAAAAACTTTACAATATGAAGTAAAGCAGGAGAGGTTTGTGGCATGGGAGTACCTTATTTTTTCTTTTGAATTAAGTGAGACTTCTTAACTTCCATGGTCGCAGACCTGCCTCCTTACAGGATTTTCCCCTCAGAGTCCCTTCAGAGTGGGCCCCTTACATCTGGCAGTGACACACAGCTCCATTCTTTAAGTGATGGCTGCTGTTTTGGCTACTTTCACCATACCGGGTAGCCTCACCTTCCAAGAGGCTTTCTTGCTTTCTTGTTCTCATCTCCGAGGCAGTAACACATTTGCATACACTGAAGCACCCAAGTTAGGCTGAACACTGGTAACAATTAGTCTTTAAAAAAATGTATGAAGTTAAGGAAAAATATCAATGAGTTCTATTCAGCTATGCATCCATTAAAGTTAGAGGAAAGCACGGCGAATCTGGCCTCTCACCTTGTAAGTCCCTGGCACCGCCAGACAAGCCCAAATTTTGCTTTAAAGAAGCCATCAAATGATGATTGCTGGTTGCTCTGTTAGTACTTATGCCTTGTAGTTTCAGTAATTTCTGATGAATTTGATAAATGCAGGCAACAAAGGGGTTACAGAAAGACCCTGGTTATTTAAGCAAGCCAGTGGAAGGCTTGGAGGAGAGAGAATTTTCTTCTGTGGATAAGATCTGAGTAAATAAGGGAACACATATCACCGAATAAGCTACCCCTTGGGAGAAAGAAAAGCTGTTTAAGCAAAATAACTGGCTCTGAATAAATGTAGACTGGAAACCATTTGTCTCCTACCACTAGGGCAGTGAAGTTCTAGAATAAGCTTCCAACTGGAGTCAGTGGAATAAGCAAGCCAAGTATATTTTAGGATGGATTTAAGTGATTTTATGAAGACATGTCTATTGCATGGACAGTTCTGATCCAGAGACCGGAATTAAAGAGGGTCCATCCAGTTCTTAGGACAAGCGCCCTAAGACAAGAGCTGTCTCTGTGAAGAGGGATTAGACAATCATTTCTCATTTAGCACTTTTATGACAGAATAGTTAGTAGTAAAGTATAATCATGATAAATCTAAAACACTCTCATGGTAAAATGAGACAGGAGGTGGGCTGCATCTTCTCTTACCAATGCTAATTTTGAGCCAGAGAGACACTGCTGATTTTGATGGAATCCTTCTTTGTCTGAGGATGTATGAGTGAAAAAAAGTAATACTAAGGGTTATTAAAGCCTCACAGTTATCTTATAGAATCCTGGGCAGGAGATAGGGGAGAAGCAAGAGCCAGGTTCCTTCATTTTTTACAGTGAACTCCTTTTTTAACTTTCCCAAGTAACTTTCCCTAGCACTTCTGGCTCAGGCTGCTCATTATCCTGTGGAAGTTTGGGGAGACATAGTTGAATCAATTTAAAAAAATAAATGGTCCTATATTATGTACTTGTAGCTCAAGCTGCAATGAAAGAATGAAATTTCAGAGTGTCTTTTGACTCTGTGCACTGTAAAGTCTTGATGATCCATTGATAAGGTTTGCTGCTGGTTGAATGGTTTATTAGATGCCTTTCAGTCTGTGTTGCATGGGCACATCACTCACTACAGACATTTCAGAAGCCATCAGCCCTGCAAACAGAGTCTGAGTATTGAAGACCCTTCTATTTCTGGTGTGAATACAGAGAAAGTGATATCATCATTCAGGCTCTTGTTCCAGCAAGAGGGTGGCACTTGAATTGCTTGTAATCATCATTACTGAGAGCCATTAGATGAGATCCTTGTTACCAGGAGTTGCCTTACAACATGGGTTTCAATGGCTGTAGCTACGCTATGGGGCAAAACACTCTGTGAGTAGAGAGAGATCTGTCCTAATCCCCCAGTCATCATCTAATGAAGAGGGTTTTAGTGGAGAACATCATGATTCTCTCTTTATCTGCAAGCCTAGTTTTCCTCCCAAAGGACACAGATATGATGCATACCAAAGTTCCCTGAAGTCAGTGTCAGGCTGGGGCCTCGACCCACAAGCCAAAGGCTATGATATAGTTTCTCTGCAGTGTAGGCCCAACTAGTGTCACCATGGACATCTCACAGTTTTTTTCCATGATGTTTACTGGTATTTTCAATTCTTCTTGTGTGGTGAACAAGAATGAAAAAGACAGATATTCCACTTCATGGGAAGCAAAAGAGAAAACATGCAGGACTCTTTAAATTCACTGTTTCAGTGATTATTTTAAAATCTATACATTATCTGTATTATAGCCTTTCTTCAGGCAGTAAATCAAGCAGTAAAGTCTTTATATGCATTTTCTCTCACTGCAGTCCTCCATATTTTTCTGTGATAGCAATACCTACCAATAGGCATTGTTCTCTTAGGCATAACACACAGAATAGTGACTTACTATAGAGAAACAACTGCTCTTATTACTGAGAAGAGGAGCAAGAGCAAGTGGTACACCATACATAATATGTTTATTTTATAAAATAATTAATAGACGACTCAGAATATGTATTTGTGGCAATGTATTACAGCTTCAGATTTTCCAGTCTTTTTTATTCTCAGTGGATCTTATATTACATCAGCAAATAAAAATAATAGCTGATTAGATAACTAATGAAAAATTAGCAGTCTTAAAAGAAACGTTTTTTTTTTTTTTTTTTTTTTTTTGCCAGAAGGCTGAATGTAGGACATCTCTTGTTCTATTCTCTGCTACCTAATAATGAAAACATTTTCACTGTTTATTAGTCTGATCCTAGAAATGGAATACAAAAATGTGTTTCACAGACATGTTTGATAAATAATGATAGCTTCTGGGGGACAAAATTAGATTTGGGGCAGTGATGGTTTTAAAATCATAGTATGTTATAGTAAGGCTGAGGTAATTGCTCCGTCAGACTGCTTTTTCTTCTATTTTGGAGCTCTCCTAGTGTATTTTAGCTGCTCTTAAATTGTTCCTTTTAGAATCCATAGCAAATTTCAAATATACTTAGACCAAACCCAGATCATGGCTATTAGCCCTGTTTCACACCAGTCAAGCATCATAATAACAGGTATTCAGTGGTTCTTATGCAGGTGGAGCATGGATTTGAATAATATCAAAACTCCTGTGATTTTCTCTTGAACATCTCCTGTTCTCTATAGGCTGTCCAAGATCAAAGAATAGGCAAAAAGTTTTGAACGTATTACTAGTTTTTATGCTAATAACTAGGAGAGTAAAAAACCAACAACAGTAGAATGTTTTCATATGGACTGATTTAGGGCAACGCTTGTGACTACTGAGTTGTTCTGGGCAGAACAGTGTAAGAAGGTCCTGTACATAGATACTACCATGACTTGATATTTCTTAGTATTGTTTCCAGATTTAAAAACATTTCCAAGTTTCTGTGCACTGGTACAAAACCGTACTATATTGCAGTCTTCAGTATTTCATGCCACTTTACTCCAGCCAAGCATACAACATATGTCACCATGGCAACCGTAAGTCAAATTAGAGATACTTTACTTACGACTTGGTGTATGTTTTGTTAGCACTGTGTCAATGTCTTAAATTTTTCTGGTTTTACACCATGGCAAATTCATTGTCTTCACCATGTATTTCACATTGTTAAGCGCAGAGTCAGACTCTGTGTTCTTAAGTTCCAGCATAGGGTTTTCAAGAAGTGAAGGCTGAAGCTCAAAAGATTTGCAGGCTGGTAAGGTTTAAGTAAACATCCCAATGCTTTTAATGAACCATCTGAATCTCTCAGACCTGCAAAGCTGGACTAGAAAGTCTTTAGAGTATAACTTGATTTGCAAAGTTTGTATCATTTCTGCTTCTTCTTACATATTCTGCTCACATTTCTTTACCCGTAAAATATCCTTCTGAAGTCACTGGCATGGCAAAGGTATAAGCAAGGAATGAATCTGAGGTGCTGACTTGATCTGTAATTGGAAGTTACAACAAGTGATATTTAAATTTTTTCAACATCTTAGAAGTTTCTGGTGGGCTCAGTTCTAGGGTGTGCAGTGCTAGTCTCTTCTCCTCTAAGACTATCAGGCATTACATAGCTACGGAGTGCAGTGTGACAAGGTAGCTAAAGAAATGGCTGAATGGAGGATTGGATGATGTCGGTGTATTTATTTCTGCCTTGTGACCCGAATTAGCCAAAGCCAAATCTAGCTCAGGGACAAAGATAGAAGGACTCTTGTTCTCGTTCCTCCCCACCCCTAATTATCACTCTGAGAATCAAAATAAAGCCATGTCCTTCAAAGGTTTGTCACTTTTGAAAGGGCATGCACCAGAACCTAGCTCATGATTCGCTGAAACTCTAGATTTTGTGCTTGTGCAGATATTCTCCCTTTCAGAAAACAGCAAAGGCCAGTCTTGTAGAGCATTTCTGTTCCCTCAGTACTTTCATGTCACAAACACACAGATAAAGCAGCATTGTGTTTTGCCCAGATAAATCTCAGATCAGCACCATCCAGCAGAAAATATGCTCATTAGAATTCACAAACTGTTTATAAAATATGTGGTGTTTTTCATGCATTCTGTGTCAAATGCTTCCAGTGATTCCACTGTACAAAACTGCAGCATCACTGTCTTTCCAAAACTGTGGACCGCAGCCAAGACAAGCTAAAAACATGTCTGTGATCTGGTTCCCCAAGGAAAAGAAAAACACACCAAAACATTAACATTAGAGGCCACATAGGAATATAAAAGCATGAAGAATGAAATAGTACTTTAAAAGGTGATCAGTACAGGATTTATCCAAGGGTCTAAGAAGTTGGGCAAAGGCTTCAACTTCCATTCTAATTATTTCTTCCATGAGATAATTAACCATAGGTCAATATCTTCTGGTTTGTTTTTTGGTAAATAAAGCTACTGCTAATGTACCCAGGTGCAACCTGCATTCAAAAAGTTAAGTAAATTTTACACTCATTACATGAAGCTCTGAAACTCCAGTAAAGATTTACTTGTAAAATCCCAATGACATCACCAAACATTTTTCATAGAAATAATGTCTTTACAGTTCACTATGCATTCTATGCATGCAGAGACTGATACTATGCATCAATTTCATCACTTTTAAGAGAAAAGGCTATTACCTCCTATTGTGGCAATTATTAATACATTACAAAAATAATAGCAGCTTAGCTGTTGCAGGCGTTTTAAAAACACCTGCTAGAAGAGCAGAATAAAGCTATAAGAAACATTTTATGAAGTGCCTTCAATGTACTTGCAAGGTTCTGATAAAGTGGTACTAAATACATAAAATTAAAGAACTGAAAGCAAGAAATGTAGGCTTCTACATCACAACCTCATCTCTCCAAGTGATTATCTAGTGATTTCATTGTTAGTTTTATGAACTGAAACAGTTACACAGGGCCCACTGAATACTGACTCCCTGCAAATTTTCCTGTTCCATGGCAGGTGACAGGAGATATAAAACTTCAATTCCTGTAGTTCCAGTTCTCAGTTACTACCCCAATCAAATCATTCAGTTTTTCTTCTATAATCACTACAAAGTGCCAAAAAGAGAATATTCTGATGTCAGCAAATGATTGCCAAATAGGGATCTGAAAAGTACTCTATTTGTATTCAATTTGTACATTAATGGTGCGATTTTTCAAGTAATGTACATGGCACTCTACTTAATTGGGATGTGCTTAATCAGAAAAAATCATCTAATGGGACACTGTTCAGGGATCCATTTTAAACCCAGTGATAATTAATAGCAATGAGTGTTCATTAATGGTAACAGTAATTCTGCATACTGGGATGCTCTCAAATTATTTTGTGGTGACGACATCATTTGTGTCTCAGTCTCCTGGAGATCTGTTCTATTTGCTTCTCTAAGATCAGTTTTCAGTCTCTTCCTAACTATGCTGCTGACAGAAGGATCAGTAACCAGCTCACCACCGCCTGTTCCTGCTACTCTGTTGGCTGCTTATATGTAATGTTTGTTTTAGATTCCTCCCTGCTGGGGCAGGTAGCATGAATAATACCAGCTCTGAAGTCATTTGAAAAATCATTCTTGCTATTAAGAATACACTTCCTTTTACCTGGGAACTCAAGGGCTTTAAAAGTGCTCTGTGTTTAGGTATTGCTGCTCACTAGTGTTGGTGGTCTAAAATCATAAGTGGGAAAAGGTTTGTAGGGAAAGAGATTATTTCCATAAGAGTGACTTAATATCCTGCAGGATGGAAGATATGGAAATTTACAATTGAAACAGGGGCTCTGTGAAACCAGAAGAAAATGAGACATCTACCAAAGCATCTGTCGGTCTAATAAAAAGACTGATACTCCCTCCCTACAAACCTGCCTTGCTTTGTGTTTGGTAAAGCTCTGTGGGAAAAGAACAAGCAGTGCAGAGTCACACGACGGCTGAGCGGAGCCTCCCTTTGTTCTGTGATAGTCTAGCCGATCATTAGTGATCACTCTAGCATTTCCCAACTTGGCAAAGCTGGAGTCTGCCGCGGACAGCCCAAAAGGCTACCTGAAAAGCACAGCATGTGCAAAGCAGAATACAGGTGTGGGACACATTGGCACAACGCTATATTTTTTATTGGAGTCGTATGGTTTTCATCCAAAGCCAACCATTTGCAAGACTTTTTTATAAAACAGTTCCAGCACAACATGGACTTTGATTTTGATCTACATTTCTATCTGAAAAGAACAAAATGCACTTATTTTAAAATATCTTACTTTATTGGGTAACTCTAGATAGTTTCTGTGCCCATCCATCAACCAATTAACACAACATGCTATTAAAAGGTAGATTTGTATATACAGAATATAAAAGAATACACAAATTTTATGTCCTGCATAGGAAAACCAAGGATAGGATTCATTTGATTAAATAGAGGTTCCTACAGTGTAGACATCTACATCTGAACTAATCATTGTAGGCAACTTTTATAGCCAGTGGAGAGAAAGAGACTATGCCATATAGGAATAATTAAGAGAAAACAGGACTAATTTGCTTTCTAACCCTGTTATTTCAATGCTGTGTTCCGCATGAAAATTCATCTGAGAAAAGAGGCTCTTCTGTAGCATCTACGCACAATGAAAGAAGAAATCATATTTGCTGTGTTTCAGTTATACTGACTTGCATATGGTGATAGAATTTGGGGTCCACCCTAAAAGATCCTGGCTCATTTTTTCAGCTCCTATAGCAAAAGTTTCCATACCACAGCAACTTCTAATCAACCCCTCAGCTGGTCAGACCTACTAAGAGATGCCCATATCAGCTGACTCTAAGGTAAAGTCCCAAGCTAATGAAAATGAAATCAAGGAACCCTCTAAAAAAAAAGCTCCTGTAACTGGACTGCCCATCCTCATGGTGACTCTACGTTGCCAAATAGCCTTGTTTCTCTGTTTACTTCTTGGTCTTGGTCTTCCGATTGTTCACATTGCATGGAAGTTAGCCCATTTCCAGGCTCATTTCTGTATCTCTGTCCAAAACAAACCCTGATATAGTTCTGGGAATAGTTCAGTTGAGAAACTCCTTCTACCAGGCACTACGGCTGAAACTGCTCTGGGTTTGGTTCCCTGAGCCATGTCTGGGAATATAGTTCAGTTTCATGCCAAAAAACACTTCTGTGCTGGATTGCAATGCATTCCTCACTTTATTAGTTGAAAGAGCCCCTAAGAGTAATTATTATGTCCCAAGGCAGTAGGGGTCCTGGAGGAGGTGCAGGATTGAATGCGATGTAGTGAGGCAGTCTGTGATGAGGCCAGCCTGCTCTGAAGAGATGAGGACTCAGGTCAACCTGCACTTCACAGTCAGCACTAGGGACCACTTCGCAGAAGACCTGCCTTGAGCACCCTGTGGCAATGCTTTCTTCAAACAAATAATGAGCCAACAGTAACCTACACAGGACATCCGGACTTAGGTGTTTGTGGAGCTGCTAGAATTATATTTTTGGTTTTGCAGATTTTTTCTTCCCCAAGACAGCTGGTGTGATCTTGCATTCCCTGTTTTGGTGATTCTTTAAACTTGTTAACATAAGTTTATCAGGCTTCAAAAAGTACCACCTGGAGAGCTCCAAAACCCAGATTCCTCAGAAGGAGAGTTCAGTCATAATGAGAATACATGTTTGGTCCTGGAACAGGATTTAGAGAAACTACAAAGAGTATTTTTCCTTCAGTTAAGGTGAGCAGTAGGAATAATTAGTCATGAAGAGTTTATTAATGGTGATTTATTAATTTTGGCTAAAATATTGGCTTTAGCAGAGTCAGAGAACTTTTGCCATTGACTTCAAGGGAAGCAGGACTTCATCCTTTCTATACCTGAGCAGTATACAAGATTTAAGGGATGAGTGTCGTCTCAACTAATCGATGTCTGTGTTTGAGCTAAATTCTATCTGCTATTAAGGCACAGAAATAAGCATTTCCAGGATAAAATTCATCTGACCTATTTTAGATGTCTATCATTTAAAAGGATGAACTGCATCCTAGAAATGCCTGCTTCTTTTCATTTACAATAAAGCAAATATAAACTCCTAGCATAGATATAGGCATCTACATTTAGTCAGATGAATCCCACCCCAGTGTATCCATCTAAATACATTTCCAGTTTCCTTCCTCAGAGTGTGCAGTAAAGGAAATTCTGATTAAATTAACATCTCCATTTTTTTATGTTTGGCTACACACATCTTTTGGTGTGACATTCTATTTCTGTCTGATTAGTCATAAACATAATGTGAACAATATTTGTAATTTGTTTTATTAATAATGCATATAAATTATATATTTAATAAACAAATACACTAATACAAAACACTTGTTAAAATTGTGGGAATATATGTAAACACTAAAATATAAATATTAATATGTTTACTGGTGTCAGGAGATGCTCATAGTTATTACATTTTGCATACAATCACTTGAATGCCTATATACTATAGACTCAGCTCACCTACTGTTTACGCTGTCAGAAGCTGAAGATCCTCCGTGAAATATTTTATGTGGTAAATGACTTTACAGTTCTGATAAATATATATTTAATAAAGTCTGTACAGATGAACAAAGGCAGAAAGTTTAGCTTTGCTTTACGATGGATATGAAGTCATATTAGGCATGTGGTTGACTAGCTGAATGACACTTCTGTTTTCATAGTTTTGACTGAAATGTTCCATGCTTGCAGGGAGGGAGGCAAAGAAAGAACTGACTTACTGCTCTAAGGGGCGTATTTTCCTTACCTGGCTGTAAGATAGGCTTCCAGTTCAATATATTGCAAATTACTACTATATCATTTGCATCTCTCAGTGCAGTTCAGTATACTGCATGTTTTGGCCTCCTCCTATATGCACAGTGTTTACCCTGGTGCATTCTTAATGAAGTGGTGCAGTTACTTCTCGTTTAATTTGTCTCCAAATAAAAGACAATCAGGAATTTTGTTCTTGCTTTCATGCTAGAGTTTCAGTCAAATTCTCAACAGCAAAACTCCATTTTAGAAAATGCATGTGCAGTTACCTTGTCAGCAGTTTCTTTCAGCAGTGCCGACCAGTTGTATTCTTTTTTGTAAAAGAACAACAAATCTGTGGTTAGAAGGAAGAGTAGAACAAAATATTTCCTCTTTACATTCAGAATTTCATCATTCTCCGAGTCATTCATTTGTCTGAGTCTTTTTCACATGGCTTCACAGCAAGATTTTCCATACAAAAAAATTACCAATTTGGAAGGAATGATTTTAAGGTCTCCAGTACTTTATGTGACAAACTCTAAATGCAGTGTAAATTCAGATGATTGACAAAGAGAAAAGGGAATGAAGAGGAGCACTGCTGTTTCACAGTGCTGCCAAAGCCTCTCTTAAACACAAAGGCAAAAGTGTTTTTGAAAAAGTCTTTAAAATTCTTTTGGAAGGCTCTTTTGTTTCTGAAAGCTGTCAGGATTGCTAAGAAGATATTTCTGGAGCAACAACCAAAAGAGATTTTTTTTAAAAGTTTGAGCTTTGTAAATTTTTAAAAAATGAGACCTGAAAAATTTCCATTTCAAGTGCTATTTCATTTTAACCATAGTCCTTATCCACAACCCACACAAAGTAGCAGCAGAAAATTGCCTTGCCTGTAGTCTGGCCTCAATTCCAGAGAGGAAGAGGAGTGGCTGGAGAAGAGGTGGTTGCAGGAGGGGAAATATGCAAGGCCAGGAGACCATGGCCATGCTGACTTCTGAGAGAACCCTGAAGACCCAACTTGTCTGCCATGCAAATGGGGAGTCTGCAAGTAATCAACATGGCAGAAACGCTCCGTCAGGTGAGCTGGCAGCACGGTGCACTGTCGCAGGGAGTCTGCAGGCAGCCTTAATGCGATCTATACCTGATCATTTGCTGAGATTATGGTCCTCTGGAGAATCTCTTTCATAGGGATATAGATACAGACCATGAGTTGCTCATGCAGGTAAGTGCCCAATAAAATAATAAGTGAATTTGACAACTGACAACAAAGAGAATTTGACAACAACTTCATCAGTTGAGCTGAAGGGATGGCCAGACCACCAGACGGAAAAAAAAATGTATGATGACAGAGTTTATGCTGTGATTGAAGCATGCAACAGTGCATCAAAGCTTTATTGGCTGTGTTAAAAATAGCAGGTAGGAGTTGATGGATTTTATAATAAGCCACTCTGTGGTTACCAGCAGAGTATAACTCCCAGAGTTTTTTCATATGGAATTAACTATTCTCTCAGTTGTTAACCTTGAAAATGGCTGTGAAATGTTTTCGTACTCAGAGGTTCAGTATGGAAGTCACACTTTGACTATCAAAACACATCTTTATCCATAAAGCTTATAATACAGGGGTAAGACAAAGCAAAAGGACAAAAATATAATGCAAGAAGGTGATATTTTTAATCTGCAGACATCATTTATCTCCCAGTTTAGGTGACGTGCAAAAGTCCAACTTTGTGTTAACAAGACTTAGATCTACAATGGAGCCTTCCACAGAGGGAGGGAAAAGTCATGCCTTCACTGTTGCCCAAGCACTTGGCTTCCTGAACATCATCAGTGAGGCTCTCTGTATTGCCTCAAGCTATCAATCTGAGCAGGAAGAAGAAGGTGACCTTCCTCAGCTTTATACTCTGCCTTGGGTTTCTTCTTGTCTCCTTTATGAGGCTAATAGTATTATGGGTCTATGTCTCCAAAGCAGCCAAACAGCTGGTAAGCCACTGGGCTGCTCTGCTCAGGGAAGATGGTCTCAGGACAGGGCTGGATGCATCCAGTACAGCCTGCTCTTCTCTGTGGGGAGCAGCAGAGGCAAATAGCTAAGGCCCAGGGCCATGCAGAATTTCTTGACTGGAAGGTCTTTACAATAATGGAAGCTCATCAAAGATTGAGTGAATATTTTACTTCTTTCCCTTTGGAGACATGGAATGTGTTAGGGTGGCAATTTGCCTGCTCCTGTATCTAAACTGTTCCATAAAAATATTGGATTTATTCTCTTTGAGCCTACTGTAATACATGGCACTCAGCAGAGCTTAAATCTCCCTGGAAACAGTCTGGATTTTCCTGGCCCACAGCCAAGAACAGTGTGTGAGGGGAGACAAATTATCAGAAGATATTGAATAAAACTTCAGAATTACCTGTGTCTGTTTGGAAACTTGACAAATAATCCTCCTTCCATAGCCAAGGAGCAGGGGTAGAGTTCAGGCGCACAGATAAGCAGCAGGAGGGAGAAAGTTACTAGAAAACATCAAGTGAGAGTCCCTGTTCTTTTTTAGAAACCTTTTGCATTGTCCCCACAAGATTTAACTACAGGCTTTTATGATGCTGTTTGTCCCTGCAGCCCATGCTTTATTTTCCATAATCTGGAAAGCGAAAGTTATCTGAGATCCCCAGAAAAGCTCAAGCCCCATTTCTCAACTCAGTGAGGCCAGTGAAAGCTGTGTGGGAATATGTTTTTGCATTTGAAACTTGGCACATTTTTCTGCAGCTCATCAAACCTGCAAGGGGCAGAGGATCATATTATTCACATCCACAGAATGGCCTTCTAGGTACAGCTGATGCTGGTGTCAGGAACATGTTTTTTTTTCCCTCCCCCTGTTCACCTGTCAAGAAGGGATGGGAGAGAAAAAAAATCTGAATAGAGTGCAGGGCAGCCAGCCCCTGAAAGGAAAAGTCATGCCCTTGCTCAGCCTGGGAACGTAACCCAGCCCCACAGAGAGGTAATTAAGTTTTGGGAGCTCAGCAGACTGTGCATAATTATATTCTGAGGAGGATTACAGTCTTGTATGAATAATAGCATGATGCAATGGTAAGTGCAAAGTATATGCCTCAAACCTACAATCCACACTGGATGACAGATCCCTCTTGAGACCACCCTGCCTGCTATACAGATTAGCTGTCCCCATGGGAAGATTGCCCTACATGAATCAGCTTCCCATAGAGATCACACTTATTACCAGAGTTCAAAGATAAGTAACAAATATAGTTTTACTCCATCCATGAGATGGTGAAATGAAGACTTGCTAGTCCGAGGAATAAGCTTTTGAATGTGAAAGAGAGAAACGCATTGTTCATGCTGACTGCAACTTAACTTGTAAGCAGCCACCTCTTCCTCCTTTCCCAACTCTCAGCCAAGTGACCTACGCAATGGCAGGGACCCAAAACAGCTTTCTGCTGCAGCGCTGGCTTACCAAACAGGCAGCAGGACATTGCTCAGACTGTTTGTGGGCTCAATGCACAAAACCATATCTCTAGGCATGCTTTATATGGCAGATATGTACGAGACTCTTCAGGGCTTTCCTGAAGCTTCCCGTTCCCTTCCTCCTTGCCAGTGAACTTCAGTGAAACTCCTTGTACCACCTGCTTGCCTGCCGAGGAGCATAAAGAAACCCCTCTGAAAGGAGACCCTTCCGCATGCTGTGGAAATGGGCTATTGGTAGAAGTGACACCATATTACATGAGACCCCTTTGACTCAATTAAACAGACAATAAGATATTCATGGGCTTGTTCACCCTGTTCAGCGACTGGCTTACTTCCGATGGTGACTACAGTGGTTAACCCTTCTCACGTGGCCAGGTTTCTCAGGTCTCTGGCTGACAAGCGGGGGGGACTGAAGTCAGGGCAGCTGCCGAGGTTACCCACCCCCAATTGCCTGTCCTGCTTCTTCTGTTTCTCAATTGACTTTTGAACCCTGAAACTTACAGCCCAAAGAGACACTGATTGACAAGTAGCCCTGACATCTGTGACATGATAGAGGGCAGCCAGTTGTGAGGACACAACCCATCCTGGCCTCAGCTGTCCCAGTGACCCACTGTCTCCCCACAATATTCTTTCTTATATCATTAAAACTATGAATTGCATACAAAGTTTTTGCAACATCACAGAAACCTGGTGGTGTTTGAGGTGTTTTTGAGAGCAGATATGAGATATAAGCACAGAGTTATGGGAGGGGGCTCAGAATAGCATTTCCTCTTTATTTTGGAGGGGATGTCAGAAACAGCTTCTTGTTTCAATGCTTTGGATAGGAGAAATTTATATGATGAGTTTTGGCAGTGGAAGTACTGTAGGTTTTTTTCCCTCATGAAACATAACCCTTGATTAATTCCTATTTATGGTTACATGTGCAAACAACAATTCCAGCTTCATCTTTTGCCTCCCACTAGTTTATTCAGTGGCTCCTTATCTACCCCACCAGACTTGAATGAAGATGACCCCAAAGAGGAAAGAGTTACATAAAGAAAACCTTTGCCTTCCCTCAGGAAACAAACAAGCATGCAAACTAACAAACAAAACTGAAAACCCCCACAGATCATGAAGACTAGATGTGTGGTATGTGATCTTTTGCTTATGCTCTGTCAAGCTGTGTAAAACTAGAAGGTGGAGCTGAGAAAGACAGGAATATTGCAAGTGATGTCTCTAAACCAAGCAGGAGAGATGGAGCAGGTGAAAAGGTCAGACCTTTTTCCTTCAGTGACAACTTTTGCCATGGGAGAAAAGACTTTAGAGGGATCACAGAACAGGAAAGAAGGCAGCCTGGGAGACACCAGCAAGAAGTGGACACAGAGGTGATGGAGCTACAAGGAGGGAATGAACAAGCAGCAGGAGAGGACAAGAAAAATGCCTCTGACACAGGAGTATGGAAAATGAGGAACAAGGGGAGGAAGTAGCCCCTTCCACTGGTGGGGTTGGGCATGAGAAAATAAACACCATTTCTTGACACCATTACTGAAGCCAGCTAAGTCAATATAAATTCATTTAGGGGCATTCATTTAAATATACTGGCATTGTTTGTGCATGTAAACAGGCTTTTGGAATTACTTTGGCTAGACGGGAATTTCAAAGAAGGAAAAGAGCAGATATGTGCCTAAACTGTTACTTTTAAGTGAGTTCTGAGCGTCTAGCTCTACGACACCTTTGAAAATCCTTATCTCAATGCAGTTGGCCCTGGCCACCTGGCTGATCTGCTGCTCCAGTCCATGGGCAGGAGCCTTAAAGAAAGCTTTAGTATAAAATAATGGTTTAGTTGTCAATGAGTATGCTTTCAGGGGAAAGTTGTGGGCAAGCTTATGACTTAACAAATAGAAAGTGCAGCCCTTTGACAAATGATCTGGGTAATTAAAGGTGGCAGGGGCCTAAAATAGAAGGGTGGGGCTAAGTGCCAAAAAGTAAATAAAAATCTGAATGACAAAGTGTAGGTGACGTGCTTTAGTGAACGTGTTGAGTTGAGTTGTATTGAATAAAGCTTCTAGTTAGACACCAGGAAAAAACACTCTGCCTGGTCAGCACATAAAACATGTTGCACAGTCATCTTAAGTATCACAGACCAATGATAAAAAACATACATACAAACAAACAAAAAAGCCTCAAAACCAAAAAGTGTAATGCAGTCAATTAATCAGGTTTATCTTGATAAACATAATAAAGGATTTATCTTGCACAGAAAGGTTTTGCTTCTAAAAAGAAAAAGAAATAAGAGGAACCATCAGAGTCCTTGGCAAATCTCAGCAAAGTGATTAAACCACTAGGTATAATTCCATATAAACATAGAACACTGTGTTTTAGACATTTGCTGCAACTGTATTTCAGGATACAGAAGGTCATTATTGTTGAGGAGCTACTTGGGAAGCACAGATTTAGACCACTTGTGTCTATAAACATTTTAAAACCTAATAGTTTGCATAAACAGTGATGATAGACTGCAGCAACTGCTGGACAAGTATCGGAAAGTTTTTTGACTATGAATAATACACTGTGAAAAGGTTCAGAAAGGAGTCATCAGCAAAAGAGGGAAGTGAGCAGAAATTTTAAGTGCTGGATACACATGCATTGCAGTTAGTCATTAATGGCAGAATAAGTCCCTACAGCGACTAAAGTGGACTAAAGCATCATGACATGTTACAGTGGTGATTTGTGATGAATTCTCTGATGCATTTAAATTAATAAGTCAAAAGAAATAAATATGTACTCCAATTTCTTAAAAGATGAAAAACTAGCCCGGTTTATCTTGGCATTTGTATGTGAGTGACTGAAACACAAAAATGGATCTGTACAAATATGTGTTGAAATTAGTGCCTCTATAAGTAACAAGTGAGACTTCCAAAGTGTTCAAAACCAGAGAAACATAAAAAAAAGATGAAATGGATTATCACTTCATGCTATACTGATAATAAAATTATTGATCCATTTTACAGTATCAGTCAGTACTTCTCAAAGACGGCTTGAAGGATTTCCTTTAAATATGAGGTGAGTTTTCCATTCTTTAGTTCAGATAAATCATGCACAGGAGTTTTATCAATTACATTTTCAAAGAACCAAAATTAAATGGAAAACTGGAAATTTAGAGAATGTCTCTGAACCACAGTTTTTTTAAACACTGAAAAGTGTGTTGAAGCAAAATTAAGACATCCCCTCAACCAGCTCTTTTGGAAATAAAGGTCCTTTAGCTTATGTTCATGGAATTAGTGAGGAAGCTTTCAATAAGTGTTTGCTGTGTACTTGACATCGAATGTTCTTTTTAACACGGTCTGTGCACCTGCATTTTATGTGCAATAAGCATTACAAACCTCTCAAGACAGATGCTCTAGACAGAAGGGAGAGTTAAGAGGGAAGAAGAAACTAGATTAAGAGAGAAATCTTTTGTTAGTTTGCATGCAAGGGTGAATTCAGTGAGTCCTATGCTTTCAGCCAGTGTAAATCACCATCGTTCCAATGACCATCGTCCAGTGACCGCAGTTTAGAATCCAGCCCTTTACTTTTTGTAGCATCTCTGCTCCCTTAAAACAGTGATAGTGCACCCAAGAGGGCTATGGGATGCTCTGGGTTGGCTGGTGCAGTGTGCCTGCTTTGTGCTACATCCCAGTCAGATTTCCCTTACAAAAATCAGTTTATTTAGCCCAGAAAGATCACCATAATGTAAGGGGGAAACTGTGGCAGTTTAACAGTGTGGGAAGCTCCTGTGTTACTGCCCTTCTGCTTGCCACTGGCATATGGAGTGGGAAATGGCCAAAGGAAGAGGGCATGTTTGTACTGGGCATATGCTGCAGCAATCACCAGCCCATGTTTCCGTCCCCCTAAGGCTACCAGCCATTAAAACAAAGCCAAAGCAACTCTGTTTATCACAGAATCCTGCCTTCCAAAGGTGCTCCTCATGCCTGGAGGTTTTCTAAAGGAGAACTTCATGCCTATTCCCATATCCCTAATATGCCCCATGCTATAAATGTATAAGGATTTCCCTCAAGAGATTCATATGCAGGCAAAAGTAGTGTTTTACCAATTAGCATTATAGTGCTGGGTTTAAATAGCTTCTGTTGTTTACAGATGGACTGTCAAGACTTTTGCTGGTGTATGTCTATTTTTAATAGCAGCATAATCAATTAAATTGACTACATGTGTTCAAAACTGCTATGAGAAGCCTATTATACAAATACAGTACATTTAAAAAACCCCTTAATGGGAGTTACTCATTGAGAACCAAAATAAAATGCAGAGTACCATGTGCCATGAAGACATTATTCATTCATGACAACATGACTTTGTCTTTGATGAACTCTATACTGTACAAAGAGAGCCACTGAAAAGTTACATGTGGTGGCACAGTAGGGACTGGTGCCGACAGTGAAAATATAGTAACCACTAAAAAGCGTTTCAACTGTAACTGCATCTGTCACACACAGCTTTGGTGGGTTTGGCGGAAACTCTAGGAGAAAGAAAATACTTTGGCATTACTAGACCATCTGTGGGAGCCATGTGTTTTGCAATAGCTGGTTTTTAGTCAGAACCAGAAATCTATGTCAAGTACAAATGCTAAGGCAGCCAACACAGATACAAGGCAGCAGCTTTGGGATTCAGATCATGGGGTGACATGGTGCAGGTGGAATACGCTCTGCTGAGATTCCTAATGCCCAAACACATGAAATGTTATCACGTAGAATTAGGGTCCCTTCCTTCCCCACCATCACCAGACATTTTAAGAATCAATTTAGATTTTGCTGGCCTTCTTTCTCCAAACAGGTGGATGGATTAGGTTGGTTGGTTAACTGAAAGGAGCCATAAATAGGAATGCATTAGAGAAAGAGAGAGATTGTAATAGCATGCATTGTAAAAACCTCAATTTATACTCTGATTAGCTAAAACTCATAGGTTGCCTCACTCACTGCAGGGCAGGAACAGACCAGGGTGCTGACTGAAACATCACTATTCTAATATCCCCTTCCAATAGAAAGCAAAGGAAGGACAGGGAAGGAGGAATAGCACACACAGGGGTGTTGGTCGTGTCATGCAGCCAGGACATACTACTAGTTGCAGAGCTGGGAGCTGGAAAGTACTCCTTGGGCCCACAGTTTATCGGTATCTAGAGCCAAGTAAGGGGTTGGCTATATTCCACTCCTGCGGAGACCCTCAAGTCTTCCTGAGGTGGATTCCTATGCAGCTGAGCATTTGCAAGAGCTTAGTTAGGAACTGGATAAGAGATAAACAGCATAGCCCTCCCAGCACCCAGCTTTCTGCACTGTGACTGGTGAGACCATGACTTTCTACATGCCTGACTTTTCCTGGTGGAGGAGAACAAAGAGTTTGTAACAGACGTGATTTGTCACATGTTGCCACTGTAAAGATATCTAGCAGATATTGCCTCTGCAGGTTGGAGAACACTGAAGGAACACACTGTGATTTTCATCAGTATGCTGTCACTCAAACTAAGTAGTTCTGAGAGAGAATTCTGTGCCTGTTGCTGACTTATGAGTAGTGCATAGTGAATATTCTAAATCCACCTCATTTTGATTTCATATATATGTGTCTATCTGTGGCTTGATATATTCTAGCCCTTGCTGAGTAAGTATGGCTCTTAGAAGAACTTTGGCTATGCCAGACCTTATTAATAGAAATTAGAAATTCTTTTTCCCTTATTAGGCTGCAATGTTCACTTAGAATGTGGCATTTCTGTGCTCACTTCTGTCATTAATTTAACTCACTGGAATATTTGAGAGACATACAAACACTTATAGTCTGCAAAAACAAGGGAAGTGAATATGCCTCGAAAGCTAAACAGATCTTCACAGAATCTCTGTCTCAAGTTTTCCCTCAGACATGGCCACAAATGTGCTCTCCAAGATTCAGCATTCTCCACAGTGTCACATAGATCATGTGCCTGATCCGCTACCAAATTAGCCACACCACAAGGGCTGCAAGTGCAGATTTAGAGATTAGTCAGTAGGGAGGTCCCAGATCCTGTGTTTAGTAAGGAAGACAAGAATGGATCTTGTATCACGTGTTAAAATGGCCAAAGCTTTACCTTCAGGAAATCAAGCTAAGGGAAAGCCTAAATAAACTTTATTGATCCTGTCATATATGTCATATATGCACCTGCCAGTAATCACCACCTCCATTTTACTTGGATAGTCCAAGGCAT
Organism: Dromaius novaehollandiae; assembly: GCF_036370855.1. NCBI lineage: Eukaryota > Metazoa > Chordata > Aves > Casuariiformes > Dromaiidae > Dromaius > Dromaius novaehollandiae. Next base: position 152,080,173 of record NC_088098.1, read on the forward strand.
CTAGCTTTCATCCAGGATAAAAGGGTAATGGAATGGAAATTAAGAAAGCTTGCTTAATACAGGTTAGAGCAATTTTTATAATGTGTTCCTTTGCACCTAATGTAGGGAGATATAAAATGCCAGAATAATTGTTTAATTGTAAAAGAGGAGTCCAGACTTCATTCTAGATAGGATAATAACTAAATCTTGTAGACACATGTGAATGCAGAAAGGAGATTATATCAGTTATGCATATAAGTAATTTAATATGGAGTAAAATATGTGAGCAAGCAGTTGTGGGGAAGATGAAAAGTCACATTGCATAAAAGTGCCCAGCATTACTTTGTGAATTAGCAATGCTGTGTGTCATTCAACTGTCAGAAAGAATCAAGAATGTCACTGTGACAAATTCTTCATAGGCATTACGGAAGGTTCTGCTGTGCTTGAGATTAATTCAGCTGGCTTCCAGTGAGCATTCATAATAACAGGAAGAGGTTTGCAGAGCAAAAACACTTTCAGATATTTACCTTTAGTGTATAATCACTATTCCAGTGCAAAATCCTGGACATATCTAATACCAAACCTGTGTCAGCAAACCTGGATTTGATGGCAAACAATTAACATGTGCAAAATATATACATTTAAAATTCTGTGTTGCTTTTTGGTTTCGATAAGCACTATTCAATGCTACAAGAAAAAAAAACCCAGAACCTCCCACTGCTCACTAGTAGGAGAGAATCAAATGCACTTTCTGAGGTTACGAAAGGCGTACAAGTGGGTGCGCATATGAAACATGCTAAATTTTACTTCTGAAAGTTTCCCTTCATATCACAAAGAGAATGAAAACTGAAAGAATTGCTGCAATATTGCAAGAGAATATTCTTAGAATTAAAAATATGCTGTCCAAAATTTACAAATATGGAAAATCTCAATTAAATTCAATTGTTGACCAAAAATGGATGGGAAATACTCAAAGTTTTCTTTGTGCTTTTCAGCAATTTCTATTTTAAGTGTTTTCATCCATGAATGAAAATGGAAGCACACAGAAGTCCTATAAAAAATTAGTAGGAAAATTCAATGCTAAGTGGAGCAGATCTGCTGAAAATGGAAAGAGCCATGTTCCACTCTCAGCTTCATCCTTGTAATTTCAGGGTAATATTGTTGAACACAGTGATATTTTTCTGGATTTATATTAATGGACCTATGCTAGCAGAGCAAACCTTGACCCAGGAGATTTCAATATCTGTATATTCAGGAAATCAAGATATTGGAAACATCAGCTGTGAACAGCAAGGCATGACTTTTGCAGTTGTAGTACATCATTATTCAGTCCCTCTGAGACAGTCCACAAATGAAAGTTATAAATGATAATGCATTAAAATAAACTGACAGTGCTGCATAAAAAGGTGGCAAATATTCTGCAGTTAATGCACTTTCTTAAGGTTATCCAGGTTGATTTGTCCATGGTAAATGTGCCATGGACAAGGGGCAGTTGAAACACTTCCTGGATATTTACTTATTTGGAGTACCTTATGCCATATATAGCCTCACTGCTTATCAAATATGAATAGAGGTGGCAGATTCCAACTTAGGTCACGTTCTTTCACTGGGGTTATTATCACTGCATTTTATCTCTAAAGAAAATAAATCAGTTTTTTAAATGATAGCGAATTTTTATCTCAAAATTATTTGTTGTCTGTTTAAGCTGAAGGACAGAAGAATGTGTCTATCTTTATTTATTTGTTCTGTTATGTAGCTAATGCTTTTATTAGCTTATAAAAGTCAGTCATGACCCTTTCTTTCACTGAAAAGACTAATCAAGGATACAGTCACTAATGAAGAAGAACTTTCATTATCTGAGCTATCTGGTTCCATTACAGCTCCAAACATAGTTTCAGTTTTAGAGTTTGTGCTTGGGGTAAATCATACAACAAAACAGCAGTTGTCATTTTGAACTACACTCTCATAAAGGAGCCTTCACTGAGCCTTTGTTTTAATAGCCATAATAATCAAAGTCACAGGTTTGCAAATACAGTCGGGTAATGATTGCACAAAAATAGAACCTGCTTTTACAAAATAGAAACTACATTGTTTTTTCTTTATTAAGAAGTGTCTTTCCTTAAACTTTCCAAGGCAGAATGAGGCATTTCCTTAATAACTGCCTGTATGTCTGCTGTGTTTTACGGTTCTGTCATGCATGTGTCTGCTGACAGTATCCTAGCCAGCTAGAACCAGTTTCACTCTAAGCTCTCTGAAATATACTCATCTTAGTTATTTAGTGGGAAATACAGAGGGGTAATTAGTCCTTGAAATAAATCCATTCTAGCACCTACTATTTGGTTTACTAACGATGAAGATCATGAACATATGGTGCATCTGAATTGTATGTGGAAACATACATTCCAGAAAATCAGTGTTATCTTCCTGACCAATGTAACTAGCTGATATATGTTATGAAAGCCAAAATACATGGATAAATTTACAGCTATCCAGAGGTGGCAGCTTCCGGGCTGATGGATAACAAATACAACATGTCCTATTTCAGTAAGTGGAAGGTGCACAGCTTTCTTGTCGATCAAAAGTGAAATCAGAGTGTTTCTGGCCACTTGATAGTCTAAATCAGAAATCAAGTAGAATTATGTAATTATTACTATTAATTGATAATAATTACTATTGATTAGTAATAATTACTATTATTAGATTTTGATATTCAGTGCAAATGGTCATAACTGCTAACTTTTAAAAGTCGCCCTGTTAATAGTTATGAAGACAAGTTTTGCATGGTTGGACTGGGTTGAATTACATTTTGATAAGAAATTATCCCTTTTTAGAGTTGCAGCAGGGAGGCAACAACCTTATTCTACTGATGATGTGAGGGTGGATGTTATCTGAAGAGCACATGTGCATGTAATGCCCATTTCACCAATAGGTGTACTGTATGTACTGAACCAGAAATGATGTGGGACTAAGTTTTGTGGAATTTCTGTGCATAAAGAAGCTCCTGAAAACAAAGCTTTTGACCTTGTGAGCCTCTTGAATCTCTCTGAAAGAAAGGAATGGAGCTAACTTCATGCAGCTCCATTTTGATCCTTCTCATGCTGTTTACCTGAACCATGGGTATACAGACAACTCTGCTGAATATTTAGCAGATGTATTTGCATCAGAATGAATCTTTTGTCCATAAATAGGAGCATATTTCCTGGCAATGCTGTTAGCTACATTATTCTAAGTTACATTCATGTATACTAAGTACATTCATGTCTGGAGGCTGACTTAATGGGGCCAGAGATGGAGACAAAAGCTTGCTAATGTTGGGATTCATTTTCTACTGTTTTCCTGATCATATTGCTACACAGAAAGTGTAGAAATTGAGAGAAAAAGAGAGGGAGAGTCTGAAGGGACCATCTGGCTCAGAGTCCTGGCCTCCAAAATCTTTCTATATAAGACATTTAATTCAAAAGTACCTGCGATTACTCTGTATCTCCTACTTGTTGCAATTTATTTTAATTTTCCTTGCATAGTTTCTTTTGTATTTTCAGTTTCTGTACATTCTAACTATAAAAATATAATCTGATTGCAAATCCATTCCTTTTCTATTTTTTTTCCAGGGGGATTGTAGTTTTTCTTTACCATTTTTTCCCCCTTACTTAGTAAAAACTCCAAGTACTGCACTTCAGTCCTAAAGCAATTTCATCCCCTTCCCACTGAAATTCTTATAAACTAATTTCCTCTGTTTCTTTAAGCTTACCTTAGAAGATCATACTTTGTCCTACTCTTGTCAATCCTTCAGTTAAAAAATAAAAATCTCTCACATTTGCACATCCCAGTTTACTTTCTCTGAGCATTTCTGCTATGACTTCCTTGCTGCTCATGAAATCCAAATCTAAAATAGCATCATTGTTTCACTGGCTATTTTTAAAGCATTTTGTTAAACATAAAATACGACAAATAGCTGGGCCTTATCATCCTTGGTACTGTGTGGGGTTTTTGCTTTTTCCCCTCCAGTATTTATTTGTGAAGCTGAAATTTCTTTTAATGATAAAGTTCCTTTGTATGTATTTATCTCAGAGTATTAAGCTAGGTCCATATTCAGTGCAGAAAAGTCTGTAATATTGCTTTTAGCAGTCTTAAGGCTAATCTTTATCAAAAAAGATTCAATTTTTATCCTACCTTATTCAATTTTATCTATCAGTTACTTACTTAATATTCAGTGCAACAACCTCCCTTATTTCTCTTTACTGTCAATATAACAATGCTTTCATTCCAATCAGCACTACTGTTCCACCATTCTCCCATTTTTTCTGCAATATCTTGTTTCACAGTCTTTACCAGGAATCATACAGCTCATTTTAGCAGCTTCCACCAACCCATATCTGAGCTCCTAGCTAGAATATGTATGCTCTTGTATGTTCCTTTACTCACTCCTGAATCTTAGTATATAATCTTTCAATCATAGAATATAGATTGTTTCAGCCCCTCACAATATCTGTACAGAGTATAGAGATTATCTGAGTCTCTCTCAACTTTCTCCTCTTATTACCTTATTAAAGATTTATACCCTTTTGGAAAAATCATCTTAAATTCAATCTCAGGAAACTATTCTGTCAGCCACTGAAAGGGAGACTGTCCCTTGAGAAAAGCCCCTGCCCATGAATGTTTCCTGGTAGTTGAACATACCTTAATCACCAGGAAATCACCTATTAGTCTTCAAAATCTTGAACCACTTTGCCCTTCTCTCAGGATAGGAATAATCCCTCAGCCCTCCATTCTTTGGCTATGTTTTCCAAGCAGATTATATAGTTCATTGTCTATAGCAAGAACTTTGCCATTTGCTGTGTTTGATGTGAAGAGCAATGTGGCCACTTTCCCCTTTTATGTCCATTTCCTCTTCAATTCTGAGCCTACCTCATGTGCCTTTGCTCCCAGCAGGCAGCACCTTTTTGATTCCCCTTTGTATCAGGCCTGCTTATTTCTCTTAGTAGTGAGGCTCTAGTGATATGCTGACGCTAACAAGAGAAAAGTCTATTACTCTTTGGTATTCTTTCTCCTGCTCTTTTTTCTTTCTGCGCTTCACCCTGCCTCACAAACATTCTTCTGTCTTTCCTGGACGCTGTCTCTGAAGAAAGCCATTGTCTCGCTGTCTGTTCATTTTCAGCTGGTTGTTCTTTTCTTCTTTCTTGCTATCCTATTATATTGTGCTGCCAGCTTTTTTTCTTAAGAGACTGAGCTTGCTCCAGTGTTTGAGTTCCCTTTCAAACAGCCATTCTTTTTTCCCATAGTGATATACTTTCAGTGTTCCCCTTTCTTCTGTGGGGATTTTTCTACTGGATCCTCTTGTATGCCAGGTAACTGCTAATCATCTCAGACTTTCTTTCTATCACATCCCTAAAACTCTGATTGAAGTCTATCACTGTCTTCATTCACATTTCCAGGACCTGAAACTTCTCCTCCAGGACCTGTGTCAGGAAATATCTTGTATGATGAACCAGCTCTAAAGAGGTGTCAATCCCACAACTCCTACATCAAGTCATCTCCATGGCCTGTGCCATATTTGGGATTGCCATTGTTGCTGCAGTAGCTGCCATCTTCATATACCTTAAGATTTCCTAATATGAGAAGTTCCACCTGTTCAGTCTGACTCTGCTAATGGACAAGCAAATTCTTGTCTGCTGCACCGTTGACAGAGTACTCTGCATTCCTACTTTTTAAAGCTCTCTGCTGGAGATGGCCCTGCCCTTAATTTGGCTGAGACAGGGACCAGCTTCTTATTCCTTCAGCCTTTGCATACTCAAAAAATCACACACTCTCTCATGGTCATCACCAAAATTTTCTACAAAATAGAAGCTACTTTTAAATAAAACAGCCAATTAATTGACTACTCCAGTAAACAAAATCTTCTCTAACAGCAAGATTAGATTAAGCCATGATTTAGCTGACAAAATTTGTGACATCTAGCCATGATTTTTTAGAATTAGCTAAATTGCATATTCCAGGTTTAAGAGAAAGCATACAGTAGATTAACTGTGTTTACAATATGATAAAGTGATAAAAAGGAATATCATCTGAGGCTCAAAACAGTAGCTTTAATTTATGGAACAGAGGTGATTTTTTTATCCTCCAGTGGTGTTAGTGCAATATCTTGTTCAGTTTTGAGAACCTCCTTGCTAGACAGATATTCACAGTAGCAAGACTTTTTTAAGGAACAGAAGAAAATCATCAAAAGTTAGAGGAACTCTTGCACTTCAAGAGATTTTTTTAACACCTAAGTATTTATTTCCCTTCCAAATGATGACCCATGAGGGTTGCATGACAGCAGGTGATGAATAAGAAGTCTTGGGATAAACTGAAAAGTGTATCATTTTAATAAGAAGATACTGCATTAATTCACTCTAATACTGGCTACATGTTATGGGAAGTCTAATGCAAAATATAAAAAATTGTAGACTCATATTGATTTACAGTTTAATAGTATTTCATCAGTGTAACAGTAGGAAAATTATTCCTTTAGAGTTGATGCTTCAGTAAGATACTGGATATGAAGCTTTTGTCCTTCAAGATTTAATGGGGAAAATCCACTTATCCCTTTGATCAATCATGGTTGACTTAGTCCTTTTTTGTTCGAGTCTTTGAAAATCCATCTGTATAACTTCCATTATGCTGCTAATACCTTTCAGACTTTAAACAGATTGTGGAAAAAAGAAGGAAGATTTCTTTCAGTTCTCAGTACTATCAAATTCACTGTGCTGGTTAGTAATAGCTTAAGAAAATTAATTGGGAGGACTTTATGAATCACCGTCAAATAACATAGCATAATATAATTTAAAATGATAATACTAAGTTGCATATTTATCGTCTTGCAATTTTCATAAGACTGTTTTAGAATAAAATAGGAAGTTCTTTCTTAAAAAGATTACAGCTTTAAACATACTTCTTACTGCAGGGATCCAAAAAAAGTTAAGATGACAACACTGTTGGTTTTGCAAGCCTTCAGTTTTATTTTTTCCCTTTTGCACCAGAGACAGGGAATCTTTTACCAAATTTTGGGAAAAAAACACTAGCAAGCCTAAGCTGTTTTGCTTTTTTCCAAAAAAAAAAAAAAGAAAAGCTTCATGAAACCCTACAACACAAGGTGACTAGAAGCAAGAAATGGAAAATAATCTTTACAAAATAGTCAGCATTTGTTAGGGCAGTTAAAAAAAAGAGAACTTCAAAAAGCAGGGGTTAGATAATAAGACTCATTGCAAACAAATGGACATGATAAACCCAGTACGATTTTTCAAGCAGAAGAAATTGCAAAAACTACACTCCGCTAGCTGTGTCTATACGCAGTCTCAGGAAACTATGCATAGCCTACATGGAAAGCTGCTTAGGCTGTGCTGCTACTGATATCGAAATATCTGTATATACTGATATGCCAGCTAGTTAAATTAAAGCTACCTCAGACATCTAAACACAATACTAGCAGTCCTCCAATTATAGTGTTGATACATCCTAGACTGAGAGATAAAACAAGTGAGAGTAATTCAATATAAAGAGAGTCCAAAAACATTTTGATGTGCCAGCCTCGTTGGTAGAAGCCAGCACAGTGACCTGGCAGAACTATATCAAAAAGCCCATCTGGCAAGCATCAGACCAGACAATGTGCCTTAAAAGGCTGACCAAAGAGTGGGCATGAAAGGTATAAGAGAGTGGGGACTAGCTGAAGACCATGCCATTAAAGCACATACTGAAACAAAAATGTAAAAGAAAATACCTGAGCAGAAAAAAAAAATTTCTGAGGCAAAATGTTAATGGAGATTTGGACAACATCAGCAGCCCTTAGTTACTTTAAACTCGCTCCTTTTCTTTTTTGTTTTCAAAGGGAATTTGTCAATGTGGGAAATAAGTGGGAACTTGAGTAAGGACCTTGAGGTTTGGCCCCTGGAAAAGACAGTATCAGTGTTAGCAGCCATGAGTGAATTATCCACTGCTAAGTAAAGATGAAGTACTTTATCTGCTCATTATGGGCCTGTACTGATAAATGACTGTGTAATTAAAATGAAAATTGAGTCCTGTGCTGCACTTGCTCTGGCGCAAAGAAGCATGCTGAGGTGGGAGAAGTCTTCATGCTCCTGTGACTGGCATAAGGATAAATATCCGTTCTCAGCTCATCACATCCAAGTTAATCATTTGATCATCTTCCTCCCTATAACTTCCTTCATTACGTGCTGTGAGATCAACAAAAAGTGGAGGAGCAAAGTGTTTCTAACAATAAGGGATTTTGCCAGGTGGCCTTAAAGTCTGATATTTCAGTTACATTGGTGTAGTGATTGGATAGCAGCACTAACTGGTGAACCCGTATCAGATTTATGTCAGTAAAACAAAGAGTGACCCCTTGTGTACTTAAAACACAGGAAAATGGAAGTTTGGGAGGAAATTTATGGTAAAATAAAATGAATCACATTGAAGTAAGTGCCCGATATAAATAAAATATAGTAATAATGTTGTTATAACAGTGACAGTCTAAGCATATAAGCCAATCTAGGTTTACAGGGAAAGGTAAAAGCTTTTACTGGACCAATGAGATCATTGGGAAAAAAACAGAGAAGCTTTTAGGCACATAACTCCTTCTTTACTTCAGAGTTTGGTAGTTGGCACACAGACTGGACCATTGCAGAAATAATTAAAAGAGCTGTGTTTAGGCAATTGATCTCATCAAGCATTAACAACAGTTACAAATATATATAGTCCTCATAGTTAGCAAGAAGGAAAGCTCTTTAAATCTTGTATCACTGGCTAGAAAACGCTCTCACACTCCAGAAATCCTTAATAACTAAATTGATTTAAACCCAAAATTCAGCCCAGCTGAAAGTTCGGGTTTTTAATGTCTCATACTACTGGACTGTTTCCATATTTTTACAAAGTTTCCATGCCTTTGAATTATTCAGTCACTTTCTGTCATATGTAGAATATCAACAGGTTATTGCTTTACCCAGCTCCCAATTAGACACTAGCTTTTCTATAGCTTTCATTTGGATCAAGGAATGTGAATTACTAGTAAACAGAAATAGTCAGCCTTCATCTGGTTGGCAACTTAATGCCAGAACCAAAAAACAGAGTTAGTAGGATGCTAATATGGAGAATGAAGAATATGGACTGAGGAAGAGGTATATAAATATCTTCATGGATGGAATGAAATAGGACAGTGGGAGAAGACACAGAAAACAACTGGAAATGGGGAATGAGGGTCATTAAGAGAACATCTGTGTCATGGACAACCGTGTTGAAACCTATCACAGACCAGAGCTACTAGGTCTGGGCAGCACAGAGAAACACTGTAGTGATACTACCCTGGTTCTGAGAGTGGTCTTCTGGCTGCATGAGGTCATGATTCCCAGGCTGTTAAACCCTACTTCCTGGGTACCGGTCTGCTCATCACTACCTATTCCTGAGCTACCATAGTCTCCACTATCCAAAACATTACTGTACAGCATCTTAGTGTAGGCATCTTTCAGGTATATTTAGCTAAAGTGAATATTATGGGGCTGAGGAGGGAGGAAGGGGCTGCTTTGGAAATACAGGCTGTTCTAAAGTGCAGTCTTTATCCCATATCCCATATGATATCCAGGAAAAACATAGCTAACTTTATCCTTCTTCCCCATGCTTTTCCCTCTTTCTTCACATACATATCGAATATGGGATGTCAATGGGAAACTTTGTGCTGAGGAACTTAATATGTACTAATGAGTGTAGTGCTTGTTATTATGCAATAAAAAATTGCAGGGAGGAGGCTGGGACACTCCTAAATTGCAGCTGAAACTGAACACAATAGAAACTGCTCCTTGATTTTACAGGGTGCAGTGTGGCTGAGCTCTTTGGTGGTAGAGAAGATGTGCAAGGGGACTCCATTTTCTCTTCTGACCTGGCAAAGGACTCTTTATGATGGATCCTGGGAATCAACATGATGATGCAATGGTATTAATTTTCACCAAAAGACAGCAAAAATCCACTCAGACATAGACCTGTGCAGGAGGAGGAGAAGTGGGCTGCTGATTGACTCTGATCTCTTCTCTTGCTGGTTTTACTCTGTGCACTAAAAGCATTTTCTTGACTTACATCAGTGGAAATAAGAGCAGATCTATTTGATGCTTTTTCTCTCATCTGCAGTATCAGTGCAGTCCAACATCATTGTTATCCTGGATCTTATCAGTTGGTAGGGGTGATTTCTTGGTTTACTAAACAATATGCAATGTGAAATTTAAGCCCTTATGTAACATTGAAATTGTTCCAAAGACTTTTAAGGGAGTAGAGACTGCTTGAAGTAGAGTGAATATTGGACCCATATAACATTTTGTCACAGGAACAATATTGATACAAGGCTGAAAGCATTAGTGTCAGGCAAATCTGTGGGAAACTGAAATCTGCATAATGTTGTAAAGTAGTAAATTGTCAGGAGAGGTTCATAGTCTCTCTTTAGAACACTTTCAATATTTTCTCACTCAAAAATGGGTGTTAGAAGATAAAAGTCGTGTCCAAAATGCTTGCCAAACATTGCACTAGGAGCTAAATGGTCTGTTGTATTGTGTACTAGTGAGTCACTGAGTAACAACAACACGACACAAAATTATTCTAATAAAATGTCTGTAAGAAAGATGACTTTGAGAACTTTAGTAAGCTTTTCGTCTTACAGAAAAAAACTGACAATGGTATCTACAAATTATTTTTTCACACATTTTCATTTCTACTGTGTCTGGAAATGTGTTAATATTTTTTAATAACTTTCATTTAATCTTAGCTATTTTACACATATTCAATGTGCAAAATGCCATAAATATAAAGGTGCTTGGGGCAGAGGATCAAGATTGTAAGGAATAGGGCCTTTTGTTGTGCAAATGACCTGTGAAGAATATAATTCTGACCAGAAGGTTTATAGATTAGCCCCAGATTAGTTTTCCAGTAATGAATGTAAAATAAATAAAGAAGTGGAAAAGCCTTTACTTATTCTCTACTCATACAATATGCATCTGAGTACAAATGTTTTCTAAAGCACTCTCAAGAAGCAGGGGTGAGGGAATGAGGAAAAAAACACCTGTGAATTTCCTTAGACCATAAATGCAGTGTGTTTATATATTACTGGCTGATCTTTCACTGTTATAAATAGGACTAGTTCCACAAAAGTTACTGCACCTCCTGAAGGCAGTGAAGTTATGCTGATGTCATCTAAACACCTGGTTCAACAGGCATCAGGACCAATTCATCCTAAGAGCGCATGGTAACCCATGTGCAGTAGTGGCAAAACAGAGAAATCTCCTGGGAAATTAACCTTATGAGGAGTATCTGGCATTTCTACTGTATGTGGTATCCATCTATTCCGATCATTGTTGGTCGCATTACGAAGGTTTTTCAGAAATATTTTTGATCTGCCATAGGCTTCAAGCATTCTGAAACAGACCCTCAGTTGCCTGCAGGTCACAGTTGAGCCATCAGCTTCTCCTCTGCCACCACCACACTTTCCACGATTGCTGCCTCGAGGTCTCCAGGTGACCCCCCCACATCGGTTTTCTTCTCTGGGTTCTCCAATATTGTTTGCAATGAAAACGTTAATCTCCTTTTCCAACCAGGGAACATGTGAGGGTCTTCAGCAGTGCTGAATCTCAAATCTTTTGGTCAGCACCACCGATTGCTGATGACTCATATTCAGGCTCTTTAGTGGGAAATCTGAGATATTTCCCAGCACACCTTCCAACTGTGCCAGGCTGGGGCTGACAGTGGGCACCAAGAAGCATTCAAGAAGCCTGGCCTTGGGAGGAGGAGCACATGGGGAAGGCAAGGGGATCCCCAGGGAAAGAAGAGCTGTTTGAAGACAGAAGAGTTCAAACACAGGCTTAAGTAGTGGTGGTCACTACTTGGTGGTGAATGGTGGCTCAGAGGGAAATCAATGGCACATGACACATTGTGCTTCTTCCAAGAAATACTACTGTGATGAAGTAAAAGGGAGGAGACGCAACTCATTAATTCCGGGGAAGCATTGGGTGTTTTTTAAAGATCTTACAAAATCTAAGGTCTTCAGATGCCTCCATGCACACCTCCATGAAATGCGACAGATAAAATCCTCCACTAACTACAGTTGTAACCTCCTTTGAATGCACATTTATGCTTCAAACCAAGTAAATGACAAGAATAGGATATTTAAGTCCCTAACCAATTTAGCCTCACATTCCTGTCACTTCTTTGATATTGATTATACTTTTACCAAGTTATTTTATTTTTCAGCCTCTCATCCATTATAAAATTTTATTCAAAAAAGCTGAAATTGCTCAAGTGATTCTGAGCTGACAAAAAAAGTCCTTTAAAAAAGGGGGGAAATCTTAACACAGCCGGTGTATTTTTTCTTGTATCCCTCATTTGGATACATGGAAAGTATGATGCAAAACTTGGCTTTTCATGTGATATAGCTTCTTTTTCACATTTTGGACTCAATCTCCGACCATTATATTAAGGACCTTTGTATTTGTCTATGTAATGGGAAAAGTTCTACAGCACCTCTGAATTGTTTTTCAGTTTTGTCCTTGTGTGGTGCCAGTTCTTTGTTGTTAAACCAGATTTACACAGAGACTGTGACAGTAACATCAGCAGCCTGTAATCTGTCGTCTGTCCAAAACGTCCTTCAATTGCCTTTGCAATTTTAGTGCATCTGTATAAAGCCCCTTGTTGTGTAAAATAGATGCTCCATTTTTGATCAAGTCCTCCGTATGCTCAGAGCAAATTTCAAGATAGTTCTAGTAGCTGTATGCAAATGCAGAGACAGATTCTAGCCTCTCCAATATATCTTTTTCTGCCTTTTTGCTGCTACAATAATTGCTTTACATTTCTCATTTTTCTGCTATATTGATGATAATATTAACACAGGAAAAGGTTGTAACCTTTCTACTTTCTACTTTTCAGCTCTTTTTTATGGCATAATCACCAACTGGTTCTTTCAGGTTTGTTAGTTTGAAGCTTGTTTTATATTCGGTTTCTAGTTTTACAGATGAACATCAGCTTTTCTTAAATCAAGTTGCTATTAAAAAAAGAATGGAAAATTTGAGCCAGGGATTTAAATGAACAGATAAGACAATGGTTCAAAAATGTCCATATGCAGCATTAATTGCTTCCATATTCTGCTCTTCTATTTCAAACATTTGAGAAAATGACACAGGTTTGGGCCCTTTTTGAAATTATTGTCAGCTGTTTTTTGTGAAGTTAAGAAAAATCATATTGTTTACCGTCAACAGTCCATTAAATAGAATAAGATGATTCTCAGCAAAATACCTTTCTGTCTGCTGAGGTTCTCCACCCTCGTAACAGTCAATAGGCTCATTACACCATACATCAAGGTATTGCACTGAGTAGCTTTTTGGGTGAGGAGCTGCCAGCAGGAAGTCATATATGGACATAGATAGGCAGACAAAAAGACATGATCTAGCCCATCTCTGTGTCTTCAAGATTCACATGTCATGGAGTTAGACAGCAAAAACACTTCTTTTTTACAAAGCACAGCTGGAGAATGTAATAGTGATGTTTCTTGTACCCCTCTTTCTGGGAATTAAGCATATTCCTCTGGCATGTACCTGGGACTGCATACACATCTCTTTTCTACCTTTGAAAAGCTCACAACTCTCACCTATCAAGAGAGTGCTCCACTGCCAAGGAGATGACAGCTTTGCATGGGTCTTCCTTTTTTTTTCTGTTGAAATTCTTCCATGTGCTATAATCCCGTGAAATGAGGTTGCGTATCCTGGGGTCTCCTCTGGAGGAGTTCCAGGTTCTAGTCTCAGCTCCATCCATGTTTCAAGGTCCCATTTAATAGGCTTGCTCCCTAAACCCCTACAGGATAATTAATACCTGGAGAGAAGGCAGCCACAGGAATAAGCAGCTCTTGAATTCCAATGGATCTTAGACATGAATCATGGAAAGCAGGGACAAAACCAGCCTCCTATAAATATCTCATACGGCCGATATAACAAGCTTCCTAGCCCACTGTCATGACAGATAGGAAAGCTACCTTAGGGTGAACCATGCATTTCACTTCCCCGCACCCTCCAGGCAGACAGCTCTGGGCACACTCATCATGTTTGAGAACTTACAGGTTTCTGTTAGCAGAAACTCAAATACCCTCAGTTTCAGATGTCTCCAGGGATAGGCAGCAGCTGAACAGGGTATTTTTATGTTCTGTATGTTTGTCCTGGCACATAAATGAAATATCCAGATCATTTTTTGGATCCATTCTGTGCTGCTCAACTCTTCATACATGTACCGGTATTTAGTAGATAACCAATATTAAGCATGTATATGTAGTATTTCTCACTGATCACTGATCATAGCAAAAATGCTATGATAACCCCAGGAAGCCAACACTGAAAACTAACATGGTAAAGTAATCTATCACATTTACACTGCATTGTAGCACTGTATGTTTGCTTGTGCCCTGAAATCCCCAGAATGCCATGAGCCTACTCACACCTCAACCTCCAGTGTTCGATGACAGTGCATTTTGCCCCATAGGCATACAGCCATGGCGCTCAGTGTTTCCACCCAGTTTGCACACTGTTCTGTAAGTCATTTTTTCACAGAGAACTACCAAGAAATTTTCCAGTCTCTTCTTGTTTCAAGATTTTTAGGGTGGTTAAGATTCTATTCACAGACTGAAATAAAAGCACAATATTTTGGCATAAAAATGATTACGAAGCTCTCATTTGCTTCCATAAATGTTTAGAGTACCATTCATCTCCCCAAAATAAAAATGAAACTCAATAACCCTACAAAACCTTTTCAATAAGAACAAAAACAATCCTCTTTGTAGTCCTATTGGTAGATGATGAAGAAAAATACCCAGGTCTATAAATATCATGGAAGCATACACATTAAAAATGGAAAAGACATACTAGATCAATTAGTTAATCTCCTTGCAAATGAAGTGCTATTCCCCACTGCACAATATAATTTATGCTTTCTATTGCTTATTTGCCACAACCATTCAGATGTACGGGAGAAACTAATTCACTTTAATGACTTGAGACCTTTTTGAATGACTGAATTCTGGGAGAAATTAAATAGTATCAAATCTATAGCCAACAAGAAAAGTATTGCCAAAAAATGCAGAGGGCTACCAGGCAGTAATTGGGTTTTATGTCAGGTACCTTTGGAAGGAGTAGGTCTGAACTGGGCATGTCAGGGTCTGAAATGTAGATTAACCGGGTTTTAAATATAAGACATAGATAAACTGAAAAGCTCAGAGCAAACTGTGCTCTCCCTGTGGATATTGAAGGGTTACAAGTGTATGTAAGTCAAAATACAGTTGAGGCTGAAATTACAGTAGCTTAGTAACAAGAGAAATTTACTGATGATGGAATGAACCCAGAAATAAATGATGTTAAATTAGCCTGGTAAATGGGCAATTAGCATGGATGTGGTGCACACAAATATGCCTCAGGTATTACCACGCTAATTACTCTGAGGCTTTGTTATTCAGACCTTCCCTGCCATTTGTCTTTTTCCTTCAGTTTATAGGTACATGTCATATTGCAGCTATGTTTTATTGTGGAAAAGCAAAAGGGGACAGTGGATCTCACTGATAACCATTGTATATTATCCTCGACTTGCTCAAAGTTACCCTTCTCTTGATTCAGTGTATAAAGCCATGTAATACTTTTGATCTTCAAAGATAGAGTGCATGCCGGGGAAGGTGCAATGAGCAGATCAGGTTAGTATATAGCCCTGGTGAAACTCAGTACATTAAATCTGACTGATTAAGCTACACCTTCCATATGCAGATAATCATTTATTGTAGAAACCATAATGAAGACCTAAAAGAGAAAAGATAGCTTGATCTGTCAGGATCATTAGACTTAGGAGAGATTTTCTGAAGCTGGGATGGATCATTAATGAGTGGTTTCAAAGCAATATAGTAATTTCATTTTTATGGATTAGAAGTTTCCATTAAACGAGCAATGGTAGAAATATATTAATTTATTTTTCACTGATGCATCTAAGTAGCCTTTATACACAGCAGACAAATAAAATCAGCAGTGAAATCATGGTTTAATTATTTACCTAGCAACAACTCAGAATCAATATGACATCTCCTACTGACTGCACAAACTTAATCTCCTTTCTATTCTTTTCCTTTTATATGGCTATCACACAATCAGTAGACAAAAGACAAATGGATTTCATTCATATAATTATAGCTCATCAAAATTTACTTCAGATTTGACCCTCTTTCTGTTAGAGAATTATCTGTGAACTGATCATGATTTTTATTATTTGGCTGATCAATGCCCTTTTACAAACACATTTGAGCCTGACTGTAGCAAGTACTCCTTGAAGTGTTTGTTACTTAGAATTCTCTTGTTGGATCATGTCAGCTCTCTCACATAGTATAATTTTTTACTGCTTGATTAAATAGACCACCTTTACAAAGTGGAGGCATGCTAAAGAAAACACGAGAGTGCTGACACTTTCCCCAGGGAACAGTGAGTGTTTTATCGAGACTTACCAGGAAATTTTAAGGCCTAAAGTAATAAAGAATAGGTATAATGGGAAATGGGGATACCAGTTCACCGCTATGCCTAACTGCTCTATTTCTGTCTCAGCATACCTATTTGTTAAAATGTTGGCCAGACTTCTTAAATTTCAGGACTTTTTAGAAATTATTCAACCTTAAAACTCAAGTTTGCTGTATGTAAAACCCACTATGTGGATATGAATAGTCTTGAGTCAGTGTCAGAAGGAAATTCTCTTATTGTTTTCTAGTAAATAAAAATGTAATGCTCAGAGAAAATATTGTATATGATGTAACACATAGTAAATAGCACTACAAATGACTTTTAAACAACTCTCAGGCAGTAAACCTACTTATGTTACTCCTACAGATTCCCTTCTCCTACCCCACGTAGTTCTGCTACAGATTTCTGGTTAAATGTAGAGCTTTAGTTTTTATGCTTCCATACATATACACCTATACAAACTTTGCCCTTCAGTTTCTCAAAGATGGCTTCTCAGTCATTATAAAATGATCATTTGCGGTTTTGTCAGTTATTTGAGAATTTGACATTTTCAAAAAAATGTGTGGTTCCTCCTTTCCCTCTTCTCCAAACCCATAAACTCTATACTCTCTTAAGATAACAAATATTTTCTATCTAGTTCCATAAAATAAGCAGCACTGGACTAAATTATCCTACAAGAGGACTTCCCAATAAATAAAGTTGGAATTACACTCTCACCCCTAGAAGGAGTACTGTAAATTTTGTGAAACTGTTCTCACATCTTTATGTATTCTGTTAGTCAGTCGCCAAGTCTCTAACTTGTAAATTTGTATCTTTCCTACCCATCTGTCAGTGTGCTCTAACTCAGCTAACAAATACAGAATCTGTGTGGAGCCTCCAAAGATTTTTTCCGAAATGTAATCTTCCAATACATTTGTATAAGCACTTAGTAAGTAATGACTATCCTTTAAATTTAGGACCTTCTGAGGTTCCATCTTTCTGCACCCACGTGCTGACAAATACTATGCAAAATAAAGTGCAGGTCACATTCCGTTGCTTCTTTCTCTCCTTATTGCCTTAAACAAAATCAGCTGGTGCAATCTACCGTGGACAAGGGACACAGATTGAATGATTCATTTCAAATCAAGGGAAGCAAAGTAAGACAGAAAAGTGCTGTGTGCTCCTTTGTGTGCTCCTTTGTAACAAACTGCATCTCCTCAGCTTCAGATTTTTCTTAAAAAACATTTAGTCGTCTGAGCACTAGATCCACCAAAGCTTCCTTTCGTCTGAATTTGTTTCTCAGGCTGGACTGTGGGTCCTGATGGAAATTTTCCTGTGGAAAAGACAACCATATAGTCTCATTTACCAACTAATGTTATTTTCCACTCTCTGAGGCTGTGTCATCTCCCACTAGTGCATTTTGCTCAGTCGGGACACCTCAAAGATATCTGTCCTGTACCTTGCAGCTAAATTTCATTAAACTTCTAAGAATTTAATATCTTTGAGATTTCTTTTCTTCTTCCACCCTGTGATGGAAATCAGCCACAAAGTTTAACAATGACAAAGGAGATGAAGGCAAACACAAATGCACTCACACAGACAGATTAGCATAAGCATCATTTCCTTAGAAAATCAAGTGAGAAGAAATGGCTGGGTTCTGTCAGAGCAAAAGATAAATCAGATATCTTAGATAGACAACTGCTAAATTGTTGGAAAGTTATCACGGAATTGGCAGGGTAGTGAGAAGAAGAAGAAAGTTATTCTGTAAGATGCAAAACTCCAGAAGCCTGAGGTCCTCCATGTCATAGGCCCTGCACTTCCCATGCCATGATGCTCTCTTCTCCCTCTCGATTTCTCACAGCTCCTAAAATCCCACCCAGCACTACAGCAATGATCTTTCCTTCCCACTCTCCGGTCTTACACACCCTTCTAGCTCCCTTCCTCCCCCTTTGGGATATCCCCAGGAACATTTCAGATCTCCTGCACCTGCCACTCTGATGTTTTCCACACCTTTTGACTCACTCTGTTGCCCACTAGCCAGGAGTTGTGTGTGCACTAACTGACCAAAGCAGTCCTGCACGTTGGGTGACCACGGGCTGCTGCGGCAAGCTGCACAGAGTGGAAAAGAGGTGCGTACTTCCCATCTTTACCTTGGTGAGGGCAGTAGAAGGTCTTTCTCTTGTAAGCAGCCCCTGATTTTGATCGTCTGCAACATCTGCCTTTGTGAACATTGATTGAAACTGGCCAATGGATTTAAAAGAAAGGCTGTGATCACAAGTACCTTGTTTCCTTAGGAAATCACACTAAAAAGAGTGCCAGACTCAGAACCTTAGCTTTGAACATAAGAGAGATATATACTGGGTCCAAGTGATGTGACAGTCTTCAGCTCTGGTAAAACTATCAGCATAAAGATGATATGATCAGAAGAATTGCAAAAAAAAATTTCATTGTCGTAATTATTTTTTACCTAGCACATTTACTTCAAGTCTCAGGATTAAAAGTTGAGGTTTGTAGCTGAAAAGTCAGTGAATTGTTTAAACATCTAACATAGGTGCTTATCAGAGGATAATACAAGAAGAGCTGCAAGAGACAACTACTAACTTGAAAGCCGCAAAGCTGTAATGCCGCAATAGAACTTCCTTGTTGACAGATAGCATGAAGGACATTAGACATACACATGCGCAATCCCTCCACCAGTTTGCATTGAGGTATTTAAAACAAATCCAAAGCTCTGCTGGTGTGCATGAATATAAGTGAATGAATAGAGGTTTCTGATTTCTTTTTTTCCTGTTTGCTGACCTCTCATTTTCTCTTATTATACATCTATCTTGGACTGTAAAACAAAGACAAGAGATTACTGCTCCCAGACACCACTCCAATGAGGACAAAAACCTTAAACCATCATCTCAAGGAGAGTGAGTTGCTATCAGCTAATTTTATCTGAAATGTTTTTTAAGAATATTATTATGCTTATTTTCACATCAATACTGCACTGTTGCCTTATCGCTCCCCTACACAGTTGTCAGTGCAGGCTGAATAATGCATTTCAAATGCCAGGGCAAGGAACACGAGCCTAATTTGTATTTGGGGATGGTAAAGGTCATGCAAATTTAGTACTCATATTTTTTCACTTTTAAATACAGGTCAGGAAAATACAGCACATGGGTACAAGTATAAGAATGATGCATGAAGCTGGGAAGGAAAATAACATTTAATAACTCATATAACCTGTTCAGATGCCCAGATCAGGATGATAACATACAAGGAATAGACAAATTGACTTACATAACGTAAGACATGCTCTATATGTCTAGTCAAAATCTAAGTCTACTTTGCCACTTGAACAATAGGTTTTTTTTGATGTGCTGTTTTATAATTTCATGTGACCTTGCACTGCAGAAAATTGAGGAGAGGCAGGTGAAGGAAGAGCAAAGACATAATTCTGTTCCAAGGGAACTGAATTCTGTCTCACCTCTGGGGAATAATTTACAACCATGGGTAATGGACATACAATTCTGCGAAGTCTGATCAGTAGGTGGTTAAAGACTCTATACACTGATGAATCTATCTGCACAAGTTAGTGGACAGGTATGATTGGGCTCCAAGACAAACTCAAGCACACGATGCAAAGAAATGGTGGTTATTTTGTGAGGAATCCTTTTCTTTTGAGTGTGCCACAAAAAATCTGAAGTCAGCAGAATGCCAATGGTTGTTTACAAAGTCACAGGAGCAATGGAAAATAGCGCCTTTGGAGCACAGTGCTCACTGTGTTTTGCTCCATTGATGATTTTCAGGAATTAGGAAATGTATAGAGATCCTGGCCTCAGCTTTATAGAAATCGAGTCAATGTCTTTGGGTACAAATTGTGTAAAACAGAGGGATTTTCTTTCTCTTCATGCAAAATCAGCTGAGCTTCAGCATTTGCAGCTAACTAAAGTTTGAGAAAAAAATCAAAGCTAAAACAGAAGTCAAGGAGGGCAAACCTCCCCATCCCCCCTTCCGGGATTAAAAAAGAGGATAAAATAAAGTGCTTTCAAACATCAACTACTTACTCTCAGGCTCCTTCTAGCTTCTTTGAGGATCAAAAACTCTTTTCCTTTCCTCCACCCTTGGGCACCAGTAACAGGCAGTATTGCCTCCTTTCCCCGCTCTGCCTTTCTTCCTGGTCAGCTAAGCCAGTCGTCAGCACTTCTGACAGCACCCTACAGCACTGGCAGAGCCAGTCTTGAGGCTAGTACTGGGCCAAATGTGCAGCAAACCCCCCTGTTCTCCAGGGAGCCCTTGCTAGGGATAGCCGGATTTGGCCCTGTGTATTTTGTGCATTATTACACTAAAGAGACTTGTTGTTATAAGGCTTTAGAGATACTTTCATCGTTTTCCATTGGTCAGCAAAGACTTTTTTTTTTTCCTTTAGTGAGTGTCTCTCAGATCTGTGACTGTCCAGACAGTTTTCTCTGGTGAGCAAACTTTCTTCAAATAAAAGGTTTCCAGGGGTGCAAAACCAGTAAGAAGAGATTAGTTAGGGTCAGCTGAGAAATCTCCAAGTGAAGACTGTGTTCTGGATCCACATAAACTCCTTGTCTCTCCCTGACTATACCACTATCTCACTCCTAGATAAAACAGCCAAATCAAATGTTGGCAGCTGGCCAGCATGTCTTTCATCCCAGCCTAAAGGTGAAAGGCAGGGAATCTGTGAGCTTTTCAGAGCACACCAGTGATGAGTTTGCTCAGCAGAGACTGGATTTCTGGTGAATGGCTTGCCACAGCTTTTGTCTGCCAACACTATCATTTTGTCTATCCTTCTTTTATCCCTCCTGATTTCTGCCCCCACCAAAATGAAATGACGGGCTTGCCCGTTTAACTCTGCAAGCTAAACTTTAACTTCATTACTATGTATGGGATCTGTTTTCATTCCAATGTAACATTAATAGTGTAATATGCAAGCTTCTTAACTGAATCATAAATCTCTTAAATTACTATTTTGTTTCCTTTGTATGGATCTAGCTTAATATTTACCATTTCTTCCAATTTAATGTTTTACAAATGTCACACTCTTGTTCTTCCTCTTCGTTCCCCACTTGGACCCTCATTCAGTTACTGTACAGTTTTACTGCTGTCTGCTCCAATTAGAGGAATCAGCTGTGACGATAGTTTAATGCAGTTAGACCAGATTACAGCCTGTGACAATGAACTTCTAAGTTTGTATTCCTTAAAGTCATTTTTTCAGTGTCTGCAGATTCATGGTCCAATAGCTCCTACCTTCTCCTGGCTCTGAAGACATTGCCCTTTTCTTCAAGGGTGAAACATTTTCTGTCCCTAGCCTGTGACTAAGCTTCCAACATACAGTATGAGCTTGAGGATCCCATGACCAGGTGCTTTCTGCCTATGCCTCTCAGGCTGAAAGTGTTTGCACTGTGCTTAGTAACAGTCCACTTCAAGAAATCTGGTTATGGAACATTCAGACCTGCCCTGCCTTGATTTGTCTTGTCCTCATGAGCAAAATTTAAGGCCCTGTCTAAGGCGTTTAAAGAAACTTCAGCCCTGTCCTTCAAGAGCTTTCTGAGGCTTGGACTGAGACAACCTGTTAAGACACAGGCTTGTGAATTCATAAAATGGATGGCAGGCAAGTCTGGTCTTGAGAAAGGCTCTGAAAAGCCACCTGATAGTCTTAATTTATAAGTGAGCCTTTCTTAATTTCTTTGCAACTCTACAGGGCCTTGGACAAAATAGCTCCTTCTGTCTGAGCTCTTCAATAGCTGAAATTCTAAGGCTTAAATATTGGGGGGGTTGGGGACTGTTTTGTTCACTTTTTGATTTTAGAATTTGCCCTTTTTCTGACCATATTATTAATATGATTTATTGATCATATGGTAAAGCCTCATGGCTCTCATCAAAACTGGAGCCCCCGTGCTTTTGTCAAGAGATACATTAGGAGCCAAGCCCTTCTCTGTAGATCTCAGTGTTTACACAAGCCAGGCAGGGTTGTCTTGCCAAAAGCCACATCAAAGGTTTATAGGACAGCCAGGCCTATAATCCTGGCTCTCTCAAGTGCCCCATCCATTGCTGGATGGTATAATTTCAGTCAAAGCATCCAGGAATGGCAACACACATTACCTTGGTAAGAAGGTTAAATTGCCTGAGAGCTTTTTTACCCTTTTAAGAAAATAACTCAGCATACTATTTTAAAAGTACAATAGATAAGAGAGAGCTGCCACAGTCAAAATCTTTCTATAAAAGTTTAGGGGCTTTGGAGGTGAATGTTCTACTTTATTTTTGTCTTTCTGGGTGGAAGAGCCTTAGGATTCAATGTCTGCTGTCAGTCAGTTTGTGAAATGGCATTTCATATGACAGGAAAGGGGCTTAAAAAAAAAAAACCTGAGCAAAGGAAGATGAAGGGAACAAAACTCTGTCAGAAGATAAAAAGGCTTTAGAAGAATTAAAGTTCACATGTTTGCAGCTGGAACCTATGCTCACAGTGCCTGGTGCTGATGAACTTTGATATTGAATGGCATAACAGCCTTCCTTCCACTATTTTTAAAAAAATTAACCACCACAAATTGCTAATGGTGGCAATACTGATCCTGGAGCACATTGTAGTAATAAGACCCACTGCTGTTGTTTAGAGCTTGTAAATCAGTTTGCTATAGTTTTCCTCTCTAAAGTCTTTCCTGTCATGATGGAGAAAAGGCAGGATAAAGGAACTGATAAAATGCTGCCAGCGTTCTGTGACAGGCATGTATATCTTCTTGTCCTTTCAATCAGTATCGCTACTGTTCAGTTTACTGGATCTTCTACTTCAGAGAATGAAGCACTGTTAATTTATTCTTTTATATCACAAGTACAAGGAACCTTATTCATATTCTCTTGTATCAGTGGTACAAAGAACTTCATTCATATTCTTTAAACAATGGAATATCTGCTTTATATATATGTCCTAAAGAGAGAGATGTTGTACCTGTGACCTTCATCAGTGAAGAAAAAATTCAAGTTTATATAATTCCAGGAACCATCTTCAAGATGAGTGTTGACAGCAAGAGGAAGCAGTTTTCTTACTGGGGAAGAGAGTGATAGACTCATAGAGCAAATCAGTTTGGAAGGGACCTTTGGAGGTCACCTGGTTCAACTCCTCCACTCAACACAGGAACAATTTAGATCAGATTGCCTTCTCTTAAACACAGACGTCCTCATTACCCAAAATTGTTTTATCTTTACCATATTTGCTTACACTAGCCAACACTTAGGCAGGGCTTGAGTTTTTTTAAGGAAATATATAATTCCTTAAGAACAAGCAAGACGGAAGTGCGTGCCACTTTTCAAGCACTCAGCATTGCAATCAAATTTGGAATACTGAAAAATGAAAGAGAAAATTCACTTCACTAGAGACTTCCATAATTTTATTAATCTGGAAACTTCAAGTCAGATTAAGAGTCCACTGTACTCTGACAGGAGCTTTACTACTGCTAAAACTGCCAATTAGAAGAAGAATACTAGTAACTACAAAGTTATTAAGGAGGGAAACCTGAGATGCCTTTTTTGCCAGCTTGACACACTCTCAAAGTAACAGCACTAACTGCATACAACCTTTCATGAAATGAGCTCTGCAAATAGCATAGAAGGCAACTACATCACAGGATCTGCAGAACTCCAGCTAGTGGCCAAACGCAATGTACAAAAAAATCATTTTCCAAATAGAATTAAACTATGTTGGCAGTACTGACCTCTAGATAGCCCATTTTATGGAGGGGAAATTGAAGAGACTTTTTAAGGTTGTGGAACAGTGTCTTCTTCCACACCACGAGACACTGTACTTGCGGTCAAGAGGCCTATGGTTAATTCTCGAACAAGTTTGACCTCAGTCAACCAGAAAAAAGAAGCTGAAGCAACTTGTGTGGTTTAAAAACCAGGGAAAAGGGGTAGGAAGAGGAATATTAGTGAGTGCAAAACACAGCTTGTAAAATTTGGGCATGTTCCTTCATATCTTTATGCCTCTGATTTCCCATTCATAAAATAAGACTAAACCTATTTTCTGAAAAACACTCAGGGATAGGGGACAGGAGTATCAGTGTAGTTTTTCAGAAGTCAGTAATATCAAAGTGGTTTTTTTTGGTGAGATCCAGACAGGTATAGCTCCTAGGATGGAACTGAGTTCTCTTTTTTGAGTAGTATATTTCAGGGCCTAAGTTTCCTATCCAGTCTTTGTTTACAATTCTGTGATCACATTGACGATGTAAACACTCAAAACTTGAGAT
The DNA here is from genome assembly GCF_036370855.1 of Dromaius novaehollandiae. Classification (NCBI taxonomy): domain Eukaryota; kingdom Metazoa; phylum Chordata; class Aves; order Casuariiformes; family Dromaiidae; genus Dromaius; species Dromaius novaehollandiae. The sequence continues at coordinate 152,104,906 of NC_088098.1, forward strand.
TGGCAATGTTTCTTGGCCAGTTAGAGGTAAAATGACAGATATTCAGAAATCTATAATTGTTTAGAAAGGAGAGAAAAATCATCTTTTCTGAACTACACCAAAATGCCAGCTACCTTCAATTTTTTAAATCACATGTTTATTATCCGAATGTAAAACCAGCCAGGCATAGTGAAAAACAACTGCCATGCAAAGGGTGGGGGAGAAACGTTTATCCCTGTTTTTCTATAATAATTGAGTACATGAGCAAATGACATTGTGGAATCAAGTGTGTGCCCAGCATGTGAAAGGGACGTTGAAATAGGCGAGACAATAGGGTCACTGGAGCATACCACGCCACGCGACATCCCCCACGTGTCCTCAAAGCCTCTTGAGCACTGGTGGTGCTCAAGTGTGTCATTGACACACTGACATTAGTGGGCCTACTCCCATGCTTAAAAGTAAGCAAGCATTTGAGCACTTTTCTCAGAAGCAGCTTAAATCAGTGCTGACGTGCGTTGAAAATTGCTGCGAGTCCAATGTTGAAGCTAGGAGGGAGCAATGGCAGGGCTTGCATGAACAGAGGAAAAGTGGTTGTGCAGAGGGGGACTGAACCAGAAAGGGGAGGGATAAAGAGAGGTAGAGAAATGGAAGGAAGATTTACTGTTACACTGAATCCCAGTATTAATTAAAATGCAAGTACATTTTGAATTATGGGGCTATTGTTCCATTTTGGAATGCTAGTGTCTCTCCAAACTGCCCGGGCCTCATTTTTGAGGTTTATGATGTCCCCACAAACCTTCGATAAAATTGTAACTCCATAATTCATAGTCCTTATTAATTTATTGTATAGAGAACTGTATGTATTATAAATGAAAGCCTGTAATAGATTTTAGGGCTGGTTGAGTACACTGGAAAAATATTCACCACATAATTTATTTGATCTGTTTTGCCATTAATCTTTGAATAAATTATTCAGTGAATAGTAATTGACCAGGTACAGACATGGTCAAAAACTACCAGAAATATTTGCTGGATAAATTACAATACTCAAGAAAAAGCAGCAAAATTTGATGAATAGAGTGTTTTAGCACTTTGATGAGGTACATAAAAGTGTGTGTTTTTTTACTTATTCAGTATGTTTCAATATAAGTCATCTGATAGATTAACATACTTCTTGGCATTTTGTCAAATCTCCAACCCTATTTTGTTTTCTGAGACTATTTTGAGGGTAGAGCTGAAAACAAGCCTATTTTGTTTTCCCGAGACCGTTTTGAGTGTGAACACTTTCATACTGTTTTGCAGGATTCAAGAGATGTGGGGAGAAATATTCCCACTTAACCATTGCTGACAGTAGAGTACTGTTACACTTTGATATTATGCTATTCATACTGGAGCCCTCTTCAGCAAAAAGGGAGGTTGTATCCTCATATACTGTGCTACAGAAATGTTCATGTGCTGGGGGTTTTTTTTAAGATCAGGGAGGCAAATGACAAAATGTATACCCTCCTCAGAGAAGAGGAAATGTCTCTCAGTGGGCACGTTAGTGGAAGGGAAAAGAGAACAGAAGCAGAAGGAAGGACTGACACTAGCAATGACTCCCACTAACCCAGAGGGTGCTCCAGAATAGTAAGGAAATTGAGGCAAAGGCACAGAAAAGTTTATTATTTTCATCGACCTTTATGTCTCTTGCTTTACCTAAATCACAGAAGAAACCTGTTAGAAATCATTACAAATTCTCTGTATTATGTGATTTAAGCCTCCTTTGATAGCATAAGCTATAAAACAGAGGATGAAGCAGTAAAAAATGATGCTTTTAATCATGGGGTTCGGGAGTTAAGTCTGGACTTAGGAGCTAAAAAAGGCTAAGTTTATGATTGCAGCTTCATGCAGGGCTGATAACTAAAGGAAATGTGCTGGAGGGGCCAAAGAAGAGGTCAGCCCTGATTAAGGGAATTTATGATCACATCATTTCACACTGTTTAGGGCCCAAACCTGGCAGGTCGATGAATATCAAAAGTTGAGCATCAGCAAGGCTCTGACCACTGCAGTAATAAATGATGCCAGTGATTCAGTCAAGTCCTCCAATATTCTTCCTCTGGCTTTACTTGGTCCATTTTGTACTAAACTATAAGTGACATCAGTGGAAGTTTTACCTGAGAAAGACATACCTAAGTATTTAATTGTCTGACCTAAAAAGGGGTATATATTCTGTCCTCTTTCTTTTTGTAGAACACCCATGAACACTAATCGGAGTTGCCTTACCAAAGGATCAAAAGCACCAAGTTTCTCATTATGGGCTATAACTCCCTGCTACCTGAGGGAGGAAAGGATTTTCAAAGGGAGCAGGAGAGAGAGAAGCACATGTAAAAGGCAGCAGAACAAAATAAAAGGAGTGGGGGAGAAGAAAAGACACAGACCATGGTTAATATTAAACCTTAATGGTGTATTAAGTTATAATTCCTTTTGAGTTTCTGATGGCCTGAACAAGTCACTGCACCTTATTAAACAGTGACAATGACACACTAATCCATGTAATATGAGATCTGTGAATTTTGGATGTACAGGCAGATCTGTGAGTGAATGTCAGAGTAATGTTCTATGTATTGCATTCAGAATGGGTTCATCACTGAAGAGTCACTGAACTGCTATTACAATGACACCTGAACTGCAATGTAAATGTGAGGATGTAACTTATTTATTATACATGTATGTGTGTGCATGTTAATTTGCCAATTGCTACCTAAGAGAGTAATGATGTTCTGTCACTGCATGGTGCAGAATTTAATCACTGAAGTTGTCTGTATTAGTTGACACCACATGAAAAACTGAGTCACAGTAGCTCTGCTTGCATGGTTTTTACTTACTGCATTCAAAATCAGGATGTTTGATCTTTACTTATTTCATTTATTTTACAGCACATCAGAATAATTCTCCAGAATCATTATTCTCAGATATAATACTCAGATCTTGGCTCCTCACAGAAGCAAAAACTATTTCTAGAACTAACTTTTTAAAGTTCTTAAAGTGTACTCTTACAGTTGAAATATAGAAAGAATTATACCCACAGAGTATATTAGAAGAATTATACTGGTGTATTGGCATGGCATAAACTATCAAGGACAAAGCCTGTGTGCTAGATTTATGCAGCTAGGAAGAGAAAACTTGGAAAAAGTATCCATCTCACAATATTGAATATCCCACAAAGTGTAAATTAAATACGAAGAATACATTGTGTAAAAGATTACTATGAATGTTAATTGCAGTATAAGAATAAAAGGAAGCTGAAGGATGATGATGTCTTTGTCTTGTGCAGAATTTATGGGCTCAGACCCACCATTAACAACAGAGAAAAGCCTCTGGCTAAATTGCTATGAACTGTGCTGGCAGTGAATGTCAGGAAGGGTAGTGCTGCAAGATACCCAGGCCCAATCTGGAACACCTTGGATACCACATTATCACTGGATATTAGTCAACCCCCAAATAATTGCTAAGGACCCAATTCAGCTGCACTTGTTCCTACTCATTAGCATTTTATGTCACTGAATCCTCCCCATATAAAACAAATGAAAATGCTTTGGGGAAAGCAAGTAGCTTTTCAGTGTTACTGAAAGTGTCATAGCCTGGCTGTCAACCAACTAGGGATGTTAATATGAAAAAAAAAAGCATATATCACACGATGGCTCATATTTCTTATAATGTCTCCTGTCAGAGCCATCAAATCTCATAAATATCCATGAAAGCTTCATGTCCAAACCAAGGCACTGTGCTGCCCAAATTGGATGATAGTATTATAATAGTTGTTGCTTTGACATGATGGTTGTTCTTTATTGTACTGGAAAACCATAATAGCTGTCATGGGCTGTATAAATGTTTTACAAATAATGACCCAACACACCAAGTCCTTACTCAGTTATTATTCAAGCAAAATTCTGTTGTTCTCATAAGTAAAGCTGGATTTGGCCCCAAAGCACTTATTCTACGGAACTGTTATTAGAAAGCAATCATTGCAAATGCAATTATTTTCAGGACAGCGTAGAAAAGAATGCCCTATTCCCCAAGCAGAGCTCAAACCCAATAATTAGAAAAAAACAATGAACACTCCAGAATGATTTGGTGAGTAATCACAAGGAACAGAAAACACAGTCTATGCCAGTGTATATTATTCCACTTCACCTACAGTGGCAAGATGAAATACAAAAGCAAAGACAAGACAGACAGGGACAAATAAGTTGTGTCTTACTGTCACTGGGTATAAGAAGTCACTGGTAAAAGGCAGAATATGTAAATACATATCTTTTAACTGCTGAAAATATGAAAAGGAAAATGGCATGGCATTTTCTGGGCTGCTTCTTTCAGCATACAGTTTTCATAAAGATGTGTTTTCATTAAATCTACTCTTTGGGGATTTTCTTTTTCAGATTTTGGGTATGATAATGCCTCAGTGAATATATATTGAGCCACAGGAGTTCTGTGAACAACCCTTTTTTTCCTGGAGATCCCTCAATCATAACTGCTTATTCTTAATACCATTTAATTGCTGAAATATTCTCCACTGGGACCATCCTACCAGTTTATTAAAGGTCAGCCCTAATGAACTGTCACCATAAAGTTATCATAAATACCTGTTTTAAATACTACAAATGGAAAATGGCTAATAACTCAGATACCACTGTGTAGTAACAACTGAACAATTTAAAAAGCAGCCTGTAACACTGAGACCTAGCCAAAAAGCAATGTCTGGGATTTGCTGGAAACTTCCTTATCTTCCACTTGGTTTTAGTCCCAGCTGAACACCTGGGAGGCGGTATAAAGATTAAAACTAAAGGGCAATGTTGTTACAAAAGCAGACTGGACATCAACAAAACTAGGCTGGAAGGGAGAAAAATATTACCTGTTAGGAGTAAGCTGTTATAGTCTCCTGTACTGGGCAAAACTGACAGGGTTTGGGTAGAGGGGGCTGCAACGGCTCCCTGTGTGGAGACCAGGATGTGGCCCATGCAGGTCACACATGGCCCAACCAGCTCCAGAACTGGTATGGGCAACACATAACCAGTCAAAACTGCAGCTTGCCAGGGAAGCACCTGGTGCCTGAGCTCAGATATATTTAAGAAAGAGTGGCAGCCACTGGGGTGGGAGACACATGTGGACATGCTCTTGGAGACATGTGGCTGTTAACACACGGAGGGAGAGACCACTAAGGAGACATTTCTGGGGACACGGCTGGGGATGCACCCTTGCAAGTAGGTGGTCCAGGCCAAAGGTGGGATGCCCCTGAAGGACTATGGCCCATGGAGGACCCACACTGGGGCAGGGACACCCCTGAGGGATGGCAGTTGTGGGCAACACATCCCAGAGCAGAGGAAAACCAGTAAGAAGCAGGCAGAAAGAAACCAAAACACATGGAGCAGCAGACAGAAACAGTTACACACACAACTCCAGCCCTTGTGCCACCCACAGCCTCACTGAAGGAATTGGGAATGATTGAGAATAACCTGTGGCAAAAATAAGGGAAACTGAGGCTAGGAAAGGGGGAAGATAGGTGTTTCAGCTTGGGGATGAGAGAAGAAAGTTGTTTACTTCAGTGATTTCTTGACTGTTTATTTTTTTCACCAATACACAGATCAGTGACCAGAAGTCAATGTTAATTAAAAACAATTAGTGTTAATTATTCTGTTAAAAATTAAGTAAAAATTCCCATAGTCGAGACTGTTTTGCCCACATCACCTCCCAGTAGCAGCAGTAGGCACAGAGAATAAGCATTGGCACCTAGTATGGGAACCAAGTTTACACCAAGAGCTTGAGAAGTTCACAAAGATGGTGTCCCATGTCATCCACTGAGCAGAGCCTGCTCTGCAGGGTAAGCAAACCTGGATGTTGCTGGCTTAAGGATAAGGGGCTAGGACCAGAACAAGGTGAGGGTTTTGGTGTGCCAGGGGTGGCAGAAAGGACAAAGTCACTGGGGGAAAGCCTTGGAGAGCTTGGCTTGCTGCTTCTGCCGCACTGGGAAATGAAAAGGGTTAAGATGCCAGCTCTGCTTCTCGAAGAAGCCACTCCAGCAGTATCCACTGCTCCAAAGATTTCAGCTCATTTTCTTGATATCACCAAGTGCACTTAGCAACCAGTCTGGCTTTCTAAGCCATTGGCATAGGTAAAACAGTCAGTGGGACTGTGCCTGCTTTGCTGCCCTTTGTACTTGACTCCCTGACTAAGCTTAAAGCTGGCTTTCTTTATGTGACATGCTTTTCTGTGACAGAAAGGCAGCAGACTTGGTGACTTAGGATCTCACTTCTAATCCTGTTTGCTCTGTTCCTATGAATAGGCTACTTTCGCCAGAAAACATATATTCACTTTTTCCATGGGATATTGCCACTCAACAAAAACTGAGTAATAACATAGAAACCTGCTTCAGGATACATGCTGAACCTTTATTAAGAATTGTCTATATTTAATGGGGCAAAGAAGATTTATCTAGGATAATGCAGATTGATGCTCCTTGAAGCAGGAGGAGTTGGAATCTCAGTGTATTCCTGTGTTTTCACATGCCTCACAAAACTCCACGGTAATACCCACAAACAAGGTACTTCTCAGCATAAATATAAATGTGGCTCCAAGGTAGCCAAAAACTGTGTGCAGGAAACAGACTGACCTCCATGGCAAGGTAGTGTGGAAGTGAAAAAAATGGGATAACCGAATAAATATTTAAGGTGACTTTACATGATACCACCCACCTTTCTTTGAATAGGGGAGTGTTCCCTGATCTCCCACGGAACAGATATTTCACCATTTTGCCCAAAAATACAGTAGGCCCATGAGAATCACCTTAGTCTCATGCAAAAAAATAAGTTAGCTGGCTGTCATCCAAGGCTGGACACAAAAAATGAAGTCCACGTGAGCTCTGTGCCCAGTGAAACAATGCTGGAAACCAAAAGGCCATTTTACTGCATCCTGAAGTTGAGTGTGGGTGGAAGTGTTTGCCATTTCTTTAAAAGTGAGAATTTTATACACAGGAAACACAGGTACACTGGTCTGAAGTTTGTTTGACTGCAGTTTGGATACCGAAATAAATCTTTAAATACCTGAACACTTTGGGCTCTGGATGTTTTTCAAATTTGTTTTCCTTCAAGTCCTGTTCTCACAGAAAGGATCATCTGCACTATTCTTGCTGACAGACTCTTGACTTAAAGTCTGAGTGGAAAATAGGGTAAGTGTTATCAGAGACGATAACTTGAATACTTGGGATTGCATCCGTAGCGGTGTACGGAGCCAGATTCATGACTTTAGGTCAAACTTACCTGCCTCTCTGCATAACTGCCTGAGAACTGTGACACAGCCTTTCTCCCTTACAGTTATCACTCATCAGCCTTCCTAACTCTTGTTTCTATATGACTTCCCATTGTACCAGCATATCAGAAATATCACCCTACATTTCAATGCCACCACTCTCAGCCTGCAAATACAACCTAAGGGACTAGCTTCTCATATGGCAAACATGTAGTTTGGTGTTCCCTACAAGAAGTAAATAATTGTTTTCAGGTTTTACCCTTGGATACAAGCAGATATTGATATAATCTATTACTACAGAGCTTTAATTTGCACTACTATCAATTAAAAGCACCACTCTTAATAAATCAGGGATGAAGAGTCTTAATAAACAGTAAGATAAAAAACGACTTATCATGTCTTTCATTTTGACATATGTACTTAATATTCTCTTTCATCACTGTAAGAAGATAGTGATCTTGCCAAAAGCTAGAGCAGAGGGAGGAAATAGGACTGATAAACAGTCACCGCTCTGCAGCTAACTGTGGAGTTCCTTTAACTGCAAGACGTTATTAAAACTGAATCTTCAGCTTCTAAAAAATTTAATGTAGGTGCCTTTTGGGGAGGTAGGTAAACACTGAACAGTTATTCTTTCTGTAACTCTCACAGCAAAAAATAACTAAAAACAATTAAATCTCTCATGCAAAATGTCAGCAGTGACTGTTGCATGGTGGGCTCCACGGCTCAGCTGCCAATGCAGTTTGGGTGCTGAGAACCTGCTGGTGCTCAGACTCAGCTTTTGCTTGAGTGAGAAACTATTAGTATTCAGCCTGAAGGGGCCCTGGGGCAATGAGTGCCTGGGAAGACTGCATGAGGTTGCTGGTTGAAATTTGACCAACTTTGGTAATGATGAAGAAGCTTTGCTATCTTGACATTTCGTGTGATATATTAGGTTCATATTGTATCCAAACTACTATGCAAGCCGAAAGTAAACAAAAAAACACTGAATGTTTCATTGGCTTGCTCTTCATAGTAGAAGCTCTGATTCTGCAGCTCAACAGTTTTCTTCAATTAATTGGCTCAAATGAGCTCCTCTTTAATACGATTTATGCAGCAATTGCTCTTACTGTGATTATAACTTCACTGCAGTGATGGCGTAATTGTGATTGAAGATGCACTTTCATTTTAAGTCCTACCTTCAAATACTTCTAACTTTCATGAGAAAAAATTCGCAAAATGAAATTTTTGTTGTTACTTAGCACTTTCCAAATACCACAGCCTAAGCAAATATGCTATCTGTCAGGATGCCATGAGGCAGGGGCTCCCGAGGCCAGTGTTGGGGGGTTCCCGCCAGGGCAGGGCTGGATCTGTTCCCCAACCCCGAGGGAGCAGGGCACTGAGGACATTTGGGGCAGTCCCAACCCCAGGGCGAATTGGGCACCACCATGGGGCTGGGCCTGGCCGAGGCCAGAGCCAAGGTGGAGGTCAGGGTTATGGGGTCCCATGGCTGGGCAGGGACAGCACCATGGTGGGGCTGCCCCTAGCACCGCTGTGGCATCGCAGGGGCAGTGACTGCCAGCCCCAGGCTGGGGGAGCCTGGGGTGGGCAGGGACAGGCAGGGCTGGGGGACCTTACAGGGGGATCTGACACACTTTTCCCAATGCCCTCAAACAACCTAATGAATTGAATATCACAGGAATTGTCTTGTGCATTTGCATTTTTGCAACGTATGTCACAACAAGCAAAAATAATCTCCTTAAAAAGGCTGCTTCCCCTATAGAGCATTTTGCAACCTGAGGCTCATGCATGTAGCGTGCTGTGTTTTGTTACCATTTATTTTATTTTTCTGTAAAGTCCTTTATCTATTAACCAATCTTGTCAGCACATCGGAGCAGGAATCATCTTCCATCATGATACTTTGACTCCTGTGAACTACTATTGGTCCCAGTGGGACCAATAAAAGTATCTACACTCCATAATTCAGCTACTGCTCATCTGCATCTGACTGATCTAGAAAGTTCAAATCATGTATCACAGCAATAGTAGTGATGCCAGCCCAAGTCTGCAAGCAAACCAGCTGCATTAGCATGTCGTAGCTCTTTTACTTCCAGCTGTAGTATGGATATCTCTATATCACCTGCAACTGCTGTATTCACCAGAGTCTTGCTTAGACTTAAAAAAGGGCAAGAAGGTTTGCTTTTTTTTCCTTTTTTATATTGAATATGTTTACCACTTTTGAACACATTCAATACTTTTCCAATCAACTGCTTTGTCCATTATGACTTTAAAATTTTGCTGTTGTTCATATGTCTATGAAGGACTGTATTAGAACTTTACCCCAGATATTTGTGCTTTACTCTACAAAATAACCATCATTCAAACAGAGCCTGTAGGGACTTTTTTTTATAGATAGTGATTGCAAGTACAGAGATCCAAACGTCTTAACATAGCAGTATTTAATGCCTGGGAGACAGGGCATTATATCTAATGCCATCTTCAAAGTGAAGAGATATCATCTCATTTTTGTGAAGTAGAAGGAAATGAGAAGCAAAAATCTATTTTAGCTCAGTGTTACCAGTGAGAAATGTTCAACTTCAGGACAAAATTCAAGGTTTATTTTTCTGCCTTTGCTTGAGGCAAGATGACTGGGTAAGTCACAGTGCTGAAAAGGAGGTTTGGGATTTGCAGGGGTGTTTTAGAAAGGACTTTTGTCAATCCAATGCAATAGTCTTATTTTTAATTGTGGCATGTGCAACCAGGTGTTCAAATAAGCCTGTTGTCACAAGCTCAAAAGTAAATAATAAAAAAGGTAAATAGCTGAAAAGTAAAAAGTAATGGCACAGAAGTTATCACCAGGCACAAGAAGGTTTGAGTTACAGCTGCTGGGGGAATACTTAGACAGAAATATTTACTGACTTTTTTTTAGTTTCAATTGCAGTGTATGTTTCTTATAAAAGAGAGAACTCTAATACCCCAGTGGTTTATAACAGTACAGATACAGCTTATTCACCACTGTGTTTATCCAGTTCCACACCAGGATAACTCCGTTTATTTATGATACACTTCTCACTGAAAAAGATGTCCACAATCCATAAATATAAGTTACCTACCATTTTCTGTTAGAAAAGATTCTTGCAACTTTTTCTGGAGAAACTTCTGTTGCTGGCATCAGGCAGGCCTTTCAAAATGAGCAAGAAGAAAGCCTCTGGGCTCAAGAAATACCCCATGAAATTCTTTTCAGTTAAGCTGGCACTTAAAACTTCAAAAAAATCCCAGTTTTCTTGATTGCATTGTGAGCCCAACTGTATCAGCGTGTTAAGAGTAACTGAACATAAGCATTTCCGTTTGACTCAGGGTACCTAAACCCACCAAACTAATGATGCTGGCTGAGGCAGCACACAGGATTATGCTTTCTGGGGGAACGCAGTTCAGTCCCTCTCTCCGGTGCAGGGGGACAGTTCTGCTGGCAGCTGCACAGCCCTCCTTGCCCTATCACACAGCCACGGTACTGGACTTCTCCCTTTCCAGGAGAAGTGCATGGCCCTAGAGAATCCTTGTCTGTGGGACAGTACAGAAAGGGGGAAGAAGCTTCCTACTTCTGCTTCTCAGACCTCTCGCAGGGTTTTATCCCTCCCTGCATAACAGCTTTCTCTTCCCCTGTTAGTTAGTCACTCTATCAAGTGGTAGCAGTTTATTCTGGAAGCCCAAGCTCAGACGATGATAAGCACCGCTGTGTTGCTAGGCTTCATATTACCTTCTTTCCTACTAGAACAACAGAGAAAATTACACTAAAACCAAACCCTTACATTGAAAGAACTCTTTAGCATAAGTTGCCAAATCAAGAGCTTGGAAATCAGCAAATGCGAAACGTAGGTTTTCATACTGCCTTTACTTTTTCTGTATCTATGATACAGACTCAATTGCTCTGTAAAATCCTATGTTTCCAAAGACACCTGCCTTATTCAACAGACAGGCCAGATGCTACTCAGGGAATTCATGTGTATTGTGCAGTGAATGCAGCTATTAGAAGGTGTGCTGAGAGCAAGATAAAAGACTTCAGAAAGGAAGGAAAGGCATTGGCATTAGACCTGGTGATTCTGACATTTTGTCTGTATTTTATCTGTGCCTTTGCCATTTGCAGGCTTTTAGAAGGCATAAAACAAGTCATACCAAAATCCTGAGAGCCAGCCTGAGCTCTGGGTTCTTGCATGATAGAACCCAGCTCCAGGTCCCTAAGTGTGACTGGTAACAGATCTGACCACTGCAGCTGCAGCTGATATCTGCAAGAGGGTTTACTGGCTGCCTGGTGCCTCCAACAGCAAGCCAGTGCAGCCTAGATGCAGAAGCATGGAGCTGTCAATTTGAAGGTACATCAATATTATTTTGGCTTTGCCATTGTTCCAGAGTGGCCATGACTATTCTGAAGAATAGGTATTCTCTGTGGGGCACCTTATCATCCTGGTTCTCATATTCCTCTTCTATATGCCAAGAGGCTTTTGGAGAACATCATAGCTCACTCTACACCTGTACAACTGCTTCCCCTGGGTAGTACCATGGTATTAAGTGGAGAAGACAACATGCATTCCCAACATGGACCTTAGCCTTAGCAAGGGCAGACACCAAAACATGGGAGCTGGGAAGTGTTCCCAAGCCCCAGTGGGTAGCCACATCTGAGAGAGTGAAGATAATTTTTAATTAATCTTTAATCTTTGTTTCCTGATTTATAAAAACTGGGGGGTTATTTGCAACATTTATGGCAGCAAAAGTAGGACACCCATGAGTGGGCTTCAAAGGACACACAGAACAGACAGGCATTTGAAACGGGCAAGTCACCCTAGCTTGGCAGCAGGGCAGAGCACCCCAAGACAGTGAAGTATGGTTGCTGGTGGCATGTTGGTCTGCATTACCTTTCCACATTGGGAGTGAGGTTACATAGGAACCGTGAGTACTGAGAGGTGAAAGGAAAAAACAAAAAAATAGGTGACATGAGTAGAGCACCTGCTCCACTGAGGACTGAGGCAGGAAAAAGGAAATGAGGAATGGAGCAGGAAGATGTATAAGTGACAGCACATGTGTTCTGCTTTCACCTCTTTTTTGTCCCATTAATACAAAAAGCATCTGTGTCATTTTCATGTATAGGTGTCTCATTCCCTTCCTGTTCATACTGTCAATTTCTTTCCTGCTTTACCCCCATGGAAAAGCAAGAGGGACAGTGATGCTAGACTACTACAAGGAAACCAAACTGTGGCCAAAGCAACATTAATGACCCACCTGATAAATTCCTGTAGTATAAGCAGATCCCTAAAACCATATTCATGCTGGTGAGTGCTTAGGTTGAGTGATCCCACTGGATCATCTGTGTAAATGAGTGTCTGTCACTGTCCAAAATTTCACAGCTGATCTCATGTTGCCTATTCGCTTCCTATACAACATCCACAGTATCCTACAAACAGGAAAGCAGACAAAAAGCCAGATCAAGCACTGGTGTAAATTTCTGTAACTCCACACAGATTTCACTTCTTAATTTTGCTAATTTACACTAGTTGCAGGTCAGTCTGAGATCTTTCTACCTGGAGCTTACAGATGAAAAATGTTATTCTGCATTTCTTGCATTCTTGAAATACACATTAAATTAAGAATTTATGAAAGGAAGGCTCAAATCCTAAATTATACCATTAATTCTTTCTTGTGCTAACAGATCATAGTAGACAGGGGGAAAGGAAGGAAGACAAGGAAAAGAAGGAGATTACTTTTGCGAAACATAAATTATCTTTGACTATACACTCCTTGGGAGGTGGGGGCAGGCCATCATTGATTGTTTCTTCAAGTAGTTAGGTGTGAAAGTCTTGGAACAGAGATTAATGATGAAACCTCTGCAGCTTTTTCCTCTTTTTATTAAGGCATCAATAACATGTAACCTGAACAACAGCTCTGAGAAAGGACTGTGTGCCCAGAACCTTATGTATTTTTCCAACTACATTAGTCGTTCTAATAAAATATATTATTATTTCCCCATAAACATTTCTTGGTAATAAGCAAACTGATTTTGTGTATAGATGTTCTTAAGTATGTTAGCTATGTTGTCAGAACTGTAAGACAGTCTTACAAGAAAAGTTTGCAAAGCCACACAGAAATGAATGTGAAAGAGAAAGAGAAAAAAGGAGACTGAAAAGGGAGTGACAGAGACTCTATGGATGCGTTTTGGTCTCTGTTAACAAAAATCTTGGCTATGCATCTGCAATCTAGAAAAGACTGCTAAAGAAGGAATGGGTTTTGTGGAACTGACTGTCATACCTGGGACAAGGAGGAACTGCTGCATTTGGTCTAGCTTCTCTGCCGTGGAAACTGCCTGCTGATCCCTGGCAGGAACTGAGCCACTGATTCCACCAGCAAGGCTGGCGTCAGAAGCAGGAGACTCAAAGAAAGGGGGAGATAGTGGATACCACTCTCTGTGAGCCCCGATGAAAGGGATCTGTGACTATGAATAGCCAAGCAGTGTCAGGAGACCAGAAGAGACAATAGGGAGAAATGGTGAAGGAAGGAGGCCATTTGGCTGCAAGATGTAACCCATGTTGTGGCCAACCCTGACAGCTTGCAGAGGGCTGGCAGGGCATTATCCCTCAAAATGCCTGTGTGGGAGGAAAGGCCACACACCACACATATGTACAGTCAGTGCTCTGACTTCCAGGTGTGACACTGTCCAGTGGTGCAAGACAGACACTGATCACAACCCTGCCACTTCTCCAGCGATTCTTCAGCTGTATATGTGTAGCAGATTTTAGACAACTGCAGCAGAGATGTCTGTATAAGCTAGTCAGACTCCACATGTTAATAGTTAGAAGAGAGAAACAGACACTATTAGGGCACAATTCATGTGAGCTATTTTAGACACCTACAGTGTGGTAAGTCATAATCTGAAAGTGCCTATTTTTTGTTGATGTTGTCGATAATGGAAGATCAGATTTGGCGAAATACTTCTTTATTTGGTGAGGTGAACCTAACCTTTTCAGCCCATCATCTTAATCATTCAGAGTCAAATATGTCAAAAACTTTCCACTTTTTAATGAAGGAGTAGCCTGGGTGTCCTCCATTTCAGTTGCAGATTGTACCACCTCAGTTTAATTGCAGGAGACTCCAGTCGTTCTGGTTATACTGTTTATCTGACTGAAACAGCTAAGACTCATTTGCAGATAACTAAAAGCTCTGCAGCTGGAGCTGGCAGCTACAGCAGAAGTTACACAGGTGCCTATATCCATTATGAGAGGAAAACTTTCAATCATTTAAGTGATGTGCTTAAAATTGTGGCTGAAAAAGTACTGCTTAATCACTCTGTATAGGTGTGCCACTCATCTACTCAGTGCTCAATTAAGGTACACAATGGAAGATTATTAATGAGCAATTGCTTAAATTCTGAATAAAACACTTATGGTTTGATAAATAGTCACATTTTATCAGGCACTCTTTTTAAATACACTGCCTGTTTGAATTCAGATAAAAAGGCAGAGCCAGTTGACTTGCAGATGTTGCTTTCATTAATGGATTAATGTGATGTGTAATAGATTATACTGATTGCCATTAGATCAAGCTTTAGTATATTGGGTGGCATATTTAACAAACTTAGTCATTTTATATGTAATGATGACAAGATGACTCATCAGTATGACACTTAATAGACAGGGGTAGCATTCTTTGTGCACTGTAAGACAGCTGGCTCCTTCTATCACCTCTATAGGTTGACTTTATTTTGAGGGCTACTGGCTGATGTTACTTTGTCTTGGCTAGTAGCAAGAGTGATCAGAGGATATAAGAAGAGAGGAATATTTTCTTAAAAGTACTGTCTTTGTGAAATTCCCTCCACACTGCCCTCAGTGAAAGTCACCCTCGTGTAGCTCTAGGTATATCCACTTATATCTGCCCAGAGAAGTGTAACTTAAAGCCAGACTTAGCCCAAGACTTTAAAATCCTTATTATCTTCATCAGTGCAAGGTGACAGCAGGAGGCACAAGAATTTTTTTCTTAAGAAGCTGGTGCTGAGATACAAACATGAAAGGTACCTTTGAAATAGCTAGGACACCTAATGTGTTTTCTAAAAGTTGGTTGTACTATTTATCTGCAATTTATTGTTCTTAAATGGACTGGTGTTCCATTCCCCTTACCTCCCCAAAAGTTTGATATGTAAGCTAAGAAATTTTATGTGATTTTTTCAACATTTTCTTACATTTCATACTGAATACAGGGACAGGGTAAGAAAGTATACAACATGGGGTTGCTCAAACAGTAGGTGTCTCTGAAGAAAACATTTCTATTCTAATGGAAATATACTGATGAGATAAAGCTGTTATAAATAAATATTCATGCATGATGAGGCCCAGGAGATAGTTCCACTATGTTCCTAGATATAGTCTAATATATTATTTTACAGAACACAGTCTTCTAAGGTTCGAGGTAGGCATCCTCTGTTATCTTCCTGAATGTCCATCTTGTCATTGTGGCTCTGCCTACTTTTTTATATACTGCATGGCATTAATAACTGAAAAAGTGCCTATATTGTGGAATACATGAACTAGCTTCATTTGACATTATAAAAAATTACCAGGTTGGTCCCATTTATAAGAAGATCTGAGATATTGCCATTTAGACAAAAGAGACATTTTAAAAGGATGTGAGTGTCTTTTAAGCCTTTTCTTATAAAAGCTTAAGCAATATCTTCAAAGGGGAAACCATATCTTAAGAGAATTCAAGTTTCACAGGTGAACTTCCAAAAGACAATAAACTGTAAAACTGGTATTTTTGTACAGCCATGTATGAGTTCATTCCATTTTCATCTCAGACTATTTATACTAGGTGCCTGCACATATATTTATCCAGCTGTAATATGAATGCCTTTGGGGATCTCCAGAAGTGTTCAGTATTGGGCCCACCAATCTCAAGGATGAGAGAGGACTGAAAATTTATCTAGCTAGGTTTATAACTCTGCATTTTTATTGTCCTTGTCCATTCCTTTTCAGAAATAGAATCTTCCAGTTTATTTCTTTTGTTCAGAAAAATCTAAAGACGACAATGTCATCTCTGAAACTTTCATTATACTGTGAAGACAGCATTTCATTCTGCTAATATCCTCATCAATATGCTTTAAATTCATCAAAGCATCCCAGTAGGCAGGAAACATGCAGCAAATAGCTTTGTAAAACTTCATGTCCTTCACCCCATGCTTGTTGAGATTTTAAGTCTTCTTTGTATCCCCAGTACATCGATCATTATTTTGGAGATACATTTTAAAGCTCCTGTTCACAGAGTCTCAAATTCTGATGGAGAATTGACTGAAATTGTCAAGGCCTATGCTGGCTGTTTAGACACTTCAGAAAAAATGTGCTTTTTAGCATGGTCTGAGACTCATTGGTCTATTCTCATACTGATCATTTATCAGAAAGAATGAAACAAAAGAGCCGTGCAGTAATATGGGCCTGGCAATTTGAGGTTTGACACCCATTGAAGGAAGCTAGACAAGAATTCCCTTCCTTCTGTTTTCCAAACAAAATGGAATTTCTTTGTTCTAATTCTGTCTTTCTTTCTAGTCTCTAGGCTGGCATCTGGTGGCACAGATTACTGGAGGGACCTTGAGGTAGGAGATCAGCAAGGGGCACTGCTGGAGATTTCAGCAGTGCAAAGCAGCTGCACAGTTTCCTTTGCTGGCAAACCCTCAGCTGGCTAGACCTTCCCAAAAAATAAGCTGTGCACTGAGGAGCCGTGTTGAAAGGATGGATGGGAGATGTGCTGATTATTCTCTCAGCAGCATCCACTTAGCAGGTCTTTTACGATGAGCCTTGAAGAGTTTATATGTACTTCACTAAGTCCCCCTATTTTATACTATATAAAAGAAAAAGCCAAGAACTGAATGAATGTTTACCTACTCTTTCATCCCCCACAAGAAGCCTCCAAGGAGTAGCATTTGGAGGCACACCCTGGATGAGGCCAGACTCATTGAACAAAAATTGTGTTTATTCTGCCATTCAATAGACATTTCTTTTCCAGTTGGGTAAAATCCATAGGGTGTTACAACATTAAAAAGAAGTAAAATCACCTAATAAAAATGACTATTTTCTTATGTAGCAAGTATTAATAATAAATAGAACAGCATCATTGCTATGTAACAGATCTTTTTTTGTCAGGGTGGGTTAGCGCTCTGAGCAGAGGGGCTTGCAGGGCATAGGTGAAGCTAGCGTCCTGTTGTTGATGGAAGGGGATCCATGAGTACGAGAAGGAAAGAGAGCACAGTCCCACTGTCTGAACTTGGGCAAACTACAGTTACACCACAGGGAATATTATACATAAGAAAAGATTGTGAGATTTGACTGGAGAACTTTGCTGTAATCTGATTTATAACATATGCCAAGTTCTTTTCCTAAAACAGAAAAAAAAATCCCCCTACAGGAATGAATACAGATTTTAGAGAGATAAAAACAAATAGATTTATTACAGACAAGATTTCTGTCTTACATTTCTTGTGCTTGCAGATCACAGACAATGAGCAAGGCCCTCTGCCTTCATTCCTCTTAACCCCAGGAAGAAATAGGTGAGCCATTCTCTCTCCATTAAAAAAAATGAAAACACAAAGTAGAGATATGGTTTTCTAAGAAAAGTGGGTACCTTTCACTGAAAATGAGCTTTTGAAATGGCAATCTATCAATCAAAAAACACTTAAAGTACCTATGTGTTCTTATGCAGAAGAAAGATTGTCAACACATTATAAAATCTGGATTATGCACTTGTGATACAGTGTTGTATACAGAAGAGACACAATTGCTTCCTTGCTGACTTTCTGATTCTTAAGTAATGATGTTCCTTACTTATGCCAGGATACTGTTCTTATTGTTTTGCTTGTTAAATTTACCAGAGAAAAGGTACTATTTTATGTGAGACTTTCTATGTCATTCTCCTTCTGTTGATAAAAGCTTGTTATGACTTCTGCAAGTTTTTGTTTGCTTGAAGAGCAAGGGTATAGCAGTATATAGCATAGATCATATGTCCCAAATTTGATTGTACAGGAAATTCTTTCTATTCCAATATCTGCTACCAAATCCTAAAGATCTCTGCATGCACAATTCCACTGCTCAACACCATTAGACCAAAGGAGTGACATACTATATCAGGATTATAGTGGACACTGTGACAACTTTTCAGGGTTAAAAATATATTCTAGGAAACTATTAAATAACCATATGACTCTGTAGCTCTTGGCCAATGTGAAAACAGACCTGGGTTATGGAGCTTACTGTTACACTGGACACTGGCTGTTCACGTGAAGCCTGGGGCAGTCACACCAGTTAGCATGAGTAGTACGAATTACCTTTTCAAAGAGCTTACCAGTCACTTTGGCACCACTCACACAAAAAACTTCAAAGACAACCTCTGCCTCAGATGGCTTGCAAACCAAGAACTCAGTCTTCCAGCTCAACCCACATGAGCCAAAAGCTCACAAGACATTCTCTCAACTCAGTTTTAGAAAAAGCAGCTTTGCTACTGCGAAATGGGAAACAAGACAATGATGGCTAGAGAAACAGGAGTAGCAGAGCATGAGAGGCTCTCATCTCAAAGTTGAAATATAAACTAAACAAACTGGAAGCATAGTCTGATTACATGTCTTGCTATTCTCACATGGCAGTCTTTCTGGCATCATAACAGTTAATCTGTTTTTTTTTTTTTTTTTTTTTTTTTTGTTCTCAGGGTAGAATCCTTTTTCAGGAAAAATTGAAAAGAAAGGGGAAAGAGTATGCAATGTAAGTGATGTAAGGGTAAGTAAGTAATGTAGCCCCTTGGTGTTTCAGGAGATTTTTATTTCTTTGTTTAAATGAAAGTTCAGCTCCCCAATGTTCCATATACTAAGGGATATTCTTGTCTGGCATGAAGAGCTGCAGAGCTCCTGTGCACTTATACAAATGAGAAGACAAATAGATGAGCTTCTCAAAGACATACTGAACAGCTGTGTATTGAGAATATCCATTAAACAGATCTCTACAATAGGATTATTTTTTCTTCATTATAACTTCATAATAGGCGGACTCTCTGTACTTTTCATGCTGACTCTAGCTTTATGCTGCCAGAGCTTTCTAGCTATGTTGCATTGCCTCAGCACTTCATTTTACTACAGACTGGTTGTATTTCTCAGCTGGTTCTATAACTCCTCAAAAAATCACCCCCTGGTAGCATAACAAATAAGCTTTATGTCCTTTTTTTCCAAAAAATTGTTTAGAAAGGACCTGGCTTTTGAAATTTTTTTTGTGCATGTGTTCCCTATTGGTCCCCTCTGCCTTCTCCTAGAGGAAAACTAAGCGTGTTCTTCTAAATGAAATCATAAAATGTTCTTCTAAATGAAATCCAAGAAAACAAAGGCTTTTGTGCTTAATTGAAAGTACACAACTATCATAAAAGTGTTTTTAATAGACAAAGCCTTGACTCTGCCAAGACCTCCATGAACCACTTTAAAGTGATCCAGTAATATTATTTTAGTACTGCTTTCCTTTAAGCTTTGGAGATCCTGTTGATTGTCCACATTTCCCCTTGGAGGCCCCTCAGGGATATCCCTGTTCATATACTGGAAGGGAAACTTTTGGCTTTATAATGTCTTCCAGGATGATTCTGCACAAAGATGGATGTTAGGAACACCCCAGGCTTGGAAAACTCTGCACAAGCCAGTACATAGCAAAAAGTGCAGTACAGCATAGCAGTACTCCCTTCTTGTCCACCCTAGGGCCCATGCAAGCTCATGCTTGGCCTGTCTTTTGAAAAGCCTCTGTTTACTCAGTGTGCCTCTTGATGCATGGATCCCAGTGCCCTGTGGTGCTCCATTCAGCTGAGTGCCTCAGCCCTCAACTACACCTCTGTGGTTCTGTGCTATTTAGAAACAAATCTTATTGGCAAAGAGACTGTTACTTACCAGAGGCCGCCCAAACGCCATAATGAAAAGGCATCTATGTTATTCACTCATGGAGTTGGGTCTGACTCACCTACTAGAGCTCCAGTTTCAAGGTAGGCCAGGCCTTCTCTTTGTCCAGGACTTTGTATGACTTCTACAGAGGACAAAAGGACAAGATCCCAGCTGTGCTTTGCACATGGCCTGTGGTGCAAGGAAACCGAACATGTCTTTGTCCTTGACAACAGTCACTATTTCTGGCCCTTTCTGGGAGACAATCATGTATTTATGGTGACAAGTTGTCTCCTGTTGTACTCCAGGGAAGAATATGAACTACTGAATTCCCACCACCTCCATGGAGGATGAGGGTGTCCTAATTCCCCCTTCCCACATTTTCTTCAGTATATAAGGTCTGTGCTACATGCTTGAGGCCTGGTAAGCTCTACTGATTCCAGACCAGACCTGCAGAGCTGGTAAAGGTGGCCCCTTGAGCCCCTGCTGTGCCCAACCCCCAGAGGAGGACTCAGGGCCTTCCCACAGTCTGGTGCCATTCAAGTGGACCAAGCCTGAAAGTGTGGGTCCAGGTTGCCCAGCCCTACCTAGCCTCCCTAGTAGGAATAGGCAAGCCTTGTGAGAACACTGGGAACCACTGGTAGACCAGTGTCTGGTTTTGACCAAAGTCGTTCTTTTTATATCCCTGGTAAGACCCCACACACTCTTTCTGATGTGAGGCAAGTTGAATAGTGACAGGAGTTTGGCAATGCCTCCTACATGAAACTATGTGCCAGGCATCACACAGCATAGTTTACACAGATGAGGCAGGGTGGAATAAAAGCATATGTAATTGTCCCAAGCACGTGGAAAGTTGCCAAGCCTCCAGCACACACTGGGTGTGGTGGTGCCCAGCGGCAGCTGAATGACAAGCAATGCAGTTACAGAGGGGTGCTCAGCACTCAGGAAGCCTCTGAGGATCAGTCTGTGAGAGAATCTGAAGCTGGTGTGGACGCAGACCCTCAGAGGCTGCTCAGCATACACTGCGATGAGGAAAACAGCACACCCTTCAGCATGTACACTTGCAGGACCAGAGCACAGCATGTATGGCATAGGCTTAGCAAAAGGAATGGGGCATCTCCCTTTGTCCAACCAGCTGCCAGTGGTCACCCCCTCTTGGGAGCCCAACATGTAAGCCTTTCCAACCATTGGGCTCTGCCCTGCTACCGTGCTCAAATCCCTGGTCTCAGCTCAGTTGCCGTTAGGATGTAGAAGGTTACAGCCATAAGCTCAAACTGCTATTCAGTGTGAGCAGTTTTTTTGCATGGGCATTGCAGGCATGAGTCTAAAGTTTTCTATAGAAATATTTAGTTTGGAAATCACTACAGGGAGTCCCTGGCTGACACTGACTCACACACCCTTACTAATAATTTTTCTTTAGAGCCCCATTACAGAAAGCAGAAGGCTAATTAAACGTATTTAGGGGCAGGAAAATATTGTTTCAGAAAGCAATGCGTAATGACAGCTCAGATAGTTACATGATTAAACTGCCTTTGGAAGGAACCCTTCTGCCCTTAGGCCTCAATCTTTTGGGTTGAGCATATTTTTCAACACCCTATCAGCACCTTCTAGGTGGTATTCGGTGCCTCTCAGGATTGGGTATAAAGACCATGCGTGTGATAATGATATATTGCATTTACTGAAGCTAATTTCTCTTCCAGTAAACTTACAATGATATCTTCCTGCACAAACTCTGTGACATACATATTTTCCTTACTTCAGCACATTTAATAATTCTGTGTGTACACTGCTGTGCTGGATCATCCTTTCTGATTACAGAAAGCCATTTTAAAAAGCATTTCAGCTTACATGTCTAGAGCAGGATCTGGGTTTGCCAGAGTTAAAACTTCTGTGCATTTAAAAATGAAAAGAAGAGGAGAAAGGAATATATTTCTGAACTTCTGGTTCTGTCTAGATCATTCATGAAAGACACCAAAATACTTTGGAGAGTACTTTATTTGTAACCTTCTGACCTAGCTTATGGTCAGATAACCTTGTGACTTAGCTTGGAAATTTTATTTGAAAGTCTTGTGTAAGATATCTCAGTCCCCTTGGTTAGCTCAAATAAGCCTCAAAAATAGTCATATCATTTTTTACCAAGGTTCCTAAATATCTCCATGTTTTCAATAATCTTAAGTCTCTTTAGCCACTAGGAAAAGTTCCCATAATACTTAGATATGTCTACATAATCTGAGCTTCATCATCCTTCAAAATACTCTCTTTTTTCACTCTTGTAGGGGAGTTGTGGAGAAAGAGGTCTGTCTAACGTACATACAAGATATCTCTCCATGAAAGATGAGTGGCTACGGAATGCGGAGGTGGAGGCAATACAGATCCATAAAACACTTTCTACCACTAATGTTCCAGAGCACTTACTAATAATCCTTGATTACACTGCAAGATAGTTAAAGGTGAGGTGAGGGGTCACTGTTGCAAAACTGAAGAAGCCAGGGAGAGCAGATTTATGCACTTTTAGTCAGCTGGATTAGCAAAGGGGATTAACTGCAAAAATAGATCTTCTCCCCTCCCCAGATTTATAATGTTGAATAAAAAAAGAACTGGCAGTTACTTCTTGCTACTCTGCTTACGATGTTTTTGTCTGCTGCATGTTTTATATGCTATATTGAACAGGATGCATAAATATAAAACCCATCAAATAAGCATCACTCCCTTGTTTCCATCTCATATTCTCTGTGCACAGGTTTTCCTCTGGGCTGCTGTTTTTCACTTCGAAGTGAGAGCACACACATGAATAAAAGTAAGGGGTATAAAAAAAACCCCTCAACCTAGTGTGGCCAATGATCAGTATTCAGGACTATCAAGCGTGCTCTACGAAAATGCCAATGAGACGTAAACACATCAATAAAACAGCAAGTTCTCATCTGCCTGCCCTTCAGTCCTCAGACTCCGTAATAGGAAAAAGGTTACTGCAACTGTAAGGGGGGATGGCAAGGAGATTCTTTCTTCCCCTGCTGACTTTACTTATTTGTTTATTTAATTCAAAGTCCTTTTGACTGATCTACAGCATCAAGGAAGGGCCGGGGGGACAATAAATTAAATCTGCTTCTTAAGTAAATGAATGGTACCTTTGTAGTTTATGGAAAGGAAATCAGGGCAAGGGTGCACTGCACAGGAAGCCTGTGCCCAGATGCTGGCACGTGGAATGACTCACATGCTTACCCCACTTCTAAACATAGATGCAATAAACTGTAAAATGCAGTCACTTGTGTCAGGAGAAGTTTGTCCGATTCCTGTCTTAAATATATGTGGCTTCAGTTCAGCATAGCTCTGGGAAAGATCCAGTCTCCTCTCTAAGAGGGTTAGGCAACAGATAAAAGTGAGTGTAACTTTCATGTCAGGGTGAAAGTGTGAGGAGGTCTAACAGGAAAATCATCTAATGAAAAGTGTATAATATTAAAGTAGACCCCATACTTTATAGTACACTTTCTTAAATACTCCAGTTAGAGTCTGAACTTTCTCCTGCTCTCTGGTATATGATTTATTGCTCTTATTCCTGCTTTCTGATTACATAGTATCTATCAGCCTGGATCAGATTCTGATTTCAGCAGTTCAGGTGAAAATTTAAAGTTCCCTGAAGTACTCCAGCAAAAAGAAATGGATTTATTCTGGATGCATAAGTTTGTAAATTGAATACAGTTCTGGATTACAGTCTATACCTGACATCCATCAGTTCTAGGATTTTGAAGCCCAAGTCTTGATCTGCGGCATCCAGCCAGCTTCATTATTATTGTTATTTTCATTGTTTTAGGACCCAAAATATTCTAGATGATTTTCAAACCCAGCAGAATAGTGTTTCTCCTGAAGATTATACAGTCTAAAGTAAAGGAGACAAAGGGTGACAGAAGGAGCTATAACACATAACTCAAGAAATCTCCATAGTAAACAGTTTTATTAGAAATGCATTTGCCATTTTAATTACCATGTTTTTAGCTTGGTTTCCTAAGGAGTTGGAGCACAGTAGATTATTCAGTCACTTAGTGGTCAATTACCCAAGGGAAGTGTAGGGCAAGTCTTTCTGGCTTAGTCCTTACCTTGTTTGGCATCAGAGAATCTAGTCAGGTAGTCTTTCCTGTGTGGATTCACCAGTGTCCTAAAAGGGTCGAGTTCATGTTGCAGCCTTGGTATAATTTAATTAAAAAGTCAATTGACCATGAGACATACATCCATTGGAAAGCAGGCTTCATTAACTCTGCGAACACTGAAACTAATATTCATAGACATATTCTACTTCCCTCTCTGATTTTCCCTCCATGGGTCAGCTCACGCATCCTTCTGACCATCCACACCCCTAATCCATCTATGCATCCGGTAATCCCTCCCTTCCTATATGTAATACGCCCCCAGCAGGGTACAGTTCGCTTGTAATAATAACAAAATTCATTCCATTTCCCTGAACAGTTTCATCTATCTCTGGAAAGGAGGATAAAATAAAAGAGGAATAAGAAGGAGAAAATTTTGTTTTATCCAACCTGGATAATATGGAGCATACAAAAATGGATAAATTAATCTATACAAACATAGTGACAACAGTGGAATACAGGGGGGAAAATGGCTGATAGCACTGTAGACAACACAGTGCAGGAATTCCCAGTGTTCTCAATGCCCTGAGCCAAGAGGGCCACACGGTAGAGAGCACAAGGAGCCATCTCACATGTCCCTGCACCCATGGGCTGATTAATCCCCAGCCCACATAATGCACTCATGGACTATCAAACCTGATCCTATGTGCTGAATAAACTAAATCTTCTGTAGCATTGCAGAGGAGAGGCATCCTTGGGAGAGAGAGGCAGATTCATGCAGATCAGGTCGAGGGAAAGGCAATCCACCAGAAAAAAGGTGACCTTGCCAAATGGTGTGGCAATGGCAGTGTGTCAGGCAGACAGGAGGGACAGTGGGGTTGGTCTCAGGAGCTGAGAGCAAAGGGCAACTGTGGGTAGTATGTGAACAGTGAACAAGCAAATGTGTGGGACTTTTCAGCTGGGTTCAGTCAGCAAGAGAGAAATGGGCAAAGACATGGGAGCAAGAGAGCAGCTCACAAGAAAAACAACATTGAAAATGGGACTGCCTGAGCCCAGCAAGCCATAAGCTGTTAGCAAAACTCTCCTGATGGAACATTTGCAGTGTGTTCAACGATGGTGTCAGTTGTTCCTGTCTTGCGCCCTTTATAGCAACTGCTAAGGGTGTGTGGAAAAGATGTACAGATATGCAGATCTCTCATGGCACGTAAGGAGGTAAAATGGAGAGGGGCAGAAGAGCCCCTCACACCTTTCGATAAAACCATGCCAAACAACCATTGCTAAAATCTTCTAGGCCTTTTGTAATAGCAGAAGCAAATGTTTGCATCTACAACGTAAGGGATTGGTGCAAGCCTTTATTTTAAAAGAATTTGTCCTCCCTCTTTTCACTCACCTGTGAAGTGCTTGCTCATATTTAGTGGGGAAACAATTGAGGCTTACTGTCTTCTTGTGAGGGGGGAAAAGGCAAAGATAGCTGAAACTGAGCTGTGGTATATCCAGTCCAGTTTTTAATTTGAGCTAAAACAAATGCAAACAAAAGGAGAGAAAGAAAAATATAGAAATTAGAGTTCATGTCATAAGCTATCTCAAGCTTGCAGTGAAGGCTGCTAAACAGAAACATGCAATTTACCTTTTCCCTATCATTTTAAGAGATTTCTACCAAGCTGCTGATTCCCTTTCTCCCCTTCTTTTGCTGACCTATCCCTTTCCTCTCCCCTGAGACTGAGGGTGAGCAAGTAGAGGTGAAAATTAATTAGTCAAATACCATTTCCCTCCTCTCCCTCCCTTTCTAGTGATTTGTGCCACTATCCATTAAGGGCAGCACGTGGACGTACAGTCCTTGAGAAGGTGGAAACCTACATCAAGTTAGAGAGCAAGAATGATAACTGCTCAAATTTTATTTCTTCCACTCAATTACCAGTTGTGGCTGTGAGGCAGAGGCCCAAAATGCTCTCCTCAGCCCCAACAGCTTTGTGTCCAGGGTGCTGAGTAGTTTATAAGCGCAGCTCAAGGGGAACCAACTACTCATGCATGGGTAGTTCAGGGCTACACCAACACACTCACTCAGGGCCTGAATGCAATAGCACTTCATTAGTTCGATGCTTGGCTGGAGCTACTCCACTGTGGAGAAACAGGCCACAGTAGGTTGCATGGAACATGCTACTATTGTAATCATGTGGTCTCCACCTCCAGGTATGCTACAGCCTCGCATATGTGCCCGGAAGAGACTTGGCAGACTCCTACCAGTGTCCACCTGCTTTAGGTATCCTTTCTGTCAGAGGGTTTACATTCAAGAGGCAAAAGTTTGGGGGCTTTTCTGGAGCAGACGTTACATGTGAGATAGAAAAGACCAGAGGAAAATGACACATGAGAGGAAACAGCTCCAAGTGTTTAAATCTTCAGGCATACACATTGTTCTGAACTTAGCTGATGTTGGTGGAGACGTGATGGGACTCTGCATTCTCCGGTTTGGTCAGGGTGCCTATCACAAGTGTCATAAAAGTCCAGTGTCGTGCCAGGAGAAAATACAGCTGCCAACCATTACAGCAAAACTAGTTTCCTCCAGACTGCATCATCTCATAATCAATCACTGTCAGATGTGCTGGCAGATTAAAGTATTAACTTAAAATACCAATAAATGTATAGGATGGTTAAAATCCTATAAACTCCATTTCCATGGTTCCAGGATGTTGTAGCTTGTCCAGCTGAAGCCTTTACAACTCCTTATGGTTCTCTTAATCAAAACAAAAACCACAGAGAAAGATGAATGCAAACTGGATTACTAACTTTTATCAGCCAAATCCATGCAACAGATTGAACCACAGCTTTCATTTTGAAAACACTTTGGGGCCTGGTTAATTAAACATCAAGACTAAGGGCCTGTGGGCTGCAGAGAAAAGCTCTGTCTTACAGCTTTCCTGTTGTAATGCTGGCCATAAATTCACTGCATTGGTAAGATTAGATATGCACAGGAGTGCATGTCAGTCTCCTACTTTGCACAGTAAAGGTTGCCTGAGCATTATGAATAGCTATGCTCATGCAAATTTCCCTATGATAGCCAGCCCTTAAAGAGAAAGACATGCAAGTTCTGGACCACCCTCCAAACACCCTGAGAACAGGGAGGGTCCACTGTGCTGAACTGTTCTGTGTGCAATATAGGGACTTTCTTGATTACATGTGTTTACTCTTATAGTGGGTTTTTGCTGCAGCCAAAGTTAGCACCTCAGCATAGCCTAAGCACATCCATGTTTCGCTTATAATAGTACAGTTGGGTACCTAGTGAGGTCTTCTGCAGCAATATGTGGTTTAGTGCAAGCTGTAAGTCTACTTGGAGCCTGAGGGAAATACTTAGAAAACTAATGTCAATATTCAACTGCTTTTGGTAAAGCTGGCTCAGGCATTTACAAAACCTTCAGCTGTGTCTTTGACTGCAGCACAGACAGATTTCAGAGCTAGAGTCCCTGAGCAGAATAGTATTTGAGGAGTCTCCATATAGTAAATGTAAATCACATTTGAATAATTCTGTTGTTCTAATGTTGATTAAATAGTCCTAGCAGAAGCAATTACTGAGGATATGCCTTCATGCTATGAAATCCTTTATTTCCAGATCTCAACCATTAAGATATAAAAGTTTGAGGAGTTTTGGCCAGAATACATACCACAGACCAAATTAAATCTGAAGAGTGCTATTGATCCTTTCTCAAGCAGCACTTTGCATATCTGTGTTCCAGTCCCAGTCTGTCAGACTGCTTCCAGATATTAAAATTTTCTTGGCACGGCAGCCATCCATAAACTCTACATCCCTCTGTGGAATATAGTTTTAAATTGGCTAATATTTCATTCAAGTCCTCTTAAGGTAATAGTTACCACTTGTATACAAAATAAGGATCCGATACAAAATGCTGAACCCTCCCTTCAGAAAGGAGAAAGTCCACCCCAGATGACATTAAAATGCATAACTGAGATTCTACTTCTCCTATTGCTCCAAAATGACTCATCGCTCTCCCCCACTTTGTTCACGTATATGTCTGGGTGACATTTATAGCTATCTGTTTTACTTGCTGGCAGATACTAGTTCCAATGACAGTCCTTTCCCATCTGACTTTCCTATTATGCATACTCCTGGGAAACAAAGACACATTTTGTTTTGTTTTTAAAGAGCCTTGTCCTTCAATATTTTTCTTCTACCTTCTTAGGATCAGGCTATTATCAGCCACCTTGAGGGGAGTGCAGGGATCAGGTCACCTGGAAATAGTGAGAAGGGAAAAAAATTATGGAAGTGCAAAAGATGAAGTCATAGCGATTGGTGGCATAACCTATCTTCTTTGGCTTCTCTAAGGAAAGCACACTATTTCTCCTGGCACTTCAAGCACTGGAATCAACCACTGCTAAGGAAGGGGAGCACTGAACCCTTGAATCAATGCTGAGCAGTGCCCTAAGGAGAGCCTTCTTCCTCACACGTTGCAGTAAATGCCTAACTAAGGATTCAGGGTGGAGGAAGTGCCTGCACTGATCCACTCTGCAAATAAGTATGGGAAGTGCAAGATAGGTGCTGATGCAGGGGCTAAAGCAAAGACATGCTGGCTAGAGAAAAGCTTTATTTCACTCTTGAGTCCTGCTGAGCAATTGTGTAGGGAAAGTTAAGTAAGGTCCTCCAGATAAGAGGTTTAACTAAAAAGAAGAGTAGGTGGAACAAAAAATTTTGTAAGAAGAAACAAATTTATATTGGATGCCCCATATTTGGGACATAGAAACCTTCCCACTTTCTGGCTGTTTGAAGAAAGATGATGGGAACATAGGAGAGATACCTGGGACAGTGAGCAAAGGGTGCTGGCGTGGTCAGACATGTGCAAATATCAGAAGGTGCTAGAGGCCCATCTTTTCTTTTAAGCTGCATTTAAAAATTATGGGCCCTACTATTTATTTTCTGCGCCTTATTAGAGTAAGGGACGATACTTGCTATAAGCACTTCTAATCCTTCTGATTGAAGGCATGAGTTTAATGGATTTGGAAAATTCCCTCAGCTCTACTTGTGATGGGGTACAGATGCTTTCACCCACCTAAGAAAGAATCAGAAATAGCTGCGAGGATCGATCCATTGCTGCACTGCCCTTGCAAAAGGGAGGATCAAAAGGGAAAAGTTCTGCTCAGCCTCAGGCTGGTGGGAGGAGGCAGAGGGGACCTTCAACTTTAACTCTTTGAGAGATGCCTCCACAATGGGGCCAGAGGGTTGGTTGACAGGCAGCTTGAAGTGGACTGGTTCCCAGGGTGAAAGCAGGTAAGCTGTGAACAATCTGTAAAGGGGAGACAGACAAGCAAACCCCTTCCACCTCTGGTGCATGAGAGGAGATCTCCGAGAGGTATGTCAGTAGCCCAGGAGCACTCCCAGCCACTGCAGTGATGTGTGTCCTGAACAACATGGGAGCACCATAGCAGGACCTCTTGCAGTATGTTTTAGACAGACAGACAGACAGACAGACACGGACACACAGACACAGACACAAACCTATAAATATATATAGATATATTTGTATCCTGAGATAGAAATATTCAAGCCCCCACATGCCAACCTGTGTCATAGTACACCTGTGCAGGCAGGCTATCACCTCTCCTTTTCCTGATGTTAACTGTGTTACTACTGAATAGAAGGACTGATGAAAAATGTAAGGAAGAGAGAGGATTAGGGGAGAATAACTGTTTCTTCCCAGCAGCAGCAATGAAAGTGACACCTGAAGAGTCATCCTTTATCCCATAAAAACAGATGGCATCAAGCAACACACACAATATATATACAGCCAGACTTCTTAGGCTCACCTGTGAGCACTCAGGGCAACTTGAAAAAAATTAAAAGCTGAAGTCTCAACAATAAGGCACAGGGCTTGGCAGGGTGAGTCACTCAGTGGAAAGCAATTATCAGCTGATTTTAAGTGGCAGCCTGCTGCTTTCTTAAATGTCCTACTATATGGAAGGATTTTATGACAGGGTGCAATCCAGACATCAAGAAAAACTTCTTGGTTTCTCTTTTATTTGTTCCAGGGCAGCAGAGAAAACAAATACATGTTCCCTATCAACACTGATGAGAGCAGAAAGGATGGCATCTCAGCTACAAGGGTTAGCCTGTAGTATTTTTTAAAAAATAACAGAAAAAAATCATACCTCACAGTTTGCACAAATGAGTTTTATACTGCTGAAGCTTAGCTTTACTGAAGAAAAATGACATGGATTGCTTTTAACTATACAGCTCCCTTGAACTGAGCGTTTTGTATGTAAGTTAAAAATTCATGGGTGCATATAACATGTTGGCATGATATTAAAGCCACCAGACCCAGAGAAGGGTTTGTTTTGTAGTGCAAAATGACCTCCTGTCTTTGTTTCAGATGAACATGAGCCTTCCATGGCTCATGTACAGGTATAGATACTCCCTGTACAACTGAAGGCAAATTTCTTGTTTTCAGTCAAAGTAAGTCCTACATGTCCCAAACTTTGATTTAAATGCACCTATAAAATACTCCTGGCACAAATTTCTTCTCTGAATTCCTCTTTAGAGGAAACCAAAAACACAGGTGAAAGAGCTGCCTGTGGCATTTGCAAAACCCCATGCGCTTCTGAGAAGAATTTAAACACCCCAAATGTGATGTAATAACTGCAACAGATAACCTAGAATCTAATGCAAACAGACAAAGTGAATTGATAATTGTTCTTATTCGGCTCCATCTTCTTCAGTCTGGCTAAACAATGATACAGTAACTTTAATAGCAAAACAAATGCATCTTCGAATGAACCTATTCAAAGATAGAATTCTTGCATCAAGAATATGTAGCTTTCATGCAGAGGAAATAAACAACCAAAATGCTGTTCAATTGGTCCAATGACCACTTTTTAAAAGCATCTGCTTCCTCACACAGGTGAGCTGAATGCATTCAATTCAACCATCCATTCTATTGATTCAAAAGACACCTTTCCAATTAGATACAGTTATTTGTAATGCTAGTGCTGGCAGACTAGCAGCTAAAGGTTTTAAGAGGGAGAGGATCTTTTAGTTAAGGACTGTCTGTGAGATTAACAGACAAGAGTTTTATTTATAATAAAAGCTCATGGATTATTCAAGGAGTGGCTACAATCTCTGAAGTAGAAGCAAAAGTTTTGAAAAATCAGTATAGGCAACTGATTCAGAAGCCAGTTTTGCTGTGTGCACTATGAAATACTGAATGGGGTTTAGACTTGGGATACTGATATAAGGTGCTTTTTGTTTCTCTCCATACTGGTTCCAGACATCAGTGTCAAGGTTGCCTTGGTGATTTGTTTGCTGGGCTGAGAGTCTCTGAAATCTGCTTGCAACAGATTTTTCTAAAAGCTGCAGGGAAGGAGGAGAAAAAGAGTATATCTAGGTAATCGATTCAAATCTGTTATCTCTGTCAGAGTTATCTTTTAATGGTAAAATCTACTCAGAGAGGGCTGCCTTTTTTTTTTTTTTTTTTTTTTTTTTTTTTTTTTACTTTTTCCATGTACTATGAGTTTAAAAATGTGATTATGCCAAATTTTGGTAGCTGTTTGCAACAAAAGGAAAGAATGAACTGAATACTGAATCTCTCAGGTTTTACCATTAAGGCTTTCTCAAATTGCCATCAAAAATGTCTCTCTTCCAAATACATACATTATGTGCACAGCTCAGCCCAGCTTGTAAGACTAAATACTCCTACTAAAAGGAACTTTGCAAGGCCTCTTCTATGAGTTGTTTTAGGCTTCAGATTAGTAAAGCAAACAGAAAGCACCAAGGAAATCCATTTTCCTCTATTCTACTTTAAGGTATTCCTACCTGGCAGATAGGTGGCAAGAAGATGAGAACAGGGGTTACAAAAGAAAATCTAGGAGGCTAAAAGTACCCCTTCAAGATCAACTCACCATCAGAAGAGCTGCCTTAATCCCTCAACATATGAAACACGGAATGGTTTTAGGTGTTAGTCTGATTAATATTTTTTCATCTGCAGAAAATGTCTGGTGGGATGAGATAAGAACAAGCAGTGAGCCCTCGCCTGTCTGTGGGCACTGGTTCCACAGCTACTGCTGTGGATTATAAAACCCAATCTATTCCCATCTGCTACAGCAGCTAGCAAGCACTAGCCTTCCACTGATCTCTGCCTGGGCAGCCTACCTCCCATTCCCCTGCTGCCCCACTCACTCTGGCTGATTTCAAGGGTCTTACCAAATAAAACCCCAATAATATGATTTAACAATGGAAAACTTTTAACATCTATTTTTAATCAGTCTAGTATAGCTCTTTGTCTTGGCAAACCACTGTTAGCATTTCTCCTGCTGTGCTCCTCCTGCCAATGGGAATGAGAAATACACCTGCACTTCGTAAGTAAGCAACACATGGACTCTTTGTGGTTTGAAGGGTTTTTGCTTTAAGCAAAAGGTGAGGTGAGGGGAAACATTAAGGTTGACTTAAGCTTTGTCTTAAAAAGAGAGACTTTGGTGTGTAGGTTATACCAATGATGTGCCACATTTCATCTTGCATTTATGCTTGGCTCAAATCCCAATGATATCCTTAGTCGAATGTGTTTCTTCACTTACTCTCATCCAGAATTGGCTCTAAATGAGATTTTTTTTTTTTACAAAATGAGGCATTCTTCTCATCTCACTCACTCCCGAGGTAGGAGTTGCTCTGGCGCTGTGGGTAGCTGAGGCCACTACATCCAGACACTTTGCTTCTTCCTAATATGGTTGGACTTTTGTTTGGGTAGGTACATTAACAAAAGGACCTCTGGTGGTCCTTTGTGGATCTATCTTCTGTAGAATAAACAGCAAATACTTTATTCCACTGAAGTGTCAGAAAAGCGTAGGCATTCACATTTCTGTTTCAAACCTGAAAATTGGTAATGTGCCTGAAAGCATCTGTTTTTTTTTTTTTTTAACTATATTAATTTTCTAATAAAAGACATACATACCCTCTCCTTGCCATGATAACATCTGAATTTAGTCAGAATCCTGGAGACAGGATCTCTATTGTTGCAGAAATATTACTTTTTGTTGGGCTTCCACATGAACAGAGTTGTGGTCAAATATCACCTGAGCGACGATATTTCTGGCTGCTGAAAGCTCCCTCCTGCTATTCTTGGACATCTTTCTGATTTCTTATTTAAAGCATTTAGTAGCTGTTCACCTCATGTTTTCATGAAGCATTCATTTTCAAATGCTGAACTGCCCTGGCCTAGTTTAGTTAATGGACAGGAGGCCAAAGTAGCCTTCAAAGATGCAGATATGTAAATTACTGTTTGCTTATCAGCACTTCGCAAGATAATATAGAGCAAATACATGCATTGATATCTCTATAATAATATGGGTAATGCTCAACTGTGGTAGTGTGATAATAAAATTCAATAAGTTGTGAAGAGTTCAACCCTCCATACTGACTAAAGATTCCCAGGAATAAAGCAGGATTGGTAGCTGCGAGATTTTTTTCTTTCCAGTGTGAACTTTAGCTAGATGTTGAGTAGCAGCAATCTATAAAAGTGTGTTGGAGTTCTTTCCACATAGGTTTGATCCATCTCTCAGAAACTGGTCTCAGTAGACTTAATAATTAATTGAATTTATCCTTACAAATTAAAGGAATATGTGGAATGACTATATACAAATGTTGGCCTTATCTATCATGAAAAGCCTCGTGAAATTTAGAGTCTTGCCCTTAAGTCCACAAGCTGAAGATAAAACCTCAGAGGGTTATATAGAAATTGTTTTCAAATACACGGAACTCAGTTTAATAAGTTAGGATTTCTTTCCACTTTCTATGTAAAATTATATTGAGGTTATAGTTGTGCGTTGTATAGGATGGGTTATTTATAAAATATGACTCTTTACGTTCTTTAGGATTCTAGCAAATAAGTGGAGAGGATTACAATTAGCAGGGAACATCACTGCTTGAAGACTAATAGTTGTGCTAACCTCTTGGGAGCACATGAGGGGCTCTCAGCTTATTGTTTGAGAATATATATAAGCTATGTATCAAAGACCAATAAAAAAGTAGAGATGCATGTCCAGGGATACCATTTGCTTGTTTTCAAAAGTTATAGCAGCTCAGAGTAAGCAATACCCTCAAGTTCATTGTGTGTTGGTGTGGCACTGCAAGGGACTGGTGTAGGGATGAGAGACATTACTGTCCCACAGAGATGCAATATATTAAGAATGTCAATGTAATAAATTATTCTATGAGTTTGCCCAGAAAATATGATCCAGATTTCACAGGTTAGCTTTCAGTGTGTGTTATACATTTTGTTTCATTCTCCTCTGCAGGGTAAACA
This sequence comes from Dromaius novaehollandiae, assembly GCF_036370855.1. Classification (NCBI taxonomy): domain Eukaryota; kingdom Metazoa; phylum Chordata; class Aves; order Casuariiformes; family Dromaiidae; genus Dromaius; species Dromaius novaehollandiae. Next base: position 152,139,441 of record NC_088098.1, read on the forward strand.
AAAACATTTTTTTGACTGGCTAAAATGCAAACCTGTGTCTCTGACTAAAAAGGCAAGTGTTCACAGACTCTATACAACTTTTATTCAATTTAGACCATGTGGGAGCTGACTGAAAGAATGGACTTATGGTACTTAACAGATAGGTGAGAGTGTCTCCTGTAATAATGGAAAGTAGATTCCAGTATTAATGTCTTGGCCATGATGTGAGCTGAGAGTTCATTACAAGACTCTACTGTAAAAATAAATGTCTTCAGCCTGTCCACGAAGGGGGCTTTGATATCATGGCTTTTTGCATATACTTAATGCATAATACATTGGGAAGCAACCAAGATCACATCCATGAAGGCACATGGCCAATAGAGATGATGTCTTGTGAAAAAAAGGATCAGCCAAAGAACAGCTATCACTTATGACAATACCATTTAAATTTTTATTGTTACTGACTTCTCTTTAGCAAATCTATGACCCTTTCCAGCATAAGCTAAAGCAGTAGCTGAAAGCACTTATTTTAAATAGATTAGTGTATATATCAAATGAGTATCCATGGAAATGGGCTGTATGGGCTACTTGGACTCCACTCTCCATCACCATCACCAAACTTCAGATTCTCTTTTCATAGGCTTTCTTCAGTTCTCCATTCCCACAGACCAGGTCCAGGAAGTCACAGAGAATCAGGGGGCTATGAAGAACCTGAATCTTCCCCTGCTTTCTGTGTCTTTGCCTGGGACTGCCTATGAAGCAAACTGGTGAAGACCATGCAAGTAACATCAGGCAATCAACTTGCCACAGTGAGGGCAATGTGATTTAGCATTTGTGACTTAAACATAACTTCCATGAAGGCTTTTTTTCCAAAGCGTATCACCAGTTCTCACATATCATGTAGGAAGGACTCTTCCAGCTCTAATAATCTTAAAAATATATAGACAAAAGGAATAGGAAACTGTGAAAATCTCCTTGAGCTGACAGTTGACTCTTGTTCCAGCCTTCAATGATTCTCAGCCCTGAGCTGGAGCTATTCTTGGCTGCTTCCTGTTGTAAAGAACAATCCAGGTCAAAGTAGCATTAATATGTAAACTGGACCAGTTCCTTTGCAGGTCCATCCTCCAAGTTAAGCCTACAAGAAACTGCACATAGAGAAAGGAAAACTTGCAGCAAGATCTGTATAACGCAGCTAAGTCTCATCTGAAAATTAGCTATTTTTTTTTTCCCTTACTCCTTTTGGAGGATTGCTTTGGAACTGCTCTTCCTTGATATCTAAAAATCTTTTAATGTGCAGTCTCTCTGCCTATCTGTAGTCAGTTTGTACCGATTTTTTCCTGGGTCTTTCAATGTCAAATGTTCAGGCATTGTCATTCAATTTGTAGTACTGTCTTCCTTCCAAGTTTCAGCAGTGGAGATTATCTGATATCACAGTCCCTCCTGACTTGAGTCAGCTTTTTAAGGTTTTGTCTGCCTTGGGATGGACACCTCTGAGCTAATTGAGAGTAAGCTCCTCCCTGAGTAGGAAGTGCAATGGGGACATTTAAACCAGTGCTGGGAGCCATGTGGGGTTTAAAAGAAAAAAGTTTCACTACACCTTTTCCCGATGTTCCTACTTCCCTATGCCAGAAGATACAGTGTGTTAAGTGTCCTGAAAGCATGACTGGACTACTTCTAGACTAAGATGGTACATCAGTTCAAAAATCTCTGCACTACCATTGTCAACATAGCCTGAGCGTCACTTTAGCTTGCCTATGATAATTTCCTTTTCCCTGTCTTTGTTCTGATATTCTGTCTCCAAAGGTTATTGGTCTTGCCTCTTTACTGACCATTGTGGCTTATTTTATTAAGGATAAAACAAGAATAGTCCTAACTGTTCTCCATGCATCCTTATTGCATTGCTATCCCATTTCACTTCTTGTTTTCGTTATCTGATAGCAAAATAAACACCTGCTTCTTGTTTTAGTATTACTAACAAACCCTAAGTCAGCTCAACCATGAAGAATTCTTGCTTTCTCCCTATGCTTCCTGATTCCAGCCTTCTTTGGCCATGCACAGACTTACCAGCAGCTTGTGCTAGGAATCTTGTCCTCCAGTGATTCAGATCAAATATCTGTTGAAGCTTGCTTCAGCATAGTAATCAGAATATGTTTGGGGGAAGAAGAAGAGATAAGATTTGGGATGTATCAGAGGTGTACACCCAGGCTGAGGAACTTGGAAGTGGTCCCAGGCAAGCAATATAGTCATAGCTGGAGCTGATCATGCTTTTTTCCTCTCATTCCAAATTTTTGCTTCTTCCTAATAACTCCCTTGGGAAGGAGGGGGAGATAACTAATGCAGTGAAGCCTGGAGCTTGCTTGTCATGCACATTTCTGACAGCTTTTAGTAACTTTGACCTGAAGAAATCCTAAGTCACTTCAGTGTTCTAGTCCCTGATTTCTCAGGTCACCTGAATTTCCTAATCGGTTTTCCTAGTTTAAGAAAATTTGCTCTCTTTAAAAAATCTATGGTTACTTCATCCATGACCACCCTCCATGACCTACGGTGACATTCTCATGACTTTTCAAAACCACAATTAAACTAACACTGCCTATGCTCTCCTAGTGACTCTTTGGTGAACAAATTCATCAGGTATCATACTCAGAAATATCTGTTCCATCCCGTCCCATCCCCCCCCCATTACCAGTAGTACTTGATCCCATGTATGCATCTAGGCCACAGAAGTCTTCTGGTTACAGTATAGAGTCTTTCTTTGTTAATAAATAAAGAGGCTCTGCCTTTGTTTCCCTTGCTGAAAGCTACAGAGGGCTCTTCTGAGTGAATTCAAGGATTCTAGATGATGCCACAGCAGTCCCAGCTGACTGTGACTATGACTAATATGAGCTGCCCTCACTAATCGAGGATAGCCTGTTTGACAATCAGCTGTCCCTGTGGACTCTAAGACCAACCTGCTCCTAACAAGCATGGCCTTCATTCAAAGCTTGTCCAAAATAAAGAAATAATTGCAGAAGGCTGCTGTGAGACAGCATCGCCTTCTCTGTGGGAAGCAAAAAGCAAAACCAAAATGAAAACAAAACCTTCTCCAACCGTTTTTGTTCTTCCATTCGGACAAATATCCTGTTTAACACAGCTGTTACTTGTGGTCTGGCTGACATATACGCTTCTACCAGTTTACTTCCTCTTGAAAGAATAGCAGCTTTCTCATAGTTCATATTACAACTAAGCTTGAGTTGGACAGCAATTAGGCAGCTTAGGCTCCACAACTAGTCCAGTCCCTTGATGGGGATACTCTTGTCCCTATCACCTTTAAAACTGAAAGAGAGTGCAAGATTTACCGTTTCAGGACTTACACTTGTCTGAGGAGGTCATTGACTGAATCTGCATCTAGTTTGCATCCTCCCGCAGCACACCAGGGCAGTCGTGGGGGCAGGGTAACACATACAATCTGCACTGACTCTCAGCATTTAGAGAACAATGAAAATGCATGGATGGCTCTTGCCCAAAATGCGGGAGTATAGGGCAGCTCCCAGGCTTACCTTGAGCAGGTGGTTACACAGAACTTCAGACAAACTCCTGAGCAAAGATTTGCATTTGCACAACAGTGAGTAAAAGATGTGTTGAAAAAAGGTAGATATTTAGCAGGAGATGGGGAAGGGTTTGTGGGAGGTATTCCTGAAACAAGTGTATCCCGTCCCCTCCCACAATAGGTCTGATTCCAGGGAGCCCTATGTGGCAAGTATCACAAGTGTCTCTTCCTCCACAACCCTTCAGTGTCTTTACTGCTGTTGTTGCTTAAGCAATGCCTCAAATCTGCCTTAGGCCAGGTGGGGGCCAATAGTATGCCTGGCCTTCCTCCAGCCACATCATTGAGGAACAGCTTGTGAAATGTGTAGCAAGCCATGGTGAAGATGTTGTTCTTCACTCTGCCAATGGACTCATCTCACAGATAACAACTTGAGCTACCCAAACACATAGCTGATGAACACCCAGCAGGGATCCGTGGATTAGGCATATCTGCTACTGTACAAGGAATAATTGCCACTACGGAGCTGGGAGTGCCATCATACTACCTACACCAATCTCATGAACAAGAATAGGGAGACATTTTGCTGTAAGAGGAAGACTCCAAATTTCCAAAGTTCTGGAGTGCTAGAGATTAGTGAGTATGAATTTGAAGGGCTTTAACCTTTCACAACTGCAATAGCTGCTGCCTTCCACTCCCCTTCAGAATATGTCTCCTAGAAACGTCATCAACAGGTCTGAGCCTGACACTCCTCTTAAATGCTGAGATGATGCCTGGGGTGTCATGGAGTACGTTCAGCCAGACATGGCACATCCTGCTGTGCACCTTTTTGCAATGACATGCACAACCAACTCACCAAAGCCAAACCACTGGTCATAGGCTAGTATGAGTTCAGCTTCTTGAGAACCATGTTCATCAATACTGTACCGGAATGAAGATCCAGAAATGGAAGTACTGCTGCTCCATAGTTAATGCTAGCTCATTGCAGAGGGTCCATTCATCCAGATCCTCACAGCTTGCTGCACAGCAGCCCCCAGCTAGTACACTTTGTGGTTCAGGATGGGGCTGCTGGTAGTGTTCATTCAAGGTCAGCATGATGTGGCAGCCCTTCAGTAGTCATCCAAACTCTTACCAGGCTGGGAGGTGATGGCCTGCACCAAATGGTGCAATCATGACTGTAGCAACTGAGATAAAGTAGTCCTTCATCCAATGTCTCTTGCTTCTTCCTTTTGCTACAGTTCTGCTGAGATTTTCAGTTTCTCTCTCGCCAACTTTGTGACTACCAGACTGCAGCATCCTACCATGGTGAAATCAGCTGAAGGGCAGCAGCAGGCAGTGAACCTTTTATACATAAAAGGTGCTTGAGAGCTTTTGAGATGCATAGTGTGAGCAGCTGGTTGCATCCAAGTTACAGAACAGTTTGCTTGAATTCTCACTAAATTTTTATGCTCCAAAGTCTTGTTATGGGCAAAATGAACACACTGTACAGACAAAGCCAAGAATTTATGGTTATTTTAATTAAAGTCTTAACAGTCTAGTCAAAAAATTATTACTCCATTTACAATAATGCTAACATCTATAGTTCAAATTATATACTGTTAAATGATTAATACACAAACTTTCTAGTATCTACTCCTTTCTCTGGTGTTAACCCACCCTCTCACTGCCCCCAGGACCCTGAGGTTGATGGCTGCCGGCTGGTGGTGTGCAGCGAGTCATCAGGATCCTGAGTCCTTCTCTGCGTGGAGTATGAGGCTGATCATTTCTTCCTCATCAGTGTAGGACATGTTTGGATGATTTTTATATATTTGCTAACCCTTTATACCTTTCTCTTTCTTCATTGGTCCGCAAGTCCATGTTACATCCAAATTTACTATATCTGGTGTGTTTTATGTATGTCAGTTACTTGTTCTTTCTTCTCTTTGTTACCTCTAAAACCAGTTTTACCAAGTTCCCAAGGCTGCATATCTTTGATGACCAGTAACTGACCACTGGTGAACCACTTATAAACCTGGGGCCACTGTCATCATCCTATGTATATTCAAGGCCTCTGCTATCATCCCATGCCTGTATTCCTCTATAGTGTATTTTATTCTAGGGTCAAAAATCATTCTACCCAAAAGAGCTACTTATTATTAGCAACTATTGGTAGGTAGTAATATAAAAATATATATGGCATTATGTGTTATACCACACAGCTATGCCAAGCTAAGAAAAAATTTAAAACAAAGTAGGTTAATTAGATAATTGCTGTTACAAGCTAAAATAAATCTCCAGGAAGGCCAAGCCAAGTCCAGATGAAGCCTGACAAGTCATGAGGGCCCTGTCATTAGCTTAATACAAAGCCTGTGGCCTGTTACAAGCGAAGGCAACATCATATTTACTGAGCTAAAATGCTATAACGGTGTTTCCCAGGATATCTCCAACATAGTAAATTTTAGAGTTATCTGGGATGCTCCTATAATGTAGATGAGAGCTGAGTGCTTAACTGTGGGAGAGCTGCCTAACAAAATTTTTGCAGGCTTTTGGTTTAAAGAACTCTATACTGGTACACAGCATAAAATATGGTTCAGTTCCCAGCCCAGTCACTGCTTCTCGTGTCTTTTCTAAGATGGTATTTACTATAGGCATGGTCTCAGTTTCCTACTGGTAAATGAGAGGAGTGGAGAGCAAAGATTGTGTCAATTACTAGCACTGAGAAACTACAGGAGCAGGCAGAAAGGTATGAATTCTTACTGAGATTCTCACACATATTTATGTGAAATTTTTGAATCTCACATCCTACATAGGAAGCAAATATTTCTGCCTTCACCTGACAATTCTATTTTTAAATGTTATTCCTGTCTTGGTTAGCAGGTGAACTGATTTGCTACCACTTTGTCAACTGCCTCCAATTGGAATAAAACTAAGTGGTGTTTTGATAGGGATGTTTACACATCGTTTTGACAGGGATTCTTACTGATGAAGTATTTTTCTCATCTCCCTCCCCGCCTACCACACAAAAGACATATACAACACACAAAGAAGAAGCTCCATTACGCATGGAGGTGCAGCAGTCACATCCCTTGCCATCTGGTTGGAGAGGCAGACTTGGGTGCCCAGCTGAGGGCTGGCTGAGCAAACACCCTAAAGGTAACAGGGATGTCATCACTTGTGTTGCAGATGAGGAAATGGTGTCCCAGGGACATTGTCTGTGTTTGCTTAATGCAGGAAGATTGTTCTAATTAATACTGAACAGTCACCAAATTATCAGCTTGCATTTATGTATTCCACCTTGTATCCCTCAGAGTCTTCAAGACTGAGGTAAAGAGAATATCTGGAATTATAGAATATTTACTTTTACTTTAGATGTCAATAGTAGTTTTTTTAAAAAAATATTGAGGCGAGAGAGGGAATGGAGGCTCAGTAATTAATAGGCATGGTTCTCTTTAGCTAGCTCCTGTCCTATCACCTTTGGGTTTTAGGGTCTATTTCAGCTTCTGTTTGATGAATTTTCCCATTGACCTTGAAAGGACAAGTCTCCAGTCCTTTCTTATGTACTGTGTTAGTATACATTCCAAAGTAACTATTTTTTCAAGTATGAATAATTATTCTCTAGAATAAATGAGGAGAAATCAAGACAAATGTCTGACAAATATGGACTGCTGTATTGGCAGTCTTGCTGGAAAGCGGTTACAGACTGAGAAACTGGATGTCATTGCTGGAGCATGAAAAAACTCAGCTCAGGCAATTTGAGAATACGAATGTGTCTCAGCAAGAAGTAAGAGTGCAATGACTTTCTTTGCCTAGAAAGAAAAGAACAAAACATAAAGCTTGATGTCTAGTCAGCAGCTATCTTTGGACGTTCTTAAAACAAAATGAAGCAAAAAAGCCCAGTTGCACTGATTCATATCCAATTTCTGTCATAACAACCTTGAAGGAAATCAATTCAAGTAGAGTGCCAGTCACCCACGGAGATGCATCAGTGTGGATAAGGAAAGGAGAGGCATGTGACAGCAGTGCAGGCAGGGAGGGTTTCAGGCTTGAATGCTTTGCAGTATCCTCTTCAGTGAATTTTCTAGTCCACTAACTGAACAACCTGGAGCAATGTATCTGTTGGGACACACATCTTCCGTGGTCCAATGGCTATCTAGTGAGTAAGTGCTTATTTATTACATTGCAAGGCATTTCAAAACAGTATACCTTAATTTTACCATTGGCTCTGAACTGAAGTGGGTCTTCAGATCTAAGCTACCATAATTTAAAGGGAAATTCCGTAACTGGGAAGAAATTTCCATTTTCCTCCACCTATATGTTTCCATTATAGGAAAGTCTTGGAACAGATTCCTACAACAAATCCATTTCCTCAACTTCTGAAGTCATGATTGCAAAATTAGGCCTTTCATCTTCTCTCCTTCTCTCCCTCTGGTAGGGTAGGATTGTTTCCAAAGCCTGTAACACCCTGGCTCTTGAAACACGTAGGATATTTACTACTTACTCCACTGTGAGCACTGTTAAGCTGATAATTGAACTTCTTTGAAAATTTCACTGGTATTTTCTTCTTTGCTATTCTGCACTTTCCATTTGCAGATCATGTTCTTCTCCCCCATATTTCTTATTGACACTTACTCATTCTAATCTTTGATTTCCTTCATTATCAATAACAAGAGATATACCACAGCATATCCCAGACTACTGCTCACACTTATTGCAAGAGAAATGAGAACTGGTGAAATCAACAATAACCACCCATCTACCAATCATGGTGGCTGAGTCTCAGCTGTTCTGTAGTTTACAGGCAGAGCTATGTAGCAATGATACTGGGGAGCTGACAGAAATATCATATTGTTGGATCTATTGCATTGTATAATTTTACGCTTACTTCCTTCAAAAAGTAGAGCTGTCAAAAATGCTTCATCAAAACATTTCTTGATAATAATTCTGCAAAAGTTCCCACAAAAAAACCTGTCTTGACATTTTTCACGTTTGGAAAATTCCCAGAGTTCAAGATTCTAAATGTTACTTTTAAATGTTATGGTATGCAGCTCTATTACTTATGTATAGTTATATCATTTTGTGACATCACTGATCATGCCTTTTGCATCACACATTAAAAACTCCAACCTGGAGAATGTCCTAACTAAAAAATAAATACAGTGCTTTAATCTTTGAGAGCAGCAGCTATGAATATTGTCTGGCACTCTAAGTGGGATTCATCTCATAAAATACATGTTAGATGGCTAGAACTCTCAGTGACTGATTGATGTTAGATGGCTAAATCCCCTCATAGTCAAGTTAGAGGACCCAGGCCTTGTTAAAGTGGAATTCATTTCCAGATTAAGACAGTTGAAATTAGGTCTCTATATGTACACTAAATGCTTAAGCTCCCAATAGAGTCAACACAGTCAACAGAGCTTGGAGAACAATCCCAATGCTTAAATGTAGTAGGCAGGGCTATCTGAGATGCCACAGGGTATCCCAGCTGGCCTGAGCTGTCAAGCCAGTGCATCACAGCTCTCTCGTAGGTGCTGTGCTCTCCCTGCCTGCCCCAGGCAGATGGGGAACCTCAAGTGGCACTAGACACCTTTGTGTGGACAACTGCCTAGAGCTCTGCAGTACATGCATCTACACTGCCAACACATAAATGTATGTACCTTAATCTTGAATTGATCCGTACCCCTATAGCTGGTGAAATAAAACCCATACCTCCGTCAAGTTATTCATTACTGTGCAGGCAAGATCTTTAGATCTAGAAAAAAGTAAGGTATGTTAATCAGAGCTCTCTTTATTAGATTTAAAGTAAGGAAAAAAAGCCATTGCAATTCAAATAATACAGGGACAGTAGTAGAAAGACACTGAGTGAAGCAAAACTAGAATAATTTCAAAATGACATTTTACTCTGTGAGAAACCTTGGAAATGATCCCATTTCATTGGGTGGTGGGATATACTGAAACTTGCCTTCACCCCAGCAACTGAAAAGTTTGTTAGTGTTAGACTAGCCCATCCTGGAAGACCTCTGCCTTCACAATTGCACACTCTTTCTGAGAGTGACCAGAACATGCAGCTCACAATGACATCATTCCTAACCTCTTCCACTGGAGATACATTTATAAAAACTGGACTATTTAACTTTGAAAAATGACTGTCCAACTATTTCAATACAGCCAAAAGCACCAGATCTTGTTTAATCAAACAGGCTCTGGGCTTTTAGGCTAAGTAATTTTGGAGATGCAATAGTCTTTTAAAAATATTCCATTTTTTCAGAGAGTGCAGTCCTCTTGATTTTTTTAAGCTACTGTTCCTAATAAATAACCTGGCTGACTTCCTTCTACAGCTTTTTTAAAGTCTGCTCTGCCAGAAAAATGCATGTGTGAAATTTCAGACAGATTAGCTGAGTTCTGGCAAATCTAACAAAGGAGAAAATTGAGCTTAGTTACACAGACATTACTATGGAGAAACTACTGTCTCTGCATAAGGCACAAAAGATGGCGGTTTCAAATCCTGAGAGAACTGCTGAACAAAGAAAAGCTAATGAAATGTGGATTTGGAACATTTAGACTTTCTAAAACTGCTGGCAAGCAAAAGAGAGGAAAGGATCTGATTTTTATGCAACCAATTGGAAACATCATTCTCCCACAAGGGAAAGGCTCTACATAGATCATTCAGTGTACAGTCACAGAACCATGGCTATCCAGAAAAAACACCAGCAGTTTTTTCGCTTTATATGTCTCGTAACTGGAGCTATGAGAAAACTTGGTTACAGAATGAGAGAAAAAAAATATAAAATCAGTGGAAAAAAGAAGATTTGTTAGATCCCATTAACCTGCTCACTGCCAATACATGGGTCATACTAAAGACTTTCTGATGAGTTTGGCTTCTAGTCTGGAAAACAACAAGCCAAAGAACTTTGACTACCATTAGGTTATTCCAGAAGCTAAAAATAATAATAAAAAAACTTCATTTACTATTTTACATTCCTAATGTCTAATCTGTTTTTTCCATTTCTTAACTGCATTTACCTTCTTTTGGTTTCCACAGCCTTTAAGCAGTTGCCACACATTCCCCTCAGGTTTCTCTTGTGCTCATCCCAAAGGTGTGTTAGATTGGCGGGGGGGGGGGGTAGTTTCCAATCGAATCTGGCTTTATAATCTCTCTAAATTCCTTTTATTATATCTCAGCACTTTACAGTGGTAAAGTGATTTGGTTACAGTATTACAAATCCCTGTTCAGTACGATCTGCAGGTTTTCAGGAACGTGCTGCTTGCTTGCTCATTAGTAAGGCTTTTTAAAAGAAACTTGTCTATCAGTAGCATCCAAATACAGTACTTCTAAAAATTCTAGCATTTATCACTTCTTTCCAAGTTTTCAGTCCAGATGATAGCTTCTATCCAGAGTCATCTAAACTCATTTTCAGATAATATTTTGTGAAATAGGACTTAATGCTTAGGTAAATTCACAAATATCTGCAGTGCTCCTTATGCACAGTCAGTTACCATGGCTCTTAATATTTCTAACAAAAGAAGTTTGCTGGTCAGTATTTGTTCTTCACCAGTCCACGTGGTGTCTAGCACATGGTTCACTGGAACCATATTTTGATTAGTTCACTGATTTGAAAAAATATTTTATTCCACAAAATGCTGAATGAAAACTAATAGGATCACTTAGAAAATAGAGATCCACTCACACACTAAATGTGGAAGAATTCAACCCGAAGGGTGTAGGACCATTTTGCTTACATTATATTTTTCCTTACTTTAACCTTATAAAATAATCTTTTTGACAGAATATTTCCAAAGAGAATCTCTTCCTCTTCTGAAGATCACTGTAGTACTTACTTTTATTGAATCGTCGAGCAAGTTGCCTTTACCCAAGAACTTTTTTACCTCTCAACCTATATCAACATTTTAGTTTATCTGAAACAAATTGTGAATCAACTTATGCCAAAGTGAAATAAAGTACTCTTAAACTGAAATAAGAGCATCCACTCAGAGAATTTGCTTTAGTTTCTCTAAATTGGTGTAAATCACACCATTATGTTGTTAGTGAAAGTGAGCAGACTTTACTCAGCTGAGAGCATATACAGTCAGTTACCATGGCTTAGCTGGCATGTAGTAACTTGCTTACCTGCAGTAATTCAATCACACTCAATTATGGGGCCACATCATCAATTTTATTGCTGTAATTTTTGACTGTAGATGAGGCCTACAGCTTGCATAACTCTGGGGGGTGATTGCCCTAAGATATCATCAAGACCAGCTGGATTGTATGCACTCATATTTTCCAAGGTATTTGAGTATTTTTTCTCCATTCCTAATATTTCAGCCTTTCTGATGTATATTCTTACTGATGACAGGCTTGATACCACTGTAAGTTATCTCAGTCACTTTTGAGACATTATTAATTTCATGTCTTCCTTATTTATGAGTAGACCTGCTTTCTTCCCTCTGGTAAGCTTCCAAAAGCTCTTGTATTGCTTTTATATCTCTGGCACATATCAACTCATTTTCCTGTTTTGCTCCCTAATATCAAGTTTCACTGCAAACCCGCAAAATTTAGCAATGGTTCACTGAAAGGTTCATAACATTTTCAAGAGAGGCAAGATCCTGTTTCCAGTGACTCAGCTCCCATGTGATGTCTTATATGAAAACACAAACAACAGTTATGGGCAGTAGTAAAGATCTGAATTCTTCCCTGAGGTCAGCAGAGTTATGAATCTGGCCTGCTAAGTTCTGACAAAGCCACCTATTTCCACCTGTTCTCCTTAGAAAAGTAGGCAATGGTGTTTTTTTTTTTTTTTTTTTTTTTTTTTTTTTTTTTTTTTGACTGAGCTTCTTCTGTATTTATTTTAGGAATGTGCAAGCCTCAAAAAGGAAGAATTACCTGAAAAAATGGCTGAAATTCATTCTCTTACCTGCAGTGGTCATTCCTGCAAAACTGTACTAGTTTTTTAAAGGGTTATGGGTTCTCAGTTACATCTATTCATGTATGTCTGTGATGACCATCCTCTTGTCTGACTCTGAGCAGATGTTCAAGGGTTTCAGGGGATCTCAGCTCCCATGATGGCCATCCAAAATGTTTGTGCAGACTTTAAAATTTCTCTCAGGTTCCCTCTGAAAATTGTAGAGAACTCCTACTTGAAAACTGAAATCCCTTCCCTTCCTTTTAAAGTGTCAGGAATCACAAGTAGAGCAATACATAACATTTGGGTACCGCTAGTTTTCTTCTGAAGCCAGTGATGTACACCATCTTTCTCTGCCAGGAGGGAGACTCACAAACACTGACATTGTTACAGCTACCAGGAAGGAGCTGGAAGGCTCAGAAACCACAGGAACAAGCACAGGAATGAGTACTTTCCAAAACCCATTTATGGGAGCTCAGAGCTGCAGCCAGACACCCTCTTCAGGCCTGGCCTTCAGGTGATGGTTGCACCAAATACTCCCCCACAATCCCCAGGTGCTTGTGCTCTGCAGCACAGAGTTAGTTGCACTGACCTCTTAAATTGCACCTGGAAAGGAAGGACAAACTGGAATGAGATTTTTCCACTCCTAACTTTTCCCATGCAGTCTTTATCCTGCTGGCTTGGACTGTCAAGCAGTGCTAAATGGTTTGGAGCTGATAGTCCATCTTGATGCTCCCTGCCAGTACAATGCCATTGATGCTTGGGGTCGAAAGAACAGGTCACATCCTTTGCCTTCAGTTTGCTTTGTGTATTGAAAACTTATTTTTGTGGGGTTTTTTCTTTCAGCGGAAAAGAAAAATCCTTATTTCTATTTACTTTCTCTGTAGTTTATAATTAGGGCGATCAATATGCTTAGACAAAAAAAGCAAGGAGATAATTGCATTATCATTCTTTGACTAAGAAGTTTCCATTCTGTTTAGTGTATCAAAGATTACTGTAACATAATTACTATGTTTTTTGAGTCTCAAGAGAGTTTTGCAAGTACCTTTTCAAACAAAAAATTGATCAAGACTATCAACAGGAATGAAAAGTTCAACCGTGAGAAGTTTTTAAAGTCTTTTAGGGATATCGGGGTGTATATATAGGGCCTTTCTTTTCAATTCACAAATGGTCCAAAGGTTTGTTCTATTCTAGGGTGGAAGCTGCTTACCTGGATACCTTAGAAAGAGATCATAGAATGGATTTTTCTTTCTAAAAAATGGCTTTTGATGGTGTGGTTAGGCCTTTTCCTTTGCATTCTTATATATAAAAATACTTGCCAGATGTTAAGACATTTTATTCTAAATAGCTCCACTTGCAGGAAAAATATAACCATTTTCTTAGTTACGTATTTTATCTAGACAAAAAGAGCAAGGGGAAGGGTAATTTTCCTAGAGTGTCCTGTCCTGGTGTATCTACTTTAGGCTGCAGTATTTTCCTCTTTTCTCTACTTGTCCGTCATTTGGCATTTGGCCCAGAGGTGTACTGAACTTAGTGAACGTTCTTGAACCTTACAGAGACAGGACTGCTGTAGCATACTCTGTTGGAGCTGCGTTCACATCCTTCCCAACAAATGGGACCCCTCTGCACCAGTCAGATGGTCCTGAGAATTACTCAGACTTGACAAGATTTCCCTATGCCCCTTTGTCCATCTGTGCCTTCTCCTCCCACCCATGTTTGTCACAATATGTGTCCTAAAGCTTCTACGTGGCTTTCTCTCTTACTCCAGTGATGTGCAAGCTGTGTTACTAACTGCACTCACTGACCTGTAACGGTTGCTGAAGATGGTGGTTGGATAGGTAGATAAGAAGATTTAGCAAAGGGCATCCTGCTTCTGCAAACAGAGCCTCCTCTGCAGAAAGACCCTTCATCACAAAAAACAGATTGAAGAGGGAAGGGTGGAATCATCATCTGGGGGACTTGGACTTTTCCAGGGACTTGAAATCAGATCAGAAACACAGCTGCTAAGACCACTTCTTCCAGGCTGTTGCTGTAGTCTTGCCATGCTTCTCACCTCTTTTTCCTAATTGTTTCCAATATTATCCATCTTCTCTTCCATTCCTTTTTCTGATATAATCGGTCAGTTGTTCAGTCATCAAGAATTAAAGCCAGGCATTCTAAATTCTGATCTCGGCTTTCAAATAATGATTTGGAGAAAAATTCAGTCACAACATGACTTGAAGCAGCACCTAATGCTTTGCTGAGACTGTATGGGTGTACCCGTATTGCCCTGCTGATGAAAAACATATTCATGTTAATGGACTCTTGAGTTTGCATCTGATTCCTGGTGCCCTAGTCATCCATAATGTCTATGGGCTCAGGGTCCACTTTGAGATTTGACAAGGGACTTCCCCTTCAGAGCCAGGCAAGGCTCTGGGGAGAAAGTTTGGATATTTTCCTCTAATCCTCCCCACCTGAATCAACAGGCTGACCCCTCCAGAGAATACACCAGTAAAGACTCCACAACAGGGAGACAGTGTAGATGACATACCAAGCCACCATTGAAAAGTAAATGAATCCCTTCAATTTTGGGACAGCTAGACGCATGAATCACCATGAGCCCAGGTACTGCGTTCTTGAACTAGAAACTTTGTCTGGACTAGTGAAGTTCTCCTATCAGACAGGCTGGCCTCAGACATACTCAGGTTCTGCTTAGACCATCATTTACAAAGGAAAGACTGCGAGGTAGTGAAGTGGAAGCATATCTTTTTTAGGAAGATGGTGAAGTTCATTTACAAGGAACTGGGAGAAGAGAGAAGATGCTTAATACAGTGATGATGCCAGAGGATCAACTTTTCCAGTTGATATATGCCTACATAACCATGATGTTCTTTGCCTTTGTCCTGTGCAGGTTCAGATGGTGTCCCTGCTCCTCCACGAGGGTTCAACAGCCTTGTTGGGATCTGAAGGCCTCTAGGTCTCTGTTCTGTGCATTGATTTCAGTGGCTC
Organism: Dromaius novaehollandiae; assembly: GCF_036370855.1. Lineage (NCBI taxonomy): Eukaryota > Metazoa > Chordata > Aves > Casuariiformes > Dromaiidae > Dromaius > Dromaius novaehollandiae. Next base: position 152,154,810 of record NC_088098.1, read on the forward strand.
CTCCATAGTCTCAAGCTATGGGGGCATTGCAGGCTTGAGTGATGCAACTGGTGTTTGGGAGATCAGCCCGAAGATTGGTGGTGATGCCTTCAGCTGCCTCCTGACCAGAGCGTAATACTATGCTGAAGTGATAAGTGGCCTAGAAGTGAACCAGGGAAGTGGGATGTATAAACTAGACAACAGAAGGTGTGTAAGTATCATCATCATGTGCAGATAAGACATCGACCCTCAAGCAGACCAGATATCTTTATATTTCTCCAGTGCAGCCAGCTGTGGTGCCTGGGTATGCTCCCACACACTCTATAAGGGCCTGCCAAATTATGGAATGCTGTCCTCTCTATGCTAAGTTATAAATCCCTAAAGGTCAGCACTGGGTAAGAATATGAAGCCCAACTATAGTCCGAAGTATATCATTGACACCAGAGATGACTGTGTCAGGGAACATCATATGACTCTCTCTTTCCTACCCCATCTGCCAGTTTCCCCATCCCACACTGACTGTTCAGGGAGATGTGAGCCAGGGGTGCCCAGGGAGCTGGAAGCAATGGCGACACTCTAGGGCTCCAAGGTAGGGGTCCTACAGGAGGTATAATCCTACTGCAGGAAGTCACTAACTTTCTGTTACAAGGCCCAGCTTCACCTTAAAGTTTTGTATATACTCATAGTGCCTCAGGTCTGCAAGACTATGTGGTTCTGCCATTGAATACGGTAGGACCTCAAAACCACTGCTCAACAGAGAATAGGCTGAAATAAATCAGGGCATCATTGGGGTATAGGGAAATGAATAGGCTTCTTCCTGGATGATATATCTACTGCTCCTGCCAGTCCCTCTGTCTTTCAGCTTTCCAGAGAAGTAAGGTTATCACTTTTGTGTAAAAGTCAAGTCAGGTGCATCATCATACTAGAAAAGCCAGTGCTGAGGAGGGGCAAGGGCACTAGGGATAACTAGTGCTTCTGCTTGTACGCCCACAAAAGTGGACTATGGGTGTAAGTAGCACATTCCAAAGATGGGGATCTGAAGCTTACAAAATGGACATAGCTATGTGCCATTTGATTTGCAGCTGAAAGTCTTTCCTTCGGTGCTCCTGGAAAGACAGTATGTGCACAGTCAGAGCTTTGTTTGCCCATGAAGTGAGGCCAGCACCATGAAATGTGGGAAATCATCAAAAAGGGAAGATTTCTGTTGTGATGGTCTCCCAGCAGGACATGCACATGACCAGCTTGATTTTTTTCCAGTGTGTCGCCTCAGCCCTTCAGCAGCCCTTCTAGCAGCTCCTTGGCATATATACACACCCTGAGGAATCTCCATTCTCTTTCACAGGCAATTTCAGGCAATTTGGTCTTCAGTTCCAAATCAGAAAGAAACCCAATATCTGAGCTCTCCAAAAAGTTTTTCTGCTTAGTTCTGGTACTGATAATTAGAGAGTGGCTACAGCTTGATTAATAAATTGTTTGAGCGATGCTCATAAAATCGCATATGGATAGCATCATCTGGGTGAGCTTTTACCCTATATCACCATCAACTCCCTTTATAGTCAGTAAAGAGAAATAGGCACTTTTGGCTTATGATTCATCTGATCTATTTTAGCTATTCACTTAGGAGGAGATGACTTATGTCCTAGAACTGTTTATTTCTCTCTGCTGATCAGGCATGAAATCTAGATGTCTAACTCAGACTTTAAAGCTCTCAGTGTAGGCATCCATGGAGAAGCAAGATGAAATCCAAAGGTTTAAGATTAATATTCTGGTAAATTTCTGTAGGAGACCCTCTTGTGGAGAGCATGTCTGCCCTAGAAAAAGTAACGGACTGGTATAAAACTGCTTTTTATTTCATCAAGTCCTTACATAATGAACCTTCTTGAAAGAGCAGAAGGTAGACAAGACTTCCATGTGTTTGCCTTTTGTAACTAGACTCTCTTACATACATTCTTTGTTGGTGGAAAACTTCCAGCTGTTTTCTGAGATTTGACATGCTTCTTGGCTTATTATGTCTAAAACATGCCCTTCTCCCAAACTTGGATCCTTTCTATTACAGCATGCAGAGCTATCCTGGCACCTTCCAGCAATTCAAGGCTCATATCCCCTGGCTTTCTCATTACACCAGCAAAACTTGCAAACCAAGAAGTAGAAGTCCATTGCTTGTCTCTCCTAGTAGCAGCTTCATCTCACTCAAGCTGTCCTCCTCTCACCTAACCCTTGTTTCACCTCTTCTCCATGCTATCCCTTTTCTGCAACGCTCCAAACCATCACCCTATTGCAACTGTCCCCCCACCACCAGCAGCAATAAGATGTGGCTTATTGTCCTCGTACATTCCTGTTGTACGTGTCTAATCCACGAGGAAGACAAACCTTACCCATCCCATGCCATTTATAAAGATGCAGCTTCCTAGCCTGATCCATGTCTCTTCACCCAAACTTCTGGCCACAAATGAGATACAGAGAAAGGAAACCATAATCTGGCCATTGTGAGTCTAACTACCCCAAGAAATATGATTTTATTAGCCGGAATACCCATATTTTGGAGTGGTGAATGCTACACATGTATCAGAAGTTATAGTGAGATTTGAAAGTGGGGGAGGCTTGGTCAATGTCCTATTAAGTGTAGGAGGAGGCATGCCTCATTTAAAAAACAGCTAAGGTAGCTGAGTCAGTTTTGATTCATTCTTCTCATTTCCTCCTTTTTTCTTGTCAGTTTACCCAAGGCTGAACACATCCATTTACCACTTTCCATAATTTAAAGTTACTGCCTTCTACTGCCCCCCCCCCCATCTGATGTATTTCAGAGGGAAAGGGCAATACAATCTCTCTTTGACGTGGGAATTGTTCTCATAGCTATTTTTATTGATTAACTGAATGGGAAGGAACATGAAGCCCACGTATGCCCAGTCTCTGACAATCTGTTATTATTTCAGTCCCAGAAAACAATAGCAAACTTGGATATAATTGGGCCAATTACCTTGCCTTCTTCTGAGTTCTATCAGAAAAGGCCCTCTCATATAAAACCTAATGCAGCTCTGTGGAGACAGTTTTTTCTCTCCATTAAGCACTGTGTGCTGCTGTGTGAAGCAATGTGTAATGCGTGACTGTTGTGCTCTGGTGTTACAGCGATGGGCTCAAAGACTGCTTTACACACCAGAAGTAATGTGTGCATAACTCTCCACAAATGAGTATCCTCCTTACTTATATAGGAAGTTTTCATGCCTAGTGTAGGTATTTGAATGAGTCTGACTGGGGTAGAGGAGAAATCCCAAGGTGCAGCTCCAGAAAATGCTTTTATATTTCTATGTTTAAAATCCATTGGCCCAAGTGCCAAAAGCATACAGGGAAGAGGAATTGCAACTTCTCCCACCACAAGGTCTGCAAACACCCACTAGCTGAAGAGTCAGGCTATGCCTTGCTCAGGCCCTATCAGGCCCTGAATTTGCGATGATTGTGACATCCAGAAGGTGACACCATAGTCACCATCTTCTCATGGCCCTGAATCCAGGTCCCCACCTCCTGGGCATGTGCCATTATACAAAGAGAGGCTGGTTGACTGACCCTGGGACAAGTTCCTCATACGCCAGAGCAAAGAGTTTTGGAGCCTCATGTACCAATACAGGCCAGTGTGCCAGCTGGATCAGCAGGGAGGTGATCTGAGGCTGATCTGAGGCTCCTCAAAGGCACATGAGAGCAGGGGAGATCTTGAACAGTCTGCTCTGGCTCAAAGACTGATATTTTAAGTGGAATTTAGCTCACCTCTATATATCACCTTTAAAGCCTGCAGCTATTTCCTGTGTACCTTGCCTGTTACGTTTCACACTATTTTCCTCGTAATCGGCCCACCAGCCTAAAGCATGCGTTACAGAGAAACATGCCCTCTGACTTGAAGAATCGAGAAATGGAGCCTCCAGCTCTAATCTGCAGTCAGGACTTTGCTGCAGTCCTTAAACATCCTTGCTTTCAAAAAATGGTGCCTTATTTCCAACCTGAATTTGTCTGGCTTTCACTCCTAAGACTGTTTCTTGCTAAGCGTTTCTCTGCTAGGTAAAAGAGCCCTTTGGTATTTTCTCCCCATGATGGTACTTATATACTGTAATCAAATCACCTCTCAGTCTTCTTTTTGATAAGCTAAACAGATTGAGCTCTTTAAGTCTGTTATGTTCCCAGAAAAAGCATATTTTCTGAGCACCTGTCACTCCCATGTGGCATTCTCTAACGTCTAAGTAGGACTGTCCATGCATAACACTGAGAAAGAAAGCAAAAGCTAGCACATTCAGAAAACTTTGGGCAGTCATTTGCTTTTTTTTCTCTGTCTTCTCTTAAAAACAGGGAGACAAATAAGTAGGAATTATAAAGAAGAAAGGATTTCAAAGTCTCCTAGTGTCTTCTAATAGGCAGAAGGGAAACTACTGCTTTGGTTTTGTGGGGGATTTTTTTGCTTTACACCTTTAACAGTCATGTCTACCTAGGTGAAACAAGCACAAACTGCTTCAAATTCTGTTTTGCATCCACACTGCATTCATTTGTAATACACTCCTGATGCAACGTTAGACAATGATACTTTCCATTTAACCGACCCTATTCATTTTAGCATACATAGCAAGAATTTGATAGGCTGTCTCCTGAAACCAGGATCCTTAAAGTAGAGCCAAGATTAGGTCACTTAAGAGCGTCTGCCATTTCAGGACTTCTTCCAGTGCTTGCCATATGTGTGTTTCATGTTTGGGGTTTTGTTTTGGTTTGGATTTTTTTCTTCCTTAAATATATTAGTCAGCAAATTTTTTTTTTTAGGTTAAGTCTCATTTTACTTTATGCCTACATTAACATCTGTCTTGGGTTTGCCTCAAATTCCTCTATTCAACATCTTCCAATTCTTTATCTTAGAGTATAATAAGTTGTGGTTTACCCTTTTCCCTAGATAATACAATGTGATTGCTACTGATGGTAACTGAGAGTGATGCCTTCTGTAAAGCCCCACAGCCAGTCCCAGTTTAAAGTACAGTTCATTTAAACGTAATCAAATCCAATGCAAATATGAATTTTCAGTCAGCCTTTTTTTTCAATTTCTGCTTCAAACCCTCTGTCAGTCCATTGGTGTTGGTAGTACTTAGTCAAAGAGTTTCAAGAAAAGTTTGGTCTGCTGAGGCAGAAACCAGAAAAATGTAAGACCAGTCAAGAGCCAAGGAAAAGGGAGCACAAAATGATTCTTACTAAGGTGCATCTGAATGCAAAATAAAACCTGGAGTATGGCTATATTTCATGATAAGCTTGAGCTATAGGCTGGATTTTCATGCTCTGCCTATATGGTTAAATACGCAAACCTGACCTAGAATTACCTCTAGCCCATTTTCCTGGTGATCTAAAGTTCTTAGAAATTGAAAAAATTGTCAATACAATAAAAAGAAGCCATATTCCCTCATTCTTGTTCTATAAGGGTAGCAACTGTTGGTCTGTTTTATCGGTTTTTCCATCAGTGACAATAAAAATTTCTTTTATAGTTTTTCAGCTCATTCTGGGAACAAAGATGCCCATTGGGGAGCCAAATTGTAAAATCTTTCCATCCTTACTCAGGGGTTCCCTTAGAAATAACTGGGCAAGATATCCCGGATGTGGCTTAATATTAGAGACCTGTAGGTGAACACCCTAAAAGTCTAAAAGACTACATTGTCCATAGAAAGATGTCATTTATCAGCCCGTTTGAGTCTTGATCCTGCAGAAGGCTTATGCTTTTGTCGATTACAGGAAAATAAAATGTTCCTGTATGTTTTATTGAAACAACTGGGGTTTTACTGTTCTTTTTTTCCACAGCTGAGATAGATAGCCTTCTGAACTCCCTCTTTGTGGTGCATGGGAGTCATAAGTAGCTCTCCAAGAACTGACTAATAGCAGTGAAAAATATTGTGTCAGTGGTGTATTCCTGCAAAACTTCTAAATAAATAACATTTTCTGGGTAAAAATAGATGCCAACATGCTGTCCCTTTTCCTGTGCTCTACGTGTAAAAGAACAACTTAATTAAACTAATTAAGATCATTAAATCCCTAGGCTATGACAGTGCTCTCAGTTCAGCTTCTTGAGAAATTGCAAAATAATTGAAATGGGCTAACATGGTCATTATTTGGAATAATGCTACAGAGAAGTCAGGGCAGTGGAGAAAACATCTCAGGATAGCATCTCACATGAAATAGACTTGAATTATATCAAGGAAAACTCCCCTATCATGTCCGAGCAGGGTTCTTTTGTACTCATGCTTTCTTCTTGTTGTGCTTTCACATTATTGCCTTTTCTATTATTGCTTTGCTTTGATTTCTGTCACATCTTTTATTGTATGATGATTGCTCTTTCAAGAAACCTGATCTGCATGAAGTTCTGAAGCTAACAGAGCACTTACAAAAGACCACATGCTACTAGGCAAGTAAAAGTCAACAGCAAAATATCCCTTAACTCTAGGAAAAAGTTAGGTGCTACTTTGCTCTGAGCTTAGGCAAATGACTACTTTTTCCTCTTCTCCCCACTTTCATGCATGCTAATTAGAGCCCTAGGTTTGCTGGATTATGTTACTCTGTACAGCTTCTATATATGAGATGGAGTTGCAGGAAAAGGAACTGCATGCAGATCCACAATTACACTACTTTAGCAGCGCAGCTTGATGTATTCAGCAAATAAAATACAGTCTTCACTGGTGGTAGAAAACAAAACTTAGCTTCCATCAGCATGCCCTAATTTGCCCTAATGTACTTTCTTCTTGGTCTTCCTAGTGATCAGTAGACTAGCTGCCAAGGCTCAATGCTGTGCTGAAAGGAAGCATACAGAGTTCAAATCGTTTCAGCCTTAATGCAAAGCCCTCATTAAGAAACATGAAATGTTCTATTTGATATTGTGAAGTTATGAGCAAAGAAAAAATTGAATGCAGTGATTATGAAAAATAGCACACAAAAAAAAACCCTTGTCCTTCCAACTGTCCAAATTTATATCCTGTTTTGATGCTTCCATGAAAGATCTCAAATTTTGATGAAAAGGTTCTGCTGGGCTGGTACTTTGCTTCTTGTGTAGGCAAGAGTAGGGAAGGCAGCAGGGCCAGGATGGATATTTTTCTTAAGGTCAGATTTTGTCATATTTGTATAAGCAGGGTTGTATTATACGTATATATGTACACATATATGTATATATATATGTCTCTATTCAGTGTTACAAGTTTATCAAGGACAACTTCAGGAGTGGAAGGTATTAACTGATAGAAGTAGAGCTGAGCATTAGTACCAAGGTCTGACTAAAAACAAAGAAGAATCAGCCAACAACACTTGTATGAGACATCTGGTAGCTGGTTTTCATTTTGTGTCTTGGCCTTTGCCCTGCTAGAGGATTCAATAGAATATTTAAGGTGCTGCAACCTGTTTCATTTCAGTATCATACTTAACATCTCTGTAAGGTGTTTATGCTGATGTAACAAAGCATAGAAAAGACAGGCTATGATAAATATGAGCCTATGTCAAGTGAGTCTTGGATGTGTAAATTTCCCCCCTAGTGTTCATCATTAATAGCAGACCTTAGTCATCCCTCTGGTAATAGTGCCCTTGAGTCTCATGAGCTATTGTGGCAAATGACAATCATTTGGCTTCATTTCATCTTCCTGGAAACAGTTCCTTTGAATTTAACTGACTGAAGAATCACTCCAGAGATTTTTATCATCCCCAAAATGTACACATTAGCTCAATGGCTTCATATAACTTTTTTTTTTTTTTTTAACTCAGCAGAGTTAGAAAATGTGTTTCCAGGACTTTACAGTGACCTACATCTGACAGTTTCCTTGGAGATTTTTTTTTTTAGGTTGGGGTTATTTTTCATTAAAAGAACAACAGAAACTTAAGACTACGGATGCTTTTTTTGCCTTTTCCTTTTTTTGAGAAAATCTAAACATCCAACTGTCTCTCTCATTAAACTAACAGAATTAACACATATCTACAGAAAGGGCACAGCATGAATTAAGGAAAGGTTTTACATCACTTCTCCAGATATCAAAACATTTAATTCAGCTTCAATGAAACATTGTTAAACCTCAGGTCATTTGAATGTTGAAGCAAAATATCCCCTTAAGAAATTTCACAGCTATTAGCCTTGAGTTACCGGTGATGAATGTTTCTGGAGCTGTAAAATTTCTTCAGACCCAAGAGCGCATTTTACCCTAGTTTATTGTGGTCTTTCTGTCTCCTTGAAGAGGGGCCATCATTACTGATTATCCATGCTAATGCAGTGCAGTGCAATAGCTACATATACCAGTGTCCATTTTGCTCAGATTAGAATTTGAAAAATACAGTTCTTCCGTAATGCCACACTCTGAATGGAAATAAAATTTGTGAGATGAGTCACTGATGAAATTAGGCTTTCAAAAGCATATATAGGACTGTTCTCTTCCATTCTGCCTTTTGAGTGAATGGCTATTCCTGGGACTTCTGTTACTCTTTTCTTGATCACTGATTGATAATTATTTGTGCAGCACTAGATTTCATGAAACCTTCATGCAATAGATAAATACCTTTACACATTGTCATAGATATTAACTCTGTGACTGAAGAAAGCTCCTTTTCTCTCTCAGAAATGTATCCTGTTTTGGGCACAGGATTAAAGTATTTCTCATGATGTCTTATTATGATGTTTTTGTTTTGAGCACTTAGGAAATCTGAGACCTGCTTCCCAAACCATTAGCTAGAAGACACATCCACTTCTCACACGCACATGCATGTTGGCCATACTCTTGCTTTCCAAAATTTAACTTCCGGTAGCCCTTTAAATGAATCCCCATGTTATTCACATGAATACGCTGAGTGACAAAGTGACTACTCTCTGCCATGTGCCAAATTTACTTAGTTTCACCTAATACCTATTAGCCTAACTCATGCCACATCTACAGCCTCAATACAGCAAGCAATGGGGTAGTGGAATATACATGTGTCTTCTTTAAGGCTCTAAATTATAATGAAAACCATAATATTAATGGAAACTAAAGTTTTCCTACTGTAATTGTTTTCCATTACAAAACTTAAATGATCAAAGCACTGAGTGTTATGCGAGCTTCTTTGGAAACTACGAAAAAGGCAGAACAGTGGATCTGAGCACAGAGCAACAAGTGCCATTGCTAAGAACACCTAACCCCTCTGCTTCTGGAATTAACGCTTCCTAGGGAAGATGGGGCAGTAGCTCTCCACACATCGTAGCTAGTGTTTTCAGATCCATGTAGACATACATTAGAAGTAGGCAGTTAATAGACAGATACCAGGTGCTTTTTCTTTGCTTTATGTGGAAAGGCAAATCTAGACTCGTTCTCTGATTTATTATGTTTTTGTTGTTGTTTAACAATGGTTGCATTGTGGCTGGAATTACTTGAATGTAGAGAATAAATGAACATGAAGAAACCATTGCAGCTCTCATCTGGCAAACAGAAGGAGCTGGAAAAGCATAATACATTATTCAATAGCAAGTGGTGGAATCACAGAGCTAGCAGATGTAAAAGATTCATTGTACAAGATACTCAGCTTCTCAAATGAGTATATGGCATGCTCTTGAATCCCATTAAAAACATTAGTATGCAAAAATGATGATAAAAGTCTAAACAAAACTGTGCCCAAAATAAACTTGATTTTGGATTATACCTTTCCATGCAATTTTATTTGCCTGTTTGTTTTAATAGCACTTATATGCTTTAAGTACATTTAATTTAGATTTACTAAGATATTTAATTCATTTAAAATAAATAGTTTACAATTGAGAATATATTTCTTACAGAATAATGAAATAGAAAAACTATATTATAAAATATAGTCTACTAAAGTGAAAAATTGCTAATGGGAAATTATCTAATTATAGAGATTAAGATATATTTGTCAAATCACAGGGGACTAGTCTCTTAAATGCAAGCAGACCATGCATATCCAAAAGTATGTGTGGTCAAATTTGCACCTATGGATTGTTTAGTGAGCCATCTGATTAGCCAATTTCTATGGACAAAAGCATGCAGCTTGCTCTAATTCACTAGCTGGATAATTGTTCCCTTGAAAATTTGGCCAAGTAGCCATCAAATCATATTTGTCAAGCCTTAAATAATTAATATTTACCAACTGCTATCTCATTAACAATTGACAAACATTTATTAAATGTAAATTATTTTGTAACTTGGATCATGGACTCAAAAAAGCCATTTTATGTTAATCGTTGTGAAGGCCTATTCTCTCATGAGCAGCTGGGGAGCACTGAGTCGTTTCAGATGGGGTCCCCCCCAGGCAGGGGGAGGTCTCTTCTCCAAGCCATGGCCCTGAGCAGTTTCTGGGTGCCTGGCTGCAGCTCTGCAGAGCTGCCCCAGTATGTGCCTCAGCTCCCAGTGAGCACGATCACAGAGCCCTGTGATTTCATGTTGGTAAGTGAGATCAAGGCATCTCCATGGGTCTGTTCTAGAAGACCCTTTGCTTTTCCCTTTGCTGAGCCTTGTCATCCAACATCACGTAGGGCTGTTGCAGTGCCCAGAGATTGACCGAGTTTCTCCCAGAGTTCATTAATTCCTTGGGTCTTCTCCTACCCCTGTCACAGGCAGAGACTTCTGACCCAGAGGAAGGAGGAGGAATTGCTGCAGAGCCCAGCTCGAGGCACCATTTCCGCATTTGGTCTGGAGAAGGAAGGAGTCGGGAAGAGACCTGAGGATGACCAGGAAGTGTTCACAGAAAGGCCTACTGGTTAAAGTACACCACTGGGAGAGGGCAAACCTCTCTTCTTTTTCCCAGTTATTTCTTGCCTTTTTCTAATATCCTGCATGTGGGACATAACAACCCAGGAAGTCAGAACCAGAGCCTCTGAAATAAAAGATCTCTGTAGCTACTAGGAAAAAGAAGAATAAGAATTAAAATCGCTCCATGAATCACTTCATTATTTAAATCAGCATTCTCATTAGCATTGATGAAAACAATGAGCACTGGTGTGTGAGCTCTCCTTCCCCTGTTTTTGCTTCTCTAATGCTACCAGCAAGCCTGTCCCTGGTCTGCAGGTGCTGATGTTTTGTGCTCCGCAGGACCTCCTCCTGTCTTCACCACTGCTATGTAGGATGTTGTAACCGAATGGCAGAGAGAGAACCTCGGCTAGAGACTCTTAATTTTGCATCTCTTCTGCCTGTTTAACTAAATGCTGAGAAATTGTTCTCAATTTGTATTTACCTTGGAAATCTTCTTGTTTTATTTCAGACCTGAAAAAGGGCTCACGTGCCCAAAAGCTGGTCTAATTTTTCCAACAATCCTAGTTGGCCTAATGAGAGGCATTACCTTTACTAACAAATCTTGCCCTGCTTTTCTCTTTGGATGACCACACCCATAGCAAAATACTACTGAATCTCAGCTAGTAGCTATAAGTTCCCTATATAGCCAGCATATTTTTAAGAGTGCAATTCAAGTGACCTATTTCACACATCCAAGGAAGGATGTTATCAGGTACCTCTGGTAAGGATCATTTTTCTTTATTAACTGTGGAGGAGGTCTATAGTAACTAGCTCTGATGTAGAAATCGGCGTTTGATAGATGAATCCCAAAGTTGTCCTGTAGCTTTGTTCCTATTTAAAAAGAAATTACAAATATGTAGCAAAATCACTGTAGCAAATCTTTTATCCACTCTTTTTTAGCAATAAGTAAAGTGTTAAACCACATCCTCTTTTGCACAGCCCTGGTTAAGCACATTACTGCTAATTTTCAGCTACCTGCTAATATTTAATTTAGAACTCCACAGAGATTTATTTCTATTGTTACGAGAGCAGCCATTTGACATCGTGTGAGGTGGCATATGAGTACTTGTGAGGCTGAAACTAAATGCTGTCCAGGAGTACATAAGAAATGAAAGAATGGGAGATATTGTTTACAGAAGGAAAGCTGGGAAGTAGAGAAAACTCACAGCAAAAGTAGCACAAAACAACACAGAGAATGAGAGTATTTCAAAGTGATCAGCAGTACACCAGCATATGCATACTGCACCCAGCGGGCCCAAACAAGTGCTCCTGCTCTTGCTGCTCTCCCTAAGGCAGCAGAGAGTTTAGAAGTACTGGGTTTGGCTTCACCCTTGATCCACAGCTGAAGATTCACAGAAGCCAAAGCTGACTCTCTTGCTGTGTGCTGTCATCCTATTCCTTCCTTGTACTGCTCCAGTACTCCCTTAACCGTCTGCTGAGCCACATCAGCAAACTAATTTAATTTTTTTGAGTTAGTTTTCTGCTGGCTTAGCACATGGCTCTGGGGCTCTGTAAAGGGCCAGACAAGAGCCAGAAGCAACAGGTTATTAGGAGAAATTGTGGCAGCTAGTAGTTTGTTAAATGGGTGGAGGTCACACAATAACCTAAGTCAAACTCTGGGCTTCCACCAAAAAAGTTTTTCTCCCCTACTTCATTTCCAGTCACACCTTTCCAGCACTTCTGCTGTGTGAACACAGGAGTTGTACACTGCAGGGCTGAAGACTAACACAACGACATCAGCAAGTGATTAATTCCCAGCCAGCTCACCTTCCTGATGGGCATTGGCTTGGAAGGCCATCTGAAAGCTTGGAACATTTTTCCCCTAACCACTGGCGTTAAATGCTAAGAAGGAGGCAAGGTAAGATTGTGACCTCACCTTGCATAGGCCCAGAATTTAGATCTATAGGGATGGCAGCAGCCCTGCCAGCAGCTATAGAGATGTAAACGCCCATCATGAAACAACAACATTAAGGTCAGAAGAGCCAGAGGCTTGGGACTATAATCATCGAAATGAACATTTGACCCAAGGTCAAGGCTCTGACCCGGGTGAAAAAAGCAACGTGAACCCCAGGGAGCTGCAAGACTAGGGCTTCAGATTGTTCTACTAATCCTTATACAGTGGTGATGAGTGCTTGAGATTCACACATTGAGAAGATCTCTCTGAAACAGATTTGGTATTTTTAACTGATGATAACCTACCTGTTAGAGTATCAACAGAACAGATGTTTTGCATTTCAGTAATTTGTTCCATCTTTCAGCAATTAGCCTGATGACCTGCATGTACATGTGCATCATCCTCTGACCTCCAGCCATAGGGAGGTGAATCAGTGACTGGAGTTAACTGGATACTAGAATTTAATTCCTATGAGAAATTCAGCTATTCTTGTATTTGTTTTCAATCCATTTCAGGATATAAAGTCATAAATTACTCATGATATTAACAACACCCCCAAAATTTTATTTTGAAAATGCTGAAGCAACCCTTTGTTTCAAATGAAATTTCTCAGAGTTCTTGCATGAAATGTTCCTTTTTAGTTTTGTCAAGCCAAATAGGAATGACTCATGACTTACAGAGAAAATCTGAACTTGAGGCATTATAGCCTAGAAAGAGAAGCCTGAGGGAGGATATGGTAACAATTTTCAAAGATGGAAAAGGTTACGGAAAGGACAAAGAGAAGAACCTGTGCTCCATGACCATAGTAGTCAAGACAAAAAGTGATGGACTTAAAAAACAGGAAGAGTGAAATAGTGCCATAGTAAATCTTTCCTAAGAAGGAGGAAAAAATATGCTGTATTGTCTGGGGAAGCCTGAGGTTCTTTAAGAACATAGGAGATGTGTATCAGGTATCACTGATGTGCCTTACAGCAGAGGGGTTGCACTAGGTGAACTAGCAAAGTCACTTCCACACAAATGAATTTGTTCAACACTGAATCAAACCTATTGGAGCTGTCCTGGTGCCTGGTAGGAGTTGTAGTTGTTATGCCCTACGTGGTGGCACTCTGGGCCAGGGTTCCTCATGGCATAGTAGAGCCATCCCCATGGTGGAAATACACTGAAGGAAGAATAGCAGTGGGCAGAAAAGGGAGATGCAATGCATCCTATGTGGTGTAATTTAATGAAATTGCCTTCCCCACTCAAAAACAATATCTTGAGAGAGTGAGTTCCCACCCAGCTTTGTCTATGATCTGTCTCACTTTGAGAATCTAGCTTTTCAGCCTGAGCTGCTGGTATCTGGGCTTTTTTTGCTACAGGGTCCAAAGGTTAAACTCCGTTTACCTTAGAATTTTCCAGTACCCCACAATGGCATCACTGAATGCTGAGAGATGCTTTGTTCTAGCAGAGAGGTAGACAGCACCAGGCAGCCTGCTATAATGCAACAATACATACTTGGCTACTGGTGTCACTCCTGGCAGTGTTCAATTTCTGGAAGTCATTGAAATACTGTTCTGGGGGGTGAATGGTAGTGCAGTCTCCTTTCAAGAAGTTTTTCCAGCTGAGAGATTATGTCATTCTTGCGAAAAATGGTGGGTTGCTCACACAATATATACATTCAGGAATGAGGTGAGAGAATCATGGTGAAACAGAACTCATCACAGCCTCTTAGCTTCTGCAGAGGTGTCAGTGTGGTCAAGGACAGCTTGAGTAGCTTGGTTTCTCTTGCTGTTCCCAAGGGAATAGTGCATGGCTACAGCAACAGGCATATAGGAAGAGCAGAACACACCATAATGACCTTACACTCTTCAGGCAGAATAACTTTCCAAATCTATGAGAAGGCAGATAAGATGGTTTGTTGATTTAACTGACACAAAATAGCAAGTGAGATTACCATTTTGCATTGGCGTGACAACGTGACAGATCTGGGGCATGTATTGCCTTTGGGTTTCTCTTGGAGAGAGAGGTGAAAGTTTTCCGGTGGTCTGGAATGTGAGGCCAAGAATGCTGTGAGTAGTGGGAAGATGGGAAAGAAAACAAAAACCATTTCCCTACACTTGTTACTCCCTTGATTGCAAGGTTGGGGTGAAGAGTTCTGTCCTTCTGTTATCTGTCACAAAGTAAACCTGAGCTTGCTAAAAGGAATTAATTGCTATTCACCACTCTCTGCTGTCCTTTCACTTAGATTAGGCCCTTGATTTACTCTTAACTTCACATACATCATCTCAGAATGAAGATACTTTCCTTTTCCTGTAGTTTGAAATAAGAAATTCAAATAGTGGAGCAAGACTCTCATTGTTTCTGCTGAAAAGTACCTGAGAAGTCCCCTTGAACTGGAAGGTAGGAATAGTTCTTCCTCAGAAGATACAGGGAAGAAGTTTATGTTTTTTCTTTTGCAGCATGCATTTACTTTTAATTCACACTGCTCTTTCTTTAGCTACGAATAATGTTACGTGCTTAATTGTGTTGGTGTATGTCCAGCCCAACTAAGATTAGGCAGAATATATTTCTTTTTTATTTTGCTCTACTGTCTCTGGCTCAGTAGGTATGCTCTCTTCTTCCTTCAGCATTCTCAGTTTTTATAATAAGATTTTTTCTCACTCAGAATAAAGGAGTTGTGAACTTAATTGAGGGTTACAGGTGGTTTGTTCAATGAATAATTCCTAAAAGCTTTCTAGCAGTGAAAGTGGTCCTCATTATACTAACATGAGTGTTGCAAGTAGGAGAATCTATTCTCATTAGGGAAAGACAGGTTTAAATCCAAATCCTCTTGGGAGCTTTCCAAAGTCTATATAAAAAGTTCTGTGCAGAGGAAAAAGGAAGTGGTTGCTTTAGCCAAAAGTGTCCAGGAAATATGCCAATCTTTGCTGCCTTATCTATTGACACTTTCAGAAAGATCACTGATTTAGAAGAATGTTTTCCATCCCTAAAGCAGTGTTGGTTTTCAACAGACTTACTCTCTATCAAAGTGGTATTCACTGTCCTAGAATCCCCAGGATTTCCCCTAAAAGTATTCCTAAGGACGCAGGCCCCTTACATGGCAACCACATTTAATGAGGCGTCATGTTTGTGAGAATAGGCAAGTAGTTCCCATTTCTTTCCTCTTTTTTTCCTTTTGTTATTTGCTTCCGTTAAGTTTTGTGACATTCTCAGTAGCACAAGCAATACAGATACATGATACCAAAGATATTATGATTATCATTATAGCTATTCCAAAAACAGATTAAAATCACCTGCTCTTGTATGTTGTTGCAAACATTTGCACAAATCTGATACCAAAATATTAATTCTATTTGCCCATTCCTGAAAGCCCTTGAATTTTATTCAGAGGGGAATGAAAATACTCACAGTAAGATACTTTCCACTTGCTGATTACATGCATTGTTTTATTTTGGACAAACTGTAAGTGAAGGTGGTGCATATGAAAATGAAGTATTATCAATACTAGCTCAAACCAGGCATAGTGCTGGCAAGTGGTGGAAGAGCTATTGGAGAAAGCTTGCTCAAGTGCCTACAGCCTGATCTCTAAAATCCTGTCTATTTCAGCCCTGGATCCCTCTTGATCAAAAAGTGCCTAGATAATGAATTATTATCACATGTATGGTGGATAGGTAACACAAATGAATAGGGATTTGGATGAGGCTACCAAAATCAGACCCAGGTATCAGAAGAGTTTTTAATTATTATTAAATTACCACTACACTTTAAAGAATATGTTTAAGAAATTAAACACTTACTTAGGTATCACCAGTCTCAACAAATAAATACCATCAGAGTGTCCTCTTCCTTTCCTCAGATGGAAATCACATGGCACTGACTGAACGCTATGAAAAATGCTCTTCCTCTTACAGCATCTAGTTTCTTCGTGGCCTTGACTGTCTGGTTTCACTGGCAATTTCTGCACTGCCTGCAAATCTCACATTGCAGTTTGGCTGTCTGGACTAGTTTGTACTCTTGGAAAATGTTTTAATTCCATTTGAATTTTGAGAATTTGTGGAGTTTAATTTTGTTGAAGAAATCAGGCATTACCTGAATCTCTCATCCTTGACTGCCAAGCTTCCTTTAGAGTGGAAAAAAGGGAGTGTTGAAGCACGAACATGAAGTGCTATAAGGCAGAATTTAGGGAGCTAAGCTGGTAGATTAAGATGCAAATGAAAATGGTCCTCCTCCATTACTGATCTGCTCTGTGAATGTGGGCTTACTTCTCTGTAGCCCTTTTAGCCCTCTTGGTCTTATCTACACATACAGAAAAAGATGCACACGATGAATTTCGTCATTAAAGGAGGACATGCCTTTCACCATGTCTTCTGACAGGACCAAGCACTTACCATGCAATCTGAGTAGCAGCTTCTGGAAACCATTTTCCAGAAAATATTAAAATACTTTTTTTTCTTAGTAGTATTTAATCTCTTTGTTTTCAGATGTTGTATCAAGATTTGGGATAAAAAGAATTACTGCATGTTTCTTAGCTAATTCAAAGAATGTTATTAAAACTTCTGTCCAAAAAGAAAAACATTATTATATAGTTCTTTTCCAGTTCTCTGATTTACTCTAAGGCTTTTGGCCTGTTCTGTAGTGAACAATAAGTAAGTTAGAACAAAATATTTGAATACAGACACCAAACTTATATTCAGGCACCTTAAGCTGGAATGACTTTCAAATATACTGAGCCCATGTCATAGGCAAAAGGGAGGTCGAAACCTTCAATAATCAAGTGTACATATATAGAAAACACAGAATACTTTTAGGCACTGTGGTACAAAATATTGGCCGTATTTTTCACTTGCTTTGGAACATTGTGATTGGAATTGGCCAGTTTTACGCTTTTTAAAAATGTTTCTCTTTCCCTCTATCCTGCCAGTTTGGAACAATTAATGTTATACATACATGCATACACATATGTACAATTTCTTACTCTATAGAAATGGGCTAACATTTTCATATCTGTCATGATACTGTGTTTCCAGATGAAATCTTATTGTGATTATGAAACACGATCCCCAGAACCTGATAGCTGTGGAGGAACGGGATGGGATTCTTGCCCCTTTTGTTGTTGTTAAATATGAGGAGCTGTGCAACTGACAAGAACTCTGCCAATTTCAGTCCATGGGTCAAAGTCCATCTCAGCCCAAGTTGTCCCAGCACACAGTCTGCCTTGGATCACGACTAGTAAAGCACCAGGCTGTGGTGCCAGCTGGCTGCCTGGATTGTCTGATGCACAGGCTTACTGACCTGTGCACATGCAGCATACGTCATTATGCTTGGAAGTCTTCAGAGGAAAGAGCCAGACTGCAGGAGTCAAGTAGGACTGATGCAGGCTTTGCAAAGCCCTAGATACCCAAACTGGGTGTTATTCTAGAGCTGTAAAATCTGGAAACCACAAGAATTTCTAGGTTTCTGACACTGGCAGACGGTGCAGAAACCCTGAGCATGAATGGGTTTGTGCCATGAAAACGACATAAGAACTGACATAGTTGTTCACTGCCTGTGCTGTGATAAGTGGCTGACCTGAAGTAGCCCTTTCTCTGAGGCAATCCACATGGTAAGCCTCCTCAACAGCTGTTGGCCTATAGATTTCCATCTGGGACAACCCCCATGGCAACGCTGCCCCTGGATGGGGGATTTGGAGAAGCTGACCAGTGTAAGTGGCAGGAAACTGGTCTGTGTTCTATTGTAAGATTTTTCTGAAAGGAATGCTTTTCCTCCAGGTATTTCTCTGTCAACAAATTGACATATTTTGACAAAAAGCAGTCAGTTGAAAATGTTCCGATCTGCTGCAAGTGGGACACAATGCAGCAGACTATTTGAAAGGGAAGTGCAAGCATACTGAAACCAAGATGTCCAGACCTGCTTATAAGCATTGTCCTTGAGCAGTGGAATCAATGATGTCTTTGTTTCATACTAACTTGTGTCCTGTAACTCCACTCCCTCCATCTCTATAACAATCATCTGTTCCCCACAGCAACATCTCCAGTTTCCCCAGAACATCTTGTTCGTCCATCCTGCAACAGCTCTGCCACCTCTGCCTGGTTTCTCCCTGCTCCTTTAACTGTAGAAAAAATAGCATGTGTTGTAACCAGTTTGGCGCTGTTTGGTCAACAGGCCAAAAAGTGCTAGCCACTTGCAAGCTCATGGTAGAACATTTCCCTCTGTGACACATTATTTTAGGACTCTCACTCCTTCATACAACCATATTTTGTCAAATGTGTCAGATTTAACTATCTTTGAAGCATCTTAGTGAAAGGTAATTGAAATTTTGCCAACAGATTTGAAAGATATTAGGAGGGGACAAGCAGACAGATGGACGGAGAAGATGGTTGCCTAGCCCTGTTTCTTAAGGAAATTAGTCTAAAAACAGCGTCTTCTCTCTAATTTAGCAGAAGGAAGTTATTTTAATGTCAATAACTACTTTAGAAAAACTTGGCAAACCCTGAAATGTCCGTGCAGACTTATCTGCATGTGGTTGTGCTTGGAGTCGTGACTACTGTATATGTAAGGATTTATCTCACTGTGTGTAAAAGTTGCCATGGCAACAGCAATCTGCAAATAATTATATAAATAATAAATGAATGCTTCTGTGAGCATATATTAAAGCTGCAGTTCTCATATAGACTTCTTTTGCTACAGGAATTGAAGAAAAGGGTCAGGTGGAGTTTTTCTTGGTGTGCATATTTATATGCCACACTCAAGGAAGTAAGATAGTCTTCAAACAAATGTTTTAGGAGGTGAACACTAAGATTTATTCATCCAGAAGACAAACACTGGCCAAACCCCAGCTAAGGGATAATAAATTTTATGCTCTTTAAAGCAAGAGGTCAGAAGCACAGATTCTGAGCCTTTCTCAAAAATGTGAAGCAAAATTAAAGCTGTATTAACAAGACCCTTGGGATTCTACCTGTATGAAAAAGTTCCCAGCAAATGTAAAACCACCAGCGAACTGCTTTAATGTCCTTTTTTAGGCTCCAGACAGAGGTTGTGGCCATGGAAAAGATACATAACTCTAATACACCCAGCCTCCTGGCGAATCTGGCTGTCCTCATCCAGCCCATGGCAGCTAAAACTGGTATAAAACGATGTGCTCTCCATCCTTCTCTGTTCTTTACCCAAGCACACACCTCTGCATTGACAAGCAGGAATCTAGTTAATGACCCGTATGTATTTCGTGTGTCCTCAAGGCTATGTTCTGTAGCGGTTCTCCGCATAGCTTTCTGGTTTAACACGTCCAGAGTTCCCTGCACAAAGCACTGAGGAATTGGGTGCTGAATATTTTCATCAGAAGGCCTTGAAGTCTCTCCATTAGAGCTAGGAATTTATTGTGTGGGAGTATTCTTTTAAAACTGAGAAATGGAATTTGTGCTTTAGTGTTGGGGAGGTGGGGAAGAACTATTGTTTAGTGCTTAATACTAGTCAGGAAGAAAATGTGCATGTGTTTATTGGATGGGTTCATCAGTGATGACTGCTATTTTGAGCAATGTTGGTGAATCAGAAGGCATTATTTACATATGCAGCCTGATTGGCTAACATAATTCACATTATCATCAATATTTTTGACTAATGAAGAAGTAAACATGCTGCTTGACTCATCACTTGACTATTTCAGGCAATTTTGAACCATGCTTTTCCTAATTATTTCTTTAGGCCTATTTAGAATCATGATAAAGCATGTCATAATCAACTAGATGGATCATATACATACGAGTATTATATGTATATTTATACTTATATTCATATATTTTTATATAAATAATATAACATATATATGTATTTATAAATAAAATCACCGTTAAAAGAAACAAAAAAAGAATAACCCAAACAGGCCCCATTCTGAACTTCAAATCATTTGGATGAAAATATCTTCTGCTACCATTTTGTAACTTTGCAGGTTCCTCTGAGCATAAATAAAGATCCACTTTTCATCATGGCTTTAAGATCTAGAAAACCTGCTTTTTCAGATTAAGGCTGAGAGTTTGTTCAGAGCCAGGACCTTTTATATGAATTGTCCTGAAAATAGCTCTCTGTTACTTAAGCCAGGAGACCAACAGCCTAAATACCTCCATAAAACAAAATTGGCAGTCTGTCAGATAAGCAAATCTCAAGTTCTTTAGCACAGGGGGCCTGAATTCAGCAATGTGTCTAGTTTGAACACGAGTAGTCTCACTGACCTTATACTGTTAGTCTAAACAAACTTATTACAGTCCTTCCAAAAATGACCGGGAGACCAGTGCAGATTGTGAAGCATTGCTGTGATAACTCTACTGAGAAACTAGCAGACCAATTTTTTTGTAGTTCAGGTTTTGAATTAATGAGTAATTCTAACTGCAGGTTTTAGGTGATCGACCAAGATGAAAAGTCATGGCTTACAGTAGCAAGATCTGTTGCTTAATATAGCACCTGAAGCCCTGTTCATTTAGGAGCAGCACCAAAAAGTGGGAGCCCTTTTTTCGTTGTAGTTTCTTGCAGGTGATTCTCCAACTGTTCCCCCAGTTATGGGTTTAACTCTGCTAAGTTTGTTTTGCTGTGTCATACGACAGGAGGGGACCACCTGCATCAACATGATCACTCCTTGCCCCCATACCAAAAGACTTCATATCCTACCTGACACCCTACAATAATCTTAAACATGCTAGTACAACAATGGGAACCTCTCAAAATAACATCCTGCAAGAAGAGAGGATATAAAACTAAGAAATGTTGAGGAATTTGTGAAGTGAAAATGGCCAGTTGATCCTGGCAATGGAAACATGTAACACATTATGGAAGGCAAAAAACACAAATCAAAGGTCCTTGCCATTATAACTGGGGAAAAAAATCCTTCTTGTATCCAAATCAGACAATTGGTTTAACTCTGAATTAAGATACAAGATACGCTACTGGCCACAGGAGCAAGTTCTTAAAATCACTAAGAGCATATTCCCATCAAATATCCCTTTGTTAGCTGTGGTTAGGTTTTCTGATACTGATTGAACTGTGGATTTTGCACTTTTGTACCATCCTGGACTGGCTTTGAGAGGTTACTGAAGCTGATGAAACTGCAGCACACCCTTTCCTCAGTTTAGTCTCTTGGCCTGGCCTGGGCTTCCACAGAGACCACAGTAAATACCAGAAAGATTGCAGATTTTATCAGTACATCCCCTAAAAACACCATGTTGAGGGCAGAAACATGTAACCTTCAGAATGAAAGTAGATTTTTTTTATTTACACAAAAATTGCTTCCAGATCCTTTTGTTTCATTCCAGCTGCTCTAACCTTTGTTAAAATATGGTTGTGCTAGCAGAGGTCATAGCGTCTGCTAACTGACAGCTTGCTTGTCCTCTAGAGAAAAGGAAAACTCTGTATGCTAAGTGTAAGAAGGAAAACATAACATAACCTGGAGCCCAGAGCAGCTTGAATTTCAGCAAATCCACTAGGAAAAAAGCTTGAATACAATATCAAGGTGTTGCTCTAACTCTTTCCTGCTTCTTCAGACTTTTTTTTTTTTTTATAAACTGATCATATGTCTTTACATTTGACAGTTTATTCTGTCTACCACTTTTCCTCACCAACCACCAGTTCACATACCTTAGAAACCCCAGTACAAATAAAGATCTTAACACTCTGCTTTAGGGTGGAACAATTTAGGTGCCTTTTCCTGGAGGAGAATTATAAAAGAGAATCTAGCACAGTGAATGGCATCACTGAATTACTTATTTATTGCCTCAGATTTTCTTCTTTTTATTGGTAGTAGTCCAATTCAGTGCCTGTATCATGATGGTGATGCAAGTAACAGTTCAGAGCACTCATGAAAACCACAAAGATTAGATAAACTGGTACACGTCTATATCAAGAGGTAGTAAAAAGTAAAATAGGCTAAAAAAAGAGATTGCATCTTTTTTCCGTTTGCTCATTAGAAAAACTTATACAAATGAAGCTGACAAATTCAGATTTTGTACCTATGCAGCAACCCAACAACAAATATTTCTACAGTCTTGGCCCCACTCTGAGTTTATTGGATAGTAGTGTATGTGGTGAAATTGTTTTCAAGTGTGTTTACATTTGTTCCTGCCCCTGATCACCTTGAAGGGATGAACATATGCCTGAGGTATTTTCTGTCTGAATTACTATGGCAAACAGTTATTCATCAAGTCCAGCCATCTTTTGCACTGTCATGGATGTTGCACACTTGTGATGCTGTATTTAAAAACAAATCTTATTTTCTAAAGCCAAGCCAGGCTTATTGCCATCCCTTTTGGTATGTGTAGGTCTGGATTAGAATCACCATATCCATTAGCTAGTGTGCATAATTTGAGCATACTCGTATGACAGTATGCGTTCAACATTTGGGCAGGAGCAGCCAATTTTGGTAGGATTCATGTCAAAGTGGATTCTTCCACAGAATATATAGTGCTTACAGTAATTTTGCATATTTTGGATATCTTATTTAGTTTATATCTTTCAATAACCAACGTGACAAAGCTTATATTTTCCTATATATAGGAAAATTCCCTCACTTGAGCTGGTTCCCTTGAAAGTTATTCCAGGTGCACTGTATTACCACATCACTTCTGCCACTTGGGTTCCCCTAAAAGTCATGTATCTCCCCTCTATCTCCACCACCACACTACAGCCCATTGATCAGCACCCTCTGCCTGAGAGGAAAGTTCCTGAAACCTGGACTGCTAAACGAACAACTGACATTTGCTTGGGAAGAAATCCTTGCGCATGTATCTCCTGCTCAGTGAGTCCAGTTGTTCTGGGAATCGCTAGATGTCCTGTCTGGTTATTCTGCGGATGCTTTCGAAACATGTTAGGTTTGCAGCATGTGCCCAGCCCATACTCAGATATCAGATCTCTCCTAGGTGTGTCCAGATCTGCTCCCTATGAGGAGAGGGGCTGTGTAGTACAGCTAGTATGATATTTCCTAGAAGTGTTGGACTTACTGTCTAGGTCTGCACAGCACAGTAAGTAGGCACCATAGCTCCAGCTGGGCTCCATGCTGTGGTCATGTCCGCAATATAGCTATTGAGTACGCAGGCCACAGGCATTCAACTTATTACAGCTACCAGATTTTGAGAAAACCTGAACTAAAATGCAGAATCTTCAGAGTCCTCCAGGAACTCTAATAGAACAAAGAGATGCCGAGGAAAACATGTGAAACATTAGTATTTCACTGGCCCTTTTAAATTTTTCCTCCTACTGAGCCTCTGGAGAAACCCTGCTGAGGGAGCAGAGCTCCGTGGCATGCTTCACAGGGATGAATCCATAATGAAACTCATAAGTATAGCGTCTCAGGAAGTACCAGAAATGACTGCCTCATCAGCCAGTTGCAGGTAGCTTGATTGTAGGCAGATGTGTATTGTTAAGTGACTCTCCAAAGGCATGTTTCTTTCTCTAATTAGTGCTGCATATGGTTGCCATCCTGGCCATTACAGCACTGAAGAAGATTTGCCAGAGAAACTAAGGAGATCTCAAAAAAGAAAGCAGACATACACTTGAAAACTTCAGGGGGTTGAGAGGGCAGATTTAAAACTTTTTTTATTATTTTTTATCTTTTTGGAAGTGAGTTATGATTTTAAAATATCCTAGCCCAAAGACTCTCCAAATCTGAAAGGTGAGTGAAGAAATACTGGGACACATTTTGGTAAACACTAAGACTTTCTGGTGAAATCTATAAATGCTATGAAAGACAAAGATGCAGAAACAACTATTTGAAATATGTGTTCTTATATGAAAGTTATGTTCTCTAAGGAATGACTGAGTTTTTAAGAAGGATTTTATGTGGATGGATGGGTAATTTTCATCTTTAAGATGCCCTTTCTTCAAATTCTGAATGATCTCACCTACCCAGCTTCTCCTGCACAGTTGTCACAGAGCTCACAGCTTTGCCAAGGTCTTCTGCTTCATTACTTGTCTTGTTAACATTCATAAATACAGTCAAGTGCAATTTGTAAACCTTACAGAATTTGTGAGGATTATTTTGGGGTTTGGTTTATGCAGCCCAAATTCGTTCCTTGCATGTGAATGTAAAGATCAATACTCATAGATAAAAAAAATAAAAGACTGGCAAAGAATTATAAACTAACAAAACCAAGGCTTCAGTCATAAATTTGTTCTTGAATATCCAAAGTCAAGAGTAACCCAGCAATGCAGAGCAGGATCTTTGGTCAGTGATAATCAGTGCAGTACCAGAGAAACTGTTGATCTGGCTGATAGTCTTTAGAACTAGAAATAAATTACGTGTAAAGACAAAGAGCCTTAAGGCACATTTCTCCCTCATATACCCATGAAGTCCTGAATCAAGGAATCATTGTTTTTTTCTTGAGCAGCTGGTGACAGGTAATAAACCAGTGCATGAAAATACAGGAACAAAGATGAAATCTCAGTGAAAAAAAAATTACTTCTAAAAAAAGGAAGAAGAAAGGAAAATAAAAATGCCTGTGGAGAATTTCCTAAGTCATGTAATATTATAGAGTGAACTCTGTCCTTGCAGTATTACATTTTAGAAAAGATAAAATCCAAAGGTAGGAAAAGCTCATTCTTTATAATCATTTCTACCCCCTTCTGTGGGTATCTAAATGTGCCTTTTTCTGCACCTTCAGACCATTATGTATTATTTTCAATTTTGATTCAACTGACTGTGATAAGGGAAATATGGAAAAGTGAATTTGGCAGGTGTAAAAGAAGAAAAAGCATCCTCCAGTTGTACAATGTTATAACCACAAACTCTGAGCAACTTACCTTCTTTAGAACTTATACACTATCCACAGGAAAGTCAACAGACATGGGATTCCCAAACTGGGGCAGAATCATGATCCAAACTGGGGCAGAATCAAGCCTGCAGAATCATGATCTGATTAAATGGATGAAAATATTGTCATAGAGGAGACTCATTTGCATGGGCTGTTCTAGCTAGATAAGCAAGGGGGTCCTGTTTCAGAGTATTTGTGCAACAGGCACGTACTTTCCAAAAGCAGTAAGCATACTGGAATCCAGATGATGAGCCAGAGATGATCCATGCTTCTGAAAATCAGGCTTTATGTAAATCTGCATCCTGTATTTAGGACCTGGTTCTGATCTTTGCCTCATACTTGCATCAAAATGATAATGGATGTAATCTATAGATGCAGACTCTGAATTAGTTTCTATCTTAGCATGGAAGGTTATTTAGTTGAAATGAATCGAGGTGCGTTTGAAAGGCTACAGTGCACACTGAGCCCATATCTTTTATTCCTTAGATGCCAAGGGGTTTTTAGTCTCTGCCAAGAATGAGTCATGTGGCTGACTTGAATAAGATACAGGCACATCTCTGGCCTGGGTTAAACAGCCATCCAGAAAACTTCTCATCACCAAACTTAAAAGCTGCTTCTGATAGTCACAATGAATGCATGTGTGCACAACATCACAAGGGGCTATGCAGTGGCAGCAAGAATCCACAGGCACCCCACAGCTAAAGAGCAAAGAGTTCTCCAAAATTATCAGTTACGTAGCTGCTGCTCCCTTCTTACCACTCTTGTCTTGTAAGGGGCTACATATCAGATGAAAACCTTCAAACAAGGTTTCCCTCCCTGCTCTGCTGGCATCCTGCTGTCATGCTGCTCCATAAATAAAGGTGCTAAAGCCACTATTACACTGAAACTGTCCTTCCTTCCTTTCTTTTACTTTTCTCCTTTTTTTTTTTGTTTTGTTTTGTTTTGTTTTTTGTTTCTAACTGGAATGACATTCTCCCCACCCCCATTCCTTGTGCAGCTGGGTACTCACGGTAGTGTGCTTGCTGAAGCCCAGACACATGGTCTTACCTCTGGGTAGCTCAAGAAACCTGAGACAATTTGTACCAGCTGAGGATCTAACCCTATATTTACAACTGATGCAATTCAAAGCATAGTCCATGTTAATAGGGCAGGCAAAAAGCTGATGCAGGGTGATAGTTCTTACCTGTACTTATAAACTATCAGTTCTGTGAGTTTTGTCAAGGAGAGAACAGAAGTTGAATAACTGATTGACAATGTACGTAAGCCAATTTGTTCCCAAATGCCCCAGAATAAACTGACTGTACTTCTCCGTTGAAATAAAATGAGAGCTGGGTCTTACTATAATTTAAGGCAGAAAAGGTGATTTATCTGTGCAGCCTTGGACTGGAGTTGCAGCTAAATGCAGTGTTTGGGTGTTGGTGCAGGAGAGCAGAATAAAGCTTCAGGCTCTTACCTTTTTCTATGCCAGGGAAAGATTCCAATGAAAACATATTTTAAAGATTTTCTAATGTTACCTATGCCCTGAACTACAACCTAAATGTGTTATTCTTAAAAACACAACTCCTGTTTCCACCAGATATCCTTCAGCAGAAGCTTAAGAAAACAACTATGTTCTGGACGGAGCAGTTGTTGCTCTATCCCCAAGACTAACCAGTTCAGGCTTTCCTGCCCTATCAGCTGAGGTCAAATCAGAAAAAAAGTCTGAATATGCTTGTCAATGGATGGAGATTTTAACCAAGTGCTTCCTGCCTGGTTCTCTGCCAGATCATCCGGAGAGTTGGGGCTGTACCCCACAGCAGAAAGCCTGGCAATCTTGGAGACCTCAGCAACCTGGGAAGAAAATCAAGGCAGGTAAATGTTTCCAGATGCTGAGCTTCTGAGTAGCACTACAGCTGGACAGCTAGAGGCTCAAGGAGACCGGAGACTCATGTCAATTACCTTTAGAATTGTTTTGACAGGGTCAAATGTTTTGATGTACAGGGACAAATTATGGATCTCTTCCCATTCAATAGGAAATTCCATTTTGCTAGATGCTCTTCTAAGGTAGAATTACTTGGGAGGTGGAGGAGGCAGGACTTTCTGGGACAGTATGATTCTGGACTCCGCCTCACTTTAGGATATAAACACATAAAGATGTAGACTGCTGCCTAAGATACCTTCCAACTTCTTGAAAATTTTTCTAGGTGTTTAATGCATCTTCAAACACTAAAATCATTAAGAGTCTAGTTCTAGGGGACCAAGATGACTTTCCTTCAGTTCAGCTTCCCTTTACAGTTCTTTATGACTAAACATTTGGCAAGCATTTTAAGACCCTTCAGGACAGTAGCAGAAGCTCTGTAACATATATTATACCCAGGTGCTAATGACCTGATTTTAAAAATATGACAATTCCCTCATGAAGAGTAGGAAACTATGCCTTTAAAAGTCTGAGCCTAAATTCCTACACCTAGGTTCTTCTCATCACTGAGCCTAAATTCCTACACCTAGGTTATTCTAAGCACTACCCTGTGCAGTTGGCACAAATCCATTTTTGCTCTCCTTGAAAATGCATAGTCCCATGCTGACTTGCATATTGTTTAGACAAGCCTAATGCTCTACCCCTCATCTGGCCTATTTAAAGAAAATTAATCAGCATTCCTCTGATGAGTTTCATGGGCACCAGCGTTAGATACTCGCTTAGACTTGCCTGCTTAATTGAACACATTCTTACTCCAAGCACTTTTTTTCCTTTTCTTGAGTAATAATGAGCCAGTTATGAGTTTACCAAAAAGGGGTCATAGGTGAAAGACAATTATTGGGCAGGGGAAATATCCTTCTCAGGCAGTCACTGATTGCAGGTAGGAATTCCTTTTAAGGTTTAGCCGTTGCCTTAAGCACCTATGCTTGTATGCACACTGAGTCAGCCATGCAACAACTAAAGAAAAGGAAACAGACACTGAAAACATTTGAGGAAAGGAGGAGAGGAGGGGCAGTCAAAAAGGCTACCAAAATAATAAATGTTACTATTTAATGTTTGGGAACTGATTGGGTTAAAAATATTTCCTTAAATCGTCTTTTCAATTTATGCTGAGCTATATGTCTCCTAGTTTCCTCTCCCTACCTTTTGTCCATCTGTCCACCCTTTGATTTTAACCTTCACTGGTCGAGCAGCTCCCTTTTTGTCTGCCTGGAAACTGCCTGGATTTAATTTAATCTCTAAAACCTGTCAAGTCTGGACAAAGTGAATCTATGCAGATAATTTGAGGTCTCAGACCTTTTAGATGAAGGAACTAGCTTCTTTTAAATTGCCTCATTGAAACAAAACAGTAAAGTGGCAGAATGTCTCTCTCTGTAGTTTAAGGAGTATTTGCTGGCACATCCATGGTGTGGAATGTGCTGTATACAATACTATCCATGCGTCTGTGTATTATACTTTAACACTATTGTGGTAATTGCATGAAATTCCAAAGCAGAAACATTTCAGCTTTGAAGTCAGAAGGATTTTAGTTTGCCTATATCTTTCATTTCCTTCCACTTTTAATTGAAATAATAATAATAATAATAATAATAATAATAATAAAAGCTCATGGACAAACCTACCCCACTGACATCAAAAGAATGATCACCAGTTAATTTCTGTAATAAGGTTTCTGTGTTTCCTTGACTAGTCCACTCTGCTTTTATGGGGGTCTTTTAAAACTCTCTTATTATGCCAGCCACGTTCATACCTGTCAGCTTTGCGAGAACCAGTAGGTGCAAGAAACTGTTTGGGGACAGCACTCACACGGTGGTGCACCATGAGTCGTTACGCCCTCCTGTGCAGGAGGACACCAGCGGAGCAGGACAGCCAGCAGTGCCCACCTTACCGCACACCCACTGCTCGAAGCATGGCTCATCTGCAGTCGGGAACCAGGACCAATCTCTCCCTGGCACTGGGGATGAAGATAAACCTTCACAGACAGAGCCATAGAGCTCCATTAGTCTAATGGATGGAGTTGCTGTCCCTCTCACAGAGCTGCTGCTGCTTTCACATACACTGTGTGAAAGAGGGATGGACTGGATAACGCATCGAGAGGTTTCTCATCTCTCATACCTATGTCTCCGATGCACTGCCAGTTGCTAGAGTCATGATAAGAATTCAGGCATCTATAAACATGAAGATTATTTTCTCCACTGTATCTTTGTTCTGCCAGACAATCTTCACAGGTTTTGCATTTGGGGGGAAATGACAATACAATTGTGATCTTGCTTTCAAGCTGAATATTAAGGGAAGGAGATGAATATTAGGGGAACTGCTGTTTAAAAAGGCTAGGTATCTGTGAAACACTCTTGGGCCAATAAGTGGCAGCCCACAAAAGGATAAAAGAGTTTGTTGTCATTGGCTGAGTCATTGATTAAATTCCAAAATCTGAGGAGTTTTATCTGGGATTTTTTTGGCGACGCTGCCATGTGATGATCCATTTGATCTATATGAACCGAAAATGGACAGTCCTAATGTGCTGTGTTTCTCTAAGCGTAGAAGTCAAATGGCTAGAGGAAGTCTAGTAGTTCATTGCTTCAGGGTGTTGCTGACCTCTGTCCACAACATGTTTGTTTGGACACGTTACTAGATTGTACCTGTATGTATGTGAAACATGGCAACAAAAAAGGGAAAACTGCTCTGCATTAAGAGAAATATACAGCATGAGTAGGATGTAGTGATAAGGATTGCTGAGAGGGGCCAAACAGTCTGGAGTGGGACTGAGAGAAACAGGTTTAAGGGGAAGTGATGTCGGAGGAGAAATAGAAAACAGAAAAAGGAAGAAGTGAGACATAAAATGGAAGCATTGGGAGGAGTAAAAGATGCAAAAGGTTCATGAAAGAAAAAGTGCAAGAAAGCCATTTGAACAGGTCACCCCCATTTTGCCCTCAGGAACCAAATATTCTCGATCAAGTATTCCATGCCCAACAGCAAACGATGGCGGATACTTCAAGTCAAGGTGAAAACTACCTATAATGAATTAAATAAATTACACTATAATATGACTGTGGGGAAGTTTCTTCAGGGAGCTATTTGCCTGCATATAGCTTGGCTTCCTTATAAATTTAATGTTAACAAGTGTAACTGAGTGATATTCATCTTGTTCACCTATCTGTGTCTAATCCTTTTTAGCCTTTTGCAAAGTGCTTTTCTTGACTGATATCTGTCATGGGGTTACACAAGTGAATTATGTACTCTAGTTTTAAGTATTAGTTTTTAAATGTTTCCTTTTACAATTGGTTTTTTTTTCTTTTCAGCTCCTGTATCCAGCCCATATCTTCCCATTTATTTTAGATGACAGTTTAATATCACCTTATACATTTCTTCTCTAGTCTAGTCATAACAGTAGCTAGTCAAAAAAAAGGGCTTACATAAAAAGCATCTGTTAAAATATTTCACTTTTTAAGAAAAAAATAAAATTATATTTTTTAGCTCTCATCCCAACATCACATAGAAAGCTTTCACTTCAGCAATCACTTCATTACTTCATCCAGACCATGTTTTTATCTTTTAGTGACAGGGATGACCAGAGCTGAATATAGGCTGTAACGTGAGGAAATAGCACTGACTCACAAACTGTTTTCAAGCCTTGATAAATGCAATCTCTTTTAATTATCTGGTTTTGTACTGCTTCTCTGCACAGGGCAGATGTTTCCTTGATATTTAAGGATATATTTTTTCATCCCCATTTCAACAACAAATTTAAAACACTTGATGAAAAATTTTAAAGTTTCCTTCCAATATGAGCTACCTGCTTCTTTGGCTTATATTTATCACCCTTCTGGCTTCTCATCTCCTTTTGGTAGGTCCTTCCCAATTTCCTTGGAAATTTCTAGTTTAGGCATTAGTAACACTGGCGCCATTGTCATCCAATAGTTAATTACAATCAAGCAAAGAAGATGACAACTGGTTTAGCAGAGTGATTATAACATTGTTTATTTTAATTAAGGAGGGAGCAGCAAGACTCTATCTCTTGAAAAAGGAAAAAAAGGAAATGCATTCTGAAGAGAAAGATTAAATCAGTGGAATCTGAAAGGAAGATTAGCTGTGAAAACAAATATGCTCCATCAGGAAGTACCTTCCTCTGTAGCGGATGCAACCTGAGACAGAAAATATGCAGAAAGACAAAATCTCTGACCAGGTAGCCTTAGGAATGTCTACAGCAAATCAGCCAGCAGAAGGGTGAGAGAAACCTCTTTGATTAAATTAAATAGAGTAGGCATGTTCTTTTCTTTCATTTCTTGACCCATGTCTTTTATAAACATTGGCAGCTGTGTTGTCAATTTTGTGTAAGAAAATCCATTCTTTCCACTCACTCCCCCACCATTTCACCTTAATGTGGCTTGAATTATGAGCGATTTTGGCTAATGGTAAAGCATTCCTCACCCGGGCAGGTTGCATGACTCCACAAATGGGGGTGATGGGACAACTTAACCACACACCTCACTCCCCCAGCGCATTCCCCAGCCTGGCTGGGGGTCAAGGAGGGACACCCAGAACCATAAGCCAGGGTAAGACCTGGTCTCCTGGGATGGGGAAGGGGGACAACCAGCAACAAGAGATAACCAAGAGACCTGTCTAGCATGCAGTGAGGCATGAAAGAATATGCCAGAATGAAGACAGCTCTATGCTGCACCTCTGCAACCTAAATTGGGGCATCCAGTGCCATCGTTAGTCCCTTAAATTGGTATTTAAGCACTTAAAAAGACAGGCTTCAATGTCAATTTGAGCATCCAAATTCAGAACAGAGTCCTCCCTATCTCATTGGGAAATTACCCAGGATCCCAGATATGTGCCAGAGTGATTATAGCCTTTCTGGTTACCAAAACCAGTCATATATATTTAATGAGAGCACAGAGGGCTATAAGGAATAGCTATAAAGGGTTTGACGTTTTTAGAAAAGTAATTTTAAGTAGTTTATTAGGCAGGGTCCTACACAGACTGGTGTTTCATATCTCTGGAAGGAACTGGGTGCCCAAAATGTATCTATTTTGGCCAACTTGGTTCACAGATGTAATTAAAGCTATTATCTCTCCCAGCAAGCCTGCGCTCACATATATCCTGAGACCATCGTAGCTACTGAAACACTGTAACTTTTACCTGTCTGCAAATAGACAAGGAATTGATATTAGACTCAGTCAGAGAATAATTCCATTTTTAGGAGGACATACATATTTTGCTTTGATTCCCATTTGAACAAGAAACTTTGTTGTTTTAAAGAATTGTCTGGGAAAAGAAATTACTGTTCTCCGTGCCGCTCTGGGAACCATGCCTCACACGGCCGTCCTGCTCTGAGCCACAGCCTCCCCAGGCCATGGGTCCATAGCATCCAGGCACCCATCTACCCTCTGATGTGCCAAGAAACCAGGCAGGCAAGCTGGCAGGGAAGCTGGAAGGTTTCTGATAGAGTCCGACCTGGAGTTTGGTGAGTCATTGTCAAAAATGGACAGACTGCCGCTCTTAGGTTTCAACAAATTCCCATTTTATTCTAAAATAAATCTTTTGTTTTTCATTGTGTCTGACGAGGTTGCGTCATATAGGCTGGAAAAAGATAAATCTGCACAATACATCACTTTGAATAATGCTCTGAAGCCAAACATCTGGAAATACATATTTTATCAGTGTAGCCTATGTCAAACAAGCTAATGTTGATATTTTAAGTGCTCCTACCCATATTTCCAAGACCTGGATCATGTTATGGGAATTGCATTGCTCATGGCAAAATGACTGATATGAAACTGCAGGAATTTTAAGCCCTTGGTGGGTAATGGTATGCTTTAGTAATCTGATGCGGGACTGAACTTCATGCTGATTAAGCAGAGTGGCCATCTTAAAATGATTTCCAGAAAACATGTAACTTCTAAAACGCTTTTTGATACAAAAACTTTGTGAAAGGAGCACAGATTGCACTTCTGGCAAGAATTAATAGTGAATTAGTAGATGTGTTAACGAAAGCACCTGGTCGTCTTTGTCCCTCCTTTTGGACATCTCTAATATAAATGCATCACTGCTAAGCTGCTTTTTCTGACAACATGAAGAGCAACTAATGTCAAATTATTTTGCTTTTCATTGTTACTCTCCCTGCTTTCTCTTTTTTCAGGGGAGATTGATTCTCACTGATTTTATGGCTTGGCACACAGAAAGATGGTTTTGCAATGCAATCTCTTTTCAAGGTAAAGAAAGAGTGATGTTCCGGGGGTGGGGGACGCAGACACCTTTCTAGTGAGCCCCTTTTTCTAACATCCTGGGCATGTCTCTGATACTACTGTAGATGCAACATGTCTTGAAGTTCAGTGAATACAAAAACAAATGAAAATTTCAGTAAGACCCACAGGGAATGAGTTAAATGACCCAAGCAATACATATCAGCCTAGGAAGATATACTTTATTCTGTAATGAATGTGCAGCTAATGTGTCCACTAAGCAGAACACAATTTTCTCCTATTAATCTGATGGCCCACTCCTAGAGCACACTTTATGACTACGTATTTCAAACCTTGATCGGTGGGAAAGCCCCAGTCTTGGCACAAACATAAACAGTGACAATAAATTAGACACAAACAGAGTGTAACTTTTCAGGATCCCAGGCTCTGTCTAAATTTACTGGCTGTTTGTTGAAGCTTTGTGACTAATGGTAGCATAAAATATTTTAGTCAACTAGCAAAGTGAGGACTCAGGATGATTGAGAAGTACTGAAAACCAGCTGCTCTGATTAACAGTGGGTAAACTACTGTTAATGCTGGTAATAAATGTCATTAGCAGTAGTTCACTGAACAGCAGCTCTATAGGCTCAGATCATGTCAAAGTTTAGCCAGAAACAGTGACTGACTAATCTTGGTAAGGTCCAAACTTTGCTGTGCTTCCTGAGGGCTGCTTGAAGACATTGCAGGGTGAGGTAGGCTGTGCACAATCACATCTTGCAAAAGATTGGAATGGCTTTTTTATCAGCTATTACTCTTTCCTTCAGCTGGAATGGCATGTGCAATATATTTATATTTGAAAGCAAGCAAAGCTTCTCTGCTGCTTCCAGTAAGGTGAGTTGCCATAGCACCTGGGGACCTGGCACTAGAGCAAACTTCAGTGCTGTGCTCTGAATTCGACCCTTCAGGGGAAAAATCTTTTGGATCCCAGAGGCAATTACTTTCTCCTCCCTTGCTCCAGCCTGCAAGGCATCTTTCTCACACTTCCACCAGTGTAACAAAACATGTTCATGTAACACTTCACAGGCTGCGCACACCAAACTCTGGTAGCAAATGGATCTATGCTATTGTCCTCTCTACTATGCTTGTATGTGAAGCCCAAATGTTTTGTAATTGAGGGGGATGATCCCATAAGTTATGGCGAGGAATATTAGTATATTAGGTAATAAAGTTGCATCTTTAATCGGTATATTTAACAATCTGTAGTGACAAGCTATTACAGAAGTCACTACCCGACATCTTCACTGGAATCTGAAGTATTAGTTTCAAATACTATCATACTATCATGCTCTCATACTATCAAACATCATAATGTCTTATGGTACTAAGATAAACAGCCATCATCTTCTCCCATGCATACAAATTCAGGATGAATTTCACAATACTGCATTCCTTTATGTAAGCCTTTTTGGTGCTGAACTTCCATTATAGAATACTGCCTCCCTGCTTGCCTAGTCCTGAGTATTTCTTGCACATGTTTTGTTGAATGATTTGATACAGCTCTGTGTTTTGGTGCTTTGAGATGGACATGTACCCAAACCTGCTCTACTTGCTTATTGACTCGCTTCAGATTCGTTGAGAGATTTGCGCATTTCCAAGGCTTGTGTAAACATTTTCTTTAGGGGACAAAACTTGGTCCAAAAGGAGGATATGGCCATATGCATTTTTCTGATGGGGAAATGAGATGATAGCTTTGTCACTGAGCTTGAAGAACTGCTTGCTGTTCATAGCCACACACAGACAGACATTTCCGCTAACCTGGCTTTGGTTAAGCAGCACATGAAATGAGTCAGTTTGAGTCAATTTCTTCTGGAAATGTCAGAATATTGGTCTTTCAGAGTATTCAGATCTCAAAGAGCCCTGAGTTGCCATTTAAAACTTCAGGATAATAGTAAGGGGGGATCTGGAAGATGGAGGAGAGTTGTTTCACAAAAGTGAGATACAAGAATAGACACTGGCAGCAATCTGTGCATAAATGATGAAACAAGAGAAAGAGGAGTACTTAAAGAAGCACATGTGATACTGGAAAAATAACATAGTCATTATTTGAACCTATTAGACATACATTCCAACAAAAGTAAGATGGTATTTTATTCCCACACTGGTAGCAATATATTCATTCATGCTCATCATATTTCCTATTTTGATTAGAAGAGAACCATTCTGCATGCAATTCTTTACAAATAAAACTTCAGGCTCCTAAAATATGCTTATCTCACTGGAAGTTACTGCTAGATAGTTTATTCTAAATATGCTATAAGTGAAATAAATACACTGCATTCTTAATTTGATAGTTTGCCATGTGATGCATTCTTAATAACATTTTTTCATTAAATTTTACTCTTTCAGCTATTTCAAATAAGTTTGCAGATATGAGATATCTGATCTTCTCTTCAGAGATGAATTACAAAAAAAGCTTGAACAGGTTATTTTGTTTATAGGTATGGAAATGATATTTTGAAATGATGGGTGACATTCCAGCTTGTCCTCCTCCCACCCCCCCAAAGTCTCATTATTTAGAGGAACATTCACATCTCTTTCATGTTCACATGTCCTCACGCTCCAGTCTTCCTTATCCATCCTCAACACTTCAATGAACTTCCCTCCTCCCCAGATGGCCCTGTAGTCAGTCTGTCCCGCGTTGCTCCCCATCTTCCCTGCCACAGAGTGATCCTTCACAGGCATTTCCTTCCCTTGTACATTCTCAGCCAAGAAAGGCCATTTTGTGAGTAGCCAAATCCATTCCTGTTCCTGGACAATTTGAAAAGCATCTTCGGACTCTCTTGGATTCAGTCACAGTTTGTTAGGCACCTGACCCTAGCCCCAGAAAACTATTTTATATGTCTAATTCCAATCTTAATTATCTTATAGATGCATGATCGATGACCTTATGGAAGAAAATCTGCACTGTCTTACTGCATACATCCACATCAGTATTAACCCAAATTACATCCTGTTTCAATGTTCAGTTGCCACCAGAAGATGACAAAAAAGCCCCAGCTAAACTGCAGTTTTCTCATTTCAGCCTGTTGGGTTGCAAAAGGGACAGAGTTGTTTATTTTTTTAATGCTCCTAAAAATACCTTTTTCCTTATTGTAAAGCTATGGTAAAGCATAAAGGAAATAGCCAAGAAATGCCAGTTCTACAAAGGAATGAGCCTTACAACAAAGGTTTTACTGGAAAAAACATTTTGCTCTAAGGGCTGCTGCTAGGTCTCTGAAATCCCTTAAAGAAATGTGAGGTAATATTTTCATGCAGTGTGAGTGGAGTTGCCACAGAGCCACATGATCACAACAGCATCTCATGATCCAAAAAGTGTTTTGTAGTGGCACATCATTAGTTAGACATGGGAAGGCAGGGTGGAAAAATCCAGAGCTTTACCTGCTTCTCTTTCCAGTAAAGCCATACCATATATAAGCCCAACAGCACAACTATTTGGGGTTGCTTCAGTTATCACCTAGATATATTCTGTGGTTTATTGACTGTCCTTCCCTCCCAATAAATTATAAACTTTTCATGCTTGGAGCACTAAATGGATCTGATTTGGATCCTTTAGATACATAGGTTATAAAACTCTGTCATGGATGTAAGGTATCAAATACATCTTTCTGGGGAATTTTGAAAACTAGAACCAGATCTGTTTTCATGAGGATTTTCTGTTGGAATCGTTAAAAAGTTTTCTGTGGTATTACTTGATCCCTTCTGTAAATGCAGTGTTAATGAAAGAAGGGGGGAGAGCAGCTGAATGGAAGGCATAAAGTTTACAGCACCTGCTTTCAGCTGTTCATGAACTTTCCTTTAGGAGCATGTTAATACCACTATTAAAATAAGCTCCTAAATGGGTCAGTAAAATTTTATAGTGCTTCATTAAAGATAAAACTTTTTCTAAGATTTTTCCTCCAGGAAAAAAAGGAAGAGGAAGTGATTACTTACCTAGTGTGAGTTCTGGATGTCAGAAAATTGAAGAACTAGCATCTTCACTTCAAAGGTCTTCTCAGTAATTATAATCAACACAACTTGAAAGTTAAGATTTGAGGGCTGTTTGTTTACAACTCAAGTGAAAACAGACTTTTGAACTAATGCATTCCCATGCTACTCCGTTGGGCATGAGAACAAAAGTAATTAATTGCATAGGCCAGGAAATGGATTGCTTGGATATAATAGCTTAGCTGAATGAACTTAAAATTAGGGCTTTCACTCTTCAATGCACTGAGTATTGTGTGTTCAGTTACTATTAAAACCAAGTGGATGTAAAATGTCACTGCTGTCAGTGTGTATTCTGATTGGGTACACAAATTATGAATTAATTCAAGGTACTTGTCCTCTGATCCTATCAACACTTATATATTTGCTTATTTGATGCATACTACCTAGAAAATTAACATGCTCTCTTGTGTAAAATGTTTGCAAGGAGTGGGCTCAGTTGAATAGTTAACAAGAACTCAGGTACAGATATTTCCAAAATTGGAAGCTTTCCAAAAGTTTCTGCCTTGAAAGAATCCACTTTGAAAAGAGATACCTTTCAGGCTATTTGCTTGAAAAGCAAAGCTACAAAGAAATTAGCAGCAGTAATGTAATCCTTTAATATGCTTCACTCACTGTGCTTAAAAATGCAGGTGGCAGTCTTGCCCCTCAGACAGCACCCATAGTAATGTAAATACAAAAGCCACCCCCAGAAAAGAGGTGAAGCATTAATATGCGAATGCTCCTACTTATCTCTCATGTACAGCCACCATGGCCTTTTATTTCATGCTCAGCTAATACGAATCTGCATTTCAAAGAAACTAGTAAAACTTCATATAACACAGCATTTGCCTTATTTTAAAATCAGCTCAGTTTCCTTTTTAGTTTTAACAAAATCTATTAAAATTGCACAGAATGACCTCTTAGAAAGACAGCAATTACTTGAAAAAGTAACTTATTGTGACAATACATAGTTGTACACACTTCAGAAAAGTGTCACTTTTTCAGACAAAAAGCATTTATCATATTAGAATAGCTATTATCAGATAACTTATGATGGACTTCTTAACAAGGAACAAGTGCTAGGAAGAATTTCCCTTGCTTTTTGGTAACAGCTGGTTTTAGAGTAAAGGGCACAAGTATGGCTTCCCAGCCGTTGGTATGAATATTCATCTTTCCTTTTGCAAAAGCAAGTCTAGGCCAGCTACAGCACTTACTAATCTTGCCAAAAAAAATGGCACTAAGAAAAACAGTGTTAAATCTGAACAGTGTTGATTCCCTTCTTTGGAAATCAAAACCCTTAACCTGTTCATATGATATCCCAGGAGGCAGACTGATCTCGAGAGAAATAAATGAGCAGCTCCACTTGACATTGAAGTCTAAAACTCACCTCCCTGATTTTTCATTCTGTTTTTTACTGAGCTCTGTGTAGTCATTTGCATGCCTCCTAAGTGGGAGTGAAATATCATTGAATTAAACTTCCTCATTCACTTCCA
The DNA here is from genome assembly GCF_036370855.1 of Dromaius novaehollandiae. Taxonomy (NCBI): domain Eukaryota; kingdom Metazoa; phylum Chordata; class Aves; order Casuariiformes; family Dromaiidae; genus Dromaius; species Dromaius novaehollandiae. The sequence goes on from NC_088098.1 coordinate 152,193,859, forward strand.
CTACTTGCAGTTTCTTTCATCAACTTTATGAAAGTAGAGCTGACTGCACGAGAGACATTTTGTACTGGCGTGTGGGTGGTGATTTCTGGGCTCTCTGGAGCTTCTCTATGAGTTCCTATATTTGCCCACTGGACCTTGTCATGTCCCATCTTCCAGAAAAGAAAACTGTCAGTGAAGGTGGTTTGTCATCCCTGGTCACTTCACATTGCTTCAGAGGTTTTGCAATTTCCTCACCTAAGAAAGGGACATAACTCTTTGACAGCTGCCTGGGATGTATTTGGTGGCTGCTTCAAAGACTGCTCTGAATAACTGAGCATAAGCTACGTGAGCATTATGTCATAGGCACACTATGCACTTGTTGATTAACTCTAAAGTAAATTTTCCACTAATTTTCTGTCATTCTGCTGTTCTCTGAGGATGGCTTTTGTCTGGGGGGATCATTGCTTCTCTCTCAATGAGAGCAATGCTGACTGGTCAGGAAGTTTCTCAGAGCGCAGCTGGAAGCTGGAAATGGCTGACCCCTTACTGAGATGATTCACCAGGTGGATAGGCCTGCTTCCACGGTCATGGCAAACTAGGGACAGCAATAGCACATGTAGAATGCTCCAGAGCATCTTACGTGATGAGTCTACAGGACTGAAGCCTTGGATCAGTCCCAGATCCCAAGCAATGTGCAGAAGATGCCATCCCAGGTACATCAATACTGCTGTGCATGGTCACGGCTGGAGGGCGTGCCATGTAGAGGACCCAACAGCATGTGTGCAGTGACACCAGACTTCTGTGTCTGGTCATGTGTCTGAGATTAGACTCATTTACATGAGTCCATGTTTGCATGCTGTGCTGTGGGCCTCACGATCTCTTATGACAGTCCTGCAGTGCTTGAGCAGACCACCATGCACTGGTATGCTGTGCTACCACATTAGATGTGTAAATATAGGCATTTTTTGCTAAAGAAAAGCAAGGCAGAGCAGGGAGCATGCCAGGAGAGCAGCATTTTTGCCTTGTTACTTCTGAATTCTCACTTCAATCCCTCCCTATATATATAATCATAAATAATACAATTACAGGGGGATCCTTGCCTATGAGATCCCATCCGTTTTTGTCAGATTCCTTTGAGCTGTGTGACTATCTGCTGAAGTCCTGAGTATATAGGGATGCCTGTTGATCTTTTTGTAATGGGGGGACTTTTCTGGGTGTCTTTTGGGCCTTGTAAACCTTCATAAGTTTACATTAGCTAAGATTAATTTGCTACACTGTGGCAAAGGAGGTGTTAAATCTTCCCTATGACCAGTGACAGATTTTGCTCTCTAAAAAGATTATAATATCAAAGCTGTAGCATTTTACTGTGAATTTACTGGCAAGAAACAAGCCTCTCTTCATTATTATTTGGAAGACTGAAAGTGAATACCAGCAAATATCAAACCAACTGCTGTGATCAGGATTGGGTTAGTCTGGAGTCTGTCTGCCGTTTTCTGCTTTGGTTCCACCTGATTAGTGCCAAGTCATCTGAAAGAGGGAAGACTTCACAAGAGTCCATCAGAAATGCCACTTAATAACACAGCATGATTGTCTGTTTGAATATCCCATCACATCCAGGAGAACGAGTTTATCTGAGGTATCACATAAGACTGAGGTGACTGTTACACCAGAAAAGTTTCTGTCCAGTTAGCTGCCAGGTGACATCACTTCTGAGCTCGTTTGCCAGTTCCTGGAAGAACAAACTCTTCAAAGTCACACCTCTAGTATTGTTGTCTCTATCTTGCCCTCATTGCCTTTCTAGAAAAGAGATTCCATTCTCTTCCAGCTTTGTAGCCAACAGTGATAATGGCCATTTTTCTTTACTTGTCAGCATTTGTTGCCAACTGGCGTATTGCCCTATTGGCCAAAATTGTAAAGGTGCTACTTGGATGGGTTGTTATAGAAATGATGCTTTCAGACAGACATTTCCATAGCAATGATAGTCGACACACTGAGCAAAAGCAAACTACAGATGAACGGATTCCCGCACAAATTGTTCTTGTCCCAGCTTTTATAAATTGTTATGAAGGTTCTGCCCCCAACAATCTTCAAGCCATTGAAATAAAGCTATGACAGCTAGAGAGATTTAGAAAAAAAATGAAGGCACCTTTCACTAGGACACACAGCCACCAGGAAACTAAAAACCCCATGGTGGCATGGCAAGGACAGTGTCACCATGTTCCTATCTCAGTCCTGCCAGACATTCACAAGAACTCTGTTTCTTCTTGAATGGGTTACAACAAGTAGAAGCTCCATGTCAGGACATCAAGGTGCAAATCTAGATTGTGTAGCTCCCAAAAACACTTTCATCTCAAGCCAGCTCAGAACATTAAAAGCAAAAAGGGCCTCCAAAATGGACATGCAAGTTTAGGTAATGGGCAAACGCTGACCTAGTCAGTAACAGCCCTCTGCTATTCAGGTGGTAAAAGCTGTGCTCCCGGGAAGTGAAATGTTTCCTACACAAAAGCATCTGATGAGCAAATGGATCAGAAAATAAGAACAGTAACAGTGCTTAAGAGACTAATAATGAACTAGTAGCTGCCTTCTTACTTTTTTGCCCTTTAATATCAGAATCCGCTCCTGAATAAAACTGGTGACACACAGTTGCCACTTCTCAAAAGCACGGGAGAGGCAACATGTCACTGGTTTATCAGCAGATGACATGACTGGACTGGTCACCTACATTGCTGAGCCGGCCACACTGTACTGAGCAGACCTGGTCCCTGGGGGAGTCACAAGGCTGCAACCTCATTGTTGACTCGTGGAGAGACTCTCAGGCTCAGACTGCCATCTCTGCTGCCACACCATTGCAGTGGAAGAGCTTGCAACAAAAAAATCATGACTCTACATGAAAAGTAGCTGTCTGGTAACTGCAGTCATTGAGAATGCCACATATGAACCAAAACAGCTGCTCTGCTCTGGATAATAGGAAGACATATTTCATGGCTGACATTGGCTCTGGACAGCTAAAATGTATATAATGTTTATTTAAGCTCCTTCCAACATCTTTTCACTTACATGCCTCCTCCTAATCTTCCTATCTTTGTATTTGTTCAGCTACTTTTCTCCAGTTTTAGTTGAACTACTTACACATGCATAATAGTAAATAACAATAAGTGCACAGCACAAAGACAGTGAAGTCTAGATTCCATAAGAAAAATACATCTGCGTCCAGGAAAACAGCTTCTAAATGTCAGACTCAGCCCTGAGCACATCTTAGAGTGTGACATTGGTGGATTTGCCGAAAAAGGGGGTTGTAATATTTTGTGTTGGCTTTTTAGTTTGCTTTGTCTTTGGCATATGATATTCTTCTTTTCATTGAAGTGTTTTTCAAATACACAAAACAAACCTGAGAACTAAAAAGTTATTGTGCAAAGTGAAATATAGAGTTGCAGTTCTGCCAAGCATGAGATATACCTCTGCATGAAATGTGATCTAGCAAGTTATCCTTCTTTTCAGAACCTGAGATATTGTGGTAGGGGACAAAAATGTAGATCAGATAGACACGCTGTACTTCATTAGGCCCTGCCTAAAATACAGAAACACTTCTAAGGAAAACCGTGGCTATTACATTTCAGAACTAACCATGGCATGATCAGATTTTAATAACATTCTTTAACCCAGATACAGAGGGAGGTTAAAACATTTTTTAAACAACTTAGAACTTAGTCTTAGTCTGACCCCATCAACAAAGAGCTCTTCAAACTGCACCTGGGCTGTTTGAGCTACGTCTTGGGAGCTGGTAGGGGAAGCCATGCTATTGCGTTAAGTATGCAAATCTTTAAGCAGGTAAAGTTTCAGACATCTAATTGGATCCTAAGAGGGCTTTTCTTGAGAAATATGTGATTCTCTCTAACTTGTTAGAGTAACTATTATTTCATGTTTCACCAACGGGTTTTCTTTTACACTGGCTATGTATATAATAGCTCTGTAAATATTAAATCATATTCAAATTTAAAAATCATGACTATTCTTTCACTAAGATATGATACCACAGACTTTCTGGAGAGAGCTCTTGTATACTGCACTGGTTTTGCTTGTAACACTTGTTTTATAAATGAAATGTTTATTATGAGACCTCAAGGATACAGCGGTCAGGATATAGGATAGTTACTGAGCATATTAACAAACTCTTCATTCCTACCAGCTGCATTGACAGACTGCCTCAACAGAAATCTGCAGTCTTTATCACTGCCAGAAAGCCAGATGCTCAAATATCCTCTTTGCACTCTGATGGTCACTGGATGATCACTAAAATACCCAGCATTATACCCTCACCCTTAACTTATGAAACAGTCTTTTGTTTTATTCTGCACCTTTCCTAAAGCATGTATTCCTGTGTTTTTTGCAAGTGGAAGCAAAAACATTTGGAAAAAAATATCTGGCTCTGAAATTTTGAATACAGTCCATATGTCAAAGGGAGTTAGTGAAAGATTCAGCCTGAGACACAGTGATAGGCGAAGGGGTGTCGTTGTCAACAGAGCTTCCCAAGGTCACCGAGTTAGTACTTTATACAATGCAGAGCTGTGCTTTTGTGTCAGAAAGAAAGCATCAGTGTACTGAAACTAAATGTTAAGTACAGCAGCAGATCACAGAAAGAAAAAAAAACCTCTCGGGGAGTTTTCAAATGTTTCAAGCAAATTGAAGACAGATGGTTCAATATTTAGGAATTATTGTTATCTGTATCTACAGCTTATTAGTAAACTCAAAGTAAGTGCATTACAAATGTTAAAAAGAATGCTAATAGTTCTCTTCTTACAGCAATAATCATTAGAAAGTACTGTAATATCATTATGGAGTGCACTAGATTTCTTTTTAAGCTGTAGCAAGCTGAAAATTCAAGATTTCTACTACAGAAAACATCACGAATCTGGCTTCTGTAGCCACTAGATCAATTTTCCATTTAATGTGAAATAAGTTATGTCGCTTGATGGTCTTTAGGGACTTTTTCACAATAATCCACTTGACAAGTGAGACAGGTAAGCTTTGGAAGATTTATAATTGATCACTGGTGCTATTGTACACATGATGGAAATACCATATATAATATAAATATTTTTTAGCAAAAAATATTATTGCTCCATAATCGGGCATAGGTGTTAGTCTCTGATTTGGCATCACTTTGACATAATGAACCTATGGTTCTGCATATACGGACTATAAATATAATGATGTTTTTATAAGGGTTCCAGACGTCTTGCCTGTATATGAAATGTAAATACCGGGTTCAATCTTTAGCCCTTGAAATTGGGTGTGAAGGAGGGATTCTGTTTGGGCCTAAATACAGCCAAGCTTTATCTGGGGGCTATATTCCTATGGAACTGCAGCTGTTCAAATGCTCCTAGCGCCTAACAAAGGCACCATTGTTCTGCTGAAACATGTTTGCTGGAGTTAGTGCAGCTCCGACCAGCTGTAGGTGAGCCGGCTGCAACAGCAAGAGCCTGTTACTCAGCAGCCCACCGCATGGTGCCTGATGGTTCAGCGCGGTGATGACGGACTGCGTCTGGCCAGGGGAAGGAACAGCAGGGAAACAAAGACACTGCTCAAAAGCCTGTAAGGATTCTGCCTAGTAAAGATGGCTGATGTGGCCTTTTAGACTTCATCAGAAATACCTTAGCAATAATGCTATCGATCCTAGTTGCTGGTTCAACATAATGAATAGGACTCTTGAACAACTGCATTTAGTTGTCCATAAAAGAATACTGATACTTCCACTCATACTGACTCTTCTTGAGACACCATTATCTCAGACACTTCCGACACAGTCATCACCCATTTGCAAAATAGTAGAGTTTGGGGGACACTATATTGTTTTATCGAAAAGGACAAGTCTGTGGCATGGCATACTAGGTACAGCTCATCTTGTTCTGTTTGTATTCATACATGAATTCTATAAAACAAACCACAGGAAGTGGTTTATAGAAATCTGAAGCTATCAGGCAATTCCTGGTCCCCGGGAAGCTGTTCTGTCTGGAGAACTGCCTACAGATACAGCAAATAGGGCAGACAGAAAACTTGATCTGTTGTATTTCATTGTACCACAAAACTGGCAACAGTGCGACATTTCCTGAAAGATGAAAATCTTGCTAAAATACTAAGAAGAATATACCACAGGCTCTGCATCAATGTTATCTGGTGGCACTGCTATAACAGTAGGAAATTTCACTGGAGAAATAGAAATCCTCCTGTTTTGAGGCACAAGTCTAATACTAATCAGTGGGAATTAATAGGTTATTCCACCATAATAACAAGGATTTCTTATCCTTTTATTTGAAGTATTCAGAGAAAAGATATCAAACTAGATGGATCACTGGTCGGAGCTGTGATGGTAAGAATTATATGCTTGCACAGAAAAGCTTTGTTTAAGGTTAACATCTGGTTTGCAATGAGATCTTTCTTCATGCTCATTTTTATAGTTACTGAGTCTGCACGAGGAGGACCTCAAGTCTAAAAGAATTTTTCTGCAGCTCAGCTATATCCAACGCAGTCATCACTAGTCTGTAAGGATGCTAGTTGTTTTTCTTTTTTTCAGAGACACTGGAGTAATGCATGCTACCACAGCCTCACTGTCTTTCTCCCAGAAGTGGTTAGACTTCACCTGAAACTTTGAATCTGCCATAACCTTTGAAGTAATGAATTTTTCCTTTCACTTCAGTTGGCTGAGCTTCATGCTTTCAGCTCCTAGGTGCAACCCTTGCTCACAGCCCAGCCAAGCCTTATGTTAAATTGGCAACAGGAGAAAAAAAATGTATTAGGAGAGAAACAGAGGAGGAGGAAGAAGAAAAGTTTGAATCCACTCTTTTAAGTCATAGCACTAAAAAGGAGGTGTATTTGATGCAAGGGACTCTGCGTGAATGTGATATTTTCTTCAATACTTCGTCTGCAAGTTTCCCTGGGGGCCAGCTTGCTGCAGCCAAAGGCAGAGTACCTACCTCCCCTTCTTGCTGCTGATATCCCAATATCAGATCCAGAGGTTAAGCCATATGATTCATCTCCCTTCCCAGCACTTTTGTTTCTCTGTTTCCCATGATCCTTTTATTACACAAAGTGAAAAGCAAACACTACAAGCAGAGTCCTCCCTGTTGGCATAGCTACAGCACCTTTTACAATGGGGAATATAGAGCAAGCTCGCTCCTTTTTCACTTCCCTGTGTCCCTTTTAGTTTCAGTCACGATCAGCCACTACATCTTTAAGAATATGAAGGTGCAAAGTTGTGCTTACATGCTGATGTTTTCAAACAGGGCTTATTTTCCTAGCTTATATGGAGCGCCTGTGATCTTTGCAAACTGTCTTAGATCCTTTGGTGTTTATACCTGTAGATAAGCAAGCTGGTCATAAACTAGTCCTCTGCTAGGAATGTCTCATGTTTCACTGGAAACGATGTGATCAACCTTATGAAACTCAAAGTCTTGCTCTTTTCTTTTTTTGAAACTGAAGTTATTCAAATTTGTAATTTTGGAACAGTATGTCCTAACTATTAGGAAATAAAACAAAAGATATGAGAAATAAGATTACTCAAACATAAATTGATAGTATGAAAATTTCAACAGAGGTTATGAATAAAATTTATTCCCTGAGTTTCTCAAAGCATCGTCTCAGCAGTTAACTTTATTTAGTACTGTGTCCACCTCTGATTACCTACTTCATATCCTGAATTTATTTCCTATCAGGTGAAATCCATCTCTGTAGTATATTCATTCTCTTTCCAAGTGATATCCTGTCCCTGTTGCAATTAGTGGAGTTTTTGCATTTATTTCTGCAGGTCATGGATTTTATTAAGCATGTTTACCAAAACTGTACTGCTGAGTTTGGAGCAGCAGAGAAACGGTTTGCTCAGTACAGGCACCTGGAACTCAGTATAGCTCCCTACTGAAAGCATGTTTGCAAAGCTTGTGCCTGCTTAGCTGTGAGGAAGAAGTAAGTGCTTTTTGAAGGCGTCTGAGAGGCCATGACCGCTGTGACTATACAAGGCACTACTACTGCTACTATGCTACTTCCACAAGCTCCTTCAATCAGCATAAGCCAGCTGAACTGCCAAAGGGAGTGCTCTCCTTCTTCCCTGCTCCCTGCCTTTCACTCTGCAAGAACAAGGTGGAGAATAGGCTGGGGATCCAATGTGGGTGGGAACTAACTAGGCTTTTCAGCTTGGTAAATTTTAATACAGATTCAGCTGTCTGCTCTCATTTAATGTTTAACTACCCACAATCACACAGGGTGAGGAAACACAAGAGAAGACAGAAGTGGGCTTGGGATGCTGTGGAACAAGAGGAGTGTGGTAAGGCCAGGTGTGCTATTCTGCAACACATTTCTCATGCCACCTAGAAATATGCAATGGCAGTGGGAAGCATTCACTGCTGCTTCACATAACATCTAAAGCATGCATGCAGTGTAGATACCTAGGCAAGACAGACTGGATGCTATCTTTTATTATTTCACAGAAGACAGTGTTTTATTTATGAAAGAAATCTCGGCAGATCACTCCAACCATCTATCTTTCTGCCTCCCTCTCCTTAATTATTTTTTTTAATCCTGATAGCACATCTTTACAAAAAAAGACAGAAAATGATCCCATTTTAACCTTGGGGTTTTGTCTCTCAAACTTCATAGATAATATAAGTCAAGTATCAGAAGAACATTTAGATATTCTTCATTCAGGACAAAGCCATAAGGAACCTGGAGCCACATTGTAACTGTATTGCTGTAAACCCAGTTCTATGATCAGAAGCCCATGCAGTTCTGCGTAAGAGCTTATCCATGTGGAACTGATTGCGAAGTTAAGTCCTAAATTTATCCATTAGAGTGTGTAACAGTGGCAAGGTCCTGATGAAGATACTTTAGCTAAATCCCCTGTTCCCCTGAGTATCCTGATTAAATGAGAACAGTTAGGGTTTTGATTGATTATACCATTTATTGTAAAAATAATTTTCCTCTCCTGAAAAGTCAAGGTTGTATTGCTGATGTACATTTATACTAAAAAAGTCTCCTTTTTCTTTTTCCTTTTTGTCTTCCAATTAGTTCTTATGAAGCTTTCAAGGCTTTCATTTTTACAAACATAGGCTCTGAAGCTCTGGAGAGTGGGGAGTTTGACACCTTTGGGTGAGCAGGGAAAAGCACATTAGGCTGATGGAGAGATGGTTGATGTTTTGTCAGCATCTGTTGAATGGGCCAAGTCTCATACAGATCTCTGCTATGCATCAGTTTGGAGGGTATTTTGGTCTAACTTCTGTTAAGTCTTAAAGGTTTGGGAAAAAAATATCTCTCTGGCAAAGTAAACAAGGAGAGAGACACCCACAAGACCTGCAGCAAATATGCCTAAGATGAGGAGTCATTGTCCTGGCTACAGGGTGCAGCAGGTAGCATGAAGCTGCACAGAGAGGACATCTGCAAGCTCTTCCTACATCGCAGCAGAAGTGAGGATACTGGGCACAAAGCAGGCCAGACTGCAGCAACACAGAGGACTGCAGTCTCCAGGCCATATCTAGTGTCCAGCCCTTCAGTCAGGACACAGCGACCTTGAGCACAGCAAGCGGCAGTGCACGGGAGGAAGGGAGATGTCCGAGCAGAAATGCTGCCTCATTGGGTCTTTGCTTTGGTCGGTGAGCATAACGTTTCAGACTGCCCTGCCACATCCTATATGCGTTGGATATAATAAGGGGATTCTATTTGATACATGCAAAATACTTTTATCGCTGGCTTTCCAGATTTATTCCATGTCCCCTTCCCTTCTTCACCTCCGATAATGTTCTCTTTGTTTTACAGACCAGACCTGGTGCCTTTATAGACTAGACTTGGTGTTTGCTAGGAGGAAGTATTACATGACAAAAGTATTTAGTTTCCCAGGGGCCTGGATGAAAAATCAATCTAATACTCTCTGGTATTTATACAAAAAGAGAATCCCTAGAAAATTAAATACGCAATTTTTCTTGCCAGTAGTACCTGAAAAGAAGAGTTATAAAAGAGTTCTTCTTCTCATTCATTTCCCAATGGAAAGGTATTTTATTGTAGCTTTTGTTACTGTAATTATCATGCAGTCTGAAGAATTACAACAATATACTTTGGGAAAGTACAAATGCTGAAAGGAATTAAGGAATTTAATAAAAAATCTAGATAGCATTTTTGCCTTTGCATAATGTAAAAAGAAAAGTTATATAAACCACATTTATTTATTTTTCCAAGCCAGCTGTTAGCAGTATACTAAAAAGCTTGAGAAGCTGCTTCACGAATACTTTTTTCAGCCAATATCTAATGGGCAAAAAACTTACTCATCCAAGTGTCATAAAATGAGCCAATCATAAAATGACCAGACTGCATGAAGTTCATTATCCGATCCACTGACTTTTTCATGAGAATCAGCTTATTTATAGCATGGTGCAGGATATCCGCTGCCAAGTCTATGCATATAGTAATATTAAACTGTAAAGAAAAAAACATTTTGTAGCACATTAGTGAGATTCCATTTGTGTGTGTTCCTGACAAATGGCTCCCCTGCAGTTGTCTCAGCACTTACTTGCCAGACAAGACCCATTTACTGCTTCATTTATTGATATGCAGTGGAAGTTATAGAATAAGTATCATATCAGTGAATCTACAGTAGTAATTCACACAGTTCTTAGAGCCATAATGTCTGGAGAGTCTAGACTAAACTAACTCCAAGAGATGTTTATGAGTGTTGTGAATGAAGAACAAAAAAAAAAAAAAAGAGAGCAGTAACTTGATGATGAGATTTTAATTTAATTTGAAGTAACAACCAAACTGCATGAGGAGAAGCAATGGAGGGAACAATCAAGTCTCTTAACCAACACTATTTTATCCTGCCATTAAATTGTTATAATTACCCGGTATTTGACCAGATGGCAAGTCATTTCTAAAGTCAGATCAGGTGTTCAAGATGCAGAGATAATCACGAAGCTGATTACTGTGGTGAAACTAATTAAAAAGTGTGTTGCAGTGGCACAGTGGTGCTGTGGAGAGAGAGAGAGTAACCAAAAATAACAGGATAGAAAAGATCTAATGTACTACAAAAATGTGATTTGGAAAATAGTAAGCAAAAACAAACAGAATTTAGTTAATTTAAATGATCAAGGTCAGAGGAGTACTTTAATAAACTATTACATAATGCAATCTATTTGGGGTTTTCTGGCATTTTGTTTCTGTTTCCTAACACAAATGTGAAGATAGAAGTGAAAGGCAGAACTAATAAAGATGAAAACTGTTGACCAGATCAGAAGAAGGGCAAAATACAGGCACAGATGCACATCAAAATGAAATATGGGCACAAAAAATCCTTTTCATGCATATGAATGCTGATTACATGGCCACAGCTGGAAATTACAGAGGGCTTTATTCATTAAAGACTAACTGTCTTCAATTAGGTTTTGCTTTCATGACAAAACAGCAGAGTAGCAAAGAAATGAATTGCCACACTGTGTCTGCAGCTCCCCCGAACACACTGTACCTCAGCCCAGCAGCCAGCACACTTCCTCTTCTTCTCAATAGCAGCCTTCACCTTTCTGGGACCACAAACCAATTCTGCCACGAGGGAAAATGCATTTAACTGGGGGCAGAGGGGACAACTTAAAAACAAGTAAGTAATGCCCCACCACACGATAACAGAAATGAAAGTATCTTATTCCAGCTAGATGCAAGTATGTGCGCCCTGCTGGGTATCTCAGTACTTCTTGACTGCCTGTGGCTGACTGGTCTAAAAATGTAAGTGCGAATGTTCACACTGAGACCATGGCCCTGAGGAGATCTTTAATTGGCTCAGTTCTATGCCCATACACAAAGCCTGATGCTAAGGGGTCTTGGACACAAGTAAAAGCTGAGACCTAGTAAAGACAGCTCTCCATGATGTTTTTCAGACAAGAAAGGAAGGCAGTCCCGGCTGCCTGGCTGGTCATCTCCGACAAAAGGGGTGCTCCTCTCTGTCATCTTACAGCCTACTCCCAAGCCTGGTGACACCCACGAGGGACAGTTTGTAACATCAAGCTGAGGAGAACCTAAAATCCACTTCTTCAGTGAGCATTTTTGCCATTGCAGTATGATGAAAACAATGTGCCTCCCTTCACTCCACACTGCCACATCGTGCTGATGATGTATTTTGGCACACTTGCATAGGGAGCTTTTCCTAGCAAACGCAATTAGGATTCAGAGTCACTCTGCGGCTTGTTTTTTATCACTCACAGAGTTTTCAGCTGTGTGAACTGGCCACAGTTTGTGCAAGGATGCTAGCAGCATTTGCAGTCTCATCCAGCCCTCCAACATTTGCAAGAGTTTCTCCTTGTTGCAGGTGTCTTTGCCTGCAGAAAAGTTGAAGATTCCTTCATGCAGAGGTGCTAGGATTTGAAAATAAGAACAGGTACCAGATGGAGTTGATAAATCAGTCAATACTCCAATTAATTCTGCCAGTAGGAATTTTGCATTCACATTAGCAGTAGCAATAACATCTTGTTGTCCTCTCTCTTGATTGGGGCTATAAGACTGCAAGAACCCTGCTGCTGCAATCGCATGTTTCTTCGTATGTTCTCTGGAAAGTGAAAGTGGTCAATATGTTAATGACTGTGAACAGCTGATATCTGTGGTACCTTATTTAGTCATTGATGTCCAGAACAGAATGAGCAAAAAAATGTAGTCTGTTAAAATATTTTTTTAATCTAGTTGGTTTGGCAATAGGATTCTTTTTTAATCTATTCCTCTTTTTTTATTGACCCCAGATTTTTGAACTTTTCAATCAACTCTAGTTGTGACATTGATGTTGGGAACACATTTCCTTCCCTGGAATGAGGAAAAATAAAAAGCCATAATTGAAAACAGGAGTGCGGATCCTAGAAAATGGTGCAAATCTATGAAAAACAGTTTACCCAGCTGAAAATATAGCCCTATTCATTCCAGCAGTACTTCCTCACCACAGAATACACACTGCAGCGTGGGTAGCTTTCCAAGTATTTTTAACCTCTTATGCAAATTGTATTCTAGCAAACATATCTAAAAGCACTTCATACTAGGTGCTTTGCAGTTTCTAATGGATATTTTTCTAAGGGTGATTGCGAGAAAGTAGCTGTACTCTGTCTTCCTGCTGCCATACTTCCCCTGTGTTTACATGAGCAGGGTTTTTGGTATTTTTTGGAAACAGGCAAATAAAGATAGGTTTAAGAATTTTAGAAAGAAAAGCTTCTATATGAATTCAATAAGGACACTGCAGGACCGAAGGAGGCAAGAGGTAACTGAGAGAAGAGAAAGATTTCATGCTAATTTGCCAATTTTCAATCAAAAGTTGAAGCCCACATGCTTGGAGTCTACAGTGACCACAGAGATTCTTAATGTCCATGCAACCCTCAACTTCTTATGTTTATTAGGCATTGCCACTTGTTTACATTTGCACATAAAAGTGAGGGAGAGGCCCTTTCCCTCTCTGGCCCTGTTGCACCACGGTCTTTGCTGGTTAGTGGCAGATGACCTTTCTCAAGAAGATGGAAGACTGGCTCCTCTTCTCTACACAGGAGAAGTACGATGTAGATGCAGGTTTCCCCACATCAAGTGTGTGCCTTGTCCACTAAGAATAAAGAAGTAAGAAAAAAGGAATGAAGGGAGAGAACAGAAAGGGAGAAAAATTGTTTCTCCTTTCCTTTTTCATAACTGACTATTTCCCTGTAATTAGACATACTCAAAAATAATATATTTCTGGTTGAATAAGACTTATTTTAATCTCAAATGCATTTTTTATTGGTCAAAAAGAATTTATTGGGTTTCAGTCATATAGATATGATTTTTTATCAGTTCCACTAAAGAATCAGTTCCACTAAAGAGTACTCTTGCTGTTACAGCAATAGACAGCAAAACCCCGAAGTAGCACTCATATGCAAGTGCCTCTTGCAAGAGCAAAAGGGTTAGCTGAATAAATCACAGAATTACAGAATTGCTGAGGTTGGAAGGCACCTTTGGAGATCATCTGGTCCAACAACCATGTTGGAAGCAGAATCACCCATGGCAGGTTGCTCAGGGCCTTGTGCAGCTGGGTTTTAGATAACTCCAAGGATGGAAATTCCACAATCTCTCTGGACAACTTGTTTCAATGTTTGATCACACTCACAGTGAAAACGTTTTTACTTATGTTCAAGTAAAATTTCCTGTATACCAGTCTGTGCCTGTTGCCTCTCATCCTGTCACTGGGCACCGCTGAGAAGAATCTGGCTTCATCTTGGTTACACTCTCCCATCAGATATTTATACACATTTATAAAATCCCCCCTGAGCCTTCTCCAGACTAAACAATTCCAGCTCTGTTGGGCTCTCCTTATATGTCAGATGCTCCAATCCCTTAGTCATCTTCATGGCCCTTTGCTGGGCTCACTCCAATATGTCCATGCCTTTCTTGTACTGGGAAGTCCAGATCTGGACCCTGCACTCCAGATAGTCTCTCCAGGGCTGAGCAGAGAGGAAGAATCACCTTTCTCCTCCTGTTGATGATGCTCTTCCTAATGCAGCCCAGGATAGCATCAGCCTTCTTTGGTGTAAGAGCACACTGCTAGCTTATGTTCAATTTGGTGTCCACCATGAGTCCCAGAGTTTTTGCTGAAAATCTACTTTCCAGATGTTCTGCCTCCTCATACTGGTGCAGGGATAATTCCTCCCAAGGTGCAGGACTTGGCATTTCCTTTTATTGGCCCTAAGATCACAGCATGGTTTAAGACAACTGCCACCCACTCTGTGATAAATTTACATGAGTAGCCTCAGTATTTCCTTTGGATTTCCCCTTTTGAAACAAACAAACTTAGATGCTCAGTGCTGATCTCATGCTAGTTTCACAACAAATGTAGTACCTCTGTGAATGCCATCAGCCCTGCAACAGTTAAGTACCTGCTCAGCTGTGTGAATTCTGTGCTATTTCAAATTTGATGCATGCTCAGGTACCTCAGAAGTCAGCCCCACCATCAGACAAAGCTTAGTCCAAGTAGATGTAACCTACTGTCGTATTTACATATGTTAATGCTGTCACAAAATGGAGAAGAGTGTCTCAGTAATAAGTACACTCATGCTAATAAAACCAAGGAGTCTAGAGACAATAATTACTCAACGACCTTGCTGCTTCACAATGAGTAACCTTGTAAGATTGGAGAGTGGAGGTGGTTGAAAATGTTCTGGTAGAATGTATTTCCATTAGAAAATGATCCTGAAATTGAGACATTTCACAAGAGCGTACACCTTTTATGGTGATTTTATGGTTTGGACGCAAAATTATTAAAGTGGTTTGTTTGAATAATTTTGAAATTCCCAGCTTAATGTGACCATAAAGCTTTGTTTTGTTGCATCCAGATTTGAGACACATGAAGTACAATGTAAGGTTCAAAACAAGAAACTCAGAAGGGAGAATTTCAATAAAGTTATGTCAGTGTTTCTCATACTTTTTAACTTGCTCTGTTAGTGCACTTTTCATTCCCAGGCATGAAGAAAGAATGCAAAAGTAGATTTTTTTTCCACGTTTTGACCAGAGGTACTTGGAAGAGTATACTACCAAGGAAAAAAAGACAAAAAACAGAATCTCTCAAACAGACAGAAAGGTGTTAGTTTAATTATTGGGGGGAGGGGGGAGGAATCCTTTTCAATTTATCTAATTAAGGCATTGAGATGATAGCAGTGTTCATATGGTTTGGGAGGAAGAAATACCTTCATTCTGGAGAGAAAAGAGATGATTTATCAAACACTGAGGATAATCAGCATATTTACATACACACTTTTATGTTTAACTGCCAATTTCTGTTTCCCAATTAAAGTGGTTTATTTTACTGTTATCTTTAGCTAATTGGTACTTATTTTAGGGAGTGAATACAGAGTAGGCTTCATGGGAAAGTAAACTCATTGGCTTCGAGTAGGGGGAATAGCTTGAGAGCTGATGGAGAATTGTCCCAGATAATGAATTCCTCCGTGTTTTTTAATGTAACCTAATGTCTCATGCAGCTACTAAACTCCCAGATGGCCCAGCAGAGGCACATACTCATCAGGTGACATATTAGTCAATTTAAAAGATAATTAGTAAGCACCACTCTTTCTGTATTCTTTAAGCTTTAGAAAGATTCATATTCAACTGTTTTATGTACTGGCCTCCAATCCAAAACATATGGACCTTTTCTTTTTTGTTTTCCAGAGGTGCTGCTCTCCTGCAGCGCCCACTGACTTCAGGGCCAAGCTTATTATTTGCTAAAGATGATACTGTGCATTTTTGCTAGTGTGGCTATATTTTTCCCAGTGTCTTTCTTCATTTCTTAAGTTAGCCACATTGTCAGGATATCTATTGTTGCAGATGTTTATTCTTGGTTTCAGACTGGGGACAATTTATTAATATTTTTTCTTATATCTACAGTCCAAGTGCTTTACTTCCCCAACACAGTGGATGAGACAGATATGATTCAATTATTGCAGGATGTGAATGCTACGTTTGTGTTGGCATTAGGGTAACCCAAAACTTTGGTAAAATTATTTGCCAAAACCAGGAGACTGAAGAGGAAAGCCCAGAGAATGGGCCTGGAGTCTGGTTTCATCCTGAATCAGAGTGGGGACTTGGCTATTCTGCATTCCCATCTTTTTAGACAAATAGATCAAAACTCAGCAGACCCAACAAACTCTATATAACACAGTGAATCTAGCTCTCCCTTGGGATTTAGGCTGGACAGGCTCTGAATCAAAGAGCACAACTGCTCTGTTCTAGTACAGATCACTGTATCCTTCTCCCCAGAAGATCCCAACCTGATTTCCTTCCCCGAGCAGTTAACAGTGAAAGGTGTGAAGTATTGTGCCAAGTCCCTGTGAGGAATGCTCTGAGGTCTGACCCTTCCCCCTCTGGATTTCAAACAAGGAAGCCTGGATCTGCTTTGAATGCTTCAGGTGCCCACCCCTACAGTTAGTTTCTCTGTGGAGTACCTACATCCATTCCAGCAACTGCTTATAACTGGGAAGGGTTTTAACTATAATTCAGCATACATAAAATAGCTGCATATGCTGGATTCAGTTGTCTCTTTAGATCTTTTGACCATAGCTGTTTTTTTCCTCTATTTTTTATTCAATCACTTTTCAGTCACAAACTTACATTTTTTTCTGTTTGGTCATTTCTCAGTCTCAATTTTCTAGCATTAAAATCTTGACAGGACAATTATATAGGTATAATAAAGCAGGAAATTCCATTTGAATGCATTGTTATCCACGTACCCATTACTCTCATATATCTGCTTGAGTAGCAGGAGTTAGTAGCAAAGTCCTAAGCCTACCTCTGGATCTCTAATTATTTCATGTTAACCCTTTATTTGTTATTTAGACAGACCCATAACATCTCCAAGTGTTTGCCTTGCGTAGTTCCTGCTGAATCAGTGACATGCAGGTACCTTTATGGGCCTCAGTGCTTATAAATCTTCATTTCTTTATGTGTCAGATGTGGATGACAGACACCTTTGCAAAGAGCTGTTAGAGAGTATTAGAGCATTAGAGAGGAAAAACGTGCAGAACTGGTGGGAAATCACACACTCACAAACACACATGCACTCTCATACAGCCATTGGCAAAATTGGAAAATCAGCTGGCAGGTCAAAAGGCCCTTGAGTAGTCAGGGTGCCCAGAGCAGGCAGACGGGCACAGAGACCCCGGGTTTCCAGAGTCGGTCAGCAGAGGCGGGGCAGTGGGGCAGCTGGGAGGCAGAGGCAGATCTGGCTCCTGGGAGCTGGCAGGAAGAGCAGTGGCACACTTACAGCTCCAATAGTGCCGTGGTGGTGCCCCAGCGCTTCTCATGGTGGTGATCCCCCTCCTCTCCCCAAATTCAAGACCTAGACCTTTTATAAGACGCTTGCATTTCTAGACTGCTCTTAGCCTTTGGCCTCCACCACTGGACGAAGTCCTGTGCGACGATGGAGGACAATACTTTCCCAGGCTACAGCAGGTGCCATATCCAGTTGATCAGCAGCTTTTTTTTTTATTCTTGCTCAGCCGCTGCTTCTTTACTTTGTTATACCTACAACAATTTCTTCCCAGCTCTCAAGGCTGTGCTTCTTCAGTGGCCAGTAGCTGACCGTCACAGAGTTGTTTATAGCTCTGCAACCTCTGTTTACAGCTTGTGCCCATACTTTCAAGGCCTTTGCAGTTATCCCACACTTAAACTGCATATCGTAACAAGAGCCTCCTGGTGCCAAACTCTGGTTCACACAGCAAGTTCTCACAACAAGGTGATTACAAGCCTCATGGGCCAGGACTGGGGCCTGGCAGAGTTAGCGTGAGGCAGAGATCGCAAAAGGCCTGTGTCTGTTTCTAGCAATGGCAATACCTTTCTTACTGGGCATGAGGCAGCTCTGCCCTGATACCTCCTCATAAATGCTTATGAGGAGTAAGGGTTATTTTTGGTCACAGTCGTATAGTAATTACATGCCTCCCCAGTCGCTATAAAAAAAGGATTCACAGCTCTGCCCTTTCCAGACTCTGTATTTAGCAGCTGATCAATGGACCTTCCGCAGATGTGCGGCAGCCCTTTTTCCCTGGCGGGAAAAGTGGGAAAAGTGGTAGAATATTCCCTTCCCCACCTTTAGAGGTACCAAGCAACTTCAGCTCCTGTAAATTTCAGTGAGCTCTTGCAGAGCTTGAACTCCTTACCGATTAAATTTCTGTCTCCATGACCCAAGCTGGCGTGGGTCCTAACTGTAATTCCCTAGGTATTTGTTGTGGGTTGCAGAAATGCGGAGAAATATCTCAATTTGGTATGCTGCTTCTTCTGCACTCCTTTAAATTAAGAATAACCATATACATTTCTGTGAAATATTTGGTGAAAAAAAAGCTCTAAGACTTAGAGGTGAAATTTGTCAGAGCTGTGAATGTATACAGCCCAGCGTTAAAACCTGGAAAAGAAGATTAAATGTGTAAATGAAAGGCATTTCAAAGATACAGCAACAGAAGTTTGTGGCAGTAAAAATTAGGAATACTACTTAAAAAACATTACTCTCAAGAGAGAATTTGCAGATTCCTGTGAATGGAGTAAGGTTTAAACAGCAATTGTTAGTGACAGACTAGCAGTTTTACCTGTTGAAATTACATTGTTTATAAAAATTGGTTTATACTAAGCTAATTATGTCTGTGAAACTAATGATCACAGATGCAATGGCTCAAATATGAGAAGACAAAGTTATAACCATGTATTGTGGAACACATAGTAATGATTGCACTTAAAGCTTCTAATGGCATTATGAAACAGACTCATGCTCAGATATTTGCGACATTCAAAGGGAAGAGTCTACCAGAAGTTTTGCTGTCCTTAATATCTTTAAGGATCTGCCAGAGTTTTTGAATTATACTGTGTTTATTCAAAAGGGCATCTTTCGGTTCTGAATCTTTCAGTCAGATTCTTTAATAGAAACTACACGGTTATGCTGACTTCCACCAGCTGAGAATCTGTCTCTTCAAGATGTATTACATCCTCATGTCACTATATGGAAAAAAATATATCAAAGTCAAATCAAGGTGGTGGAATGGCAATGGGTCTGAGCCTGCAGTCTTTACTCAGCAACAGCTCTGACAGTCGCCCAAAGGGTGTTCTCGTTTGGTGAGAACGGCAGTATTTGTTTCGAAGAGCAAAATCAGCTCTCCCTGGAATCAGTAGAAAAGCCCACATTGTCTCCAGTGGGAGCTGCATCAGACACTCACGACCAGGCCTAGAGTTCAAAGATATTTCATCAATTTTCAGCTAGAGAAGGGGTGCTCAGCATGACACAGCTCAGGCCTTAGGAATAAATGCATTTATGGGTTTGGTGAATAATTCTACATAATGTGTGGTTTGCACTACAATATTTACGAATATGTGTGGTAAGGATGTAGTAATGAAGTACCCAGAAGACTGAAGTGATTTTTGATGCATCTCAAATAAAATAAGTTGAGCAAAGTTTAAAGAGTTTTAGTGATAATACTCTGAAAAATCTGTACAGAGCACTTTTCCCACATAGAAAGAATTGTGTATAAGATTTAGGGAATAATTATATTCATTAAATTAATGGATGAAAGCTTATATATTGCAGGAGTCTCCTCCTACTCAGCGTTCCTATAAATTATAAATAACATTCAATTTAGTGTGACTCCATAGAGAAGACAGTGCACTTAATCTTCAGATGGATTTCAAGCACAAGCCTTCATTAATCAGAAGAGAAAGGAGTTCTCTTCAACGTTTTACATTTTAGCATGAAATAGAAAAGAAAAAAAAACACATTTTAAATAGAGAGTAAAAGTCAGATTTCCCAGAACCTAAGAATGGAGAAATATAGATTTTGTATACTTTTATAAAAGAGACTATTTAGAAAGAAAAAGAAAATGTAAACATTTTGCATCATGATTCTACTTTAAGATTTAGATGTTATAATTGTTATTAATTCAGGACAGCCCAAGAGCTTTTCTAATTTTGATTTTGGGTAAACTTAGAGAATAAATATTGGAAGTTAAAATCTGAGAGGAAGTCCAGTTTGGGCTTGATTCTGTACTGTAGTGACAAAACATACCATTTCTCTTTCTTCTTTCCTGATATTCTTTCATGACTATATCTAATGATGTATGTCATACAACATCAGTTGAGTTTCAGTACAAGACCACGCTGAACTGAGATTCTGTTTGAAAGGATGATCCTTAGGCAAAATTGTCTGTATCTGCACAAGGAAAGAAGGCCTTTCATGTTGCAGATCATCTGACCTGTAATTTAACTGTAAATTCAGATTCTAGTCAAATGATTCAGGATGAAGCACTTAAAAATTTGAAGGGATTATACTTTGAGGCTCCATTACCGAATTCTGCTTCCCTCTCTGCCTTCCCGTACACAAGACTGCTTTACGGCTTTTTTATTATTATTTTCCATTATAAGTAGTGCTTTTTCTGGTCTCCGTTCCCCTTTTCCTCTCATAACCCCTGAACGTATTACTTTGTTCAGACATTAAAAAGCTGCAAGTATTATATTAAAATTGTTTAAAAACTTTGGAAAAAAACACTTGAGCACATGACTTTGCATTCCAGATTGTAAAACCAACACAAATAATTTAGTTCAAATTGGGAGGACTGTAACTCACTGTTCACCAGAGGGGCCTGCTGCTGATCCATATTTTATGGAACATACATTTTTAATGAAATAAGGAACAGCTTTCCATTTCAAAATGGAATGAAATACTGATTGTTCTGTAATTTAAAAAAAAAAAAAAACCTCTTACTGCTCCCGGTTGCAATGACACAGTTGATTGCTCGCTTCCTTTGTAGGTCAGTTCTATTGCATCATTTCCCTCTCTCCCCCAAAGAGCACTATGTACCTCTTCCTTTTCTCCCCCTTCCTCTCTCCTCCTCCCAGCCTCTCCCAGCCCCCTTTCCACACTCACCAGTTCCAGAACAACTGCTTCTTCTGCTCGACCTGCCCAGAAGTGTGTGAAGCACTTCCCAGCTGGGTGTAGCCTTCACATCCAAGGGATGGTGGAACAGCTTTTCCATATCAGCACTTGTCCTGGCCGCCTGTGCTAGACCCCACCGCTCTTTCACTCCCAGAACAGGGGCGTTATTCAGAAAACAGGCACCCCCTCCCTAAATCCAAGCACCCTTCTTCGCTAGGACCCCTTTTGACAGGTTATCCTAAAGATATGCTGCTTACAGTAAGGGCTGGAGCAAATGGGGTTCGTGCTACAGGTTTAATCTGCCATTGTTTGTTTATTTTGATTTAAGGTAGCTACCCTACTGTTCTCAGATTGCCTTTCGCTCTTAAAAAGGGTGGTGTAGATTGATGGCATTGGCAAAACAACACAGGGAAACACGAACATCGGATGCCAGCTCCCTGCCCGGGCCTGAAGAGAAACTTTCTCCTTTCACAAGCAGGGTACAAATGCCCAGTCATCCATTCCCAGGCAGGAATAAGAGAGAAATTATGCGAGCATGTGGCATGCTGCCAGCCTACTAAAAGGATTCGTATACTTTATGCAGCAATACTGTCTTTCGTACATTTTGACTCCTGGACGTGTTCGCAAGAGCCTCCTCCGGGTCTCTTTAAACGGCCCTGAAAAACGAAAGCGGAGAAATCAGCGGAATAAGCGGGCTCCTTTCCCGAGCAGCCGCGCTTTTCCGAGGGGCTAAAACCAGCGGCGATCACACCACGCAAAGGGCAGCGCCGGCGCCCACCAGCTTACCGAAAGGCAGGGTGAAGCCAAAGCCCTGATTTCTGCGGCCTTCTGCGCGCTGCCTTCGCGCGGCTCCGCGGCTGCCTGGCCTGTGCCGCCCCCTGGAGCCGCCGGGCCGCGGTGCAGCGAGTCGCCCACCGCCGCCGGCGGCTGCCTCCGCTGCCGCTCTGGCCGCGCAGCGCGGGGTGCGCACTCCCCGCGCAGGCAGCACCCCGCGCAGCGCGCAAAATCTTGGAAATCAGCGCGACTCCGCCGGTCTTGCGCCCTTTTGTCCCCTTCGCGGAAGCTGGAGCCACTCAGCCTTTGCTGGTGGTTGCCAGGCAGTAGCTACTTAAAAAAGAAAAACCGCTGAAGAATAGTTAGTTTGCTCAGAAAAAACTTCAAATGAATGAATTAATAAACTCGGGCGATAACATCAAGGCTGCTGCTGTCAGTCCTATATTAAATCTGACTAGTAAATGAGATACGGTTATTCCATTTTAAAGAGTATCTTGGAGGATGTTTGGATTCAGGTCCCTCTGTCAGCTGCATCTCAATTAATTTTGTATTATAGAAAGTAACAGCACAGAGACTGACAGCCAATGCAATTATTTACATCCTGCTGACACGATCTTCTGGTGCAACAGCATGTCAAAAATAGTAATTCACATTAGGTGATTCATATGCCTTCCCTTTAAAATGCAGACAGTACACCGTATATGGCCATGCAGCTCCCTAAAACAGACTACTGCAGTCCTACTGATGTAAAGCCAAGGTTATAGGTTGCATAAATTAATTTAAGTCTCCATATCTGAGCAGCTGGTACTGCATGTGATGAGTTTTCCATGCATCACCAATAAAACTCGAGTAGAGGTAAACAGCACATGTAATTGCCTTTCCCCCTCCACTGTCTAAAAGCACTCACTGTAGTCTCCAGGTCCATATTCTTTTCTTACTCTATGTGCGAAGCCAAAGGCAGAATCTGACTTCTTGCATTTAATGAGTGTTCTTGCTGGAGTAGGAGAATATGAAACCAGCTTGCAAATACCCCATCTGCTGGCAGGTTCAGATCTGCATTTTGGACTAGTCCCCCCGTTACACGCTGTGTTGGAAGTTGTTTACTCTAATGAGTATGCCTATCAGTCAACTTTTGGCAGTCCTACAAAGAGGACCCTTGGTTTTATCCTTACATGCTATGGATGTGCAATATTTTTCTGGGACAATAAATCTGACATAAAGAGGGGACATTTAACCAGGTTCAGAAAGTAGTATCTCTCTCTCCTATCAATTCTGCGGTTGATATATAGCACATGAGAAAGTGGGCAATGAGGGGAGACTAATGCTGTCTTTACATCATGGTTAACCTGTAACAGGAACACATTTAGGCCTGGAGATCAGATGAGCCTTTTCAATCGTACATTTATTCAGCTAAAGATTGATTTTAAAATATGTTAGCTGGCTCTTTTGAGGACAAGTGGTGCTTCTAATCAGTTCTGCCGCAAAACTAGATACTGTTTACATACTATAACTGCAGACATCCTTGACTTCTGCAGATTTGCATTTCTCAGATTGGTATTGCTTTTTTGTCTGGTGCTGTTATGGTATTATATGAGCAGAAGACTCATCTGCTGGCTTTAATGTAATCTTTTTCTTCTTCTTTTTCTTTTTTTTTTTTTTTTTTGTTTCTTTTTTTTACTCTTACTGTCTTCATTTTGTATTCCTGACATACACAAGACTTGGTAGAAACTTGTGCACTAATTGGTATTACTGGTTTGCTCTGCTGCAGGGCGTATTGTGAAAGTGTACATTTTAGAGAGAAAAAGGAAATCAATGACTTTCTAGCAGCCTGTCCACAGTTTTCAAACATCTTCCACCCATGTCCAATTCAAGCTTCCAGAGGAGGCAAGAAACTGGGTAAGAAATCAGTGGAAATAATATTGCTAACTCTTTATAACATGCATAGAGAGTGTTTTGTATATGTATATACTTAGCTCCTCTTTCTTCCAGAAGAATCCCAGCATCATGGAAAGCTCCTGTATCTGGTATTGCCTGTGTTGTAGTACGGCTTGGAACAGCTCAAATCCCCAGTATGAGACAGCCTCTGCCCCAGTGTGTTTAAAGACAAAGGAAATAACTTGAGATGAAATCACAGAACTGTGACAAGAGCCAAGGTAGTGAATCATATCAAGTGGGACTTGCAGGAAATTCAACCAGCTGCAGGTGATGTTTTGGATAATACTTGTAGGGAGACAGGAGAGAAGTGCCTTGTAATCTGGTGTTCAAAGTTGCTATATCTAAAAGTGACAAGTCTCTGTTTCTGTGACACATGAATAATAAACATTATTCTCATTTTTCCATGCTGGGCCATTGGGTTAGCTCTGACTCACATGGAAAAAATCATCCTATCAGATAATGAACATTGTGCCCTGCAATTCTCAGCACCTATTAGTCACAAAGAAGAGAACTCCTCATGAGCTATATTACTTATTTCAGCAACTGCCAGTAAAACAGACAGGATTAGTGTGTTTTTTACAAGTAAACAGATCTGAGCTGATTGCTTTCAGGTCTGTAGCTAATTAGGAAATCTGGAAGCCTATAATACTAACTTACCAACTTGAAGAGAAATTCGTTGCAAATGAGGACATTACAGTAATCAAAACCCCTCTGCAGGGAGCGATAACTGTTGTTGGGTATGGATAGCAATGAAGTTAGACCTGTGCTGTTAGTCTCTCTCTCCCCTTCTCTCTCCGTCTGCCTCACGCAGGTCAAAACACCGTTAAGCACAGATTGAAACTTTTTTTATCCCTTTTTCGGGAGAAATCGGTTTAACTGTTTGTCCAGCAGGTGGAACCCTGCCACTTCTTTTTCTCCTACAGATTCGCTTGAAAGCAAGAGAAAGGCAAGTACTGCCCATGTGCCAGGCTCGGCTTTGCCGCTGGGGCAGCGGAGGCTTCCCAGTTCCCTGTTCCATGTCTTCACCATTGCTCCCATTACCAATATCCCCGCTTGCCAGGTGTGTATGACCTTTCAAAAAAAACGGGAGAGAAAATTGTTCCCTGTGTGCTGCGTTTCATTGTCCGACAGCAAATGAAGCTCTGAAGCGTTCTAAAAATAGAAGGAACCGTTCAGCTCTTTCGACAAATGTGTGTTTGTTTTCCCTCCTGTCTACAGGCAAGTAGGTCATTTATGAAGCCATATATTATTACCTGTGAAGGTAATTCACACCGTTAAGCACCATGGAAATCATGGCATCAGGCTTATCAAATCAGGAGGCACTGAAAGGATCACACCGGTATGCTGCAGCTAAGAAGTGGACTTCTGAGCGCAGGGCCCTCACCAACTATCACATCCCCATCTATAAGTTCAGGGTCCCCTGCTCTGCAACATGAGGTTCTGGTCAGAGCCAGAGGAGGAGGCTGAGAGGGTATTTCTACAATGTGGGATTGCAGATCTGAAGAGGGGCAACAGCTCTGCACTTCATGTGTGTAAAGTTAAGACCTTGCTAAGGAGGAACACAAGGCTAGATCCTGTTTCGGGACCACCACCGTCACCACTTACCTTGCATCTCCTGCACATCTCGCTTTTTCACCAACGCATGGCAAACATGGCTCCTTTCCTTCATCCCTGTTAAGTGTCCCAAAAAGTTTGTAGTGATTCAGGTGTACCTGATGAAGCAGCTCTAGACATCTGATTTGAGTTTTATTCTTTAAAACCTGAACACTTAACAGCTTCCAAAATGAGGCTTCTTATGTAGGCACTTTAGTGAGGATTTAGAAGCCCACCTTTAGACAACTATTTTTTTTTTAATTTTGTTCCTTTATCATTACTTTTCTTTCTCACTCTCATTTTCTGCATTCCATACAGGCAAATTAATTCATTCTTCTCTGTTAAAATACTTCATGTTATCAGAATGTCCATTCTGTTTTTTCTTATAATATTATTTGCTTAATTAATATTAAATCATAATCAATTTTTCCCCTTGATGTCTTCACCGGCCAATTAATTGCTGTTTGGTGCCTCTGATGAGCTCCTTCTACAGCCAAGGTGAAAATCTTTCATTTTTGTTCAAGTTTTCCTGTAAATTATACCTCTGGAGTCATTTAATCCATTTGAAACCAACAAGGAGAGACCTAGAACCAACATAGTCATGTAGGAAGAGAGTTGCTGTTCCTCAGCATCTGACAGAGGTCCTCATGTGCCCTCCCTCCCCCTCCATCAAGCTACATGTCCCACTAGCCTTTTCTTTTCAAGCTGTATCTCTTTCCAGATATTTTCCTGTAGGCCTGTGTCTCATTTAGCATTACTGTGTCAGAGGCATTTCCTTCCCATTCCACGCGTGTGTGTGCCACGTTAATTCTTGCCCAGGTGTGGTAGCTTCATATTTCCAAGTTCAGCACCACTGCTTCCCCAAGAGCGCTCATGGCTGTTCCCCAGCTGCCTTTCTGTGAAGCTCTGTCATTCCCAGGGGCTTTGCTGTTCAACACTTGACTGGTCCACTCCTCTTTTTGTCATTTACCTTTCTCCTCCCAGACAAATCCGTCATTCCCTGGCTTGCCACAGAAAGAGAGATGATGTAAAGAGTGAGCAACATCACAGATTTTAAGCTTTTGAGTAATTTTGGCTTCACCATTCATCATTCTCCAGATTCTAGCATTTTGGTTTTTAATATTAAAAGCTAGACTGCCTTCACAGCTACCCATTCCAATATATAAGTATGATTTATGTAGTCTTATATCAAAATCCCCATTCTCTCATTAAATCTTTAGCTTTCTATGAAGTAATTATCTTTTTTTTTACTTTGCCACTACAAGGTAATCTATATTTTGTTGTATAAAATAATATAGCTATTATATATTACCTTGCTATAAAGGTTTTATATTCTATCATAAAATAAACAGGGTGGGCAACACACCTAACTTCAAACTGCTTCTGAGGATATTTCCTTTTGCATTTCGCAAACTTTGTTGTAAATGTTAAAACCTGAAATCACAGTGTTACACTGTTATCATTTGATGGGAAGGGGGTTGCAATAAGGTTGTTCACTTCCAGTCTCAGATTTTCTCTGACTGACCAACAGCTGGCCAAAACTCCCTCTGAGCTGTGAGAATGATTCTTAAGAAACTGTATTAGCAATATAGCTCAAACACAAAGATATTTTTTGGCAGGGAAGAAATGTATATTCATGATGTCTAAAAGTTGAATCATTGTTTATCTGAAATTAATGAGTTTGGGGGAGCTAGAAAATCTCCGCTGACCTCCGTTACAAGTGATCACAAGTCTCTGAGCATGCCTGCAGTCAGTTCTCCTGCCCACTTGGCTTCCAGCTGTTTGCTGGCACAGCCAGCTCTCATCCTCCACCTATTTTTCCTTTTGGCATTTCTGTGTGTTTTGAAGCTGTGAAAGGTCCCTCAGTGACAGCACCATACATGGGACATCTGTATTCATTCACAAAACAAGTATAGCATGAGTAGCAGCACCAGTGCACATCTGCTCTGGGATCTTTTACAGTTTTGCTCCGAAAGAGCGGGTCCGGTTCCCTCCCACCAGAGGACTGTTTGGGAATAGCTGGGCAGGAACCTGTAAGATGTCATTGTTTTGCTATTTGGAATCACAGCTAGCATAATAAAGACTGTTGCCCAATAAAGGAAATACAGGTCTGAGAGAGATGGCAACCTCTCTAAATTGTAAAACTTCAGGTGTGGGCCATCTTGTTGTCCTTTTACAGTGCTTTCACTACAGTGACACTTACCCAATGATCAGATCTCTGTTATTTCTGTCCAGCCAAGTATACATTTCTATCCTCTCCAGTATAGGTTAATGCAAGGATACTTGTAATCTAGCGTAAAATAACTTCCCTTCTCTGACTAGGCCGCACACACCATCCATGAAGTTAACCATGCTCTACGCTTTGTAATGTTATCACACACCAGCTGCCCATTTGCTGTATCCCTTCCATTTAAAAACAGCCATAGTAAAAGTGCAACAGGAGTTTTTGTCTCTATGAGAGAGTCCACACAACCTTACTAGATCCTGGTCCTGATTTTTCCAGTAGTATCCTCCCTGTTTTTCCACAGGAAAGATACAATTGGGCACCTGTGTATGACCTTATTATCCCAGTACTAGATGAAATAAAAGGTGTGAAAACCTGGAAAACAGGTCCTATTTCTCACAATGCTTCTTCTAAAGAAAAGGTCTGAGAAGGGAGTGAAAACTATACCCCTGTTATTTTTGCTGTCTCTGAGAGAGCCAGGGAATACAAGCCATTTCAGGGTATCTTAAAATCTCTAGTAAGACAGTTAAAGAATGAGCTCCCCATGTCCCTTCCATGTCCTCTTGTACTGGCTGAGGAGAATGAAGCCCCGTTTCCACCAAATGTTGAGGAGAGGTGGTCAGTGTTTCATTTCCCTACCAGCTGTCTTTCAGGTCATCATTGCGTGACACTGTGGGAGCAGTCCCCTTCCCTGAGCTGCTGCTTTGTGAGTAATGGCCCTTGCTAATCCTGAGCTTTTCACGCTCTGGCAGGTATCATACACTTGGCTGTAATCTTTACTAGTCTCAAGTGCCTCTTCTCAGAGAAAAGGTCTGGAGTCACAGAGCCTTTCAACTGCTCCTTTCTTTTTCTGCTCCTAGAGGAGTTTTAGATGCATCCTGACACAGCAGTGCCTCATGTTCCTCGGTAAGGGAGTCAATGGTCAGCCACCCTGGCCACAGAGTCTGAACATTTGTGGATGTGTAGCTGAGCTCTGCAGACCTCATCCTGCAGCATCGGTTCCCAATAATATAGCATACAAAATAGCCTGTCAGACTCAAAAAAGTCTTCTCTGGGGTCTAAAATGCAAGTCAGCAGCAGGATAAAAGGATCCCTGATAGCAGCTGTAGTCGCATCTGCTTGCTTCCAGTGTATCCAAGACTTTATTGTTACACTATGTGGGGCCTTATCTGCAAGTATTTGTAGCGATGGAATTATCTCAGGGATTGTATTGAAATACAATATTTCACCATACACATGCGTAACTTCCAAAGACTAGGCCTGCGACACACAAATATTTTTAAGTAAGATGGACAGACATGAAAGTAATCATTTCAGTACAATCCATTTACCCCTTCTCTCTTATAATCAAATTTCAATACCTCAAAGCAAACATCAAAGGATGTTTTTATTACTCAGTACTTCTACTGAGAAGTAGAACATTCTCTACAAGAGAATGACAGTTCTGAAAACTTCTTACACCCAATGCTCTGTCTTAAAACACACCATAACATCAGGATTTTGGGGCCAAAAAAATGACTCTCTACCATGAATATAAGACAAAATAGACTGAAAAACAGGGCATTTGTTCACAGTCTGACTTTGGTAAGAAACATCAACAGGAAGAATATTTTGCAAGGCAAGATGCCATTGACTGATTAGGCAGATAGGTTTTATATCTGGAAAAAGAAAGAACAGAGATTCTAAAACAATTTTTTTCTTCCTATGCCAAATGAAAGCTGAGAAATCATAGGTGGCTACCAATAAACTTCATTTTTCAGGACCTTTGGGAATTGGCAAAGCAGCTGAATTATCCCAGTGGATTTTGGAAGGTATCTACGTTTACACTGCTGAGAGCTAATCACAGCTCTTTACAGCTTCACACCTCCATTAACATAAAGCAGGCGTACAGTCATACCCAGTGTCAAACCCTACCCACTGATGCTTCTCACCATCTCCAAGGTCTGAAGTGCAATTTTGAAATCACTTTATAATACTGAGGAACTCATTCTCACCTATGCTAAACATCACATGCTCCTGAGCTTAAGGCAGCAGGGATCTACAGGGATACTCCGCTGATGAGATCACACCTATTAACAGGGAGGCAGCTCTCTAATGTGGCGTCAGTAAATAAAGCAACTCTGCAGCCTATTCAGGGAAGCAGGGGTTAGGAAACTGCTGGGGAGCACTTCTCCTTGAGGCAAAGGCACTGCCATCTCCAAAAGCAAAGGAAATGAGGCAAAGACATCTCTGCTTGGGGAGGTGGGAGCTGTGCCAAGAGATTTGTAGTTTAGGGCAGGGGGGAAGCTGTCCTGCCCCTATCCTGGGGCAGGAAAATGAAATAGGGAGTCTATGGCAGTAAGGACACAGACGGAGTGACAGTGCAAGCAGCCCAGGCTGTGGCAGGTGGGCAGAGACTGGCTCTCCACTGAGCTCTCCTCCGCTCCGCCATCCTGCTGCTGCTCAGCAGAGCTTTCCCAGACAATTCCTATTGCCATAGGGTGATTTATAGTCATCCCTCTCTCCAATGAACCAAAACACGTTTCTGCTGATGGATTGCATTTCTGCAAAGCATGAGGTTTTACAGTACAGCTGCTCCATGTTATCCCCCACAAAGCAAATGTAGGAATATTTATATGTTGGGGGGGGGGGGGTAATACAATAAATATATTCCCCCAGCTTCTCTACAATGAACATACTGCTTTCTCACTCTCTTTTTCCATGTTCCACACAGGCAAACTGATTAATTCTTCTCTGTTAAAAAGCTTCTCTGTTAAAATACTTCATGTTATCAGAATATTCATTCCGGTTTTCCTTATAATATTGTAACTTTGTAAATCTACTCCCTCCAGTACTTGTTGTCCATGCCTGCAAAGATACTCTGAGCCTGAATGTATTGCTAATGGGAGAGTGCTCAGCTTTCCAAAACAAAATAGCTTTAAAAAACAGAAGAAATATGAAAAAGCTCAGAGTCAAATGTGATTTTTGTAAGTAAAACAAGCTTTCAACTTTATCCCTGACTCTTTATTCTCACAATTGCTCTAAAATCTACATTACTTTATTGCTCATTAGCTTCTTCTTATTAAACATGGCATTATCCAGAGAAGATGGGTCATATTAGGTGTGGCCGGTTCAGCACCATAAAGGAAAGCAAACAATGTCATAGCATGTGAGCAGGCGTGTTGTATGCTAATAGCTGAATGTAAGCCCCATTAATGGGCTGGAAGTTGAGGCAGATATCAAACAACACTGAAGTTCTGAATCTGAGGTGTTTGAAGAAAACTTTGCCCTACTTACTTCGAAGTTTATATGAGCATCCTACTTAAGGTCATTTCTATTTGTACAGCTTCCTCACTGAGACGTGTTAATATATGCCTGGAAGTCAGACAATGTTGTTGTAAAATGCATCTCCTTATAATGTTTTCTTAAATCAGAATTAAACAGATCACCACAGTCACTTTCTGGATGTTTTACTTGATGCATATTCCTACTATTTCTCAATCTCACTGAAATGCAGCAGGCATATCTAATCACAGAGAAAAAGTTATCTAAAAGATTTTGAGAATCATCAGGTATATCTTAAGTGCTTTAGAGAAAGATAATTCCCTGTCATACCACTTCAGAAATGTGCTGCTTTTGCATTTCCAAGTGACCAAGGAAATATAACTTTATCAATAATTTTTTTTGTGATCCTGCTACATTAGTCACTTGAATCTTCCTGCCATAATCACCAAGATAATTTTCTTGACTAAGAAATTCTGATGGTGTTATGTGCTAAAGGGCTATTTTCAAAATAGTTGATATAGTAGGCAATTGCTAGTACTAACATACTGACTATGTATTACAAGCGTATTTTTACCAGCTGCCTTCTTTGTTCAGGATTTTTTTTTCAGTGAAATGAAGCTACTCTTGCTTAACTTCCTTTGAGATCTGCAATACTTTCAAGGCTTAAAAAGTGTATATAGAATAACAATATCTAGCTTCTAAATATAAATGAGTAGCTTTCTTTGAAATGTATATGTCTGCTACTAATTAACATCTTTATTCTCAGATATTTAATAGAAAGTGGAGTTGGTTGCCATAAATATATACATATGTGTGTATAGTATTTTATGGCTGCTTACAAAATAATTTAAATTAGGAAAGAACTTCAGATGTATACTGCTAAAAGGTAACATTCTTACGAGTAGCTTCTCTATTGGGCTGTCTTCCAATAAATTCTAGGCTCCACTGAAGGCAACAGCAAAATTACTTCCAAATTCAGTTGGGCAAGTATTTCAGTCTTTAATCTTTAGCTGCCTATATTAAGATAGAGAAAATGCAAAAAAAAAGAAGAAAAAATAATTAAAATTATAAACTAACTGCAAGTCATAGAGGTACTCAATACAGCTGCGAGAAAGGCAAGCACCATTCCATGGAATATTAACAAGATTACGGCCTCTGAGACATTGAAGCAATCACCTGCTGTACTCAGTTCTGATAGTGACTCCACTGCAATACTGCATGTCACTTGGGCACAAAATTTTGAGGAGAATGTGAACCGTCAAAAAGAAAAAAGCAAAGACAATGACCAAAGGCCACACGACATGACCTATGAGGAAAAAATTGCATAAAATAGGGTCATTATATAAGAAGACTGAGATAACCACCTTAGCATACTTAAAAGCTGCCTTAAAGAAGTAAGGAAGAACCTTTTCTTCACTGGTAGGTAGTGTACTTAAATGATAAAAATGAAGATTAAAGTTAGACATTATAGAACAGATTCTAATATCAGAGACAAACCCTGGAACAGAGTGCTTGGAGGGGCTGTCAAATTTCCATCATTGGCAGGTCTTTAAGAAGATATTAGACAAAGGTTTTTCAGAATTCTAGGTATAACTAATCCTACCTTGCAGCAGCCACATGGAATGGAAGGCCAGTTTTTCTGTAATTCCATGCGCTTAATTTTAAACAGAATCACAGAATTACACAACAGTCAGGGTTGGAAGGGACCTCTGGAGATCATCTAGTCCAACCCCCTGCTCAAGCAGGGTCACCTAGAGCACGTTTCCCAGGATCATGTCCAGACGGCTTTTGAATACCTCCAAGGAAGGCAAGTCCACAGCCTCTCTGGGTAAGCTGTTCCAGTGCTCAGTCACCCTCACAGTAAAGAAGTTTTTTCTCGTGTTCAGACGGAACTGCCTGTGTTTCAGTTTGTGCCCATTGCCTCTCCTCCCATCGCTGGGCACCACTGAAAAGAGTCTGGCCCCATCCCCCTTATACCCTCTCTTCAGATAGTTATACGCATTGATAAGATCCCCCCTTAGCCTTCTCTTCTCCAGGCTGAACAATCCCAGCTCTCACAGCCTTTCCTCACATGGGAGATGCTCCAGTCCTCTAACCACCTTAGTAGCCCTTCACTGGACTCGCTCCAGTAGCTCCACATCTCTCTTGTGTTGGGGAGCCCAGAACTGGACACAGTACTCCAGGTGTGACCTCATCAGGGCTGAGCAGAGGGGGAGCATCACCTCCCTCCACCTGCTGGCAGTGCTCTTCCTAGTGCAGCCCAGGATACCGCTGGCCTTCTTAACCACAAGGGCTCATTGCTGACTCATGGTCAACTTGCTGCCCACCAGAACCCCCACGTCCTTCTCTGCAGAGCTGCTTTCCAGCAGGTCAGCCCCCAGCCTGTACTGGTACAAGGGTTATTCCTCCCTGGGTGCAGGACTTGGCACACCCCTTTGCTGAACTTCATGAGGTTCCTTTCTGCCCATCTCTCCAGCCTGTTGAGATCCCTCTGAATGGCAGCACAGCCCTCTGGTGTATCAGCCACTCCTCCCATTTTTGTACCATCAGCAAACTTGCTGAGGAGGCACTCTGTCCCTTCATCCAGGTCTTTGATGAACAAGTTGAAGAATACTGGGCCCAGTGTTGACCCCTGGGGGACACCATTACCTACAACCCTCCAACTGGACCTTGCACCACTGATCACAACCGTCTGAGCTCTGCCTTTCAGCCAGTTCTCAATATACTTCCCTGTCTGCTCATCTATCCCGCACTTCCTGAGTTTACCTATGAGGATGTTAAGGGAGACAGTGTCAAAAGCCTTCCTGAAGTCAAGGGAGACAACGTCCACTGCTCTCCCCTCATCTACGCAGACAGTCATCCCATCGTAGAAGGCTATCAAGTTGGTTAAGCATAATTTCCGCTTGGTGAATCCCTACTGACTACTCCAGATCACCTTCTTGTCCTTCATGCGCTTGGAAATGGTGTCCAGAATGAGCTGCTCCATCACCTTTCCAGGGATTGAGATGAAGCTGACCAGCCTGTGGTTCTTGGGTCCTCCTTCTTGCCCTTTTTGAAGACTGGAGAGAGTGAGAGTAGTCTTCTTCCAGAGAAGACCATAATCTTAATATTTGCTTGTTTCAGTGGGTCTTCAGCTTGTATTAAAATGATTTCCTGAATTGAGCTAACCTATAGATGCCTATGGATGCCAGGCATTTAATATTAAAGAGCATTTTGAAAGTTGGACTGAATCAATATAGTTTTCAGGTAACGCTGAAGGAATTAGGTGGTTAGCTGCTACTAAATTTGACCGGGTGTGTATATTGAACATCCTCTCTGCAAGTCAGACCTGAGATGTACTTGAACCAATTTGAATAACTACTGTTAACATAAAATATCCACCAATTCAGAGCCAAAGGCTAAACCAGAATGCAGAACAGACTAGAGGGCCTCTTGGGGTCGATTCTTGAAAATTTATCTTTACAAATAATAATATACTATAATCTCTGTATGCCGGTTTCTGCTGCTGCCTTCTTGCTTTTGATACCTTCATGTGATTTTGCAGGAAAGTTTGCACTGTCTGGGGTGTGTTCATATCTTGAATAGAGAAAGAGCTTCATCGCCAGAACTTTATTTTGACATCTTCACCATGACTAAAGAATCAAACCTTCAGGTAATATACATTGACAAAGTACCACAATTGCCATGGAATTATGGCGATTTAGATCAATGGAAGATTTTGTCTAAAACTGCAACTGAATGAGGAAAAACAGCTCTATAAAAATATACAAATCTTGCATAAAAGAATAGGATTATTATTTTTGTTTAATACTTCAGTGGTTTATAGGCATGGGTAAAAAATACTTCTATAAGCAAACTTATTTGATAAGAGTAATCTGTTGATGAATATCTCCCATACAAATTTCAGTTTGCATCTCAGCTTTTGAGACTGGTTTATACATAATCATTTGTGTTACTGCCACAGCCTCTGTTTGGTCAATTGATTGCCTTGTTATTGTTTTTCTGTCTGCTCATCTATACAAGTGAAATTATCTTGCCCTTTTCTCTTCTCTAGCTGTTTTCTCAGATCATTTAACAATGAGCTGCATTTTCCATGTAGCCCTTTCAAGGGGGATGGAAAATGGGGAAAGTATGGGGAGAGGGACAGAAAACTGAAAAGTCAGTGTCAGGTCCTTATGAAGCATCTTCTTTACTGACTGATTTTGCTCAGTCTTTCCAAAAATCGTCGTGTTCATGGTTACATGCATTTCATTGTTCTGTAGGGTCATACTTCAGTGATTCATTACTGCAATTTAGCTGTATTTCAATCTGGAAATGCTGAGATTGCACTTCTGTTTTGCAGGAAAAAGTAAACCAAACAAAACTATATTTCTGTTTAGTCATCATTACAATGCAATACAAAATATACAAAAAAAAATTAATGAAGCCATTCAGCTCCACTGTATATACTTTTTTGGCTTTATTTTATTTTATTTACAATAATATTGCCACCTTATTCCTGAATAACAAAAAATTGTGTGCAATAGGTTGGAGTGAGAACCTTCTTGAGCTCTGACTATCACTGTTAGGTCTGTGCTGGATTGTAGCCCAGACTACGTGCCTGCTTTGGAGACACAGAGGCTGATATCACCTTCATAAACCACAGGTTGGGGTGCTGGGGCAGGTAGGCGCTGGTTACTCTTCATATTAACCAGGAGAACTGGTAAGAAATTGACACAGCCCATACCTCACACCAAGTATGCAGGTGTTATTATTTCTGGTTTTTTTCTAGCCCAATAGCATATGGGAACGAAGTTAGAGCCAAACTGGAAGTGTGCCTATTTGAGGATGGATTCCTTCCTTTCACTGAGCCCTAGCATTGCAGCAGCTGTGTGTCTCCCTTGTCCCAAGACAGCTTGCACACTCTCAGTCTGATCCTAGACATGTGAATTTCAATGAATTCCACAGGCTTAAACAAATAATACCTATTCAGGTCTCTAGATGGTAATATATTTGTCTTTAAATTATGTACAACACTAAATTGTAAATGGTAACTGAACAGGATATTGTGCTTTGGGTAATATTTAGGAAAATTATAAACAAACAGCTGACTTTTGTATACATCTGCCACCTACATAATGCACTGGTATAGGGCAGTATGCTCTGTGGCCTGTGGTTTATTATTCTTCCTTTTTAGCACATGAACCAGGAATAAAAGAGTGAGGAACAAAGGGGGAGGGGGAGAAAGTGGGAAATGGCCTCTCAACATAGTCCAGCTATTGAAGAGTGAGATGTAATATAGGCATAAAATAAGACTGTCACAAACAATTTCCCCTGGAGCAAAGCAGAGGCAGGGAACAAAAATGTGACTATTGGAGCCACTGCTTTTTCTTGATCTGCTGTTATTACAGCACAGTTATGCCCTGCTCCTTAATGAGAGCGAATTATATTGTTAGGAGAAGGGCAGAGCAGAGCAGAGTAGAGCAGAGCAGAACAGAGGATGAAACCTGCTTCATGAAACCTGATGGCATTATGCCCCCAAGTGGATCTCAGATCTGTGGCAAGAGCTGTGGAGGTGCTCCAGGTAACGGAGTGGAGAAGCCACAGCAACTTCCTTGTGATAAAGAGGTAATACTTTTCCCGTATTAAATGTAAGATTTATGAATAGATCATGTGAAGCAGTGATTTTTTTTCCATTTTTAAAAAATTAAATGTTTTCTGTACTTTAGGTTGTCACCACATTTATAGTTTTAGTATACCATAGCCATTTCTAAGTGCCTGACACTCTGGCGGTGTATATCCTTACAATGGCAACCATGGCAGAACCTATTCATGGAAACATGTGGTTCAGTCCTCTCTACAAATCCTACACCAAGGCATTAGAATGTCCTTCCTGTTTCCTGGAGCAGAACTATTGCTTCAGGCTGTCTGCAGATTCAAAAGGACAACACTGCATTAATTTCTTCAGGATTTAATTTTCTTTAGATTAATAAACAGAAGATGCATTCAAAGCAAACTCTCAATCCAAAAGAGGGAGGTTTGCATACTTTTTCTTTAAGCACCTCTATCCTATAATGGATATTTTTATCTGAAGTATTTGAAAATCTTTAGCTTTTCACCACATTTTTTTTTCTATTAGTGGTAGATACCTCTAAAGATATTAGGTAGTTGAATTCAGACATGTTTTTCAGCTTTCAATATCTCTTGAGTCATTTCACTTGTTTTGAGTGAAATTTTGTAGTGAGAGGGATGTTGAAAAATCAGATAAACTACTGAAGTATAACCCAGCATTCAAGGGAGTGACAAGAATGTGAAGCTAAATTAGTTAGGGAGTCATATATAATATTCTTGTTGGAGGCTTATATCTGAGGTATAAAAATGTATAAGAAAGAAGTTTAAGAATGGTAGTTCATGGACTTTTTCCATTAGGTTGTATTTCTGTATGAGCAGAAGTATTTGAAGAAATCAGATTTCCTCAGGATTTTAAACATAAAAACAGTCCTTCCTCTCTGATTATTGGTTTGTATCCTCTCCTTCTTTTTTTTTCTCCTTTGTGGCCACTACCATTGTTATTTATTAACTTCTCCATCAGCTGTTGGCACATCCTCCAGGTAAGTGTGGGTTATGTAAGGCTTCTCCGCCCCTAAGTACTAAATCCTCATGAAGACTTTGGCACTTCCAGATGTCAAGTCTCTTGAACACTGCTTCACATCAGTGTTCAAGGGATCTGTCTGGCTAAAAGCAGTTATCTGCAATGGATGTGTCTGCTTCTGAAACGGTCACGCCAGTGTCTATTTTTAGCTATCGGACAGAATCAGATGCTCCGAGTGCTCATTTCACCTCATCCTCAGCAGATGTCTACAAAAGTTCAGGTGAATGGCACCCCAGAAATGCACACTTCTCTATATTGGCCATTGAACCTGAAGTGACTAGCTCACTTGAAGATGTCTATGTTATTGGTGTCTGGAGTTAGCTGAGAAAGCTTATTTTCTGGTTAAGGCAGTCACAGGGGAACCACAGACACTACTGCCATAGCAGCAGCAGCATTTTGATACGGGGCTTCAGTTCACCTAGTGGGAAATTTAACTGTTTTCCATGCCATGCTTGAATCTGAATCACTAGAAATTAATGCCTTTGACAAGATTTTTTTCTAATAAATGCAGCACCAAATACCACATACATGTTGACATTTCTTTAGTGTAGATGTCTAGCCCACTTCCAGTGAGCCTGTGCAGTGTTAGTCCTGGCCACAGAAATTCACCAGCAAGGTTAAAGAGTGAGGGAACAAAATAGCCTGGTAATCTGACCAAATTTGTTCTCAGATGTCTGTCAGAAAAGTTTGTGGTCAGTGGTCTAGTCAGTATCCAGTCTGTAGTAATTTAATAGTTGTTACTCAACAAGTAGGGGGTCATGGCCAATATTACTTGCTCAGAGCATTATTTTCAAAGAAAGTTCTCTATCATATTTCAAGAGACTCTTCAAAATTCCAGACACTGTCTAAAGAACAGTGGAATATGCAGTCTTTACTTCAAGGAGTTAACACAGTGAAAACAGTCTATTCAGTCAGGAAAGTATGATTTACTTCGTTTCTGCCCATAGTATATATTCTGAGGTCTTAGAACTCAGGAGACCTTCATACTAATCTTTCTCTTCTTGCTCCCGCCAAATGTGTTATTCGGGTGAATGAAGCTGATATATGATACCAGTGATAGGCTGTGCTGCAAGCTGAGATTTGTTTCAGCAGTTAGTCCTTTGGGATACTTCTAACATTTGCACATTTTGATTTCTCAGGTGCCATCTGAGCATTACGAAGTGCAGCCTGGTTTCTGTCCATGGTGCTGAGCAGTTCAGAAGCATAGCTGGTAATGTTTTCATAAGCCACCCTAGGGGGGAAAAAAAAGGTAAAAATAACAGTTTTATTGGAAAGTCAATGAAATTATTGATCTTAAAATGTATAAAGTAATGTAAAGTTATTTATTATTAATTATTATGTTATAAATATGTCAATTAATAGCTACCATGAAGCTTGTTAACTAATATAATATTATAAATGTTAAAATAATTCCTTGTGCCAAATTATATGTCTCAGATTAAACCACAAACCTGACTAAAAGTAACAAATAGAATTTAAAAAAATCAGGAAAATTAATAGCTGAAGCTGAATATGTGTCTTTCAGTTTTCTTCCATGCACTGGTATTTTTGACTACTCTAAGCAGAGAGGGAGGGACTGCATTTTACCTACTTATACACAAATGAATTGAAACTAGTATATAACAATGCAGCACTTACAGTGAAGTGCCAGTCCAGAATCAGGCATGGAGGGAGGGCTACTGACGTTGAGAAGATCCTCCATTATTTCATTTGTAGTGAGTTTTTTTCATGAGTTTTGTATATAAAAGCCTCTTTTTTTATACTCTTTGAAAGTTACTTCAGGTTTACTATCTTCTGCTAAAGCACACAAGGTCTTTTTCTTGTTCTCATTATGTCTAACAGCTGCAGGATGGATAGGCTGTATACCACAGAGCATGTAACAAATAATGAATCACTTTGAAACATTGCTTTTCTGAAAAGTCACATATAAATATGATGTTTACTTGTAATTTGTTTAAGTTATGAAAACACCAGCTGAAAGGGTGATTTCCCAATAAATCTGTTAGGGTACTTGGGTAATGGAACCTAGCTTCTTTTCTTTTCTTTTTTTTAATTTTCCACCTCTGCTAATTTATGAGCCCTTTCCAAAATCATGCTCCACAGCACATTTTTAGCAAAGTCCCCAAGTGAAATGCATATATGTAATTGTCACCAGGTTCACTTCAATTTTTAATATCATGTCTTCCCAGTTTCAAGTTCAATGAACAACAAATCTTAGAAAACTACCAGCTTTCATGCTACTTGCATTTGCCTCCCAAATGTGTCAAAGTACGAATACCTGAAAGAAAAGTTCACAAATCTGAACTGAGTTATTTATATTTTTGCATAAATAAAGCAATAGAAGTCACTCTTCTAATTAAAAAATGGAATTAAAACTGCCAGAGAAAGTTGTTGTGATAGTCAGTTGCACCATTGCTTTAGTAACATATTATAAAATAGATGCCTAAGCTTCTTACAGATCCATAAACAAGTTTAATAAGGCTATGCAAGTTTCCCACTTGTGCTACCATGATACAGGTCTGCAGGAGCCATAGATTTAGAAAAATCTCCTACTCCTTTTCTTGAGTACATTAAGATCAGTAACTGACAGCAATTATGACTATTGTGTGTGGTTTTTGACAGGTCTCCTGGAACATGAAGACATCAGAAGACCCCGAATGCCTAGCAAACAGGACCAGGAGTGCAAGATCATAAGTAGCTGCAAGTACAAAGCATTCTGGCAAACACGTGATCCTATCCTCCTGCAAATTCTTGAGCACTTTAGGAGATTAGTATGGCCTTTCTAATCCCAGTCTTCTTCCAAAATCCTTCCTGCTGTGGTCAGACATTTTCCTGCTGAGTATCTTTCTCACAGTCTGGAATCATTTTTGCCATTTGCACTTTGCTTTGCAGGCCAAGATTCCAGTAATGAATCTATGGCATTTTGGGACTCTGTTTTATCTCTCTAATCCACCTAGTTTCTTATGTCCTGATCCAGATCTCACCAAAGTCAATGTCAGCAATTCTTCTGGGCACTGGAGCATCCCCCTTGTACTGGAATCATGCATTTACTGATATATAGAAGCTACAAGACACATTATTCAGAATTTCATCAGTATGGATTTGTATGCCAAGTGCTTTCTAACTGCATTTAAAATACTAATGCTTAGACCAGAGAGGTACAGAAACAGAAAGTGCTATTTGGATGAAAGAGTTTTCATGGGAAAGATGACCTAAGGCACTTCTGTCTTTATTTAAGAACCTTTCACCAGAAGTATTTTTTATCTTTGACTTATCAGTTTCAAGCTACCGGTAGGTATAGTGATTGTGATTCAAAGGAGGTCTTAAGCCTGTTAGTAGAACCACTGTAGTCTACAAGATTAACCTGATCATTAGGGATTAGTTATCCATAGGAAGACCTGAAGAAGTGATAGCAGACCCCAGTTAGTGGGGTCTAGTGATCCATATGTGTCCATATCCACAGTGATAATGGACATTGAAACACAAAAATAATAGCTGTTTTAAATAGCTTTTGTTATATATATATAGTAGACAAGGTATTTGTATGTAAGTAGCAATGAGTGAAATAAATGACCAAGTGATAAGCACAAATGAAAAAAACTGTGCTTTGTATCTAATTCATCTGTGTACAAGGGCCTACACAATGCCCATGCAGTGTCTAAGTTTTACTGAAGGCCTTAAAATAGGCTAAATATTTTTAATATGTTTCTTTAAAAAATCCAAGGTTATAATGTTAATCCAGTTGCCTTCCCTTTCCCAAATCAATTGAAATTACCGTACCATTTCAAAAGCAAGATGTTTCTCTTCTGGAAGTTAAAGGTGCTTTATTTTTATCTCATGAATTTCAACCAATTTGCTTTAGAAGAAACAGAAATACTCTAGTTGGCTTCAACCAAGTGGTCTGGCATATAATTACATCTCCTTACCACTCCACTAGACAAGATTTATCAACGTGCATTACTAAATATAAAAATCCAAACTGATGTACTTTTTCTTTGAAGCTTGAGGTCACCCAGCAGTCATAAAATAACTTTTGGCTATAAAGGATTGTCATGTTGAAACTAGACAGCATTTCAGGCCAGAATTATTGGCTTTGTGAGCGTTGCCATTAAATGTGCAAGTTTTCCAATTTGACAGTTTTACATAAAGTTAGGACACCTTTTATGAGGTGTCTATTGCAGAGCTTGTAGTTAAATGGGGCCTTTATAAACAAACTTCTAAATCTTCTCTCTGAGATTATTATTAATCAGAAAGAAAACTCCTTCCTCCAAGGATATATCTGCTGTGATATTCTTTTCCCACACTAATTATGAACTCTGTTTACATATTCCTAGTAGAAGTAGACATGGTTATAGAATCATCACCTATCAGATGAAGTTAGTGAGAAGACTGACTTCCAAGGGGAAAAAAATCAGAATCATTTTACTTTTTTCTTTTTTATTTTGGCTGCAAATATTATTTTAAGTTCTCTAGCTGAACAGTAATGAAATGATACATTTTCCATTTTTATCTAGCCAGATAATTTAATTTGAAAAGACCAAATTATATTTCTCATAGATTCTTTATAAATTAGATCACAGAATTCAGAAAATGACTCTGAAGTTTGCCCTCATGGCTGTATGCACCTGGTTGGCCAGTGGCAGAAGCTGCCACTTTTTTATAGTATGAGTGGCTTTTACAATGAGGATTACCATTTTGGTTCTTTTCTGCTTGTCTATCCACTTTATTTTGTGTGTGTCTTTTAAAGACACAAATAAGTAAGTATATACTTTAATTTTCCTGAAGGA
Source organism: Dromaius novaehollandiae (assembly GCF_036370855.1). NCBI lineage: Eukaryota > Metazoa > Chordata > Aves > Casuariiformes > Dromaiidae > Dromaius > Dromaius novaehollandiae. Next base: position 152,236,461 of record NC_088098.1, read on the forward strand.
AGAGGTGGGGGGACATGAGTGAACCCATATGTATGTTTATAGACATACTGGGTATCTTTCAAAAATGAATAAATGTCATCCTTCTGCAGAGGACGGGTCTCATGTTTATTCTGAAAGCTTTAGAAGTGTGAACAAGCATTGAGATATCATGGTCTGATGGGTTATTCTCTGTCAATGGCTGAGCATGTACCTGCTCCTTACCTATCACTGTGAAATAAAACATGCTAGCTTAAATTACATTTTATTTGACATTCACAACAAACTACACAGATATAGATTCTAATCAGATCTGTATAAGTATTATAAAGGAGATCTGTAAATTGTTCTGGCAAAAGTTCCATTAAAAAATAATTTAAAGCTAATACATGGGGTTTTTTGTCCCTCAATATTTTGAAATTGGCTGACATTAGCTTCAACTTTTTCATTATGACAGACCATGCACATAGCAACCAATGAAATCATTGCCCAGATAGGGCTATTCTCTATGAATACTTCAGCCATACTACTCAAATTTAATGCTGTTAAAAAGGTTTGATTTTTCTAATCCTAAAATCCCCAGAGTTAAATCAATATTTTCAGTTTTTCCCTCAAGAAATCATTGATTCTTCAGCTGAAATATATAGACAGGGTTGAAGAGAAATTGCATCCAAACAGAATTATCTTTTGATATGTCAGTATACCCAGTGCCATAGAGAAATCTTTTTTTATGTTGTTCCGGATAAGCTACTAGTAGTGGTGCCTTCCTTTCAGTTTGCTTTGTTTTTTTTTTTTTAGAAGGTGGTACCCATGTGTCTATAAAAGGAATATTGCTGATGTGAGGTTCATAAAGGGAAAGAACCCAAACCTTCTTTTACCAAACCTTCTCACAAATTTTCTCTAAAGACTGAAGTCCCATTAGAGGAAGATTGAAACAGCATGAGAGAGGAAATCTTTTAGTGAATTTGCCTAAAACTACCTTTGTGAAGATCTCATCCATGCTATCAGCTACACACAAAAAATCCTTCGTAAGCTGAAATTTGAAAACTTAATGCTCTTGAAATCCTTTCTCAATTTCCACATATTTTCCCCCAAGACAGCAATAGGAAATTGGCTAGTGAGTAATGGATAATTTGAATTCAGACAGATTAACTCAAAACACTCATGACTGGCACTGGGACAAAGTAGCTGTGTTTAAACCACAACAGAAGGTGGCTTAAACCCATCTGGTAGTTCTTACAGCTGAAAGAATTAGGTTTTCCTGCTTCCCTTTCAGTTCAAAGCCAAAGCCAAAGCAAAGGACTACAAGCCATCTTCGGCATGGTTTAAGGATATTCAGACAGTCAGTAAGAGCTCCATATGTGTTTAAGAAACTGCTCTCCCTCCTCTGCTAGCTCTCTCTTTGCAGTGATACAGTAGTCCATCATCTCCAAGATTTTCAGATAGATCTGAAATCTGTCCACTTTTACATCTGCTCATGTGACTTCAGGACTTCGTGTGCTTTGGCATCCTCCATTTACCTCCATTTTCCTGCTTTGGGTTATATGTGGATGGCTATCTTCTGTAGGGACGTGAGGCACTAGTGAGGTTTCAAGATCATAGTACCCAGGTAAGGATACCCCTGGCCTTCCTGGGTCACTGATACACTATAAATTGTCATACAATGCAGATTATAAATGGCACAAATGCTAGCCTAGTGGAGGGTGTTCCTATGCCGATTGCCCACCCACTCAAAGGCCTTTTGTGGTAAGCTTGATAAATGGTGGGTCTCCATTCAGACAGTTTTATTGCTCAAGGATAGATTTCTCCAGAAATCCAATAAGCATATCAATCAGCTTGATCTTGCTTAGTTCAAGGCACCACAAAAAAAAAGGTGGATCCTTGGTTTGTCTGTTCCCTAACTCACTGTCTTTTTCAAAAATCTGAAGAATGACAAGCATTACTTCAAAGTAACTTGCAAAACAGCTGTTTTGTATTATGTACTATATTAAGAATCACTAATTTGTGTTGTAGCTTATTTTGTTACAGCTACTTTATTTTGCTTACTCCTTGCTGTTATTCACTGATGCTGATCAACAATGCAAAAAAGCCTAAAAGAAAATAGGTAATGTCTGCATCAAGGACTTAACTTTACAGTATGTTTGTATGGCACTTATCTCGGTGGAGTTTTGATGTGACTGGTTTCTGGGAATTGTTGGCAATATCAATATTAAGCAATGCTAATAATACAAAACTTCTTCCCCTGCTTCATTTTAACCATTCATTCAGTATAATTCAAACGTAACAGTTCACCATAAGGAAATGTGTATCTTAGATCTGAACCACTTTCATTTACACTAAGGTAAAGCAGGAATAATGCAATACAACTGGTGTAAGAGAATAAAAAAGAAAAAAGTGAGCACATTCCATTTTCTCTTTCAGTTCCTAATTTCTTAGTTTCAAAACTTTCATGACAGCTTTCTTACAACAGGTGTTGGAAGGTTAGATTAGTTCAGATTGCCTGAAATTTCTCACAAGAAAAACCTTACTTTCAATTGCATACATCTTTGCCAGGCATCTGGCTACCAGCTGAAATTTTTCACGCCAGATGTCTGACTTTGATTGAATATTGATTTTCTTTTCTTCAGCATTTCAACAAAAATAATTTTAATTGTTTCTGAGATTTGCATAAACATTGAATACAGCAGCAACTGAAATCTATGGGAGCTATATTTTAAATATATAAAGTAGCATAAAAATGCTACCTATTCTCTTACTGTGTTACGTATACAAAATTATCAATATTTGTGAGGCACTCATAGGCTGCACTCCAGAAACACCTGCAGAAAATCACCACTTTTGTTTTCATTGTAAAGTCTGAATGGAGTACAATATATAGGGCCACATGTTTAATGAAGAAGATAACTAGAAATTTTAAAAACCTATTAATTCATTGAAAGAGGCAGGCATCCTATGGGAAAAATAGTATCTGATCATGCAATTGAATACTGTCATAAAAGGTACGTGGACAAGAGTGCTGTATTAAGGTTTCATACAGTCTTAATTCTGCTTTTTTTCTGTTTTTTAACTCTGTTTTTCTTATGTTTTTAAGTACTACACTTTACAGTCTAATCATTCTTTGCCGGGTTTTCTGTACTATAGCTGTCAGACATTATGCCACACAGCATTAAACAATATGTCATGTATGATATGTGCCACAGTGGGAAAAAGACCTGCCTATTTGACATTTTATCCAGTTTTGTATCAAAAGAGTCACACCAGTGATCTACGCTATCTGGAATCCTGAAAGCTTGAAACTGCGACTGTAGTTACATCTTCCTTCAAGGTAACTAGAGACTGTTAACATCTTTCAGATATATCTTCCAAAACTGTTTTCATCCAGGTGTTTTTTCTGAGCTATTGAGCAAACGGATGGATAATTTCTTCGGGGACTCCATGGTTAATAAAGAAACTGTAGAGGAAATGTAAGATGAATACTATCCCCAAAACCACAAACTGATCGAGAGACCCTTTTTAAAATAGTTCTACTATAAACCTTTCTGTAACATCTGTCTGAGGAAACCTTCTATTACAGGCCCTAAATTAAGCTGTAGTGAAAGCTTTCTTACTACAAGAACCCTCATCAAATCCAGTTTTTTTTTAAGGAAGCTAGTGGCTTTTTTAAGGCACTCTGCAGTCCAGCCTTATAAAATGTATAATAACACCATGAAATATTTTAAACATAGAAATCCATCAGAAAATAGAATTTTACCTCAGAAGTATACTTAACCGGCTAGATATTTATTCCTTAGAGGTTTTAGATCATGCCTAAGCCTGGGGCATCTCAAATATTTCAATTATAGTCTTTAACATAGATGTTCACTGAGGTCAGACTTCAGTTTCTGTTCCTCATGTTGCACTTTGTTCAGGTTCCTCTGAAACACCAACTAGCAGGAAGCATTAAGAAAAAGAAACTAGATGGCAATTAGCCTGGCTGGCCCTAGCCCAAATGTTTTTATTTTGATCAGCTCCATGAGTGGTATTCAGGGTGACCTTTTTCTAGGCAAAGTCTCAGTGATGGACATAGGTTTAAAACTCAAAAATCTTTACTGATACCAAGACAGAGTTCAAATAACCATATGTAGGCCCAGGAAATCACTAGAAATGTTGTGATATCTTTGCTTAAAAAATTACAGATATTGTACAAGAAAGTTCACTTCCATTGCTCACACAGAACATTTCTCAATAGCTGTGTAAAGAAATGAAGGAGAAGAGTATCAGCTACAGCTGGATCGTAAGGAACTGGCTTGAAAAGCCAAAGTTTGAGGTAAGCTGTCTAATTTGGATTGAAAAACAGTTTTCTGAAACAATCTGAGTAGGGACTTGCACCTTAGCCTTCTACTCCTTGATAGGTATCCTGCCACTGCACACATTCTTCACAAATTATTCAGAAGATTTGACTGTCATTGCAATAAACATACATTTTGACATTTGGAAAATTGCCACAGAACAGAGATTTGAGGCCAGTTTCTGTTAGTGGAGTAAATCAAAAGCACACTAAGTAACTTAGTTTGAATTTTTCCAGGTTTGCACTATGCTTAATTAAAGTAAAACCTCTCCCTTCATAAGTGTTTCATAAGGCACTCGGAGGTAAAATTGTGACCTGAATAACCCAATGTGGAATGAGACCTTGGAAGCTTGCAACAGACAGGAGGGAAGATGCTGGGTTATTTGCAGAGATACCTGTGTTCATCAGGTTACTCTTCAGTGCTTCACACTGTTCAGCTAACTTAACCTAAAAGTAAAGACCAATAAGGGATCTTTTGTCAAGCCATCTTGTTTGCCAGCTTTGGACCCTATTGGGCTATCAAGTCCAGTACTGCCTCTGTTTAAAGCATAACTTTTACATTGGGCAGAGATGGCCTGCAGCAGTGGTCAGCCACAGAATCACTAACAGCGCTAGAAAAACTGGTATGATTCAAGGTGAGCAAATGCAGGCTTCTGTGCCAACTGTCTTTCATACCAAAACAAAGTTTAAAGGTATTTTTGACCAACTCGTTTTCAAGCTGTGTCCATAAGAAAAGGACAAAATAATGTTTAAGTAGAGAATCATTTTTTTGCAAGCACAATCTGTCAATGGACTGCCTGATTCTCTTTCACAGCAAACATTATCTCAGGTCTAAGCATTCCTATAGCAGAAGCAATTTTCTTTGGAAATGTGGTCATATCTAGCAAGAAATCTACCTTGCAGTTGCAGTTAATATCTTTGGCTGCATGATGCATCTAATTCCATCTTTTCCCAAGAGCCATAAAATTTACTGGTATCCAAGGAAACACTTACATGGACCTCAAATACCATGAGAAATGAGCTTTATATGTGGCTGTGGTTGATGGATGCTGCTGGGCTGCAGCCGGCATAGTGTACACAGCGAGCCAGTGTAGTGAGACTCTTTTCCAAGACAAATATCTGCAGCAAGCACAAGAGAACTACCTGAAATGCAATACTAGTAGGTGAGCTAAGAAGAGATACTAAATTATTAACTCAGCTAACGTATTTGGTTCATACCTCACCAAAATAGTTGTCTTTCACAGCTGCTTCCAGGCAAAGGTAGCTTCAAAACCCAAAGCTGTACCAGCTCAAGGAACGTACACATTAGACTGACCCCTTATGAGAAACTGCATGAATTAACTTATTTGTGGATAAGTAACCATAGAGCAGATAAATGTATATGGCAAAACTTAGCCAAAACTAATGAAAATCAAAATTAATAAACTTCAAGATTCATTTAATGAATTTTCTTTAAAATATAATTAATTTAAAATTAATTAATTTTCAGAAATGAGGAAAATATTGTTCTTCACTCTAGTTCTATAAACAGGGGTTAATTACACCCATTAAGGACAACAGGAATGTTGCCATAGTCTTCAATGAAGACCTTAAGTCTGTATTCATTCTAAGGAAAGGATTTCTTCTTTTTTTTTTTTTTTTTTTTTTTTTTTGCCATTCGTTGATATTTTTTGAATATGATAAAGAAAGACTTTTGGCTAACTTTTTTTTCCAGAGTTTTCCATACTTTGTTTTGTCATGGATTCTTTTTCTGTATGGAGTTGGAAAAACAGACTAAAATGTAATTAATCCCTTCTGTAAATTTAAATTAACATCCAAGTGAGCACACAAGCACTTTCTATCACATTTGGCTAACTCAAGATCATTTATTTATTTGTTACTGAGACACACTCAACATTGTTTCCAAGGTCTCTGACTTCTACTTCTTATTTATATTGGGTCTATTTATAGGATTTTTCCTTTAGAAGGTGCCTTGATGCTCCCCTATGTCTGAAGTGTGTCTCTGTTGCCTTTTACTAGGAGAAGATTTTTACTGCAGACTCCCAAAGCAGACGTTGCATCACTAGCATCACTCAACAATCCATGAGACTGGCTGATAACAATAGTATCGTGTATAACCTTTTATTCTTTGGTCACCTTTATTTGGGCGTCTCCAGCCAAGCCCAGGGACCTGAAAGCATGCCCACAATTTATGATCATTATTTATTACAAGTAATGTGCCTAATAAATGGCTGGCACTAACATGCTACCTGGCCAAGCATTAATATCCTCATCTGACCGTGAGTGGGCAGCCGGCGAGGCAAAGAAGTGCCAGCCCTTGTCATTCCTTGGAGTGGGCTGAGCTTTGCTGAGCTGCCATCTTCCTCCTCTCTGCTTTTATACCTTCCCAGATCATGGTTCTTCTCTTGAGTGTGGGATGGTTTTGTATTTTTTGCTTGAACTTAGTTCTGTTACCAGTCTCAGTTCCATGCTCCTGTGGGGTTTTTATTTCTACTTTCCTATCTTTCCTATCGCGTGAGTGAGTAGCCCGTGTTACCTGCCACTCACGGGCTGATAGTGACTGCTACAGCTCAGCATGACCTTCCCTTGGTAAAAACTGGACCAAGGCCCATGTGGGTCAGTTTCACATGTGTGCCTTCATTCTCAGTGTTACAAGACAACCCTGAGAAGCTCAGAAAGAATGTTTGAAGTAGGTAGATTTGGATAACTTCTATCTTAGATAGAATTTGCTTAGCATGGGTAGCTGCACACTTGCTTAGCATGAGTAGCTAAATTTGCTGAAGCCTTAGGCCGCACTCCTAGTTCGGTAAGAAAGGGCCTCAGAGCTGGTGCAGGCTGGAAAGATAAGGGAGTTACAAGCAGTTTGCATTCCTGTGCCCCACTCTCCGAAAGGGAGGATGTCAAGGCTGTGAAATAAGGCCTGTTTGGGCGCCAGGACCTTGGGAAGCAAAGCCTCCTCTCACTGTTGAAACAGTGTTGATTAAGGGGTCTGGATTATGTCCTCTTCCTCAGGACCTTGGGAGATAACACCTACTGACCTAGCTGGGGCAGTGTTAATTGCTCAGGACCTTGAGAAGCAGGGGTGGGACCCAGGGAATGAAGAAATCACTAACCAATCAGTGTAAAAGGGAAAATCACAAATCTGGCAATTTGTGTGTATAAATGCTACTTGAAAAGTTGGGGGGGGTGTGCTCGATTTGTGGGAAACCACCGAGCACCCAGGCTTGCGCAACTCTGGAATAAATAAACAAATGTCTCTCCTGAGTGTGTAATTATTGGCTTATTGCACACCGGGCAACGAATCCGCTTTTCGGACAACATCAGCACTTAGGGGCCCACTGCCCAGCACTGTTTGTGACCAGACGGCAGGAGTCCTTCCACCCGAAAGCTGATATTAGTGGGACTCTACAGCTGCAGTTTGTAAGGGTCACAGCAAAAAAAGAATTTCCCTCCAGCTGGGAAAGGTGGCTGCAGGGTCAAGCAGGTCTGCGAGGAAGCTGTGGGGAAGGCAACCCTGGTGAGCCGCCCCACGGCCGTGCCTTGGTTTGCTGCTTGCCTTGCGTTAGACCCAAGTGCGGTGACAGAAGGGTGCCAGCGAGGCACGGAGAACAACAGGGCTCCCCTTCCCTCTCCCATCCTCTGCTCTCCCCTTCCTCCACCCCTTTCCCATGTGTGCCTCTCTTGACGAGCTCTTTTGTTCCTCCCCGCCTTTGGTCTGATACGATCTCTTTCTTTCCTTCCCCCCCCCCCCCCACCTCGTTCCTTTTTGTTTCCTCACCCCAATTTTATTTCCTACCCCCTGCTCCGCTGTCCTGACAATCACTCTCCCTTGAGTCATCCTCGCTTCCCCCCGACGTCCCCTAGCACTCTGACGTCTTCCCCCTTCCTCCCCCCAGCTCTGACGGACACAGTCCTCTCACCCCACTCAACCCTCCTCCTTTATAAAGGGATTTTCCTCTTTTTAATCTAAGAACACCCCCCCTCCCCTCTCTCGCAGCCTCCGCGCTCGCACCGCCACGGGGGGAAGAGACGATCCTGCCGCCGCTCCCTTTCCACCTGTGGGAACCGGCAGCGGGACCGCGGCCATGGGCGGCCGCCGCCGCTCCTAGCGCCCGTGCGTCCCCCCGGGGCCGCGGGCGCGGCGGGAGCCCAGGTGGGGGCGGCCGGGGGGCGGCGGCGCTCCCCGACGGCGGCGCGATGGCGACGGGCAGCGGTCCCCGGCGCGCCGTGGGAGCGCGGCGGAGCGCGGGTCGCGGCGGAGCGGGGAGCCCCGCGGAGCCGCCGGGGCCGGGGCAGCCGGGCGCGGCCGCCGCCGCTGCGCGGTTCGCGGCGGGCGAGCGGTTTCCGCGCCGCGGGGAGGGCGCTGCGAGGGCGGCTCGGTGCCGGGCGCTCCGCATTTAGGTCGCCGGAGAGTTTTCACCCGCTAGACTTCACGTACCTTAAAATTTCCGCCGTCCGGCAGCTTTTAAGCTTTCCGTCTTGCTCCTGAGACTGATAACAAGAAATAGATTAATTCTTCTGATGCTGGAAAGTTAAATCTCTTACCAGAAAGAAAACGCAGATCCTGAATACAGGAGATGGTAGAAGGAGGAAGAGACTCACCCTTCCAACACAAAGACTCAAAAATGTGCTTTACTCCTGTACTTATTAGTTACCTATAGTTTTTCTATTCCTTAATATAGTTTTGTAGCTCGTCTTTTAACTAAATAGACACTTTGTAAAAACCTGCATGGCTAAGATCTTCTGTCCTATTCTAGGTACCAAACTGTTTCTTGACTGAAGAGTTCCCAAACGCTTGGGGACTTGGTGGGACTAAAAGAATTCTGTGTTCTGTAATTGATTTCTAATTAGTGCATTTTTTTTCTGATAAGTGCATTATTTTTAGCCAAAGCTTTCATTTTCCATTGTAATTGTTGGTTAGAAGTCCACGGGCATTTCAGTTAGTATGTAAACTTAATTTCAATTACTTCTGAAACAGTGATGTCATAATTTCACCAGAATAATCTCTACAATACTCATCTGCATTTTCTTTATATGCTGACTCGAAAAAGCTTCTTACTAGGTTTGCTAAAAACAGATGTATTATTGCATTCTCTCCAGAGGTTTTAATGAAATAGTGATCAAAGGAACAGTCGGGACTTCAACATGCCTTTTCATGTGGAGGGGTTGGTGGCCATAGTTGTATTCTACCTTGCTATCCTGGCAGTTGGGATATGGGCTGCTTGGAAAACCAAGAATACTGGCAGTGAAGGAGATCGCAGCGAAGCTATTATAGTCGGTGGAAGAGACATTGGCTTGCTAGTTGGTGGATTTACAATGACTGGTATGTAAAAATCTCTCCTTTTTTTTCTTTCTACACAGTATGTAGCTTGTCAGTTTTCCATCTGAATAACAGATAAGCGTAATCTGTATTTTGAATAATGCAAAATGGAGGAAAAAGTATACACTTTTTTGTGGTCGATGCTAACGCTGCTTAATGAAGAGCCAAATGTAACGTGATATAAATACATCAAATGCTTTAAAATTGTGGAAGAAGAGTGTTTTCTATTTCTTCCTCACTGCTTTCATATTCATCTGCAAATCAGATACGTTTGGGATGGAAGCGGCTTTATATAGATTAGTAAGAAATCTAATTTTAAAATAATTGTTGTTGTTATAGCCATCTGAAATGGTCAGTTACTTTTGTTTAATCTGAGTAAACTGAAAGTTTATATGGAAAAAAGATGGGGGAAAGGGGGGACTGTATCAATTAAAAACAAGTTTTAAAAAGAAAATTGGCATAAATCCAAGCATGTAATTCCACTAAATTCAGCAAACTTGCTTTGTGGATTCTTTTAGCTTCTTTGCAGAAGTTTGACAAAATAATGCTTACTGTGAATAGAGGTTTCAGTAGGAAAAGTCTGGGTGAAGAAAGACTTCATCATTAATTTTATAAACAGTGCAGTCTGTCTCACTCACACAGACACCCTGCAGTGGTAGACGACTGTTTGGCCAGTTGAACCAGATGGCTTCCCACGATAAACAAGGGGTCCACAATATGACCCAGAATTTCAAGTAATGTATGTTCATGTATGTCATTGGATCAAAACCACATTATAAGAAGGGTGAAATGGCCCACTATTTTTGTTTAAACTGATTAATTTTATGTAAGCATGCTTCATTTCTTTGGTATTCTAAATGCTATTCAGACAAAGCCCCTACAACTCTCACATTGGATTAACCATGTTATATTTATATTTTGTTGTTTTGCCATATTCTGGTTTCACAATTATCTAATAAGGAAGAGACATATAAAAACTTGCCCCAAAATTCTGTATTCTTTAATCAAGAGAAATTTGTGTTCACTTAAAGAGGCATTTTGCCAATTCAAAGACTGAAGATTAGGATATGGAGTAAAGGATGTTTATCAAAGTCAGTTAAGTTTAAATCCAGGCTGACGTTCTACATTCAGCACTTTGTTGCGATGTACTGTATCATCCATTGGCTACTGAAGCAGTCAGATATGACTAAATTTTACCGAAGACAAAAGCTGTTTTGACTGTTTTCTCATGAATGAAATGTTTTCAAGAGCACCAAAGCCAGAAAGTTTTGCAGAGACTTCTTGCTTGCCAAGAGACTGCAACTGTTAGGTAGGGCGAGTGGAGAAGAGACAAAACATTCCCTGTGTAAGCAGTTATGACCAACAGCCTTGTCCGTGGAAGACACAGCTTTTAGCCTCTTTAGTCCTATTTTATAGGGATACATACATACATACACACACACACACATATATATATATGTAGCAGCAACTGAAGCAGAAGAGAGAATTGACCTGGGGTTTCCTATATTGCAGGCAATTTCTATAACCAACACAATTCACACCTACAGACACTCATCCCATTTCATGCAGCCTCTAGAGATGATGTAGTAAATCATCTCTGCAGTAGACTACCAGAAAGATCTAAAACCTTGGTTCAACTAAAGCAATCACAGACTTTATAGTATCAGGATTTACATGCTTGCTCACCTCCATGCTCCATGAAAACAGCTAGTTGAGATGGTGAGTAAATTCTACTTTCATTTTCAGTGGACCCATGCCTGGGACACAGGTGTGCACGTCAGTCTACACAGTCAGGGGTCAGTCTGAGTTTTGTCTCAGGGTGATGAGGATACTCAGTTTGTAAAGCTATAGCAAAAAAACTGTGTGTGTTGGCTGATCATAATCAGCAATAGTTTTTACTAAATGGTCACATTGACCAAGGGTTTATTTGCTTCTTTAAAAATGCTAGGTCTGGAGTTCATATCTCACAACCATGCCTCTGGAGTTACATGGCTGTTCCAACATAGTCTTTCTGTTTTACAGCTTTAACTGTCGAAATGTAAACTAACAACCAAAGCCTACCTGGTAAAAGGGAGCAGAAAGTAGAAAGTTTTAAAGGTCTCCAGAGAGCATATTGTATGTATATATTTGAAGTACTTTCAGTTGTGAGTTAGGCCCTAATTCTGTCTCTATTGTCCAAGATGTAAACTACTATGTTTCCTGTGTAGTATCTGAAAAGGGTAGTGGTTTCTAGGGCTACTTGGGGAAGCATAACTGAACTCAGTCTATAAATTTAAAATCAAATTCAAACCATAGGCATCATGACTTCATAGGACTGGAGTCAAGATTTCTGAGTAATTGTAGTTGATTTTCTAAATGGTATCTAAAAGCCTTAAAGCAAGCACACTCCGTATGAATAATGTCTATGGACATTTTGGATGCTTAAGAAACAGCTGTATCAACTAGCTAAATGCTACTACTAAAATGCCTGAACACAATGCCTATTGAAGGCTGAGTATATCAGCAATTATCAAAATAAAAAGAATGAGAAGCCTGAATTGTGGATGAGTTACAACAGCTCATATTAAAATGAACTAATGCAGTACCACAATACGTATGCTTTAATTTAGGTGGACATAGTTAAAACACTGGATTAATTATTAGCATTCATTAATTTGTGGGGTGAAATTCCTAAGTGGTATCTATGACAAGCTTGAGTCAATCTTGATTTCTGTGATTGAGATTAAACCCTAAATTAAATATTTGACATGGCATAATCAAAATGGTGACAAAAACAACCAAAACAGTAATGCTCTATTTACATCATTTTCATTTTAGTTGGATGGAGCTACATATCCTTCCACAAGGAAGAAGAAACATTATCTATATTCTATTTTCTGTAATCACCAGGCCAGGAATTTCATTCTACAGAACTTGATGAGTTGATTCAACAATTTGAGTGGTCAGCCAAGGAATTATTTTACAGAGAAGTACCCAAACATCTGATCTGTTGGTATATATTGGTGGACTCTGCGGAGTTTCTGTGTTCCTCATTTGAATTAGGAACAAAATTCAGCTCCATATTCTCAGTATTTTTCCGATAAATAACATCTTTCAGGGTGTGTTTTAAATTGAAGTCAGTATTCTCTGCATTTTTAGGTCCTTCAGAAAGCAGGCAGAGAGGATTAGAACAGATTACCACATTAATGTTTCCTCAGATTATTAAATTTTGTATTCCTTTTGTCTGATTTAAAAAAAAAATCACCCAAAAAAGATATTACAGTAACTTTAAATTGTGGCTTAGCAAACTAAGGATCAGAAAATTAATATCTAAGGACGAAACCCAACGTATCATATCCCATTATTTCCTTTCTAATGTATTTATTGATGTGAACGTGCATGCTGACTACCCATTCGATCCCCCCGCTTCTCTCCTCCCCCCAAAAAGTTATGAATCATCTTCCTAAAGCTCTGGGGTCCTTGGCAGATGCTCCAGAACAGTCTCATGTATGCAAAAATTGATAAGCATCTATTTTTTATCTCCCAATACATAAATCAAGTAATAAAAAATGAAAATGAAACTTAAATCTTCCATGCCACCCTACTAACCAATACTTCTTAAGCCATGAGGCAAGTTAGCATCAGGTTAAAAAAAATACCCTCTGGACTACTAAGTAGTTGAGATATATCACAGTTAAGTGGAAGAGAGTGATCAGTTAGAGTTCCATGGAAGTTATTTAGAAATTTTAAATGAATTTGATTTCTCCTCCACTTAATTGTCTAAATTCACAGACAAGTTTGCTGCTTACACTGGCTGCCTGGAAAAATCTGCAGAATGTTTAAGGAAAATAAATCTTGTACAATTTTGAGTACTGCGCCTGAATTACTCTTGTATGCAAAAGCAAAGGCTTCTGAGACAAATCAAAGTGTTGTCACAAAAATTTGGTACTTGTAATGATCTGCCCTGGCTCAAATACAGACCTGCTTATGAATTCATAAAAATTACTCATTGTACATTAGAGAAAATCAAGAACTACTTGCAAGGAATCTGCAAACTGGAAAAGATAAACTTAAATAAATAATTCGTTATGAATGATTTTTGCAGATCTAATCACAATACATTTCTGTATTTGAGAATGTCTTTCAGACATATTGTAGTTCCCAAATTCTTAAATGAGGAAACTCTCTGTAAGACAGAGAATCAATTTATTAAGAACCTGAGGCTGATATATTAAAAATATTGTTGATTTTTAGTGAGATTAAATCTGAACTACTACAGATAGCACAGTTCATTTCTGGAATCTGTCTTCAGGGTGCACAAAAACAGATGTGTCAAAGTTGGAAACTTAAAAATCTGGACAAAACCACTGCAGCGCTATACAGAAATGTAGCATTTAAGGAACTTGGAGTTTGCTAAACCTGCTTAATGTAGCCACAATTTAAAATTAAATAAGATATTAAAGACAGTTTTTTTCATGAAGGTCTGAGTTTTCCCAACTGGGATGACTTTATCATTGTATATTTATTGTTCTTCTTCAGATCCCCCCTTACATCTGTCCATTGACTAACGCAAAGAAAATGATAATGGTTAGTGATCTGATATGCTTTGTTCCTTGTAAACAAATAGTGCGGCACTCATCCACCACATCTTCAATGACTATGCAGAGGCTTGGATGCCTTGGTCGTTGTCCGAGTCCATCTGATTTCTCTTGTCATATGATTTTTTGAAGTGAGGATTATCTTCTATAGAAGGATGCCCTCCCTGGGACTCGTACAGTAATACGTATGATAAAAAATAGCAATATTTTAGGTTATGACAAATTCATTCTAGAATGTGAGAGATTTTCCTTCTTTGTGTGCCTTAGAGACTTTTCCACCTCTTCTTTTCCAGCCACCTGGGTCGGAGGAGGTTACATCAATGGGACAGCAGAAGCTGTGTATGTCCCAGGCTACGGTCTGGCTTGGGCGCAGGCACCTATCGGATATTCCCTTAGTCTGATCGTAGGTAAGCAAGGAACAAAAGCTAATACTCTTTCATCTTGAAAAATTCTGATGACAAGACCATCATTTGAAATGCCACAACCAGGGTATGATAAAAGGCCACTGAAGTAAACTGGATTCCTTCTGCTGATAGGCTAGGCTCTGAAAAACAGTGCATGAACAAATCACTAGAAACTGTTTGATATCTTAAGTTTCCCAAATGCCTTGACAACACCAATCTGATCATTACAACCTCACTAGTGAACTATGGGGACCACAATAAGAAAGTTTTGGGGTTTTTGTAATGTATACTCAATTTTATATATTCAGGTTTACTTTAAGTGCTTATATGACCTGGAACATGATAATATCAGGACACTTCAAAATCTTAGACCTCAAGAGTGACATATATTCCTGTAGGTTAGGGAAGTGCTTATAACTTACAGATCTCCAGAGAGTCTAATTAACTTGCCTAATTTTATGCAGGAAGTCTGTAACAGAACCAGGCTATTGCCCTAAAATTGGACTACCCTTCCTCTTAAATGCAGTATGAAGCTCCAAATCATATGTAAAAATGCAAATATTTAATCCTGCTGTGTTCAGGGTCAGTGTCTAAAATACAGACAGCATAGCAATTTTCAATGCTGTGCCTCTAATCCCAGAAATGTAGTTTCAAAACTTCCTTATTTTCCTTAAAAGTAGTAATAATAAAAAAAATTCACACCAAGTCTCAAACACATGGTGCAGTTCTTAACAAAACTATTGTGCTGTAAGTCATCATGAATATCGCACAAAGTTATCAACTGCATCCTCTCAGTTTGTGAACAGATCATGTCCCTAAGGCAAGTGTTTATGAAACCACTTAAAAAGAATGTGTTTGTAAAAAACATTCTGCATTTTTCATCTTTCATTAGTATGACTGGTGTGTTAGCCTTTCTAGTAATATTTGATTTCTCAGTCTATTTAGGGTCTTTTTTTCATGTTCCTCCCACCTATGCAGTCCCTTTGTTTCCTCTTCCAGGTCTTCTTGCCCTTTTTATTTCTTTCTGTACAACTTGGTTTCCCTCATGACTCTTTGCTCCCCCTGGAAAGGCTTTCCTACTCCCTATCTCCTTTTATGCCCTTTCTTCCCAGGCAGTAACCTTCCACATCATGGATATTATTCTCTGGCTTGTGCAGGCCAGCTCCAGTTCCACAAGTAGTTCCCATCCCTGAGAGTAGCTCTATTTCACGTAAGAAAAACAATAATGGTAGATGCCTGCCTGGAGATCAGTTGATGTCATTGCAAGGTCATGAGGGTCTTGATCTGTTGATGTCATTAAGAGGTCATTAGGATCATAGCCACAAGCATCTTCCTGCTTCCTAGCCCCTGTATAACTAGGACAGATTAATAATAGCCCCCAAGGGGTTGTGCTAGCCCCTCCACTCATTTCCATCTGCTTTTAAAGAAATCCAGACTTCTTCATTGAAATGGTAAGTGTAGGTAACTGCAGAAAAGAAGAAAGTCTGTATTTTGTGATCATATAGCTCTCTGCAGAGCACAGTGAGGAAAGCATTTCTGTAGGCATGACCTGTGCATGCAGACAGGAAGAAGGGGTTGTTTACCCTTAAAAAAAAATAAATAAATAAATCAAATTTAGAAATAAATGACTGGAAATATTTTTGCTTTAGAATGGAAAGATTTAAGATTGGTTTAATCTCCTTTTTCATTCAATGCTCCACGGTATATGACTTATCCTAATTTTTCATGCAGTTTAGTTTTAAAGGTTGGAATAGCTCCTATTTCCTTTGATAGATGATTTAACTACCTGATAGGTTATACTACCATTGGCTTTTTGTTTTTCTCTTTTAAGCATCTTCTGTGATGATGATGTAACAAGTAGAATAGGAATAGGATTCATGAACAATGCAAGAATAGCAGAAAAATTGCTGGAGGGTATCTGCATCCAACCAGCCTGTCTAAAGACAGAGTAACATAAGGGGTATAAATAATTTTTGATGGGTAAATCAGTATCTTCTCTTCAGGGAACTTTTGAACAGTTGATTTTATTAGGCGCTAATTGGTTTCCTAGTTTTATGAGTGTAGCATATATATTACACTTTAGCAGTTTTACTGTAATAAAAGTCTACTTAGTTATAGCCATGAGCAGATCTGAGCTACACATTTCAATAGAACTGCTATTTCAGGTTTCCGGAGATACATCTTTTTTTTTTTTTTTTCCATGCCAGAAGGAATCTAAGGAATTTGAGGATTTTTGCATATTTATTTACATATCCAGCCCATATGCCAGCCAGGCAGAGCAGAATTGCGATACATCAAATTTCCTGAACATGCACAGAAATAAGTGTATGACAAATGTTTAGGGAGCCTGACACCTGCAGAACGAAGAAGGCATCTGACCTACCCAGCAGGTGTAGTGGGGCTGATTTAAGCATACATAATAAATCTGAAATGTCCTGCAAGAATAGTGTGCACCATGCCATGTGTGAACTCACATTTCTGAACCAGGAATCCCAGACAGTTTTATGTTTAGAGCAAAAACTAAAAGTCAGACCCATCACCATGCTGGTTTCAGTACTAAGTAAGAACAAAATTAGATAGAAAGCCATTCGCATAGGCTGATTCCAAATGTGACAAAACTTTAACAGCATTCATAACAGCAGGTCGAGTAAACTGAACCAGATGAAATAAACTAAACTTTTTTCATTATCAGGCCACAGACGTTAATGGTGAGGGTATGCTTAAGTAACTCTGTAGATAGACCTAAGGTAAGAGTTCTTAGAGGATATTTTAATTGTACTTATTTCCTTTAGAAAAGAGTAACACAGATATTTTTCTACCTTTAACTTACAATCAGTGTTTTACCCTTTCATGGCAATACATTTCTCCACTGCAGTTGGCCTCTTACACTACTTTTCTTTGTAGGTGGTCTGTTTTTTGCAAAACCCATGCGATCCAAAGGCTATGTAACAATGCTAGACCCTTTTCAGCAGCTTTATGGAAAAAGAATGGGAGGGCTACTCTTCATCCCGGCTTTAATGGGAGAAATGTTTTGGGCTGCTGCCATCTTCTCTGCCTTAGGTAAGGAATCAGCGGTATAAATACTAACTTATTACAGGTGGAAAGAATTAAGAAAATCAGAAATGCATAAAAATCATGACTTCAAGTGCTAACCAAATGATGCAGAGCATGGCAGGTGTCTCAGACCCATGGTACTCAATAATCAGAAGATTGCTCATCTTGGTTGTGCAAAGACACGTAAGATGTCTATTCATTTTCAGTTACCCAGAAGGGGTCCCTTTTCAAAGCAGCACGAAAAGATTTAACAACAAATTTTCTTTAATTGTAAGGGGGATATGAGTGATTGCAAGTGTCCCTTTTATGTCAAAGCTGACCCAGCTTCTCTTTTCCTATATAGAGGTCACAGTAGCCAGTATTAATTTCTTCTAAAGAGAGGATACTCATGTAGCATTATTGTCAATGCATCTAAATGAAATAATCCTTTGCATATAGGAGACCTAGATAGAGAGAACTTTCTATCACACAAATTATAGAAGTAAACCAGATGCTGATCAATAAATTCAAGTATTGTTCAATTCTAAATGCCTTTCTACTTGAGAAAAATGGAGAAAATGCTTAGGATTCAAGAAAGGATGTAGAGAATTAGTGGAACTATGACTCAATAGAAAATCACCCAACTACTCATCCAGTCCTGAAAAAAAAGCAGTTTCCAGCGTTTTTAATTGTATTTCAGGCCTAAATTTCACTACTCCTTCAAGAACTGAGAAAGCCCTTGACTTGAAGCACCAGCAGTTGACTTTTACCACCTAATCATACTCACACAGCACATGCATGTGGTAATGCTTTCTAACACCAGCTATTTTAAACAGAAAATAAACTTGGAAGGTACTCTCCAACTGTGTTCTGATGAACTGCAAAGCCGTGGGGAGCTTGTTTACCATAATTTCATCACAAAACCCTTAAAGGTCTAAGAACAAACTACATGCTGAGGTGATAGAAGCTGAATAGCTTGAAGAACTCTCTGAGTATTTGGAATATACTTTCTTTCTGATTGAGGACAAGCTGATCTGTGATATTTCAAAGCAAATGGTGTGAATGCCTTTCTAGGAGGGTTTATATTAAAAGCTAATAGCTAAAGACAATAAAGGTGACTGAGAGTATCTGTTTTAACTGTTTTGTGAACAGACCTAATTATATTATACCTCCTAATTTGCACATCTATCCTCACCAATGAAGATTTAATTCCAGTATTCTTCACCAGCTTGTTTACCTTCTTCATGATTCTTTGCTTGGCAGGGTTGTAGAAGGGAAAAGCAGGGCTTACCACAATGCAACAGAGGTCCAAGGCTGTACCCTTTAAACACATGAACCTTGAAGGTTCACTGCACAACAAAAGGCCACCTGGCAGCTCTCTGCTGCTCTTTCCAGATCTTCTCTGCCTATGTGGTTAGACTACACCCACAAATGCCTACAGGTACTAAAAGTTATTGCAAGATGTTTCGTTTACATTGTCCTGATCAGAGAAAGAGGGATGTTTTTAAGTAGGGTTTATAAAGACTGCAATCCCTTAAAATAGCTAATTCATCCAAGACAAATGTATATGCATCCTGATACGTGCTGGAAAGGAAACACAGCAACTCAGGAGGTTTCCAGAGTGCAATGATGACAATTTCTTGACACAGGTGATTGAGCAGTTGATGAGGGAAGATGCTCTGCTGGACCTCATACTTGCAAATATGGAAGAACTGGTAAAGGTTGGGTTGCAGTGATCATGAGATGGTAGAGTTCAGGATCCTCAGCAGAGGGAGCAGGGAAAATGGCAGGACTGCAACCCTGGAGTTCAGGTGAGCAGATCTTGACCTCTTCAGGGACCTGCTTGGAAGAACCCCATGGGAAACAGTCCTGATGAGAAGAGGGGTCCAGGAGAACTTGTTGATTTTCAAGGATCACTTCCTCCAAGTTCAAGAATGATCTGTCCCAATGAGGAGGAAATCAAGCAAAGACCACAGGACACCTGCATGGATGAACAAGGACATCCTGACTAAATTCATACATAAAAGGGAAGTGTACAGAGGGTATGCAAGTGACCTGGGAGGAATACAGAGGCACTGTCTGTCTGAGTGTGCAGGGATGGAGTTAGGAAAGCCAAAGCCCATCTGGAGCTGAATCCAGCGGTAGATGTGAATGGCAACAAGAAGGTCTTCTACAGGTGTATCTGCAGCCAAAAGAAGGCTAGGGAGATTGTGGGCCTGATGCTGAATGGGGCAAGTGCCCTGGTGACAAAGGACATGGAGAAGACCAATGTACTCAGTGCTTTCTTTGCCTCAGTCTTCATTGGTAATAGCAGCCTTCAGGAACCACAGGCCCCTGAGACCACATGAGAAGTCTGGAGCCATGAAGACTTACCCTTGGTGGAAGAGAATCAGGTTAGGGAACCTGGACATACACAAGTCCGTGGGACCTGATGAGATGCACCCATGAGTGCTGAGGGAGCTGTCCGATGTCATTTCAAGGCTACTCTCAATTATCTTTGAAAGATTATGGAGATCAAGGGAGGTTGTTGAGGATTAGAAGAAAGCAAATGTCACCCCTGTCTTCAAGAAGAACTTTTGACATTGTCTCCCATAACATCTTCCTAGAGAAATTGATGAAGTACAGGCTAAATAAGCAGACTGTGAGATGGTTTGAAAAGTGGCTGAAATGCTAGGCTCAGACGGTTGTGATCAGGAGCACGAAGTCCAGATGGAGGCCAGTCACTAGTGGTGTACCCCAGGGGAAAATACTGGGGCCAGTACTGTGTAACATCTTCATTAATGACCTGGATGATGGGACCAAGTGCGCCCTCAACAAGTTTGCAGATGATGCAAAACTGGGAGAATTGGCTGATACGCCAGATGGTTGTGCTGCCATTCAGAAGGACCTCACCAGGCTGGAGAAATAGACCCTCATGAAGTTCAGCAAAAGGAAGTGCCAAGTCCTGCACCTGGGGAGGAATAACCACATGTACCAGTGCAGGCTGGGGGCTAACCAGGTGTAAAGCAGCTTTGCAGAAAGGGCCCTGGGGATCCTTCTGTACAATAGGTGGAACAGGAGCCAGCAGTGTGCCCTTGCGGCAGAGGACAGCAGCATCCTAGGTTGCATAAGGCAGAGCATAGTCAGCAAGTGGAGGGAGGTGATCCTTCCCATCTACTCCGCACTGGTGAAGCCATGTCTGGACCACTGTGTCCAATGCTGGGCTCCTCAGTACAAGAGAGACATGGACATATTGTCCAGTGACAGGACAAGAGGCAATGGTCACAAACTGAAATACAGGATATTCTGTTTAAACCTAAGAAAAAACTTTTTTACTGTGAATATGGTCAAACATGGGAACAGGTTGCCCAGAGAGACTGTGGAGTCATTGTGGCATCTCCATTCTGGAGACATTCCAAGCCCAACGGAGCAACCTGTTCTAGCTGACCCTGCTTGGAGCACAGGGGTTTGACTAGACAATCTCTTGAGCTCCCTTCCAACCTCAGCGATTCAGTGATTCTGCAATTCTATGAGCTGTTCTGTGGATACTAACTCAGCAACTGAACATTGTGGTTTCTTTTCTATAAATGAAATCTGCTTGATTGTGTTTGCAGAAGTGCTAGGTTTCTAGATTGATAATGGGGATGGATTCTCCAATTTGCAAAGAAACCACTTTGTCCCGTGTATCAATTCAAGGGCACTTTAGAGAGGAAAGTGGGCAATTCTCCCTGTACAGCTGATGCCTGCTGTACCATTCCATGCCTAGCCAAAAGGGGCTAGCTCAGAGCATAAGCAAGATATGAAAGAGTGTGATGGTATGTTGAAGCAGAACTCGCTTGGGCCCAATCTTCTACTGCTATGGTACATTTGCTCTCATGCAGCTGTAAGTCAGCCAGGGAGGCTTCGGTTTTGCATGCATAGCTTCTTTTCACCAATATACCTTAACCAAAGGGCAGAACATGAGAGACTAGTCATTGCAAAGGTTAAACAGTGTAAGGAAAGACTGGTGGGAGCCTTCCCTCTTACTTTTTGTGAGAATATGCAGAACGGCAGACCCTAAACGTAGAACAACAGGAGCTTTCCTTTTCCTACTCCCTTCAAAGGTGCAGATGGAGCATGGTGAAGATAGAGAGGGCTATACCTCCATGCTGTCACCAAATATCAGACTGCACAGCAGACCAGCACCTGTATGTGCAGACTCTCCCTGAAGTGGTTTGCTTCACAGAAATGAAACAAAGGTGAGCCTTGTCATCAGACATACAGTGACATACAGTGTTTTGTTTTTCCCCATAGGTGCCACTATAAGTGTGATCGTTAGCATTAATATCAATATTTCGGTCATTATTTCTGCCCTGATTGCAACTATGTACACTCTTGTGGGTGGGCTTTATTCTGTGGCCTACACGGATGTAGTCCAGCTCTTCTGCATCTTCCTGGGGCTGGTGAGTTTGGCTTTTTTTTCCCTTCTTTGTTGAGTCATGGGGGATTTTGCTCTGAGCATTAGGACGAATGCTGAGATCTAGTGCCTAAAGCTTAGATTTTGAACTGTATCTACATTGAAAGGGAGGAGAAGGAATATCTCCACTGCAAGAGCAACTTTACAGAGTCTGCATTTATATCAGTCTACAGCCCGTACTTTGACTGCAATGCTGACAAGAAGCCTAATTCTTTGTTTTGGGGGGGTTGATTTTGTTTTGTTTTGTTTTAGCAGTCTGATAGTGCAAATAGTCTTGTAATTTCCCTACTGGGTATAAATCTAACTTAGGATAGGACTGGAGCTGACTCTATCCCTATCTGTCCCCAAGACTGTGACACAGGCACTGGGAGGAGACATCAAAGGCAGAGAGCAGAGAGGAAAGCAGTCTAGAAATACTGGAATTGGAACTGGAGAGCTGAAATACTCTCCCACTTCTGTAGGCATACCACCTACCTGTGGCAGCTAGGTTAACCTCCTGTTTTAAACCACCTTCTTGATTTTTCCCTCATTTCCCTCCACCTTTCATGGAGACCATCATCTGGAGAGTCTTACCAGATGTCTCCGCTGTTTGAATATGGTGGTATGAATATCGTCTCATCAGCAGTTAATGATACACTAGTGGGTGGCCTTTTGTTTTTTTACTGCTGTCCTTTAAGCCCTACTTTGAAAAACATTAATGCAAAAGGTTTTCTCTGGGGTCAAATCACAGCGGTGCAATGAAAGGAGCTGCTGCTTTTGTTTGTTAGTGTCAGCAATAGATGGTTGCAGGTGTTCAGGGATCTGAGACATGCAGAAATAAAAGGGGTGGCCAAAGGTAAAGGAACTGAATGGCACCTTGGGGAACCAGAGTTGTTTCTCTGCTTTCAACAGAGTTCTTGTGCCGCTCTGGGGAAGTTGCTTCAGCCAGAACTTGCACACAGGTGGTCACTAATCATGTGTGAGTCCTCACTCTGTGGCTTCCTCTAGTAAGGCCTGTTACCTTATTTGCAGAAATGCTAAGCATTCCCAGTTGTAACTGACTTCATGGGAATGGTGCTAAACACTCTAAAAAAGCAAATCCAAGTTCCAGCTGGCCACCTCAAATGGATAGTTACTCCAGATCTTATTTGCTAATATCTTTGCTCTTCATGTGCACAATGGGGAAAATACTATCCCTTTCCCTAAAGTGTGTGTTAATATCTGTGAACCATTCAGTTTCCACAAATGATGTGCATTACAGAAATTCCCAAAATAAACAAATAAATACCTCTGTGGATAAATCAAAATATAGAAATGCTTTTCCAATGAGGATCATTCATGCACTGCACAAGGCCCTGATCCTGTTGGAAGAATAACGTGTGATCCTGTAATTAAAGGCAACATGAACCTGACAGTGAGAGGGAGGCTAATGAAGGTTGTATAGCAGTCTTTGAAATGTTTAGTTTTGTAGTTTTAATGGTGTTCTTTTAATTTAGGTTGAGCTCTTTAGTCCCTGGTTTCTTTTCCCAATATGTAGTCCCAATTTCTCCTTCAACTCCATGAACCTTGGTTTTATTTGCTCTGCATTCAAAACAGCAAATTTGCTACTCCACTTGGAAAGGGCTCAAAGAAGAAACTGAGCAAGAGAAGGAGGGAATTTGGGGCTACGTCTATTTTAGCAAATTAAATAGTGCAAAGGTAAAAACAAAAGATTATCCACACTGTTTAATTGTTAACATAGCACTGGCACTGTTTTGTCCCATGCCAACTAGTATGTTCCCAGATAATTCCCATGCTCAGTTCAGGGCCTAGCCGGAGAGGATTCCCAACAAGCAGGGGATGCAGCCATCCGTTTTAGCAGGAAAAGGGAATCTAGCTGCATGGACATAAGCTATGACACGTCAGTGAGCTGCAGGGCCAGAGTATGGGTCTTGACTTTTTTCATGACTAATGCGGAGATAGTCCCTGAGAGCACAAAGAACTAGGTTGCTGTCAGGAACCTGAGTGAATTACAAAAGCTCATAATGCATTTGTAATATAGTCCCTATTAAAACCTGGGCTGTGGCATGCAGGCTGCAGATGGACTCAATAAAGATTGACTTTCCTAAAATTCTCATCTGAGTATGTGCAAACTGCCGTTCCTCAGGAGCTTATTACTTGGACAAATTGTAGATTCAATAGCCATAAGCAAGAAAAAAAATCCATTTCACATCCTTGTTTCCTGTGAATTTGTCAACAAAAAGAGTGTTAACATCCTTTCATTTTCACAAGATATACTTTTTTCCCTCAAAATATCTTGGAGATGATTGAGATATTTTGGTGATATTTCCCAGAAAAGCCCAAGCAGACACTAACCAGGGAAAATTTATGCCCAAGTGTTTAAATTGACAAAGTTTAATACATAGATGAAAACAGAATCCTACTGTATTTGATAAATAACCTGAATAATAGGCAGTGCTGCCAAACATATCAATAATTCATATATTCTTCACGTAGTGTTGCAGTAATTGTGCAAGAAAATAGAGGGAGATGTGTGATTTTTCCCCTTTTCTCTGCTGTTACCCATATACACTTAAATGTGATAATTTGGATTATGGTAGTCTGCATGTCTTTGGATACCATTTGAGGTTTAAAAGTGCTGTGCTAGAAATGGCATATTCCAAGTAGCACAAAACCTGGTTTTCATCTCAGTAGAATCTAAGCAGAATCTAGCCTGGGGGAGCTGACAACTTACCCCATTGTGAAATGAGCTGGAAGATAAAATAGCATCCACACTCAAAAAGTTGGTGGGTAAAGGAAACCCACCTTCTGGCAGAAACCTCTTCTGGGAAGGTCTTCTCAGTCGATCTTTTGGCCCCGAACAAAAAATGAGAGACTCAAAACGTTCCACAGCCCAGAGTGAGAGTGTTCTGTAGATAGAAAGTGCTGTAGCACTGGGCTGCTGGATCAAGAGAGATGGGGATTCACCTACAGCACCTCTCTCTTGTCACCATATAGCTTTGTGTTGAATTAAAACCCTTTCGCAAGCATTTGGGTGTATTTGTGATGTCTTGTACTTGTTTACTGGTAAATCCTGCTATTATTAAGCAAGTTTACTTGTAGATGTTTCTCTACAGTATGGTCCAGGAGAGGGTGTATAGAATACCTGTAGAGTATAGGGAAGACGTAGTGAAGATATATAAATGTGTCTTTCCTGCTGATGATTGGTTCGATTGGTTTCTTTTTCCCAAAGCTTTCAAAAGTTTGGGAAACACTGATTTACACTGATTAATTCTCATACCCACACTCTCCAGAACTTTACCTTGGAGATCAGAGGAAAGCTATTGATTACCATTAACATTATCCATTATCTCTGGATTTTAGAGGTGTTTCACTGGCACAGAACTTGACTATTCTGCAATTCAGCTTTGCATTTGATCTGTTGTGTACAAGAAGAAAAACAGACCAACATTAATATTATAATTTCATGGGTTAAGCATGCCTTGTTTAGACCTGAACGAAGCATTATTCTTTGGTTACAGTGGATCAGCGTACCCTTTGCAATGTCACATCCTGCAGTGACAGACATCGGGCTCACAGCTGTGCACCGGGTGCACCAAGCACCTTGGCTTGGATCTATTAACTCGCTTGACATTTACACATGGCTGGACAATTTCCTTTTGTTGGTAAGTGACAGCTCGTACGAAGGAACGAAGCATTTAAGAACTTATACTGTGTTACTGGGACATCTGAAAAGAGTAGAGTCTACTTAAGTGTTTCCACTAAACTGAAAACTTTTATCCTCTTGACTCCTGCTAAATATTTCTGAGTGTGTGAATGATTTTAGTGAAATACCAGTAGAATATCATAGTGCAGCTGTTAGAGTCAGCATCACCAGTAATGCAATTTAAATATCATCAGGCTGAAAGAGTTGACTTATGCTAAAACTAATTAAAAGTGTGTGGCTAACACATAACTGATGTCATTCTTGGCAAAGAAATATATGTATTGCAGGAGGCAATGCAAAAGTTTATACAAGTGATTAAATATGCCTTAATTATAGGTGTTGTAGAAAAAGCTTTGCAGAGATGGATGAATGAATTCATACATACACACGTGTCAGAATGAGCTGACAGCTTTCATTATTTAAAATCCATGCATTGCACCTGGGACTGGTGGTTATTAAGTACTTTCCATTAGAAAATGTAACCACAC
Organism: Dromaius novaehollandiae; assembly: GCF_036370855.1. Lineage (NCBI taxonomy): Eukaryota > Metazoa > Chordata > Aves > Casuariiformes > Dromaiidae > Dromaius > Dromaius novaehollandiae. The sequence goes on from NC_088098.1 coordinate 152,262,706, forward strand.
ATGCTAACATTTTCCATTCCCAGTGCCCCTGAGCAATTCTACACTGTTTTTATTATCATATTCTAGTCTGGGATTTCTTTCTTTTTAAAAGCCAAAAATCTTCAGAGTTTTGTGATAATTGAGCTAGGAAAATATATTGTTTCATCCAGCTTAGGTTTTTTAGAGATACTCAAAGATCCAAAGTATGACATTACCTCAAATAGCTAAATTTGATTTGGTAAAATTATGGTTTCATCTCTGCCTCTGACCAAATGAATGCTCTGATGATGCCAAATTATGACATATTTTCTTTTCACTCTGCTTGTTTCTTTATAGATCAAGAAATTTACACAAGTTTAGAAAGCTTTGTAAAAGAAATATTATTAAAGTTGCAAGGGAAAATACTCATAAATAGCATGTCAAAATCAGAGGTGCTTGTGCAACATTCATTTGGTCCCTGCATAAGCATGAAACACAGATGAAAAACACCTGTTATGCAGTGTTAGATCCATATGTCTCCCGCCTCATTCAGCATGTGGAACTGGACAGTGCTCATTTAGTGAGCAATTAGTCTACTCACTGTTTTAGTCAAGGGTCCTTCTTTTACTTATTGGAGACTACTCAAATACTGCTCTGAAGATGGAATTGTTACCACTTGTTTTTTCAACCTTTGATAATACTTTTTGTGTCATATTTTGTAGATATAATTTTAACTCTATGCAGGATCTTCTCTGTTATATACCCAACCCAAAAGAAGGGTTGCCATCATAAAAGAAAACTTTGGTTTACACCTTTGTACTTACTTTATATTGGTATCATACTTGATTGATTGAGAAAATAGGAGAATAACTTTTCAGGTTCTTGTGTTAAATGTATATAGAACATGTTGCCATGTTTAGATGGCCACATGCACTCATGAAGGAAGATAAAAACCTTGCTTTCAAATCCTATCAGTGACTAAACTGATTGGTGTGGGAGGAAGGTACAGAAGGCCAGATTCTCCAAGTATGAAATATGGCAATAGTATTTTATGACCTTTTGTAAGGCTTTATCAAATATTTATGCAGCTCAGAATACCTTGGGATTGCAGGGATTACACATGTGCAAAGTACTGATGCTAATTGTACAAAGGGATAACCTGTCTAAAAGAGTGGGATTTAACTGAACTGGAGAAATCCTAGCATTACTTGTGAGAATGAAAGTTACAGCTGTTGACTGACATTCAGTAAAAAAATAAAAGGTCAGGAAAAAGGGAGAAAGGAGCATATTCAAGTGATGCTTCTATGTGCTAACTACATGATGATAGCAAAGAAATCCACAGTCAACCCCCAGTGATGGGATGTTGCCCGTTGTGTTTGCAGACATTAGGAGGAATCCCATGGCAAGCATATTTTCAGCGAGTTCTTTCTTCATCTTCTGCCACATACGCTCAAGTTCTGTCATTTCTGGCTGCTTTCGGCTGCCTTGTGATGGCTCTTCCTGCAATACTCATTGGTGCGATTGGAGCATCCACAGGTAAATAGTTAAATATAAATATTAAAATAAATGTGTGAAAAATCCACAAAGCTTATGGTAGATAAAATCTAGCCAGGTAACACCATTAATCAACTCCTGACTTCTTAAATGAGACATTACACTGAAAAATAATACTATGAAATGTTTTTCCAAGGCAAATTATTCCTATCCCAGTTGCTGAGATGAAATGTTTTTGCATGTTCAAGGTTCCTACAGATGTAACTTTTCTATTAATGTTTTAGTTATATCCTAGTACTATCATTTGGTCATAACAATAATAACTGCAAAAATGTGTAGGTATTGTAGTTGTTTCGGGGAAGGCATTTATCAAGGATTTCTCATCTTAACCACAATATCTTTGTCAGCTTCTTTGTCACAGTGAGAGTGATCCCCATCACAATGACCATGTAGCTAGACTGTAGAAGCCATTTTATATTAGAAATGCTTGACATATAGCTCTGAGCTCTGAGTCTATAATTCAAGAGAGCTGCTAAACAAATCCCAAACCAACATGGATCCCAGGCTTGTTTTATTCAGGCAAATGACATTTACAAGTAATGCAAACTTTTAATTTTAAAATTCCTACTGGATAACTGCTGGCTGTGGACAGATTTAGCTTAGAGACATGAGAAATGAAAAGAAAAATGATAAGCAGAATTAAATCTGCCTAGCAGAAATCAGTGGGACAATGTCTCTCTGAAATATCATTCACCCAGCCTTAGAAATGGTTTGGATTGGTCATTGAGTGTGAGTGAAAATATGACAATGTTCATTGCACATGAAGTCAAGATATACTGTAACTAATGATTCCACATATTGATGTCCATTTGCAGCCTGGAATGAGACTGATTATGGTACTCCTGACCCCATGACTAACAAAGAAGCAGATATGATTTTACCGATAGTGCTTCAGTATCTTTGTCCAGTCTATATCTCTTTCTTTGGCCTGGGAGCTGTATCTGCTGCCGTGATGTCGTCAGCTGACTCTTCAATTTTATCAGCAAGTTCTATGTTTGCTCGGAACATTTACCAGCTTTCATTTCGGCAAAATGTGAGATCACATTTTCATCTTTTTTACTTTTAGAGAAAATTTTAGGTGGTACCTTAACTAGATGAAGCGAAAACTGTCATCGTATACTGAAACATCTCTTCCACGTTCCTGTCTCTGACTAGAAAAAGTATAGCATTTCTTCCATAACAGTATGTTGAACAAACTGAAAGCCACAAAAATTTTTATGGTTGCAACTGACCATAACTGAAGAAGATATATTAGGGAGAGGGTGCTTTCAAGTGTTTTCATGGCACTGCAGTGTATCCAGACATTTCCTAACAATTGCTGTCACCATAAGTTTTACTTAAATCCTTAATGAAATGAGACATCTTTCTGAATTATTAATTTATCAGGAAATCAATTGACACATGAGAAATGCACAGAATGGACTAGTAAGTGGTCATTTTTTTTAGGAAGTGGAGAAGAGAGAGATTCTGAAACTGATAGTATTTTTCTGTTGATGCATATCGTACTTGCTTTTTAAATTTATTTCTACCACTCTGTTTTTGTTTTTTCCTTGCCACGCGATCAAACTTTTCCTTATGCTTAAAGATTAAGGACTTTGGGAATATCAGCCATAACCTTTGATTTTTCTTTTTCCTCTGTGCTCAAGTTAGATACAGAGACAGAGATAGAGATATTACTTTGTAAATTATTGTTAAATGTCATGCAAAATTTCCTTTGACAATGTAGTATCCAGTATAGACTATGTTCACAAATGAAGGCATATATATAGATATAGCTATATAGATATAGATATAAACAAACCTAACACTGCACTCTTTTTGCAGGCCTCAGACAGGGAAATCGTATGGGTCATGAGAATCACTGTTTTTCTGTTTGGAGCATCAGCGACAGCAATGGCATTGCTAGCTTCATCTGTGTATGGCCTGTGGTACCTCAGCTCTGATCTCGTTTATATCATCATATTCCCTCAGCTCCTGTGTGTGTTATTTATTAAAGGAACCAACACCTATGGTGCCATTGCAGGATATTTATTTGGCCTTGTTCTCAGAATAACTGGAGGGGAACCGTACCTGTACCTTCAGCCCTTGATCTACTATCCTGGCTGCTATCTAGATGAAAATAATATCTATGTCCAACGATTCCCATTTAAAACACTTGCTATGCTTACCTCCTTCTTTACTAACATTATAGTCTCCTACTTAGCAAAATATCTATTTGAAAGTGGGACTTTGCCACCAAAACTGGACTTCCTTGATGCTGTTGTTGCGAGGTACAGTAGAGAACACATGGACAAAGCAACTCTTGTAAAAAGTGACAATATTGTATTAAATGAACTCGCACCTGTGAATCCACGGCACAGTCTAACTTTGAGCTCAACTTTCACAAATAAGGAAGCCTTCAATTATGTTGATTCGAGTCCAGAACTGTCCAACGCTGAAGATAATTAAAAAGTCTGGTATCCCCAGACAAAGCAGTGCAAAACAGGATAGCCTACAAAGAATAGTAAGAAGCATTTTATCAGAAGAAAAGCAAGAACTGGGAATAATATGCCACTGCACAATTCTTTAAGTTGGTTCTAGGAACAGGAGCAGCCCATGGAAGAAACTGTTTTGTGTTATTATCTAACATGTTGGATTAGATCATAGAGTATTTATCAAAATATACACTCAGACCCCATTCTTTCCACCTAGAACTATATACTGTATAATTTTTAAAATATTTAAAACTGCAAATATAAGTAACAGAAAAGTGCAACTGTTATTTAGCTAGGATATTATGTGAAGAGATTATAATACAGTCACTCTGAAATACTATCAGTCAACATTTTATTGGCTTTAAGTGAAAATATATCATCACAGCTATAAGTGATTTATTACAAAAGAGCTAGTTACTTGAGCCAAGACAGGTAACTTCCTCAGGTTTTTGGTCTGTTTGTTTTTTCCTTATAATGAATTTCAAAGAACACAAATTTAGTATTTTGTTATTTGTATGAGACAGTGAAATGCGCAAATAGTAATAAATTCCTTATAGGAGTGTTAAATTTTTATTAACAAGTTAAAATGAATTCCCAGTTTAAAATCATGTTATACTTTACGCAAGACAACCTTAAGCAAAGTATGTTAATACAGGTGTTCTTTTTTCCCAGTCTTGAGTGGTTATCAATCACCAATGGAGGATAAAGAAATAAATATTTTATAGCAATAATTGAAGTTGAAACTCAACTTGTGAAAAATGTCAAAACTGTAGGCTTTTACAAACTAAATATAATATTGCAATGTTGAGAAAAGAAGTCTTATCTTGACTTGTCATCAAAATGAACATTGAGTGAAGCAGTCTGATGCCATTCAACTGCCGCAGTGAACAAATATTAAAAAGTAAAGAGAGTCAAAAAGGCTGCTTGAAACAGAGGAGAGGGTTTTCCATGGGGAAAATTCCCATTTTTCACTCAATAAAAAAAAATATTCTTAAAGACAACAAAAGGTCTTTTGGGTTGGACTTGCTGGGATTAATCTGAAAAGTGTAAATTTTCTATGGAAAATCATATTGTCCTGAAAATTTGACTTCCCACTGGAAAATAGGCTTGCCAAACAACTTTCCACATTGGTACGTGTCCACCTCCAAAAGCAGTACCAGCTTGGAGGGGAACTGAAAGTAAAGGCAAATCCACAAGTGTAGCAAATTGCACGGTAGTGTCTTCCACTGAACATTGTACTCCATTATTGAGAGCCATCCTCCTGGGCAATCCCGATGCCTGTGTGCAACATCAGCACCGACCAGGAGCAGGCAAGACTTCACTCATAAATAGCAACGCTGGCCAGGAGCAGTAAAGCAGGGAGATTAGGCCGCTTCCGACTTTGCCCTGACCAGCAGGGAACACATAAAGTTGTTTCTGCTTACCCACGGCCTAGATGACTGTGTCTGTCCCCATTGGTAGGTGCCTTCTGCAGTGGGAGATCTAACAGCTAGATTTCTGTACTATTGACGGTTATGCTCCAATAATTCGTTTTACTCTCTACGCGTGACACAAAAAATTTCAGCTGAAATCCAGCCATCCTCCTGTTGCTGGTCACTAGTGAAAATTTCTTCTGTAATGTTCACAGCACTAGGAGCTATACTGGAGGACAGGAAGTATAAGAATAGGTTTTGCTGCTAAAGGAAGAAGCCATCAACTTGTGCATTCAATGTTGACATAAACTTTCACAAGGTTGAATCCTTAGATATGTTTTTGCTCCTTTTGTGGAGTTTTAACGGCATATATATATTTTATGTGTAGATAAAATTAATTTTAGAAATTTTAACTTTTTTCTCCATACACTGCATTTCAAAAATAACACTACATCTCAGCTCTGAATATGCACTGTGCACTGCAGTACTACTGTCTACCGTGCTAACAAATATTAGGTGTGCTCTGGATTGAGGGAATCAGAATCAGGATCTGCAGAAAAGTCAATACAGCATAGAAATGACAATTCCTGTCGGGTAAGTAAATGGGTGGCCAGTGAGATTCAGAGTCCTGAGGAGTTCCCAAACCAGACATGAGCCCAGCAATATTTATTCCCCGCTGAATCATGGAAAAGAGAAGGGGAAAGGCATCATATGGAAGAGAGAGAGAGGGGAGAACAGAGCCATTGCTGAATTGTTATCAGTTCCTGGCCAAAATCCACTAGCCTGAATCCCTTTTTAAGAGGAAATAGCAAGCCATGGTTTTACTAGCTTGCATAGCTGATAGCTTTCACTACAGTTCCAAATTAAGTTAAAAAAATCCCATTTGACAGCCACCTTGAGATCTTCCTAAAAAACTTATTTTCTTTTGGTTTTGTCTAGCTAGGAATTGTTATAATTTCACCATGAAAAGGTGCTAAATGGCCAGATGGCTTTGAATACAGCAGTATTTCCGCATACCTGCCATACATGGGGATATGTTACTGCAAAGCTGCGTTGCAAGGATGCAGATGAGAGAAGAGACTTTCTTTTTCAATAAATTTGTCTCTGCTCTGAAGAAAAACAAAACTTGGTATTAAAAAATTCACAAAAGATTTGCGGGAGGAGAGAGAAAGGGGGAGAGGGCTCGACTGGAATTGTTTAAGATATTTTGTTTAGGAAAGAAAAATCATTCCATTTCTATTATATTCACTCATTGCCATAAAAATATAAAAATATAAAAAAATATTTTGAAATGCTCAGAATGAATAATTAAATGAAAAAAAAAATGTTTTCATCCCAAAACTTCAAACCAGATGTTTTCAACATTATCAGAATATCTTCTACTGCTTTTTCTAGCTGATATTTTTGTGAGATCACTGTGATTTTACAAAGCTTTTCTGTATAGATGGAACTATGCATTCTGTAGTGGAAAATGGTTCCAACAAAGTTTTCCAGTCCTCTTGAGGAAGACTGCAAACGTTGGTCCCACAGTTATTGGATGTCTAAAAGCAGTAAACCATGGAAGCTTTATCATACAACAGAGAGAAGCAGACATTGAAGAGTGTATATAGTGTGACCTTAACTCTGGTTTCGACATACCAAGTCTCTATGTGTGTCTTTGCATGTGTCCAACAACGATTGCAGTGGTGGGCTGCCTTCTGGATTGAAAAAGCCTGAAAGCCAAACTAAACAACCCTGTGCAAGGTCTGGTTATAATTTTTCTTGCCTTTGTTCAGCTAACCTAGTATTAGATTTATATAAAGCTGTTAATATAACCAACCAAAGGCAATATACTAAGACTGATAGCTACAAAAAAGAAGAAAACAAAATGCAACCAAGTTACTTTCAAAAGGAAAATGCCAACAGGATATGAGTCTTCAAGCAGACTTTATTTTGATGCAAATCATCCAGTGTTGCTTCCCCATTTTTGCAATTTGTAGACAGCGGTACTGTGAACTAAATTGTTTCTACAATCAGTGAAGCAAAAAGTTCATTTTCAGACACTGAGGTTATTGTTTCTGAGCCCACCACTTGAGGATAAAATATTCATATCATGATTATGTATTTTACTTTCATATTCTTAACATTTCTGTGGATAACACTTATTTGACAGGGGATTTTTTTACCTCCTTTGCATGAGATGTGTTCATAAAATTGAGGTTAATACATAGCTGAGATGTCAAGAGCAGTTACAATTTCATCTATATTTGTCCATGTGGGGTGGTATATGTATTATAAATAAAATATTCTTTTGTGAACCTGAACTGAATGTAAATGTAAATGTAGATCGAATAAAGTAAAAGTCAGATTTAGCCTTTTATTTTCATATAGTACAATAACTTAGGATTTCAAATATAAATATCATAGGACAAAAACTATTACTCATTTTTCCTTCTGCCCTTCAACAGTATTTGATCAAGTACAACATGCAGTTAGACAGTAAGTTATTGTAAGACTGCTATTTATCAGGGCAGTATTTGTGGCTGTTGTTTAAAAAAAAATGTATATTTTTGTCTGTGTCAGAAATGTTATATTAAGCCTATACCTAACAAAGCAGATAGGAAAAATTATATATATATATATATATGTTTTAACTGCATTTGTATTGTATTCAATAGTGCCCATGCAATTCAGGAAAATACTGTCTAGTTTTGGGTTTGTTCTGTCCATCTACTAAAAATAAAGGCATTTATTTTGTTATCACTCAGCATCACCTGCAGTTTTGCATCGAGGCCATACACCAGCAGAAGCAAGCTGGCGCCTGGCCAGGCGGGAGCAGGTCCTCTCCAGGGTGGCCAGCAGGGCAGTGGAAGGCCCCCAAGAGCAGCACCCCACAAGGCCCTGCCCTGAAGCCAGGCCGTTGCATCAGAAATGAAGCTTGTGTTTTCATGATCTCTTCCTTGACTTCACAGCTGTGAGGAAAAGAGAAGGGAAAATTGGCCCCCACGAAAACGTGTGTGCACAAGCACACTCATGGAGACCTTTTGTAGCTACAGTGTAAAACACTTCACCGCCCCTTTGGAGGTCAGGAGGCTGGATTTGCTCCCACTCCCACAGTTCCCGAGGAGTAGGGCATTTACTGCCACTACTGCACTTCCTAGCTAGAAATGCAAGAGATCTGGCTTGCTCTCTCTTGCCAATTAAGTAGGAAGCAGGGCTACAAATGGGGATGGAGTCAACAGGGCCCAAGGCACTGCATCCCACAGACCCTTTGCTGGGGTCCTTCATTTTGCAGGTGTTGTATCAGGGCACATGAGGACTGCACCTGAACAGGGACTGTGGTTTGGACTCCAAAGTTGATAGGAGCACAAAATGTGTGAAAGGAGCAGGAATTTAGTTGCTTAGAAATTGCAGTTGCATTTCACCTTTCATAAGAGCTGATTGGAGCAAGGGTTTGTCAACTTGTCATATGGTGGAAAAGTCGTTCATACTGGGACATAAAGTCATCCTCTGTGTTGCGTATGTTATAAACACGATTATTTAGAAATCAAAATTATAAACTGGCTTAAAACTGAAGCTCTGCATTTATCCTCTTATGTGAGGCTTGATCTAATGTCCATTGAAGTCAAAGTGAAGACCCGAATGGTTGGCTACAATAATGACACTTGCCAAATATATTTATCCCCAAGTTTCCCTACAAAAAATGCACAGGCAACACTGTCCACTCGTGGATGGGGAAAGTAAGGCACTGTCCTGATTTTCCAGGGCACTGAGGTGCTCACTCTTGGAGGGAAGCATAGACTAGGATGTTCAAACAATGTCACATAGCTTAAACATTTCCTTGAGACCGTAGGGCTCTAATCTCCCATGACAATTCTGGAACTGGATCCCTCCTTCGAAAACCAGAAGCATATTTTAAGACAACAAAAGGTCTAATTTCTTGTAATTCATATCTCAGAATGGAAGCAATTCCATCACCCTATAGAGTCAAAAAGGCAAGAAAAAATACAAACTAAGCATGCACTGATAATTGCTTTGGTAGTATCAATGAACTTTTCTCCCACATGACATCATCGACAAAATTTCATATGCAGGCTAGCTATGGCCAAAACCACAGCACTGTAAATCCCTCCAAAACATAGGAAACTCTATTTTGGAATCACTTGAAAATTTTTTTAATACTAACGGGTTATTTGTTGCAAAAAATAATTTCAGGGAAAAAATAATCCATTTTTTTCTGTCAAAATATGTCAAATACGTCACAAAAGTAACAGTGAGCATACAAACAGACAATGGAGAAGCAAATGGGCAGAGAAAGAAGTCAAGTTCTTTACCGTAAGCATTTTTTATCCAGGAATATTCAACTAATTGCTTCCCACAGGGGCCATACAAGGACTGATGAGGGGGTGAGTATCAAGCAATTACATGAAAGGTATGAGAACTCCTTCTCTTTAAACTATATTTATTTGCCAAGCATAGTTAAAATCCAATACCAACCTACAGAAGGGACTGGAAAGATGACAAATACTGCGTAGTCTTCCACTTAAAAAGAGCAAACCTGTGCAGAGCAAAATGCCATGAAATCTTCCTGCCTGTGACACTATCAGACTCCCCCAGAAATGTTCAAGAACAATCACACGTGTCTAGGGAGACTTTTAAAGAAGGCAACATTAATACATGAAACAATGCCCAGAATTGTTCCCAGACCATTAAGGTGATCTCCAGCCTGCTTTTGGCTCAAGCCAAGCATTCCTCTCCTGAACAAATCCCCAGGAAGACTCTGGGGCTAGACTGCTCCAGTGGCTCTAAAGGGCCTTTCCCAACAGGCGCTTTGCAAGCAGCCCCTGCTTTTCAAGGCTGACGGACACTGTTAGCATAGTCTCATGCTGGATAGGCTCAGTGCCCAGGAACATGCCAGGGTATATTCAATTTACTGTTATGACAACATCAGAGGAAAACCATGCAGGTCTCCCCTTCTGACCTGGACCTTTCAGGCTTCCTTTGGGGTCAAAGGAGAGAAACTGGCACTTCTAAAACATGACTAATCTCATCCTAACACACAGATTTATATTACCATGAGATGAATCACATCCTAGAAATGCCTATACAGATGCTGGATGGTAGGTGAGATGTAGCCCACTCATTCCTCCTGCTCCTGGAGAAGGAGGCTGAAGCTATGAATAGGATCACACAAACCAGATGGCTGAGGAACTGATCTTAGGAAGGGGACTTTAGGGTGTTTAATCTTAAGGAAGCATTCATAGAAAAAGCACAGTTCTCAGAGGAGGGTCCACTTCTGTCTGGAGCACTGATCTTCTGGGACTGTAACTAAAACAAGCAAAATGAAATTTCAGTCTAAGTTGCAAGGGAGGTGTTGTAACTGGGAGAGATTTGTGCTATCTCCATGGTTGGTGTTAATAACTAACAGGTGAAAAATAATGTAAATGAGGCTGTAGTTAGCAATAAGGCTATACTAGACAACAAGGTGATGGACAGCAGAGGCAAAAAAAAGAAAGTACTTCTGTTGATGAGAAAATTGATCAGGTAAGTTATATTTAATTGATTTAGGAAACTGAGTGAGGTCAGAAGGAAGCAATTAAGTTGTTTGTGTATTAATGCAGGAAATTTGGGTAATGATGTGGAAGAACTAGAACTACTAGGCAAGATGCGAAATCTCTTACAAAACTAGGAGAAGCATGACAGAATAGCTGTCAGGATGGAAAAGGATTTGAAAAGCGCTCTTGCTGAGGTTAGGCAGTATTCAAGCTGATTTAACTTGAATGTGGACAGGAATGATTTTAATATTTTTAATGAAAGAAGCTACTTCAAACTGTGTGATTATGTAAAAATTTAAACTCTGGTAGAGATCAGTGAAAAAAGGCTATTATATTCACAAAAAATAGGTAGTTTGGGTTGCTGTGCATAATAGATTTCTTCATCAAACAGTCAATGTATAGACAAGAAGGGGGTGATATTTCAGCTTTGAGTTTGGTGCAAAAATATGGCATTATAAAAGAGCTGATGATGGAAAATAACCTTGTGTTGAAAGCTGAATGTTTAGATTACCTTTATATACAAAGAGCAGTGAGAGGATGCATTTAAGCCAAAAATATTTTAATTTAAAGACAAATGGATGCTTAATAGTTAAGAATATATTTAGGATAGAAATAAGAGGCAGATTCCTCATCACATGATTGAATTTCTGAAATATTCTCCCAGTTGCAATATTGTAGACACAAAGCAAGCATAATTCTAAAACAGATCTTGTGAATGCAACAGCACCAATGGTTGGGTTTGGGGTTTGTCTATATTTTTCATTGCTCCTGATTCCCATAAACAGCATTTGGGGATTCTAAGCACACCAGAGGTAAGTGTAAATGACAAATCTTGTTAGTAGCCATCCTTCAATGTAAAATGGCTGTAGGAAATCAATCTTTAGTTGTTAATCCTGCCAAGTAAGAGTTTCTGCGGTTGTGATCCAAGCACTAAGATTCATGTACTTATTTGGAAATGGACTAGGCATACTTTGCCAAATTGCTAATAAATTTCACTTCAGGCAAAAGGAATTGAATATTTCCTGCCAATTTACTAATGGAAAGTAATTATTATCTGCGTACTAGTAACAGAGATAAGAGTGCTGCTCTGCACTGTGTGTTCTCAGTAGTTTGCATCCATCAAAGTGTCGGACATGATTTTCAGGAGGACCAAATAGGAAAGGTGCTCCCAGCAACGATGACTCCTTAAGGGCATGTCATTCAAGAAGTGGGGCAGCTTCTTACAGTTTCAGCATGATTAGGTAAGACATAGATTATCTTTGCCAATGTTTCAATGATAGAGGTGTCTGCTTTACGTTGGCACTGCCAGTAACCGCTGCAGAGCCATGACTTCTAGAGGCTGCGTCCTCCTCTGAGGTTGGACAGGAGCATGAGCCAAGCTGAAAGTAACAAAATGGTCCCCGCTGCTCGGCCAGCTTTACTCCTTGCCTCTTTTTCTCTCTCCTTTGATAGTCTGTGCTGTTCTCATCTATGATCAAGTGTAGTGATTAAGTCTGCCCTCACCACCCCAGCAGGTGCTCCAAGTAAGAACCTGGATATAGCCTCCATACCAATAGTCTGTCATGGGAGGGAGCTAAATTTTAAGATCATATTATCTCACAGAATCACAAAAACAGTGAGGTTCTACAGGGCTTAGCAATATATACAATATTGAGCAGTTCCACAAGCAATTCCTTTAGTTACTTTTAAAGTTTTTTTTTTTTTGGGGGGGGGGGGTTGCCTATAAATCAACACCTTTAAAATCTACTGTATCTTAATTTGCCTCCCTCCACAGAGAGGTTTACCCATTTCAGTACTGATCAACTGCTATTGTCATAACATGTAGTGCAAGCCTAGTTATTCAGCATGTAAGGAGAAAGTAATTAGCTAGCAATAAAAAAGATTTCTAGCCTCTACAAGTTGTATTTTTACACATAAAGCTGAGGTGACAGAAATATGGCAGAGACATAAACTGAATACCAGAAGTAATATAATTGATCAAGGTTAGTATACCAGTGAGCTATGTAAACTTTATTAGTCTGTGTGACTGTTAGAAAATATTCTGTGTTCCAGCAAAACAACAAACTAATAAGTTCTTCTGCTTCATTCTTGTATCCCACACACCAGGAAACTAATATTTGAAGAGATGAAGTCTTTTTATATCAATTATCTGATCTGCAGGATATTGTTAAATATGCGGTTTAAATATACTTCCAAAACAAATATACTAACTGCAGATCAATGATAAATTTCACTGCAAGATGTCAGACAGCCAGCTTAAATAGGATCACTGCTATATCTTAAGTTTTAAGGTAGGCCATTAAAATGAATTATTCAATCTGTATAAAGCTTCACAGAACACTAGGTTCTGGCTCATTTCTCCATGCTAACAGGAACGAAAAGTAACTATGAATCCTAGTTCTGCTGGCTGATTATTCTACTCCAAACTTTGTCAGGACCACTGCCAAGAAAAACACAAATGACTAGACAGTCACCTCATACCACCCCTGGATTGTAGCACACAAGATCAGGGACATCCTTTTTGGCATGACACATGTGAAACACGGTCAAGTAGGATCAGCTGCACATATGGAGGAAGAAGTTGTAGAAACACATATCTCAGGAGAAAAGGAAAGAAAGATTTGGACATAACAAGTTAAAACTCTAATCACTCAGTCATGTTGTAATGGTTATACTGCTGAAAGCTAATTGGAATTCCTCCACTGCTTAAATTAGTTTGATATTTGCACAGTGGCTGATATTTGTTTATGCATTCACTACAGCAGCTATCCATGTAATGACTGCATGTTGAGGAGCAAGCACGGTTATCCAATTTTAGTTTTGATAAACAACTTTGTATTTCCCATCAGTCTGAAGGTTGTCTTTCTACTTCTGGTGAAGTATCCTCAAGGATTTCACTTGATCAGAAGAGCTCATAACATAGTGAAAATGTCTTTTTAGTGGCATAACATAATATCTGAAAAAGAAAATAAATAAGATTGGCTTTCATAAGTAGTTTATTTACCTCACTAAAAAGAAAAGACGGAACCTTCACTCCTGAACAAGACTTCTCACATGTTTTCAATGCAAATATTTTCAGAAAGTGTTGAACATTAGTTCCTTGAATATTAAATCTGTCTAAGCTACTTCACAATAGATATACAAACATAAGAAAATCTGGGCTATAAAAAGAGTTCAGTCCCATGCCTGGTGAACTGACTATAGCGTGTGCTTAGCCTACCCTGCATGAATGTTTGCATCAGAACTTGGGATACTTAGCACTGTCTTTTTGTAGCTAATTTTTATTCATAAGCAGTTTCTGTTCAGATGCAGTATGAGAAAGGTGCATGCATCATTGGCAAGGCACAAACAAAAACCAGGTAAGTCTTGTAATACATTCATTCAAAAAGAAATGTTTTATTTCAGGCTTTGCTGATGTCATTCCCTTACACCTAACCTACTGAAGAATTTCAAGTTGCACTGCTCACCCATTTCCGTCTCACTATGTTATCTCCTGTAAATTTATGTGGCTCTCCAACAACCTAAAGAATCCTAAAGAGGTTTTTAATGACTATAGAGAAACTGCCAGTAAACAAACTTATTCCACAACACTGTCACTTCAAAATAAGCACACCAAAAATGCAGAAGTCTCATAGCAATTATGATAGCTGCAGATATGAGCAGAAATGTCATCGGAAATAGGCATCTGGCAATATGACACTGAATGGCAATACCAAGACAATGCTGAGTGTTTCCATTACTCAGTTTCATAATGAAGGCTAATGGTCCTGTTTCTGCTGTCAGTGTATGCCAGAGTCCTCCTGACAACAAATAGTGGGCATGCAATTACAGAGGTGCAAACTGTAATTGAATATTCAAAAATAAAAGTCACATTAGTAATAGATTCTTCTTAATCATGCAATAAGCTGTTGCGCTGAATGTTATCCATCCAGAGCATATAATTTATCAACCCATCTGAAATGGGCTGGGATGGTTTTTAGTCATGCAGAACATTGTAGTATAACAAATACCTGTACTATGAGCTAACAATTTTTATTTAGAGAAAAAAAAAACCCACACAAAAACTGTTGTGCCTCATTAAGCATGCAGCATGTATCTGGAGACCTTGAGACCTTGAGCAAGGTGGGAATAAAGATAGTCCCTAATAACAAGCTAACCTTCGTTCCTAAGCCAAGGTATTTCCAAAACAAATGAAGAAAGGAATGGATACATTAAATGTGCTTGCCTTGTAGCCCATCTCACCTAAGCAGTAGCCAGAGGTGGCCAATATATAATTATTTTGTATGGATAGATGTTCTACCTCCAGGTAGATTGTGGAATCCTTGTAATTAACAGTCATTAAGATGTCAAGATATCTCTTTTCTAAATTAAGCTGCAACGTGACATAAACATGTAGTTGGAACTGATGGTCTCTGAAAAGGGGTAGAAAAGTAGGGCTCACATAGCTGGTACCTTTTGGATTGCACTAGAAGCTGCATTAGAGAAGGCCACAGGGACATGGAGCAGGGAGCAGCCACATCCAGCGAACCACAGGACCAACACGAGCCAGTGAAGGTTCAGGGGAATGCAAGGCAACAGGATCCTACCTGTACACCTTGCCATGTAACTAAAAAGAAGTACCTCTCTTTTGCTTTTCCTCATCTTGTCTGTCCAGCTTTGATTTAGCTCTCTAAGTCAACATCTTTTTCGACACGTCTGCACTGTGCCTAAGGAGGCCTAAATTTGTGTGAAATGTCTACACGCTATCGTAATAGAAATAATAAATATATTCTTGCTCTGCTTTGACAGTCATTTCCCCAATACAATACTATTAGCAATATTAATTCAAAAGCTGGCTGTTCTTTGGCTTTCATATTTTATGAGTAATGTCTGGCTGGTTTTATATAACCTTCTTGTGAATGCAATGTGATGTTAACAATTAGACATGAAGAAGAATTTCCTATAATATAGTATTTATAAAACTGTCACGTCGCTGTGCAAACACTGTATTTAGCATGGTATTTACCGCTAAGTTAGCAATTGCTAATTGGTATAATAATATTTTTGCTTAAAGAAGAATTTAATTTCATATAAGCTGCCTATCCTTTTCCAACATTCCTTTATTTGATAAGGAAATTAGAAACATTTTAGAGACTTATAAATTCAGTGCTCTGTCTCTAGGCTTAAAATGATCCCCTCTTTAATGAAATGTGAATCCTTCAGGATTAGCAGGTAAGGAACTTAGTAGTTGCTCATTTCTCCAGCTTGTTTTTAAGGCCTGGGTTATTGCCTTTAAAATTTCTGTCCTTTCATTATCTGAAACTTGGGATTTTACTATGTACACCTGATTGTGCAGATATTTGAATTCCACTGCTGGCACTTTCACAATAAAGGACTGTTCTCTCTTTCAAATACTGAAATTTCTTTTTGAAGCCAATTACTAAAGAAACACTGGAGTAATGGCATATCACCCAAATGCCCTAGACAGCCTGTCAAACATATGCTGCCCATATCATACATTAATAGTAATCTTGTGTTAGAAAACAACCGTTCCTTGGATTTCACAGTGCATAACTTTAAAGTTAATTGGATTTTTCATATGTATGTGAGTAAATTTCCAAAGGGCTTTAAACAGTAAGCTCTTTAAGGTAGGACTTATGTTTATACTTGTTTCCTGTTTTGGGCCAAGTATTTTTTCAAAAAAATAACTAAATACAATAGCTTTTTTCTCATGGTTCACAGGCTAGTTACCCAACAAGCTTGAATTTAGTGTACTACTCTTTGTAAACCTTGTCTGGAGTTTTGGAGATGGCTGGCAACATAATCTCAAAAACATTGAAGCAATTCTAATAAGGATACAGAGAGAATGGTTAATTGTATATGTACATGTAAGCTTGTAACTATATATACAGAGACATAACTTAATTAGAAGTCATAGAAATGCACATATATATTTTAAGTCATTTTAAAAAAATAAAGTGTGGAATCCTTGAAGTATATTAATTTGTAATAAGAGAACAGAAATATTTCATTCATAATCTTTTCATTCCATAGTTCAGTGTCTTTTGCTTATAGCATTTTAAAATTACCTACCAAATAATATATATGTGAAATGTCAAAAGTATCTTCACAATAACTATGAGAAATTCCAAAGTAAACACACTGTACCATGCAGTCAAAACATTTTGTTTGATTGTTGCAATATCCTCTTTTTCCCAAATGATGTGGGTGACACACAAATATTCTTCTTAGAACAAAAGTTCTATGATTATTTGTCTTCACTCTCCAAAACTGAACTGAAGAAGAAATATTTTGCAAGTCAATCATTTTGTATGGACATCAAAGTGAAATCAAGAGGGAGAATGAAGTGAGATCATCGCCATCAATTCTGATCTCATTGCAGTCAAAATCTCAAATGCAAGGTCAATGCAGAAGGAAATGAGAAACTTCAGGTGCTGAAGGTCTTACTTCCAATAAATAAAATTCTCAGATGCATGTTGGTCCCTTTCCACAGTCACTTGAATGGATTGGCATATTACATTGCTGCCACCAGTGGTTCATGAAGGGTTTGGGGGGAGGAGGTTAGTTTATTTTCTGCAGTGCCATTATCCGACCATACTAACATAAACCAGATCTGCCAAATCCTAACACCTCAGGCAAATCGAGGTTAAGCTTGTTTCTGCAAAACAGTTCCAAAAGAATCCTGTGCAAATCCATGACATTTACTATAAATCGGAAGGCTATTAAAACACTTTAGCAATCTTCTCTTTAATGAAGATTGGAATGTCTATTTTAGTAAAGCATATCAGGTGAAGCTACGTTACTACTCTGTATCTGCCCTGCAATCAATCAGTTCTTAGGCTGGAGGCTTTCTGGATTAAGGCCTGACATGACACAAGTATCATATATCACCCTGCACCCTTGTAGGTCTGTATTATAGAAGTACTGTGATGCCAGTATTTATACATGTCAGCAAAGCGATCTAAGATCCCATTACATTCATGTGACAAAGTAGAAACAATTCATGAGGGAATAGTTGCCATAGCCACTCGGGCTTTTCTCTACCTAAAACTACACGTACATTTTTTAATTCTTTTTGTTGCTTTATTACCAAAACAAAAAAAATCTTTCAATGGTACTATAATTTTGCCATTTGCCAGGCCAGTTGTTCCAAGATACAGTAAGCTTTGACAGCTCTTCAGCAAACACCACAAATAGATTGTTAGCCTACAAGCTGAAGCTGGAAAGTCATTCAATATCTGACTTCTTTAAGACTCTAGCAGGGCTCTGAGAGGTGTTAAGACAATGTCCAGATATTAGTATATAGAAGAAATAAAAGAATTTATAGGTCTGTCCAGCTCTCCATACTCTGTCTCTTAGGTAGCTCACACAGAGATTGGTCACAAATCTAAAAACAGGCTTCTGAAAGAGTCACTAAAATTATACAGAGAGCAGAAAAGCCCTGTTTCAAAAGATCTACCGGTCATGCAAAATGGAAAGGAATGATGTCATCAGCTCACTGTAGGCAGAGCAGCAAAGGCAAGCTGTTAGAAAGCTTAATGATGGAGGTGCTCTGAAACACATCTGCAAAACTGTAAAACAGTGTTTTGAGAATTTATGGGACTGGGAATTCGGTTTGAAGAGGTGGACTGTCACATTGCATAAAGAAGTTATTATGTGTGGTAGGTACATGAGGCCTCAGTTTTCCACACTCATACCTCCTGCAGTTTTCATTTCCTCATCAATGGAGGTCACTAGAGGTACCTTCCTACAGGTCAGCCCTCTGAACACAGCAAAGGCAAACAGTCTGGAACTTGAAGATGACTATTTTAATGCTAGCTAAGTACTTCATTCACATCAAAGGAAAAGTTGTACTCTCAAAACCGTATTACCAGTCCCTGTACCTGCATCTTCTGTTATCCTATGAGAGAGGATTTATTGCTCACTTTAAACAGCTGCTATGTTCCAGGTCTGTGATATGATGCTATATACAGTGGGGCTTAGCAGTTTCTAAATTGCTTCCAAATTCCTCTATATAAAAGTTCCTGGACACATACTATATTAGTAATTATAGGAAAGTGGAATGTTCCTTGTAGAAAGATTTTATTTGCTTTAGTTAGTTTTAGTGTCTTGTGTTTCTCAGGAAAAGGTATATTCTCCAGCTGGAAATAACATCTTGTGCAGAAGAAGATTTATGCAGAAGACTACATAAATCAGGCAGTTTAGATATCAAACTGCAGTACAGTGGGATAGAGATACTTGGCATTTGCATGCCTTGTACACTAGTTTAGAATGATGGCAGATTGTGTCCAGAACTTATATTCCAGCTAAAAGACATTTTGATTTGATACTTAAAATAGTTTCTTACCCAAGATCTTGTATTGCAGACATTTTCCAAGATAGTTTCTGATTTTGGTTCTGTTATTCTTATGGACCCAATTTTCTAAGCCACTCCCATCTCTGTTTACTACTGCTATTCACGGGCGAAGTGCACATGCAAACATTGGACTCTGCACGCTCTTGGCTTGAAAGTAAACTTTACAACTGAAAGAGCGATCTTTTAAAGCAAATGAACTGCCACGCAAAAAAGTGTTTATACTGTTAAAATATTTTCCTGTGATTATTTCTGTTTGATTTCCAGAGCAGATTCGTTAACCAATGTTAACCATCCAATGGAAGATGTGTGTTATATATCCAAGCAATTGATACTATGCTGATAGCTGAATGAGGACATTGCAACAATTTTTACAGTTACAGACTTTAAATGCAGAATGGCAAACAGACAAATGCCTCCCTGAGGGGCTTTTAAGAAGCAGAAATCTTAATGAGCTCATCACTCAGAAAAGCTGAATACCTGCCTGGGGACAGGCAATGTGGACGGTAGGGGAACCACGTGTTATATTTCTGTTCAGGCTTAGCATTGCAGTTACGCTCGCCTGATGACTGCTGCCACACAGCGCAACAGGCACCAGGGCAAGACTGAGTAAGACAAAGGTTATATGAACCCAAAGTGACACTTTGTTTTCAAGTCACTCCTCTAAAGGATGAGAATGCAAACTCTTGAAGCAAAGAAGGTTTTCTGATTGTTTTGCAGAGTTCTTTATCCTATTTAGTCTGTAGCAACAAATATGGCTCTTAGAAATCTTGCATGCTTCTGCAGGTGCTAAGCAAGTGGGTACTGTTTGTTATGTAAAGTTTAATCATGCCTGGTCAGAAGAACAATGCCCACTAAAACACTGACTTTCATCACCTCTCAAACCTTATAAATGCACAGTGTTATCATTCTGGAACTTAATTTTTCCTGTAGAAGAAAGCATGTCAGACACAGAGAATTGCTTTTGTTTTCCTATTGGTTTCTGGGCATTACTTATAAGAAGTAAAACTAAAAATCTGTGTATGTATCTTTCTGTTGAACAGAGCACCAAAAGGCTGTAACAGCCACTGGTTTAATCTGCAATATTCCAGGTCTCAAGATCCAGTTATTTTTACAAATAGGATATGTTTTAAGTCTTGTTCTGTAAGCATTCTGCTAAATGTCTTTCAAAGACCTGGAGACAACTTCCTCCAAGGGCCAGTTTAGCCTGGATGACGTGAGCTGTTTTTGTTTTCTTTTCTTTTTAATTTCCTCTCTGCAACCCAGGGACTCAGTGAGTCAATTGCTCCATGAGATGTTCAGGATAGTGCATGAAGCATGGGTAATAGCTAAATTGAGATGTGGGGGAAGAAATCTCCCTTCCTAATAATCGGATTTAGGAATGGGAAGCCTGACTCCTACAGCAAGCTGGATGGTTTGGAGGCTTCAGTGCAGAGTCCCAGTTACGGGTACCAGGTAGGACAGAGCAAGAAAGGAGTTCCACCCTTGTCCAAGCTGCTATGCATTAAGGAAAGAAACACAATTGCACAGAGTGTGTCTTCTACAAAGCACTTTTCCTGACTGGCAGCACTAGTAAAATTACAGCCTAACTGTACTCCTGGGTCTTTGCCTTCTGTAGCATCACTTATCTGTGAATAACACAGCAAAGCCAGGACAGATCCAGAGCTTATGGAGACCATAATCCATTCCCCTTTACTTTTATGATACACATTCTCCTATTGTCCATTGGCCTCTTATCATGACAAAGCCACAGTTAGGCATCTCCCAGCTGCCCAGACTCATTGCGTGGCACCCGCCCTTCTTTGAGGCCTGCACCAGCCGAAAAAACAGGTAGGTCTCTCAGCATCCTTACTGAATCATGCAGAAGGCCAGCATCCCACATGCATTTCAGACATCTAGGAGCAAGCAGCCTAGTCACCCTAACCCCTTTCTTGATGATGTAGGAGAGCAGCAGACAGCTAAACTATAACCTTTAGTTACTCACAAGTGTCCTGCAGAGAGCTAAAACATATTATGGTTTATAAAATATTGCTGTAGCTTGTACAACATTATTTCAGACTAGGCTGTGTCTATAAAGAGAACTAATTAGATTACGAAAAAATACACAGGAGGAGGCAATATACACCAAATTCATATATGACGATCACATGCATTTCAAGGAGAAAAAAAAACGAGATCAAAAATATTGTTTTACAGTAGCACTGTCGTCACTATCCCTCCAGCTGATTTCTTTGTGACTGCTCAGATTTCTAGCAATATCTCATGTAGGTACATATTTTTCTAAACCACTCTTTCCTACTCATTCTTTTTCAAACTCCATTTACGACCATTTCAATTATATGTTTCAGGTGGAGACCTGAGTTATCAGTGATTAACAACTGCGGGAGCTGATTTCATGCAAACTAGGCAAAACTCCAATGTGCAACATGAAAGCAGTTCATTTTGCCAGAATTCACGATATGGATGAGTTAATCGTGGCCCTGCTACCTGTATCTATAGCTCTTTACTGTGAGAGGGCTGAAGGCTGTACAGGGCAAATCAGCTGCAGTTTGTCTCCCTCCATCCCACTTAGAGCTAAATGGAATGAACCAGCACTGCACGAGTAAATGAGCCATGGCAAAACTGATCTTAACCACCCCCCCAGATTTGGCAGCCAGGCACTAGGGCAGGAGACAAGATAATTCCTGTCAGCTTCAGTGGGTTCTGTCATGCAATTTGACAAATTGAATAGATAGCTCTTATTAATGTAACTAAATGAATTATTGCAAATAGGAGAGGTGGACATTGATCTGCCTTTGTATATGGATTCTGCTTTGGAGGAGGGGAGGTTGGCTTTAAATTCAGGCTGTTGCTGCCTAAGGTCGGAAATCACTGTAATGAATCAGTTCTGCAGTTTCAATATCCCCAAACCACCCATTTAACACCAATATCAATAAAGATAAGGGGAAACACTGAAGAGTGGTCTGGATGCAGAGCTATCAGTGTTTATACTTGAACCTTCAAGAAAACATTCAGGACCAGATATTCATAAATATGAATGCCTTCTTTTCTGGTGGTGGAATGGGACTTACACAGGTATGTAAATGTCATATATTTAGTTGGATGTTAGGATACCAATAAAGGATAAGGAGACCCTGACTGCCCTCCTCGATAACGTCACTTTATACATAAACTGCTAAATAACATATTTCGCAGAACTTGTGGTGCTGAATCATAGACATCTTCAGCAATGAATGTCTGATTTCAGGCATCTAGAATCAGGCACATAAATTCACAGCCTGAGTAAACATTAGTATTCCTGCTGTGTTGTCAGAGCTGGGACACTGGAACATCTACGTGTCAGACCTGGTTATCTGACTTGAAAATGTAACTTCTTATGCCTTCATATTCCTGCAAATTAGGTCTCAGAAAGGTAGAGCTCTCCCTCTCCACTGTTGTCTGTACCCAGAGCTAAAAATCTCGCCATGCAGATGCCTGTGCTGGCTGAAGCACAATACTGGAGAATTTCAGTAACAGAAAAATTAAAGCAGAAGCAAAATGAAGACTGATTTAGCTTAAGGTAGAGGAAGCCTTCTTGGAACCTTGTAATGTGGGAAACTTCTGGGAAAGGAGATTAAGCAACTCTTGGCTTCATATATCTATCACTTCCAAGACAAGTCTGGCAAAATATCTCACTGAGTTATTATGCTGAACACATGAGACCTTATCAAGTGGTTCAGCTAGGATGGCTCAGCTTTCTGCATCCTGTAGACTGGTAGTGTCTTTTCTTCTGTCTTCACCCAATATAACACATGCACTGCTCAGTTGTACAAAAATATTCGGATTTTTTTTCTCTCCAAATCAGAGAGATTTAGTTTTATTTTTATGGGTATTTATTTTGGTACAATTAACAATGAATACATGATTTCAAGTACTACTGGCTATTTTTATAGTATCTATTCAGGGGTTTTTAGCTACTATTCTAAGATCGCAATGGTATATTTTCAGTGCAGTCTTAAAGTATGCCATGTACAAATTAACTGTAAGCCTCAAAAACTTCAGGGAGAGAGTTTGACCAGGAGTGCAGAATTAGCTTAGATTTATTTACTAAAGGTGTGTGATTTCAACATATCTCACGCATCAGTTCACTATTATAAGGAAGATTGTTTAAATACCAGAAGAGAAACCTGTTCTTCCGTACTTTTTGAAAATTCTAGGCAAATAAGGTGCACCTGAAGATTTTCTGCAGATTTCTCTCAAAATGCTCCTTTAAAGACAGAAGTCCTGGCTGCAGAGACAGGGCACATCACAGCTGTCATGAAGGCACAGTCTCTCTGTGCAAAGAGCCCTCTGCTACTGACAGTCCTGCAGTGATCTGCAGCGTTCAGGTATTTTCAGTAGCAAGTTGTGCAAGAAGCATAATCGGCAGATAAGTCTCTGAGAAAAAAATATGTTTCCCTCTCCTGTCTCTCTGTGGAAGGGTTTCAGTGACTACTGAAATAAAGGAATTCTTAGCATTATAGTGGGAAAGAAACCCCAGCTTCTCAGAGTGGGTCCATGAAATGAAACCTAGGATCATCCTATTTCCCCAGTGTTTTGCAGTTCTATTACAGAGGAGGAATGTGTACCTAGAACCGAGAATAATCTGACCATTGCCTTTGCAAACCCAGCTATCTTTTGCAGGCTGAATTACTGGTATCTATTTGCTGCTCCAATATACCATGTTATAATACACCAGGGACCTTGAATTAGTTTTGAATTCATCTCTGCTTTATGTTCTATAAACATGCCTGTTCCCACAACAACCAGTGTTAACAGACCTTCCTAAAATATTGCTGGGCAAATTGCATGGCCTCCTGAATTTAATTAACTGTTCAAGTCAGCATACCTCAAATTAGTTTCTAAAATGGACCTGAGGCAAACGCTAGCGCAGATGAATGACTGTGTTGCTTAACGCAGTAAGTCATCAATGTGTACAGCTCAAATGATGCCTGTGTAGGCTGTTGGTAAGATAGAAATGCACTGATCTACAGGGAATCATGAAGAGAAAATAAGAAAAGGTAAGTCTGAATGTAGCCTCCAGTTCAGAATGTCCCTACACCACTAATTGTGGTGTAGACAGCCTACTGCTGGGGAAGGATCACTCTGTGCAACACCTCTCTCTCATTAACGTTTGTCACAATCTACTGCTCCCCAATTTCAGAAACAAAAAGGGAAGGCCATAAATCTTAGAACCACTCTACAATGCCATATGGGTTTTAGATCTACTTTAGAAAGCTCTGTGTGTGTGTGTGTGTGTGTGTGTGTATGTGTGTATACATGTACATATATGTATCTGTATATATCTTAGTCTGGAAGAAAAGAATCTAATGGGTCTGACCTGAGTGAAAATAACACTGCTGAAAACCGATTCTATAACCCCAGAAGCTCCAGAGAGCTTGGAATGAAGCCTGAAGACCAACTTCTCCTTCCTCTTAGAGAGGACAAATGAACTGAGGGAGCAGTCCCCCTTCTCCCCCCAAAAACTACATTCTTCTCTCCGGTAGGCCAGACTACACTTGAGGAGGTTAAAAATGGCAGTGATTATGTCCTCTCATAATTCAAGACACCAAAGAACTCATATGGATGCCGATCTCTTCTTCCGTGTAGTTTCCTCATGTTTTCGGCTTCTTTTCTATGGGCTACAAGTTAGCTTTTCCAAGCACAACATCTTCCAGATATATTTAAATTGAAATGTATATTGCCCACCATTTTCTCATTTTCTTGCAACCCCACAATTTTCAGATCACCTGGGAGAGTGAGATCCTGTCATGATAGCTGTAAAAAGAAGGCAGATATGTACGAGCACTTCCACTTGTGTCTTCAGTTTCTGTTGCTCCCTGAACAATAAAGTATGGTGCAGAGGTAGCAAACAGGAAACTTTCACTTCAGATAAGGTTACACTACAAGGTCTGTTGCCTCTGTCTTCTTGATGACCTTGTTTTAGGGTTTGCACAAAAGTTTGTTTTTCCTGAAACTTTAATAAAAGTGTCTTCTCTCAATATCAAGTAATTTCATGTAGAATCTCTTCTCTTTTCTGAACTTGTAAACCAAGTCCATAGAGAAAGAAGATGACCAGTCTCAATGACTAGTTAGTCCTAAATATCTGGACCTCTTACTTTTATCACTCTATGGCACTCTCCAGTCTCATTTCATCCATCCATCCATCCCTCCCTTCCCCCACAGGTTATCATTTCACCAGTGCTTTTGTGTCTGGACTTTGTACTTCAAAGACTGTGTTTATTCAAAGAAAAATAAGAGCACACATTTGCAGAACTGAGCCCTTGACTCTTTCCTTCCAAGCTCTTTCCATATCAAATGCCCTCAAATTACCTATTTTAGACCATCTGTATTTGAGATCTACCCCAGTCTTCAGGTCTGAATTTTAGGACATTTTATACTAAAGTAAGAATTAAGTTTTCATGTGAAGGCTCTGCTCTGGGTGACCTAAGATGCTCTTATACATTCTCTGCTCATGGGGTCTCTAGGAAAAGTCCTTGCTGAATTTCACCAGAGAACACATGGCCAGTATTGTCTAAACCAGTACTGTGGAGAAAGGGATAAAAGTATGGCCCGATCCTTTTCCATCCTGTTCTCCTCTTAGAGAGCTGCCATTCTAGGCATAAAATCCAGGATCTTGGGAATATGTGCCCCAGAAGAATGCTAAACAGCCCCTGAGCAAGACAACCAGAAAGAGGAGTTCCCAGCAGTACTTATTCTGAAATGTAAGTGGTGAAGTTGGCTAGAGCTGACTCTGAGTAAGGAAGCCAGTGAGACATTAACAGCATGGAGATCATTCACAGAATTACAGAATCACACAGCAGTCGGGATTGGAAGGGACCTCTGGAGATCATCTAGTCCAACCACCTGCTCAAGCAGGGTCACCTAGAGCACGTTTCCCAGGATCATGTCCAGACGGCTTTTGAATACCTCCAAGGAAGGCAAGTCCACAGCCTCTCTGGGTAAGCTGTTCCAGTGCTCAGTCACCCTCACAGTAAAGAAGTTTTTTCTCGTGTTCAGACGGAACTGCCTGTGTTTCAGTTTGTGCCCATTGCCTCTCCTCCCATCGCTGGGCACCACTGAAAAGAGTCTGGCCCCATCCCCCTTATACCCTCTCTTCAGATAGTTATACGCATTGATAAGATCCCCCCTTAGCCTTCTCTTCTCCAGGCTGAACAATCCCAGCTCTCACAGCCTTTCCTCACATGGGAGATGCTCCAGTCCTCTAACCACCTTAGTAGCCCTTCACTGGACTCGCTCCAGTAGCTCCACATCTCTCTTGTGTTGGGGAGCCCAGAACTGGACACAGTACTCCAGGTGTGACCTCATCAGGGCTGAGCAGAGGGGGAGCATCACCTCCCTCCACCTGCTGGCAGTGCTCTTCCTAGTGCAGCCCAGGATACCGCTGGCCTTCTTAACCACAAGGGCTCATTGCTGACTCATGGTCAACTTGCTGCCCACCAGAACCCCCACGTCCTTCTCTGCAGAGCTGCTTTCCAGCAGGTCAGCCCCCAGCCTGTACTGGTACAAGGGTTATTCCTCCCTGGGTGCAGGACTTGGCACACCCCTTTGCTGAACTTCATGAGGTTCCTTTCTGCCCATCTCTCCAGCCTGTTGAGATCCCTCTGAATGGCAGCACAGCCCTCTGGTGTATCAGCCACTCCTCCCATTTTTGTACCATCAGCAAACTTGCTGAGGAGGCACTCTGTCCCTTCATCCAGGTCTTTGATGAACAAGTTGAAGAATACTGGGCCCAGTGTTGACCCCTGGGGGACACCATTACCTACAACCCTCCAACTGGACCTTGCACCACTGATCACAACCGTCTGAGCTCTGCCTTTCAGCCAGTTCTCAATATACTTCCCTGTCTGCTCATCTATCCCGCACTTCCTGAGTTTACCTATGAGGATGTTAAGGGAGACAGTGTCAAAAGCCTTCCTGAAGACAAGGGAGACAACGTCCACTGCTCTCCCCTCATCTACGCAGACAGTCATCCCATCGTAGAAGGCTATCAAGTTGGTTAAGCATAATTTCCGCTTGGTGAATCCCTACTGACTACTCCAGATCACCTTCTTGTCCTTCATGCGCTTGGAAATGGTGTCCAGAATGAGCTGCTCCATCACCTTTCCAGGGATCGAGGTGAAGCTGACCAGCCTGTGGTTCTTGGGTCCTCCTTCTTGCCCTTTTTGAAGACTGGAGTGACGCTTGCTTCCAGTCCTCAGGTACCTCTCCTGATCATTATGACCTTTCAAAGATGATTGAGAGTGGCCTATCAATGGCGCCTTAGCAATAAAGACTGAGGCAAAGAAGGCATTCAGTATGTCTACCTTTTCTGCATCCTTTGTCGCCAGGATCCCTGACCCATTCAGGAGCAAGTCCACATTTCCTCTAGCCTTCCTTTTGCCACCAATGTATTTATAGAAGCTCTTTATGTTCTTGACATCTCTCACTAGATTAAACTCTAGATGAGCCCTAGCCTTCCTAGACCCATGCCTGCATACTTGGACAACATCCCTATATTCCTCGCAGGTTACCTGTCCCTGCTTCCGCCTTCTGTATTTTTCCATCTTATGTTGGAGTTTTGCTAGGAGCTCCTTGTTCATCCATGCAGGTCTCCTGCCCTCTTTGGTTGGCTTCTTGCTCATTGGAGTGGACCATTCTTGAGCTTGAAGGAGATGATCCTTGAATATCAACCAGCTTTCTTGGACTCCTTTTCCTTCCAGGACCCTATCCCATGGGATTCTTTGAAGCAGATCCCTGAAGACGCCAAAGTTTGCTCTCGTGAAGTCTAGGGTTCTGATTCTGCTCTCTGCCCTGCTCCCTGCTCTCAAGATCCTGAACTCTACAATCTCGTGGTCACTGCAGCTAAGGTTGCCTCCAACTTTCACATCTCCAACCAGCCTTCCTTGTTTGTAAGTACAAGGTCTAGCAGAGCACCTCTCCTCATTGGATGCATTATCACTTCTATGAAGAAGTTATCATCGATGCTCTCCAGGAACCTCCTGGATTGCCTGTGCAATCACCTTTGTAAGTGCTGAAAGATCAAGCAAGTAGTAAGGCTTTGCCTAAAGTGGTGACTGTGCCTGAGGAGGAAGAGTTAGGTGCTGTATGTACTGACCTTTGGTTAATACAGGAGTGTGAAAGAAGGAAAACAGAGATACACTGGATCTGCCAGACCCTAAATACTTCTCTGGAAAAAAAAGTACCATTCTATCTGTGGAGACAGGAGATTACTTCCTGATGTGTTTACAGTATTTTGTGGCAATGAATTATTTGAATTCTTTTTTTACGCTACTGAGTTAAATAAAGGAGTTCTGATATTATGCTGCATGGTCTGGATTTTTCTCTTTGACAGTAAAGATATTACTTCAGCAGTAAGTTGTGTGGGACACAGTGGTTTTGATGACTTGCTTACTGGGAATTAAAACGCAAAAGCTATCACCTAAAATTTTACTGGCACTCAATGCCAAGGTCAGACTGAAAGAGCCACAGGATCAGCACTGGCTTTATTAGCAATCTTTACTGCTCACAGTGCTAGAAATTGGGAAAGGAGAGCAGCAATAATCTGTTTTTTCATTTGTTTGGAGGATCCCTTGGAATGAAAGTGTGCATGTGTGTTTACAATAAAAATCCAACACTGGACTGACTGCCTCATTTAGGGAGATGCATCTGGATAGTATTATTCCGCTATGCTCATACCTCTTACTCACTTTTTTTCTGTAAATAGTATTCTCCATAAAGAGTTCTATCTTTCGTTTGTCCTTTATTTTATATTTTTCTCTGTATAGTTTAATAAGCCATTAAAGCATATTACTATTTTTAGTTAAGCTTCTGGTCCCATTGGTTGTGTCTAAGCTGATGGGCTTGGGAATGCTTCCAGGCTTCTGTGTTCTGTTGTCTGTGCCCTTATCAAGTCCTGCCTATTAGACCGAGATGCTGGCATGCAGCCTTCTTCCCCTCCACCATGTGCTGGTTTCCACAGAGAGAAAACCAAATTGCTCAGAATAGACAGCATCCATGGTGCAGTCTTGTCAGATTCCCATTTCAGACAGGTGGAGAACCTTTACACTGGGATGTACTTTAGTGCACCCTCAGTGCTCAGCATAGACAGGGATGTGCTCCTCAGCTTTAACTCAAAGAGCAAGTTCTCAAATAATGCATCCTTTAAAGGGGGGATTTGGCCTCAGTGAGAACCTGTAGCCATTTTACAGAGGCCCAGTACTTTTAGAGAGCCAGCTGGTGAACTGCCAAGCCATTCATCTTCTTTGAATCTTTTCTTCTTACTGAAGCTGAAAGTCCCAAGTGTCTCCAATAACTCTTATGTTCTTAGGTCTTAGTAAAACCCCTGCCAACAAACTAAAAGATAAATGAACACTGCACTTGCCTGGCTTGCCCTCTATGGGCTGGTCTCCTGCCAGCCATGGTTGCTTGACTACCTTAGCCATGAATTTCACTCCATACCAGAACTGCCCATTAGGTTTCCAGCTGTTCAGGCAGTGTGGTAAGCAGAAAGCACTGTCATGTTGCTGTCCAGAATTCAGCAGGATATAGCTGCCCAGCACCTGGAATCCAAAGTTACCAGTACAAAGTTTTAGTTCCATACAAAAGAAGAGTCTAATACATTCCATTGTGTGTTCACTAATTGGTTGCATAGTTTATCTGTGTATTTTATACATAAGTATATACAAACTCACACATCTGCTCAGGCAAATGTCCTTCAAGGCATTTGGAACTGTGCCCACTTGGAAGTATTTTCCTTGAAATTTGCAGGCGTGTTTTGGGCCTATTTAGGTTGTGAGGCTCTGGTTTCCGTTAGACATGTCAAAGCTGACAGGATCAGTATTTTACCATAGTACAGGGCCCCTGCAGAAGCTGACAGTTTCTCTGACAGTTGTCAGGTATAATTTCTGTGATTAGATAGGCTCCAGGCTGTTTTAGAAGTATATAGGTCTTTTCAAATGACATGGATCTGTTGTCCATATTGCCTGTCCCACAGAAGACACCTGATGGGAAGAGAACAGTATGAGGTTTGGGTCTCTGTGGCACGGAGCCCTGGAGATGCTCTGTATTCATTAAGTTCTTGGCTTAGCAAAAACTTTTATTTTCATTGTGATGGGGAAACAGTTAAAGCAGAAAGCTGAAAGGGAGAGGAGAAGCCAGAGACTTTTTCACTGTAAGAGAAGCCAGCATAACTTCTGTATTGTGACAATCTAAATGCTGCCCTCTAAGTAAAAGGGTGAGTGTGAGATCATGTGGAAGGAGAAATAGCACCAGCAGAGAGAAGCATCTCAATGATTCATCCAAGACAACTAAAAAAAGTGAGGGATGATGCACTGACCATAACAGATTTCCAAAGAACAACAGTATCATTACAGCCAAACATGTTTTGCCTCAGCTCCCAAGCAGTTGCACAATCAGTTCTAAGAAAAGCAGGAACCCCTGGCTGGGATTCCTCTAGGTGAGATACCCAAGAAGAATGAGGTACAGAAAAGTTGCTCTCTCTTTTACTTGCATTTTTTAAGGCTGGATTTATGCCTGTCAGATATTCATAAGCTAAGCTGTCTGTCTCAAATAAACAAAAAGAATGGTATTCTCAGGCAAAATTTTTCCATTCATCCACCTTCCAAAGTGCTGACATCACTCCTAAGGGGAAGTCTAGGCATAAGTCTGGAAATAGCTCTTTGTTAGTACTGTAATGTGTAATGTTTGTACTGAAATTGTCTCCATGTATTCAGAACTCTAACAAAGCATCACCAGCACCCATTGTTTTGAATAAGCCTATTCTGAACAATGTGATGAAATGTAGAGATGCCTAAGATAGTCTAAACAAATGAGCATGGTCCAGAAAGAATCTAGATGTAGCTGCAGAGCACACTGCCCAAACTAATGCAGCCTGTTGCTGTTGCTTTCAGCCATTGTGCTGCCTCTAAATTAAATCTCCCTCTGTTATCCCCAGAGCTAAAGCAAGGGCTGTTACCCAAGAAGCAAGACTGTGGTTAGGCAAGGCAGCAATGCCTCATGGGAGACACTAGCGAGATGGAGCAACCCAGGTGGTTGGGTGGAACCACAGACCTTGTACATGTCCAGCAAGCAAAAAAATGTTTCATGGTAGCTCCAAGTATCTCTCTGCAATATCGAGTTACAAGATGTGGTCATATCAGGTCCCTCAAGTCTCTTTCAAACCCATTTGAGGGAGAGGCTATTGCTATAAGGTAAGTGTTAACTTGAACTCAGATTAGCTTGTTTCCCAAAGGCTGGAATTCTGAACGTTTCACATAACATTATTCTCTCCCTGATTCATTCTGTTGGACACAATGCATTACTCATTTCACAAACATAATGCAACTTCCTCAAGATCATGAGCTTAGAAAAACCCCTAGAGGACAGAAAAGTTAAAGCATAAAAACAGTCCTTAAGAAGACAACATTATGGTAAAACTGACTGTTTAGCAAACGTATTTCCAAAAATAAAAAGATTCAATCATAACTAGGCCATCAGTGTGAATATTTATACTGGAACAAGTGCACTTATATCAGTTTAATGGACTAGGGTTACTACTACTCTCCGTGCAATATCTGCAGTTTATCACACTAAATTCATTTACAAACCCAACGGGCAGCATCATTGCCATGGACACACACAACTGACTGAAAGGAGTATGGATCTGTGAGGGGCCATAAGCATTTTAAACAGATGCTGTTCTAAAACACACTAAATAGAGCCCAGCAAGAGTCAAAATAATCTGTGATTTGTTGCTTTTTGGACTGATTTCTTTTTGCTGAGGCCAGTCTTGAATATGTTCGAGAGGATGGGGGAGAGAGAAGGGCATTCGTTTATAAAAGCCATGTGTTAACAGTTCTTTTTCAGAACACCTCAAAAAAAATGAGGTGCCAAATACCAGGCTCTCAGTTTACCCTGTGCTGTTACCTCGTAGTCTTAAACTATTCTGATAAGCTCCTTTTGCTAAGGCTCCTGAAGCATGAGGTAGCCTGTTTGCACCATGCCTTTCAAAAGACAGGGATGTTTCACAACTCCTTTTAGCCTGCGTGCTTCTTACAATAGCAGGATCAACTTCATTTTCAGTGTTCAAAAGTCAAACGCTTTTCCAAAAGCCTATCGTATGAGCCACCTTTACTGAAACGGGGTTTACATGGATCCTTTATCTCTGTCAGATTGAGAAGAGGATATTAGATACGCTGATTTGATAGTATTCACCCAGCCAATATAATAATGTCATCTATCATGTTGTAATGTAAAGCTCCCTGATTACTTCAGAATACACAGTCACATCTCACAAGGAAAAAATGTATAAAGGCCTTTTCCCTTTAGTTTTTGCAATCTGGTTTCCATTTGTTTTATGCAAAGGTTCATACACTTTTTTATACAAAGCCACATATAACATGCCTTTGTAATAAATAATCTAATCCACCATCCATTCAACATCAGCATAATATGGAGGAACAAATATTTCTCGATTTTATCGTGGTGAAATTCAGGCTGATATGCAGTCATAATGGTCTAATAATTTCATCAACAAATGAGTGTCTACCAAGTATTCATGAGACTTTTCTTATTCCTTAGTATCAAACATATCTGAAAGATCCAGCTGGGAGCTTTCTTTGAAAATAAAGATGTCTCAGATTTCTTGCATTCATCTTAGAGGATTATTTTTCATATTTAGTGATCTCTATACTATCCCATTTCCTATTCGCAATTTGTCTCTTATATAAGCTTATCTGAAGGTCAAGCATTAAAAATAAAACAATTCCTTTCTCCTGATAATATTACAATATTTCTAGACAATTATCACATTTTCTCCAGATCCCAGAGTTATTTCCCAAGCTACAGGCATTTAATTCTTTTGTACTTCCCTCAAATTCAGTGCTTCTTTTCCCTAACAAAAAACTTTTCTTCCCTTAAATTATTATTCTGTGCATTTCAATTCAGAAAGGCACAGCTGAGGTTAATGTTATCATTAGTTACAGAAATAAAGAATTACTCTATATTTCGTTCATAAGCAAAATACAGATTTACATTATATCATATTCTTATTTGTCATAAAATGGTGGGGAGGCACTGATTCATACCCTGCAAGGTCTGGTACAGCTTTATATACTCCTACCAAAAGAAATGTGGCAAGTATTACATATTCTAGATGAGAAAGGTACAATTCAGCTCTGATTTCTATGACCAGTACCACTGACAGCAATGGATCATGGATCTGCTCAGGTGAGCCAGGTTTTCTGTAGAATGTAAAAAATCAGAGTTTATTTCTTAACAGTATGTTTTAAAAATCAATTAAGCAGTTTCATATATAGGTATGTATAGATGCACACACATATATATGTAGTGATCCTAATCTCAAAAATTCTTTCTGTGTGAATAATTTGCTCAACACTGATCAGGAGGTTTTGTGTTCCAGTAACAACAGCTCCTGTCGTTAAGATTTAAAGTGTATGGGACACTTGTAATGGAATTATAAAATCTATTTCTAAGAGAATGATTGATTCAATTCATTACCAGCTTTCAATATAAATAAAAAAACTTTCCGAACCCTGGAAAAAAAGTCATGAGGCAAGTGCAAGTGATAATAAATCTCCTGTATAAATGTTAACAAAATGGACTCAAGATGCAAAATCACTCTGCATCACCGTGCTGAATACTCTATAAATAAAACATATTTTCTTTTTCACTAAGTAACAATTCAATGAGTTAAACTAATTCAGTGTAGCTGAAAATGCTTAAAAGCTGGCTGTAGCAGAGTGCATAGTAAAGGTCCTTATTGACTGATTAGCAATTTGTTTCTACAAACACTGCGCAGCAGTTGCCCTACTTTGCAGCAGGCTATTAGACCCTAATGAAAAATGTGCATTTTCATTAGAGTTAATGGTCTTGAACAGAAGCCCTATGCTTCCAGAAGGCCTTACTCTGTAGTTAAATTCTAGATTCGTGTCTGTGATTATAGCTGTTGTTCTTTGGTTGTATAATATATGCACCCATTGCAGATGTTCATGTTATAGTGTGATTCTGGTGACCATGAAGAGTAGAGTCTGTATCTCTCAGATGAAGAAGGCACTTTTCTGTGATGAGCCAGAATGTGTCTTTGTCAGCAGATAGTCTGAGGCCTGAATGGCAAAACTAGAAATACCTTTTCCTTTAGCTGGGTGTTTTCTGCCTCTGATATTTTTAGCAGGCAAGAACAACTGCCACTGCACTTCAAAAAGTTGGTGGTGGGGGGGTGTTCTGCTATGCATGACAGTTTAAGATATGAAATGATGTGATCATGAATCACTCAGTAGACAAAGTGCAGGGTTGACTAAAGACCATCATGCAGCTAAGGGATTCGGTTACGTATGAATGTGACAGTACAGTGCTGCGCAAGAGCGGGGCTGTGCTGCAATGCAACTTCTCTGCTATCACCATGCCAGGAGCACTCAGTGCCCAGCACAGCTAAAAGCACCCCTTGTTGTACAAACCTACAGCAAGAAAAAGCTAAGGACAATCCAAATGGACAAAGAAAACAAAAGAGGTGGTTTTTAGCTATTTAACAGATATAACACAGGCAGACTGACTACAAGTATGCAGTCTTCCCAAGACTTGTCTGAGCTGTGTGCTGAAATGAGATCTCTTGAGTGCTCGCTCTAGGTCTCAGTCCAGCAGCCATCCAGAATACTTTCTTCTCCCAACTAAATAACACTATTCTTTCTTAATACTGCCCTTTTTGTAACACTAGGGAGCATGGTTGCACACTATGAATATTTAAAGTTTGCAACTCAGCTGATCTTTCTAACAGTACATTCACATTTGCCTTAGTAGCAAGATGCTTCTTACAGTCTTCAACTACATTTTTGGATCATTCATTGCCTATTTTCAGATGTACCTTACTGAGTATACATTGGGCTGATTTTCAAGTTGAGCTGTATGTTTTCCCTCCTGCATTAGTTCATACCTAATTTGGGAATACTTGTGCCCAGACTAAGCAAATTACATGTGTTTACGTGTGTGTGTGTTATATGTTGCACGTTATTTGGCTGACTAGTTGTTTACCTGGTTTGGCTTCATGTGCATTGGAGCCAATTTTGACAGATAACTTTGGTCTACAAGCACATAAATTAAACGTTTATATGACACGTGTATTTCTGACTTTGAGACTTCTCTTAGTTTTTCTTCTGCTTTTCTTACAGCCCTGAGAATTGCAATGCCAGGTCCTTACCTACTTCTGGTTCATAACTGAAGTGGAATTTTCCAGAATCTATTGTCCCAAACGAAATCATGAACTGTCCATTTTCCTCCATTTCTCCTTTTCTCATTCCCTCATGACCATTTCTTTGTGTGTTCTCTATTTTCCTGTCTTCTGTTTATTCTTCCCTTTGCTTTCCACTTCTTCAGCTGAACCAGGCTTGTGATGATAATCAAAACAACAACAGTAGAATGCAGTGATTTTTGTCCTCTCAAGATTTTCCTTTCTGTAAAGATAGTTATTGATTGCTCATCAAGGTGTCTGCAGCAACCCATGATTTATATCCACTTCAGTTCAGATTTTTGGGAGGGAATTACATGGCTGATGATGTGAACAAGTGTTCTGTATCTGCAATGTTATTTTCTGATTGCTAAGCTTTCTGTAAGAAACTTTTATTATTATTACACTTCTCAGGTCTTGCGGTTTTTTGCCAAGAGTCAAAACTTCTAAAGCTAATCTCAATGAAAAAACATCTGTGTTCTTTAAATAAGAAACATATAAAAGAAAGAGCAACTTCCCATTCTGTCTGAATGCATTGAGCATCTGAGTAACTGAGTATCAGCTAGTTACAGACCAGAAGGTTCAGTCTGTGTGCTCTATGTTTGCAAATTACAGAGCTAATATCTAAACCTGTTGAAATCACGTCTCTTTTTGCCCACATCCATAGACAAAAACATCTAAGACGGTTTCATCTAAAATTTATTCAAGCCTCCAACAGAAAGTTGGAGTGGTGGCTAAGCTGTGGTCAGTGGACCACTGGTAGCCCAAGGACTCACGATAAGGGACCTGCCTATCCATAATGGACAGTGCAACATACCTACTTCTCAGTTTCCCATTAGTGAGCCTCAAGTATGTTAGAAGATTTACGATCATCTGTTTGCCTCAGAGTCTGGGAACTGATGCCTCAGGGAGTGTAAACTCATTCGTACTGAACACAGAAATATTTAGACCAAGCCACTGAACACTGAATATACAGGTTCCCCAAACCCCTCTCCAAGGCCAGTACTCACAGTACAGGAGGCTACTGCTTTATTTCATATTTTAATAATCTTTGCAAAATAATTAGGAAAAAAAATCTTCCCTTGAAGCTGGAACTCCCCAAATTCTCAAAGCTCAAGTCTTTTACTCATCCTGCCCACTCAGTGTGGTCCCACTGCTTCAATTTCCACATACAGATTTAATGGCTGTGCATCTTTTTACAGCAATAACGTATGCAAATGATTTGTCTTTAAAATACACTATAGGCACTTCACAGCAATCACATTAACTGAGAATATAAATTGCATTGATTTACTGGTTCTGATTGCTAAAGTATCACCTAGCACAGTGCTTCTCAAGCTCTTTTAATTAGAAGGCCAACTGATCTTTATGAAAATTGCACAGGCCAGCTTATACCCTGCTGTCTCCATAGTTTTCATTTACAACAAAAGAGAAATTAGATTTAATCTTGAAAGTTCATCTGTTGCTTTTATTAGTCCCCACTTCATTTGCTAGCTTACCTCCATGTAAGCTTCCATGTATGGAAAAATGTAAGGCTTTTTACTAGTGTCGCTTCAGTTATGCTGCTCACTGCCTGACAATTTCTTATAGATCAGCAGTTTAAGAAACACTAACTTACGGCCTTCAGTGATACGAATAAATAATTAGTCACTAGTTCAAATTATTTTGAGATAAACCTGAGAAAGCACAAGAACAAAGGTCTTACACATACCGACAGGGATACAGAAAGAAGTATGACGTGGCTGAATAGTAAGTCGTCTATATAGCCAGCAGCATGAATTCAACATCTTTACTTGGGGCAGGGAGGAATTAGGTGGTGACAAAGTTATGCCAGTTCTCTCCACTTTTTAATAAGAGCTGGGGAGGTTCCTGATCAAAGAAACAGAGTCTTTCCTTGTCCACCTCCATCTCATCAAGCTGGTTCTAGCCCATTCCTTTCAAAAGTGATCCTTTGGATTGGTTTGGAAAGTGTTCTGATCTGGTTTTACTCTACGAATAACACTTTTTTTTTTTTTTAAGATAAAGGGAGTTGAAGTCAAAATCTACCTAAAGTTTTCTGGAGATTCCTGCAGTGTAAATATGAAGCTTCAGAGCATTAGAATATCTCTTCCACTTCCAAGTAATGCAATGCAGTCTTAAAAAATGTATCCAAAGTCTTAAAGTGAAGGTCAGGATAGTTATTCATCTTTGGGATCTCTCTCTTTAACGTCTCTTCAGAGTTACTTTTGAGTTTTAGAGTTTACCAAAAGCACCAGGCTTAACATTGTACACCCAATGAGTTGTGCATTTCAATAAATGCTATAATTTGAAAATAACACCCCACACATTTTTCCTTAAATAAGTCTCTGTGTTCCCTTCTTTTTTCTCTTCTGCCTAATACTTCCCTCAAGACAATTTGTATATTTGAAAATACAGCTTACCTTATCTTGAATTTGACATGTTTTTTATGCTTCTAGGAGGAGAAGCTCTTCAGCTCTACAATACCTGTTCTTTCAGGGACACATTATCCTCCACATTGACAGCACATGAAATTTATTGGAAGCTGCACGTCTCAGAGAATACTGACATGATAAATATGACTGCGCTGCTACCCTCTCTGAAAATGTTGATGTTTTCTTCACCTATAAGCTCTGTTATTTTATGAAAGGTGAGAAGAAGAGGAAAACAGTGTTACTAAATTTTAACCTATTACATTTCCAGAAACTGACTTCTGGTTTCAGGCTTTCCTAAATGAATGAGATTCAGAGTCTAATCTTCCAAATGGCTAATAGCTGGGCTGGGTTTCTGCAGTGAACTCAGTTGACATTAGAAGAAAAAGAAAATTACATTATGCCAGACAAAGTACAGATGCCCTGCCTTTTTCCACAATAGCTCTTGCTTATATAGAAGTTTGAGGTTATGGGGCTATTAAAGGAAATCTTAAGGAGATTGCAGGATATATTATCCTATGTAAAATCTTAAAATATAAAGGAGGAATGAACTGTTCTGATCTTTTTGTTTGCAAGCATATCTGCTACTTGATTGATGTTGCTATAATTCATCTTAAATTGCTACCATTAATTTAATGCATTAGTCATTAATTATTTACAGTTAGCCATAGAAGCATTTGTCATAAATATTAGAAGAAGAGAAGAAAAATGATTCTTACTAATATTCCTGTGTGTTTAATTTTGCCATATAATGCGACCTAAGTCATTAGTCACTGATGTAATTCTTTCTGGAAAGGGCAAAATAATCAGTTATGCAGCTGCCCAACAAAATTATAAAATATGCTTACTTTCTGCTGAGTGACACCAGCTGAAAGTCACAAAAGGAGAGGCGTTCTTCTATCCTGAACTGTTAACTTTTATCAGACTAGAGAAGTTTACTTCAAACGCAGTCCTTATCCCTCTCCTCTGCTTCCCAGGAGAGCTCATAACAACAATCTGCATGGACCTGTACATTAAACAGGCTATCACATTGGCCAGGAGGAGCCAGTTGCTGCGATGTGCAAAGCTCAGGGTCATAGACGGATTGCTGAAGTTGAATGGGACTTCTGGGGATCATCCAGTTGAAGCCACATGCTCCAAGCAGGGTCAGCTAGAGGAGGTTGCTCAGGACTGTGTTCAGTCGGGCTTTGAATGCCTCCAGGCATAAAGACTCCACAACCTCTCTGGGCAAACCATTCCAGTGCTTGACCACGGTCACAGTAAAAAAGATTGTTCTTAGGTTTAAACAGGTTTTGCTGTATTTCAGTTTGTGCCCTTTGCTTCTTGTCCTGTCATTGTATACCACTGGAAAGATTCTGGCTCTGTCTCCTTTACTGCGCCCCATCAGAGGTGTATACATATTGATAAGATTTCCCTGAGCCTTCTCTTCTCCAGGCTTAACAGCCTCAACTCTTTCAGCCTCACATGTCAGATGATCCAATCCCTTTTAATCATCTTCGTAGCCCTCCGCTGGTCTCGCTCCAGTACATCCATGTCTTTCTTGTACTGGGGATCCCAGAACTGGACACAGTACTGAGATGTGGTCTCACCAGGGCTGAGTAGAGGGGAAGGATTATCTTCTTCAACATTCTGACAACACTCCTAATGCAGCACAGGATGGTGTTGGCCTTCTTTCACATTGCTGGCTCATGTTCAGCCTGTTGTCCACAAGGACCCCCAGGCTCTTTTCTACAAAACAGCTTTACTGCTGTTGGACCCCAGCCTGAACTGGATATGACGTTATTCCTCTCTAGGTACAGGCACTTTCCTTTGTTGAACTTCATGAGGTTCCTGTCAGCCCATTTCTCCAACCTGCTGAGGTCCCTGTGAATGGCAGTACAGCCCTCTGGTGTATCAGCCACTTTTCCTAGTTTTGCATCATCTGCAAACTTGTTGAGGGTGCTCTCAGTCCCATCAGCCAGGCCATCTCATCACAGAAGGTATCAGGCTGATTAAGCATGATGTCCATTCAAAAATCCATTCTGACTACTTCTTGTCCTTGGTATGTTTGGTAATGGTTTCCAGGAGGACTTTCTCCATCCCCATCCCAGGGATCAAGGTAAGGCTGACCAGTCTGTAGTTCCCCAGATCCTCCTTCTTGCCATTCTTGAAGTTAAAGGTAATGTTTGCTTTCTTCCAATAATGATGAGTGGCCTTACAATGACATTGGCTAGCTCCCTCAGCACTTGTGGGCGTATCCCGTCAAATTCCATGGTCTAGTGTATGCCCAGGTGGTGTAAATGTTCCCTAACCTGATTCACCCTCACCAAGGATAAGTCTTCCTTGCTCCAGACTTTCTCTCTGGTCTCAGGGGCCTCAGGTTTCCAAAGGCTGGTCTTATCAGTAAAGACCTACACAAAGAAGGTATTGAGTACTGTGGCCTTTTCCATGTGTTTGGTATCAGGGCCACTGTCCCATCCCACAACCTTTCTAGCCTTCCTGTGGCTGCTGATATACCTATAGAAGCCCTTCTTGTTGGCCTTCACCATCCTCACCAGATTCAGCTCCAGAAGGGCTTTTGTGTTCCGAAGCCCATCCTTGCATGCTCAGACAGTGTCTCTGTATTCCTCCAAGGTCACTTGTCCCTGCTTCCGCCTCTTGTATGCTTCCTTTTAAGGTTTAAGTTTTATCAGGAAGTCTTGTTAATCCAGGCAGGCCTCCTCCTGCCTTTGCTTGTTCCTTCTCATTGAGATAAACCGTTCTGGAGCTTGGAGGAGGTGACCCTCGAAAATCAACCAGCTCTCCTGGACCCCGCTCCTCCTCAGGACTATATCCCATGGGATTCTTCCAAGCGGATCCCTGAAGAGGCCAAAGTCTGGTCTCCTGAAGTCTAATGTTGGGATCCTTTTAATTGCCTTGTTTCACCCCCACACAGGATCCTGAACTCCATTATCTCATGGTCACTGCAGCCAGGGCTGCCCCCAACCTTTGCATCCCTGACCATTTCTCCCTTGTTTGTCAGTATGAGGTCCAGCAGAGCATCTCCCTCCCCTCTTTGGTTCCTGAATTATCTGTGTCAGAAAGTTATTATCAGTGCACTCCAGAAATGTCCTGAATTGCTTGTGCTCTGCTGTGTTGCCCTTCCAGCAAGTATCAAGGTGGTTCAAGTCCCCCACAAGGCTTTTACCAGTTGTCTGAAGAAGGCCTCATCTACTACTTCTTCCTGATTCAGCACTACTTCCTCACTGAGAACTCAAAGAACAGGCAATGCCACAAGATCTGTAGCAACCCACCAATACCAAAAACAAATTGCAGTATCACCCAGACATGACAACCCTTTTAAGCGGGATGTTAGTAGGACTTCAGAGAGACGTGTGTGAGGGTTAGTAGTTTCCCATTCCTCTTTGTGTCATCCCTGTCTGCCCCCTAAGAAATCTCTGCTTGCTAACTGATCTGATTTCACTTGGGGCAAGACCTTCACCCTATAATGGGAACCACAGTGCCAGGAAAATTGTGGTGATACTGAAGTCAAGATATCACTCAAAAACACAGAGTGTCCTCCAGGCTGCATTTTCCAGGACTTTCTTGCTAAAGTGATAAAGAAGCAGCACTCAGACCCTCTCCACTTTAATGTTTAGTCCTGTCATAGAGTACAGGACTTATAAACTGCATATTATAGAAAAGAAGGATTAAGAAGGCTTAAATTTCTCTCTTTTTTTTCTCTCTCATTAAAGCAAAAGCATCCACCAGTGAGGATTTCAGGAAAACCCGCAATTGGAAAAATTACAAATGGAATTACCAATTAAAGAGCATTAGAGCAAGTTTGCATTTGGCAATGATGGACTCAACAGCTAAGCTTCTGCCACTCTGTTCTCCACATCTTCAGTGGATTTCTCTCCAGAACTATCACCACCATGCTGACTATTGCTCTTCAGCAGCACAGACTGTCACTTCTAGCTGAGTATCCAAGAAGGTAGATACTGATGTTGAAGAATCATTTATTTCCCTTGAAAACTTTGCTTAGTTATGGTTCATGCAGGTGGCGTATCTTTCAGCTTGTCTCATAGGTCTGGTCCCCACATCAAGACTGGAGTTCCT
Organism: Dromaius novaehollandiae; assembly: GCF_036370855.1. Classification (NCBI taxonomy): domain Eukaryota; kingdom Metazoa; phylum Chordata; class Aves; order Casuariiformes; family Dromaiidae; genus Dromaius; species Dromaius novaehollandiae. The sequence goes on from NC_088098.1 coordinate 152,304,755, forward strand.
GGCCATTGCCCAGGGCTCCTTTCTGCCTCAGGTGCCCAGGAAATGAAGGCATCAGAGGGGAACTGCCTAGTGCTTACCTCAACTTTAGTTTGACTTAGGGTCAGGCATGCCCATAACCAGGAGCTGGGAGTACTTTCAGGTCTGCCAGAATAGATGTGGCCTTACTCACCTTTTGCGCTTTGGTAGCAAGGCATCCTTGTTACTCTGGTGTCAGAACCCACTGACTGTACACAACTACATATACATGACTGTCCACTGCATACCCTTTTCCTCCTCACATCCATGAAAAGCAACTCAGAAATGAGACAAAAATTCCCAAGAGAAACACAAGATTTTTACAACATCCACAAACCTAGTAGGTGCTTTATGTCACATACAGTTTTTATTCTCCTCACAGTGGAAAAAGCAAACCTCAGTGCCAGCACTCCTCTGCTCTACCTTTGGGCAGAGCTGGATGGGGCGCTTTCATCTTTCAGCAAGCAAGTTATGATGAAGCAGGAATGGTAATTTCCTATCTTAAATAAACAAGTAGATGGCTGCCAACAGTGGAAACAAGGTATACAAGTTACAGTCTGCCTGGAGGGATTTAATTTCTCCACAGAACCTTCTCGTTCAGCTTCTGAGCTTTATTGCCAGGTGATTAATCTTCCTGAACACCAGGCCTCTTTTAATAAGTTCTGGAGGTTCGTATCTGGAGCGTGCAGCACTGCTAATTAGTGAATCCACAGAACAACTGACATGCGTGGTTCCTAAATGAATCTGATTTATTAAGTAAGTTTATTAATACATTTTGCTGTTAGATATGCAGAAATGTTATGGGTAAAGCCGTTGGATGCACCTAGGATGAATAATTCATCTTGTAAATAAGCCAATAGAGAGTGGGATATAAATCAAGGCATCTGCTACATGTCAGGTGTGTCTAAAACAAATCTTTGTTGTTTTTTGTTGAAAGCTGTGTGGTCCTTAGTAAGGCTCATCCTCATGTTTGCAGTGATGTCCAGACACTGTGTGATAGAGAAGGAATTAATTGATGCCCAAATGTATTCAATGAAGTAAAAGTTTCTTTGATCAGACAGCTGATTTTTATAGACAGACACAAAGAATAATAATACTTTCTACAGTAAAATATTACTAAACTTTTGCCTAAGTTCATTATGGATGTTCTATCTGAATTACATAGTATCTGTCCATTGATGGATTGAATTTACCCAACTTTTTATGCTAAGAACAGCATAAGGATTTTTCTATGCTAAAAGATATTAGCATAATGCCTCTGACTGAGAAAAGCACAAGCATGAAGAAGAGTGTGGTTTCATGTCACAGACGATCAAAATACTGCAAACAGATTAGACAGGTGAACAGGATAACTAAAGTGCCCAGAATCTGCAAGACACAGCCTTGAGTGCTCACTGATTGTGTTAATAAAATTCACGTATACTACTGAGGAGGAATGTTTGGATCCTTCCTATACAAGTTCCTTCTTACTGGTAATAGTAAAAGAGAAAACAGTTCACCCAGCCACTGGTTCTGTAACTCTTCATCAAGATGAAGACAGAACTGTAAAGAAGTGATACTTTCCAGAATATAACACTGATGATTCTTGAATTAGGTGCTGGTCAAGTTCAAAGTTATGCTCTGACTGTGATGGGGAAAAGATCCTATTTGTAGCAATATAGACTTAGTATATGAGTAATTACATTTTGCTACATGTCCATTGATAGACATGGGTGCAAAACACTAAACAACATCAGTATGAACTCAAGTTATTTAGCGCCTTGAAGATGGGGAGAAGAATGGTTAGAAGCCTCAAAAAGAAGCTCAAAATTTCTTGATTCCTCTGTATTAATATAGTTCATGACTACTGGAAGCTGCAAAAGTTCAGCACACAGAAGCCACAGGCCTGGGGAGTACAAAGAGGAATTCCAGCTCACAGCTAAAGCTAATTCCATCTAAATAACCCTAAGACAAAGACGCCAGCCCAAATGGAGCTACCACCTGCTTTTCTTTTGTTTTCCTAGTTAGAAAAATCCATTCAGGATCTGTAAGTCAAGGGCATAAAGGACCGAGCTTTCTGTCATCAGTGAATGACAGCTATCATTCACAGTGAATGACAAGTTTTATATTAAGGCTATACAACAAAAGCTGCTGTGAAGATTTTTGGAAACACTTTAAGGAGCACCTGAATTCTAACTGTCTTTCGATATTACCATGAGTTTTGCTTTAAACCACAAGGAGCATTCACTGTCTGCTGAAAACTGCCAGGGATGCAGCATTCCACTGAGGAGGCTGTCAGTGTCATTCCTGGCCAAGTGACACAAGGAGATTACAGAACCACATCAAATTTATAAAAAGGCAGCTGTTTTCTTTGACTGTTTTAAACTAATAAGCTTTTCTTGTGCCACTTGGGGAAGAGAGATTCTGAGAAGACCTCATGCTGGCCTGTGCTTTTTGTCACAGCAGCATAACTCCTGCTGTGGTCTTAAGCAGTTTATATCATCAACTTAAGTGTTTTATTATTTGCAGTGCAGAGGCAGAAGAATAAGAAAATCTTCAGGACAAATACAGAAATATTAGCTTTGAGAGGTGCTGGATCCTTGTCACTCTTTTGATAAAAATGAGAAACATAAGCCCTCTGCACCCCCAGGCAAAACGGATTAGATTCATTAGCAGCAAATTGCACTAACCTCCATGCTGGTATTAAGTGGGGATGTGAATAATCTGAAACTTGAATTTCATGTATGATTTAGATATTGCTTTCTGGGAACCTTCTATTCATTCTTACTTATCTGTCAGACCTTGTATAGTTCATCGTTTTCTTTCAATGCAAACAGCTGAAATAGATGTAATACATTCATATATAATTTTATTTAGAAAACAATTGTTTATTATTACAGTCATGATCTGCATTAGAAGCATGAAATAGCATTTATAAATTTTTCTAATTTTGAAACCATGCTCCACGGTGAGAAAGTATTCTAAGAATTACTGGAATAAATAGAAATTAATAAACACTCTAAGGATTACTCTATGGCAGGCTTCAGAAGAAAGCAATAATTCATTAATCCAAGAAGCCACACTGTTGCGTCAGCAGGACTAAGCTGTCCAACAGCTTTCTGCTCCTACAGTTCTCTGGAGTCTCCCAGCACAGATGAGGAGGCTTAGGGAATATTGATGTGCCAAGTTTCTCTCAGAAGGAGCTGATGTTACAGAAAGCTGGGAGGCACCAAAGATCTTTTCCCAGTAGCACTATGCATTAAGAAGTTTTCAGACACAACTCTTCTTTGGGAAGGCATCTCCACTGTGTCTCCAGGCTCGACTTTATTTTCTCTGGTGTCAGCATTTCATTTCCCATACTCCCCAGTTGCTCTGCATGCAGTTGCTGTGATGCTCAACTGAATAGGAATTTCTTGAAGCTAGAACACAGCACACAAGCTTCACTGTGGAACTTTCCTTGAACTCAGCATCATTGGCACTTGTATATAGAAGTCAACTTTCTACTTTTTTAAGAGCACCATGGCATAGGTTGGAGGCAAGATCCAGAGTACAACTTTGAGCTCTAGTAACTTGCTCATTGCAACTCAGAAGATCAAAGTCAGACATCCTGGCACCCTAAATAATTAATGGAGAGAAGTAGGCACAATTCCAAAGGGCAATCCAAAAGTATCCCATGCCCTGAACAGAAAGCCACATAATAATAGTTTATTAAAATTCCCACCACCACCCTAGGTTTAAATACTGTTCATTTGGGATATAGAATGAGGTGCCCTCCCCCAGTGGCAAGTACCTTGAGATGCTTTCAGGGAGGGGTTGTCTTACGTCCTGAACTGAGTCAAACACACATGCTCCCAAGAAGCAGGTCCTCACCATGTGTCTCTACAGTGCTCTGGGTGAGAGGAACATCCATCAGGCCTCTGCAAATGAGCAGACAAGATGATATGAGCCTTCGAGGCTGACAGGAGAAATGCAAATACCTTATTTTGTAGCCTATTAATTAGGACATTAACCTAGAGGGTGGAAAGCCTGGGTTCTGGTATACATGGTGAACAAGTCCCAGAGGTCTTGCCAAGTAATCACAGAATGTCTTGACTGCAACAAATAATCCTGTAGGGCAGGGTAAATTGAAAAGAAATGTTCTGTAGATCTTTACAGAGACACAGTACTGGTAGGAAAGTCATTTGCAGTTCTAAACCACATCTGATCCTCTAAAAATAATTTCAGCTTCACTGATATTGCACTATGGAAAAGTAAACCTGATCGTTAGTGTGCAAATACTATGATCTGCTGTTAATGCAGCATAAAATTACCGCCTCTAGACACTCTTTCCAAAGCTATGTTATGATAGTCTTTACAAACTGGAGTAGCTGTTTGAATTTTGACAAATAATCAGATCTCTATATTACTTTCTTCCTTGCCATGTGAGTTAGGAGAAAGATGGATATCTGGACAGGACCAATTTATTTCACTATCAGGAGGAAAATGTATGATTAGAAAGCAAAAACTGATTTTGTTGTGCCTTCACACACCAGCCTGAAACTCTGGATTAAATTAGACATGCCTGAATATGTCTGTTGCATTCTTTTAGTAAGCAGTATCATGGAGCAATTCAACAGTGCAGGATCTTTTTGCTTAAAAAAGAAAACCCTCATTTTGTAAACTCTCAGTTAAACATTTTATAAAAAAGCACAACACTGCTGAAAGAGATGATGTTCTCTTTGTTTATAAGTAAGTGCAGTGAATAACTACTTCATGGGTAGGCTGCAGAACATGCTTTAAATTACTGCTAAAGAGCTTAGTGAAGCAGTATTTTTCAGAATAAATAAGACATTCTATGAATTTGAAATCACAGAAATACTTTCTTACATTTGTTTCCTCTGCAACCATCATCAATTTTTATCTGTATATTAGATATGTGTAAAGCAGTATCACTCAGGAGACTTTTCTATTTTTTTCTGTCTGGTTTTGCAAAAGCATCTGCATTCCTTAAATCTGCTCTTCTTTCCAATTGCATTCTTCTCTAAGGCAAGAAAATGGCCTATAAAATGTTTTGAAGGTTAATTTTGAACCAGCACCAGAATGGCTTTTAAAAGCAAGCCTGCACTATAAAATCCTGCTTCCAGCTACAATTTGTTGATGTCTAATGGCTATCTGACAATTAGACAGTCTGTACCCGCTTATGAAAGAAAACGGATATACAAAGACCTCTCAATATTTCCATATCCCAACTAGCAATAACTCCAAGTCAAAACGTAGCTTTCCAAACATATGTCAAAAATGGAAAGGACGGGTCGGGGGGCCAATGTTTTGCGTCACCACAGGTTTAGCTAGACAGAATGCATTAAGAATATTTATGAGTTGGAGGAGCAGAGTCGTCCGTAATGCAATTGCAGCTCATTTAATTGAGAAAAGGGAATGAAAAACGCTTACCTCGACATGTCTGCTTAAGCCATCTTCTGATTTACTCCATTTGTATCAATACAGGAAGTCAAAGAAGCAAATTGAATTTATAGACCAGTGGAAGATAAACCAATTTTCTCTGGAGAAACCCACGTAACATAGCTCATATCTAAGCCGCCTCTTCTGTTTTCACATCACTCAGTGTATACAGCATTTTACAAAGCAGTAAACCAATTTAAATGATCCATACATGTCAGCTATTGTACTGCTCAAGCACCGTTCCTGCCGTGGAGCTTTGCTCATTGTATGACTGCGGGAGCTGCACGGACTGCACAATTCACCATTTCAGCCCCCAGCACGGGGTGACGGCCCTGGCACAGGCCTGTGCACCCACCTCAAGTCTCAGTGGCTTCAGCAAGGACCTGCCACGAGGCAGGGCCCTCCTGCTCGCCTCTTTCCCTGCAAGGCAGTCAATGAAGAACGACAGTCTGCTCACTTGCTAAGCAGCGCCTGACTATCAGGACTCACAAAGTGCTCCTTGCCATCACCTAGTACGAACTGATTGACAACACTGTAAAAAGCCTTTTTTTTTTCCCCCTCCAGGTCTTTCTTTTATGGTTAACATAAACACGTGTACCTTTCTGTATTGCTTGCTCTAAGTGGCTTTTTCAATTATGTCAATTAATTCGAAGTGAAAAGCCACAGTATGGAAAAGAAAAAACTGTAATGTAAATAGGCATGTAGTCAAAAACACAGCTGACACAGCAGAAGTTTTTCTGGACTTCATATTTTTCTGACAGAAAATGCCAAACTTATCAGAACTGAAATGTTCTAGGGAATTTGTTGACAAAGTGTTTAATGGACTCTACGATGATTTTCACGGAAATCTGGTTTGTCGCTGGTTCATTTGCCCTCCCCTCTCTCCTCTGTCTCTCTCTCCAATGGCCAACATGGCAGGGAGTCAGGGAGCCAGGAATTAAGTAGCAGGTGACTTCAGAGCCAGAGATTTATCTTCCCTGGGAGCCCATGAAGTGCTCATTTTGCTTTTGAAACAGTTTTTGAAACACTTTCTTCCACAATGGGCCATGATGGGAATCTCACCCAGGATCTTCACACTCACAGCAGTTTCCTCACTTCTGAGCTAAATGCTGAGCATTTTTGGCAGCATACTTCTTATATAGGAACTCATTCTCTGAGTGGTTCACAAACACATTTTTCTGGCAAACAGGTGAATGCTGGGAGCCCAAATTCCTCAGGTGCACCCCTCAGTCCAAGGGCAAGGAGGGGCTGGGACAGCAGAATACAAACATTTTGGAAAGGGCAAGAAACCACTTATCTCTGCAAGGGAGGTGCTGCTGTCTTTGCTATATCCTTCCTGAAGCACATGCTGTTTAGGTGACTGCAGAGGTCCTGCGCAGGTATAAAAGAGGCTTGAGGATGGCAAATGAGAGTTAATCTTCATTTTATGTTTCTCTCTCAGCAGAACACTAAGTATATACAGCACAGAAAGACAAATGGTGATCAGGATTTCTTCCATCGCCAATGGGTTGTTTCACTACCGACGGCTTCTTGCCAGGGAAGTAGTGAGTGAAGCCCATGGTGAGGCATCTTATTCTTTTTGACTTCATCCTTAGCAGGACCGGCTGCCTCCCGTCAGTTGACCCTTTGCAGCTTAGAAGGAAACATCCCCCAGTCTCTGGTATTCCTTGAATATGCTGGGGTTTGTCGACACTTCAAAAAGGGTGCTGCCTTCATAGAAGCTATGGGCTGCATATGAGTTTCACTGCACCTCCATCAAAACTGTGGATGAGCTTACCAGAAGGTATGAATACCCAGCCACAGCAAAAGGGGCATGTTCCTGATTACAAACTGAAAAACAAAATTACCCCAAATAAGAAAATTCACGTATAATATATCTGCTATAACATGGCAGGTGAGTTGTATGGCCCTTCCAGGTCAGAGACCTGGTTCACTGAAACTCCTTTCTCAGCCCAGGCACCAAGTTTCGCTTCCCAAAGAAACCAGGATGTTGAGGGAGAGTGACTATGTGTGGGGGACACAAGGGGACAGGAGAACGATGTTTTGCATGTGCATCTCACACCAGCATTCCCATGTTCCCAAGAGTATCTCTGCTCTTAGACAATCTCAGAATAAATCCCTCCCATACGCAAAGATGAACCTTGGAGCTTCTTCCTCCTGTACTTCTTCTCTCAGTAAGTCTATTGAAACCTATGTATAACATATTCAGATTTTGCATGGCAAAATATCTCTTTGTCCAATGGCAGCACTTTGTGTCCTGTTTTACCAGAATTTTGTGGAGATTATATATAATATAAATGGATAGAGGCAGTTTTAGGGGATTGTTATGTCACAGGGTCCCAGACATTCCTTGCTTCAGCTTTGCCAGTGAGGTGCCAATGCTACATCCTTGACCTATTAATGCGTTTGTTGACGGCCAGTGCAGAAAATTCTAACCCCCTCAATGACTAATAACCTGTGAATACACAAGAGAAACTGAGATTAGGTAGTTCAGAAAATTTATCTTTAAACAGACTAGCAAAAGTGTCAAGCATGAGAAAAATAGCCTTTAAGCTGGCTACTCAGAGAATGATTTTTTAAAATATCAGGTCAGATCTTCAACTAGTATAAGTCACTCCTGAAGAAAACAAAGCTATGCTGATTTATGCCAGCTAAAGATCTGTCTCAGTATACCTGCCAATAAACATTCTGATTTATTTTTCAATTAAGTTTCAATGTGAATGTCTTTGACAGATGTTTTTATTTGTATCTGCTCTGCATTCTGAATACATCTGCTATTATCCAAAGCAGAAATACAGTCTTGTAACCTTATCTGGTTATTGCTATCCAAATTTCTGGTATCAAACACTAGACAGCAAATATTCCATACAAGATCCAAATTGCCTTTTTTAATCAGTGGTAAATGTTTCAAGATAGCTCCAGGTTTTTTAGCTACTTGACTGATGCCATATTCCTATCACTAGTGGCAGCCATAATACAAGTCAGTGGCACAGTTGTGATTTGTGCCTCATGTCAATTAAGAGCTGTAATTAGTTTTGGATTCGAGAGAAGGCTTTTTTGGATGGATGTTGTTCAAATAGATAGTATCAATTTAGTATGTGCAGGACATTGTCATCATGTCTTCCACAGCTTAGAAAGTCCAGTTAAAGATAGGAATAGTAGCATGTTCTCCCAAAATTTGCTTGCTAGAACATGGTTATGGTGGGAAAAGACATTGCTTAGTAGCACTAGTATATCAATAAGAACATTACATTGTTATTTTAAACCTTTTATTTCCCAGAGCTTGTTTTCAAAAATCCAGAAGTGCTGTTCCTTTTCTTTCCTTCCCATGATTCTCTCCTTCTGGACAATACAGGAGTTTGAACTCATCCTTTGAGTCCCACGAGGTCATAGAATATCAAATGAGCTAGAAGACATTTAGCATAAAGCCAACAGTCATAGCCCTACTAAGAGAGATGGTAACTAAAGTTAGCCTTGATGGTCTGCAGATGTGGACGTGCAGTTTCTGATTGTGTCAGGGTATGGGCAGAGTTCATTCATTCCCTTCTGCTTGAAGAAGACCACATAAAAACATTGCATGGCAAATATACTCTCAGTTCTCCCCACAAAAGACTAAAGTCAAGTTCACAGTAGGAAAATAAAGGCTCTGCATCAAATACAGACTACTGGGGAATTTATCTCTGATTTATAGAAACTGTGAGAATTAGAAACTCTTTGTTTGAACTTTCCCCTAGCTGTCAGCTATGTTTTGGATGTCCAGGTTTTACTACTTTTACTGAAAACAGAGTCTTGTCTGCTGTATCTTCCCACACACGTTGGTACAAAATGTCTCAAAGCAGACTCTTGGCTGAAATATTACACTACTGAAAAGTAATGGGCCTAGACAATAGTCTACCTCCTATTGAAGTAAATACTTCGTTGGCTGGGAAGGTCATCTTGATGACAAGATCATTTGACAGGCGTCTGTTATAAACAAAACAAAGACAATCATGTAATGGCTTCAGGGACTTGAAAACTTTTACAAGGGGTGGGGCTCTTCACCCTTTTTCTGGCTTTTTTTCACAGAAAAGGGAAATGAGACAGGAAGAACAAGCAGAGGAGTGCACTGGAGCTCAAACATTAAAAGGATGACTGAGGAACTGGGCTAGACCCTTGTGTTTCAGGTCTCAGGAGGAGACGCTAAACAAGGGCACCAGCCTGATTCCCTAAGGACAGTCTGGTGAGTTAATACAGGTCATTTATCCAAGGTCATCACTAAGTGAGACTGACCTCAGCATCTTTGCAGATGTAGTGTATACCTCCTAACTGGGATTCAGCTGACCTTTGGATATCAGATGGCACTCTGTTTTAGAGTGAGATGAACTGCAATTTATAAAAACTTCTTTTCTCCCTTTTATAAAGGGAGCATGTGGTAACTGATTCAGATGCAGATCACATGTTGTGGATGTCTGCAGTTAGCCAGGGTACATCCACGCCATAGTACCTAGCACTTCAGTATACATCTGCAAACACAGTAAAATTTTTTTTTTCTTCCCAAGTGAAGACAAGGTCTTTCTTTTCTTTGTGTAACTCAGAAGACTTTCACTAAAATCAGTATATAGGTATGCTTATATGCAATTCTCTGTGTATTCATTTATCATTTTTTTCTATATTTTCCCTTTGCCAAAAATCAGGCATGCAAGAGGATTATTTCCCTATTGGAAGGAACACCTTTAGAAAATTCTGAGTGGATAACTGGATGCCACGTCCTTGCCCCAGTGAAATTTTCTCTTCTTCCTCCATGCCATAATGACCCACAGGAATCCTGGACAGCACAGGTTTGATCTACAATGGCTACACCTTAGCAAATGTATATTTGCACACTGGATTCTAGTCTTTTTACTGAAGAACAACAAATTTCAAAGGACGCACAATAATTGTTACTGCTCTGTGTTTAGTTACACAGTAAGAATGACTCAAACACTGAGTTTTGCCATCACCAAAACATAAGCTCTCAAATGGCAAAAAGTGCTAATGCACATGGCTTTCCTGAGTTCATGATTAATGTTGAAGCAGAAGGGCTCTGGGCTGATTTAAATAGGTCCCTCTTTTTTTTTTTTTTTTTTTTTTTTTTTTTTTTTTTTTGAGGGGGTAGTAACATAGTTATATAAAGTTTTAATTCAATAGCTAGAGCCACCAAACTCAGCAAGCGAAATAAGATGTGACGTGTAGAAGTTGCAGAAGAAGGATGTAAAATCCATTAAGGGTTTAGCTGTATCATTTGTAAGGACAACATAGCCTGAAAGAAAATTGTGTGTGTTTTAGGAGTGTGAGTCCAGAAGCTAGACTTATTCAGAAATAATAAATAAGCAAATGTAATCTATTGTTTGTGATAGGTAACAAACTGACAGCCTTGACAATTGGAGTTACTTTTCCCTAAACCATGGACAGCACGGAAACCAACAACAACAAACCATTTCCTACTTCACATTGAACTGTCCACAGCTCTAATAAGAAAAGTTCACATTCTAACACTGAGAGCATGACTGTCTCCATGTTCCTTCCTTGATAACTAGATGACCATCAACAAATAATCAAGCTCACTAAAACAAAATAATAATCTCTCCACACACTGTCCTGTGACACAAATATGACCTTCAGTTAGCTTAATTTTCCTTAAAGATTTCCAGTCAGTATTTGGACTTACCATTTGTGACATTCAGAATTAGCAGGGACAAATATCGACATAGCTCCCATGTCACTCACAGAGAAGAATGAGGCATTATGTACTTCAACCTTCTTTCATGGCACAATCATCTTATTGTTGCAGATCCTGTAGCCATTCCACCTTCAGGGTCTCCTTCTCTTAGAACTGCCTTTGCAAGTAGACCTGGCAATCTTTTGTCCTTCGCACTTTGTCTTCTATGACATTTTTCATGAAACTAATGTTCTGGGTTGTCCTCTTATGCTTTGGAGTTTTCCGTGTTGGTTAACAGTACCACATCTCTCTTTCCACATACTTCTTTGTAAGAAGTCTTGGCTATGGCCAGCTAACGTTTTCTTCTTGAAATTGTTTAAAGGCAGAAGGAAGGCTCTGTACCAGGAAAAAGAACAGAGCATGACAGTAGATTTGTAAAGAAATATCTTGTTCCCTAAAGCAGCCCCCTAGAAAAGAGAAATAAGCTCCTTCCCCTCACAAGTCTTCTAGAAACACCAGGAACAAGTGAGCTAGACATGCCTGGCCTCATTCTATGGAACAATCAAGGCAGGGTTCCTGGGCTCTGAGAGGACATGGTCATAGAGCAGATATACAAACAAACATCCAAATTTTGAACTGTTTTAAACCAGTTTCTTTAAAAAACTTCTCAGTTTGTCTTGTGCCTGCTTCAAAATACCACGTATTCTTACAGGCAGCTTTTGTCACATGAACTGAGATGGCAAATTAAATTAAAACCTCACCACCATGCTGTCCTACAGCCACCTGTAACTTGCTGCCACCGCAGAGTCTTCCCACTGCCTATATCCTGATGTATCTACTGTTAGCAAATTCTCATTTGTTAGTAGCTTCTGGCTTTTGTTGATTTTTGGATCATACTTATAAGCATTCTCAAGAATTCTGATACAACTGCCAGTCTGAAGTTTTGTTTTCCTTTCTATTTTGGTTATACAAGGACACTTCATATGTTTGGCTCATTTACTTTATGTTGTCTGGGAAGTGAAGGCAGAAGCTTTGCTCCTAGATGTAGTTTGCATGGAGCTGATAGCAACAATTCATCAGGTTCTTGGATCTTAAAATATAAAAATCTGGGCCCCACTTTAGTTTCCAAATCAAGTAAATCTCCAAAGCTACAATCAGGCAGCATTTTCTGAAAAAAGTTCCTATTAGCTAATGTATTATAATTATCACGGTTTCATTGTACTATGTGGACTTTAAGCAGGCCTATAGGCATAACAGATGATTTTCATAAGAAAATCATTGCTGTAAGGTCACCTAAGACAGTAAGATGTACGGTCGCATACGTACGTCTTCCCCCTTTGCTGTCAGGCCTCAAAGATTATTTTGAAGAAAGTTTGGGATTTCTCATTTGTAAAATATTTTAGGATGCCAATTAAAAATGATTCGCGTTATGAACATTTAAAGTGATATTTGTTGGTTTATCAATCTTTTAATACTACTTTTGTATTTTAAATAAGCAACCTGTCCCTACAAGCAAGTCTGAAAACAATTCAGAGTATTCAAACTTCCAGCCAAAACATTAATCATATAAGAAACTATAGATGAATTCCTCTCGCAGGTGGAGTTAGTGGGAGTTTTGTCATTGACTTTGATTGAGATACAGTTTAACTCTGCAGGTCAGCTTCTTCAGTACTTCCTTAGTTGAAAGTCTCACTTCTTTCTTTTTGATTATTTTCTGAAGAAAAGTTATGTTTGCTCTGTCTACCTTGTATTCAGCTAAATTTTATTTGCTTTTGGAGGCTAAAGTGTTAACTACAGCTTTGCAACACTTAGCTCAATTTCTGGTTCTGTCCTACATGATTTGAACAGGCTGCTTAGATCCAAATCCAACCAACAGCTCTGGATCTGAACTAATGGCATAACAGGAATTTGGACATGTACATCCAGAACTGCAGTCTGGAAACCTCTGCCAGTCATAGTTAGAAACTGCCCAATTGTGAAGATGTCAAAACTTCATAAATAATTTTAACTGGTACCTTAGAGGTGCCTAATTTCTGAAGCCGCACCTTCAGAGATGGTCAGGACTAACGTCGTCTTAGCAGATTAATACAGATCTCAGGCCTAGGTTCAGCCAAGACCCAGCTCAGAAGCATTCCCTCACTTATCGCCTGTCAGGCTGCCAGTTCAAAAAAATGCCTAATACATACTGGCAGGTTCTGATTTTTCAGGAGTTCAGTGGAGTTGAGGCCACTTTCTCCTCAAAAATGGTCATGGTTTCTCTAAAAACACATTTTTTTCTTGCTTGCTTGATTTTTTTTTTTTTGATACAGCTCACTCATTAGAGCCTAAGGCTTGTGGGACCTGCATTCGAACCTCCATCTAATGCGATTCAAAAACACCTGCCAGCAGGGTTACTAGCAACAAGGGTTTTATGTTGAAGCTGTGCCTCTGTGAAGCAATAAGTCAGGAAAGCTGTGGCCAGGCCCCAGTTCTATACCTAGCTAGGGTTGTGCTAGGGGGGGAGTCCTGGGCTGCAGTCGTTCCCCAACAGCTGTATCACGATTTTACACTTTATAGCCATCTGCTAAAATACATGAACAATGTTTGGAGCGAGGGCTGGACTCCAGCTTTTGACTGACTTGTAGTACTAACCTCCATACTACAGAGTGATTTGTTCCTTCTCACCTCATGCTGCCCTCAGTTAACTACTGAAGTACAGTGGGTCCATTTCTACAAATTGAGTGGAGAATATCTGTGTGCAGAATAACCACCTCACCATGGATATAGCACTTTTGTCAAGTCATTTTCACTTTCTACTGGGCTCAGATGTGTTTGCAAGCAAGGCTTTGGTTCTGGCGCACATATTCTAACAAACCCCAGAAAATTTATGGGATTCCACTATAAACTGAGGACTATAATGGTGAATGTTATGTATTAGGACACAAGCTAGTTTTATTTTCCCTGGGTTTCTTTTGACCCACTTTTGTGTCAGGTGTTTGAGTTAATGCCAGAAACAGGACGTAGTACAGATTCTTCTGACATTGCAAAGGCCCACAGAGTTCAGCCGGACTCTGCAGTCAGCATCGGACTGAGAGCCGGGGTTTGTGCTGGGGTTCAAGTTTGTCGTCTGAGCTGCAAGATGTACATGGCAACAACTAAATTGAGTATGCTGGGTTTTAACAAATCTGTAATTATTTTCAAGTGCCATTGTTAATTGCACTTTCTCTTTATAAACATCACAGCAGGAAACCTTAATGCTGTAATCAATAGTCATTGCCAATGCTGTTTTATTCATGATTTGCTTACTGACAGAAGAAAAAAGAAAAATGAGGCTGTTTGCAAGTTACTGCATTCTCTATTTTTTTTCTCTATGGGGACACAAATGTACCATTTGGAAACAGCCAGTTACAAAATTCACTGTTTAAATCATTTATGCTTTAATGTTTCACCTGTTGCTTTATTGTATTTCAAGAAAACAATACGAAAAACAAATCTGTAGCTAATCCATTCAAACTTGAAAGAAGCTGGAAGTAATATATGTAGGGCCCTCACCCATGTTTTGTAAGGCCTTTGTGTCATACAATTAGAAAATCTAAATCTGTGGTTTAGAGATTTTTTCTAATAAACCACCTACTCATAAAGTAAAATCAAATCTAATTCTTAATTTTTTTATTTATTTCATGAAAACTGGAATAGGAATTTATCTGATCTTGCAGTTGATTCTTAAGTTCAGGCTATAATCTGGAATTACATTTATTTATCTTATTTGGAAGTTTACTTACAAGGAAACAAACTGAACTTTCAGGAAATGGTGTGATAGTTCTTTGTGAGGGCAAAAGTAAAAGTAATGAATTTTGGAGATGCAGGTTAACAGACCATAATTAGTTATTGTAATAGGATTGATTGCCACTAGAAAAGCAATTTTGTGGCTAGAACATTTGCCTGGGATATGACAATTGGCTGCTATAGACATGAAGCTGGTGTCACATTACATAATAAGTAATAGGAAAAGATGAGATCTCTAAGAAAATGAAGATCTATTTTCATGTTCCTGTTCCTACCAACCAGAAATATGTGAAGATAAAGACACAAAATGTCTGTTGTCCAATTTGTAAACATAACTCTTTCTATGTTTAATGATATCTACATTTTCTTGTTAATATTTTTATGATACAATATAGCTCTTAAATCAAAAACAAATTTATTCTACCCTCATAATGCTTTTGTGTTCATTATGCTTACCTAGGCACTTGCAATAATGTAAGCAAAAGTTAAGTTTTACTTGAGTGAGTCACCTTGTTGAAAGTAGAAGGACTGCTCAACTGGGCAGACTTAGGGTGTTCTTTCAGTGTTTTCAGGTTCATGGTCTTGATTTGAAATAAAGTTATAATATCCAAGAATTGTTTTGCTCAGTACATGTGATCGCCACACATTTCAGCCATCTTTCTGAGAGATCCCCCCTATTCTCTCTCAAATTAAGCCAAAATAAATATTGATATCCTGTACACAGTTGCTAATTACTAGAAATAAAGCTACTGTCATTACAGAAAATGTATTTAATAAATGAATGCCATCTTATTTTGCATGCCCATTCTTTTCTATTTGTGCATTGCATGTGATATTCTTCCAAGTTAAGCCCTCTGTATGTTATTTAATACATTAACCTTTCAAAAAGCCAAAGACTCAACAATGAAAAACAAAAGAAGAGAGAGAAAGCAATCCTGATGAAAGGAAGTTGTTAATCGCATAAGTAGACATTTTTCTTTTCTGTTTTACTGAGCCAAATCAGTTCTTAAAGCTATCCAGATGCTGTAGTTTCAGAGGAGCACAGTAGAAAACACAAAATTACTCTAATTGTCCCAGAGTGATTAAATTTAGAAGAGGTGGTGTATGCATCCATCCAATGATTTTTTTTTTAAACACTAGCAGGTCGAACTCTCAAGCATACCAAGCTGAGTTTGTGTATTCTTGCTTTTCTTTAAGTAACTGCAGCACAGTTATAAATTCAATCTAGTTATACTTTCTGCTTGGTAGCATGCCAAAAGGTCTTCTATGCATCCATACTGTAACATTTCCATTTCCTTTTGTTCTGCCTCACTAACTTCAAACTCTAGGTACGCACACAACAGCAGATGCATAAAACTAAACCCTCTACAGAAAAACTTCTGTCTCCAAGGTAAAAAAAGAACAGATTGATGGGGTCAGTATTAAACTAGCTCCCTCTAATGAGTTGAAGACTCCCATCTGTTTCGCATACTAATGTGGCTGAAGCCTGCAAGGAGGAAAAAAAAAAAAGATCAATACAAATTTATGGGCTCTTCATAAGCATTAAATTAACAGCAAGAGAAATGCAGGGTTGTGTGGAAGGGATGCTCATGATCCTCCTCTGAGGCTTATAAAGCTAACTGAGCACAAAATGATATAATTACGGTGTTAAATAAGACTTCTAGGCTAAAGTTCCTAGAGGAAAAAAATGCTTGCTACAGCCTTGATGATCAAAGAAGCTTTTCCAACAGGAAGTCTGCACCATCAGCCTACCTGCTGCAGTTCAGCCACCCACTCACTGTCTTCCTCTTTCTGTCCTTCCAGTTTCCCATATTAATCCTCTGTGTTTCCAGCTCTCTCATTTGACCCTTATCCATATGTTTACTCAGATCTCTGTTTTACTGATATTCACTGTTCCAACAGAAAACCATTCACTGGAGTTGGTCTCCACCCAGCACTACGCCTTCTCTGTATTCACTTTAGCTAAACTCCTTCTCTTGGCCATCCCTTGCTCCCCTTCAGTGTCAGCCGTTTGCTTCCTCATGATTCCCCATCAACTGGCACAGCCAATTCCCTTTTTTTTCCCCTCTGCTCTTTTCTCCCTCTATGTCAGTACCGTGGTTGACTCTCTTCATGCTTCATTAGCCACAATTGTCAGTTTTTTTGTCCCCACCTCCACCCTGTTAGGCCCTACTTGCCAAACCCAACAAACATGTCTCTAGCGCCTGCTTGTATGCTACACCATCTGGTAGAAATCCCAGACCTCTGCCACAAATTCAGCTGTGCCATCTACATAGCTAAACGAATCTATGCCACCAGTTTTACTGAAGCTGGATCAACATTTTCAGTGGTACAGTTCTCTACCTTTGGACTCATCCTCAGGTCCTCCCCTTCTCTTCCAGATACTTCCCTCTTCATAGACAATGTCCTCAGTTTCTCCCACCTGACCTCCCTTGAGCCACCCCCATCCCACCTCTGACTCTTCTCTCTGATTTCTCACTCATCTCTGCTTCCTACTACTTATACTTTAAACATATCTCAGCCTTTCCCACCACAAACTCACCTCTCCATTAAGTCTACAGGCTTGTCCCTTTCCCATTCCCTTTTTCCTCTTCATATCTATACTCAGTGGTGACAGTCTATAATAACCATCTTAGAGTTTTTCTCCTCTCTCCAGCCTGACTGCTCCCAATGGCTTTGCAGTGAGCTCACTATCACCAGTGTCTAGGAGGGGAGGTTTCCCTCTGGAATCAGGATCCATCTCCATCCTCCCTCATCCCTTCAGATGCCTGCAGCACGGTCTGTCACGTACTCCTTTCTCGCTTGCCTCTCTTCCTTCCCTTGCAATTAATTTTTCAGTGAGTTCCTAAGATGTTCCTCTTTAGCTTTTTATAAGAGTACCATAAGCTTTGGCCATCTTCTTTTTCTTCCTCTTCAACTTCTCTCACAATAACTTCATTCACAAACACAAACTCAACTGCAGACTCACTGCAGATGACCAACTTTTGCACAATAGCTTTTTCTGTGCATCCCCAGTGCTAAAATTCCTGTGCAGATTGTCACATCACTGCTTATTGGAACAACTTTTTCTTCTGGTCTTGACTATTGCCCAGTTCAGTGTCTGTATACCCCTCTGCTGACTTGCCCATTTTTGTCACATGAGATATAGGACAGCAGTCTTTCAAAGATCTTTGAGGTCAGCATCACCCAGTCTTAACTAAAACACCTTGTTTTAGAGAATGAGAGAGCTTAACAGTATAGATTCAAGTATTGCCTTGCCAGTTGGCCTCAGTGCAGAGAACAGCCTCAAGCACATCCTGTTTGTTAGTACACAGACAGCGTAAGCACCTTTAAGTTGGCAACCTGAATACCCTCCACTACATGCCTCAAATCTGTAGTCAACCAAACATCTATGCTTGTTCATTATTATTTTTCTCATTACTAGTCAAAAGGATGACTTCTGTAAATTCCTATACCTTTGCACAATTGGTGGCTGTAGTCATTATTGGTATACAGAATCAAAGGTCTTCCATTTTCTCCTCTTAGCCTTTTGTCCCCTTTTGCACAGAGGCTTGTAAAATCCTAATGATTTACTTTCTTTATCAGCTATTAAGTGACTGACAGAAGGAAGTGATACTTCCTTCTGTACTACAGACTCCAGATAACATGTATTGAATCTATTAATATGCAGAGTAAAAAATTAACAAGCAAACACAGAAAAGATTCAATTCCTGCTGCAGCAAACCAAAATGTAAGCAGGGAGCCATGCTGGCCCAGACCCCCCAAAATTCCAGTCTTTGCTGTTTGCTATTTTATCCAAGCCTGGGAGCTAACTGTCTACCCAAATTTGTGGTTGTCTTAGCCACCAGCTACAAAGCCATGTTTCTTTTTGTGCTTTCTTGTTCACCTAGTAGATCTTGCAGGGTGGGGTTGCAAAATTGAGTGTTTCCAATAGGTAGGGAGTGGAAAATGCCACTGTATAACTTAATCTTACAGTTAGAGCTTCTCCTGGAGACAGGAGATGTAGGTCTGCACTTTCTCAGGCTCAAAAAGGCTTTGCTCAAAAGGCAGTTCTCCATTTTCCTGGCAAATTATGAAGTAAGGGAAGTTGGGAAGTTAATTAAAAGTGGGAAGTTAATTAAAAAGGAACACCCCAACTATTTCTTGCTTCTATTTTTAAAAAAGTGGTGTCCATGACTGCATTTTACAAAGAGTCTGATCCTCTGGGTATTTGTAATAAAAACATCTATCAGAACAGGCCCTTTGGAGGAACATGGGCAGAAGAATGACTCTTTTCCAATTCCCAGCTGGTCTCCTATGAAATCTGTGTGCTGCTGTGCCCAGACTGTCCTGGAGATGCGCAGAAGGAGCATTCTCAGGCAACACAGCAGCAGTAGCAGCTCACAACACCCCACAGCAGGTAGCTGAACAGGCTGTTCAGGATTTAAATGCCATTTCAGTCTCACTCTGCTCAGCAAACAATTATGCTGCACTGCAATAGCCTTCCCTGACTATGAGTTAAGACTTTATGGATATAGCCTCAAGTATCACTCCTAGCTATCGAGGGTATAATTGTAGTTTTAAATATTAATATATTTAATTTGAGTGTTTTCAGGAGTCAGTATTTGTCTCATTTTACAGAACTCTACCTACATAAAGCACAACACTGAAGACTACATCCCATGTTCAGTTACAGCAAGAAAATCTTGTGAAACACCATGGCTTTTCAGAGAGTATATAAGTTTAGAGAGTGGTTTTATTTTCTGTTCCACAATAAGTTTTTGTAAATGCTTTCAACCTTTATTCTAGTTTAATGACATCCATTAATGGCATTTGAGGCTGAAGATCAACATATAGATTACCATTAGCCCTCCAAAAGTGAGCATCTTCTTATTCAAGAATGTGAGAATGGTGACATATAAAACCAGTATAGATTATTATAATTCAATAATAGGAATTTATTATATTATTGACAATATTTGGATTTACATTTTTAACATAGATAACTGGCCTCAACTTTAGCTTGAAATTTGGCAACTAAAAACAAAACAAGAAAGTTTTAACTATTCTGCCAGTCTGGAGGTGAAAGAAGGCAGCTTCTCTAAACTTGGAACAAAGCAGTGCTTATTTGCCTTTTATTGCAGTTCAGTCTGTTCTTAAAGCTGGGTCTGCCTTTAGCACTAATATCTTTGGCTTAATTTGTAATAAGACTTTTTTAAGGAAGTTCTCAGGCTTTCACTGGAATTAATTCCCCCCTCCCTTACTTGTTTTGTGAGAAAGTGTTAGGAAGAATCATCCATTCTTCCAGAGTTTCAGACTGCAGAAAAAACATGTATATGACTCCACTGAGAGTCCTAAAGTCAGCTCCAACACTAATTTACAGTAACTGTGAAGAACTTAGAGGGTGAATTCATGGAGAGGGTGGAATGAGCCACTTTAAAACTCTAAAAACATCAGGAAAAACACCACTGGTAAACCCTATTGTTGGAGGTCTTTCATCCTTTCAGATGCCCTACACATACAAGGATCAGCCTGGCTAAAAGTTACTAGCACTTGCATGAGAAGAAACTTTTTCAACATTTCCCAGGTGCACACAAATGTGCTATAATTATATACAGCCTAATGCTTTTCTGATGGTAAAATGTAATGAATGAATGAGTACTGGTGACTAGGGACAGAGAGGAGAGTGGAAAGTTTTGCACTGCTTTCCATATGTTGTTATGAGTCATTATATGTGTCAGTATTTCCACTACAAATAATGACTCAGAGCCAAAGGAGATAACTGTAATGCAGAACATCAAAATCAAATTACAAGGTGTACATAATTTGTTTCTGGATATGGACATAATTGCTATGTCCTGCTTTACTGGGAAGCTCTTTGAATCAAGGCATTCAGACTCTGTAATAGAGTATATCTGTAACCTTGAGCATGTCTTGATGTTCCCCCTCACCAGTGATGGACACCGACTTTCACTCCGTTATGGAAAAAAAAGCTCTCGTAAGTCTTCTATCACTCAGGAGTGATAGAAAAATACCCTTACTAGCGTGCATGCTGAATGACATTTCAGAGACTGTTCCCAAACTACTAGATTTTGCATATGAATTCTATTGCAATTTGGGATCCTGCTCCTGATAAGCATAAGAGTTGGACATTATTTTCTGAATATGAATGACTTTGGAACTACTGTCAGTCTTTCCTGACAATTCTTCCACATTAATTCTGATAAGGCTGTTCCCATAGCTGAGATCCTAGGTCTCTGGTCCAGTTCAGATCTTCTCAGCAGGGCCCGACTCAGAGCTAAGGCTACTGATTCAGGTTAGCAGGCTGCACAGTAACTCAGTGCTGCATCCAAGAAGCTTCTTCCTAAAAGCACCACAGCTCTTTCCAGCCTGAGTTAAAGGCCTTCCTCCTTCCAGGAAAACTTCTTTACGTGCATGCACCTATGCATGCATAGGGTATGCACGCATATCCTCCACGTATTCTTAGGTTTTAGGAATGTCCAACTCCTTGTGTTGGGTCTTGTCACCTGACCACAATTACTGAATAATACCAAAGTTATGAGGTGCTGAGCAAGCATACCAGCTTTGGGCATACTGCACAAACTGGCCCAGCCCTTTGCTACCTGGTCCCCCTAGGCCTCTCCCTGTCCCTCCTCTCTACACCGTCTTTTCACTGTGGTTTCCTCCTTTGCCCCTTTCCTGCCTCAAGCGGCAGCAATCTTCCTTCTCCATGGAAACAATCAGAGCAGAGCTGATGAACAAACAGGGTCATATGGGAAACATATGGGTGGGTGAGGGGTAGCTGTGCTGATGCAGCAGGTCCCATTCTTCAGACTACTGATGGAGATGGATGAAGTCATACTGTCACTCTGCTCCACTGTAGGGACATAGTTCCCATCAGCAACTTCACTCGCCCTATGTCCTCTCCCACCATCCAAATGAAATAGAGGAGAATCAGGGACTTAAAAAGGGGAGAGGTGCCTGTACCTACCCACACCCTCTGAAACTATGGATTCCTTGGCTAAAAGGTCTAATAATACCAAAATAGTAGCCACTGTTGTGATAATATCATGTTCAGCACAGTCAGTCATGCTGTGCACAGTCATGTATCCATCTTCACTAACCCAAGAGTTTCTTAAAGATTTATCAGTCTTTGAGCCATAAGGAACTATTAATCTTTTAGTCTCACCCTTGGAAGTAATGTCACCTGTTATTTTCTGCATTAGCTCTGTAACTTGGACTGAATCTGAATCAAGTATTCAGAATCACATCCAGCCAGGATTTTTAAACTTATGGCAATGAGAACACATTGCATATATTTTGAATTGCTCTAGAAGATTGGTTATATTCACCATTTAAAATATCTGCACGTTGTTTAAAATCTTGATTGGCCTAGCAGAAATCCCAGACCTGAGATCCTGTTATATTTTCTGTTGGTGGATTACAGAGCTGCTGACTTTCTAAAGCTTTTTGTGTGTGTAGGTATCTGTATGCAATGAGGAAATCACATGTGAAACTTGAGTAACTTAAATTCATTGCGTTCAGGTTTATCCCTGTTTTCCAGATGCAGCTTAGACTCTTTTAAAATCTTTTCACTTTTTCAGCAGACTTCTTGAAATGGAGACTCCAGAACCAAAGTGTTTCAGAGACAACCTTGCTAGGAGTTACACAGAAGGCACTGCTACTTTAGCTAAGAGTCTCAATGAAAATGCCTATCCTGCTAGTTATATACTTTCCTCCTAAGGTCTTTTTTGATGTCACGACATTACACAGTACTATTTCATAAGTGTGATCCACATTCTTTGTTTCAAAATCCAGAGTCTTGCACGCAGCTGCCTTCAAAAGCCTGTGGCTCAGATCAAAATAATCTGGCTTACTCTCTAATTAACCTGTCCCTGTCTTTATTTACCCAGTAGCTTGGGGTCATCTGCACATTTTTCAAGCAATGTTATTGTATTTTCTCCTGGTTGCTTGATATAGTTATTGAACTGCATTGAATAATATCTGCAGAGAATTCCTGCCTTAATTACAGTATAAGCAGTGCATGTTTACATAGGTTTTTGTGGCTCTCTTGACTTTCAGAGGGGAATCTCTTGGAGACTAAGAATGGCAGGTGAACTAGGCTGCAGAGTTGCTCTTTCCTGTGCAAGAGATTACATCACAGTTTTACAGTCAGAGTATTGTATAAGAATAACTTTAATTTACTCACCATATATGTGGTACTGGTACTGGGCACTGGATCTTAGTCAAAGGAAAAAACATGGAAATAACTGTACCGGACTTTTCACTTTTATCATAATGAATACCTTTTCTAGTTAATCTTGCCAGGTGTCTTACCTTGATCCCAAATTGCAATAGAATTCGTATGCAAAATCTGGTAGTTTGGGAGAAGCCTGTGAAATAAAATGGATTAACAATGTCATTCAGCATGCACGCTAATAAGGGTATTTTCCTGAGATTTCATTTGCTAAGCCAAAGTGAATTAATAGAGATGATTTGCAGAAAAAGAGACTGAAATCTACCCAGAATCCAAACCAGTGGCATGATGGTCAGTGTGCAAAAGGGGCACCAGCACAGGAGAAAACACAACCTTTTTTCTTTACTCTGCACAGACCATCCTCGTGACTCCACTTCTGACAATAGAACTCTTTAAATTCCTGGTTCCTAACACTGCGCATGTAACTACTCTACAGCAGTCCCTCATTCAGAAAGAGCTATTTATCTTAACAGTCTATAATCTTCTTCTAACCGTTTAAAGGAGAAAATGCCAGTTTCAAAGATGACACTCAATTCCATCCTCTAAAAACAATGGAAACCCTCTCAATAGTGCAGGGGGTGTAGGATGAGCTCACTCCTTCCTTGCTCTATTTTTCCAGAAGTGTGTTTATAAAGCACACATTTCATTTCAAACTTGATTGTTCAAACAGGACAATTTTAATGTCTCTGGCCCCAGGCAGAGCTTCTGATGAGACTTTCATAGGGCTAAAGCAGGAAATACACAAGTAAATTCAAGGTCAGCTAATTTGTCATTTTTACTGTTGTACTCAGGCAAGGCTTGGGGATTTTGGAAAACATTGGATTGGAGCAGATCAAATCGTTGGGCTCTAGGGGGGATCAAGTGATTGCCACCTTCCAGTCCCAGCCTCACAAAGCTAACCAGGCTGCCCAGTGAAAGCCCCCCAAAGTGATCAGCCCTTGGAAAGCAGCCCTTCCAGTCTGCGAGCCTGAATGTTTGCCCATGGTGCAGGGTAGCCTCTGCACTGTGCTGGGTTAGCCTGCAGGTAACAGTCTCACCCAGGAGTGGCCATAGCAAACACGGCAATAATTCAGGCATGCTGATGCAGAAACACATGGTCCTTTCCTGAAGGGAGAAAACAGACTCCAAACTGGTAAAGCAAGCAAGCTGCTGCTCTCATGGGCCTGCAAAAAAAAGAAATAGGGAGAGCAAAAGAAAGTTCAGCAGATGTTCAGTGCCACTAAGGGATAAACCGTGAGACATTTTGTTCTGCTGGAAGGATACACTCTTCCGTACAGCAGAATCACAGTGCAGTGCTACTAACCATGGACTGAAATCATCCAGTCCATCAAAAAAACAGCATGGACCTGGGGTCTATTCCCCCACCACAATCTGAAAGTGTTCGAAATATTTTTTCTTTCCCCTCCCCAAATTTTGCACAAATATTCACAAACGGGCCAACGGAAAAATATGGAAAGTCAGGAATTATTTAAAAGTAAAAAAAATAGTGAAAGGATCCTTGCAGTCAGTGCCAAGGAGGTTAGAATGTAGATGGAATGGAGAAATTATTAGAATTCTGGGAAATAGAACAAGATAATTATGATTAAACACTGAAAATAACTCCCAGTAGCACACACAGTAGCAAAATCATTTATAGATTGCTAAGAAAAGAACATTCCCTGTCCTTAAGTTTTGGCAACTGTCATTTTGTGGGGATTTTCAGATTTTGGAATATCTGCAGCAAGATCTTAAGGGGGCGGGCTTCAATATCTTTCTAATTGACTGAGATATTAAATTACCACAGGACTCTTGTAATAAGTTGCTGGGAAAGCAGAAAACACATTGCAAACATCAGCTCCCTAGAGAAAGAGTGAATGTTAATATATGACTTGAGAGTTTTTCTTGAAAATGCATGGTTGACAACTCTGTATTTTAAAATCTTTTAAAATTAAATCATTAACAGATTTTTTCTTGTATTTCTGCCCTTCTGGCATTTATTATAGGTACATATTTGTAGTGAAAAGAGGGTCTGCACTTTTTTATGATTATTTTGTCATTTTATACCGTCTCATCTCTCCAACACATGACAGCTCTGGTCTTCAGTTGTCTTATGTTGAGATCAAGCCTCCATCCAGATGATGATAGACAATGGCCATGATGGGTGTGAGAAAGAGGATTAAATCTACCCACTACCCCACAGCCTGGGAGCTGAAGCTGGTCAGCTGGAGTACATACAGTCCTTTACAGACATCTAGATCTTTTAAAGGCAAAGCTCACGGCTTCACCCTTGGCACACATCAATCTACTTCTTGTTGAGGTTGTCTTCTTTTTTTTTTTTTTTTTTTTTTTTTTAACAGATCAGACTACTCAGCCAGCCAGTCTCTTCTTCCTTGCCTAACTTTGCCTTCAGCAAACCACAAGCGAAACTACACTGTCTCATTTTCACACAGACACAGGAGCAGCTGTTCATGATCCCCCTCCTAAAAGGCTCAGGTTCTAGTATAAGTTTCCACTTAGTAATCTGAAATGGATAAGAATAGCAGTGACCCATTCTCTACATACTATAAAGCTAAAACATTCTTCTCTCAACTACTTTACCATTAAGAGGCTGACAGAAAGGTGAAGAAGGAATATTTGTTTTAACGAATATTTGTTTTAATCAGAGTCTGTAAAACAAAACAAAATCCCAGACAGATCAGCTCTTGTTCATCTCTAAGGACCATATTTATGCCACTTTCTTTTCCTCAGTATAATTTGTTCAGGACATGGTGGAGTTCCATGTAAAAATCAATGCTTCTGTCTGGCCCTATAAACACTAACTAGTGCAGCCATCTACAGCATTCTGGCAGATTCAGGACAAGATGAATGAGATTCTCTCCTTGAAATTTGTTCTCTGAAAGTAGAAAAATAACTGAGGGGTGGCATACTAAGAACACAGTCTTCAAAAAAAATCTTACAGTTATTAGAAAAGTCAAGTAAATTGATTACTTTTCCCTAGTGCAAACTGATAACCATTCCCCGGTATAATATGTATCATCGAAGCTGAAAGAATCACCAAGAAAAGCAGCAACTATGATGCAACACATAACCTCTATAGCACAGTCGCGCTGCTTCATAACAAAACATCACTAAAGCAAACAATGGAAACCTTGTGGCTTCCACGCTGGGGAGATCGCAATGGAACATAACAAGGAATTGCAGCAGATCACCATACCTGCAAGTAAAGACTGTAGGGTAGAAAGAGTGATGATGGCACTGATCTGAGCATTTAAGCACAGAAAATCACTCCGCTTACTGAAAGGTGGAAAGACTTGAAGAATTCAACTGATTGTTTGGGGACACTATGAGAGCTCTGGACGACTGCATTGTCTTGTGAGTTCCCCATATGACTTTGATGTAATAACTTCCAGTATACTAATAACGAGGTGGAGGAAGTGTTCAGATTCAGTGAAACCCACTTTTAGGCGAAGAGGGTGACAACCCCAGCTATTGGCTTCGTCAAGCAGATAACAAAGTGGTCACTACTGTGATTGATTTATGCAGCAGAAGCTTCCCAGAGATAAATATATGTAAAACTGTGATCCTTGCCTCATACCATACAGACAACAGGAGGGCCTTTGCCTGTTGCATCCTCGTCGTCTGAGGAGATCTTTATAATCATCTCCGAGTCTTTTTCATATAGATGACAGATTACAACTGTGTAGCCACACTTCACCCTTTCTTCATATTTAAGAGTTACACACTTAACACAGTACTTTTCCAATTTTATTTTAAAAAAGGGAGAGAAAAAAGACTGCTATTTGAACTGTGTAGCACATTAAAGAATAATTTATGTGCTCATGACAAACTGCAGAATCATTTCTAAACAATGGCACTTACATACAATGGCATCTTTCTAATAATATAAAACTTCAGGATATGACTCACAATAGAGGCATGGCTTGTAGACATGAGAGAAATGCTTAAAGGCCATTTATTATGCAAAGAAACTTGCTACAGTCATAGTGCTCAGTGCATCAGCAATATCATACAGTCTCCAGCCAAACAGGTGAGCTTTACAGTGCCTGAAACAGCAGCTCTATTCTCTTCTCATTATGGCATCGGAAGAGGAGTCTTCAAACATTGTTCTCTTTCAAAAAAAAAGAGGGAGGGAACTATGAGATGTATCCAGAGACCAACCCAAAATATGGATGAACTTAGGACCATTGCACCCCTTAAACTGACCATGTTGGTCACTCATTTGAATTCTCCATGGATATGTTTCCCAAAAATCTATTGTGAATGAAAATCACATCTAGGTTAGATGTCCATGGGAATTTCATCCAGGGGACAAATAAGTGAGTAGTGTAAGACTTGATCCTGTATGGACTAAATAAGAGTAGCAGAGAAGAGTCAGTCTGTGAGGATGTGATCCAAAGCTGCGTTCAAGGGCACCTTAATAAAATTACAATGTACAGTTGAAAAGCAAAGGGAAGGCTACTCCAGTGTTCAGTTAGCACAAGACATGCTCTTATCAAAAGAACCAAACTCTGAGAGCACTTAATGCACTTCTACATTTCTGTGCAGCTCCAGTTTAATCCTCTAACTCTTTCCTCCTTGCCCTGCAATGGCAAATGCAATCAAATAAATTAAGCTTTTTCTGTAATGTAATTTATCAGAAGCCAAGTTCCATAACAGCTTCTGTGATACAAGTACGTAGAGCATCCTTCTGAACCCGCATATGACTTTCAGCCACTGTCTTGACGTTAAAAAGGAAAAAAAGGAATTCATGTTGACTTGCAAATTAAATGAGAAAAGGCACAAAACAACTAACGCCTATCTATCAAATGTTCTATAATTTTTTTGCTGTGGAAGTCTTTTAATAAACAATATTAATACCTGTGTGTGTATAGAAGCAGAAAATATACAGTTGGTTGGGAACTTTTTTACAGAGACAATTCTGTACTAAGTTAAGTAACTTCAGCCTCCTGAAGCTTTGTATTTCTCATGGTACAAATATAGCAATTGCCATACCACAGACAACTATTGGACTATTTAGCACACAATATTCAGATTCAGGCAAAGTTACTTGGAGGTATTTTCCTACCTCCTGCTGATATGCCACATGTCATGCAAGGCACTGACCACAGCAGAAGACTACATTTATAGCAATTGAACACACTGCTTATGCTTCACATACAGTCTAAATGAGTCACAGTGAGTTTCTGAGTTATCTAAAGACAGCATTATGGACAGTTTGATCCACTTGCACAAGACTGGACATAATAAAAAACAAATGCTATCTACAGGAGCAAACTAAGAAACTCTGGCTTTCTACTCTGCTCCTCAAGTCACCACTTCCCTGGGTCAACAATTCAATTACAAAGCTTTCCAGATTCAAGGAAGAGAGCTACATACAATGGAGACAAGCAAGACCAGACTCAGGAGATGGGATTCTTCTAATCAGTGTATGTATGAAACATAGACATCTACATCTAAGCTCATCTCCCATCACATCAGTGGAAAGAAGCAAAAACTCCAAAATCAGGACTCGTCTTAAAGACATCTTCTCAGATTTTCACAGAGGTGCACAGTGCACAGCAGCAGATTGGAGTATCTGAGTACCAGTAGTAGTCAACCCAAATTATTCTCTGATTCCATCTAAAAACAAAAGTACCCATTTCTCACCACTGAGTATTTTGCTCCTGAAATGCATAGTCAGCTAGTGCAGCTCCATGACCAGTACTAATGACTGTTGTGACATTCTGATAAGAAAACGTAATAAATCTTTTTTTTTCCTTCTAGAAAGAGCCAATATAATAGGAGCCATTAAGTCTCTCATAACAGTCAAGTGCTGAATTGCTCCAGCTATTGTGGGGCATTGCACTCACAAAAATGTTCAGTTCTCCAGAAGGCTTTAAATTTTGTGGTGAAGATCTTCTAGACTGGACATTTAATAGGGAGCCAGAGCAAAGAGAGGAACATCAAAGTTACATGCACATTCTAACTGTTTTGCTGAACAATCAGTACAGGGATTTTCTTTGGAAGTGACTGATTTTTTTTCCCTGAATAGGAGCTGTAATAATTAAGCCTGCAGATTTGGAATAGGGGAACTGTGAACATCTGACTGATGTAATCTTCTGACATACAATAGACATGATTTATCTCACCTAAACCTTAGTTACCTAAGGCTAAGTGAGTCACCCTTAGCTCCTTATGATGGGAATAAAGAGAAAGATGCACAAGCAAGGGGTAGCTTATCACACATACATCAATTACTTGCCCTGCATGAAAAGACGTGCTCTCTGAAGATGTTTTTTCTTTCCATTTACAGTAGTAGGAGCCTAGTAAGGTAGTGAAGACATAAAACAACGGTTAGGCATCTAATATCAGGAGGAAGGAACCCCAGTCTAAAGGAATCCTGTGAACATGAACCAAACTAGCAAACACAATGACTATAAAAGTAAATGCCTTCATCGGGAAGACTTCTACAAAAAAAGACAAATTCCCTCTTGCAGCTGGTACAAATTCCATAATGCTTGGTTTCAGTTTTAGCTAGCAGTTCTGCACCCAGGCACACGTAGAAGATTACCTTTACATATATTAAAAAAAGTTATTGGAAACTAGGTAACTACACACTTATGTCTCACCTTAGCACTGGTCATCAAGTCATTCCCTAGAGCTTGTTTATATAAAGAACTGGAAGTTTTTGCGGTAATGCTAGTTTGACTTTCCATGTGGGCATTTTATTCCAGGAAAATGGTAACATTTTCTTTTACACTGCTTAACTCCATTTGTAAGGATGGCATTGAAACAAACAAACAAGCCAACAATTTGTTTTGGGACTTGAGCCACAAATGCATATTAGGTCTCAAATGCAAATGCATTTTACCCCGTGACTATATTGCCTGGAGAAGAGAAAGCTTAGGTGGAAACTAAAAGAAACCTTCCAATAGCCAAGAGAAGGTTACTGAGAAGACAGAGCCAGGTTCTTTAATGAGGCACATGGTGGGAAAAGGAGACAATAGTCACAAATAGAAAACAGGGAGGATCCAACTGGATATAAGGAGAAAATGCTTCATTATGAGGAAAATCAAGCATTGGGACAGGTTTGCCAGGGAGGTCGTGGAGTTTCTGGCTTCAGAGGTTTCCAAGACATAACCTTGGACAAAGTCCTGAGCAGCCTGCTCCGAATTCAGTGTTGATCCTCTTTTGAGTAGGAAGTTGGACTAGGGACCTCCTGAGGTCCCCTCCAACCTGAATGATTCTATGATTCTATGTTATGCACACCTTATATCATACTCCAAAAAGTATCCCTGTTTATGTGAGGCCTCAACCAACTACAGTGACATTTCTAGCTTTTGGTCTCCACAGAATGCAATGTATGAATGTCCTGATGAAAAAATTTTCTTGAAATTCTCATACAGATAGATGTGTTTTCTGGCTGACCAATAATTCAAAGAATGAAATTCCCTTTTTCTGTTAGCAGAATTGCTCTTATGAAGGATACAAAAAAAGTCACAAGATTGTATTATTATTTTTGTAAATATGTTCCATCTATTTCTATTAAAGGCAAGAAGAAAGCTCTATTGCTTTCACAATGAAATTGTTCTTCCTTGTAAGGGAGAATCCAGCATAAAATAAAGCTTGCTCTGGAACCCAACTAACTTGATGATAAAAATGCTTTCACCCTGCGAGTAAGTGGCTAAAGGAGAGCAGCAGACTTTTTAATGCTTTTATTGATTTGGGGCTTTGCCATGCACTTCCTAGCTTGCATGCCGAGGCAGCTTTTCACTTTATCTTTTCTCTGTGCTAATCTAGTGGAAGCCATTGTACAAATTAGGACCAGGCTCCTTAGGATCAAGATTCATAGTTATTGGCTTTGTCAGTGTCTTTAAATAATTTAATAAAGCATGAATGGTGTATCTGTCAGATAAAGAAAGTTTAGCTCCTGCTTCAGTAGCTTTGGAAGAGGCACCAAGCTAATTTCTTCAGCAAAGAGCACATGTTGCACAGAAAGAAAAGTTGAGATTCAAAAATGCTTCAGGAAGTCAGAATTAGAGAATAAATATGAAGGAGGCTTACTGTGAGAGGAATTTATTTTGTATCTTTTTTTTTTTTTTTTTTTTTTTTGAAAGAGATCGGTCCTGGCAATTGAAACATATTTGCTAGTGCTTTTTTTTTTTTGATCTATTTCTTCCACTTACCTGAAAGCACATAATATTTTCTTTGTTTTGCTTTATAGGCAGCAGAGCTGAAATGAGGATAGATGAAGCAGCTGCACTCAACTCAGCATAGTTCGTAGAAAGCTATGCTACACCAAGACTAGCCCAAGGATGGAGTCATGCCAGGAAGGCCCAATACTTCTCATCCTGCTCTCCTGCATCATGGAATGTTGTTTCAGCTGAGGAAGAAAGTCAAATGGACTATTAAGAGAATCAGCTTACTAAGAGAATATTAGGATTTTGACCTTTCCCACCTTCCACCCCTCTGGTCAGGTACAAGGCAAAAAATACTGCCAAAAGCCTATGGAAGGGTGCCTGCTTCCATGCACAGTTGCTTTCTGGCTAATTAAGAGTCTGGCTTCATTATGTTAACCCCAATGATTCAGAGAACTACATACTTACTCTTAAAAATGTCTGTATTAACATTGTTATTATTGGCCCTGTAAAGAAAGCATTTAACAGTCAAAATGGGGGTTGGGAACAAAGCTAACCTTTGCTGGTGGGCAAAGACATTGTAAATACATCAGCAATCAATTCCACTGTTCGCTCCGCGCAATCTGTCAGTGTTCAGATGACCACTGCATTTAAAGCAATCAAATGCTTGATTGATTAAGTTGCTTATCCACAGTTATCTGAAGTATTTTACAGACTCAAAGAGCAGAAAAACAAATGAGACTGTGCTAGATAACTGATTCTTTGTATTTTCAGTGCCAGGTCATGAAGTTTCCAAACATTTTGTACTTCCATTTTGCTTTACACACTTTTCTTAGAAACCATGCCAATGCCTTTCCCTCTGTCCCGATTCAATATCGGGAGGGTTTCGTTACGATCCCAAAGACGAGATTAAGACGCTAAAACCAGTCAAATATCGTACAACCTTTTAACTTTATTTTCCACGAAGCGGAGAGAAAAGGTGGGGGAAAGGCGAAGGGGAGGCGAAGGGAAGAGGGGAACAGAACAAGGATAACGGGAAAAGATAGAGAAAGTTGGAAAAGGAGAAAAGAAGCTAGCTACCACCACTCCGAGGCCGAGGATGTTCTGCTGACTCCGTTAGAATTACAGCTCAAGCTGGGTGCCTCCGATGAGGGACCCCAAACAAAGAAATCCCTGGGCAATTATAGTTTTTTCAAATTAAGTTTCCCACCCCTCACGTGGTAGTTCAGACCAATAGTAATATTTAGGTCTGGGGTCTCCTGCACCCTATTGGGTCTCATCACTGTCCCTAGGTAGGCCGTTTACTGTTGCCGGTTCTGCTGACGGGTGTGTCTTCATTCCTTGGGTCCCGCCATTGTCTCTCAGGGTCCTGACAACGAGGTGGTAACTCCAGCAATTAGCACTGTTTCAGCAGTGCACAGGAATGCAAACTGCTGGTAACTCCCTTATCATTCCCGCCTGCACCAGCTCTGGGCCCTTTCTCACTGAGCTAGGGAGTGTGGCCTAAGGCTTCAGCAAATTTAGCTACTCATGCTAAGCAAGTTTTATAGAAGTTGTGCTAAACGGCAATAATTTACAGTCCAGGTCCCAAAGTCTCTGCCCGATCGTGATCTGGTTCAGTGCAGGCTCGGTGTGTCCCGGGTGGTCGCAGGGAGACCATTTCAGGGATCGCAGCAGCTTAGTCCTGTTTCTGCCGGGGACAGTCGGCTTGTTCGGGGTTATGGTTTGCTTGCAGCTTATGTACCAAGAAATGTTTAAGGCAAAAGTTCACTCATCTGTCTGCTACACCCTCCAGGGATCCAAGAAAATGAGTAGCTCAGAGTCTGGGAATTACTTGTCTTTCACCTTGGTGCCTCTATATATTATTCTATATATTTATATATACATCTATATATATGCACACACACACATGCATACACACATATGGACATAATAATAATAAGAAGAAGAAGAAGAAGAAGAAGAAGAAGAAGAAGAATTCATCAAATTTTATGAAATATTTTGAATATTATGGGCTTTATCTACAGGCAACTAATTTTGCAGGCCATATATTCTACCCTGGCCCCATTGAATTGAATAGCAAAGTGTCCAGTCATTTCGAGGAGGACAAATTTTCACTCATTGACTTGAACTATGGACCAGGCCATGTTGTTAAATAAGAATTTAACAATTATTAATGTTTTAGGCTTTCCTGGTATTTTTTCCAAATAGAAATACACTTGTCATTTTGGTCCTATTTCAGAACAGTGGTTAAGCATGGGCCTAACATCTATGTTTGCTGGCAGAGCCCTTATTTCAAATCTCTGCTGATGTAGCATATCCATTACACGTATATTTTAGAATGACTATAATGGGCAGAAGGCAGTGCTTTCTTGAACTGACATATTTAAAAAGTACCACTCATTCAGTTTTTGCCCAAATCAAGCCCTAAGAAAACAGTTTCTCCAGGAAGTTTTGCCGAATATATAAAATCTTTCAAAGATATGATACAGTTTTGGTACCAATGCATGGCAAAACTGTTTTGGCAGTTAAAGGATCTTGTATGATTACTAAATAGTTATTATTACATCATTTTATAGCCACTGAGCTTCTGCAAACTTCTGTGTCATGTCCCACAACTTTATTTCAGAAGAATGAAGGTTCACTGCTCTGATTTTTACAATGTATAATATTTAGTGATTATTGTAAATGAAGATAAGTTTGTCCCTGTCAGGCTAGAACAAATATAAAAGATGACATTGCTCAGCATTTGTGTCCATAAGAAATTTTAAACTTGATAGAAATTATTTTGGTATCAATTCATTGTTCTAATTTAATTATTAATAGTTCTCTGTTCCTTTTACAGGGGGGAAATATCAGCTGTCTAGCAATCAGCGACTAAATCACGGCAATAATTCTACAGAAAAAACACACTCAGCATCTTGGCCAGTATTCCTAAGCATTCTAAGCCTTTCTACATCCAGACTCTCACCGGACACAAAATAAAAGTGGCATGGCTCTGCAAAGGTACAAAAAGAACGCACGCTCTTTCTTTATCCCTTTGGCCTTTCAACTCAGTACACTAAAAAATTAGGCCTCTTGTATGTAAGTACCTCAGGACAGATATAAATGACTTACTTTAGAAGCATAGTTATAAAGAACATTATCAGGCTTAAAATATGTTCCTGGGTCTTCTGAGTGGAGAGGATTTCCTCT
The DNA here is from genome assembly GCF_036370855.1 of Dromaius novaehollandiae. Classification (NCBI taxonomy): domain Eukaryota; kingdom Metazoa; phylum Chordata; class Aves; order Casuariiformes; family Dromaiidae; genus Dromaius; species Dromaius novaehollandiae. The sequence continues at coordinate 152,339,178 of NC_088098.1, forward strand.
TTCTTCTTCCTACTTCACCTCTGCCAGATTTTACAGCTCAGGCAGTTTCTCTTGAAAATCCTGCATCATCCTGATTTGGGCTTGGACCCAAAATGTTCATTGACAATTGTCAAATAGCAAATTTTCATCAAAAAGCAAGTCTAAATCAGAATAGGTAGAGATGGAGATTTGCTTCTCTCACTGGGAGACAAGCTTCTGCCTGGAGGATCTCAAGGTTTCTGCAACAGCCACAATCTAGTATTGTAGGTTTTCAGAGCCCTGGATGACAGGTTGGTTGTTGACCCTTCAGAGATGGGCTAGTTATGCTACAATTCTTCAGGTTGGAGGAGGGATCTTCGTGGGGTGTGTGGCAGCAGGGCCAAAAAGTCATGAAAAGCATGGAAGAATGGATTGCAAACAATTATTTTGTACAACAAAATAACTAGGAAATATTCATTAAATAATCAGGTAGGAGATTCAGATAAGGTTTCTAACCAAGAGACCAGGTACCTTTTGACAGAGTGCATAATTATATTTTGAATGCCATACACTCTTAAAGTGGGATCAAAAATAGTTGTATCACTTCATGGGAGATTAATCCACTGAAAGTTTTTAAATGTGAACAACCTTCAGGTCAGGAAGTCCCACTGCTACCTATGCTCAGAATCTGGAAGGGCATACAAAAAGAAAGGCTGCTGTTTCCTGTCATCTTTCCCTAAGCATTTGCTACTGAATAGGATGGTGTTGCAGATAAGATAGCGGATATTTAGTCCGACCCAATTCTTTTACTCAGTTTTGGGATCAAGAGAGAAAAAAGGGGAAAAATGACTAAACCTATGAAACTGTCTGTAATCTCAGCCTCTGATGCTCTGTGACCTTCTATATGCCCTGTACTTTGTCCTGATTTGTATGTGCTATTTTTTCATCTGAAATTTTGTAAAAGGTTTCAGAATTAAATGCAATTATTTTAAAAGGATCAATAACGTTGTAAGATATCTGAGAGTACAGAGTGCGCCTAAAATAAATTCTTCACTTCTTTTTTTGGAGAGGAAGATATTTGGAATAGGCTTGTACGTATGTCTGAAAAATATTAAAGATGACCCTGAATCAGATTAAGTGCTGGGCTCTTTGGGTCCTAATATCTTGGCAAGTTTCCAGATAGCAATCTTAGTGATTGAGTTATTTTGCATAGGAAGACTTTCTTCAGATAATGCCCAAGTGAGTCATCAGATCTAATTTAATTAAAAAGAGTCATGAGGCCCACAATGTTAATTAAATTTATGCTACTAAGTAGAAGAATACTTAATGGAAAACGACAAGAATAACTCACTTCAAGCCCCTTCCAATGGAGCCAGAATAGAAGTAACATTGTCCATGCCTGAAAGTATAAATTTGTCCTGCTGTACAGTGTTTCAGTTATAAAGTCCATAAGAACTGGAATGGTCACAATACCATTAATGGGACTGGAAATGCTGGGGCTGAGGGGAATGGAACATGCTAGAAGTGACGGTCTGGCACTTTCTACAGATTGTAACCTCTGCTTGTCTTACTCTGACTGAAATTCTCTTAAATGAGTGCAAAACAAGACACAGCAATTTCATGACTGACAGGTCTAGATAAACACAGACTCAGACACCACTTTTTGTTATTCACACCAGCAGAATCCACATTTTCCTGCATTAATCAAAGAGTAGATTTTTGGAAGTCAAAATAAAAATGCTACACTGCTTTTCCAAAGACATTTGCTAGCTTACCTACTGTGGCCCAGAAAAGGAGATTAATTCATCTGCATTTTTTTAATTAATAAAAAAAAAAAATCCATATTCTAGCATTCTCAAGTTTCATGCATGAGGGGCAAATTTCATTCTACACCTCTTCCCTTTTTTTTTTTTTTTTTTTTTTTTTGGAGGTAACCCAAAGAAACTATAACAAGTGCCACCAAAACAGTACACACCGCATGTGGGTAAAACTTAAGCAACAGCTTTGCCTGGGGTGACACACCCCAAGTCAGAGCGCTCTGTCTGTGCAGCAGGAGCTCTGCTTTGCCTACACCACTGTGCCTGCAGCATGGTACAGCATGAGGAGACCTGCAGATGGAGGGAGGGGATGATGAAGATGAGGACCTCCTGCCCACACCACATGCATGTCAGGGTTGCTTTGGGCTCCTCTCCTGAACACCCCTTAGCAGCCAGAGCTCCCTGGGTGCCCTCCTGCAGCACCACTTTTGGTGACACCTGCAGCATTACTAGTTCCCTTGGAGAGCAATGACATGAGTGATGAAGGTTCAGTTAACGCTTCCATTAGTCATGAAGTGAATATTTTAATCTCTAAACTCAACTGCAGTGTTTAACATAATTTCTTTGCTGTTCATTTCTGAAACTAATTAAAAATTGGTGATCATTAAAATTGGATAAAACATGTTTAATTTACCACTTCACACCTTGTCTTGACTGAAGAGGAGGTTTAATGCTTTGACATACCTAGATTGGTTTTAAGTTCCAGACTGCTGAAGCAAGTCTCCTATAACAAGATGATCTGTCTTCAAGTCATTTTTGTCTTGACAGTTGCAGACAATGATTTCATCAAGTCTAGCACAAAAATGTCCTATTTTCTTCCCAAATGAATCCTAATCTTGTAATCCAGGAAAAAATGAAGCATGAAAAGATAACACTTCAATCAGTAACTTTAGAAAGGTTTCAACATACAGTATCTAATTTGTTTTGAGGCAATCAGATAGATTGTAAGAAATCATGACAGAGTGAAACAGAGATTGTTAGTAATTAAGTGGTTGATGTCACCTTAAAAAAATCTTTAGTTACTAATTATTAAGTTGCCAATTATTTAACAAAATGTCTTCAATACAGATTTCAATTTTATATATCACTCTGGAAAGAGTGTAGAGATCCATGCTTTATTTCCATTCTGCCTACTGAGAAGACAACCACAGGCACACTGAGCTGAGACTGTGACAACACAGGGGCAGGAGGAATGACAGTCTTTGTTCTGTTTTGGGGCCCCTGTGCCTAAAAGCTGAATCTTGCAAGAGTCCTGATTTACCCACCTTGCCAAAGAAAGCAGTAGAGCCAGGAATGGAGCCTGTATCTCTCCGTCTCACTCAGGTACTTTAATAGCATCCTTCTTCTGGTCTTTGCACAACTAAAATTTACTACTTCTAAAAAAAGAATGGTACATAGATGTAAAAAAAAAATCAAACTGAGTCACAGGTTATACTGCCATCAACAGTGATTGTCTGCCTTTGTTCCAGTGAAGCATTGTAACTTCCTCTTCTGTTGCTACCCAAAAGCACATTTCCCCACATTTACAGAGATGAGAACATAAAGCAAATGGTAATTCAAACTACTGATGTAAAGAGATCTCTATCTTTATTGATACTTGATCTCTTGATACTTCTTTTCATAGCTGACTGTAACCTAACACGGGTAAAAGTAAAAAAAAAGAATATGTTTGCCTAAAGATGCCAAAGTGCATCTATAGCCTCATGTGCCTATTTATAGTAGTCTGAAAAAAATATGCACTAAAATACTCAAGAATATTTCCAAGCTATTTTACTTCTCCAAAACCTGGGCTAGATCCTCAGTTCTGTTCAGGCAGTTTTTTTAGTGGCACAGAGAGGTCAGAAAGCCAGATCTGGAATCCCCTTGTATAGAAGAAAACTGTAGTAAATGAAGTCTAAAAACCTTAAAAACAGCCCATCAATTATACCCTTACTTTAGTTATCTACCCTACTCCTGCCAAAATGCTGAGTTTTGTTATGCTCTTTTATAACGACTTTGGCAGGACATCCGAGCAGTGATAGAATATTGCCACAAACACCAGTTACAAAAATAGTAAGGTAGAGACAGCAGTCTGCCATTTGCATAGGCATCCCATCCTAAAGAAACGGAATAATTAAGCTCCAGGGCTATTTTGTTCTTTCCTCTGACACATTGCTAGCTGGACAGTAAATCATCTCAATGTATTCACGAAATGGTCATTAGTTAATCAAAGTAAACCCAATTTTTATGGCCATTCATAGGAAAAAAGTAGCAAAGATGCAAAGGGCTTAAAGATTAATAATAGTAAAAAAATGAATTAAAAGGCTTGTAAGAGAATTGTCTCCAAGCAATCTTCATTTTGGTCTTCTCCAGCAAATTCATTTTTTAAAACTAGCTATTAAAATATAAAACAATCTGTGAAATATTTTCATTGTCTTCTCACAGCCCCTTTCTGAATTTGTGCCAGCAGAGCTATTAGCAGTGATTGAAGGTGAGACAGCCAAGACAAAATTCTCCAGAGAACAAGAAGAGAGACACCTTTCTGCCCTCAACCAATCAACTGAAATGAATGATAGGCACAGTGGATGACAGGGACTGAAATAGGAGACTGTGACAAAGACAGGCTCAGGAGTGCTTCAGAATAATTCATTCAGTTGCATTTGGCAGCAGCAGGTCATAATATTTTTTGTGTTGCTGTGCTGTCAGTGCAAAAAATAAAACACAGAATGGCATTTGCATGCTGATTTCATTTCAGTCAGAAAAAAGGAATACTGAGTTAATCAAATGTTTTAAGTTAAATTCTGCCTTCTGTTTTCCACTGCCCGTAAGCACAAAGGGCCGTACAAGACAGCTGTAGCAAGGTGTACAGGCAGCAAGGCATAATTAGCAATATATTGATTACAACTATTTCTCTTTCTCTGTCCCTCATGCTATGGTCCATATTAGTAAAACTAGAGGCTTTATTCATCAGCTGTCTTTGGAGGCTTTAATTGACTCCCTGCTGAAAGAAAAGCTAGAAACACATTGCCTTCCAAGCGAGTAAACTGAACAGAGAGAAAATCAGAGCCACATCGAATTCTGAGGCGGAAATTAGACTCCTCAGAACAAAACTACAGTCCCAGCTGCCATCCCGCAGCTGTCACCTTGCTTTACAGGTAGTGACTGTCCATCTGTGCATTACCTGCTGAAACCAAAGTCACCAAGAAGCCTACACCTCATGTCTGCATGGGCTCACAGACACACCGACTTGTTGTAGCAGAGCAAGTCACCGTCTAACCAGTGCTTAACCCCTATCTGAATTCAGGAAAACCATGAGACACAGGTGGTAGTGGACTTCTGCAAGCGGCTCTCACTGGAAGGGGATACTATCAGCAAGTTCAAAAGAAATAAGACAAATTCATGAACAACAGTTCCAAAAATGGACACTAAAAGCACTAGGCAGGATGCACCCACTAAAATCCCTAATATAAGCATTCTGGACAGCTGGGGAGCCTAAGGAGAGTGGACAGCAGGAAGACCGGGCTCCCAGCCCAAGCCTTGGGCTACATGGATCCTGGTCTTAGGTGTTCTTTCCCCACTGTCTCTGGTGGATTTCAGCTAACAAGATTGCACCAAAAATGCCTGTTTCAGTATGCCCTGTGCAGATGTCACACAAATTCCCTCCAGCTTAAGCCCAGTTAGTAGAGCATTCATTTAAGACATGAAAAAAAAAAAAAAGAGTTAACTTTATTTATTTAAATGGGTTCAAGCTTACATTCACCAATCCTTGCTCATCACTACCCCAGAAGCCATTCCAAAAGACAGATGACTTTCTCCATTCCTTCTTTGTAAACCAGAACAGCGAAATGAAACAATCATCATACTAGAGTTAAACTGAGCACTCATCCTACTCTGAGGCTTATTTGGGCACAGGATAATGCACTGTCTTTACCTAGGAAGAATAAAATGTTTTTTTGCAGCAGAGATTGGCATAACCTGTAGTCTGTGGGTGTTTTCCTTAAAGATGGAGAATGAGGCTTTGAATTCCCATCAGAGAAAAGAGGGGATTGAACTTTTGTCCATCACATCACAAACGGCAGCACTATACACACAGTCTTGCCATGAGGGAAGAGAAAAATGCTTCCTCTGGTTGCAATATACAACCATGACACTTCGCTCTATTTAAAATAAAAATGGTCATGGGCACTTCCTTTCAGAGTTTTTGTTGTAGGTACTGCCAGAGAAGAAAGACTCGTCTTGGAAGCAGAGGACAGTCCTGCCCAGCAGGCTGTTGGCCAGGCCCTCCCTGCCTGGCGTCGTTCAGGATTCCCATCCACCGCACAGAGGTCGTCAGCATTCAAACAGGCTTCTGGAGCCCATTTTGGGAACACGGCACCTAATGCTTTTCTGGGACATGGCTCCCAGTCCAAGCTGTGACTTCTTGGTCACGACAGCTAATGGTAAATCATTCCTTCAGCACAGTAACACACTGTTTGGGACAATTTGCAACCTCCTTGCTTTGTTCTAGGCAAAAGGATAAATTAGGATGAATTGCAGCAAGTATTTTGTTAGCTTTTTTGGCATGTGCAAACCCATCTGTGAGTGTGAACTGAATTTCCTACATAGGCTGTCACCAAAAAGCACTAATGAATTCAAGCTGATAGAATAAAATCACTTGAATTCAAAATTCTGGCAAATTTGGCTTCACAAAGTGTTCACACAAAAAGGTTTGGATATTTGCAATAAAAAAATGTCCAGAAAAAGAATGCAAGTAATAAGTATGCTTCAAGCATACTCTATTATATGATGCTATCCAAGCCTGCAAAACCCAGCATCCCAGTGATATTTAAATATGGGACATGGGATTAACCAGACCTTCTAACAAACGAGCATTTATCAGTAAATGCCAGTATTTACCTGTCAACTACAGTTGCCAAATCTCACCTTTCCATATGTCTAGATGGCTTCAGTGGGAGATGCAATGTAAACGTCATTAGGAATTGGTCCTGAAGTACATCTGTACTAATAGGAGAGCTTTCTTTTATTAATTGCTTCATGTAATCAGCTGAAGAGAACTTTAAAATGGAGCAACAAAAATTTTATTGTTGATGGCCAGTCAGCTTGGAAGTGCTCTGCAAGGACAGTATTGCTGCTCTGACATGGGGATATTTGAGGGGTTGGACTCAAGATTTTGATGTGAACAGGAAAGTTCAGTCTGTGCTTTCTCCATACTGAAAGCAGTGAATGGGAAAAGATGAGTGGCTTGAAGAAGCCAGACATTGTGATGAGTACTTGAACTTTTTAAGGCTCCTGCAAACCACAAAATCTTTAAGTGCACTCATTAGTAACAAAGAGCAGTCTTTAGAATTGTGAGTTACCAGAAATTTGACACTTTAGACAGACTTAAAAGGGAATTTGACACCTTCTTATAATTATACATCGAACTAAGCATTTCGTAAGATATACAGCCCCCTCCACACACAACTAGATCTGTCTTCTCTAGATTGGTTTGAAGTGTAATCCAAAAACTGAATATTCAGGAATTGTAATTAGCAAAAGTATACGTTTGGTTTGGATCAATGCATTATTCATCCCAGGTTGCCCAGGCACTTGCCGAGCCTGTATCCGTGCTCCAGTCAGGAAATTCTGAAGAGCTGCAACCAGATAATTAGCATAGTGACAAATATTCATGGTTAATCTAACAATTTTGCATTTTTACAATGATTGAATAAGAGCCAGTTCAGAAATGCATACGTGTCTGGGAGTAAAATAACATTGTCCTGCACAACAGAAAGTATGATTTTTTTCTACCATTGTACTATCAGTTCCCATAACTGGTTCATAGTCATTCATAGTAACCATTGTTTTTCCTAGTAGCCATGAAAGCTGAAGACTTCTATAATCCTGTAAATAAAGAATGTCTCAGAGACAGCTATTTACTTTCCAAAAGACAGGTAGTTATTTCCATCCTATAAAGAATTACTAATCCAGCTCTTTTAGGTTTGCAACTCAAACTGAAGAGCAGAGGATTTAGGCAACTCCCTGCCAACCTTCTTTCAGAAGAGGTAAGCACCTTTCTGCTACATGTCTGGAAGTGAATAAAGGCTCTCTCAGGACAAGCTAACTCCCGTACAGTCTAAATCACAACCTGGTTCAGTACAAAGTACAGACAGAAAGCAACAGTACTGCTCAGTAGGTTAGGCTTTTTGATTTTTTTTTAATAAAATGATGAACAAATGGTACAGAAAGCAGAAGAAATAAAATGGCTACAATCTTATAAAGAAAAAAATATTTAATAGTCCCAGTTCATTATTATCACTCAGTAATCAGCTAGGGCATATGAAATATCACAACTGTGTTTTGTGAAGCTGGGATCCAATGCCTTTCAAAGTTTACTAAGTTTACATTTGAATCAAATCATAGGTTTTCAGCAAACCAGTAAACCTACTAATTTTATGTCATTTTGCTTTCAGACTTCAGTTCAACATATATTCCCTCAAAACAGGGATGAGGGCTTTACTTACGAAGGTCATCCTGAACCTTCCCATCAAACTTGTTTTGAACATGTGCATGAGCTCAAAACCAGAAGAGCTTCTGCCATTGCTGGGAACAAGTGGCACGCTGGGGTCACAGTGGTTTCCTACTTCAGCAATGAAGATAGGTAAGACATAAATATGTGGAAAAGCTTCATAAATATTTACCTCTTTGTAACAACTACTGCTCTTTCCAAACTACCCTAATTCCCTTCCGCAGATGGTATTTTTCTTGGAACAGATACAAAACCTTTCTAAACCTGCAGGAATACCTCATCCTACAAGAAGTCTTACTGATTTTGGGGGAAGCATTTGCACAGCAGGGAGCTACCTAACACAAGGAGGAAAGTAAACTCTGGTCCCGAACAAAACGAAGAGAGATCTTTCCTAGCATGTGTATAACACAGAGTAAGATGTATAACATGTACTGTAGAACGTCTTACTGTGTACAGCAGTCACTGTGACCACCTACCCAAACAGCTTGGCCAAGTTAGCTCACCTGGAGCCAAACTGCAGGTACAGTTCAGTTCAAGATGAAACCACTTAAATTTAGGCATTTGCATGCAAGTGTATCCATGTAAACAAGGATTCAAAGATGTCATCTTGGTCACTGGTGATCTAGGGCTTGATTTGGTCACCCAAGCACAGGCTTCTTGTTCTATTTGCAATGCCTTACAGTACCCAAGACCTCCCTGTGGTGCTGACAAATGCAACAGGACCTGGCGGAGAACCATACCCCTCTGCATCAGCCACTGGAGGCCAAGCAGGGTGTCTAGGGCACCTCACCTGTGTTTAGGCAACTGAACCATGCCTTTAGTTTGCATATAAACAACTTCATGTCCATATCTAAACTTCAGTGTATTAGTCTGGAGCATAAGACTGATTAAAACCTACCCATGATATATCTCTGCATTGGAGGTACATACTAGATGTTCCTTCTACTTCATGCATATGAGAGATAAGAAATGCAAAATTCTGTCCACAAGTACTGATGTCTGTGTTGGCAGCCTGACACAGCTCTAGCTAACACTGTTTTAGCATTCAAAGGAATATCAGCATTGGGCAGAAGAAACAACTGTCTTAATCCAGAAAACCTAAAAATAATGACAGTTCTTCCAAATATATGTCACACCATTTCTTTTTCCAGAAGATACATTAATGGGTAATGGATACCCATAATTTGTATGCAAGTCACTCATCTGCTGATAGTCACATCTTTTTATCTTTAGACACCATGTTTTAAAATGTTTGACCAGTGTCTAACAGTATATCTATAGGCAGAAAAAAATTAAAGCTTTTTAACATACAAAACTGAAATAATTGCCTCTTCCTGTTACTGATTCCTTTCAGAGTATCCTGTGGCCTGTCAGGAGCTTGCATAAGAAATCCTGATTAATATATTTTGTCATTTTCTCAGAGAAAAAACTGCATAAATAAAATAAATAGCAAAGTAGTCTCTCTCTGCTGCATGACACACAGGCAAAAAATGGCATAAATCATCTTTAAGATGTCCATGGGAAAGGGCTTTCAGAGCTGCGTTTGCCTATCAGTTTACGAACCAGAGTTTAATCTTTGCATGTCAAAGGGAACAAGCAGGACACAGGAAGATTTTTTACAAGTCATGATTAGCTTGCCTCAGTTCTGAAAAGTAACCTGTTTCTTGGAAGTCTGTTGTATGAAGGCCCAGCTGTTTCATTTTAAGCCTGAACAAACTACATCTGAACACAGCATTCAGTGTTACTAACTCCTCCATTTACATTTAATTAATACATTCATGGTTTGTTATTGCAAGAGGGCAGAGTAACCTGCCATATCTTAACATGTCCAGATGTCTTTTACATAAAAACTGAAATGTGAGTTTTCTCAATTTCTAATATCTGGTTTATGGATAATTACATCATCTGTCTAATGTCCTTTTTTCTAAAACACTCCTATATGGTTTCAGCCTTAACTGCACGCTGACATAATTTGTATCTTGTAAACTGTCGGAGGACTGATGTTTTATTGTGGGTGTGATGACTGCAATGAACGTGTGACACATTACCACATCTTTTATTGATGGGACTGAGGGTTACACTGTAGGACATCAGCAGAGAAAGAAAGATGATTTGCAAATTAAACTCTGTACAAAGAATAGCATCTTGCAGGAGGCTATGACCATGAATTAGTTGCCTCTCTAGGGGGCTGGTTTTTTACAATCATGTTCTCACTGGTTTAGCATTTTTCAGTCTTCAGTCTGATTTTCTTTCTTAGTCACAGTCAATTGTCTTTCTCTTTGCTCAGCCATGTTCTCATTGCTGTATGCCAAAATGAAAACACTTAAATACAAAATGCACAGTGATAGGCGGTTCACTATTTGTCTCTCCCTGAGAGCACTCTCACATACAGTCAGTCAATGCAGAAGTAAATCACTACTCTTGATTCTTTCTTCTCCAAACACCTAGATATCCCGATTTTCTTACCTGTTTTGTTTTTCTTCCCCCGATTGCTAAACTGAATCAACATCCAGAGAGTAACTCTGGCCAAACTCTCACATAGTGTGTATTACTTTCCCTCCCTTTATAAATAAATAAACCCACAGCTTGATGAAGATGAATGATTTGACAGAGTCCATATACTTTTCGTGCAGTAACAAGATCTTTCTCAGCTCCCCACAAAGCCACTCTCTCTCAAGTTTCCACACACCAAAACAGCAATGAATGAACAGAGCCGTTTAGACCTACAGTTTAAGTTGGCAACCTGTGATTATCTTGTCTGAGGCTTCATGCAGAATACCTAAGAGGGGAAAGGGCTGCAGGTCATCTTAAACTATTCATGCTTCCTCCCAGCGCTGAGTTAATGCGGGGGCCATGGGATTGTTGCAGTAAATTCGAGTAGTCACAATTCTGCGCTTTGGCTGAAAACGGTTATTCATGAGAGATTTGGTCAGGAGTTGTTTCGGCAGTGCATGAGAGGCAGAAGGTGAACTGGAGAGGATCTAGGATGGAACAGAAGAAAACCTAGAGACAGCATTTATGAACAGTATGTTTGGTGATCTGAGGGAGAGAAAAGGGGAGGAACTGGAGAGTGTTAAAAGCTTCTTTCCATAAGAGAGAAAAGTGAGAAAAGGGAATTATCCAGGACAGCAGGGAAGGCCCCTTTATTAAGGACACACAGTGTCATCACATATAACACTCTTACCATGGGCTACAGCTACAGCGGAATAAATGATTTTGCCAATCTGCTGGGAAGACCCAGTGAGGATGTATCACTGTAGACCTGTTTCAGTTTCTTTTTGTCTTACCTTCTCCAAACACCTCCCATTTTGTTTCCTCTTTTATTCACATGCTGCAGTTCCAAATTAGGGTAAAGTTAGCATATCTTTCATTAATTGGTCCCAGCTAACCTCTTCATCTTAGGGGAAGTGAACAAGACATAACTTCAATAAGACATCAAATTGAAAATAGTTTTTTTCACCCATCAACTTTTTCTAGTGTCTTGGCAAATTTTGTGGTCAATGACTGCCACTTGCTGTTTGCCATGATAATCATGTCCCTATTTGCACATCTACCTCTTCCTAACTGGGATTAAGAAATATTAGCTAATATTGACTTGAACTAGTTTTAAGGTTACAGGGAGGATGATGCCCAACATATAAATGTGTCAGTACTTGTGTATGTGTGAATACATTGCAAATACATACGTATTCAGGAGTGGGCTTTAGGGAGTGGAGGTTTTTAAAAGTTTCAAGGCCTGAGGTCCAATGAGTATTCATTCAGAAGGAGTTAAGTCATTTACAAACTCCCACAGATAACACACCCCTGTGTTTCAGGAATGTTTGCTGGCAATGCTTGTAAAATAACTTGTCCTGCAAATCCCTTACAAGAGACAGGTGAGATTGATATCACTCTTAATCTGTGATGGCCATCGCTAGCTGTTGGCAACAGAAGAGATCTACACATCTCCATATTTCAAATCTCACAAGAAACTATCTAATATTTAAAGTCTGTCTCTCTAGCACAAATAATCTATCACTTTAAAAGTTATTAATTTGTTAGAGAAATAATAGGTGTGTTCACTCATAGTCACTGTAAGTCTTGTAAATCACAATACTTATGAAACAGGGCTTGTGCTAGATTTGACTATGTTTATTCTGCACCACCATTGACACTATTTAGAGGAAAAGTAATACCGAACTTGTGCCAAACTACTCTGAACTGAAACTGAACAATAATATAAATCTACTTAATGCTTCTATCCATTTAAATTAGATGATACATATTAGACTTCAATATGATGGATATTCTGAGGCCAGACAAGGATTTGGAGTTCCATTAGGCAAAAAAGGTCTTGGAGAGCCAAAGGGAATTGTCAGGACTCTTCAGTGTCACCGTATATGACACCACAGAAAGACTAGCCACAATTTGACCTTGTCTAGGAAGGGGTCATCCCTCAGTTATAAAAAGTGATCCCTCAGATCCCATCTTGCAATTGTTTTAACTTGAATAAATTATTCTAGTTAAAATGAATCACATTGTCCTCAATTTCACCCAATGCGCATAAAGTAATGAAAGTTCTGTGTCTGGCTGCATCTTTTTCTTCTCAAAATTTTGATGAAGACATTGGGCTCTTTAAAAATTGACAATATTGAATATTGAAATTTTTCTATGTCTTTGTAGTTGGTTACTTATTTGATATTGGGGTTACTGATACACATTTTTTTAATTGTAATATTTTTAAAGGTTGCTAGGAGCATTGCACAGATGATCATTCCACTGCACAGGTATATACTAGATAAACTGATAAATATCCCAGCCAGTATAGACTAGTGTCCAGAAAAGATCACAGACTACCTCAACTAAATAATAATATTGAATATCTCCAATAACTGAGCTGCTAGTAGTATGTAGGAAACTTAAAGGCCATATTTAAAGAGCAGAATGGGCATGATTTATGCAGAGGCGTAATCATAAAAAAAAGAAGAAGAATAAAAAGAAGGAGGAAAAGACAGTATTATCTAATACCGGTAATTTGGACCATGCTTGAATGAGCATCCAGAGCTAACCACCCAGGTCCATTGCTAATTTTAAACCTGTGCTGACATCCTCATTCAGTCTGTTCAATGTGTTGATAGAGTTGACTTAATTTTGTAAAAAAAAGGTTTGCAGGGTACCTTTAGAAGCTTAGCTGGCTGAGTTAATAGCTCATTGAAGTAGTGGCACAACACACCCTCTTCCATGACAATAGGATACTATCAGTGTCTTACCTCAAATTAAAAACAAAAGTGAAAAATGTGGCTCCAAGGAATCTCTAAAGCACTCCTTGCTGAAACAGCTGTTCTGATAAAGACAATTGTTCTATCAACTGGGGCACATTAAACATAGGTTTCAGAAACACTTTGGGGGTTTACTGAAAACCAACAAGCCTATAAATGACATGCAACCTTCTATTTTTTCTAATTCTGCTAATGTACCTCTCTTTGAAAGCATTCTAAAGACCTATTATTTTAACCTACAGTGTGTTTTTACTGCTGCTACCTTCCACAAACACTGCACAAAGAAACATTACTCTCCTTTTTCCAGCTTTTGTCACTTGATGAGCTTGGGGAGGGGGAAAAGAGAAAGAAATATCTCCCACGGCTGCAATTCCACCTAATAAGTGTCCTTGTATTCTTCTAGCAAGAACAATTTATTCCCAATTTTAATTATAGTTGCTTCTTATGTGCCATGTTATTCTCACAATTTTACAATAGATTTCAACAGTTACAGCAATGTGACCATGAGTCCCTACCAGTGTACAAAATCCATGTGTAAGAAAATATTAATTATTCCACAGCTTCCCTTGCTGAATGGCATCACGTTGAGCCATGTTTTATTCATCAACCGCAAGCTGACTTTTTATAAAATTCTTCCCTGCTGTTTAAAACAGCAAAAAGAACCTTTGTGTCAGTCGTTTTGCTATATAAACTAGCTCTGGGGCAGACTTCGGCCTGGAGTAAAACAAGACCATCTTCATGGAAGTCAGTGCAGAGTGTTTAGCAAAAAGCTGCAGCAAAGCTGTACTCAGGATGATAATGTGAAGTGTTCCCTGTCACAGAGGATGCACCTGAGGAGAAATCTTTTCTGCAAAACATCCAGGGAGTTTCACAGTTAGTGGTCAGTATACCCCCATCCATTTACTCTTGTACCTTGAAGTCTGGTACAGCTGCAGACGCTTGGATTTCCTCTTGCTGTGTGTGTTTCCAAAGGCTTCTGTGGCAAAAGCATTGCTGCAAAACGCCCTCCCTTTTGGCACTGTCAGTGCAAGTTATTTTGTTAAACTTTATGTGGCGAGACAAAGCATAAATCTGAACTTTGCCATATGCCCCATTTTGTGATAAAGTATTGAGAAATGCAGCAGTGAAAGAATATAGTCTCTCTCTTACAAACTGAATGCGCAAGGGTGGATCTCTGACATGAGGGTACAGCCTACAAAAGGGCTGCATTGTCCTGAAGCAGCTAAAAAATGTGGCTTAGACAATCACAGCCCCATCCTGCTTGTCCCCAAAGGCTTGTTAGCAGCATAATTGTATTTAGATCACTGCTGTCCTGTATGTGCAATAAACCCATACCTTTGCAATCACTCCTGCCATGTATAGGCAGACTATGGAACACAGACACAAGACCCACTTCTAATGCATCTGCACCCCAAATAACTGCATCAAAGGATAAGAAGTTGGGGCAGACAGGCAGTGGGAATGAGTTACTTTGATCCTTTGCTTTGCTGTGGGCATGCACTGAGTTCAAGTCACAAGCTACTGATTAGAAACTATGAGAAGAATTGACATTTGAGGATGAAAACAAATTGTTCTATGCAAATTTTCATATTTAACACTCATGGTGTATCTAGGACAAAAATAAACAGTTCCCAATTACTACCTACAGAGCCATGCATGTGCATCTTACCTAAGTTAATCGCAGTCACAGATGGACAATTCAGAGTAAAATCTGGCCAGCAATCAGGATGAGAACCTGTGGTAAAGTTATGTTTACCATATCACAAGCAATACAGTAGTGTTGAAAACAGCAACCTTCATCAATAATTCAGCCACTGGGCAGATCTGATTCTGCATCAAAAGCTCCAGCAGGAAAAATCAAATTCATATGCTTTATTCTGGCACTAGAAATGGCAACAGGGAAGTGTTTCCTCTCTTTCATCTTACTCTCATGAATGCAGAATAAAAAGTTCTGCCCATCATGTGTCTTTCATAAGGAATAAACTGAAACAGCCACCAGCTGGTAAAAAATCTTCTGGTCATTAGTACCGACCAGGGCTGGATTTTAAAGAGTGAATTTCCTTCACCCCTTCAGCTGCAACATCATTTTGCAACAATCCCTGCACCATACCCAAGAAGGTGACAGGCTGTAGCTTTCCAAATGATAACATGCAATTTTGAAATTGGTTTTAATATTTAGTTTGTTTGTTTGTTTTCTAGAGATGCTCTTCTATCAGCTGCATCAATAGTCTTCCTCAGAAGGCTCTGTTAACAAAGTGCTGAAGTGCACTGGTCTACTGAGAAAAGCCAGACTCCTTTACCAGCACTTTTTAAAGTATCTCAGTCAAGTAGCTGGTGAATTGCCAAAAAACCAGGAGTCAGACAGCCATTAGCTGTTGGTGAATTATCCAGCATGGGGATGCACAGTGCTGCAGATGCGGCACTGTTCGTGCAGCCCCTGCCATGAGCTCAGTGAGCCTGATTCTGGAACAGCATATTAATGCAGGCACCACACTGCAGCACTGCACAAAGCCAGCACGGGTCTGGAAAGGTTAGAGAGGGTACAACAGAGATACCAAGTTAGCTCTGCCAGGGCAATGTTTCATTCATGCTTCAGCTCTTGCATTTGACCTCTTTTTTTTCTTTCTCTTTTTGCTGTTACTTCTTCTGGCCTTTTGAGAAACAAACCAAGAGCTGGGGTTTTGTAAGTAATTGAAGTAAGGACCACTGATGTAACTCTGTTTTATCCTCTGAAGTGGAGGATATGCAATGACTCCACCCTGCTTGTTGCAAGAACCAAGAAAGCAATAACTAATTCAACTTCTTCCATCATCTGAGAATTGCAGGCCAGCAGTGCACGATTTGAAGGGCTTATCCTCTCTGAAGCAAGGTCAGGGGAGAGACTTCCATGAGATCTGATTAGAGCCTCTCTTGGACTAGTCAAAATTATTCACCAAACAGTTTCAGTGAATAATGTGTGACAGTCAGGCTGCTCATCAGTGGCCATGGAGAAGCACTCCATCTCCAAGCAGCTTCCCTGACTCTGATTAGCCCTGACTGGGCACGTCCCACTCATGCCGGTTCAGCCTCAGGATGGGGTCCCTCTCTCTCCATCCCTACACTTCAGGATGTTGTTGCCAGGGCAACTTCTGAGATTTTAGATTCAAATTCCAACATTTGCCTATTCTGTGTTCATAACTTCTTGTTATTTTCCCTCCCTTCTGTCCTTTTTCACTAGGCTTCTGTCAGCAAACTCATCAGCTAGATATCACCAAACACCCAGGTGAAAGGAGCATGATCACAGATTAAGCGACTGTTCTTCTATTGCAGGGGTGTGTTGTGGAAAATAATTTAGGTGACCACAAAGCTTCAGCCTACTCATATCATGTTTAATGTTCTGTACCATTTTACTCCAGGACTTCCATCCTTAAAGCTGGTCCCAAACACACTGGGTTATTTAGTGCACTGTGCAGCCACCAAAAGAGTGTGGACACCCACTGGAAATTCATGCATGCACAGATGCATGATAAGCATGAAAAAAACAAACTATGAAAAATACATAGAATGTAAAAGGGCATTTGAGCCCCTGGCAAACAGGTCCAGGAACACATTGAACAGATGTAATATTCTACTTCACGCAGAACTCGGTGACTGAACCAGGGATCTTTGAGGTAATTTTGTACGTTGACAGTGATGTACAACATCCTGCTTTCCTGAAAGTCAGGTGAACCAAACACTGAAGGCAGTTTTCCCATTCTTCCAATTTAGTGCATAAATGCTGTAAACTTTTATCATGACCACCCACAGATGCTACTCAATCTGCATTGTGATTTTTTTTGGTATCATTTAGTATTCTTCTATCATCCTCATACCTTGTCTTGCCCAAAGAATATATAGATCCAGCTCCTCCATCACTTACATTTCCAAACACCCTAGTGCTGCCTTTGGGGCAGAAATGCATGCCCTATTCCTTCATACATCTTAAATGAAGGATCTACTCATTTAAAGAAAATTTAATCCAGCTCATAGTGAGATAATTTACCTTGTCAAGCAATTAACACATTTTAACTGGTCAAACTGCACCTGAAACCTGCTTATTCTAAAGGAGGCTGGTTCCTTAACTAAACAACTCACACTTGCTAAAACAACTATGATGGCAGCCTAGAAGCTCTGAAAGCGCTTGTTCCAGAACAGAGATATCTGAGGTTTATTCTCAAGCCCAGAGGCAATCACATTTATTATCTTTTGCAAATGGCAATCACAGACACAAGGCTTAAAAACTACTTGGAGGAAAACTCTTTCCAGTTTCACTTGTTCATCTTGGAGATTAATTTTTTAAAGGGGAAGAAAGAGGAAGGACGAAAGTGAGGTGTGTGTCCTAGATGTGTTTCAGACTTGGGAACCACAGTGAAGGAGCAGTTCAAAATGTATCACACTGTTCATTTAAGGAGTGGAAGAAAAGAAGGTGCCCGTAAGCTTCAATACATCATGACATTCTTGTAAAGAAAGAAAAGTAAGAACAGGACGTCAAGAAAGGTCCCTGTTTTCACTTTCAGGCAAAATTGCATCAGACTTTACAAACTTAGACAACTCAATATTTAACTAAATTACTGACCAAAGTTTCTACCAAAGACTGAAAAGAACTGGAAGATGTGGTTTTGTCTTGTTCCTTTATGATGTATAAATTTCAGCCCTGCATTAAATACACTTTAGAAAAAGCATTACATTGTGAACCTGGTCAATGGAGGCTCTGTGTCTTTATCGGTAGAGTACTCTATTCCCCAGTGGCACTTGCTGCCTTTTTACATTGAATTTCTAAGCCATCCTTTATAGTAGCATATATCCTTGAAAGCATTCAGCGGTGCAGACAGTAACAGAACACAAACAAAGGGTATTTATATTTTAAGCCACACATTATAAATACAGAAAAGATGACCTTAAACTACTTATCAAAGAAGAAAATGGCAAAGAACAAAATTCAGGTTTACTTGTTTGAAATTTTGTGGGTAGAGAATCGTTTGCCTGGGGAAAGTGGGGAAATGAGGTAGGAGAGAACCCAGTATTTCATGATCACTGGCTGGCTTTGGTTTAGAGTGTTTCAACGGCAACACACACAGCACAGTGAGCCAGCAGTTGTGTATGCATTGGGAAACACCACCAAGAATTCCCACATAAAGTTTTGAAAATAGAAGTGTTACAGCAGTTAAGACTGCTCAATGAAGGGTATTTTTTCTGGAGTCTATAGAAACCATTACGAAAAAAAGTGTCCAGGTTATCCTTTTTCTCTGCTTAATATCATGCAATATCCACTTTAGGCCATTTACTTGCCCTAAGCACAGCTAACGAAGGCAATCTCCACCATGTCTGACCAGCACCATCAAGATGGAAGACATGAATTGAAAAATATTAATGAATTCAAAAACTAAGCAGGGCTGAATCAAAGAAGTTGCTACCAGTTTCTCCTGTTATAGATATAATTCCCAGGACCTCAAAGTTTGGCCAGTCCTTTGAATCAGAAAGGATATTTTCCCTTTGGGTTTCTATGAAGGAGGAATTATTTCACTCCACTTTGGTCTCCTTGTGACCCAAACTGATCAGGATAAGAAATACTCTCTGTTGCCTTCCAGAGTCTCTGCCCTACTTGCACAGCACATTGCTGGTGAGTTGCCCCTGGAGCTTGCTAACAGAAGAGGACAAAAAGAAAAACATGGGGAAACTGGTATTTGCAAAGACAGATTTTCTCTCTGCGTCTTCCATCCAAAAAGAGAGACAAAACTGGAGTAGCGGTGAGAAGAAAAAGAAGGTAAAATCAGTGCTTGGAGGGAAGAGGATACAATGAAGGCTGGGACTAGCAGAAGGAAAGATCACTAGATCTCACACAGGGCTAAAAACAGGAGCTACAAAAATCTGCATGCTAAGCAGGGAGCTGCCCAAACTACACAACAGGAATTCAAAAGAGTTAGATAGGACCTAAATCTCATCTGCTGCTGGCAGCCTTGCTCTGTCCTGGAAGGAGGCATTGGCCTAGCCTGCAAGGGAGGAGGCTACCCTCTACCTCCAAACCAGCAAACGCTCTTTCCGATACCTCCAGGGCTCAAGCACCTGCACACCTGCTGGCAATGCTGAATCCATTTCCACAATTGGAAATGGAGGAGATTTTAACCTGCCTCTCCCAGCCATTCCATGGGAATTTTAGCAAGGCTGTGCTGTTGTGATGTTTCCAACCTAGCTGTTCCACTTTGGGTAATTTATTTAAATAAGTGTCGGTCCAAGTGTTGGGAGAAGGTAAACTGAGCAATGGGCTAGTGATTCCACTGTTCCCCCAGCTCCAGTTTCTAGTGCACAGGCCTATGAATACTTCAGAGAAAGCATTTTAAAAATTGCACATGCTTCTCAGCTGAGGAGGACTAGGTCCAAAAGAAAGCAGAAAACAGGCATTTCCCATGCTGGTCTCAGACTAGGCTTTCTTTGTTATATGCTATTGAGACAGCTCATCTCAGATGACTTTGAGGACTCTCAGAAAAACATTTCAGATGCTTCTGGCATAAGGATCCGGAGGCTTTGTGGTTTGCTATCTGCAGTAGCACAATAAGAGGGAGAGGGCCAGTTTTCTAACTTCCCATCTGCTTGATGACAAGCACGAACTAAAAGATGGGTCCCCTAAATCCCAGAATCCTGGAGAAGAAGGTTTGTGCTCCTTTCTTATCAAAGTTCTTCCACTTCACATTATTTATATTATCATTTATTATGAAAATAAGTGAGAGATTTTTTCTGCTGATTTTCTGTGGGGCAGGGACTTCTGGCATGCAGTGTCCTTCCCCACAGCCCCAGCAGGAAAAAATGCTGCTTCCTCTCAGCCCCATGCTCAGGTCTACTCTCCTGACAGCCTAGAGGTAGGTGGGGGGCATCCACCTTTCCCCCTACAGGGGTGAATCAGGGTAAGGTCAGGGGGTTAATCCAAAGCTAGCAGCCAAAAATTGCTCCTAGATCAAAAAAAAAAAAAATCCCTGTTTTTTCAGTAGGAAAGACTGGCCTGATTTAGGTACCAGATTCAGGAGAGGATTCACAACTAAACAATGCAAATAAAAACTGAAAAGGACCTCTCCCTACCGCAGCTGTGAACACTGAGCCCTGTCTGACACCAGAAACCTGCCCTTTCAGGAAGCCTGAGCTCCTAAAATCAAGACAGAGAATTTTATTGGCAACAGGGCACCTGAAAGTGAAGCATTTCAGTCCCCCAGTCCTTTTGTAGATATAGCATCTAGGTCTCCGTGGTGCCCTGCGGAAGCAAATTAGCAAATGCATACACGTATGGCATGGATTCATCCCTTGGCAGAAAGGCAGTTTCTCCCCAAAGAGCCTCACAAGGTAACAGTAAAGGATGTTTCTTATTATCAACACCAGCCATAGATTTTTCTATGACGTTATAAAATGAACTCTGAATTTACTGAAAAATGTAATGGGGAGAGGGGGAAAAAAGAGCTGCTGTGAAGTGAAGCAACAGGTTATAAGCAGCAGATGGAAAATTACAATTGCACAATGCGGTACCAATTATTTTTCTTTGGTAACAACAAACTCTCGATTATATTAACAAAATATAGTGAAAATGTCAAGACTAATTCATTTTTAACTTGGGAGAATGCAAACACTTTTTTCTGGCAGGGTCATAAAGGCTGAAGAAATGTGATATTAACGGTTTTCCTACAGCATTAAGGGTCAGCTCCATAAGCACCAGAGTGAGGGCCTGGCTTCCAAGTAGTTAAGAAAAGTGACAGGCTGGGAAAGTTCAGTGCAACCTGCAGGAATTTCTAGCAGGGTCTCAAATTATTCAAAACAGTGCCATCTACTGGACCCAGCTCCCCCCGATAGAGCAGGGGAACAAACATCTTCTGTAAGAGCCTATTAGTTATTTTTTGTTCTTCTTTGTAATTAACTTAGGTGTTTTGATAGATGAGGCAATGGCTGATGAATGCTAAAGATTTTAGAAGTACCCTTTGCATTTCATTAAAATGCCTTACAAAATGTTTTCTAAAGGTCAAACTGCTCCGTGCAGTGTTCAGTTTCTTTAGATTTTTTGGATCATGAGGGAGACAAGGGCTTATTTTAGTTGATACTTTCCAGTGCTATAAAAGCTCAATCAGTAAAGCACTTAAGCAAATGCTCACCTTTAAGCAACTAAGTGGCTTCACTGAAGGTGGTGGAAATAATTGCATTTCCTCTAAGTCTTGTAGAGCAAGACCTAAGACTTAAAAAAAATAAAATAAAAAAAAAAAAAAAAAAAAGGCTTATAAATGTAACTGTTTCTTATTTACCAAGGAATCACACAGACATATTCTGGCATCAGAACTGTGTATGAAACAAGCAATGAGAGGTGTATATGAAGCAAAAATACAGTTCTTATATAAAAATACATATTGCAAAATTACTCCATTGCTCAAATCAGAACTATAGAAAATGAATCATTTAAAGTCATTAGCAAGTTAATATTCAACAATTTAAAATTCTTTTATTATCTTTTGAATTACTTACAGACTTTGCAGAATTGATGGTTATAACCTCAGCCTCTTCTTAAATTCTTTTCATATAGTGAAAATCTTTCTCTACTAGAGTATCTATGAGCAATAATAAGGGGAGTACCTTCACAATGCTGGTTTTACAACCTTTATACCAACTCTAGTTTTACCCTTGAGAAATTCAGACATAGAGAGTTTCTAAAGCTAGAATTCAGCTGTGCTTATTAATCTTAGGCGACCATCCTGAGCCACCTTTGGAGTCTGGCTCAGATATGAAAGATGTTTGCTTTATCACTTTATGGACTGTACAAAGAAGCTCAAGAGGGAATAATTTTCAAAACAAGAATTAAGGACTTCCAGTGAAACTATCATGCTGTGATTTTTTTTAAAGATATGTTTTTAGAAAAACTTGTCATTAAATTGTGGAATTTAGTACTATATTTTGTCAGGGATATCAAAAGTATAAAAATATGTTCTAAAAGGACTAGCTGTATTCATGGATAATAACTCCATCAAAGAGCTATAATGTTACATTCTTGTTTTGCAGAATTGCCTTTTTATAGCCTTATGTACATTCAAAGCACATTCTCAATCAGCTTCTGCCTCAGTTGTGAGTGCTCAGCACCACTGCAAATCTATCCCCCCACTGTCTTTCACAGTGTTCTCCAGAAAATGTGATACACATCATTAGTAGCCAGCTGTGATTGTTTTGGCTTGCAGCTTGCAGCCGCATCTACAGAAAGGTTTTAAGCACCCATGTGCGGTGCGATTGCCTCTGTAGGCATCCAGGCAGTCTCTGAATACCCAGTCAGCTCCCTCAAATCCCCAGTCAGCTCCTTCTGAGAAGCGGAAGTAGCTTAAATCCTTGGTATCCTATCTTTACCAGTACATTTGCCTAAACCCCACTAGGATGGGATTTCCTCAAGGGCTGGTGATTCTTCGAACATCCAGTCCAAGGCACAGCATCAAAGCACAGCTCAGACAAGTTCCACACTGCAAAGGGAGACTGATGCTTTGAAAAAAAGAAAAACCTCTATAACCTACCAAACTCATGTTGGTTGATTCAGCATCTGACAAGTGGCTAAAGCTATAATGGGAAACTGCACAGAGTGAGAAAGATAAGGAGCATCTAATATCCTCCCCAGCTGTGAGAAGGCCCACAAACACCTATTTCCAGCCACACAACAAGAGCCACCCAACACTCTGTACCAGATCCAGCGACTCCTGGTGTCACCCAGCTGTCTGTAGGAACAGAAGTTTTCATTTTATAGTCATGTTCCTCTGTCAGTTGTCCCAGCCTCCTACATCAGTGATTTAAGGGCTTATTAAGGAGGAAAGCAGCATGAAAGTAAATAGAAAAGGCTGAATTTAATAAAGAAATAACAGCATATGAAAAGCAACACCACGGTTGTGAAGATATGTGTGTTGTTCCTCTAAGAGCATAGCAGGAGTGCAAGCACGAGAACAGTCTGGCAGCAAAGTAGACAGAGACAGACAAGTTTTGGAGACCAGTCAGTCTTCCTTATTTGAAAAAAAAATCTCATTTAGGCCTTAGAGAAGTTGATTGTTGCTGTGATTTGCTACCAGTGTTGTGCAACAATAAGCAAACTGGATGACTGACCAACTGATGTGGGAGGTAATATGAAATGAGTATCAACCAAGAGAGTAAATAAACATTCAGTGGGAGCAGTGGCCCAGTAACTGGAGCATCATTGAGTGCTCACAGGACACTGCTCGAAGGATGCTTTGGCTGACTGTTCCCCAAGTAAACTGCACAGGTTCAAGTCCTTCAGTTGCTGAAACAGTTTCTCTTTCTATAGGAAGGAAAAACAGACTCTGCCTGGGAAAGTAGCAAGAAAAAAGTAGGGGAAAAGGGGATTTTTAGGATTATTTTTAGGGGAAAAATGGGATTTTCATTTGTTTCATTTTAATTTGTATTTAAGATTGAACTTTAAACTTGAACTAAAACATGGAACTTTTTTCTGGAAAGTAATCATGATGGGAAATCTTGGTGCAGGTGTCAGTGTTACATAACATACACAGGCACAAATATATTTTCCTATACTTTGAACTCAATAACGACATCAGACAATGCCTCTTAACATTAATCGACTGTCTCTGGAGCAGAGGAACAAGATTTTCTTTGTGGGGTTAGTTTCTGCAACATGCAACACAGCAGCAATTGACCTTTTAACATGAGAAAAATTACACCATCTGGTTATATTCTCCCTGTTAAATTTAATCTCATGTATTTTTATGGCTGTCACAAATAGATAGGATTATTACTGGGATCCTTCCACAAGTGGGAATCAGGTGTATCATTACATCTTTAAACACAAATGGGTCTGTCACTGATGTCCTAAAGCATTTTGCAGAATGCAATGCCCAGGTAGTTCCCTACGATCTCTCAGCTGCTCCGCTCCTGTGGCAGAAGACTGGAATACTAATGATCATTTTTAGATTCACAAGAGAATACTAAATAATCTCCAGTCAGATGCTGTAGCACAGCCAGGCTGAACTGGTCTTAGGGAGCCCAGCCAAGGAGCAAGCACAAGCCTGGCCCAGCTTTGCAGGTCCATGCTGTCATCTGGGTCTCACGGGATGTTGCCACAAAAGCAGATGCAGGATGCAGGAAGGCAGCCAGGACAAGCAGAGGTGGCTAGGGTACTGCAGACCCAATTTCCTCCTCTGGTAATCCCTAAGGATAACCTATAATCACTGCTGCATACTGTAGAGTCCTGTTTCTCCCAGCAGTACACAGCTGGGTTTGCTTCCTCCAGGGCTGAGAGAAAGGAGCTGGAGGGTGCCCCGGTATCTGTCTAATATAGTGCCAGGCTAGAGCTGGAGCCCTTTGACTCGATAAAGCCAGAACGCTCCCTCTTGGGACAGTCTTCCGAGCCACAGCTACCTGCTTGCTCACATGCGGCAGGTGCTACACACAGGCTTACAGTCCTCATAAGGCAGTGCTGTCTGCCATTATATGCTGAAAAGGGAAACAACTAGTATATAGTATTCAATCCTGCTGCACAGCAGTGCATTCCAAGCATTTGTCCCCATAAAATTGCAGGCAGAAGTTATGCCAACACCTATAACTTAAATAAAGCAGGCTATTTGCTTTGAATTTTATGGGGACATTAACACAGAAAAATCTTCTCTTCTCACCCACTTCTGCACTCATTGCATCACAAAGTGCTCATACTTCAGACAAGCCTGAGAAGGTTCCTCATTTGAGCATTTCCTGACTTTACTTTTGGAATTAAATTTGCTAAGTTTTTGCTGCCAGTTGACAAACAAGAACTGAAAACAGTGGCAGGTTCCTAAACATATTGTTCTGGGATAGCAGCTTCAGGTTCTAGGTCTTCAGATCAGTTCCCTGCAGATGTGAAGATGACAGAGTGTTTTTAATACATTCTATGTCTATATTACCTACAGCTGCATTGAATTGGCAGAGCTATTGCCTACAGGTGCTGGGACATATCTACAGTCTTTGCACAGTAAGGGATGGCTGAGCTACATACATCATCTTCTTCAAGCAAGTCAGATGCCAATTTAGCATGTATCCAAGTTGTCTGCCCACGGCTGATAGTTGTAAGACCCATGGGATATTTGTGCCCTTCCAGAAAGGCAGCTGGAGGCCAGACTGGGGTATCCGAAGTGATTAAATTCCTGTGCTTAAGCAACAGAATCCATGTAACCTTTATGTTACAGGTTAGCCCATCCCTGTGCCCTGAGAGCACCTGGGTAGCGCAAAGCCCTGCTGCAGCCTCACCAGCAACCACAAAACTCCCTGGAGCCAGCTGAGGGTGCTGCCTTTGAGGAGCCACACAAGCATTAGTGAGCCCCTGGAAATCAAGGTAAATTGGTCCCAGAGTGTTTTGGTTCATTACAAGGCATACAGCAGGGCCAGATTTAGCACAGAGAGTGCTGCTAAAATTCATCCAAGTGATAACAGATAAGCTAGGGGAATGCCTTTGTGATTGAAAAATATGAATAGCTTTTAATAGAAAAGGTGTGCTTAATGGCCATGTTGAGCAGGCTACACACAATGAAAGATTAATTAAAACTCCCAGTTATGCTGTGTGTGAAAGGAAAAAAAAACCCAGCTTCTTCAGAGAAAAAAAAACTGGTTTTATCTTCAAACTTTCAGCCCCAAAAGAACAAAGCACTTACTTACACAAATGTTTGACTCAATCACATGCTGAAGTCTCAAAAATCAGTGGAATCAAAAATCAACGGGATTTCAGAGTGTGTTTTGAAATCAGCCACATACTTAATTTCCCTGTTGGATCCTAGCCAAAAAAATGTTTCCTATTTTATTTATCTTTCATCATAAAATGTGGAGGTCATGGAGGGAGTTTTTAACTGCATTTGGTATTTCTGAACAAATTTCTGGAATCAGCCATCCTGGATAAAATGGATTTACAGGATTCCTTAAACTGAGAGTTCAGTAAAAGTCACCAGCCTTCTGGCATAAAATCACAATTCAGCCAGCTGGCAAACTCCAGGTCCAGCTTCTGGAGTAGAATAGTATTACTTGTGTTGTTTGTCTTAAGGTTTTTTTAATGGTTTATTTGAGCTAAGAGATGGTGTTTTTCTTTACTTAGCTTAGCAAACCTGCATAGCTAACTGCATCAGAAGGGCGCAAAAGACAAAATCAGTCTTATGTTAACCTGGAACCGAACAGATACATGTAAATTGCACACAGATTATATCACTATTTTAATTTGCCAGATTTAAGGTTGCTGTATATGCCAGTACTCACCTTGTAGCTACTAGCCAGTATTACAGTAGAATGAATAATAAATAATTTTGAGTAAACTATTTTTAGTTAAATGTCATGTCATTAAAGTGCAACTCAAAAGTGTTTAGAGTCATTTTTACATGTGAAAATGCCATGCCTGAAGAAACAATGCTGTCACATAGGTCATCCACTTGTTAAATGTTTAGAACCAGGAGACGTGGGCGGGAACTTGAATCTCGGAGCTCCACTGTCACATTATAGAAATGATTGATATTCCACAAGTTGCACTGTGAACATCATGTGGAAAGATAGTCTCAGGAATTCAAAGCTTAGACAAGAGTCATCTTGTGTTGATTGATGGCCCTTTGTCACTCTGGTTTATGGGTTATGACCATTGGAGACTTTGAAATGAACTAAGCCAAACATAACAGCATCCTTTGCTCACTGAAGCAAGGATGCAGGACTGAAAAACCAAACTGTTGTGTCAAAAAATAAAATACTTAGCTCAAAAAATCTGTCAGACTTTCAACACTTTTGACAGCTTCCATATTCAGTGCATACCAAAGTCAGTCTGGTAAATGCAGACAAAGCATCTAGAATGTTTCTTTGACATTAAAATAACCTAATCTGGTTGCTTCAGCTGCCTCAGTTGACAAAGAAGAGAGGCAGAAATCCACAAAGAAGGTAATTCAACTGCATCTAAAAATGCTGATACCATGCATATGTAGTTTTAACCATGTAGAGGGAGACTGACATCTGGCAAAGCAACCAGTTGCTACTAAAATATGGAGAAAGTGCCTCAGAACATACCTTGACCGTTTATTTCAAGCTTTGACTGCATAATAATGGACTATACTAGCCCCTAATAGGTGTCTCATTGAAGTGTCTAAAATGACATGGGCTGAATCTTAGTCTCCTAACCTTTTCAGTATGTCTAACGTAACCATTCATATGAATGAGAATCTGAATAAGACAACTGATTTCTTTTACAATATTTAATCACTGAACTTGAATTATTACACTTTGCAGCTAGTATGGAGATGAATGACTGCACATGCATTATCTAGCTGTGGTACCCTGATGTGAGAAAACAACTTGTCAGACTTGACTCATACAAATGACCTGTTCAGAAAAGGTTTTTCTAATACACTTTCCACTCTACAAGAAGAACATAAGAACTGTACGGACAGGTTGGCTAATGTGAACGCTCTGGAAGCCCTTCTGGCCTTTAAAACTACAGGACTAATTTTTGTTGCTGTTGTGTCTTAAGTGAAAGGGTAATAGACATTTTAAGCCCAAAGGCAATGTCTTAAAGCATGAGAGCTTCTTCCTATTTAAAGTTCCCACAACAAATAGCATAGTCCCAAGCCTGCCACATAACACTGAAATACAGATCATTCATTTCAAAACGATGGTAATTCTTCAGGAAAGGGGAACACTGCTATCTGGTTTTATTTCAGCTGCCTGAAGGAAACAAATTAACTCATTCATTAGCCTATCAGAAGAAATATATATGGCAACATCGACCCTATGAACCTGACACCCATCTCTCTTCTCCTAGTTACATACAGGTGCAGTTCTGTTGATGTGAATGGAATAGGCTCTGAAAGAGTGCCCATAAGAGGGGAGAAGCAGATACACAGTACTGAGTAGATTTTATCAATAAGATAAGAAAATCTAAAAGAATATTCAAAAAGGGAGAGTACAAATTTTTCACTTAAATATTTCAGCCTGTATGAGTTCCACCAGTGTCACAACAGGCAAGCTCTGATGGACATTAAGGTGCCTAGACTCCAGCTTCCACTAACACCAGGTAATCTCATCCTGACATTTAGCCAGTGGTAAACTGCTAATTTCTTAAGAGTTTTTTTTTTCAGTCTGTTTCAACCAGTCAAAATTCCTTTGTGATTGAAAATGTTAATAGACTTTTCAAAATAAATAAATAAAATCCTTCCAAAATGTGTACTATTAAGGCACCATTGTTGTAAGCTAAAACTTCCTTCCTATATCAGAACATGCAGGTAAGTGAAAATACCACTTGTTTACTTATGGAGAGTATAAGATTTTAATCTGCTAATGAAAGTTCCTGATAAAATGTTGGTGGTAATAATTTAATTTTTATACTCACAAGAAAACCTACTAAAGAATTTTACAGCCTTGCTTTCCCTCACTACATTGTGTTTAACTGAGTAAGGTCTTTTTACAACCATACATAAAGATAGTCACTGCCAAGAGGGAATTTTTTATAACCCTTATTAGTAAGCATTTCTTATTGCTCAGATATTTCACATATAATGTTCTTTCTGCTACCTAACAATTATTGTGACACATGGACCTATTGCCATGAAAAAGTGACAGCATATATGCTTGAATTTTTGCTTGTTTGTAGTATCTGGATTTCTTTAGTTAAGTAATGAAATATTCATATAAGGACTTCCCAGAACCAAGCAGCACTAAGGTGAAGGAGTACTATCGTTGGGCTTGAAGAATGTCAGAGAGAAATTTGGCTAATAATCACAAGTTTGACACTGCATGGAAGTTTCTGAAGCTGCTTTCTGATGTTTCACTTCCAGAGAGATTTCACTGCCTCCAGGCAGATGTTTATAAAAGGAGACTAGAGTTATAATTTGGTTGGATAAGCAAATGTCTTTTGATCTGGGAATGGCAGTCTTCATGCAACAAATTCCCAGCTTGAACAGCAGATGTGCCACTTAAGCAAAACTCCATTTAATTGTTCCAGATGAAAGGTCAAGATGTTTTAGTGCCTCAAGTAGCACAGGATAGCACTCGAGCATCCTCATACACCGTCAGAACAGCCAAGAATTAAATTCTCAATCTCCACTCTTCAGCAATAATGAAGTGCGTATTTCTTCTCAGGAAATAATTGTAAAAATGATCACCTTTGCACGTGTCTTATTCGGTTTTGCTCTGATCTGGTTTCCCAGTTTCACACAGCCTCTGAGGAGATCTAACTCATCGTGGTTGCCAGCAGTCCCAAGGGACCCTTATAATGGTAGTGAAGCTATTTTTCCTCTTTCACATGCTGTGTAAAGGAGGATAGGAGATACATAGATATCTATATACAGGAGATATATAGATATACAGGAGTTTAAGAACAGATACTTTTTCCCTGGCTTTCAGGCTGCTTTGTTCTGACACTGTGGTACAAACACTCAATATGTGAAAAAATTGGAGCTTCAGAAAGAAATGCTGATTGAAAGAGGACAGATATGTCAGTACACAGAATTCCTCCGAAGAGGGTGTGCTTACATCTGTAAAGAAGGCTTAATAAGCTGTATCATGCCTATTGAATAACTTCACCTAATACAAGCATAGACAGTTACAAGTAACTAAGCCACAGAGCAGATGTTTGGCTCAAATATAAATATCAGTTCAACAAGACAGCTGATAAAAGAAACCCCAGTACTACTGTGGCATGAAGCATATATTTGGATCTGTAAATACAATGCATAACACCTTACTCTATTTAGAAACAGAATTAAAATCCTGGAATTAACTTTAAGAATGAGATGCATATGTTGGTACAAATGAATCAACAGAGACCTATGGACAACTTGCACTATTATTTAGAGTGCATATTTAAGAAAGCCTTTCTTTCCTAATATAATTTGGCAGCTGCAGGACAGGTTGACAGGCAGGGCCAGAGGAAATAAATGACTTTTCCATATAGCACTGCTCTGAGGAGAAGGAACGTATCTGCTCAGTCAGCATTTGCTCATCGAGCCGTGTATGCTGACTACCTGGAAGCTTGGACACATACACCTAGCCTGTGCTCTTTAGGCTCTTAGGTTGCATTTGCTTAGGCTGCATCTGTCTTTACCTCTGGATGGTCACAGCACGGACTGGGGGCTTGGCACACCAGTCCCCCATAGCATCAGGCACATCATACAGTCTGAGGCTTCCTTCAAACGGGAACAAGGACACAGCTGTGTCATGCACCTAAATCCAAGCTATGCTCCCAAGTCCTCTAACGTAAATTTTTGCTTAATCCTGAATTCATCACAATCAACTTGAGACAAATGAATTGCTTTTATCCTATCTATATCAAGCAATGCTGGCTGTGTTAGCACTGTCCAAACTGAGCTTGCTAGCAAAGCAGAGTCTGCATACAGCTGGGAATCATGTATTAACATGCTAAGTAATGCTTGTAAGTAAGTAAATTCCATCATTTCATATATAAAGGGCACCAAACTCTGTAACTGTTTATTACAAGCTTTTGTTTTTCCCTTGTGGCTCTAAACCAAATCTCATTTACAAGTGGGAATGTGTTATCCTGCCTAGTGAACACATGACCTTTTATTTCTACAAAGTAATTTCCAGAAACAATGCCAAAAGCATCTGTTGCTGTTGACAGGGTGACACTGCAGCATTTCAAATGCATATTTTCTTGGAAAAAATACTTGGAAAAAGCTGTAGGAGACCAATTAAACTTTATCACCTGACTACTCATGCTCACAATAACAAGATTGTAAAAAATGTGACTGTGATCCCAGCATGTGCAGAGCTTGGTCAGAATTATACAAACTGTGGACTCCATCACCTCCTATAACAGGAAACTCTGCAGGAGAGAAGATACTTAAAGCAAATAAATTTCTGCTGCGTGATGGTAATGGAACATAAGTGCGTCGCTGATAGGAAATGTATTTAAGTATTGTGCTTAAATTTTTTGCTGAATCAAAGCCTGAGGACTTAGCATTCCATGTTTAACACTTACTGTTTTCCATAGTATTTATTTTGCTATTATATAACTATATCTATGATGATTATCTCTATAGCATATGGCTGCAACCCAGACATTCATTAATTAACCATCACAACATAGATTGTGAAGATTGGTAGTAATGCTCCCTTTTTACAGATAGCAGCAGGAATGTTCTTGGTAAAGTATGGGCTGTGACAGCCAGAGTCCATTACAGGACATATTTGTGATAAATTCTAGCTGTGTCCCACCATACCTAAAGCTTTCATTACCTCAGGTTGCCCCCTGTGACTGATAGGTCTTTTTATTTAGTTGCCAGCAAGTGGCTGGGGTACCCAGCTTTAAAACTCAGGAAGTTTGAAAGTGAAACCTTGGCCTGTTCTGCATGTTCTTCTATTTCTTCAGAGTGTGCATAATTCTGGATGGCAAATACAGGTAAGTAGGTAAGGATTTCAAGATCTTTCAAATACAATGTTAACATGATTTTGTTAACATCTTTTGTCCAGTAGAGGGAGATGAGAGTTTTAGATAAATGTAATATAAACACTAAGCATAATAAGGAAAAAATATTTTTAAAAGCTGAAATATATCTGCTGTAGATTTTAATATAGATTTTTATTTTTAATGCATAGTTCCCCAGAGCATATAGACAGCTAAATATAGACCAAATCTGAAGAAAATCAGACTTAAAACCATATTTGTAGTGCTGGCTATTGTTGCAAGATTCACAGCCTTCATCTCACTACAAGTGTGTTTGGTGTGAATAACAACAGAAAACACTCTTTTTCTAACACATTTTGAAAGTCCTACTGTGATTCTTGATTAAACCTAAAATGCCAAAAGACTTAAATCCAACATAAAAATTAAAACAGTTCTCCACAGTAAAAATGTTCTATTAATGATTTTAAAGAAATAAAAGCTTCAGATAGTAATTGGAAGCATAATTTATTTCTTAGATAATCTCTTTTTCAGTTTTTTTGAGCTAAAAAAGCCTGAAAACTGGCATATTTAGCAGGAGTAAAAGCAGAGATTCCAAAGATCTCGCCCTGAAGAACAGCGAAACATAACATAGACCTGGTTCCTCAGCCTTGAGGGTTAGCAAAATAAAACTGTCTTTACTCATCTGCTTTCTTCTAGTTTTGGCTCCACTGTGGTGGTGTTCATCTTTGCTTAACTGCCCTCAGATGTTCCAGTCTGTAACAGTCGAACGTCTCTGCTCATATTAGTAGTCATATTAATGTCAAGAACAGCATGGTGTGGGCATGGAAAGTAATGAAGCATAGCCGCAGCGTGTATTAATGGGGTCCTGAGTCAAACAACTACTTAAGGGCCCCCAGGCTGTACACTTCTGTTTTCCAGTACACATCAAGGCAAAGCTAGAAGAAACAGTAATAAATCTATGCCACTGTATGAAAGCATGAAAGTATAGTGCAAACATGTCATTATCCCTGAAGCAGCTCTGGTGACACTGTGCCAAAGGGAGGCTGAACCGTCAGAGTGAGCAGAGGGGGAGGCAGTTCAGCCAAGCACTAAGCACTCTGAGGCGCCACAAGACAAATCTGGTTATCTTGTAAGGTAGTATTCCTGAAGCTCTCTGTGGCTGTTAAAAACTGGAAAGGCAATTTTACGTGGAACTAGATGAGAGACTCACAGACAATTGTCACCAAGAGATAAATGAGAACTTGCTGGCTTACCACGTGCAGATTTAAGGAATGGAGATGAGGACAAATGTAAGATAAACACATCACTATTCTTCCTTTGTCCTTCCTTTGCTGATTAGATACAGATTTCATGAAGCCCAAGGACTACCAAACCTAATGCTAACCACCCCAACTTCACCCGCAGTGCTATACAGTAAGCATGCTTGCAAGGGCAAGTAAGCCCTGTTCCTGATTCACGGTCACTTGTCTCCATGCTGTGAGTCACCCAACAGTCTCTTCCCATGACCGTTTCCATTGAATGGCCTGTAGCTTTCCACACCCAGGTAAAGATCTAAGTAGGCTCACTCAGGCTAAAATAAAATAAAATAAAACTAGTGCATTTTACATGGGGAAGCACGAGGAAGCTCTTTGCAGGCAATGCCTGGTATCTTTTCAGAGTTGCCCAGTAACCCAGAGTCCTGACCCAGAAACCCAGATCATGGGCCAACCAGTTCACCTCCCACATCCCGGTTTCACAACAGGAGAAATCCATCACCCATTGCCTGCTTTGGAAGCAGTTTTAAAGCTGCAGGTGGAGTTTTCTGACCTTGCTCCAGGATATCTGGCACAGCACTCCGTTCACAGGCTACTCAGATTCGCAGCTGCAATAGGGGAGAACCGCATGATAGGCAGCTCTTCAGTTTTCCTTTATTCAAGCAGGCTGACTGGTTTACTTGGGGGATTACTGCATTATCAAGATGGTTGTGTAATCAGAAGGGGCATGAATACCCTTTCAAAGTAGACAGTGAACTTCCAGGTGCAGGTGTGAGAAGGACAAAGGAAATCAGCACGGGCTTCCACAGTAGGGAAAATGACAGATCCCCTGATTACAGAACCTGAGAATAATAGTCACATTTCACTGAACCATGGAAATGATTCAGTGTCACGGAAAACAGAAAGAGAAATGTGACACCTTAACCTTATATTCTCTGCTTGTTCTGTGTTCCTTGTTAGTTCTGGTATTGTGAACCTTTAGATTAAAAATCTTGTCTCAAAGCCAGAAAAAGATCAAGTGGTAGCCTTAAAGTCAACCAAGTGGTCACTTCAGTTTCTTTGTTTCTTGATTTTTTGGTAACTTTTCTTGAAATTGTACAGTGAATGCTACCAATTCACTGCCTCCCACAGCTCTTCAAAGGGGACCTCCTAACTCTATGCTATTAATTGCATGAGAAAAATTGTCACTCTACCTCTCTCTTCCCTTCTCTCTCACAGTTCCACATTTTTCCTGCTTGTCCTGTTTTCTGTGTATAGAGTATGATTCATTTATAGAGACAAATACAGTACTTTGCTACGTAAGCAATATATATACCTAAGCTCCTACTGCAGTCAGTGGAGAGCTAAGCCATAGAGCTAATGAACTCTTCAGAACAAGTCAGCTCACATTTGGGCAGCTGAATTGCTCTTCGGATCCCACTGGCCGTGCTGACTAGCCCTCCATACTAGGGTAGGATTAGTGCAAGGATGGCCGCATCCTCATTTGGTTATGATGTATGAAATGTCTTTAAAAAATGGAGAGGACAAAAAGCCATTTTAGATACAAATGCTGCCAGGCCATCCAAAGGATGACCAAACAGGACCTTGAGGACTCACAGCACTTGCATGCCTTCAATGGAAGACAGAAGCAATGCCTGTTAGCTAGTTTTTCAAAATAATTTTCCTTTATGAATACAGTCAGTTCAAGATTGCTTGAGTTTAGCTGGAGTGAGCTACTTTTTGCCCAGGAAGAACATTTCCAATGCATACAAACATTTCAGATGACTGCAGGGCCTGGGAACTAGATGCTAAAGCATCACTGGTATACTGCTGGTCACCAACATTAGTATGCTGTTTGCAGCTAGTCGGTATCTCTCCCAGTATCTTATGTAGATTCAAAGATAGGCAGGGACTTAAACTTTATGGTGAAACACTGCTTCAACAGTGAACCTAAACCCCATAATGCTGTGTTAGTTAAGAAGTGAACCTGCCTAGATAGTGCTATAAGACCAAAGTTGCTGACCCCAACAATGAAACAGACCTGTAGACATCTATGAAATAAGCTGTGTGCAGTACATGGTGAAAATGGAATCAGATTTATTTTAATTCAGGCAGTCCCACTGATCTTCGGTGCTAACAAACGATAAACTATTCTAGCAATTCAGATTAAATATTGGGAAGAAAATCAATTATTTTAAAACTATTGACAATGATACAGACAAGTTTAAAATAATGTTGCTGGAGCTACTGGCAGATGTTTAATGTTGTCACAGGTAAGGAATCATAGTTTAAATGAGAATTCTAAGTAGTTTTCATTCACAAGATTAAAAAGGAGTTCATAAACCAAGGCAGAAAATTTGTTCAGCCATTGGCTGCTGCTGTATCTCCTCCTTTGCTCTCCTCACATTCATAGGAGGAATAGAAACTCCACCCATCCTACTTCTGCCTGAAGATCAAAGTCAGTGCACAATTATCAACACATCCAAGGACTGAAGACATTCAAGCATGAAAAATTCTCTGGCTAGTTTCTTTTTCCTTTTTTTTTTAATTTCATGGGTCAGTGCCCAGACACCAACCTGACTTCTTGATCTGTTCAACAGAATCTATTTAAAAGCAAGTGTGAGTAGACAAGGAAATGAAAGGAAATATTTGTGGCAATGCTTGTTGTTGAGATTGAAGTGTTTCTTTTTTCTTTTCTGACTGATATTTACAATTGAGATGATTTTTGTACCCTCCTGCCCTTAAGCAGAACTTTCCTCTGATCAGATTCTGGGGCTCTGAATGTTATGGCTAGCAAATTCTGACTTCTCTGGGAGAAGCCCAGAAATGAATAACTGGTTATCGTAAGACTATATGATAGGTAGTAGACTTCACTGGATCAGTTTAAATTATTGAAGTCTAACAACCTTTGTTTAATGATCTATCTGGTTCAGGTTATTTATCAGCATCAAACTTCAATGTACAGCAAAGAACTCGGAAAGTAAAAAATTCCAGGAACGAAATACAGAAGAGCTCTGCAAATATTTTTGTGAGTATCAGTTTGTAGCAGACATGTGATTTCTAATTATTCTGTTGTTACTGATGGTTAAAATAGGTAAGCCCAAGGGGTGTCAGCAAGACTTTCTGTTTATTTTCTCTAAGAAAGAAGAGTTGGGTCCTTTATGCTGACTTCAGCAGGAACTGTCATTCTCTTTCCTCTTTTGAATCACACTCCAAACTATTTTTTCTTGCCTTTCAAAGGCAACCAACTTCCACTCATATTTTACATAAATATGTTTGCTGAAATGTTCAAACATGGAAATAAGGTATTTTTTCTCTTTTGAAATCTGAGAAAATGGAGTGATTTTTAGAGCTGCTGAGAACCAACAGCAAAAATATGCCAAGCATTTCTGAAAATCAGACCGCACTGTAAGGAGTCTATGCATAGAAAGAGATAGATAGATAGATAGATAGATAGGTCAGTCTAATCATAGGCAAATAAATCAGAAGATATGGACTTCAGTCAGTAAAAGAGACCCTGAGAATAGAAGAGTAAATTTGGATTTCTTTTCAGAATGAACATATTCATTTTCAACCCTTTCCTTCTTCAAGCAGTACGCAATGGCCTTGGATAAAATCGAAGATTTGAGTCTGCAAGAGACACTGACCAGAGCTGAGACAGATGAAGTGGAAGGTGTTACCGTTACAAAAATAACATACAGCATATGGGATCAGGTTTGGAACTTCAGAGCCAGACCTGATGATCTGCTCATTGCAACCTATGCAAAAGCAGGTTTGTGTGCATAGGAGACGGAAGAGAAATGTTTGGGATATTACTTACTGCTGGAATTGAAAATTAAGGTTTTCCATTGTGACTGAGATTTGTTCAATCCCAAAGCAGACTTACATTTTAAAGAGGTGAAGCTCTGAGAGCTGTGGCTGTAACTTCTGATTGCTTTAATGGAAATGAAATAATAATAATCTGTTACTGTCAAAGTTCAAATGGTTGAAGTCTGATTACATATACTTGCTGTTCTTTGTTTTAGATTATATACAGACATATTAATGACAACACTAGAACTTTTCAATCGATAAGTAATGATTTAATACCACCTAGTTAAAATCATTGTTTACTAAGTAATAACAGAAACTAGCTGAACTATTAATTTTACTATGATTTGGTTAATGACTTGGTATAAACAAGTACTGATTCTGGAAATGCCTTACTTATAAATAAGAAATCACCAAATTAGCTCACTTAATAATGACAGGCAATAAACTACCCACCATCAATCTAGCTAACTAATATTTGTATTTAATTGGAAATTGGCCACTTAACTCGTTTATTACCATTTCTCCTCTTGACCAGCCCCGTTATACTTATTACAAAGAAAAACAATGAATAACAAGCACTCAATATTAATTCTGGATGAACAAAAGCATGTACAATTTAGGGATTCAGGAACAAATTCAGGAACATTTGATGATCACAAGAAATTAATGACTGGAGTTAATAAGAATTTTTTAATTTTTTTCCAGCAGAAAAATGATTGTTACACAAATTGATTATTTTCATAGGAAAAGTACATTTTGCTGAAAGTTTTTAATTTATTTCAGGTATGCTGAAAGCAAAAGATATTATTTTGATCAGCCTGGATTAAAATCCCTCAGCCATTGGACTGAAAAGAAATAAACAGCTAGGAGTCAATTTGGCATTACGTTGCCTCTGCCAAAACTGCATAGTTCAAGCATCTTGTTAAGGGCACAGTTTCATGCCCACATTGTTTCCCACCTTATCCCCTAGCCTGTCCTGTAGCTGACCTGCCACAGTACCTCAGGGCAGGTGTGGTTAAGCCCGTGATCATGGCCATAAGGGAAAAGAGGTCCATGAGAGACACGATTCTGTACCTCCTACAAGATGCTGCAATAGCTCAGGCAGATGAAGTTTAATGTTATAATGACCTTCATTAAGGCATTTCAGATGAGAATATTGGAAATGCTGCAATCTTTTTGTAATTCCAAACTGTTTGAAACTTCTAATTCACTCAAAGTTCAGATATTTCAATTTTTCATTCAAATTCAGGATAAAACCAAACATTGAAATAGCTGAATTTTTGTGAGGTATGAGAATAAGGAGGAGGGAATTTCACTCTTTCTTGCAAATAATATAACCTCCAAATAACAGTGAGTTTATCCCAGAGCTTTTTTCAACACTGTGGTGGGCATGAGGGTATTTCTATCAGCATAAAGAAAACTGTCCCAAACCAGAATCCCTGAAACTTTGCTTTGGAAATTACCTCTCTATTTCTAGTAAAGCATTTTTCCCCCACTATCATCTCTTTCCACTCTGTCCATCATCTTCTGTGCTGTCCCTTCTTCCTTTAATATGGAGTCCATCTTTTCAGCTTCCAGTTCTCTGACAGAAGTGACTCTCAGCTCTTCCTGAGGGAAAAATATAAACACTGACATTTTCAGGTACCACATGGACACAGGAGATAGTGGATATGATTCAACATAATGGAGATATTCAGAAGTGCAGACGTGCCAGTACTTACAAACGGCATCCTTTCCTTGAGTGGTCTCTCCCAAAGTCTTCAATTCAGAGTTACTCAGGTAAATATCATACAGATAGGTTTGTGTTTTAGACAAAATGAAACAGCACTATCCACCCAGACAGCATCCACTGCTCAAAACACAGGTTTCCTAGGAGAGGTCTGATTTGCTTTGTCACTGTACGGTGCACTGTCAGGCATTAGGGCCCTGTTTGGTTGCCTCAACATAAATACCTAGCGCTATCCAAGCCTAGGCAAGGCTGGCAGATATGACACAGACCCTACTGGAGACCATGTTATTCTGGGGTGGCATCTGAAAGCCATGTGTGATACTCCACGGTACCTAACACAGCAGCAGATATGTATAAAATAGCAACATGTGAGCAACTGAATCTCACTCTGAGATTACACATTATATGGAACAGAAGCCTATCTTGGATGTATTCCCAGAATGTGGATGCTGTTTTCAGTGGTTTTACTACTATTTTTAGTAACTTCAGTTAAATTCTAGAGTCTAGTCATCTCAACATGATATCAGGCATTCAGGCACCCAGCAAACCTGACTGTTCTGCAAAGAGAGCCTCCTACAAGACCCTTCCCTCCAGCAAAGACTCCCATTGCACACTGATCTTTAAGCCACACTCTCTTCACATTTGAAGCTAAACAGTTTCTCTGACTCTGCAGTAGGAGTGTTAATTTTTCTCTTCTAAGCCAGACTGTCTTGACATATACAGAGACAAAACAATGTTGATAGAGGCAACAAAAAGAAGGATGGGAAAATAAAGAAATAATATAAATCTACATATCCCCACGTATTCTCATGTATTTGTCTATATCCAAAACTATTCAAAATCCACTGTACGAAGATTTTGAACTTCACCCATTCCTCTCCTGGTCTGTCTTCCTTCATATGCCATCCAGAAAGTCTGGTCAACCAGCATATTCTTTTTGCATCCTAGAAAGAAACCACAGTCTCTTACCTGCAGAGAAAACGGAGATCATCAAATGTTGTGAAGGAAAAAGATTGATCAGTTATATATAATTTGGTATTTATAATTATCCCTTGGGATGCAGATACAGGGGCTAGACATAGGTCCAGAGTGTCAAATCAGTGTTCCCCCGTTCCTCCTTGAAAATATAGGTAAAAATTCCACCAGAAGCACTGCAGTTGCTTCTGGGTTTTTATGCAATGTTGTATATGTGTTACACTGCCATATAATTTATAGTAGGTGAATTGCAAGGTGAACTGCTAAAAAGTCACAGTCAAAAAACCACATATGAGAATAGCAAAAAAGTACTAGTGGAGTTTAGATAACAGGTCATTCATTACAATTAAACATTCCACAGGCCTGGAATTAGCTGAAGTTATGCCTTCTCCACGAACACTAAAAACTCATCTCCCTGTGCAGCTGGTACCCCCCTCCTTCTGGGAACAAAACTGTAAGGTAAGGTTGAGAGGTAGGACTCAATTCTACTTTAGATGGAAAAAACATGAGCTAAAACAGGACTGAAGATGTTTTCCAGAATCCTTGTGAAACCTAGAGTTCTCCCCAGCAATATTTCCTTTAATGTACAATGTGTGTGTGAAACTAAAGAAGTCATGACTAAGTTACCTTAGCTGGATTTCAGAAAATGGCAGTTTCTAAGCAAAATCTCTTAAGCCTTTGTCACTCAGGCCCCGAGAGAAAACTCCAGGAGACGCTTAACATCTATACAGATATGTGGAATTTCATGTGTCTCACATTTCATATTTCTCTTGTTTCTACATGCAATAAAGGTAATCTACATGGCAAGAAATGCCAAAGACAACCTGGTGTCATACTACCATTTCCACAGAATGAATAAAATAATGCCTGATCCAGGAACCTGGGAGGAGTTTGTGGAGAAATTCATGGCCGGAAAAGGTGATGAACTGCAATAATTTGTATGAGATTTTGTTTATTTTAAAAATGCCTAACTTTGATCTATTTATTTCAGCTATGGTTTGAAATCCAGTGCTGACAGAGTGATGGAAGGATATCTACTGAAAGTGTTTCAGGAGTAATTTATCTTCATTTGGGGTGTTTTATTAGTACCTAAAAGATGGATGCTATCTTTACAGCCCCATTATGAAAAATGTGCTACTCTTTATTCTATCATCACAACCAATTTTCAGGTTTCATCTCTTCTTTCTTTGAGGATAAAAGAAACCTGCTTGGAAGCCAGCAGGGAAGAAACAGTGGTTTGATGGCTGTATTCTGGCCTGATACAGGAGAAACCAAGATTTAATTCTGTGAAGTGTGAATTTGAGTTGAGTCTTTTTACCTATCAGACATTGAGACAAAGCCAGTTATCTAGCTAGAGAAAGGCACTGCCAGAAGCTGATTCTTCCTTTCCTAAAAGAATGCCCATATTCAAGAAAGAAAAACCTACACACATGGATGAGAGTCTGCAATTTTTGTCAGTAAAGCTTCTGTAGATGCTTAATGTTTTGCCACCACGGCGGCCTAGAGACACCACTATCTTGACCAGCGTAACAGTCTCATGTCTAAGGGAGACTTTGGGTCTTGTGTTTTACCAGGTAGGATTGGGATACTTCTTGGAAAGAAACAGGCACTTCTGATTGCATACTAAATATTTAAACTGGGTAGAATCATAGAATAATGCAAGCTGGATGGGAACGTTGCTGGTTTTCTGGTCCAGCTCTCACCCAAAGCAGGGCCGACTAAGAGTGGTCTTGTCCAGCTGAACAGATAAATCACACTCCAGAAATGTCTGTTTCTCTCCATTGACTGTAAATGCAGCCTAGATGTTTCATTCGATGTATCTGCATTTGTTGCCATCTAAAGTCAGACATGAATCCTGCTCTGAACATCCATACACCTGAGGGATAATTAACGTGAATGCTATGTACAGCACAGAGCACAGTAGTCACGGCCACAGTGATTCAAAACCAGCTGGGAAGTGCTCAGACCCTGGTGATGGGGGAAACATAATTTCCAGGGATCTCTAAGACAAACTGAGCATTTACAATTGCTGACATTCTTTCTTTTTCAGTGCTCTGGGGGTCCTGGTATGACCATGTAAAAGGATGGTGGAAGGCAAAAGATAAGCATCGTATTCTTTACCTCTTCTATGAAGATATGAAGGAGGTAAAAGGCTGAACGTATCTTTATAGAGCTCTGTTTGAAATCTGGAAAGCCAGTAGCTATTACATACACCCAGCCTATTATATGCCTGCTGTATCAGCAAGTCTTCAAACAATCTGATGTTTTCATCCTGGCAACAATTATAACTTGAACATTTTGTTTGATTTCTTTGCTTTTCCTGGCTCCGTATCTTCTCCCACTTCTTTGTCTGCACAGAATCCAAAGCGTGAAATTCAAAAGATTCTGAGGTTTCTGGAGAAGGATGTGGAAAAGGAGGTTCTAAGCCAGATACTCCATCACACCACATTTGAGATAATGAAGGAAAATCCCATGGCAAACTATACTAAAGATTTTGAGGGAATAATGGATCACTCCGTTTCCCCATTCATGAGAAAAGGTGCTGAGGTTTATTATTTGGCATCAACTCTGTCTTCTTGGTTGTTAATTTGTTTTGAAATAATCCTTCATTTGAAATACAAGTATCTAGTGAGTTATGGTTAATCGGCTTCAAGAAATACTGGCAAATTAATCTTTTTGCTTTGCTATGCTGTTCTGTAGGGGTCATTGGAGACTGGAAGAATTATTTCACTGTGGCACAGAATGAGAAATTTGATGAAGATTATAAGAAGAAAATGGCT
Source organism: Dromaius novaehollandiae (assembly GCF_036370855.1). Lineage (NCBI taxonomy): Eukaryota > Metazoa > Chordata > Aves > Casuariiformes > Dromaiidae > Dromaius > Dromaius novaehollandiae. The sequence continues at coordinate 152,381,621 of NC_088098.1, forward strand.
GATACCTCTCTTGTTTTTCGCATGGAACCCTGAGCACTAGCAATGGGAATTATTCTTTGTGATCTATCAACCTTTTCCTTTTTATACATTCTGTTTTTCCTTCACAAAATATCTGTGTTCCCAAGATTCCGATAGCTTTCTTTCACATGCCACTGATTTTTCATTATCATACGATTGCCCAAATTATGTGGAGGTTTAGGCTGGTCTCCCTGAAGAAAATAATCCCCTCTTTAGATACTTCTCAGTCATCTCTCCTATGGTAACTTTCAAAATGAACAAAAATATTTCAGAAATGCCTTGAGTTTTCGTCATTGTAAAACTGCAGTTTGTATTGTTGGCATTTTCAAATCAACCTCTAACAGAAATTAAAGATCAATAGGAAAAAAAGGTGTTAAAGGAGTGAAAAAAAATGCTCTCAACATTTTATGTTATTCTCATGCTGTACAAACATTAATCAATAAATACCACTAAACAAATTTTAAAGATGGTAAAGTATAAATAAAGCAACAAAAGTGCACAAAATAGAATCATTTTCTTTTTTTTTCTTGTTTTAACTGGACATCATAAATGCCATTGAGATGAAAGCAGCATTTCCAAAAATACCAAATACCCATTATGTTCATTGATAAAGCATTACAAAAAGGGCTACCTACAGGCATTTAGCTACAGTCTAGATGTGGAGGTCGTAGTTCCTACTGCAGTAAGACAAGAAGCTTTCTTCACTGTTGCCCTTTGAAATGCATAGTGTAATATTCTGCTAAAGTCTGGAAAATTCTGAAGGTTGGTGTGAAGGAGGACAAGGGTCAGTGCTGCCTATTCTCGCTCCCTCTTCTTCACCTTTTTACAAGTGTTCTTCAGATGCATCATGCTATTACCTCCTTCTTTTCTTCACTCTTCCGCTGTTGACCGAATATACAAAGCTCCCAGTGAAGACTCAGTTGTAATAGAGCCTGGCCAGGTCTGCTTTAGCATTAGCAGCAGTGCTATGGCCATTCTTCGAGCTGTAGGAAATGAATTAAAACAATTTACAGCCCATTTAATTATAGACAACTGTTCACAAATTTTGTTTTTGAAGTGTTGCCATTGAACTCGTCACACAAAAAGCCCCCAAAGAGCTTCTGTCTCACTGAGTTTACTTGCTGAATGTCACAGGGAAAATAACAGAGACTGCAGCATCTGCAGGAAAATGCTATTTTAGTCTTGATAGTCAGCTTAACACAAAAAATATTTGCTGGAGGTGTTTTTTCTTTGGCCAGTAGAGGGTTTCAGGGATCTGGTAATAGCAGCCACTGCTGACATGCACAGTCCATTTCCGGCTACAGATTTAATTCAAACATCTAAATTGAATGCATTTTTCTAAAGGGCACCAATATCTTGCATCAAGTTTGGAAACAATCAGAAGGGAAGGCTTGCTGTTAAAAGGTATGGTGTCAGATCCTGGCACCTTAAGTGTTCCCCAAAAGCCCAGGAAACACTGGAACTGGAACCAGTCATTCACCACACTGGTGTAAACACGAGCATTTGAATGGCTTTGGGTCAGTAGGGGTTCTTGCCCATATATAATGTCTCAGTAAACTGAGTACCTGAGAAAATGGATTCTGGCAGATGTGCTGCCGTTCCACACAGCAAGGCTAAACATCAGCCTGGGGAGCTCTCTCATGTCTCTGTTTTTGCTTATGATTGACTTATCTTGTTATTTTACTATCAGCAGTAGGAGGAAAAGGCGTTGTCTGCTCTCTGGCCTATCTCCGTTCTCCTGGGTCACTCCACAGACCCACAGGAGTCAGCTCAGTTTGTCAGTCTAACCCTGCAGTGTCATGAGACCCAGCAGAACACGGAAAACATGCTTAACTCAGTAGCTAGGTGACGTTTTATGAGCTGTGCTGTACCAAAGGTCACAAAGATGACCTGTTTGTTCCACCTTAGAAACCTCTGAATCTGTCAAAAGTGCCGAAAGTGCTGCGGGTGGCTAGAGCCCCATCTGAGCAGGAGTCACACCACGCACCACGCACAGCCACACCAAGCATAGAGGCACCATATAATAAGGGGCTCACGTCACATTGGCTAAGCCATCTTTGCTCTCCCCTCCTTAGGCAAATCTTTGCCTTTACCCACCTGGAATTCAGCAGCTCTGAACAACCGATAAAGAGTAACATGGGTCAGGTAGTGAGGTCTGCACAAAAAGGAGGTGAAAAACCACTAGATGTGTGGTTATATAAAAACAGGATTTCCTTATCTTAGTGATCTTATCCTTATACATATTCAAACACAGAAATGTTAACCTTTATGACAAAACACACCTGGGAGGGGATAGAAAAGGAGGGTGTTTCTGTTTTTATGCCTTCTGGAGCCAGCAGAACTAAGAGAGATCAAGCTGTGGATTCAGTCATAATTTGTAATATGATATTAATTGCACCAGTGTAAACATTCAGGGAACAATTAAGTGTGCCAGTGCTTCGAGAGATCCATTTGTTATCAGTGAGAATGACTGGATCTGGAGCTACTGGGAAGTTTGAGAAAAAGATGCATTATGCATCCCCCAGAGGGGCCTGGAAACTAGTATGCTTTGGTGCCTAGGTATGACAGTGTGCCAATAAACAGACATGCGTGTATGTTTCTGGGAGGATGACTAGAGGGTGCCAGCATCTAGAGCACTTTCAACTTACATATCTTTATGTCTGTCAGTTGTTATGTACAGAGGAGCTTAAAATGATGTGTGATACAGAGATCATTTACTAATACCAACATAAATTGTTGAGAGGCATAATTTATTTTGACATAAGATACTTTAAATCAATGAGCATCTGCAGAAGAAGATTGTACTTGTTTAACTACATTATTTTTAGTCAATTTAAACTATCATCATTTGTGCAAACAAAAAGCTTTGTGTTTACTATGATGTACAGAGCTCTAGTTAGAGATATGCACTGAATATACTCTGATGCATTATTTTCATCCACTTAGCTAGAGGCATGATTTTACTAATTCGCTTACACATGTGCAGCTTCTTTTACATCAGTTTAAAATGGCCTTGTATCATTTTAGCTGATATAATCCCCCAGCAGCTTCTTTAATGCTGCTTACCTCTCTCTCTTCCTTTATAAGAAAGTATGCCTGTAGAGTTTCGATAGCTCAGAATCCTTTTTATTCATCTCCAGCAAATGTTTGAGAATCAGTGTTGATTAGTACATATTAACTATTCACATGTGCCTGTTTTACAGCTGTGCAATAACAATTACCAAAACAAATCCTCTCAGTGGAGTGGAGGAAGATTCTTGCTTTGATACAGGCTTTTTAACAGAACTGCTGATAAGTAAGACTTAAATCTAATCTCCCTTTAGCTTTACTGCCTCTAGGAACTAGGAAAGCCTTTTTACTACCACATGGAGTGCAACCTTTTATGAAGCTGACTGGAAGAAACATCAAGCTTTAAAAAAACTAAAGAAAGTGGCAGAGAAGGGGGCTATTCTGTCTTCTTACCTAGTATTCCGAGATAGAAGAAACACTGGTTTACATTCCACTGATTTTACCTGAGATGATCTGCTTCACGCTTGGATTGAAAGTTATTATTTACCCGGTCAGAAAATAGACCACAGACAGAAAATAGGGTTTTTTTCCACTCATCCTGTACATGTATATGATATACAAAACACATGATTTTTATAATGATTTGACTTATGTCAACATGTTCAGAAGAACCTTATCTTTACAACAAGGTTAATTATTAATTTGGGAATATTCTAGAGGTGTATTAATACTACATTTTAAGCCTGGACTTAAAGCTTCCATTTCCCTTGTGACCTTGTTGAGTGACGCAAGCCCAGCTCCAATGTGGGCTGTAGGTGAGGCTGGAGGCACAACAAGAAAGAAAGTATAAGCACTTCATACTCATAGGATGCAACCAAACTGTGTTACCAGACCTAAATCCGTGGGCTTTGGCTGCATAACAAGGTGACCTGTTCAAGCTCTGCCTGCCCTCCAAACCAAGCACAGGCTTAGGCACTGTGTGGGTGGACCAGGAATGTTGTCATGTGGCAGTGCCCCATGGTTAATGTTGAAGAGGCAAATTACTCATGGTTCATTTTCTGGAAGGGCTTCAGCATCCCCTGCTGCAAAGGCAGTTGGTATTTATAAGCAGTGTAAGCTCAACCTGGCTTTAGGTGAAGGGTGAAGGTTCACAGCTGAATCATGGGCATCTACCATATGGTCATGGAGACAGAGAGCTTATGTCAAAGTCAAGTGACTCTGGCTCCTGCACTGGTAGGGGCAGTATAGATACAGGCAGAGTCTCAGGTTAGACCCTTAAAAATGAAGGTAATGGAATTTAGAAAACTTATTAAAATTGAGCTTCTTCATTCATAGTAACCTGTTTGTTGTAGTGATAAACCACACTGGTCTGTATTTGCTACCGTTTCTGCATATCAGATTTAAAAGTATTTTTGTGTTCAGCCAACAATGGAACAGTCTTTAACAGGCAGACCCAACCCTAAGTGCTCAAACAAAATGTTAGTTTCCCTGTCTCGGTTTAAAGTTAATCTTTGAACACATTTGGTGGGCTCTGCAGATTAGTAGTAGAAGAGTGAACTTCTTAACCCCCAGTGTCCTGTTGCAATTTAAGACCAGAACCAAAGACTGTACAAACAATTTCTTCTTTAATATATAACCAATCCTTCACAAACAAAGCAGTATAGAGATAGAGTGGGCAGTACTACCCCTGCATTTTACTTACTCATACAAACATTCATTAGCATCCTCTGCTCCCTTTTGCACCCCTAAAATTTTTCACTATACCTACAGTCTGCTCAGTTCCACTACAGGAAACACCCTACTGAACCCAAGTCAACAACACGGCTATAGTCAGCCAAAGAATTTAAGGTTCATCTGCATGGGGAAGAGAGAATATTTTAAGTTTCCAAATAAGGAGTCAGTAAGAACAGTTAAAATGATGTAAATTCATACTTTGCCTTACTTTACACTACTTTTGCATATAGAAAAGCCATAAAAGCTGCTCAAAACAAAGATACAGACCAAAGAGTGTGTTATCCTCTGAAGCTGTCAGAAAGTCAGATTCTACAGTTGCAATTGTTTAAAGTATGAGCTCTGTAAACTGAAAACACATTCACTGGTTGCAAAATTATAGCAATTTTCTCATTCTATACAGTTCACAAAATTCCTGCAGGTCTACTAATTGCAATGGTGGTGAACAACCATTTGTACACCACCTCAGTGGAATGACTAATCCCAGTCCTGTGGATCTTGGCCTTTCAATGAAAGCAGAATTTAAAATTTGCTATGCTGTGCCCCAATGCGTCTCATGAATGTCTTGGCAATCTTGTTTTACATAAAAAAAAACTATTTAAAAAGATGACTAATTACCTTTTACAAAGATAATAAAATTATAGAATATATGGAACATATGATTTATCCTTCTTTTTCTCAATTATCTTGTCCAAAATTAGCTGCGTGCAATATGTATCATCTTCCTAGCTCCTTCTGGATGGATAAGATATACAATTCATAATTTGCTTATGAAAATTATGTAAAACAATTGCAAGTATGAATCAACATTTTTTTGCCATGAAATGTGGATCAACTTGTACTTTATTGTAATAAATTGAACCAAACAATAGCCAAAATCCTCAATCTTTTTTTTCCTAGCTATTTTAGAAACAACCTTTTTTTTTATTCTCTACTGTCTCCTAGTCAGGATGCTTTGCAATTGCTGTTGCAATTTAAGAACAAAATGAATGACTGTCAGAAGTATTTCATCTGTAAAATGTAACCAAATCCTTCTTGCATAAAATGGAGGGGGGGGGGGGGGGGGAGGAGATTGGCCTGTCTCTGTCAAACACATGTCTCCCAGGAGTAGGGAGCTATACTGGGGGCTGAGTGCCTTCTAGCTAGAACGAGTTAGTTTCAGAAAGCCTGCGATGAGTGAGCTGGTTGCTCTTGTCATCTGAAAAACCTTCGGGTACCTGCCTTGGGGCATCTCCAAAATCGGTTTCTTCATAGGCTAAATCATGTGATGATTGGATTGTAATAAATATTTTTTGAGTATACAAGGTAGGAACAACTTTACAGGAAACATTATTTTCTCTGAGTTTTTCCAAAAAGAAGGTAAGCTATCCTATCTCTCCAGACCTGCAGCTTCAATCAGAGACTGAGCTGGAAAGACAAAGCAGTGCAGTATGGCCTAGTTTAGGGCCAAAAGCTATTGCCACAAGAGGGTTTTGGAAGGACTCTTAGGCAGAAATTTTCTTCCTGAACCCATCTGAAATGCCCATGTTAGACTGCAGCACTGTCCTAGGTGCCCAGTTCAGTGTGTCCCAAAGTGGATGGGGAAAGAAAGTTTCTAGTCTACCTAGTGCTTTAGAATATAAGAATAGAAATCAAGAAAATGCAGCTTCTTGGGCTTTGGTTATCGAGACCTATCTCTTGTCAACAATCTCTGTGAGGACATGGGACCATACACTGCTGCTGCAATTGTTTACATGCATACATTATAACAACAAATATATACAATATATAGTGAATGTGTCAGGGAAAACAGATAAGGAAATCAATTTCTGAGGTATACGTGAACAACCTTTCTGCCTTTTGTCACTATTTGTCATTTGAATTTTAAAATGACAATAAGGAGACTTGGAAAAAATGCAAATTATTCCTCCCTTATTAGAGCAGCATTTTCACTAACATAACTTTTTTTTCATTAAAATAATAGATAATCTCTCATGACACTATAATTAATTCAGTGATATTCAATATTTATCAGGTGAATTGTAAACAGAGTAATATGCCTAAATTGTTTCTCCCAAGCAACTTCTCATTAAGAATCAATTAGTTACCATGAAAAGTCAGAAATCCTTCAAGCACTATCAAAGTGTGTGCATGATTAAAATAAAAAGCAAAATAAAAAGTATCTGTACTTTAAAGATATTAGTAGGTACCACTCTGCTCATTCACCTACCCGGATATGCCATGGATAAAAAAACAAGCCTAATGAGAAAACAGAATTGTGAGCCGTAATACCTGGCTTCTACTACTCACTCTGCTAACGAGTCTTTCATATACGACTCTTGATAAATCACGTAATCTCTCCATGCTTCCATCAGGATGTTAAAAAACAGTATCTTAAATCCGTAAGTCCTGTCTGAGCACATCACTGCTAACCCCCTTCTCCTTGTGCTCAGACAGGCGAAGCGTAATAGCGCTGCAGCTGTACCCCTTTCCTTGTGCCATTTTTCTGACACAGAGGCCGCGGCAGTGCAACACGCACATCCTGAAGGTTTTCCTCTAACAGGGGAATTACCACCAGATGGCTTAAGCTATCTTTCAGGTTGCTTTTGCTGCTGAAGCAGTTAACAGCCTTATGGTATTATATCTGTCATAAAATGCTTGCTTTAGAGGGCTATATTATACCTAAAGCCTGTGTCTATGCCTCCCTTGGAAGAAATTAGGAGCTGTAAGCTCGGAGGTGTATGCTACTGCGCAGCAGGAGCTCCACAGCTAGGCCTGGTCTTGCAAATCCGTTTTTAATGATAGTATCGAGCTTTTCCATCACAAAAATACGACTGCAAGAGGGCGGGGGGAAAACAGGGAAAGAATACTCTAGGCACTATTTGAAGGTTAGTGGGTTATTTCATATGAACAGACTATTTAGTGATTTTAATTTTTTTTTTTTTGGTCACTCCAGTTTCCTTCCACCGACTCTGCAGGAAAGGCAAAACTCTGCGCACACACGCCTTCCTACACCGGCTGCTTCTCAGGTCTCCAAGTTACGCGACAGCAGCGGAAAACGCGGGAGCTCCCACCTCACGCTCCCACCTGCAGCCGCCCCTGCGGGAGACTGGGCATCGCCCCCGCGGCCGGGGCTCAGCGGCACCCGCCGCACCTGCGCGGGGACATGCGGCTGCGGCCGGTGCCACAGGCCGAGGCGCGGGGCCCGGCTCCGCTCCCCCTCCCCCCGCCGGCGGCGGACCGTTACTGGCCATCCCCTCTGAGGTCGCCCCCGCCGCGCGGCACCGCGGGAGGCACACGCCGAGCCCCGAACGGACATTCCCTCATTATCATACGGGCGGGTGTAGGGAGCGCTACGTCGGAGGCGTGGCGCGGTGACGAAGGCGGAAGCGGAGACGGGGTGTGAGGAGGGTATACCGGCGCTGACAGCGGCTGCGGCGCTGCTATCTGCCCGCCCCTGCGGCGAGCCGGCTCCGCCATGGAGGTAACGGGGCGGGCGCCTCGCGGAGGCGGCGTGGCTGGGGGGGAGGGGAGAGCCGTTGGGAGGAACCGTTGGGGGGGGTCGCGTGACCTTGGGACCCCCCGCGCGCGCCCCGCCCCGCGGCGCAGCCCCTCCGGCGGCCGTTGGTGCGCGGCCCCTCCCCACCCCCCCCCCCAGTGCCGGGGGGATCGGCTGCGCCGCTCGCCTCGGGGCCGCCCGGCGCTCTCCCGGGGCCTTCCCCGCCCTCCCCGCGGGCGCTGGGGTTTAGTGGCCCCGGGGGAGCGGTAGGCAGCGGGCCTTGCTCCTTCGCGGGTCGCGCCGCGCGGGGTGGGGGGCTCCCGCAGCAGGGGGGCTTGTGAGCCGCAGTGTGGGCTGCCACAGCTGCTTAGGGCTTCCTGCTGGGAGGCGGAGATGTTACCCCGGTTGCACAGACTGGTGGAGAGCGGCCGGTATTGATTCAAGGGGTGGGAAAAAAAACATTCAGAGGCGATGCGGTGCACATCGTACTTGGTTGCACCTCTCTTTTTTAAAAATAGCATGAATGGACAGGCATTCCTTTTTTTTATGAAGATGACCTAGTACTTTAACCGTGCATTAACTATGAAACGCCTGCCGACATAGGCAGATCACTGAAGTACATGTGTCTAGTGTATCTTTCATAACTACCAAGATGAATCCAAAGGCAATCTTGAAGAATTTTAATTTCATATATGGAATTAACTCCCATTAGTGGCAGAGCTGGGCACTCTCTAATTATGCCCCTGTTTCCTAAAGTAATCAGAATTCAAAATGTTTTAATGTGATTCAATGTGTTTAGATTTGGTGACATCTAAAACTCTCACATTGCTCAGAAAATCACTATTCAGGATGGTCATTGCTTTCAGATGTTATGTGAAGTTTAATATATAGTATTCCTACATTGGTTGGTCTTTACAAAAGTATGTTTAGTCCTTGTAAGGAGTAGAGAGCACTTAAAAAAATACAAAACGTGGCATGCTGTGGCTTGGGAACACCTTAGCGTAAATGAGGTAGGCCTTAAATTAAAAAAAAAAAAAAAAAAAAGCAAAAAACCTCAGCTTTATCAGTAAAGCATGGAGGCATATGCTGTTCTCAGAGTGATAGAGTAGAAACTTGGGAATCCTTACAGGATTATCTTTGGCATTGCGCTTAAGAGTGTTACCTCTGTTGGCTCACAACTCCGATGCACGTAATCCATCAAGTTTAAGGTTTTTTAATTAGCATCTTTCTCAGCATTCTTTTAATTAAAACACATAAAGCCCTCTACATGAGCTGCTTGTGATATCTTTTACCAGAACATCAAAACTGGATGCACCTCCTTGCATGATACAAAGTTCTGCCTTTGTGCACGTCAGTGTAAAGAACAATAAAAGCAACATGTAGATCTATCTGGCTTTATTCTAACATCAAGAGATGTGTGCTATCATTATTTTTAAATGGTACAGACAATTTCTTGTACCTAAGTGTTCTATGTAAGCATATTGTTTGTAGTGGCAGTGTTTTACTAGCAACGATGCTCAAATATTAAGAATTTGAATATTGAAAAAGTTGCATGTTCCCCAAAAATCTGAATTGTAAGCTTCTTTATAGTGTTATTTCTTAAGTTCTGTATTTCTTTAACAGGCATACTGTCTTTCATAAATTTGCCTATGCCTTCTCAAAAATTCTAGCCCATGTGATACAGAGAGATATTGTAGCTGCCTTTGTCCTTGGTCTGTACTTGAACTCATATTTCTAATTATGGCCTTTCTTGATATCTCTATCAGCTGTTCTCTCTAAATTATTAATCAGTGAGTATCCCTACCAATAATATTTAGATCCAGTTTGTTTTTTCCAGGGTTTTTATTACAAGGTTTTATTTTTCTGAATAAAGAGAGTAGCAAAATGAAACTGAAGGTATAATATCTAGTCTGATAGTATGAAAGAAAAAGCAAACTGAAGCTCAAAGCTTGGAAATGCTATCCGTAATATATTGGAAGTGTCTGTCCCATTTTTCTTTACTGCATCTTAGTTATGTTTATTTCTTTATGTTCCCAAGTATATGTAAGCATATCTTGTATAAACCCACCCTGAAATAATGTAGAGTCTCACAGATTACATCTGAGGGAGCTTACGGTAAAAAGTGTTATACACTGATGTTGGGAGTGGAGAGGCCAGGCTTTGCAGAGCCTTTTCAAATGCATTTGTCAGGCTACCACTACCATATGCTTTTAGTGCTAACTAATGTGTTTTTTTTTAAAAAAAAAAGTGGTTCTGTGTTATATTTTCTTCAAAAATTCCCTAAGTCTGATTAAACTGCCCTTCCTCTACAAGCACTGTTACTCCTGCCTTTTCTTCAACAAGTATTTTAATAACAAGATACTGAGTCATACTTTCATAACTGGTTGTAAATCAAATGATTTTTCTTAGTATATTAACTCTGAATGGAAATTAAATAGTGAAGTTGTAGGATTATACTGATTTAGACATTAAAAGTTTTCTATTCTGCTGTTGTATTGGAACTAATTGTAATAGATCTCTAAGGAAAATTCCTCCGTTATCCTTCTGACTAGTCCTGCAAGTGGTTTAGCTTTCTTGATTTCCTGCTACATTTGCTTTTTTCCAGCGTGTGCAGACTTTCAGTTACTTCTTTCGGTAGTCTGCATAAAAATGTTCATTTCTTGCATACCTTATTTTATTGTAGGTACAAGATGCTGTGCAAGAGATGGTGGCTTCTCCTGTCACACCAGGAACAGGCAAATCAAAGGTAATCTGACTTCACAAATATAACTTGGATAACAGTGGTTTTGAGAACAACAGCTTCATAGTAGGAAGATATAAAGATATTTTTATACTCTTCTGTGTCTTCTATACTTCTTGAAAATTTGATTTACAAATGCTAGGCTCAGGAAAGCCTATTTTGGAAATCGTGGAACAAAATTTCATTTTAGTGCATTCACTTCCTGTGGTAATATTCGATGAGATATTTATAGCATCTAGTTCTGGAAATAGTCTGCTTCCTTATGTACCGACACTTCCTTGTTTATATTGGCAGTAAATTAAAAAACAGTAATGTTAGGTCAGCATGTTATATTCAAAACATTGTGCGAATTATATTACTGCAAAGACCCTGTTGCTTTATTTATTTATTTTTGACTTACAGGCTTCATATGTTTTCTGGTATCTCTCAGTCTATCTATTGTACTGGAGTCCTGCCCAATTAAGTTTTCATTTCTAACTGATGCTACCCTGTTAAATATTCCAGAATAATTTTGGAAAAGCACTGAATTAACAGTAGTTTCTGTTACTTCACTGTTACATCCTTGCAGATACATGGTAAGACAGTTTCTTGCCCTAAATTTTAGCATCTTGGAAATCAGATGCTAAAATGCCTGTTTGCTCTTTACCTCTGGATTAGAGGAAGCTAGGTTTTGTAATATGTACTTTCTTACAGCTGGACACATTGCCCAAAGAAGATCTCATCAAGTTTGCAAAAAAGCAAATGATGCTTATACAGAAAGTGAAGTCAAGGTGTACAGGTACCTTACTGCAAGAATAATTTATACTTTAATGCTTGGTACTGCTTGACCTTCTTTAATATCACAGCACACCCTTGCTAGGTAGACTTACTTTCTAGGCAGATACTCCAGACTTTTCTTTTTTACCTGAGATTTCACTATTTTTGTGGGAGGATATAGACTGAAGTTCTTCAGTAAAGGGAGGGAAGGCAAAAAAAGAAAAATGAAACATTGCTTTTGTCAAGTATTAAATTAACTTTGACTTATCAGGCAGTGTGGTGTGATGAGACAGTATAGGCTATGCAAGTTAAAGTGGGACCTGTCATTATCTGTTCCACTTACCTGCTGTAGTGATAAGCTTTTCAGGAAGCAGATAGGAGGGGCAAAATCTCTAATACATTTTGTGTAACTGATTGTGCATAATTCATCCTGTTGTAGAGCATAATAGCATCTTTAAAATGGCTAGCTGCTTTATATTTGATTGATTTACTTCTTTAATGAGAAATTGTAAAATATGCCAAATGGAATTATGTGTTAACCACCTACAAGACTACTTAGTTGAAGCAATGTATTCTGTGACCAGCAGAACTAACAAAATGTTGTTTCTTAAGGTTTTATATTCAGCATCCACTGTACATCTGTGCTCCCATGCTCTGTTCCCCTCCTCTCTGTTGCCCCTCTTCCTCTAGTGTCCCCCTACCCACACTTTTGCCAGTTCCGTTTGTTTAGAGTTACAGTTATGCTGACTGGCGATAACTGCCCAGCCAAAAAATAAGGATAAGAGTGGGCTATACTAGGCTCTCTTTCAGTGGGATCATTCATAAGATCTTGCTCTTCTGCATGCTGCCTATCTTTAGAGTACCTGTAGGAACTCGGTATCTCTCCTCTGGCTTAAATTGATGATGTCAGGGCCAGGGAAGGAGTACGGAGTGTTTGTGTTTTCTCTCCCTCTCCCTCTCCCTCTCCCTCTCCCTCTCCCTCTCCCTCTCCCTCTCCCTCTCCCTCTCCCTCTCCCTCTCCCTCTCCCTCTCCCTCTCCCTCTCCCTCTCCCTCTCCCTCTCCCTCTCCCTCTCCCTCTCCCTCTCCCTCTCCCTCTCCCTCTCCCTCTCCCTCTCCCTCTCCCTCTCCCTCTCCCTCTCCCTCAGCTGTTTGTAGTATTACTTAGTAGCAAATGAAAATTGGTAACATAAAAGACATCTGAGGTTTGGACAGGAGTTTTGGATTTATTAATAATTTGATACTGTTCTAGAGCATCAATTAATGTTTGCTGTGAAATGTCTATACAACTTCTTTTTAAGAACTAGAGAAAGAAATTGAAGAACTCAGATCAAAAGCAGCTACTGGAGGAGCTGATGATATTATTCAGGTAGGAGTATGTAACGTGTTTCTGATACATTATATATTGTTACTGAAATAGGTTTACAGAAATAATTTCTAATATATATATAGCAAATATATATATAGCAAATAGCTGTAAAGCTGTTATTCAAATTGACTGTGATCAGTTTCAGAAATTCAAGATACTTTCCAAAACCTCTTCTTCCCTTCCTCCCTTAATCCCCCCATCTTCCTGCTTTACTTCACAGAACTAACACTGTTTTCTGAGGGAAAATAACTGTATAGAATAGTACAGTCTCTTTGGCAAGAGTTTGTCCCTTAGGGAAGCTTTTGTTGATCTCAGAATGACCACTGTGGTGAGGAAAGACTTCAGCCATTGAGGAGGCTTCTGAGACGGTAATTTGACAAGTTCAGGAACTCACAGAATTAAAGTACTTGTCATAAGAAATACATTTTGGAATGTAATCGGATTTTTTTTATTTAGTGGGAAAAACATCTGGCTTTCTAAAAGTAAAGGCTATATAAAGCACATCAGAGTGAAAATTCTGTGTGTGGGGGGGGGGAATTGTCAACTAGAAACTTGTTTTCAATGGTTTGGGTGGAGATTTTATTTACCTTCTAAAGAAGGGGAGCTTTTTCCCATCTTCCCACCTGGTTGTAAGTAAATAACCTGATTAGAAGAGAGATTTTGAACAGAATTTATTACTCAGCATCATTGCATTAGTGTACCTATTCCCTATCTGTGGTATTTGGGCTGAAAGTTACTTTTTAGATCAGACTGTTTTATTTAATTAACCAGAAAAACCCCATTACCAATATCTGAGTTCTTACTGCTTTGCAAGAATTACTCAGGCTTCCATTTTAAGTAATCCTTCTTCTAATGTTTTGTCCCTTAAACTTAGGCTCTAACAGAAAGACTGGATGTTGTACTTCTGGAAAAAGCTGAAAGTCAGCAGCAATGTGTAGCTCTGAAAAAAGAAAATATTCAGAGAAAACAAGAAGTAGAGGTACTAAAATGAGCAATAAATACTAAAAATATTTACTAAAATTATTTCAGACTGATACTTACTTCATTTCCTAGTCTTGTTTGTCGTATATTTCACTTTTTTGGTCTTTTTCTTCATTCAGCTATCTTCTGTTGTACCTTTAAAAAAAATCAAAAGGTTTCATATGTTAAAGCCTATTTCATCTGCAGGCTCTAATTTATAGCATTTATAGTAGCATTTATAGGACTGATAATAAATGTATAGTTCCTAGATTCATTGGTTAGATCTACAGAAATGCAGAAAGAATTCAATCTGAGCATTAGTAGCCTACATATGTGATGTTTTGCCGAGTCAGTCAACTGTGTCTTTCCATGGAAAACATACAATTTTACATTCAGATATCCTTAGGGAGGAGTCTGCAAGCCAGCATGCCTAAATCACATCAGTAATTTCAATTAATAATGAAGTGTAGAGTACAGAGTCAATTGTGTGGAATTGATGAACATTATTATAAATGTACTATTCCAGATACTTGGATTTGATGGGATAAAAGTAAATTGGTCTTTAATACATAATCAGAAAAGCTGCTAACTTTTTTTTTACTAGAGCTGAAATTTATCATGACCATTTCATGAAAGTATGCTAGTAAACTTGATTTAAGATTTAATAGTTTTCCTCTCTCATTTTACAAACAATATTGCTCTACTTGCTGCAGAGTATTATCTGAGTTGAGCTGTCCAGGCACAGCTGGATGTTTAAAAACTGCAGATATTTCTAAAACTAAACTCATAAAACTCATCAGTTTAAACAATTTATTTGGAAATTATACTTGCTAAGTTACCTGTATTTAATAACTTGCATGTTTCTTTAGGCTGCAGTGGCTAAGACAGAAGAATTGCAGAAGCAACTGGAGCAGTCAAGTATTGACTCTGAGAAAGAAATTAAAGCTCTGAAGAGCGAATTAGTAAATGCACAATCCAAATACAGCGAGGATTTAACAAAGCTGAAGAAAGAATTAGAGGAACAAGTGAAGAAACAAATGGGGCTTGTAGAACAAATTGAATGTCATAGTAATAATCAAGAAGAAGTGAAAAAACTACAGGACGATGTTCAGAGAATTAAATCTGCTTATGAAGAGCAAGTTTTGTGTCTGAACAAGCAATTGGAAACTGTGAATGATGACAAAAATAAAGAATTGGCAAATCTGCAAGGAACTATTAAAAGCAATTCTCAGTGTTACCATAATGAAATTAATAACTTGCATGAAGAGCTTAAAAAACTAAAGAGTGCCCATCAGGAAGAGGTTTCAGAGTTGATGCGTCAGATTGAAATATCTTCGAAAGAAAATGAAGAAAAGCAGAACCAGATAAATCAATTGCAGAGGAATTTGGCAGAGCAGGGTATAATAAAAGAGAAAAATATGGAGGATGAAGAATATGCTGGTACTGACCAGCATGAATGTGACTTAGAGCAGTTAAGAGAAGTCCTACATAAAAATACAGAAAAACAGATAGATGTTGTAGATGCCCAAGAAGAACCTTCTGTAGAAGCAAAAATGGAAGAAAAGGTTAGATACCTAGAGCATAATTTAGAAGAGCTCCAGTCTCAACAGAGTATATTAAAAGATGAGCTAACCTATATGAATAATGTTAAACTAAAATTGGAAGAAGAAATCCATCGCATAAAGGATGAATATTTTCATGAGCGGGAAGACTTGGATTTTAAGATAAATGAATTGCAGCTTACTAAAGAAGATTACTGCTGTGTAATTGAAAAACTAAAATCAGAGCTTCAAGCAGCAAAAGACCACTGTGCAATTGCTGTAGAAGAGCATAAATTTGAAACTCAAGCTTTGAAAGAGCAACATGAGAGAGCAATTTCTAAACTAAATACAACTTTGTTATCTAATGCTGAAAAAGAAAACATGGCATTAGTCTTTGAAATGCAGGAACTTAAGGAACAACTTGAAAAGCTGACTCAGGAGAAAGAAGAAGCAGTGTCCAATTACGACAGCCTGCGAGAAACACTGGAAACTCTACAGACTGAGCTAGGGGAATCTGCTGGAAAGATCAGCCAGGAGTTTGAATCAATGAGACAACAGCAAGCTTCTGATGTTAGCGAACTACAACAAAAACTCAGGGCTGCTTTCAGTGAAAAGGATGTTCTTCTTGAAACTGTAAATCGCCTCCAGGAAGAAACAGAAAAACTGTCATTTAATCAGCTTGAGGTAGAAGAACTTAGATGTAAAATTGCTAGCCTTCAGGAGGAGAATGAAGCTATAACAAGCTGTGTCCACCAGAAAGAGACTGCCATAAAGGAACTGGAAGAAAAAATAGTTGTTCTTGCCAGTCAAAACCAGGATATTTTAAATGAAGTAAAATGCTCAGGTAAAGAGAGAGACACTCTTCAGGAAAGATGCAAGCAAGAAGAAGAAAAAGTTCAGGAACTTCAGCAAGAAGTAGATGATATTAACCAGTACAATGATGACCTGAAAAAAAAGGTAAATGAATTAACAGAGAAACTGAATGAAGCTTCAAACAGGAAGAGTGAAAATGCACAAATGCTAGAGCAACTGGAAAACCAAATTAAATCTTTGGTGCGTGACAGAGAGGACCTTTCATCTGAAGCAGAGAGTCTTCGTGAGGAAAATAAGAAAATCATTCAGGAAAAAGGTAGATTAAGCAAAGAGCTAGAAAAGATTACATCTGAAAAAGAAGCTTGGTCAGTGTTGAAAGAGCAATCTGAACATTTAGAAAAGAAACTACAAATGATGACTGCAGAAAAAGACCATTTATCAATGTTACTTGAAAGTGAGCAAGCGCACAGATCCCTTGTCAGAACTCAGTTGTACTGCTTAATTGAGCAAGTGGGGTCTAGAGTTTCAGATTCTGAGGAGGAATGTGATTCTCTTAGCTTAATACAAACTGCAAATGAATGCTTGGCAAAAATGAAAGAAGAACAATGCCTTACTCTACAGAATGAGGAGAAAGCTCTTCATCTGCAGCAAGAAGTTGAGAGACTAGAGCAAGAAATCGTAGCTCAATATACAGAACGTAGATCTCTACTTGAGGACTTTGAAAAAGAGAAAGGTCTTCTAAGAGAAGAATTGGAAGGAGCATTGGCTGAAAAAGAAGCACTTCAACTTGATATCCAGGAGCTGAAGAATGCCAGTGAAAAAAAAAGGATTGAAAATCAAGATCTTTTGGTTCATATTGAAGAGATCTCTCAAAAACTTGCTTTTTATGAAAGTCATCTACAAGAACAGCAAAAAGGATCTGCTACAGAAAAACAAGGAGACCTAAATTTCCTTCTGGAGCAAAAGGAAACTGAACTTAGAAATATGAAAGATGAACTGAGTTCTCTAAAGGTTATATTTTGTTATTGAAGTATACAGACTAAACCTCTAAAGTCTTCAGAATTAAGGTTCAAAAAATACTTTCATTCTTTCTCTTTTTTTTCCTTCTCCTTTGGCTCAGAGTGAGTTTTCCTTTTAAAAAGCACACATTTCTTAGTATCCCAGCACCTCAGATTCCCCTCCCTTTTGCTGCCAGGGGAGGAAAAAAAACCCAACAAAACCTCCCCACTATTTTCACCAAAAGTTTCTTGTACTCAGTTTTTTTTCTCCTTCTGTCAGTACCCCACAAAGTGATCATTTAACTAGATGGACTAACTGACCTAAGAAGCTTTCGCTACAACTTTCTATGACTGTATCTCAAACAAAACTGCTGCTTGATCTGCAAAGCTATTGCTAACTTCAGTTTCATGGACTTGACGCTTATGTAAAATTGATAGCTGGTCAGAATTAAGTCTCCCATCTTTTGTTTTTGGACAGGCTGGAAAGCAGCTGTTAAAAGGTTGGAAAGTTTTCCTTTTAACATAAGTATGCTTTTCAGTTACTGTGCTAGTATCAAATTGTACATACAGGCTTTCCTGATAATCAGAAGGTAGACATAATTCAGCCATAGCTGGAATTTTTATTGGTTTGTTGAGGAAAAGTAGTCAACACAAAGAAGTGTTTGTAATATTTCTCGTATGTTTGCTTATAATACAGGAGTTAATGGAGACATTGACTGGGAAGAATGATCAACCATCTTCAGTAGCAGAACTTCAGGAAAAAATTGGTATCTCTCTCCCTGTTGTGATTATGTAATCAGTTTTTCTCTTTTGGATTGCTGAATACTTTGAACTTTTTTTTTCTCTGTATAATTACCCTATATTTCCTATGAGTTGTGGGAGGTCGCAAAGTAGATATCCAAACAACATCCCTTCCATCAAAACAATATTCCTTCCATTAGGGATTCAAAATAGTGTTAGCAGTTGAAATCTGTTATCATTTGGTATTTCTTAAGATTTTTAGTTTCCTGTCTACACTGGTTATAAATAGTGTAGTGAATTTCTTTCTTTCTTTTTTCATATTAAAAAGAAAATAATTGTGTCACTGGGAGTCTTTAAGGCTGCTAAGAGGAGAGGAAAATAATACTTTCCCCAGAGGTACTACTGCTTCATTGCAATTATTCCAACACATTAGAAAAAGTGATTGTAAGTTGTTACAACCATATGTAGAAGTAGATGGGAATATGACTTTTACCATAAACTGTAATGAAAGTTTCTGAAGCAGGGAAAGTGTGTCCCCAAACTGTCTGTGTGGCTAGATGTTTTATCTTCAAACTGAATTGAAGTGCTTACCAGCATGAATTTGAAACAAAACAAAACATCCAGTGCCAGTGGGAGATACTCATATCTTTCATTCAGTTATTTGTGTCATAATTGAATTTTATTTCATTTCTCAGGGTGGGGGAGTGATATTATTTATTTTCTTTTATTTACTTTAGGAAATCTGGAAAAAGAATCTGCAGAAAAAACAGAGAAGCTTAATAAAATAAAGGTTGTCGCTGTAAAAGCAAAGAAAGAATTAGATACCAGCAGAAAAGAGGTACCCTGACTGCTTCTTAATGTGAAGAACTGCATGTGGGGTTCCATTTTAATGACACAATTCTTTGTAATAAGGTGCAGACTCTGAGGGAAGAATTGGCATTGGTTCGATTAGAAAAAGATCAGTTGTCCACTTCGATGAAAGATGTCATTCAAGGAGCTGAAAGCTATAAGGTAAGATTAGCATAATATTTACAAAAGACAGTTAACTGTCAGAAAATACTTCACTAAAGTACATTTGGCAAAAGAATTCAGTGCAGCTGAATAGCCAGATCAAGAAATGTAATGTTCCAGTAATATAACTGTCTGCTGTCGAAAGAAAATAAGGCACTTCCTTTCTATAGGATGTTATTTACAGACCTCCTTTTAGATATAGTACCATAGATATCAAACAACAGGTTGCCAAGGCATATCTGTCTTACAGAATTTTTCAAACTACATAAAATTGAGAATCAGTTAGAAAGTCCTTAAGTGGTAAAGACACAAGCTGATGATTGGGGCACATTTCTGGGCACATGAAGGAGAAGCAGGTGATGAGGAACAGTCAGCTTGGATTTACCAAGGATAAATCATATCTGACCAACCTGATTACCTGCTGTGATAAAATGACTGGATTTGTAAATGAGAGGAGAGCAGTGGATGTCATTTACGTTGACTTTAGCAAGGCTTTCGACACTGTCTCCCATAATAGTCTTCTGTCCAAGTCAGGATGTTATGGTCTAGATGAGTGGGCATCTAAATGGGTTTAAAAGAAAGAAAGGGGAAAAAAAGAAAAGTTGGATGGTTGTGCTCAGAGTAGTGGTTAGTGGGTTGTATGATGCCTGGAGGCCAGTAACAAGTGAGCTATTGCAGAGGTTTATATGGGCATCTTCCTGTTTAACTTCTTTATGAGTGACTTGGAGTGTGTGCTCATCAGTGATGCCAAACCAAACTAGGGGCAAGAGTCAACACACTTGAGGGCAGGGCTGCCATTCAGAGGGACTTAGACTGGCAGGAGGAATGGGCCAACAGAAACCTTTGGAAGTTCAACAAAGAGATGCAAAGTCCTGCATGTGGGAAGGAAGAACCCTTTGCTGTGATACAGGTTGGGGACTGGCTGGCTGGGGAGCAGCTCTCCTGAAAAGGATTTGGGGGTCTTGGTAGACAGCAAGCTGAGTGTGGGCCGAGAATGTGCTCTGGTACCAAAGGTGACCAGCAGCATCCTAGGCTGTATGAATTGGAGCAGAGCTAGTAGATTAAGGGAAGTCATTCTCTCCCTTTGGTCAGCACTCGTGAGATGACATCTAGAATATTACATCCTCTAGTCTTGGGTGCCCTAATATACAAAAGATGTTGATAACCTGGAGTGAGTTTAGTGGAGGGTGACCAGGATGGTCAGGGGGCTGAAATACATGATGCATGAGGCTGAGGGAACTGAGTTTGCTCAGCCTGAAGAAGAGAAGATTTCAGGGGGGTCCTAATAGCAGTCTCCCAGTACATGCAAAGAAGTTACCGAGAAAACGGAGCCAGGTTCTTTATGGCAGTACAGGATGAGAGACAACAGTCAGAAATCGAAACGAGGGGTTCCAACTGGATATAAGAGCAAAATTTTTCACCATGAGGATAATGAAGCATTGAAACAGGCTGACCAGTGAGGCTTTGTCATCTCTTTTCTTGGAGGTTTTCAAGACCTGATGGGACACAGCGCTGAGCTGCCTGGTGTGCCCTCACAGCTGACCCTGTTTAAGCAGGAGGCTGGACTAGAGGCCTCCTGAGATCTCTTTCAGCCTGAACTACTCTGATTCTGTGAACTCAAAAGAGTTTCTGCCAGAGCCTATAATGGAACTATAGCTTTAGTTTCACTCTATTTCTGATGTTGCAATAAGTTAAGTAAGTGCCTGAGGTTCAAAATGTAATCAAGATAAACAATGTATATAGTAAAAGTCAGAGCTTTTTTTTTTTAATGTGCATGTGCTAAGAACCTTTTGATGGAATACGATAAGCAAGGAGAACAGCTGGATTCTGAAAAAGGCAGAGCAAATAATCTTGAACGTCAGATAGATGACCTCACAAGACAGCTACAGGTGTCATCCCAACAGGTTAGTTCTGTATGTGTATCTGAGCTATTCATAATTACAGTAAAAGTTATCTTGTCTATTAAACTGAAGTTTCTTCCTGTGATTGTTATATGTAGTTCCATAACCTAAGTCCATTTTGGGTAGTTACTTGAAATTCTTTTTTTCGCCAAAAAATCTGGTGTCTATCTGGGCTGTGACAAACAAAGTTAGAGATACTCAGAATGATTTCATTCTTTAATGGAAAGGGTTTAATTTATCTCAAGGCAACTCACAGAAAAGAGCAGCTGATCAGCACTAGCTTCAGTTAGACATAATTCAATTTTTTTTATACCTGATACCTCCCATAGTATCAAATGTACACAGTGTTTGATACTATTGTATCAACATCAAACTGCCATTGGTATTGCTCTAATTCCCCCCCCCCCACACACACACACACACTTCTCATTAAGCACATTAACCTTAAAATGTTAAGGCTTTTTTCTTCTTTTCTTTGTCAAAATATGTTTTTGTTATTTAATCAAAAGAGAGTTTAAACTAAATTAATCATGAGATTTTACATCATTCACAAGAATTGAGACTTTGGTGCACATGGTGGAGTACTGTAGCAGAAGTCAACAGAGTCTAAGATGCTAATTAAGGAGCTGTGAGACATGTTTTGCAAAACTAAATGAAATAGTTTTGGATTTTGAGATTCAAACTTCTAAGCATAGAGAACTACACTGCTAAACTGCATTGAAGATACACCTAGGCCACTGTGTTCTTATAAATGGAAGCTAGTAGTGAATAGCATAGGAAGAAATGAAGAATTTGACTCCATAATCAGACTATATGCTACAATTTTTCAAGTTGTTACGGAGTGTTTTGTAAAGAAGACCAGTGCTTAGGTGTTTGGCAGCCTCCTTCGTTTACGCCTCCTCCTTAACCTGCACAATAGACACTGAGATAAAATATGGAAGATTGCAAAATAAACCTATTAAAATAATTGCAATTGTAGACCAAATACAAGATACTCAGAATATTCAAATACCCAGATGCTCTGAACAAAATAATCTGACTGTGCTGGTGACTTATTTTAGCCCTTTTTCTCAATCTTTTTCAAAACAATTAAGGTGGACAAGATTTTACAACATTGTAGTTAAGTATCTGTAGGAATGCTGTTTGTAAGGGAACTGGATGGAAATTGGTGTTTGTTTTTTAAATATGGAGAGTATCTTGTTGCACACAAATTCAGCCTTTTTTTTTTTTAATCTTTCCACTGTGATCATTTTAGCATGACCAGTTACAGTCTGCTAATGAAGACCTCCTGGCTCGTGTTGAAACACTGCAATCTAATGCTAAGTTGCTGGAAGCTCAGATACTGGAGATGCAAAGAGCCAAAGCAAAAGTTGACAAAGAACTGGAAGCTGAGAAGCTTCTAAAAGAACAAAAAACAAAGGTAATAATCTGTAGAGATGGTAAATGGGATGAAGCATTACTTAATGTGACTTTCAGTAGAGTTCTGTAAGCTCTATTGGGTTGGGTTTTTTTATAGAACAAATTCTACACTTTTTCTTGTTGCCTGACTCAGCCTTTTTTGAAGGCTCTGTCTGTTTATTGAGACAACTTTGCAAACCCATCACTTAGAGTAGATTGGGACTTGTGACAGAATGTGAAACACTCCCTGATCTTTTGTGTTGTTCTCTGGTGCACAGTCATTTCTTGAAGACTTCTATCTTCATTGTGCATGTGGCATACGTGCACAAATTTGTGTACTATGCTGATGTGTTTTGAAATCAGACTGTGTAACTGAAAAGTGCTTAAAACTTCAGGAGCATAGTGGTGCTGTCAGAGAACTAGAGGAGCTTCAGATGCAACTTCAGAAGGAAAAGAAGCATCTCCAGAAAGCCATGCAAGAACTAGAGCTGGCCAGAAAGGTAGAGTAATTGTTGCTGTTCATATTAGTGCTTAACTGACTACCAAAGGTTTTGGCCCATTGTGCTGTGTTGAATGCCCTTGAAAGATCCTCTGTGTTCTGAGGACCCTAGTGTCCAAGGTATGCAGAAAGGAAGAGACAAGTTTTATCCCTGGTTCTGTGTTTAGAGACCTGATGTGTTCTTTTGTTTGTTTTTTGTTATTTAGCTTAGGTTATGCAAAATACTGAGTAGAAATGGGAATAGAATTCTGATCTCTGGAATACTCTCCAGAGTTCTGGTGCATTATCCAGAACTTGTTCTTGTTGTACTGAATGGAGGCAGTAGGGACTAGTACCTGCAAAACTTTCACTGGCAAAACTGTTAAAACTAGTAGCAGGGTTTTTTTCCATGTTTTTGGTTTTTGTTTGAAAACATTAATTATTGAAGGTATGAAAACTTGGTGGGCAGGTGGTGCTTGTGGATGGATAGGATATAAAGACTTTGTTAGCTGGGGAAAATAGGTTTTTTTATATATTTTAAAATTCTTTCACAGCAGCCAAGGCAGATTAAGTTGTAACTTCACTGTGTATAACTTGCAGGATGCTCAGAAGAGTACACTGATGGATATGGAAATAGCTGATTATGAAA
This sequence comes from Dromaius novaehollandiae, assembly GCF_036370855.1. Classification (NCBI taxonomy): domain Eukaryota; kingdom Metazoa; phylum Chordata; class Aves; order Casuariiformes; family Dromaiidae; genus Dromaius; species Dromaius novaehollandiae. Next base: position 152,405,210 of record NC_088098.1, read on the forward strand.
GGCTAGTAAAAGAACTTAATCAGAAGATCACTGATAAAGACAGTAGAATAGAAGATCTTGAGCAAGAAAAGGTGATTCAGAAACAGAAGCAAGAAACCCTACAGGAAGAGATAAGTGAGTAAACAATAAACAGCAGGAGTCACTATGGTATAGTCAGTAATGGTGTAACATACAATTCGGGAACATTTTTCTCAAGTCAATGGCTGAGAGAGAAGTCTACAGGGAATACTGAACAGTTACAAAGTCAAAATTCCTTTTCCATAAAATAAACTCTACTAGGTCATAACTCTCTTGATCTAGTACTAAGAAATAAAAGCCGAAGGGCCTACTTAATAAAGTGTATTACTTCTTAATCAACTCAATCATAATTTTGAAGAGTGAGTAATTGACAGGGAGTTTCAATCTGACATACCACTCTGACAAAATTTTGCTAGTTAATGTTCTTAAAATGTCATTTCTTCCTATCCTTAAGTATAAGTCTTAAAGCAATGTTATTTATTTAGAAACCTATGTGATACTTATGCTGAACTTATTCCAAGCTATTGTTTGCAGCTCTCTTAGGAAATCTGTCAGAATTTGTTTAAATATTTTTCCAATATCTTTAAGGAAATACAGGGGGGAAGTTTTTCTTGAACATAATTGCTGTTTTCTGCATTAGAGTCACTTCAATCATCTATGCAACAGGATGAGGAAAGAAATGCCAAGATAAAACAACTGCTCGTGAAAACCAAAAAAGAACTGGCTGATTCAAAACAAGCTGTAAGTTCAGATGTTAATGACTATATAGTCTGTTTTTAAACCAACTTTTTAAAATCTGGACTTGTAGCTGAATTATTAAGTTGCTGGTTTTTTTTTTTTTTTTTATTAACTAACTAATTTTATAATGCAGGAAAATGACCACCTAATGCTGCAAGCATCATTAAAAGGGGAGCTAGAAGCCAGTCAACAACAAGTGGACGCCTATAAGGCAAGAAACTTCACTTCTTTTACTAACAAAGGTTTCTTACTTAAGTAATAAGGGTGTGATTTGTACTGGGCAGATTGGATATTTCTGAAGAATGCAAACATGCTATTTTTAGTACCTGGTCACTGGTTCTATTTCTTCAATTAATTTTGTCTTTTTGCTGCTTCCCCAAAGTGTTTCCCCTGTGATGTGCTTTAAATTGCCAATGTAAATGGGAGCATTTAGATGACGTGGAGTAAAGAAAATAGTGGAAATAGAAGAGAAAGCACAAAGAGTGACAAAGATGATAAGCTAATTCCGTATGAGGAGATAAGTGGGCTAGAACTCTGTCTGTTTATCTTACTCCCAACTTATTTCCAACCTTCAAGAGCCTGGGAGAAAGATTTGCAAAATCAGATGCATTCCCATGTCACTTGGCAGTGCTGGACAGAATATCAAAAGCATAAGAAGCTAAAGAAAAGTACAGCATTGCAGTAACTTCTAGCTTTGACAGTAAGCATTTCAAGGCCTTCCTAAGCCATGGGTAGCATCTAGCTGTCCTGTTTTAATAGCCAATGATGAATCTTCCTTCATTAATGAAAACTTCCTTTTTAAGCTTGTCTTATGTTTCTGGGATCTCTAACACCTGTGGCAGTGGGCTCTTTCATTATTAACCATTGCATGGCAAAATACTTCAAGTAATTTAGTTTATTTTAAAATATACACAGTTTTGAGACTTGTGCTTTCCTCTCTGACACCCTGTCCAATTCACCTTGTTGTATTTCTGCTGCAGAATTGTTTGTGCACTGATTTTTTTTTTTTTAATCATGAATGTTTGAATTTCTACCAGATTTGGAAATAAAAGAAGTGAGATTTTCTATGCAAGCTGATGGGTTTCTCTCTCTAAGTGCTATTGATAGCTTCTAAAATACACCATTCATGAGCTGTTGTACTTCTGCATGGAATCCTTGCCCCCCTCCCCTTTTTTTTTATTCACAGAACAGTAATGACTAGAGGAAAAAAGCATACTTACATGTGTGCTTGCGCCTGCATAGATGCACACATACAGCATGATGATCTTTGTATTCTCGCTCAATATGTGGCTTTGGAATTTTTATTAACGACTTAAAACCTAATTCTCTTGCACATTTTTTATATGCTGTTAATTTGTTGTGTTTTGAAACTCGGTATATAGCGTATTCATTGATTTGAGAGGACGGTTAGCTTGCTGCTTACTTTCTTGTTCCTTTCCTTTCTCTTTCCCTCAAAAGAGAAGATGGATCAATGTGAAGCTTGAGACCAGGATAAATTTTAATTATGTTCTTTAAATACAGAAGCTGCTCAATTTAAAACAAAAATAAAATTAAAAACATTGTCAGTGAAGTTCTAGTAACAGTGTTCCTCATCTGTGTAAATCTTGTTGAATGGACAGAATAGGAATTGAATGTAATGAAAGGTAACAGGGAGAGGAAGGAAGAGGGGATGATTTTCTTAAAAGATGTTGCCTCCTACCACAGCATTTTCTTCTTCACTTGTCTCTTTAAATAACACCTTTTATTTTCAATTAAGCACAGTGCAACCTATGTCCCTCCTTTATGCTATTTTTTAATTGGATTATAATTTTACATTCACCAAACTTGCGCAGAAATTACTATAATAGAATCCTTTGTGCCCTGTGACGTATCCCCTTGAAGAGAAAAGAAAAATCTCTGTCATATTTAAGATTTGGGTTTCAAACTGACTTTTTCAGATTCAAGTGGCTATGCTAGCATCAGAAAAGCATAAAGTCCAAGAACATCTGCGAACTTCTTTGGAGCAACACCAGCGTACATTGACTGCTTACCAGTTAAAAATTGCTGCCTTGCAAGAAGAATGCAGAACAGCACAGGTACTCTGGTAGGAGAAATAAAGTTAGACCCTTTAGAAGGGAGATGAACTTCACTCAGTGTCTGCTTTTCTAAAAATATTTTGCAGGTTTTTTACTCTTGCTTACTTGTCTGTCAAAAATTGGGAATTATCTCAGTGTTTGAAGCACTTGAGCGGTGGTATAGAGGACAAATGGACTCTGTCCTGATTGTCATGCACCACTTCTGGTGGCATGTCTGGACTGCAATCTTATATTCCAGTAGGTCTTTTTGCCTGCATTAGAACTGAAAATCTTGTGGTAGGGTGAAGGAGAGAGAGTTTATTTAAGATGATCAGCAAACACACTGTGGAGAGAAGAGAAGTATCATTAAGGCCTTAAAGAAAAGGTGGGGGGGGGGGGGGAAGGGGGACCTAAAAGACAAACCTGCAATGGAATATTATTTGTTCCATGTAAGAACAGTTAACATATCTATCACTTACAAACAAACAAACAAACAAGAACCTCTATGGAAAATGAATTTGCAAGCACCTTTTAATATGCTGCTTTATGAGCAGCTTTTTAATTGGAAGCTGAGCTATACATGAAAATGGCACTATTGCTGAGTTACTTTTTAAATTATTTTTGGTCTTATATGACACTATGTCAGATATTCCTGGAAGCTGGCCTTTACGTGGAGAAACCCACAGGTTCAGAATATAACAGGACTGTTGTTCTATTGAAACTGTGTTTATGTAGCTTACTGCACCACACTACACACTGTTGCATGAGAGGTGTTGCATGAGAGATGCAAGTTAATAACAAGATTTGAATGCAGCCTCAATAAATTTCTAAACTATAAGAAGGTGAAGTGAAATGGGCAAACTCTGTGGTTGCTGCTGCAGGAAACTTGCCTGAGTTGTACTGGAAGATATGGATCACTATTTTACAAATGCCATCTTTATCACTGAGGACTTAAGGTATACTTATCTGTAGTCACTTGCTTGTTGATATCGTGAGACTATTCAGGGTGTAGATCTACCATGATGACATGTCTTAAAGCTGTTGGGAGACCAGCCTTCCTCTTTAGGTGCCCTATATTAAAAATAGGGGTTATTGACACAGCAGATGGAAAATCTCGTCCAAAGGAAAGATGGACATCAAAGCAGATAATAGGTTAGTAGGCAGAAGTCAAGCTGACATTTAAGGGTGCATGCCTGAGGACTTTAAAATATTGTACAAACATGGTTTTACTGGAGGAAAAGAGAAGGATTAAAGAAAATGAGCACAAATCTTTCAGGCTCCAGAAGAGCTGGAGCAGTGACTAGTTAGGCTCAGTACTGTGGAAATTCACTCACCAGTTCAGCTGAAGAGAAATAGACTAAAATATCCTATTATCCAAGAGGATGATTTTTTTAATCTCAAGGATGAGTAATTAATTCATCTGAAACTATGCAACTCCCATGAGCTTCTCTTAAGAGCCAAGAATGAAAACCCATGTCTGATTTCGTAGAGGAATACACAACATGAGTACTTGAAGGTTGGTGTTTTTCAGATGGGAGTAGTTTTTGCTATATATACCGCATGCTAAAGAATGAAGCCACTTTTTTGTGAGGTAATTCTCTGTATGTCTGCAAAAGCCAAACTCATGTATCGGGTAAGTTAAGAAGAGAAGACAGACCAAATACTCTTAGAAAGGTCAACTAGAATACTGTATCTTCCATTGTGTTACCAGTACAAGAGTGACTCAAACACTTCAAAAGAGTGAATAACTTTCATATGACTGAATTGCGACACCTGAGTAGTTCAAAAGGAAAACAGGATTATGCATTTATTTATTTATTTATTTTTCCCATCTTTGTCTTCCCTTAAAGCTGTTTGATAGAGGAGTCCTTTGGTTGTGAATCTGTTGAATGTAACTTTTGAATTTGCAAGATAATTTTTTGATAACTGGTATGTTATAATACCAGCGTTCCCTTAAGTTTATTTTTCAAGTTTTATTACACTGTTTGATTTAAAACTAAAGAAATGTGTTCTGTCATGGTAGTTGTCATTTTAGTTATCCATTCAAAAGAAGGAAATGCAACTGGTACTTCCTTTATTTGATATTTTATGCAAGATGCATTTCACTTTAGAGAAAATAAATGGGCAGTAGTCAATAGCATAATTTATTGCGGGTTTGTTTCCTGCGTAATAGGTAGAACAAGCAACTGTTACTTCCGAATTTGAGAGCTACAAAGTCCGTGTTCATAATGTTCTAAAACAACAAAAGAATAAATCTGCTTCTCAGACAGAAACTGAAGGAGCCAAGCAAGAAAGGTAAAACCAAAATTATTTTATATACATAGAGAAAATACTGATTCCTGGGTATTGTTGATCAGAGACTAGCAAAGGCAAGCACAAGCAAATTCCACTGTTTAACTTTTTGCTTGAATAAGTAAAATGACAGAAGGGAGGCAGTTTGCTTCCCCAGTTCCTTTGGTTTGAATAAAATTGAGTTGATAGGAAAAAAGAGCTTTCTTGTCTCTAACCTGAGTTTCTAATTGTTGCTCTAGCTGTCTGAAAAGAAGGTCATCAATTTATACCACACCTTAGTCTGTAACTGATACTATGTTAGTTTGTAATTCCTTGATTTAATTATCTTTTGTTCAAACAGGGTTTTTTTTCAGCAGATTACCTGTTGTCACAGTGCAGGGGAGAAGTGAAGTGTTAGGAGGATTCTCTTTGTTTTCAATAAGCAGAGTTAATCCTTGCTTTCTGTGTAAAATTGACATGCCACTTTCTCTGACATAAAGCATTGCAGCAAAAAGTTGTTTCCATCTTAGAGATTGCTACTCTTCTGCTGAGCTCATTTTGAACTTTTGCAGGAAGTAAGAATTGTTTAGTGTAGATAAAGCTCTAGCTGCCACTTCAGTCGTCAACTTAGACTTTTCCATCAGATTCATGAAATAATAGGATCTTACCAGTTGCTGTGTAAGGGAAAACGTGAAAAGTTGCATTGCCAGAAGTTCCCTGCAAATCATTTAAGTATAGTTGCAAGTCAAGTAAGTTCAGAGCCACTTCAGAAAATCTGTCCAAATACTACGTGACTAGATCTGTTTCTAAAAGTTCCTATAAGTTGTTTTTGTAAGTTGTTAATAGCTGTCCTTAGTGACACACTGGGCCTTTATGCATAAGATGTCACAAGTAATTTCTGGCACGGATCTGGAAGTAGTATGTACGATTGCTGCTGAAAATCCACCAGAGGGAGACTTGTGTTTTGTTAGAGAAATTAGGTGGGATTTTTTTGTTTTTTTTCCATCTCCCTCTTCGTTTCTCTGAAGCCAACAAACTGCAAAAGTTGTATTTCATTGTCTCTCCTTTTGGCAGAATTCTGGTATTGTTAAGATATTGTGAAAGAGGATCACTTTGGAAACTAAGTAGACCAGTGATCGAGCAATAAACAAGTGGCAAACAATTTTCAAAGAAATGATTTCTGAGTATCAACTCTAAAGGTTAACTAGATATGTAGTTTAGGAAATGATGGACATGACTGCATATGAAAATACAGAAAGCATAGAGTAAGAATGTGTTTGTCTTAGAAAAGGATGAAAAAGTTCAATTTTGATTTGTGACCAGCATTGTTTACCCATTTCTGTGGATCGATGTTGTTTTCTATTCCTTTGTTGAAAATCTCCTCCAACCACCTCCTCTTTCCTGTGTTCAGTCTCATCAAAATGATGTTTATTAAACAAACAAAAAACCTCCCTCCCTTTTAAGCAGAAATTGATTTTTTTCTCCCATCTGCATCCCATGTATTACTCTCCTTTTTGTTTTATTCCTCTGAACTTCTTTGAAGTAGAGGTTACAGTAGCCACACTTTCTACCCCATTAGTTGTGTTTGCAGCCATTCAGACAGGATATGATCAATCTATTTGCAACTGTGCTGAAGTTCAGTCAGAACTTTCATAATCAGTCACGTTCTAGGATTATTGCGGTTATGCTGCTGCATTGCTTGGGGGGGGGGGAACACAGATTAATTCAGATCTGCTACCTAAAATGTTGTGGATATAATGTAAGTTATGAAATAATACAACTCTCTTTAAAGTCTCTTCTTTTCATTTTTTGCCTTGTAGAGAACACTTGGAAATGATGATAGATCAACTTAAAGTTAAGCTACAAGACACTCAGCATAATTTGCAGATCAATGCAGCTGAACTCCAAGCATTGCAGTCTGAACATGACACCCTGCTGGAAAGACACAATAAGATGCTGCAAGAGACTGTTGCAAAAGAGGCAGAACTCCGAGAAAAGTATGGTTGTTTGAATAGATACAGAAATTTTGTTTTGTGGGAACTCTCTAAGGCCTGGGCATGCAGCTCGCCCTGAACTGTGCTTCTGAAGGAAAGGGCATAATTGCTGAGAAAGCTAAAGGAATTTCCAAAAGGATTGTTTGCTACCTTTCACCAACCTTCAGAAGTTTCAGCGATGAAAGCCATGTAGCAGCCAGTCAGAGTTTGAGGTTTCTGCAAGTTTTCTACCTTCCTGTTTAACTATCACATTTAAAAATTGTTTTTTTAAAAAAAAATGTTGAATTTAGTAACTACTTTTGAATGTGATGCTCATAACTACTTTTGTGTTAGTGCTCAACTAAATTTTATGTACCCTTTCCTATGAGAGAAGTAACCTAGTTATACGCAAACAATTTCATTGACAGAATGTCCAGTCCTATGTGCACCAAATGCCTATCTTACAAAAGATAATGAAGTATCTGCTTTTCACAATCCTGATTTGCTATTTCTCTCAAAATGAAAGAAATCTATATCATCTGTATCTCATCTCGAAAATCACAGGGGTACCTAATACTAGAGCTCTCTAAAGAGCCTTTCCTTGCCTTTGCTTCTCTTTATAGGTTGCAAAGAAACTCACATGAGACAGTTGTTGGAAACTGCAGCTTACTCTTAGGAATTTTTGACTCAGTTGTCTGTCTTTGCACAGTTCTCTCTGCTCCTTGTATCCATGTGATGATATACTGTAAACAATAAATGATGCCCTTCTGCAGTTGTCTAGAAACTGCATATATCACTGCAGGTTACCTGTATACCCACGGAGACTAGGTCTTGGCTGCTAAGGCTGGATTTCAGTTTGCAGGTTTTTAAGGGTAAATCCCATGATTAGTCTTTCCGTACATGCACTTGTTTAATTGCTCTTGGCAGTATTATCTTGCTTCTGGAGTGCCTCCAAAACAAGTACAATTGCTGTGGTATGGACTGTTTTTTGCATAAAACTGCACTCTTCTACCGTCTTTTGCACTGGATTTTGAAGCTAAAAAATCTAACTTAGCTTCCTAGAACTTTTCGTTTTCAAAAGTCCTGCATAAATGTTTGGTAAATAAATGTTAAAGGAAGAAAAATACAAGATAAGTGACCTGGTCTGTACAACACTGGTGAAGAGTCATGCTGCAGTTTCAGATTTTAAGAGTGTGTAAACCAGAGTGTTTCCAATACTTACTTTTTTTTCTAAAGATCTTTGCATTTTGTGTTCTGAAATAGAAACAAAGTACTTATTTAGCACAGTGCATTCATATGATAGGGAATAAGTATAATTTTTTCATTCTTAGAATTGCCTTTTGAAAAGAGAAATTTAAATGAGAAAATTACACAATTATAGACATGAAAATGAAAACTACTACTCCAGAAGCTGTGACGTGTCAAATTCACTGCTATTTTTTGTTTCTTGTCCTGTGTATGCACTGTTTTCAGGCTCTGCACAATACAGTCTGAGAACATGGTCATGAAAACAGAGCATGCCCAGACTTTGAGTCAGCTGACAGCCCAGAATGAAGCTCTCCGGAACAATTTCAGAGATCAAGTCAGGAACTTGCAAGAAGAGCACAGGAAGACAGTAGAGACACTTCAGCAACAACTGTCCAGGGTAGAAGCCCAGTTCTTCCAACTCAAGAGTGAACCAAATGCTAAAGGTAACTTTCAGTCATAAAACCAGGTTTTCCTGGGATAGATACAAATTTGTGTACCTGAGACAGTCTGAAAATTCACTGCTATGGGCAGATCTCTAATATACATGAAACTTTTTCCAGAGAATTTGCAGCACGCCATATCAAACCACTGATATCAAGTAAAGAAAGGGTCTTTGTTATTAATGGCACTTCAGAATCAGCATTGCTTCTCTTTTCTCTAGTATCTGCATTGTCAGAAGGTGGAGGGAAAATCACCTTGTAATGATGTGGTCCCCTTAGCAGTTTGTCTCAGATTTTGGAGAGTTTACTGGACTTCAGCTAAATTCTTGAGAAAGTTTATGGTTGTGTTGTAGCTGTTTTAACAATATGTTTGTTATTGGTACATTCGCTATTTAAGGCTTTTAACTTTTTATTTTACTGTGTCAAGCTGAAGTGCTTTTTTATATTTTTCTATTTATATTTTTATATATTTTATATATTTTTATATTTATATATATCACATATAATTTTATACTTAATATCTTTTATATAGTTATTTTTATATATATACTTTTAAAGTTACTATTTAGGATGTAGTCAGACATTTGTTTGCCAAGCAGGGGTAGCAATTCAAGAAATTACTCTTTCCGTGTGTTACTGTCCCTTAACTGTAGTGCCGTAACTGATTGCACTGAAGCAGCAGGACAACATGCAAAGTAACCTTTGACATTTGCTTGAGCGGGGGGGGGGGGGTTGGACTAGATGATCTCCGAAGCTCCCTTCCAACCTCAATCACACTGTGACACTGTAATAAAACAGGCTTATTTACACTACCTGCAGGACTGGTTCAAAGAAGTTAGTTCTATTTTGTATGAAGAACATTTGATGCTCTGTCATAGCTACAGCACATCTATGGGCAGAATTGCATGAAGTTAACATTGCTAATCAAGTGTAGATTTAGAAAATGGCTTTGATTTAAGTGGTTATTTGGAGGTGAAAGGCTAAGTTTTTTATTGTAAATGGTGGGTGTGTATTTTATTTTCTCCCTCTTCTTCACCTTTCCTTACCCTGCCTTTTGAAAGACTGCATTTTATATACTCCTCTGTAATTTAAGACAGTTACACCTATGAAGTAGCCCAGTCAATTTACTTCTGATGACAAACGTCAGTGGATACCTTTCAGGTCCAGCTGTTTCAAATCCAGCAACGAAGAACTTAAGAGAACGGCGAAACACTGACCTTCCTGTTCTTGATATGCATGCTGTAGCTAGGGAGGAGGGAGAAGGGATGGAAACAACTGACACAGAGTCTGTCTCTTCTGCCAGCACCTATGTACCATCCTTGGAACAACTTCTGAACTCCCCAGAAGCAAAACATGGTAAGTAGAATGTGTGGCTTTTTAAAGCACTTGTCTATGTAAGTTGCAGAAATTTGTACCCTCAAAATGTCTGAGAAAATTATGTTTTCAGGCTTTTAGATGCAAGACACCAGTCTGTTTAGTGCCACTGAGTGTACAGTGTCCTGAATTTCAATATGATTTTTGTCCTTGAGTGAGGGCTAACATAAAAGGTTGCTATGGGATTTTATGATTTGAAGATTCTATATATACTGACTTCTTAAAAGGAAAAGAATGGATGAGTCAGTAAGTCGGTGAATAGTTAAAGGACTTGGAGTATTCTGGACTAGTCTCTACTTGGGACAATTACATGTTGATTAATTCATTTAATGAAAGGATATAATGTCTGTTTGTCTTAATGTGGCCAGGTAGAACAGGAATTCATTGATAGGTGTGTGGTTTTTTGTTTTTTGTTTTTTTTATATAAGGAAAATGAAAGCCAGCATGAACAAAGATGTCTTAAGAGTCCCAGAAAGTAGAAAAATATATGGTAGCATATAATTAGGTTTAAGTCATCTATTGAAAGCTTATGGAGAAATGTTGGAAGTCCCTATCTATGGGTTAGAAACTGGGGTTAAAACAAAACCATATATCCTGGCTTACTTTGAACTGATTTACCGATCTGCTTCTAATACACTTATATATACAGAAGTAAATAACAAACTGAGCATGCAGCAGCAGCAATGATGGCTGTTAATTTTGAAGTCTGACTTTGCATGAATTTCATTTCCTGTATAGACCTAAAACTACATTAATAAGTCCTAATGTTAATTTAGTATCATAAAGTAAATGCAAGTGGCTTATCCCTTTCTCAGTTTTCTTTTCCAATTAATTGCAGAGCCATCTCAGTGGCAAACAGAGCTGACCAAGGATGAACTGATTCAGAAGCTAAACACAACAGCAAAGAGTGCTGATCACTTGAATGAATTACTTCGTGAATCAGAAGCAACCAATGCAATCTTAATGGAACAAATCAAGGTTAGCAGACATACTGGAAATGTGGGAACAGCTCCAACTTCTATAGTCTGTGTCCCAGACCAAATGTTTAATACCAAATATCTTTCAGAAAATTCCAGTATTTAAAAATTTGGTGGTTTAAAAAAAGTTAATTTGAGGAGGGTTCTATGCTTTATTCTGCAGGACTAATTAGCACTTTCACAGCCGGCCTCAATTTTTTTTTTCTAGTTTCTAAAGGTTTTTTGGAGAGGGTAAGTGGCTGTTTTAAAAACTACTATCAAAACCCCAGAATCTGGGGTTTTAATATCTAATAAAGTACCTTTTGCTATTTTAACTTAGACGACAACAATGCATACCAAGAGAAATGTTAAGTCAGGTTTCTCTTTCTGTAACCCCTTTTAACTGTTTTAAATTAAAAGATGTTTGAAGATATACAGGTACTAATAGAGGTTAGTCTGATTTGATTGTACCTCCCTGAGCTTTCTGGGAACATTTTTGAAGCAACCTATTAGCTAAACACGCTAAGCTTTCTTATATAAATAGCTTTGTAATTAATGATAATTTTGTTAAACCTTTGATCCAAGTTGCTTATTTAACTGTTCAACTTTTAATCCTGATCACTGAAATTGAATAGTTAATATTATATCTCTTTAGTAGAATAACTTATTTTAGATCAATAAGAAATTATTTCTGGACAATATTATCATCTCTTCCAGTTTCATTGGACTTCTGTCCCAAGTATGTTGCTGTGTTCATGTTATTCTTTCAGCAAGCTACATAACTTGCTCTGTTCTTCAAAAGGCCTTTGTTCAATTATCCATTATATGAAACAAAGACTTTTCCGTGTTTTTTTTCTTCATCTGCAGCTTCTTAAGAATGAAATAAGAAGATTGGAAAGAAATCAAGAGAGAGAAAAGTCTGTGGCTAACCTAGAATACTTGAAGAATGTTCTATTGCAGTTTATATTTCTAAAATCGGGAAGTGAGAGAGAGAGGCTTCTTCCAGTAATAGATACCATGCTGCAGCTCAGCCCAGAAGAGAAAGGAAAGCTAGTTGCAATTGCCCAAGGTATGCCCACTTCAAAACATTGTCACAAAAAAAGAGAGGTGAATATAGAAAAGACAACTGAAGTTTTGTGCTTTAATTTATGTAAACCTTTGTGCTATTCAGCTGTGGTTTTCTTCAGTGCCAATAAGCTAGCAATAAACCAGGGAGTAAGTATTCATACTTCCATAAAACAGAAAAAATACCCCCAAAGTATAAGTAAAATTAAAGTATAACTTCTTCTGAAACAATTACGTATCTTTGCTTGACTTTTTATAACAAGAGAAGGTTTATGTTTGTTTTTTAGAAAAATGACAACAAGTTGTAAAAACTTAATGGGTTCATGTTTTGAATAAAATTAAAGATTTCTGTCAAAGTGGCATGAAAACAGAGGTTCCTGTAAGTGGATTTTTTTTTTTTTTTTTGGCAGATGTTGTGAAAAGATACTAAAAGTGGTCCTCACAAGACTGTATTGCAGATCTAATATCAGTCTAGTATCAGTATGTTAACTTTGAAAATCACTTCAACAGAACATGCTTTTAGTTTAAGAAATATAGGGACTTGGAAAGGAAGGAGAAGAGTTAAGCCTTTGCAAGAAATTAACTCAAAGAGCTGACTGAACAATAGTGTTCTGGCCCCTCTTCAGATAACCTATTTTCTGGTTTGTCCTCTTAAACTTTTTAAGTTATTCTCTGTATCTTCTCAATAATGTGCAGCTGCTTGTACTTCATTAGCAGCTGACCTGAACTTTGTTTAAAAATTGATATCACGAGTAAATGCAGTACCACAATCCTTATTCATGTGTGATATTTTTTCACTATTATTAGTGCTTAAAAGTAATGCAATGCATTGCATGAAGGAGTTTGCATTTGGAAAGATAAGAGGTAAATTAAATCCATAGAATCAAGATGTTTGCTCTGGGGCTATTAATGAATGCTGACAAGGAAGTTTTAAGAAGCCCTTCTGAGTACCCAGAGTAAAGTGTACATGGTGGTAAAATATATGTGCATGACTTTAGCAACCTGAGTGTGAGTACTGAGTGTTGTTACCTCGTCAGCAAGTTTACAAGGACAGCATTTAAAAACTGACAGGGGGAAAAAATCAGGGTTGCTTAACCAAATGATTCAATGTCTAGTGTACTAAACTGACTTTAAAGTATGTTTTTCTTCTCCTTCAGGTGAGGAAGAAAGTACCGCACGGCCCTCCGGATGGGCTTCGTACCTCCACAGCTGGTCAGGACTTCGATGAGACAGTAGAAACACCCAGTCTTTAAATATATTCCACAGTTGCACAAAGAGAAATCTTAATGTAGAGGAGTAACCCATAGGTATTTTATGTTCTGACAGTAATGAACTACTTAGTTCTCTTGTAAATGTTTAAAAATAAATAAATAAAAAAAAAGCTGATGATCAGAAGCATAATGAGAAGTAACAAATTGATTGTAAATTACTTGGAAACAGAGTTTGACAAACCTGTGAAAGGTCTTGTGATATTGGTTAAAAACATCATTTAATGTAGTAACTGGAATAACTAGACTTTAGACTTAAAGCATTTTGAAGTGTTTACAGTTTCTTTCACATTTTCCTTCATCTTACTACTCTGTATGGTTCATGCTACTCTCTGCATGTTGAAAAAGCTAAAAATCAAGGTAGTTCCTCTCTGTAGTGACACTTCCAAAATATAAGATTATTTCAGAACAGAAACAGTATTTTTCTGTTTTGGCTTGGCTGAAAATTTAGTCTTGGTTATATTTTTGTGCTAAAGGTAGACTGAAAATAGGAAGGCAATGGTCTACAAAATGTCACAGCTGCATAAAACTTTGTAATGCCTGACACATCTAGGGTGTGGTACTGTAGTAGAGATTAATGGCATCTGTGGAAGTCCTGGGATATTACTCCAAGAATCAGAGGTCATAAGTGAGCTGTAACTTCAGGAGAAGGGGCTTAAGCTATGACTATTAAGCCTGACGTTGGAAGTTTGTGTTTAAGACCAGGAAGAGGTGTAGCATCACTCTTTAGTGATACCTATGCTTGAGTGAAATGACTGCTCATACCAGCTTAGTCATACAGAGACACTAAGGGAAGAGCCTCAACTTTTAGGCCAGCTTCCTAAGAATAACTTCTGAGAGAAAAGGAAAGGGCGTTTGCCAGTAGGTATACGATTAAAGAAGTTACATCCTTCTCTCTCACTTCTCCATGTTTGCACACATCTCGTTTGCACAACTCTTTTTGCACAGGTGATTTAGGCTCTGTTTCAGGTTCTTCAGTGGAATAGTGGGGTTTTTTTAAGAAATAATACATTGCCTCCATAGAATTATTTCTTTTATTATGAACACAGCACTTTTGCTTCGGTTGTCTTTTTTCCTTTCTTACCCCTGCTGCCTTTCATTATCTTAATTTATTTGTATATTACAATATACAATACCTGCTACATACATACACCTGCTAATACATCCTGCTCATCTTCCAACTGGAGTCTTTTTTAATTTTTTCATCACTTCTTTATTTTAATCTCCTCTGTGCTGTTTTACAGTGTTAAATCATTCCTTGTAATACATACTTATACTAAATGATGTTCTTTCTTTCCTATCTGTTCTAGTTGAGGCCCTGAGGAAATCATGCTCACTTCTTAAATATTACCTTATTCAGGACTGAGATTAATCTGGGTATAAGAGCAGAAAAAGTTAGCTCACTTTGAGAATAAACTGTTCAGCAACTGCGCTTTTGGCTTCTTCATTTTTTGCTTCTTATGTATATTTCAGCACTCAGTTGACAAAGCCAAAGGACTTTATTTAGATATTTTAATTATTTTCCACACGGTTTTAAGTACCTTCCCTTCCCACCATGTGCTCTAACTGGAAACACCCGGTGTGGACTTTCAGATCACGGAACTGACATTTGGCAGAGCAGGGATGAGTCTTTCAGGCATCTGCAGCTTGGAAATGTAGGTAGCAAACATCAGGCTACGTTTGGGTCGTCTTTCACTTGCTTTTGAAACCATAACCATATCTTCATCATTCATGACTTGCTGCAGATCTCAGATGTTTAATTCCAAACTCTTCTAATTTGCATCTGGATTCCATTAATGTCATTTAAAAGTATGCCAGACCAGAGCTAGGGGAGAGGGATTTCAAATATGCATAAAAAATAAGTGCAACTCATTCTCCTGCTGCGATTTTAACAATGGAAGCACATGGGTGAAATGGTACGACTTTAATTTTTTTTAAATTCAAATTCAGTTTGCTGCTGACCTGATTTAGTCTCTTCTGCACGATGTCTGCTCAACTGTCTTTAAACAGCTGTGACAACTTCTTTTAAAATGCACATATTTCAGAGCTATAGATTATTTAACATTGTAAACTGTGAATAAATGTATGTAAGTAGCATATATCCCTGGCTGTATTAAGTACCAGTTGCTTATCGACTTTCTTCAGGTTAGAGTTGCATGCTCACTGATTTTAGTAAAACTCAAGTATTGTACTTCTGAATGTAATGGACACCTCTTGCATTACTATATATATATGTATTTTTTTTTTACTACGGAAGTTTAAGGTCTTGAAAGATTAATGTAAAAATATTTTAATAACTGCTACTAAACTGTATTCTATAGCTAAAATTGCCAGAACTTGCCTTTGTGGCAACTGTCTGAAGAAAGCAAATATATCAAGGTTTAAAGTGCACTTGCAGTAAAAGGCATAGAAGAATGTCGACTGGAAGCAGGATTATTTTGCATAGCAAACATTTTATATTTCATATATTTGCATTTGTAATGTATAGCACTCTAGCTGTGATTTGCTGAAAAAAGTAATCTAAAATTATAACTAGTACTGCTGCTCCTTATCATATTGTGGTGCTCTTTCTTGGAAGAGCAGTGTCTTTGCTTTCTGGTTCCATGATTCTGTTTTTTACAGTGCCATAGTTGTTAGGATGTTTCCCAGAAAATGTAACCCCTGCCCAAAGAGTTTACAAGCTTAGGACCAAATTTTATTCTTCTCTCAGCCTGCCTTCAGCCCAAGCCTAAGGAGACCACAGTCACTAAAAAAAAAAGCAACCCTAGCTATTGTCACAGTGTAGAGTATATGTAGAAAAGTAAATAACCAAAAATGAGAGGGCTTCTGAGTTCCCAGGCCTTCGGTGTGCGCTGTGGCTGTGTTTTAACTACTTGTACTGGACTGGCAACAGTATGTGCCTTCTGTGTTCTTCCTTTCCTCAGAAGGGATACCCCTCTGTGCAAGCTAAATATGCTCCAAAAAAAAAAACAGGAAGACAAGAACTTGTGAGGCTGTAGTGTAGATGTGGCTCATTGGATTTGGGGTTCAGTGAATGGCCGAAGGGAACCAGTATTAGAAGTCGTACGTGGCGGGGAATAGAGGTGCTTCCCTCTCTCCTTTTCTCAAAGCATAATTGAGAGATTATGTGGTTAGATTATGTTCTAAAACTTAATCTTCCTTTCCCTATCTTCCCTCCATCCTTTTGCTTTGATAACAAACAACATATCCTGAAATTGTGGAGGGATCTTCAGAAACTCTCGTGTTTGTAAGGATGCTCTAAGAGAGTCTGAAGGCAGTTTTACCACCTACACTTTGGCTTATGCCTTGGGTTCACCTCGTGCACCAGTATTTCCTTAACTTAACCTAACCTTAACCTAATAGTTCTACTATTGCTGGTACTGTGAAAATGCCTCCCTTCAGAACCTTGCAAACAGCAGTTACTGCCCACCATCTGAGACACCAAATGTGTAAAGAGGTAAAAATAAATATTTGTTGCAGTAATTTCAGAATTACTAGTCTGACTATTTAAAAGTCCTTTGGTTGAAAACAAACATGACTTTCAAAGCAGTGATGTCCTTTCCATGTGGCCATCACTTCAATAAAATTCAGCATTACTCAGCTGTGTACGCTTTTTGTTTTGTTTTGTTTTCCCCTCAAATGCTTGTTCTTACCTGAGAATATGCTAATCAGATGATTTGTTTCAAGGTAGAAAACAAGGAGGTATTTACTGTGTGTTAGAGAGAAGGGTATATGGATCTACTGTGGAAGGACTGTTGTAGCAGTGCAGTCTTTACTTTTGAACGCAGTAACAGGGCTGGATACTTCTGTGTAATGGATGCAAGAGGAAACAAAATTGTTTTTTAGAAAAAATGTAATTAAATTTTCAAAAAAGTGCTGATTTAAGTTATTTCAGATGTATTACTAGATTGTTAGTGATAATATCTGACATGGAGGGGAGGAGGGATGCAAGAAGTATTAATGTACTTTTTAAAAGGTTTGCATGTAGATTTTTTTTCATCTTATAAATCAGCACTCTTGCAATGAACTCTCTTTACTAATAGCACTCAGCTTTGAAGTAATTGTTGGACATAACCACCTCTTTTCTAATTCCCTGTGATGCTTTTTGGATATCTACACAGCCATCTTAGGGCAAAAACATGCTCCACAAATAAATAGGTTGGTTTTGTTTTTTCTCAAGTGAGAGCTTGTTGTGTTTATCTCCTCTACAAACATACAGTCAGGGAGAGGATCATGAGGTGAGAAAAGATGTTGACATAAGAACAAATAGGTATAAAACAGTCAGTTAAAAAAGAAAGCCTGAAGCTTAAAGTGAACTTCTAACCTGAACAGCTTTTACATAAATACATTCGTGCTTAGATGAAGGGAAAGAATAATCTGGCTACTGTTGGAACTGAACTTGATCTGTAATATATTGGCTTGCAAGGGTGAGAGGGCAGATTTTAGCAGCAGTTCAAGAGATTCCTTTCAGTCCCGTGTTCCTCTGGCTTATCCTACTGATGAAGGCTGGACTAAATAATGAAGATAGAGCATAGTAAAATAAAGCAGAAATATACACATCAGTTACTGCTTCTACAATTAAATACTCTTTGGTATTAACAGGTAATTAATTCTTTTTGCTATGAGTTGAATGCCTGTAGGCTTCCTATGAAGAAAAAAGCTAAAAATAATCAGTGTAAGCATCAATGTGCTATTTTGGGCATAGTCCCAGTCCTCTTATAATGGCCTTTCAAAGTGTTTTAAATTGATAGGCATTGGATAGCAGCTGTATATGCATACAGGGCTCTTTAAGGTGTTTTTATTTATTTATTTATTTATTTTATTGCTTCTCCTGGAAGCCTTAATGGCTTGAAAATTGAAACTTCTGAGAACACTCGAACCTTTTCCTAAGTGGATGTGCATATTATTTCTTGGATCTCTTGTCCTTTGTAGCATGCAAAACATCTGAGAGTAAAAACCATGGGAACCATTACATAATGCCATAAAAGACTTTTACCTAAATACTGTTTTACTGTCATTATTCCCCTTGGAGCAGTTAAGTTGCTGATGCTCAGCATTCATTTTGGCAATGCAGAAGGCCAAGCATATCATTTTGACTTTTAGTATCTAAATATTTACATAGAATAGTTAATGCCTCCCATTGTGAGTAGTCACATGATTTACTTAAACTTGCAACCACAGCAGTCTGCGTTCTGCTGCCAACCTTTGCACAAAGACAGATGGGTGTTCAGTCAGCACCACAGGCAGGGCGCTACAGCCTCTGGGAGGGTGGAGAGAGAAGCAGCTGGAGGCAATAAAACCTTAAAACAGCTCCTGCTGTTTATGTGGTGACTCTGTGTCAGTGCTCTAACATCCCTACCAGCCTTTCTTTGTGGAAACTGGGTAAACCAGTTGTTTGCAAAGAGTTAAGTAAGGGATGGGGGATATATCATACTTTTTCTGCAGGAGGACAGATTTTTTTAACATTCTGTGGAGGATGGAAGCTGCACTGACAAAGGGCTTTAAATAGAAAAATTGCCTACTTATGTTACATTGAGTTATGAGTTGTTTCTTGCCTTCTACTTATCCCAACAGGAGAAGTTAGCCAGCTATTTGACTGCCTCCTGTGCTTCCTGACTCTTGAGAAACATTTTCTCTATTTGCAGGACTTCAGGATCCTGGTATTAGCAAAAGCCTCCAAATAATCATACAAAAGCATAGATGTTGTGAATTGGCTAACAGAAAGATTTGTAATCTTGGACTCGCAGCTACTGGCCTTTTATCTTTGAGTAGAGCACAAACTGTTGGTATTTGCATGTGTAGTTTTAATTGATTCCATCAAATTGTCACCCCTAAGCAATGAATTTTTTTCAATGGTGGTACCATGAATCTTGCAATAAATAGAAATGCTTGTGCTAAAATAGGGTCTTTATGTGACAGAAAAGGAAGGGGTTTGCTAGTGGGATATGCTATCAGATATGTTCCCTAGCTTCTCTGGATGAACAGTGAGGACTTTGAAAGACTATTTTCTGATGGATAGGTTAGGAATTTGGGATGGTTCAGAAGATAATTTATTTTTTATGATTGGAGCATAATGAGAATAGCATGAGGAACAGAAAGGATAACTGTGTACTAAGTAAACTTTTTATAGCTTTATGTATTGCTGTTGAACAAGCTTTCAGTTTGGAATAGACACCTTGGCTTTTTTTTTTTTTTTTTTTTTTTAAGCAACACTAACAATAAACATTTGTTGGCAATTCTCCACATTCCTGTTATATACAAGTTTAGATAAAAATGTAAGCATAACATCATGATGAGTAAAAGTCATTGTTACTTTTGAAAATACCATAGGAACTTTGGCTTTCTCTGTAGCCATTACTGTTTCCATCCAATTACTCACCTTGTCATGAAACAGAAATTTATACTGGTAAATACAGAATTTAAATGATCAATTTTGCAGATTTTTCAGACTGGACTACAAAACTGGTATCCCCATTCTTGTACTATCCTTCTCCATCCTCCAAGAAAAGGTGAAGCCAAATATGCTAGAAGTGTCTAACATGCATGAAGCAGAATTTCACAGAGTTGCTGAGGTTGGAAGGGAGCTTTGGAGATCATCTGGTCCAATCCCTCTGCTCAAGCAGGCTCACCTGGAAGAGGTTGCCCAGGAGCACATCTAGCTGGGTTTTGAATATCCCCAAGGATGGAGACTCCACAGCCTCTCTGGGCAATCTGTTCCCATGTTTAGCCCAGTATTCCAGCTGGATCCAGTATTCCAGATGTGGCCTCACCAGGGCTGAGTAGAGGGGAAGGATCACCTCCCTTGACTTCCTAATGCAGCCCTGGATGGTGTTGCCCTCTGCAGAGAAGGCGTATTGCCGGCTCATGTTCAACTGGCTGTCCACCAGGACACTCGGGGCCTTTTCTGCAAAGCTACTTTTCCAGCTGGTTGGCCCGCAACCTGTACTGGAGCATGGAGCTATTCCCACCCAGGTGAAGGACTTGGCATTTACTTTTGTTGAACTTCATGAGGTTCCTGTTGGCCCATTTCTCCAGCCTGGCGAGGTCCCTCTGAATGACAGCACAACCATCTCTATCAACCACTCCTCCCAGTTTTGTTATCCCAAATTTGATTTTGATTTTGCTTTAATAAGGAAGTCAAAATGATCACTAAAACAAGCCTGTTCATATTCTGAGTAACGCATATGCTATTTAAAAAAAATGGCAAAAATATTTTACAGAGATCATATAGTGGTCAAAGTTTATTTGTTTCTACAAATGAGCTGTGAAAAAAGTATTAATGCTGAGCAGGAATGTGAAACCTAAATAATTTGTTAATTGTGAATTCATTAAAGGTTTTGCTAGGAATGTTCAGTTGAATGTCCTGTGTTCAAAAATTATTCATACTTAAATGGTCAGAAGACATTCAAGGATGCTTTTGCTGCTGCTTTAACTTCATAGCTTTGAAGGTATAAGATGAAGAACACTGACACTGTTTACAGTTGAAATCCACTGATTATACTAAGATAAACAGACGTGTAGCTGCTGTGTTAACAGGCACTCAGAGTCAATAACAGCATGAAGAAGAATAGCATCTGTAATTTCATGAAGTTCTGAGAAAAAGCAAAAGCTAGAACAAGTATGGCAATCTGAAGTTGAGAGCAGACAGGACCCCAGGGAGTAAATCCTAAATTAGGACTTCTTTGCTTGACAGCCTCTATCTTTCTAGACAGAAGCCTTTACTTAAGGAAGATCTACCAAAAGCCTTACTGCAGCTGAAGAGAGAGTGAAGATTATGCAGTGATACTTAATTTTTCAGTGCCTGGACTCATATTTATTCTAAGTTTCTACATATCATTACGACAAAACCGTAAAATACTTTTTCAGCTAATGAAAAAGAACTTAATGTAAAGATAGTGACGCGTGTGATCACAGCTGTCACCCTACTGCTGAGACAGGCCATTGAATTCTTTCACCAAGCAGCGTCTTTTTTGTCTGCCTCCCCGGTAGCCTTTCCTTCCTCAATTCTTCCCCAGGCCTACAGTAATGGTCTTGTTTCTTTGATGTCAGAAATGCTGATAATCTATATAGCTCTGAATGCGTGGATATTTGACATGGTCATTTCTGCCACTGTTTTTAGACTACCCGCATAGTACTGCATGTTGGCATTTTAACAATAATGGAAGAAGAGCGCTTAAAGTGCTCTGGAAAAAGGACATCATAAGCATATGTCTAATTAAAGCTGCTTTGTACTCCAGCCTGGTATGGAAGGATGAAAGTTAAAAAAAAAAAAAAAAAAAAAAAAAAAAAGTTAATCTTGTCATCAAGATGCTGGTCTGGAGACATGGGGATTTAAGTTCTTGCTCTGCCACACATTTCCTTTGTGAGCTTAATTTCCATTTCTCTGTCTCTGTTCCCTCACTTGTCTAGTGGGGATAATGGGATAATGGCACTTACCTTTCTGATATCAAGTAGATTAGCAGAATGTCTGACTGAATGATGATTTTATAAGCAGAAATAAGTAGGCAGATTACCACAGTTTTTAAAAACTGCATTAGAAGGAAGTGGTCACAGCCTCTCATTACACTGGACTGGAATCAGTGACCTCTTTCCCTTTGAGTTGGTGGTGTGTATTTGTGAATTCTATTAAATCACTTGCCAGAGTACTCTGGACCAAATTTTACGAGTTAATTAGAATGCCAGAATGCTCTAATACCTTGTTATGGAGATTATTAGGAATCGGGATTACTAACACAAGGGAAAACAAAATAGAAATGGAAATCAGACCCCGAAGTCAAGAGGCAAATTCTCTGTGAAGTGCAGAGGCTTGGGAGGCAATCACTGAAACTTGCTGCGTTCCCTTGGTACAGCACTTTCCAAAGTTGTCAGTACTGTGTGTTTGGCACACATACCTGTTTGGAGGGGGCTCTCACACTCTTTGCAAGTGCCTTTGTTACTCTGAGATTGCACTGCTAGTGCATTATACTTTAGGGCTGTCATCTTTAAAGTCATTGGCAAACAGAGCAAAATTCACTTGCTATTAAATCTATTAATGTACTTTCTAAAGGAAGCACCGTAAAAGCTGTGCCCATTGACGTGCCCTGGCTGTTAATTGATTTCTTGGGGTTTGCTGCCCTTTCAGTCCCACATGTACAACCATACGAGGCGAGTAAAGCTCTGCCCAGGTGCCTTCCTCTCAGGCTGTGCTGGCTGGAGATGGCGCTCTTCCTCGCTCTTGGCAGCTGGGGGACTGCCCCCAGCAGCTCCCTCCGAGCAGCCGGGATGTGGCAGGCCCCCAACTCACTTCAATCAAAGTGAGGCTAATTAAAGACATTCATGAAGCTGCCTACAAGTAAGGTGGCAGACTGCCCAAAGTTGATTAGAAAAAGTCCTAAGGGCATTAATACTTATAGCTGGCACAGAATGAGTACTTATATATAGATGATATAAGGAAGCCCTGCTGACAGCGTCATTAAATTGAGTGCCTTTTTTTTTTTTTTTTTGCGTACCATCCCTTTCTTATTCCAAACCATATAGCTTATTTTGCTCTTTGTACAGAAATGCAGTCCCTGGAATGCTAACGTTTTGCTGTGTTTGGCTTCCTAAATGTGGCAAGCAAAACTGAGCCATGCCAAGGGGCAAACAAACAAACAACAAGCCAGCAGGCTAATGTTGCTGTATTCCTTTTAAACTGTAGCACTGTCCAGAACCAAACTTGCTTATTGTGCAGCGATCAAACATCTTCAGGGAATCATTCCAGGACATTTAGATTCTTTTGCTGGTTAATAACAGATACTGAAACAGATGTACTTCATGTACACATAGTTCAAATTATTCTTTCTGATGTGTACTCATTTGTATCTGCCCACATTGATTTTCACCTGCCTAACATATTCCCCAGCTGTCTTGTCCTTAGACATGTCTTTAATCTTGGCAATCAAATATTACCAGCTTTTCATTTTATCACGCCACTTCCTTGTTCTGATATTAAGGATGGTATGGGGTGGCGATACAAATAGCTTAGCTGTCTTGCTTTTTTATAGGTATATAATAGACTGGTTTAATTTGCTCATAATTTTCTGAAACTTGAATGGTTTAGAATGAGGTTCTTTCCATCCAAGTAAAGCAGGGTCGATGCCTTTAGGTTCGGCAGCTCTAAGGGATATTTAGTGGCATTTGCTTGCTAAAGAAGGCAGCTCAACTTCAGTGAGGTGCTAGCCTTTCCCCACACAATCACTCGTTAGTGCTCTTCATTTTAAAAATAGTGTTGAAAAAAGCAGAATTTTGCTCTAGCAAATACTCACCGAGACATATTTGGTGTCTTTGGATAAGGCAACAGCTCTGTTGAGGGAAGCAATGCTGCGCTATGAAACCACATATAAAAAATAGACAGTAAAAATACTTGGAATTGTTTTAATAGGAATCTTTTGTTCTGGAAAAACAGCACTGAGCACTATCTAACATCTCACTCACATTTAACTTTGCCTGGCTTTCCTACCGAGACTCTCCCCTACAGCGTGCACTCCCTGCAGGCAGCGCGCACTGCCGGAGCAGTAACCCGGAGCGGCAAACTTAACTGCTGGGCGCTCCACGCGCAGGCACAGCCTCCGCGCCGACTCCCTTGTACCGCGTGAAAAAATCAATAGGGGGAAAAAGAAAAAAAAAGAAAAAAGGAAAAAAGAAAAAAAGAAAAAAGAAAAAGGAAAAAAAAGAAAAAAGCTGGAGAGGGGGAAGAGCGTTAGCCCATTCGGTCGCCCTGCCGGCCGCGGGTCCCGTCCCGGTCCCGGTCCCGGGTGCGGCCGGAGCGCGCCCCCCGGCGGCGGCGGCGGCGGCGGCGGCGGCGGGGCGGTGCCGGCGGCGGGGGCGGCCGCCCCGCGCCATTACGGCCCGTCGTGGCTCCTCCTCGCCGCGGCGGGCGGGAGGGTGCCGGCGGGATGCTGGGGGTGGCGGCGGCGGCGGCGGGGATGACCAACAGGTAGGAAACCGGCGGGTGCCGCTCGCCCGCCGCGTCCGCGCTCGTGCGCGCTGCCCGCCCGCCGAGGGCGGAGGACGGCCGCCGCCGTGTCCCGCGCTCCCGCCGAGGGCGGCGCTTTGTCTCCGCGCCGCGCCTGCCGGGCCGGCTGCTGTCACCAGGTGCTGCCCGCTTGCTCGAACTCCCCCGGCCACCACCGGCCCCAACGAAGGAAACTTCCGCGGAGGGCAGCGGGGCCGGGAGCCCCCACTGCCGGCCGCGGGGGGGGGGGGGTCGTGTCCCGCCGTGGCGGCAGCGGCCCCGTCGCAGAGCGCTGAGGGGCCGGAGGGGTGTGGGGAGGTGAAAACGTGGTGTAAACTGCGGTGTTTTGGCCCTGTCGGCACGCAGCGTTCCGCGGGGCGCGGGCTGGTGCGCGGAGCGGGTGCTCTTGAGCAGGGCTGGAGTTTGGGTCCGCGCGGGAGAGGCCCGCCGTGACGGTGCGCTGCGTTTCCACTTTAAATGGGGAACTTTCCTCTTTTGTCAAGCAGCCGGTTTTGTAGGTTGCCACCACCAAGTGACAGCGACCCGCCGAATGATAGCGGCTGCCGTGGTGGGCATTCCTCCCCTCTTAGGTCGCGTCTTAACGTTTGGGTTTCATTTGCACAGCGGACCCCACTTGTGTCCTTGTTACAGGAAACTGGGAGTAAAACAGAAAATTCTTGTTTTTGACTGAGAATGGGGGCAGGTTTAATGCTCTTTGCATTGAAAGGCATCCTTTCCTAAGGGGATTTGTTGTTTCCAAACTGTGGTATAAATAACCTTGGGGATGTATGGCGTGAGCTCGATGCAAGTAATTTTGTGCACATCCTACAACTATTTAGTGGTCGTATCTTAGGGAAAGTTTAATGGTGATGGGTTATGGAAAGCAAGGCTGTTATGCTGGTTGCCCAGTATTTCAAATGTTTCTTGGGAAGAAATATCCCAACTTAAAGCCCTCTGCACGTGTTGTGCTGATCTATTGAACTCCGTTTGTGTTGGGGGGTGAGGGAAGGGAAACGAGTGATTTAGTATCTGATCCACAGGTTGGTGGTGGCCTGGGCCTGCAGGTCTGGAGCAACTGCTGGCATGCAGACTTTAGACTAAAGACCGCCTTATCTTTCCTGTGGCTGATTTCTGTTGCATTTTCCTCCAGCGCTGGACCACACCTTTAGAGAAAACCTATTGCAGCAACAGTCTAAGTCTAGCTAAATCGGGGCTGCTGTGGTACCACTTTCTGCTGGCGGGGGCATAGCAGTGTGTTGAGCTGGCTTCGTCCTCAGTCTCAGCACGCTGATGCTTGTGCAGCAGGCGGTGCAGTGCTAGGGCAAGGAAGCAGGGGAAAGGCCTGGCCAGGGAAGGGGCAGGAACTTGCCAGGCCTAACCTAGCTTAGTTCTGGCTACTGTGGAGCCACACTCAGAAAAGAGATAATTTGCTTCCAATGTCCAGGTTTACTAAGGCAACTTTTTTTTCTTCCGTTATTCTGACACCCACTTGCTTTCTTAGTGGGTCGTAGGCCCTTCCTAGTCCGGCTTCTTCCTGTATTTTGGAAAGCTGCTGAACTGACGGTGTCAGTGCTGCAAGCATCGACCCCCACCTGCGAGACGAGGATGTGCATGTGGCCTGGTCCCGCGCAGGTGCTTCAGCGCTGCAGGGAGCCTGCCTCACCGGCTAAATAGAGCAATTGCATATTTGGCACGTTCCCTGCTGAAGCTGTCAGTAAGCAGGCCAGCTGTGCTGCTGGTACATGCTTACCAGGATGCAAACTAGGCTACACCCCTGGCACAGTTAGAAATGTCGGGGCAAAGTCAGCTTAGAGCTCACACGTGCCAAAACTTGCCGAAATGAGCTTGGCCGAGCTTTCTGTCGGGAGCCCGCGTCATTGGCGGCTGCATGGAGATACCTGGGAGGAGGTTTCTTTGGTGCAAAGCAAACATGGTGGGTCCCACAGCAGGTGAGCCTGTGGCTGGCACGTCCATGGCCAGTGCCAGACCTCGGCCCACGTTTGCTTGGGGGCCTCAGGGGCAGAGCCCTGCCAGGGGCCCAGGCTGCCCCGGCAGAAACGGTGAGCCAAGCCTGCCGCCCCGCATGAGCAAACCTGGCCATGCCTCCGAGAGCGAGACTGGCGTCCTGTTGCTGGCAGCGAGCTGCAAATATGAACGAGGGGCGGAGAAAGGCCTGGGCGCAGGGCCTGTTGCCTAAAGTGGCCGGTGCCCTCCGTGCCTCTCTGCTCCCCTGTAGTGAGCAAATCGTCACGTTAGGGGCTGGGGGTCTGCGACCTGGGCGCTTCGGTCAGCAAGGGGAAGCTGCAAGCGCGATTTTGTGTCCGAGTGTGTCACCCTAACTCAACAGGGATGGTGGGGGCACACACGGAGAAGGAGCACGGGGGGCTTCCCAGGTAGCGCTTCTGGGCGTGCACGTGGAGAGAACTGGGTCGCGCAGTATTAGCTGCCAAGGTCCTGTTGTAACTGTGTTGTGCCAGAGCTTTGAGTTGTCAGATCAAAGCAGAGGTTTAAAAGAAAAACAAAAAAAAGTATTGATTCTTGTAAAAGTGTGGCTAGAGGGAGTGGCGGCGAGCTGCTGACAGTGGCAGGGAGCTCTGCTAGCCGGGCTGGAGGATGCAGCGGGCCAGAGCTCGCAGAGGTAGCTCTTGCAGGGAGAGCTGCTTGGGAGGATTTCTGGCAAAGGGATTTTTCTGTTGATAATCCCAATTCGTGGCAATCAAAACAAAATTAAGGGGCAAGGTTTGTGCAAAATAAATTTTTGATTTGGTAGAATGTGAGGGGAGGAATTTCAAAATTGGTGCCTTTTCTTGTTTTAACCATTTGGAAAGAAAAAAACCGCTAGAAATGCAAATGTTTCATTCAAAACAACTTTTTAAACAAGTGTAAGCTGATCTCGAAAGCTTCCACATACTGAAACTCCCAAGTGATTTCAGGTCCTGCCTTTTTTTTCCAATTTAGGGAGTTAGTTAACATAATCTGAGTTTTGGGGAAGAAAAGGAAAAAAAGCATGATTTGAGGTCTCTATCCAGATTCTCTACGTGCACTAGGATCAGACATCTGTGAGCAGGTAGGTGTATAGGATTCCTTATTGTTCTAAGGACTGTTTGCTCTGAAATACTGTTTTTTGTTTTTCAGTTTTTTTTTTTAACTCTTCTCACTTTACAGAGGATTTCTAAGCCATGATTGTTGCCGCTGTTTTTCTTTTGCAACTCGCAGTCTGCTCCTGTGCCCTGCAGGCCTGTTACCCAAGGGCACTGGGGTCTGGAGCTCAGTGTCAGGGTGGGAGAGCGGACGGTAGCCTAAGGTCTATCACCAGGGAGAGGGTTTTGGCCAGGGAGAGATGTGCGGTTTTGCCCAGTAACCGCGACAATGCTGGGGAGCAGTCTGTCGTTCAGGATTGTTGACTGTGCTTCTTGGTGCTGATAACTAGGTGGTGTAATGTTTGCTCGTTATATGAATATCCTCATATTGAATCAAAAGAACCCAGATTTCAACATCTGAATGTGAGATGCAGTTGTGTGTCGTTTGGGTTGAGAGTGCATGAGTTGTTGGGGGCAGGGGGAGAGGAAGAAGGAACCACAGGTTGAGGTTTTTTTGATCAGTTTTTCCAGCTGGTTGTGCTGAATTCATCTTGATGTATTATTGTTGCAGTAAGTTTCTCACGGCATTCAGAGAAAAATCTTAGTTTGCAATTCAGAGTAATTATTATCTTAAGCATTTGTAGTTTTCTAATGCAAAAAAAAGTTTTTTGTACAGTAGTAAAAACAGGCCAACATGCAATAAAATACTGAACAAAGACAGCCCCTCTGTATTCAAAGAATAACTGTATTTGAAAAAACAATATAGACTCATTTGGTTTATAGAGCTCTCTCTGCTGTAAAGTAGACTGTGAAGCTGAAAACTGTAAGTACTTTAGAGCATTTGGTTTTGAATGCATTGATAAGGGACTCCATAAATAAGAAGCTATATGTAATACTGCAGTAAAATTGCAATTGTAACCCACAGGTCTCTTTCTTAGAACTGGCTCCATATGGTTACTGCCAGGGAACCATTAATGGCCCATAATATACTGAGGATAGCTTGCATAGTTAACACACTCTTTTTGAAGTTGCAATAAAATATTCATTATCAAAGCACTTAAGGCAAGCTTTTCAGCTCTTGCCATTGTGGTTTTGTGCTGAGTGTGTGGCGTTAGACATCCTGATGCGTCTGTGTTTTGTTCTATTCCAAATCCCATTTGAAGGTTTCTCGCTCCATAGTTAATGCAGTCTCTTAATATTTTTCAGTGCAGGGACACTTTAAATATTTTCTGTGTTAAAAGCAGCTTGATTGTTGGAGGGAAAGTTACTTATGTAAGGTCTTTCTATTGTGGCAAGTGCTGTTGACAAGGAAAATTGAAATGACAGTTATGTTTTGACAGCTGAAGTCTTATATTGTATAAGCCATCCATAGTATGAACAATGAAACAACCATGTATGTGGTCTTTTGTTCATGTTATTTTAGTGATCTGTTACAGTGCGCCTCACAGTTACAACTGGAAGGAGAGAAGCTCTGGTGTTGAGGCAGGAATATGCATTAAAGGAATGAAAGGATGGGAACATCTTAATTCAACTTGACAATGCGAGAAAACATAACAAGGGACTGTAGCCTAAAGTAAACACTTTTTTTCAAATTAGGACACTCCTTTGCAGATACGTCAGCATTTCCCCTTTCTGAAGTGTCAAAATCTTCATAAAGATGCTTACTTGCATTTTTTTTTTAAAGCAGATAGAGAAGACCTGTCTGTGAAAACAGTCAAGGTACAGTAATTTGTCTGGCTGGTTTTGTGTACCTCTACAATTCTTTATGTAAAAGAGTTTGATTAAATTTCTCTCACCAGCTGGAGATGTTGGTGGATTCCGCTGGGCAGAAATTGGTGGTCAGCCTAGTGATAAACTATTTATAGGCCAAGTGAACCTCTTGTCTGCAGTCTGAAAACTTGTTCCTGTGGCACTAAGAAGTACATAAATGGCATGTTTTTGAGTATCACAGAGGTGCCTGATAGTAAGTCCTAATGATTGCCCCTCACAATGCATGAAAATAGTGTTACAACAGGGCCATCACCCAGGGTGAAGTTTTATGCTCTGTATTTTTCATGTTTGTTGTTTTTCCTTACTGTTTAAATAAGAAGTCCTCGAACTCAGGCACTGATCATCCTTTCTTCATCACTTTTTACCACATTAAAAAAACACCAGCCACCTCTACAGAATTTGATAAGGAGATGAATGCTACGTCAGCTTGGTGCATTGGTTGGATTTAGAGTTGTGTTGATCACTGCTTGCATTAAACAGCTGAAGAACTGAGAACACATATGTAGATGAACTTTTGATTGGTGAAACCTAAACTGATGGGAACAGTAGAGTTAAAATCTTTGGGTTTATTGTTGATGTCATGGATGGGAAGCTGGTGTGGATAATCTAATTCTAATGATTTTTATGAATGTTTCCTGGGTGGCCTGAGCAGTAAGGAAAAGTTGTTACACTTAGATTAAGAAGAATACTTTGTATTAATATAGTGTCTTAGTGTAGAAGGGGGGAACTGGGGAAAGACCACAGTAAAGCAATACAGTAACCCTGCCTAATATTTGGGAGGCTGTAAAATGGTAGAGCAGCTCCCATCCAGAGCCCATGCTGGCGTGACACAGCTGTGGGGTCGATGTGAGGAGGGAAGACTGCATGAACAAATAGCTGAAAATCTGCTCTCGGGAGGGAAGGGGGCCTTGTCTCTTTACAGGGACTCTGAAGAACAGATGAACCAAGAGAGGTCTTCCCTAAATCTAGGTAATGTGGGTTGTGTAGAGAGGCTGGCATGTGCTTAGGTGGATTTAGTGTTTTTAATGGACTGCTTTTGGCCTGCGGAAGCCTCCTTGATGACTAGCAAACGCTGTGTAACCCTGGGAGGAGAGGGGAACTGAGGCATCGAGCCTGAGCGAGGCCGGTAGAGGTAACGGCGCTCACTGCTGGGGCAGCGCAGCCCCAAACTTGCTCTGGCAGTGGAAAAACAATGTGGTGTGTGA
Source organism: Dromaius novaehollandiae (assembly GCF_036370855.1). NCBI lineage: Eukaryota > Metazoa > Chordata > Aves > Casuariiformes > Dromaiidae > Dromaius > Dromaius novaehollandiae. The sequence continues at coordinate 152,435,642 of NC_088098.1, forward strand.
CCCACGGCAGGAGTGGAAGCAGTGACTGGTTGCAGATGTGCTGCAGCCCAGCTGTCCTCTTGGTGAGCTGCGCGGGGATACTGCACGGACACGGCATGGACAGGCCGTATGTTACACTGGAGGGCGAATTGCAAGCTGGGAGAGCAAATGAGGGTCTGCCAGGTTGAGGTCAGCAGCATGACTGGGAACGAAGCAGGTTTTGGATGGCTCTGGGCTATCACAGGGCTTGGGAGCAGTGACGGGATGGGAGCTTCCCGCGGAGGTGGTGGCAGTGGGAGCTGCCACCAGGCAGGGATGAGGCACTGGCTGCCTCTTGGAGGGGCAGCGGCCCTGAGCGCTCGCTTCATTTCTCCTGGCACTCTCGACCTCTAATTTGGGAATGAAAAATAGAGTTTGGCACGCCACACTGGAAAGCCTGCCAGCCAGCGCGGTAAGGAGGAACATGGTCCTTGTAGACCCGGAGCTGAATCAACAAAGCAGCCTCAGCTTGCAAAATCCTCTCATTTTTGGTAAATACTCTGTTGTGAGGGACCATAAATATATAGGCACGTATTTAGGTTCGTAACTTTGCAGATGAAAAGCGTGCACTTCTAAGCTGCGTTGATAGCAGAATAAACTTGTATTTTGTGGCAGAGAGAGAAGCCTTCCTTGCGAAATGTGAAAAAGACTGGAGTCAGTTTATGCCCAACATTTGTACTTGATTAAATAATTCATTTTTACCCAGGTCTGCTGGTAAATGAGCTGCGATTCACTCAGCAGGACCTCATTTCCCAGATCCAGGTCTGCCTGGTTTCAGAAAGTGGGACATAGCATCTCTGTGGCTAGGAGCTGTGCTGGGGCCACTCTCCTCCCTGCGGCCGCGATGGCAGAGGCGTTTTAACCAGGCACAGGTCTGTGTGGCAGCTAATGATCCTTCCTCATCTCTCATGCCAGCATTGATGCTTATGTGGCTGCACAGTGAGCTGGTCAGGGAACCGCTCCGGCTGAAAACCGGTGGCTAAGTAGGTAGATATGTGACTTTAAAACTGGGTCTGTCTTGGTCAGGATGAGTTCTCCGATCTTATGAATGGTGGTGATGTGGGAGGGGGAGGCACAGGAAGAAGGTGGAAATACCCATTTTGGTGGAAACATGGAGTTGTGCCTGACTGACCAGACCACGTAACCATGACCTTGGAGAATGATGTTAAATACAGGATTCCTATGAGGAGGTTTGGGATCTAAGAGGACCAAGCAATGCTTATTTGTGGTCTGGACCCAGAATGGAGGCTGCATTTGGATATCTGTGGTGGGAATGGGGTACTTCCACGCTCTAGTAGCTTGGGAGAGGGGTCGGCTCCTGGCGGATCATTCAAAGAGCCCTGTCTTAAGGGAAATGCCTCCCGTAGCGGTTTCATCATTGCTGTCACAGAACTAACTTGCACAAATTCAACTTCAGAGGATTCAGAGGAAGGAGACCCCATTTGTTGTCCCCGTGACAAGTAGGCTGTAGTCAGAAAGGGCATGAAGAACAGCAGCACATCCATGCTTGCATAAATGTATATCTGTTGGCATTTCATGACAGAAAATGTTCTGAATGTGCTGAATCTGCTGCTTTCAAGTTTCAGAGGACCTGAAGGCTGTTCGTATTACTGCGTTATTTTCTGCAGCACTCTAGTATTGTTGAAAAAAAATGGAGTAAGAGCTCTATCCCTGAGCTCTTACAGGCTAAGGTGCAACTACGTGTAGAGACAGAACTATGGGACAGGCAGCTACTAACATGGCTGCTTTCTTGTTTTTCTCAAGTGCTGTGCTATGGAGACAATGCAAGCTATTATATGAAAGGGTGTTTTAAGGGGAGTTTTCAGTAAAGTCGCTGAGGCTGGAAGGAGAAGTGTGAGTGAGATGTTTCTGTCAATTGCTGTCATGTTTTTAAACATCCTAGGAAAAAATGTGGTTTTTTTTCCCCCTTTCTTTTTCCCCCAAGATGCTGGTTGTATTAGAAAGGAATTGAAGTGGATAATTTTAAAGTGGCTGTTAAGAAAAAGCTGACTTCCGAAATCTTTGTTACTTCATTCACATTTTTTCCTTTTTGTTGGCCAGCTTCAGGAAATGAGAACATTCTTTTGGCTTTTCATGCCTTAGTCACATTTTATATATGTATACTTTTATATATATATATATATATATATATGTGTGTGTGTATATGTGTGTATATGTGTGTGTATATATATATATGTATGTATGTATATGTGTATATATATATATATGTTAAAACATCTGGAGACGTTTGTTTCAGGGAGGTACTTTTTTTGTGTTAGGGTATCCAAGCTTTAAATGCTTGCACACAGTTGGATGTTTCCAGAGTTTCCCATACTTCTTTCATTACCAGGATATGTGTATTGCTATCTGGAAACTCTAGGGAAATAAGCAGATAACATATGGAATGTACAAACAAATAAAAGTAAAGCCTTTAAAAGAAAGTGAGAATTTGCCTTTTTTCAAAAACTTAATTACTTAAGCTGTTGTTTAATGTCAGTTGCATCCAAATTGTAGTTGCTTAGCATTGGCCAAATATATTAAAAAAAAAAAAAGGTGTGAGCAGGAAAATTCTAGTAGCTCTTCTTGTGTATTTTTTTTTTAAAGGAAGTAATTAGAAGATCGTTATACCCATTTCTAGTGTTCAGAGACTGACACACAATTGGCTTTTGTAGTGCTCAGAGTGAGTGACGGGGTGTACCGCTGCCTCTGCTCTGTCCTCCCACTGAGGTCACATGGGGATCGTGAGACCTAGTTTTAACAGGAAAAAAAAATCTATTTAGTTTAACTGAAAGCCAAATGTTTTGTTTTCGTGTGTGGTGGAGGGATTAGGAGAAAAAAGAAAATTTCCACCCTTCGCTGTTTAGTGTAGTTGCACTGAAAACGGGGGGGAGACCAGCAAATGAGGAAGCTGCTCCTGACCCCGGCAGGAAGCAATAGCGGGGATGGATGATGAGTAAAACGGAAAATCCCCAAAGGGGCTTCCCTGAGTCGTTAGAGCGCGGCCGTGGGGGAGAAGAGGGTCCTGGAGGGAGCGCGTGCGCGTGGTGCTCGGGTGTGCACCCACCTGTGATGTCCCTGTGGTGCCCGGTGGAGGAGGCAGGACCGTCCCTCGCTGGTGACGGAGGAGCTCCTCCGCTCTGCCCGGTGCCGGATTGAACCCTCACCATGAAAAGCAGCGGCAGCGACCTCGCCCCCGTCTTTCTCAGACAGCCGGGCAGAGGCTGCACCACGGTAGTGAGGGAGGTGCAGAAGCACATGACCACACACCACCAGCATGGTCAACCAGAGTTTCCTTGCTCTGGTTGAGCCTGGGGACTTGGCCTGCAGCCTGTGAGGAGCCCTGTCACAAATGGTTATTTTCCCTCTCCAGAAGGGAGCTTTTCTCAGTTATTACTGACACGTGGGCAGCAGATGCATCCCCTAGCTGAGGATGGCCCCTTGCTGGCCCAGCAGATGAGAAGCCCCAAGGTCGCTCCCCATACTGTCAGATGTGTTCAGCCATCCAGCAATGTGCACTGAGCTGCCCGCTGCTCAGCAGGGCTGGCTCCACCTTGCAAAGATCCAAGTGGCTAAACCTCGTCAGCGCGTAGATAATTTGAGTAATGTCACAAAGCAAAGCCTGCCGGGGAGGAGGAAAGCTAGATCCGGGTCCTGCTGGTCTTGGTATTAACAGCAGTCTTCTGGTCAGGTCTTGGCCAACACCCTAGCCCTGGGCCATCCTTTCCGCCCTCAAAGTGAGAGTGTGGGTTGCTAGCACAAAGGTCAGCATAGTCATATGTATTGCGTGAGGGTGGGAATGAAAACCCTTGTGAATATTCAGAGTTGCTTTTCCTCTTGCAGTTCCCACTAAAACACAGTTCAGTTTATGGCCTCTGATAAGGAACCTCTTGGTGATTAAATGCTTTGACTATATCCTGGCTTGCTTTTAAGTTCCTTTGATCTGTTATTGTCAGCCGATTATAATGGACTTTTTTTTTAAAAAAAAAAAAAAAAAAGGGAAAAAAGGCTTGCTTGTTGAAATAATTGTACAAATATGATCTTCAGGGTATGTGTTATTTAGAAAATTGCTCATCTTTCTGAAGAAATCTACCTCTTTTTGCCTCTTCAGCATGCTCGTTAGCCATGCTATTTGTATGAAGCAGAGCGATTTTATACAATTATATCAAAAAATAGTGGCATATTGTTTAAAATAATCTAAAGAACTGTGGGGCTTATTGTTTTGGCTCGTTTCCTGTTCATTGAAAGTCTGAAGAAATGTTTCAGGTTCATTAAAAGGAGGGGGAAAAAAAAAAAAAAAAAGGAACCTGTTGAGCCAAGACAGTCCCTAGGGTAAACTCATGGATTTACTGCAGTGGAATGAATCCCCTTCTGTTATAATCTGTAGCAGTTACAATTTCTCTTTTTCAAATAGAAAAGGCTCCCCTCTTCCCCAGGCATCCAGCTCACGTGACATCTCTTATTAAATTACACGTTAAACTGCATTCGATGCCAAGCTTGGAACTTGATGTCTTAAGGTTGCAGCACCAAGTTGTCAGTTTGTCATGTTTAGTTTTGGAGTACAGGGCTGTAGGGATATGTTTTGTGTGATACCTTTGCAGTCAGATGAAACAGCAAAGGAATGATAAAATATTTCCCATGGCTATGTACAGTGAAGAGACAAAGTGCAAAGTTTCCAATCTTTGTTCAAGACTCAAGAAAATTGTACTTTCAATATTGTCATGTGGAGGAACTATAGCCCAGGCTACTTCAGTTGGACCTGAAGAGAGTCAAAGAGTTTCTGTGTTATGCTCACAGTGGTGAGGAATATTTGATGAGTTCAGTTAAACTCTCCAGTGCTGTTCTCCAGGGAAGGCAGTATACTTATGTGTGCAGGCTCACATCTGAGGCAGAGCTAACTAAGCAGATGCTTTTGTTCATGCCTATCCCTTTTCCAGCCTGAAATTTTTTCAAGAGGGTTTTGAGGCAGGATTGTATTGAATTGATTGCTGGACAGGGACTTCATTTCAAAAAGCACAGAAAAAAATAAAGTGCTATTTTTAAGTGCTATGTGTTAGCAATGTTGCTTCATTTTGCTGTGGGTAAGGCTTTCCGTGTTTGTGATTGTTTAGCTAATGCAATACAAAGGGAAATAATTTCAATCTCTTATGTTTAATTGAATCTGAGGCACAAATACGGAAATCAATATTTTTACCATTACCATGCAGAGATGGGTAAACAGTAAAGATCCTTGACATTACCCTTGGGAAAATTTCTAGAACTGGATACAAGGACAGAGGATCCAGGGACAGTAATATTCCATTATTGCTCAGATTTCATGACAAAGCTTTCTGCTCAGCTGGATTTTTTTAAACAGTTTTGTGAGTCTTTAAGAGAGACATTCAAGGAATTTAATGCTGTTATACGATACTGTTGTCCTGTTAGAGAAGCTTCAGGATGAACAGAATCTCAGGGCAGGAAGAATTGTGAAACGCCCTTTTTGTGACATCCAAGGTAAAATTGATTTGATGGTTTTGTCTGATGGATTCTGATGTTCTTGAGTAGCCGTGTAGTGGTTTGATTAACATAGTGGATTTGCTGCAAGTCCTTAAACGTACAGTTAAAAATATGCTGCAATATTACTTCCCTGCATGTACAAAAACATTCACCAGACTTTGCAGAGTGAAAACTGTGGGCGCGTGCCCAGCGGAGCCGCTGCTGGTCCAGCAGCGAGCGCTCTGATGGTTTGTGTGGTGGTGGCATGGGCTGTCAGGATCATCGCTCCTCCTCTCCAAAAGAAAGAACGTAGACAGTGGAAATTCTCTTCTGTCATCGTACCCACGCATGCATCGAGGAGTCTGATGGTACTGAAGTCCAGCAGAGGATTTGTTTCTCACGTGTTGGGTAATATTCCACGTTCAGTTCGTATTACAGCTGTTTGCCGGTACTCACCACCACGGTGGGCAGAGAATTCAATGTAAAAACGGAGTCCAGGCCATCTAACACATCATTTATCCCTTTTATTGAAAACGTGCTTGCAAAATGATCAGGGCCATAGTTCCAGCTTAAGAGATTTTTCGGCAAACTTTGAAAAAGTTAGTTATCCACTCTGTGTTCATGGTTTAAGTAATGTTGTTGTAGCTGGTCTTGAGGATGCAAGCGAGACAAGGTCTACCTGAATTAATTATAAGAAAATTCATAGTTTATCACGTACTGTGGAAATGTGATCTAAGGTTCAAGAAACCAAAAGTGTTCATGCCAATATCTGATATTTCAAATTGTAGTGCTCAAGGTCCCATTAGTGCTTGAATGTAAATGCTGCAAAGTTGTTAGCATAACTGCATTTATTGAAAACTTTGTTTCATTTGCTTTTTTCCTTATGATACGAACAGAAATCAGGGAAGATGAGTAGCTCATGGTATTTGTCACAAACATTCTTCCCTTAAAATGAACATTAAAAACTTACAGAAAGGACCTTTTTATTTTAACTGAAATTAAGAAATAGTGCAATGTATTTACATGAAAATAATTGGATTAATTTCTTTAGTGTGAACACTTTATAGTCCTGATCACACAGAATGCTTAATTTCACCTCAGCAAACTTGTGATTTTAAGTGTTCTGTGTGATCATGAGTTTAAACTTTCATTTCCTTGGAGCCAAGAGTTCAAGGGCATAGAGTTGGCATGTCACATTTCCTGCCTACATTCACTTCTATTATCTGTGACTGACATAAGTGTTAAACTCCATCTATTCTACTATATTACTCTTTTTTTTTTTAAAAAAAAAAAAAAGCTTTCTTACAAGATATAGGTATCTCTTTATTTGAAGTATATTATTCAAATCAATCAAACAAGTAGAAAGGGTGGCAGGAAAAAAATGCAGAATTTTTTAAGTGATTGTACCATAAATTATTCTATAACTAAATCTTCATTCAGTGTGTACAAGCAGGTGTTGCAGTAGGATGTTGTCTCCAAAATATTACTAGCAATTTTCTGGTCAGGTATATAAATAAATACAGAATGCCTTTACTCAAATCTTTCTTCTGAAGTAAGAAATATATCAAAAAGAATTACTAATGTTTTAAGCCTCAGTAGATGATGGCATTGCATCAAAAATACTGTGGTAAGCTGTGCTTTACTTCTGTCTGTTGCCCTCACAAATTGCCATTGCTGGTGTTTTTTTCTTAATGTTGGAAAATTACAGCTGCCTCTTGGCAGGAAGACTCTGCCAGTGTTGTAATAGAAGCCCATGGCATTATAAATCTGGGCTAGAGGAGGAGTGGAAAATGGCTTCTTGGTAGAAATAATAGCCGTGATTTCCAGAATCCTCCTGCCAGGCGTTTCAGGATGTGCTTAGCAAACTCAAGTGCCCACTTTGCCCTGTATAAGTAGCACAAGAGTTGTGCAAAATGGCAACAGCACAACAAACCCTTTTTTTTTTTTTGCAAACGTGAGCCCTTTTTTGGATTGCAAATGTTAGCCAGTGGTCAGTACACCAGCAAAGTAGCACGCTGGTAGGTACCCCTCTCTGAAACTTCGCCCAGTGGGGATACCACACTTTCTGTCTTTTCTTAATACCAATATAATTGTTTCTGATAAAAAAATCTAATCATGGCAACTAGGAAATGAATTTTCTGATAGCTCAGGTGTATCCTGTTGCTTTGCTTCCGTAAGCACGCGTTATCTGTGCTAACAAACGTGTGCTTTACAGAGGACAGCTTTAATGCTTCATCAGGCTAAACAGCAGCGGTGCCTTTATTTTCCTCTTGAGCATAAAGGCATGAAGCCACGCGATTAACTAATTGCGCTAGCAACATATGTGGCGGGGGGGGGAGGGGAGAAAAGAGGAAACTACAACTAAAATCAGGGATTTTTTTGCTTATTCGTCAGTTAAAAGGAGCCAAACTGAGATCATTTCTGGCAAAGTGGCCAACATGCTACTGCTTGCTTCCCTCCGGAGTTGGCGCTACAAAGTTGCTTTCTGAGTCACCCCTCTGGCTGTGTCTTTAGGAATGTGAGACTGGGAACCCAGCAAGAATAAAGACTAAACTGCCCCACGTTTTCCCAGTAATACAGGAGCGTCTTCTAGGAAGACACAAGTGTTTTCTGTAGGGGAGGAAATGCATTCACCCCTCGAAATTAAAATTGTATGAGTGTGATTCAAAAGGGTTTGTCTGCATTTCCATGTCAAAAGGGAAGCAAGATGGACCACCAGCAGCCTTTAGTATTTTTAAAAAGAGAGTGGCCTTTGCAAAGAAATTTTAAAATTTGGGTGGTTTACCTCCTGTTTTGCAGCTTCACAGTGATTTGGAAATACCTGAAGAACATGTTTTTGTCTTTTAAGACAATTTTTGCCCCCCTTTTTTTTAAACTCTAGAAATGTTAAGAATGTCAGTTCTGTCTTCCCTGCCTCCTATAATTGGACGATTTGTGGCTCGCCTATTGGGAATGGATATCAATTTGTCTTGGCACAAAACCATGTGTGAACACACCCAGGTGCTGTCCTTGCTGTGTCATCCCTTTTGCTGCTGTCATTTCAATAGCTTTTCAGTCAGATGAGGGCTTTATAGCCTAGACAGGATCTGGATTTCTAATGGCAAATATAAACTAAGGAAAAAAAGAAGAAAAAAGAAAAAAGAATTTTGCTTAAAAAATGATTGTCCTGACTTATCTTGTTGTCAGCTTCTGTAATAGAGGTTGAAATTATTATCCTTATACAGCCGATTTTCCATTATTCAGAGTCAACTTCCTTTAAAATCAGTAGGTGGTACATTGTTAACTTCAATGAAAATAGATTAGTGGAGTTTTGTGGCAGTTCCCCCAGGGTGCATGTATATTCTCTATACAATTCCTATAAATAGAGAATACTATATCAATATAATGTAATATTTGGTTATCTTGGGCATGTTTTTAAGTACACAGAAATACCTCAAGCCCTGTTTGATTGCTTGTTGCTTAATGTTTCTGATAACATGTGCAAACACTAGTAGCTAGAGAGATTAACTGATTCTGTGCTGATGAATTGCAGCAAGGCTCTTCCAAATCTCATTGAAGCCAATCGAAATTTTGTAGTTCTGTTCAGTGGGACTTGGTTTAGATATAACTGCCCATAAATGGCCAAATTAACCAAAACACATGCTAGTTCTTGGAAAATAATTCCGTGGTCTTTGAAACCTTGCTTTTGCACATCAGGCATAGAGATGAAACTGTAGCTGAGTTGGCTTTGTCGATATGGTATAGTGCCTAAAACTGCTTTTGTAAAAGAAGGAAGCTATGGCTTGGGAGGTTGTTTTCTTAATCTATCGTTTTTCATATTTAACGAAGAGCAGCTTTCATTAGATAAATGGGTACAGCATGCTTGCGCAGTGTTACATTCCTGTGCCCATAGATAAATGTCTTGAAGATATTTTGGTTTGGATTTTACACTCAGTAAAGTATATCTCATGTAATTTTTGTCTTGCTTATGACCAGTAGGGCTGTTTCAGCTTCTTTCATCATGTAATTTTTGTCTTGCTTATGACCAGTAGGGCTGTTTCAGCTTCTTTCATACATAAGATCTGAATTTAATTAAAAAGTGTTTGTTTTATAATATGACCCTATGGTTTTACTCATGCCATTTTCTAAATGGATCGTGACAACATAGTTCTGTTAGCATGATTGATTGAGTTTGCATTGCTTGGCAAACTGTCATGCTAAGTATGAGAAAGAAAACGAAAGTTCAGATCCATAGACTGCTGAAAGCTAGTCAGCGCAGGTCTGCTTGTTCAGAAGATTGGCACCTAAGTGACAATTTTGTTTCGTTCTTACGCAGTGGAGTATTAAAATGTCAGTGGGGGAAAAAATAACCTAGTATGGTGCTGAATGGTAGGTGACAAGGTGGAAGGCACCATTTCATTTGCCTGTTTAGCCCTGTGGGTTGGACCCCTACCTGGTATTCATGCAAACTTGGCAGGTGACCTGCAGGTAGTTCTTTCAGCTTTGGTGCAAATGAAACGGTTGCATACCTATAGCCAAGAAAAAGGTGTCCTTCATTGCGGGTCTTAATGCATCCTCATGTGAGCTCTGTAGAGTGAATCCTGCATCAGGTTTGTTATATTCTTTGAAGAGAGCCCAGGTTTCAGTTCGCAGTGGAGTTCCTACAATTAGGTAGCGTGCAGGTGCACTTGGACCTTCTGCAACTGAAACCTGTCGGGTTCCTGGTGGTCGGCTTGTGCACTGAAAGGACCCTCTTCTGCCCCTCGCTGCAGGGTACGCCAAAGTCCAGGTGATCTCCTGGGCACAGGTGGGTCAGTTCGGAGAAGCGGCCATCTGTGCTGTGTACTGGTGGTATTTTGCAGTAGTTAAATTTTAACAAAGCCAGAGCACCAGCTGAAGAAAGGGAAAGTAGGAGAGAGGTGTTAGTTAGGCTTTGTAACACTGATGAGTAAGTGATGTGCATGAGTAGGACTGCAACCAGGAGGACTGCATTTATACCTAAGTTTTGCCAGGGTGACTTTAATCCTTTACTTTGAATCCCACAAGCAGAAGGTCACTGCAATGTTTATGGCAAGGCACTTCTGTACAGAAGAGAGCTGAGAAGGAAGGAAGGGAGAGAAGAAACACTAATAGTTGTAATGTCTCTCACTGTGTTTTCTAAGATGTCTGGTTTATTTGAACTGCTTGTTCAACATTTCTTGTGTTACTTTGCATTACACCAGTGACGTCAGAAGCAGCATTTGGGGATTTAATGGTAAAAATACTATTTCTGTTCATTTGGTATCATCTCCCACTCCCTCATTAACCAAATCTGATTCTAGACAACCGTAGTGATTTACCCATTAAGCTGCTGAAACCATGATTTGTATGTGCATTGTGTTTGTGTTTCTAATGAATTTAAGCAAGTCGGGTGATTTCTGCTGAATGATGTGTACCAGTTCTGGCTAGTCAACGATACCTATTATTGTGTCCTTTATAAATACATGTGTGTATAAAGGGGATAGTTGCAAGGCAATGTTAGGACAGAGGGACTCAGGGGCAGAACAATGGCAACTAAATGTGGTATTAAACAGCTGTTTGCAGTACTTTGATGTTGCTGGCTATGCACTAAAGCCTCAATTTCCACACGGCAGGCCCAGAGAAAGCATGTCTAACAGGGATTTCCTGTCTGCAGTACTCCAATAATAGCATCCCTAAAGGCAAGGGGTGAGAGAGGGGGCTCTTTGATTATAATGACTGTTAAAAGCAGATGGAATGAGCTGCAAGCCCAGCAGAACGTCGCCACTGCAAGGGGTGTTGAGAAAGTTCACCTTCTCTCAGGCTTGTTTTTTGGCCATGCTGCACTCAACAGGAGCAGGATCAGGGTGGGGAAGCGGCTCTGTTTATGCTGGTCTCTGCTCTCGGGCCGGTCATGGGTCCAGTGGCCAGGCATAGCTGCTCCCTTAGCTCTTGCAATCTAGCCTTGCAGTTGCTTGCAGAAATGCTTAGATATGGGAGGAGAGGAGGAAAGGATCTTCCAAAAAATGACTTGACCAGCTTCAAGTCCACATGTCTTTCATTGTTTTACCTGTGTTGTTGGTTGGAGGGTTTGATGTCAGTCCAGGAGATCCCCCTCGCTGCCCTTCTGGAAGCACACCAGGTCTCGCGTGGCCTCTTCCTGAGCATTCTGGAAGTGTGAGAGACGGTTGACCACAAAAAAGTGGTGTCTGCTTGGGAGGTTTACAAGCTTGTTTTTTGCCCAGTAATTGGAAAAAAATGTCCATGAAATGCCAAAGTTCATGCGTAAAATAAGTCAACTGTTTTCTAAGTTGTTTTTTGAGGGAAAGTTTTGATGGTGATGTACTCAGAAGGGTCCTCCAGGGAATCCAGACTTTTAAATCTCTAGAGTGTATTGTACCTTGAGGTTTAAAATGTTGTCATAGAAGTACAGGCTAGCATTTTTAGATATGCTGTGTTCTAATTTTCCTAGGTATTGCCAAATTTCATTCACACAGCTGTAATTCCTATACCGGTTTCTGAAATGAAACACTGTTGGTGATGTTCAGGGACACACATTAAATGCAAGGTAAAATGTTGCTTATGCCTGGTTTTACACCCATTAATGCTGAATATTTGTTGTACCATCCCACTCAGCAGGACAAGCAGGACTGGGCACAGGTGCTAATGATATCTCTGTAGAATTGGGCAGAGCACGCAGTGCAGAGTTTCTTGAGACTGTCAGCTGTGAGAAAACTGATGATAACATTATACTAGTAGGTTTTTTTCCCAGAGCAGGTCACCTGCCAATATTTTAAATAAATCTGACATTGGAAGTGAAATTTCAACAATATTCTGCAGCATGTTGCTGCAGCATTTTGGATCCAGTCTGAGAAACTGTGAAATGAGCTGTGCATCAACTATGTCATTGAACTCTGATTTCAGAGAGACCATAGCTTGCTGAAAGTCAGAGAACAGAGCCAGGAATGGTATACAGATTTTTTTGTTGTTGTTTGGGAAAGAGAAAATTGTTTGCTGCTTGTGTTTGCATGCTTTTAAAACACAAGCAGTAAACAGAGGAAGCCTTTGCTTTACCAACTGTCTTGCTTGAAGGAACATCAGCAACGGATGCTCTTGAACTGGCATCCATCTCCTGCCTCAGTAAAATAAAAGTCTCTGTTGTTTCTACGTGGTGTCTCTTTTCCAAACCCTTTGTTTTTATATCCTCAGTTATAGGTTGATTGGACTGATTTTTCTCTGGGAAGGTGCCTTTGAGCAATCTAAACTTCTATTAATGTTGGCCTGATTATAGAGAAACCTCCTGCCCCTTAAGTAAAGGATGCTACTCTGAATCAAAATGTGTGGCTTTCTGTTCCAATGGTGAAAATAGCGTAGCAGAGTCCCAGCAGTGATATTAATGCCTCCCTTTGGGCAGATATGCACTCTTTGGCATGGTGGACATATATATATTCCTTAAGATTTTATTTTAAAAATATATTTCTATTGTACTTTATCCAAGTACAAATAATGTATTAATGAAGGTCTTCATAGTTGAAAGGAAATCAGCTAGAAATCCTGTGGCTGATCTGACCACAAGGAAGGTTTTATTTTCATTTGGATTCCTTCCCTTTTTCCTCTTACTTCCAGTATCTATTTGCTGTTCCATTGTTCCTGGCACTGGTGGTTAAAGCTGAGGGCCGGTTTCATTTTTCTAAAATCTTTTTGCATCTCTAGGTTGAAAAGTGAGGAAATAGTCTAGAACTTAAAGGAACTCGGACTGAGCCATCTTGAGTGTGTCCTTCATGGAAATTGGATTTAATTTGCAATTTTAGGTACAGGATGCATCAGAGAACTGCTAGTTTAATATTTTAATTTTATTTTTTTCTGATGAATGTAAAAGTTTAGTGAGTATTTAAACCTGAATTTAAAAGCTGCTTTTTGTGATGACTCCAGGAACAGAAAAAAATGGCTTACAAATCCCATATTTTGCAATCGCTGTGCATCTAAAGCGATTCTCAGTGATTTCAGTAGAAGTTCAGAGGGATTACTCCAGGCATCTTTTTTGAAGGTGTTCACACTTGTCTCACTTACGTTTCACACAAAATGTGTATCATGGGCTTTATAGCAGCATCCCTCTGCCTGTCTCTCTGGCTGTATCGCTATCTTGAATCCATTTGCTGGAATTTCGTACGCTTTCTTTTCCAGCACTTACTGCTAACCACTGCGTTGGTCTCCATTTAGTGCCGCCTTTGTCCCCCTTCGCACGGCTGCCTTTTCCCAGGGCATCCCGCTGAAGGACGCTCCTGGAGTTGCTCCAGCACGGAGGGGCCAAAGGCTCCTGCCAGTCTCGTACAAATCCCCCCCGAACCGTTTTGTCTGCAGTAACAGCAAGGAGTTTAACTAACTTGAAACGCCTCAAAAGAAGGGCAGCTGGGGACCCCGCACCAAAGATACGCTGTGGGATAAATTAAAGTACGTGCCCAGCATCACATCTTTTACTTGCTCCTCTTTCTCACCTTTCTCCGTTTTCATTTTAAGCATTTAGGACAGGCAGTGTCTTTTCACATTTCTATAATTGCCCGGTATATTTTTGAAGGCTTTTGTATAAACAAAAAATAGCCGAAAAGGTGTGTCTTAAAGCTCCGGTTGTAGTAAAAGGCGGTATTGTGGCATTAAATAGCATGTTTTGCCAGCCCCAGCCTGGCCTTTCCACAAGTGCCTCAAGCTGCCGGCAGGACGTTCTCTCTTCCCCGTTTTTATGTTCACGGTTGTGGGAGGAAGAAGGATGACAAGAAAGCTCCATGTTGTCCCTCGTTGTCCCTGCTCGCAAGCTGGGCTTGCAGAGGAGCGCTGCCCTGCTCTAAAACAGAGGCAGCTTTGCTCCTCCACAGCCCCGGCCTCACGGCCCTGCTGCTTTCTGCATATAAATCTAGCGCTTCTTTGGTTGCAGAGTGAAAGGGAATAGCTTGTTGATTCAGCAGAAGTCGAACCTCCAAGATGAAGGGGAAAAAAATGTGGGTTTTCTGTTGCATCAATACGCCGATCTGGCTTGCGGGGCAGCCACGTAATCGCGTGCATGTCACGACGCTGGAAGGAGGAGCGGCACGCGATTACGCGGCGTTAAGCGCAAGCTGAAAGTAGGTCCTGCTGCTTCCCCCGGCGGAGACGGGCCCCTGTAAATCACGGGAGCAGCGAGCGCGCCGCTGTCGCTGGGCTGCTGCGGGGCCGGTGTCGGTGGCGCCGGCGGGAGCATGGCCCTGGGGCTGCGAGGGAGCGAGGCTGGGAACTGGCTGCACTGGAGGCTCTGCAAGGAGATTTACTTCCACAGCAGAGCTCTCCTCTGTGAAGTGTCGTTTGGTTTTGTTTGTTTGTTTGTTTTTTGTTTTTAAAAAAAGCTTCCTCTGCATTTTTTTTTCTTAAAGTTGAGGGAGCCAAAATTGTTTTTCCAAGTGTGGTTTCAGATGAAAAAGCTTTTCTTCCTTTTTTTTTTAATGAAAAAAACTAGTGGAAAAAATGTTGAATATTATTCACACACCCCCACCCCCGGCTTACTCTTTGCTTTGGACTGATGCCTTGTTTTTCAGTAGGAGATCAGAGCCAGTTTGAAAGAGCTTGTCTGATAGACAAGCAAAAAAACTTTTAAAAAATTACTTTTGTACTCTTTTTATACATTAACCAAAGGGGAAACACTTTATGCATAAACACAGGATTGATAGCTGCATATTATTGACACTGTCGTGATCTAAAAATGGTAGTAAATTAGAAGTGTTGGCATTTTTTGCCATCCTGAATGAATTCAGTTATATGCTATATTCAAGATAACCTGGCATCCTTGCAGGTGAAAGCAAAAGAGTAGCTGCTTAGAAAGCAAAAGAGTAAGTTTTGGAAGTAACTTTTCTTTTATTCGAATACCTAGTACACAAAATTAGTATTTACTTATCCACAACATCTGGAGATTTTGGTGTCTTCTGCTATTTCTTATGTTCAGAATAACTATCACCATGGTAATTTGAAAGAAGTAGATCAAAAAAAAATTTTTTGAGCTGGATGGTTGTAGTATTTTCAAATGAGTCTTGCTAAATTTTGAGTATGGAAGCCCCATGTTAGACTGTATTTCCTTCTGGGGCTAACATTTTACTCATTTATTCCTATTGTTGTTATAAACATATAACTTAGGGGAATGGATTAAGGAAAAAATAAGCATTGAATTCTAAGATGAGAAGTTCTGGTACTGTCCTAATTCTTCCACATCTGCCTTATTTTCCACACAAAATTTATCGTATCTTACCTCACACATGAAGTCGCAGGAGAAAAATAGTTAATATTTATATGCTTTTCTGAGTACATGACATTCCACTGAACTTCATGACTTGCTATTTTTATAGCGGTTCAAAGTAAATGGAAGTAGAAATTGGAATGTCTATTGTCGGAGAAAGCAGAAATGATATACCAAAAAATCACTGCAGATTAGTACTGAGTTTAGATCTTAGTGTTTTAACTGTTAAGGCTTTCTAAGGATACAGCATGCCTGCATTCTTTATCTGAGCCTGGTTGTATGCATAACACTGCATATGTATAATCCATATTGCGATTGTTTTTCAAATCCCTGTGAGTGCAATCTCTCCTTTTCCACATTCTTTCATGGAGGGTGTGTGGCTGGAGAAGCTTTTACAATTATTTTTAAAGGGAAAAATTTCTGAGAAATAACACACCCTGTTACACCAAAGAAGTCTTGTGCTGTTTTTAATTTTGGTTATATTTCTTTATTCCCCCCTCCCCACACCTGAGCTGCACTCTACCTGAAGGTTGCATGGGCGTATTTTATGATGGCACTGGGATAAGAGCTCGCACGGTGGGCTGATACCAGAGAGCAGACGACAGTCTATGTATCCGTATCCCTCTTTAATTAGTGGTGAGTTGTGCATGTAATCACCTCTGAAATTAAACATAAAAAAAAAACCCCTCATTTAAATCCAAACAAGTGTGGTTATCCCAGTTCATCCAAGCCAGTTTAAAATAGATCTTAAACCTCTGCAGTCTTTTTGTATGAACAAATGCATTTCCTCTCCTGGCTGTTCACGTGCCCTCAGCTTTTTTTCCATTAACCTTCCCCCAGCAAAGCCCGCAAACAACCTTTTTTTTTTGCTTGTGGTGGCCTCCTCAGCAGCCATAACTGCATTGGCATGATCTGTATTTTAGTCCCTACCAAGGGAAGTATGCCGTAGGGGAGGAGCTGCCTGGGGATGCCTTTGCTTGGAAGAGGATGTTGCAGAAGACTAGATGAAATATAAAAAGGAATAGGGGACATACAAAGATGCGCCCTCCCACCACCATGCTCTAGTTTTCATTTCCGGTCTGCTTCATGATTTGCCTATAGGTCTCTTCAGTTAGTATCGAAATGAATTGCTTGGGTGTCAGCGATTGTCTGCTAGGTGTTGGTGTGGATCCCATGTCCGTCACCACCAGCTGGTGTCATCTCATTATCTAGTTGATGGCAAATGAGTTTCTCCTTTTTTTTTTTTTTTTTCTCCCCCCTGTCATTTGCCACCTGATTAGGGCTCTGCTAAGTCCAGCCCTCGGCAAAGGGAGCCTTGCCCCCACTTGCGGAGGCCGTGCAACGAAATGAATCCCATGGGAAACTGAGCTGAACACCACCACTTCTCCCACCAGCGCCGCTGCCTGACTGGGCGGCTCTCGCCAAAAGAGGGGAAAGTTTGCAGCCTGCCTTTTCATTGTAATTAATATAAATGCATTCACTTGGTCTCTTTCTTTTTATTTGAACGGAAATCGGTAGTTCACAAGTGCAAACAAAAGAGCTTATCAGCTGTTTTCTTTCATAACGTAAAATGTATGGTATCTGGTGCCATGTTTCATTTCAAGAGGCTGGTTAAAGGAAGGAAGTGCTCGTGGCTAAGGCATTACAGGCTGGGAGGTGGCGTAACTAAGGGGGGTGCAGCTCTCTGGGAGGGAGACTATCATCATGCTGAAATTTGTAAGGCGGGAGGGTGAGGCTGGCAGGGAGCAGCAGCTGCCTGCCTTGAGGTTACTGACTCAGGCGGGCTCTGCGCCCAGCCAGCGTCTCTGCTCCTCGGGGCCAAAGATTCCTCCAGTCACTCCTTTCCTCTTTGAACAGTAGGTCCCTGGCCTGGGGGGGGGAGGGGGTGGGAAAGGAGAGAGAGAAAAAAACCGCATGCCCAGAGGTTTGGGAGGAACGACTTCTCCCAGCGGCGCGTGGCCGTGTCCCCAGGGAAGGTGGGTGCAGGTCCCCATGCGCTGCCGGGCCTCTGCTTTTCGTAGCATCAGCCTCATGTTGTCATCCCCCCAGCACCACTTTGCACGGCAGCCGCAGCACGGATCTGCCTCTGGGCTGTAGGGCACGTTGCAGAGGGAGGGTGAAAGATCGGTTAGGGAGGAAGGAGGTGTCGGTGACGCTGCGTGGTGCTCGGGGCTGTGCGGATGTGTGCGGTGGCTGCACCAAGGAGGTAAAGCTGCAGGAGCTGCGTCCTGCTCCCTTCAGCAGCAGGTTGCATTTGAATGAACTCTCAGTTTTACTCGTTTGGATTTATTGCTTCAGTCACGCTAACTCGGGTATGTGCTTCTGGAGCAGCAGCCCAAACAAGCCGCAAACAGAGAGGAAGTAATTTGCTTCTCTCTCAGTTTCATATAACCATTTAGACAACAGAAAAGAGAAAAGAAGTCTGACTGACATCTCTTGCCTGGCTGTGTCACTGGGCTGGCTTTTAAATGGCAGAGCCCTTCAATCTGACTGGCAGATACGCAGCTGAGGTTGGACTTGAGCGCTTTGCTCCAGAGCTTTGCATTTCTTCTCTGTTTTGGTCTTTTCCCTGCCTGAGCTTTCTTCCAGGCAGCAGGTGGTGTGAGGTGAGGTTTGCAAGCCTAGCCTGGGATTTGGTTCCCTGCACCTCTCCTTGACCTCTGAGATGTTGCATGGTCTCCCTGCCTGCATTCCCAGGCTGTAGGTTGAGCACAGAAGCACATCCCTGGTTTACAAGTGAGCTTGAGGGCAAATACTTCAAGTACCATGAGATGCTCAAGCACTAGAGACAGAGCTGTACACAGCAGAGGGAAGCAGGCAGTGGGGGGCTACACTGTGCAAAGAGGTTAGTCATCTGGGGAGTGTGTGCCCTACTTTGACAGGCCCTTCTTCCTGCCTTAAAAATAAGCAAAATCAGGTAAAACTGCAAGAGGAATACAATTCTAGGCTTACAATATATTTAAAATATGGTGGAATTGCAAAAAACCTGTCGATACTGAATTTGTTAATTTTAATGTGTTATTCGGTAATAAGCATCAGAGTGATGGAACTTGGTTTATAATGGCAATATTTCTGTTTCTCCGTAATAATGTTTTTTGTTACAGCCAACCAAATGGAGTAGTATGTTAGATATTTTGTAGATATGACTGCTCTGCTTTGCTGTATGGAGCCCCCTTGCTGTTATTCAGGGGTAGAAAGAATTAAATGATGGCATCGGCTTGGAAAGCTATTTCATAGCTACTGGCACGTATAGCCTTTTCTGATAGCAGCTACACTCACTACTCAGTCTGGTGCTTGTACGGTCAAATAGAAGACTTCAGCAATGATTAAAGATAGGATTTTCTTTGTTTTTATATTCTAGAGAATAACCTTTTGCTTCAGTACACTGCTATGTGTATTGCCTTGCACCTTCCAAGTGCACTACTTTAAAACCATTGATAGGGAAGATAAGTCCTTGGATAAACCACTCGGGGAGAGAGAGGTACTGAGGAAAGAAGAGAGGGTGGGCAGAGACCAGAGATCTGCTTGGGTGATGGAAAGGGAGCTGGATAAAATGTTAATATGATGGATGCAGATGTATGACCTCAGTGCTGTTGAACTAAAGGGATGGGGGAGTTTGTTAGGGTTAATGCACTGAAGCACAAGAAAGACATGCAGATTAGAAAGGGCTGTCCTGTGAGGAGAAATGTTGAGGCTGTTTTGACCTTCAAAAAGCATGTCGCATGTATTTCTGAACTGTGCGAGTGTGCCTCTACTTGGAGAAGATGAATTCTTATATAGCAGTCTTTGCACTCTTTATTGTCTGTATCTCCCAGTATAGCGGGGGAGAGAGGTAGGGAAGGGGCAGGAGAGAGGAAAGCAGCAATGGAGGGTGAGGTACAGAAGTGAATGGTGAGCACAGAAGTCTTCCATCTTATATTTGCTAACAATTTCTGTTGCTTGTGCAGTATACAGATACACAAAATAGTATGTAACAAAAACCTTCAAGACTGTTTCATATTGAAACACCCATTTATTCAAATATTAAGACCGTGCTGATAATGTGAATGAGGTCCCGTGATCAAAACAGTTATTCTTAGGTAGGTTATTTTGAATCTGAGAGCCCACAGAGTCTCGTACTGAGTCCTTAAAGCAGTTTAGAGTCTTTGAGTAAGTGTCTTGTGAGAGTTTGTGTTGAGAACACTTGAAATTTTAAAGCGTGAGTCACTGTATTTCCCCCTCCAAACAATTAAGGTCTTTCACTGAGCTCATCTTCACTGCTCTGATATGTAATAACTTGTTTTTTCCTCCATCAGTGCTGCTGCTCCCTCTGTTTATTCCTTTAGTGGTGGTGTTAAATGCCTTTTTAATGAAAAAAATGTTTTGCATGTTACAGTAGGTCAGTAATCCAGAAGTTTGAAGTAGCTTAGAGAATTGCCACAAGTAGCGTAGTTCTATGGAGCTTCTTAATCTAGGCATTGAGTAAATCACTCTTGAAACAAATCCAGTCTTCGTAATGAGTTGGTTTTTCTGAGGGTTTTCACTGCTTTATCAGGCATGTGTTTATGCCCTAACTCACTCTTTTGTTGTGTCAACCAACCCTGGCCACATGGTCAGGCAAGTCTGGACAGATGGTACCCAGGCTGATCCCTTCAGCAAGAAAACTGTGAGGGGAAGCAAGACTTGAAGAAAAAGTACCTATCAGCTGACGCTTAGGTGCGCTGGCCTTCTCCACAAGCTGCGCTTCTGGGGTATTGCAGGGGCTGGGCAGTGGGGCAAGTTCTTGAAGTGCCCTGGCGAGAAACTTTCAAGTGATCCAGAGGTATCGCTGGGAAGGGTGGGGAGAGAAGTAATTTACATTTTTGACTCCTGCTACGTGAGATAGGGAAGGGGGTCCTATCTTCAGTTGGAGTATTTCCTAATTGCAGGAGAGATCTCCACTTTGCAAAGAGTCGTTAGAAGAAGGCAGGGTGATGAAAGGAGGCCAGCTGGTGCCTTGTTCGCTTCAGAGTATTTGCGAATGAAATTCCTGATCTAGTGCCAGAGAATTTGGGAGGAAAGTGACTACTGGTAGTGTTAGTCAAAACGTGATTGCTCCATGTTGTTCAAAGGGGTTTTCTTTGGCACTCTGGAAGACTCATGGATTCAGCATTATCTCATTTCCCCTTTCAAGTGACGCTATGGGAATGGGAGATCATTAATGAAACTGCCTGTCATACGCTTTGGTGTCCTGGCATGTGCCTCATTCTGCATGCTGTTTTTAGCTTCAGGTAACTGGCAATAAATGTAGCCAGACTCGGGCTGAAATGTGTAAATAAGTTCTTAAAGGAGGTTTATCTCTTGGTCTTACCGTACCATTCCACCAACATAAACATAATGTTCCATTTTGCATTTCAATAGTAGTTTTTTGTTTATTTTCCTCTAGCTGTCACTATTACTTTTTAATCCTTAAAGATAATAGCAATATGCAGTAATACTGTTGAAGAAGAATGCTTTTCTCCATATTAACGTGAAACACAGTGTGATGCAATTTCTGTGATATTTTGGCTTAATAGTATGGATATGGTGCCAGCAGTAGTACTGAATGGTTCAGTGACTGCTGTAATGCTCATTCATGATGCTTTCTGAGTACCTGAAAAAGGCCTCAGAAGGAGTACAGAAGGGCAAATGTAGTATTTATATTTGAAAAAGGCGGCAAAAATAGGCTGCTGGAGAATTGTAAGTCCAGTCAGCCTAACTCTGACCCCTGTTGAGGTGTGGATACAGTTAATAGTCAGTTTATGAGTACTTGGAGATTAGTACAACATATAAAACTATACAGATTTCTAAGAGCAGATTGTTTCAAAGCAATCAGTTTTCCAGCTTTGGCAGGTGAACAGCCATAATAAATACAGGGGAAGGAGTAAATGGTATTTATCTGTTCACATTGCCTAGCATGAATCCTCATAAGCAACTAAGAGAAAAATATTCTAGAGCTGTAACGTTTAACTTTGTTGGAGCACAAGTCTTGTTGCTTCTTTTCCTCCTCATAACCACCCATCTTCTCTTGTCACTTGTCACTGCCTTTACACCACTCACTGAAGTGCTGCTGCTACCACCTTCCTTTCCGTCATCTCTCTGTGCTTGGTCTGTTGCTTGGTGTCACTGCTGTTGGCCTTGTCTAGTAGTGAAGCACATGGGAGTCTGGAAATGATAGTCTAGGTGAAACTGCCAGGAGGCAGGTGTGCAGCTGATTTGAAAAAAGGCCTTTGGACAGGAACCACCCTTCAGACAGCACCTTGCAGGAGCACCTCCTTTCCCACCTCCATTCAGTAACTTGGTCAGTGACCTGGAGGCCAGAACTGAAAGCTGGCTATGAAGTTTGCAGGTGGCCCTGAACTCGTGGGGTTGCAGGAACCTTGTGGGGGACAGGAGCTGAATTCAAAGCGATCTTAGCAGGCTGGAGAGAGGGCCCACAACAAGGAAGCTGGAACCTCATAGGAGCACTATGTGTTGTACTTGTGAAGGAGAATTCAAATGGCTGGGGGCTAGGCAGCCGTATGTCAAGGAAAGGATCTGGAGGACATGCTGAACTAAGTCAGCCATACGACATTCTTGCACAGCAAAGCGTTATTTTGGGAATGTTGTATGTAAAATATAAAGGCAGGCCCATCGGCCAAACTTGGTGTTGGTGAGGTCTTGGTGGCAGTACCATCTGGTTTTGATTACTGCACTTTCAGAAGGATGTAGAAAATAAAAACTGGAGAGGCCAACGGAGAGGGGGGAAAAAGAAGTGCTGTAAACAGTTTTCAGAGGAAGTAACCTTTTATTCTCTGTCTGCTGAAGTGGGATAAGGAACAGTCAGCTTTATTTTTAACAACAAAAGATTAATAGGGAAAATTGTTAGTTATTAGAGTAGTAAAATAGTTTACCCTAAGGAGTTTCTGTAATACTGTTTGAATGAAACTCTTAAGAACAGAGTAAGGTTGACAGTGTTGCAGACTTTTCCGCTTTTATATTGGGGGAGAGGGTGACAGGAGGAGCAGAGGATGATGGGACAGACACAGACCAGAACGGTTTCTTCAGATCCCTTTTAGTACAATATCCTCTATTTTCCATCAGGAGCCTGACCTAAAAATGAAAGTTTTAAGTACAAATTCTCCCCTCAGAGAAACACTGACATTCCTGTCAGGAATGCTGGTCTCATATCCAATATACTTCAAAAATCCAAAGTTAGCATAAAATGGTCAGTGACTTCTGTTTTCTCCTACCTTGCCTGAGCACTTGCCTTTTGGCAGACAATAAAGCACTGTAGACTGCTGTCGTCTTCATGTAGCAAAATCAAAAAAAAAAATTTTTTTTTTGGAAGAGGCTGTGTATTCATTACGGAAAAAGCCTGAGAGCAATTGTTCTGCCAGATGGGGATAATGGACCTTGTTAAAGGCAGAAGGAAGGCACTCAAAAAAAATAGGAATGCCTGCAGCACCCACTAGCTGGTACATGATGTTTTACTGCAATCTAGGAACAAGGTTGCTTCCATGGATGACAAATCTATTTGGGTTGTGAGTTAATGTGTCTGCAGTCTCTGTAAGTGAATTAGGAAGAATACAATAGCCTTACCCTGGAATTAGAATCACTTCTCTCTCAAAAACAACATTTCCTCTTTCTGTGTGCTCTCCTGCCAGAAAGGCGATGGGTGCTGATGGGTTGAAGCCAGAAGCAGCAAAGTGAGACCTCTGCCCTGACATATCCTTGATCACTGCTTGTCAGTTTGGGATGATGAGTGCCTGCTACTGTGTGGCAGGACATGTGTCTCCCCAAATGTCAGGATCCAGACTCTGAGCCATACTGGGCAATAAGTGGCTCAGCTGTCTGTCTTAACCCATCATGTGAACTGTACAGAAGAAGGCAGCAAAAAACAGCAGTGATGGTTTCTTGTCTTTCTGGCCACAAGGATCCTGACTTCAGGGTCTGCTTGATGCAGTGCTGGGCCCTGAAAATGGAAATATTACCGTAACCATAACCATGGACAGATTCAAAGTAGGTAGCTAGGTGAACAGTAATATCTTTAGGGACTCAAAAAGTAATCGGCGAGTAGCAGTTATTGTACTGGCTGGCAAATTCCATTGTTTAAGTGCCATGTTAAACAAGAGAAACACAGCTTTTACTTCTTCCAGGAGCGCACAGGCAGAAAGGTCAAGTCTTTGTACTGTTATTCCTAAGCATGTTCAAGGAAGCTTTTGACAGCTCCCAACAGCAAATGCTTCCTCCATCAGCTGCTGTGATTACAGTCCCACAGTGCCATAGGGGCGCCTTCTGCTTGCGTCTGGCACTCGAGCCTGTGGGGTCTGCCCTGTTATTTAGAGGTAGTGTGCAGATGCCGATGGGCATAGGAGAGGGGGGCAGTCCCCAGGGGACTTGGAAGCTATGAGTTTAGGAGTGAGGGTGGTGTTTTCCATTGCCTTTTGGTGAGGGACTCTCAGCCAAACAGGGCAGCTTATCGTAGTGCAGTTACTCTGTGCCTGTCTCAGCTACAGCAATAGTATTTTGTCAAGAGCTGTGTTAAATATTACCGTGAGTTCAAGCGGAAAGAAATGAGTGTCAGTCCTACTGTCAGAACGGGAGATCTTTTGCTGGTGCCATTTGAATGGCTGCAATTTCAGGTTTGTGCCTGAATCCAGGTTAGGCTGGTTTGGGGATACAACTCTGATGTAAATGAATTTGCCTTGATTGCCTGTCTGTGAGCTCACCTGAGATTTAGAGTTAAGTCTTTCGTGGTAGTTTCCATTCACACTGAAAGAAAGGACTTTGAGTGAAACCCTGAGGGCTTTTTCCCTCTCTGTTTTTTAAAAAGGCTGCGTCTTTATAACTTTTCAATATTTGACAGGAAAACAGTGGCTTGGCAACAGAGGAACTGGGTGGAAAGGAGACCTCCTTGGTCAGTAGGGGCAGTCCTTTACCACGGGTGACCATAACGTGGGATCAGGCTTTTGTAGAAGGGATAAATGCTGCAGCCAAGATGGCAGAGTTGTCCAGGGTTTGGGTAAGGTGAACAGCAAAAGGGCATGATGAGAAATGAAACTTCTGCGTGTTTTACCCTGAGGAAGCTTGTGTTATAATCAACAATTTCCCTCTTAATTTCTTCTCTCTCTGAGAAACAGAAACTCAAAACCAAATAGAGAAGTATTGAAATGCTGTGTTTGATCTATCCAGATAACATATTACGGGAACGAGGTGACAGCAAATTTTGTGAAGAAGAAATTTGTGAAAAGGTGTTTATTCAGGGTTTGTGGATCTCTGGCTCCATCTGCTGATGAGATTCCTGCGGGATCCTGCAGCTCCGGGGCCAGGCCAGGCTGCCAGAGGGAAGCCTCTGACAACTGGGGGAACTGGAGGCGTAGGCTGTGATTGAAGACATGGCCGATTCCACAGGCTATAGGAGGGGATTTTTTGTAAAGGGAAATACTTTAAAACTGTCAAAAAGAGACTGATTTGAATAAAACAGCTGCAAAAACTCTGGGTGCACATTTTGCATGACCAATGGTACTAATAATCTCAGTTAATTGTTAGTATTTTGAGAATTTCATGCAAAGAAAGAAAACAAGGGAGATGATGAAATACGGTTCAGATCTGTCTCAGATCTCAGCACCACAAGAAAGTGCAGAGACAACTCCATGATTTATTATGAGTCAAGGATTTTAATTATCTTGATATTTGCAGGGGGAAACATGCAATTCACATTCAAATTACTTCTGAAATGTATTAAAGCCATTTTTTAATTACAAGGGGAAGTGCTTTACTGATTCTCGTTAATTGGGAAAGGTAATTGCAAACCTGGGATCAAGAGGTCCTAACAAGATGATAAATACTGTTTTCACAAAGACCCCTCAGTTGGAGTATATAGGTGGCTGTGGCTTACTCCTCCTCTTCCATAGCCTGCCAGAGGTGACACCCTCATTGCTAACCTGGTGGGTGGACAGCGTGTGCCACCCATTCCAGCTCAGGGGAGCTACGTGAGAAGCTTATGCTGATTGAACTTTGGCTGAAATGGAGAGATGCCCCTTTTGTGCTCCCTCTTTTCTCCCTTGTACTGGGTACGGCACTTGCTGGACTCTGGCTATGCACCAGCTGAATTCGACTAAACCCTCTCCCCCCAAAAGTGGATGGCCTTCTGCTGGCTTGGTGGGCTGCGTTGGCTGGGCGAGGGCTCTGATGGGAGCCAGAGATGGCCTAAAGGAGGGTGCTGCTCCTTGCAGCTGGGATTAGAGGTAAGGGGAGGAAGGAGTGTGGTGGTGGGGAAAAGAAGAGCAGGGGAAGGGGAGGAAAGGAACTAGGCTTTGCCCTTTTGGTGGTGGTGAGCTCCTAGATCAGCTCAGTCATCTCATGTATAGCTACACCCTCAGTGAACTGAAACAGCTGAGGCATGAGT
Organism: Dromaius novaehollandiae; assembly: GCF_036370855.1. NCBI lineage: Eukaryota > Metazoa > Chordata > Aves > Casuariiformes > Dromaiidae > Dromaius > Dromaius novaehollandiae. The sequence goes on from NC_088098.1 coordinate 152,461,750, forward strand.
ACAAGTTTCCTTCTGCTTATTTTGCTCTGGCAGTGGTGATCTCATAGGGTGGCAAGGCAGACAGCTGGAGGGTGTGACTGTCTAGTTTGTCCGCCAGCCCCTGGCCATGTGGGCATCTCAAAGATCTCCTTGTCCTTGAGGAGGATTACCCAAACTGCCTGCAGTAGGGAGTAGGATACAAACTTGTCTGGGAGCTGCAGACTGCTGAGCATCCTGGAGCAGCTGTGGGGATCTGTCTCCACCCATGTGTAGCCGTTCTGGTTCATGCTGGCCTCCTAGAGAAGCAAAGAAAAATACTTTGGAAAATGTGGGTCTGAAGCAATGCTTCCTTCCCATAGTCAACCTTCACTCAACAGAACCAGTCTAATTCCATGCCTACCTCAAGTCTGTCCCCTCTCCCCTACCGTGGTCGCCTCATCATCGCCGCAGCATCACGGCTGCCTCTTCATCTTCTGCTGGTGCTGGAAGCTCTGGTGCCATGACCAAGCTAATCAGCTTGGTGGGACCTTGCGGCTTCTGACCAGAGCTTGTTCTGCACTGTGCTGCTCAGTCTGGGTGAGTGGAGCCAGCAGTGCTTATGGCAGTGCTTGTTAGCATGGACTCCGTGCTACATTCATGTAATGTGGGGCTGGCCTTGTCCTGCACTCCTCCACCATAATTTTGTTCACGAGTTTTCTTTTAGCACAGATCTCTTCAAAAATGTGTTGATGATACTGTGGGACCAACTGTTGCAAAGTGAACAAAATTTATAAAACAGTTTACTCAGGCCAAATTCCTTAATAAATGAAAGTATCAACTTAAAAGTTAATGCTTGTTTTCTTAGTTCCCTTTTAACAGAAGCTTACTGGTGTTTTCCTTAGTCATGCAACTTTTACGCTCATCGTGGATCAACAAATCGTCATCGGCTTCATATAAAAGTGGAACTGCTGGCATGTGAGCAATATCTGAAACCATACTTATCGCAATACAGAATGCAGCCTCTGCCTTTCATTCTGTACTGCCACCAGCTTACTGTGATCTTCTTTATCTTCAAGAACAAACTGCTCTTAACTTGACATTTGCCATGCTACTTCTGAGAGACAAAGCTGTGGTGCCTTCTTTCTCCTAAGCTAGTAACTGTTTAGTGATAAATTTAATACAACTTTGCTGCTGTTTGTGTATTGTAAGGGCCTTCACAGGAAGAGATAAGAAGTTCAAATGAGGAAACAGTATGCGGTAGTACAGGAAACAGCAACTAGGAAAGATAACTTAAATTGTAAATTTCTCCACAGAAAATGGTTAGCGATAAAATTAAGTGGCTTAAAAACAGAAATAGAAGAAGTAGGATGTGGAGAGATATGGTGGAGAAGAGAAAACAAAATTAGTATCTGCTGGTATGGAATAGCAGTATTTGGCACATATGACCGAAGCAGGTAAGAAGTTTTAATGAGATAAATATGCATTTTCTGACAAGCATCTTACAAGAAAGCCCTAGAAGGCAATATATTGTGCCACAGACTTCAATGCATTTCTGAGGTGCATACTTATCTGCAACATTCAATGGTACAGTGTACTTAGTTTTAAATATCTGCATAGACATGGCTTGTGTATTACCTTAGGATCACTGTCTCAATTTTGTGAAAATGGCCAGCACAAATGCCATGTCTCAGGGTAATACATAAGCTTCTCTGTTAAAATCTGCCATAAATTTTGGGCTGGCCATGCTTGCTTTCACTGTTTTGGAGCATCGAGGGCAAGCAGTCATGTTTTCACATGATGTGTTAGCTTTTACCTTCTATATTTGCCAAAACAAGTACGAGACTAAAGAGGACAAGCATGTTAGTGGTCTTTTTCATAAACAGGTGAATCAATGAGTTCCTTTCTGACTGCAGAGTGATCCAGGAAAAAATAGCAATTTTCTTTAATTCCTTTATAAGCTCTACAAACATACTTTACATCCCCTATTGCCAAAGAGTGATTAAATAGTGTTAGGAGGGTCAGATATGTACGATATGTACGAAAATAGTAAACCATTAAAAATTGTTGAGGATACCCTGTACAGACCACTATTTAAATTGAGGAAAGCTGCCTTTAGAAGACAAATTGCACAATGTATGAGAACTGCATCTTCGTAATGTTTTCCTCTGTAACCAGTAGCAGCTCAAAAGCCACATTATTAACAGTATCCAGTGGAATGTGCTGGTGGGTAGAATGCTCTTGCATGTTAACTGTCACCTGTTTGAGCTGAGCTGGGAACCCAATTCTGCCTGGATGCACATCCTGCGTGCTGCCTGTGGAAATTAGCTTGTGGCCTTGTGAACCTTCTGCTGATAGTTTTTGCCATCGTGGCTTTCTGTCCCCATCACTGGCAGTGAGCAAGGTTTTGTTGACTACTTAATACAGCTCTGATTGTGTAGCATGTGGCAAGGGAGCATTGTAGGTCTCGAGAGTATTACTGCTTTAACTTGTAAAGGATTGTCTGATGCCTCTGAAGTGATGTGCAACACATTTAAACTTCTTTAGGAAAACTGAATTCAGGCCGCTGTCTACTCGACAGAGATGCTGCTTAATTCTCATTCAGTCATGCAAGTTGATCACACTAACCTGCTCCAGGAGGTGGTGATTGGTTTCTGTTCCCAGTTAGTCCTTCCTTTGTGCTAAGGTTGCCAAAGGCAGAAGTGGTCTTCCAAGAGATGGAGAGGAAGAGTGAAATTGGCTGCCTTCATCTCAGAAAATAAGCAAATCAAGGGTATTTCGCCTTTGTCAGCAGGTGGGAGAGTGGGGCAAGAGGGTCTTCCACTACCCCTTGGCATTGGTGCCATTCGGAGGGACAGTCTGTTGGCAGTCGGATAGAGCGCCTCTGCCTTGCTGCACACTGCTCACCTGTAACTCCAGACGTTGCTCTTCCCTGTTACAGACCTGGGACCCTGTCACATTCATTGACATGTCTGGGTGATGCACTCAATGTTGCCTGTTTCTGTTCTTTTTCTCCCCTGAAAGTGGATACTTGTGGAGACAACCATGCAACAGACACATGTGGGGCCCCTTCTGAAATAGTACACTGAATTTAGCCACAATTTGCTTCTCTAAGCACTGTCTAACCACCCTGAGGACCATTGGTAACAGCGTAAAAAGTCACAAATTAAAGTATACTTCAGAAGGGCCTGAAGTTGTCGCAAGTATCTTCAGTCCCTGAAGCATCAGGAAATTTGTAAGATAAAAACACCTGAATTATCCTGAGAAATGAATCTACAGCCCTTTGCTGTAGGTACCCTTTCCAGGTACTTTCGTCATTTTAAAAATACAATGTAATTACAGCTAGACTGTTTTCTGCAGGGCAGGGGATTTGCTTCCTTTCCTCCTTGGTGATTTAGGGATGGAGAATTTGCGTGACAGGAGATGAACTCTAAACTTTGAATTCAGTTTTTTTTTTCCCTCTTTACTGCATAACTTTTTTACAGGGTGAAAGAAGGAAGTGGTTCGCTAAGTCACTCTTTTTTTTTTCTTTTATCACAACTTCCACTAATAGCCATGGGGAAAAGATAAAAACAGTGAGTATTCAATGTAAAGCTATATATGGGGAAAAAATTGCTTATTGCAAAGGTGCTGTCAGCAAGTCTACACCCTGCCAGTAAGTGTCCACACATTTATACTTATGGGCTCTCCTTGGCTTCTGTACGTGTGCAAGCTATGCTATTTTTAAAGCCAAAAGTTTGGCGACATACCAAATTATACTGTCTTTTAGTCATTTGTGGGGAAATTCTTATGAACAGAAGCCATATATGAGAACAGTGATAAATGGGGTCAGGAAGAGGATAAATAATAGCTTGGCTTGCTGGGTTTTATTACTACTAAAATCTAGTGGCACCAATGATAGAGCTTTTAATGCAGTTGTTTATTTTTCTTGAAATGTTTGAAAGCATTCTGGCGTTTCTGATACTCCTGTAGCTGCTGCTGGTCTGCAGTGTTTTTAAGGAAACTATTTTGTCCTCATTCAGCCACAGAGAACAGAGAATTCACGGTTAGTTTGGCAAGCGTCCTGTTGCTGATAGTTTGTTTTGAGTAATGGGATAATTGTTAGCGCTGATTTGGTTGAGGAAGGGGATGTTTTTTAGAAACATAACAGCAAGAGTAATTAAACCTGGAAGCCTAATTTCAGCGAAATGACTTTGTTTCTGTCTGTTACAGAAGTTTTCTGTCTTCTGATATGGCTTGGGAGTTCTTTATGTCCAGAAGTCATCCGCTTATCCAGCGAAACAAAGCTTTTAACAAAGGGCATTTGTGCTTTTTTGGTTTAAGACATTCACTGTAGCTTACGAATCTTATGGGTTTTTTTACATACTTTAAAATGTTATGAAAAATCTGTATGAGATATTTTTATTTTTTGCACTGAATCCAAAAATAATTTCTGTGGTGGTGTTATTGGGGACGTTTGTTTGCATTTTACATTATTCAGCATTTTCAGGATTAGTCTTGTTTCCTTTGCACTGTGAATTTCTTTTTCAATATGAATGTTTGCATGAATATAAACTACAAGTTTTAACAGCTTTGAAGCCAAAATATTATGTACTTAAAAATTAAGATTTTTTTGGTGGTTGAAAATTGTAGCTTGCCTGTCTACATTTCTTAAGTCTTTACATTTATTCAACTTTATTTTTTCTAGACACATAAGCTACTTCATATGTTCTGCATTAGAGAGCACATTAGTGTTTACTGTAGAAATAAATATATTCTTATTTTCTGACCTTGGTTTGTTGCTAAAGTGATAATCCCTCATTATGAGAAACCACTGCTTTCCATCTTTCTTGGAAATGCCAGTCAGAGTATAGGGCCATTCTCCACTACCTTTGGTCTCCTGTGCTATCTAGAGTGTTTTCTTTCTCTTTTCCCCCCCCCCCCCCCCCTTCTTCTTTTGGAATGTGTCTGTTCTGGCGTGTTTTTTCTGGCAGTAGGGACTCTCTGTGAGACAGCTGTGTACTATGTTCACAGCCCGAGACCCTGGCTGCTTCTGGGCTGCTAAGTGGACAAGCCCTATTTTGTACAGCAGCACCCTTTGCAATGCCGAGAAATTTTGCCTTCTTGTTGTTCAGCAGCTCATTATTCTTCTTATACCATGAGAAGTTAAAGGCTCTGAGGCATTCGCCGGAGCCAGATCATCCTTCTGCAGGCACAACGCTTGCAGCCATAAGATAGCATCACCTCTATTTGCCACTTTGGCAGTCATATTTGGTTAGGCACCTTGGGTGGCAGTGCCTATAAGCATATATATTTTCCTGAGGCTGCTAGGACCTCTTCCACTTGCATTATGCGGAGTGTGCAATCTTCCGCCTTGGCAATCTCATTCCTGACTTAACATCCACTTTCTGGCAGCAGAGCAGGCGTCCAGGATAACTAGAAGCAAATTTTGTCAACTGAATTCTGATTTTGTGTTTCTTTTCATTTCAGTATAAAGGATACAAAGCCTTGATGAGAGGCATTTCTTTTTCTGCTTGTAATGTAGCGTTAGTCATTTTAAATTACTTGTTAGATAAAAATCAAAGGGCCCAGGAGAATAATTATTGAGCAATCAAAGGAGGAAGCAGTTTTTAATCAGGCTGCTGTGTTTTTGTTCACATTTATTTAACCCTGATGATGAGCATTTTCGAGAAGAAACATCAGACTTCCTAATTCTCTCAGTGAACGGGCAGAGTCAGCCCAGTGCCTTATTTAGAGACCTCCCGTTAAATCTCCAGCAAAACCAGATCCCAGCAGTTGCCTGTCTGGAATGAAAGCAATTGGCTGCTTTGCAGCCCCTGAAGGCCTCCATGCTTCTCGGGGCACAAAACAGGCTGTAGGCAAAGCATCAAAGTCCTTCCTCTGGCAACGTGAGGCAGCTGCTCTCCAGGCTCTTTCCTTCATTTGTCACCTGTTTGCAGGTTCTCGCTATTTTTTTTCCCTGAGCTTTCCATCATCCAGAAAGCCATCTGGCTCCACAGGCTTTTTACCCTATTTTGAAGGGCTTTTTATCCCATTGCAAGAGACTGAAGTAAACATTCTTGATATATCTACGGTAGGGTGCAAGCAAAAGATGACTTGCTTAAAAATAAGACTTTTCAGGACATCTTCATGTATCATAAAGAAATAAAATGTTTAAATGTAAAGAGTGTATTTATGATTGGATTCAGAAAGCTCTTTTTGGAGAGTCTTTAATTCCAAGACAATAAAATAATTCTGAAAGGAAGGTTTCATTTCTGGAATGTGAAACTGCTTGTGTGTCTTGCTTTTTTCCCCACACATTCTAGGTTATTAAAATTAACTCAAACGGAATTTTCTGGCTTTAACAATCCTCCATTTCCCAACTTGTGAACTTTTTTGTTAAAGATCTTTTTCCCTCTTGGAGTTCAAGATCCATGTGAATGATTATGTCTATCTTAAAGCTTCATTAGCTTGCTGGCTTATTTGTTTTACCATTCTCTTGTAAGAGGCTTATTTACGAATGGCAAGATAGAACTGATTCATTCTGTGTCTCACGTTTTCTGCTTCGCACACCTATTCATGTATTGATCATTGACTGATTAACCGTGTAACCTTCAGTTATAATAATTTTATATAATATATTCAGTTAATAATAGTCATATATATATTTATATATATTCAGTTAATATAGTTACAATACTAGCCTGCACCTTCAGCCCCTGGTCTGTCATTCACTTCTGCTCTGAGCTTGGGCACAATCTGAATTGTTAGAGCATACTTGCATTAATATGCGCTTTCCTCTAACTGTAGAAAGAATTATTAAAAATGAGAAATAAGGCAGTAGATGTCCAGTAGAGGGAGGTATTGTAAAGCTGAGTCTAAAGCAGTATTCCACTAGCTGGAGAAAAATGTGTTTTTGCAGCTTTTGGGGCCGTATTTTATGAATTCATTGGCTAGTTTTCTCATCAGGGCAGGTGTGTGAATGCAGAAAGCTCAAAGGAGGAAGCCTAAAGAACTTATATTCAGGTAGACAGAAGATTTTCACATGCTCATTTTTATAAATCTTTGTTATTACCAAAATAAGATAGTCAAGAGTGATGACCTCTGCCTCCACGTTGCTCTGAAACAGCGTGAGGGCACGTGTTTTGGAGATGAAGGTGCACTTAGCACAGGCTGCAAAAGGGAGATGAGGAACGCTGTGTGTGCTAGCCGTGGCACAAAAAAAGCAGTCAGCCCGGCTGCACAGCCTTCACTCTCTCCCCTCCGGTCCTTAATCGCTTGGGATAGTTTGCTCAGTAGTTGTTTTGCTCTGAAAGCAGATACACGTTGAACAGAGAGCTACATTATGGCAGGGACCTGCACTGGTAGAAGAAGTTAAAAACCCCAACAGCTATTGTGAAAACGTAGCAATAATGCTTGATCAGCTGGAGCAACTCTTAGCCATAAATCCATAGCATTGCTTTGCAGTGTACATGTAAATAGTTGGAGTGCCTCCGTGCTTAGCACTATCCCCAGATTAAATGTGCATACCCCATTTCTTCAGGACTGATTGATTGCTAAGTGGAACAGGGCAAGAAACATCAAAACAGATGCTGAAGTTGTATCAGACAAGGAAGGAAACACACAATCAGTTAATTATTTAACTCCTCGAATCAACCGTTCAGGCTCCTGTGAAGCTTTGAAATTTCTGTCAAAGTTCACATCCTTAGATTCATGCCTTGATTTATCTCTGCCCATTTCCTTTCGTTGTTATCCGTGTTAGTAGCGGTCCAAGGCACTGTATGGTGTTCCTTGGCACCTAAACCCATGTGTGGGGACTTGCCACCGCAGTGCAGACAGGCATGAAGTTTCATTTGTGATCGGCGCATCAGTCGCATGCTGCTGCGGTTCTTGTAAAAGGTTATTTACATCTCCCTTTGCTCGCTGTGCAAGGGCACTTGCTGCTCACTCTCAAAACTGGGACCGTTTTGGATAGTGGTGTCCAGGTGACATTGGCCGGGCGCTGCCTGCTTGCCTGGAGGGCCCTGGCATTTGCCTCCCTGCACCCTTGGAGACACGGCAGGGAGAAGGCTCTCCAAGTGAAAACACGAGGGAGTGTGTTTGTTTTTAATGTTTTTTTTTTTTTTTTGGCTTGAGAGAGTGTTTTTCTTCCAGACCTCGTGAGAAATAGTAGAAAGGGAACAGTCTGGAAACACTTCTCTCGAGAGACTCACTGCGGCGATAAGCTGGGCAGGCGCTAGTGCGTGGGGAAACCTCCTCCCCCTCCTGCTCCTACCACCGCCACCTTCTGACCAGGTGTCCTCTAGGGGCGTTCGCACGCTGTTCTCGTAATGCTCGTCTGATTTTTGGGGGGCCTTTTATACTGCCCTGAAAGCAACTTTTTCTATCACTTTGAAAATCTTCAAAATAAACATAATCAAAGTTCTACAGTTGGTTCTAAACTAAAAGAAATAATAATAAAAAAGGATGTTGGAGTGAGAAGAAAGACCAATAAAGTCGATAAAGGCTTCTCTCTGTAGAATGAGAATTCTGCTAAAGCTTTATCTTTTCTAGTTCTGTAGTTAACAGGCATCCTCTGTAAATAAGAACTCATGAAAAAATATATTAATAAAAAACCCCAAGTAAGTCTAATTATTATTCTGTAATCCAAGATGTGCTGGTTTTTAGCATCTTTGATTACAGCTCTTGTCCCTTTGAACCTAGGTTATGACCAATTATTTTTCACTATCAGTCTTCAAAAGTTTGTATACCTACAGTTGCCAGAATAATAATACATTCACAAGATTTTGAGAGAGCACTTCAGTCCCTCAAAATACTTTTTCAGGCATGAGATACTAATAAAATTCAGGCATGAAATACCAAGATAAGTGCTTTGTAGGGCTGAAGTGAAAATTGAAGCATGAGACTTGTACCACAGAATAAAAAATATTTATAATTTGGGATGAATGAAGGACTGCATAGTTTGTATTTAGGTTCCACCTTTCCCTACTTAGACGCAGGTGAATATTTTCTTCTAATAAAATATTGACGGTGCCATGATTATCAGCCCCAGTCCCGTACCAATGCTAGCAGAGCTTTTTCTTTGGGGGAGGGAGGAAGGTTGGTTGCATGAGTAAAGAGGAATGCACTGAAAGATGAAGGCTCAATCTTCAAAGGCCAGAACATAAAAGGAGGCTATATATTGCTGGTAACAAGAAAAGCAATGGTAACTTGGCTGGCCCTCAAAAATTCTTATGGAATGTGAAAGATCCAAGTAGCCCAGTCCCATGCAAAAAGAATGTAATCTGCTTCAGAAAAAAGTATTATAAACAACAGATAGAGACTGGAAGGTAAAAGAAGGTGGGGGGAGTAGGAGGCACTAACTCAGGAAATTCTTTTTCCTGTGGAGCTAGAGCCATCTGAGCTGCTTTCTGGAAACATTTAAGCAACTTAGTGGAGAAATATCATTTGCATTCCCCACTATCTCTCAAAAAAACCCCACCCTTACAGCATATATTCGAGGGTCAGAATTGAAGGTTCAGCTGTTTGAATAATTTCAGATTTGAAACCTTGTTTCTTATGAGAATTGGTGTGGGATCCCATAAGACAGAAAAGATGTCCAGTTTGGATTTCTTTTTTTCAGAAAGCTTTTAGCTTGTCCTCAATCTGAGTGGAGAGTTTTTCTCAATCAGTTTAGTTTCCCTCCTGAAGTTTGCTGAAGAAGACAGTAAAAAAAATGATGCCGTGGGTCTGACTCCCAGTCTATGTTGAAAAATAACCAACCATCTTGCCCTCTTTTATATTGAGGTGGATTTGATGTTGAGCAGCTCTTTATCAAATGATGCATTTTCAGTGTCTGGACTTCTTGTGTTCTTTAAATTTAATGTGCTCCGTCTGGTGGCATTGACTTTAATTTTGAATAATACCGGTCTGGTGCAATTATGATTCTTAAATACATTTTAGTGAGAGATGTCCTATAGGCTATCCAAATACAGAGGCTGTTTGTGCACATAGGCATGGATTTAATGCTTGCATACTTCAGACTAAGTCAGTTTGCACCCAAGCAAGTGAAGATTTTTTCATTAATTTTTGATGAACTCATATAATGATTAATACAAAAAGTAAAACAGAAAAGATCGCTACTGTAGTTAATAAAATTCCACAAACAAATTTGTAGGTAACGGTTCAATTTTATTTGTTTACAAAAAGCTTTTCCACAGCAAAAGATCTACTCTGTATCTTCACTTTTTAGTTTATTATTATCTAAAATTGGACAAAGATATATCATGGGTACGCTGATATTTAAAGCACAGTAAGAAACTGTTGCTAGTTTATAAAGGCTGCTGTACCATGTGCATCTGTCATCTGCCATACTTAACGGCTGCTTGTAATGGCATTAACTTTTCATTAAACCACTGATTGACTGACTGCAGGGAAATGTCGTTTAATTATGCTTAAGCTTATCCTGCTGCATATTGAGAAATAATTTTAAATACTTGGTTTGAAACTGGAATGCAGCATGTTTAGGCAAATATCGTGACTGTTCTCTCTTTTATCTCCTGAGGATAGGAGTGCAGATGTATAGCTCTTGTCGACATTTAAATATGTGCAGCCTTCTAACATAATATATATAATTTTGAATCTCTTAAACCATTACCCATTTGACATGCTATGTGATGCCTTTTCCAGAATAATTCATATTATTTTTCCATTATATGATGTTTTATATTATATTTTGATGACATTCCAGACTGAGGTACATTGATAGTGTTATATAAAACTGTTGTCCGTGTGTGTCTAGTAATCTTGACAAAATTGGTATCATGTGACACCCATTATTACATATTTTGCGCTTTTCTCTGTTACAGCAATTCAAAAATACTCTCTCATATGTATTGCACTACAAAATAAACACTCCAATAATGGACTGTGAAATTCGTACCACCCAGATGTTGTTTCCTATCCCAGTCAAAAGAGTCCTTGCAAATTGTTAGGTTTCTTTGCTTTTATTATATATAAGTTCATTCAACAAACAAAACCCCACCCCCTCCTGAAATCTCAACATAGAAGTAAAAACTCTGAATTAAGGGTTTGTTCACATGTGCCAAGGGTAAAGTCAAAAACATTTCAAACAAAAAAAAAGGTTTTTTGAAACTTCCTTTTTAGTTCAAATGAAGGGTCTTTATTACTAATTAAGATGAGACACAGCTTGCAAATCCTTGCTAGTCACCTTCCTGTCTTACAGGAAACCTTAAGCATTTTCATTCCTGTTTTATAATTTACACAGGACACTTCATCACTACAAAATGTGGCAAATAGCTATTGTGGCTATGTTTTTATAGTTTAGAGCAGAAAAAAATAAAAGACTCTACTTTTTTTTAAATTTTCTTAAGGACCTGTGGAAAAGAGCATTGTCTGACAAATGCACAATGTTACTGTGTTTCCAAAAGATTATTTAATGTCGGTTACTGAAGTCAGTTTGCTGGATTAATCTCTGTATTAGAGTTTGCTTACGTGCTTGAGTAACTCCAAATTTTTATAGCAGTAATGAGTTCCTCTCTGCCGTAAATTATAGTGGGAAAGAGTTAATAGCTGATTACGAGCAGGGAGATTCGGAGCTAATTGCAGCGGGCGCTGGGACAAGGAATAGTTTGCACAATACGCTGCCGAGTCGCCCCTGTCCAGGCAGCGAAGCCTTGAGTTTGATCAGCGCTGCGGGGCAGCGGCGAGGCTTGTCACAGGCATCCCCGAGGTGTGATAAAGTGATAAAGGAAACGTAGTGCCCTCCAGGAGGGTGGGTACCTATGAGAAACAGGAAGCCGAGCGGCGGCTGCCTGCGCGCAGAGGTTTGCAGGACCGGCGGCTGCAGGTGTGCAGGCACGTTGCTGAGCGCCAGCTCTCCGGGCGGCTCGGCAGGCGTGCTCCTTGCCAGCGGTGCTCGTCGCCAGCAGCACCTGAGGGCCAAACCCCGGCCCCAAGCAACCCCCTCCAAAAAACAAAACAACAACAAAAACTCTCTGGGTAGAGAGATATGACCGCCTTGCAGCTGAAAGAGTTGTCCCATTCGGGGCTGTACAGGAGGAGACGGGATCGCCCTGATAGTTTGGGACTCCACGGGTCGCATGAGGAGAAGCTGAGGTGAGTGCGAGCCGGGCCCGTTCCTGGGGGAGTGCTCAGGCGAAATGCGGAGCAGGCTCTGGGAAGCCGTGGCAAAGCAGGTGCAGTGAAGAGCAGTCCCAAAGCACTGCGGACAGGAGGAGGGATAACAGAGCGCGTGGTGACCTTGTCTTACTGGCAGTCGCGTGAACCTGCTCCCTAGGTCCGGGAGGAGCTAGTGGTTACTTCTGGGTCTCTTTTGCCAGCTTAGCATTTACATGGGAAAAACTTTCCATGATCTCACAACTTTGTTCATTCTAGTTCAAGATCCGTTTTGGTCACCTGAGCGTTGTGGCCGAAACCAAGGAGAGCTCGCAGTGCTTCTCTGGGGTCCCTGTGCTGCCGGCCTGGGGGCTGCCTGGGTGGCGGAGGGTCTGCGCCGCTCGCCAGCCCTCACCCTCCTCAGAGGGGATGCCTTGTTATTGAAATGCCTTTAGACCAAAGAATGCAGTAGAACCACTTAGCATGACCTTATGAAGGAAGGGTAACCAAAAATCGGAAAGCCGTTTAATGTCTGGGGGTTATCTTCCTCATGCTGCATTCCTTTTAAAGCAGCGCGGTGAATTTTTGAGAGGCCGTGCCTGGAGCGGTAACGCTGAGGAAGAGTTTGTAGCATCGGTAAATGCGGCCACAAAGAAAGGAAAAATGCTAACTTTTTTTTCCCCCCTAAGTATTCTCAGTGTGAAAGCAATCCGTTTCCACTTCAGGCTTAGAAAAGGATTCTTGTGTAAATGCTAACAAAAGCATCAGTGGGGAGGAAGTACTTCCCATCTCCTCATGCCTTTTCTTCGGTTTTATTTTTAGAGTAGTTTTTGGTGTTGGTGTTTGTGCATCAGATAGGAATGTGTCTTAATTTATGTGTCCTTGTCGCTGCGGTTTCATTACATGAGTTAGAAGTTTCAGAAGGACAGGTATTCAGATTTGAGGGATTTACCCCTTTGTTATCATTAAAACATTTTTGTGACAAAAACAAAAGCTATCATTTGCTGTAAGAAAAATAATCACTTCTATAAATGTGTTAACTTATGGGTTTGATATGTATACTTTATTTATAACATTCATTCTGAATTGTTTTCTTAGGTGGACTTTTAATAGCATTAGCAGTATATATTACATTCATATGGTTAATTAGAGATGGAAAAATCACCAGACAGTAAGAGATGTGAAGAGATTCTTGACTTTAGTTTCTTTTATATAAAACTAGCAACGAGGAAGAATGTATCTTGTTAGGGAAGAGAAAGCTGCGTTTCCAAGCAGCAGGTACATAAAAATGAGTCACTAATGTGCTAGCTCTCTAGCAGTTATGCTGTTATTTCTCTTATTTATAGCGGCCCATGATATACATGTCCCAGACTGGAACAAGGCTCTTTGTATGGAGCGAGGCGAGGGGGGATCTATATCAATATAAACCTAGTTGTGTTGATCTCTTCCTGAGCCTCTTCCAGTTTCAGACAAGAAATATGGGAAATGGGGATTGATCTTAAAATGAAAGCTGAGGAAAGTTAAGGGGAGGGTGTTAGAGATACGAGAAGGTGAATAGAGGATAGTCAGATAATACTCCTAGAGCAGGGGGACAACCTGGTAAAGATATGTGGTAAATGGTGTCTGTGGAGGTGGAGTCAGGAGGAATCAGAAACATTTACCTAAGAAGGACAGAGCTTTTCTTATGTTTGCTCTCAGCTTAAACTAGTTCTTATTCAAACTATACCTTGCTCCTTCCTAACCCATTTTGCTATATTTCATTGTGTGTTGCCAGGCAGCCTTATTTGTCATTTTTACTGCACTCTCCATGACAAAAAGCTGTAGCATTATAAGTACAAAATAATGACGTAACAGCGGGGCAAAGAGTAATCAGGAATGACGAGAAAATGGCCTTTAATTTTCTAGAACAGCAAAGCTGAAAACCTCTAGCTTTTTTCATATCCTCTCCCCAGGGACACCTCAATGTCTGTCCTTAGCAAATATTTTCAGAATATCAAAGAGTCCACAAGAAGGACAAGAGGTTTCTTCCACGTCTGCTAAATATAGCTTGCCATCCTGCAGAGCTTTGCAATACCCTCCTGTAATTTTTCTCTTAATTTCTTTGTTCTAGCTCCGTTGTATTTCATTTGACATGCATATTAATGTGTTAAATAATTTCAGCCCTTGAGGAGCAGTTCACTGTAAGCTTCTTTTTCTGTTAAGCTGCTGTATTTTTTAATACTGGGCCAAAATGTACCTGAGATGCTCATTTCCTTAGGGTATCCTGTGTGAATTTCTGTTTTTTTTTTTTTTTTTAATTGTTAAAGCTGTACAGCATAATATTTTCACTGCCTTTTACGTGTCTTCTCATTATGGGATTTCTCTTCCCTGCCCTTTTTGAGTTCTCTGTCTTCACTGGTAGTTATTTTTTGGGATCCAAGCCTTGGTGTTCCTCTGATAAGACATAAAACCGCACTAAGTAACCCAAGTGACAGCTGTTGAGCTCCCTTTACTTTCTGTGCGGGGTATCTTAGATAGCATCTGCACTGCAGCTTGGCACCCGATTGTGACTGCAGCTGCATGCTCACGGGCTGGGGTCACAGGAGGAACCGGGCTCTGCACGGTGAGCCCATAGCTTGTGGAGATAGACACTTCAGGGCACCTGCAAACTGCCCGGGAGACCCAGCCAGAGTCCGGTCAAGTATTGACATTATCAATGCTGCAAAGCAATTAATGGGTGCCAAAATTCTGCCTTTGCTCGTACCTTGGAACATCTGTTTTATTTGCACTTAAAACCCATCAGATCATTAATAATTAGGGCATTGTCCTCCTGCACAGCACTGTGCAGTATATTGGAATGCCTAGATGTATACAGAATATATATTTATATATTTCATTTTCCAGGAAACAAAGTTCCTTAAAACAATTTTCTTTAATATACAAAAGTAACTTCCTATGTTGACGTAATTTCGTAATAGGTCGTGTGCTGTGGGATTCTGAGCTTCCATAACAGGAAGCTGATCTTTAACTTGTGCATGTGTCCATTAATGACAGTTTAGTCAAAGGTTTGACCCCCATCATTGTCTTTCAGGTCTGCTACTCAGTTTATGATGAGTCAGTCTCTACGCACATTTCCCCCAGAATCTTCTGTAGGAAAGGCCGTAGGGATGTGGTTTGGCTCTTGTCATTAAGTTTAATAGCTTGTCAGCTTTCTGTTTACAGCAGAATCCCCTAGATGAATTTTAGATTGAACAGCGCCTCTCCAAAAGTTTCTTGCTCTAGCAAGGGGGTGCTAGATCATCATGAGTGGAGCTCTTCTAGCCCAACTTTAGCTGTCTAAGGGGCCTGATTCAAAAGCAGCAGAGCTTACTTTAATGCATGGTTTTACTCATTCCCACCCCAACTATCCACACCGTGATTCCTCTTGCTGCTTCAGAAAGGTTCAACTGCTGGCATAGCAGCCACTGAAGGTGTTGCAGGTCACAGGCTGGTTTATGGCACTAGTTCAAAATGTGCTGCAGTTACCTCGGTGTTGGAAATGGTGTGAGGACTGAGCATCTGAGCTGTCCCAGTGGAAGAGTTAATGACTCCCTAGAGTCCATCCAGTTGAAGACAGTAAGGCCATTTCAAGGGAAGCCACCCACAGCTATAAATGGCAGCCCTGAGCTCAACTGAGAAAGCTGGGACCAAGGTGGGGGGAAAGGGGAAGGACCCATCCGACCTCTTTTAGGAACCTCTCTCAGTGTGGACTAAATTGCCTCTGATGGAGCCTTTCTCGCCCTCCCTCCCTCCTCCTCCTCCTCTTGGTGTAACAGATGCCCAGGTGATACCAGGCAGCTGGAGTTAGGTAAAACGAGTCCCAGCCCTCGTGCTAGCAGCACATTCGTGGGAGGTGGAAAATACAGCTTCCGTTTCTCCCTCTCCCACTCTGTGTATCACTTAACAAACCTTGAAACCTCTCTGGATGCCTTTCAGTCTCCTGTTAAAGATTTTGCAGGTGCTTTACTGACTTTATGGGGCACTGGAGCCTGACAGCCCCAGTAAGAGGTGGTCTGGACAGCTCATACTTTTCTTGAACTTGCACAGTACAAGTACGTGCCTGATTTAGACATCCATTAGGGCACGGACCCTGAATGCAGTTCTTTCTTCTCCTGCTTGCACTAGGCTTACTAGCCTATGGATTACTATGGATCTTAACTGATCAAGGATGATTTGTGGGTGCAGAGTTCAAAGCATGCAGTGCAGAAGGCTTCCTGATGCTTGTCTGGAGCAGAAGCAACAGTCATCAAACTAACTGCAAGCTGGCAACTCTGCTGCTGTTTTCAGTACTGAGGCGAAGGCATGCTCTTTTCCAGCTACGTTGATTTGGTGGGTTAAGAGAAATGACATATCTGACAAATCTTACCTTGCCTTGTCTTTTAAAAAGATGTTTAAAAAAATTCTACCTGTATGCTGAGCTATTCATCCTTGCTTTTTTCAGCAAACAGGATGCAAAGGAAATTGTAAGCATACATTTAGAGCATTTACATTACAGCATTAAGTGACTCCTAATGATTAATTGTATACTTGCTATTTTTGCATTTCCCCCTTCTTCTCCCTTGCCCTTTGTTAAAATACAGTGATTCCTTTGAAAAATTCATGCAGTTCATTTCCAGAGTTCAATACAATGCATTGTATTGAGGACAATTCTCAGTTTATTTCATTTATTTTGTTTATTTCTAACAGCTACCCTTAAAGCACATTTGATCAAAGTGTTGTCCATAACTCTCTTCAAGTTCGTGCATGTTCAAACAAGCGTAATTAAAAATGCGAACAACTTTAGAAGAGGTTGGTCTCAAATCTTTACCAAACATTTCACCATTTTCAACAACAGTTGGTGGCAAGCTTCATTCAGTGGCTGTCAGCTGTTCAAGTAGTTCACTGCTCTGTTTTCTTGTGCGGAAAGCACAGTAGATGTTTCTAAGGAAAGGAAAGGGAGGGTAGAAACTTTTTCCCTGCAAAGGGAAGGCAGAGTAGGTGCAGATGATCTTCTGTTGGCACCACTCAAACGTCTGCCTGCCTATCCACAGTCACTCCGGGTTGGAAGGCCCCAAATTCTGGATGTGCCCCAAAATTTCATGCACAAAGACTCTCTTGCAGATAGATTAGGAGACATAAGCATGTTCTTTAGTCCCACTAAGACTGGGGAGGGTGAACTCAGTGCAGCAAAGCTTGTAGAAGGGTTTAAAAAGAAACGAATGAACAAACAAGACACTGGCAATGTGGCAGGTCCGAGTGCCTCCCTTTCCTAATGAAATGTAGCATTTTGGGAGTTGTGCAAGGTTGTAAGTCTGCTTGACCTCCAGTTAAACCCTCCTCCCCATCTGTAGTAGATAGTAAAGATGTGCAGCTGTTTCCAGCCATATCTGCCCCCCCCCCCCCCCCCCCCCGCCCCCAACCTCCTATCCTTCCTAGGAAGGACAGCAAAAGATGCTGGTAGGGGACTATGTGGGGAACCAGGGACCCTGTTGAGCTTTCAGGCTCCTCTGGATACTGGGATTAGGAGAAGGCAGAAAGAACAGATCTTTAACTTGACACATTCTTAAATTCACCTTCCACTGGTAGCATTTCTTAACAGCATCACAAATGCTAATATTTACACTTCCTCTTTTTTTATGTAGATGCTTAGCTTCCTTATGGTGCCAGTATCAGCAGGTAAAGCAGTAATTATTCAACACATTGGTAAAGAAATAGACTAATTTATTAAACCAGGAAGAGTCTGAAAATAAATGTTTGGCCACAAAAAAATTACAGTTCATCATTGTGGTTAGAAACACTGCTGGAGCAATAGGGCGTTGGGACCTATAAATATTTATTTGAATCAGATGCCTTAGAACTCTTGATTAAAAAAATGCTTTGGGTCATCTGCTGGGTGCTCTAACTGGAGAGAGGATTTGTCTATGTAAATGCACTGTTGAATTATTAATTTTAGTAACTTCTTGCAAGCAAAAATATGCTTCATGATTATATTTTAGTATTTTGATATTTAGAATGTGTGTTAAGCTATAGTCTGAGGTATCCAAATGACTAGAGGGTTTACATTTTTCTTCTGTACTTTTCATTGCTTTAGGGGTTAAAATAACTGATGATGAACACACCCTTTTCTTTTTTTTTCTTGTTTCTCACTCACCCCTTGTCTTTGTATTGCATAATAACTATTAGGCAATTTTGTTTGACTTGCTTACCCTGACTGTTACCTTCCTTGACTCCAAATGACCGGAGGTTGCATAACAGAAAGCCGAGCAATTACTACTGTTCCTCTTATGCTTGCCTCATTGTAATAATTTATGATTTCAATAAATTCGTTAAGCTTCAATGACTATAGCAGTCTGGATTTTCCTTGCTCTTTCTTACAGTGCTAGTTGGATAAATTTAAGTTGTAGATTCTTTTTTTATTTCATATGCTTTGATAACACCTAATCAAAGGTGTTCTTTACAAAACATGTAATGTGATTGCTCATTATTCCCCATTATTCTTCTGTATTATGAAGTTCTTTGAATGCAGTCTGTCACACTGAACTGTACACTTATATGGAGGAATATTCTGCAGAGGAGAGAAAACTACATTTTATGTGAACATCCCTACTTAAATAAAAGTTGTCAATCTGTAGGCATGACGGAGAGTAAGCTTAAAGGGTGTAGTTTTGAGTCCCCCTTCTTTTCATTTTCCTTTCCTGTGGTCGCTGAGCTGTTCTAGCAAATGCAAAGCTGACACGCACGGTGCGCTCTAGAGAGCCATAAGCCTTTTCCATGATGCTCTCCAGACATAGGAATGACCGTAATGTGTTGGATCCAAGTCGTTGCACGACTTCTGTGACGCAACACTTTTCCCAGTAGCTGTTTGTTCTGCTTTTTCTGTCTGCCTACTGGCCGTGACAGAACTAGAAGAAAATGAGCTAAAAATGGATGCATCTCATAAAAGTCAAATGCAAGTGACCTACTGGCAAACAAAGCTAGCAATGGCTGGCAGCACTTATCAACTGCGTTTTTAAATAAAAGATTCAAAAGATTCAAACAGTTTCAGCAAGGAATGAATGGATGAAGGTGAAGTCGATGTGAAACTTTCTTTTCCAGCATGTTAAATCGATGCGTGCCATGCTCTTCAGATTGTAAAATTTTTGATCCCAAGTTCAGTATACCTTTTGAACTCTGTGTTGCTATGCAGGTATTGGAAAAATGTTATCCGCTCAGAGTTATGACTCAAAACTGCCCTGGCTAGTCTGTTTCTTGTTCCGCTATGGAAAATTTACATTTTTAGCTGTTTGTCTCCCTTGATGTTAGGCTTTTCATTTGTTGTTTTGTATGGTTCTCCTTGCCGACTTCAAAGACTGAAGTATACACTATTTCTGGTACATAGAAACCTGCTTCTTATTTTTTTCTTCTTTTTTAACGGTACATGCTAGCCCTGCAGCTCTGGGATAGCTCCACGAGTTACCGTGTTGTGGGTAATGAATTTTGCCTGAAGTGTACAAGCAATTGCTTAGTTTCAAACTACATTCCTTTCTTAAGCTAATCCTCAAATTATACCCACTTACTCAGTGTGACATAGGAAAGGGGAAGGAGGTTTGGCAGGGCTGGAAGCCCTCTGATCCAAGGCAAAAAATCCCATCTTTCAGCATTTTCCCTTTGCTTCCCTTCCACCAAGTAAATAACCCAGGCTCTATTCCCTACTCTGCTCCTTCAGGTAGTCCTGCCAAGATTTTATTGCAAATAGTCACTTTTACATCCTTCCTCCCCAGTCTGCCTGTAGTATCACAATATTACACAGTAAATTAAATTAATGTAATTTAATAATTAAAACACAGTATTATATTCATTCACTCCTGCTGTATTCAGCAGTAGTCAACTGTTAGTGTGGAAACTGTGACTTTGGAAATTCCTGCAATAGTTTCCAAAGCCTTCAGTTTGGAAAATGCTTGGCAAGGCTTGCTTTCCAGTAGCCATTACTGGAATTCATCTGTGCATATTTGAAATGTCTACTGCTACTATTGGGTAACTAATGAATATAAAGTGTAAGATGATGGTCTTCAGGTTGTGTTACCCGAAAGGTCAAGATCATTGTAATGAAGTATGAAAGTACTGCTATTTTGGATTAGCTTTATTTATTGGTATATTACTCATGCTTGACTCTTAGGAACATAAGTCACATCAGGTTATTTTCTTCCAGCTGTTGACTATTAGTGTTATTATTTAGTTCCATTATGTTAATTACAGACAGCTTAACTGTGCTATTTTTAAAGCTTGATAATATTGCAGTGAATGTTTGAAGAAAAAAATGACTTAACAATTACAGTTTAATTTGAATATGAAAGAGAAGAGCACTAAAAGAGAAACGGCTCAAAAGATGCTTGCTCTACTGCATTCTACCTTCCCAAAACAAATTGTTTCATTCAGATGATGAAAAACTTAGCAGCACTCCACAACCAGAAGCGTGAGAATAGAAAAGTAAACCTAATGACGGTGAGAAATGTTTAGAGCGATTATGTTGTGGAAAGTATAGTATTAATGGTAATATCAGCATAGAATTGACATGCTACGTAGAGAACAAATAAAGCCTGTCCTGCAGCACCTCAGCTGAAGGTCAGTCCTTAGCGTGGCATCTCCAGTGGAGTTGTTACTATAATAGGAATGTCATTTAGAGCCAGAAAGTCTGGTGTTGACGGTTATCTCAGCCCTATAAGGAACTTCATGGACATACTAGAAGTCTTTCATGGTAGACTGGATGTTATGTTTAGTAAAGGCATTAATTATAGCTCCTGGATGAACTGTTCTTGTCACAGTGTTCAGCTTATAAAAACATCAGTCACAGCTAGTGTAGGCAGATGGTTAAGGCAGAAGTTAAGGTTAACATTTGCCTTTGCACTAAGGATTCAGTAAAGTATTTTTGGTGAATTTAATGACAGATGACGTGTATTTAATACTGGTGCTACGGAACTGTTATTCCGAAGAGAAATATAGTAGCACAGCATTTTGCTAGGATTTGAAATGTCAGAAAATATGAAGATGAACCTCATACTTGTGTATGTATTTGAACTTTAAATTTGTTCCTTAAGCAGCAGATGAGGAGCACATATAGTTACTTGTAATACCTCATTGATTGAGACATGGTATCTTTACCCACTCTAACACAGTTGCTTGTGTTTGCCTGATCACACTTGGTTGTCCTTCACTTGACTTTGCTTTTTTTTTTCTTCACCAATATCAATATTATTCTGCCCAAACACTTTCAGATTTTTGAACTGGTTGGACTTGGCGTTGTGAAGTTCTTTGCGTATATGTCCAAACAGAAGGATGCTTTCGAGTTTGGTAAGCCTGATATGGTCTTACCTGTTCTTGAAAGGATTTTTCTTTTTAAGGTGAGTTTCTTAGAGATACTAGAAGTGTAGTCCCTAGTATTTAGTATCTGACCTTCTCACTATTCTTAAATTAGAAAAGGTGGTATAAAAGCTCTTATATGAAATGCATTCCTGTATATGCATCTTTAAAGGCTTCAAAGTTTATTGAGTTAGAAGAATTTGGATACAGCATATTTGCCATAGTAAAGTGTACATACAGTCAACTACACAGGAAGCAGTTTTAAGAATAACTGATAGCATGCTGTGTCTCATGTAACACAAATTTATTAAAGCACTTGTAAGCTGTTGATACATGATGCTGTTTCCTTTTCTTTTTATTTATTCCTATCTGTACAGGATTCAAAAAAAAGAATAGTGTGTGGGGGGAAGAGGTGGTGGCTTAAAAAGGATCAAATAGCTGTACCTAGAAAAAAAAATCATTTCTCATTTTACACAAAGTGTGGCTTTGGTAAGGTTTGTGACCAGCAGGAAGAAAATGAAATGTTTTTTTTTTTTTTTTGGGGGGGGGGGGAATATTTCTTACAACAGAAAGTACTGTAGTTCAAATGTTATTCTCCCTTTTTACAGATTCTGTTAGAGACTGATTTTCACTGTGTTTCTATGACAGATAGAGCTGTGTGGGAAGGTGCCGCTTACCTGTTTGTTCCAGGTACAGTCATTTCCTTATGAAGAGATGGAATGTGAACCTTCTCTGTTGCAGAGACCAAAGCATTTTTTGGACATGTTTATACTAGAAGAAGTTTATATTGAAGTATATGAAACAACTAGGGTTGTCTTTTGTTTGTCCCATTTAAAATCCCACTACATGAGCTGAATCATGCTTTTTCTGGCCAAAAGTAAAGGATGAAACTTGCATGCACGCTCAGAATTCACCTAGTTTTTATCATGTTGTTTTCAAGATGGTTTTTCATCCTTTTTAATAGGATGCATCCCTTTTAATAGTTAGAGCAGGACTGTGTACCTGTACAAATCCTACCATTAATGTTCATTTTTATTCATAGAAAAGATTTATACGTTCCTTTTGATTGCATTAAGAGATCAGTTTAACATAGGAAATGTTATTGCTTACAGGACCAACAATTGCAGCAATCAAAACCCAAGAGTGTTTTCTAATTTTAGTAAAAAGACACAAAAGAACAGTTAGCACTTTAAAAGGTTGGTGCACAAATCAGTGCAGGCACTGCAAAGTCATGTATATTTTATGGGCCAGTGTTTATTCTAGTTCTTCTGTGTTTTGCATGTGAGAGACATTGCACAGCATCGGCTGTTAAATATAATTAAAATGAAATCATCCTCTATATATGTGGGGAGGGATGTGTTGTAATTTTTCATTCCCCTCTGCCTGACATGATGGTGCACGTGACCTCCTGAAACCACCAGTGACACAGCGAGCTTGTACTCCAGCGGGCAACGTTATTTCATGGTCATACAAGTAGGTTGCCAAGCAGCAGCTGTGATTGCCAAGCACCTTGTTTGGAGCCGTGGCTGCTCGGCACATCTATTTGTGGAAGGAGGCACGATGCGCGGCGGGGCGCGCTGGCCACCCAGCCTTCTCTGTAAGAGTCCCCTTCGGTCCCTCACGACGACCAAAGCGGGATTGAGAAGCTCTCCAGGGAAAGCAGTGCGTGAGCTGGGGGGTGGTTGCACATCAGAGATGATAAAGCCACGTGGTTATTGTTGCTGCTGTTTTTTAAAGCCCTTCTCCATTGCAGTGAGCTTCCTCTCGGCTCCTCTTCTGGTACTTTTATCGCTTTCCCAGCTCCCTGCCCGGACTCCTGATAAGATCTGCAGCGTGCCAGTAGTAGTGTCTCTGTCATCTTCCTTCCTCCTTACCTTTTCCAGTTAAATGCTAAACTTCTCCCTTTTCTTCTCTCCTTATTGCTGACTGTTTCCTTAACAGCTGGCTTGTAGATTTTGTCCCAGATCTCAGGCAATAGCTGCTGCTGCAAATCAATGAACCCCTACACACTTCTCACTCCCTGTGGATTGCTTCACCTCACGGTAACCTAGAATTCCCTCATGAAAATACATTTTTGACAGCCAATTTTAGATCTTAGCAGCAAGTCTCCAGCAAAGTGACAAAAAACAGAAAGACAACCATCTGCTCTGGATTCACGGGTTACCAAACCTTCACACTGGGAACTGTTTTGCTTTCGTAGCAGAAAGGCCCTTTTTAAACTCCTGGCAAGCTCCTTTCTTGCTTAACATCATGTGAATTGGGAATAATTCCACCGAGAGCAATGGCAGTAGGCATCCAGAACAAGGCTTTTTCTACTTATTACCTCATATGATTGCTTCTTAATAAAAGCCAGGAAGATTAAAACAGACTTTGTGGATGGACTTATTGCAATGACTCCTTCCTCATACTGCTTGCTTCGCTGCAGCTGCACGGAAGATTGCAGAGTAGCAAGCTGAAGAAGCAAGCACCTGGATGGGTTTTTTCCTGTTCACCAGCAGAAGACACAAGGAAGCAGAAATGGCTTCTAGCCACCTTTGTAGCCTACAGATTTCAGGTTACTGCAAGGACTGAGGTAGTCCACAGAGAGTCAGAAATGCTTAAGGGCTCTCTGATTTGTAGCAGCAGCTTCTCAGGAGAATTGCCTGCAATCTGGGACAAAATATACAAGAAAACAATTGAGGAGATGGTCACAGATAAGGGGAATGGAGACAGAGTGGTTTGCTGTTTCTTACCTTAGTGGCTTAGTGCACCTGTGCTAATCCTGGATGAAACAGCATCGTTAATCCATTGCAATGAGTCTCCCTGGAGTTTTTCATACTCACAAACACTCAGTATTTACCTGTGCAGGAAATGTTGGGATCCAGCACGGAGAAAGAGAGCGAGGTCATTTGCTTGCATGTCCACTAGCGAACAGCTCGTTTTCCTCACTGGTGCGGCAGGAAATGCAGCAACCTTTTCTTCCAGCACCATTTCCTGCAATCGTGCCCTGGCAATATCACCGTGGCCTAGAGCTACGGCCTGAGCACTGCTTGATCTGGAACTTGCTCCAAGACAGATAAAAGTAGGGCTTGAGCTCCAGCCAAGCTGTGTAACTAGTGAGGGTGCAGCCTCCTTAGCCTGTTGCAACTTGTGACTCCCAGTAGCTCTGATGTGACTTGGGTCATCGGACCTAGTAGAGACAGGTATATAAGCAGAGGCATATATAAAACCCCTCTATATAAGGGGTCTGCCTGAGCAAATCCCTCACAGACATTTGGCCCGTCTGTATGTGCTTTGCAGCAGCAGATTTGTTGGGCTGTGTTGACCAGCTTGCAGGAAGAGAGCTACAGCGAGCCCAAACCTGTGCTGAAGGTGGCATGTGCTCCATGGTAAACTTCTAGGGAAACTATGCCAGTTAGCAGGGTGAGATTCGGTCAAAAATGGTCGCAAAAGAGACCCTCTGCAATAGGTTCTAGGATGATAATTTTTTGGACACTGAAGGCATATTAAAAAATAGCAGCCTCGAGTGGAATTTCTACCATATCCTTTGTTGATTCCCATTTCCAATTTCTCTGCTTGTCCCCACTAGTCTTTTTCTTCCTGTCCTCCTCTGCTTTCTCATGCTCCTTCTCGGACTAGCAAATTCTTTGGATACCAAGAAGCCTTGTGTCACGAACACAAAGCGCATGTGGTTTTGCTATTTAATCGATTGCTAGCAAGGCTGAGCAAGTTCAGCGCAAGAGCCCAGTTGCTCAGGACTGCTTCCCAAAGTCCTTCTTCGTTTGAAGTTTCAACTTCTTAGAAGCCGACTCTCCCACGTCTCGTCACAAGTGTTTCACTTTAAGCAGGCAGAGCTGAAAAGAGGGTAATTAATGCCTACAAATCTGAAGTTTGTTGTGCTCTCCTTAGTAAGCAGCACATGGTAGTTTTTTAAATAGAGTATGGCCCTCTGATAATTGCAGCATGGAATCATTATGAGGGCATTGTGCAGTGAAGGAATGATTGACTTCCTTTCTTTCTTCTTTCTTTCTGGTCTTGCCTTCTCACTTCCCTAATATCTATAATACATTACTTCAGCTTTCAGATCTATAAAGTGTTTCTATGTCACGGACCAGGGTTCTGAACAAAGCACGCTCACTGAAAATCGAGTTTTGTTTTTCCTACTTCACTTATTTGCCCGTTATAGCTTACCTGGCTGTTCTGTTAGGGGCCTGTTAAACAAAATGGAAACTAGTTATCCATCTGTATCTACACCCTCTCCGAAGTGTTCACAAGAAGAAAGATGCCTATAGATAAATTCAGCACATTTGACTTAGATATAAGTGGAACAGAAAGGCCATTTATTTTGCAATGTAATTAATACACCATAGTATTAAAACAATATTTACCTCATGACAGAGGTATTTGCTCTGTGCTTTACATTGCTGGCTTGCCCACGATAAAATATTACTGGAATCCGCCTCCATCCCCCTCAGGAGAAAGTATCCGCGGACAAGTTTGACGGTGAACATGTTCACTCGCGGAGGTTACTCATCACATAGCTCTCCTGCCCCCGAACGGGCTGCTTCTGTCGGCAGGAGGGAGCGAAGCCGCTTTGCAGCGTCCAGGTTTCTGCTGCAGCCTGGAAGTGGAATGTGCTCCTCGGCTTCCAGCGCCTCGCCGTAAATCACAGCCTGGCGCTCGCGCCGCACCACCGCCACTGAACTTT
This sequence comes from Dromaius novaehollandiae, assembly GCF_036370855.1. NCBI lineage: Eukaryota > Metazoa > Chordata > Aves > Casuariiformes > Dromaiidae > Dromaius > Dromaius novaehollandiae. The sequence continues at coordinate 152,487,821 of NC_088098.1, forward strand.
TAACTTGAAGCTCTAGCTGAGCGCCGAGTGGGTCTGGCTAACTGACACGAAGCTGTGAAGCTGTGAAAGTAAATCACCGCACTGCGAACGAGGGGGAAGTCCAGCACGTTGTTTTGCCGACTTTTGCCTGCGGTTTCTTCGCGGTACAACCTATAGAATATAAACTCTGGAAAGCACTTAAAGCAACATGGATTTCCAAAGCAGAGCTCGCCCTTATGCGATCCCGGAGGATGAAGAGATTCTGCGCAAGGTCACTCATGATGCCCACAATGCTACGGGAAACGAAGGCGAGAAAGCCGTGTCAAAGTTGCAACGTAGGCACAGTGACATAAAAGTTTACAAAGAGTTTTGCGACTTTTATGCAAGATTGTAAGTTAATTTTGTTCAGCGTGTGACTTCATTAAAATTATTTGTGTATTGTACATGTGTTTTTTATTATCTGAGCTCTGGGTAGACTGTGTAAGTCACTCTCTAAGTCAACCTTTGCCACTGTTCTGTGTCTGATACGTTGCCAGTTGTAATCATCAGCTAATATTTGAGCCGTTGCTGTAGACTTAATCATTACTTGTGTCAGAAATCTTTATTAGTAGTTGATACTGGTTTGGGATTTGTGGAGTAGTCTCTCTGACTTCTGATTTTAGATCATTTCCTTATTATTTTGGGGAAATGTATAAACTGTACCACTACTAACAGAAGTGTTGTGTAGACTGGTGTTTTTACAAATACATGTTTCAAATTAAAGTGAACAAATATTTCTGCATTTTTAGGAGGAAAGCTTTGTGCTTTCATGTAGTTATTTTCTGAGTGTCTATGTTTCATGTTTTTGCTTGGATTACGTTTTGCGTCTGTCAGCACTTAACATTAAATAATTTTTTAAGTTTAGCATCCTTAGTATTCCAGAACTGTTGAGGTGATAATGAAAGATCCCAATTTATGTTGTGATTACTGTTCATTCAGACTGATGAATAGGATGGGCGAAGTGACTGAGCCTGTCTCCCCCCCCTCTTAAAGCGCACACTATCCTTGGAGAGCGTTGGCTAGCTTTAAAGTTAACCACTGCTTATACGTATAATTAGTGCAATTTTTCAGTGTGCCTGTGGGTTATCATGTATGGTGTAGAACATTCTCCAGTCTGATCTCATCTGTGAGATTTGCCCACTTGTTGAAACAACAAGTTGAAAACTAAGAGGGTGGTGAATATTTTGGTATCGGTTGCTGCTGCTGCCTTCTGCAAAGGACTCCAGACAGCAAAAAGAAAACAGTGGATAATAACTGGTCAAATGTGACTGTGTGCACAGCTCTTCTGTTATACATTGTAAGAAACAGATAAAGCGCACTTGTTTTGAACCATGTGATAGGTATACGTTTGCTAACTCTGCTGCTGTACAAGGAATTGATTCAATTGCTGTTGCATCCAGTGGGAGCCTAGAGGTGTTAGCCCCTTGGAGGGAAGGGTTTGACATCTTGCACAGGACAGTCCTCTGCATTTACAGGTGCACCATGATTCTTCCCCTCTGTACCAAAATGTGCACAAAATAGACATATGCACACATTTTGGTACAGAATGTGCACACGTGCATATTTGCATTTGAAATAACACTGATTGTTTAATAAGCTTCCAGAAAGATGTTTGAATTGCTGGTTTTGTCAGTTGTAGTCAGATTGTATGAACCTAGACCATTGCCCTGTATTTGCTGCTATCAAATGATATTGGGACAGAAAGGTGATCTTGAAAGGAATAGCTCTGAGAGTCTGGATATAAGTAAGAAAATCCCTGCAATGTAAAAATCAAGTAAACCTTTTCCTGGTACTAGATTCTTAATGAACTGTTACACAGCTGTACTGTCTCTTGCAGATGGGGCCTTAATGCTAACGAAGCAGCTAAATCCCTCCAATGTTTTGCAGATGCTACCCTGTCATTTTATAGCCACATGCCTTTGAGAAGCAGCTAAGGTGGCTATTGAATATTTTTGGCATCTCCAGCGTGGGGTCCCATGACAGCTTGTGCTGGCCTAAGCGTGGGTTGCAGTGGTCCAGCCTGGTACCGCGGCCCGAGAGTCCCACCCTCTCCTGCAGCCCTGCACTGACACTGGCGCACAGCGAGCCAATGCAGGGAGCTGGTCTTGCTAAGATCAACCTTAACAAACAAGCCAAAACCCCCATGACTTTAAACTAAAGTTGTAAAATGACTTTAAGCTTTGCAAAACCTACATAAGGAATAATGGTTTACTTTCTCTGGTTTTCAGTAATTTCTGCTGGACTAAATACCTTATATGCTTTCACATTGCTATTTTAAAGCTTTTGAACCAATGTTGCTAGGTATATTTTAGGATTATATTATCATTCATATTTTCCAATGTGAAAATTATTCCAAGGTGTTAATTATTGCTAACATTGGCCCTTTTTTCCCATAATTCTAATGTATTTCTCTCTTCATTTTTATAGTACTTGGTTGAATCACCAGCTTTTTGCCCTCATTAAATGCCTGTGAATGTATCTGTAATGATGTTTCTATTTTTTTAATAGTTATTAGATTGTGTTGTGGGCTTTTTTATTTCTAAAGAGTTATGGACAGTGGGGGAAATGGACGTTTTATTTCTGAGGGAATGCCACAAGTCACTAAGTCCATGGAAAAGCTTTCACTGAGCAGTATAGCATTAGGCTGAAACAGTTGGCTTTGGAAAAAAGAGATGAACTAAGATCAGTGGGGTTGCATGTCTTGGCTAATTTTCGTTTTGTTTCTTTTTTATGACAGCAACATGGCAAATGCTCTTGCAAATGCCATCTGTGAGCGTTGTAGAGGTGGCTTTGCACCTGCAGAGAAAATTGTCAACAGCAACGGTGAACTGTACCATGAGCAGTGCTTCGTGTGCGCCCAGTGCTTTCAGCAGTTTCCCGAAGGGCTCTTCTACGAGGTAAGCGGGGCAGAAGGTTGTTCTCGACCCAATTCTTTGGCTTGTTTTTTCTTTCTTGTACAAGAAGTAAATACAGACAGATCAATAGTTTAGAAAGCATTGTGGCAAAAATTGTGCTCTGAAAGAATATTCCCAGTAGAGAGAAAAAAGTAGAAATATTTTTGTGCAAACCTGGAGGACCTCGGTGTGTATGACTGACTTCGGTGTGCAACCTAATCTTGTCAGAGTTGAGAAGAACCTACTGGAGATTTCTCTCTTATTGCCGAATTTTTCCCAAGACTCTGTAAAGACAATGTGTATATTTTATCAGAAATACATAGAGAACATTCTTCTTAGAGCAGAACTGTCCTATAGAGTGAAACCCCAGCCTCCCGCAGTCCCTAGGACGTTTATTGCTGAGCTCTGTGGGGCCAGCACTGCAGCTGAAATGTTGGTCCATAAGTCAGCGTGCTGAGGGAAAGATGTGCAATCACGCAAACCCAAATGGGGCAGAAGTCAAGTCAATTCTAGACGGAGCAAACTGGAACGTTCTATATTAGCAGTTCTTAAATGCTTTCAAAAGCAAAAACCGCTCCCACTCACTTTCTGTGCCCCAGATGGATTGCCTTCAGCTCAGATGTGTATTTTAATATTAATATAGTTTTCTTTTCCCTTCCCCTATCATGGGGATTTAGCTATTTCAAGTACAAAGTGGCTTTAGACTAGCTCATAAAGTATGAAATAATTGGTGTAAGAAAGGGTAGAGCTGCTGAGGTAGACAATTACTATCTGAAGTTTTCAGATGGGGAGCAAAGGCTCAGAAAGATTAAAGGTGGTGTTCTCAATGAGTATCAAATTTCTTTAGGCATTTCTGAAAATCCTATTCTAATCCACTTTCTGTGATCGCACCAGAAGCCTGGAGCAGCTCTAGGAATAGTTCCAATCCAATAATTTTGCCAGAAGGTATTCTTGGTTTACTTACACCTATAATGCAGAGTCAGGATAGACTCTTGTGCCAGGTTCTTATTTCATGCCTACTTTATATATAATCCATTTTATTCAGTGCTTCAAATGTATGTAGCAGTTCACAAAACAGGTAGAGATAAGGTCCTGCTCAGATAATTTGTAGTACAACATAAAATAGTGGTTACAGGATTTATGTCATATTATGATCTGAAAAGGAAGGTTGGCAGTTTGTTAAGAGCACAAAGCTGTGCTCTCGTATACAATGTGTTATTGCTGTGTCAAGAGCACAGCAGTTTATTTTCACAGTAATATTTTTAATCAGTTGCACAGAGCTATGCCATGTGGTGATGAGGAGGCAGCAGAGGAAGGAGCGGCTGTTTGGGAAAGAGACTGGCAAAGGGAATTCCTGGGGTTTGCTTTCTCTCACCTTGCTTGAGGATCAAAAGATTTTTCAGTGTTTTAAGTATAGTGTTGCACAGTTTGTGGTAAATGAGCTGCTAGTGGTCCATAAGACATCAAAAGGTGAGCTGCAAAGTAGAAGCAATTAAAAAATAAAACAAAACATCCCCAAGATACTTGCACATTATCTTGCAACTGCTAATATGAGTTGCTGTCTGCATGCAGGCATGATAAAGACTCAGTCCTGACCTGTTAAGACCTGAGGCAGGCATAGAGGGACACGAATGTTTTAAAACTAAAATGTTTGTGTGCTAGTAAAATTTCTTTAAAACAACAACAAAAAATTGTTTATCTAAATGATGAGTACTCTATTTATCCTTTTCCTGAGTGTGTAAAAACAAGGGCACAATCAGGCAGTCCATAGATCTCTTTCAGAAAGTTGGATAGTCCTTTGAGATAAAAGTTGGAGAAATTCTGCTCTAGGAAGCCTGTATCTCCTAGAGGGTGGAGAAGGACAACAATGGAAAGAAAGTCTGTTTGTACCTACACCAGGAATGTTACCACCTCTCCGCTGCTCATGTGTGGCCCTACATGAATCTCCCTCAGCAAGGGCAAACATCCTGGTGGTGTTTGGATGCAGTGCACGGAGGCATTTTGCTTTCTACTGCTACAGTGTTAACATCCTTATTTATAATGGTTGGTTTTTAAGCACTCTTTGGCTGCAGAGTGTTGCTTCCTGTTAGAGACAATAAGTCAGAAGTGAGTGTTGATAGATTGTCTTGGGAATGAAAATAGCCCCATGTACTTAAACACGTTTTGGTTAAAGTTTCTGGGGTTTTTTCAGACTGCGCAGAGGCTTGCAATGGCTTTGTTCTTCAGAAATGTTAGATGACAACTAGAAAGTTTAAGTTAGGAATAGACGCTTTTTGCCACAGCTATTACAGAAATAAAGTAATTATGATTAGGATTAAGGAAACATCCCAGGAGTTGTATGTGAACTTCAGGTCATCCTTCTGCCTCTAGCTCTCACTTATAGTATCCACTACAAGAGTTTTCAGCATCTCTCCACACCAGCAAGTCTGCCTGACACTTTTCAAAAGTCTGTCTAAACTTGTGACAGCCTTCAGATTAGGGTTAATAAATCTTGCTTAGCCTTCCTCTCCTGTCTATACTTGCTGATCCTGGGCATCTTCTAGAGGGAGAGGTGAGTGGCTATCTGTGTTGTCCCAGCCTGCATGCCTTTTTGGCTGTTTTAGCTTGGAAATCTGTGGCAGATCCTTCTCCGTCTGCAGCCAGGTCCTTTAGGGTGAACTAGTGCAAGTGCATCCACATCCGTCCTGTGCTGCCAGGAGGGCACTCGCTTAGCACTGAAATGGTCAGTGAAATGATGGTGGTGGAAACCCCTGGAGCATTTCCTGGTCGTGCTGCTGGTGGGGGGGCAAGGGCACATCCTGCCCTTCTTTCACATGGGTGGTTTAGTGCTGGCTTGGCACCTCGGCACGAGACTTGGGAACGTCCTGGGTGACAGCGTTTGGGGGAGAGGGAGGAACAGTCCTAAGCAGGCAGAGGATGAGCTCTGGTTGCCTGATGCTCAGGAGATGGCTGCCAACGCTTGGAGGACTGAAGGTGGTCTGTATCACTGTGAGGAAGATGGGCAAAAGGGGTATCTTCCCCAGACTGGTTTAACGCACCCTTTAAGAAGATGCATTTGGAGGTGTGGCCAGTTAATGTGTTTTTCTGAGCAGGTTCCCCTCGGGTAAGTGCAGGCATTGCTGATAGCTCTGCATTAGTTTGTGTTTATTCTGTGTCAGGTTGAGCTAAACCAGTGTTCCCTGGAAATGATCTCCAGCTATCAGCAATCCGGAAGTCAGGTATTCTTCCCCTGCCTATCGGCAGTGTTGCAGCCTTCCCATTAGTCATTAAGCTGCTTATCGCGTTCGCACTCAAACGCTGCAGTGATAAGCTTTCGGGCTCTGCTGCCCTGGTGGGGGGGTGTACTGGTAGAGCTACAGCGAAAGAAATGCCGATGCCGGCCTCCCGTGTTGCTGGACGTGTCACCTGGTTGTGTGAGGGCCCAGACTGGCGCAGCTTGCTGTGGTCTAGTGTCAGAGCTGAGCCCCTTGCAGGCACCGGGGCAGCCCTCCTTTGTGGCTAGGAGTTTGCACAGTGGAAAAGTAGCACTGCTCTTAATAGCAACAATTCTGCAAAGGAGAAGACTTCCAGTGTATTTTTCCAAAGCTTTTTCCTTTTGAAAGTGGCTACAACTCCTGGAAAACTTTACCCTATGCAGGCTCGCAAGGATTTTTGCTGATGTCCTCATCAGCATAAATTAGAAATGATAATGCAGCTAGTTACCAGCCAGTGATGGCCTCGTGGTTTAAGAGAGTGAGCGAGAGCCAGGCAGCTCACGTTGCACAGGAACCGTGGGTCTGGGACCTGCTCGGGTGCACATGTATTCTGGTCTGTTCAGCATCATCAGCTTGGCACATCATCTTCTGCACTTAACCTAAACAGAAATTAGCACAAACACATACCAGCAAAGTGTAGCAATGTACAGTCCTGTACTAATAACAGCAGAACAGCCTGCTTCGATGGGGAGCTTTGGGGCTGCCATGTCCAAGGGGGCAATGAAATACAACCCTGAACGCTGATATAAATTAGCTCGATGTAAGTCAGTACAGTCACGAAAACAGCAGTGCGCAATTAGCGATGCCTCTTGCATCACGTCATCACTCTTACATTTGTCTCGCTATCGCATACAGTAAGTACTGAGGCTGTTTACTCCCTGAGCAGTCAGGTAGAGGGGGAGTCTAAGACTGGCCGCGCTGTGATTAATCAGTGGGCAATTCCTCCGACCCAGTGCACCGCGCGTTCAGGAATGGCTGTTCTCTTCCACGGGGTCGCCTGGGCACCCAGGGAACTGGCCCGGCTTTAGACATCCAACTTTCAGCCAGCAGAAGTTAGGAGAGATGAATCCTACCCCTAGTCTAACAGTGTTTTAAGAGGGGCTTTTTCTGCAGGGGCCCAGCCTGCTGTGCACTGTGCTGCTGTGGGGGGTGAGATAAAAGGGCTTAGAGAGGTGCATCCCACAATGGAAGAAATACAAGAAAATCCTTATAAAAATACCCAGGAGCACTATCTTTGGAGAACTTGTATTTGCCAGCTTCTGGGGAAGTTGTAGCTTTTTTTTTTTTTTGAGTGACTTTCTGCTTTTCTTTGTAGGTAAGGGGAGAGTGTTCCTTTCAGGGTCTCCCACCTCCCCCCAAGAGATTTCTGTAATAACCTATACAAAGATTAAAGGAAGGTACTGCAATGAATTTGTCGGTTTGGTTTCTATTCCAGTTGTACCTGCAGTGTTTTCTTAAAATGGGCTTTGCCAGAAAGCACCTTAGAGGAAGGGCCTTTAAAGAAGTTTTTGTGCCTGTCTTTCCACTAAGTTAGTAGAGACCTGGATATCAGCCGGAGATTATGTCATGGCAAAATGTTCTGTGCAGAAACATTTGATTCGTGGACCTCCAGCCTACGACAGTCAAATGACCTTGATCTTAAAATACACGCTGGGGGAGTTGCTTCTGGAGTTCATGGTTTTCTGTGATTGATGAACTGCTGGGTCATCCGCAAGGTGCAGCATAAATGAACCAAAAAAAGTTGCAAATATAAACAAGGCTTAATGGTAACCTCATATCTGGTTTGCCTGACGCAAACCAGAGGGGAAGAAAACCTGTTTGGTCTGCCCAGATCAATGTGTGGCAGCTCTGAAATCCAAGCAGCCCCATGCATCTTCCATCATACTGCCTGTTTACACAAAATAAGAAGCGCTCTGATTTTTCAGTTTAGCAAGATTGTTTGGCAGGAAGCAAGTACAATTCTCACTGAAGCAATGATTTCAGTTTTTCTTTGAGATGGTAATATCCCTCTGTCTTTCAAATAAAAAAAAGCTTAAGTTAAAAAAGTCATCTGTTTTAGATTATTACACTGAAAAACACTTCATAAATTATTAACATACACTTCTGGGAGCTTCTGTACAGAGCATGTGTTTTTCTATTCCTCGTAGGTGTGATTCAGGTTGAGCACAAGAGCTAAGTTTCTGATCCAAAGTTTCCAGTGACTTGCAGGCTGTTTCATTAAATCACCACCTTGCCAATAGCTCTGTATATTGTACCAGTAATTACTAATACCTATATTGCATTTGATCTGTGGGATTTCAAGGTATAAAACAGCTAACCTTGAAGCATATTGCTGCATTTTCTACCTATACACCAAAACTTCATTTACAGGGTAGTATTTTACGCAATTTGCTTTGTTCTGTGTTAAATCCAGGAAAAAGAAAGGAGTGGGGGCTTCCTGCTATCCCCCCTTTTTCCAGTGTTTTAATCTGAGACATCCAAATCCAAACATTTTATAGCATACCTAATATTGTCTTTCTGGTTTTAACATGCTAGTTGGCGTTTCTGTCTGGTAATGAGGTGCCTGAAGGTATCTAAACATTTCCCTTCATTTCAGGACATACTTGTCTACGTGTTTTTACATATTCTTCAGCTAAGCTGCTAATGCAGTGCTGTAGAACTTCTTTGAAACTACTTTTCCCACGTGCTTTTTTCTGTATGAGCTTGAACTACAACTGAACTTCTCTAAGCTTTGAGTAAAGTCAGATCCAAATCTAAATCCCTTAAGATCAGCTTCCCTATTTCATCTCATTGATTTAGTGAATTTTGTTCCTTAAAATTTCCTCAGATAAACACCATGCAGGAAAAGCATTATTTCCCTTTATGTTTTGGCTGTGCTGCTGTATAAACTGTGAAGGTATCTGTCCCCCTGTACTTATTTCCTCCCGAGTGCTGGGCCATTCTTACAGGAAATGTAGAGTGGGGAAAAGATCAAACGGGTTCAGGGAAAATGCTTCCCCCTAGGAAAGGTTTCCGTAAGCGCATTTCCTGCTCAGCATTCTGTTAGTTACATCGGGTTTTCAACAGTTTGTCAAAATTTAAACATCTGTTGTGATGTAAAGGCGTGACACAGAAAAATGCCCTACACTCTCAGCAGTATTAAAGTAATAGTGTTTTATTAACACTACATGCTAACCAGTAGCTGAATTAAGGTGGGTGAATTTAATATCTATTTTTCTAGCACATAGTCTGTTTTCTGTGCAACTGCTTATCTTTTACTACCCAGTTGCATCTGGAAACAACCTGGTATGTCACGGTTTTTATGTTGAGGGCATGTTCCTTATCTCTAAATCTTGCCTTGTTTTCCATTTGCAGTTTGAAGGGAGGAAGTACTGCGAACATGATTTTCAAATGCTGTTCGCCCCTTGCTGCCATCAGTGTGGTAAGTTGCATCAAGGTGAAATACTTCACACCAATCATAAATGGGAGGTCAACATACATGGCTGGGGGAAAGTTTGCAACCCCTGCATATGTTCCCCGGGAGGTGGCCCTGTGCAGCTGAGCATCAGAAGTTCCAGAACGAACTGGACTTCAGAGAAATTTGGGAGCTGCTTTTACTAAAGGTTATTGAACAATAGGATTAAAAAAAAAGTTTGCATTATTTGAGTGAGTAGCTTAGCTGTTGATTCAATGATCCAATGAACAGACTATTTGTGACCTCAGGATTACCCACATACATGAATGCACTCATATGTGGCCTTTTTCATGCAGCTGAAACCAGTCTTTGTCACCTGCATTGACTATTGTAACTCATCCAAGTTGTCTGATTCCAAGAAGCTAGGCCAGTCTTTATCATCTAGTGTTACAAACATCTGATGAATCAGCTGGTCCCCTTTTGTCTTTTTGAAACAAATTCCTGTAAGGCTTCAGCTTCTAATGCTTCCCCTGCATGACACTGAGGGCAGCATTTTATTTGCCACTTTTGATGTAAGTGGTTGCATCTACGCAGTAATCATTTCCAAGGTTTTTTTTTCCCCATAATGTTCCCTGTGTGTGACACATCTTTCTTGGGCAGGGCTGAGAAGTCATTACTTTACTATTGCTTAAACTGGTCTTGAAACTCTGTTTTTCTGTGACACCTTGGCACCTCTGCTGTGACTTTCACTTATGTTAGTAAGGCCTTTCCCTTGTGCAAAGGGAGGAGTTAAATATTGAGCAGGAGGGAACTGGATGCTCTGGACCTTTGAATTTAAAGCTGTAGCCTTGAACAAGCAGGAGAGAAGAAGAAGTAGTAATTTGTGTGGAAGTAATTTGTGAGCAAACCTAAAGTATGTGACAGACCAGGTTTTTCACTTTGTTCTTTTTACGGGCCAGTTGCACTCCATGTGTGAGGGATCCATGTGTTCTTCCATTCACTCCACAGGGTCCCTTTCCTCTGTGCCATCCTGTTCCCTTATGCCGGGGCTTCTTCTTTCGCATTCAGCTCCTTGCCTGTCAGGAGTTCAGTGAAATCCTTGTATCTAACCCCTCAAAAACCAAAACCCTGCTCTTCCTCCATACCAGGGTCTTCCACATGCAGCCACGTTCTGCTCGTCTCTGTTAACACTGGTACCCCCCTTTGGTGAGCCAAGCAGAGGGACCTTTTTCTCTTCAGCACCCAGCAGTTTCTTTGCAGAAGGCCTAAACTAGTTTTTGCTGGGCATGGCAAGTGCCCCAGCCAGGGTTAGTAAGGAGGAGTGCCACTGCATATCTCGAGGTTTTTCCTGCTCAGCTGGCACGGCTCCTCATCTGGAACAGCTTCTGCTGCTCTTGCCCTGGTTCCTTATAGCACCAACTCTGTTAAAACCACATCAGTTTTCTCTACTGACTTGTTCCAACAAATGGATTAAGAGTAAGTGAATTAGCTGGAGGGTGTGACTGGCTGGCTGAGCTGCCTCCCAGGTCCCTTTGCTCTTTTACCAGCAGCACCCGACAGGCGCTGTATGGAACTGGGCTTTTCCAGTGTTTGGATTTAGTAACTGTGGCCAAAATCAATATGGCTGTTATAACCAATGATGCCTTAAGCATCCCTGGCATTTTTAGAGTTGATCAGGTTTTATTCTTGAAAAGCTATGACTTCATGGGAGCGACACAGAGTTCAGTGTTAGCCTGCATTTCATTTGCATGTTACCTGCCTGATCACTTCACTTTGACGCCTGTTTGATTTGTATGTTCTTCGGGGCCAGGATTGAGCCTTCCTCCACACTAGAAACCTGTTTCCAACACATTCTAGGCAGAGCTTTTGTAGTGCTGTGAAGTCTTGGCCCAGATGTCCACATAGCGAGTGACTAAATCGTGTGTAGCGGCCTGTAGCTCTGCTCTGGGTGCAGTACAGTCACACTGTGCATGCACAACTGTAATTTTCACACTATTTCTTAATGCCTCGCTGGACAGGATTCCGAGGTAGGTCAGAAGTTATTTGTATTGGATTTACTGTTTAGTAAATCCATTCTCCAGACTTCATTGTATCTTTGCATTTTGACTCCACGGTTTATTTGCAGTGGATCCAAAGCCACCCAAGCTCACAACTATTGTGCAGTGAGTACAGAGCCCCTTCAAATCGTGGTTCCAGACCCTAGTGTAGTAGAAATATGTAAAAGGCACAATTTAAAATTGTCTTCCTCTGAAAGAGAAGAAAGATGAAAAATGATTAGAAGAGGAAGCCATAAGGAATTCCATGTATTTCATAAAAGTTGGAGATCAGATAAGTAAAAACAGGGGAGGGACTGAAAAGGATGACTGCATAGAGAAAGTGAAGCATGCGTGTAGAAGGAATGGTATATAAAGAACAGAAGGTTGTGCGTCAGTGAGGACATTTGCTTTTGTCCCATAGCAGAGAAACAACCAAAACCATACCCCAGAGTTTAGAACCAGAGCTGTAACATCCAGAGCAATATATCCTACCAGGTGAGGAGGAGGGGTTTAGGTGAGGAGAGGATGATAAGGTCATCGTAGCAGTTCGGTTGTGGTTTTCTTTTAACTTTGTTTGGTGTGATATTTTACATCCTGGTGTTGTGTTTCTTACAGGTGAGTTCATTATTGGTCGTGTTATAAAAGCTATGAACAATAGTTGGCATCCAGAATGCTTCTGCTGTGATATCTGCCAACAAGTATTGGCAGATATTGGATTTGTCAAGAATGCTGGCAGGTAGATCTTCACCCTTCCTTCTATTACTGATCGTAAATAACGTGAACTGAGAGATGGGAGTCAGAGGTTAAGGTTCCTAAAGCTTTCCAGCTGACATTGAGTAACTGAAGTGTCTTTTATAGGCCAGAGGTCTTAAGAGGGCATCGCAAAAGTGAAATGTAAACATTAAGAATGAATATTTTACAATATATTTTTACACTAGTAACAGTTTATCTACTTCATCACCAGATTTTTCGTCAAAGGCATGTTGTATAGCTGGTGTCATTTCGGAGCTGGCAGGGTACACCGTGATATGTCATATCACATATCACATACCGCAGTGTACCCTGCTGTAATAAGAGGGAAAACATTCTGCAAGTGTTGAGAGGGCAGCAGGCAAGCCCAGTCCATCGATTTTTTTCAAGTGGAGGGTCAGATTTTTCTTCTATGATTCCAGTAACTGATGCTTTCAAGTCACAGGCGCTGTAGTAATTAGACACTTAAATAAACACTTCAGTAGTTTGTATGCATAGTTATCTACTCCAGCCTTAGAATTCTGGTAGCATTTCCTCAGAGTGAAGTGCATTACCGCAGTCAGTGCTTTTAAAATTTTTCTTGTTTATCGCTTTCTTATGCACTTCTTATTCATAAGATGACTTTAGGTTAGTAAGCCTAGGGAAAGCAGTCTTGCTTCAGATGAGGAAGCACTGTCTCTTTTATCAGTTCTTTGTTTGTTCAACTTGGGTTTCCAATTTTAGTCTGGTTTAGCATCTCATTTATTAATAAGTGCATAAAGTTCAGTGGCATCCTTCACAGAGTAGGATACTTTTACCAACTGTGATCACAAGAATAGTTTACAAATGGATTATATGGCCACTGACTTCATATGTTTAATGTTATGCATGCAGTTATTTACAGAATTAGGACGTATGTAGTCATCCAGCTTCCAATCTAAATTTTTTGAGATTTTCAGAGTAAAACATTCATCAATGAGAATCTATAGGAAACTTTGCCTTCTATGTTTCAGCACAGCTTAAATCCAAATGAGCTAAAGAAATGATACTTCATGGTGATGGAAAATAAAATGATAGCTTTCCCTCTTTTGAGTTTGGCTTGCCTAACAGGCACATTATTTTTAAGATTTTTTTTTGCTACTGAAAAGACTGATTGAAATGAGGTTCTAACAGATGTTTGGTTTGTATTTTGCACTGCAGCACCTGGCAGCAGTACTTATCTTTCCTTTTTATGCTGTTTCAGACATCTCTGCCGTCCTTGCCATAACCGGGAAAAAGCCAGAGGCCTAGGAAAGTATATTTGCCAGAAGTGCCACGCCATTATTGATGAACAGCCTCTCATATTCAAAAATGATCCATATCACCCTGACCATTTCAACTGTGCAAACTGCGGGTAACTGAATTCTGCAAAGGAAAACAGGAAAATGCTGGTTTCCTTTGCTTTGTCCACCTACATTTTAAAACACTCAGCTGTCCTGTGCAATGGGCAGAGAGGTGGGATTTGCATGCCATGCAGCCAGACTAGATAGGGATGTGTGTCTCGTCATTGCTTCTGGAATGGTGGAGCTGGTCCTTTAGCTCACACAGCTTATGCTGTGAGCTTCCAGAGGCTGGTGTGTCCCTACAGCAGCCGGCCTGTCAGGGAGCCAGGAGATCATGCTCTGCAGAAAAAGGTGGTATCTTAGGAAGTATGAACTCTGGACACAGGTAATGGTTTCCATAGCAGCAAAATGATAGCTTATTTTTCTGCTCTGAAAGGAAAAAAAAGTGATCCTCTTTGGCTGCTTGAGTTACTATTTTGTCTATGTTTTTTTTTTAGTCAAGTTGTATACAAACTGTGTTGTTTCCTATTGAAGCCTACCTTTTTCTTAGAAACTTTCTCCCATCTCACTTTACCAGTGTTTGCAAATGCAAAATGTGTAGCTGCACGTTTCTACATCCTGCACTGATGCACAGATCAAGGGGCACTGTAGGATACAGTGCAGATGTATTAGTTGTTCATTTCTGGTGCAGAGGAAGCTTCGTTTCAGTGGCATAGCAAAGGCTGGTTTGAGAAACATCCTGTAGTTTTGTGTCAAGGGCAACCAATTGAGAGCATTAGCGATTACAGTCACTTTTAAAGTTTAGCCATTCTCAGAATTCTAATTATGTAAATTATTAAAAAGAAGAATATATGTGATTCTGCACCTGGAAAGAATAAACATAGCTATCTTCTGTGGTTGCATATTTTTCTTTCCCTGAAAGTTGATACAACAGGGAAAATGTACCTAGATGTAGAAGACTACATTTTACTTTCTGTTATATTTATGTAAATCTAAAATAAACTGGTGATAATAAGGCTAGAATATAAGCCAAGCATGTCTACAGCTTTCAAACACATTTGCATCACATAACCAGAATACACAATGACAGTAGCTTACTATCTATTTTCAGAGAGACTTAGTGGATCTTACTTAGCAGGCCTTTCTGAGTTTACTGTGGAATCAGTCTTGTTAATAAAAGCTATTGAATTTGATGCTGCTACTTAAATCAATTATTGTAGTATAAATACAGTTTCTAAAGTAAATGCTTAAAAATTTAATCTTCCTTTCAGAAACACTCATGAGTTGAAACTGGTTCCTTTATTCATCCTCTCAATTCATTAACTTTTGAACAGGAAGGAACTTACTGCTGATGCTCGTGAGTTGAAGGGAGAATTATATTGTTTACCCTGCCATGACAAAATGGGTGTCCCCATCTGTGGAGCATGTAGAAGGCCAATTGAAGGACGTGTGGTGAATGCTATGGGCAAACAATGGCATGTGGAGGTAGACATCAGATCGTTTATTGTCTTTCACGAATGTGAACATCAACATGCTCATGTGGAATTTTGCTGATCAATTTCAATGAAAAGAGGAGAAAATTCTGCAGAAATGGTTAATAAATGTATTCTCCGAATCCTATCTTCCACCTTTTTGTGTCTGGTCTTCCACTGTGAAAAAAGTATCATTTCCTACCTCATGTAAAGCTTTCACTGTGAAGCTAAAATCAGTAATTAGAGGAAGCAATGTGAGATCCTTGCAGAAGAAGATGCTACAGTGCAAAGCAGTATAAAGGCAGTAATGTTCTGTGGGAACCCCCTAATTACTAGGCATCATGATACTATTATGTCTTCCGTGGTCACCTGCCACATAAATATGTTTAAAGCTCTTCATGTGAGGGTTCTTATTTCAAGGCCATGCACAAGATTTAGTTCCAAATCTTCCATTTAAATTAGGAAGATACACAACCATATTCCTTTGGTTGTTTTGAAAATCTTCTCTAGCAAATGCTTTCTTCATGAGAGTGTAATGATGATGCAAATTATTTAAAGTCTCTTCATTCTGTTTATTGATAAGATATCAGAATCCCTTTCCTTGATTTTCTTAAACTTTTGGATTGAAATATTGAAGACATTAAAAGGAGCATTATATTAATGGTCTAAGTATAGAAAAAAAACAAAGTATTATTTCTTCTTTCCAAGATGGCGCAACTAGTTGAGTAGTTTTTAATGATGTTAAGTACTGAGATTGGTTGGTTCAATGTCCAGAAAAAATCACTATTACTTCCAACTAATACAAAAAATATTTGCACAATTTTCTTTGTAGCATTTTGTTTGTGCAAAATGTGAAAAGCCATTCCTGGGTCATCGTCACTATGAGAGGAAAGGCTTGGCCTATTGTGAAACCCACTACAATCAGGTAAGGTTGCATATTTAAAAAAATGTATTACTGGTAAACTCGTGAATCGGTTTTATTAGCGCAAGATGAAAAATCATGGATACCCTCCTGTTTTCGTATAATCATCTGTGGGTATACTGAAAACTGGTAGATGTTCTATTGCAGTTAATTTATAAAAGTTTCTCTCTGCACAGGTCTGGCAGGTAAAAGAAAAATCTGCAGGGATTTCAGAAAGACTGGCTAGGATAATGAGTATCTAGCTGTTCTTCAAGGTTATCAGTACTTACATAGAGCTGTTACAAGCTTTTCATGTCTGCAAGATCAGAGTAGCTAATAAGACCCAGTCCTTCCCAAGAATCTCAAGCAGATTTGTCACTCAGTAGCTGTGGTACAAGACTAGGCCTTAGTGAGTAGCTCGGTTTTCCTTACAGCTGTTACTCTAAGATCACTGTATGTTAAGATATGCTGGATCACGCAGCTCATTCATTTGTTCCCTGAAGACTGTGAACGCTGAATTCATTTGTCACAGGACACCACCTAGTGACCACTTTCATTTAAACAGGAGTCATCAGCAATGTTACCTCTCTTTCCAGGCTCCCTTAATTGCATAGTACAGTAGCACTATATATATATACCTTTTTTTTATTTGGAAGCCAACTGCAAGGTGTCATGTACACCACTTTGCTTGCAAGTACGAGAGGAGGGATTACATTGATTACATTTGGGAGTTGTAAGGTATCTACTAATTACAGATGAATTCTTAATTTGTCAGTGACGAAGGGCAGATGACTGAAATGTTGCTGGCATACTTGTAGATAATAAATGCCATAATGACAATAATAATAATAGTGTTGCAGCCATGATGGAGCAAGAACTTACACCGGACGAGTTGTATGTAGAACAGCTGTCTTTTAGTAGGTCAACTATTACAGTTAGAAAAAGTACATGAAATTCTGGAAATACAGGCTCTTCCTGGACTGTAACACTGTGGTCAAATGTTAAGCATAGGAAAAAAAAAAAGGAAAGGTTTTTGGCCTAAATTTTCTTTTATTCAGAAAAATAAAAATTAACATTTCGCTACTCTTTTCACCAGAAACAGCAATACATTGTTCTAGTCATGCATGCAAATCCAAATGTTAAATTGGCTGAGTACTAATAATTTATATGTGACTCCAACTGATGTACTTCAAATGTTAAGGATTGGAGAAATATTAAAACAAAATCACATTTATAGAGGGTCAAACAGATGTAAGCAAATATTTCCATCTTTAATATTATAAAGTTTTTTTGTAATAAGATGATGTAAGAGATGATCTGAAAACCAAACGAGTCTTACCATCATTCTCTTTATTTTACTGAAATAAATAGAAAAGCTATTGTTCCCATCAGCTGAAATGCAGTTATTTTATTAGTTTGGGAAGCTACCGTGGATAAAAACGTACAATTAAAAATTCATAACTTCTCCTTTCTCTTCAGCTGTTTGGTGATGTTTGTTTCCACTGCAATCGTGTGATTGAAGGAGATGGTAAGCACTTGTCTGTTTTCTTAACATTTATTTTAATGGAAGGTTCTCTTTAAAAGTGGAAAAGTCCCTATTTAATATCTGGTTGTTGTCATTAAAACAAAAATGTCCAGCTTCTTTATCAGAAATCAGATCAGATCTGATTACTCAGGGACCAAATAGTAAGAAAAGCTTACAATGTTTCATGATACTGGAAGATCGCTCAGTGGCTGAAGAGAACCGTGGTCACCTGGAAACCCCTTAGTAAAATGCAAAGGCCAGGGATGCTGGGAGATGCACAGAGGGGCTTCCTGCCCAACTAACTTTAACAAAGAACATGTGTAAGTTTGAGAGTGAGCATCTCCTCAAACAGATTTAGGTATCACAATCCAAACTGAAAAAAGTATTTAGATATCAAAATATGTGGATGGGCACCCTACAGGATTTTTGTAACTGTTTCCATGATTTCTAGTTTCCATGGTATCAGTTTGGTTCCTGGAGATCTTTACCTGTCTATCACAGACACCTGTCTTTTGAAAATCTAGACTGGTCAGATGATTGTCACAAACCAGTTATATTTGGAAAAAAGTGTCCTGTAAAAGGCAGTAACTCATTAAGTGGAAGCAAGTGTTTTAAGTTTTTCAGGGGGTTGTTTGGGGGCTTTTTTGGATAACTACCTATGATAAATGTCAAAAAAGATCATTCCGCCTGAAATAATGCAAAGTTGTTATGTGACTAGCTACACCTGCCTGAACTAAATACTATATACCAGTGTTAGCCTCACCTAAGCCAAAGCCGTTAGCAAAGTGGGAGGAAGCCCCTAGCACGCAAAAGGAGATATAACTAGTTTATAGTCATGTAAGTATAGGGTGAGACCTGTGTTCCGGAGATGTGCTTTCCTCACATTTTGTGGACTAGACTACACCTGCAGAACTATGATCCAGAACACTTTTTGGAGGAAATAGTGTCCTCCTTTTCATTAAAATCCTACTAAAATAAACAGATCTGGAACTTGAGGTGAATCAATAAATTCAGCCTTGTTTGATAAGCAGATATCTGTATGTTTCCAGTGTTACACCATATATTCTGACTCCTGTATTGTACGTTCCAGTCACCAACCTGAACAGAATGTAGTGAGTCATTTCTTTTTTTCAGTGTCATCTCTTTGATTATTTTACATTTCTGAATACAAATTCGAACAAAATTCTGCTGTCATCAATGATGAATATCCAGTATTGTTCTTTCCCCTCTCTCTCTGATAAAACAAACATCTGCAGCAGCAGGTTTTCAGGAGGATGTCTGTGACTATTAGAGAGATCTCTAGGGAGGGAAGACTTCCATCTGACTAGTATTACTTTGGCAAGCAGTGAAATAAGTGTTTTAAATGCCAATTATAGACAAACCCTGCTTCTGTGGGAGCGCTTGCCTCATAGTGCACCTGCTAGTACTGAAAGTGGAAAAAACTCTGCATGACAAAGTTCTGATTTTGTTTCGTGTTGACAACATGTTGCATTTTAAGAGAAAAGCATCGTCTTGCATCCTCTAATTTAGATTAAGAAGGGACAGGCAAATTTTGGCAGGGAAAAGTTGGAAGGTATATTGAAGGAGAGAGGGGACAAACAGAGAAGTAGAACAGAGATACAGAACAAAGAGAAAAATGTTTACTTTGGCTCCAAAGTAGAGAATAAAATAATGTCCAAGTTTGTCTTGACCATGTTCTGAAGTAATTTATCCCATTACATCCACTTTTTTTTTTTTTCACATTGGTAGTGCTGGTTTACCAGTACTGGCCTGACTGCTGGTTCCACATCACCTTTTTCAGCTGGGCAAGCACGACTGTTTATGGCACTGCACTCTGAACAGGATCCGAGAAATGAAACAGAATGGAAACATAAACACCTTTTTGCTGGATTGGTTTTCAGCTGAAGTTTCCTGACCAAGTTTACCACATGGCCTCACAAAGCAGTTGCCTGAGGTCATGCTATGATACGAGGTGGAAGCAAGCAACAGAAGTCAGAAATATCTTAAACTGGTATTGCTGGTGAACACATTTGCATGTACCCTCAGAGATGGCTTTATCAAATTTACACAGTCCCCCTACGTTATTCACATGTGCCTTCCCACTCTTGCCTCATTATTGTTATAGTCCTCAATATTTGGTAAGAGAATCAAATGACAGTTTGTCATGTCTCATGAACATGTGAGCTTAATTTTTAATACTTCTGTTTTCTGAAATACTAATGATTTCTTTTTCCCCCCTTGTCCTAGTTGTGTCTGCTCTGAATAAGGCATGGTGTGTGAACTGTTTCGCTTGTTCAACTTGCAACACTAAGTTAACACTCAAGTAAGTTTATTGGATAGGCATGATGTCTGCAAAACATACCAGTGGTCATCTTTAAAGTGTAGCTATTGCTATAGTTTTAACTGGTTTTTATGTTTTTTCATCCCGTAAAACATTTGAGAAAAGATGTGCGTGTGTCTTTCTCTAGCTCCATTTACTAATATACCTCTCTTTCAGCTCTGTTCAGTTCTTCCTCCAGTTAATCTTAATTCTTTTCTCTTTCGTCCTTTATTTTTTGTGTGTTTAACTCTAAAGGGATAAGTTTGTTGAAATTGATCTAAAACCTGTCTGCAAACACTGTTATGAGAAAATGCCAGATGAATTTAAGCGACGACTTGCCAAACGGGAACGTGAAGCAAAGGATAAAGATAAGCAGAAAAAGAAAAAGCCAATCTGCTTGTAAACTTTTCTTTCCTTTCCACCACCACCTCTGCTCCTTTATTCTTTGGTCAGTGATAAGGATGCTCTTACCCTAAGTTTTTGCATGTGTTTATGGCAATCAAAACTAAAATACCTATTTTCACACAATCTGAAATCTTAATTTGTTATTTCAATAGCTTATGTTTAGCCTGTTGTGCTCTAAAATTTGGTTTGAAAGGCTTTTTAAATGACACAGTTCATAAATGTGGACATTTGGGTTAAAAAAAAAAAAAACCCTCCCACCACAGAGTAATTTAATGACTGTCCACAATGTATAATCTTGTGAAAGTAACTTACCTACCTATAAATTGCAGTTGTAATTTTTTGCCTGTGAGTGTTACTGTGACTATTTTTTTTTCAAAATTCCTGCCACTAAGACTTTGTCTGTTTGGTTTTTGCTTTGTCATTTTAGGAATAAATTTGTTGAGTTTGATATGAAGCCTGTCTGCAAGAAGTGCTATGAGAAATTTCCTCTAGAACTGAAGAAAAGACTGAAGAAACTAGCTGAAACTGTAGGAAGAAAGTGAAGATTGCTCTCCTCTTCCTTTACAAATATATTATATATATTACTTGAGGGATTTTTTTCTGCTTTGAGGCTACAATCAGACAACAAGTGATGATGCATGCCTTCTAACTATCAAATCTAAGTATCTTCAAATTCTTTATTTGAGATTTGTTGATACATAGCTCATACTAACAGAATAAATTAAGTATCAACTCACTTGAAAGGATTTTCACCCTGATAATGCAGCTGAACGGATGCACTGTGCACAATAGTCTCTACAGAATTCTACATAGAAGTAAAATTTGGTTGTGAATACCTGCAAAAATTACGCTTTGCAAATGTGTCCAACTTTATGTACATGTAGTGGCATTTATATTAATGAAAGTATTAATGTGCAAACTAAGTATGCACATAGGACTTTGAGTGACTTGGACAACAAATTAACTTACCTTCCTTCATGGAGAAATCCACTGTTAGATTCTAGTCCGGGTAGTCCCATTAATGAGCCTTGTTTCAAATAGCTTGAAAAATGACAGATTTCTAAATACAGTCACTGCAGAAATTATCTCCTTTTAATAGATTATGCTTATATGATGAATCATTGTACATCAGGCTTAGCATGAAATACCTATATAATATGTATTCCTAGTGCAAGAAATGAGCATACAGAACTACTTGAATTTTGCTATATTCCATTTAGAATAACATGTTAACTTTTATCTATACTTTTGCATTTTATTTACTTTTTGTGCCTTATTCTGCTGGACCATAGATAATGTTCCATTAAATATATATATACAGTTTTATTTTTATTTCATATTTTTATGCAGAAATTATATACAAGGTATTTTCAAAAGATAACATACTTTGCCTTAACTACATATGATGCAAGAAGTATTGTATTTCAATTGTGAACACCTGAGGTTAAAATTTAGCTTCTAGGCTTTGTTAATTTTTAGAACAGTACTGAAAATGCATATTTCAATTAAGTGGCAATATTACTTTTACACTAGTGAGTGTAAATATACATGGTTTGATCCTGCTGGGATCTATTTCTTTAGCCATCCTCAAGGACTGAGATCACAAATTAACAGACTTCTCTATAACATACATTTAACTTTTATACTATTAAATTCTGTCCATGCAAATCTGTTTTATTTTTCCCCTTCCTCATAAAAAGTAGTGACTTAAGAATTGTAATGATACTCCATTGTCAAGTATGCAAACTTTTTTTTCATATTAGTGACTTAAACAGATTTTATGTAGTTACATCATAGCAACTAAAATTTCCTTTCCTGTTTATGAAAAATTAGTTGGTTTAAAACATCTGCTTTCCAATGTCATCAATAAAGGCTATGTTATTGTAACTTGTATCATCTCTCTGAAATGAGTGCTTCAGATGGGTGGGAAAGCAACTAGGCTCCCTTTGTTCCCCATGCTTTAGCTGTGACTATATATTTAAATACTTATCCTGATTTAAAGGAGACATGCCATTTCCTGTGTATCCCACTTTAATTCAGTTTTTAGGTTTATGAAAGAAATGGCAGTTTATTTCATAAAGAATAAATAGATTCTTTTGTCTGTTTTCTGAATAGATAAAGTTGCTGAGTTTTCTTGGAGAAAACAACTTGTCCAGGTTTAAAGTGTACACCTTTCTATCAAGTTTTTCTCTCTCCTCTTTTTACTGTAATGTAATTGTCACTCCAAATTTCCAGTTTAGTGCTAGATAGAGTACTTCTGACTATTTTTTTCTGTACAGTTACTGAATGCAATAGCAGTTCTGTAACTCAATGCAGCACTTACTGTGTTCAAGACTAGAAAAGCAGCAAGTTCTCAAAAATGTTTGAACAGCTAGCATAGTAACACTGTTGGGCTTTTAACTACGCCATGGATTTGGTAGACAATACTCAGCAATGCTTCACTTAAATTGTAATTCAGTTCTTGTTCTAGTTTTTTGCATGTTGTGCTGACTTTTCAGCACTTTAACTCTTTTCTTTCAGCCTATGTATGCAGCCTTACTGCTCAAAAAGTTAGGAAACCATCCCTAACCCTGAGGCCAAATGGCATGAACTGACTTGCATCCACGTTGCTCAGCGTTATATCTCTCCAGAACACATTGGCCATGATTGCACTGTGTAGCTAGGGCTTTCCTCTGGACTAAGACCCTGGGACATGGCATTGAGAACATCTGGGAGTACTTGAGGGTTCAAAGTCTGCTGATAGATATCATGGAAAAATTTAGGTTGGAAGGGATCTCTGCAGGTCAGGTAGGCCATACTCAAACTCCTGCTCAAAGCAGAGCTAACTTCAAAGTGGGATCAGTAGTCTCAAGGCCTTGTCAAGTTTTGAGCATCTCCAAGAAAGGAGATTCCACAAGCCTCTGTAGGCAATATATGCCATTGCTTAATCATCCTCATGGTGAAATATTTTTATGATTATTGTTGGAGTCCTGTCTCGAGTGGAGGGTTCTGCAGCTGCACACTGCTCTTTGGGAATGCTCCTGTGAGCGATCTGTCACTGAAATCATACCTCTGGACATTGTCATGAAGAGGATTAATTAAAAGCAGTGCAAAACAGCCAGAGAGTGAGTTAGCAATTAAGCAGCCTGGACAATTACAGGTCTGGTATTGAAGCTCACTTCCTGGCCTGTCAGTATTATAAATATTTCACATAGCTGGAAATTCTTTCCTGAAAGATGCTGAGTTTATTATTGTTTTCCTAACCACAATGTTTTCCTAACCACAATCCCTACTAGGTCTCTCAAAGAAGGTCATGAGCTGGGATTTGTGAATGGACACCTCAGAAACTTTTCCCCGTCTGCTGTGTGGGATCAATCATGCATGGGCAAGAGGGAGTCCTGCTGAAGCCTACACTTAGAATAACAGTAGGGAACACTTCAGGAAGCTGAATGGATGTAGCTGTAGGGGGGAAAGAAGCTGAGCCTAAAGCCTTTCCGCCTCTGGCAGTGGCAAGCCCTGCACTTAGTTCCAATTCTGAGGCATGTTAGGTGGTGACAGAGCTGAGCAGAATCAGGTGCATGACTGCAGGGTCAGCATATAGAGTCAAATACTGTCTGGTGAGCTACCATTCTGGTGCTGCAACCACACCGGGAACAACTTGGAGTGCCACCTCCACGGGGGGAGGTGGAGGGAGACATGAGAAAAGGGGAGCAGTGTCAAGCTGTTGGACCTTCTCTGTGTGAAGGCAATTTCACACACCTTCCCACCAGCTGCAAAGCAGTAACTTCCTTCTATGTATAGTCCAGTGACTCCTGAGCCAATTCTTGCATGCTCCACAGCACTAGGACTTTTAATGCGTAGCCTCAAACTGAGTTTGGTATCCTCAGTTATAGACACACCATTAAAAAAAAGTACAGAGAGAAAAAATCCTGTTTCCTCTTAGGGAATTAAATCCAGTGTCTAAATCACCATTAATGGATCAAATAATAAAAAAGAACGTTAATTCTTTCAGTGATGGCATATTAACCCTGCTGATCCCCACAGCATTAGTCCTCGAGTTGCTGGAAAATAAAGGTTTTCACTGTAGCTGCTGGAACATTTGGAAACTCGTCTTCCTGAGCACCGGGTCTCCGCAACGAAGTTCATGCTTACATTTGTAGCTGCCGGTGAGTCACGATACAGTTTTAGGTGAAAACGCATTTCAACGTGGTTCCCGCCCACTCTTACCATTCCTTACAACAGTGTAAGGGCCGTACAGGAACTGATGCTGGTCTAACAACAGCAATAAAATATAAGTGATATATAAACAAATGTAAAAAAAAATTAGCGGGATTAGTAGCCCGTTATCACTCCTTTTCTCCCTCGGCCCAGCAGTGTCCCCCCCCGCCCCGCCCCGCCCTGCCCTTTCCGCGGTGGCAACTGCGCAACCATCCCCGCGCAGCCGGGCGGGGCGTCAGGGTGCAACGGCCGCCCGCGGGGCAGCGCATGCGCGGGCAGCGGCGCGCCCAGGCGCCTCCCTTCCGCGGGCGTTGCTGCTTCTTGCGCACTCGCTGGAGGAGGAAGGTGTCGCGACGGTTGCGCGGGAACTTGCGTAACGCACGGCGGCTGCGTCCCTCCCTCCTTCCCTGCCTCCTTCCTCCCTCCCTCCGTAAGGCGCCGCGCGAAGGCGGCGCGGCTCCGGGCTGCGAGTGAGGCCGAGCGCAGCGCGGGCTGCCGCCACGGCGCCATCATGAGGCGCACGAAGGCCGACGTGGAGCGGTACGTCGCCTCCCTACAGGCCGCCGCGCCTTCGGCCCGGGAGGTGAGTGGCGCCGCGGGGCGCCGGCAGCGGGAGCCCTCGGCGCCGCGGCTCGGCCCGTGCGGGGTCCTGGACCGCCTCGCCCTGCGATGCCCGGCCTGCGGGGCGCGTTGCGCCGGGCGGCAGCGGCGTGTGGCGCCGCTGCTGCTCTCCTGGCTCTTAGTGCGGGGGAGGCCGCCGAGGCCTGGCCGCGTCCCCTGCCCGCGCCGGGGCGGTTGGGCGACCCCCGGGCGCTGCTTCGGCGGCGGTGAGCGCGGCCGCCCGCTCCTTGCACCGCGGCTCGCTTTCCCGGTTTACAGCTTGATATGCTCTGCCCAATCCCTTCCCTCCTGGTGGCAGGAGGACGGGGGAACGGGGTTACGGTGTTCTCGGTGTTCCTGGGAGTGTTTCCGAGTCAGTGTTTACTCAGGCTTTCTTTAAGCCGAATGAGGTCAGGGAAGCTGTTGTGAGGAAGAGCGTGGAGTTTCGCTTACTGGAGAGGCTTTCCCTGAACCTGGGAACAGTGGCTTGCTAGAGCTGTGTGCCTGCTTTCCACAGCTGGTAAGCCCTAATGTCACTTTTAAAAGACCTCAGCAAGCATTAAGGCGTACAGAATTCTTTATTTCTGTAAGAGTGTAGGTTCCATGTTTCTAGAGGATTAAAAAATAAGTAGGGAACGCATCTTCTTAGACTTCCAGTTTTCTTTCGGGTATTTTGTGATTAATGTTCCTCTTTGTGTGACTGTTTTTGAAATAGTAGTGTTTGGAGAAGAAGAACTGAAAGAAAATACACTTTCCTACTTTATTGTAGCAACTGGACAGAAGGATGAAGAGCTCTGCATGATTGGTTACCTTCCCATCAAATCTAGAAAATAGTATACGGATCTTAGTAAGCAGACTGATGCAATTCATCAGAGCTGTTTAATCCAGAAAGATGCTGTTTTGCTCTTCTGAGTTGGTTTATTACAGAAGTAGAATATTTAATAGTGTCCTGCATATCATGAGTGCAGCCATGCTCACTGTTGGGCACAAACTCGGATACAGGAAATTCCATTTAAACATAAGAAAAAACTCTTTGTATAGTGAAGATTGTCAAGTACTGGAAGAGGTTGCCAGAAGTAGTTGTGGAGTCTCTGTCTTTGGAGATACTCAGAACCTGACTAGAAAAGGCCCAGAGCAACCTGCTGTACTTGCTCCTGTTTTGGGCAGGGAGGTTGGACTAGATGATCTGCAGAGGTCCCTTCCAACCTCAGAGGTCAGGTAATTATATATAATAAGGTCTCTGCATAGTGCTTGTGTACAGCATCATTTGTACCTTTCCCAGCATCAACAAAGTTGTCATGTGACTGCATTCGGTTGACTTCGATGCTCTACAGCTAAACTCAGAGATGCTCTTCAATGGTTTTGATGTTCACAGTACACTTCCTAAAAATACTTTTCTCTCCTTTTTGTTGTGGTAAAGTTTTATCATTTTTGTTTAACAGGAGATGCTTTTGAAGTGATACTGGGAGATCAAGCTAAATTCTTGAGCTTTAAATTTCTAGCATCTAGTTTTTGCTGAAGTATTATTCTTCGAAAACTTTATTTTACCGTGAGGTTTTTACTTGTGATTAAGTCAGTAGTTCCCTAGCCATGACTTAAGGACTAGTGGAATACTAATCATGTGATGCTGTTTTACTACAAACTGAAAAGACAGTAAATAGCTCCTTGTATAAGCAGTTGTGTTAGTCTGTTTTAAGTTACTGAAAGTAGAAAGTTTATCTATAATAAAGTCTCTTTAACTGTGTCAAAGTATCAGATTAATTTTTCTCTGATTTGGATTTTTAAGTACTGTACAAGTGTGATAGAAGCCTAGCTGTTCTTCTGAGAATAATTTCTATGCAGTTAGTGGAACAGGTACTGAACTTTCTGAGTTTGTGGCAGCAGAAGTTTGCCAGGAGCTGAAGGCAGGGTCTAGTTTGCGTAGAACACTATACTGGTATTGGTTTCTCTTTCCACAGTTTTGGATCATCATTCTTTTGACTTTCTGGTGCGCATGCTTCTACCATCTTCCCCTTTTGCCTGGAGTGTATGCATGTATCTTTTTTCCTTTTTTTTTTCTTTTAATTCCCTTTCTCCCTTCCTTTCTTGCTGCTTTGTTCCATGCCCCCCCCCCCCAATACCTTTAGAGACTTCTGTTTCACCTTTCATTGTAGGCGTATATGCTGAAGTTATCTTAGACTTGTAACATTGCAAGTGAACAACTGCAGGAATACATTCCTTACCCTTAAGGAGAACTGGCATGAAAGCTATGAGTGGCTTGGTTGAGGAAAAACAGTTTCTATCCATAGTTAAACAGTAATTTCTGGTGACAGGACTAAAAGGCAAGTCTCCTCTCTTGACATGTAGGCTTTTTCTTCGCTAGTGATAAGACTACATTGTGACAAAAAAGATTGAATGTAGCTTATCCCATTTTTCCACTTCTTTTTGTCAGAGGTGTTTATGAAATGCTACCAGTAGAAGAGTTTGTTGCTTGCTTTTAGTTGTTCACTCGTAGTGTCGTTTGTCCTGTTAATTGGCAAAGGCTACTAGGCAAAGACTCTTACTCTTTTTACCCTTAATTCTGCACCTACCAAAAAAAAAACCAAAACCCGTCATCTATGAGGAGTGGACTTCAGCTGATAACGAGTTATTCAACTCAGTCATTTAACAGTTTATGCATTGCTGAAAAGGGAGGTCTTCATGTTCAATTATTTTTAAAGTATTGTTTATTTAAAACATGCCTATTCTTTTTTTCCCCCTTCAGAAATTGATGAAAGGATTCTTTTTTGCTAAGCTGTATTATGAAGTAAAAGAATATGAACTTGCTAAAAGGTAATATATATTGATATATGTTGTTCTGTTTTCTAAAGTGTGTAATTTCTTTGCAAGAGAAGAGCTTGATGAGTATGAGCTAGACCAGAGAAATCAAGATCAGTATCATGCAGTTTTTAAGACAGCAGTAAACGTGGGTATTGGGTGCCATGTAAATCTTTGTAAAATAGCAGCTTGAAGGAAAAACAGCTATGTGGCACTGAAACTCATCTGATTGAAATGGCTTTTATTCCGTTGTATTATGTAGTTCTTACAGTTTCTGTGAACTACTGTTTTTTGTAATAAGCACAATACTTGCTGGAAATGAATAGCAACTGTATTTGTAAAAACTATTTAGTAATTTTGTTCCTTCCTCTAAGATCTGGACCAGGAACCAAGGACTAAATGTGGCTATACTTCCTGTACAGTGGATTAGACTAACACTGTATCTGTTTGACCTGTGACTTTTATTGTTTTGGTATAATGGATTAAGGTAAATGACTTTTCTCCGTAGGTACATATCTACATACCTCAGCATACAAGAGAGAGATCCCAAAGCACACAGGTTTCTTGGACAGCTTTATGAAGCTGAGGATAACATAGAAAAAGCTGTTGGATGTTATAAGGTAAGTACTACACTGACCCCTAATGTCCTGCTTTATGCCTTTGTAAATGGACCTTTTTTATCCTTCTGTGCTGGACATTCTCAAACCCATAGAAGTAAACCTGTTCCTGGAGAAAGTGTATTATGAAATGTTTATGTGAAGTACTTTGGAAGAAGCAAGGGAAATTCTTATCTTGATATAATCTATTTCAATAGTATATTTTTAAGTTGTTTTTGTCTTGTGTCCTATATCTGTTCTTTCACTAATCTGCTGTTAAATTCTTCCCAAATCATATGTTGCTCTTTAGGATAAAGATCTGTGATATTTATGGAATTCCCTAATGTGGGTTGTGATGACAGTAGGAATCCACTTGCTATGAAGACTGTAGATGTAGAGTATTCTCTTTTTAAAACTAATAATTTTGATTAGGCAAGCATATAAACATAAAACTATCAATAAAAATGTCAATGTTCTAGTTTGTGGGAGGAAGAGGATGTGCTCAAAAGTCTTGCTGCCAGCACATCTTACTGAAATACTAAGGCACTTTGTGTGACTTAAAATTTATTTAAAAGTGTCCACATAGAGTCAGACAACAGGTCTTTCATACTCCAGCAGCCCAAGATTAGCAGTAGCGAGTGGTTGACAGAGAAGAGCAGGCTTTTGTGTTAAATTTCTGTTATGTTCTTCCGAATTCTGGCAGTTGTATCTAAGTGTGCTCTAAGTTAGCAGTGGCATTTAGAAAAGTAGGGTTTTTTCTTTAGTGTACTCTGTATGTATGTACTGATAGGTATAACTGATTCAAATAACTGGGTTTCTCTGCATCTTATTTTTGTGAATACTTGAGTAATTTTCATTCCTGCTTTATATTATAATTTTTATTACAAGATCAAGGATTTTTTTTTTCTCTGGGGGGGGAAACTAGCGTTCTGTGGAGTTGAATCCAACGCAGAAAGATCTTGTACTGAAGATTGCAGAGTTACTGTGCAGTAATGACGTTACTGATGGAAGAGCAAAATACTGGGTTGAGAGAGCTGCTAAAGTCTTTCCTGGGAGTCCTGCTGTTTACAGATTGAAGGTAAATGCCAGATTCTAACCTCTGCTCTTTGGCTTAACAAAACTTTCAGAATCAGACACACATGCTTTTTGCGTGTCATCCCATGTTAAACTCTTTCTTATTGGCTAGATTATTTTAGGATTCTTGAATATTCAATTTATTAGGTTTTACTTTCTTTGCAGTCTGGTGTTTTTGTCTAGCTTTCCAGAAAACTTCACCTATAGACTTTCATACCATTTTCAAGGCTTTGAGGTTAATCCTCTTCAAAAATACAGGAGGACTGTATTAGTGATCAAATCTAATAAGTTAAGACTAAATGAGCAGTACTCAATCTTTCTTTTATGCAGCTGGTAGGAAGATAGCAGGCCTGTGAATTCTGACTTTCTTTTTCACCACTGCTCTTTTTTAAATCTGATTTATGATCGACTCTACAGAATGTGGGAAATGCTATAATTCTCAAATCTTGTGTAAATGCTTTCAGTTATACAGTCTCACCTTGGCGCAGGTGCATTAGTTTTCTTGTATAACAAGGCAGTAACCTTGTTAAGGTCTTAGGGTGTGTGTGCAGTTTTTTGTTTGTTTTTTAAACAAGCTAGTCTGGCAGGATATGCTGCCTTCAAATGAAATGGTTTCATAAGCATTACTTACTGTTTGTAAGAGGAAGAACTGTCCTGGGGATTTTTTCTTTTTTCCATTAGACACCCCTCTATTTTAAAATATTTCTGAGTTTTTATTAAACTTTATGTAAAACCTGAAAGTTTCTCAGACTGGCTTGAATAACGATTCTGCAAAGAAGAGGGAAAAAAACCTGGTAATATTGCTGAAAATACATGAGAGATGAAATACTAACATGTTGCCTTCCTGTTTAATAGGAGCAGTTACTGGATTGTAAAGGTGAAGATGGATGGAATCAGCTTTTTGACTTGATTCAGGCAGAACTCTATGCAAGACCAGACGATGTCTACATAAACATCAGACTAGTTGAGCTCTACCGTTCAAATAATAGATTCAGAGATGCTGTGCTCCATTGTCAGGAGGCAGAGAAGAAAATACCTTTGCAGTCAAGCTTGGAATGGTGTACCTGTGTTGTCAAGACACTTGAGGTGTTTAATTATTTATGATCCAATAATAATTTTCCATATCCTTTTAGTTGGGTTATATCTCTTAGTATCACTACAGTGATGGCTATGGTCAAATGATTTAACTCCTCCAAATGCAAGTTTATGGAAACCAGCAGATTTACAAAATACTACATTTTCTTCTTTTATACTGGAATTTCTTAAGGTTAAATCTTATAGAGAAAATGAGTTTCTAACTCAAACAGCTGAGTTAAATGTAGCAGTTCAATGAGGGAGAGAATTGCTTAGGCAAGTGGTTCCCCTGGAGCTTTGTTACTGAATAATATGGTTAAGGTTTCACCTGGGAGACTGGATTATGCAGTAAATGCTACTATGTGTTTTGGAGAGGTATTGTTCTTGCCTTCATGGAAGGATGACTGTTTCATATCCTCTGAACTTTCTTCTTCAGGAATATCTGGAAACTATCCGAGACTCAGAGTCTGATAAAATTAATTGGAGAGCCACCAAGAAGGATCTGCTGCTTGCCTATTCCAGCTTTGTCAAAATGTCACTTTCTTCTAGAGATGTTCAAGAATGTAAAGAATCACTTGAAAGGTAATGTTTTGACTTTTGGGGGGAGACGGGGGGGCAGATGAAATTGTTTCTGGTTAGAATTGCACTATTTTGCTGGGTCACAGAACATATAGCAGGCTTGTATTTCACTGCCTAACTTGTTTAGGGAAGGAAGAGGAGACAGTCTATGCTAGTTATCATGGATGGTTCTTGATGGGCTTGAACCCCAAATTATCTTTTGACTGAGAAGCAAGCTTTGTTTGAACAGTCAGTATGCAACCATGGAGATGACTCATTGATATCCTGGGCCAGTTAATTTTAATTTGCATATAAATGTACCTTCTTTTCCCTCAGTAAGAGTGAGAGAATGTTGTTTTACACTTGATCAATAAACTGATTTGTATTGCCCAGACAATAAAAAAGCTCCCAAAGTTTGTGTACCAGCTTTGTCCTGGTTATGCTCTTCTAAGTTAAGGCATGCTAAAATAAGAATTTGGGGGGTGTGTAGCATAATGGGGGAGAAGCCACTTGCAGTAAGAACGCTCTCCATCAGGAAGAACTGATGATGTTACAGGGCCAAATAAGCCAGCTGACTGTAAAGCAAGCTATCTGTGGGATGGTAGTACAAATCTAGAGTAGTAACAATTGTATTTGTCAGCCAATCCATTGTTTGAACTTTGCTCTTTTCCTTTTTCATTGACTTTCTCAATTATGTAATGGTGGTTAGGTTGTCTTTTGTCAAATGATATTCTTCAGTCTATTAATTTTAGCAAAGATTAAGAATGCATATTTGAAGTGATACATACAGTGGATGAGGAATTCTTAATGCCATAGCTGTTTTTTGCCCTCTATAGGATTGACCAAAAAACTTCCTGCCGCTTTGTTAGAGCCCTTCAGGCTCGTTACATATGAAGCGCTTCTACACGATGACAGTATCGCCAGCTGTCATAGATTTTTTTTTTTCAGATAATTCAAAGAATAGTTTTTATAATTGTTCTTTGGAAAGCATCTCCTGAAGGGAGCTCGTGTACTAGTCTGCAGCTACTCAGATTTCTACAGTACTAATAGTACTGCTACTGTTTCTACTTTGGAGAGCCTGTGTAGCTGTTTTTCTGACAGGTAAAGGAAGGGGAAAACAGTGATGTCACCTTCTGCATGTCTCTAATTCCATGACAGTGAGTAAGTCTGTGTGATCTGAGAGAATTGCCTTGAAAGCAGCTGTGCAAAAATGTGCTGAGAAAGAATAGACCAAAAATATCTAGGAAGCTATATAATATATTTTACTGAAGTAAACTAAGTTGAGAGCTTTGGGAGTTCAAGAGCCAGTTATCCAACTTTTTAATGTGGTAGTAGTAAGTAACTCATGCTTTAAGCAGCTGAGGCAGTAACCATTGACTCATGGAGTTACTTGATTCACAGTTAAATATCATTGACAAAAACATTGTGACAGCTTTTACCAGGACTCTGTTTAGAATGAGTCTTCTTTGCATTTTAGTTTTGATCATGTGCTTCAGTCAGTGAAACCATATGTGAATGGGACTGATGAGTTGTCTCTCACCTTCCTGGAAATGAAAGGACACTTCTACATGCATGCAGGAACTTTGCTACTCAAAATGGCCCAACACAGTGAGGCACAGTGGAGAGTTGTATCTGAACTGGCAGCATTGTGTTATCTGATAGCTTTCCAGGTAAGTCATTTTTCAGTTTATGCCTCTAGTTGATACAGTTCTTGTACAGCAAGAGCGTTTTGTGTGTTGAAACTTTAGTATTCCTGAGATGAACTAGTGTTTGTGTCTCTTTAAGGAAAGACACCCTTGTTGCCCACCAAATCTTACTCTTCCAAAACTTCTAAAAAGATTTAAAAGGATTTGGATAGAGTAAGAGTTTATCTTCAACTGTTGCTCCTTTCAGAAGTAACCGGACTCTTAAGAGCTAAGGAATTTATTTCTTATAGTCTATCCCCTTTTCTGTCATACAGCTGAAAACTATATTGGCTACTTTGTTTATTGCTACAGGGAAGGAAGGGAACAAATTGAATGGTTTCCATACACTTAGTGTGTAGACGGTAAGCAGAACTAGAAAATGAGACTTAATTAATTGCCTTATGAAATAAAAATGATTGCCCTTTTATGCCACTGCATTCTAGGCATTACTTTTTCTTGTGCAAACTTAATTTTGCTTGCAGTAGTTGTAACTGTTCAGCTCATGTTTTTCAGAGATGCACGACATACTTTCAGAATGTATTGGTATATTTTTCTGTGAAGCTTTGTTATGTTAGAAGGAAACTCGTTTCTTTGTTTTAAGACTAAGTTGAATGATCTGCTTTTACTGTGACAAAGCTATAGCAATTTCTTTCCAAAGCAATGTTGTTTTCTCTTGATTTCACCAGGTTCCTAAACCTAAATCAAAACGAATAAAGGGGGATCAAACTGGACAAGATATGCTGGAAATGTTGGCCTGTGATCGAAAAAGCCAGTCTGGTAAATAAATTAATAATTCTTAACTGTTAATAAGGCTAAATGTAATTTTTAAGTGGCTTGTTAAAGAATAAATTCATTATCTTGAAGCGTACTCTCAATACTTCGGTAAAATTTTCTAGATTCTGACTGTATCCATACTGGAAAATAGTAGTATGGTCCTGACGCCTGATATTTTTTCTCCTGTTTAGCGTGCTGGTAGGTTATACTTTTTCTGAGTAGACCTTTTATTTTAACCTCTCTAGGACATGTTTGAAGTTTAAATGAAGATAGAATTTAACTTGCATGATGTTTTTATCTGCTGGAAACAGTTTCTGACTGCTGACACTTTTGTCAGTATTTCTAGTCCTGAGGGTAAATGAACCTTATATTAGTATTTGACTGTCCTTTCCATTTCCTTATTCATTGTTCATTAGTCTTGTACTTTTGTTGCCAAGTATAAACAGTTTTTCCTAGACCACATGCTTCTGCGGGGCCTACATAAAATAATACTCTGGACACGAGGTTGAATTCTTTCAGACAGACATCTAGTAAGACCAACTTGTACTACAACAACTTATGTTGGCGACGGTTGCTGTGCCCCTATAATAATTTAAAAAAAAAATTTTTTGTTTTCCTGAAGAACTGGAATTAGAAATGCCTTGGGATTGGTGTCACTAAATGCTTGGAAAGTCTACCTGCTGAAACACCAAACTAATTACAGGGACAATGCAGTTTACCAGTTTGGCCTTGCGAGGAGAAGTCTTGATCCCCCTGTTTAGTAGCAAAAACAGTCCAGTGTATCAAATAGTAATCTCTTTAATTAAGTTCACTCCTTTATTCATGTGCAGTGATATTCTTGCTTTCTAGGTCACATGCTGCTGAACTTAAGCCATGGCAAGCAAGACTTCTTTAAAGAGATTGTGGAATCTTTTGCAAACAAAAGTGGTCAATCTACATTGTTTGATGCCCTCTTTGAGAGTGGAGTTTCTAAGGAGAGGTCTTTTCTTGGCACAGATGATATCGGAAATGTCAGTACACAAGCACCAGAACAAGTGGAACTTGCTAGATGTGATGTTGGTAAGAAGTGTTACTTTCTGAAAGTTGACATAATGCAGCGCTCTGTACAAAGGTTCTACAAATACTTCATGCTGCAATAACAGATGAATACATGTCCAAAGTTGTTCTGGACTTTCAAGGCAAGACTTAAAACTTACTGCAAAGTAAAGAAGTTATTCTCCAAGATTTTTAGAAAATATTCAAGAATTAATTAACTTCTTATTTTTGCTGAAAATATTCACTTATTGGACTGAGTACAATGGGAATAGAAGGGGAAGCAAATCTGAGAGTCGCCCCCTCAGAAGCGAAGGGGTTGGTGGCTTGGGCACTCAGGTGAATGCTACTTGATGTTCGGCAAACTTGAGTTTTTAATCTTCTAGAAGTGAAAGTAGGAATCTTAATGCTCACTAGTCTGTGGAATATCTTTGGCTGCCTAAACCGAGAGTGAAATGTTTGCTTGCCTTACTTCAGTTCATACAAACTAGTCAAAATTCCATACTTTGCTACAACCCAGTTTCCTAATCTCTGTGCTTAGCAGTACCATTTGACAGTACCTTTTGCTCTTTAGGTTAGAACAGCAGGGATTGAGTTAAATTTTTTGTCACTACAATTTTTAATCTCTTGCAATGAAATACTACAATCCTTGGGTTCTCTACCAGCTTGTCTTCCCTCCCCACTGTCACCAAAAATGTACTAAAACAAACCCTAAGCACCCAGTACAGGCTATATCATGGTGTCAGTAATACTAGAGGAAGTTCTGAAGGTGGTGGTTGGCTGCGGTCTGTGCTGTGAAGAGGGGTGGCTCTTCCCAGTATGACTGTGGATTCAAGAGGGTGACATGGAAAAAGTTTCACTTTTGCCCTTGCAGTTTCTGTGAGAGGCAATATTACTATGACTGTTTTTCAGGAATTGGTTGCATAGCCCTTTCTCTGTTTCCACACTAGATTCTAGTCTGTTCTGATCACCTTTCAATTGCTGCTGCCTGCTTAGTTTTTTGTGTTTGTACACCAGTAAGCGTTATTTGGAAGGTGGGTATATTTTTGCATGTAACCTGTGGGTCATGTGCATAAAAATAAGGTAACTCTGTGAAGAGTAATAGACTAATAAAATTTTTATACTCCTTATAAGCATGACAGAGGGTGAGGTCTGGTTTAGATTTTCTGTATAATAAGGCCTGAGTGCTAGAAGTCTTCCTCTTGGCTGTCAGTTTTCAGAAATATTTAGACTATTAGATCTGTCTAAAACTAGTTAACAGGCCCAAAAGCTAGAAGAGAGGAATAGACATACAAGCAGTACGGCTCACAGTCCTTTCTTAAAAGAGAAACTAAAAAGTTTAGCAACTATGAATAATATTTATACTACTGTAGCCTAAGCAGTTTGTATTATTTTGCTGTTTGTATTTATATCACTGTCCTCCTGACTTGGATGCAGATGTTCACTTCCCACAACTTTGTTTTTACATAGGTGCTGTTCGAATGCACAATGGTAGTCTCCAGCACCTTGTATGGCTTGGCTTGCAATGGAAGTCTATGTCAGTCTTGCCTGCAATACGCAAATGGTTAAAACAGCTCTTTCACTTGCCCCAAGAAACATCAAGACTTGAGACAAATGCTCCTGAATCTATTTGTCTGTTGGACCTTGAAGTAAGGAAGCTTTTCAAGTCCTGAAATGTATTAACTATACAATTTAAGTTTTTCCTTATTTAATACCATTTATTTGTTTGTACAAAACCAGGTATTTCTACTTGGGGTGGTATTCACTAGCCACTTGCAACTACAAGAGAAGTTTAATACTCACTACGGCGTACATCAGCCTCAATTCTTACCATTGCCAGTGTGCAAACAGCTCTATACCGAAAGGCAGAGATCCTGGTGGGAAGCAGTTCGTACTCTTATTCACAAAAAAACAATGTAAGGCTCTTTTTTTCAGTTTGGAAATACTTAATTAAGCCCTTAGATAACTTCTGTCACAGCAGCTTGATTTAGTTCCCATAGATTCTTGTAAAATAACTTTTTTTTTTTTTTTGAATTTTGGATATTGAAGCTTTGTTGCAGGAGGGACTTGACACACTCATTATATTTCATGGTATATTTCTAAACTAGAGGTGTTTAGGACCAAAACTACTGTGTATATCTGTCAAACAAATGCTATGCAAATTAAAAACAGAGAATGGTAATCAAGGAATGTTTCTTTTGACTTTCAGACCAGGAACAGCAGCAAAACTGAGGCTTCTAGTACAGCATGAAATAAGTACTCTGCGAGCATTGGGGAAACATGGCCTTCAGCCTGCCTTAATTATACACTGGGCAAAAAGCCTGCAAAAAACAGTAAGCTGATGCTATTTTTAAATGTATTAAAGTTTGTTTTGTCTTTCATGTTCTAAACTGAATAGACTGAGTAAGTAAAAGCAGATGAGAATATGTTGTTGTTTGAGAGTTACTGTGTACTTGGTCAGGTGAATACTTGATATGCTGATTAAAGCAACAAATTCTTCCTCTTAGAAAATACCCTAATTTTTAATCCGTACGTTGCTGTATATAGCTCTATAAAGAGGTCCGTTGAGGTTTACCTCAAGTGTCAGAGAAACGCCTTTGGAACTTTTCTCCTATATAGTTCTTTTTTAAGAAGGAATCTATATGAATGTGTTTGACTTAAATTGCTTGGAATACATGTGCTTCTATTTCCCTTTTTTTAACAGGGCACTAGCCTTAACTCTTTCTATGACCAAAAGGAATACATTGGACGAAGTGTTTACTACTGGAAGAAAGTTTTGCCTGTGCTGGAAACTATCAAAAAGAAGAAGAGTATTCCTGAACCTACTGATCCTCTTTTCAAACACTTCCATAGTGTAGACATTCAGGTACAAATCGATTAAGCTATGATTGAAGTAACAGGGGTCCATGTCACTAGCTTACATAGATATTTTGATTTCTTGGCTGTACAACCCTATGCTGCTGTTACTGCCATAAGGTTATTAACGCGATTTAGTAATGTAAGATTTCCTGGTTAGTCTAAGGCTTTCTTGTAACATTTGTCTTTTAAAATACTCTTCTACAGATGCTTCAAATACAATTTCTGTGTAAAATCTGTAGCGTATGCACTTCAGTTTTGGTTACATAAATCATGCGGTTCTTTCTTATGGACATGAAAAAAGAGCTTTTCTGGTGCACAAGTCATACAATTCTCTCTTCATGTTCATAAAAACATATAGAAAACTGTAGAGTTCTTTAATCAAGTTACTTTTTCTAATAAAGTGGAAATAATGAAGCCATATGGGCTCTTCAGACATCAGTGTTAGAAAAACTGAAACTGGATTCACTTTGGGGTTTTCTTTGCTCATTTGTTTTCTGACCAGTTAGTATATAAAGCTAAGAAAATGTGTTGTACTACTAGCATGTTATTTGTGACCAGCTGTATCCTTTGAACAGGTAGTGCCTGACAGTTAAGCAGTGTCAACTGCTGCTTCCAGAGTAATGAAGTACTCTCAGCCTAGACAAGAGCAAGGATGAGTTGTCGTACTGTTTCAGCCTGAAGGAAGTTAAATTTAACTTGAATCCTATTTTTAGAACTTCGGAGGAAATTAGGGGATAAATAATGGGCCTCCACCAGAGTTTTATGGTTTACTCTTCAGTGTAGCTTGTGCATCTTCGTTAAAAACAAATGTTGCACGTGAACTATCTATGAGTTAGGAAATGATGAGGGAGAGAAGAGAAGAAGGAATTCCTAATACATCTTCTTGAGCCTGTTTAAAGAATATTCTACCAAGAATGGTCAGCTCCCCTGCCTACCCCTCTCCCGCCCCCCCCCCCCCCCCCCAAAAAAAAAAAAGACCGTGTTTATTTGATATACGGAATGTTCAGTGATCTGTGGGCTCTAGGAGGTTCTTCTCCTGTGGTTTCTTCCTCCTCTGGAGGAATCTCCTTTTTGTCCAAGCTTCACATTTCTTGCTGTCAGGTGGTTCTGCATTGTTTGTTCTCCTCCTCTTGCTTCTAGCCTACCAGAGGTGGTCTAGGTTCCTAGAAACAAAACTTGTTAATTGTGTTCTTCCCAATTTCCTGTCTAACCCTTTTTTCCCTGAATGTAACACATAGTAAATGAAGTAGTTGCTCAGATGTGCAAACTTTGACAGGTGGCCTTAAGAATTGCAAAGCAAGTTACTGGTCCTTTGAGTCTTGGTTAGTTTCTGCTTGCATCACATGTGAGATTTCATCCAGGTTTGGCTAAGCACAGTGCAGGTTTTTTTTTTTTTTCTTCAGTGATATATAACTTGGCATGATTGGCATTTCCCAGAGGCAGAGAATTTGTCCTGTGAGGAATCATATCATACACATATAAAGGCAACCCCCTGTACTTAAGTATATAGGCACTGTTGCGGGTACTCTGTACTCTGCTTCAGTTAAACATGCTGGAATATTTTAGAAAGTCAGTTTGAAGAGACACCTCAACAGTCCCTAAACAGTTCAGATTCCATCTGAAGTGTTATAGGTCTCATGAAATATGAGTAAATGAAATTGGAGTCTTGTAAATGCTGAATGTAGAATAAATGTAGGCAAATAGCCAAACAGAGTAATAGCTTTCTATATTAGTTTTAACTGTGCTTGCCTGAAAATAAGGACCTGAAAATACTGTGTGCTTGCAGAGTTAGAAATTAATGTAACATTTTTATTACTAATACTTGAAGATTACATGAAAGTAAACGCACCAACAGTTCACATAATCTAGTCTTGCCAAATAAGAGAAAACAAGTGATGTGAGAAACTGCTGTGGGATGCAGTTCTTCAGAATAAACATTAGAGAAGCTATCTTGTAGATAAATAGCTTACTTCTATATAAAGATAGCTTCTCTAATCTATAGCCATTTTTTAGCTCTGCAGTGTGTTTATGTAAATCTTTTTAATCTGTTAAGATACCTATTTGGATGTTATTTGCAAGATTAACATACCTTGAAAAAATACAGTGTGTATGTGACAGCACGCTGCTGTCTTAAAGTCAGTGTTACCTGGTTCACAAGAAGTCTTT
The DNA here is from genome assembly GCF_036370855.1 of Dromaius novaehollandiae. Taxonomy (NCBI): domain Eukaryota; kingdom Metazoa; phylum Chordata; class Aves; order Casuariiformes; family Dromaiidae; genus Dromaius; species Dromaius novaehollandiae. The sequence goes on from NC_088098.1 coordinate 152,527,502, forward strand.
GTCTAACATTAGTGTGCAGTCTTACTGAAGCAGCAACAAGAACTGTTAATCTTCTAAAAGTTCACAAGCATGAATCAAGTCTTAAGCTTTTTAGTTATACCACACATTCCTGGGTGTATATTGCAGCAGACAGCAAAAATTCTAGCTATACCTCTCAGGCTTTACTATATTTCTATTTGTATGCATTTGTGAAATTTTAGCAGTAGTGGTCCATATGAAAATGGATATCTTAATTCATTTACCAGACGTGTTCATGTAACTGTTCATCAAGTTTGCCCAGAACCTGTCTGATGAGATCAAACTGTCGCTTGGTTATCTTGCACAAAAGATTTCTGCTTTTTCAGTTACTGCAGTCTAAAGTTACAACATGCTTGCTTCATTATGGTAGGTTTGTATTTAAAATTAGTCTGATAAAGGGGAAAAATATCTCATGATTTTACAACTGTGTATCTGATTGGAAGATGCTGAAATCTTAGTATCAACTTTCTTTAAAAAGAATTTCCTCTGTATTAAAGAAAAAAATCAGAACTGTTGTCTCTTTCTCCGCTTCCTTTGATTATGTAGTGATTGTCAACATATACCTGAAACAGATGGTGCATGTTAAGTACAAGTTGTCTTTCATTTTCTTGGTAGGTCTCCCAGGTTGCAGAGTATGAAGAGGAGGCACATATAGCGTTTGCAATGTTGGATGCAGTTGATGGCAAAACAGATGATGCTTTGTTAGCATTTGAAGCTATTAAGAATGTGGTTTCATACTGGAATCTTGCCTTGGTAACTTTATAAATTGCATTACTCTAACAACGCTTTATTTTCTTCAGTTGTGTTCTGACTCTCCTAATTAATTATAACTGCATCCTGTTGCTAGATCTTCCAAAGAAAGGCAGAAGAAATTGAGAATGATGCCATGTCGCCAGAAGAACAAGAAGAACACAAAAGCTATCTTCTTAGAAGCAGGAATTATCTAATAAAGATCATCGATGAAAGCTTTTTAGATACCTCAGTAACAGAGAAGGTAAGTAGTTTCTGCTTAAAAGTTATTTTGAGAGATGCACTGTCTTATGCTACTGTTTCAAAGTTAACCTGCTTCCAGACACGTAAGCAGGCTGATAAACTGGGGGAAATAGACTTTCGTCTCTAACATACTAGATCAGGTGGTATTCTGACTTTGCTCTGTGGATGACAGCAGTCATATAAGCAAATAGCTTTTGCCACTGTCTTTTTACACAGCTTGGTAATTTTGAAAAAGAATTAATAAAACATCTGTGTGAGTTATTTTTACATTAACCTTAACAGATTTAATTTTTTACTGAAAAAACACTATTTACATAATGAAAGCATTGTGAATTGCTCAATGAGAGTTCAGAATGTAGCCTCTTCTGCACTAAGGAAGAATTATAACTGTGACTTCTGGTTCAAATAATTTTCTAGCTGCCAGTGTCTATAGAAACTGTTAAGGAAATGCTGGATACAGTGATCCAGGAACTTGGAGAGAATGGTGAAGAAGGAAGTCTGGCCTTCAGAAGTGATCTGTCACGAGCTGTAGATTCAGAGATCAAACATTCCACTCCATCACCAACCAAGTTCTCTCTATCACCAACTAAAAGCTATAAGGTATATCAGCCAACTAATATTTGAAGGAAGTGTTGTTATGTTAGATTAAAAGGCCAAAAGGTTCAACTAACTAGAAGTTCAACAACAACTTCAGCTTTTTTTTTTTTCTTTTTCCAGTTTTCCCCTAAAACACCCCCTCGGTGGGCAGAAGATCAAAAATCTATACTTCAAATGATCTGTCAGCAAGTAGAAGCTTTAAAGGTGAATAATTCAGTTTCTCACAATAGTCATTGAAAAACAGTTGGTCTTTTTGTTACAATTGGAATTTTATGATACTAGTATTGGCTACCTTTCAGTTGCTAGACTGCCTCTTAAATCAGTGGAATTATCTTCTCTAAGCAATCTGTAAATTGCGTTGCCTAAAAACTGATTCGAGTTCTCATCCCTTTGGGTCTGGATTTTGACTTCAGCTTTAGAGCGTGAAGCTCTAAAATTATTGAATATAATTATTGAATAAAATATTGCATTATTCCAGCAGCTACCTTTTGATTTGCGGAGCTTGAATGTCTTTTTTAGTAGACTGCTCCTTATGGTTTCTTGTACAAATACATATGAAATACACAATTATCCTATTTTAATTGGAGTGCTTGTCTTGACAGAATGAGATGCAAGAAATGAAACTTAACAATTCCAATTCAAATGTACCATCTCATCGGTGGCCTTCCGAAAGCTTTGGAACAGATACAATGTCAGATGGTTATCAGAGAGCACAAAATCTTCATGAAGCCCCATTAACAGGTAAGTTGTTGCTGAATTTTTATTTAAAACTAACTTTCAGGTTTGTTAATCAGTTCAGATATTGCAGAAATGTTTTAATAATTTTCAGTTAAAAACTTAACTGTAATTGATTAGGAGAAGTCCATTCAAAAAACAAAAGCTGCATATAAACTGTTTTCTTGCTCCTCCTTTTAGTTGCTACCACTGGCCCATCTGTTTATTATAGCCAGTCACCTGCCTATAACTCTCAATATCTTCTCAGAACAGCTGCAACCAATGTAACACCAACAAAGGTGAGGACAAGTTTCTCTATTTAAACTACTTTCAGTGACCTAGTAAAATCTACTGCTTTCAACTCTGTGTAGTTGAAATTATATCTGTAGATATAATTACAATTCCTTAAATATTTATTAAATTTGGAGACTGCTAGGGATAAATGATTTGATTTTTTTTTTTCTTTCAGCCTAAACTTTGAGATATAAGGTTTGGGAGGAACAACCAACAAAATGTCTGTAATGTGTTAATAGATGTCCCCTGTATGGTATATGTGGTAGAACTTAATACTTTTTCTCAAAGTAGTGTTGAAGAAGAGAATGAGGTTTTTGAGGTTGTTTTATAAAAAAATCCATGTATCTTTTGCGTTCCCCCCTGCTTCAGTGCTTGTTCATGTGCCCTTCAAGGTTTAAACTAAAAATTAAAGTACATGCTGCTTTTAAGAGAACATATTTATATTATAGGGGAAGTAGCACAGTATGACCTTGCCCCCTCTGTATGTTATCATAACAACAAAAGTAATCATGGATTTTTTTTGTTCTGTTTTGTTTTTAAGGCTCCTGTCTATAGCATGAACAGACTCACACCTCAGCAACACATATATGCTTATCAACAACCAATGCATACACCACCTCTGCAAAACACTTCTGCTTGTATGTTTTCTCAAGAAATATATGGCACACCCCTGCGTTTTGATTCTCCTGCTACCGGACTCATTTCTCCTCGTGCGGGTGATGATTACTACAACTACAGTGTTCCACAGGCAAGCACAAATCCACCACTGCCTGAACCAGGCTATTTTACAAAGCCCTCAACTGCACCTCCAACTTTAAAGCCTGCAGAATCAAAAGTAATAGAATTTGGGAAATCTAAATTTGGACAGCCAGTAACAGCAGAAGGAGCAAAACCCTCTCTGCCAGCACAGTCAAATCAGTCAGCAACTTTTAAATTCAACACCAACTTCAAGTCTAACGATGGAGACTTCACCTTTTCTTCTCCTCAAGTTGCAACACAGCCTGCTAATGCACCTTTTAACAGCAGTGAAAGCCTCTTGGGTCTTCTGACATCTGATAAACCTTTACAAGATGATAGGTACGTGGAACAAAAGACAGTTCATGATCATGCAAGTAGTCAAAGAAATGTCTTCAATTTCGGCAATAAACATATTCCAGGCATCTGTTTCACAGAAAGCATGGGACAAAATGCACACAAAAACTTGGTTTTTGAAAAGAGTGATATGTTTAGTTTCCAGGAACCAGGCAAGCCAGCATTTGGTACTCCAAATTCAGATTTGGCCAATAGAAGTCATGAAACAGAGGGAGGAAGCACTCATGGTGGTGATGAGGATGATGATGGTCCTCATTTTGATCCTGTGGTACCACTCCCTGACAAGATTGAGGTAAAGACAGGTGAAGAAGATGAAGAAGAATTCTTCTGTAATAGAGCCAAGCTTTTCCGTTTTGATGCAGAATCTAAAGAATGGAAAGAAAGGGGTATAGGGAATGTGAAAATACTGAGGCATAAAGTATCTGGCAAATTTCGTCTCTTGATGAGACGGGACCAAGTATTGAAAATCTGTGCAAATCACTACATAAATACCGATATGAAATTAACCCCAAATGCTGGGTCAGATAAGTCATTTGTATGGCATGCTTTAGATTATGCAGATGAGATGCCAAAGCCTGAGCAGCTTGCAATTCGATTTAAAACACCAGAGGAAGCGATGGTTTTCAAAAATAAATTTGAAGAGACACAGAATATTTTAAGGACCTCAGGATCAAATGCTGACATTTCTGTGACTCAGAGTAGTGGGACTGCAAGAGAAACAACAAATCAGGACATCAAGGAGTCTAACAGACTAGTTTCTGGGACCTTGAATTTTGGATTTCAGTTGCCAAAAGATGGGATGAGTAGTGAACCTGACAGCAAAGGCAGCTTTACAGCTGCATCGACAGTGTCTGCTCCTGCCACTTTTTCCTTTGTAAAGGATGCCCCACCAACCTATTCTTCTGGTGGTTTTGAACAGTCTGTGCTGAAGAAGGATCAATGGGAGTGTAAAACATGCTTAGTTTTGAATGAAGCAACTGTGAAGAATTGTGTATCATGCCAAACTCCAAATCCAGATATCAAGGAAATACATGGCACACCATTAGCTGAACCTGCTGCAAGCTTCAAAGCCAGTGGTGACACTGTGCAGGACAAATTTGCATCTGCTTTTGCTAAAAAGGAAGGCCAGTGGGACTGCAAAATCTGTTTAGTAAGGAATGAGCCCACTGCCTCTAAATGTGTTGCCTGCCAGAGTCCAAGCAAAAATAACACAGAAGTATCGTTTCAACAAAAGTCCTTTAAACTTGATCAAGGAGATATTACAAAGGCTATTCAAAATGACTTGGGAGCTGTGTTTTCTAAAAAGGAAGGTCAGTGGGACTGCAGCGCATGTCTAGTCCAAAATGAAGCCAATGATGTAAACTGTCGTGCTTGTCAGAATCCTAACTCTCAAAGTCAACCAAACGTGCCTACACCAGCTTTTCAGGCATCCCCTGCTCCCAAGTTTGGTTCCACTGCTGATGCAAGTAAGCCACAGAAAAATGGATTTGAAGGACTTTTTACTAAAAAGGAAGGGCAATGGGATTGTAATACTTGTTTGGTAAGAAATGAAGGCTCTTCTGCAGCTTGTGTAGCTTGCCAAGCACCAAATCCATCTGGTAAGCCTGCTGGTGATGCTTCATCAACTTCTACTTTTGGCTTTAAAAGCAAATTATCTGAACCTGCCGGAGGACAGTTGGGAACAGGTTTTAAGTGTGATTTCTTAGAAAAAGGCTTTAAGTTAGGTCATTCAGAGCAAGGCAAGACACCATCATGTACACTTCAGATTCCTTCTGATACTGAAGCTAAGACTGTAAAGGAAGGATTTAGCTTTTCAATGCCAGTGCCTGCAGGTGGATTTAAATTTGGCATACAAGAGTCCAGTAAAAATACCACTAAGAAAGATGATCCATCCAAAGAGTGTACAGCTGGCTTCTTAAAAAGCACTGATGAAAAAGACAAAAAGGAGCTGCCTGTGGATAGTGGAACTAGCATCCAACCTGAAGAAACAGCAAACAAGGAGAGAGGTGACTTTGTTTTTGGGCAAAACAGCAGCACTTTCACTTTTGCTGAGCTTGCAAAAAGTACTCCTGGGGAAGGGTTTCAATTTGGCAAAAGAGACCCTAATTTCAAAGGCTTTTCAGGTGCGGGCGAAAAGCTGTTTTCTTCACAGACTTCTAAAATGGATCACAAAGCAAGCACCTCTGACCTTGGTGAGAAGGATGATGATGTGTATAAGACAGAGGACAGTGATGATATCCATTTTGAACCTATAGTTCAGATGCCTGAAAAAGTAGAGCCATTTACAGGAGAGGAAGATGAGAAGATGCTATACTCACAAAGAGTAAAGCTATTCAGGTTTGATTCAGAAACAAGCCAGTGGAAAGAAAGAGGGGTGGGCAACTTGAAGATTCTTAAAAATGAAGTTAATGGCAAAGTAAGAATATTAATGCGACGTGAGCAGGTACTGAAAGTGTGTGCAAATCACTGGATAACAACTACAATGAACTTGAAACCGCTGTCTGGCTCAGACAAAGCATGGATGTGGATGGCCAGTGACTTTTCTGATGGTGATGCAAAGCTGGAGCAGCTGGCAGCAAAATTCAAGACACCAGAGCAGGCTGAGGAGTTCAAAGAGAAGTTTGAAGAATGCCAGAGGCTGCTACTAGATATACCTCTGCAGACACCACATAAACTTGTTGATACAGGTAGGACAGCTCAACTTATACAGAAAGCAGAAGAAATGAAGAGTGGGTTGAAAGATCTGAAAACATTTCTGACAGATGATAAAACTAAGCTGACAGAAGAAGAAAATGCAAACTCTGTTTCTGCCAGCAGTACTGATCTGGTTATAAAGCCACATGCTGAAAGTACCGGGCCTACTCTGGAATGGGATAACTATGATTTGCGTGAAGAAGCATTGGAGGACAGTGTAAGTAGCTCTGTATATGCATCACCTCTTGCAAGCAGCCCTGTAAGGAAAAACCTGTTTAGATTTGGAGAGTCTACTACCGGTTTTAACTTCAGTTTTAAATCTGCCTTGAGTCCCTCCAAATCTCCTGCCAAGCAGAACCAGAGCAGAGCATCTGTAGGCACAGATGAAGATTCTGATGTTACTCAAGAAGAGGAAAGAGATGGGCAGTACTTTGAACCTGTGGTACCTCTGCCTGACCTTGTGGAAGTGACCAGTGGTGAGGAAAATGAGCAAGTTGTCTTCAGTCACAGAGCTAAACTCTACAGATATGACAAAGATGCTAATCAGTGGAAAGAGAGAGGTATTGGGGATATCAAGATATTGCAGAATTATGACAACAAACAAGTGCGCATAGTAATGAGAAGGGACCAGGTACTAAAACTCTGTGCCAATCATAGAATAACACCAGATATGAATATGCAACAAATGAAAGGAACTGATAGAGCATGGGTATGGACTGCGTGTGACTTTGCAGATGGGGAAAGGAAGGTAGAACTACTAGCTGTGCGATTCAAACTGCAAGATGTCGCAGACTCATTTAAGCAGATTTTTGATGAAGCAAAGCATGCCCAAGAGAGAGACACGCTGATAACACCTCTCTCTTCCCGTGCCAATACACCTAAAGAATCTCCATGTGGTAAAATTGCTGTAGCTGTACTAGAAGAAACTACTAGAGAAAGAACTGACCTCAGCCACGATGATGATACTTCCGATGTAACTGTAGAGGCCTCAGAGGTGTCAAGCACTTCTGAAACGCCAACAAAAACAGTGGTTTCTCCTCCAAAGTTTGTGTTTGGTTCTGAGTCTGTCAAGAGTATTTTCAGTAATGAAAAGTCAAAGACATTCACATTTGGAAATACTTCAGCTACCGGTTCCCTCTTTGGCTTCAGCTTTAATCCTCCAAAAAAAAGTGAAGACCATATTCCAGTGTTTCAGAACACAGCACAGAAAGAACTGGAGGTAGCTGAACCACTGAAAAGCTATAGTAGTCATCAAAAGCCGCTAGACAGCAAGGTAGACAACTTGGCTACTTCAACACAGGATGGACCCTCTAACTTCTCATTTAGAATTCTGGAAAAAGGTGAGTGTTAACTAGTAAGTGATTCAACTATGCAACTTATTAAGCAGTTTTGTTTTACTGCAACTCTTTTGCATTTTTGCTGTCTCAGTAATATATAGGTACTCTCAGTATTGTAATGCAAATACTCATTACCTTTGCAATTTCTTGAGAGAGTCAACTCAAGTGAGCTTTAAGTTGTAATTATTGCATATAAGCAAGCAAACCCCCGTAACAGTGTGCTGCAGGATGCAGTGTGATTTATTAGTAAGAAATAGAAGATTTCAGGTAGAAACTGTAAGTGAAGTGCACTATATGAATTTCAGCCTTAAGTGCTTAAAGAAGCAGCTGTGGAGTCATTTTCTTAGGTTTAAATAAGTAGTCAGATTGACATTATTTGTGAGTGGAGCTTGCTTTAAATAGTATAATATGTGAACAGCATATCTGCGCTTCACCTAAAATTTGAGTAATCCCCCTCACTGAATGGGTGGGTATTTTGATATTATGCTTGATACATTCTTTTCGAGTCTCAAGTCGTTGGCCTCTGCAACTTCAGAGGTGTTACTTAACTCACACCAGATGTTGGTCTCTTTTCTTGGCCTGAAGAGATCAAAAGAGATCATGTGATTACATCTTCAGTTGCATAGTCTCTGACTGTGTCCAGAAGATGTGCTTGCAGAAGTTGTGGCTATTACATGACCACTGTAATGTGCTGTAATACATGAAGAATGTGATTTACTAGCGCTTCAGTGGTAGAGTGCTTCTTACTGAAATCTTCATGATGTCTTTCCTATCAGTGCAAGACTGTTTAATGAGGTGATCGTTTTTAATTTAGATATTAGACTCAGAATTACCAAGTCAAATTATTTGTGTATTAACTATAGCATAATAGAGATGTCAGAAAATGATAGCTGCAGTTTGTTCAAATGAGTTAGATAAGCTTACGTAGAACTAACATTAAATTTTCTGCTGTGATCTGTAACTATGGAATGCTTCCAGAACATAGGTAAGTGTATTCTACCCCTTTCAAATTCCAAGTAAACACTTATATCCACACAATTTATTTTCTAGGATTTAATTTTAGTCTTTTTAAATCTAATCCAATGGCCTTTTGGACAACCACACCTTCTTTGCAACCTGATGGTAAAGGTATTTACAGACTGCATTGAATGTGTGATAAAATGACTCTTTAGCAGGCATGGACAGTAACCCAACTGTGGTAAAGCAGTTGGCTCAGTAATCCTTACAATTAACATGCATGCTGGGAAAGAGTACTTGAAATTGTGTGTCTGACTCATGCATTTGTCTATTAAGAGAATGTCTCTAGCCTTTAATATGTGAGTTAGCACAATTGATGGCTTTGTTTAAGCTTCCAGCTTGTTTGCCTTATTCTCTGTGGGTAGTATTTAAAGATCTTGTCCTTGCACTTGTTCTTCACAGTTTTACTGAATATGCACACTGGATCTCTAAAATTCCCCTTTTCTAAGGAGACTAAATTCTCCTGTACCTTAAAGAGTGTATCTCTGAACATTTGAGGTCTTCCACTTCCTTGAAGTATGCTTGAAGATCTCATAACATAACATAGGTTATCCAGGAAACACCTTGATGCATTTGACTTCTTTTGGAAATGTTTAATTCTGTCTCCTGATTATCAGTTTGCTAACCTTTGCTCCTTTTAAAAACAAAGAGCATGCAAAGATGAGAGAGCCAACTCTTTAGCTGCTGCTTTACTATGACACTATATAGCATGAGCTCCATCTTAGTTAGAAAGCTTTTGCTGAGTAACCAGCTTGTTTGCATTTGGAACCTGTAAATAAAACTATTACTGCTTATAGTTTGATTATGTGATATTATGGGACACACAGTGCTTCTTGTAAGTGTACTTGCTGTAAGCATACTCAATTTATGTAGTAAACCTAAACAGCAATTTCATTTTCAAAACAAGTTTCTATTATAGGCATGTACCTCTATGCAAAACGACTTAGGTTTTTTTTAGGTCAAGTCATTAGCTTCTTAGAGGTGTTTTGCAAGTCTGATTCTAAGTCATGTCAATCTCATATAACTGTATCAATTGCATGCGTCAAGACGCAGTGAGTTTTAATGCTTTTCTCTTTCTATCCAGAAAGTATTCACTGGTATGGATGAGGGGAAAAAAAATCACTATTGAGACTAGCTAGTTATTTAGCCCTGCCTGGTCTTAATGCCAAAGCTGAAACAGAAAAAAAATTATACACTAGTGAAAAGAATAGTTGTGCATGGTATTAACTTAATTATATTCCTTCCATATACTTTTTTTCCTCTGAGTGGAAAGTTCTATTATCATAAAACCAACAGTCTTTAAGAATAGATTGTACATATGCATGGCTCTTTGTTTTCTTGGCTACCTCTGGAGATATAACTAAGCTGCTTGCAGCGCTTTTGAATAAGAAATAGGTGAGGAAGGTGGGTAGACACTGACTTAAATGAACGAGCGTTCAGGCTTTAACCCGGGCTTCTTGTTTAGTCTTAATATTGTGTAGGCAAATACACATTGTAATCTTTTTGTTGCTGAAGTCTTTTCAGACTTTGCATGTGCGTGTTTGGAACAATAGGATATTAGTTTAGTATTTAGATCAGCTTGGAGAACTTTTTCTATCTATAGATTAGTCTGAACTGACTTTTTAATGTATTTCTTTTATTCAGCTACTCGTGTAAAGTCTACTTTAACAGATTGCATGAGGATGTTTTATGAGTGCTGTCTGTCGAATATGCTGAATTATATCCTGTGGTGTTGCGAGAGTCTTCTAGCTAACCTTAAACAGTTCAGATCAAAGGAAGCTCATACTGCAACCATCTACCTTACTTATTGTGAAAGAATTTTTTTTTTGTTGAGGCTATACATGTTTAATACTCAAGAAGGTTAATTTTGACAAAACCTGAATGTCTGTAAGACTAAATACTCCATGCTTAAACCTCTGTGGTGAACCTGATGCACGTTTATTCAGCCTAAGTGAGACTTCCTTAACTAATCTGAATGAATAAAGCATACGCTAGCATATGGGATACCTTATCTAAATCTCTGAAGTATAATCTTTTATAAAATAGTACTAGACACATCACTAGTTCTTAAATCAGCCACAGTGGATAAGGTTTTTGCCTGAGGCCCTGACAAAATACATGGAAACATCTGTAGCCTGATGTGATGATGTGAATTTGGAAATGTGCTGTTCAAGAATTTTATCCATGCTCAGAAGAGCTATTGATATCTCAAAGTGTGCAAAAAGGCTGTAGAAGACTGTGCTAGTGATGAGTTTGAGCTACTCCAATTTCTCTAGTATCTAAAAGCCTGAAAAGATTAATTTCTAATCAAAGGGAGAATCAATCAACTGGCACAAAGGTGGGGTAGGGAACACTTTAAAAACTCTGTTAAAATTGAGAACTAGTGCTTGACTTACAACATGGCTTTGATCTTACTCTACCGAAAGGTATTGGTGGAAAATTACTCTTTAAAAGTATTTATTTTAGTATGCCAGTTATCAGAGAACCAAGGGGCATGTCTGTAAACATTAAACTTATTTTCTGTTCTTGCTTCCTTTTGCAATAGTGAACATCAAGCTTAAAGTAATTATAATTCAACAGTACATGTTACTGTAAACAACATCAGGTTTTCTAGGTCTGATGACTTAGGCCTGAATTTTGCCTGTTCATCTCTGTAGATGACACCTGAATGCCTCTTCTCGTAGTCCTATTTTATTTGGATGTAAAGACTTATGTAATCCTCTTAGCAATATAAGGATGCGGCCTTGTTTCCAGACACAGGATGTAGTTTGATATGCAGATTAGAGTTTAAGTTCTACTATGCTCTGTTGTAGTGTTCTGTGACTTTGATTTTTTTCTTGTGGATGACTATAAATTATGTAAGCTCTGAAGGCGTTTTTATAACTGCTTTAGAGTAAATTCATCTGTGTAATAATGGCAGTGTAGGGTTAATGTTATTGCTTGTTCTGAAATTATTTGGTTTTATTAATGGTTGTTCAATTTTCGTAAAAGCTGAGAAGAAGAAAGTGTCAGAAGATGATCTTCCATCTGATGAGGTTATACTTGTTTATGAGTTAACACCTACTGCTGAGCAGAGAGCTCTGGCTGACTTCCTTAAGCTACCTTCAACTTTTTTTTGTTATAAGAATAAGCCTGGATACGTGAGTGAGGAGGAGGATGGTAAGGAGTGACATAATTGATCTTTGTGTTGCCGTGTGGGGGGCTATAATGCTGTTATAACAAACAGACACTCTATTTCTTGGACTGATGGGGAATAATTTTACCTTTTTAAGGTAATATTAATTATTAATAATATTTAATAATAATTATTAATTTTATCTATCTTAAGCCAAAGATGTACGCTCAGGTCTTCAACATAGTCTATCTATTACAATAGAGGCTAGGGAATGATTACAGTGTATTTGTTCATATGGTGGCTGCTTTGGGGTGTTGACACTCATATTGCCAGTGTAGCTGGTTAGGCAAAGCTAATAAATCAGATGTTTGAGATCGTTCTTATTTGGACAAGACACCTCTGCAAGTCTTTTTTAGAGTCAAATATGAGGCATTTTTCCAGTACTTTTCTTTCTGATTTTAGTATGTAAAATTATTAAAAAGAACATGCCCATCTTCCCTAAATGCTACATTAATCTTTTTAAAGCAACTCTCTGAATTTCTAACATTAAAACTGGAAATAGTTTTGCAGAAATCTTGTTAACAGTAATTTAGTTACATAGAATATCTTCAGCAGCAAATGTTAAATGGAAGTATTTCCAAAGCATTGTATCCAACAGGAAATGGGAGAGGACTATCCCCCCTCCACAAATACTCAACAAGTTTACCAGTTTTTTATATAGGAATATGTTATGTCTCCCTTTCCCGTTTTGTCTCGTGGTTCTCTTGATAAAATGACTTAATGCTCATAGAATGTTTTCTGTGCCACACAATCAAAAATCTAGGCTGAGAAAAATGTTCAGTGGTACGTTAAAGCAGATTTTTGCAGAATAGGAAATGAAAACATATGTGTTGAACTGTAGAACTTGTAAAACATGAACAAGAATCATGGGTGCTTGTTAGGCTTGTGAGATTGATGGGCTTAAAAGATTAGGTAGTACTTAGAGGGTGCCTGTCAACTTACTTGTTTCTTATATTTAAGATGAAGACTATGAAACTGCTGTTAAGAAACTTAATGGAAGACTGTATCCCAGTGATCCAGAAGAGAAAGGGAAATTGCAAGATCCTGCAGAAGGTATGTCTGAAAACACAGTAGTCAGAATTTCTTATACTGAAACTTAAGCTATAAGTCTTGGGCTCTGAGGTTAACTTGATGTTTCTCTGGATAGTTTTTTGGAAGCACTAATACTGGAAGCAGAAAAGTTTCTACTAAAAGTATAACACAACTTTGAGCTCAGTGCGTTGCACCATTACTCTAGCAATAACTGGTACCTGGATGAGAAAGCTCTGTTTTGAAGGGCCTCTAAACAAGAACATCAAACTGTCTGGCTACCTTGAGACTTCTGGATGGCTTCTTAATGTGTAAAGCTGAGCTTTGCAAGATACTTTCAAACATGTAAAATGGGGCCTCTAAAGTTGTTGATGTCTACAGCTGTGAATATCTGCTACTTTCTCTGGTGGTCAGTAGGCTTATGTTAAGCATAAGAGTTACTACTATTAAAAGTATATGTAATGAGAACTGTGTCCAGTGTTTTTATAGTAACAGTGCAACTACAGAAGATTGGATTTGCTTCTCTCATGCTTGGGTTTACTTCTGCTATTCCTCAAACTTCAGTGTTGCATAACTGAAAGTCTGGATAGATATTCTTATAAATGGAGTTTCTTCTTGAGAATACGTACTTTTACATGCTAGAAAGAGATTGCTCATATTTCTGCTTCCCTCAGTATATGAACCTTGATGGAAGCTAGTAGTAGTACTTGCAGATTGAGCCCTTCATCACTGCATGAAATATCCTGATGGCAATAGAAAACAAGTGTTACTAAGATTTTCAAATTCTAGTCACCCTGAATGAAGTTAAATAAGATAGTTTTCACTTCTGCTGTTTGAAAAGTTGTTGAAAACTTACTTTTAGATGTTCTAGGTATCATTAGGTTATGTATAATGTAGATGCCAGAAATCATTTAAGTATTTAACTGCTTTACCAGCTATTTCCCACTAATTCTTATTCTTTGCAGTAGGCATCAAAGGAGAAAGTGAATTGGAGAATGAAAGAGAATGTGTTATTGTTTGGGAAAAGAAACCAACTCCTGAGGAAAAGGCTAAAGCAGAAGCTCTGCAGCTTCCTTCAACCTTTTTCTGTGGTGTTAGCAGTGATACTGAGGATGACAGTCCAGAAGACTTTCAGACAGAAGTTAAAATTCAAGAAATGAAAGTATGAACTAAATCTTTATTAAAATTTTTGGTGTTAAATTTGTACATTTACTTGTCATACCTCTGCAACTTGGCATACTTTTCACCTTGTGGGGACTGAAACATCCAGTAGGGAAGCACTGTGTGACTGATGGCTGTGCAGCGAGTCTTTGGCAAAGCTGGAACTGAAGCTCAGATTTTAAGTTTTTCAGGGAGAGAAAGGAGGTACAGCTTGCTTCATGAAGTATAAATTGCTTTGGCTTGTAAAATCCCTCCCAACATGTTTATGTGAGAGTTAATTGGTTTCAGAAAGAGCAATAGTATTTTTAAGTGCGCTACTCCAAGGGCCCTGTCAAGTTACTGTTCAGTGTGTGCCAAGTGTAATGAAAGCAACTTCAGTAACTAAGCTTTTAACAACAATTGTCCTTGGTTTTCTCCAGCTAACTGAAGAGGCTGTTTTAATTGTATATGATACAGGCCCATAATCTGGTGGTTTCCAGATTGAATCCACCTGAATTTCAACAGATCTTTAGTTGCCACCTGTATTGTCACTAGACAGTATAGTTGCATGGACACAGCTTTTTTTTCCTCAAAGGTTTCCCCAGAATACTGGATGAAAGAGGTAGCTAGCAATTCTGAAAAATCAGGAACGCTACTGGAAAATGGTAGTCTTTTGAGAACTTAATCACCATCATGGTTTTTCAGACTCCTGTCTTATTTCAGTATTCCTGTTGTAGTTGGATGAATAAATTGGCAGCAGTAGAGAATAACTTGGTATGTTCTCTTGTTTTTTTGTTGTTGTTGTTCATTTGTTTTTAAAGTCTATTCTTAGTTTCCTGAGGGAGGTGGTTTGAATACCAAGCTCTTCTAGCTTATTTGCTGATAACTTTACTTTTTATTCATTTTAGGAGAATGAGGTTACAAGCTCAACTGACTTAGGCTGTGCCTATAAGGAGGAAGTACCTACTCCATCAACCAGTGAGGCAACAGTACTTGTCCAGTCAGTTACTAAACATGAAGAACCAGATTCTACCACAGAAACTGTGCAAGTATCACAGACTCTATCAGGCACTGATGACAAACCTGTAGATTTGTCAACTAAAAAAGAAAGTGATTCAGACTGTGCAAACTCAACACAAGGTAAAGTCAAGAGGTTGTTCTAGGTTTCTTTTGTGTGTTTTTTTTTTGGGGGGGGGGCGTGAGGGGTAGGAACTAAAATATGCTTTTTTGTAAATTAATTTATCTAGGATAGCTATTTCACTGAACAGAAGTAGTACCAATACTGAATTAGAAGCATGAGTACCTATCTAATGCAAAAAGTAAAACCATGAATGGGAACGAAAATGCATATATACATCAAATTCTAATGTATTCTCAAATAACACTACCACAGAGGAATGCTACTCCCATCGTACGATTCATACACTATGTACTTTCATTTATTTAAGGTTAAATACCACAGGAATACTTACTGGAGCTCTATAGATCTGTACAGAATAGCTGCTGAGACTAACTCATAGATTCTCTTGAGCCTTTTTTGTAAAACCATGATAAATTACTTACTTGCATACCACTGTCGTCATAATCTTAAATTGACATTTGTTGGAAGGAAAATTATTTCTCCAATTTATTCTTGTGACTATGTGACATGAGAAACATTTTCATTAAGAAAAGAAGAAAAACCTTTGACTTTCTTTTCTTTGGTAGAAAACAGAATCATCTCCTTTGGTTTCGGCAATACCTCAGGATTGTCATTTGCAGATCTGGCTTCCAAAAGCTCTGGAGACTTTGCTTTTGGCTCAAAAGGTGAGTTAAACTGTTTCAAGAAAGATGCTCAGCTTGACTTCTGCTTCATGCTGTATACCTTTGTATACTGAATTTCTGCTGATAGTTAAGTTTTTTGTAAGTTTGTGTAGGGTGCTTTTTTTTTTCTGGACAGAAAGTTTAAAATGTAAATCTCTTGATCATAGATAAAAACTTCAAATGGGCAAATACAGGAGCAGCTGTATTTGGAGTACAGGCAGCCAACAAAGCAGATGAAGATGAAGGTGGTAGTGATGATGAGGTTGTACATAGTGATGATATCCACTTTGAGCCAATTGTGTCCTTACCAGAGGTAAGAGGATTTCCAGAGTATAAAAGGACATTAAGATAAGCATATTTGCAAATAAAGCAAGTTTAAAAAAAAAAAAAAAAAAAGTATTTGCTTAGCTAACTCTGCTTTCTCTTCTTCACACTTGTTCTGTTTCTTGTTCTGCCTATATAGAAACACTTGCTATTTTAAATCCTTAGTACAGCTTAACACTGGGTGAGTGTCTGGCACACTATCAGTTAGTGATACAAACTTTCAAGGTTTTATACTTTGATTCTGTGTTAATGACCAACAGATATCTGTTGTAAAAGTTAAACTGATTCATCCTAGCACATTTGGAAAAAGGGGAGGAAAACTGAGTCATCATTAATATTAGTACAACTCGCCTATGGGTTTGTATCACTGATTTGTCATGGATTTAGTTCTGTGACAGCCATCCCAATTCCAAGTTTTTACTTTAAGCGAGATGAGACAGTTCCAGAATCACTAAGCAATAAAGATGTAGTAGTGCAATTAACCTCACCTGAAGGATGAGAACTTCGTTAGTTGATTTAAAAAAAAGATAATCTTCGAGAAGTAGGAGAACCTTAAAATGCAAAGGTAGGATTGTATAACTGTCACTGGTTTTTAACATGGTAGCTCATGTTTTGGTATTAAGCCTTAGGGTGCCTAACAGCATTAAAAATGTTAGTGAGGTGGTTGTATGAATGTAGTCTGGCTTCCTATAAAGAATGTGATTATAGGTTAATGTAATTATTAAACAAGACCAATAGAGCAAAAAGACAAAACTGTGTAATGCGCTTTAATTTGAACAGCTAATCTGAGATAGTTTGTAACATGCTTTGAACCCATGCTTTTCTTCAAAAGTTCATATGCTTTTGTTTATCTGTCATATTATGACTCCTCCCACCTCCATGCATTTCCTGCTGTTTCTCTTCCTTCCTTCCTTCCTTCTCATCTCTCCTTCCAAAAATACCTGCTTGTTGCTTACTTCTCCAGTTCTCTCAAGTCTTTCATATCTGTGGAAGACAGGTTAACTAAAGGATGTTGGAGACCAGTATTATGCATACACAGAGTTAGGAGGAGATGCAGCTCTCGAGCCTTGGTTTGTTTTACTCAGTTGGTGTTTATCCTGTTCAAATGCCAATATCAGGTTCTTTAACAAGTGCTCAGATGGTAACACCTGGAAAGCCAAGTACTGTATGTTCACTTGTTAGTGTGCACATCATTCAGCATACTGGAACTTCCCTTGGAAATCTGCCAAAACACTTAATTTTTTTTTTAAATCCCCCCCAAAAACAAACCAAAAACCATGTGCAGCATGGAGAAGAAATATTTCAGTACTAGAATTAGTGTCAAACACTGGAATTTGTTGGACTCTTAAGTTTTCCAAGTGGTGTCTCTCATCTAGCCTTTTCATTCGTGTGATGAATATGACTATAGAGCTGAATGTACAAAACCACTGGAGGAAGGAAAACATTGGGTAACTTTCCAATGTAATATGTTAGAATCATAATAAACGTGTGATGCTGGTGACAGCAACTCTCTGGAAAATCCCAAGTACTCTTCTGCTGTTTTCTAGGTGGAGGTAAAATCCGGAGAAGAAGATGAAGAAATTCTCTTCAAAGAGAGGGCAAAACTTTACAGATGGGACAGAGAAGTTGCTCAGTGGAAGGAACGTGGTGTTGGAGAGATAAAGATCCTCTTCCATACACAGAAGAAATATTACAGAGTCCTAATGAGAAGGGACCAAGTTCTTAAAGTCTGCGCAAACCATGTTATCACCAAAGCAATGAATTTAGTGTCCTCAGATACATCAAGCAATGCTTTAATTTGGACAGCCACAGATTATGCTGGTGAGTTGTTTGGATGGCTTTTTTATAGCTCTTTGTAGTACTTCTGTAGTCTATGTGGTTTTGTTTTGCCCTAGAGATTATATAAGATGAAAGCTATTCCTATTTGACCATACTGAATAGAGCAAAAGTAACCTGTTTGGGGATTTATTTTCAGATGGTGAAGTAAAAGTAGAACAACTTGCAGTCAGATTTAAAAGCCAAGAACTGGCTAATTCTTTCAAGAGAAGATTTGAAGAATGCCAGCTAAATTTATCAGAACTACAGAAAGGACACCTGTCTCTGGCAGCAGGATTGTCAAAGGACACCAACCCTGTTGTGTATTTTGAGGTTTCTGCTGATGATGAACCCTTAGGACATATAACCATGGAGCTGTTTTCAGATATTGTCCCTCGAACTGCTGAAAACTTTAGAGCCCTGTGCACAGGGGAGAAGGGATTTGGATTCAAGAACTCCAGGTTTCACAGAATAGTTACTGACTTTGTCTGTCAGGTAAGCAAAAAGTGAACAGTTTTCTTTGAGAGAATGAAAATCATCTTGACTGACAATGGCACTTCAAAAATCATTTTTCACCTGCCCCTTCCCCACACATACACTACTTGTCACCAGCATATATCCAGTCTTTTGATTAGTTACAACCTCAGTCTGAAACCTGTCCTTTACTGCTGATGTTTTCTTTAAACTTGTGTGTTTCTGATAAGGAAGAAAGCTTTGCTTGCCCATTTAGGGTCTAAACTGGTTTTGGGGTGTTCCAAATCCTATAAGGAGTAGACTTTAAAACAGGTGAACTCCTGCACCTTGTGCCCCCTGACCATAAGTGACCTTTTAAGGTCACATGAAATTAATATTAGCTTGCTCAGCCTTTTCCTAGGTACAGACAGACACTTAGAATTGAGGCTTTCCTTTACTATGCAATATCCTGTATTGTCACCTTTGTATGTAGTCAAATAAGGAGGAGCCAGAAGCATGCTGCCTTGCAAAAAGGCAAGATATTGCTCATTAGCAGCAGCTGCTGTCCTGAACAGGCTACTTCCAGAGTATCTGCCCAGGAATGTGGTAGAAGCTGCTGCCTGCACAGAAAGAAGAAATTGTTCATCAGTGGTAATTTACCCTTCCTCAGGCGATCAATTTTGTGCCTGCAGGGACTAAACAAGAACAGGTCCTTGAAAAGATACTACAGGTCTCAGCTATCGGGGCTGAGTGAGGCAAGCAGGTAGTAAGAAAGGCAGGCCTAGAGAAATGGCCACCATGTGGGGCAGGAAGATAAAATGCTGTGTTCTGAATGAACAAGAGAAGACAACCTGCTGTATTAGGGTTAAATTTCCCACTCTACTGCTTTAACTCACAAGCCTCTAAACATCAACCAACAGCACGATTATATTCTTCCAGAAGTAAAGACTTTTCTTTGAAAAAACAGAAGTAAAATTCATTCTTAATTTTCACAAGTATTGTATTTACTTGAATATAAGGTATCCCAGCTTCAACAACTTTGCTTATGGTGTTAATGTGGGTTTTTTGTTTTTCTTTTAGGGAGGTGATATTACTAACCATGATGGATCAGGTGGACGATCAATTTATGGAGGAGATTTTGAAGATGAGAATTTTGAAGTGAAACACACTGGTCCTGGATTGTTGTCAATGGCAAATAGGGGGCGGGATAAAAACAACTCTCAATTCTTCATAACACTTAAAAAAGCAGAACACTTGGACTTCAAACATGTTGTATTTGGGTTTGTGAAAGATGGAATGGATGTCGTGAAAAAAATTGAATCTTTCGGTTCTCCCAAAGGGTTAGTAAGCAGAAGAATTGTCATTACAGACTGTGGACAAATATAGAATTATTGCTTTGAGTATACAGATGTTCTAGTGGTATAAATCTGTATTTAGATGTTATAGACTAATTATTTCAACTTCTCAAAATGGACACTTCTGATGTATAAATGTAAAATTACAGCTTACAGTTGTTTTTTGTGTTGTAATTGATTTTTTTTTTGCATGTTAAATAAAAGTTCAGACACTGGCATATTTCAGGTGTACTTGTGTTATCCTGATATATTTGTATTAAATGTTAAATTTTAAACATTAAATCTTAGTCTTGTTAAAGTAACTGTCATGTCTTCACTTTAGTTTGTAGGAAACTTGCCTAATTTGGCTTCCTGCTCATAAGTTTTTATTTTTGAATACGGAAATCCTAGGTACTAACTGCTAGTTAGTAAACTGTAGGCCTTTGAAAACATTCCTTTTTATGCTGGTATGCAAAAAGAAAGTTGAGGCAGTTGGCACATGTTTTGTGCTGTTTGAAGTCTCTGAATAGCATTTCAATATCTGAAATCTAGTGAACATTCAGTCTTTAACACAATTTCGTTGTTGAGATTTGCCAGAGAAATACTGTTTCTTTGTGCATGGAGATAATTTTAAATGACTTGATTAGCTGTAGTTTAGTGAAAACCATGAAGTGAACTTAGTGTTGTATGGAAAAACTGTAGTATGATGCGTTGTTGCAAATGTGACAGAGGGATCTCCTCCTGGTTGTCTGCTCAGTGCACTTAATAGTTCAGTCTCCTGTGGCAGACTCTTCTGACCTCGTTACACAACTGGGTAAGCATAGTGTACATACACCTTGTGCTGTCTTACCCTTCTAAAAATGTTATGTCTCTAAATAGTGAAATTGCATGATTGTTTTGATTTTTAATGTTTTTTTTTGCTTTGCAGCTCAGTGCTGGGATTATCGGGGGTTTTCAAAATAAACGATTTGGCAGTATGATCTTAAATTGGAAATGGGCAATTTCTGTACTCTACCTTAAAGTATTTTGATTTGTTTGTTTTAAGAATACTAAGAGTACTGCTTCCCTCAAGCTCTTGTCACAAACATGTAGGTATTAGTTTGAAACACAGGCAAAAACTCAGCTCCTATCTCCATGTCATATCAGAAGACTTGGTTTATATATACAGTTTTAACGTGGGAGTGAACTAACATGGTATTTGTATTTTACTTGAATAAAATTTGGTCAGGAGTATGCAATTTCTTTTATTATTACTGCTCACTTGCATATTCCATCTTTATATCAGTTAAAACTTAAAGCTGGCTTTATGAATGCAACTTTAGCTCAGTATGTTTTAAAATATACAGTCATCAGTATTATCTCTTGGTAACCATAGTAAGAAAGTAAAAAAAAATCCCTGTTAGTCCCTGTTATGGTCCTGAAGTGTAGGATGTGTACTAATATTAAAAAAAACACTAGCCCTTGTACAAGGATACTGTAAGGTAGATCTGGGCTACCCTATTGAAGTAACTTGCCTGAAGGATAACCAATGACCACCCCCCCCCCCAAAAAAAAAAAACAACAACAAAACAAAAAACACCACCTGAGCCCTGACAATCACTTCACTACCAAAGTTAGTTGTGAAAAGATTTTGCTATTAGCCATTAACTTCCATGGGGTTTTGTTTGGACAAATGTCTTACCTCTCTCCCTTATTAATATCTTCTTTTGAGAAGAAAAAAGAGTAAGGGGTGATGTGAACTTTTTTTTACTCATTGTTATTTTGATATGGTCAGGCTTTGAGTATGGAAGGAGAGCTTATACTGAAGGTAACTTTTTGTGTAAAGCTGGGGTAGGGACCTGCTCCTCAAACAGCATGAGAGCAAGGCTGATCCCTAACCCTGCTGTAGGTGCCGGTAGCACTGCCCAAGGGCTGTGGAAGAAAACAGTCGATTCTGAGACCTCCCGCCCACACCGCCGCCAGTGCGGGCGGAGAGCAGCAGCGCGCGTGCGCGCCGCCCGGCACCGCCCCTCTCTCAACGGCCGCCGGCGGGCGGTGGGGGCGCGCGCAGGCGCGCGGCGCGGGGCAGGCGACGGTTTGGCGGGCGGGAGCCGAGGCGGGGGAGGCGCCATGGCGGGCGCGGAGCTGAGCTGCTCTGTGGAGCGTCTGCGGCGGCGCTACCTGCGGGCGCCGGCGGCGGTGAGGCGGGGTCGAGGGGTGCGCGGTGGCAGCAGGAGGCGGGCGGCGGTGTTGGAGGTAGCGTCCTTGGTGGCGGACTTTCCAGCCCCTCTGGTGATGCTACGTGGGCCGAGGCAGGCGCGGTCGCGCAGCGCCGCGGTTTTCCTGAGGAGTGTTGCTTGCGGCGAGGTCCGCCGGCCCCAGCTCTGAACGCCGGCCTTGGATCTGTGGGCCCTTTCCTTCGCCGAGCACGGTGGGGCGAGGACGGGCGTGTGGAGGTGCCTCCCCTCTCCCTCCTCTTAGTGGTGAAAACGCAAGAGCCAGCAGCCTGCCTCAGGGCTGCCTGCCGGCACCGCGGTGTTATGCGCGCGTTAAGGGTGAGAGCCGAAAATGGGATTTAAACAGACCTTGAGTGCTTAAGGCTGCGTTCATTCTTCTCCTACCCCAAGCCACCTGCTCCCTGGCAGTGTTGCAGTGGAAATGCTGGTTAGTCATTCCTGCTGGAAGTGAAAAATCCCCTGGAAGTTTGCAGTTCTTAGAAGTTGCATGTTAGGCGTGTATAAAAACACAACACAAAAAATGAGTAATTCATTTCTTTAATACCTTCTTTGCTACAGCAACTGCCGATCTTATTTAAAATCTATTAGAAATTTTTGTGTCTTAGATAAAGCCTAGTGGTTAGGGCCCTTGCCAAGGAGCAGGAAACCACAACCAGAGAAGACTCAACACCTTGGTTGCTATAAGAGTGCCAGGGTGATCAGGTAGTAAATCATGACAGGGTACTGTTCCCATGCCTAGGTAAAGCTGTATTTTTCTACACCGCAGAATGCAGGATTCATTCCACCGATCTTGAGGTGCAAGGACTAAAGGACCATGGCTCTTGTTTCCATCACTTGTGCTGACCTAAGTGTTGATTCAGCTGCACAGTGGAGCAGGGAACTGATTCAGCTAAAAATCCATTAGCAAAGACCCCACCTGTTAATGTTCCTGAAGTTGTTTGGTAGAATGAATGCTCACTGCTAGGCAATTATTGTTGCCTATGAAATCTGTCTTTCACTGAGATAAATTGTTTACAGATGCTATCTCACATTTGTATTTCATGGGACAAATGCATTTAGTGTGCCTAAATAATAACAGACAATAAGCATTCAAGCTTGGAAAGTAGCCTGTTGTGAAAATACCCGTGAGCTGCCAGAAATTGGGAGAGGCATAAAGTTGGAATTGGGCTAGATGCATAATTCACCTGGGGTTTTAAATTGGTCTTGGGAAGCGTCAAATAAATGCAAAAAAAGGCTCAGGCCTCCCCTTTTTCTTAAAAGTTTGACCTCATATCTCATCATTTTTATAAGCACTATATAGGACAAAGAACTCTCCCAAAGATGAGGTGAGGATTTGAGTTCTTTAGCAGCTGGATGTGTCTGTTCTTTTTCCCTCCAAAATTATTTGTCTGTTGCCTTTTAGTATAACTCAGGTAGCATTTGTGCTGCTCTTAATGCTATGTTGTTCCTGGGGAATTTTCTCCTTTAAATTACAGAATTGAATTTTAAAAAGTAATCTAAGAAATAATTTTCAAAAGTGATCTCTAAAATACTGTTATTAAGACTCTAAGTTCTAATGCTTGGAAGAAAGGAAATGCTAGATTTGTTTCGTGCTTTTTGTAAATTTATTATGAAGCTCTATTTAAGTACACAGAAATAAAATAGTTGATCATTTAGAGTGTAGCAGAGATGCAGTGGAGCACAATGGAGATCACAAAAGTTGCTTTAATTCTGATTTTTTCCAAAGTACGTTTAATTGATTTTGCGTGCAGCGTAGTACTTCTCTCATTCAGTTTTTTGGTATGTAATTATACGTTAATAGGAAAAAGTAGAGCAGGAAACTGACATACAAAGCCTAGACATAAGGATAGACAGAGCTGTTTTGTGACTACCAAATATCCTACTGTTATGCCCTTCCTTATTGTGACCTGGTTCATAATAATTTCTTAGGGTCTCTCAACTATTTTATCATATAAATAACACTGTCAGTATATCATTGTTAGACCTTGGGGGACATAGTTTGATTAGTTTATTGAGGTTGTTTTCATTTCCTTACTGCTTGTGTTATTATGAGGGCCATTTACGTATATATATTAAAAAAAAACTTCCCTTTGCAGAGTAAATAGTTTGTAATAA
Organism: Dromaius novaehollandiae; assembly: GCF_036370855.1. Taxonomy (NCBI): domain Eukaryota; kingdom Metazoa; phylum Chordata; class Aves; order Casuariiformes; family Dromaiidae; genus Dromaius; species Dromaius novaehollandiae. The sequence continues at coordinate 152,551,662 of NC_088098.1, forward strand.
GAGTTCTCTAACAAGGCATTGTAAGTGCTAAACCAGCAAGTTGTAACATGCATTGTAATATGGTTACAAATTTCAGGGAAAAAATTTTTGTGCTTTCTTTTAGGATTGTCTTTCAGGTGTCTTGCATACCAGAAGTGGAAGCTCCATAGCATACAAAGGTAACACGAAAAAAGAGTGTTTGGATGTCTTTTTCGGGGAAAATCTTTAGTTAAAGTTTATCATTCCTAAATTTATTTTAACTAGTTTTGTATTTTCTCATGACATACTTTAAATAGGTAGAAATTCTTGAACTGGAGTTTGGGAAATCTGGGAGCCAGCCTGGGAATGTTAACATTCGTTCCCAACCTGTTTCTGTTTAAGCCTTGTTTGAAATAATTGATAGCAGTCCACATCATCTTACTGTATATATTTGCCTTTAATGTAAAGATGCATGTTTAATATCTAGAATACCTTTGGGCTTCTTGAGAAATGCATCTTGCTAATATGCGTGGATAGCAAGGTAAAACAATGTGTTGTCAGACTTTGCTGACATAAATTAGCATATGAATGCAGGCTTTAAAACTTAAGAAAGACAAATCTGATCTGAAAACTAATGATGTTTTCAGCTGTATTTGTTTTCATTTTCTGTAGAAATCAGGCTTATGCAAGTAATCATGCTGGTCTGTCTGACCAGCTTTCCCTCCTCGTTTCCCTGGAAAATTTTTTTAACCCCATTTCAGTCAAATATGGAAGGAATAAAGAAATCGCAGTTAGTGTGGTCCCAAAAAGTTGTGTGAAAATTGATGGTTGGATTGATATATAGAAAATCAAGTAATGTTATTTCTGTTGTTAACAGTAAGTTTTTGGTAATAGAATTAAATTTATAAGAAGAACTAGGCAATACAGAATGTTGAATGTAAGAATCAGCTAATTTTTTTTTAAACTGTCAGAACAGTTTTCAACTATAAATAATTCTTCCTGAAGAAGCAGCTCATTTGTTAACTACTTCAGTACTTTTTTGTGTTCTTAAACCTACATGTTTACATGGCAAGCATTTCTAGTAAGCTGTTGTAAGATTTTCAAAGTCAACTTCTCAAATGCAAAATAAAATCATTCCTGTTTTATATATTTCATAGGTCACATGGACAGCTTGCTGGAAAATACAACTATTTCACTTTCCAGTTGTTCTTTGCAGTCAGAATTTACCCAAAGTGGAAGAAGGAACAGCATCAGATCTTTTAATGATTTTCTACAAGATTTTAAAAACTTGGATTGGTAAGAACTGCTTCCTCTTCACCAGTCCTATATTATTTATTGTCTTTCCAAATCTAAATAAACCATGAGTAAACTCTTAATACATTAGTATTTTAAGGCTGATCCCCAAGCAAGGCATACATTCAGAAGTTGTTTTAAGATTTCTGCTTTCTTGTTAAGTAAAAAGCTGTTTGTGACCTATGTAGGAAGTATAAAAGCTGATTTTGATGAGAAATATTCTCATGCCCTTTTCAATACAGGGATTATAATTTAGTGATATAAACTAATCTAGGAGGAAAGCAAGCAACTTAGGCTAATGAATGGCTTTAAGTTTATTTTTAGAGAGAATTTGATTCCAAAAGCCAAAAAAAACCCTTTCTGAGGCTACTTTACAGCAAGTATTAAAATAATGAAAGAAAAGCTTGTGTGTTTTTTAGCTATCCTGGCTTTTGGTGAGTGGTGGTGAGAAAAGAGTGTTGGTTTTAATGGCATATACGTGCATTTACAGCATGAAAATGCTGTTTATTGTTAATACTATCAAGTTGTCAATATCACTAATTGTTGTGGTTAAAATCTTGAGAATAATAATGTGTTTCATCTAAATCATTTAATTCTGCTGTTTGTTTTCAGTCACATATTCAAATCTTAGATTGACCAATGCTTAAATTTTTATACAGATCTTTTCTCAATGCATATCTGTAGTATGTTAGAAAGGGGGTGAGTAATTTCAAATTTTTATTCTTTGGTTTTTTTAGCTTTGATGATGAGCAAGATTGTTTTGGTGATTTAAGTGAGCTAGAAGGAGAGGAAAAGATCATTGACAGCTCTGGAACTGATGCAGTTCAAAATACAGCTATGTATATGGAAACAGGTAACAAATATTAACAGTTTTAAATTTTCTTTTATAACTGTGCAATATGTAACATTTGATTTGAAGTTGTAGTAAATGTTTTTCTATTCAGTTTATAAATATAGTAATCAGCTAAAATATATTTTAATTTGGAGATTTAACTTCTCAAGTAAGCATGAGTTGCTCCTCTGGACTTAGTTTAGGAGATCCAGACATTTTGTGCAATACTGAGACACTTTTTCATCAGAAAAATCAACTGTTAAAGTCACATGGCCATCAGTTCTGTATGATGTGAATTAGGAAGTGGATTCTTTTTAAAAGTAGCTAGCTGCATTAACAAACATTACAACTGAATAAAATTGGCATTTTAAGGATCATAAACTGTCACTGAGTGGTGAAAGAAGGTTATCATTGAGTTAGCTCAGTAAACTCTATCTGGAAGGCTCTAGTAGTGACCAACTGGAATTAATTCACTGCAAACATTTGAAATTTTTGCTGCAATTGGAAGAGTTTGTGACTTTGTGAATCAGTGCAGATCTACCTCATGCGGAGAGTTTTAGGTTTAGAAGAATGTTGCTGAATTATTTAGAAAGAAGATCTGGAAATGTATGAAGAGCCAGCAAACCAGCCCCTAAAAGGCTAAAAAGAAGTTCAGAAATTAGATAGAACAGCTGAATGGGAACTATAATGGACTCTCACCAAGAGATGTATCAAGTGATTGGAGAGAGTTTAAGCACTGCTTTGGTTGCATTTTCTATAAAAATTAGAACTTTGAGTTAAAAAAAAAATTGAATTGCACCAGGGAAAATGCAGTTTACAGTATTTGGGATCAAAGGTAAAATAGATACAGAATTCTGATAAATACCACACACATTTGTTTCAGGTATGACTACTACTTCTGGTTTCTTTTCCCTTTTTTGTGTTTCTGTTGTGATCTATGTGGCATTATTTTAGTTAAACTCATAAGGCATCATAATTGGAAGATAATAATTGCTCCTCATATCAGAATCTCTCAGAAATGCCCTTCTTGCATTTCTTTACTTTTTTTTTCCGTTGTTGTCTTCCTCGAGAATTAGTTAAAATACTGAAAAAAAATTGTCAATATGTTAGGAAGATGCCAGTGCTGCCAGGCCTGGAGTGGGCACAGACAGGATACCAGAATGTTCTGTCCTGAATGTTCTCTTGCTAGCAAGAGAAGGCGACCCGCTCCCTCTCCTGATCCTCCTGCCCCAGAGCAGATTCATTGTGAGGCAGAATATGTTCGGTTTATTGTCCTGCTCCAGTGCACACCAATGCTACCACCATACTTACCACCAGTCAGCTCTGGTTACATCACTTGCTTAGTTGTCTTGTCTTTCCTATTCCTTGATGTTCCTTCTCACTGCCCTTTTCCCTCCTACTCCCTTCTCCAATCACCTGCCAAATAAACAACCCATCTCTAATTACTTTTTCCCCATTGGTCTGAGTTTTGCTATATCCAAACCCAAATTTGTATTTCTGATACTGTTACCTAGGTAGTCTTGGCCTTAGATGGTATTATTGGTAAGGTTACCTAGGTACTGTTGGCCTTTAAAGATTTTATTTCCCAAAAGGTCCCAAAACTCCCCTTTAGTTATCTGTGAATTTTGGCCATTTAACTATTTGTGAAATCCTTCTGTACTATCTTCAACTTTCATCAGCTCCTTACATTGTTATTTGTCCAGCAGTTTCTTATTTTGTGTCCAGTAGTTTCTCATATCCTGTTCAGTTAGCTTAATATCAGGCCACGGTCTAGTGAACAAGTAATCACTTGCCTGGGGTTGTGACAAAACTGATAGGAGATTTTGGTTACATTGTGATTCAGTTTGTGCTCAGATTTCATACTGATATCTATGGGACTTCTATTTTGAAATTGAAGCCATGGTTTTATTTATAAAACTTCATTCATTGATTGATTTGAACAAGTCATGGAAAGCAGCTTTGAGCAATTCTCCGTAACTCCTCAGGAGATACTTAGATTAATTCTTTATTTTGATACCTCTCAGTCTATACTGGTCACTCTAAATGCCAAAAATGTGTTTTCACTGTTTTGGAAAAACAATCATTTAGTTATTTATCTAAGACTATATATTTAATGTAAAATGTGTTTTCCTTCTGTAGATGACACCTTACCATCCTATTTGGCTGCAAATACACAAACATGTAGTGACCAGAATACTACCAATGGCTTGATAAGGAAGACTGTAAATGGGACTGAAACTCAAACAAGCAGTAGTCAAGGCTTAATACCACCTCACATCAATCAGATATATGATGAATTATTTGTCATACATCAAAAGCTCCAGGTGAGACCTAGAACAGTCTTAAAAATTTTGTTGAGTAATGTTACAGAGCTTCTCATTTTTGGCAGAGAATTCAGAAATTATTAATGTGCTAAATCATTGTCATCATTTGCCTCTTCCCCTAATTTTTATCCCTTTTTTACTATTTGTATTGTTGAATATATGGGGGTTTTCACTAACAATGAAGTTATTACAGAGGCTCATTAATACTGTGATGCTGTAGTGTTCTGGTTAATGATACATTCTCCTATGGTTAGAGAAGGAGAACTATAGGATTTGGGGACCATCTACTCAAGGACTTTGGACTTCAAGTGACAAGTCTGAAAATGTTTCAGACATCCTGCTCTAAGCATTACTCAAGTCCTGAAAGGATCTGCTGATCTGAAGTGGTGTGTTTTCAATCACAGCAGTCTTTGCATCTCTACAGCCAGGGTTCTGTATGTTGTGTAAATGCTCCACGGCCTGGAGAACATGGGAACCAGGCCCTGGAGTTCCCATGTAATTCAGGGTAGGTGAGGAGACATGAACTCTACCAAAACTTTTAGAGCAGACTAGTTTAAGTTCTTACCCATATCACTTGGAGAGTGTGAGTTCACTGGTTTGATAGTAGTGCTTTGACTTGCATAGTGGTTAGATCAGGAGCTAAGATACTTTCTCAGCTTGAGGGCATTTGAACACAGCACTGTTGCATCCAAGAGGAGTGTCTTGTGAAACAGTGAGGATATGCAAGGGAACACCTGCAACTGCTGCCTCTCCAGAGAGTGTCTGATACTATTCTCCTGATTCTGGGAGTTTAAGAGTGTTTGCCTTATTGGCCTCCTGCGAAGCCCCCCCTTCTGCCTTATCTTTCCTTCTCTACTAGTGGAGAGTCTCAACAGTTTACTTCCTGGCAGGCCTAGGCCACTAACTGAAGAACCTCCTGTATGCTACATCAGCTTTATTCTGTAATAGCTTTTGTGCTTCTGCTAAGTTGCCTGCCAAGACTGCTTGCACCATACAAGATAAAATTAACTCTGTGTCCCTCTCTTCTCCACCACTTTTCCAGAGATGCTTCCCACTAATTGAAGAACCAGTTTAGTAATCTAGTGTTCAGGGCAGATAGCTGCTTCAGACTCTAGTCTGTGTTACAGTTAGTAGCATTATCCAGAACTTTCAGAAGCAAGAGCCTAAGTTTAATCATCTAGATTGAACAACCATGTAGTGTATTTTGGGAAGCCAGGCAACTCCAGTGCCTATCAAAGTTGTTTGGGTTAATGTGTGGGGAAGCTGAAAGTAGATGGCCATTAGAATACTTTTATTAGTGAGTCATTTTGTAACATTCTGTATAATTTTACCAAAAACTAAGCACATCTGCGGGAAACATTCAAATTCAGTGTAAATTGTGATAATTTCATGGTTTTTAAAGCCATTTCAATATTATCTTCTTGATACAGCAAGAAAATTCAGCACAGCAGGAATATGCTCTGCAACTCCAGAAAAGAGAATGTTTTCTAACTGAGCGAGAAGGACTGCTTTTTAGACATGAAGCAGCTTTGGCTAAGATAAGAGGCTTTGAGGAAGAAGTTCACACAAAATTTCAAATAATAAAAGAGGTGCAGTAATATATTTTATAGTGTTTATTGCTGTACTTGCCATTTAACGTGTTTATAGTTATTTTAAGTCATTATGTGTTGAATGGATGTAATACTCATTGCTTTGAAGTGAGAAATCCTCAAATGAAAGATTACATATATATAAAAAGTACAAAATAATGTTGTTAAGATTTTGGTACAGTTTCTGTTTCAGAAAGGTGCATTAAAGTCTGATATATAGGAGTATTTTACTATTATAATTTTGAAAAGAAGATAACCCATGTTTTTAAAAAAATATACAACTTCATTATATATATATTGGAGAAAAAGGTTATGATGATGAATCTATAACTGTGGAGCTTACAGGAATATCTTTGCATCAGCTGTAACTGAAGTAGGTTGTCTTGGGAAAGTTTCAAGACAGTGAAATTGTAGGACGTAATAGCTATTGCAAAGAGTATTTGTAAAAAAAAAAAAAACTCATAAAAATTTTAAAGAAAGAAAAAATCAACCTAACATTGGGGGTGTGAGAAGAAATGAAACGGTATGATTTTGCTATGGGAAGAGATAGTATTTAAAAACAGGTATTACAGTGGTTTGCTACTGAAATCAAGTCTTGTAAAAAGCTTTGGTTATTACCCAGACCACAAAGAGATGTCCATCAAGTGCGTGTACTTTGTGTCAAAACCAGAAGCTGTGAAGTTAAATTTCTTTGAAGTGTGCAGATAAACCTTTCCCATAAGCTGTTGAGGGAGGATGGAATATACTTTAAAAAGACAAGAAGTGTACTGATGTCAGAGGAGAGGGACCTCAGCTTTGGATAAGGAAATAGGTAAAACAGTTCAGTATTTCAGATCTTCCTCACTTTAGGAATGTCATACTAGTTAGAGAGCTGGTTGATGAAATGATTAGTGGCTATCTATGAAAATTTTTAGAGGTTAAGTGATGTATTAAGAGACTGGGAATACGTAGTACCTTTCTTTTCAGAAGGAAAAGAGTTGTAGACCCATCAACTTAATATTAGTTCTCAGAGGAAAAAAAAAAACCTGGAACAAATTGTCAAACAATGTGGTAAATAACTAGCATGTATTATAAGCAAATTGTTGAATTGGTCTGATTTCCACTATAATAAGGTAACAGGCATTGCTGATAGAGGTCTAGTAGTTACGCATATGTCTTGACTTCATTAAAGTTTTTTAAACAGTTTCACTTCACGTTTCCGTAAGCATATTAGAAAAATATAATGTATATGAAAATATTATAGTTGGTGGAAAACTGATTGGAGAACAGTTCTGAGATAGCAATTGCCAGTACTTCACAGTAAAGCTGAAAGAACGTACACAGTGAGTTCTGGAAGAATCTCTTTTGGATCCAGTACCGTTCAGTATTTACAGTAATATATGGTGAAAAAGAACATACCAAATTTGTACAAAGTAGCAGGTCAGAGGAATATCAAGTATGCTGGAAGAGATGGTTACGATTAAGATTGATCTTGACAAATCAAAGGTATGATCTGAAAACAAATAGACTGCTATTCCAAAGGCATGAGTATGATGTAGAACACTTGAATAGAAATACTGTATGCACAAATACAGGATGATGAACAAATGCACAGGTACAAATATATAGGATGAATCAACGGGGAAGATACCAATCTTCAGCTGTGTAAAAGCTACCACAGAGAGGAAGAAACTATTCTTTTTTTCATGTCTGTGATAGTACTAACAGGTTTAAGTTGACAGTGAGCGAAATTCAGGTTAAATATTAGGAAAAACTCGATCAAAATCAAGTTAAGCATTGGAAAAGGTAGTTTGGTAAAATTTTGGTGTTTCCAGTATCGGAGGACTTCAAGAACAGATTAGACAAACATCTGATGGGGTGAAATGGCATGGCTGATTATGGTATAGGTGGGATGGTCTGATTTTATTATGGCGGTATATGGCTTAGATATCCTGACATCACCTACGATCTATGGCTTAGTGACTGAATCAGTTCTGCTTAGCTTTAGGACTAGTTACTCTGTTCTGGTTCTTCCTAAAGTAGCTACTGAACCTCAAATAAAGGTCTTATGTAGAAAACAGAAGTGAAATATTCCATTGGATATAGGGGTGCACTCAATTATATGTTAATATAGGCTGCATGTGTATTGATATGGAAGGGGAATCTGTCATTTCGTGTCTTCTGAGGCAAAGTGAGTTGGTGCTTTAGGCAGGACTGCCATGCCCACAGCCATTCTGATCCTGTTAGCTGAAAAAGGGAGAAGGCACTTGAGAAAAAAGGAAATGTAGCTGGCTTTCTTGTGTGGTTGGGATGGAAGTTACTGTGCTTCCAAGCAGAAATATAGAAAAGGATCTTCAAGGTTTCCTTCCTTTCAACTTTTACTGTGCTTTATTTTTGTTTGTCATTTCCACATATCAGAAGAGAGGCTGTGATAGAAGATGGAAAAGTAGAGAATTGAGTCAGTGAATGAATGAGGAATAGTGAATTCATGGCAGGGAAGAAATTAAAGATAATATATATAGTTGGAATATTTTCAGTAAAATAAAACTTTGTTGTTTTATCAAATCAGAGATACTTCACATGATGCACTGATATTTATTAAATCTAAAGTCAGATTCAGGAGAGTAAGAAGAATGGCAGTGGATATGCAAGTTGTAGTTAGCAATTCATATGCTTCTATAAACCAGAGCACTAGTCATAGGATTAGTTTCTTGCTCTGTGTGATTCAGAGTGAGTCTGCCAGAAAAACTACTCTAAACTTCGAAAGTTGCTGCAAAACAGAATTACCGTTTTCTGTAATTACGTGAAAGAATAAGAATTTGATCCAAAGCCCATTGAAGTTCATGTCATTTTTTGTTTTAATGTGAATTTTTTTTCTAGTGGACTTCAGATCATGCTTTTCAGTGAGGAAAGGACTGGATTAATAAAAATGTTGAATGCAGTCAGGAAAACTGTGTGGGTAGCATGTGTTGTGCACTGAAATGAGGGAGGCAAAGCTTCAGAAAGCATAGTTCAGGCATTTAGAACATATATTAATGGATAATGAACTATCATCATAGATTATTTTTCTCTTTTCTAGTAAGAGCTTTGAAATAAAAATGTGTTTTTATTTATTATATAATGACTAGTTTTTGTTAGAGCTATGTACAGTATTTGGGGGAGGTGATATAAAAATGGCGTACGGCAGAGGAATGAGAGAACGTAGTAAGGCCCGTATGTATTACTTAGTTTTAAAAATGTGTGTGTACTTTTTTTTTTCCTTTAAATTTCCTGGAATCCTTGAAATCTTTTCCTACTACCCATGTAACTAGTTATTTTTCACTGGCAATTCTGGACCTGTATTTTTTTTTTAAATGACTTTCAGAAACTGTAAAGTTTAGTTTTTTACATTCTTTTTGACAACCTCTTTTGAAGAACTGTGGACACAAATAGGAAATATTTTCATCTGTGTAATAATTGCCTTCTGAATTGTGATCCCCTGAGATGCTCAGCAGGCTTGCTATTAAGCTATTAAAAACTCTTAAGTAATCTTCTTGGTCTAATTTCTGTGGCTCAGCCACTATGAAGCACTGTGTAATTACTATCAAAGCCCTGAATACTCAAGCCTTACAAAGCAGTATGTAATGTAATTTGGAAAAATTGAATATTGTAATTCACAATTCTTTTTTTCAGAACCTTTCATTGTCATAATTCTGCTATTTTTGAGTGCTTTGAATGTTTTTGGTCAACTTAACCCTCCCCCCCAGCCCCTGAGATTAAGCAAACTTAATTACAGTTCATCACAACTGCAGATAACTTTGTCTGTCTTCAAGTTTGACCTTTTCAAGGGAAGTATTTGAGCATTCATTTCAATGAAGACTGTCTGCAGCGTTTGTTTTCTTTGAGATCAATTCTTACATTAGCCTCTAAAATGTGTTCGAAGCTAGATTTTTTTCAACATGGTTTTATAACAGTCTGAAAGCAAGGCTAGAGAAAGAGTAATGGGCAGTTGAATTTTATGGTACAAAAGACTATTCTGAAGAAAGAGATGTTCTCTTCCAGTTGAAAATTTTCACGGTTGCTGAGAAAAGGAATGCCATTTTCTGAAAGATTTGTCTTATTACTCAGCTTAGCCTCAATATTTTTTAAATTTAGCTAGTGTGTAAATTTAGCTAGAGGCATTTGATCAAATTGAAACTTTTCCAGTGGCCATACTACTTGAGGGGGAAGAGAGAAAAATGGTTGGTTAAAATTTCTTGTTAAGATGGATACAGAAAAAAAGCTACTATAAACAAAGGCTTTGTCCTTATTTTTCTTTCATAAACCTTTCCCACGTCTGACTTATTTAAGGAATGTAGATGTTCAGATGATCTGTGTTAGGTGGAACCTAGAAAGGATAAGACCAGTGGGCCATGCACTGTGGATGTTTTTTTTTTATTCTGCTGATCATGTGCAGATGTGACCATGCAGAGTTACAAACTTGATCTTTGAAAGTTAGTCCTATTAGTTTAACACTAAAATTGTACTTATCTTAGAATTTTTCTCTAAAATACGGTATTGTTAATCTTCATGTTCATAAAATCTCTTATTTCTATAGCAACATGAGGCAGAAGTTAAACAGCTGACAGAAGCCTTGAGAGAAATAACTAAAGAAAACAGGAGGCTCAAATCATCATTTGAGACCTTGAAGGAAATGAATGACTCCTTAAGGAAACAGGTGAGACTAGTTATTTCCTGTTATCAGTAATTTTAAATGTTACGGTCAACGATCTTACATGTTTGAAACTGTTTAAATTTTCAGAATTGATGATTGTGTTTATGTAAGACAAGGATCATGTGGTTGATGGAAAGTAGTTTCTGCTCCTTTTTGTAGTACTTACAATTTAGCCTATCTGATCCTTCACAGTATTTAAAAAGTTGGACTTGTTCCTCTGACCAGCTAGCACCAACTGACTCTTAGGAAGGACAAACCTATGTACTCTGAACAAGTTGAGATTGGATGGAGAGAAAGTATTCTAGAATGTGATAGAACCTACTCTGTGCTGAATTGTTCTGCTGACTCCACTGAATCAAAAATATAATGTGTGTTTCTAACATTCATGATTGCTCAGTATTTGCAGTTTAAGTAAAAGTGTTAACTGATGCAGTATATTCTTGATTCTAAAAGACAAGCTGAGACAGTAATTCACAGTAGTACTATTAGAATTTTTGTCTTACTTGAATGTTAAATCTGATCTAAAATGCTGACACACAAAATGTTATCTAAACTATTTGACTGCTGATCTCAGTGAATCAGTTACAGCTGTGATACTCTGTGATAAAAATCTGTACTACTTCCTAATCTCTAAATTATTCAGCTGCTCAGCAAGAGTGTTAAATGATTTTAGGGTGATGATGAAGTAAAGAAGTGAGTTTTGAATCTACAGATATTTGACATTATTTCTGATTCTTTCAGTTAAGTGACGTGAGTGAGTTGAACAAGAAGTTGGAAACTCAAGCAAGAAAAGTGCAAGCTCGTTTAGAGAATCTACAAGTAAGGTCTGTTCTTACAGATACCTGCTTCCTTTATAGGAAACAAGTGAAGTATAATTCATTGTTATGTTTTGTTGTAGAGGAAGCATGAATTTTTAACGGTACAGAAGTCTAAGGATATGTGCCAAGTGGTGCAACAAAGTAAACCTGTCAAGCAGGAAAAAGGGACAGTAGCATCAAAAATTGCTAAGGTAAGAATTGGGCAAGGTGGAAGATCCATTCTAAAGACATTATGCCATCAAACATTCATTATACCTGCTAGAAAATAGAAAATGTAACTTCTAAGTTTATTCTGTGAGTGAATTAGTGACAATAATGAAAGATACAGATTATATTGCAAGAAAACAGTTAACTGGAAGAATTAAGTTTACTCAGTAACATCTGTTGGATTTTATGTTATATATTTGTGTATTGTTTATTTATATTGTATATTTTCCTCTTCTCACCTTATCTCATTATCTGTCTCTTAAAATTATGTCCTGCTTATGCTGAAGCTGGTTTATTTTGCTGTGTCAGAGCAAATCTTAATGCATTCTGGTTACTACTACAGTGTGGGCACTATTATGAATAACTCAGCTGAAAAAGATAAGTAGTTGGAGATGTCAGGTAAAGAATTTTAATTTTGTAAGCCAGAGTTGATTATACTGCTGTTGTTTTTTTGGAGAAATGGTCTTAATTGAGGGAAAGAGAATAAACGCAGTGTTCGTACATAGTTGCAAAATGATTACCTTTTCTTTGAAGCATCATTATATCACTTAACGAAATAGTTTATCTGTCTGTGTTGTTCCATTTAGTAGCAAGTCCTCTGGTAGTACTCTGCCAACACTTCTATACTAGTAGTGATTTTTTCCAGCCAGAGACTAAACAGTGAAATGAGAGAGAGAGGTATTTACACCATCCTACTTAATTAATCTGTCAGATACCTTAAAAGAGGATGGTGTCTTTACATAGCCAACAATGAAAATATCATGTAAACAGCATGTTAACATACATTTTAGTGCAGTTTGGTTACAAGTGAAATAAAAACAGTATCATGAGGTAGAATTTTGAGTGAAAAGGAGAAAACTGTTCTATGAATTTAGGTACAAGAAAACTTCAGAAGTCTTCAGAGAACTGTTCATGCAGCCTGTCTTTAGGTATCTTTGGGTATCTTTCGTAGTGTGTTTCAGTGTAGTCACATTAGAATGACAATTTCTTGAGGTCTTACTTATTTTTTTTAAATGTTAGTTACCCGGTTAGATTGTGATAACGGTGGGTTGTATGAAATAAAGCAGTGGAGATGGTGCATCAGGAAATAAAAATAAAGTATGCATGCTTTTTTTTTTTTTTTTTTGGTATGCAGAAACCATTGCAAACAAGATTTTATCAGGCACATACTCATCCTTCTTCAAATTGTGCGTAATGTTTCAGAACTAGTGTATTCTGATATATTTCAGCCTGTTACTGTGAAAAGTAGTTGGGTTTAGAAATACCTAATGTTGTAGTTTTATTGCAGGTACCACTGAATTCACAAGTTTATGAGCTTTTAACTATTCTTATGGATTGGATCTCAGACCAGCATCTTAGCAAAATGAAAATACAAGAAGAAAGAGAGGACAGTCATAAGCTTCTGTTTACCCAGAACTCCAAGAAAACTTACACCCAGGAAAAGTGTATGAAGGTAAAGGGATTTGGATTGTTTGCTTGGGTTTCTGTGTTGTTTTGTTTTTTAAAAAACTTTGAGTATAATATGTCTGCCTGTTTTATACATGCTTTGGATAATACAGGTTTTTTTTTTTAACAAAAAAGCGTAGCTAATAAATTGGTGTTAATTCTAGCAATGAGATATAATAGATTATTCGTCATTCATATTAAAAAATGTAATGTGTGTGTGTATTTTGTGTGTGTGTGTGTATTATACGTGTATGGATCACTTTTAGGAAATGTAAGTGTATTTTTCAGTCTCAGCTTGAAAGTTTCAGCCTGTCTTTTGCTTCAAGTCACTTTTGTCAGCTGATAAGGTCTTGTATTTTTTCCTGTAATATTTTACATAATTCCTTTTTTCTAAGGAAGTGCGCATGTCTAATTTAAAATACTTTAATACCTATATTGAAAGATTCAATAAGTTGACTTACAAAAAGTAATATTAATGCTATATTTAATCCTTATTATCTTCTTTTCTGGAGATACCAACATCTGAAAATCAATGAGGTGTTCAGAAAATCTGCTTTTGCAGTTAATTTTTTTCATTATATTAAAGACATCCGTTGGAGTTGCACATACTGAGTCTAAGCTCATAGAAAATAACTCCACTTTTTCATGTAAACCTCTATATAATTTAAAATCTGTTTATACATATAATTCTGTTACCTGGATGAGTTCTGCCCAGTGAGTGTTTGCATTTGCAATATATTATCCCCCAAGAAAAACGGTGTGTTTGGGTGTTTGGTTTTTTTTATTAACTCATAGTTAATTTAATTAGTTTGCACAGTCATTTTATATCCTGCATGTAATTTTACCTTTGTATATTCTTCAGCTTTTGCCTGTAGTTGCTGAGCAACTCCAGTGGATGCCATTTGTGAATCCTAAACTACACATGCCTGTGATTAAATTTATTTACTGGTCTATAAGACAGCTGGACACTGGTGTGCAGGTAAAACAAGCAGCCCTCTTAAAATATCGTATTTTAATACTAACTTCCAAGAAGATACTCCTGTGTTTTGTATTTTAAATATATTTGAAAAATGGATGTTTTTAGGTGTATGTATCTTTCTGTCTTTGCAAAGTAAAAATTCATATTCTTTACCACAGAGACATGGCTGATTTTTACATACATAGTTGTATGTAGATGTGTTGTATCTAAGCATCTCAGAAATGGTATTTTTACATATATCTTTACAAAACTTGTGAACTAGTATTTTTAGGGCCATTTTAGGAATGAGAGTTGCTCAAATTAATGGAGGGAATGTGGCAAAGGAGAAATGGAATTCTCTGTTCTCTGCTTAGTGGCTTAACCACAAGGCATTCCTTTTTTCTTCCTTTGACCAGACTGCTACAATATAAGGAAATATTTAGTAGTATAATAAAGAAAAAAGAGAGTAGCTGCAGTACAAGGACACAGTCAGTATTGCATAGTGCTCTCAATAGTTCTGGCAAAAGTTGGGAAGAGTTGTAAATGCCTTGATTTAAAATGCAGTAGAATAGTAAGCTCTTTCAGTGCTTGTAAGAAACTATATTTTAAACATGCATATTGGTAAGTTTCGTTCTGAAGTAATTTTTCTGTATAGTTTATAATGAAAAATCTAATAGGATCTTGCATGTACAGTATTCTTGGGGTTTGTATTTAGACCTTGATTCTGTAAATGCTTTTACAGTACATAACTTTAAGCATCCCCACAGAATGGAGTATAATGTAGTAGGCGGAGCTAACTGAAACTCAGCTTGTTCTAGAACCAGAGGAAATTTAGGTAATGTCAGCACATCAGGCACCCTTGCTGACTGGTCTTGCTGTGCACTGTGTGTTGATAAAGCCCTGTGCTAATGCCGTTGGAGTGCTTTTGGAACGCAGAGTAGTATCTCCTGCACAGAATTACATTGTGATATAGGGTCAGAGCATTAATTTAATCTGTAGCAGAACATATTCTGTACATAGTAGACATAGTTTTCGTGTGTTTAAATGTTTACACTAAATGAATGCAATATTTGTAACAGCATGCAGCAGTGACATCAACGATGAGGAGACTTGGTGAAGAAGTTTTCAAAGGTGTAGCAAGTAAGGGAAACCTGAATAGTTCTCCTGAACAGTCTAATGAGGGTAAATCAAAATCAGCAGCTTTCTTTAAGAGTTCCTTTATGCCTCTGAGGTTTCTGTCAACTTTAATTGTACTCAAGACAGTGACTCAAGGTAAGTTCTAATTTCACCCCCCCTCACTTTTAATCGTGTGTCTGGACAAAAAACAAATATCCAGGGTTCATCAGTTCAGTCTGATGTGCTTTATTTGTAAAGGATGTTTTATTCAAGTTTTACCACCTTGTGAAGCAAAATATGCTGGAACAAATATGAACCTTGCTATTATTAATTTCATGTTGTAATGTGTATGATCACTTTAATACAAATTCCTGTTGTCAGAGGAATCAACATTTCTGAAGAAAGGGAAAAGATATGTTGGTAACCCTGTCAAATTATCACGGTAGGAGTAATTGGATCTTCAGGATCTTTACTGCATAAACTGGTGCAGCTAGTTGCTCTTTTATAAGTTGAAATAAATCCTCTGTCTTTTTTAAACTAGTAGGTTATTTACCTATTCCCTGAAAAGTTGATCAGCTGCTGAGTCTTCAATACTGCTTTTCTGATATAGCTAGGTGTCAATGATACATCTGTCTTTATAGCTAAATCTGATGTCCGTATATGCTTCTGATGTGACTTTATGGGTAGACAGAGATAGAAAGCAATTTCTGTAATGGATTACAATTGTTAATTGGATTGAATTGTGATAGTGTGTCCTGAAATTGCTTAGACCCTGGGTGTAAGTTTAGCATGCAGCTCATACTCCAGGACTTACCTATTTGCTGTCTCCCCTATTCTTCTATCTAGCCCATCACTGTGAATGGCTCCCCATCCAACATTACCAACTCTGAAAGATGCTACTCAATGAAGTTGCCATTTCTTGAACTGATTGTTCATTTGGTTTTCACTTTGTTAAATAGACTCAATAGCAAAGGCATCGATGTTCTTGTTTACGTAAAAATATTTTAGAGTTCAGAACCACCTATCTAGCAAGAAAAGTGGTCTTTCCTTCCAAAATCCCAATCTGATATAGTATAGCAATATATGATATTAACAGGCAAAGGCAAATAAGGTCATACCTGCTCTTCTCAAGAGATAATACAGCTCTAAAAATAGTGACTTCTACTTAAGATCATGACTGTTGTTCCACTGTGCATAGTTTCCAGAATGCTGTGGCAGATCATCTCAGCAGGGCCTTCTTTGAAAACAGAAATGGTCTGAAAAGACTGAAAGCACTTTTTTCAAAGGCATGACAAAAATAGGCTATTTCTAATGAACTGCAAGTGTTGAATACTCTGAGAAGACGCACAAACTCAGACGCTTTTCTGTCAGATCCCAGGGAAGCAAACCTTCAGTTGATTGGATTTATAATGATATTTTTTAAATTGTTACAGGTTAACTTTTGTCGTTTAAACAGGTTCTTATCTGTTTCTAATTTAAATATGACTTCTTTGAATACTAAGCAGTAATACTTGTTCCAAATTGTACTTAAAGATTCTTAAATCAGAAGTCTGCAGATTTGATGAGTGGTCCAAAAGAATGTCTTATTTGGACTTCTACCGTTAAGTTTCTCATTTGACAGTACTGTTTTAATTCAATAATGGACTGACTGGTTGCTATAAAGCAATCTTATTTGCCAATGCAATAAGAATCCATCAGCATAAAAGCAGCAGAGTTGATGGGTCCCCTCTGAACCCTAAATAGTCTTGCTCCATTATTTGTTATGTTAGCTGGAAGTAGAGCTTCCAGTACAGTTTTCACAAAGGCAGGAAAGCCTAAAAGTATTGCTGTAAGTTTCTGTCCTAGATCATCTTCAAATCATTGTATTCATCTGAAAGTTTAATATCTAAATTTCGTACTACCCCAGTTGAGCTGGAGTTGCACATGTGACAAGCTTATGTAAGATTATTATTGTTTAGGACCATGCATTATTTAATTGGTTTGCCTGTGAGAGATGGAATGCTCTGTAATGCTCTCTGATTATCCAGTCGAGCTTCTGACTGTATGAAGACTTGATTTTCTATGTATTTACTTATTTAAAAAAAAAAAAGTCAAATAGCCTCTTAAACAGTATAGCCCAGGCAGCCTCCACTGCCTGTTAGGGGATTATTCTATCTGGAACAGGTGCATCATTTTCAATTCTCGCTTCTGCCATTCATTAGCCAAGCAGAATGTTTGTGGGTAAAATAAATTGCAGGATGAGTGACTCTTTTCAATGTGCTTTTTTTTTTCTTTTTTCTCCCTCCATATTGTTCCCAGGATCCTCCCCTCTTCCTCCTTAGAAGAGATGTATAATAGTCATGTAAAATAGAATTCTGTACTTAGAACCTACATAGTTGGCAAAGAAATAGGGGAAATTGTGTCTTCCCTGCCACTTGGGTTTGAGAGAGAAGGCAAAAGTTTCAAAATACACACTACAAGTTAACAAGAATCAGGTTGTGTCTGGACAGGGTGAGAGAAAACTGTGGAGAACACATCTCAAAGAACAGAATAACTACTTTCAGCTGATTTGTTAGCTGCTGCCTTCAGGTAGGGCCTTTTCTCCCTTCAGGGAAAACAGGGAACAAGAGATGTTTATATCCTTTATATGGAAGGCAGGAGGAAAACACTAATTCCATGCTGTTCAGAACAGGTATAAGAGGTGACTACTGCCTACCTGCAGCCATTTACAGTACCATGGTGTGGTGTAACAGGGATTTTATGTGAGAATGAGGTCTACAAAGCTAGCTTAAAAGTGAATGTCTCTGTAACCCATTTCCAGATCTGTGTCACAAGCCCCTTGTTCTTCCTTTTTTGAAGACGTTTTTAAACTAAAAATCATTTTGATAACATCAAAACACAGTCATTTTTGCCTGTGCAGTGTGATTATGACTCTAAGTGAGCTGATAAAGGTGGCCCTTCATTGGGCAGGAAGTTGGACCAAATGACCTCCAGCTCAAGTTATTTGGTGATTCTATTTTTGTTTTCCCAGTAGTTTGGAATGTCTTTGAAAATGGGAGAGTCTGTATCCTCTTGACAGGTAACGTGAAGAGATGGAGAAGAGTTACAGAGGTGTTCATTTGCAGGTTAACCTTACAAAACCATGCCAGAATCTGAGTTTCTACTTTGGTATCTGATTTTTTTTTTTTTTAATCAGTCTTTTACATGATTTTTTTTTCCTCAGTCTTTTCACATGTTTTAGGCCAGTTCTTAGGAAGCAGAGATCCACATAACAAAGCTGCTGTCATGTTTGGCAGCCTGATTGACATTAACCAGGGATGCCAAAGATTTAAATTCCCTTAATATTGAACAACATTCCATTCCTGGAAGTGATCCGTCTGGATTAAGTGGATAAACACATTAGTGTGTCTTTATGCTTAATTGATCTCTGCTATATTTATATTGTGAATACTTATGGTAAACATAAGATCTAAACATTCTTGAAGACCACCCTGACACCATTAATGAACAAATATAGCATTTGAGCTACTGGAGGGAACAATTTCAGTCAGTATATTTTGCTGAAGCATGATAATTACTTTTGAGATTCACATTTCTAGAATTACTTGCTAAAATTGATGCAAAAACAATTGCAATACAAAAGATAGTCACTGCAGAGGCCTGCGCTAAGCAGATGAAAGCTGGTGATTAGAACGAATCAGTTTATTCTGATTAGTTCGATTCGATTAGTTCAAGTTCTCATTAGAACGAATCAGTTCATTCTGCTCATGATTGCTTTTTACTGCTAGCTTATATAAAAGGGAAAAGATGATCTGATGTTAAACATATGTAAAAAATTACTGCGTATGAATTTTGATCACTCTGAGAAAATGGCACTAATGACCTATTCAAAGTAGCACATTTGACTTAAACATGTATCTTCGGTTTTCTTTCAACATTTCAGAATCCAGCAGGTGGCACTGTAATTAAACGTTTGCTACTGGATAAATTGTTTCCTTACATTTAACTTTTTGCACTTCAACTGATCAGTGTTATTCTTAGGTGCTGAGAAAGATTTGAAATCAGAAAATTATGAAAATTAGATAGGTTCCTTTAATCTAAATTATTTGTATAATTTAGTACACTTTAAAAATGAATGAGTATATAAAAAGTATATATGAGTATATATAAAACGTATGTACCGGAACTTCTACAGATTTTTTTATGAAAAGGAATGTGAGTAGTTGCTCTCATTCAGGTGATCCAGACTTTTACTCCTTTGTTAGAGGTTTTCCAGATGGCAAAATCAACAGTCTCAAATGACATCAATTTGTAATTTCTTTTCTCTCATGTAAAACACTACACGGGCTCCATTTTTTGTAAGTATGTTTTTCTTAGGGGGGTTGTAGTCAGCTTTTTTGTCCACTCTTTTGAGTTAAAACACAACAAATATGTTAAGGAACAAATACAGGCAGAGGATGTTTTTAAATAAAAGTCAGATTAGCTTTTTGTTGTTTTTCTAAGATATATCTGCAGCACTGTCAGAATAACTATTCATGTACTGTTTAGTAGAACTGTGATTATAAATTTTTTTTGCCTCCCTTCTGATATGTTTCAGCAGATTACCTGGCTCAGGCGTTTGATTCCCTTTGCATAGACTTGAAGACAGATGAAGGAAAGTCTTTATTTTTGGAGTACCAATGTGTGCCTGTCATATTAAGTCACTTAAAAATATCCAGTAGAGGTCTGCTTTCCAGTGCTCTTGATGGATTACTTCAGATGACCATGGAATCTGGTAAACTTGGGTAATTTTAAAAAATAAAGTTATAATATTATGAAGAAAGCAGATGAGATAAGCATAAGTACCAAATGAACAATAACATGATTCCTCTGTACAGATAAGTCTAATATTAGCATTCATTTCTGTCATGCAAATGCACTAGAAATGTACAGTGTATTTCTAAACTGTCTGTCAGTTACTTGTCTTTTCCCTCTCCGCATCCATGTTTTATATTTTGTCTTGCTTGCTTTCTGATTTACTGGTGTGATTTTTGTTGTTTTTGTTATTGTTTGTTTTGACTACAGTTTATTCCCCTGTTTTACCTTACTGTTTTTTGCCAGTGAATATTTTTCTTTGAGGTTAGGCTTTGCTAGAGCAGTCATTTCATGTAAAACCTGCCAGCAGATGGAGATAAAAAGAAAAAAAAAGGATTTTACTGATTTTCTTTTTCTAATTTGAGTGAGCAGCTCTTCTCTAGTCATTTTTCATACTCTGATAATAGGAAACGGCTTTTCTACAGGAGATGGTTATGTTTTACTGGATTCTGCTCTGCTCTGACCCTTTAAAAGGTCAGGGTACTTTCCCAGGTGATTAAAGGCTAAGAATTAGGTGATAACCTAATAGTAGGTACATTCCAGTGCCATGTTGAATAAACTTTATGACTTTTTTTTTTTTTTTTAATAAAAATCACTCACCATCTTCGATCAGAGAAGAGGAGGGGATGTTATTCTGTTGCCATGTATTGTAGTGGCAAAAATAGAAGTGTGTTTGTCCTGGAATGGAAGAGCATTGAATTACAAGCCATTTTGTAGTGAGATAAGTGGCAGAAAAGTTTAGCAAAAAGTTTTATTCTACCTTCTAGCCTCTTTGCCTGACCATGCAGTTAGTGTATTCTTATACTAAATTATTTATATTCAGAGGGCTATTTCTGTTAGCTTAAAGCAGGAATTTATGCTCTCTTTTAAACCTGTATTGGTATGTAGTCTTAAATGTGAAGGAGCAAGCAATATATTACAATATGGAGTTTGTCAAAAAGCCAACTTCTGATCAGTAGAAGTCTATACTTCCATTTTTCTCCTCTACAATAAGTAATCCTAGGCATTTTTTCAACTTGCTGGAATATTTTTTCTGAGTCCGTATATGACTATTCTAGCATTTTCATTCAGAGGTGAAGTGATTAGAAAGTTAGAAAAAAAGTCAGTTTTTTTTCCCTGCATATTCTTTTTTTTCATAACTTATTTTTTAATTCATTTTTTGAAGTATTTTTACAGATGCAAATTTTGATCATCCGAACTGAAATATGTGAATCAGATGTGAATGAAGTATGCAGAATTTTGCACTATCCCTCCTTATAGCTGTACATATCTTTTATTATACCAAGCGGTGAATGCTAATAGTTCTCTATAGCTCAGGCCTGTCTAAGTCCTTCTAGTACATTCTCTTCTCTGTAAGAAATTCTCTTCCTTATCTTCCAGTGAGACCTAGATATCCCTCATTTATCAAGGAATATTACTTAAGCTGCATAACAAGAAAGCACCTACTGACCTAAGATGGATATTTCTGTATTTTGATAGAATTTATAAACAAGCATGTCTGCAGTACTGCTTAAAGCTCATTGACTGACTTTTTTGATACTTACATTTTCAGCTTTATAGGAATTTTTTATCATTCCTTTTGTCATCCACAGTATATCTGGTACAGAGGGTCCAATATCTAAATTTGCCTTGCTAGTTCATACAACATCAACAGTGCTAAGAAGGCCATCAGTTACTGAAAATTATGTTGAATGCAGAAGTTGAGACATTGATATCATCTGTTTTTTATCTAGGTGCAAGATCTCAATGGTAAATTAAAATTAATAGTCTTATTGCTGTGCATCTTTACTGGGATACAGACTTGTCATGCACTGTGTCTCCATTTTTGTTCAGCAGTTTCAAATAAAAAAAAATGTGAAGGAGTCCTGACACCAGTGTTTCAATAGGAAATGGTACAGGTCTGACATCCCACATTAATTTTTTCTTCTTTCTGCCAATTCATTATTCTGTGTTCATCAGTCCTGACCAGCTCAGGATATACATTCATATGCAACATCTTCTGCTGTCCTGATAGGTGCCTTTTTCTGTTAGATCTTTTCTCTTCATTCTTGCAAAAAAAAAAAAAATCAAGAATCAGAGATGGAGGAATAATTAATTCTACAGTAATTTAATTGTCCTTCCCTGAGAGAGGAGCTGATCTTGCTAGATCAGAATATGGTCCAGAAGATGGCTTTAGGGCACCTCAAAACCTGAAAAAAATGCATAAAGCTGAGATTCCTCAATTCCTCCTGGAAACTGTGGCCAGAAAGCCAAATAGTGTGTTAAATGTTCTGCACTGTTCTGTGCCTGGTGGGCTTGGTATAACATTTAACAAGGAATTGTGTGGTAATAGATCTGTAGCATTGTTTTTTGGCACTTTAGAGACGCCATATTTCTTTCCAGGGCTTTCGTTGCACCCAAAACTACGTTGGCATCTCATGGCTAATATTTGGGAAAAAATAAAAAAGGATCGCTTAAAATAAGTCTAATAAAAAAAGACAGTAAATCAGAATTTGTTTGGCAGAGATCTTCTCTGTCATTTGCTGAATGTGTGTTGACATTTACCATATGGTTCTGTCAAGGTAAGGCTAACTTTAATAAAACAAGTTGTCCTTTTATGAAAAGGCTCCCACAGATTGGTGGGAAGAAGTAAAATCTGTATAATGAGAGGCAGATGATAGCCAAAATGTCTGTGTATCGTGCCTCCTTGTGTGCAGTGTGCTCATACGTGCTTTTGGATGCACAGGCACCTCCATGCCCTTAAGACTGTTGCTGATGAAGATAGCTATCAGAGTTGGAGTAAAACTGTGAAAGATTACTACCATCTAAAGATTACTACCCCTTCAGTTCAAAGACTAATGAAACACTCTGCTCATTAAGAATTTCGAGCTCCTCTTTGTTTTCAGTGAACTCATGCATTCCAATCTGAAGGAAGAAGCAGACGGCACCTTTTTGCACTGCTTAACTCAGCTATGTGAGCTACAAAGCAAGAAGCATAGGTTGCCACACAAATGACCCTCCCCAGCTTCTGGTAACAGACTTTCTTTCGGGAAACCTGACTTGGAATCACCAGGTCTAGTGATTGCAGGAGAGCATGAGCATTACAGGTAGTTTCAGTGAATTTCTACTCTTCAGTTACCTTTCCCATTGACATCTTTGTGACAAGATACTGTTGAAGCAACACGTCAGTGTTCATTTAGATAACAGAAGAGCAGTAAATGTATCCTCAGTATTCAGGGTTTAGACGTTTTACTCCTATTCTGGAGATAAAAGGGAAATACCAGCTTACCTTGACCCTCTGTGTGTTAGCAGGTCTGTCCGTTTGCGTTCTTACTGGTAACACCATTTGGCATCATTTCCTCATTAGATCCACAAAATAGACACTCAGCCTTCAAGGTGCTTTTTTTGTTCATCTCTTTGTATTACTTCATATTCCAGACTGGAAGGTTTTCAGTCACTACTGGGATCAGGTTTTCCACTTTAATCTTTGATTCCACATTAGCGAGAGCTTACCACATTCCACAAGAATGATGCCATACTAATAGATCTTATAAACCAGCTCTAAGCTTATTTAAAACTATAAATAAAAACATGCCTGAGGTCCACAGCTTCATGAACAGTTTGTGTGAGTTAACCTGTATTCAGTACAAGAGTGGATAAGACCAGTGTATCGATCCAGCTAGGCCATAGAAACACAGTGATCTTAACACCGCAGGAATTCTGTAAAGAAACAAGGAAAGCTTCTCTTTAATACCAGTGGTACCTTAGGGAAGCTTGCTTGTATGTTTCCTGAAACTTAGATCCATCATCATAGCATACAAAGCACCACGGCCCACGTTCTAGTATAGAGTGCAGTCAGAATCATGCATTATTTCTGTAAAAGTTTCAGGTCGTCTGTATTCCGTTTATCAGTTTGAAATCTCAAATTTGTATACTTGTCCCCAGACTATATTACATTATATTTTAGGCATTCAGAACTTGCTAGTAATCCACCTGCACAGATAGTTCCAAGTGAGTTTTCATGTCATTGTGTCATTCTGAAGTATTGTGCCAGCCATAAATAATCTCACTGTTTTATTCCAATCATTGACATTCTTAGAACTATAATACCATGTCAGGCATAGAGAATATGTATTTGCCAATCTTGTTTGCCTTACTTCTGCCAAAAATGCTAGAGCCTTAGGAGGAGGTTTAAATGCTACACTGATTACCATTCCTGTAATACACAAAAACATTCATAGTGGGAGCAAAGTCTGACTTTTGAGGTGTCTGGTGACATGGCCCTGAAAAAAACCGTTTAAGGTTAATTTCAGCTAGCTCCTCAGGAGGTAAAAGGAGTTGCTAGATGTCAGTCATTTAGAAATTTCAGAGAGTTTGCTTTGTATCAAGAGGACTTCTGTTTCAGTTTACTTTTATCCAGTTATAATCTTTGATTTTGCTTTTGCTTTCCTCCAGTATTTCTGTGGGTTCTGTTCACTTCTTTACGGTTACTACATTTGAGGAAAGAAACTGTGCAACTGAATGAGATCTTACCTGATCATTTGTTCTCTGTTAGCAAATACCTTCTTCATTTAGCCTATACTAGAAACTTGATAGGTAGCTGAAATTCAGCTGTAAGTAATTGTTAGGGTAAATAATATAATTTCCAGGTTTTTTTTAATTTCAACTTACATTTTTATGGTGGAAAGTTACGTTTGTGTGGTGGAGTGATTGTCAACCTTTGGATGAGCTTTCTCAGTGATCTAAGTTGAAGGATGAATGTAGTCTTCTATCTTCAGTGGAAGCAATAGGTTGCTTCTAAATTTCACGGTTGGGAGAATTAACAGCTTGTTATGAACCTGACAGTAGAAAGTCAAGTCAATCAAAATATTTTATCCTTTTTCTCTTGAAACATTCTGCTCATATTTTTGTCTAAAAATGTCAATAACAGTGAATAAATTGGGGTGCATTTCCAATAGTTAGTATGTAGGAACATAACTAAGTTGGCTATTTTAGCTGTATTTTTACTGTAGCTTTCTTATCAGTGCTGTCTTTGTTTCATGGTCAGATGGGATGAGTACTAGTTCAGGTTTGTCCTTTTCAATCTCTTATTTGGCTCTCCCCACCCACCACCAGGATTTTAGACTATCTTCATTTTCTGAAAGGTGCCAATTTTTCCATGCTGCAAAGGTGGCCCAATAAAAGCAGAATCAAGGGAGCAAGTCCTTCAGTCTCTTAGAATGATGTTGCTTTGCAAGAGTCATCTAATGAATGCCATGGCATTCAACTTGATCCTTCTTTGGTCTTTGCAAGTAATCAATATGATCACACACTCTTGGTCTACGAAGACGTCTTTCTTGTTTTCCAAGGAATAAAGGGACCAGATACATTCCTCTTCATTCAACAGGCAAGAAAACTTTTTTGAAGGCACCTGAGGTTTTTGAAGGTTTCCTTGCCTACTCTAGGCACTGACATAGAAGACTGACAGCTGCGATGTCTGGGTTTTAGTTCCATCTGTTAGCTGTGAACCTGTCTAAAGATAGAGAGAAGCTACCAAATGTCTGATTACAGAGGGACAGTTTATTGTTAGGCAGGTTTGAAGAACTGTTGTTGAGTCGTGTGAGTGTCAGAAGCGCATTTGCGCAAGGCATCATCACAAGAAAGCCTTCAGTTCTCAATCCTCTACTACTAGATTTGAGGAATGTGTGAAGGTTTTGCAAGTATAAACGCAAATGCACTATTGAAAAAAACTGAAAAAAACTTCTCGAAGAACATTGTTTAAAAAAAAAAATACATTTAGTATCTTGATAAACTCTGGCTGAATGTGCTCAGAGATAGATTTCCAAAATTCAGTGTCCTGACCTTTGAAATTTTGGAAGTAAAATGTATTAACTACTAAAATATCAATTTGTTTTGGTATAGTTGTATGGCTTACAATATATTTATTCTTTAACATAGTTCTTACCATTTCCCATTTAAACTACTATGAAAAATTAATGTTTAATAATTAAATAATAGTTACTTTTAATCATTCAGATTATTATAGCATTACACCAGCAGCTTCCAGGGCTGCTTTGTACCCTGAAGTTCTTCTTTTTTGTATGAGCACAGATGTATTTTCTCAGCAGATCCTGTTTCTAGGCCTGTAGTTGTTGTTCAAGAGAAATTCCAGTGTGCTAGGCATGCAACGTATTTTGGAAGCAATCTAGTAAAAGTAACATGACCTCAGCAAGAAAATTTGTTCTGGATGTGAAGAAGAACATGACATCCATTAATATTAAATCAGTGTGTAGTTGAATACTTGTCATATACTATCTTGTTAAATGTTCTTGTTCCTCTCTTTTCACGCAACTTACTGTATTTTTTTTTAACCTGTGAATCTGTTAAAAGGTTGTAAAGAGCGTAGTGAGCTTATAGTCACCTATCAGAAATACCAGTTGTTTACCTGTAGTTTGATTCTTGCTTGATCTGCAAACTGCTTTTAATAGAGAACTGTCTATCGCAGCTTCATCTTTTACAGTTCTACCCAAAGAGAGCATATATCTTAAATTTATCCTACAGTAATAGCTGACTTCCGTCATGTAGATTCGTAGGTCCTCCTTCCTCTACCTTGTGTTCATTCATGGAAATCAAAACTTACTGTCACATTAGACATTCCCAAAGCACTGGCCTTTGCTTACTTACTGTCTTCGACACAGTAGAGGAGTTACAGTTACTTCTTTATTTCTCGTTTACCCAGAGAATAGTTTGTGTTAGTGTATGCTTATTCAAAAACTGAGATGAGACTGCATATTGAGAAAAAAGTCTGTAAATGAGTCTCTGCTACGTTTACTGTAAATTAAGGCATATTATGATAGGGCTTAAGTACAATTTCTTAACCATATTAATGTGACAGATTTTTTAGGACTGCAACAGCGAGCTGTATTTATGCATTCACTAAACCTTACTTTTGATTTTGTTGCAAGAGAATAATCCAGTCGTATATAAGCGAGTCTGTATCCAGATTTACTTGTTTCACAGGGAAGCTAATCAAGCTAGTCTCTCTGTGGAGATGTAAAGATTGTCTCTGTAATAAGCTATTCTTGTTCTTTACCTGTAAACAGATCTTTTTTTTTTTTAAATGTGGACTGCCTGCGTGCACACTCCCAGTGTATCTTCTACTCATCCTTCGAATTGGTATGCATCCATAATAAGTGCTAGCACAGATACCTCTAAAAAGTGGATGTACAGAATCTGTCAAATAAATTGTTGATGCTGGTGAATATTTTCCTCTTTTGAGTAAATAATTGCTCCTTTGTTTTTTGCTTTTGTCTGAGCATTTTGAGATTTTTTTTAAAGACTACAGACAACGAAGGTATGAAGTAAAAATGCCTATCTTCTTAGATGAAATTTTAAGCACATTTTTGAGCATATTGTTTTTACTGGTAACCGTTTAGAGGATTGAAGCTTTTCAAGTGAGGTTATTCTGCAGTACAGAAAAGGTAAAAATCTTAGGTCTATAAGTAGCATACTAAGGGAGGGTTCCCCCCACAGCCTATGTAAAAGGCAGGTGTGATACTGTCCTGAGGAACAGTGTTTGACGCTAAAGCAAGAGGAATGATTTACAGCTTATGTGGGATAAACACTGAAATACAAACTATTTAAAAGGAAACTGTTCCTCTATTACCGTGTCTTACCTTGGTAATTTTTTATTCATTCTTCTGAAAGCAATGAATAATTATATTGGATTAATATCTGTTTTATTTTAATCTTTTAACCATAGATAAGTATCTTTAGCTCTGTTAAATGCAGCCTGTGAGAATGTTAGGCCCGTGTAGTATAGGCAGTTTCCAAAAGTTGAAAACAAATAGTTACACCAAGAGTTTGCACATATTTTTGTCAATTCATTGCAGGCTTAGTTTGAATGCTTTTGATGAAATAAATGGTCACAGTATTTAAATATGAATGCAGTAAATGGAGTAAGCTCGTTAAGTTCTACTGAAGTCATAGTAGCCTTCTCTCTAATAAGAAAAAAAAAATCTGGTAATTATTTTCTTCTTGTTCTAGTAACAAGTGAGTAATGCCTTAACCATTTTGAATTTTAGAGCCAAGTAGCTACTTTTTAAGTAAAGCTTCACTCTTCATTCAGGATAATACTATGCTTTATGAGCAGCATACCCATTTGAAGGCAGATGTGAATGCTAACTTTGTTTAAAAAGTATTTCATGTACAAAGGAGCAATTTATATTGTGACTTGGATATATGCATTCCCCTCCTATCTATTTTTATGAATACTTTAGAACAATAAAGCTTATTAAAGCAGGATCTTCTTTACTGTTACTGACTAAACTTGCATTTTTATATAAATAATTTACATACACCTTTCCATGAAGTAGTTTAATTTCAAACAATTAGGTACAATTCAGTTAGAGGGAAAAAAAGGGTTTTTTTAATATGCACTTTGCATTTTCAAGGAAAACTGAGAAGAATGCTGTAGTTGAGCTAATTTTGTAAAGGAGGCTAATAGATTTTTTTTTTTTTTAAGTACGTAGATAGTACAATTTGTGCAGTCTCGAGGAACATCTGTCCATTGTCAGAGTCCAGACTTTTATATGCTTAATTGCAGTGTGATGTGGCAGAATTACACATCCTCCCAAGTGAGATCTGATTATGTAAAGATGAATTTGTTGTCATGTTTGAAAAATTGTGCTCAGTTCTGAGCTGCTTATTACAGGAAAGATGGTACTGAATTAAGAGAAATATGACAGTTGAGGTTTGATTGAAAAAATTTTGTAACAAAGCTCCTTTAGGTAGTCTTCTGCAAGAGAGTTGTGATTCCTGTAGTGATCATGGTAGTTCATTACGCTTTTTCTGGTTTCTTGAACACAAGTAACGCAGAATAGTGCATAGCTCAGTTTAGAATGCTGTCTGGGTTATTTGTAAAATAGTGTTAATTTCTCAATCTGCTGCCTCACTAGGATCACACTGTAATGACTAGACTGTGTTGGTTGCTCATAGGCACACTGAGTTCAATTAAAACACTGAAGTTTTCATCCTCTGACATTTCTAATCAATGATCTTCCAGGATAAATGTTTATTGTTTCTTAATGTATTTACTTTCCACTTCTGCTTTCTAGTAAGTAAGATAATTCTGTTTCTCATCTGTGTTATACCAGTCTTCTAAGTGGACAGTTCTGACATCAAATTTAGTTAGTATACTCCCGGACCTTTTTGCTGCAGTCATTAATGAATATACTAAATAAGCACAATTGGAAAAAAGTGTTTAAAAAACTAGAAGTTCACTTTTCAAGACAAAATATTTTGCTTCATTTTTAGCTGATTCCTTGTGCACTTTCCACTTCTACTAACCCCCATCTTCTCCAGTGTCATGATATTCTGTGTGGTGCGATATCAAATGGTATTGAAGTCTAGACAATTTAGAACTGCTTTAGCATTTATTTAGATAATATTTATCTTATGAAAGTATGTGACTGCTCTGGCACAACCTTTGATAAACCTACAGTACACTATTTCATTTTTGATTTTCTTCTATTTCCTGAAAATATCATTGAAGTCTTATTAAAGGGCATGTATTTGTTTAGATTGCATTTTTTGTGGTCTAGGTCTTAAATTTATGCGTACTACATTGGCTGTTCTCTTTTCATGAAGTGTTACTTTCTGACTTGTTAGAGGCAATTTTCTTGTCATAAAATTCAGGTAACGTTTCTTTCAGAATCATGAGGTCTGTTCTGGAGTCTCTAACTAAAGGACTCTTGGAATTATGATTTTTGAGCATTTTTTCATCCCTTTTATCAAGATCGATCTCCTGAAAACTAATGAATTAGTGTACATTTGCACTCAAAAGATTACAGTATCATTAGCTTTTATACCATCTTACTTGTGCTGAAGACAAATGACCTCACTTCTTTTTGTTCTGTTTTTACTTACATGACTGGAAAAGCTTTTGCTTTGTTTGTTTGTTTGTTTGTTTCTTTTCTGATCTGTCCTTTTTCTGTTCGTTCTAGGCTTCTGTTCATTCCAAGGGCCTTTTGTCATATAAGTAGTCCTGCGAGGTTTTTAGCCTTTTTAATGCAATTCTTTTCTTGCTTTGAATGCAATTTCAAAATTACTTTTCTGAATATTTTGTGAAAACATAACCTTCTTCCTTGTCTTTTAAAATGTTTTGGCTTTAATGAAGTGAGTATAATTTTCTTTTACATGGAAAAGTTAGTCTTTCATCCTCATATGTTGTGGTGAATCAGGTGTAAAATTGATGTGTGGACCATAAAGATACTGGAATCAAACAATTAAGGAGTAAATAATAGTGGTGAACTTACTGCAGTTTGTTAAATATTTAGCTATCCAGATATCCACTCATTATCTGAATGGCCTTTTTTGTTTTGATCGACTTCCTCCATCACTTATCTGTCTTTGGATCTTTCAATAATTTGCTCTTAGATTACTTCCCAAATGTTTAGAAACTACTGTGATCATAGTTTGAGTAAGCAAGAATGAAGATGTAGTTAAACATCACTGAAGGTGGTATTCAGCTTCATGCTCAGTCAGCTAAATTTAAATGTCTGCAGGGAGCTGTCTTGCATTATCTGTTGTGTTTTGAACTACCCATTTTAATGAGTAGAGATCTAAATCTCAGTTAAGGTGCCCAGAAGTAGATGTCTGGTGCTGTTTGGCATTCCTTAGGGTTTCGTGGCTGACCACCAGTTGCCATTTGAGAATGACACTGGTCTTCCATTCATCCTGTGTCATATTTGCATGAACATCTTGCACATCCTAGGAGAGTGTCTGAAAGCAATTCAGACCATCCTGAGGTCAGCACATAGTGGGTGATCACCTGAATTGCTCCTTTGTTGCCCTTGACTCTGAGTCACGCATGAGACACCTGCACTTCAAGTGCCTTATAGTTAAATGGAATCCCACCTTGCTTCCAGTGTGTCTCACTGGCTCTTAACAGCTGCGCTTATTGTTAAACAGGAGAAAAAACATTTTCAGCGACTTGTTCAAATCTTACAGGTGACTGTATCGTAGACAATTGTTTATCAGCAACATGTAAGTGATAGTACTGTTTCCTTTTAAGTATTTTTGCTGTGGTCCATAGCATTATTGAACTTCTCCACACTAGTAGACAGTATTGCATTGCTCACTTGCATTGCTGTCATGTGTTCTCCATCCTCCTGGCAGATTCTCGTAGAAGCGAGGCAAAACTGTAATTCTTAATTTGTAATGCATGAACTTAGGGTTGTCATTCCTGACAATCTTTGTTTTCTGAGGTGATGTAGTTCTAGCTATAACCAGAATTTTCTGGATAGCTATAGCTGGTGAGATTTTATGCTGTTAGAGACAGATTACTTCAATGATAAATTTCAAAAGGAATTTTGTCCACAGTGCTAAATTGCACTTGTTCAATGGCAGTCTACCAGTCAAGCTAAGCTAATGCAACTACAATATGCTGCAATTTTTTCAGGATACTAGTGGGAGCATTTGCAGATTATTTTAAATTGTGCTGAAGTCCTGACAGGATAGATTACAATTTAGTTTTTCTAGAGTATGTAATAAAAATAAAATCTGTGCAGGTATAAAACACCCAAATAAATATTTAAAAAATGTGAACCACTTACATTCTTTTGGTTGGTCAGATTCAAGATATATTTAAGTAATGCTTGTTCTTTTACACTTTCTGGTGATTTAGAATATATCCTGCAAAAGCTTATCCTAAGTGAATCTGTAGACACTGTACCAAAAAAAATCCATTTAAGTGTGCGTCTTTATCAGTTTGCTTTCACATAATTGAACTTTTTGAAATGTACCAAGTTATTTTCACTTTGGCTCTTCTGTTTTAGAGTAAAAATTCCTCTGTTTGAAAAAGTAAAGTGCATCTCATATGTTGTTTCAGAAACCTAACAGTCAAAGAATTTTTTATAGAATACATGTATTTTTTAAAAATATTTTTAAGGGACCACTGAGAATAAGGCAGCAAAGAAATGTCCTGGTCAGCTGAATGTGGTATTTGTTTACCTCTGCAGAAAGGATTTGAAGGTTTTTTATGGCTATTTAAGGGATATTTATAGGAATAAATTGTAGGACCTCCCTCTTCATCACAGCAATCTTATGTTCAGATCTCTGGGGGGAGCATTCTCCTCTCTTTCTCATTAATCAGTGTTCAGCTGAGTCAGAAGTCATGTTAAATCATAGAAGTTTCTAAAGCCATTTGTTGTTTTAACAGACAGTAGGAAAAAAACTTTTCACTTGACTGACTTCTTGAATGTCAGTGTTCTTATATGTTTACATTTTTTTTGTTCTTACCTTTCTGAAAAGTGTATTTGGTAGACAAGATACTCTTCAGGTTTTTGTTGCTAAAACAGATTTTATTACTTCATCAGTGGAGCGGTGTATATTCACCAGACCGTTTCACTTTCTTGGCGGTATACAGTCATTTGCAGGGACTCATGCAAACTGTGGAAGAATTCCATAGAGCTGTAGTTACTGAATGATAACAGAATTTGTAGTAATAGAAGAGAAGGTTATCCCTTGCTGCTATCTCTAGGAATTTTGACTTCGAATACTCTGAAGTGATAGGAATGTTTTGATACGAAGTACTAAGACGGCAGTTTTTCCTGAAGGCGCTCATTAAGCTGCTTTGTTTATTTGCAGCTTCTGGGAAATCTGCTACCTGCAACCGTTCGTGGTTTTGTGGCCTCTTCTCATAGATTTTTTTCAAGTTAGACTTGCTATGGGGTGATACCACCATAAGTAGAACTGAAATCTAGGTTAATGATTATTCCAGCTTTAATACACTTATATATGTTTTTAATAACCTTGAAGTACTGTCATATAGAACACTCGCTCAATAAAGAGCCCTGGATCTTCAGTATATATTAGTCATGTATCACTAAAATTGGCACAAACTGTGAGGTCATCTAAGGATTCTCTGCTTGCTGTAAGTTTGACAGGTAGTTCTGATATTTTGATTTCACAGTTTTGGTAAAAAACTATTTTCTGCAGCAAAAAGTAGAAATATGTTAGAACTCCACCCTGGGCAACTCTATCCTGGGAACTGTGTGTACACAGTAAGGGCAAAATGCAGGTTATAGTGACATCTCTTGCTGTCTTCCTGATAAATTTGTTCAGTTCTTCTAGCTATTGAATTGTACGTTAGAGTGATTCTCCATTCCTAAGTTAACTACTACTTAGAGAATACATCGTTGCATGTTTTTGTTACAAAACCAGCATTCTGCTATCTTTTGTGATACTTGATAGACATTTTCGTATATGATAAGGTATACTCAGTGTTTGGAGGGCATTGCGCCATTTGTTGGTGTAGCCAAATGACATGTCATTGCTTTGCAAAAAATGCATATTTTGAACGATCATCTTCCTAACAGTAAGGTCTAGGAGTTACTATGTGTATGTTGAATATTCAATACAAATCCCTTGCTCTGAAAAAGTTAATTGTTTAAGCTCTCAGGCTGACCTTGTAATTGCCAAGGTTGGTTTTTTTTTTTTTTTTTTTGCCTTTTTTTTCTTTAAGCCCTATTCCAAACAGCGTTCTGTAACATAAGCTGTTCTTCATGATTTTATATCAGTAAGCTTCCTGAAATAAATTAAAACCTCAAATTCACGTCAAGGCTACTTGTTACAGCTAATAAGTTTTGTGTCCTTGGAGAAGGAACGGGCGGAAATTTTAACCAAAAAATAAATCCATTCCTTTTTGAACTGATAAAAGCATCTTGACATCCTATTTATAAATTAGAGTACTCAGCGTATGTGCAAAGAATTTTCTTAATGTTTGTGTTTATAGCTTTGTGCTGTAATCTGGTTATTCTAGTTTCTTATTAATTGTGGCATATTAAGTATGTTTAACGTTGGGTAAACATGAAAATATTTTCCTCACATCTGTGTTCTTCTAATGTGAATGCCCTATGTTATATGAAAGAATATACTGCATTTACTAAAAAGCATCAGTTGTTAATTTACCTTTTTTTCTCCATGGTTTTGCTATAAATCTATAATATAAGAGCCAAGAATGCGATAATGAAAGGGAACAGATATTCATATTGTATTATAATGTGATTAAATTGTGGGGAACAGGATAAAATGTAAGGATTACGCAATGTGGCGATATTAAAAAAAATCATCCACTATTTTCTGGGTGTTTTGTTGATATCTATATTCTTACACAGCTCTGACTTTTTACATGTCAGTTATTATTTTGCCTGTTTCTTAACAGTACAGTGACAGTATTTTGGTAATGAAAAGCTCTCTAGTATCACACTGTCTTCTACATATGCTGTCCCTGTCCATGCTGTTTTGCAGCAGCTTAAAATATTTGCTTGTGAATCATTTTGCACAGCTTTATGTTCCTATCACATGATAAGAGGAAAGAACTGTGGTAAATGAGCTTTGAAAAAAAATGCTCAAGATGAGAATAATTATTTGAGTCTAAATTGCTGTTTCCTGTTTTCCTTTGTTCTCAAGGGAGTAGA
Source organism: Dromaius novaehollandiae (assembly GCF_036370855.1). NCBI lineage: Eukaryota > Metazoa > Chordata > Aves > Casuariiformes > Dromaiidae > Dromaius > Dromaius novaehollandiae. The sequence goes on from NC_088098.1 coordinate 152,586,146, forward strand.
CCTTGGTGATGAAACTTTCCAATTCTTTTCTTTTGCAGGTTCCCTACAGGCTTTCCTGGAAGCCTGCAGTAATGAATCCTTTTTCCGTACTTGTTCTGTATTACTTCGAACTCCTAAGCTAGATCTTCAGATTTTGGAAAAGCTCTGTGTTATCCTGCAAAAGCTCTCCAGAATAAAGTAATCTTTTATCATGATCATTATTCATAGAATCACAGAATTCTGTTGGTTATTGTTACATTACCAAACTGGGGGGCGTTTCTATTTCTCCTTTTTCAAAAACTCATCTCTGTTTTGCTGTTGATTTGCTACACAGTGGGCAATGCTGGACTTTCTCTGTTATCAGTTAACTTAAAAATGTTTGTCACAGCTACATAGGACAGTTCTCTCAATTTGCTCATAAATACCTCTAGTTCAGCTTCTAGAAAACATACACTGAAAAGTACTAATCTACAGAACAAGTGTTCCTTATGTATAGAGATTACAAGAATGCTTAGAAGAGAACCCTTCTTTCCTTTCCCTCTGACCTTCAGTTATACTCAGGTGCTCTGTAGAAAGCCCTCTTAAATATTTGGTCTCTTATATGACTTAGGCCTAAGTCTCATCAATTTCTGTTTCCTTCAAAAATAAAATGTAGAGTCTTGAGCTATTTAAGGTCTTTTGGAAATGTTAGTCTGTATAAGATTTGTTCCTGTTACTTACTGTTTATAATTTTACTGTAGCAAAGACCTTCCTCTTATCAGTAATAATGTGTTGCTGAGCACTATTGGTGCATTACTCATCATTGTTGCATTACTTGATGGGATTGTTTCATTTATAAAATCAGATATCTAAACTCAGCCTTTTTTATGTTAGAATTGAAGATGAATGGCAAAACTGAAGTTTTCTTTTGACTTTCCTAGAAATAAAATCTAAACTCTGAAAAAATTGTTTTCCAGTAAAATAATCTAATTTTCATTGGAAGTAATTTAGAAGTAAAACTTGTCCAGAAATCCCAAATATTTAAAGTTTAGTATTTAGTAAAAGAAAACCTCACAGTCTGTCAGCTGGTGAATCTTCATAGTTAGGCTTCTTTGAAATATTCTTGAATGTAAGTTCTCTCTCTTCTAGAATTTTTTGTTGTGGTTTTTTACTGTTTACCTTAATATCATCCTGTATTTCCTATATCTGTCCTTATTCCTTATTCTTATTTCATATCACTTGAGCTTTCGTTATGCTCTATTTACATGCCACTTTCTTAAGTGAAAGGACAGTTCTCTAGTGATTTTGACAAGTTTTTTCTCACTATGCATTGATAACTTTCAGCTTAGAGATATTACCTGCAATCCAGAAGGATGATATGAAACTCCCACTATAATGCGTATTTTTTTCTTCACAGTCTTATGTTCTAGAGCCTTTAGTGTTCACTTGAAACCTCTGAGTTATCAAATGACAATTATTTTATGTATAATCTTTTGCAGAAGTAATAAGAAGATGTTTGAATTGTTTACTCTTCACCTAATGATCCAAGAACTGCAGAGGACAACACATCCAGATCATGCCTTTCTCTGTATAAACCTTAATTCAATTCTATTTAATTTGGGATTGGCAAGGAATAACTCTCTTGCCTCCAGTCTAAGCATAAGTCACTAACAGTATCTTTCAATCTAATTGTTTTTCTGTATAATTTGTACCAGCTGCCTGTGTTACTTGAAGTATTTGTCTGGAATTGTTTTTACTGTTTTCTGTAAATAAATGCATTAAAACCTCAGTTGCTGTGTATCATGTGCAATCTCATTGATATCAGCAGATTCATAAAAAGGAAAAATGAAAAACCGTGGTGATTTTTAAATACTTTTTTAAAAAGTAAAATAACTCTGTTTTTCTGAACAACTCAGGTAAGTCATGAAATTTGACCCCTTCAAGTAAAGTTGTATATCCTGAGTAAGAATTGCAGAATCACAGAAGGGTTGAGGTTGGAAGGGACTTCTGGAGATCATCTAGTCCAACCCCCCTGCTCAAGCAGGGTCACCTAGAGCACATTGCCCAGGATTTTGTCCAGACGGCTTTTGAATATCTCCAGAGAAGGAGACACCACAACCTCTCTGGGCAACCTGTTCCAGTGCTCTGTTAAAGTAAAGAGCACAGTAAAGAAGTGTTTTCTCACGTTCAGATGGGACTTCCTGTGTTTCAGTTTGTCCCCATTGCCTCTTGTCCTGTCACTGGGCACCACTGAGAAGAGTCTGGCCCCATCCTCTACATCTTCCCTTCAGATACTTGCACACATTGATAAGATCGCCCTCAGCCTTCTCTTCTCCAGGCTGAACAGGCCCAGCTCTCGCAGCCTTTCCTCATAGGAGGGATGCTCCAGTCTCTTAATCGTTTTAGTAGCCTTCCGCTGGACTCAGTCCAGTAGTGCCATGTCTTTCTTGTACTGGGGAGTCCAGAACTGGACAGTATTCCAGATGTGGCCTCACCAGGGCTCAGTAGAAGAGAAGCAGATCAGTAATGCCAACCTTTCCTTATGGTTATGGGTATTACCTTTTACTCTTCAGAGAGTTTTATGAATTCATGGATTTATTTTTGTATTCATTATTTTTTTAGTGACTAAAACCAAGTTTTGCTTTAACTAAACCTGACATTGATGTGTTGAGTGAGATTTTTTTTTCATTTTGATGTCAGAATTTCCTAGAGTTTGTATGCTATTTTTTTGTATTTGTCACATTTAGTGTTTTATCCTGCCTTACTTGGATGAAATTCTCTTGTAACTTTTGATTGTAATATTTCTGGAAGTGTTAATAAAAACATTTCTTCAAAAGTTTGGCAGTAACAACCCATAATATAAAATTATTAAATTTTAATATTACTGCTATATTTTAAATCAATTTTCAAGACAATTTTCATTCATTCTCTTAATATGCTTGTTTTCTGAGCATCCGATGAATATATTCTGTCTTGTGTGCTAGTAGTTCAGTTTTTGGAAGTTCTCATACATAGAAAATAGGATACTTTTACAAATTGAACTTAATCTTCCATTTCTAATTTCTCATTCATCATTTGTACTGTAACTACTGAAAGTCTTTAATTGTAACATTGAAACTGCAATTAAAATGTAAAGATCTGCCATATGTTAGTCTTTGATTAACACTGGCAATCAGTACAAAACTTTAGACAGATTTGCTTTTCATTTCCATATTTTTTATGTTTTTCTTTTGTATTTTTTTCCAGAAGTCTTTGAATTGAGTCTTTGAAATTAAATTATAACTGGGAATATTCTGCAGCAATCTTTGATTTCTCACAAGCTTTTCTAAGAATGAACTCTACACCAAATTTGGCACCAGCTATGTCCTAAAGACAGAGCAAGCAGCATGTACCTTTTGGGTGGGAAAAGAATTCTAGGTAACTTTTAAATAATGCTGATCATAGATAAAAGCTTTTGCTGACAGTGGTTTATGTTTTGGAATAAATGTCTTCATCAGTAGTTTCACTTTTCTGTCAGATTTGCCAGCAATGCTGAAGCTTGCATACACCTTTGGCTAGAGACAAAACCCTCTTATTTAGTAACTGAAATTCTAGTCTTCATGTACTGCTCTGTCTTTGCTTAATCGTTAAAAATACTAGAAAATTAGTAACCCCAAAAAGCTGTATAAAGTTGTTAGGCTTCCTACATCTACGAGAATGGTAATTTTGCTCTTGGTTTTCAGTCTGTTATCACCGTGTGTGTTAAACTGCTACTCTTCTCGTGGTATCAATTTACCACACTTAAAAGTTTACATGTAATAATGGTGAAGAAAGATAATGTGGTAAAGAAGTCCATAAAGTATGGGCTAGGCTTTTACTGTTGGTCTCATGTGTTTTGTTCACAGTAGTAAGTGTCTACAGTTAGAAAAGATGAATCACTGTCAACTTTCAGGTTTTATGATCTTGAATGTTTCTGCTAAAATGTAAAAAAAAAAAAAAAAAAAAAAAAAAGAATCTGTTGAATTTTAATGTAACTGATTGATGCACTAAGGATGAAACTGGTGTTTTTGATTTTAAATGGAATTTAACAGAGCTGTGGAGAAAAATACCAGTTCTTGATTTCGCATTCATATTACAGTAAACAGGCATGTCAAGAAATAAATATATGCATTATGTAGATGAATATGAAATGTCTTATGAAATATAAACACTTCTATAAATTTAAAGGCCTTAGGAAAGTTCCAAAACGTGCATGTGACTTTTGACTGAGAGTAGTAATTCTTGGGTACACGGACAGATTTTTTTTTTTTTTAACATGAAAAATGAGTCACAAGTGTATTCTCGTAGAGTTACAGGGAGGCTAGATTTGTAATGATAGATGTAAATTTTTTTAAAGCCGGTTGTTGATGGACAACTTACACTAGTTCCTGAGTATGTTGTTAAAAAACTTTTCAGTGAAGATCTTTAAAGAATGTAAACCATGTGGTATTTTTTTCCTACATTTCTTACTAATCGATCCTGTTAATGCAGATATACTTGTGAAGCCTGCAATATCATCGATGAATTTGGAATTGATTTTATTTTCCTTCTAGTTTTTAGTCTGCGTAGGTTTGTATCTTTAGGCATGCATTTGCTTATGGGACATGGACTACATAAACCAGTAAAAAGATTCTCTTAGAATAATGTGATTCCAGGATCAAAGACTTTTAAGGAGACTAAAGTGTCAGCATATAAAAAAAGAACTAAAGTGATAATTCAAAATAATAAACTAAAATGGAAATATCAGACCTATGCTGGTTGAATTTTAATTGATAATCTACAGTAAGTAAACTAATGGTAGTGTCTAGGTTAGAAGCATAGATGACCTAGCTTGTCTTTGTCCTTAACAGGCAGGAGTAGGTACTAGGATAGACATTGTACCAATACCACTACAGTCTTTGTATTTGTGATTATAAATACTTGCTGTATCAAACTGTGTGCTCACCTGCTTGTTGCACTGTCTTGAATCCCAATCTTGTGCCCAGCCAAACCTGGTTCACCACACCTGTCCATGTTGTGGCCTTGGTCATTGTCATTCCCCTGTGTTAGAGTGGTGGCTTGACCGGCTCTGTCCCAGCTCTGAGAAGAAGAGTGTGGCAAGGGGAATAGTGTGAAGCGGGTCTCACTCTCTGCTGTCTTTTATTTCTCTTTTGCTTCAAATTGGAGGCCGTTCTCCCTCTCTCCAGTAAAACACCAGAGCAAAACAATTGCATGTATGGGGTCAATAGGTCTGGAAGAGAAAGTGGGTGAGAGAGGAGGTTGGGTTGAGATTGTATCCCAAGTCTCAGGGAGGGGAAGATGAAGAGAGTCTCAGGGCTACTTTGCACATGGTCTCCAACGCTCGGTGAAGTCTCTGATAGCACATTCCTAGGTCACCCAGTAAGATCAGATCAGCTCCAAAGCAGTGGCAGAAGGAAATCTAAGGTTGGGAGATAGCTCTCTGTGGCAATACTGGGTATGATTGCATTGAAAATGTACTGCTTTACCTATTTACCTAACTGTAGTTGCATATGTGAAGCCAGAGTAAGATGCTGTTAAAATCTAAACTGTGGATTAAATGTGTGGTAAATTTTCTGTTCTTGTGATTCAGTTTTCTGGTATACCTGTCAATGGATTTTTCATTCCTGTACTATGACTTTCAAACTGAAAAAATGCTTAACAAATTTTAACTCACTTCAAACCATCTACTCATCTAGATGTAGTTTAAAAAGGGTCGTTGGGGGTTTTTTTCCCTTCCTGATAGATGGGAAAACTGAGGAGCTGATGTCAGATGAAGAATAGATGTCTGTCAAGTCGGTCACACTTTGAGGATCCTTTTTATATAGTCTTGCCTTTCCAGATGAAACTTAGAGCTTTCTTTTTTTTTTCCCCTGTTCTTGTAGCATTTGGATACTGTAATATGAGGATGGGGTTTCTACTATTTTATCCTATCTCAGAACATCGTCTACAACAAAAGACATTTTCAAAAGGTGACTATAGCTTTAGCTATGTGTTGTAGTTCCTGGTTTCCTAAGGCAAAGTATTTTATGTGATCCCTCTCCCGATAAGCTATTTTGAATGTGTCGGTAGCAGGCAAAAGTATTAATTTTTCAACCGGTTTGGAGAGAACTTGTCTGAGAATGCCCTCCTTGCCTTATGAATGCCCTCACTTAAGAGAGACAGGGCCTTTTGCCCCTTCTGGGAGCAGCCAGCTGATCAGTCAGAACATGCAGCCTTAAACTAGGTACAATCTATGCCATGTCTTGCTTGTATGTAAGTCCCCAAAAGCAATTACTACCATCACCAGCACGAACCTTAGAAAATTTCTGGCAGTGCCAATTTGTTGCTTAAAAGGAAGATACAGAATTGACACAAAATTTTATATTGTTCCTTTTGGAACAGCTGTGCGAGTCTTCACTGGGAAAGTTTATAAGAGCGTTGCATCTACTCATGTAAGAATAGCTTTCCTCACAGAGAAGGCTACAGACTTGAAGAAAAAAATAATAAAAAATATATGTATTGTAGAATTCATGACATAATCCCCCCTTGCTCTGCACAGAAGGCTTCCTATGGATAAGTGGAAAAGATAGTTTTTCAGGCCTGATCTACAAACTTCAAATTTGGCAAATCTATAAAAAAGATAGCTCCCTGGATGGGGGAGAGTTGCATTTGCAGAAACATAGTAGATCAAAGTAAACTAAGTAAGCTAACAGTACCCAACTTGTACAATGGTACCAAGTTTCTTCATATTTATAATTTTACCACCCAATAAAAGGTCTGTCTTTTAAAGTCATATTTAATTCATAGTTATCTGCCAGTTCTCCTGAACATGATATACTTGCATCTTCTTTAATTTTATGTAACTGAATTTAATAAATTATGGGCAAAAAATTCTTCTAACAGATAAATTAACCTGAAAGCTGAAAGTATGCTGAAGGCAATTTTCTTTTTTTGAAAAACTTTATTCACAGTGAACATCAATGTCTTAAATATAAGATTTAATTTACCAGATCAGATTTAAAAGGAACTGTAAGCAGAGCACATAATTCAGAATTATGACACTGGACCTTTTAATTATATAATGAATTTTTCACATAAAACTTATCCAGCTTCAGGGATTGATAGTCTGATAGAAAACATTTTTCTTAAGGTAACATTTAAATTTAGTCTAGAAAGTCTGAAAGTTTGATATATGAAATAATTTGGTAATGTTCCACTTCACAAATGGTTGGAGGGTCTGCTGTGGTAGAGCAGTGACCCATTGTTTCTAGTAATAACATAATGCTTACACTTTCTTAGTACTTACACAAGTTATTTTAAAAGGAGCAGGGCACTACTCTTTAGCAACTCCTCCTACCTGTGACGTCCATCCGAGCAATGCTGTGAGAGGCTAAGGTGTCTGTGTATTATATACTGACTCTTGTAATGTTCTACGTCCAAACCACTACTGCCTGTTGTTGAAAATTGTCTTTAATCCACAGTCTTCTGACCACACTTAAGAACAGTTATTATTACACTTTTGTTTTTCACAGAGGGAATTTTGAAAGCAAATGTCTCATATATTTATGACTACCTGATCTCTAATATGAGAGAGAACTTTGAACAAAACCACTTGCTGTTATTTTGCTTGTAGCTTACTTTTTTGAGTGGATGATCATGAATCAAAATTTAACTTTTATAAGATATTCTGATCCCCAAAGCCACACGGAGAGAATTGATGAAGAGGGAACCAAGAAGCTATATATACATTTTTTTTTCAAAATACAGTGCCTCCGCTGCCCTGCCCATCAATCAAGGATATTTAATTCGGTCCCAAGCAATACTTCCCTGAATATGCCACATCTTGGATTACTGCTGCTTAATGGTTAAATAGCAGCTTTAGTAGTCATACACAAGCTAGGACTGTAAACTTGGTGGCTGGAGTACTACTAACGATAGCTCTGAATAATACAATATTCCTACTAATACCCTAGCTCCTTAAGGTTATCTTCAGCCTAATGAAATGGCATCCTCAGTGCTCTTAGTTGTGCAGAAAAGAAATAAAAATAACTGATCCTCCTTAATGGAAAGAAATTATGGTGTGGTGCTAGATTTTCAGAAAAGAGCATAATACTCTAGCTGTCAGCATTTTGGACAAGTAAAATGCCTTGAGGAGGATGAGAGATAATCAGTGTGTTGCCAAATTGTTTTGGTCTTGTCCTTCCAAAGAAATTGTATTCTAGTATGTGTATTCAAGAGCTGTTTATATAAGAAACATGAAAAAAGGCATTTTTCTCTTCCATGGTCTTTCCCAAAATGTAACAGTTTGGCTGGATTCTGTTTGAGTGACTCCATCCTTTTTTCACAGCAGCCTTCCATTCCAAGGCCAAATTTCAGAAATAGAAGCCCAAGTCTTGTTCATAATGTCTTTTCCTATTTCAGTTGTCTTTCTACCAGTCTGTCTTTAGTGTTATCTGTTCCTGATTTCTTAGTCATTTGTGAGCGGTGGATTAAATTGGAAAATCACCGTGTGTGATACTTACTTGAATCCTATTATAGGCTTGTGTTTAGGGCAGCCTCTCTTACCAACTATAAAAAATGATTTTTTTTTGAAGGTGATGGACAAATGAAATCCTTCCTGTATATGACCTCTATAACAACTAATCACTGACATCATCTGCAGTAGAGCATGCAAGGGCTCTTTCCACGGTAGAAGTAGTTGGCAGGTCTAGTTTCACAGAACACTGGCAAAAAAAAAAAATGACATTTTTCTGTGCTTGAAGAGTGGTTGATAATGATAAATTAATGCCTAAAGTAAAAGGTGTGATGCATTATAAGTCATATCACAATAGTAATCAGGATAACTTATTTGTATGTGGAAGAAAGAGAATATATATGCAATACTATGTATCTAAAATGAGATATAGACTGATACGGTATATTATTATCTTGTTTATATTAATAATTTCTGGGACTATTCTCTAAGAAGTCTATCCAACACGTAGTAAGGATGTGAGCTCTGTTTTCTTCTCGTTATTATGGGAGTATACAGATCGCTTGACTTCTGCATACAGGAGTGACTTCCATTGTACCTGTGGGGCATGATTTCCATGTGCATTAGAGTTTTCCTCCACCTCTTTAAATACACCTTCCTGATAACAAAGGGGAACTTCTAACCCATGTGAGGCTTTGAGTTCACTGAGGAGAAATTAGCCTACAGACTTCTACCTTAACTGGTATGCCTTCTCAATTTATCCTCCAATCCATACAGCTGGGCTTTTACACCTGTCTTTTAGTTCATGAATAAGGGATCAATGATCCCAAACTATACAACATGAAGGTAATCCCCTGAGGTTGCTTAGGCTCCAAAACTGAGACTCCTTCTTCTTTCTGGTGCACCTTACCTCTGCTGTTTCTTTTTGTGATTATCATCACCATACCAGGGCTATCAGCTATTAGACACTATATAGACGGCAGTTCCTGGCTGCAATTTAAGATTAGAGCAGGCATGCAAAGCCAGACAGTTTTCACTAATGAAAGAATGAGACAATACTGGTCAGTATAAGAAGCTGGGATGCAGGGGGAGGTCTTTCAAGGAAATAACTATTATCCTTGTCTTACAAGAGGGAATGTTCCAGAGTCATCCAAAAGACTAATAATGGAGTTGGAAATAGAGGGTGTCTCTGCAGACACGCAACTGAGTGCTCTCTCTAGTAGGCCCTGCTGATGTGAAAAGGGTTGTTTTTAGTGTCCATTACACTGGCTCTAGAAGTACTTGTGGGAAGACCTTGACTTGACCAGGGTTTGGTATGACTCACTTAAGTCTTATTTTATGTAAGCATTTTTTAGGACTGAAAGGTCTTTTAAACTTGAAAGCTGGGTTTTATAAATTGTTCATATAAATAAGAACAATTAACTTCAAGAAAAAAAAACAGAAAAGGGAAAATATATCAAAAAGGAAATAAAAAGGCTTGTCAGTAATTTTCTGCCTGCCCCGCTGGGTCATTGTGAAGGATGAGTCTTCAATTTTATTCCTGCTCTGCCAGCTTTCTGGTTGCAGCAAATTCTGCAGTCTCCTCTAGCTCCTCAAAAAATCTGAGTTCATTACAACTACTTGAGGCCTTGCTGTGTGCCTGGCCCTGCCCCTCTCGGTGGTGTCTCATTCCCTGCTGCACCGCGGTCTCTGCTTCCTCACTCTTCCTCTTGGCCTCTCCCACCTCGCATTCTTGAAGCCTCTCTTCATGCTGGCATGCTCAGTTGCTCTGAAGAAGGTGCATTTTTTTTCCTCTATCCAGGAAAAGCCTGAGGCAGTAAGTGGCAATCAAGACAGCATAAAACAGTAGCCTTTCTACTGCTGTGAAACTGCAGCCTTTTAAAGGAACACAATATACTGTAACTGTCAATTAAAAAAAAATCCTCTGTTATCATAGAGTTGACTTAGACTATTATTCAAGTCCTTCTTCATAAAGTATTCCTTATAAGGGTAAGATTATGCTCAGGTTTCCTGTTCATCAGAATTTTAATATGAACCCGTTTACATCCCTATTTTTCTTCCTGAGCATCATTCAGGAAAGCCCATGGTGGCACGAGAAATTTTACTGTCTTTTTTTTCTATATTTCTAGGTCACACTTAGACTGTTTGGCATTTGCTGTGATGAATAAGACAAGATACTGCCAGCGATGATAAAAGTAGATCTGCAGCTGTGCAAAGACATTTTATGGGTTAGCCAAGTTAGCATCACGGTACTGAGCACTTATTGTAATATAATGCAATCATTTCTTCTCCATTCAGTCTGGTCTTTCAGCAGCATTAAGTCAAAAAGCTGAAACCAAGATAATGAGCATCTCGTAAAGAAGTACTCTTAGGATTTGAAAAAAAATCTTTTCTGAAAGCAAAAATACAAATTGGTTTCTTCACACTGAAAGCACAGGATTGATATTTTGCATGGAAGATGATGGTCTGTAGTTGATCGACTACTTGCTGGAGTGGTAAAGAGCCACTTTAAGCAAAGATGGTGATGTTTTCTTCAGAATTTGGATTGTTGACATAAGTTTGATCTAAGATTATATGGTAAGTGGTGTACTTGTATTTGAGGCAAAGTTTACAGTAATAGATTAAATATCTGCAATATTCTTATATTAAAAAAAATCAGAAATTTCCTTTTAAATTCTCATTGCAACATTTTTATCATATTTAGGATAAAGGAGTCATCATAGCTTTACTCTAACCTTATACGTGCCAAATTTACAGTAAACATCAGGAACACTATCACACAGTGACAGAGAAATCAACCCTAAGAACACTTTAAGCACTCATCTGATCCAATAGTTCATGAAAATAGAACACTAATTGGCCAAATTTGTCATATGATCAGATTCACTTTCATTCTGCACTTGCTGGCTCTGCGTATTTCAGAGCTGTGTTTGAAGTGAAATGCAGTGGCACACCTGAAATACAGTGGTTACTTGTTAAGAACTTGCTAAGAGTCAACTCATGTAACCTTTGACATCTATACAACAGATGTCTGCATCAAAGCTTGTCACCCTAGTTTCTCTTTGTAGTCAAGAAAGAATAACAGGCACTTTGCAGATGCAATTTATCTTGATTATTTGAGATGTCTGCTTTAGGTGACACCTTCTTTACAGGTGAATCTCACTGCAGGCACCTACATTTGTACAGGTACATCCCAGTGTGGTGGAAGCACTATACAAGAATAAAAAAATTGGAAAAAACTGGAAAAATTGAAATAAAGACCACACCCCGTAGAAGCTATCATGTGGTTTGTTTTTTATGTTTGCTTGTTTTGTTTCGTTATTTTGCATGGTGGAAGGACATGGGTATTTGAATCAGATCTGAGTTTGTGTTTTTTCTTCTTAAGCCTACGAAGCCAAATTTTCCCCCTTGAAGGATTGGCCGTGAGCACGTTCAAGCAGAGAATGCTGAAGCCTTTCAGCTCCAGCTACTTGCTTAGACATAGCAATACCTGTTGGAGTGTACTTTCATGCTGTGTGAACACCTGCATAAATCATGCAGGGAGTAAGAAAATGATAAAGTAAAATTCAGAACATCATTTCATTTCAAATGTCTGGCAGAGTCAAAGCATTTGTTGCAGCTTCTTGAGCCTTTCTCTTCTTTAACCTTTCACAGAGCAAGAATATATTCATAGCGATGGAAGCAACAAATGAATCTGAATAAACAATACCCCCAACTCTTTTTTTTTTTTTAACAAGAATGTGTTCCTTCTGTTTAGAAAATGTTTTATCTGTGTGAAATACTTGGAAAGTCTTAGCTCTGTTGGCAGCATCTGGGGGAAGCACAACTTCCAGCTCTGTTTTTGTGGATGCCGGCAGTCTATTAGCAGTCTCAACAGCAGAGCATAAGATTGAATGAATATAATTATTCTGTCATGCAGTGAAAGCCTCCAAATAAGGTCTCTGATAATGTTGTGAAGTATTGCTAATTTAGGAACACAAAATGACAATATGTTAGAGAGTATTGCTATTGCTGAATTACTCATTAGTCTCACAATTCATACCAGCTCTCAATACATATATAATTTGCAAAGGGTTGCTCTAAGGAGTTGTTAGGAGATTAGTGTTTTTCAAGTACCTAAAAGCTGAAATATTGAACCAAAACTATACTGAGAAAGGAAGAAGAAAGATTTCTGCTTCAAAGTTTCTGAAGTGTGATGCAGGCAAGCATCCTGCTGGAATATAAAGGTTCCTTCATGTATGTTGCCTAGACGCTCCCATACCACTAGCCCCTGGGTAGCTTATTTAATTACAGATTTATAAGACAATATATAATTTCATTGAAGAAATGGGTAATATGACTCTGACCTCTTTCTTTTATTAGGATATTTTATGTTCATATTTTACAATATAATAAGTTATATATACAGCATTAAAAAAATCCTTAGAAAGTAACCCTTTGGCAAGATCTACAGAAATTTTTTCACTCCTGTACATCTTTTGTGTAATAATAAAAATACTGTATACTAAATAAAATAACGTTAAATAGTCTATGTTCACATTGGCACCATTGATTTGAAGACCCTAACTTTTCAAGGCCCAATAAACATAAAAAAAGAGGATTCTCATGTCTTCTTTTAAAGCAATAAATTGTATGTACTATTACATGAAATGTAGGAGTAACACTGTAGTTACACACTAGCACATAGAAAATAGCATCTTCTCATTTTCTTTTTCCCCCCTTTTTTATATTTTCTTAGCAATGGACTAAAACTGCGACTTTATGGTCTTGGAAATCTTGTTGAAGATTGTTGAATTGTCAGCAAATCTAGAAATCTTACTGAAGCCTCTTGAAGTCCATGCAAGTTTGTCATTGACTTCAAGATAGAAAGAATTTCATTCCTATTTTAAATATCAATTAGCTAGTTCAGTCTTCAAATAAATGCAGCTTGCTGCTTCCTTTAAAGAAAAGGCAAAATTATAATCAAATTTGGCATATGCACATGGATGAAGAATGTGTTATAATACTGAAGAAACAGTGGAAAAAGAAAAATGAGAAGGATAAGTTTTGTGATGCAGTAGGTACTTCCTCTGGTATACAAAACAATTGCTGAAAGTTCAGTAAATATAAGCATTAAATGGTGGTATTAAATGTTCAGCACGTAATTATGATACTATCATAGGTAAGGTCTAGTTTCTAAGTAATGGAATACTAGTTGTTAACTTCAGGGTTAGAATTGATATTTTTATAACATTTTGTTCAGTCATGCAATTTGGAACTTACAGTATTGCTTTGTAATTTAGTTTAATTTGGTGGTTGCACTTATTGAAATCTGTCATTGCTCATTTTAGTTATAAATTGAGTGAATAGGTTTGGTAACAGCTACTGATTTGTGGTCTGTACATTTTTTCAAGAACTTTTAACCTGGAAAATTAAAGATTAGTTAATAGGAAAAAATAAGGTATATTTTTGTCATGCACAAACTTACAACAAGGCTTTAGCTTCTAGAAGAAGTATTTTTCACCTTGCTGTGGAGTCTATGCTCATGTTCTACATTTACAAGAGAAGAGCATTTCAAAAACCCTTTTTCCTGTATATTTCAAGTGTTGCTAAAGAAACCTACTTTTTTTGTTGTCAGTGTAGAGAGCACACCACCATTGTCTGGAATTCCTCTGCTTGAAAAATAATTTGATGCATAGACGTCACTATTGGAAAATATGTTTTTCATTGTGGTGGACAAGTTCTTTTGTTGCTTCTTTTTTGTAAAGGCGAAGAAGGGAAAAATATGTTGCTCTCAACTTACAAGTAGTCACTGTCAACTTTTGTTGCCCCCTTCATAACCAGCATGTCCTCAGTAAGTTAGCAGTTTGAATTTATAATTTCTGACATGTCTGTATGGACCAAGAGTGCATGTACATGCATTATATACAGTGATTTGAAGCACTTCAATTTGTGAATTATGTTGAAGCTTATATACCTATGCACATACTTCTAGATTCAGCAAATCCATAGTAAATACAGATAATTAAACTAGTTACATATTAACTGTGTTAGAACTGCTAGAAATGTACATGCCTAATGTGTATTAAATGGTACTGTAGCTGTAGTACTGTTTTCAACTGTAACTATTACACTATTGAGCAAAACTTTCTTGAAAGCCAGGCAGGAAGGATATCAGCAGGGCTAGCTGCACATACGCTCACACACAGACCACAAAATGGATGTTTGTGTCCACTTATTATCAGTAACTGTTTAACAAAACTATTTTGTTTAATTGTATGTTCATACCAAGCTTCGTGGGAGATTTCTGCTCTTGTTTTGGTATAGGCGTAACTTCACTTTCGTAGAAGTAAAAGGGAATAGCCTCCTGTTGGACAGGGGGAAATGGCTACACAGAAGAAACTAGTCTTTGTCCAAAGTCTTTGACATGGTGCTTTTTGGAATCACTGTTCTTGCAGATGGGGAGGCAATGAAGATCCCAGACAGGTATGTCAGGATGTAGCCGCCGGTTCAGGAGCAGGCATTGCTTGTGCCCACTCCAGAATATCTGCACACAAAGATTCGACGGCGTCCAACCGCTCGATCTGCACCAGTTTGGTTAGCAGTTCAGGGATGCTGTAGCCCGCTGTGCTGATGCGATCGAAGAGCTGCATGCCGTCCGTCATGCCACCAATTTCGTCTCGCTTCAGTCCAAAGCTCTCAGCGAGGTGGCGCCATGTTTTCACGATTGCTTTTTCTGTGTTGTATGTCGAGCTGAGCATTCGACTGGTCTTCTCTAGGCAGTCGAATGGCAGCTCCGTGGGGCTCAGACCTGCAAAGTGAGGGGTATATAGTCAGATGGCTCTGTACACAAGTCTTGGCCATTTGGGACATTTTGTATTAAAATACTCCAATATATACTATTAACAACAAGTACAGCTAAAATCTTTAAGTGACAGTTTGTGATAGATATGTCTAGCTCCAAAGACGTTACTGCATGTTATTAGAGTTAATTCTTCCTTGTGACAGTAGGGGACCTTATTAGTGGAATAATTAGGGTATAAAGTTGGCTGGGAAAGAAGTATTACATGGGTTGTATATATTCCTGTGGCACTGCCCCTTCCTTCAACAGCTTGCCAGCTGTCAAAAGGCGCCTATTGCAGACATATCCCCAGTGAGCAGCTCCATTAATACGCCTCTGCACATCTCACCCAGTGTTTGAGCTCGAGCGACTGCTCTGACCCTTCCTGGAGTCTGTCACCAGCGGCTGCGGTAACAGCTCCATAACTGAAAGCTGCCCTTGTAGGAGCATGAGGAGTGAGGTGAAGCAATGATGCCGGCCGCTTCCAAGCATAAAAGTCCCTGCAAGTACTTGTCATTGCTATCACTGAATCGCTAGAGAGGATTTAACACTCATCCTGTGGGAGAAAACACTATGTTTTCCTGGCTATTTTTCTATATGGTCACAGAACAGAGGAGAGAATCAGCAACAGCATCTGTTCAAAAATAATCTTTTGGCTTCTGTAGTTTTCCTCCTTCATACCCACTGGCAGGAGTTTGGTGGGAGACAGACTTCCCTGCACCACAGAAAACTCATATACACACCCAGACACATGCACGTGCACACACACAAAGTATGCGTTGGGGGGGGGGGGGGGAAGTAAATGTGATTGTGTCTCCTCTTCTGTAGGAAAATGAATTCATGTCCCTTCTGCCAAAACTACCCAGGCAGTCAAGTGCTAAACGGCATTAACACTTAAACCACAGGCTTACTTGGAAACTAAACTTTTGGTTATGAGAAGTGAGACAGCATTTAGAGCAGCTGAGTAGGTCAAGGCATGCATCTGAAATATGATCCTGACCCTTCCCAAATCACACTTTCACATTTGGAACAAATTTATATCTGTTATCCAAGTAAGTCTAAATAAATAAATGAAACAGGTTTCCGCTAGACGAGGAGCGGGAACGTGTTTCTCTACAACTTGGTCTGCGTATGTGCCCAAGCACAACCCAGCACTGCCCTTCTCGTTTTCCATAGGAGCGAAACCCATGCATCCAGCTGAAGAAAAGCTGTGGCATGCTCCAGCACAAATCCAGTCTGGACAGTCCTGGCATCAGGGTCCCATGATGCTTCCTGAGGGCAGCTGAATACAAATCTACTTTCAGAGTGTCTTCTTCCAGATTTGGACTTTCTGTATAGCTCACCTTTCCATAGGTAGACAGAGGGCTTTCTATCCTACGGCAAACAACTGTGATCTAATTTTGTGCTGCTAGCACAGACGCAAGTTTTATACACTCACCTTCCGCAACGTCGCATACATTAGCATACACATCAAGTATTTTTTTTCTTCGACTTTGAATCTGAATGAAAAGAGTTTTATTTCATTATTTTTTTCAGTCATGGGTGTAAATAATTAGCAGCTATCAGTACAAAACCTCTGGGAGATCCTCATTTCAAGGCTCTGAATACAAGGCTTTATCATATAAAGTCCTCAAGGCCCCCCTTTTGATGATTCGTAGAGGAACACGCAGAAATTCAATGAAGAATAACCTTTTTTTACTGTTAGAGATCTTTCTACTTGCTAATCTTTTAGATCAATGACTTTTCTGCTTTAAGTGCTTTTGTATTTAATTTCTCTTTCAGACTGAAGCAAACTCCTGACAAGGAGGATAAATGCAATACCACATACGCAGGCAATTAGTGCAGGGATACCCAGGTAAACTAGGTTAGGTCTAGCCACAGAGGTTTAAATTCAGACTGAAATTTCCTTCTTCCAGTAGTAGAAAAGGATTGTAGAGGAGGGGATCTTGCTTTCTGCCATTTGACATTGAACTGCTTAGACCATTACTGATTTTTGTGTGTGTGTGTGTGTATGTGTGTGTGTGTGTGTGTGTGTGTGTGTTTATTTCCATGGTATATTGCCTGGTTGAATCTGAAACACTTTACAGATAGATAAAAAAATCAGTGAAGCTTTAGAGAGGGAAAATCTGAGGTCCAGGGTGTTCTAGTCATTTTTGACAAGGAAGAGAGGCCGACTGAACACCTGACATTTTCCAAGCTAAAAATGGATATTTTGATGTAATTTCATTTAGTAAAAATGTTCTCAAGGTTTGGCCTTGGATTCAGTGTGGAGTGAAAACAAATGTCAAAATGTCAGGTGTTCTCAGGGACTGGAACTGTCATTGTTCTGCCAGCGCTCTTTAGGACTGGGCTATTTGGAAAGCGGTCTTCTTTACAGGACTCCAGTGTTATTTTCACAAATTCACCACTTTTCACTGAAAATCAGGCTGGGAAAAGCTGTGTTTGGACTGTTTTGTTTGTGAAAAGATTCTCCTTGTTTTCTATGGGCTCTAAGGTCCAAGGCACATCAATTACTTGGACTAATGGACATGTAGCTGGAGCCCATAAACTGGCTGCTCTACCTGAAGGCGTAGAAGCTGTGCAAGTATATTGTTGCTTAGGGAATGGCGATGCAGACATCAGTTGTTCACATGTTCACGGTAAAATTTACATGTGTTGGTCATTTAGTTGGTCATTATTGTACCTTTGGATTTGCTGTTTCAGAACCGTGTAAGCATAAAATTTTCTTTTAATGGGATTTATTAAAATTCCTCTTAAGCAAACTGTTAGATGCCCATTTTCTTTCTCCCCTCATTTTTAGGGCTAAATAATTCCAAGTTCTTGAAGAATTATGCAAGATGCTCTTTTTACCAGAGCCTGAAGATGTGGCATTTGTAAAGCTTAGGCTGGAAGAAAACAGGTAAATTTGAGTCTGATTTGAGATCCTCTGTGTGGTAGCTCATTGCATAATGGTTTTAATTAGGAAGGCGCAGCCTTGGATAAGAGTAGGCCTTTAACTTTCTTTAACCTTGCCCAACAGCTACTTAATACTCTTCCCTGTACTAGAAACATTAGTTCATCTCCGGCCTCAAACAAATTGCTGCTTTTCTAACTTCTAGCAACTGGCTTAATTGTGAAATCTCAGATATCTAGGAGAGCATCTTGATGCACTCTGCACCTTTAGTGAAAATGTTCTCTTTAAGCCTAGCAGGCTTCAGGCCATTAAGAGTATATTGTGACAGGAGGTCTGGAAGAAATAGTTCATGTGCTTACATAAATTACTCAGAGAAAGGATCTATGATATATGGTCTTTGGAAGCCATTTCCTATGAAATGTTCCAATTTTGTGCATACCCAACTTGTGTTATCCAATTTCAAGCAAGTGCATAGAAAAGTATGATAAAGATGGATTTGTTAGAGAGACCTCATAAGACTGAATTTTAAAATGTGAACACTGGAGTAATAAGTTATTTTCAGATAGTTGGAACTGTCTACAACTTAAAAAAACATTTCTCTTGGGTTTGAAACTTTTCGCATCTGGTCTCAGTTGAGAAATGAGCTATTTTACAGAGTTTGAGCTAAACCATCTCAATGATTTAAAACATGCAAATATGAAAAGATGTATTTTCAAACCTTTTTATTCTTTAAAAAACCAAAATGGTTGATCTTAAGTGATTAAGTGATTTTAAGTGATATTATATGATTTTCGTCGTAGCCATTGCTGCTTTTTTTACTCCTGAAGTTCTAAAAGCTTAAAAAACATCTGAGCAGATGCTTTCTTTTTAAGGATGGTTCCATGTTAATATAGACTAAAAAGCTGAGTGGATGAAGGAGTGCCCTAAATATGCCTTGAAATACTCTTAGTGTGATAAAATGCCCTGGGCAGTGCACAGCTAGCAGGAAGGAACGAAGGCCTTCCACAGCAAAACAAACAGTGGATTGATGTTCTTCTTTGGAACACAGAGGCGACCTTCAAAATCTGTGTTTTTGAAAATTACTCACAAAAACTAAGCACAAAACCATATATTGTTGAAAATTCTATGGCATAGAAACACCAGTGCCACGTTTAAAAGCGTTAGATGCTCTTAAGCGTCTAAGCACTTCAAATGCTACACCATGACATAAATCCAGCCATGCTGTTAAGTTATTTTTCTCTCTTTGATTTTCCGTGGTAAGCGTAAGCATTGCTATATTGGGATTTTGCTGTTCATTTTTTTCTTTCTTTAAACTGTAATACTCGAAAGAGCAAAGTTATTACTCTTGCAAGAAATTTACTTTTCAACTCCAAACAGTATATATATATGTACCCACAGACCACCTCTGAAATTCTGGAGGATTACTACATGCCACTATGCCACTATGAGATTCTCTAATAAATTTGTGTCTGGAGAAATTCTCTTGTAAATTAGTTCAATCTGCTTATAATGCATTTTGGGATGATGGTTTGTGTCTGTTAAGAAACTACCCTCCATTTTTAGATCTCAGAATAACCTTACCCCAGTTGCTTTGTTGTTTGTAGAAGATTTATCTCTGGCCAAATGCACTAAAGATAATAAGCATCTCTCTGGAGTCCCTTGCTTGTCGACCGCAGCTTCTTCATCACTATCCATACTACGACTTAAAAGTCGTTCATTCTCAGAAGATGCATCATTTTCACTGTAAAATGAAGCATAAGGTTATCTTAGTGAAGCCCCTCTTGGTGTGGCTCCAATGATTACCTTTTTGCTATCCTAGAGGAATGTAGTAGAAAAGGTTTTTATTTTTTTTTAAAGTGACCAGATGGTGCTACAAACAGGAGTTTCCTTAAGGCCTGGAGCAGAAGGGATGTTCGCTCCTCGCTGCCAGTAGTGAGGAGGGGGACCTTACCTACCTTACCAAGGGCACATATGTGAGAGCTATTCTCCACTCCCTAAAATGGACCTTTCTAACGAGGAGACAGAGCGCCAAGGGTTGATGGTCACAGAGTGAGAGGACTTCTCCTTGGGAACATCTGTCTCCCTCTCTTAGAAACCAGAGGAGGGAAAACATGACTAAGTCATCTAGTCTTTTCCCTGCTGAAGCAAAACTACTGGCATATTCACCTAATTCCCTGTTCTAGCTGTACAAGGTTGGATGCAGGAGGCTTCCCGGTCTGTGACAGTCCGGGCACCTGTCCAGACTGGGACCTGAAGCACAGGGTGAACCACACAAGGCTGACACGTAAGGTGGCAATAGTCACCTCAGCTTGCCCAGAAAAGCCAACTCCTACAACTTTCCCATTGACAGGTTATATCATGGTCTGCCAGAATTTACAGTATTGAAAATTTTGGGGCTAATTAACTCCATTTTGCTCTTCCTGTATTCCTACATACCAGGCTAAAAGAAGTATCTGCAATGAATGTTTGGAAGCAGTGGCCATGTTCCTTTCCTGTTTCAGTCAAACTAGAAGAATGTTTATTTTTTTCATACCTTTTAGCAGTTTTAGCTGGAGCTGCTGTAAGCTTTTCAAACTCTTCTTTCTCAGAGAATATCACAACATTATCTGCAGATAAAGAATTAGAGAAGTTTTTTAATTGGCAGTGAATTTCCAAATGGGTGTTTTGTCTTAGGAGCTGCCTCAGTTGGCAGTCTTATTGCAAGCATAAATCTCTCTGCTCCCTTTTTAATTACTATCGGAGGAATAAGTGACATTCTGGAAGTGCAAAAACTGTTATACACCATTCTTTAGTAAACTGACACAGAATTTACACAATTAAAAGGGGAAACTGTAAGCATGATGGATTAAGAATATCTAAACCAAATGTAATCTTGGATAGAAAAAGCAAATGCTAAAGCAATTTATACCTTGCACTTCTTTCTTCTCTTCTTGTGTGTTGGCCTGAGCTTCAACATTTTTTACGGAGTGGCTCTTGCAACAGGCTAGGATATAAAAATATAACTTAATAATTCTTCTGAGAAGCTATCTAAAAATAGCATTTGCAGCTAAAATTTCATATGCTGAACAATTACCTTGAGCAGAAGGTTTTGTTTTCACAATGTAAAACATGATGATGAGGACAATGGCAATAGCCATTATGAATATGGTAGACATTGCAATTATAAGAGCTGTAGCCAGATGTCCTTGCCCTGAAAGATCTGCTGGAAACACAAACAAGTATATTGTAAAGAACCCACTCTTAAAATCAGAGAATGGATAACAGTTCGCAGCCTGCTCTAAACTTAAAATTTGCATCTTTATTTATTGGTTCTGAGTCTTGCCTGTCTTGTTAAGGACTGAAAAACTTAGTATTACATCTCAAAGGCAAATTAATTGACAGTGTTTTACAAAATTATGACATTTAAGCTGCAATAACCAGTTAACAGTAGTCATAAGAGATACTTCATCACATGTTCCATTAGATATGAAGAGGCAGAAATTTATAGTATCTGCTAATAATATAGGAAGCTATATGTGAGCAGGAGTAGCAGTATTCCTAACAGGGAATTCTGGGAAACAGCACTGAAAAGAAAAAAAAGAACAAACAGGTTGAAAGCTAAAACGACTGTTGGTAACTATGGCTGCCTCAAAAGCTTTGTAGCAAGAAGGAGAACACAATGCATATGTGAAAAACTGATGCTTTTCTAACAGAGACTTAAAATACAGCATGGCTGGGAGGTGAATTTAAAGTAAGGTATGTAAGAAGGGATTTACAGTCGAATTTAGATGCAATAAACTAGAATCCAGAAGCCATAAAAGGATACAGAAAATGACAAATATGATAAAAAACATGAAAACTTGAATTCTTCTGAAAACATGATCCTTAAGATCATGCTTACAGACAAAACCAGGAAGATCAGCAGTGTCAGTCCCTCAGTAGTGGCATCTTTTCTACTATGTCTTCTCATGTTCACATATTTTGAACAAATAATAACCATAATGGAGAACTGTTTATGTTAGCTCAACAAGACACTGGCTATATTCATGCATTAAATTATTTTCACCAGTCTAAGCTAGGCTTTGCTGAGGCATAACACCATTTCTCTGTTGCCACAAATAATGAGCTAAATTCATCGCTGACAATACAGACTACAGTCAAAGTCCATTTCAAGTCCGTCTTACTAATACAGCAATGTCGATTAACCAAGAAATAAAAATTCATTCTGGATTATTTTTAATAGCAGTTCTGGCAATTTGGAAGTAGTGGCAATGAATGTTGGTGCTAGTCTCAAAAGCAACAGCTGCTAAGTTAAATCTATAAATGTATTCTTACCTTTGTGAGCGTGCTGGTAAGGTGAGAAAGTACTTGTGCCAGAGGTACTTGGGAAAATGGCTGAAATGCCAGAGGTAGCCCCCGCACCTGCAATATTAACAGAAAAGCCATAAGCTTCCACAGTTACTTTGCCCAGTCAGTCAAAGCAATATCTTGGCAATATCAAGCAAACGGCCTTTCCTTAGTCTGATTGTGTTTCCTGTTCATTAGCAAAGACTCCGTGATTTCACTATGGCTTTGGAAATGTCACTAATCCCAGTGTGCATTTCTGGCATTTTGAATATTGTTGTTAGCATATATTTTTGCGTAGCATTATCGTGGATGGGGAGAACTCAGAGTTCATGAGTTGTTATTAATTTATAACAAACCCAAGCACCTTCAGACACATGCAGGGCCAGACACGTGCTACATACGGATTCCCATATTACAAATCTGTCCCGGGCAGCAGAAGGCTTTCCAGGATCCGTCTGATGATGCATTTACAACCCTGCTCCATTATTTGCAACTGCAGACTCCAAGTCGCAGCTGGTAAATTCGTCACATCAGTGCTTCTCACAGGTATCCTTTGCTAGCAGGGTCACTGTGAAACCCTGATGGCTTGCAAGCCCTCATGAACCCACAGGAAAACCTAGGAAGAGTGGCAAACAGTACTGTCGAATGCCCTTCTGTTCCATGGAGCTGTATTATGATGAAAGGAAATATTAGAATTTCCAGCAATCTAGCTGGATAATATGTTTGTTATAATTCCCCGTGTCAGTTCAAATCTATGTTCCAGGGGAAGAAAATATGAAGAAGAATCCATAAAAATACTGGAATGATGAACTTAAAGGAACACTCCATGGAGGCAGAGGATTAAGTGGGATTGTCTAATGGGTCTTTTCCATTTCTAAATTCTACAGTTAATTTAAAAAGTTAATATTTTTATTAGTCTTTCAGATGATGTCATACATCAAGTTTTCAAAGCAGTAAACCAAGTTGCAAATGAACAACTTTTGACAATACTAGACAATACTGAAAATTACTGGGAATTAGGCTGTTGATAGGAATGCTTTCACACAGTATGCTGTTGGAATAGAATTCCAAAAAAGGAATAAAAATATTAGGGTTGGAAGAAAACATTCGCTTCATTCCTCAAACAACCTTTAACCTAACTGGTAAATAGGCTATGCAAACAGATACTATCAACAGACACTGCAAAACATCTTCTAGCAGTGGGGGCAAGGAATCACTGCTGCTTTGTATTGTCTGTATATTGAAGTCCAGGGATAATTGAATTCAGCAGACCTAAAGCCAAAATCCTGTCGCAGTCATCTGGTAAGGTGCACACGGCACATGGCTTAAAAAACTTATTTGACAACTAGAGTAGCTGAGAACTAACCACGCCATTCTTTCGACCTAGTAAATGTCACAAGAAATTAAACCCACCAGGTAAACTTGACAGGAAATTAAGTGGTCTGGAATGATCTGAGAAATGTTCCATGGTTAAGAACAAAGAACTAGACATGCTCTTCAAATTAAGATAAATGTTTTATAAAAAGAAAAAAGTATTACCTAACATGAAATGTGGCTCTATGTAATGAGTGAGAAATGTACACTCCTAAAGTGGCCACAGAGTATGAGTTGCGGTTGGCTTCAAAAGAAATGTGCTTTAAGAGTGGCAAAACTCCTTTCAAACCTCATTTGTTGGAAGGAAATGGGTTCATTTATTATTATTATTGCTTTTTTCAAACTGAAGATGTGTTTTCATAAAGTTTTAAATATACTAATTTGTTAACTCAGATGCTTTTAGTATTATGTAAATGACACATTAATCTTGCCTCTGGTCCCTTCTCCGTAACAGGCTCAGTCCTAAGAATTAGTTATAAGCCCCAGAAACTACTATGTGCCAGTAGAGCATCTAAATAGCACTAAATGAAGATGTCCTCTGCATGGAATGGAGAGTAAAGATGGGTAATTTGTTAAATTTTCAGCAATTCTTCACAAAACTGAAATGAATCGTCCATGGTCTTGACCTATGAATTTCTCACCACGGTTGGACAACGGAGGAAATTTAGTAACTAGGCAGTGCTGTAGCCCGGTCCTTCCTTTCATGTTCGCCGCTCCCGGGCTTCCGCCTGTTCTTGCCTTCCCCTCAGCAAATGCAATTACAGACAATTGCGATATTTTGCCGTTCTTGCAAGCTGCAACAAGCCAACAATAGCTATTCTTACACTGCCTTTCAGCTAACAAACACACGCAAACTCTTCAGCTTTATCTGCCTGGAGTTTATCTAACAAGCTTGAGCTTGTCTCCCTCCTAAGCAAGTTTTATCACACTCCCTTTTTTCCCTCATTTGAAATATGTAGTAACTGAGATATTTCTGCCTTGCTTAATCAATCTTTCATCCATTGTGTATGAATAACATAATGTTTTTCATTTGCCAGTGAAAGGAAGAACAGTTGAGGTGGGAAGTCACACTGCGAGTATGCAACACAGGAATGGTGATGGGGAAGGTCATTCCTGCTTCTTTCAGGATCACTGCCGTACCAGTGACACTGAAACTGCATGCTGCAGAATGGTACATACATAATGGATGCTGCACACCATTACCTGGCTTTACCCCATGTGAGGATATGGCGCGTTGCCCACGCCACGTGCACACACACACACTGGGTCTTCTCCAATGCATGGGAATTGGACTACCTGGTTTGCTCAGGAGTGTCTATCATGGCAAAATCTAGGCTGGTGCTAGAACACGATGGCCTTTTATATATGCCTATGTGGGAGTTAGTCATTATGCATATTTTAGGCCTATTATCAAATTTAATAATTTGGCATATGCATTATGAGCCAAGATTTTTCTTTACATGTGGCTTAGAAGAAAGTGCCAATTCAAGCACCTGCATTAGAAGGGGAACCAAAAATGGCAGCTTCTGCAGAATTTCTGTTTGTGCTATTTCTGCATGAGCAAAAAGAAACAAAACTCAGTTGCTTTTTCCCACTCCAGCAATACACCATGACTACAAGGTCAGTTGTTCCTGTGCACATCCAGTTTGCATCCAGATCACATCATTATTAATTCTGGTTCCAATACAGATGACACTTACATAATCTATAAAGACTTAGATATAGCTATGACTCAGGCAGAGTCATGCTATGGTGCTGCAGCACAACATACAGAAATAACTCTATTTTAGGCACAAAAAAGACTGATGGCTATAATATAGTTGTGCAGAAGAGTGGTTTATATTCCTGACACCTCTAAGTAATACTGTAGGAATGTGATAAAGACATTAGGAAAGAAGGTTATCACTGAAAGTATGTCAGTTTTTACATTATAAGTGCTTTTATTCAAAAAATGTGTAATTTAGTCATAACTTTCTCAGAGTTTGAATACAGTTTCATAAAAAAACAGCTATTGTTTAAAAGAACAATTGAACCCACATTTGAGGGTTTGGGGTTTTTTTTTAAACTCAAAAGATAGATAACTTTTATTTAAGTTACTGTTCAGCCAGCCTTTTGTCCCTATAGTGAACAAATGGAAGACAAACTTTTGTTTTAAAGAACTATGTAATGGGGCTATTAGAGTGGTTTGTGTATCGCAAGATAGATTTACATTAAGAAGTGATGAACAAAGCTACCAGATTTGTGAGAGGAGGAGGGCACAGGAAGGGAGGTTTTACCAACATGTTCTCTTGCAAGTGTTTGTGACTGAGTAAAATCTGGTGCAGTAAGAGACCATATGTGTTTCTGACACACATTGCAGTAGGTGTCAGTTTATTGGGCCACGCATAGGACTGCTGCTCATAGCTAGCAACAGCTTTTCTTTTTCTTTCTTTCTTTTTTTTTTTTTTGAGGTTTATTTAATACTCAATGACATATTATAAAAATACACAAAATGTGTGTACAACAGACTATCAGAGTGATCCTGAAAACAAGATGCATTTAAAAAACATCCCTGGGCATATACGTATCTATTTCTTGCTATTGAGTGCAGCTTGCTTTGTCCTGATGCATCTCCCTTCTCACAGCCAGGGTCCATTTAGAAACGGCAATCCATACTCATTACTGCCAGCTGAGCTGCAAGTGCAGCCACTGTGACCATTTTAAGGCCGTGAAGTAAGATAAAGCACATGCACAAATAAATTAACTAGCAGCCTGAAATATGAGGTGAAAAATAAATTATATTGAGTTGAAATTCAATAAAGGTAGAAAGTTTATGTCTGACAAAGTAATTGAAAACTAGATTATAACTAAATCTAGTCCTAAATAAAGACCTAGATGCTGAAAAAAACATAGGTCAGAAGTCTCAGATTAATATAAAACTGTATTCAGTTTCTGTAATGTAAATCTGTATTCACTTACATAAAAGGTTTGGTTTCAAACTTAAAGAAACAACACTTCACATGGAAACACTATACACTTGGAAAGTAATGAAAGCTGAAGCAGCTGTCAAAATCAAGCCACTTTCTAAGGTGCCTACATATGCATTTAGCAATGAAACATTAATCAAGCCTGAAAGTATAGTAAATCCCTAAGTAGCAAGAGAATATCCCAGACAACGGAGGATTGTTTTTTGTTTTACTGTCTTTTATTTTCAGGGGAGATACAGGATACTAAAAGGCAGGTCACTCCCGTGTTTACTGCAGCCCTGCCAAGTACCTCAGTTAGTCTAAGTAGCTATTAGTCGGGAAAAGCATGGAGGATTTAATTCCCGAGTCTGAACCTTCTAAACACTGTGACAGCAAAGTCCCTGCAGACTTTTATTTTAGATCTGGTCATACTCACAGCAAGTAACCACCAGCCACAGCACTGTTCAGACACATAAAAGGAAATATTTTCTACTGTTGTGCGCACCGCAAGGTCTTCGACTGTTTTGTTTCTCCCTCCTGCTCTTTTATTAGACGGCGTGCTGAGGCAGGGGAAGCGGTGGCTATGGTAGGCTCTGCAGCCTCAGTTTGACAGCTCCTTTGCATCTGTTGCAGTTTGGCCTCGGACTCACTAGGAGCTGCAATTACTGTACAACACTGGGACTGCACAGGCACGCATCAGGAGTTAGCCCTAGCACCGAGAACTGAGCGCTACCTTCGCTTTCTCCATGCAGCAAGCAGGGGAGGACAGCAGCGTAGCAGAGGTGGCAGAGGGACAAGAAAGGGCTCCGTGAGTCCTCCCTCCTTTCCCGCTGCACCCTGGGTCCAGCTGCTTTCCTGAAGGACACCTGGGCCCAGCCTTTCCCGGGCATCCCCAGGAGCTCAAGGGAGCGAGCCCCACTCCCGCTTCTCGGCTCCTTCCCCTGGAAGGTTTCCTGCTGAGGCTTCGTGCTAATATTAGGTTCCTTTCCTAGTATAGACAAACCCTAAGGGAATGAGAAGTAGGCCACACCACCAGTGAACAACAAAGCACTGGCTTCAACATTGCTCCCATTCCACATGTGAAGAGGAATGGGGTGTTCGGAGATCAAACAACTCAAAAGGAAAAAAAAAAGTTTGTTAGCTCCAGCTAACAAGCTTATTCATTTGTAAGCACAATTTGAAACAGAAGTTAAAAAAAAAAATCCTGATGTTGATCATATTACAAAGGACAAAACTGGCAAGGAAGGAAAAATGGTGATATTAAAAAGAATGGAGGGTTAAACATAAAAGAACTATGAAAGAATTATTTTTCACTAATACACGAGGTTTTTCTGTGCTAGGCTTGTTTGTGTTAAACATTTCAACTAAGGAGATTGAGCTCTGAACCCATAGTACAGGTATGTGGAAGTGCCCCCCCCCCCAACTAATACTTGTCACACAGAGCCTTCAGCCCATTAGTAAATCGTTCTGTCTCATCTGTCTAGTTGTTTTTGAAGTTCTAACAATACAACAATAAAAATGATCTTTTATGTTTCCGGATGCTATTTGCTCTCTGGTAACTGGAAAATAACTTGACTACATTTGTTCTTCTTTTGTTTCCCCTCCTCATTTTTAGTTTTGCTAAACCATCATTATATGTGTTAGGCTTAAAAACCTACACAGGTCAATTATTGCAACTATTTTCATGTATATGACCAAACAAAAAAAGACGAGTGGGAATAATATTTTGTGCCTATGCACATACATGAAGATTGAAAAGAAAACCCTCAATCAGTTGCTGAAGTTCTCTAGATCAATATGAATGGAAAAGGATTAGCATATTAGATGTAGGCATGTAATTATAACTTCACAGTATAAAGTTCTTTAAGGTCTTGTAGCAGGATTTGATTTTGTTTTTCGCCATCATTTTTGAACTGGAATGGCAAATATCAAAGTCTGAATGGAAGAGCAGAGTTTATGTATATCTACTGATAGAGAACTGCAGCTGCTAAAAGGTAAAATCTCTTCCAGCAGTAACTATAACTCTCTGCCAGAGAAACTCCATGTAGGTTAAAATCTTCTGTCTTTTGCACATACTTTTACACTGGATAAAAGAAAAAAAAACCCACATATTTTCAGAGGCCTCAAGTGACTCTGGCTCCAGGACTGTCAACAGAAAATCCAGCACCATTAACTGTGGTAAGCCACATCTTAAAGTGGTTTGGTGTTCACTACGTGCAATATATTATCCTCTGATTTGCATAGGAAACCTGTATCCAGTGTTTGCCCCCCTCACTGTAGTGCTGCTGTTTATCACAGGGATATCATATCCCAATTTGGTGTCAGCAAGGTTCACTGATGTCTCCTGATTTGCTGCATGTGCAGCTGAAGTTCTCGCATCTTTGATGTTTTGGACTCGTGCTCCCCTGTGCTTAGCAGTGCAGTCCTGGGAGATGCAGGAGAGCTGTGTGCTGAGAGCCCACAAGTCTAATATGGGCATTTTGTAGCGCACAAAAAACATGAAAAATTGCCATCTCTGTGGTGATGCTGACCCCTTTTCAGGAGCAAACTCTTGTCCAAGTGAGAAAAAGTTTTCCTTCTGCGCAGCACGCATCCTTATGCTCAAACATGCGCAACCCCTCGGCCCCCGCATGCACATTTCCTACCAGTTACCATTGAATCCAAGTATGCCTCTCAGCCCACAGGTCGTTATTGCCTTTATCCTTTAGTCCAGAGAGAGGTTTTCAACACTGTAATCAGGTCATACATTCAACTCAATTAAATCTCTGACCCCTATGAAAAGTCTCCCTCTCCTCCCTCTCTTTTCCATGTTACTTGTGCTATTTACGTCTCAAGTTGCCAGAGAGGAGAAAAAATAAAGGTGACACAGGCTCATCAGGGAATTTCTTTCTCATTCTTTACACTGATATTTCCAGATGCTGGGACATGGGTGTTTGTCTGGTTTCCTTAGCCATTTCAAGGTTTATTGACTGTGCAGGAGATGAAAGTTGCACAGCGGGCTCTTGGAGTTGAAAGCTATTTGTTTACCCTTTGATCAAAACCAAGCACTATTCTGCCAGATAAAATGTACGGTCAGGAAAACTCTTTGAGCAGGTTTCCACGCAGCAGCACACGCATCCTGCTTCACTGTTGTCGTGGCACTGTGCATCTCGGGGGCCAGGCAGCTCCCCAGGTAGCTATTTCTCCTGCTAAGGGGAATGCTGTGCTCCAGTCCTGTCTCAGACCTAACAAAGGCCTAAGGTGGGATTTATCTGTCCTTATTTTCATGTCTAGAGGTAAAGCATTTAAGCCAAAGCTTGTCACCCTCAGCTTCCTATTTTGGAGTAATTTATTGTCCTTGTTTCCCTATAACCCTTCAGGTCACCTGTTTCCAGTGCTATACCCTCTCAAAATTACCATGAAAGGGAATACGCAGGAGCATTAGATGAAAAGGCAGTTCTAGGAAAGTGTCACCTTGGCAAATCTTAAGTTCCTGAACTCTGTTCAATGCTATTTTGAAGTCTCAAGAAAGAAACTGAACATGACTGGGACCATCTGGAGTTTTCTAATGCCCTCTGGACCCTCCATCATAACAGCCAGAGCGGGGAACAAGCAGCTCCAATAAACACAATTTGTTCTGAGTATAGGAACCATTCATAACAAAGAGCCCATATTATTCTTCATACAACAGAGGCTGCATGCTCACATTAATGTTATGATGTGTTCAAAGTGCAACAATTAGTTTAGGCATTTGCAAACCTCAAAAAAAATATGCAGTTGTGTTTCATTGACATGATACTCCTTTGCTCTGACTGGTATAATTTGATGTTAGTGAAGTCTGTGATGAAGAGGTTTTATTTTTGGTCACTTGCTAGTATCAGAATTTATGCCGCTTGCCACAAGGATAGTGAGCCTTTTAGACATTCCTGTTGCAAGGCTGATTTTCCATTTGGAATCCAAATTATTATTTATGAGTTAAGCCACTATTATAAACAGTATCAAGAGTTTTAGCCATAAATCAAATTGAGCTCAGTGATTTGAGGGACCACTACAAAGTGAATCTGGATTTTTAGAAGCTTTGCCAGCTCTTGAACACTTGTAGTTGAATGGTTGGTTTCACAGACTTGGTTAATATGGTAATATTTACTCTTGCTAGAACTAATGCTCTCTCCAGCATTAGTACCCAATTGCTTCATAGGTTTATGCACTTGCCTAAACTCCTCCCAAAGATAATATATATTTCACATATTTATTCTTGTGTTTTTCAGGTTAAAAATACATGTGGTTAGTCAGTTGCACAATTTGTACTTTCCTCAAAGTAGTAAGCACGTTTATACTGTATCAGCCAAATATCCTACAAAGATTTGTTTTTTGAGTTGAGCAATAGCTACAACATCTTTTGGTATTTCCTTGTCCGATCAGTAAGCTACAACATGTCTGGTGTTACTAAAAACCTAGCTCAGCATGTGTTTGAGACCATCAGAGCTGAGGAAGCGATTCATTTCAGATGCCATTTTTCATTTTGGAAGTGAGGTTTATTTATGGGCAGAAAGTATGAGTGTGGCTACATTGGCTGGTGGCCTCTAGAGGAACTGGTGAGATAATACCCCGCGCCTTGAAGCAAGGATCTCAAGGCGTGTTGAAAGGCTTATTTGTCTGTTTGCTATGTATCACCGACCAGCTGTTAACAAAGTCAGGTTCCAAAATCCAACTAGCTCCATCAAAGGTCCTGCTGTTTTGGCTATTGTATTGGCATCAGGCATGGTTGTGCTACCTCCACAGGGCAGCCAGCCTGCATGCATGCGCAGGAGAAAGTGTGTTTTTCTCCTCTCTTCTTCCAGCATACCCTCATCTCTCACTTAGACTCCTAACCTTGTTTTTTGCTCGCTTCCCCACATCTCAGACTGGGGTCTTCCCTAGCACCATGGCCTCACCTCCGAACACACACCATATCCCACCAAAATTACACTCACCCAGCCCTCGCCACCCTCCTGCTTTCTTGGTAGGAGGTTTACAACTGATCAGCTACTTTGCAGCCACACGGTTCAGGGAAATACCTCGACGGGGGCCATTACCGCTCACCAGGAGCTCTGTGCCATGGTATTTATTCCCTGGCTCCTCTGAGCTCTTGCACTTTAGGAAAGGTGGGATCTGTTAATGACCTATCCTCCTTTGAAGTGTGTTTCAGAGCACCAGTG
Organism: Dromaius novaehollandiae; assembly: GCF_036370855.1. Classification (NCBI taxonomy): domain Eukaryota; kingdom Metazoa; phylum Chordata; class Aves; order Casuariiformes; family Dromaiidae; genus Dromaius; species Dromaius novaehollandiae. The sequence continues at coordinate 152,618,109 of NC_088098.1, forward strand.
AAACACAGTTTGGCAGCACCTAAACGAGGTAATTACTATTTATGTGCATAAGTAAATGCTCAGGGAGCTTTGTGTCAACCACTGCTTTAAAATCAAGCAGGCAAAACACTGCAATTCTTTTACACGGTAAGGACTTTTGAAAGAACAGACAGTGTGGAGCGGATTTTGCTTGTACCTGCATCAGCTTTCTCTAGCTGGGGCAGTGCCAATTTTGTCTATTTTCTTAGTTTTTTTTCTCCTGATCTGCTCTGGATTCTCTGAGGGAGCGTCCAAACCAAGTCATTTGTTCATTCAGAGGGAACTCCCTTTCTTCCTGAAGAAGAAATCAGTCTTCCAGGGGTAACCACTGCATTAGAGTGCTCCTAGGAGGCTAATCTCCCTATGCATGGCATGAAGACAAATCAGCCTTTGCACTAATGCAGCATGCAAATGAACAAGGACCACTAAAGTGTCTCACCCACACATACATTTTTTTTCAGGTAGCAAACTACAGCTTCTTTTGTAAGTGAAGTCTGCAGAATTAGCTCTGTTATCAGTGCTGGCTATCAAAGTCCAGTGTCAACCCTTGTATCTCTTTGAAACCAAAGGATGTAAAAAGGTGGGATGCACTTTTACTAAAATCTAAGAAGTTTCCAAAAAGTGTTTTCTTCACAGCTGAACCAAAACTGAATTAATAAATATACAGGTTTGTATATTTTTTTACCCATACATATTTGGTTAAATAATCATTAAAAGTCCTGTCTGGGGTGCTTTAACAGATGAAAACTGCAACATAACTGAAAAAGAGCATATCCTAAAATCAAAGGTTGTGATTTTCCCCCACATGTTCAGTATTTGCTTCCTCTGTTGGCAAGTCTAGTTGGAAGCAGAAATTGCTTAACTGGAGACTGACTTCGTGTTTGAACATAATCATCATCACCAAAAGACTTCCTATTGAGCTTCCAGATGATTCCAAGTCAAAACCAGATGAAACGCACAGAAATCACATAACACTTACATTCCTTGGTGTTAGGAGGCGCCAGCAAGCACGAGTAGCAAACCATGCCGTAGATGTTTCGAGGTCTGTTTTCCAGCATGTAGTAACTAAAAGAAGGGCAAGATGAGGCAAAACAGTGTAAATTAATATGTTACAACTGAGCGTGGCTCAGCAGCAGCCAATTATACTGAGATAAAATCACTTTTAAAAAACTTTTATAAGCAATTTCATGCAATGATTATTCTTTTTTTTTTTTAACTGCCTGAATAGAGGCAGTGTTTCTCTCCTTCTTTTCCCCCTAAAAGGCAATTAATCAACCATCAAGCCTACATGGCAAGAAGTAGTATCATTGCCTAAAACAACATTATTCTTCTTGCTGAGTTCAAGTTGCAGTTTACAGCATGCCCTGAAAAAAAAGACTTTTCAAATAAGGAGAGCATTATTTTTTGAAGTAGTAATCATCCAGGCAAGACCACCAGTTGGATATCATTGACTGATTTTCTTCACAAGCACTGTAAGGATAATCTTAACGAAGGAGAGAAAAACCAAATCTGAGCCAGTTTTGGCTATCAAATAGAGGAAAACACCACCCTTACAGGCAAAGACAGATTATGCTTTACAATCTTGTAAAGTTCCTTGCTGTATAGTTCATAAATTAGCCCTTGATATTGGACTTCGAGCACAAAGAAAAGTTTTTCATGTTTTGAACTTCTGGGCTGCTAATAAAATTAGTGCCGAAATAAGGAATAGAGTATGCAAGAATCTGATTCACAGGCAACCTAATGAATAAATTACATCAAAATCATAGACAGTTGATGTTACAGATATGCTTTTACAAATCACATATTAAATGTTGATGAAAAAAAGAATAAATTTATAATCCAGTAGCACTGATACTAATCCAGTATGCAGCTGAGTACCCAACATGATAAACACTTGATGCAGTGATGAATCTGTTTTCTGCCCTTACGTATCTATCTATGTATGTGCAATACTTTTTTCTGGAAAATGTACATATTAGAAAATTACTACTGAAACCGTCTATTAAAATCAGTTGCTCATTCATTACCCAGTCTACAAATAAGGGATATAGGTACAGGAAATGGAGTACACTGAGATGCAGGGAGAGCCTGAGAAAGTGTATAGACTGAATGTGGCTCCTTCTGTTTTCTTACTAGTTTTAAGAGATTCACCCTCACTCTTCTCTTTGAATGGTTCCTTTGCCCCATGCGCTGTTCTGCCCATCTCTCAATAGCAAAACTTCGTTTCTTCTTTCTTGGGGGGGGGGGGGGGGACTGCATAATGTTAGATTGTGGAGCACTTAATAAACAGTCAGGAAATGACTGCAAAACCACAAAAAAGAGTGGCAGGCCAAGGATTCACATAGCTCTATACAGAAAAATACAGGACAGTTAAGAGCCACAGTCTAATAGCCAAAGTGGCTTAAAGAAGATAAACAGCCCTTCCAACAGTTAATAAAATCAAGCTGGAGGAATATTTCTTGGTTTTTGCCATGATGCAGAAGGGTGGAGGATGGGCAGAGAAAACTGAAGAAGAGGTTCATGGGTAAGCAACAGTTCACCTATGTGTGTAGGACGTTTTGTAACTGCAAACATTAATGATTCACCACTGCAAAATACCAGCAACAGATTTATGTCTCTGACTACTTTGCAATGCACCAAACATTAAAGGCAATTTTGGAAATAACTGATCACATTATATCACTAACTATAGAGGAGAAGTGGCCCAAGAATGAAAGGATGATTATCAGTTTTCATGGTGTTTCTCTTCCACTGTGAGACTCATTATTTGTCTTTCCTGAGCACCCACTGGTCTCAGGTTTTGAAGTGTTACAGGAAAAATCCAAGAGTAAACGCTAGACCGAAGAATGGACTTAAGTGTTTTCATGCTTAACACCATGGTGGTTTATCTCGGACTTATCTTGGTGGTGTCAAGTCATGGTCAGGAACTTGCTGGTCCCAGAAGCAGAATCCGGAGCCCCGGGTTCAGGTCTGCTCCCCTGCAGGGACCAGGGCACCTGGGAGTGGGGGCCCAACTCTCAGCAGAGAACAGTCCATCAACAGAGAGAAGGGAAGTGCTGAGTTGGAGGGTGGAGGCATCTGCTGCCGTACTCAGAACTGCCTGGAAGGGCTGTATTTCACTTGAAACTCACTTGCTAAACCTTTTCATTCAAAAAACAGAGCAAAGAGCTCGCTTTTGCTTTTCAAACACCTCAGAGAAGAGAACTGAAACTGGATTTGCTGTAACCATTGGCAAACACATAAGAAGGGAAAGTATCAATAGCAGAGCCATCTCTGCCTGCATTTAAAAGAAAGCAGCTTTGTATTCCCACTTGTGAGTTGCTCTGAGCTAAAAACAGTAAGATGCTGGGACAGTATTAGGGAGATGTGTCATCTATACTTGCCCTGTTCTTGATCTTGATGGGTGTCCACTTGTGGCCACTGCGGAAAACAGATGACTGGGTTACAGGCACCATTGCTCTGAACCACTGTGGCCACTCCTGGTTGGTTATGATCTCAGGCATGCTCTGATTAGGTAGTCCTAATGGATTAACCTGTTGAGTTGCACTGAATTCATGCATTCTTCACTTGTCTTATTTAGCAGCACTGAAGAGCTTCTGGGCAGGAGCAGAACTTGGGTGGGGGGAGGGACACTAGGATAAACCCTGCCATGTCCCAGGAGGGTAGGTGCCTCCACAGTTCACTGGCAGCTGAACTTCGATTTTGAGGATCACAGTTTGGGGCTAAGCCTTTAGATTCTGCTCTGGTCTCAGTCTGACAACATTCTTGTGAGCTTGACAAACAGTGTTATTCCTATTTCATGTGGAAGAGAACCTGGACATAGAGAGGCAATGGGTGACCCATGCTCTCATCCCAGATGTCTCTTCCCTAAGAATGTTCATTAGCAATACTGTAAAAACAGGAAAATTATATAATTATCCAGGGTCTTTTTTAAGGCAAATTATAGAGAGAGATACCCGTACCAGTTGGGAAGGGGCTGGTAATTTAGTGGTGTTTTGTCCAAAAACTTTTGGTCATAATGTGCCATCCGCTCAGTTTTTCTAAGGATGCTTTACTGAGCTGGTGAGTGTATAGAAATAGGAATGGGAGGAGATGTCCCTAAGTACAGATTGCAGCATTTTGGATGTTACTTTGGAAACATCTCCAGTGTGTTACTGAAGCACAGTCCTCTGAAAATGGAGACCTTGATTTTTTGTCACATTAACTTGGATGCTCTTTGAGCATTACTGCCTGGGCAAGGGAGCACTCTGTTAGCTGCCACTTGCCCAGGTGTCTGGCTGTCCCTACGCAGAAGGTGGCAATGAAAAAGTGTGGCCAGTTGTTGCTGCCTGTCAGCTTGCCTGGTCTGGTGCAGGGGCTCAGAGCTTTCCCACTGTCGCACAAGAGCAACTCCAGGGCTTCTCTATGCTGCACAAGGAGTCAAGAAAGGATCAGGGTGTGTTTTATCCCATATTTAATTTATCTTGAGAATTTCTTCTCTTCAGAGTAAGAGGGTTTTTTTACCCTAATTGTTAGCCTTGACAAACTAACCCACGACCTGAAAGTCCCACCCATGGCCAGACTCAGGCAAGCCAACTTCTGCTACAGGTAACACCTGTGTAAATGTGGTGTTTTCAGATTACTGCCTAAGTACCAGCTGTGCAATCTGATTGTTTTCAGCTGGCACCCTACTCTCTCCAGGGTGACCTCATTAGTCCTGATGAAATTGTGAAACAGCAACTCTGGCCACTATTTAACTTTCTTGCTCCTAGTGATGTATGAGGGGAAGTCAAGGGAGAGTTCTTTTTAAATCACATCATTGGTTTGCTTGGCTGGCAGCTAGACAAGTCCTTCTTTTTATTTGTAAACTATGAAAATTTCTCATGGACTCACTGATACAATAAACTTGGAATCTTGCAGTGCCTCTTTAACAGAGTTTCCCGCAGTATAAGTAGCGTGGGTTATACTGTGTCTGCAAACTCTGCACAAAAGCCAAATGTCCATTAGGAGTTACACATCTAAGCCAAAGAGGCACACTTGTAGAAATGAAAAAGGTAAATAAAGTGAGATTTTGTTTTAAAGTATTTACTTACCTAACAGAAAGAATGTTAAGAAAGCAAATGTATGTTTGAGTTTGCAGACATCAGAAGGTAACATAGTCAAGAATATATTGCTAATATATTCAGAGCGGCAATTGCTTTCTCACCATTACCATCAGAATTATACAGAGCACAACAGATCATTAAAAAGGTAGACTAAATAAATAGCACCTACTATAGCCCCTTTAACCAGTCACAGAACTTATTTTTATAACAACAGCATGTGTCACATTAGCAGCTACTTAAACCCCTCTTTCTCTGTTGCTTAAAAAGGGCCTTGAGAGACTAAGGTTGCTTGGTGAATCTCTCCAAACAGCTATCTTAGCTAATGCTGCCAACTATTGGCAAATTTGCCAGCTGGTCATGTTTGCAGAAGACTTGTTTTATGTTCCTAAACATAAACATCCAGTGCCAGTGTAGAGACTACAGGACATCCAAGACATCTTGGTGGAGCTGGTTTACATGATACAGGACTTAACAAAGACCCTTTTGAAGTGACAGCTGGAGGCCAAACTGGATTCCTTAGAGCATCTAAAATAGCACTTGGACACTTATGCTTGGGTACATGAATTGTTCCGTTTCTGTTTCTAGTAAGAGAAGTTTTGTTTTTTCCAGTTTGTTCCCAACACCTGTTTCTTCAGTCAGTCATATTTCAGTAAGATTAATGGCATGTTCTGATTTACTAAACTCACCAACACTTTTCAAATATTGGAAATTATTGTTTTAGGAGAAGCTGAAAAGCATAATTCATCAGTACTGTATGTACAATCAGCTAAGACATGAAGAGAGGGTATCAGAGATTTTAGATTTCAAAAAGTACTTTTAGCATGATGAGAAGTAGATCTGTAGTGTAAAGGTCCATGGTTAAATCCTTACCCAGGGAGACAAGGCCCACACTCTGCATCATTCTCCTGATTGCCAGGTGTCATGACGGTGGCTCGAAAAAATCCCTCGCAGTCTTTGTGCCGTCTGCATATCTGGTACCCCCCTCTGGAAAACTTTTCGGAAGGGCAAGGAATGCAGCCATAGTCCTCATCTTTGGTGCCATATCCGCATGTCTACAACAACACAAAGCCGTTGAAAAATAAGCTTGCGTTGTACATAATCTTCTAGGAAAAGATAAAATGCATAGTCTGGCCCGATGGCTTTGTGGCACTATTTAATATCAGGAGAATGAAGATCCTTCTTTGGTCCCCTGGTGTCTATACTAAAAAGGTTGTGGAACCACAGGGACGCAGTATGTCATGTCCTAGAGGGGGAACAGAGGACCTGGAGCATCATACTCTGTGCAAGTGACCGCCCATGACTATTTAAATCATATTCCAGCAAGTCTCAGAGGTGAATTTCAGCTTCTGCACTGCTGAAAAATAAATTGAAAACCAGAGGAGTAGAAAATTATGGGGGAAAAAGGGTTCCAGCAGGGATATCTGTGATCTTGTTTTGATGATAGAAAAGGCCACAAGGAATGTCACAAAAGGCAATGTTTATATGGGACTTGGTAGCCCCTGAACTCACATTTACCAGATGAACATTATGTTTAGATTAAATAAAACTAATACCAACTGATTATTATTCAAATATTCTTGTTTAGGACTACCAACTGTGTGAAATTCTTGCAATAGGATGTTTATCCTATTAAAACCAAAGAGGATTTCAGTAATTTATTCTTTAATATGCAACAATTATCTGCTGTAAATCAAATGGTTACTTAGAAACGATAATTTAAAATGTTGCAGATGCTTCCAAGTTTCTCTAGTGCCACAATATCTTAGCAGGAGAACAAAATTAAATTCTCTGTGGGGGCCCAGTGAGCACGCCAAACTAACCTATTTATCACACAATGCTGGAATGGCAGAGTCATTTTTTAAATAACTTTTGAGATGAGAACGCATTGGCAGAGACTGTGTGTGAAACTTTTACATTAGAACTTTCAAAATACTACTTTTAATAGACTACTTCTGGGCTGTGGTTTACGGATGCCTAAGTGCGTGACACCTTGCTCTCACAACACACTTAGACATGCGAGCATTGCTGGGTAAATGAAGTCATGTATGGCCTCAACAGCATGCTGGATAAGCATTGATTTCTTTCCCCTTTTTCTCTCGTATTGATGTATTAACACCATGTAACACAGCATTTTTTTTTTTTAAAAAAAGGATTAGTTGTGGTTTTTGATCCTAAAATTGCTTGTTGGGTTGCTGAGCTTTGGAGTCGTCTTGTGTGATAGACTCAGTTGTGTTTAGCAGTGCCCCAAGCCACTGAGCTGCGCTGCTGTGAGCAGCCAGCCCAAGCAACACACTGCACTCCTGCAGCCCATCTCTCAGATCTCGTCTTTGGCTTTTGACATTTGTCCTACTCCAAGCAGAGGAATCTGAAATTACCATATAAGGCTCCTCGCCCGGCTCGCACTTGGGACAGTCGTGGCACATGCCAGTGGTCTGGTTGTAGTATTCATTCTCACCGCAGTTGGAGTATTCAGCACTCACCGAGTACACCAGGGAAACCTGTCACCAGAGAGCATTGCAAAGCCCTGTTACTTTCATTGCCTCCATTCCCTGTGCCCAGCCTCTTCCCCTTGCCAGGCAGCCATAGCTCAGAAGATGTGGGGCTGACACATCAGCACAAGGCATCCCTAAAGCTGCTGCTCAGAAATGCAAAAAGACTCAGTGGTAGGTGCTTCAGTGTGGGCGTTTCAAGGCACTGGGGGCTGCCCTGAAGGGCCGTGCAGCGCTTGGTCTGCTAGCATGGGAGCCTAGCAAACGTTGCACGTTGCGCTGCCGAATTCTTTGTGGATTTACCACCTACCGGGATCTGCAGCCCTAAATTAGGCATCTGGGCTTCCTTCCCAACATATGGGTGGCTCAGGTGCCTAGCGACAAGAGCCACAAAAGCTGTCGGATCGAGGAAAGCCCTCCCCAGGCTGCCCCAGGCAGGTGTGGGCTCAAGGCCCCTCCAGCAGAAGATAAAGCATCTTCCCATCTCCTGAACGAGTGGGTTCCCCCTGCAGGGAAGACCAGTGCTGACACCTTTCCTTTGCAGTGGCCATGCTCGAGGTGCACCACGGCCCACAGGAAGGTGGTGTGATGCTGGGCAGGACACGAACCCCAATGGCAGGGCCACTGGCGAGTGGCTCCTCACCAAGTGCCACGACACAGCAGAGGGGCCACTACAGTTTTGGGCAATCTAGTTGTGTCATGAGATCTTTCCAGAGCGTTCACGTTCACGTTTGCTGGCTCCGCTATTCTTCAAAATACTGCAGCCTGTGATTCCTGGCATTAATTCCCACACTCTCCCATGCAGCCAGCACCTCAGCCAAAACCCTCACCGCTCCCGCTTCTAATGAGCCTTCGTAGATGTGGCTGCAAGGGATAATTATAGCAGCCTGAGACAATGAGCTGGCTTGGGCCCCAGCCCCACCATGGGGCCAGCCATGCGACCTGCGACACTCAGGCTCATGGGCTCTCTCAGGGCTTGGCTGCCAGAGCAGAGGTCTCTCCTGTTTTCAGTCTTTCTCCTTCCCCTTCCTCTCCAACAGCCTCTCCCACAATTTTGGAAATGCCGATTTAGACACATGCTCAAGTCTAAGCAGCGCTAAAGTACATGCTTGAGTGTCTTACTGAGTGAACACTGATCACTGAATTGCTTTTCAGGTCTGAATTGCCTGTAGATGTGCTATGACAATTCACAAATGTCTGCAAAGACCGAAACAGAACTCAGTTATCTTTGCATGCTCGATATATCTACATACATAAATACCTACCACCAGAAAAGGGAACATGTGAGTCCATTTACGTTCACCCAGGTGAGCCATATTCTCTTGATATTTTACCTGAAAAGATAGAATCGGTGATTGTTTATGAATATTAGTAAATATTTGCACGTGTTGCCAAAATAACAACAGAGGAACCCACAGCGAGAACAAAGGTTACATGGGAATGATGCCTGCAGTTATATAAAGGGCTAAACAAAGCAGGGAAGACGCATGCATGTGCACACGCATACACACATACACATGCATACGCACACGCAGGCTACGCACATTTGCTGCACATCTCTTCTCTCTCTTTGGGAGAAAACAATTGCACAACAGAGCCTGATCTTGTAACCTTTATAAAACTAGGTTGAAGATAAGGAATGAGATCTGAACACTGGCATTTCTTCAGATTGGCCTGCTGAGAAACCCTCCAGGGGAGGAACCAAGAGCTGGGCCTTGACTGCTAAATACAAGAGGGCCAGGGGTCAGTAGCATAGACCGGCCTGCATCCATGGTGCTTGACCTCTCTACATCAGATTTATCTAGGAAAAGTCTAGTTGGAGCAGTCAAAACCAGTGCCAGGGAGTGAAATGACAACCAGACAGTGTGGGCAGCTGGCACTCCAGGGTTATGGCTTTCTCTCCGGCTTTCACATACCCACTTGGAAAGCCCAGAGCTGCCTTCAGCAGGAGGAAGTGTTGGCTGCTTTTCATTTTTCATAACCAAACTGTACACTGAAGACGTTAAACTGAAGTTAGAAGCCAAACTATTTTTTAAGTGCTGTTACAATGACTGGGGAAAATAAAGGGCGTGATCTCTATGTTATAAACATACCTGCTAATTTATTTCATTTCTTTAAATTCAGTTCTATGAATAATTTTGAATAAGAGCTAATGTTACATATTTTTATGCTGAATTTCTTTCTAAGGGAAAAAAACAACAGGAAAGGAGGCACAAATTGCTTCTCTAGCATGATACAACATATTTAATGGTATTGCTACAGCACAAAAATGCCCTAGGGATCTTACAACTTCAGAACTCAAATGTTTGAGACACAATTACAAGACTTTGGTCCTAGCAGATGTAAACTACATTTTAAAGTTTGCAAGTCTCAGACACTTTGCAAGGCTTTTAGTCTCCCAGCAGGGTACAATTACTGCTTTGTGTGACATTCAAGCATACACACTATGTTAGAGCAGGGCTCTAGTGTCTCAGATGATAGCCACTAACATTTACATTTTTAAACACTAAGCAGATTAAGCAAAGATTATATCACTCCAGCATCAAGCTATGAACTTGCTTTATAAGTTCCTTCTAGCAATTGGGCTAGCTGAGACAGGTAACTGGGTGGGTGGGTGGACAAACTGAATTATGAGTATCTTCATTTCTTCAGAAAACTGCACTTGAAAGCTAGAAACAAAAGAAAATCGGAGATAAACTGTCCTAAATCTGGAGGTGAGAGATGGAAGATTGTCATGTAATTTTATAAACTGTCAAACATTTAAGTGGGACAAAGGCTGTAGCTGCTACAGTGTAGTTACTTGGAAAATTTCCAAGGATATAATCTTAACACTTATGCCTGTTAAACTGAATCCTAATTATAAGAGAGCCTGTTAGAGTTTAAATATGAATATTTTTAAGGCTTTGTCCACATTGTTACTACAAAGATCATATTTATTATAAGTTGTCTCTTGGGCTGTTCAGGGCCAGAAATTTCACTGATAAAATTTACATCTGTAAATCTACAGGAAAAGTATGTCTTATAATAAAAACATGCTTCACTTGCTTTCAAGCCACCCAGATGTTTACAGTTTGAGGTACTTATATGCAATCATAGCCAGATTTGAAAAATGGAAATGAAGCAGTGTAGCCTATTAATGTATAATACAATCTTCTCCATCCATTTGGTATTTATTTACATAAAATGTTGAAAGTGTCAAGTTATACATACATACATAATATATTTTTCTCTCTCTCAGTATAAATATACATGTAGGGGTATGTTTTGTATGTACACATACATTTTTTCCCTGTGTTCCATCATTATGCTTAGCAATATGTCAAGCATATGGGAAATATTTTTTAAGTGGAAAAAGGCAGTTCAAAGTACTGCATATGGCCAGATTAGAAGAGCAGGGCAGACTTTTCCCACACTCAAGTACATTGTCATAAACTGGAAGTGTTATTTTGTGTTCATTTATTTATTTATTGTTAATTTGGAGTTAACAAACAAAATGTTTACTTTATTTTTATAATGCAGGAGTGGGGAAAGGAAGGTGGGAGAGGTTTCTGGCAGTAGGGGCGTAGGTAGCTCCTCAGCTGGGATGCTATCTGACAGTGTACACAAAGACTGCTCTTGGGCTTGCTGTCAATTTTCAAGCATGTTAATTTACACCTACGCCATATTATCACACTATCACACAGTAAGCCCATCCACACAATAGAGGATTTTCCGGCCCTAAAATGATTTTTGTCTCTAGCCGACATATGTAGAGATATGCAAAATTTGGACAATTAGCTCATGTCTGCCAAGAAGCAGGGAAAATGTTTCCGGTTACTGTGGTCCATGAGCAGTCCTAATCGCCCAGAGCAATTAATTCTGAGAAATACTTGACTGAATTTACATAAAATGCACCTTTCCTTGTATTCCCAGTTACATATATTAATCTGTATGTCAGTGGATTCTCAGAGGGTATCTTGGCTGGGACCCCAATGTGAGACACTGCTGCTCCACCAGCGGGGATGCCGAAAAGCTTTTGACAGCATCAAGCTCATAGCTGCTTACAGCCGTTTGGGAGGCTTTACGTCATGCAAACAAATGAAAAGCTGCCTTTTGATGTCAGAAACCTTCTGGGTCCAAGCACTGGAGAAATTTTGAAAGTAGGTAATGTTTGCTTTCAGATCACCCTGTGATAGGGAGGTGGAGAAAACAGGAGACATGAATCCAGAAAGAGGCAGGTGGAGCTGTGTCATCCTGGGAAGCCTCTGGGAGCACAGCAGGGAGTTTGGGCCCTCTGGAGTCAGATACAGTGGATGGAGAGAAGGAAGGGAGGGAGGAAAAGTCTGTTTACACAGATTTGGCCTCTATGACTGATTTTCAAATGAACACGGCAGAATCAAGAGACATTCCTGTTCGAGATATGTCTGTTATATCACACGGGTTGCCATGATGCTGGCCTTGAAGGTTGTCCCAATATTCCCATGGAGCCAGAAATGAAGTTCCAGATTTTAAGCAAACTGGAGGCTGTTACGTGTGAGCAGAGGCATGCTAAGGCCCTTCTTAGTTCAGGAGCTGAGGAGCAGACCAAGCTGTCTATGTATAGCTTTACTTTTCCAGTAATACCCTTTACCTGTGAGTGTTTGGCAGCCAAAATCAAAGTCTTGGTCTACTGCTGTTCTTTTGGACTACTGGTGCTAAAACACGGGTAGGAAGTCCAGATTAAAACATATACTAATGCGCAGAAACAGTTTTGCAAATCCTTCCCGCCCCTCCACCTGTATCTGAGATTTTGAGAAAGAACACCTTGATTTTTGCTGGTTTTCTCTTACAAGTTCAGTCCTTTATTGTTTGCAGGTAAATATTAGTTGTAGCAAAGTATCAGCTGATGAGCACAGATCTACGGGCCCTGAAAAATTAATCAGTGCAAAGCATTGTCAGTCTGGTGGGTTTTGACTAAAACCAATGGCTCCGTCCTGCCAGCACCTCTGAGAGGGAAGGAGCCGGAAGCAGATGCTTGCTGGGGTCGTTTGATGGCTCCGACAGCAGTAAGGGCTCTCCTGCCTCTTGTCTGCTGATCCTGCCACAGCTCGTGACTCATGTTTTTGCTTAAGACGTGGGTGTCTCTGGAGAGGAGGTGTAAAACACAGACTTGTGTCTTTATAGATCAGGTGCGTAATACACAGCAAGTCTAGTCATGACTAGAGAGGTTTGCTAATTACAACTATATTTGCCTTTTGGAGCATATCTGTTAAAAACTGTTAAGAATATACACATAAGCTGACAGTAAAAAGGAAGACTATTTTCCCAGTGGCAACCACAGCAAAAAGCACTAGAGACTCATCTCAGCTTCTCTCCAGTAGACTGCAAGGCACAAATTTGGCCTGTGGGGATAAGAAAAGAGACGCCTGGGACCCTATTACTCAAATATTTCTCTTCCTGGGGAAAGGCCCTTCTACATACTCTTTGTGGCATCTTACCAGGAATTGGAAGCATCTTACCAAGAAGTGGCAGAAATAATTAAATAAATAACCCCCCAGCAGAAAATGCTTAGTTCGTAAAATCGGAAGGAAAAAAAGTGGTGTTCACTGGAGTCAACCTTTGAATTTGTTTATTTACTTGGATGATTAGGTAGCATTGCCACTATATTTACAGTATCCACTAGTTAATGGAGTAAATATAGAGAACATGCAAACAATGAGGTTACCATTGCTAGTGGTCTAGGCTAAAACTGGCAACTTTCAATAGATAGCCTTAATTATTATTTTAATTCTGTGACTTCAGCAGTAATACAGTGCAAAAGCTAATTTCCTATCCTAGATAATCTTATTTAAAAAAAGGTTGAGAAAAGGAAAAAAAAGAGAAACATGGTCTGAGTTACTTAAATATGTGTTTCTTAATGTTGCAGAGAAGCTTGTTTTGGTGCCTCTGTGCATTTCTTTAATTTCATCACTGCTGTACACATATTTAAAGGACAAAAAGCCTCACTTCAAGAGAGGGAAAGGCACAATGGCTCTCCCAGAGAACTTCACCATTTTGATACTTCTTTGTGCATTTCTCTTTTCAAGTTTTCTAAGGAGCAAATTGGCTACCAGGTGTGTGGTTATGAACTGAGTTCCTGAAAAGCTGGCAAATCAATATTGATCAATATCAATATCAAATCCACATTCAAAATCTCAGCTGCTAAGAACAACAATAGAGATGGACAGCAGCATGGGAGAGAAAAGGTTTCATATAAATAAATATGGGCAGGTCATAGGCACTTCCTCAGTGCCACCAGCAAATGCAGTGCTTGCCCTGAGTTCCTGAGGTCTATGAAAGGAACCCTATCAACTGCCTTTTCCAGAGATTATCACAGTTTTTTTGCTTTGGCTCAGTAGATAATTTTTATATGTTCCTGATATTGCTAAGTCTTTCTTAACTGAGATAAGCATGCAATCTTCAGAGCCTCACAAGTTTCAGAGTTCAGCTACAAATTTGTTTGGCTCCAGCCTTGTTAAAAAAGATGTGGCTTGAATTTTTTCTTCCAGGAGGAAAGAGGATTCTCTCAGCCCATCATTGAATGACAATGATGGCAGCACAGTCCTGGAGAGAGAATAAACCTAGAAAACTGTAAGTAAATAAAAACATAGCGATTATGATGAAAACTATTTTGTAGCCTTGGTTACAGTGTGCATTGTTCCGAGCACCAGGAAAAAATATTGCACAGAACAATATTACATTTGCAGGACAAGGTGCTGTTTCCCATATCTACTTTTATCATCTTGACCTTGCAAATATACCTTAAGAATTACCTCAGAAAGAGATGTAAAAAGTGTTTAAATGATACAACTGTGTTCTTTCTTTTACCTGAAACGTCAAAAGGAAGGTAGAACAGCTAAAACTTCACATAAAATTAAATTCCTCCTGTGACCCAGGAACTCCATCAGAAAAATAATTCATTGCTGGGGCATAGGAGCAATTTTTTTTTTCCAGTGGGAGTTGTATTGATTAGAGGAGACATTAAAGATCCTTTAATTTGTTAATGGGGGCACTGGGTGCTGAAGACGTGGGGGTAATAAAGACTAGCTCTCCTGCCTCTTCACAGACATGCTTATCTGGAAACTACATCTGGAAGTCTGTACTCAAACCTGCTTTCTCATTTTACATAAAGACACATGTTGGTTCTAGTGTAGACAGGTCATCTGCTTTCCGAAAATATTTTCAGGGGAAGAAAAAAAGAATACAATGGAGGAAAAAAGCAAAAGAAAGAGAGGAAGAAAAGACTCTTTCAACATACTTAGTGCAGCTGGCATGCATTCCCAAGGGAACGGTGACATTAATGAGGCACAGTGTAAGGCTGGGATCCCCCGGCTACGTGTGCACATATGTCTCCCGCTGGCCTGACACAACTGCACTTCCCCCATGGCATCACCCACACGTGAAGGGTGCAGGCCTGGGCCCCAGCGCGGGAGAGGGGCGGGCAGCCATGGTCTCCCCACCACCGGCCCCGGGAGCGTCCGTGGGTTTCGGTGATGTTTCCTTTAGAAGGGCTGATATTTTGGTGGGTAAGCAGTGCTACAGGGGAAAAAAAGCACTTGTAAGCTCCTGCCACAGAGTCTGCTCTTGTAGCTCCCCTGTTAGTGCTGCCTATTTTATACGAATAAGAAAATACTAATTAGGGCAAAAATGTATGCAGGGACTTCTACCTTCCCCAGTCAAAAGAGTGCCCTGACCCTTAGGCTAAGATACATGCTCTCTTCTGTTTTCTGTAATAATAATAAAAGAAAAAGATTTGGGATTTGTTCTGACACACAATTAAAAAAATTCAGGAGCCTCATATTTGTGATGGGGGAAAAAAAAAATCTTGACTTTTGTGTCCATGAGGATTTTTCTCAGTGGGAGAGCCTTGCTTTAAAATTTGTTGAAAAAAGAAGTATTTGGAGGTGGTTTACATGAAGCCTTCTCTTTTATTTTCACCCCATCCTTACATCTGTTGGGAAGTGTCAGAGCTGACATTGCTTCTTGTTTGCGTGTCTGTCTGTTTTAGAAGGGCTAGGGCTTGTCTCTGAAGGAACTTTGGCCCTGGTGATGGTGGAAGAAGCTCGCCGGAAGCCTGTCACGGCTCTGTCGCCCAGACGAGCTCGCCCAGGTTCCACCTTACACGCCCAAGAAAAATTTTGAAGGAATATGATAAAAAAAAATCCCAATTCCCTAATCTAATAATTCTAACAGAAGAATTAGCAAGCTGTAAATGAATGAGTACAGCTATGCAGTGTGTACCAGGTCATCCCAGTGTTCCTTTTTACTGGTCTCAACACATTCTAGGTGGCAAATGACATAATGAGAAGAACAGTTTGAGTCTTGGCTTGTGTTATTAAGATTGATAAGGATTTGTGAGCTCAAGCTCACACTTTGCTTCTTTTTTTCAGGGTCCAATTCCGTAAGCTGCTGAGCATCTTCAAAATTCACAGAATTCAGGAAGCAGAGGATTTTTAGCATTCTGCAAAGACTGACATCTTTTTTATAAAATAAAGGTTGATGGACATAACAGAGTTGGAGGAATTTAGAAATACTTTACAGGAAAAAATTCAGGTAAAAATCTATACCAACCGAATTTATATAAATAGAAAACAGAATAGGAATGCTACAGTGCCCATCAATAAATATGTCTATACTTAGTTCTGCAGCACATTTGCATTTCTTAGCTAAAAGCCAGAGGATTTGTTACAGAGGTCAAAACACCATGCTGGCTGCCTATAACTGCAAATTATTTCAAGATTATAGATGGCTTCCAAATACATTTTGTTAGTTTCATAATTAGCTTGCAGTTCTATTTTGCCCATGGCTTGTGTAAAAAACATCCAAACTACTGCATCTTATGTGGACACTGTGATAACAAACCCTGTACTGCTGTCGCTGGCTGCAGCAGAGCACAGTGGTACCTTTGTGGGGTGAACGTCCCAGGAATGGGTTCCTGTCCGAAGGAGGATGTTATTGGGACAGGTCCCATATGAACTTTCTTTCCCTGTACAAGCTCATTAAGCAACAATGAAGCATTTTCACTGTATTTGACAAATGTAATGAACTCAGTATTAGGTGGTGGTCATTTATACTTTGGTACTTGATTTCTGAGTCCCAGAAAAGCCTCTCATTTGTCAACAGGCCTCTCTCTCTCTTGCAGACAAAGGCATACATATGCTGCCCACAAAGATTATTTTTGTGTTATTCTACTTTTTACAGAACTTTGTTTGAAGGGGATTGATTATTTTTGTAAACCGAAGGCAGGCTGCATTTAAATTCAGAGCTATATCCCAGGCTGCCTGGGCCATCCTTGTTGGACATACCTGAGAGAGTGCCTGAAGCTGCTATTCGTAGCAACCACCCCGTGCGCAGGCTGGAGGAGGAACAACCACCTCTTTGTTTAACAGCAGCTGAAGTCGCATTATACACGTGGGCCTATATAAATTGTGTGTTTATAGGTATGCATGTGTGCATGCACACCTGTTTAAACGCACATGCCCCTAAAGAGGCTGGCTTTCCCTCAGATCAAACTGGATCTTTCAAAGCTCAGATAATGTCCTGCTACAAGGAAATCTCCCCGGTTAATGTGCACAAGCTTATGGTGAGAAAGTAGGTTGCCTCTGGTCCTAGGGAAGGTGAGTAAATCGCTTTCTCTGTTGGAATACTTTCTCTTTTGAGACTATAATCATGAAATATCTTCATAGTTTCTCTGAGGACCTCATTTTTTTTAATGAAGGTGTTTACATTCCTAATTAAGGAGTGCATTAAGCCTAGCGGTACCTTAGATAAACCTGTTACTAGGCTATGTCAAGCTGAGCCTTTCAAGGGAGCAAGCTAGTTTTAAAAACTGGTTATCCTCTGGGCTGGAAATGTGCAAGCCAAGAGCTTTCAATTAACTTGGGTTAATTACAAAATACCAGCAATGTAGTAATGTATTTAAAAATATAACACAGGTGCTAATGACCTTTTTTTTTTCTCTCCTCCCCCCCTTTTTTTCCCTCTGCAATAGCTAATGGCCTCTCACTTCACTCACAGTTAACATCCCCCTCCACAGGTGTTAACCACCCTTTTCTTTCATGTGGTGGAACTGATTAACATAAAAAGATTGATCTGAGAGTAATCATTTCTAACTTGTATTTAGCATGCATTGTGCTGGTGCTCTTTGGGCCTGCTGAAGGAACCAGGCCTGAGAGCTGTTTACTTTTTTTAGGTGTATCAGCTGGCCTAATAAAAGGCATCACTTCTGTCTATGTCCCTCTTTTCCTCCACAGCCTCCTGAGAACTTTGTGACAGTAACACCAGCAGTACTACATCAAATATAAGGTTGTGTGAGTAAATACTCAACTTCTTTCTTCTAAAGTAGCAATCTTGCAATTGTACCCTTGCTGTTTCAGCAGCAATACTGCCTTCCAGCTTGGCGTGCTCAGCAAATTTTGTTTGCAGTTTGCAACTTGTTATACCCAGGACCCTCAATAACATATTAAATAAGACAAGTCTTCAGAGAGTAGGCAGGAGCCTTCAGTTCAGTAATTATTCTTCCAGCACAACCCATCCATAGCTCCCTGCTTGCTCATTTTTTATCTGTTGAACCTATCCCATTTTCTTACATTCAAAGAATAGTTCCTCATGTGTAACTGTGTCAAGTGCCTTATTGAAGGCCAGACAGTCCATGGTACCTGCCTCCATTTAGAAAATAAAGCATCCCATCAAGGACAACATTGGAGTCTGGCATTACCTACTAAAGTCATATTGTATTGCGTCCAAAGAAAGTTTCTATTTCTTCTAGGCTTTTACAGAAGACACAGCTGCATTTCTTGTGTAAAAACCACTAACAAAACAACTGCAGCTATTGACCTCAAGCGTAGATGGGGGAACAGGGAATATCTTCAGGATTAGGCTATCAGCAGCCAAAACTTTCATAAAAAGAAACTCCCCCTCCAGGGGATAGGGCTGCTACTAACTTCTTATTTGGGTACTACTAAGCCTAGCTTACATATTGTCTTCAGATACACTGTATTTCATGTTGGCTTTATATTTCTTCTTTTCCCCCTCCCCTGATAACCACTTGTTTAGTTGAACACAGGTGCCTTTTATGGTGGTACAGCATTACTATGCTGTGAGCAGAAAATGAGATTTTTACCATATGCACTTTCATTTCTTTAACCCATCCCTGTGACACAAACAAAAAAAATGCTTGTGAAGATGTAGCGTGAACAGCCAATGGCATTACCTTATACTGAAGCAGAGGTGAAGTGATAGAAACATGGGAAAAATGGAGAGGATAACACCTGAGGAGAACTGAAGGAATGGCAAAGATCATGGCTTTATGGTTTTACTTTCTGCAGGCTACACCTTAGTTGCATACATCTTTAAAATTTATATTCATGTAAAGCTGCTGTTTGATAAAAAAGTCTTTGGACATGCTAAGAGTGTGACTGCAACTGTGAACCAAACTGCAGCTTTTACAACATTTTCTATGTTGCTGTAGGACAAATGAAACAAGAGGGTAGGAAAGGACCTCTGGGGAGCAGTGGCAGTACAAAGATGTCTGGAGGAAAAAGAGCCGGTGAGAGAGGGAAATGTAGAAGTAAAAAAACTGTGCTTAAAAGTTATTTCTAAAAATTTTAATATGCTCAGATAAACATTTTTTTTTCTGATACAAACCAGAAGGTGAGGGGTTTTCCTGCCGGCTGGGGAGGGATGTAATAGCGACTAAACCCAACTCTTTTCAGCTGCTTAAATGCTTATCCGTAACATCTGATGAGTCTTGAATCATTTTGGATTTGACTATTTTTTAAAAATGAGAACTTCCTATAATTTTCCTTAGAACATGATCCTCTGAAATGTTAAGTGTCACCCACAAGTGGCTGAAGACCTTTTGCTCCCTTTGACTTTAGCACTTGTTGAGAAAGAAGGTATTCTGGGACAGCATTATTTTGTACTGCTAAATTAAAACTGGGTACCAATCATCATCTACATAAACCACATTTAAATAGATTCAACACTGTCCTACCAATTAATAATCTAATTTTTTAATTTCGTATTTTTCAGATGAGTATGTTTTCTTTTATGCATGCTATGAATCAAGATCTTCAGAGCTGTATCTCCTAAACCAGATTCTGTTTCCACTGGGGGGCAGTACACTAGCACACACATTAATAATGTGATCATCATTTGCTTGTGAGACAGGTCTTTTTCCTAGAGAAATGTTTAGTTATCATGTGAGAATCTGCTTAATGTACCAAATGTGCACAGACAGATATGTCTAGTGAACATGTCTCCTCTACGTGCTGCTAGATTACTGAATTGTTAGCTGAACAACCAGCACTAACCAGCTGATGAAACTGAGTCTGTAAGTACAGAGGTAGTTTAAAGATAAACTATTTATTGGCACCAGGATCAACAGATTCTAAATTAGCTACAAAGCTGCAGGGAATAATGACATGTGAAGTCACTTTTTTTCTTTTTTTTCTTTTTTCTTTTTTCTTTTTTTTTTCTTTTAATTCTTAGCCCCTCAGGAGATTTGGGATGGTTTGATGTTCATCTGGAGACTTGTCAAAATTCTATAGAAACTTAATAGCCTGCCAACATGGGTGGTTGCTGCTTGGAGGCATTTCTACATGGCAAAGGTCCTGCATGCACATGGCAGACCTGTATCAGTCAAACACTGCTTGGAATGACATAAAAAAGGCACGGTGCAGTGTCAGGACACCGTACGCTGTATTTGAGGGATAATGTATGCATATCTGGGCTCTCCCCATGGCAGCCAAGCTGTGGGAGGAATCCATTTGGCCCCTAATTATTTTGAGCACTGCCTAAGCATTAAACCCCCCACGCTATGTACCAGGGTTTGGGTGGGACAGCACTCCTACCTCCTGGATAGAGCAGAAATGAAGACTGGAGGGCAGCCCAAGCGGCACGAAGAAACCAGGTGGAAGGAGGAACCAAGGAAAAAGTCTGGGCATGAAGGTAGAAGGCAGAAGCCTTGTGCCAGAGAAAGGGCTGGAGAGGGGCATGGAGGCTGAGGACTGGAGTAGGGAGTTAGGAAAAACTGGAAGGCACCGGAGCATAGGACAGGCTGTGGCAGCAGAGGCCTCCAAGCTGTTTGGTGGGGTCCTGTCTTCTGGTAGCCCTGCAACTGGCTACGAGGATGGCTGTAGGTATCTCCTGGTGGGGCATGTATGATGCAACTCCAGCAAATGGCACGGCAGGCTAAGGCAAATGTCCTGGTGCTGGCACAGCAGCCTTCAACGAGACTGAGAAGCCTTGTTTTATGCAATTTACGGATGACTTTCCTTCAGTCGCACAACCCCCTCAGGAAGTGTGAGGCCTCCAGGGTTGGAGGCAATCACCACAAGAGGAATTCATGGAAACTGTAGAGGCCACAAAGGCTTTGGGAAGCAGAACTGGAGCTATCCTGTGCAGAGCGGAGGGGTGGGGAAGAGGACGGGTGTTAAATTATCCTTCTGATGATGTTCAAGTTCTTACTTGAATACATGGGAGAAGATTGCTTCATAGAGAATGGTAATGGCTGCCCTGTGGCAGCACAGAGAGAGCTCCTCACACTTCCCCTGGCAAACATCTCCAGCACCAAGCCAAGCTCCGTGGGATGGTGACAAGAATTAAGGTGAAGAATTAGTTGGTAGGACAAGACTTTGGTTGCACACCCTCCTGAAGGGAGGAATACAGATACTTTGGCCGGACCCCAAAA
This sequence comes from Dromaius novaehollandiae, assembly GCF_036370855.1. NCBI lineage: Eukaryota > Metazoa > Chordata > Aves > Casuariiformes > Dromaiidae > Dromaius > Dromaius novaehollandiae. The sequence continues at coordinate 152,639,390 of NC_088098.1, forward strand.
GCTGGATAGCTGAGGAATATATATACACAGTGCAGGTACTGTAGTTGAAAGACAAGGAGTTGCACCATAGTAGAGGAGAGACTCAGGCAGGTTTTATGCCCATGTTGTGCCTTTCTGAGTGAAGCCCTTACCCTGAGCTGTACACGCAGAGGAACTGCTTGGTTTAGATGAGCCTTTCTCTGGCTGCCCATTCTGGCAGAAAGACTCGGACTCTCCATGCTGTGAGCTGCAGGGAGAGCACTGTCTACAGCGTATTTCCCATACTAGAATACTGTTTGAGAGAAGATAGGTGCTTCTTGTTCCAGGAGGTAGAAAAATGTAAAGAACATATTGGATATCTGTACCAGAACTGCACTTATGTCTAGTGACTCCAGAGATAGTCCAGGTGACTGTTCTGTCCCTGTTTGGGTACATTCAAATGGGTTTTGGAGAAGTGCTGAGCAGAAATGTTACAGCTATTTAGGATCCTTGTAGGCTAGGAAGAGGCAGAACTTCCTGGAAGTTCATATTGGCTCATGAGTCATGGGATTTTGGAGCTTGTGGACAAGGAGGTTCTCGCTGGTCTTTGTGGGTTTTTTGTTTTGGCTTTTTTTCAGGGCTGGATGTGCAGTGGATGGATTTCTATGAGAAAGCCTTGCAGCCAAGAACACAGACTTATCTGGCCACAGGCTGGCCCTTCACCTCTGGCCTTCATAAAGAAGAGACTTCCAAAGTAATAGGAGGAGGGTGAGGGGCACTTGAGCAAGTGGTCCTTCTGGGTCCTGCACAGTTGATAAACTCTAGTGTGGCCATGGGACAATGAGGGGTAAAGTCAGATGTGTCATGCTCTGGAGAGAGAAGAGCTGTGGGGAAGCAGTGCAGTAGGTCCCAGAGAGAGGAGAAACATTATGTGGCTTGTTGGATAACACTCCACTCAGCCTGTGGGCAGATGAGAAGTGCAAGGCATAAAGCAGAGCTAGCTAAAGCTAAGATAATTCCAATAAGATTTAAAAGAATTTCTGGTAATTAATGGATATTTCATGTTTATCAGGGTTAAAAGAAAGAGGAAGAATAGCTTACAGCTGTAAGTTCAAGTATTTTTTCACTTTTTTAGGATTTAAGAACTTACAGTAGTGCAACAGTAAAAGGTTGACTGTTTTCCTTGGATTAAGGTTGCCTACAATTCAGACGATATTGCAAACACTTCTTCAGCTCATGTGGTCCATACCTTTACTGGAAAATTTGGACCATAGATGCTTACTGTTCATGGCTTCCATCTTACATCCTTCATGCATTTTATTTCTGAACATGGGAAAAATTAATTCACCTTACATTTCATTTTTATCATATCTGACAGCTTTCTAGTTTGTGTCTGTGTGTGACATCTGTGGCCAAGTATTTTAACATAAAAATTCTTTTTTTGCAGGGTCAGTGTATATATCCCCTTTTTTGAAGGAATGATTTTAATAATGAGGTAACATTAATATAATGAAGCCAATACTGAAATGAATCTCTGAGCTACCTAAAATTAGCATAGCTAAAACAAGGTTTTTGCATTTTCTCAACTGTAATTTCATTGAAAGTCTATGTACCTCTAACACACCACTAATGTCAAAAGCACCATGCTATAAACTCACTAGATTTTGAAAAGAATTATACAGACCTCTTCAAATTCCATCTATCAATACAGCAAAATACATTCTGTCAGAAAAACTAGCAGTTCTGAAGTCTGTGCTTATTATATGCTTATCAGTTATCAAATAATTCAATCATCAAAAAGAGGATTGAATGGGACCTCAAGAAGTTATCTAATCTATCCTTCTATTTCACCCTAAGACAGTCATTCTCTGTCATACCTGACAAAATTTTATCTAAGTGGTTCTTAGAAACCTCCAATGACGGAGTTTTCCACAGTTTCCCCTCAGCAATTTATTCCAATGCTTTGCCATTCTTAGTATTAGAAAGTTTCTCTTAATGTCTAATCTACATCTCTCTCCGTTCACTTGAAGCTGTTGCAATTTGTCTTATCCACTATGGATGTGAAGAAGAGAGCATTTCCTTCAGCTCTGCAGTAGTCTCCTAGGTATTTGAAGTCTGATCTCAACTTGGACATATACTCTTTATGCAAAACAGTCCAAATTCGTCCCATCTTGCATTGCAAGCCAGGCTTTCTAGAGCACTGGTCATTGTTGTTGCTTCTGTCTGGGTTTTGTCTAACTCATCCCCATCTTTCTGAGGTGGCTGTCTAAAACTGAACACGGTATTCTTATGAAGACCTTCTCCACCCTAGATAGAACATTTCACTGGAGGATTTATGAACTCTTTTTGACACATCCCAGGATGAGGCTGTGAAGAGAATAAATGGCCTACGACCAACTTGCAGTCAGGAATCTACTAGAAACAATAAATCTTCATCTGTTAAACTACTACATATTGGAAGTTGGTGGTTTTTTGATTTGCTTTGCTCTCTACTTCCCTGAAATCTATGTTGGCATTTCTACCAAGATGTGAAAAAATATCTTTCATCTGTAAGACATATCAGTTTTGCAGTATTGCTATCTATGCACCAGCAAATACACTCATTTTGTGGCTAACAACTGCTCTGGGTTTTTCATTCTGCTGGAGTAAACTCTACCAAATTTATTGTTTTGCCAGTGATGCCATAGCAACACAGTCCCATTCCCTGGGCTCCTTGCTTTGCCAATATGGTGAAGGGGATGTTGTGACTGTCATGGCAAGAGTGTTTTCATCTGGAGAACAAAAGCAATCTGCATGCTCAGAAAGCTGTCGTCGTATCTCCTGCAGACTACTAAGCCATGCCAGCTCAGAGCTCTTCACTGCAATGCTGGATGAAAGTAATAACTCTAGCACCATGATCTGCTATTTTGAGTTGGATGCTAAAGTTGCTAAAAAAAGATATTTCTGGCAGAACATCTTTGCAATATTTCCACTACAAACATTGGCTTTCATCCTCAAACTCTAATGTCTCATTTTGAGGACTGAATGTTTTATGGACAGATACACTTGCATGGTCAGGAGAGAATCCAGTTCTGAGGGTTGGGAAGAACAGTCTTGCTTTTAACAAAGCAAGGGAATTGCTCCCCTTCATCCATCGACCTCTCTAAGTATCTTGCTTGCTACCTGATGGCCCACCTTGTTCTCAGATACCGGAGGATGCCTTAATTGATAACCTCTGTTTTAATAAAACAACAGAAGATTATCTACCTCAGCAAGTATACATTGCAGATATTCCGTTGTCTTTTGCCCAAACATAGTAGAATTAGGTTAACTCCTTAAGTGGCCTGTAGAAAGATGGGAGCAATGAGAGTCACTACTTGCATATTTAACTGTCATCCTGAAGCAGAAAAGCAAAACAGAGTAATATGTGATGTGTAAGCTTAAGAGATGCTACAGTGAAGCTTGTACCTTGTCTCTTTGGAATACACCTGCAATGGCTTAGTGTTGTTTGTGCTTTTCTCCTACACAGAAGACTGAAGGATGGCTTATGCATGGAGAGGGTGAACTTCTGAAAGGCTTTGTGTTTTACAAAGCAGTGACTATTGCTGTAGATACTGCTCATCTGTCGTTTGAAGACCAACAATTTAGAAGAAATATGGAAGCTTTAATTTGACACAAACCCTAAAATGTTCCTATTGTCAACACTGTGTGACCCCTACTACATGCAAGGTAGTGCATTTAGAAAATGAAATTTTGGAGTTGCTGCAGGTGATGGGTGTTTAAAGGATTCCATTTTATAGTGCCAGGGATACCAAACCCTGAGGAGAAAAGAGGCTATGATGATGAAAATAGTCATCTGTTTTTTTATTTTTTTTTAATCTCCTCAGAAGACAGTGCATTAAAAATGGATTGGAGTGCCTTTCAGGTGTATTATTGCTTGCTTGCTAGAGTTTGCTTCCAGAGAAAGCAATTGTTGGAGCCAAGTACTTGCTTTGAAAGGAGTCTAACAAACACGTCAAAGCTCTACATACAGTGTCACATGAGCAAGCTAGTGTTAACTGAATGAATTCAGAGAAATATAAGGAAAAAAAGACTCCGTGTGCCTGTTCTGTAAGGTATTTGCAGTTCTAGTTATCGTGCTGGGACCACAGTGTTTTCAGTTCATACCAAATAGAAAGCTACTGTGTATAGTAAAGCCAGCTCTGGAGTGCCGGATTCAGCAGAAATGGAAAGCCTGCACTTCAGCTGGATCAGCTCATGCAAAACCAGCTTATACTAGTGACGCCTCCTTCAACACTTTCTGGGGGACCTTGAGGCACTCCTCAGAGACTGTTAATGGGTCAGAGTCAGTTAACTCCTAACTAAGACAGGCTGTGAGGCCTATCTCCCATATCGGTTTGATTTATTTAGTTAAATTTTATGTTAAAAACATGTGTGCAGCTTTGCAGTGCAAATGAAAAAAAAAAAGTCTTATATCCAGCACACTATAACAAACTTACATCCAGCGAAACAATGCCTCCACATCTTGTGTCTGATCTGCGAAAGGGCAAATGATTATCCAAGAGGTCAGGAGATGGGAGATGGGGAATGGGAGAAGGAGGGCACAGACTGGGTGTGTCTACCTTAGTGAGATAAACAGTCCAAGCAAGACCAGACGCTAATGTGACTTCCATGCTCCCATCACTATGCTGGCTCAGGAGGAGCTGGTGCTGCTGTCTGTGTGCAGCGCTGCTTCCAGGCACACTGTCAGGGAGGCGGGAGGCAAGATGGTAGGAAATGCAGTAAGCCCACAGCCTTAGAAATAGGAAAGGTAAAGGGAATGGCTGTTTGGAGAGCCAGGGGAAGAAAAAAAAAAAAAAAAAAAAGCATTGCTTACTGCTTGAAACCTAAAATATTCTACCAGTTGGAGAGAGAGCAGAAGAGAGTTAGCAAAACGACAAACTTTGCTTCCATTTTTTTTTAAACAGCTTTGTTAGGGCAGCCAGCCACTGACCCTCTCCAGCTATTTCTTTTCCTTGCTGTAGAGCTGGCCAGGGCATTAGTGGTGATCTCACCCTGAGCTCCTCTGAATCTGACCCAACATGTAGGTGCAGGAGTTGACTCCTGTTTTGTGAAGCGGTCCCTTGACTACTCTGAAATCATGGCTGCTACTGCTGGGTTATCATGTTGTCTCACTTCCTTCTGCTTTAACTACACTGCAGATTGCAAATCACAGATATTTCTACCAAATGGCTGTACCTGGATGTGTGTTTTGCAGCATTATAGATGCCTAACAGTGAGGACTGCAGAGACCTTGCAAACCAGTGCATGTTTATCCAGAGGCCCAAGCCATATACCATGAAATATTCTATGGTTATAGTGAATCTATCTAGCCAAAATTTGTGTGAAGCATTAGTTTTAAACTAAAAACTAGGTTTTCAGGTAGTCCTTGTTGGTCATAAATTACATTTAAATCAGTCTATCCATCCTCTGGATTAAAATGTTGGTCAGTATCAGTATATCAATAAGGAAATAACCCAGACACAGATGGTATTGGATCACACAGATGACTGCACTGTTTAGTGGAAAAAAATAACAAGAGACTATCTCCTCTTGGAAAAACTGTTTTGGTAAATTCAAGTCTAAGCATGAAGCAAGCAAAACATAAATTTTAGGTCTTTCCTGTCAAACATGATGTCTCGTTCCACTGGTTTGGAAAAGATCTTAGCTCTTGTTTTTCTTAGAACAATATGAAAGCCTTGGGGAAAATTAAGTTGGGGAAAGATTCAGCACACAAAACATATAGCACAGAATATTGGAGAAATCTCTGTTTGGGCTTAAAGAATCATTCTTGTCACGTGCTGGCAGAATTCTTATCACCCATTTACACAAAATCGAATTTGGGAAATTGATCGGCGAGGCTGCAATTCCTGGCGGAGCCTTTCACTAGCCGTTTGATCCTATGGAGAACGGCGGATACCCAGGCTTCAGGTGTGATTGTGTTGAGAAAATCTAATGCAGAAGGATGTGCGACTGCGTGAAGGAAGGTGTTGCCAATTAGTCTGTTTCTGGAGAATATCATTCTAAGAATTTTGGGGAGAGGAAATGCCAAGTTTCTTGTTAAACTTGTTGAGTATCTCTGGCAAATTTGAACAAGAAACTTTCTCTAGAGAGACTATAAAAATAACTGTTTGAGCCAAGTAAACAATGTATTCAATGTGACAACTTTGTCATCATGTCAACTCAGATTTTCACAGATTATGATGAATCCAAAGCAAGAAGCTAAAATAACACTGAAGGCTTGTAAACATAGGGGTAATCTGGGTGAAGATCTGGAGTGGAGGAATGAGCTAAAACCGTGAAGGTAAAGCGCATTAAACCTCTACCTCACTTGTCTGTCAGAGCACTCTGAGTCTGCTAACTTAACTTAATAGCCAATGTGCACCCCGCCCAAAATGGCCTAAGAATTACATCACTGTAAAGTTAGGAAAGCATTCTGAAGGGAGAAAATAAAACTCTCTCATGCTTTACATATTTGCTGCTGATATCCTGCGCTCAAATCTTGTGCATCAGCAGTGTTTTTATATCTGTAACAGCATCTTAGATGTGTGAATATGTAATTCACTGGCTGTGTTTGCTGCGGCTGGAAAACAGGAGTCTCCCCTCATTGGGAAAGACATAGGTATATTAGACATCGCTTTACAGAGTCAGAACCAACTAATGCTACTTTTCTAAGCTATGTATGGCATAGGCAGACAGCAGATACTGCTCTCACATAGCTCGGCTGCAGCACGCCAACCTCACAGTGCAGCACAGTTTCTGGTCCTGTTTGCAGCCCCACTTTGCTGAAAGTTATCCATTAAACCGTCTTGCACAGAAGGGACGTTATTCACAGCACAAGAACTGAGCCTCGAATTTGGGCTGAACAGATAAGTATTCTGACAGAATTTGTTTGTCATGTTGCATAGGAGAAGAATGCTTTAAAGCGAGGGGCTGAAAAGCCTAGGAATTGTTCCCATGCTAGACTGATGGCTGTAGAGTGGTTTAGAAGTAGCAAATATGGGAAACATTTGCTCTCTTATGTAAACATGCTTATTTTTGTAAAGCCTTGGACCCGTCTCAGAAGGGTGAGCTCCTGAGCAGCAGAGTAGACTTTAGTTATCTTGCTACGGATCAGTCTAACAATTTGCTGTAGATTCAAATAACTTAGACAACCTGTAATGATTCCTATACCGTACCGTGCCCGTGCACCTCAGCGGTCCACTGGAGCCCTCATAGTTGGATATAAGATAAAGCAGCCCTCAGGCTGCTTTAAAACACATTGGGGCTAAGCCAGGACAGGCAAAGTGCAAGGCACGCTTTAGTCTCTGTGTGAAGGCCAACATTGCCACATGAATACATTTCTTCAGCAGTGCTTACTGCACAGTGTGTATGCGGTAGGTTTTAGTTTCACCTTGCATGGTATTTGCCTGTCCTAAATGCAACAGCCTCTCGATCAGTTCAATCTTGTTTACTATGTAGATGTTTCTTCCCTATCCTTTAGAGATTTACCATTGCATCACGGTTCTGAAATCTCCGTATCGCCTGCAAAGTGTTTGTCTGGCGGCACTGAGTGGCATGCCGTGTCTCTGCATGTCATCCCACGTTGCCTGTGTGACAGCATCCGTCTTTCGCCCGGGGTGGACAAGGGTCAGCTGAGGTCCCTGGGTCTGGACTGCAGTGCTGTTTCCCTTAACGACTTGGACAGTGGGGTTGAGACCACAGTCCTTAAACTAGGAGGTGTCAAATGTGAGGGCTGAAACTCTCAGGACACCATTCGTCTGAACAGCCCTGGTTCAAAGGCAGAGCAGGCGATCCGGCGAGGAGCCTGCTCTCTCCCCGAGGTGGGGAGGCAGGCACAGCTGCGCAGGTGAAATCCTGGGGGAGTCAGCGCTGACTTTCTCACTGATCCTGATGGGATCTGGATTTGAGCCATGACACACAAAGAGCACACTCAATATGCTAGTTGACAGAGTTAATACAAGAGGATCACGTAGCTAAAAATGGTGTGTGTTCCCTGTGCTCAAAGAAAGTAGTCATTTAATTTGCCTATCAAAACAATACCACTGTAAGCACTGCAGACCTACCCTAACACAAGCCCATACTTAGCAGCCTGGGTGGAAACCTTAAAATTCTGTTGAACATAGCCGGGTCCTATCTCAGAGCCTGAAATGCAACACCCTAGTGCAATTACTCCAAGTAATGGGATAGTCACCAGCACGTTAGCAATTAAATAATGGTTCACAATTAGTGAAAAGATGAAAACAGCTGTAGCAAGTCTTGCTGTACCGAAGGGCTTCTTTGTAGTCTGTTACTTGCATCAAAATGACATGTTACAGAAAGACGAAGGGAGCCTGTCACAGTCCATTTAAAAAGTCACCACTTCTAGACAAGGCTGTCTGCTTTCATCCCTCTTTGCATTATCAGCTGAACTGCTGGCACCAGGTATTCCAGGAATTTCAGCGGGGAGGAGGGGAGCACCATATTTCCTTGACACTGTGATAGATTTGACAGACCATTCGGGCAATACATCTAGAATTCTGTCACACAAATTGAAATCTTTAGAAAGCGAACAGGTTTTAAGAAAAATACTGATCTGCTCCAGGCCTGGGGTATTAGGTTATGACTAGAGCCCTCTTTTGCTCATGAGTCATTCACTTTCATCTTTTAAATGTGTTTAGAGAACTGGGGTTTGGGATAGTCCTGCAATAGTCTACCTGACTTGGTAATTGAAGTGCCCACATTCTTGCTTTTTTTTCCTGTACGCTTGCATCCCAGGGAACAGGTTTTCTCTGCTAAAGATGGAGTTATTCCCCAAGCTGCTGAACATCTTAGAGACAAATAATTTTATTTGTAAAGGCAATCGTATGTGTGGCATGTGGTCAGCAGGCATGGCGTTAGGAGAGATCCTGAGCTTAGCAAAGGGGGCAGGCTTGGCCCTGCTGTCTGACCGCGAGATGGTGAGAAAACCCAGCTGCCATGCCAAGTGGTGCGGGCACCCTCCCTTCAGGGTGCTGGCACCCAGCCAGCCTCTTAGCAAGACCTTTGAAGTACCAAGCTGCTGATGGTGCTATCTAAGATCGCTAAACAAGCATCCTATTAAACTGTGGTGGTGGAAGGATCCTTGGTGCTTAGGAAAGGGGATGTTAGCAAACTAGCATTTGTGGGGGCACAGGACTGCAAAGCAATGCCTCAGTCACTTCAATGTGACCACCTAGTCAAAGTCTCACTGATCTTTCTGGATTAAATACCTGAACCTCTGTGTTTCACAACCAAGGAGTGTTTTTGTAACTACATTTCAGCAATTGATATTTTCCCATAAAATCTAAAACATTACCTCTTAGTTCACGTGCTCCAAGCTGCTGGAAAGTATTGCTGAGTGTAGTGCTGTGTTTTCTATCCTATATCACAAAGTCAGTGGCATCCTGGTATGAGCAAACCTATTTTTATGTATAGTTGATATATCCTTTGGTAAAAAATTTTCATATGTTTTGGTTTACTATATGAAGAAGATGACTGAAAATACAACCCTATGTATTGCCTTCCCTCTTTTTTATGGTCTCTCACCATCTGACTGCGTGCTATTTTTCAATAGTACTGCATGATGGGCCGGACACATAGAAACTTTGGCTTTCTGCACTTGAATGACATCCTGAATAAACTCAAGGGACCTGCTAACTAGTATCCTAGCTTTGAAAATATCCCAGGCAGCTGCTTCAGTAAACAAGTAAAAGCAGAGTCCTCAATTCCAATGGGCTAATTCTTTGTGTCTCCTGCTATATATTCCTGAGGCACTACTTGCAAATGCTCCTAACCCTATGATACTTATCCTGTTTTTATTTTCAAGTCAAGAAGCGTGCAGTTCCCAGTGAGGACTGTTTCCACGCCAACTCTAAGCTTTCAAACTTCATCCATCTTTCTATTGCTTTGCTCAAGTAAGTGATACTTTAGAGAGGGCAAAAGGGCTTCTCACTTACTTGAAAATCTGAGAACTGATTTTTCCCAATCTTTTTTCTCATATGGTTTACCTTTTGGGGAGAGATCAATTATGGAAAGCCATAGAAAACTTTTCACTGGCCATTATTAGGACGTATACAAAGAGCTATATTGCCCTACCTTAACTTAGAGTGGCTAGAGGTAGCTAACTTTGTATTTCTGGGCTCTGCTTAGTAACAAAGGAGAACCACGAATCATGTCAAAACCTTCATCTCCTATACGCAGAGGGCACGGCACTGGTTTCCCTCGGCTGTTTTGAAGGGCGGGAGCGCTGGCTAGCACAGGGCTTGTTTGTCTGTTTGTTTGGTATACAGGATCAGGTTCTCCAGTGATTTCAAAGCTGCTGCTCAAGCTCATGCCATGGAGCCTGCCAGGCTATTCTGCCTCCTGCTCAGGCCCTTTACTGTGTGCCGTGCAAAGATTCAAGCCTGAGACTCTCCCAGATATTGACGGCTTTACAAGGAGAAAACAGAAGATTAAGCATGGTATCTAAGCGAGTTCTTGATAAGCAGCTTAATTTAAAACAGAACACTTTGCTCATTTAACTTGTTGTGAGCAAACATAAAACACCACTGTAATTGTACTTTGGCCTGTGGGAATAATATCCCAGAAATAACACCTCTACTTAAATTCTAGGAGCTAAAGATCTCTGTAGGGCTGCTTCTTTCACTACAAGACCTGTAATTAGCCAACCATTATGGCATTGAGCAATAACCTTGAGGAACCCCCTGTTCTCCCTGGAGCACAGTGTCCCAAACGTGCCAGTGAGCATGTAAAGCATATTTGGCGGTTCTCCCCCTCCTGCTAGACCTGAACAGCACAGGAGGTCTGAAACCCCTCCGTGATAGCTTGGAGAGCTCTTTTACGGAGATACCCACTCTAACATCTTGCCATTTTCAAGTGTGTAATACTGCGTGTGAACCACAGAATTTCTACAGTCGAAGTCCTTAAGCTACTGTGGTGTGATTTGAGCTGCTTTTGCCATTTCTTACCACTGAGCACTGCTGCCACCAATTGCTCTGCCAGGGGGGCTTTTTCTGATGAACCCGCAGCAGCCGCCCTCACCCGCAGGGCATGGTGCTTGGCTGCCTGGGGCGGTCAGGGCCCCCTTAGCTCTTGCCATTTTGCAGAGAAAAACTTCTCATCCTCACTCTTAGGACAGGGACATGGGAAGCTTGAAGGCTCCCAACGCCACAGTGTTTTCTAGGGAGAAAAGAAAGTAGCTTTCCATTTAGGAAAGATGAAGCCCTTCTTTCAGGCATGGGAAAAGTTTCCTCAGCCTTTGTACTGGGCACAGCTGCTTTGCAGACTGGGATCGCTCACTAGCACTGTTCCAGGTCTGGCACTCCGATCTGGGCAGCTCTGCTGGTCAGACTGAAAACTGACTTCAGAAGGGGTAAAACGGGACACTCAGAGAAGAGCTAACTAAAGGTGTTTCCCCATGGTTTTGGGTAAGATTTTGACTTCCCTTAAAATAAATTAGCTTTTTTTTTCTGGTAAAATAACGTATATAGCAAACTGTTTCACTTAGAAAACCCTACATTTGAATCAGTTCATATTTTCCAAAGTATCTTCCTGGTTTTATCATCTAAAACCATTTTCCAAATTAGAATAGAGTTTATTAATTGTTTTCGGTTGCTTGGAAACAGTGTTTGCAGGGTTTGTGTGTGTGAATAAATTACCGGCTGAAAAGATTTCCCTGTTCCATGTGTAATCTTTATTAACATTAACGCAAACTCTCCCATGAAAGCAGCCTGGAGGATTCTCTGTGCTGGCGGATACACACACTTAGGGCACTGCGACCTATACATAGATGGTCCTCAAACATGCCAGACTTCAGCCCTTGTACAGCTTCCTCTGAGCTACCAGCCACCCTAAACTTACATTTAGAAAAGACACACAATCCTTAACATGACAGCTTAGCTTTAACTTCTGATGGCAGTTATCAAGAACAGAGGCTCTCCAAGGTTCAGGATATCAGGAATATCTTTTCAAGATAGACTTTGTATCATACCCTCTAGCTTAAAGTACAAGGTACTAAAAATAAACATTTTTTTTTACAAACACTTTATTAGCCGAGATCAATGAAAACACACACTCAAATTTGCTATTCTCAGACTTCATGTAACAAAAACAGAGACAGTTGCTATAAGGAACGGGAAATTTGGGGTCAAGGGCATGAAGGCAAGCAGAAGGTGTAATTTTCTGCCACACTTTTAAATGTGATTATTCCTCACAATGCTACATGATGATGCTAAGCAGCCTATTAGCATGGTAAAAGACAAATCTTTGACCTGTCACAGATGCAGATATACTTCAACTTCTCTTTCCCACATATCTAACAAGGAAATGGCTACAGAAAGAAGCAAGTACTGACTGAGGGAAGAAGCCCCTTTCAAAAATTCCCAGTGATCTTCCTCTCCCTGCTCAGACTGAACTGTAGGTTTAGACAAAATTTTAAATTAAATTCCTAATCACTACAACAAGTCAGGCCTGAAAAATAGTTGCATTACCAGTTAAGTGTAATTTCTTTATCTCGTAGTAGTAGTACATGTCCAAGTAAATCTCATATTATTTGTTCCAGGCTTCTTTGGAAAGGTGAGGGTAAGTTGCAAAAGGCATAGGAAATGTATAAGAATAATGAAAAAATTAAAAATGGAGTGATCTCACTTTTTGGATGTTTAATGTCTGTGGAGCTAGAACTCAAAGAAATCTGCCTTGATCTTGTCTCTTCGTAATTTCTTGAGGTTTTGTTCTCACCACGATTTTCTTAAGAGTTTCTTGAGAGTTAAAAATCTGTTTGTATTGGAGGTATTACAGTATCTACCTAAATCTGAAATACTACTCAGATGGATGCTGTAAAGTGCTCATGCTTATATTCAAGTTAGGAATCCACTATATGGAGTAGCAAGCATAAAAGTGGGGGTGATTTGGAGAGCTGGGAACCATCACAAGAAGCAAGAAGAAAGACAGCCAGAAATGTGTGATGTCTTAGGAGAAAAAGAAGCCATCTGCTGACCCGGGATGCTGATCAGGAGCTTTCTGGAGCTGTTAGCTCACAGCTGGGCAATCCCTATCGTTGCTGGACATTGAGGGCTCAATGCAGCTGCCCACACACAGGTGCCCAGGGCCATCTGAGATGCCTGCCTGACCTCAGGATGACGCTCCAAAAGGCTGCAGGCCTCCTGAGGGTCCTGTGTCAGACCTGCCGGCCCCATGTGGACATCTCGCTTAGCACAGCTCAAATGGCACTAACCACGTGTTTGCGGGCAAATTAATACCCTTCAGAAGGGTTGTTTACTCATGTAAAATCATTGGCAAAAGGGAGGCTTGCAAATTGATTGAAAAAAGCAACACTGAAAGATCTCATCCTTAAGATCATGTAATAGCAGAGTGGTTTTCTGATTTCAAGTTATGATGGATGTCAGTGCAGGAAAACAGATATAAACTTCCAGTGGCTGGTACCCCTATAAATATTTATTCCTATGGGAACAGAGACCAAAAATACTCTTTTCTGACTTATCCACTTTATACTTTTATAGGGCACAAGGGAAAAATAATAAAGTGGTACAGAGTCAAGGTAGCTGTGTTTTTACCTATAAACTGAACATATGTGTAGGGATTATATGGTATAACAAATAAAATCCTACAAAGGTGAATCTCTGCCACTTTCGAGCAGGCTTGCATTTTAAGAGCAGGGTAAAAAATCTGGGGCCTCAGATAGTAGTTCTGTAGGATAAAGGGGGACAGGCTGTAGGTGAAAAGGCAAACACGAAAAAGCCTTGCTCTTGGAATGGCCTTGGCTCCCTGGGCAAACGGAGTCTGTTAAATGTGAGCATGGTGACCGTAGCTTCTCAGACCTCTTTGAATCTTTCTGAAAACTTACCTATCAAAACTTTTCTTTTGTGAAGCTGGCTGCCGTTAACATGCAAGTTGCATAGGGCAGAAAGCTGGCTAAGAGCAAAACCAAAATTGCATGGGTGACTTAAACTAGGCACCGGGTAATGCTATATTTGGGGTTCCTTAACTGCAAACTTAGACTTATATTTTTATCGTTTATCATTCTGAAGTAAAACTACAGCATGTCCATCCATTTTTCCCCTCTTTCCATAACAGTTAGACATAACACCCTTTACACTATCTTAAACCACACCGGCAACTACTTACAGCATAGGTAATCATTTCAGCTTAGTGTTAGTGGTACAGTACGTAAATAAAGACTGTCTCTTCCTCAAAGATCTCACAGTCTGAAAGATACAGACATGAAAGAGTGTTTGGGAAGGTGACTAACTTGGGGGGCTGTGGGAGGTGTTTGCTGAAGTTAAAAACACAAAAACAGTTCTTACAGCCTCTCATCTCCTGGAAGTCACTTAACATATGGGTCCGACTGCAGAAAGTGCATATTCTTTGCATAGAACAGTCTTGCAATTAAGAAGACGTGGGGAAGCTGTTGACATTTGTTTTGCCTGTTTTTATTAGGACTTAGATAATGTGATGCTATTAATTCTCCCCAAGCCCCCAAGCTCTCTGTTGATGTCATCCTATTACAGCTTGTCTCCATGCAAAACAAAATGTTCTCGCTCAAACCGCTGGTCCTAGTCTGAGGGAAACACTCACGTATTAGAATTCTAAAATCCTATTTCTTCCCATAATGACCAAACAACCTATTGTTTTTTGACTTTGAGAAGGATGAGAGGGGAGCTTTAGAGACCAGATGTCTCTTGTGTATGACAGAAGACGTTAATTTAAATACACTAAATTGTTGGAATTTTTTTTTTCAGATACTTAGGAAAGTTATGAGTCATGAAGTAAACAGAAATAAATGTGATGTAATCAGCACGTGCAGATTTCCATGACTCGATTTTGCAAACATTTCTCCAAGCCCGATGTATCTGTCTTCAGACACCAAGCATGGGTTCAGTGCAGGAAATCCAAGCTACAAAGGCACCAGACCGCTCTGTCCCCAGGAAGGAAGGGAGCAGGCTGCTGGGGGGCAGCAGCAGGTTTCTCATGAGAAACCATACTGCCCTGCTCCCCTTGTCCACTTTTGCCTCCAAGTTTCTAGAAGCAGAGTTCATTGTTACCAGAGACACAGGAACTCTGCATCAGGTAGCACAGACTTTTCTAGGAGCTCCCTCTGGATGCAGATATGGTGCAGTGGATGTCCCCAGCTGTAACTTCTTCTTTGTATGTCACCTCCCAGGTGATAATTTAGATCCCACAAAAAAAAGAGGGTGTCAGAAGATTAATTCCTCTTTCATTCTTAACATGGACAAATACATATCAGATGGTGTCCCTGTTGTTTTTTGGATCATAGCAGGACAGTTTGCTCCTCAAACAAAGATCAGATTTACCCTAAATCACAAGGATCACAAAGCTGATTTTGCCTTAGCAATGCCAGAACAGTTCTGATACTAATAGGAATGCTATAGGGGCAGTGTCTCTTTGCAAACCATTATCAAAATAACGTGCATATCAAATGAGTGATCCTCAGCATAATGAAGTAATGCTCCCATTGTTTGTACACAAGTGCAAAGTGTGCAAGTTTTTTGTGAACCTGAGTGACACGCTTGGAGCCAACTGTGTTTTGATTTTAAGCCACTGAAAACCAAATTTTCCTTTTGCTGGAATAGCTGAAAAGTTGGTGGAGCAGAAGGCAGCTAATGCTGAGGCAAAACTATGCACCTTTCTTGTCATATGTCTTCAAGTGATACATTCCAGGGTTGTTCTTTATTTAATCACATAGAGCTAAATAAGCTATTAGCTATTCCAATCTAATTATTTTATTAGCACAGTTAAAAGATAATCTGTGCTGCAGAATTCCCAACGGTAAAGACATACAGGATTTTTTACATGCAAAATCATGAAATTGCTGTGATGCTTTTGAAGTTTCAATATACTCATGCATTTGCCTCAAAAATTCTGTGCAAGACTAAACACTCTTGTTCGGGTTCAGTCCTTCAAGGTGTGCAATATAGGCAGTCTGCAGTTAAGTTCGTGGGCTCAGTCCTCCATAAAGGACACTTTTAAACAAGTGTTTCTCTATCAGTGCAACGGAACACCTATATTTTTAGCACTGATTACCATCCCTACCAAAAATTATTTTCACAACTAGAGCACTAAAGAGCACCGTGCAGGAAAGAGGCTTAACAAAGATACTTTGATGGAAAAAAAGAAACACCAGTGCCTTTTTCTCTTACTTCTCTAGTTGCTGCAGATGTTGCATAGTCACACCTATGAAAAGATAATATTATGTTTTTGTAACATTTTTGATCTTCATTAATTATAGCTCAGAAAAGCTTACAAAAATCAGCCTGTCTCTTTAATACAAATAAGATTAATTGCACGGTTGTTCAGAAAATGAGCCACCAGTAGTTAAACAAAAAAATGTTTGTCTTTAAGCAGCCCTTGGATGATTTTTTAAAAACTGTTAGAGGAAGTGCAGAGGCTGCCAAATTACCGTGCCCGTGAGCCTCACTCTCATTATCAGCCTAAACGAACGCACACACCCCAACACTTTCATCCTCTTCCAGGTCCGAGAGAAAGAAAGAGGAGGCATTAAAAAAAAAGAAGAGGAGGCATAAAAAAACAAAAAGAAAAACCTATCCGCACAAAGCAGTGTCTCTGAAGTCTGGAATGCGCCCTGCTTGTTTGAAGACAAGATTTATGCCTGACACCCTCCTTTAAGCTCGTTGTTGAGACTCGCCTGTTTTCAAGTGAGCCGCAGCCTGGCTGCTGCAGGTACTTCGCCCCGTAACGACCACATAAGCTAAGAGAAATGCACCAGGAATCGCTATTGCTTTGAGGTGGAAAAAAATCAAACCCTTCGTGGGGGTAGTAGGTGGAGGGAAAAAATAGGGCTGGCAGGGCGGTGCGCGTGGGGGTGCCCACGGGGAAGGCGCCAGCTCCAGTGAGCAGCCTGCAGCGCCGGGCATCAGCACGGCATGGGTTGGGCTGCTGGAGCCAGCAGCTGTGTTTTGGCACAGCGGTCCCCGGCCGGCAGGGACCCCTTCCAAGGAGGCAGCGGTGCGCCGGCCACTTACAAATGCTGCAAAGGCGATTTGCACTCGATGCTGATTTGACAGCTCATGCCGTCCTTACGGTTGGCGAGACAAGCCCAGTTCCCATATTTGAGGCCTTCCTGTCCTCTCCTTAAGAAAGCTGTGGCTAGACGTGCTGCGCGACCCTTTCATCCAACCCCTTAAACTCCTCTCTGCTCTGAGGAAAACCCTTGGTAGCAAGGATATAATTTTCACTGAACCCACCTGATGGGAGGCAAAGTCACCAAGTACTAAGACACGCAAAGCAGAAGATGGAAGGGAAAGCAAAGGCAGCTCAGGACGGCGTCAGGACGTACAGAAACACAACAAAATGTCCCGGAGCTCAGGCTGTTGAAACTCCAGCGTTAGCAGGTGTTGCACTAATTACCGAAAGCTTTGAAGTGACACGGGCAGAAAATGTCTATCATACCGAGAGAAGAACACCCGGCAATTTGCAGATATATTTGTTGTCCATTTCGTAGTGCTGCTCAAAGGCCCCGTAAAAGTCGGGGCGTTAGGAAGCCGTCTGTGCTACAGAACCAGTTATGCTGCAGTTTCTAGGCTGGAGAAATACCACGTTGTTTGGAATAACGCTGCATAAATTCTTGGCCCTTGAAAATATCTGTGAGTAAGGAGCTATTCTGAAGTAACACTGATAGAGAAAAAACAGCAGAAAGATGACAGTATAGGAGACTCTGTGGCTAATACAAAACTGAAAATCAGAAAATCTTGTCCTTTTCAAAAAATCTCCTAATGCTTATCTTTGATCCTGCCATCAGAAAGCAATATGGGGTTAACAACAAAACTAAAGACCCTGAAAAGCTGTTCCAGCATCACACATTGACTGTATATATGAGGAGGGCCCATCAGCATGTTCTGGATTGGACCCAATAGAAAGCTCTAGATTTGGTTTTCTGATTCTCCTTGCTGAAGCAGCTTAGACTAAGGCCTTTAAGGGGCTTCTTCCAAAATTTCTAGGCTCACAGGAATGGCTGGGATATTGAGATCTGGGAGAAAATGGTTGCTTTAATCCATTTCAGTTGCAAAATGTGTTCTAAACTTAGGATGTTAAATTAAGTTTTATTAAGAATGCAAATGATGAGCATTTCTAGGACTACAGGTACTTGCGTGTCCCAGCTAGCACATAGGCATCATGCTATTACAGATCTGAAAAAAGCAAGTTAAGTGCACAGCAGATTTAAAATAGGGCAAAAGGGAGGGCAGAAAGGGAGACTGTACAACATGCTAAACATAAATGCCACTAGGATAGTAGGAGAAGCATCCACAGTCTATGTGAACTGAACTGACATAACTGCCTGTGAAGCTACAGCATCGGTCTCAGCTTGGCCACAGGCATCCCGTTCTATTTTCACACTTGAAAGATTTACTATTTATACATTTTTTCTTCTGTTTTTTTTTTCCTTGAGGGGTAATGTCTTCTATCTGGTGCCAGCAGGAGGTTTTCAGAGAAATCAGTTTCATCAACCCATGACCAATGTATTGAAAAATGGAGCATGGCTCCAGTGCAGCAATCACAGGAATCCGTTGTGGACACTTAGCCTGAAGCCTCCATAATTTCTGACACCAAGCATCTAAGGAAATAGCATTCAGTATTTCATTCTGACATTTCAGCTCATGACAGCGAATTACGGAATGCTGCTTGAACCCAAAGTCAAATGCAACAAAAGGAACACAGCTTTACAAAAAAAGAGGTGTAAGTAAAGCAAGTTCACCTTGCCTTATCTCACAGAGCGCTGCAAGAGAGGAAAACAGAAATACATGGCTCTAGGCAGTCACTCTATTGCTGAGTGTCTGTTAAAAATAGCTCATTTGCAATTTTCAAGAAACAGTTGCAGGCACAATCAGGGCCTCTTAGCCTAATTAGGGCATCAGATATAAATTAGGCAGCAAAAACCCTGGAATTCCCTGGCACTTCCTTCTTCAGCCCTCCAGAGAAAAGCCACCTTCCTCTGGTTCCATCAAACATCTGCTGTTTTTGTCCCCATTCATTCCTTTGTCTTTATATTAATTCAGCTTCTTTTTTAACATATGCACTTTGCCATACCTGCAACTTCTTATCGTTAATTCTGCACTATCCCTTTTGCCGCCTTTTCTCACCCTGCTCTAGTTGCCTGGCCCATTCTGCTGTGAAAAGGAGCAGTGCACCAATGGAAAGGGGATGTACCCCTTCCCCCTGCCTGCACTTGGTGATTTTGCAACCAGTATGCATGCTCACATGCCTGCTGCTCTTCATAAATCCTAGGAACGCAAGTGGGATTTGAATGACTTCTCCTTCACTCACACAGACTGCAAATCCTGATCAGGTGCTCTATTTGCTCCCTTTGTGCAGCCGTTCTCAGTAGCCTTCTAACCCCCCATAAACTGAAGGTGGAAAAGATGCACGGAGCTCATGCTGCCTCTGCATCAAAATAATCCTACCTGGAGGGAAATCCCAGGCAACTCATCTACACCTGCTCAGAGCCCATTGCTCCCTGGGTAATGTGCCACCATGCATCACTGGCCACTGCACATGAAGGTCATCTTGAAACAAGAAATGTAAAAACTCATGTTTATGACTTGTGAGGGTCATGAGAATAGCACCTTCCTGCCTCCTGTCCCATCATTTCCCCTTCGAGAGTGTAAGACAAGTCTGCCCTGTCTACCTGGCCATCTGAAGCCTTCGAGCATAGCCCTTAGAAGATGGCTTAGCCTGATTAAATGCACTGTCCTATGTAAGTGGCGGAAAAATCACGCTTGTAACTTAGTACTGTATTCTATAGCAAAATCATATGATAGCAAATGATTTATTCCTGTGACTATTTGCTTGAAGTAAATAAAGGGTAATGGAAATAACACTTCTGGAAGATGCAACTATTAAGTGCACAACAGCAACTCAGGAACTACATTTCTTTTATAGCTTGTCTAAAATGTAACACTGTGCAGGGACCTGGGGGCAGGTTTTAGTGATACGCTTTAAAGGGTGAAAAGCAAAAGCTAATTCTCCTCAAAAAAAGGATGCAAGTAGGAAACTTGTTTAAAGGGTGAAGCTTTTGATAGATTGGAAGTGCTTGTATTCACATGTGGCCCAGGTTGCTTTCAGCTTAAATCTTGGCTGTCTTGTCTGTGCCTTCTAAGACATCTACATAAGCTCATGATGCTCCGAAGTGTCAAATGTGTATACTGCATCTCAGCTTTGACAGCAAGTGACGGTTAATTAAAGCCATACTTTACAGAGAGCTTATCCTTTCATGATGAATGATGGTATTGACAACGAGTTATTTTTATGATATATTTAATCACGTCAAAGCTGGACCCACCAGTGTGCAAAGGAAAGGCTGGCATTTTTGCTCATTGCTAATAAGCTGCGTTCGTTGCTTTTTTTCTTCACTATTGACAAGTAATGGAAAGTGACCAAAACCACATAGATTACATGTCAGTCAAAATCGTTTCATGTTTGTTGTCATGTAATGACATGTTGGGTATAGAAATCAATAAAAGAAAACCCATGCTGTAATATTGCCCCATCTCTTGGCATCTTATTGTGGGGTAAGTTTAAGGCTTTAAAGAAACAATGGCTAAGTTTGCCTGTTTGCCTGCAGTCAGTTCTGTATGTTTTCCTGGCTCGGACTGCTTCATATATAAAGCTCACCTGAATCCCTGAGGACCTGTTTGTCCCCTGCACATTTATTCTCCATGTAGGAAGAAGCAAAAGCTGGATACAGAGCTACAAAATGGATCTCCCTAATTTATGTGCCTAATAAAACAAACTTCTCCAATAGGGAATGACGTTAGTCTTCAAAATGTTAAGAATAAATTTTTCTGCCCCCAGTCACAAAGCAGCATCAACATCTGAAATCAGTGAGTCTATTAAGAGAAAAGTGTATTAGCACAGTTAGCAAAGTCTCCTAAATAAAAGCCAAATAGTCTACAGTGGAAGTGTTTTTTTGAAGTTTACCTTCAGAGCTCAGAAAATATTGTATTTCCTATGGTCTATTTCTACTTCAAAGCCATACAAAACCTGGAAATGAAAACCTAAGACTACTGCTTTCATGCACCTATTACTCCTTCACTGAAGTTTGCCTCTGAAACATCTTGCTCCTAAAACTCAGCTGTGCTCTCTACTTGCACTGTGAACAACTGTTCTTGAATAGATTAAAAAGAATTGCAGCTCTTCTTAGTAAGAGCTAAAGACTTGCCTACAGAATATGGTTAGCACATTTCAGAGGAATATAGGGTTTCCACATATCAATTTATTAATGGAGTAGTAAGACATATTTAGAGTAAACTGGGACAACATCACATACTCTCTCTGTTTAATTTGGAGCAGGGAGTTGAACTTGGAACTCCTGTCTCTTAAGAGACTAACAAAACCATGGGGTTATTGGATATTTGTGGGAGGGCTTTTTTTTTTTACCAGGTGTGTTTTTCTCCAGCTTTGACTGGATTCCAAAGCAAATGAGGTTTGTGTGGTCACAGTGTCACCTTTCTCACTTCTGCTTCCCTGGGCACCCCCTCCCAATCTCCCCCAGGAGTCCTGCGCCCACTGGCTGACTTTACCTTGAAGGCACAGGGAGAAACCTCATCCCAGCAGGTTTTGTGACACAACCAGACAGGTTCGGGTGCCTGGAGGGCTCTCGCTCAGGAGCAGGCTGCCCTATGAGCTCCCCTGTGAGACACCAGCAAATGCGCACAGCAAGAAGGTCTTTGCAAATGTCCTGGCCATGGGAAGAGCTTCAAGTAGAGTTGGTGTTTGGCCATTAGACACAGGGGAAGCAACCTTCACTCATCCCGGTGCTCTTGGAGCTACTTGTCTTTAACCCTCCCTAATTTAAAGTAGCCTGGGCTGATCTCTAGCACATTTTCTCTAAGAAACCTCCCTGCTTTGGTGGGGAGTGGAGCTGGGGACCCTATTCCCAGCGGGAACAGAGCCGTGGTGGACTTGGTACCCTATGGAAGCCACGCAAGGAGGCAGCCACCTTGGCACAGGAGAAGCCTAGGGAACACAAGTCACCTCCATATGGAGGCCCTCCAAAGCCAACACATGTGCCATGACCCCAGTGAGACCATAGAGCACATGTCGGAAACGTCTGGGGACAAAGCTTTGCAGTCCAGTTGTCCAGGGGGATGCCCCAAGATCCAGCCTATGGATTCCTTCCTCCATGCCAGGTCTCTTTCACAAAACACAGTGCTCATGCTGCTCCATATCTTTTCACTTAAAAATCCTGTAATCCATGAGGCTATGAGAGGTCAAATCCCTCCCTCTGCCTGTGTGCAGAAAGCATCCATCTTTCTTTGCTCTCTCAGCCTTCTTTTCAAGATCTTTGCCTGCAGAGACTGCAGGGAAGCTATGTGGGCTTCGCGGAGAGCTGCCTGCCTTGAGTCACAGGCTGGGCAATGAAGCTGCCTGAAAAGGATATCCAGCTCCTTCCTGTCAAAGCTGTTCTGCTTTGCATGAGAAGTTTTTTTCCTTCTTGCTCAGATGACTCCCAAAGCTAGCAACTGGGGCATGACCTAGGACAGAGTTTGGAAACTGGGCTCCAGTTCTTCCTCTAATGAACATTTAAATATGTTATATTGAGCATTCCCCAGTGCCTGTATCTCCATAGACCCTGCCGAGCTCCCTAACCAGCCAGCAACAGCATTATTTTTCTGTTGCTCTTCAAATAGTCATTTATGCCTAGGAACATGTAACAATTAAAAAAAAGAGGGATGTAAAGACACCTGTCCAAGAACACACAAAATTTGGGTTGGAGGCACTAGTGTGGGAGAAATAGTTAAAAGTCTCTTCAAGCAGAGGAGCAAATTGAGTCCAGACCTCCCACAATCCAACCTGAATTCCCTAATCACTGGCTAAAAGTGTGGCCATTATCAATAGCAGAACTTACATGTGAAGTGCAGATCTATTCATTCAGCACAGCCCAGACCAGGTAAAGCATGTCCGGAAGCACACGTTTAGGCACGCAAGGAACTCAGTGATGGAAATGTGGGTGTTAAGGAATGTAGGTACTTCTGGGGTGAAGGGGCAGGTGAGCAAGGTTTCTAGGGATCTAAATTTTAGACTTCAGCTTGCAGAGTGGCAGCTCTGCTAGACACCCACGTTCCTCTGAGGAGTTAAGTCTGGATGATCTAAAAGCAAGCATCTGCTTCTCACCTCAGAGTGCTCCCGAATCAAAGGTTCAGAGAGTGCCTGTTATTCTACACACTTTACACACACCCATCTCTAATTGCTCTTCTGTGATTAAGGAGAAGTGTTTCATCTGTATGTATGAAAAAGGGTGAAAACTTTAGATGAAAAACATTGTCAAGTTAAAGACAACTGTTTATGAACTTTCATCCGTTCTGCAAAAATGGACATGCCTATGCAGCTAAAAAAGGTCTGAATGTTACATTTGCTAAATTATCTAGCTAACGTCAGTAACGATAGGTAAAATACCACAGATAGCAGCTTTGCTTCTGTGTGTATTCCTGGAGAAACTGGACTGCTAGTACTACCTTTGCACTCGGCTTTGCAGGCATCTTTCTTTTTCATTCATGTTGGCTAAGCTAATATGGGTTTTGTAGCCTATGCAGCAATTGTACCATTTTTTTTTGTCCAATTCAGACATAGCCTTGGCAATTTTGCCATAGCAATGGCAAATAGAAGCACAGCTTCAGCAGTTTGTTAAAAGAAATGGAGAAAATGTCCATGATGTCAGGAACCAGGGAGCATCTCAAGTCTTTCTACTTAAGACATTCCAACAAACTTATTTTAAAAGAGATGAACAGAAAGTTCTAAAGGAGTAAAACAAATCCAAACATTTCCCTTTCACATTTTCTTTGCTTCTGTGTTTTAAAATTCCAGAAGAAATAGCCAGGCACATATACAAAAAGATACCTATTTTATGTGGTACACATATATATCACTCCAGCACTTTTCTTCTTGTTTTTTGTCACATATGCTGTTTTTTAAGCAATAACTTTGCCACTTCAGGGATGCTTGTATAATTAGGAAGGACTTACTGAATTAATAACCCAGAGTACTTTGAAAAGGTATTAAAATAACCTAAACCAGACACACACCCGGACTATACTGCAAGTGAGCAATGCATGAAATTGAGCTAGTCTACAACATTTTGGTGAAAGCAAAGGTTAACTTTCAAAGAAGACAGTAGGTCTACCAGGTATAAGCTCAGGACTTTCAGTCACAAACTCACACAGTGATGCTTTACACAGACTTCTTCACCATTACAAACCACAAGTTCAAAACCTGACTCATGTCTAGAACTTTGATTCGCTCAGTGTTACCAGCTTAGTCATTGCCAGCAGCTCTACATGAAATTGCTAATCCTGCGGTATCCTCAGCACAACTCCCTCCTATGGGAAAGCCCTGGCTAGTCAGCCTCGGGGAAAGGTAGGGTATTGTGATATTTCTCTTACCGTTGTGCTGCTTTGTTCTTCTTGCATTCCCATCTTAAGGACTGCATGAGTTGTTAGTCTTCCACACTTTCCTTTGTGTCTGTGTAAATTCAATGCTTGATGCTGAAGAGGCGGAGCTGATTTGTAAGTCAAGGGGCAGGTGTGAGTGAACCGAGCAACCCAACAGCCAAACTATTTGAAAAAGAAACCTTTAATGTCTCATCAGCTCAGCACTTGAAAAAGAGCCTTCATAACTTGCCTTGAAAACTGGAAAAACAGGGTGTCTAGCTATAATTTAAGACATTAATAACAAGAAGATATTGCTGTTCTCTGACATATTTTGACTTCTGCACAGCAAAATGCTATCCTAAACCCAGGTCTGATTATTAACATGTGAAACACTGCCAGTGACAGAGAAATGACAAAAAGGTTGATTTGTTTCTCATCCAGCAGGCAAAATTTAAACAGATTTTTGTGAAAAGGGCCCAGGCTAAATTTTTAGAGTGCATCTGAACAAGCTGTTCTTTCATTTTGTTGAACAGACCTACTGATGAGTATTTTGCCATGACAAGAAGTTTGTGAATACGACAGCTTTACAGGACTGACCATGGTCTTCAGAGGTATTCAGTGGCTACCAATAGCACCCGTAGAGAAACTGTACCCTCAGGTCTGGATACAATGACTAACAAATTAAGTTTCAGCAAAAAGAGTACTACAGTATTTTTCACCCACAACGAGCAAAGATACATTCTTTCAGTTTGGGTGTCTCCTTTCAGCATATGAAACCCAGCGAAGAAAGAGCAAATATGCTTTGCTACGAGGGAACACAGGGCAGTAAGAACCATCTTGAACTCCTACACTTTTATTTTTATTTCTCTGGTTCAGAAAAAGACTTTTAAGCATGTAGTCAAAGTTTAAGAACATGAGTAGTTTACTCACCTTCTGTGGGACTACTTGCATATGTTATGTGTGTGCTTATAAACTCGGCCACAGAAGTCATGATATATGGAAAACAGTCACGCATGTCTACATCCATCATGGAAATCTCGACAAGAAACCAGAAGTCAGAATGTATTTCAGATTCCCTACTGGACTTGTTACTTCTGCTGAAACAATCAACTTTTTGAGACTATTGCTTCATCTAGAAATTTTTTATGATGCTAGTAGATAGATGGGCAAATGCAAGCATCCTGCTCCTTACACCTCCAAAGCTGTCACATTAAGATAACAGTCTTTTCTTTTAATCTTTTTTTCATTACTGAATAATATACTTACAACAATCCTGCTTTGCTGCAGATTGTTTCCTGTTGTTTCTGCCAAATGTGAAATAGCTATAAAACTTGAAAAGGTTTTGATGCTGTCACAGCATGAAAAATTGCATCTACAAGGGAAAATTAAATATGAGCCTTAGCCTTTAATTGCTTTAATCTTACTTGGTAAGTGAACTTTTTTACCGCCACCCCCAACTCAAAGCTTCCAATTACATAACCTGAAGGGAAAAATATAGTTATGTATTTTAGACAGATATAAAGCCTTCATTAACAGAAGCAAAAAAGAGGAAGGGGAAGTAGATAATTCTCATGTCCAGACCAACTAAACAGCCACCAACTCCAACTAACAAGAGCAGTGCCTTTGGCTCAGCTTCATGAAATATGTAAAGTCATTTCTGTTAGAAGACAGTAAGGTTCCTGTTTTCAGCGCTATAATAAGGAAATCTGTCATCTTAGCAGACAAATTACTAGAAAATGGCTTAAATACTCCCAAGGGGACAGGGCCTTTGCTCCTTGCATGGGGAAATCTCATTGAACTCAGTGACAAATTTACTTGAGTGCAGAAGGAATATTAAGAAGTAATTCAAAGAAAAATTAAATTTTATACATTTCTCATATTATCAGAAAAAACATTAATGCTCCCTATAGTTATAGGCTCAGAGTTGTATGGGAGAAGGAGTAGAGAGAAGTATTTTGCCAGCAAAGGCACTGGGCAGGCACATTACTTATGACTAGTGCATCAAGAAGTGAGCAAGCTTCACAAACTTGCTCAAATTTTTGCCAGCATTTGACTGGCACCTCATCAACATACTCATTTTATAGAAAAGACAGTGATCATTTAACCACATCCTTCTGCCAGGAAGGTAAGGCTGCATCCTGCCATGGATCTGTCTGTACAGGCACTGACGGAAGAGGCGAAAGAGTAAATATTAGAAATCACTCTGTCATTTTGAGTGCATCTGCCTGTGTGTTGCCATACATATAAGGCCTGATATCTTAGGGCTCCATAGCACAAGAAGCAAATGCTCTGCCTCACACTGGAGTTTTGGCAAGCACCCATTTCTGCTGGAGGAAAGTATGCAATTGTAGTCTCACTAGACCGAGACATCAGACCTCAACTTTTCAGCTGCTCAGACCTCAATTGTTCAGCTTCCTGGGGATGGATCTGATATCCATTTACGACAAGGAGGGATGCAGTCTTGATGAAAAGAGAAACTGGTGGGATTTTGGTTTCTTTTAACCTGTGCTGTTTTTAACTCCTCTGAAGCGTGGAATTTAAAAGCTGTCTTGGTGGAAGCGACACGGGGGCAGGGGTGAGTGGAAAATCTATACAGTCATCAAACTACAACCAAATGTCTCATCGACATGTGGATGTGCCTTGAACCACATGCTGCATCCCCAAGGGCAGGTTCGGTACCTCTTCAAAGTGCTTCAGGCATTTCCCCGTACAGAGATGTCTGCATCAGAGGGATCTCTTTGTTTAGTTTGACTTCCACTTAAGGTAAATTAAAAGCAATTTTATACAAGGTCTGAGAGCCCTGTGCCACACAGCTACAGAAAAAAAACCTGTAGTTCACCCCCACAGTGGATCCTAGCTCAGTGTAAGGGTCACTAGGTGCTAGCCCCTTGGCTCACCTCTGCCATGGATGAAGAGTAGGAGGGAGGAATAGGGGAATCCACCAGCCCCAGCCTGACTCCAGTGTGCTGTGAGGACACGGACCTTGCCCCCCAAAGGGACAGAGTTCCCCTTCGGCTCCTGCCTGTCCCTGAGGCCAGTGGGGCAATGTCTGGATGGACTGGAGCACAGCACGACTGGCTGGCCAGCTGCAGCCAGGCGCTTGGCAGCTCGGGTGCTGTCTTGGACATCTGTGAAAACCTCTGCCTCCTTTCTTGGGCCAGGAAAGCATTTTTGGACAAGACTCTTTCCTTTCTCTTCTGTCAGCACAGCGCGTGTACCTCTGGACCTTGGATGAAAATCAGATACAGGCATGCATGTCCCATTCAAATAGCCACTAAAGTTATTAGAAAGTCTCCTATTGATTTCACTGGGAAGTGGAGAAAGCTCCTGCATATTTATTTATTTATTACCAGTGCTGTCATTTGGTCACCAGCTGAATTGTTTGCACCTTTCACATTCAATTAAATGCCACAAACCACTAGTGCAGGACTTTTCTCACAACCAGTTAGAAACCATGATACAAAACAACCCTGTCACATCAGAGAAGTTCTTCCTATACCATACTGGATTTGTATCTAGGTTGCCTTGTTGCTAGCCAATGCCATCTGTTATCTGTTTTGGTCTGCTTATGAGAAATGGTCATTTTTGAAAACTGAGAGCAAGGAAAGAACAATGGATTTTTCCTTTGTATTTTATGGCCCAAAGAAACAAACTGGATCTACATATGCACACAAAAATATGTCCCTCCAACTGGCAATTTGCTAGCACATGCTTTTTCTGTATGGAAAATTTGAAGAGATGAGGCTAATCATGCGGAAATACTTGAACGTAATGAAATAAATGTGCACCCCACAATGCCCGGATACTTCATTCTGCTTTTGTCCTCTCAGAGGGTGCTGACACTCACAGCTGGTGGTGGATTAAATGGTGACAGCTGAAATAGTTACTGCCCTCTGCTGCGCGCCCTGCCCCTCTCTTGGAAATTACTGTCCTGCTGCAGCCGGCACAACTGAACGCTTCATGAATTCGGTCTTGAACTGCCAAGGTTCACACAAACCTCAGTTCAGGCGATTTCACCAGCCCATAAACTCCTGCAGCTTGGAGGTGAGTTCACAGACCGTTCAGCCATGCCTGCTGCGCAGGTGGAAAACACTCAGAAAGAAACCGGGTGGCCTGCTGAAGGCGGTGCTGCTTCACTTGCTGCCGTGGAAGGGGCCAGTGAAGGCAGGGCAACCCAGGATCGCCCTCTCCTATTTTTGGAAATACAAAAATGTGTCTAACTCATTGACATCAGCTACCCACCAACAAAAGAAATGGCAAAATTTCAGGTGACAAAAAGAAAATACATCCCCAGCCTTTCCTTGGGGTTTTTTTGGGGTTGATTGGTTTGGTTTTTCTTTTTTTTTTTTTTTTTTTTTTTTTGCAACTGCACTTTAGGGACATTTTTAAAATGTGCTCGGCCCTGACTAACTCTGTTCCTTTGAGGTATATAGAAAGTTGTTTGTTGACTCCAATAGAAACAGACACTTTACTTTAGGATGGTAATTTCAAAGTCTTTTTTATTATAAACAGTAAATTTAGGTCCCGTGTTTGAGGAGGCAGTCTGTTTCATAGTTCCTAACTATAACAGGCCCTATCCAATTAGTTAAACAGATTCTGCCATTTTTGTGCTTCGATCTATTCTGTTCCTCATATTTTTGCAATTCCAGTTTTTCTCCACCAAGATGTGTGATCCAGAAGCCTTTTCATCCCCTTCTTTACAGTGACAGGAGCCAGTTTCTGTAAAATTCCAATCTATCAGCTATTAATAATCACATCTCTTCCACCTCCTGGTCCTTCTCCAGGTGGGGGAGTATGCATACAGTTGAGAAAGAAAAATGGGCCATGTCACAGAAATAAATTCTTCTAGTTTGGGCTGCTCTAAATATCTAATCCTGAACTATTAAATGCTTCTTTCTTACAATTAGAAGAAAAGCCCTGATATTCAATCAGCATATAATTTTGTTGTGCTTAACTGACACTTTAGTAGCTTTTCTTTGGGATATACCAGAAGGAAGAGGTGGATACACTGTCAGAATTTAAAGCACACTCAGTACTTGGCCATATGTTTTTGCTTTGATTCCTGGCCCGTTATACTGTTGAACAGAGGATAAAGACTGGCCTAACAGAACTTCATATACAATACAAACTCCAGGGCAGGTAGGAAAGAAAAGTGAATCTTTCCAATTTTCCTTCTTACCAAACAGCTGGCCTGAACTTAGATTCAGTTAAGTTTTGAAGTACCATGTCCTAGTCATAAAGCCCTAATGAATCAAAGGCTCATCAGCATAATCTCCAGGGGATGCCGATCCATCGGGTTTTGCTCAGCAGAGACAAAGGCTTAGTGAGACACTGAAGCTCATTTATCTTTATATGACCTGTTCCCTTAGTGAATCAAAATTCTCACTGAAGATTGGTTTGGAAGGGTTGGATCCTGCAGGCTTGAACTGAGGCTGATTTTGGCCTTTAAGATCTAAGGGGTCTCAGGTCTATCAACATTTCAGGATGCCATAAGTCTAGTCAAGTCAAGCATTAAAAACTTTTGTTGGTCCTCCCCCATCCCCAGTGGCCATGGACCATGCCCAACTAACATCCCCAAAACACAGTTCACTCTGAACACCTCTAGTATCAGACTAGCTGGCCAGACACCTGGAGAGTAGATTCAAGACCCTCCTAACCTCACGTGTGCAGTAGGTCAGGCAAGGGCCACCTCAGATACCACCAGAGGTCTCTTGGGAGGCAGGGGGTGGGGTAACATCAACCCCTTGGAAATTCTCCTATAAAATTGACAGAGCTCTGGGAGTCCCTTCCGCCACATACAACCTTACCAACCTTACCCTCCATAAAAGGAAGTGAGCAGAATTTGAGGCATCAAATCCAAAAAAAGCTCAGCTCTGCAGAAGTCAGTTTGAAAAAGAATAAATGCCAGAAACTCTATGAAATCCATGGGAGACTTTGCTATTGATTTTACAGTGCAGATGGTCAGACATTATGGTAATGTGGTAATATAAAACCTGTTGCTAGATGCATGGTGGATGATTCAGAGTTTAAGCATTATGCATTAACTTCACAGAATACCACTCTTGACAGTTCAAACCCAGCAATGGCTAGCATCAGATCAGCAGGATGTGGCCCTGACTCTGTCTCCATAGAGATTTGAAAATCCATTGGCAGAGCTTTAACTTCTTTGAAAGACAACAACAGATAACGCTTTAAAATAGTTTTCGTTTGTCATCTGTACTTCTGTTTCTAATGGACCCTTTAAATTTGAAAATAACGTCCCCTCTACTTTTGTTCTGATTTCCGTGGTGGGAAGAAACTGAAAGGTCTAAGCCACATCAAGTCAAAAGAAATGTGTGCAGTCCAAGCTAACATGGTTTGGGAAGCAGTGTTTGATCACTAATTGTTGCCAGAGAGCCAGCAAGAGTTGGGGACACCACTCTTGTGGGAGTTTTGCCATTGACTAAAGAGGCCCAGAATCTCAGTTTGTTTTTTATAGAATTGGATGGATGACAAATCAAACAAAAGAACAAGTTACTTAGCATCCATATAATATTTGGATGTCCTGATTTTCTGCAGTATGAAGATGGGTTTATCATTTTCCAGGAAGAGTGTGGCCAATGACTTTGCCAGCCCTGTGACTGTCAGCCTAGGTCAGTAACACTTGCAAAAAATAGACAGTCATGAATGTCACACTTCCATCCTTTTTCAGTAATATCTAAGCCTTTACAGTGACTTATCTCCTTGAAATACAAATGGCAAGAAAACGTCTTTGTTTCTGCTCTAACTACTCACTAGCCAGAACATTTCATACATTAGGAAGGAAGTGCTTTTCTCGCCAAGAGCTCCTGGTCCAGGAGCTGTTGGATAAAAAGGGACACCTGTTATCTTCTGGAGACATCAAGAAAAGAATACTGGGCCTTGAGGATCAGGAGGGCATCAGAAAGCATCAAAGGAGAGTTCAGAGAATGACCAGAGAGAGAAATGAGGTGCCTATAACACTAACGAATCAAAAGGCTGATATACATCAACTCCTCAGGAATGACTCATGCAGGGTGTGGTCATGCTGAAATCTCTTGGTTTATTCAGCTATAGGCAGTAGCTCGTGTTGCAATTTATCTACCTTTTTAACTGAGAAAAGCAGCAGCATAGATATGATCTGAAACTCAGTTCCATCTTAGCACAGTTAAAGGAAACAATTTTGTTGAGGATATTAGAGGGGAATTCCTCCTCTGATGACAACATGAGAAAAACATTATCTTAATATTAATCTTACCTTCAAAAGCTTATGCTGCTATTTTTTGAAAATTGAGACTTGGACCATCAGACTAGCAAGGCTATATAGGTTCAATTAGAGTCTGTACACTGCATCAAAATATTCCAGTCCTCCAAGAAATGTTGCTTTTACATGTAAAGTTGCCATCTTTCACATGAAGC
The DNA here is from genome assembly GCF_036370855.1 of Dromaius novaehollandiae. NCBI lineage: Eukaryota > Metazoa > Chordata > Aves > Casuariiformes > Dromaiidae > Dromaius > Dromaius novaehollandiae. Next base: position 152,671,201 of record NC_088098.1, read on the forward strand.
CATTTTCAGAGGAATTCTAAACATCTTTATGGTACAATAACACATTCAGTCCAACATTTTCAGTGAGTTGATTTCCACTGCATACAATTCAGTACAATCTCTCGAAAATGAACATCTCATGATCTGACATGAAAAATTAAAGCATCACATGTTTTTGTCTCTGTGTAATAGATGAAAATTCCCCATTTATGGAAACAGTGTTCTGTAAAAGCTATCTATTTACTCCAAAAAAGTGTGCTGGCTTTTTCTGAGCACATTCTCATCTGAATTCTTTGTTGAGCTCAGACTGTATTATTATGAAAAACAGCACAACGTTGTTGTACCCTGAAAATAAAAATAGCTGGGCTAAGTTTTGATGACAGCTCAACCCTTGTCAGACATCTCCAGTGAAGCTGGAGTTACAGTAGCTTACCTGAGGACAAAACTGTTCCCACTGAGCAGTGTGGAGCCAAATTGGCTGCTGATGAAAATAGCATATCTCCTTCACATCCTCATTTTTCTTTCCTTTCCTTTCCTTTCATTTCAAAATTAATTTCTTATTGGTGTTGCTCTTCAGTAGAGGATGTTTAAGCTTTGGTTTCCTTTGATTTTCTACATCTTAGACATTTACGACAGAAAAGACAAAGAACTGAGTAATCCTGCTCATAGTCATGGGGTCTGACACTACTTTGAACAAGTACCTTAATTTCCTTTTAAAATTTGTGATCTCCCATGATTTTTCTCCTAGAGATGTGAGACATTTCTGCCATTTGTGCAAAACATTTCAAGATCTATCCTTCAAAACTGCAGTGTAAAATATTATCTCCCTCCTCTTTTGTAGGGGAGCGGCAATCGTAGCCATAGGCCTATCCATTCCAATGAACAGCAGCTGGAGGTACCTTCCTTGTAGCTTTATATAGAGAGATTTTGGGTGGTACCCCAAGCCAGCATCAATCACTAAGATCCTTGGTGCCGTTACACTAGATGAGTATCTCACCCTTCATCCCATGGGACACAGAACTGAAATGCTCTCCAGTGCCCCTGCCTGTAAAACCTGAAGAGCCAGGGACTGCAAAAATGAAAATACATTTTGTCTTTGGTATACAAATGTCTAGCTGCCTTTTTTCTAATCCACTGTATCAACACAGTAGTCATGGCAGCAGCAGCTGAAAATAACTAGCTCAGTACCAGTGACAGTCTTTCATAGCCATGCAAGGCTCGTGCAGGCCACTTTGCTATTGGAGTAAGTTTTGCAGCTCTGGCTGAGCACTCTGCTTCCGCAGAGGCGGCAGAGATGGGCATTTCAAAACTATTCTGGTAGCATGTACCAGAGCATACCACACTGGTTGGAGTGGGTGTATGATATTACTGTGACCCAGACACCCTGTACCACTGCAACCTGCAGCCAGCTTTCCTCTTTGGGTCTCAGTCCTACAGCACTCTTTCACAGCTAGATTGCGGAAGCATGGAAAATAAAAAGCAGCATGCCACAAACATGTATTCACATGTATATGCAGTTAGCCTCAGCACTACTGATGCTGTGATATCTTACAGTGTCAGTCTTTATTTCAAATCTATAGCAACAGTACAAAATGTACAGGCAAATTAGTTTGCAATGCTAACATAAAAACCAAAACAGCAAAACCCCTGTCCATCAGAGAAATATGTATATTCCACTCAAATAAAAAGATCTGCTGGGCCGAACATTTCCACTAGAGCTTATTAACTGATCAGAACATCAGCACTTTTCATAATAAATATGTCTAAAACACATTCAATGTGAGGAAATTTTAGCTTTTAATCAAAGATGCCACCAGGAATTCTATACTTTCTAGCATTTACAGAAAAAAAAAAAAAAAAAAAAAAGCAGTTCTTTGGTTTTAATGCCAGGAGCAAAGAAACTCACTGAACAGTAGATCTTGTTCAAACAAAACCTAAAAAAGACAAGATTTCCAGTAACAGCCTTCAGTGACTGCCTGGTGACAGACCTGCTCCTGCATCAGACCCAAACCAGCTTTTGGAAAAGAGAGCAAATGCGCTCAACACGGGCATACCTTGTGCAGAAGGAATAGCCACCACCGCGATCCAGAGAAGAGGTCTGCTTGTGGGTACAGGGCTCGGGAAAACCACGTTGCCAGGTTTCACAGGTGCGGAGGGTCAGGCACAGCCAGCAGTTGTGTCCTCTTCTTGCAGCCCTTGTCATGAATGTCCACAGCTCTATCCCAGTGCACTCAAACACAGGAAAAACCCTCAGCTGTCAGTCCTGCGCTCACTTTGCAGTCTCAGAGGACTTCCCGAGAACTTTTCCTTTCCTGTTTGCTTTCTACTGTGAAAGTTTTGAAAACTCCAGTGAATAGCAGAGGGGCTTGCTCTCTGTGGAAAATCACCTACCCCACCTAGAGGTGGACCGCAGGATCAAGAAAAGCCAAGCAATCTTATGCAGGGCTATCATCTCTTAAATAATTTTCTTTTCCGACTTCTGTTGAATTTAGATTTTACTCATTAATAAGAAAAAAAATATTTTATCAGCTTTATCATAGAGGAGGGGAGTCAAGCCCTGGGATGTGGAGCAGAAGAACATTTCTGGAGCGGTCTCAGGAACAGAACAAACGAGCTGGAATTTCTCTGATTGAACTAGTTTCTTATCAAAGCCAAACCATTCTGCCTGAATACCTTGATTTGGAGGGAATTTGGAGGGACTCCATATAGGTTTCAATATGAACCCTGCCTCATTCACTGTGACACACACCACTTCATTTGGCTTCTAAAAAATTCTAAAGGAAAAACTTCAATATTGTTCATATTGAAAATATGTCATAACTACCTTTCTGAAATATTGATTTCTTTTTTTCCAAAGCAGAGCAGAAATATAACATTTATATTTTCTAAAGACTGCAAATTCTGACTATCAGCTAGCTCTGCTTGAGGGAATGCCAGTATTTTTGCAAAGATGGTGTTCCCTAAAATCAGGAAATGTGAAATAACCTACCTAGAGAGCATTATTTAGCACTGAAGTGAAAATTAATTATAATAAAATTGCAAATGGCTTGCATGCTACTAATACAGTCCACTCAGAGGTCATAAAGAAGAAACACATCAGCATTATAACTACTTCTGTGAGCATCCAATATCTAGTATGAGAAGCTGACAGTGCTTGGTAGATCATTGAAAAATATTTCTCAAAGGAGAACTTGAAGCAATGTTGGGATGCAGGATTCATAAAGTCTGAATTCTAGTATATCCAGTTCTTACTATAAAATAACTTCTCAGATGACCTGACTGTCACCATGCTGTTGTGCAAAAACATGCATCAAAAATAAGGGCGCATTTGTTCTTATCAAACATCTATCAAATCCCATGTTGTGAATCAGCATTAAATTGTAATAGGGCATATTTTTATTTTATTAAAAAGGATATTCAATTCAGTGGTTCCAGTTTTCAAGGACTGACCACAGAGATACTTTGCAAGTGGCTTCCTTCTTATTTGTAGAGAAGAAAAGCTTATGGCTGGCATCATGACCACACAGACAAAACATGGCTAAGACTGGCTGCCCTTCCAAAGGGGTTGTTTACCTTAGTAACAGGTGAATCATTCCTGAATTTAGTTCCCTGCTGAGATGAGTTAAGATGAGAGACAAAGATGAAGGTGGGAATAGCTGCACAGGGCAGGTTAACTGAAAATGATGGAATAAGCTAGGAATGAGCTTGCTTCCATACAAACCACAGGATACATCTGTTCCTGAGAAGAAACAAAGACAGCAGGAACATGAAAGACAGAACAGGATATGAAGCAGAAGGCAGAAGGAGAATAATAGTTTTTTATGCCATTTTTCTGTGGAAACAAGGCTCGTGATCAATTTATAGGTATTTGAGATTGTGTCCTCTCCTAATAACTTTTGAATCTACTGGCCAACAAAGATATGTCCTCAGAAATCTGTAACAATAAGCAGCTGGATAAAGAGGGTTGTCCCCAGTTAGTCACCCATGTTTGGGGAAAGCACAATGTGAACACATCTAATGAGAAATCAGAAAATCCACATGGAGATAGACCTCACACATTCTCCAACCACCCAAAAAGCATGCATCTTCTTAGACCACACAAGTTAGTCAGCCCACAGGACACAAATCTGTAGGAAATCAGGATTCATTAGTTCCAGTACTTGTGGAGCAACATGTTTCTCTGAGGATGGTTTATCACATCATGGGTCTGAGAGGTGCCAGAGGATTTTATGTTTTGTATCTTCAACCTAAATTAGGTTATTTTTCAATCTTCTGTTTCTCCCAGCCTTCTAAGAAAAGAACAATCAAAAACTTCCACCAAAATCTGTTTAGCAGCTCTGCAGATCTCAGGATGAAATCACAATGCAGTACGAGTGTCCAAGGTCCTGCCTCAGAGAAAAACCCCTCACATGGGCTAGAAGCCCACATCCCACCAGGACCCACAGCAGGCCCGTCGGGGCTGCTGAGGATGTGCTGCCTCCAGTGAAGAACTGAGCAAAAAAGAGTAGCTCATCTTTTAGCTGTTCCAGCCAGCAGTTGGAAAAGGGCAAAGTAAGCATGAAAGAAAAAGAAGAGCTAAATTGTCAAAGGGCCTCCCAAAAGAGAGTGTTTTTCAAAGTTGTCCAATTGGCACCAGGCATCAGGCTGAAAGGACTAAGTCCCCCTTTCAGCCCCCATCACATACATGTGTGACCACCTTCCCTCCCTAGCAAATCTGAAAGTCTCACTGTGAGTACCGAGCTGGAATGCGGGGATTTGCAAGCATCAGTGCCAGAATAAGTATACTTGGCCACAGGGAAGGAAAGGAGGGTCGGGCTGTGGTAACCTATGGACTCAGCCATCTGGACTTGGAAGGCTTCTTACTGTTTACCTGTTCTTTCAGGATGAAGGGCTCCATGGCACATGAATGTCTCTTGTCACATAAGCACACTTGTCATCCTTCGACCCTGTCCTCAGTCATGTCAGAGGCAGCACAAGGGCAGAGAATTTCACTGTGATTCCTTAGATGCAACCAAAGGGCCTGAGTCTTCCCTCCAGTCAGTGGTGAGGTGTGGGGGGCATGCAAAGTGCCTCCATTACATACCTAAAACAGATGATGTGCTTGCCTCCTCTATGAACTTTCTTGTTGCTGTCATCAACAAAGTAAGGCCTTCCTCCAAGGAGTGAGGACTCTCTTTTTTTCCATTTTGCTCCCTCTCCCTTTTCCGCACTGGTCAAAATTTTCCTGCCCGACTGTGCTGCAGGATACTGAGAAGAGCTGACTTGCATCCAGGGATGGCGATGCAAAAAGCAGAATAAGAGAAGATTACGAGGAACTTTGGTCCCTGAAGATCTTTTCTCCTTTTGTGGTAAAAAAGTCATCTGCTTCATTCCTAAAACCGGGCAGTCTAAAGACCTATTCAGTCTACCAGAAGTTATGATATTCACATTGATGCAAAATTAAAGGCTCAGGGAGAAAAATACTGTAAGAAAGAAAAGTAGCATAATTGAAGAAGACATCCTAGGAATGAAGAGGCAGCACTTCTGAGTGTGCACTTGATAAAGGACATACATGGACCTCTTTCCCAGAGCTTACGTTTCCCAAATGCAAAATTGATAGCGTATGTCTGCAAAGACATCCCATCTTCCATAAATGTCTCACCTGCTTCAAAGGCTAGTTTCACTGATGTTGGCTAAATGTGAGTAAGCACATCCACAGCTTCTCACCCCTCCTCCTTTCCTTCATAATCAGCTTTCTAGTCCCCTCAGTCAGATTTGCTGTGACACCTACTGCTACCCTCAGCCATTCTCCCTGACATTTCCTACCTCTATGGAGTTGACCTTCACTGATTCCCTGTTCTGCCAATGAACCACAATATCTCCTTTCAACTACTTCTTTTTTTGATTAGATCTGATGAAATATGTGCTGGTGCTGATTTTCACAGAAAATAGTCTGGAAAAGGTTTCCTACAGTCAGAAAGGGCTTGGTTTATTCCAGATAGGACTTCTGAAAATTCTTCAGATTTTTCAGACTCATTGCTGTAGCTAACTAATTACAAACACCCAGCTTTAGAGGTATCTGGGAACTGAAGCTGATAATTAGTCACAGAACCCTTTGTAACCTTTAGAGACCTTCTTCCAAATCATTAGCCAGGCCAGTCAATTCAATATTTTTCTGATTTTCAGAATAATTTCTTTCTGCAAGGAAGGCAGCAAACATCTGAAAATTATGAAGTGATTAGCTTAGCTCTAAATCCCCAACAGTAACCATGCTCGTGTTTGCAATATGTGTTTGAAATAATTAACAACATATTTCTGAGCTTTCTAGAATGTATGTAATTAACAAACATATTAATCATGATTCCTTTCCTAGAGTGAAGAACTTATGCCAACTACTGTAGAAGTAGCTAAACAAAAAGCAGATAAAACCACCCTCTGCACTGCTGCTGAGAGAGAACATTTCATATGCCACATGAGACTTTCTTCACATTCTTTCAAAAACTCAGATGGGCTTGGGAGAACAGAGACAGATGGATCTAAGGTCAAAATTTTCTCAAATATGAGAAAAGCCCAGGGAGAAGAAGGAAGCTAGAGAAGAGCAAACTTAATAGCCAGCTATAGATGGAGTATGAGACAGTTGAATTAGGCTTTGTAGCAGTTTGTATTAGTTAAAACTACTCTTAAGAGATCTTTTCTTGCATTACTAATGTCAATTGGAGTTTTGCCATTGATTTTTTTTTTTAAATGGACACTAGGACAGTCAGTATTTAGAACTCTTTTGAGCTTGATGTTTACTAAAACATTTTAAATGAGAGATCAGTGGATATTTCCTGTATTTTATTATATTTCAGGCTGGATTTATAGCTTCATTCTCCATCTTTTTTCACATCTATTGTTTTGGTTTACTCACATTGCAATTTTTCCCCTTTGCATATATGTTGTCCCTTTCTACACATTGGCATTACTGTATTTACCACTGTAAAATTATTTCCTTAACCAAAGTCTTGTCCATACAGTTTCATTTAGTTTTGTTTCTTGATGCATGTTCTTTAGACAAAATATTTGTCGAACAGTTAGTTTCTTTCTCTGACTAGACTCATATTTCTAAAACTTTATCATATTTTGTGAGGTTTTATTATTTTGGGAGGAAAGAGGGCTATGGGTATTAAAGAACATTTATCTGTGATGCTACTAGATTTATTATTTGTTGGTCCAAACTTTTAGAGTACTATGAGAGATTTCTTCTAGCTTGATCTTTGATGTTCTTGCCAGTTTTATTCACTTTCAGAATTCATCTCCAGAAAACATACAGTGGAGAAGATACCAATGTCAGACAGTCTGTTTATTGCCTTATCCTTTAGGAGAGCCCTTAGTATTTGTATATATTCAATAGAATTTAGGCATACTTACAGAGAAGCAGACATTCTGTCCAAAATCAGCAAGACAATATGGACAAATATATTTTCTCTATCTTTTCAAAACAATCCAACTTTATAATGCATCTGTCTTTGGTATCAAATTGTTAATGGCAGTAACAGCTCTGAAAAGTCAGCCTGCAAGTTCCCTAGAATTGATGTTAGGAGAAAGGGAGCAATTTTGCCTGTGCTAATTGCTTGATGAAGCCTTTTATTAGGGAACCTTAGCACAAACCAGATTTTGACTTAGAGATTTAAATTTTGGAGAACGGAGAATTTGTAGTTTCTTGTTTGCTCAATCCACACCAGTCTGAGAGCTACAAGTCTTTGAAAATTGCTATTTGCACTTACACAATGAAGAGTTGGCTATTCAATTCTCCAAACATTCTTTCTGGAGCGAATGTGCTCCAAGGCTGTGGAAACTGGACAGACTTTTTTCTTGCAATCATTTCTCTTAACCATACATGAAAAGAAGAAAACTGTCCCTATTATGCTTTTAATGGCCTATCTCTGGTGCACAGGAAGCATACAAGCGCTAGGAAGAAACTTGCATGCGAGTGGAAGGAGGAGAGGAAGGAAGGGAAAATAACGTTGGGCAACGGATTAGGTTGGAGGGAACAAAGAACAGAAGGGACAATGACAGGCTAAAGGATGGCAGCATTAGGACAAAAGGAGCAGAAGGTGATGAGAATAAGCAAGAATAACAAGGCAGGGGAAAGCTTGCAGAGAGCAAGAGAGGAGATTGGGAATAACTGAGGGTAAGTATCGTTTCAGAGGATGGAAATTTATTTTTTCTCTATTGAAATCTAGAATTAAAATCTGCATGCTTCTTGCTATCCATGCATATCCATGGACACATAGGTACCCAGATGTATGCTTGTGAGGGGAAGAGGGGAAATGCTAAGAGAAAAGAATTAAAGATGCAAAGCCAGAATTTAGGAAATGCCCACAATCAAACTTATCTGTGCAACTCTGATCCCTAGACACTGGACATGTGCCCACCTCGGTCAATGCATATTGAACGGGTAACGCTTTTAGCAGTCCCTCTGTTTTTTCCTTATGCAACATGTAAGCACAAACATTATTAATGACACAACAGCTAGCCGTGCTACACATGTATTAATTTTCTTATGGATGTTGCCAAGGTATTATGGATGTCTCTTGTAAAACACTCAGTATTCTGGAGCTTTACAAGCAATATTGATTATATCTCTACCTTCTCTGTGAATTGGTGGTGTTAGCCTGATTTAATAGCAAAGGAAGGGAGACAGAGGAGAAATGATGATGAAATATACCCAGTAGTTTCAGGTGTTTGATTCCAAATGTCTCAAGCCTGATTTTTCAGGCTATATCACAGTATTTGTCATTTGAAATATCCCAGAATCTCTCTCAATGACTTCAGTGGCAGCCAGCAGAAGAGTTAGGCACTCTGTCAGTCCTGTATTGCGCTTCTTACTGGAAAGCAGCATAATAAGGCAGTGAGCCCCCAAGACAAGGTTGTGTCAGAGGTGGAGTTTCCAGGACAGGATTCAGCTGCCTGAAGTATGAAAAGGCCCTTCTCTTTCTGCAGCCCTTTGCCTTTTCCATTTACGCACCTGTCAACTCCCATGACTAGCAGTTTCACTCGCTACCATATCTGCTGCACTGCCAACACGCTGTTTGGACATGAGGCAAAGGTCTAGTAAAAATCATAGTGTATTATCATTTAACTAAGGAGAATACTGTAGTCTGTGCTCCAGTCCCAGAAACCTAGTTCTGCCTTATCTTGTCCCATGAGTAAACCCCTGCCAGTCAGGCAGAGTTAGTCCCTAGCGCTGTCATACTCATCTGGTGTTTTCCTATACTCAGTTTGCACAAATGAATAAGCCAATAGAGCATAAGACTCCAGTTATTCAAAAATGTTTTACTTCTGACTATCTCAACAAGAGCCACAAGCTTCCCAGTCTGAACAGGTAACCAAAACCCTGCAGGACATCTGAGAATGCAGAAGCTTCACCCTTGATTGCTAAAGGAGCACTTCCTTGGTGTTTCCAAACAGCACAAGTAAACCATTCCATGTATCACTAGCATTTACCATATCTGAAGCCAAAGACAAGAGGCAGTAGGCATGGGAGGTGCCTAAATGATGAGCCATCCTATCTGGCAGCCTCCACTTCTGATGAGTCAGGTACCTTCACAAGGTATCTGAAACTTGGCCTAACCACACCAAACCCTGCCACCTGGCGAGTGCAGTACTCACCAGCAGAATAAAGTGTTTCTTTCATGCTATGTGAGGGGAATTGTTTAGTTAACGCTTATCCTCTGCAAACAGCAAGAGGAAACCAAGGTCATTTAGTCACTCTAGAAGTGAATTAACTTGTAAGCATTTTTTGTAGCTATTTCAAGCATGCCCTGAGCCTGTAAATGGCTTGGTTTTGGCATAAACCGGGGGGTTTCAGCTTGGAGCTTGTTTTTCTCTGTTGTATGTAAGCATTGAATAAAATACTGGAGTAATTTGACTTTGAGGAATTGCTTAGGAAGGACGAGTAGAGCAGTGCTTCTAGCATTTGTCGTCATTTGGATGTCCATAGAGTTTTTTGATATATAATACATGATCATCACTTGACTTTGATTTAATACAACAATATAAATAAGGCTTGATTGGCTTTGACTTTATGCATCTTTTAAACTGAGGCTTCTAAATTGGTGGTGAGCTATGGGTTCAAACCCAAAGTCTAATTAAAATTTGGATCATAAAATTATGGGTGAAACTGACCACAATGATGTGGCAATTTGTCACTTAAGGGGTGGAAAAAATCAAAGAGGCTTAGGTCATAAGTCTGGCCAAAACAAATTTCTTGGGTGAATAAAATATATTCCATTTGCTACCCAACTGGTATCTATGCTGTTTCCTTAGAGTGACAGGAGAGTTTAAATTTACATTCTTTAAATTCAATTACACCTTCATTACTCTTAATATATTTAATAAATCTTTAATCTAGGAAGCCTGAATTAAGTTAAAAGGAAGTATTCAGGATGCTTTTCCAAATATCAGTATATTTTGGCTCATAGCATATTTATCAAAGACATTGCTATGAATTTCCATGTTGTTTATATCTTCTTCCTTGGCAGATTATTTGTCTTCATGAATGTAGATGGTTTTCAGATTTGATTAATATTTTAATATGGTATCATATCACCTGCAATGTATGACTGTGGTATATTATTAACCTTCAAAATGCATAATAAATTCAAAGTGTCAGCTGGTTAAAAAGAACTAATCCAACCTTGTAATAATACTTTCTTATGAGTACAGATGATTTAAGGTTAGCAGGAAGTCAGGAGGCCTGGGTGACTCCATCTGCATGTGAACAATAGTAGTCTTTGACAATCTGTTCTCCAAATACTCTTCTTGTTTCCATTTTAAAGGTAAATTTTAAGGCCATGTACCTGCTCAGGGGTAAGATCTCTATTCTGTTTGTCCTCAGACTGTTCATAACCTCTGTCAGACCAGAGCCTGCTTTTCCTACCACGCCTTTAGTTCTTACAGTGTATCAGGTAAACTGGCTTGGCTAGGATTCTCTCTCAAAAGGAATCCAAGTTTTTTTCCAAGATTTTTTTAAATACTAGTTCATGAAAAAATATCCTCAGGATAGAAGTATGTATGTGTATATGTGTGTGCGCATATGTTTGTTTGTTTCCCTTTACAGCACAGCTAATGACACAGTATTCAAGACACTTTCTTGGTATGTAAGGCCTGAATTAAACTAGGGGTTTATACCATGAGCTCTTCCAAGTACTTTCACCGCTTGCTGGTTAAAGGCTTTTATCTTCCTTTGGAAAAAAAAATAGGGTGGAGACAGAGAAAACTGGATTGAGGTGTTGGCAGTAGCATATGATTGTGTTTTAAACTGATGTATTTTCCTATGCTTTCTTTGGCCTGGGGTCTTGATTGCTCTGGGCAAGAGTGCTCATTAATGTTAGTGAGCACATAACTAGTCTCCATGAAGTCAGTCTACCACTGTTGAAGCAACTACTGTTCAACAGCAGCTGAAAACATCTCTGTGCAGGCAGCCTACAAAAGGCTGGTGATTTCTTAAAATCTCATGCTTAAAGAGAAGGGTATATGAGCTAGTCTAGCCCTTTGTATCTTGATTTTGACTTTGAAAATACGTTTCCCAAATGTTAACCTTAGGAAGAGAGAATGAGGGTTGTAAGGTCACATCTGGTGCACAGAGAACATACGCTAGACTGATAGGTCTCACTTGTGCCAGTCTCATTAGTGTCCGTGCTGGATAGTTCACTTCTCATACTAGCTTCTCACTGTACAAATTCTGGTCAAATGTCTCCACAGGTCTCCTCTGGACTTTTTCTTCCTACTGTTTGTGCAGGGTCCAAAATTCCTCCCTGTGTTTATATCTTTCAAAGGTAGAAAGGAGTTCTCTCTTGTTAATATTGACCTAGCTGCAGTATCCCCGAGCTGCAATACTCCCCTTTCTCTCTTTCCCCCATTCCCTTTGCAATGTTCGTATGCCCTTGCCCCTCTTGTTGCAATGCCACTCAGATGCTTTGCTTTGTCAACCACAAAAACCAACAGGGCAAATGAATTGTTAGCTTGCTAAATATTACACAGATCTAACCTAGAAGTTTGCAGAATATCTGGACTTTATTGTGGCGGATGCTGGACAAACAAAGCCCAGGCTGCTTTCTTAGTTGGTGTATCTATATGCCGTACTTACTCGAGGCACAGCCTTGTATTTAAACCCCAACCCTCCTTTATCTGAATAGTTTCTATGCTGGCCCATGTTCTGCCTCACAGCTGGAGCAAGCCAGCTGCTCACCAGACAGCCAGGTGCTCAGCTAGACAGGGAGGTAGAGGATTATCTCAAACGTCAACAAGCAGTGCGGACGCAGCAGGGTAAAGCCACAGCAAACTCGAACCAACGCTTTGGCAAACCTTATCAAAGATGTTACAGATGGTCCGAGAGCTTACACAAAAAAGTAAATAACAGGCAGAGAACCAGGAGAGAACCAGGAACAGAGGTGATGACTAGGACATACTTGAGAGACACCTCATACTACACACCCACACCCACAGTACAAGCTTGTCTGTAAGAAGACAAAAATGCCTGTAAAATTATGAATAACTGAAGACTTTGTAACCTTTTTGTTTCCCCTGCTAATACCATCTTTGCTTCTATGATACATTCAGATGATCTTAATTTGTAATTTAGCAGAGACTTAATTACCTTGATTGTTAAGGAAAGTTAATTTAAATGCTTAGCAAAGTCGGTGACCCAACATGCTCTATGAACTGCTAAGGTTGGGCACAGAAGAATGTCTTCTTAATGTACTGGATTTCTTTGCTTCAGGCAAATACAGGGCCAAGTGTTCAAAGCTGCTTCTTAAATTGCACCTACAACGTCTGAGAAGACTTCTGCCTACATGTAAGAAATCTAATTTGCATGTACAAATACATCATTTAATTTAAACATATTCACACTTTATTTTCACTCTAGAAAGCATGCAAAATGATACCCAGGTATACACTACAAGCAATTTTCTATGCTTCTTTCACATTAAGAAGATATTTAATATTGGACCATAGGCCTTCTGAGCTGGTCCTTCAGAGTACCCCATAAGATAAAAACTCAGGGTTCTGCACCTACCTCTGCAGCTTGTGGTTTGTTGACTTGACTCTGTAAATGTCCTCTCTGTGGTGGAGGCTATACTTCCACTGCAGCAGTGCTGTTAGGCTTAGTTAATGATTGACATATGTTGAGATCCTTGATGGAAAGCTATTCTAGGAATACATCCAGTGTTATCTCTCTTCTAAATACAGTTACAAATGACTCCTACTCCTGTTCATTGTCTAAAAGTCTTAAAAACATTCTTTGCTCCTGGGCTTTTGGGTATTCCTGCCCTTTTCTCCATCGTCTTGGTTTAGACTAGCATAGTCATTCAAAATCAGAAGCCCTACTTTATAATGTTGATGATTTGAGCTGCCCTTAACATTTCTATTTTATCAGAGTTATGCTGTGGTACAATAATCTGAAATTTGCATGAACTGGATATAACTAACAGTGATTCATTAGTCATTTTCTCAGAAACTCCTCATCCAAGCAGCATCAGCTGTATCCATAAATCCATATGCAATCCATAAAGACATCTACACCTTGTTGCAACAGCTTCATTTTCTGAAAGGCTCCCTGAAATCCCTCCAGAAACTCTAAATATCTTTCTCTCACCTAATACAACAAATGTAGCAGGCACAGTTGCTTACAGGAAATTTGTAAACTGACAGAGAATTGTCAAAGAAAATGTATTTGGTAAAAACAAGGCTGGTCCAGACGAGCTGTCAGCTACCTGTGTCAAGTTGCATAGCCATATAGGTGCCCTCACAGCCGGCAACTATATCAGGCAGTGGAAATGGAGGGCCACAGATCCTACAGTCCAGCAGTAAATCAACCTCTCTGTGGTAAGATTGTGACACACAGGCTTAATTGTCTTAAGTGTTGGGGAGACTTTGCGCTTAACGGTGATATAGGAACCGCCATTGGTTGGTCAAGCCCAGTATCCTGCCTGGAAAGTGTTTGACATCTGATGCTTCAGACTGGGGTTACAGAACTTAGTATTATGGCACAAAATTCCCATATATAAAGGTATTTTCCTCAGTTTTCAGTGCATGCCCTTCATTGACATTTGCTAGCCCCTTCTTCTCGCACAGTCAGAAAGGACAGCTAAGATCATCCATGTTATGCTCTGCTCACCAGTGGGTCTATATTTTCAGCCTGTCCATGTTCCTCTTCATTATCCTTATCTCTTGGTCGCTATTTCTGTCACATTTTTTTCAAGATGAGGTTACCATGATCAACAATATTAAACTTACTCACTACACAAAAGCCACACGCTGATAAATGGACAGTCCTGCGTTAAATCCAACACCCACATAGGCTGGTGATTAAACCTGTCTCACGAACTACCCCAATGACCAAAACTCCTGGGTCCTTCAGCAGGCACCGGATCAAACTCTACAGCCAAATAACATAACAGAGAAAAATCCATATGCCTAAACAAAACGACATCTAGAGCCATTATTGATCCTGTAATGCGCCCCTCTAGCTGTCATTTTAAAAGGGAGCAGACCTCTCACAAGTCCTATGTCTTATCTGCTAGCCCCAATCAGATGTCCTAGATACCTAGCACATGTCAGATGGCAATAGATACCTGTCTTCAGACAATATCATCTCACCAATAGTCTTTTTTTTTGTCTTGTGAATTTAAATATATATAAATCTTGCACATTTGCAATTCCATCATGATATTGGAGGTGATATCTGGCCCACACATGCAAGTTGCTGTGGGCCATCTGTATTTGAAGAGAAGAGGAAAACATCAGTCAGTGTGAACAGATTTTGGATCTAAGGGAGTGGAGATATTTTCTTGGCAAATGGTTAAAAAGTCAAATTTCTATAAAATACCTGAAAATTCACAGTACTTTAATTTGGTCTTTTCATCACATAACATTAATTTCAGTCATAAATGTGCTGGTCTGTTAGTAGATATGTTACCTGTTCTAGCTTAGTATGATTTATTTATTCACTCTCCAGAGTCTAATTATATCTTTGCTATTATATAATAGGTTTGAGCTCTTTCCCTGTAGACATAACCTGCAAGATCTGGGGGCATAAAATTTAATCATCTTTGATAATTGTATGATGGTACCCCTGAAAATTAAGTTAGAGCAGCTGCAAAACATGTGAAATAATAAGACTTATCTATATTATAGTCCTGATGAAATCTTGTGGAGACCTTAGAATACACTTTATTGACCTTCTCTGGGGTACAATAATAATACATCCTATGTCAGATCTACATCACTGTAATTGAATTTTAGAGAATTTCTGTGATGGCTCAAAAATTGAATCTGCTCCCTGGTGCCTTTTCTTTCAACATAATCTAAATCCTTTTTCCATTTCTCCTTTTAATTATGAAGGTGGGGAGACTAGGGAGAAGTCTTCCTTGGCATAGAACCCTTTGCTTATGCTAACATTTTCCCAGCATCCATCAGAGACCACACAGTGACTGTGTGTCACGCAGGATGGGTTCAGGAAGTTTTCTACTATTTTACCTTTGGTAGGCGTGAGACTAGCACCATCACAACCTTCAGCATTCAAGCTCTAGCACTACTGTACCATATCTTATTCCCTATCCACAGTTGGACTCTACTCTGCCCTAAGTACCTCATTCCAGTGGGGAAATATTCATGGCCATCCTCCCTGTGCAATGGCCAGCTGAGTGGCAGGAGCTCAAGAGATGAGTCTGATTTCCACAGTGAGGACAGCTGTCTTCTGGCATGGTTTAGCCCAAGGAGATATTAACTTTAGACATACCTACTACACTTGGAATAAACCAAAGGTGTTGGGACAGTCTGTGATACATCTTCAGCTTTCGCCTCTATCCAAAGGTGCATTTGTACTGACTTTGAAAAATTTAGCAGTGAGGTTTCAGCAAAAGGTTGCTCTTTCAGCTCCCTCTCTCTTCAGCCCAGGATACTTATTCTTATTTTTTGTTAATGAGTACAGATACAAAATACCAAGAGGAAATAATGAAACGCTTTTCAGAAAGTCTTGAAGAATCCAATTCACTGGAGTTACTGTACTGTGAAAGATGCAGCCAAAACACTTTCTCTCTCAAAGCTAATAAAGGTTTTCAATAACCGTGAGAGAACTCACATAAAGTACACAGCATTACCCCTGCTGGGACAAAAACTTTGATAGCTATCAATGGAAGGTGCAGAGAGATTCCATCTTTCCTTGTGTCTCTAGCTATGCTGGATTTCTCCTTAAAATTGTGTTTAGAAGAAAAATTCTAAGTGTGTTTACAACATGCCTTTCTTGATAGGAAGAATTTGCCTCAGTAGGGTACAAAGAAAATGCATGTTACTCATCATGAAATGTCTCTTATGCAGTGAAATCTTTCAAAGGAACAACCTCTCCCTCCTTTCCTCTATGTGAAATCCTCCTTCAGAGATATTGCCACTTTCAGGGATGTAGAATTTCCCTGCAGAACACATGCTATTTATTTTCAAGTCTCTCTACTAAAAGCAGTTTACTTGCGGTATGTAATACAGCAGACCTATAGCAAGTAAAGTACAAGGATTGCAGTTTCTTAATGTGATAGGGTGTGGGGATTTATACTAATGTATCCTGGAATAGTTGTTATTGTGTACCTATCCATGTCAAATCAATGTCTGATGGCCTTGTGAATCCCGGTAGGCTCTCCGGAGCCTATTTAGCAGCATGTGAGTTTGTTCCCCTCTCTCTCCTCTCTCATAAACAATGACAGAACTGTTTAATGAAACATTTAAGACTGGATCAGTTTAAAATCAATCACAGCCACGCTTAGATGATACTACAGAGTCCTTCTCTCATCGTCTCTCAGAGTGTTTTCCTTTCTTCTAGAACTGTCAACACAAATAATAATAGTAAAATATGTCACTTGTGTAAAATTTTCTAGGCAATGTATACAGAGCCACAATGATGTCAGGGAAAAAAAGGTGCTCTCAATGAAAAAATCCTTATCTTTGCACTCCTTTGTGCACTTCTGATCATTGGTAGGCTACTTTTATCTCAGCTCTCCTCTCACCTTTTGTGTTATGAAATGCAAAGCACAGATGCATTTGTCACCTTTGTAATTGAGGGAAAAAAGATCCTATAAACTTTCTGAGAACACAAGCTGTTTTTGTGGTGCGCTGAGCAAAGTATGATTATGTCTAGGCCAGAGTAAAAAGTGGCAGATAGCAAAGAAAAATAGAAAATGCATGGCTGCTTTATAGCAAACACAGTAAATACAGTCCCAACATGCTTAGGGAACAGTGTGTGTCATTACAATTATGAACGACTTTGAAGAAACTGTATCGTCAGTTCATTCTCATTTCTGAACAGTTTGTGATACCTGCAAGTATACTCAAGATATAGCTATTGTAAAGAGAACTGTATACAGTATACCATTCTGTATGACTCAAATAAATGTTCAGTGTATTTGGTGAAATATAAAATGAGGTGCATAGTGCTGTTTTTCCATGCTGTGGAACTCACATTTTTGCATGTTTCAGAAATGAAGTAAATAACTGTCAGAATATCCATTTTCATTCCATAAATACTTTAGTGAGTCTTCCACTGATGTTTGCCCACAGGAGAACTGGCTTCGCCTCTGGTGCTAAAATGACTGATACAGAGCTTGAAATACGTCACTGACGAATGTTACACAATCAGTCTTCAACCTAGAAATCAGATGAAATAATTATTAGCAAACTTGTTCATTCTAATGTTGTATCACAAGTAGAGCAGTAATTATAGCTTTCTAATCTATTTTCATTTCTGAGCACTTTAACTAAGAAAAATGAAGAGAAATTATCATTTTGGATACCAGTCTTTACTAGTTTGGTTCTTGGTTTTGGTTGTTTTGGTTTTAAGAGGATGGGCCTGGACTCTTTTCAGTGGCATCTAGCAGCAGGACAAGAGGCAATGGGCACAAATTGGAACACAGGAAGTTCCGTCTGAACATGAGGAAAAACTTCTTTACTGTGAGGGTGACAGAGCACTGGCACAGGTTGCCCAGGGAGGTTGTGGAGTCTCCTTCTCTGGAGATATTCAAAACCCACCTGGACGTGATCTTGTGCAACGTGCTCTAGGTGACCCTGCTTGAGCAGGGGGGTTGGACTAGATGATCTCCAGAGGTCCCTTCCAACCTCAATCATTCTGTGATTCTGTGATTCTGTGATTTGTTGACTGATATTTTACAGAGGCTGTGGAGTCTGTTGGGTAGGGAGATGCATAAAACGTATAGTTCGTGCACTTCCAGGATTCATTTTGTTAAGATGAAAACCCCAAAATGTAGACGTTTTAGAAATGGGAAATTATAGAAAACAATACCTTCATGTGGCCTAAGACATGTATTGTTAATATGAAGAAATAGGACTTGAAATTTGGGTATGTTTCATTTATTGTATTGCATCTACCAGGGACAAATGTTGTGATACCTGCACTAGATGACCTCTAGCAGCTGTCTGCCCCTGCGTGCCATGCACGGTGCATGCGGAACAGGCAGTGATATGGAGCGGGAGGCGAGGGAAGAATTTTTGGTAGAAACAGATGTCTGAAACCCTGAACTAGGTGCTTTCGGATTTAGGAACTGATCTGGGAGGGAACATTGTGGATAAATGCCATGGATGCTGTACCATCCCTCTGAACCTTGTCATTTGAAAAGTTGTCTTGCAGGCTAGAATCAAACCAGCTTCCCACTCCAGCTCAAAAGGAGCTGTTTGTCCCTTTCTATTGCCAAGACTCTTCCTTGCATAAAAAGTAATACAGGAATGGTATCTCTGTCTGGTATTCAGATGCAGCTTCTTTCCCCAGTGCTCAGGATATTTCCAGTGGCCTTCCAAAGGTTTTCTTCTACCAGAAAACATTAGAAACAAAATATTACAGTCTACATGATGTTGCATTTTTCTGGTTTCCTGGATTATATTTTTCTGAAAACAACTGCTATACCAAATCCAGCACCCTGGGCTATGGAAAGCTGAATCTAGGCCTAACTCTGAAATTTGTAATTCAGGCCATCACTCTTGTTAATCAAATAAAATAAAGAGGTACAGGTGGGAGAAGAAGGCAGCAGTATTGTCTCACTTTCTTCAATAATGAGTGCAAACTGGCTCTATGGTACATCTAAATATTTCCCTTCTTGCTGCAAGGAAAAAATACTCCATTGCTATTGAAAATACAATAGTTGCTACGGAAAATAGCAACAGAAGAACAGGCTGCTGGGATGACAGCATTGGTGGGCTCCCTAGGATGCACCCTTCTGTGTAGCAAAACCCTTTCTGCCCTTCTTCCTTGGACATTTCTGGGCTGTGCTGGAGTCCAAGATTTGGGGCCATACCACAGGCTTGGTACTGGATGTGACTCCATCTCAGCATCCATTTTGAGAAGGAAATGGGTTCATCATCCGTTTCTGTATCTTTTTAGTTTGGGAGTTGGTCATGAAAACCCACAGACTGTGTTCTTTAGTAGCATTTAATTTATGTTTGTGGTGCTTGACTGAAACACTACCTAACGACCAAGTTCAGTAGGTTATGCACTGGAGGAAAGATCTATAGAACTAGGCCCTGAAAGTACATTTTCTACAAGTTAACATTTTTTTTCTTTAATAAATAGCTGTATTACTTAGATGACTGCCTTTCAGCTCCTGCCTATGCTAAACCAGTCATAATAATGATTTTGCCTTTCATAATGATTTTCTCTCAAGCACGATGTTATTAAAAGGCAGATAGTCCATTATAAGTCTCATTACATTTCCTGTTAAGCTAGCATTATATATCAGACTGGAGAGAGAGATGGTGATATAATTTGCTAAGAGTAACCTCAATAAGGATTTGCTAGATCTGGCCTTCTGTCTGGAGAGCTGCTGTGCCTGCATAGCAGTTGCCACACACCAGGGACCCTTCCGTTCAGAAGCAAGTTCCTTGTGTGACTAGACTTTCTTAGCTTGCAGTTTCTGCTCTTACAATATTAATTGGGAAGGCATTCATTATGCATAATAAAGTGTAATTAGTTCTCTTAAATAAATCTTCATTGTCTCCCATAAATCCAGTAGATCCAAGTCTTTTGAAGCCATTATTTTTTTAGAAAGAGGTCAATGTGTTTATTAGTTCGGTCTATGTGAACCTGTGATTGATAAGACAGGAAACTAAATGTACAAATTTTATGTTCTTCAGCTGACACTACAGTTCTGTTCTTGATGAAGTTTGAGATTTTTAGAATAACAAGTATGTATGAAAAGGAGAGAGGCAGGCTTCTGAGAAAAGTACAGAAATTTCTAGATCCTTATAAAAGTCGTACCTTTCATCAAGATTTTATGCATATCAGTAACTTTCAAGAATTAAACTTTTCTATTACTTCAGCCAACCATGGAAAAATTTCCTGTTATATTAAATAACCTCCTTGTATGGATGTTAATGTAGTCTCCTTTACTAAATATAATACCTACCTATGGAAAAAAGCGACCATAATTTAAATAGTAAAAAATGTACTAATTCTAATTCAGGAGATACTAAAGCCAGGATGAATTACTTAAAGAAATAACTTTACAAGAAAGAAGACATAATTTAAATTGTGAAATATTCCTAATGTCACTAATTGTCCCTCCATCACTTTCTTGTGTAATAAGCCATTTATCATGAGGATCACTTCAGTCAGTTGTGGTAGTAAATGGATGCTGATTTAATGAATGGATAAAGCAAGGATGGAAGGATGGATGTAACAACAATACTAAGCATACCTTGTGTCTGCACTTCTAGATACTCTGTAATCCCAGTGCAGTATATATACTGCAAGAATAAGCTGAGCACTAACTCCTATTTTAGAGGAGTTGGTACAGTTCATTATCTTCTGTTGTTTGTATCATATCAAGTGTGACAGGAACATTTTTTACAAAAGTCTGGAGTGGAAATAGTGTCACCAGTTCCAGGCTCTAATCCACTATGGCTGGGTCTGGATCACCTCAGTCTAAAGCGTGTCCCTCTTATGAGGCTGCTGCTGACTCAATAAGTGACAGATGCTCTGTGTACACCTCTGAAAGATGCTTGGCCTATTTCTCTTCACTAAAAATGAAATGAAGGAGACCTCCGCAAGCTGTTTTTCCTGAAGCACAGAGTCTGAAGGAGTCCTCTGAGCCTGAAAAAAAAGAGAGGCTTGCCAAAGCCAAGTTCTTACAAGTAATGAGCGCTTTTCTGAACTACTCTGAGCTCTCAGATTTATTCTTCATCAAAGAACTCCACATCCCTCCTACCCGCTTGTTGCAACAGGAGCTGCAAAAAGAAAGTGAGAATTCCTGAAGACAGAAGACTAAACTTGTGGTGTAAGTCCTGAGATCTCTATATGCTACCTACAAGAGGAGCTGATACTATTCTGTTGCTTGTTTGCACCATCCTTTCATCTAGCACTAATCCCTTCTGGGTGTGCACTGATCACCTCTAAGGGACAGAAAGGAATTCCTCTTTGCTACTTTAATACATAATTTGGCACTGAAGTGCATAAAGTTCTCAGGTGAGTTGTTAGAGGGCGCATCTACAGTAGCATTTTAATTCAGGTATAGGATGCAACTTTGAAACAAATCTCCTGATGGTCCCCACTTACTGCAGTGCAGGTTGCATGACAAAGAAGCTGTGGGCTGTGTGAACGGCATTCCTCGGAAGGGACTAGCCCAGAAGATGTGTTCCAGCTGTACCCTCAGCATGCTCCCATGTAGTTCAGGAGACCAGGCTGGCAGTAATCCCCCTAGACTTGTGTAGTGTTGATGATAGGTTCTCAGTGTTTTGCTCCACAAATCTGTCCTTATTAGGTTGCATTACTTGCTAAGGTAGACATAGTGAGTGTGTCCAGTTTACACACTCAGAGTTAAAGCAATTCTAGCTGTGGCATCAGAAAGGATTTTTTTTCTCCTGGACTGTTTGTCAGGGAGCTTTGCTGGAGGGGTGAAGTGTATTCCTCGTTCATAATACAGCACATGTCTAATTTAAAGGATCTGGTAGATACCCTGTATTTGCAGGACCTGGAAATGTTATCTATTGCTTGCGTTTTTCCTCTGCTACATTACAAGTATCATGACTGTTTTTTTCCTACAGGTGTCATACTTGTTACAGGACATCAGGAAGGATTCTTTGGTGTGGAGAACATGGGAAATGGGCCTTTCAGTGAAGCCTCTATTACAGTTAATGGGGACAGGATTCAGTGACCCAGAAGGTCCCTACCAGCTCTGTGCTCCTGAGTCTTCACCTGCAAAACTGTAAGAGGAGTCAGTGGAAACATCCTAGGAGTCAGGGGCATAGATCAAGAGCTAATGTCAATGCAGGGTGCTGGACATCCTATTCAACTGTCACCCTTTCTCATAAGGTCATTCGTATGGTGACCTTTCACCTTAGAAAGCAGACACTGCTGACGTAAAACGCTGATTTCCTAGCATTTTCAGGAAACCTGAATTGGTCTCAGGTACAGGCTGTGTCCATCTCCAAAGTGCATCGAGCATTGACAAACTTGGAGCTTTGCAACTTCCAGAGCAATTTCCATGAGTTTCTTCTGAGAGTCTGCAAAAAATGTCACCCTGACTCAGCGCAATCAGGTTGTTACCCAAGGGAGAATGCCTTCAGCCTCATTATTTTCACCAGCACTATCTAATCTATCCAAAAGAGACTTTTCTTTCCAGAAAAAATACTTGGGGAATTTAACTCCCCTGTCTCAAAATGATGCCTAAAGCAAGTATCATTTGCTGATGCTAGGGACTGCTTTTGGATTTTTTTTTTTTTTTTTTTTTTACTTTTTCAAACGTGGAAAAGAGAAACATGTCTCTATCAACTGTAATTACTTCATTTCTCTCTTGCTTCTACAAAAGCCACTTTTTTCCATCAAAACACAATTGTATTTTTATGCAGCGAGAAAAACACATTAATGAATCTTAAGTGACAACATAATACAGATAGAAACTTTCTAAGATGTTCTATTGTTACCTGACTTTGGAAAAAACACATTTTAACTTACAAAAATGTACTTTTTTCAATGCTTTTAAACCTCCTTGGCTAATTACAGACATTCCTCAAAATGCTTCCAGCTACGCATGTGCCAGTCAGCTAAGGGATGTCTCCATGAGCACCTGGCAGTACCTGACCATGCTCTGAGCAGCCCTGGCAGTGCTAGGGTGGGTCCTGAGGAACATGTGCCCCCATGTGCAGCCCCACTCAGAACTGGCTGGCTCTGGCACCAATGCCACCTGGACTGGGACATAGCCAGTCTGGTAGACTCTGTCTCTCTTTGCAAACCAATCTTGCAGCTCAGGAAATTGAGAAAGGAACATTTTCAGCTATTGGGCTTTTTGCTGATTTTGGAAGCCAATTTTTACACCAGTGCAATTCCTCTCACAGCTTCTGCAGAGTGCATGCACAAGTCTAGTCCTAAGGAATGGGTTTGTTTTGGTGCCTTTGCAAAACCCATATGTGCTCTGTATTTTTCATCCAATGGTCTTATGTTGTCTGTTCTGCAGTATGTTGCTCCCCAGTTTGACTATATGAATAGACTCTGCCATCTATAGTAGACTATCCGCTCCATTTACTCCTGTGCAAATAGGTCCCTTAAATGCAACACAGTGGCATAACATTGTCCTTTTGTTTCTATTTGCCTTTTTCTCTTTTTCTTCAGTGCAAAACCTCACTCATTTCCTTAATATTTCTCTAGGAAATATTCCTTCATAAAACCTCCATTTGTTTCCCTTATAGTCTCCATAGAGCTGTGGACATCACAAGCCCTGTTTCTTTCCAGGTTTTACTGCTTCATTACTTACCTCTGTATTAACACAGAAACCACAGGAAAAAAAAGACCAGAATGGGCTGTGGGAAGTCATCTAGCCCATCACTCTGCCTGAGGCAGGATGAACTGTACTTATGTCATTCCTGGCAGATACTTGTATGATCTGTTCTTAATGGAGACTTCACAGCCTCCCAAGCAACCTAGCCCTCACTGTCCTGTGGGTTTACTAACAGGAAAGTGTTGGGTCTGTCCATACGTAGTTCTGCGGTGTGTCAATGAATGCACTAATTTCCCTTTCCCCAGAGCACCAGACCCTGAAACCCAAGCATACCTAAGACACATCAATAGCTCAGTCACCTGCGCTTGTTGGCACTGGTGGCCTCCTTGCAGTGCGTATTTTGTTGGGATGTGGTGCCTCTGAGTTTATACATCTCCTTTTACCCCACTCCTTGCTTACTTTACCCCACCTGCAGCTTACTTTAAAAAAACCCTGCTCTTGGCAATTTCATATCTCCAACCACATCCCTGCCTGTTTGGTCTGGATTGTGAAAAGAGATCCCACCTGTGCCGTGCCCTTCTCCTCCCCAGCAGATGCCCTTCTCCTTTTGTCTGCCATTTAAACTTTTTGGCAAGTTTTTCTTTGAGGAGTCAAATAATAAAGCTGCTTCAGTGTCTCCCTGTGATAGTAGTTCCTTTTTATGCAAAATTTTCAACAACCTCACTTCTTTTTTTGTACAGGGTAATTTACTCTAAAATCTTACTGATCTTGGAGAGCTCCTTTTGGCAAGCGACAGACAGTTCTCACAAGCTTGCAAAAGACTCCTACTTGTTTTCTGAAGCAGACTGTGGCTCATTCTGTTAAAAAAGTACAGGGGTAAATATATAATGCCTTTTCAGAAGCTCTGTTACGTTGCTATCTTTACGTTCCACTCCACTGGATATTACGAAAACCTAGAGATGATAATGTGCTTCTCTCAACCATTGGTAGACGAACCTCTGCGCCCTGCTGTGCAGCCCTGCCAAGGTGGAGGCTGAGGTGTTGCGTACTGTGAGTACCTCCTTGCAGATGGTTTCTATCACATCAGCGTGTGGGTTGGAGCAGATGCCACCAAGGGAGAGCTACTGCCTGTTAGTTATTTTTGGAGCACAGGCTTGGGGCCTTAGTTTGGAGGGTGGCAGTAGATGAGGACAGGCAGCTAGTTTGGAGGGTTACAGATGTGTTTGGGAGAGCAACAGAGAAAGTGCTGACATAAGATGTGAATGCACGTGTGTTGTGGGGAGGTCTGCCCCAGGGCCAACAGGGCACCTGCTGCTCATAGTGATGCTCAGGCACACTAAGTCATGGACCTATCTCCTCCCTAACAGGGCATTTATTCAAGTTACTGAGCATGTGTTGCAAAAACATCCTTTTTTCATTATTGTGGGAACTGGTTGTAGTACCACAGGTAGCCGCTGCATCTTTGGTAGGAATATGCCGCCAAAGAAATATTAGACAGTGCTGGTTAAGCTGTTGGTTTAGCCAAAACACTTTTACTGCCTCTGGCCTCAGTTCTCTTATTTTTCTTAGTGTCCCACTCCTTTTAATAGCTTTTCTTTATGTCACTTTTGTCACACAAGATAGTTTAGAAATGAAAACACAAATCTGTCTTTCTGTGGGAGCAGAGACCAATGGTTCTTTCAGATATAAAACTCCCAGCAATCCAAAATTAAAATAAGTGACAGAAAGAGACAAACTGAGCCTCTCTCGTTGTAGAAAGCCCTTCCTGGCTTTAGCCCTTTAGACCATGTCCTTCCTTTGCCAGGATGCAGTTCAGCTGCTAAGATTTTATTTCCCAAGATATGCTTGGGACATGAGGAAGGTGCTTTGCCAGAGGTCACCAACCCTACAGACAGCAAGTGACAGCACAAATTTGTATTTCAGACAGTTTCAAGGTACTGATATTAGCATCAGCCCATCCTGTCATTCAACACTTCACGTTCAGGGGCCTGTTTTGGGAAAACTGCCTTGCTGGTGTGCCCAGCGAGCAGATGTATACTGATTTCTGTGTGAGCACAAACAAGGCTGGAATAGCTGCGTGCTCGAAATTTCTCCTTCCTATCAGCGCTTCTACCAGGAGCTTGTTTGTACCATGTACCATGTTTCTACCAGGAGCTCCTAAGACCTTTTTTACCCACTGCCTACAGCAGTCTGTAGACTCTGCAGTGGAGAAGGATCTTATGTACGGTTGCCCCTTTGCATCTGAACTCGTATGCCTGGAGATCTACATATACACATATATCAAATACATATATCTGGGCAGTGCATCTTGAAAAGTTGCAGTCTTTGAAGGGAAACTGTCCTTCTCCTGTGTGTTACAGAGCTGGGGGACACCTTTATATTCCAGCTTCTGCATTATTAGCATATTATTAGCATTCGATAGCATATTGAAGTCAAAGAAGAGGGAAAGCTTCTCTCTTGCCCCAACTCATTTTGTCCAAAATATTTATAGTAGTTTGGCCCTCCCCCGTTGGTATTACAGGGCTTGGCTAGTCCACTTACGTAACCATGCAGCTTGACTCCTTATGAAGTGGTTTAATTAGAGTCTCAGGGCCATTATCACAGAGGTCCATATTACATTGCCATTCCACTCTTTTCTTGTGTGACTTGGTAAAAACGCATGTCATGGTGTTCAGCCTGAATAGCAACCTGACTTTTGACCAAAGCATATATTTTTCTAGTTATATTTATTAAATGCTGTTACTAGCACATCCACTGTAACCTACTGTTAGGTTACAAACACCCCGTTTACAGTCTGCATAAGTCCACTGGTGCCAAGTTCCCAGGTAGGATTTTGGAGAAAGCAATTTATAGCATGATTTTGCTGGGAGAAAGAATATCCTCACTCAAATTTAGTAACTTCTTGCACTAGCATTTCCTGTATTTGCAGTTTTTTACAGCACACAGTAGTTCCAGCAAGATGCAAGTGTAGACTGGAAAGACAACCTTGTACAGTCAGTAATTTTATTGATCATGTTCAGTTTTAAATTATGGGGTGGAAGACCTAATCTACAAAACGCTGGATTTATGCTCTGAAAATGATGTATAAATGGAGCTGTGCTGACCCATATTAACTTTTTACACCTCTTCTGCACAAGGGTGAATTATTAAAGAAGGGGTAAGATGGCCTTCCTGTTACAACCTTTTATAATCTGCCTTCTCAGATGGGAAATAAAAAGGGGAAAATCAACATGGTAGAAAGAAATGCCCTATTTTTCAGTAAATGGAAAGGTGGCTAAATAGTAAATACTTCTGCAAACTAAAGAAAATGTGTTTTGATTAAATTCAAGACCTTTTTGTGTTCACTTTCTGTAAGTGGCCTAGCAAATAACTGCTCTGATTGTAATGCTCATGAGGAAAGTAAATCCCAGGGAAGCCTATGAAGAGTGAATGCTGGTTTATGAAGGGGTACTCACACAGAAAACCCAGTGCGAAGGATCACTCTTCTCCATGCAGAAAAAATGAATGCCTACTGCGGGAACATTATGTGTGAGAAAACCACCTTGAATGCTGAACACTGAATACTTGAGATTAATTAATGTATTACAGACAAAGCATTCTTATGTAATTTCTTCAGTAAATATTTCTGATTAAGCAGAAACAGAATTTTACGGCTTTTGCTATTAATTCCTTTATGAGAATAATACACCAAACATAAACAAAAAAACCCCTCTTCAGATAAAACCTGGATTGTTTAATAGCAAGAAGTTTTCATACCTTAACTTGTTGAGTTGTTTGAAGCTGAACAGGGATATCTAAATGGGTATCGAAACTGATATAAAGTTACAAAAACAGGCACAGGGCATACGAACAGCAGCAGCAGATTTTATCAGCTGTTTTGCTGAATCCCACAAATCCTGGCATCTTGGAACTGTGTTTCCTAAAGAAGCAAAAGCTAAAGAGGCAAAATCTGGCGTACCTCCTAATATAATTTCTCTACGTAAAGAACATGCACTGTTCCTATGCGCTGGGGACAGAGGTGATTTGGAGCCGCCACCAGAAGCCATCTCCTCCGACAGAGCTCCAGCAGGCAATAGTTGGAGACTGCTCAGAAACTTCACTTCAGCGTTAGCTTTGGCTACCTGCCCTCTGCAAAATGTGCAGGCAGCATTGCACTACTGCTGAAGGTGGTTTCTTATTTGGGGTTGAAATGCAGATTAGGAGGTAGCTATTGATCTGCATTGCATTGGTCTTTACTAGGGGAAAAGCCTCCTTCTTTCATGTTATCATGATGGCTAAAGTTGGCTGAATTAACTATTTCCAGAGAGAAACTGTGGCGGACTAAGATATTCTTACTGATGGGCCTTTCACCTTGTGGTTCATTTCTTCTGCTGTTTTGACAGTGTTTGTTGACTTTTACAACCTCATTTACAAAAGCAGGCAGCAACTACAACTTTTAGTTCAGCTCAGCAAGAGCTACTAAGTGTTCAGTTTTTTAAAAAATCAGGTAATTAAAACACAGTATCAGGAAGATTTATGTCTTGTCATGATGTTTAGGCATGAAAAGGGGTGCCAAGCTGGTTTATCATATTAAGGAATTAATTATTTCTGAATAGATTGTTTGCTGCTTTGTTTTAAAGAGCCAGTCAGCCTGCTAAAATTTGGATGCAGCCAGAGAACCTGGTAATCAGTGAAACAGAAGTATATAAAAAGATTACCTATCAAGACTACATTTGGAAAAGGCATTTCTTCAGAAAACTTACCAAACTAAAGATTTTTTTTTCTTTCTTTCTTTCTTTCCTCTCCTCCTAGTTCCACCTGGTGTTTCTGCATGGTATTGCTTTTTTTTACACCTAGCTTCAGTGTTAAATATTCATAAGTAATGTTTATGGTGCTAGATACCCACAGGCTGACTAACTTACCCTCAAATCAGCTTTCTTTGAATGCTTCAGACTGCTTTTTCAGCCCACGCTGGTAGAATACATGAGTTAGTCTGTAGCACTGCCTAATATAAGAGACACGAAGTATAAAAGCAGCATGAAGAGCAGTATAAAGATGAGAGGCAGAAGGTTCCTTGGGAAGGCAAATCGTGATGTGAACCAGAAACGTTTCAGCATTGCTTGAATAGTGTATTTCCAAGCTGATGGAGGATAGGACACCATCTGTACTATATTCTGTTATCTCTCTTGCTCTGTTAGGTTACTAGACAGGACTTCTTTTTATAGTAAATTTTGTAGTTCCCATCTTTCTAATATTTGCCTAGTGAAAATGTAGTGCTCATCGTCTGGAACTGCTATTACCAGGCCCTTACAGAACTAGTCTTAAAAATGTAAGTACTACAGGGTTTTTCTACATATGACTCATTTCTGAATTTTAAAGATAAATATATACAGGAGGAGGATAAAAACATAGGAAGAAGCTAAATACCACATGTGAAAGGGTTGTTTCCTCTTTCTCTCTGCAGGCATTGGGAAAGTAATTACGCCAAATGACCAGGGGATCATTTGCTGAGTTATAGTTGTGGTGAGTGAAATTTTGAAAGCTACTCTGTCGAGCATATTTCTCCATGTGCCTTCGGAGACCTGGTTGGCGGCTCCTCCTCTTCAGCTGTACATTAAAGTCAAGAAACCACAAGATTGTCTTTGGTCACATCCAGTCAGTCATTTGGTGGGGGTTGGGGAAATATTGAGCTATGCCTACCATCTGTCTAAGAAATGTTACTGTGCAGGTCTTTTTTGCCCTGGATTCAAGGTTGGTGGATATTCATTTTAGAAATTACGTCCTTGCAAGACGCCCAAATGCTGCCTATGAATGAAACATCAAAAGATCTCTCCCTGTGTAATAGACCATACTGTAGTCCTGGCAAGTGTGCCCTTATTAAAGCACAACTTATGTCTTTATTTATTATTCATGAATACATTATAGTGCCTTCAAAAATATATTCTGCAGCAGGTAATCTAGCATAGGAGAAACAAAAACACATATGTCTAATTGTAAGAGACATTGAAAAGGTATTGTAACAGCATACCTCTCTAGCAATGGCAAAGTACTGCATTATAGATTCAAACAACACAAACATACTACAGTTTCTATAGTGTTTCACTTTTATTGGATGTATGTTGCTAAGAAACAAAATTGAAATGTCTCTTTTGAACCTGAAGCCTCTTGGGAGAATGGTATTGCATACATAGTAAATGTTTTTCACTTTAGGAAGGATTAAATGGTAGGCCAGCAGAAGCAGGAGGGTTCATTAGGATTGCGTGTTTTCCAATCTACTGCCAATGAACCCAACTATCATTGTAGTAAAAGCTATGTAAGGAGCTTCAGCTTGTTCTGGGTTGAAGTGTTGACAGCTGCTTGTTTGAATATTAATAAAGTCTATTGAGTTCTTCCCTGCCTGTATTATCTGTAGCTTGAAACTACGAAGACTTCTCTGTGTATTGCCTCTTTATGTTTCTAAGTATACGCCTATCTGCAGAGATGGTACCCATTTTGTTCCTAGAGATGTTATGCCTCATTATAGAGAAAATTACACCCTTGTGCTCCATTAAACATTTATTTTGGCAGTGTTTTTGGTTGCTGTTTTCCCTATTCGATTTAAATAAGTCAATGCTGATTGAGAGAACACGTGTTTTCTCTTTATATATGGCAATTAATTATTATTCTTCCAAACTTTTACAAGTAAAAGTCAAACTTGTTCCTGAATCAAAGGCAAAAGAATAAAAGTTAATTCTCCTTTAAAAAAGGATTTATTAAATCAAAAGCATGATACAGAAATGAATAATTTACAGTGCATAGTATTTTTTCCATTCATGCTTTAGCTGCAGATGGTCCGTTAATTTGATCATATATCGACTGACTTCATGGCACTCACTAAACAGCAGTTGCTGCTGCCTGAATGTGCTAGTGTAAGTCTGAGGATAGTATGATTGTTCAGAACGACAGCACCCAGGCTTTGTGGTGGGGTGAGACGTATGTTGCTAATAAGCAGAAGTGAAATGTCTCTTTTGAACCTGAAGCCTCTTGGGAGGTGAAGAATTTCTTCTTGCAGTGAGTGAGAACCATCCGCTGGGGCACCTCTACTGCCTGGTGAGCCCAGCTCCTCCGCATGCATGCTGCTGGCCACGGGTGTTCAGGATGGGCCTCCAGGGAAAAATGGGGCTACAACCAAATCAGTTTTCTTGGCTGGCTGCTGTAAGTTGAATAACCCTGATTAAAAGCCAGAAATCCTGAGTATCTCCAACTGAACACATTCTGATATCTACAGAGGCACATAAACTTGAGAAACATAGGTGTTTAGTTTCTAGCAACTGGGCCTTTATAAACACCTGTGGCACAAGAAGATTAAACAACCAATTTTAAACTCTAGAAAACTGAAAATAAGAAATCTATATATCAGCTATAGTAATATCTTCTTATTCGCTGCAATGGATTTCTCCGAAACAACTGGACTGGCATTTCACTAGTGGTGGGACAGCTTTAAAGTAATTCGTCTTCTTGCAGATGTGACAAGAAAGCCGTAACAGAGGAATAACTATGATGCTATACCTGGGCCTCTACTAGTGACGTGGTTTTACTGTGACAATGTGAAGTGCAACTTTGCCAACAAAGCTGTGTATGCTTTGCTGCTGCAGTATACTGGTATTCTCATATTGGCAAAGGATCACAAAAAGAGACTTTGTTAGACATCCTCAAAGGTCTTTATAATTTTACATGTGTGTTAGTGGGAAGGACTAGTGTGAGGAATAATGTGAACAAATCAATGAACTGGAAAAGTATTTTGATAAATGAGGTAAATGGATTCATTAATGGAAGTATTTTTCTTTAATTTTCTAAGAAAAATCTATATGGTCAAGTGAAGACGATTTAGCCAAATTTATGAACTACGAAGAAGAGAAATAAAAAGCATTTTTTATCATCTTAGAGAATTGTAAATGATTCCTAGAGAGGGCATAGAACAACAGGCATCACTCTAGCTGTGACCTAAAAAAGTTCCCCAGGACTAGAATAATATCCTTCCTAAGCCTTTGATGCCATCAAATCAACTTCCACCAAGATTAAAAGCTGCTTGCATAATTTTTGCATAATTTACTGCAAAGAAGGTAATCTCATAAATGTTTGAAGGTATTTTTCAGTCTTTTCAAGAAAATAAATTATAGTAAAAGCTCAAGTTTTAATTTGACAAAAGCCCAAGATGAATCTTGACAGCCATGCAAAAGGAATGCTACATAATTGTATTGGCAGTGCGGTGTCTTACTGGGGGGCTGGATGTGTTGTGAAAACTGTACAAAAGGCAACACTTGGCTTGCTGGCATCCACATCTGTAAAAAGCCCCAACTACTCAAAATGTGATAAAGCTCATGGAAAAACTGCAGTGGTGGATAGGCTGGCTTTCTAAGGATGGCCACGGACCCAATACATCGTCAGAGGAAGTGCCGTTTTAATTCACAAGTTTATTGAGACAAAACCACAATGTTTTCCTAAGGTGTAAGAGAGTTTTAATGTTTATCTGACATTTTTTGTCAATTTTACAGTCAAAGTTCTCTGGATTTTTCTTTTTCAGGGGTCATTTTTGCCTGGAAGAGCTTCACGAAGACTGGTTCTCCATGTCCATCGTACAGGCCCCAGTTTGGGTGCAAGGGAGGGGGCAGGAACCGGCAGCCAGCGCTGGTGGGGAAGACAAGGTGGTGCAGATGGAGGGGCTGCCTATCCGGCCGCTGCCCTTCAACGGCATGGTTAGACACATGTTTTTCTGAACTGTGGCCAATGGGACCAGCATGCTTGTAAGGAGGTAGCAGACGTATATAGATGTCTTTCTTTTTTTCCTGATTTCGATGCTGTTGTTTAGCACAAAACAAGCAAGGGTTTTTTTTTTTCTTTTTTTTTTCAGTGTTAAAATACTGTTGAGGGAAATTTAAACGACGTCTTCCTTACCCATTCTTCTAAGTTGGCATTGGAAAAAATCAAGAGTCTAAATGGATTTTCTGACTGTCTTATATGGAAACCTCAGTTAGACTCTCCAGGCATTGATGCAAGGCTGGGCTTTCACACACGTGTTGCCAGCACAGCTATTGCAGCAGCGAGCATACTTTGGGGGCTGTGGTCCTGCTGCAACTTGAACAAGGCTTTTCAGCTACTGATTCAGTACAACCTTCCTTTAGACAGACCATAGAGACCTCACCATCCCCAGAAGTAAGAAAAGCCTTTCTGAGGAGCCAGTGAAAGGTTTCTATAATGGAGAGGGATGTCCACAGATATATATGTATGTATGTGTGTATGTATTTCTCCCATCAAAAATCTCAGCTCCAGGCAAAGACAGGGGCAGAAGCTTCCACCACCGACCTTGTCTGCTCTGCAGAAGTATTAGCATGGGCTGAAATGAGTTTGGTATGCTAGCTATACTGCACTGTTTAGGTCCAACAACAGGAAGAAAAGACAGAAGTGACAGGTTATCTTTGATTTTTTCCCCCTGTTTAGTATTAATATCATTCAGATGTCCAAGAGTGCCTTAATTTTTTGCATCTAAATGTAAATATCCCAGGTAAAGTAAGCATAACTGAATGATCATTTAAACAGAGAGAGAAAATGCAACAATAAAAATGGACTGCTGTGTATTCCCCTGCAAGTTTAATTACATTGACTCATTCTAAAATAGTAATAATGCTTAGCATTCTTATAATGCTTTACTAGTTTTTGAAGGATCGTACAAATAAGAGCTACCCATTGGTAATTATTTAGTAGGCAAAGGTTCTCTAGATGTGTAAACTGTATAGCTATTGTGCTGTAGAGCCTTACAAGCAGAGCAAGAATATGAGCAAGAAATGAGAATAATTTCTATATAATCAAATAGATTCAGGGTGGCATTTGGTAAAAGACTGGAAACAAGTTACCTGGGCTCAAGAGTAGCATATAAGTATATGAAGGCAAAGCTGAAGGTTTAACTGTTCCCAGAAAACCCCTTAAAAAATCAATGCAGATATAGCCACAGACAGCAAAAACTGTCAGTCTTTCCTGTTTTGAACTGAATAGCAAGAAAAATCATACGGGGAAAAAACCTATGAAAGCAGAACAGACATTTTTTTAAAATTAAAACACTGAGTATACATTATTATAATTTAAGTACAACCGCAAATGAAATCTTAGAATGAATCAATATCAGTTTACTCTCCTGTAATAGCATTTTGCCTTTTTGAGTCTCTTTTTGTCCCCAGGTACTTTTCAAACCTAACAAATCCAAAAGGATTTTTTTCATCCACTGTGGGAATTAAGTCACTTCCATAACTTGAAATAGAAATTGTTTAACAGCTGTCTCCTAAAATATACTAACCAAAGAACGTGTGGCAAAATGTGCAGCTCCATGTGCTGTGTAAAACAGCACCTCTTCTTAACAGCCATGTTACTCACATTAATTAATTAGTTCACAAATAATTACTTTACACTTCTGATCTGAAGCTAGATGTTTTGGCAGCTGAGATAGGGAAATTGATAAATAAATCTACTTTTTTTAAGTAAACCAAAAACCGTTGTATCTTCTGTATCTCCATTCCTTTCTGTATGTTTTTTCTGAAGCTTCTGACTGTTTCCTCTTTTTTTTTTTTTTTTTATTTTCCACACTTCTTAACAATCTGAGTATTTAATCTCTTAAAATTTAATCGTTCCCATGATCTCTTTTGGCAACAAAAGAAATTATTGTGTGATCATATTTTCTTTCTCTCCTCTCTTTCCGGCCTGACTGGCTCTCATCTAGGCCCAGATACAGGTAAGCATATAAACACATGCTAAACTGTAAGGCGTGAAAATCCTTTTTGACATCAAAGGCTGTGACTATTCTTTTTTTTTTTTTTTCTTGTTGGTGACCAGCTCTCGAGTCTCTCCCTCCTCTTCATAGAAGGGTGTTTTTACTTTTCTCTATTCTCTTGTATAATTTCTCTATAAATCTTCTCTTCCTTTAATTCTTTCCTCCCTTCCTTTTTCCTCACCTTTTTCTTCTCATTTTTCCATTCCCCAGTCCTTCTCAGGTTCCCCATGTTTTTCTCCTGCTCCTCCTCCGTGTACCTCCCTTGTGTGCTTCCTCCAGGGTGCCTGATGGCTTCTTCATCTCCTCCTCCTCGCAGGGCCCTGGTGTAGCTTCCCTGTAGTTGCAGCTTCCACTTCTTGGTGACGACAGTCAGCTCTTGGCCCTCAGGGAGCGTCACCAGGGATTTCAGTGCAGACTCTTCTGCAGTGCGTCAGCAGTTTCCTCTAATAAGTATTTTCCATGTTTGCACCCTTTAAAAGCTGCACCAGTGTCCATGGATCCTCATCAACGTTGGGGGCAGGTATTCCCTGTGTTCTTCTGGTTTTGATGCGCAGCTGGGCGACTTTGGGAACAGTGTGACTTGGTGAAAGGTTGGCTTGGCTGAAGCCCTGGAGTGACCAGAAAGGAGAGCGAAAAGCGCCCTTCTGGTCCCTGGAGTTATGCTGCATTTACACCACTGCAACAGAGCACAGTGCTTGTATGTTTTGATAACGATTTTTAAGTTTTCACCTTTGAAACAGACTATCTGAGATGAGGAACAGATCATGCGTTTCCTTACCAGTTTCTCGATGTTTCCTTCTCCTTGCTGAAGCAATGCCTTTTATCCTTAAAAGTTCTCAGTTACTCCTTTTCTTGAGATTAAGTTCTGCTCAAGTGAAAGCCCAAGTCCTTGATACTGTATTTCACATTTCTTTAAGCATCAGTGTTATTTATAGTTTAAAACTGGTTAGTTTGGAAGTTCTTTCTGCAAGGACACGGGTTAGATTACTGAACATTACTCAGCAACGAATAATGACCTGCCTCCACCAAGAGCTTTTCTTTAGCTTTACACTTACTCCTTCCATTCTAGAATAACACAAGAGCAGCAAGAGCCGCATGGCTTTCTGCATACCGAAACTGTAGAATTATAAAGGCAAATAGAAGGATTGTGTGCAGCCCTCCTTGACACAAGAATAAAAAATAAAACTCAATCTTAAAGGAGTGACTGGACAGAGGAAGAGCTGGGCTTCCACAAGAAGTTGCAATGCTAAGAACAGGCACGTGTATAGAAGAAAGCTCGGATTTGGTAGTAGACCATGAATGAAAATTCTCTTTAGTAAGATGTATTTCAGTCATTATTTCAATTTTGTTCGGCAAGATTAATTTCAGTACAGTCTATGGGTTAAGTAGGTCCTTTAATCATCGGGGTAAGCAAGCGTTAGCCGAACACGGATTTTTCCAAAAAAGTATCTGCTTGAGCAACGGGGCTCCTCCCGCAACTTGCCCAAGCGGAAGATCTGCTCGCATCCCACCCGGGCGAGCGGCTATACCGCATTTTAAAAAACCTCTCACCTGCACCCGCCGCCCGGGACGACCCGGCTCCGGCGGGGCCGCGCCGCGCCGACCCGCGCCCGCCAGGGGGCGACGCGCCGCCAGGGATGGGGACACCCGCCGCGGCGCGGGGCAGCGCGGCCCCTCCGCGGCCGCGCACGGGGGCGTGGGGGGGCGGCCGCCCCACGAGGGCGCGGGCGGCGCCGGCAGCCCCGCCGCCGCGCCGGGGGGGGGGGGGGGTCCTGCCGCGGCCGCGCCCCGGGCTCCTGTCGGGGCCCCCCGGCCCGTAGCCCGAGCTGCCCTGAGGGGATCCCCCCGCGGCCCCGGCAGCAGCTCGCCGCGGTGCCGGTGCGGCTGCCTCCGCGCGGAGGAGGAGGAGGAGGAGGCAGCGGAGGGAGGCGGGCGAGCCGCCCGGGGATCGGGTTACAGGGCGCCATGGAGGAGCGGCGCAGCGCGGCGGGTCCCGCCCGCGCTGCGGCCGCAGAGCCGCGGGCGCCCCCGCGGGGCTCCGCGTCGCTGCCTGCCCCGCGCCCGGGGGCGGCGGGCGGCGCGCCGGGCCCTGCCGCGGCTGCCGCGCGGCCCCGGCCGGGGCGAGGAGCGGGGGGCGGCGCGGGTGGGCAGGTGCCCTCCTCCCGCGGCCCCCCCCCCCGCCCGCCCGCCCGCCCACGGGGCCGCCGCGCGGGGGTGGGCGCCGCCGCGCAGGCGGCCCCCGAGGTCCCCGCGGCGGCCGCTGGGGCTCCGCGCCGCCCGCATGGCTCCCGCGCAGCGGCCGCCGGCCGCAGCCCCCCGCCGCCGCCACCGCCGGCCGCGGCGGCCCTAGGGGCGTCGGGGCCCGGCGCTGCCCCGCGGAGGGGAGGCGGAGGCGGCGGCGGGGCGGGGGCGGAGGCGGAGGCGAGGGGGCGGCGGAGCGGCGGCGGCGGCGGCGCGGGAGCCGGCGGCGGCGGCGGCGGCGGCGGCGATGGACGAGTCGTCGCTGCTGGACTTGCTGGAGTGCTCCGTGTGCCTGGAGCGGCTGGACACCACGGCCAAGGTGCTGCCGTGCCAGCACACCTTCTGCCGCCGCTGCCTGGAGAG
Organism: Dromaius novaehollandiae; assembly: GCF_036370855.1. Lineage (NCBI taxonomy): Eukaryota > Metazoa > Chordata > Aves > Casuariiformes > Dromaiidae > Dromaius > Dromaius novaehollandiae. The sequence goes on from NC_088098.1 coordinate 152,708,290, forward strand.
CATCGTCAGCTCCCGCCACGAGCTGCGCTGCCCCGAGTGCCGCATCCTGGTGGGCTGCGGCGTGGACGAGCTGCCCGCCAACATCCTCCTCGTCCGGCTGCTGGACGGCATCCGCCAGCGGCCCCGCGCCGCCGGGGGCGCCAGCCCCAGCGCCGCCGCCGCGGCCCCCGCGTACCCCCAGCCCGCCGCGGCGCCCAGCGCCGTCGCCGCCGCCGCCGCCTCGGCCGCCGCCAGCCTGCGGGAGCTGGCGGCCGCGGGCCGCAGCGCCCTGCTGGGAAAGGTGGGTCCGGCCGCGCCGGGGGCGGGCGGGCGCGGCGCTGAGGCCGCCCCGAGCTGTGGCAGCGGGGGACGCGGCTCCGCGGCCGCGGCGGGGAGGTGTGCGCGGAGGCGCCTTCGTGCGCGGCGGGTCGGTCAGGTGCAGCGCGGGGCTGCCGCCCCCGCGGCTCGGGGGCGGCGGGCGCTCGGTGTCGCCGCCGGCGTCCCCGCGGCTGTCGGCCGGCCGGACGTGCGGCTGTCGCGCAGGGTGGCGGGCAGGACAGGGCGGCTTCTGAGGCTTAAGCTTCCCCTTCCCCAGGGCGTGTAGTTCCATTTTTATGTCTAAGGTGTGCGATTTACTGAAGTAGAGCGCTGCACCTATGCGTTTATTTGTTCTTTTTAAAAAGCGGCAGTCAAATGCCCGATCTTCCTCCCTTTAAAATCAATGGCCAGGGTTTCATTGACTCGCAGGGGAGCAAGATCAGTTCCTCCCGGTGCTCTGTATTATATAATTTGATAACATAAGATTTGCTATAGAACCTCTCCAAGGAGACTTTGGAAAGGAGACGCTCTGAAGACCGAGCTTTATCTTATCGCTTGTGTCATATATAGAGAAGATACAGTTAATTATCGTGATCTTTCGTGAAGTCTGCTTGAGCTGTAGTTCAGTGTACAGGCTTCTGACTCGGAAAGGTCAATGCTGAGATTTCTAACGAAGTTATATCACTATAGTAGGTGTTTCAATTAGTTCATTTCCTTTTTTTTCTGAGAAGAATGAATGGACCCGTCCAGCCGTTTTGAAGTTTTGCCTACAGGAAATGATGGCAAATACCATACATTGTTCCATAAAATTCAATTTTGGAGTCTGAAGTGAAATATGCTTGCTAATGTTTCTGGAAGGGTAGGTCCTTTATTACCTAGCTGTAGACCACATTGATATTCAGGTATTTAATAATGGTTTTCAGAGTTTAAAGATGACAAAAGGCAATGGGCTACAGCCCTCTGCTTTTTTGCTTGTTTGCTTGAGAGACATTCATTTCAGCTAAACTTTGACTTGCTGCTCCATCATAGCAGGCAACTCTTCTGTCATCAGAGTTTCAGCATTACAGGAAGGGGAGTTTGCATTCATTATGTTGTTTAAAGTGTGGTGTCCTCATGGTCTAGTTTGACTTCCCTCACAGGGAGTAGGGTCTGCATAGAAGACTTGTTACACCTGCAGGATCCTCATTGCACAGGCAGGGTCTTGCACCCGAAGCAACCTTCTGTAAACATCCATAGAGAAGACAATCTCTGGTTTTCAAATGCTTAAATCCTAGCTAAGATAGCATGTTACAGGGAAAGCTTGATTCCTTGCTACAGGAAATGCCTGATGGGGAAACTAAACTGAGTGTAGTTTTATGTGCTAACGCAGATTTTCAGAGAAGTGGAATTTGAGTTGTTTTACTTTAATTTGGAAGATTTTTAAGAAGGGACTTCCCTAACCATTATTGCAGGACATTGTATAGTTCAAAAAAAAAAAAACCTACATAATGTTCTATTGTTTTTCTGACTTTGATTGACCAGCACTTCAGTGATGCTTCAGGGAGCATCTTCAGTTCTGTTGTGTCTGTCAGATGGGTATCTGAATTTGACAGAAAGTAAAGTTACATGTGACCTTAGAATCACATTTTGGCTGTTACAGTTAGCAGCTACTTTTTTTTCCCCTTGCTGGGGCTAATGAGTGGTTCTGGGGCAGCGGATCTGCTGGGGCAGGGATGGTCCATGAAACTGTTTGTTTAGCCTTTGGACTGACCTCACAGTTTTATCATGGAAATCAATACAGCGCGCTTGATCCTTACAAGATTTGTTACAGTGAAAGTCTGAACTAATCTGCTTTCAAAAAAAAGCAGCAGGGGAGAATAATCCTCCTTGGAGCTGCTGATACAGCTGATTGCTGAGCTATCCTGAAAACAGAGTACAGCGCTTCTAGCCGTACTAAACAACAGAAGGTACAAACCTGCTTAGAATTAGGCTTTTTTGAGGCTGATACTGAAGAGCAGAATCCTATACCTTCCGAAGTTATATTCGTCTTTGACAACTTAGTTCTCTTGGAGAGAGTTAAAATGATTCTTCCGATTTTTATTTTATTTCAGAAATTGCTGTAAATTTGCTGCCTGCAGTTTAAATGTAAATTGCACTATTTTATTAATTAGTACCTTTCATTTTAGGTAATGCAGTATATAAAGTGGGACATACCATTATGGGTTTTTTGGTTGGGAAGGTGAAATTTAATGGCACAGAGCCAAGGTCAGGTCACTCCTATCAGCCTTCGCTCTTGCACAGAAGATCCTCAGACTGGTCTGTGAGAACCACACCGGAGATACGTTTCTATGAGAATTTTAATTAAGCCTAGAAGAAAGAGCAGCGCCAGCCTCCATGTTGGTATTGTGTCTGTGTTTTGCCATATACATCTTACACTTAGGGGGAGTCTCCATTGCGTAGTTGGTATTTTCTCGAATCAGTGAACATTGTATAATACTGTGGCAAACCTCTGGGAGGGGGTCATATTTCTTTATCTGGATTTCAGGAGTTATTTTCCAATGGCTTTGTGCAGACTTAGTCTATCCAGAGTGCTGAAACCGCGAGCGAAAGGGACTTGGGATGAGTTGGTTGCGGGGGGAGGGGGGGGGGGTTGCGAAGTTGGCCAAGACCATTTTTCAGAAATATTTCAGAAATAACGTAGGTGTTTTAAGGTACATGGTGTACCTCTTCTGCGTTAGAGATGTGGTAGCATCGTTTACATACTAATGTATGCCTGAGAGAGATTTTTGGGTTCTGTTTACATGCAGCGATGTGTGACCTTTGATAAGCTGGTTTGTCTTTCAGTGCCTCTGTTTCAACCTGTAAAAAATGATGGCCTGTTTCTGAACTGTGTAAAGTGTTTGGGGATATTCACGTTAAAGATGCTATGTAAATGTGACGTATTGTTGTAGACAATATAAAGGGGTTTGAGCGCTGAAAGAGCGCACTAGAAAAGTGAAGGCAAGGAAATTCAGAAACTGTTAGAATGGGCCACCCCAGGGGATAAAACAGGAGGCTAAGAGTGGTTTATAATGGTAGTCACATTACACACAAGGTTATAATTTATTGGCTCCTCTGTCTCCATTACCACTATAGAACCGCTTGGGGAATTCAGGTTCTGTCAAAGTAAATGGCTCCCTTACATTGTCAAGATATTATGGTAGATCTTGGTTCTTTACAGTTTTTTTTTTTTTTTAACAATTATCAGAGTTTATCACTTTGGAATTTTTTTCAGTCGTTCTCAAGATGGAATAGACAGCTAAATGCATGCAAGTCTCTGGCAATTTCCTCGCAAACCAGTCATCTTCCACTCCAGGTGCAAGGCTTATTGCCGGCTTCCTTTAAATGCAAACTGAGCATAACATTTGCATGAGAAAGAAACAACCTATAAAAACAGAACATGTCTCGCAGTTTTCCCTGAACAGAGAGCATGACTGAAGTGACAGAGATGCATGTGGTGCATTACCAGAAGGTGGTATAGGTATCAGCAGAGAATAAGATGGGCACATAAGGAAAATGATGTGTCAGCGTGCGTGAATGAAGTGAGCGATGGGCTGCGTTCCCTCGTGCTTCGCTGGATGCTTCCTCCATGGATGAGATGTGCAGAGCCTGTTTCACTGCCCAAGAGAAAGGTCACTACCCTCAGTTTCATAGAAATTTTGCAGTCAGAGGGAATAGCCTTAATTTGTTGTCTGGTCTTTTCAGTTGCTCTGCTTATAAAAATTCTCTACGAGAGACATTGAATCATTACTTTTTATGAGAGCCCTGTCTCATCCTACACTATCTATATGCTTTTGGGGTGGAGTAGAAGTTGCAGTAATTTTCCACTGCTACGTTTCCTTGTTGAATAGACTTTTTACTGTGTGAAGATCACACACTGGGTTTTACAAGAGGAAATGAATGGAGTCCTGTGTTTATATGCATTTATATCCATTGTAAGGATCAGTGGTTTGAGCAGGACACAGACTTTGTCTTGGGCAGAAGAGAGTCTTGAACTGGCTTTTTAATTGCCAGATTTGCATAGATGGGAGTGTCATTCTTCTCAGCAGCGCATGGTATGCATAGGCAATAGACTTAAGTTAATTTTGTTTTTCATCCCTGATTATTTTTCTTCTGGTACTATAGTTTTGCTGGCCAATTTTTGAAGTTTGTCATAATGTCATCTAAATAGGACTAATATTGCATGTATCTAAGTCTTTGATCTTGCCAGCTTTTTACTGTCTTGCAGAAGGCTGAAAAATGTGTCTCAATTCATGAAGTTAACAAGCATACTAAAGGGTACTGTAAAAAATATAATGAAGACTCAGTCAAATCCCAACAATTAGAGCTGTGATCGCAGAAGTGAGTGTGCACAGGAGAGGGGGAAGGCTGAGGAGATGAATCAGATACATTCATAATTCACTGAGCTCTTACATTTTTTAGAAATACCATCATTTTCAGGTGTCATCCTTATGCCGATTATGTTTTACAAAAACAGAGGAATCATTTTACCTGACTTCTGGATATTTCTGTTGTTCAATTTACTTACAAGCCTGGAAAATGTGTGATGGACCGGTTGTGAGCGAAGGGTGACAGTGCTGACAATGGAGTTTACTTTGGCTTGGGATGGCCAGCAGTGGCTCAGGCACAGCTAGAAGAGACGGGGCTGTGGAGGGGACTTTGTGCCACTAGCCTGAGACCTTCCATATTAATTTGTGCCAGTGCGGCATAACTTTGCATTGCTCCTTTTGCAGTTAAATGCAAATGCTAAGTTTAATCCCTGCACAACATCCCTCTGAACAGCTGACGATGAACTGTGGTGATAACATAGCATGTGACAGTGTTCAGTAACTGGTTCCTCAAAGACAAAGTATGTGGACTTGTACGGATGTTAGCCCTGACATCCCGTGCAGATTTTAATTCTGGCAGTTTTTCCCTAAACTCTGCTCTTTGCTTTTTTCCCTTTGGAGACACAACATTGTTGAGTCCTGGAGTCTGGGCAGCAGGAGCTGCAGCGGTCCTGTGCTGTCTGCTGCCGCTGACCTCCAGCGAGCCCTGTGAACTTTCTCAGCTTCAGATTCCCCTGCCGAAAACTTGAAATAGTAGCACTCACCTTACCCTAGTGTGCTTTGAGATCTTCAGATGGAAAGTGCTGTAAAAATGCGGAGTTGCTACTAGAGAGGCTGGGATTTTAGGAGATTAAAAAGCACGGATTGTGCTTAACGCCAGAGCTGTTACAGTTATTTTCTGCTGCGGAGCAGAGTTTGGCAGAGGTGCTTTACTTTGCGGGCACCGTCGGTGCCGCGCACGGGAACAGCGGCGAGCTCTGTGTATGTGCTGTAACCGTATGCAGTATTCCTTGTTTCTAACCTGATCAGCCCGTGTTCAGGCATACTCCTGTTGTTGGCCCGATGCCCAACAGGTCGAACTGGATAACATCGCTGGCTGTTAATGTGATTGTGTCCGTACCGCAGGGCAGGACAAGGCTCTCTGTGCACAGTGTGATCCTTTCTAGACAAAGCGATGTCTGGTTTGGTCAGTAAGATGCCGCGTAAAGTACTACGACAATGTTTTAGTTATGTTTGAGGAAGATTATATGCTCTAGGAAAGTCTCTTCTTGTCATTTAGAGTTATTTAATTTTGCTATCTCTTAGTTTTATGTTAAAAATCCAGTTACTATTTTTAGCTTGGAAAGTGTGTCTGGTTAATTCTCAAGTTTTACACTGTATTTAGAATTTCCTCTCTAATATCACTATTTTGTTCAACATTTCAAGCTTTCTCTGTAAGAAGAAATTTAAGCACTGCTTAAATTTCAGGAAAAAAAACACATAATTCCCTCTTGCACTTAGGTAACCCTCTTTTAAAGTCAGTGACTGTGGGAAATCACTTCCTCCTGAAGTCATAGATGATTCTTCCTTAGAATCCTTTCCTTAAGCTGTAAAAGGCCAGTTATAAATAGTAGTTCATTCTGATTAATATCTCTAAGCACTGTAGCATTGTAATTGCTGACCTCTGCTCCACTGAATTCATTCAGTTTTCAGGGACTTGGTGACTTCTGTGGACTGAAACTGTTCGGGGTGCACATGGTTTCAGCTTTCCAGAGGTCACTCATCACGCATCGAGCTGAATTTTGGCCAGCGTTTTCAATGCGGTCTTGTTAAAATCTGATATTTTACAACAGGTTTTCCCAGTCTGGGGCGAGCTGTCATGGGAAGAACCCAAGATTAGGTCTAATAGGACATGAGAGTCCGGACAAAGATAAACTAGGGGATTTGAGAAAGCTGCGTGACCTTGGACTTGCCCCAGCTCCCACAGCAGCTGCACGTCTGCAGCTGGGAAGCAAGCAGCAGGGAAAAGCAGTGCCAGCCGAGGGCTACCTAGTTATCCTCAGTCCTAGAGCAAACCACGCTGCTCCCAATTACCAAAGCCTCTTGCATACGGCAGGCTGTTACTTGGGCTGGGAACTTATCACCTGACCATTATGTAAAAGAGAAAGTAAGTCCAAAAAAAAAAAAAAAGAAGAGTGGAAAAAAACATGAAAAATTTCGTACTAGTCCATAGTACAGGCGGACCTGGGAACAGGTTCTCCCCATTTACCCATCCCAGATCCTCTTTCTGCTGCCGATTCAGATTCCTCTGACAGCTTGAACTGTGCCTTTTCTTGACAATTTGGGGTGGGAGAGTTGCTGATGTGCTGGTTTTACTTGCTTGGCTCCATTACAGTGTTCCTGAGCAGTAATGCTAAACTCATTACCTCCTCTTTGTGGGAAGTATTGCTTATACTCATAGAAAATTGATGAAGAACCTTCAAATTTGTTTGAGTAGCTTTGTAAAAAACCCACAGTGTGGGCCTGATAATTTAATCTAATTTTCCTTGCATGTAATTTGATCATTTTTATTCAGTTAAAAAGAACAAACATTAATTTGAAAATGTACATGAGATGTCTCTTAGTTCAGGGGAAGGACAGAAGGAGGGAATATTGCATTTGGTATCAAAGAGAAAGACGTTTTGGTTTTAAAAGTGGGGAGAAAAATGTAAAGCACCTGGAATGAGGAGCACTCGCTTCTTAGTATGATTCCATCGATTCCACGGCATATACAGTGCACTTTATGGTTAGCTGAGATCCCACGTTAACCTGGGCGATGCACATTTGGTGGCTTCACCGCTGGGCTGGCTTTGCCTTTGCCTGCCCCCCGGCTGGTTTTTCCCCTCCGTGTGGTGCAGCCAGTGCAGCTGAACCAGCCAGGGGAACTGATCCAGCTGGAAAATGATCTGGGGGAAAAATGCTGCCCCGAGTTTCTCACAGGGCTGCATTTTTATTCTGCTGCCGCCCCAAGCTCAGCGTGCTGGGAAGACGGATGCGTGACGCTGGGCTTGGTTGTCCAGCTTTGCAGGCTAGCTACGGGTTAAGTGGTGTCGTGAAACACAGTCAGCTTGTCTCCCGGCTGGTTTCTGGCGCTTTCAAAGTATGGGTTGGCCCCTCCTAAAGTTTGGCTTCTCCTTCCGTCAGAGCGGTTTGGATTTTCAGCGCGATGGCTCTGTTTTTGTTTGGTTTACTGAACAGCGAGAGTTTCTGAAGAATGCATGCCCTGGTGGAGACTGCACAATTGTTTCTGCAGTAGGTCTCTATCTTGTCCTGTTTTGGAAACTAGAAAGCTTAGCGATCCTTTGCAGCGCTGGATTCCAGCAGACTGTGGGCTTCATTAATTAAAAAAAGAGAGATACGGGACTGTTTTCTTTTGCCATGGCAATAACATAACATAAGAGGGGTACTGCAGAAATTCCCTGTGTGCTCATGGAGATGATAGGACAAAGGCGTCCTATTTTGTGGCATTCAGTTGCATCTCATTTTGAAGATACCTTAATGATTTGTGTTAGTGAAGATTTGTCCCTCTTGTTGGCTGTCAGCTGGAATATGATTTATAAGACAAGTGACATTAATGCTGTATATGGTTAGCGAGTGCCTGTCTGTGTACAAAATTGGTAATTATGGGAAGAGGCTGCTTCTTAGGCTATGATTAGAAAGTCTTTCCAGTAATACAGCAACAGGCACAAGATTATTCAGTCAAGTTAACATGAATTTTTCCCCAGTTTTTTAAAAATCTGATCCAAACAATATGAATTTCCCCTTGCTAATTTTAAAGTGGCCTGCCTGCATGAGATAACAAATCCTAGTTTTAGTTTAAAGAAAAAAGTGTTTTAGCAGAAGGCTGGCTAGATTGTTATCACAATGTTAATGATCAGTTCTCCTGCAGTCTCAATTATTTTCAGAGGAAGGACTAGAATAGACACATCTTCTGAATAATATTGATTTAAATATGTATTACTAGCTCATTAAGCTGTTAGAGTCTTTTCCCCTTCTGGACAGAGGTTTATTAATTGCTGCAGTTGATTTATCATTAAAGTGGGTTTAGGTGGGCAAGATGGAGAGGAGAGGGAAAGAGAGACCTAAAATTTTGACTATGCAGTTGTGGGTGTACTGTGGGTAAAGATACAGGGTCCTAACTGAAAAGAGAGGGATGCTACTGTTTGGTGCGCTGCATGTTGATTGCCTTCCATTTGACAGCCAGGAAAGTCAGCCAAATACAGGTATTATATTTACTTTACTAAATTATAATTTCTGTAATTATTAGTGAACATGTTTATTTGCAGATTTTTTTCAGACTAATTCCACTCAAAAACTCTTCTATGAGCTACTGTAAAAAGATATGATTTTATGAGTTAACTTTTTTAATTCTAATTTCATTTTGGGACAGCTTTTAATGGGCCAGCCTTTTATTTTGCCTGACTTCTTACATGCCTTGAAACTCTTTTATTGCAACTTGTTCCAAGTTTACTATATTGTAATCCCTGTAATCAAAGCAATGCATTTTCATTTCAGATGATAGTAATGGTTGATTTATTATTTTAATCCAGTAAAGAGTTTTGGAAACAGAAGGATGATTTTGTTTTGAAAGAGTTTAGTTTGAAAGAGTTTAGTTTATTTAGCTGTAAATAATACATATATATATGTATGTATGTATGTATGTATGTATGCATCTCCCTGAGTTTATAGTTGTTCGACAGAAAAACCTATTATTTCATGTATGCTTATTGTGTCCAAATGCAATTGAGTAAATCATGCAGTAGTGTCATCCTGTGATGGGCATGGATGTATGCATTGTGTCATGGCGTGGCAGCTTCTGGCTGGTCCTGCTGTACGTCTGCACGTGTTCCCGTGGTCCCCCCGGCCGAGGTTGTGCCACTTGGCCCTGCAAATTCGGGTCCGCAGGGTGGTGGAGGCTGGTGGGAGCTCACTATGCACATGCTGGAGGAGGACGCAGTGGGAGGTGGGTGCAGTTGCCCACAGGGCCTGCTGCAATTGCGCTTCCCCTGCAGGAACGAGTGAGTTGCTGGATAAAACCAGGAACCCCAGACCGAGCCCCAAGTGGTGGCCAGACATTGGCGTTGTCCCTTTGGAGGTGGAGCCCGGCACATGGGGGAGGCGGGACATGCCAGGAGGCACCAGCTGGGGATGGGGGACGTGGTCCTGGGCTCTCCTTGGCCAAGGGCGGCGGGGACAGGTGCTAGATCCCATCGCGGCCAGAGTGAAGCTGGACACCCTCCTCCCACGGGGGTGACCCCGCTGTTTGGGAGGAGATACCGACTTTCTGGGCGAAAGGAGGCTGGTGGCTAACGGCAGCATGCTGGTCCTTACCCCCAGCCCACTTGGGAGTTTGCATTGAACGGTCAGCAGATAAGAGGCTGAAATAGTCCAGGCTTTCCTTGCACGAGGATGAACGACAAATTGCAGAGCGGGCAGGAGTCGTGGGGAGCAAGGCTGCCTGGCTTACGCTGACTTTGCACCGCTACAGTGCTTACCTGCAGTGCAGCGCTGAGGGAAACTGAGGCACAGAAGGCAGCAGTGGGAGACCTCGTGTTCAGTCCAGAGCATCTGACTTCTCAGCCAACAGTTTTCATAATGAGAATCTCATTCTTCTGCGTGTTTCTTTTGTAAAAGAAATAATAAAAAAGCCCTTAGAGAATAGTCGTAATGCACACCATAACATACAGTAAAAATAACAGTTGACAACCATGAGGTGAATTTTTTTGCTTATTCTCTTCTGCTGCATAGGTAATCATAGTGGTAGGTCATAGTGGAAAACATCTGATAATTTATATTCACAGTCAAGCAGTCATGCAGCAATGTAAAATCAGAACCAATTATACCTTTTTAATAAGTAAAAATCAGTACATTATTTTCTAAAATGAAAGTATGGTACTTCTGATCTATATTGCAGAAAGGGAAGGTTATTTTTTCATAACTTGGGTTGTATTTGTCTATCTGATAAATACAGGACTTCCTTTTATCTGCAGTCAGTCCCGCTTGTATCTGAGTATATATTTACATGGTTCAGCATCTGTAATAATAGTCTTCAGTCAGGGAGAGGTTATTTTATGCTTATTAACAAACAGCAGCTCGGCAGGCAGAGTTGAATGGACATCTCCCACTCATCCCAAACCTTAAAAACAAGGAAGTAAGCAGTTAAGGGGAAAGTTTGTGTCTTCCTCCCTTTGTCCTGCCGGCAGCACGCTGAAAGAGATAGAGAGGTGCAAAGAAAGCCACAAGTCTCTTTCAACTTCCAGTTTCTGTGCTTCTGATGTTTTTTTTGTACGGGTTTTGTACCGCCTAAGTCTTTGTTGCTAAGTGTTGTTTTTGCTTATTGCATTTTTTAAGATACAGAATGTTGTACCAATTTTGCTGCCTTGCGCAGTGCACAGGCACAAGAAGAGGGACTCTTGCTGCCACTGAGCAGAGCGAGTGGGTTTGGGGCACGGGAGCACCATAGCTCAGCCGTCCTCCGGAGGGCTCGGGAGAGCATGTGGTGCTCTGTAGCACATCTGCCTTCCAAAATGGTTTGTCTTCCTTTGAAAAGTTACTATAAATAGGTACCCCAGAAGAAAACTGCTGTGTTTATTAGTGATAACAGAAGTCCAGCTTTAGGGAATTTTCAGGGAAGGATCTTTGTCTGCTTCCTGAAGCGCTCCGTCGCTGGTCGAAAGTCTGCGGCATGGGATGGGCACGTGGCAGTGGGGTGGGTGTAGGGCGATGGGGTGGGCATAGGGCTCTGCTGTCCCCCATTGCTCACAAACAGGCCAGCTCAGGGCTCCTGCAAGTGTGATAGGTGGAGCCGTGGGCAGGAGTTGGTCATTGACTCAGTAACCTCCGAAATTAAAAAAAAAAAAAATCACATTTTTTATGGCTTATGCTGCAGGGCCTGGCTTTCACACTGCGCATCATCACTATCTTTTTTGTATGGTAGGCATAGAGAGGGACCAAGAATATAGGCTCCTTCCACATGGACTATGAAATGCTTTACGAGTTGCCAGCAATAGTAGTGATTAGGGATCTTGGGGTCCGAGCGCTTCTGGGAGAGGAGGGTGCTTGGTAGCAGCTAAGGACACGGTGACTCTACCAAGCTTAGTCATACTAAAGGGCACTGCAGGAGCTTAGAGGTGATCATCCTGGAGGTCTGGTGTATTGTGGGAGTGACGGTTTTATGTTAGAAGTATGGGGGGAGTGTTTATCAGGGATTTGCCCTGCTGTTATTGTAGACTGGAGTTCATCAGTGCAGTCAGTAATAAGACTAAGAAGCTTCAGACCGCACGTAAGTGGTGTTTGAACTCTGTTATTGGGTTGCCATTCCCCTCTCTGGGGGTTTGGGAACCTGTGTCACAGCACTGACATGGCCATTTGCTATTGATAAGTCTCTTCCTTGTTGTTACAGCTAAAATGAAGTCAGTGCGCTTACACCCTGGCATATTTCTTCAATTTAAAATTTGCTAGATTCACCTTGCTTTGAGTGTTCTTCACCTAGCTTCAACTTGCTTAGAAAGCAGTGGCAATGACAGCTATCTCCTGCCGGTAAGCACAAGTAGAGGGTTCAAGCACAAGTTCTGCAGGGTGCAAACAGGTTGCAATAAAAGGGGAGGAGGAGGAAGGTTTCCAATGGGTGATTTTTTTTGACTCTGAGTAGTTTTTCGGTTTTCATCAAAGCAAGGTTAAAAATTCCAGTAGCTATCAGACTTTGTAGTGCATTTTGGGTTTTAGATTTTTCCCCCCAAAAAAGTTTAAATGCCCTCAGTGATGTCACGTATCTGTAGTGCTGGTTAGCTTCTGCATGAGGATGCTGCGCTGCCGAAAGGGCCCTTTCCTTGACACTTCGCAGTCGGGTGGAGCAGGGACAAGTGGAGGAGTACCATACACTCTTGGAGTCTAATTCCCCGAGTTACCCTGAACTTTGTATGTTCTTTTATACTTGTACAAATTGGGTGCAAAATGCCACTGACAAGAAAATTATAGTTAGTTATCCACTTGCACAGATCTCCACTTACTGGAGATTCTTTGCTGTAGAAGGGCCAGGCTCGTTTTAACTGTTTAATGTGGTCACTTGAGAATGAATTCCACTCATTACGAAAATTGTGATGGAAGGATTTTTTTAATATCAGTCCATTTTCTTGCACGTAGGAGACACTTTTTTCATTTAATGCTCTACATAGCCTCCGAGGGAAACTTCTTGTTAGTACATCATTGAGGTTAAAAGAGGCTGAACTCCCATTTACAATGACAGATCATGGGAAACTGGATAGAATTGAGGTTCCTCAGCTACTCTGGTACTGTCAGTGACCATATGCTTACTTTTCAAGTCAACTTAAGACTTAAAAGGTTTCAAATAGCAGTGTCAACTCCTTGAATCAATAATTCCTTCCCAACGCTGCTGAAATAAATACAGGCCAAGCACACAGAGAAAAGACTGTGGTCAACCTGAAATTGTCTTGTAAGCGTGTAAACCCAGAATGATTGGTAACAAGCAGATAAGACTACAGTGAATCTTAGTCGAGACAGTAAATGTTACCTTTTTTTCCTTTTTCTCCCCTCCCTGAAGAGCTCCCTTGGCTGATAAAGTGCAGTAAAAGATGCCTCTATAGGAGTATTTGACTTTATGAAGTTGTGTAAGCTGCAGACTCAGAAAGGTAATCATATTGGGAGATCCTGACCTTTGTAATGTTCAGTAGCCTAGATGTTTAGTAACTTTGTCTGAATGAGCTTCAAGTAAACACCATTTTGTTTTTCATAGTTTTTTTCAGTAATTAATGAAGGAAAGTGAGTAACCTGTTACTTGGCAGTGCTGCTAGGCACGTGGGAAGAGAGCAAAATTCTCTCTCTGTAGTGGGGAGGATGAAATGATTCCTTCTTATTTCTCTCTGCTCTTCCTCTTCAGTCCTTGTAGCTCAAAGCGACTGCAGATTTCAAAGGTAAGAGTGAAAAAGCAGTGCTGTCAAAGCTGTTCACAGCGGCATGCTCGAGGCTCGGACGCCTCTTACTCTTCAGAATTGGGACTCAGTTTCTGTGGGAGGTGTGAGAAATCACTACCACAGTGGGTAGCAGCATAGCGGTACCTCAGCAAACCCAGTTTTAAGAGTGCTGCTGGAAGAGAAGAGTCTCCTTCCTGGAAAGAGAAACTCGAGTTAGGGGATTGGAATAGTTTTGCTTCATTGACCTGATACAAATATTATTCAGGATAATGCTTTGTGCTGATGGAATTGCTGTGTTACTGCACTTTAGCTCTGCCAGGTGTTGCTGTTTTTCTGCTCTGCTTGCCATGAATAGATTTGCCTTTTCCCTCTTATTTAGTGAATTTACCTTCTTTGCGCACACGAGGAAGAAACACAAGGAAATAATTCCCCTCCAAAACAGATCTTGCACAGAGGTTGCATCCCCGCTAGGCGTTTTGCCAGCTCTCCCAGTGGGAATGGGGGGACCTGTTATGTATTCATAGGTAAAAATATATTACATTTTCATTCCGCTCCGATGGGGGAGGTGACAGTTCAGGAAAGCCCCGTGGCCCATCCTGCCTGCTCTGCGCCCCTCAGCCCCGTTGCTGTTGCCCCACTGCCCCATCGCCGTCACCCCAGGACCCTGTTCCCATGAGGCGGCAGCCGCCCCTGCCGCAGAGCCGTTTCTGAGCTCGCCGAGATGCTTCTACCCACTGCGTAAGGTGGACCAGTGAAGGGAACAGCAAATACGACTGAGCAGACATAGCTATAGACAACGAAAAGTAAATATTTTCAAATGCATGTTTATGTATTTTAGAGGGTTACAGCAGTTCAGGTCTGTGCTGTTGTTTTCTCAACTGTCTTGCCACCGTGAAGATGTTCAGGAAAACTGCATTTTCCTGTTGAAGGATTTCTTCAGGTATAATACTTCCAAACTGAATATAGAATTGAACAAATACAGAATCATTCTTGTCTCTTTATTTCATTGCAGCTTTGCTGTAGGAATTCTTTTGTTTTGCAGAAAGGTTTAGAGTGGAAAAATTGTTTGACATCCAGAACAAGTATAGTCTCATACTTGAATGGATTGTTTAAATTTCCCAACAGGAATATTCTGTTACTGAACAATAATAGTAAAATCTTGACCTCACGTTATAGTTCTCAGTTCTTTAATAAATAGAGATATCTCTATTTAATGTTTCTTACTTCCACAGAATGCTTTTTAAAAAGTAGTAGATATCAGTGCTCCCTTTTAAAATGAGAAACTGAAGCACAGAGGGTCTCAGTCCAGAGTGACCCACTACCAGCTGCAAGGACCATGCCATTGTGGCGTTTGATATGCTTAAGCTCTTGTCGTGATCCTTGTGTTTGGGAGGATCATAACAGACATTTAACAGCTGATTTTGTTCTGGTTAAAGCACTGTGATGAGTTTCACCTACTTTACTGTGTAGTAGAGCTGCGTTTGGCCTCTATCCAAGTTTAGTTACTTTAGTTACTGAAATTCTCTTTCCGTATTCAATTTCCTAATATTAAATTGCTGTAACATTAACTGGAAAACTACTATAATATACCCTGTTTTTTTCTTCTTTCTGTATGTTCTGGGTTTTTCTGTTAGTTTGTTTGCATGTGTTTATTTCTCCTTTGCTTATTTTCTCTTTTATTGCATGTGTGAAGCTTTTGTTCTCAATTTTCATGCCATTTGACATACGGGTGAAGCCAAATAAAATATTGCACATTTCTGTTTCAAGTTAAGAACCAGTTTTAATGCTGAACAATAACTGTATTACAAGGAAGCCTGATGTGCCCTCAATGCCATTACAATATGCTGGAAAAAAGGTAATTTAATGGAAACAGCAGAGTGTTTGAAAGTTCACTGCATGAAAATTGGATTTTTGCCTTTTATTGTTTACATTGCACCTTATTCATATTTAAGGCCACAGGGATTATCATCCTTCTTAATGGCCTTATTTAATAAAGACTTTGCATTTCACAGTATATGATCTAGTGTGGGCTTCAGTCTGTTATCAGGTTTTCAATTAACTAGCTGTGGCTTCAGTTGCCCTATAAATCCTATAAATATATCTAAATAATTAATTTGCTTTCCGTGGATGGTAGCAGCTACTTTTAAATACAGCTGCTATATGCTTAGCTGCTAAATGATACAACTGTGCTTATAACTTGCTTTATTTATCATTATTTTTTAAATATATGAAATATGGCTATTAATGTGACTGGCTAGACAAGGACCAGTCTCGTGAGGTATGAGGTCGGTGCTTCAGCTAGGACTGAGGACCAAACCATTGTGGGGATGCGAGTGCGCCTTCAATTCTGGGAGGAAAGGACAGGGGTGAGTGGGTGTCATGGATCAACATATCCCCTAACTGGACTGGAGGTTTCTGAATCCTTTGACTGCGGTCATATATATTGTGAACCAAGGACTGGACAGTTTTTACCTGAGTGGAGGAGTAAGTTAAAATATGGGAGACTGAACTGTTTGCTGTTGCTTTTAAATTTGGGCCTTTCTAGGTACCCTGTAAAAATGCCTGCACCAAAACGGAAGAAAAATCGGTGCCCAAGTGCCTCTCCGAAGACTGGTTTCTAACCCAGATTGCAGAGGCAACTGTGGCACCTCAGTGCTGGGCTGTTGCCTGCCAAAAGCATCCGTCCGACTTAACGGGGCTGCTACTACACTGAGCTGCAGCCGGCTGTGCAAGCGGGTCTGCCCCCGCACTGTGCAAGTTAATGTATTCAGTGATTCACCTACGAGAAGCGGAACAAAATAAAACTTGGCAGCTGTGAAAAAGCGCTGTTGATCAGAGAGTCCCAGTCTTTTCCAAGTTATTCCTGCTGGCTCGCATCCCGAGGAGGGAAGATTTGAGACCTTCAGGGACCCACAGAGATCAGAACACGAGTCAGTTTTAAAACTGTTGGAATATTTAAGGCTTTAAAAATATTTTTCACCTATCAGTGTGTGATTAACTGAGTGTACAAACTCAAAGAGAAAAATAATATTTATTAAACATAGCTCACTTAGTCATTTTGGCACTTGATGTGCAAAGATTATGCATTTTTTGCAGGATTTATATTAATAATTTCAGCATGATAACGTTAAGAAAGGGCTTTTCTTTTTTAGGGAGGTTTATCTGTGCATGTGTACAAGTAGCACATGAATTAACTTTCTGTCTTCCATTTTTTGAGAAGTTTAAAATGTACCTTTTCACCCTTAAGACAAAAAGAGCAGTTGTATTTATGGGCCGCAGAGGGTTAATACAGTGTGAAAAAGAACACATTCGAGGTTGTCCTCCTGACAGCTCCATTGTGTCGGCAAAGGACAAAGATGAAGCACAGCCTCAATTTACTTTTCTTGCTAAATAGTACTTTGTTCTATATTGTTACGAGAAGGCATTCCACATCTGGAGAAGATGGAAAGCATGGAAGTCATGATACTGCCTCTATCAACCGTAATATAATGACTACACATTTTGGTGCTCCTCAAGGAGTTCTGAATTTTGTTTGTTGCCTTTTGGAAAGCTTCCATTAGTGGATGCTCCTCTTTGATTTTTACCATTTCTCTTGTCAGCCTCATGAAAAGGTTGAAAGAGAAAATACTACGTTTGTCTGCAGAAAGCCTGAGGACTTGAAGTATGGGCCACCTTTCTGGTGCTTGCTGCAGTAGATAAAAGATGTGAGATTTGTCCTTGTGTTTGTGCAATGTGGGAAACTGATGCTCTTAGATCTGTCTACCCTGGGAAAGTAAGATGTGTTTAGTAAATTCACAAAATATTAAACATTTGGTACATTTCATTTATCGAAGGTTACATTTATTTCATTATGGAAGTTATTGGCAATGTTGGAGCACTAATGAATAAACTAAAAAAAGCCATATAAAAAAGTTTGCATCCAAGCTCCATGTATTCCCTCTGGGTTCATACAAGTTCCCCTGAAAACTTGTTTCTGCAAATTTGGATGGAAAGGGAGAGAATTTTAAAATCAGTTGCTTTTGTTTAACAGATGCTAGTGTTTATAACACAGTTATAATAAAAATACAATTTTGAAGCAAATCAGTACTTGTCCAGAGGAAACTCCACATATGGACTATGCTGTCCTTACCAGAATCCAGAAGGAGGGACACAAAGGTAGTTTCTTTCTTTGAAACCTGTGATTAAGGAAGCTTTAATTATTTCTCGGGAGATGTTCAGTTATGCCTGCACTGCTCTGTCCTGTTGAAATCTTTCCAGGAAAGTGCCTGGAAGGAATAAAACACTGTCCTGCTGCTTTCTTAGACCTCCTCTGGTAGTGCTCTTGAAGGGGTTATCCCCTCTCCCCCCAAAAGTGCTAGGATTTACCAGCCAGAAGATCTGTGTTGAGCCAATAGCCCTTAAACATCATGTGCATCAGCTCTAGAGGTCCAAGGAGCCACATTATTGTAAACTCTGTATCTTCTAGCCACCTGCCAGCAAGGCTGCTCCTATAACAAGGAGAAAGGCAAACAAGGAAGAATATAGATATTTTGGTTCATGGCTTGCATTTCCCTTTGAAGATTGCTAACAAGTAGCCAGGCTGTTAAGAAAGAAATGTTGAGCTCACCTGAACTCAGACTTAAGTTTCTGGAGATGGAAACTTCGGAAAGTTCCTCCTAAGTTCAGTGCCAGGGAAACACTGCCTCAGAGTGCAACTCGTATTTTGTGATTTTACTTCAGTTTAAAACAAAGTTATTTTACCCTTAAAAATAACTGCATTAGTGATAGGAAATTGTTTATCTGTTAAGGTAAACAAATTCATCTGAAGCTTATATGAACACTCTATTTCTTCTTCTATACAAAGCACACAAATCTCTCTCTTGGCTGTTTAATATCAGTCTGGTTGTCTAATTTTTGCCCATGGAAAGGCTGTGGGTCATTTCTTTCTTCTGAATCATGTTTTGATCATTTTATTTCCTATTAAAGTGATTAAAGTGAACTGGGCATACACAGACTATTAACTTTGCCACAAAACTTTGCCATGCTGCAATGTATATTATTAAGCCATTTCTAAAATTATCATACGTTATCTGATTATTTAATGCTCTGTAGCCTGCTAAAGGAGTTCAGGCTGAATGCTAGGTCACCCACATTCAGCACTTCATATGAGGTGTGTTTAACTAAAGGAGCAGAAGGAGGAGGTGATGCCTATGATGGAAATGCCCAATAGATCCTTAACAGCAGCCTGGAAATAAGTACTGAAAAAGTGCCAGAAAAGCAGCTGACCTGCCTCCAGGGCTGTGTAGGAGGAGCTGGGTCTGAGTATGAGGAGTGGGTCCCTGTGCCTTGACAGCAGATATTGAATAACAGATCGGTGCAGGAAGGGCAGTGCCAGCTCCAGGCAGTGGAGATGGTGCCTTCAGGAGTAAACAGTCCTTAAACCTGTGGCCCCTTGGCTCTCGTCATTAGGAATTCCATCCCTCTTTGTTAAACTTTAAAGGATGTTACTGGTGACCTTGCTAGTTGGGTGTGCTTTTTAATCTTCATGCCTGTGCTGGCGGCAGCTGCAGGCAGAGCTGGGAAGTGGAGCCATCGCGCTGATCGTTGAGCTGTCAGAGTCCTTCTTTTCCATCAAATTTTGGAAATTGTCACCTGTCCTGAAAATTTATAGTTTGTCTTTGCTTTGGGGCTCTGGTGAGTTGATCTGAATTATTTACAGCTATTGTAGCCGTTTGATGAACAGGTTCAGCCAAATAAGAGACCTCAGAAGAGCAGATTAATGGCAGGGAGCTCTTTATTTAACTTGTCAGGGCCCATCACAAACCGTCAAAGAAAGCAGGCACTTGTCCGTAGTATCGAATGGATGAATATGATAAACAAAGAGGTCACAAAGCCTTAAAGCCTAGCTTTCCTCAGCAACAGAAATAAGATGTGCTTCCCAAACAGCTTTAGGATTCAAATATAGGTATTTTATATATTCAAAACATAAGGGGTTTATAACTGTTGTACCCTTAGGTGTTCATGGGTTTTCTCAAAATGCAGGAAGGAAAGAGGTCATGAAGGAGCCCAGAAGTGACACACAGTCCATCTGTTTCGCTGAACCGTTTTTCTAAATTAAATCCATTGCTTCCAAAGTAAAGTTAATATAGGATGTTGAAAATAGAATGTTTCAAAAGCAAATTCAACAGCAGTTACCTATTATAAATACAGGTATTCTGATGATAATTCTCCATTCCCAAGTGAGATCCTCACTGTGGCCCAATCCTGCAGAGGCTTTAAATGCATGCTTGTGTTAATCTCTGCTAAAGCATTTTTGCCTATGGTTAACTATAGCAGCATGCCCTAAATTAAATGTGTGTCTGATATTTCCCCTACAGAAATAAATGGCTGACTTGAGGTTAGAGATAATTTTCTCTGAGTAACTGCTGAACTCTGCTCTAACCATACCTGTCTGTACGTATTTAGAACAAGGTAAAGACTGATACAGCGGCTTCCTCATGTTCGTGATTAAGAACATGGTTGATGTCTTTCACTTTACTAATTCATAAGAGAGAAGCTGAAGAAGTTGGAAAGAAGTAGAACTGTAAAATGTAGTTTCAGGGTTACTGGTCTTTGTCAGCTCTTGCAGGGAAGATGAGCATAACAACAAGTATCACAGGTGTCTTCTTTAATTATATATCATCTACTTACTGAAATATTCATAAGAAATTGATATATAACGTGCAAGTTCTGGCTGAAAGGAATAAAGGTTATTTGTAAATATCCACAAGGTGATTCCCTTACCAGGTTCTTTGTCTAGCAAAATGATTGGATTACTGCATTTACAGAAGAAAAAATCACAGCTGTGTCTCATTGATATGTCTTCTTTTCTTGGTAAACCACAGCGTAATAACAATTGCTTTAGATGTATCTTAAAGTCATAAGTGCTGCAAGTGTGAAAAATTCCTGGCTGCTGATGAGCAGCTGGGGAGCAGAGGCAGTGATTTATATGAAAACATAAGTGCTGTAGAATTCAGAAGCAAGTATACTCTTCAGTTTTAGGTTTGATGAGTCCTGTGAGCCCTGCAGGACTGGTAAGTCCCGTAAAGCATATGGTTAGCAAATTGTGTGAATTCCAGTCTGAAGCAAGTGTAAAAATAGAGGAACTGGTCTGCATAGAACTGTGTCAGCACTTAAAATACAGTTGTGTTAGAAACAGGAATGCTAAACTTTTACAGCTGGCAACAGGTAGAGGATGATAAACAGATCGTTCTGGATGTGCAGGTGAAAGACGGGATGCTAGAGGTGTGTCTTAGATATTCTGCTGTTTTAATAACATAACTCATTTAGATACTGTCTACCAATAACCCTCCAAGGGCAGTGACCATTCATTTCTGTTATCGGCTCAACACACGTTCTGGTCCCAGCCCGTTACTGAGCTACTATCACCCTCCTCTTACACAAGGGTTGTGGGAGGAGTGCAAGGGCAGTGTTATCTTGGGGAACCAAACATTTGCAGCATCACTCTAGTCCCCAGCTTCTTTGGGGAGCGTGTTTCACTGAGCGTGTTTCATTTTTCATCTCCTGTATGGGCAGGAAACCAAACCTCCTATGGTACGACCTTTTATACTAGATGCCAACCATTAAGAAGCACCAGCATTTGCTTGAGGTGCTCCTGCCACGTTCCCTGCCCTGTTTCCAGGTCACTGACAAGTCCCTGCCTGAGACTGTCTAAATACTATATGCAGCAGTTGTGCTCCATTTTTAGTCTATCCGTTTGTGGTGTTCATTACATGCATCCTTATTCACAGACAACTTTAGCTGCTGTCATACTCTTGGACTCCTCATATGGAGCTGCAAGCCAAGTTGTGATTGCTTTAGCCAAATGACTTGGTCAGAAATCCCCTCGCAGGATGTTTCTGCCCAATGTGGTTGCTGCCTGTTTGCCAGTGAGGGCATCGGTGCACTTGGTGCGCTGGGTGGTCCCCCTGGCTGCTCCTTCTTCAGTGCTAGCACGGAACGGCTCTTCCCGGGAGGCTCAGCTGTGCCCACCAGGTGCAGCGGCAGCCTGGCAGCCCCGCTTCACTTCTAGTTCCTTGTGCTAATTCATGCGACCCTTGGCTGGCTCTTAAAAGCCGGGTAAGGCAGAAGAGACCTTGCATACACTATGTGCATAAATGAACGCTAACACTTAGTTGCTTGTATCTCCAAAGGCCTTTTCCCAACTGGGCTGCAGCCGTCACGGCTGCAAATCTGAGGGGATAGGACAGCATGTGGTTTCCTAAGGAGGGAGGACTGAAGGGGACCGCATGGCCACCACTTGGTGCCACCTCCAGTGGGGGACAACTTTGTAAAAATGTTTGTAACAGAAGGATCCACAAACAGTCTGATCCCCATGCCCTGATTCAAGAAAGTCCACAAGTCACTTGCCAGCATCCTTTTATAAATTTAAGACCTAAACTAGAAGATAACAGAAAGAGCAGGAAGGGCCCTGCTAGTGTTTATGGGTCCCTAGAATAACATGGAAAAAAATCAGGTAAAATTCTCGGGATGTCTCAGGAAATACGGTATATCCAGATATGCAGGAAAGAAACTCTCCCATCTGGGGATCTGTTTAAAACGAGTGTGGGAACAGGGTGCATCAGCCAGATGCACCAGTGGTTTTTAACATCAGGGACGCACCATGTTGCACCCTGCTCAGCATCCTCTCTTGCAGCTGTGGGAATCCCAACATTGGAAAATCTGTATTTTAAAACTGTCACAAACTGGCATTTTGCGAGGTGCCTCCTCCCATTACTTTAAAGAGAGGACTGTTCCCAGCAAGCCTCAGCACATCACTGGGCAAATTGCTACTTTGGAGTTGTTTGATGTTAAATTGTTTAACCTGCCCCTTCACCCCCACTTTGGTAGGTCTTTCCGGCATTAAAAGCTCCAAAAATGGCAACAGGAGAGCTATCCTGAACTTGGATTTTGCCTATCTGCCCTGATTTATGTGGTATAAATACTTGGTTGCAGCTCTTAAAAAAACCTGGACAGCGATGGATCACGAGGGAGTTTTGTTAGGCCCTTTTGGACTTCTTTTCTTTTTTAAGGACAATGTAAAATAATTGCTAGTAGACTATATCAACAAAGTCTGGAGTTGATGATAGATACGGACTGTTAGGTCTGTATTTTGTCCTTGATCGCAGCAGTGCTCCAGGTGTCTGATAATGAAGAAGTCAACATCCTAGGTGTTGTTTGACCAGAAAAACATGAAGGAATGCTGACATCTTATCTCAGATATCATTCCTCCACCTATTCAGTGTGGCTGCAAGTATTGTGGGGCCAATATAGTTAAAGCTTTGCAAAATGTGTGCACCCTCCTTCTGTATTATCATAAAAAATGCTAGCTGAAGTCTGGTTTTATCATTCGTACAGACGTATGTAGGACCCAGGTTGTTGGCTTTATTTTCATGTAACAGGGCTGTTCTTATACTGCTGGCAATATGTAATTTGACAAGGGATAGGCAAACCTGGTTTTCTGACCATGGCTATGCTTCACAGAGCAGTTGGGATGAGTTGTGGAGCCAGACAAGATTTTGATCCTTTTACGTGCTGGTTCTATTACGTGTGTGTAACATTTATGTTAGTAAGTAAATCTCCCTTAGCAAAACCTTAGCAAAAGGAAGTTCTAAAGGAAGAAAGAGTCTCTCTGTTTCTAGCCCCAGACTCTACAGCACTTTAGTTTTCATTATTATTTATATGCAGGCAACATTCTCTGCAAAAGATCCCAGTTTATATCTGCGTTTTACACCTGGTGGTGCATTGTTCTGTCAGGAATCTGGAGGATCTGTGTGTTTAAAAAAATTAAGTGATGTGTATTGACCTGTAAAATAAAAGTATCACAGGATATATTTAGATGTGCCAACCTGACACACTTAAAAGAGGGAAGGAAGAAAAAATTGTACCAGAGCTGTATAATTTTTATAATTGATCGTTTTATAGAAAAATGTCGTAAAGTAAGTATGTGTAATTTACCTCTCCTTGTTGACTGTCTTTGCAGAACTACATCTGAATCATTTCCTGTTAGTGAATAAAATCAAGAGGTTTTCAGGGTTGTTTAGTCTGAGCAACTGGGAGTTCGTGCAGCTAATGTGTTCCAGGAGGTTAACCACTGTGAACTCTCTTGTCTGAACCATTTCCCTTTTTTAGATAGCTTGCAACCCATGCAGTTGCCTTTCAGGTAGCAAGTTATCAGTTGTCTTGCATATAACGTGAAAGAGAGCAGTCTGTGGCAATGTGAAATCTCAAAAATATATATTGCCTGTCTCTGCTATAACCTGGAAGGGAATAAAGGAGAGCGGCTCTTCCACAATAATGATTTCCTTTTCCTGGAATAAAGGCATTCATATTTTATGTGTAGTAGTTTTTTGAAAACCTCATTTTATATTCCCATAAAATGCCATTAATATGCAGGGTGTTTATATGTAATTCACATCTTTAACTAAGCGAATGCATTTTCCTGCAAGGCATTTTAATGGAAATTTTTATTTACAAATAAGATCCAAAAAGCATTAGGAATTTTATGTAATGCTGTCAAAGGTGAGTAATTAATGCAAACTCTTACTGACCTGTACGGTGCTATTGCTCTGGAGAACTGGGCACCAGCAGCATAGCTTTACGCTGCATAGCCATCTGGAAGAGGGCGTTTACAGGGTTTGCAATTAGCTCCTAGTGTCAAGACTCTAGGTCACAGGGTTTCTACAGCACAGTTTTGTGGCACCGCGTCACACTAATCATTCATGGGATGCCTGCAGGCAATTGCTGCCGGCGGTGCTTTCTTCAGCGTTTAACCTGCGCGTTTCTGAACAGCAGTCCTTCTAGTACTTTATTAACTTCATTTTTAAGCTTTTCATTGATTTGTGGGCTCTTTTTTCCTTTTAACAGCTGCTGATGTATTTGTAATTAATTATTTAGTGGGCATAGTATGACATAAAAGGGAATATTTTACAAACGATTATTTTTTCCTGCTTTGTGTGGTGTTTCTCCCTGGTCTCTTGTGATCTCCTCACAGCTGATCTCATAGATGATGAAAGTAACCACTAATGGGCTTCCACTTGTACGTAGTTAGAGGTGTGCTACATTTCAGTCCTCGCATGGAGGGACTGAAATTCGCAGTTTCCTTAATGGAATTTTGGAGAGTGTTTTCACATGTAACAGAAGTGTGCTAATGGAAGGCTAAAGCCATTTTTGTTCTTGGGTTTCAAATTCATTTCTGTAAACGCTCTGGGTTTAATTCAGTCAGAATGTGTTCTTAGTTCAGTAAAAGCAGGAGAAGAAACATTATGGTGAATACTGGAAATCTGATGGCCATTGTATTAATTTTTGGAAAACAAATGCATTCTTATTTGTCACACTGTTCGCATTAACAAGATGGCTAAAAACCATGGAACTCCACTGTAATTGATATTATACAATTTCTGTATGCATTTCTGCTTGACTTACAGCAGCCGTAATCAGCATTTAAGAAGCACTTTAAAATGCTACATTAAAACACAAATTTATATGGTAGCAAATGGCTGTTGGGTTCTTAGCAGATCCTGAATCTGGAGAATAAAGTGAAGGTGAAAGTCTTTTGACAGATTTTTTTTGGTGATATTTAACTAATACTCTGCTAGATCTTAGCCCAAGGGTCCAAGAGAAGCGATGACTGAATAGTTTTATTTCTAAAAACACTTACCTTGATGATGTCAGCTTTTAAAAAGAAAGTCTTGCTGTTCTTGTGTGTGTGTTTAAGGTAGGAGAGCTCTAGGTAGTTTAAAAATGAGAGTTAAACAAAACATGTTGACATTAATCTGTTTGTGGCATTTACAGAATATTTTCCGTTAGCTTCTGTACTAAATTTTGCCTTATAAAGCCACAGAGGGCATTGCACTCTAATAATACGCTGTTTTTGACGCGTGCTCTTTTATAAAGTCAGGAACCATTAGTTTCATATGTATGCATAGGTTTTACCTATACACAATGGGTGAAAGAAACTTTGAGGAGTTGTCTGGCACCTGGGTGTCCCTTGAGGGGGTGCTCGGGGGTGGGTGACGCCGGCGGGTGGGGAGGGTGCGCGAGAGGCTCACGGGGCTGTGGGGTGCCCCAGCGCAGCATGGTGGGCACTGGTGACGGAGCGGGTGCCCTGCATGGGGTCGATGCCAAACTGCCAGCCAAAAGAAAAGATTACCACCTTGCTTCAGCTTGGAGAACAGATTATTATTATTGATGGCTACCTATAACACCTTCTGCTATCTTCAAAAGCTAATCAGACAACTGTAAGGGAGATAGATACATCCTCACTCGTCTTTGTGTGGTCTTCTCTGTGGTTTCTAAAAGTTGGGTTTAAAAAGATCAAACAAGGAGCATTTCAATTATGTGTATTTCTAAGAAAAGGTTAAAACTTCCCCATTGAAAGGAATAAGAAATGCACCCGGTGGTGGTTCCACAGCCCTAACACCGTGTATCTCCTCTCGCTGTACTGCTGGCTCTGCTCCCCTGCTTTTCAGTGTTTATGGCAAATGCAGGTTTGTTATTGCTGCTGATGTTTTATGTAACTTAGACCATAAACTCCTGAAAGCTAGGATCCTGGTTTTGCCTGCAAAGTCCCATGTTAGTGTGATATTCTGTAAAAATAGTTGGAACAGTAACAACAGCCAGATGTAGTGCAGTTGAGCAATTTTCCAGCTGTGCCAAGTCACTGAGCTTCTCCTTATCTCAGTTCCTCTGGCTGTGAAGTTAATGCTATTTTACTTTCATCTGAAGAGGCAATTCTGTGAAGATTCCTTTGTGTTTGGAGCTTTCAACGTCATATTTCTGTGGTTTTGTTGCTATTGGGTAGGAATATTGAAAGGTGAAGTACCAGGAAATCTGAAAAAGGTGCCCAGACTGTTCAAAATGAGCTTTCTTTGCAATAGTCTTCATTTGGTTTTTCTCTCTCCCTTCCAGCCGTAACATATTGTTAAATACCTGTTCTCTTAAAAAGGGTGGGAGAAGTGGAACTGTATGGAGTACTACCAAATACTATGCTCATTTCAGCAGCTTGCTCTTTAGTCGTCTTCTGGTTCTCTGATACTTTAACATAGCCTTTGATTTCTGGTACCTCTGGCTCTGGGACTTGGTAAACCTTGAATTAGAGCTTGAAGGGCAAACAACAGTTTCTTTACTTTCTACTCTAAGCTCTGACCACTGCAGTTAGTTATGAGTTTATTGTGACTACTAAAAGACCAAAGTGGGAGTTTGAGAAACTGAGAAATGATGAAACCCTTAAAAACCATTAATATATGCTGGTATTTATTTCTACTGAAAAGCAAAAGACAGCCGTTCTTCATTATTTAAATTTACTAAAATAATTGGCCCTGTGAGAGGTGACTGATAGGGCATTACCTTCAGCCTCTTGCATGGATTACACAGACTCATTCACCCTGTTTGTGGGGTTAAGTATCTGATTTTCCCTATTTCATGACGGGAAACTTGTGGATACTGCAGTTATCTCATTCGAGGTAAACCCTCTTGAGATAGCCTGCCTCTAGGGAAAGCACATAATGTTGCAGAACACTCACGGAGCCTTGTGTCCTTAAATTAAACGTACAGGGGAGCTCAGTTCTCGGTGTACTCCCAAGCTGTGATCAGAAACATTGGTTCCTGCAGATGCCAGTCTAAACAGGGTGTTTGGGTGCAGCAGCATTTGGGGGCTTGCACTCTGATTGCAGCGTGCCTCTGCACAGCTCCCTAGGTCCAGTTTATCCCACAGGTTGGGAGTGGATGGGCCAGAACAAGGGACATTTAGGAAAGGGGCTTCAGCTCCACGTGGGAGTCCAGGCCTGCCCAGTACTGAGCTCTGCCTCCTACCACCATGGCAGCGCTTTAGCCGTGCTTTAGAAATATTATTTTTTGATTACTGTACACTGTTAAAAAACTCAGTTTCTGTTTGCTGTCCTGGCAGATCTGAAACGATGTGTCTTGTTTCAGGGCCCTCACTTATCCAGAGGTGCAAGTTCAGTCCTTTCTTTCGGTCCTTTCTGAGGGTGTAGTTCCATGTTAGATTGTCTGTGGCAGCAAAGTCCATTTCAGAGGTTCCTGCCCTGTTGCCCTCTCAGTCACTTGTTCCTGCTCGGGCACCACAGTTCACCGCTCTTTCAGCATGCTGAGGCAACTGCGCCCGTGCTGGAAACCAGATGAGGGATAAGATCTTTTAAACCTTATTAAAAATAACTTGTAGATAATTTTTGCTGCCAGAGAAACGTCTTTTGGAACTATACCCTAACTTTCTCTGCTGTTCTTTCGGTTTGGTTGTGGCTTTGTATGGATCATCTGATCTCCGTATTTATTCCAAAGATCTGTAGTTGACACTCTTTTTGTTGTTCTCAGCATGAAGTAGAAAGGGAGACTGATGTGGTTGGCCCTAAATTAACGCTTTTTTTTTATATCTCTACTAATGAAAAAGCATATTTAAAATTTCATTAGTTTCAGTAGACTTTCTAAACACTGAGCTGAATTGGCAGAAAGATATGACCACTCTTTTTTAATTCCAGGTCAAAGATGTAAGAATCCTTTTTTGTGTTGTCAGTGGAGGTTTGCAGCTACTGTGCTACTATATATGAAAGTAACTCACTACTTTGACAGGTTGTATTTTATTTTGTTGACCTTCTGGTCTGCTGCTGCTGTCAAACTTAATCTTTGCAAGAGTTTTTAACGTACATTGGGGTACCCTCCATTTCAAGCTGTATTTTTGAAACTTCAGAGAATATGGTATTAGATCCTTAATGCAAGGTACATTTGAAGCACTTAATCATTATATATTCAGAGTGGAGTGGCTTGTAGACTGCCGTGTTAGCGGGAGCAGATGGGGACGAGTTGTTATCTCGGTCCCAGAAACTTGCATTACTGACTGTTACAGAATAGGCAGGCCAGGGTCTTGTGCCCTGCAGACCGGGTTAAATTGTAGGAGTTTAGCATCAAAGGCCAGATGGCAAAAAACTTTGTAATGTTACATGATGGTGGAAAATCCTTTGAGGGCTGGATGGAGTTGTCCTATGGGCTTTCAGGGCTGTGAGAAGCATGGAAAAATGAAGTAAAGGACAGAAATATGAAACACGAAATCTGATATAATTTTTGTGTGTTTAATGTAGAAGTCATTTTTAGTGCAAGGTGAAGTATTGCAGCCTTCATCTTTTCAAGGGTGAAGTAAAGATTTTGGTGGGGTGCTCTTGCAGAAGGGGTAATGTTCGTGTAAACAACATGCACATCTGCAAATACACGTACTGTGATGCTAGTTAAATGGTTCTGAGGATTAGAGTGAATATTTCTATTCAGAAGTAGATGCCTTTCTCCTCAGCTGTTTTGTTTTCTCTGGAACCCAGAGTTGGGCTCAGTAGCATAATGTGGTTATCAGCATCACAGACTGCCAGTTCTAGAAATTAGCCTTGTGGTGTGCTTTAAATAGGACTTAATTCAAGTTTGAGGCAAGCTGTTTGTCTGTGTTTGCTTATGGTGAGAATGTTAAGGACGTTTGTTTTTCAATAAATCAAAACAAATAAAAGGAAGAATTCTGTAAACAATTTATATATCTTTGTGTTCAGAATTGGTATTACAAACACTACAATGATTTTAGAATAAAGGCAAGTAGAAAGCAAATGTACGTTCATCTTTAGTTAAGCGTATTTTCTTTTCCAAGTAGAATAGGCAATATAACAGAAGGAATACATATCATGAAATTTATGATACATTCAAGGTTCTTCGAAATGCTTTTCTTTCAGATAGAATTAAAAAAGATGCAAGAGCAAAGTCTAAATGCACCTCATGTGTACAACAGCTCCCATAGGCAGGCTGTTAGAAGTCTATTCTTTTGATGAGACTAGTTCTTAGAAATCACTTGGTCTACCCTGGACTACTGAAAAAGTCTTTGTTTTCCGTACATAGTCTTTATTTGTTGACCTCACTTACCATGGGATCTGTTTCTTCTGTTTGCTGCCCTTGACTCATTCTCAGCGTTTCTCTCACATGCAGTGCCAGCATACCCATACCGCTCTAGAAGAAATTTCCACCTACAACCACTCACTTACTTCACGGTGAAGCTGCTTGGACCAGATGATTTATTTACAGAAAAGACACGGGAAACAGCTTGAGGCCAGTACTTGTGTCTGCACCACTGGGGCACGAGCATCCTCGAAAGGGGGCTTGATGCCAACACGGTCTCTCATCCGTGCTGCTGGTGGGTGGGAGGGCACCTATGGGAGCGCTTGCATAGGGCGTGGACCTACTGTCTGTGCCTGGTCTGGCTGCCTCCTTCTGCTTCATTCGCCTTGGATTGGCACCACAAGCCCAAGCGTTAGCAGGCAAACCAGCATGGGATTTTCCTAGAAAGGCCCCCGTGTTTCTTATGGCACTGAATTATGCCCAAGCTGCCTGTGCAGGGAAGGACGAACCTGCAGCTCAGATGCTTTTCCATGTTGTCGTTGAGGCTAATGAAACAGTACAGCTCAGTGCTATATTAACCAAATATGCCATTCATGGGATACTCACCAAAACTACTGATATGGAAGTGCCTGTTGAGAGCGCTGTGCCTCTGAGGCTGGTGTGCCACGGAGGGTGGAGCATGTGGTAAGCAGCTTTCTAGAAATGAAATGGCAATCTCTGACCCAACTTTCTTATTGGTATGATTATATATTGTACTGACACCTCAAACAGCCATGCGTGTCGTGAATGGCAGCCCTCTTAATGGAAATGAGGGGTAGTAAAACTGAAATCCTAATACTGCAGCAGAACTCATGTTGCAAACTACCGCTGTTCTGAACAGAAATACGTAAGGCCGTCATTAGGACAGTGCATTATGTTATTTTGTCAGTGGAAGTTCGTAAATGTAGGATCATTTGTAAATGTTAGGTTGAGTTCTACTTAAATCGCAAAGGGCTTGAAAATTCTTCCTGGACATCTACTTTTATTGTCCTGTTCTACAGGTGTAGAGAGCTAAAATCATACTACTATAAGCCTTTCCAGGGCATCATCCTCTACAGTTGTATTTGGAGGCTTGGTAAACATGGTTTTCCATCAGCTCTGCTGGCATAAGCCATTGTGATTTGATAGTTCTCTTTTTTAAAAAAATCTTCAAATTTAGTGGAGTTTTTTCCTGCAAAAAGACACATACAGCTTTTGGTGCCAGTTTCAGATTGCGTTCATGTGGTGGCTGCTTAAACTGCTGTCCGCATTTAGTTACTCTCTGTTACATTTAATTTGGCTGATCTCTGTGTCAGTCTCATCTGCTGTGATCTACAAAGGGGCTGGAAGAAGGTGTATGTAAAAGCAACAGCCCAAGGAGTTTGGCTAAGGCCTTCTTCTGGGTCATTAGGCTGTAAGCGCTAGTCTGTAAGTGTCACCGGTACACCACCGAATGGCTGGTAGTTTTTGTGAAATCTAAATGTTGGTCGCTGAAATGGATATCTAAATAACAAAGCTGAGTTTGGTCCATTGTTTGATGATGTGTATTATAGGGGTGAAGAGCAAGACAATATTTGATTTTGTCTACTCCTTGCTTGTTCTATTGCATAGATTTTTTTAAAAAATTGCTTAGAAGCCTTATTATGAGAATGTAAGGAAAGTGCTGTTTATCTCTGGCTACTCCATCAGAGCAAAGACTGAAATGAGCAGTGGTTCTTTGTATTTCAAAAGTCTCATCCTTCAACAACTTAGAATTTACATACAGACAATCTTTTAGTGCCTGGAACTTCCCGTGCTGGGACTGTATCTCTTTTGCAGGTAGTAGAAATATTAAGCTTTTACACATGCTACCCATGAAGGGTAAAAGAAGAGCAAGCGGTTGTGATGCCTTTGATCAGAGAGCTTTTAAAGAGACACCATTGTAATAACAAGCCTGACATTATTTAATAAAACAGGCCACATGCTCTTCTTTTGTCCATTATACTTGTTTTTCTACTTCTTCTGTCTATTCCCATGTAGGCTGTATCATACTACATGAGATGTGTAAAGGCATCAGCTTTAGTCTCACCAGGTTAGGTCTCATCTTGATTCCTTTGCCGTGTTATACATTTCATTTCTGTGGGGATCAATTTTTTTTGTTTTATCTGCTGGCATTTTAGAGCCATTTGACAGGAATATTTGTGAGATAAATGTTCCTCCTGCAGATAAGGATAGATGTAGGGGTGTTATGGAAATAACTAATAGTGAACATTGTAAAACAGCAGGGAAGGAGTGAGGACAGATGGGTTTGTTTTTCCTCGGGGAGTCTAAAATAAACTTGATTTGTCTTCTTTAAATCCTTACACCCAGTAGACAAAAAATATAGGAAGTGATGTTTACTCATGTAATAGAAATATCTTAAAAAACAGTTTACATAGCTAAGAAGATTTGGCAAGTCAGGGATTTATGTATGTATGTATGTAACTGGGTTTATGGGAGGGTTGATGCTTCACTCTACTCTCTCTGATAGTAACATAATCTGTTTTATTTTCATAGATGAATCCAAAATCTGTATTTGGAATTCTGTGTGTTCTGAAATGACATTTCTCTCTCAGTTTATGTCAGAGATTTTCAAAGGCACAGAGGGCAGCTGAGTAGTTAATTTTCACTCACATTAGTAGAATTTGACCACTTACCTGTTTTTTCCCTTTTGACATTCTTCATTTCACTGTTTTTGTTTCAATGACATACGTACATATGCCTAGTAAAAAGATGTAGGCAAAATGGGTACATATCTGCCAAATCTACCACTTCTTGTAGTCTTGGTAGACTGTGTTACCCATTAGTTACTGCTGTGCTTTTTTTGGTTATCTGCCGCATTTCTGGATGCCCAGCAGCTTGGGTAAGCTCTAGCTGGACTGCTGGAAACCCAACAGCCCTGATCAAATAGCCATGGGACGCTCACTGCCACTCTGATGCACTCCGGTCACATCACACTCACTGCATCTGCCCAGTAAATTGGTGTCGACCTGTGTAGTACATGTGACATGGTACATGCCCAGTGCGGGTCAGAATTGTTGTGTGCATGCGGATCAAGTGTACAGAATCCCAAATACATGGCTATGATTTTAAATTTATGGTAGAACATCAGTCAATTATCATCTAAATTTTATCATCTAATTTCCTTGCTCTCTAGGATAGATTTTTGTTGTATGCATGTAAGTATTCATCTCTGAAATAATCATGAAAGCCTATGCCTACGTTAAAGATTTCTTAACAGCCCTTTTCCATAAAGTGTGCTATTTGCAGAGCTGCCAAGTTACTCACTGTGTTGTCTTTTCTTCTGCTATTTTAGTACAAAAAATAATTTCTGGTGTTAAGTTTTTTTGCTTAGCCATCATACCTCTTGGTAGTCTGTTATAGTGATCAACATTATGCCTGGCTTGAGGGAGCATTAGTTTGGAAACAACTTCTTAAATTGTGGAGCACATCTTACACAGGGTGTGAGTGAGTAGCCTGGGGGCCACAACAGATGTCTCAATTGCTTTTCAAACTCTTGGACTGAAATTGGTTTGTTATTGCCAGTGCCCTGTTTAGAGATGGTTTAAAAATAAGCAGTGTAAGATTAAATTGTTTGAAATTCCATCGTAATAAGGGTAAGTGAATTTGTGTACGTAACTAATAACTTATTTAATAATTAATCATTTGGATGTGGAAATAGACGTTGCTCCACTATAATTGATCAAATATTTTTCAGGTGACGTGGCCAAATGATGCGTCCGTTAGATCGCTGTGCTGTTCTGAACTTTGTAGGCTGCCGCACCTATCTTAAGTCTGCTGAGAGCTGCTGTATGCCCAAAGCCTCAACTTAGCTGCTATTTGCAGATGTGGCTTTATTAAATAAAAGGGCTCTGGCTGCCTTTATGTGACAAAATACTTCTTGAGTTACCCTAGTGATGTGTCCTTGTGATGAGTATGCTAGTCATACATTAGCATATGTGAAAATACCGATTATTTTCAGTGAGAACCAAAGCTTCCTATCTAGCCAAATATTGTATCTGTGTCTTTATGGTGCAATTTTTCAGTAGGCAGTATATAGCAGGCAAGTAAAGAAGTTTCCAGAGCAGATTATTAAATTAGTTTGTTGCAAGTACATCTGTAAGGTCTTCACAAAGTTAGTATGAACAGAAAAAGCTAAGTCTACAGGAACTTCTGTTTGTCCTTAAACACATTTAGAAAAAAGGAAAGTAGACACATTTCAAGGTTGGTAAAAATTATGTTAAATATATACAGATACTTGCTGCAGTTATCATTGTGTCTTGCTACAAACATGGCAAAAGAATGTGAAAGAGCTGTATGGGTGCATCTGGCTCCCAAATTGCCAAACTTATTAACTACAAGCCAAGTTTAATGCATACCGCTGAGCTGCTTGGTTCCTGACAAATTCGAAAACACTGAACGCCACTTGACAGCTCACAAAGTATTTGAGAGGAAATTCCTATTCCTACGTACTAAAACTAGTTGACCATCTGTTAGCCTTTCTGTGAGACTAATACAGCAGTAATGTGACTTGCTCCACTTTTTTTTATAAGAAACTTGGAGAACTCTTCATCCGGGGTGGGAACTCCTTTCTTTCCTGCTTCCTTTCCATTTCAATCACAGATATTCCATCACAGAAATGCCAGCTCTTGCATTGACTCAGTTTGCGGAAACCTGCAAAATGGTTCCTGGTGTTCTGCGTATGAGTGCTTTGAACTCATAATGAGACCATCTTTCACTTGAATTAGTTGAAGCATTTATAAAAAATAAAGCAGCACATCGGATATATTTTGTTGACTTGATTAATATTTGAAACTTTTTTCCGATCGTAATGCTACATTCAAGTTACATGGAAAAAAATAGAGCAGAGGGATGACTTTACAGGATTTGAAATGGGCATAGTTCAGTACTTGAAAATAGCAGCCAAAAGTTGCCTGATACTTTCTATTTCTCTTATTTGCTATCTGTGATTCTAGCGTTCTTATATAAGCAACTGAAAATGATCTCTTCCACCCATTTACTCATTTGGTCATGACGTGCTGAATGTTAAATGGTACTGCGTTTGTTTTCTTAGCATTACTGTCTTTGAAAGGTTTTTCTGACCGAGAAAGCTGACGCCTGCCGTTGGGTTAGTGCCGGCCATCCCGCAGAAGCTCGCTCTTCCATTGGAAACTGTCCCAGTATTCCACAAAATGAAAATAACTAGCTCCAAGCCTGTCGCTCAGCCAGTGGTTCACCTCCGGTGTTTCCTGCCTTTTGCCTCATGAGTCTGGAAAGCTTAATAATGCAGTTTAGCTTTTTCTACTTCTAAGGGTGCCTGTCAGGAAGCCGATCACCTCCTGCAGGTGGTCCACCTCCAAGATGTCAGCCATGGGGCAGCACAGAGAGGAGGAGCCCCACGCACGCGACGAGCTGCCAGCGATGTCATGGGAGGCTGCCAGTGGGCACATGGGTCTTGTGGCACCGGGACCCCT
Organism: Dromaius novaehollandiae; assembly: GCF_036370855.1. Lineage (NCBI taxonomy): Eukaryota > Metazoa > Chordata > Aves > Casuariiformes > Dromaiidae > Dromaius > Dromaius novaehollandiae. Next base: position 152,743,288 of record NC_088098.1, read on the forward strand.
CTTTGCCACTCGTAGTGGTGGGGATAGGAAAAGGAGGGCTGGCCAGGAGCACGGTCTGCACCCCTTCGTATCAGGACAAATGGAACTTGTCCTGGCGGGATTGATTTTCTCACCTAAACACAGGCTTTTAGTGCCACTGGGAAGGCCCTCAGGTATCTGAAGCATCTGCACGGAGCTGGTGGCTTTGACAAGGCTTTTTTGGCTTGGCAGCTGCAGGCAAGCCAGGATATCCTGGGGCATCTCAGATGGGCCTGGGTGCCTATGTTTAGGCAAATGATCTGAGCCTGAAGTCTGTGTTTCAGCTCCTTCAGAGCAGTTAAATGGGGACAGTAGTGCCAAAACGTATTTATTTTTGTCACAGTCAAGGCAAAAGCCAGCACTTGCTTGTGGCAGCATTTACACCGTGGGAGGAAAGCGTGCAGTGTGCCACACGGCTGCTCGGGGACAAAGTTGTGCACCCTGACACGGCCCAGCAATTGCGAGGTTGTGCCAAGGGAGGGGATACGCTCTGTCATTTTTGGGCAGTCAAAGCCAGGTTCCTTATGTGAATAATTAATAACTTAGAGCCGTTGTTATCCACATTCAGTCATGCCTGTTATGATGAGATCTCTGCAAATCTGAGCTTAAATTAACTTAAAATAGTTCTAGTGCTTCAACAATGAGCTGAATGAGAAACCCTCTTCAACCTCATTCATAGTTGTAGACTTTAATTAACACAAAGAAGCAAACAAAGCCAGAAAAAAAAAAGCTCTTATGTTAGAAAACCTTCCAAGCCCAAAACAAATGTAACTGTAACAGGTAATGAAGTTTGCTGTGAACCTGTCCTAACAGCTCTGAAGTGTGAACTGAGTCAGCCACTTCAGGCTGTGGTAACTCAGATACTGGTGGATGACTCTTCTGATGTGATCAAAGATTTGTAATAAAGTTTTTTTTTTTAACGCATTGTGGAGTGCAGTTGATTTCCTTTTCCTGAGCTGGAGCTCGGCTTTCAAAGGTTAGCAAAACAATTTTTATCAGATGGCTGTAAAGCGGCCGAAAATGGTTGTTGGCTTTTTCCAGTTAGTTTTGCCATTACTGTATAGAGGAAAACAGAAGAGCTCTTCTCTACATCTAACATTTGTTGGAAACAGTCCCTCAGTAGCAGAATGAGTTACCTTCATGAAGGCTTTAATTCACTTAATGTTGGCTAGTGGGAGAAAGTTTAGGAGTTTGGTTTGAATGCTTATCAGCACTTATACAGAATTTTTGTCAACATTTTATAAGGTCACACTCTTTTTTTTTTGCAATTATTAAAAAGTAGTGGCTTCGGTTGAGATGAAAACAATGCAAAAATAGCCCTTTCGTATTATATTGCTGTATTCCTGCTTCAAACTCAACACAAAATTATGACTTTTAAAACTCAGAATGATATGGTTGCTTATCAAAATATAAAAATAACAAAGCAATGAACTACATTTGCTTACATTGTTGTTTAAAATAAGAAGATTCAAGTTTTTCTGGCCTTAGTCTGAAACCAAGTAATAGGTTAAATCTGATTTGGACTGAACGTGTTATCTCCAGTTTATTTGCCCATTAAAGTTTACTGATAAATTGATGTTTCTGTAATGGTTGAAATCATGTATAAATCACTGTATAAATCATTATTTTAATAGCAACAGATACGATATTGATGCTAACTTTTTAGTAGTAAGACAATGGAACACAATTATCATGATTTATTGATAAACCAAAATAAAGCAGGATCCTGTATACTATCCAGTAAATTACCTTTTTTTGTTTAATTGAATATAGTAAATGTGGCTTTATCATTGTTTTATAATAAAGTTATATTTATGAAATAGCTTTCACCTTTAATATGTTAATCCAACTATCCCATTTCAGTATCAACTCTTATGCTGTGTGTTTTATTTTATTTTTTCTTGCCTGAATATAGAAAATTACATCACTTTCAGCAAGCTTCATTTGTGTCAAAAGTAGCAACTTGGCAGCCTGCTCTCCTGACTTTGGGCAGACCATGTCCAGTAAGTGAGGGAGTCCTTCCCATGCACCTCAGCTAGATGGGCCCCTCTTGGTGCTCTCTCAAAGCTAAGGATTTCTTCCTAGCCTAAGCCAGCTCAGAGAAATAAAAAGGAGCAAGACTATCTGAATGTGTTATGGAGCTCCTGTAAGGCCCCATCCCTCTCCTTCACCAAGGGGGTTTCAGTGTTTCCTTGTTTAACTCCGTTTCTTACACACATTTGATCCTCACATACATAATGTGCCTAATAGTTAAGTCCTAATAAAAGACCATATTCGGTAAACTGATTTCATTTCATTTCTGTCATATCAATGCTTGTTTTGAAGTTTCCAGCTCTGCTATTTTATCTTACAAATGCTCTGTAGTTAACACCCTGTCCTCTTAAGTGTAAGGATTTTTTTCATGATTCTTCATGCTACCCAAAGTGTCCTAGAAAGGCCTGCCCTCTTTCAGGAGAAGGTATGAGGGTAGAAATCATATCCACTTCTATAGGGAATGTATGAGCACTTTTATGATAACTTTAAGTTGCTATTTTATGAAATACCTCCTTAGTGCTCACATTTAGAAAGCAGATAATAGCTTTTTGAGGAAGTCTGCATAACCAAAGAAAAGAATGTTTAATAATTTCTACCTTAATGCAATAACAGTCAAATAATGCTGTTTTCAACCTTTGTAGAATTTACTCAGGATTTTTCCTTTGTTAAGTGTGATTCCAAAATCCCATTTCTCTTGACTGCATAGTTGTAAATGTTACACTTTGACCAGCCTACACTGGTGTGGTGTAAAGTACGCAAATGAGGCAAGGTCTGTTTTATGCACACAGCCACACACAAACATGTACAGAATTCAGAGATTAAAACTGCAGATCCTGTTTCTTTTGCACCTAACTACATAGTGCCTCCTGTTAACTGAAATTACTGTTTTCTTTTCGTGATACGTGTTTCTTAAAACACTTTTTTTTTCAGATAGCATAGCTTTCAGCCCGACATTTATAAGTGTACCATATATGTGGAAGGAGAGATGTACTTACCCTGTTAAACCTATAAAAGGCTGCTAATGCCTGAAAGAAGAGCTCTCGAGGAAGTCTGCGGATAGGCAGCAGGATCTTAAAGTTTCCACCGTTGCCATAAATGGGTAAAAAGATGGTGCTCAATAGGTTGTGCAGGCAGATGGCAAATTGTCCAAAGAAAGTAACTGGAGCAAAAGTGTCGACAGCTGATAGCCTTTCCATTTCATTGAGGTGGCTGTCTCAAAGCGGTAGCAGTGCCCTCGGGGACACTAAAGCTGGTGTGAAACAGCAGTGGCTGATCCGCACGGGGCCGTAACCCCATGCTCCTCATCTCCCGGGCACAGTGTCACCCTTATAGCTGAGGGGCTTGCAGGTTTAGGTTTCTAGGCTGCCAAAATGCATAGGAAAAACATGGACCCCATAAACCATAGCCGTGGATGCAGGGGGCATATGTATGGAGCAAGAATGCAAGTATATTTCTGTCACTGTAAATCCTTTGCAAATACTTTGGAAAAAGTAACTGTGGAAGGCTATGCTTCTATTTTCAAATGACTGTAGAAGGAAGGTCATGTAACATTTACAGGTTTGTCCACAGGGTGTTTTTTTATGAGTGGGGAAAAAAAACCCTCAAAACTAAATGTATGGTCAAGCCAGCAAAAATGATCATTTTTATTAAAAAGTTTTGGTTTGATAAAAAAAATAAAATGCCTGAAACTATTCGCTGAATTTGACAGAAATTATTCTTCCAGAAAATTGAACCCAGCTGTATGCTCTTATAGTTTAAAAGACCATTTCTGATTTGTTGCTCTTTATTTTAGTTTCCTAAAGTGAGAAGTGTCTTTCCTTTGATGAGATGCTGTTTTATTGCTTTTGGAGCATGAGGTTAACCTACACTTTGCATTCTCATGATTTCTATGAGAAATCTGGAGCTCTGTCCAGGTTGCTTCTCATGTTCCTTTTCTTTTGGTTGGTATGTCAAAAGCCTGCTGTGACAGAATTGAGACAAATTATTGCTGCTTTTCATTTGAAGGTGTGCTGTTATAAGGACTTTTGCCACCCAAATGAACACAACCAAACCATGGTCGTGTGCCAGGTTAGCACCTGTAGCTGAGCCCCGATAGCTCTCGACAGCCTGCTTAGAGGCCATCCAGTTGCATGGCAGTGCAACAGAAGCTGTTTAAAAAAACTCACTGAGGTATGCTTTGATTTTTAAATGTATTCAGACTCTTGTTTGCAAGCTTTGGTGTGGTGCAGACATTTTCTTGTTGTTTTTAAATGATATCATTTAATTGGAGAGGAATTAGAAATTGCTGGAGAGGAAATCTGGGCCTTTGATATTTGTGTGGTTGCAGCTTTTAATGCTGTGATGCAAAACAAACCGTTTGTTTTCTTTTGGCACTCTGGAAGTGAATTAAAGCTTTGGGCACTGGGGAAGGGCGTATCCTTGCTTTTTACCTTCCATTAGGAGCAAAGTTAGTTAATTTTTCATTAGTGAAGAACTTCTCATTTCCAAACGCAGCAGCTTCTTACCAGTGTTCAGTTACCCTGTGAGACCTACATTTCTGATTTATAGCTTTTTTCAGTGGTGCTGATACATCAACAGGGTCATGCAAAGCTATCTAGCAAGGGCAAGACACTATCTTTGTACCTGCTACTTTCATATTACAAATAGTTTATGATGTCTCTTGTAGGTGCCTTGAAAATGAAAAGCTTTTGAGAAATGTTGAGATGTCTGTTCCTCTCTATGGTGCCTAGCACGCAAATCAGCTACTGCAAGATAAAACTGGAGTCTGAGGAATCATGATTTAATCCTCTCTCAAGCTGGCAATCTGCTTCAGCAGTCCTTCGTATGTCTCTTACAGGAGCCTACTGACCTTTTCTGAATGACACATTAAAAAACAATGCAGCCAACAACGATGCCTTTGGAGTTTCTGGAACTTTGAGGTCAATTAATTGTCACTTAGGATGATATATCTGAGCTCACCATTAGTTTCTCATTCTGGAATGGATTCAGGGCAAGCTTGCTTGGCTCATATGTTGTTTAAAGGCATAAGAGTCCTTGATGCTAGAGCAAAGATGGAATGTAATATCGTGCCATTGGCTTTATAAGCAGAATTTCCCATTGATTTCTAACATGTATATGCTTATACCTTGACTGTAGAGGTTCTTTATAAGAGCCTCAGCACAGAATCATTTGGAATATGAACAAAAGTATTTCCATTTATAGGTATAATCAACAGTCTGGTCTTCAGACCAGCTAGCCAGGTGACAGACTGTAATTAATTAATTTGGAATGCTTGTGAAGAGCAGGCATCTATCTGTTTTTATTTAGCAAGGGTTTAGAAAACCAGAAAGCTAATATTCATCCCAGTCTGTCCAAGCTGAGTTTTCTCAGGGATTTCATGAAATTGGTGAATGCCAGAAGATGGTTGAAAGCTCTTGTCATAGACACAGAGTCATAGGAAGCTGTTTTTTCCACAGGAAAAAAGACGGTTTATTAGCTCTACAGAGCAAATTGCCCCTCACACCAGACTCTAGAGCATAGACACATCCACTGCATTGCAGGCTGGGGGGCTGCAGTGGGCCCCAAGATACTCCTGGAAGATTGAACAGAAATTATAATTCAGGGCTGGGTTCCTGGGGAGAGCAGTGGGGACAAACCCAACCTGCTTTGGAAAGGGTGGCAGGGAGGTGAGCCCCTCCGTGCCGCTTAACCTGGAGGTTGGCAGTCACTCCGCAGATGTTGCCACCGGCTCTGTAGGCAGATGGTAGCTCTCTGTGAAACTTCTCCGGCAGTGAGAGCCGCTGGGATTTGTGGGCAGTCAGAGCCGACTCCCCACCTCGTGCTGCGGGACCATGGCCTACAGGTCCTCTGGCAGGGTAAGCATGGGGCACCATGGAGGGAGGGCTCTCACTTGGCCACACACAGCCCCTAATGCTCACAGGTGTCAGAAAAAGGTAGGGTTGAGCATGAGTGTCTTTCCTGATAGATGTAGCAAGGGAAGAATAGACATTAGTGTGATTTTGGAGCCTCCTGTACAGTTTTACTAGAGAGGACTTGAATTTGGGGAGATGGGATGCAGCATCCAGGCAGCTGGGTCTTCAAAGATTTGTCTGGCTGACTTCTTTTCATGAAGATGTGCCCAAAGAAGTTTTAGCTTAGCTTATGTGTTTAATTTCTGGGCAATGCTGTGCCATTGATTTTTTAATAACAGCTCTGACATAGTTTCAGTGACAGCTTGGGAATGAACTTTTTTCAGGGGGTCTATTTAAGATTTTCATTTACTTACAAGAGCTTGTTTATGCCTGTACTTTCAAGTATTTCTAATACCTTAATGCTACAGAGTATATACATTAATGATATAAGCCTAAGGATTATGGAATACAGAAAAATGGAGAGGGATTTAGTAGCCATCTACCTGCCTGAGGTAAACCAGATATTTTTGACATTATTTTGCACTAGATGTTGAATATGTAAAACAGAAGAGGAGTGCAATGGTGATTCACCAAGTATGACTTATAATAGGTGTTACAGAGGACTGTACAGTTTGTTGTCCACAGTGCTGCTACGACAGGCATTTTAGCCTGTTGCAGCCTGGCGAGGCTGCCAGGGACTAGCAGCAGGTGATCAGCAATCCCGTGGAGTTTCCTCTCCTTGTTTCTGCCTCCGCAGAAGCCAGCAGCGCAGCTGGCTCTCCCTGCCACAGAAGTTTTTCCAGACTTTGCTTCAAAATCGCCATGAGCAGTTTGCCCTCATACACTTGTCTCCATCCTCACTTATGCTCTAGGAGCACTGCCAGATGCTCCTTGGGCATACCAATCCTCCTCTGCCCCTAAGGTGCTGGGGCTGCTCCATTATTCTCCTCGAGAAGGAAAGGAAAAACTTCACTGCAAGAGCAACTGTTCCTTCGTTGCCACAGGGACAGCTGCGATACCCAAGGGTGCAGCCCGCCAGGCAGGAGGTCGTGCTTGTGTCCCACAGCCACCACCAATGACCACTTCTCCAGCTGTGAGACTTGTTCAGGTCACACATGGAAACCAGTGGTCGGAGTGGAGATGCCACTGCTATTAATGCAAAACGATATTTTGAGACATTTGGACAGAGCTAAATGCCATCTCTGAAGATTGTTTCAAAGTGAAAAAGAGAAATGTTTTGTTTAAAAAAGTTAAAAGGGGTGAAAGAGAGCACTTGGAGTTCTCTGAAATATTTAGGAATTTAATATTTATTTATCAAATTATTTTGTAAATTTGAGTGGAATTTGTGAATCCTTCTAATAAATCTGAAACTGCATTTTTTGACAAATAAACACTTCATCTGCAAAATTTGCTTGACCATATTGTTACCACTGTAGTCCATTTGTACTGCTAACAAAATCAACCTATTCACTAATCCAGTCACTCTGTACACTGCCATTTCACAGTATGACAGCTCAGCTTGAGAGGGTAACATAAGTGCAGACAATTCAAGTTAAGTCTGAGCAAAGACATAGCTGCAGGAAGCCAAATCCAGGCCAGAGCTGTGCAAAATTTACTGTCCTACTGGCTTGTTATTCTCCAGAAATAGAGTTTTAGGAGATCTGAATCTGCTTGCTGAATCACTTTGGCTAAATATAAAATGAAAGTAATAATTTTGGTTAGCTTGAAGCATTTCTTCTTGGCATTTTCAAAAGAAAAATGTGTTACCTTCTTTCTTTGAAAATATCATCTCAAGCTTTCATTTGATTCAACATGAGAATGGACAGGAAATATTTTAAACTGAAACAAAGCTTTTCATCTAACTTAAAGCTTTTTGTTTTGATTAAATGAGAGACACCCCTCTTTGGTTGCTTATTGGATTGGCTTCCATAAAGGAAGGAGAAAGACAGTGGTTGCAACAGAGCCTGCCACTGTCTGAAGAGTGCGGGGCTATTAACTGTGACTATTCTCACGTCAGGCCGTCTGATGTCACTGCATCACTGATGAGGTCTTGCTGTTGCAACGACTGACCCTGTAGTGGGGCAGGCAGGTTCAAATTGGGCACATGGAGGAAGTGTCACCTGTGGGCCCAAGGAAAGGATCAAACAAATAAAGCATAAACCATTGGCTGAACAATGTCCATGTTTTTAAATAGTACATTTAAGCAAAGGAAGCTTTCAACTTCTCTAGGAAGATAAGTGTTGAGAGTGCCCAGAAGAGAAGTGCACGTCTCTGTACCTGACAATGTGATCAATGTGTTCAAGAGAAGATGGTCTTGCACAGATTCCAGTGTGAAAAGTGCCTTCAGGGAGATCCCCAGCCTTAGAGACTTCACCAGGAGCTGGATTTGACTATGTCATCCATTTTGTGGCTTTTTTTCTGCATTATATTGTAGTTCTGTTACTGCTGTGGCATTCAAAGTGAGAAAAAAATACCACTTTTGCCTATGAGCTACCCAAGCCCTGTCCCTCCGAGCCACACTCTGACTCAGGCAGAGAAGTCTTGTCTTTCATGGTGAGCGATGCGGGCTTTTTGTCTGGCTATGATCATAGCCATTAATCATGTTTTTATGAGCTCATCATCTTTCACTAATGTCATTCTTTTCACAGATGCATCTTCATGCTTATGTGCAGTATGATTCAGCCAGGCCATAGGACAATGAAGAATAGGAAAATGTAGCTGTTTTCACTTGAAAATTTACATTTTTGCATAATTAGGTCTGTAGATCTGATCAACGCTAGAGACAAACAGCAGTTAAAATACAGATGAGAGCTGACACAACATGGGCTTGCTTTTCCCATGCCATGCCACAGAGAAATTTTTGTGATGTGTGCCCAAACTGTCTTGAACATGGTCATACTTCAGGGAAACAGGTTGGAATTGCATTGAGTGAGGGAGTTTCTCCAGCTGGAGAAACTGCTGCCAATGATTGACCAGTCCCATTTTGCCCCCAAGCTGCAAGCAACTAGAAGTCCTGTTGTAACTATACCTGTGGACCTTTTTATTGGACGTAAGGAAATTTTCTGGGGAGCTTAACAATTTTTCCCCACAGTCTTTATGTTAGGAATAATAGAAATACCATGGTAACAGCTTTCCCTTGCAAGTAGTAATATTTTGATGGTGACTGCTATACAAGATCGAAATAAAACTGATCCAAATGCTATGATTTTGAAATGAACTTGCTAAATTATAGATAAATCTCCTCTGGAATTCATTATATAGTTATCTTCTCTCAGCATATTGTGTCCTTTTATAGATTTTTCTAAAAGAAATGAAAAAAACCCCAGGATACATGAGACAAACAAAACAGGAAAAAAGGTAATAAACATAACAGTTGATAATTTACCATCTACAGAAGGACAAGATTTAAGAATTCTGGAAAAGAGAGCAGAGGTTGATATGAGAAATTAAGAACCACCCAACCTTGCTGTAATCATTGTTACAGCTTGAGAAAATAGCGGACAAAATCTCTTCAAAGATAAGAAAAGCTTATTTGAAAACAAAAAATAGACCAATCCTGGACATCGAAGGTTTTTAATTATTCTGATACTGATTGAAATAACAACTGAGAAAAAATGAAAGGAGATGTATGTTGTGTAGAAATAATGCATAACTGTTTTCTTACATAATTTGAATAAAAAACCTGCAGAGGCTATTTGAGACATCATTCTAAAAAGTGATATAGCTGTGGTTATTAATGATTCCTTGCAGTTCTGGCACAAAATTCTCATTCTCATTCAGAGCTATTTTACCAGCCTTAATTCATCCAACACAACTGTGGATATAGGCTTATCCATTTTGTAGTTCAAAGGACTGAAGAGTGGAAACAAACTGACATTAGATTACACAGTGACAGCACTGGCAACATGAAGTCAGGCTCACAGATTTGGTTGTATTTTGATACTAACAGCAAATGGACTCTCATCATAATGTATAAATATGGAACAGATTTGGAACTGATTTTTGTATCCTCAACATCTTTCTGAAGTCAGAAAGTGTTATTAAGACAATAGGGTTTTTTTTATTTTCATGCACAGGGAACTGAGGCACAGACAGGCTTTTGGAAAGCCTGAAAGTTGGTCTGCTATGCTACCCAGTGCACCTCCTGCCCAGAGAAAAGGAGTCAGGACAGTTGCTTTGCAGGACTTGGTTTTAATGCTAGTTAGGGTGGAGTACTAGATGAGGTCAAATGAGACAGACAAGTCAGTCCCGAGTTGTTGAGAGATCCCCAATAAGCAGTGAAGAGCAATGCTTACTAAGAATCAGTAAGTATGAAAAAGGATGCTACATGTTACTAGCTGGAAAATATGTTTTGAAATGCTAGTCCTGTGGGCAGACTTTTAATTCTTGGATCTGCTGTCCTATTCTCTGGACTAGTAGGCTCCATCTATTCCACTAAATAAAAGAAGGCCAGGGACAAACCCTTGACCCTGAGGCCAAGTGGCATGGGTTGGTTTGCAACCACGCTCCTTATGGCTAGCTGTTGTGGACTAGCCACTCTGTGTAGTACTCACCCCTGAACCTCCTGAGCGCTCCATATGGTGCTCCAGTAGCCCTGAGATATAATTACCATTTTTGTGTGTTTTTCGTTTCTATACAGAGTTGCTGAAATACTGTGAAGGCTCTATCACATTGTCCATTAGAGGGAGGCTGTTGCATGGCCTGGTCATACTGCATGAGGTCTTAAGACAGAATTTGAGCATTCAGAACCTGATGGGATAATGTTATAAAACTGTGTGGTGTGGAGAGAGTCATACCTGTTGTGGTCTTATCCATATTTTGGAGGAGTGCTCCCTGGAGAGAGTTATCCACAGAATTGTGTTTAGGCGTTGTCTCAGGGAAGGCTAGTTGGTGCAAACCAAAACAGAATCAGACACTGAATAAAATTAGGCATTGTGGATGGTCAAGGGTCTCAGGACTAACCTCATGCTCTTGCCTTTTTCACTTAGCAGAATAGATATGGACATAAAAAAGTGGGGATAGTGATTAATTGATCACAAGAGATATGGAAAGAACAGGTATTTTCATCAGTTAATTTGCTTTTGGATTCACAGAAGTGGCAAACAAATACTCCTCACCAAAGTATGGATCAGTCAGTGCTGGGTTGGAAGTGGCTAATATAAACTAACAACAGTGACGCTTCTCCCACTCTGCTGCAGTGTTAAGTCCACACATCTGCCCTCAGAAGAAAGCCGTAGCTGGTTTGGCAGGGAAAGGATGGGGTTGCAGTCGCTCTAGCATGGGGCTTTCCAAAGAAGGAGGAAGACAGTCTCTCCGTGCTTTAAGGAACTAGCTGATACTGTTATCATTAGAGCTTATCATGGGTTCCAGATTGAGACCTGTGAAAAATACACACGGGTGTGTGCACCTTGAACATGCAGCTGCAGCAAGCAGGTGCAATGGGGCCCCCCATGCTGGCGGCAAGGGTGGGGGGCACAGCTGAGCTCACTGTCCAAACACTTACTGTGTCTACCCTCTGTTTCACCCTCTGTCTGCAGTTTCACGCTCTGTGGGAAAGGGAATGGCTAGAAAGCTGCCATGTGCCACATGAGTTATCCTGGTGGGCTGCTTTCAAGTGGCACAGAAAGCACCGCTGTGCCAGAGTGTGCAAGCACCCTCTGTGGTCCTGCTTTCTCACATCTCCCAAGTTTGTCTTGGAGGATGAAAAGGCTGCAAGATGGTAGAAATAAAATTTATGATGGAATGTTTGCAGAAACAATCGTTCTAGTGAGGTTTTTTTGTGTGTGGTTCTCAAATTTATACTTGCTCTGTTTTCATCTGGGTGCATTTCAATGAGAAGGTATAATGTCCAGTAATTTACTTTTGTGTTATTTTTTTCAGATAGGGTGGCTGCAAGTTTGACAGAGAGCCAGTAGAAAAGCAAAAACACTACCTTAAGGATTAAAAAAAAATTACATGTTGATTTATAGGGGTTAATAAATGATGATAAATGTTCTAAAAGCAGATTTCTAGTGGGCAGATGGTAAGAGACAGTTTTTGTCACTCAGAATGATAGTGGTTAATTGAACACAAAAGATAAGGAAATAACAGATGTATTCATCAGTTAATTTGCTTTTCTATTCAAAACCAAGAAAAATGATAGTGACTCTAAATAGGAGTTGTGTCCCTAGTACAATAGGAAAGGAATTATTCTGAAGACAGCAAGAATGGAAGGAGGTATTGAAGATACCTCTAAGAAGACAGAAAGCAATAACCAGATATGTCTACTGATTTTTTCCATTTTAGATGTTCTATCATGGAGAGTCAGATTGGTGTTGATGTAAGAGTATGAAATGTGTTTGTTAATTAGGTTTGAATAAAATAACAAACTGTGATCTCAAAGCCATCTGTAAATGAAAAACCAGGTGGCTGAGCAGCCGAATGAGGATTACAAATAGAGTATCATAAAAAATTGAGGTGTAAGAACCACTTGCACTTCTGGTCTGTTTATGAGAAAATGCAGAAACTACTTTCTGTATTTGTAGGCTTTACGTTGAGCACAGTGTCACTGGAGGTCCCCATTTGCTCTTTGGCTTTTATGTTTATTCAGAAAAGTAAATTTTTTGCAGGATCTCTTGTGAGTGAATTCTCACTGAAGTGAGTTCGCTTTAGTATAGTCAGGTGTGTTATTACCTTGCTGTGATACCTCATGCTTCATTGATTGTGTCTCTTGAGCTCCCTTTTGTTAAACATTCCTGTCATTCCCCCTCCTGCCCGCCTTGGCTCTGCTGTGATGCAGTTAGTGTCAGATATGCACAAGTGCGGAAGGTGGTGACATTTTCGTACAATCATTGAGAGGCTAATAAAAAAGGATGTTTGTTTTTTTTTTACTAGTTTCTTCCTCTGACCTAGATTTTAAACTCTTTCCCCCTCCCCCCTTGGTTTTGGTTTGTTTTACTTATTCCTGGAAATATGCTGTGATGATCTGTCTTATGGAGAAATGCTCGTCCTTCCAAATCTGAAGTTGAAATGCATTTTCTGTGTTGAGCCTGATTTCTCAGTCTCCACCGTTCTGTCTGCCTAAATGCATCAAAATGAACAAATTAACAAGAGATTTAACACACCATATCTTTTAATAATACAGAATTATTTTTTCTGGAACATGTGGGTGAAACACATAAAATGTTAAGACACACTTAAGTTCAAAAGATTTTATTCCTCAGAAATGTTCATATAAGTTTTCTAACGGCTCTTAAGTACAGATTCACATTAAAAAAAAATCCAGAAGTCATGTCTCCAAATATTCCTAGTGGGCAGAAGTCCCCTCCATAAGCTTGTAGAACATGCATATAATTGATATTAAAGTGTTTAAGACCTAAATATATGAAGTAATAAGAATGCATCTGAAATAAGGGTGCACGTTTCTTTTGTAAGTGAATATTATATGCATACTTGTTAAAAAGTTTACCTTCATTAAGTGAGGCGTGCATTGCCATGCTTTTTTCAGTTTGGGTTATTACTTTAGTTGGTAAACAGGTAAAAGCAGATTGCGAGATAATTAAGAGTAGAGTGTGATAAGATTCTGTATTGTTTAACATAACTTATAGCTTCTGTAAAAAAAAAGTTTGTCTACATCATTTTAACACATGCTTTGGCAAATGTATATGCCTTTGTGAATTCTGCGAGGTGGTCATGTCCCGTCATAGCTTGCAAGAGTCTGCTCAAGTTCCTCCCTGTGGCCCTGGTGGTCTGCAAGGCCGTATATTATTGCTTCCCTCCCTGAAATGAGGAGCATTTGAGATTGTATATGTTCACGGTTAACGTTAAACAAACTGTGCTGAAAAGCACCTTTTAGAGTCAGCTCTGGGGTTCGGTGCAGAGGAGCTGTAAGCCTGCCGTTAGCTCCCGGTTGTTTCTAATGCAGCAGTCACTATGCTCTTTACCACAGTAGGAGCCAGTACCCCAGCATAACACAAAGAGCTTTAACTCCATGCCAAGACCAGCCAGCAAATTGGAGCTAATTACATCATCACATAAAAGGTTACAGGAAAAGTGTTAAGGTTTCAGCTGGAGTAAATTCTGCAGCTTTGGAGGGATTTGTTTTTCAGCCTGGTTTTTGAAATTCTAGGCTTCCTAATATTTATCATGTTTTCTTGGAGTTACATAAGGTGTTTTTTCCCTTCTGAAATGTATGATTGAGTTGATCAACCAAATTTTCATTTTTAATTAAGCTTTTTGCCTGGGACTTGCTCTTTGATATCTGTATATATATTCTGAATAACACCAGCATTTTTTTTCCTACTGATTTTGAAGTTCTTTAAAAGTGAGAGGGGAATGCTTCTAATTGAAGCATTGGCTTTATATCTCCGAAGTACGGTGCCTTCTAATTATTTATTACTTCTCTCTGGAGAATTATCAAAGTGGTGCTGAAATTTCAGAATATATCTGTTTTATAAAAACCGCTGGAAAGCTATTTGCAAGATTCCTTAAGCAATCAGAGCCCTTTGGAGTGATTTCTGAATAGACTTTTACAGTACAGGGAGTGCGCAATAAAGTTAAATTGTCATTATTAAGAATTAGCACGTGAAAGCGCTAACGAGGCAGAAGCACCTACACGGGACATTTCGTTGTTGAAGACTGGGAGCCTGAACCGCATGTCAGGTGTGCGGCTCCTCCTGACCCCAAACAGGACAGTCTGATACATCTGTGGGAAAAAAAAAAAAACTGTGCTTAATCTATGCCAATTTACAATTTAGTGGTTTTCTTTGTCCCTTGGGAAAAAGTGTGTGTGGGGGGGAAGTGTCCGGTTGCTATAGCAACAGTGCAAGGGGTGATGCTGATAGACAGGGCCAGTACGCTGCCTCCTGATAGCTGGTGCAAGAGGCCCCTCATCCTCCCCAGCGCCCAGTGCCTTCACGTCCACTGAGGGTGGTGAGCAGCCTCGTTCAGTTGAAAGCGGGCGTTTTTAGGGATGGCGGTGTGCGCGGCCCATGCGCCATCTGAGGGAGGATAATCTTGGTTTTGGTGTGCTGTGTCCTACCCACAGTCCGCCTGGGAGACGCCGTCCCAATGTGTTTCGTCCCCGTGTAGCAGCCGCAGAGGAAGGGGGCTGCAGCAGCAGCATCGTCCACCAACATCGGTGGCAGCTTCTAGAAAATTCCCCCTGAGCACATGCAGGCAGAGGGGTTTTTGAGGATTATAATGCTCAAACTCCGGTGAATTTTCACAGGAACGGAAGGAGGCATGGTTTTCTCTCATGACGGTACGTGCCCCTCTCTTCCTGCGTTCGAGTCTTTGCTCTGAAGCATGCAAAAACGAGAAAACTCCTGGTTTTAGAGAGGGTGAGCAGTGTTTTTTTTCCTCAGCCAGAAATAAGAGTCATTTTAACTGACTCTTAAAACCGAATGAAAACAAAACACTCCGTCAGTGTAAGCCAAACACCTGGCATGATATGTCTAAGCCCAGTCAGGTGGAAGCTGGGCGAAGCTGGACAGGGCAGAGGGCAGCATCTCGCAGCCGCCATTGGGGAGCCTTTGCGCTTCCCCCAGCAACTGGCGGCCATTTTAACCGGCTCCTTCCCAGCTCGGCTCTGTCGTGAAAATTTCTGCCCCTCTTTGCTGTGGTCACAAAAGTTGTATCCCCCCCCCCCCGCCTTTTTTTCCGTGCGCCACATGTGAAAGGGCTGTATTCAGCACATACATATTTGCTTCACCCCTGTTGTTCACCAGAGTAATTTAGGAATTAGCAGTGTAGGTGGAGTCAAATTAAGCTCACCTCTTCTCCGTGTGTCAGGGCATGCGAAATATTTAAACAGGAAAATAGTGGTAAAATGGAACAAAAAATTAACAAATTGGTTTGAACAAGTTTGACTCAGCTTGCACGGGAGGAGGAGGTATAGGATCGGCTCGGAGGAGGTTTGGGTGGTTTTGCAGGGATGTCGCTTGGCAGAAAGCAGGCAGTGTTGTTTGCAGAAGCTCTCTTTTGCTAAGTGCAATAGGCACAATTACAAAAGTAAGAGATGTCGTTGAACGAACACGTTGGGCAAACTGTGCTTAATCTATGCTGATTTACAAAGTCTCCAGTGGTTTTCTTTGTCCCTTGGGAAAAAGGGGGGGGGGGGTGAGAAGTGTCCGGTTGCTATAGCAACAGTGCAAGGCTGAAGATAGAACAGATTTATCATATTTTCATTTTTTAAAATCTCTGTAAAATGATGTAGGTAATTACACATGTAGTGATTTGCTGTGCAGCATAGCAGCTTCTTTCCAGAGCAGTATATGTCACAGAACATTATGCTGAATCCTTTTTAGAGCAGGAACACAAACGTACTGACATTTCGGTGCGAATATCGCTGGAGAAATTACACTAGCAGGAATGAAAGAGGGCATGACAACAGCCCTGCTCTCCTTTAAGAAACAGCATAAGATTCAATTAACAAGTTGCCAGTGGAAACCTGTATATAATTATAGCTCTATTATGCTGGCCGTGTTGTTTTCCCATAGAAAATACAGTTTTTAATTAACTTGTGGATTTGGCTCCGACACCTACACGCGCCCTGTGAGGAATGAACTCCGGCGCTCAGGGTGGGCTCTTGTTACCAGGATTAAAGGTCCCGGTGGCGCCCCGCAGACCTGCCTTTGCGTGGGATGCTCTGGGCATGGCTCGTCCCCATCTGGGGGCAACTCTTCCCATTGCATCGTGTTTCACAGAAAAGAAAGCAAAGCCAGACGTGTTTTTCTCAGCAGAAATGTTATCCTTCTGGGAGGGTATATTAGTTGGCAGACCAGCTGTGGTGTCGGAGAGGAGGCCTGACAGGACAGCCCATGCTCCTAGTGGAGGAGCGAGATGTTGAGGAGATGCTCCTGAGATACCCACAGGCTGTTGTCCATGCTGTCCATGAGACACTCGGTGCCTCCTCCAGGAAAGGGAAGAGTACAAAGTCCAGCCTACGTCCTGAACGGCATGGGAAAGGACAGCTTCTGCATCCTCGAGAGGGCTTCGGGGGAAGTCTCTACAAGCTAAACCTTGCCGAGATTTCCACATTAGAAGTCCATTTGGGTTTCTCTTCTTCGGCCTGTTTGCCTGCAATGTTTCTCAAAGGAAATCCTGAGTTACTTGGGGGAAGTCAGGATATTTCAGAGTCAACAAACATACTGCATTTAAAATGTAAATGTGTTATGGATGCATATACCAAGCACACTTGTTGCTTTTCTTCTTGTATCCTTTCTTTGGAAGTAATTCAGTTTTGAGTGCAATACATAAACAGGAGAGGTTTCCCTACAGAAGCGCAGTTAACTCAGTAGCTTGTTCTAATAGTGACCTGTATGGGGTGTTTAGGGAAGAAGTCTAAAATGGAAGACATTTTTAAAGCAATCCCTCCCAGTGGCATATTCTGCCAATTTCTGGCAGTCAGCAGTTTGGGATTTTCCTGAGCCAGGTGTTCGTGGTATGTAGATCACTGTTTGATCAGTAATGGGTTTGTCTCCAAGAAACATTTTGTAATCTCTTTTTGAACCTATTTAGATTTTTGGTCTCCACCACATCCTATGGCCTTGAGATTCACAATTACAATTATGTGCTCTGTGAAAAGATAATCCTTTTATTCACTTCAGACCTACTGACTGATAATTTTTCACTGAATGCACCTAGTTCTTGTGTGATAAGCAACTCTGAATAATCATTAGATAATCAATTTCTCCTCACTATTCATAATTTTACCTAGCTCCTTAGTCATCTCTTTGTTAAGTTCTGAGTCTATGTCGTGTCTTCTTATATGGAAGATTCTCCAAACCCCAGTTTGTCCTTGTCCTTTTCAGTACCTTTTCTCGTTCTACTGTGTGCTTTGATTACTTAGCAGCTGAGTAAACTTCAAGTTCCTACATAGAAATTAATGAAACCATACAATTATTTGAATTGTGCAGTCATTAGATTGCATATTTTAGTCAAGCTGACTATGCTCTGAGGAAACGCATCTATCCATGTATATGCAATTCAAAACTGAGAGTTGAGAGTTAACAGAAGGATTTAAATAATACTCCAAAAATAGTCACTAAAACTTTTTCTCAATGTTCTTTGTGTGGCTAAAACACTATAAAAATATGACAATTGTAGCAAGCCAATGGGTAAGGAAAGCCGATGGATAACTTACTATCTGTTGAATGTTTCTACACCTGTAATGTATTGTTTGCTTCATTTAAGATGTTCTCACCATATGTCTTTGAGTTTCTGTTGTTATTAAATCATTTCTCTGTGAAAGAGATTAGACAACTAATAAACAATAACACCAAAGCTGAATTCTGACCACACAGACGGCCAGGAAAAGATCCCTATATCCATGCAGACCACAAACTGTTCAGGTTTTTTCCTTTTGTAGTGATAATCAGAAGGAAAATAAAACATGATATCTGCAACATGGTCATTCTAGGCAGACAAAAATTATACTGTAGTTACCGGATTCCCCTCAAGACTCACATGTCTTGATCTTTGAATGAACAGCCAGGATGATTTCATGATAGAAATGGGCACATAGATTGCTCTAAGCAATCTCCAACCCCCTGGTCTCGGAGTTGGTGGGTACTCAAACTAACTCAGGGATAAAATACTGTAGGATAAAATAATGTAAATTCCTCTCCCTTCCTCCGAATAAATCTGGAAGAAGGCTTTGCAGGGTGAACCTCAGTTGTACTGGACGAGTGTGTTCGATACAAAATCTCCAAGTTTTGCCCGTATTTGCAGAGCTGGTTATACTCTTAATGGCTTACAAATCAGACAGGGAAGGAGCATACTGTTGAGTATTTTTACTGGGATTACATGTGTGAACACAGAACTGCTCACCAGGAGTGTGAAATGGCAGTTTCAGATGTTAGTTCTCTGGATCTTATGTTAATAGTGGGGCTGCCCTGTGGGGCACCTTTCCAGTTCATACCCATCACATACTTTCTCTGTGGCCCTTCCTGCTTACAAAGGAAAGTAGTGCTAGGAAAAAAAAAAAAAACATTGGCTTTTTTTTTTTTTCCTTTTCGCATCTTAGTATCTAGAAATAAAGAGGGGAAGACTAGCCCTTTACAGATGGCCAGTGGCCTGTGGACCACAGTTTGAGAACCACCTGGTATGCTAGATTTATGATGGTTTTAGCTGTGATAACTTTTGCTTTCTCATAACTGCGCACAGAAGGTAAAGGTCCTGGCAGAGACCTGAGGTAATTTGTGTGCAGTATGCTTTGAGCTGTCTGGCCTCAGTGGTTCGTAAGCTTTTGCTGAGCAGCAGCAGCAGGGAGGTCATGAAGTGAGACTGGCGAGGCTCATGAGAATGATTTCACTGTGCTCAAGTTCTGTTTTCTTAAGACATGCCATAGGCCTGATGGTATTTTGATGGGAAAGGAGAATTGTGGTGAGTGCAATGTTTGTGTGGCCAAGAGGAATGGATCATTTTTTTATTCACAGTGTGCACAGAAATTAAAAAAAAATGTCCCTGGTTCTGTTCACTGCATTCAGGTTAATGTAGTGAAACAAAACAAAATATAAGGCTTTTTCAGGAACTGTTTTCCTCCTGATGGAAACACTTCAGTTATTTTAAGTCAAGGAAATCCTGTGTTTCCTCAGCAGCTGTTGCAGTAAAGCTAACCGGTCATTTTGCATATATATTGATATTGTTGGAAGTTCTTTTTCATTTTATTACTCACTGAACCTGTACACATAACAGATTTTCAGCTGGTTAAGTGACTGAACTTTGATAAAACATTTGACATAATGTTTCATGAAACAGTATTTACATGGAGTGGATGTGACCACTATTGCATGGGTAGCATACTGACTGAAACACTGGAAACTGTGAATAGAAAAGGCTTTATATAGGCTGTAAGAAAAGTGACCTGAATTACAGGAAGGTTTGATATCAGGCACATTTGGGTATAAGACAGAGAGAGAATCTGGAAGTAAACCACACATCCTGACCCTCAAAGAAGACAACAGATAGGGCGATCATGAATATACCAGTAAAGGTAGAAAACAGTACAAACAGAACTAGAGGAATCAGAATTTTGGTCAGAATATAGAAAAGTGAGACTGAGCCTGGAATATGTAAGAGTAATTTGTATAAGGGAAGTAATATGAAGGAGAAAAAAAGTGAAGAAAGATAGAAGTGAGAGTGAGGGTTGGAAGAATTATGATGATAAGATGACTCTGTATTTTATTGCATTTCTAAGTTGCAGAATGCTTCCCATCTCTTGGGTGTGTGGAGGGTGAGTGCGCATGGAGCCAGACCTGCCCGTGTCACGTGGGGGGAGATATTTGGCATAAGACACACAACACGTGGGTGATTCTGCCTAGCTAGTAAAGGAGCCGCATTGAACATCAGCGAAAAGACTAGTAGTCTCTGCTGTCTGTAAGATATTTTTCGTGTTTGTTCTTTAAATTCTATTCGTTACAAAATGAAGGGAAGAAAAGACCTTGTCTTTTGGGCAGTATCTCTTTTAGTCTGGAATGTCACCAGTAGAGTTTGAATAAATTTTTGTCATTCAGTAGGGCCATTATTTTTGTGCTTCCAACTGGTACTTTTTGTCAAAACTCAAATGCTTAGTGTTTCAGTCCTTATAGCCACACTGTTAACAGCTGTGAACAAACTTTGTGCTTTATTTTGTTGTTTTGAACAAGCAGTTTGTGTCACATTTTTGATTCCTGATAACAAGAGTTTCAGGACACATGCTTTATGCTTGTTTTTATGTTTGCCATGAGCCTAACAATACCTTTTGATCTGGCAGTGATTTTCAAAGTTGAACGTTGAGCATTATAATTGTATCTTACTGCTCTTGCTTGAGTCATTTCTACATTACTGATAGAGCCTTTTCCTAGAAACGGCTTTGGAGACTTCTCAGATGGCTTGCCACTCTTGTAATTATACTTCAGGAACAAAAGAGGATCTAGTAGTAAAGTCAGTACTGGTTACCTTAATAGCTAGTATGATTCATACTGGTGTCCTAGTATGACGGAACTACTTTTCCATTTTTTTAATGGAAAAATTTCCTTGTGATTCCTTATATGAGGTTTCTACCTCTTAGTTTGCACTAAGCAGTGTTAGGTGTTACAAGGATAATGATTATGAAAGTTATTTAATTACTGTAATTTAATGTAAAGCTGTCTGAAGACAGCTTTTTTTGCTATTCGCTCACTGTTTAGTTGGTATATTTTACTGAATCTCAGTTATATGATAAATGCCTTTTGGGTCATCCTGATACAAATGTATGAACCCTGTATGCAGTAGGTATGGTATAATTATTGTTCGGTCATGTTATGAGATGGATTTTGTACCTTCAGTTAGGATATTGAAGAAGTTGGATTACATCTGTAAATAGATGGAATTAGAGCTCCTGAGGCTGATGTGTTCTCTGGGAATCCACAGTAATAACCTACTAGAGTGAGGAGGGTTGGCGTAACAAGGCATTTCAGGAATCAGGAGAGATGGACACCAAGAAAGAGGTCAGCTGGCCTTTCTGTTGTGAATGATTTTTCAGATGTGATAAAATGTCTAGTTTGCAATGAATATCCAACAATTTAAATATAGAACTGAGTAAATTATTTTGATCCATTATTACAAAAAACTTCAGCTCAAGATTAGACAAAGCTACCTAAGAATTTGTTCAAATCAATCTAATATTTTATGTTAAAGAATTCCCCATTTTCAAAACTATTTATTTTGAGCTAAACTTAATAGTACAAAAGGTAAAAAGAAAAAAAGGAAAGTAAGTTGAATCATTTTTTTTTTTTACTCAAATGAAGCATTTCATTTGACAATGAAAATTTTCTCTTTTTTTTGTTTTTGGTAGGCCAGAACACTAAGAAATCAGTAAAGCTCCATTTAGGTGTTTTTGAAATTTTTACCCAATGTATTCTAGTCTTGCAGGAGAAGGCTGGGAAATACATATACCTGCACATATATACATATTCACACAAATACCTAGATACATCTGCCTAATTTCACTGTTGCAGTTCTGTATTTTTAAGGGAAGGATTCATAATCTCATTCTTTCTACGTTTCTTTCAACTTTTCTCTCTTGGTTAAAATAGCATTTCTCAAATCATACTAATGTAAAATTGACACATTCTGTTGCTCATGCATGGTACTGTCAGCTGATCCACGTGGAATGCTCTCATATAAATCTGTATATAAATGTATATAAATTTGTGGAAAACACTGTACTGTAAAAATGAACTGCTGTAAAGTGCTTTAAAAATTCTTCAGGATTGTGCAGACTAGAGTAGGGACCATCACATTGGTCTTTAAGGACACAGCTGTCTGCAGAGTATGTTATTAGAAAAAAATAGTTATCAAATAACTAATCCTCATATACCGAGAGACAGTAGTTTGCTGTGCAGAGAGGTACTTTATATGCATTTTTTCTGAAAAACCTGGCTCAGTCTCAAAGTAGCTTCCTGCTTTTTTTGTAGTAGGAGCTCAAACAGGTGTATTGTAAATCTGTGACAGTCTCTGAAGTTTTCTCCTAGAAAAGATTTTGCTTCCCAAAAGTTAGTAGTTACACTTGTGCTACTTTGGTGATTATTATAATTTCTTGTTTTGCTCAGATGTTGTTAGTATTCAGTGACCTCAGACATGGTTCTGATTCTGAAAAACAACAGGCTGTGCTGCAAAGAGCGAGTTTTAAATATTTCATGTAGGCAATCAGCTGCTGAAAAACATGCTTCTATTTTCCATATCCCAAAAAGAAAAAGAAGTTGGTCTTCTGTCCTCATTTTTGTTTTCCTTTCCACAGTTGTGGATTCCTGTTTTGTCCACAGGCCAAGTCTGTGTGTTTCTTGGCAGGCTGCTCATACTTCGTTTCTACTGAGCTTTTATCAGAGCATCTTAGTCTGGGTTACCCATGAAATAATGCAAAAAGACTCAGTAAAGAGGAACCTGTACTACAGCCATGCAATGTTTAATTAAAGCATGGTGTGTGTGTGGGGGTGTGTGTGTGTGTGTGTGTGTGTGTGTGTGTGTGTAAATGATAGGCAATAGGCGAGCTGCAGATGCGATGTGTTTCATTTTGAGGCTGTATTGCTTTTTGCTCTGTGGTGACATTAATAAATTGATGCAGGCAAGCATTTTAGATTTCATTACTGCGTGAAACGCCTTCAGTTTTTGGCTTGCCCCAATTCATTTATGAGGCATCATCATGCTCAAATTAGAAAGAGACTAAGCTGCATGTGGCTGCTGAGAATTATTAGATTATTCAATTAGTGTGAACAGTGCTCAAGGAATATAAAATATTCACGAACTATTAAAGGAAAAATCCCTAGATAACCAGGCTACATAAAGGTTACATGTTTGGGGATGGATGTAGCCCAAACTTAAGGGAGGAAGGTGGGAATGGGCAGGGCTGTGAGTATGTAGTGTTGTGACTGGTGTTACTTGGAGTGATTAACACTCCCTTGGCCCCACTGGTTAATTGTCGGCTTGATTTAATAGTGGAAAATAAAGTGGTTCATGAGGTTTTTCAAGCTGAGAACCTCTTAGCTCACAAGGGTTCCACAGCGCGTGCTCCTAGATGCAAGGTGGTGTTCCCAGCCAGCCAGGCTTAGGAACCAAAAAAAGTCTTTTAAGACTATATTGCCATCTTAATCACCTGCCAGCTCTGGAAAGTGGAAAACAAATGGCTGGGGGTGACTCTGATATTTTCAGTGCTGCTTCTCTGTAGAAAATACATCTTTCTGGGGGGGAATCACATCAGGGAGGAGCTAGTCATGTTTTGCAGGTGAAGGATGAACTGCATTCTAGATTATCTTAAGCTGAATATCTAATTTATTTAAATTATTGGATCTGCATTGGCATCAACCATGGTATTAGCCCATTTTGTTCATGTGAACGTTAGAGCCGGTAGTTTGAACCAAGCATGCCCTTATTAGTATCATATCTCTGTTGCACTGTAACTGTGGCCATCCTTCTCCAGGAAACCTGTGTTTATTTTATTTTAACCATAGCTACTTCATGTTAAGAAACAATTCTATTTTGCAAATAATTTTACCTAACAGACAATACTATGGATGGTGAAAATTTACCTTCTCACATCTGCTAGACAGTAAACAGAAAGGTAAGTCAATCTACAACAAATAACTATTTACAGCAAAATAAAACATAAATTCATTAATTTTAACGATAATATTGCTCTTTAACTCCAAGCATAAGTTAATATAAATGTAGTTTATAGAAGAGTATATGGCAAAAACCATCTGTGCAGGTTTTTCTAATCACATCTGTCCCTAAATTAGTTGTGCATTTTAAAAAGAAGAAAAAGCCAAACTAGAGTTGGCTCAGAGCAGCGTTTCCCTTTTCATGTTCTTCAGCACCAACAAGGAGTATCTGGTAGCTCAGCTTTGGTTGTCTGGGGTGGTGGCAGCACTTAATAGGTTTTTCTTTTACCATTATCAGCATTTCTCATGTTTATCATCAGTGGACAACTTAGCAGGGCAGTTAGGATTCGCTGTTCTGAGCATACAAACATAAGGGAAATGAGCTCAGTCTTTATAAGGTTACTTACCCATCCGCTTTTATTTGCAGTGCTGTGGTTAATGAAGCCTCAGTACTCATTTCAAGAAGTTGAAAGAACAAAACAAAACAAAAAGATTGCCTCCCAAGTCATGAGTGTAATTAAAAGGGAACAGGGCTGAGAGGTTCCATAAGGTGTAAATCATTATCTTGATGCTTTTCTTACACCTCAAACCATTTTTCAGAAATGAACTTGACAACTATTTCTGGTCTGTAAATTTGGTTCATAATTCAGTGATATTTTTTGTTCATTGAGGGGTGCAGAAGGTTCTTGTTATAGTCACTGATTTTCCAGGAAATCTTAATAATTTGCAGGCATCCAGATTCATTTAGATGCACAGAAGAAAGAAATTGATTTCATTTTGCTTCTTTTTTTTCTGATAGAGTTGTGGTTTTGCTTAAAAAAAATGTACCCAAGGAAGAGATCCATAGAGAAAACACAGGAACAGTTGTATGTTGAATGCAGTTAAATGTGTAGATCCATACATGTTATGCCTGGCCCAACTAAAAATGCTCCAGTGGGACCTGTGCATGAGTATCTCCAAAGATAATCATTTTGATGAATTTAAAGTCATATGGAAAATTGGCTGGTGTAATTACTCATTAAAAAATTCTTCAACCTGCCATAACCATTAAATCCCAAGTCATTCTAATAGCTGGACGACAAAGCAGGAGATACTGTAATTTTCAGAGGTATTGTCTGAATGGTGTTTGTTTGACTGAGAATAACTGAAATCAAGCACTTTGTCAGCATCTTCAAAAGGATCTTGAAGTGAGAGTACTTGTATTTATTGTTATAATTATTGCTAAACCTGATCCAGACACGCAGAGATCATTAGCATGTTTTTAATGTTGTCCCCTGTCCCCAGGTAATTCAAAGCCAAGGTCAGAGGCTAGTCAGATGGCTGATTATTTCATCTGCTGTGCTACTGTATAGCACAGTGTATTAGAGCAGCACTAATGTTTGTGCTAAGATTAGTAGCAAGCCATTTTTAATCCTGACTTGCAGTTGGACATGGCTGACCTATAAAAGATAGGTGATGAGAAGTGATGTGAGATTTAGTGGCTTTCCTCTGCAAGAGTGGAGATTGTCAATTTTCTGGCATTTCAGAACTGTTTCTTCTCTACTGGGAGCGATGACTGAAGGCAGCGACTAAAGTCTACAGAACTGCAAACTGAACAGCAAACACTTGTCGGCAACCAGGCAATTCCCATACTTACAAGCAAGCACAATAAAAGAGGAAATATTCCACTTCAGCTAGGGCAAAAGGAGGCTGTCCCTACTTGTAAGGATCAAGTACATCTGGTTCTTTAAATTCTCATGTCAGATGTTTCCTTTAAGCATGACTGACTTAGTTTTCATGTCTGAAGAAACTGTGAAGAATGAACTTTTTTTGGTTTTTTTCATACCTACTACTACTTTTTCCTCTAGAAATGAGACAAAATTGCATGTTTGACACCAATAAGATCTTTGGATGAACATTTTCCTTATTTCTTTTGTCTTCTCTGTGGCCATGTATCCTGGATTCACCTGAGCTTCAAGCAAAAGTGCCGAAAGTATCTTTTGACATGATTGGTTAGCATAAGTCCTGCCTGTCCAAAGGATCTAACAATTACGTTAAATTTGCTGGTTTATTTTGAGTAACGTAGCTACATAAACTTATATGTCAATTCTTTTCCCCAAAGTTTCATTGTAGAATGCATGATAGAGCTAAAATTTCATACTATTACTTATTTAATGGCATTACTTGAAAATATGGGAATATTTCTTATTGTGCTACTAGGACTTACATCAGTAGTGTATCAATAATATAGCAACTCTTTAGCTTATTCTTGCAGTACTTTTGACCTTGCAACATTCAGATTTTGGGGGAGCGTCAAGCTTCACAGCCCATGCCTTTCTGTACTGAGCTGTGTGTTTGGGCAGGTAGCCAGACGTATTAACAAGACAAGTGCAAGTATAATAAACTGTGTTTTCCACAGCAGTTCTATTTAATTGACGGTGGCTCACACAGTGTTGTCTCCTAAAACATGGCTTTATGATAAATGTCTATTTTATTTTTAAAGCCTGAATATTTAGTTACATTCTTAACATGGGTAATAAATCGAATTGGTTCTCATGTGAACATGTTGACTGCAGGTAATCAAGTTCTGGATAAGAAATTCTAGAGCATGCAGTGCAGGAAAGGTCAAAGTCATTTGCAGGGAGTTGGGTTTAACTGTGCAGTGCAGAAGTGAGCTTCATTACTTGTAATTAATCCTCAAGGTTCCTGAATGTCAGTTTACAGAGGCAGCCACAAAGGTAGTTCATGGAAGGTAATTAATATTTGTTATTACTGACTTTGAAAAGACCCTAGAAAGCTTGACTCATTTGTGCAATGTTTATGAGCTTTCCAGTCCTCTTTGGCTAGACTTTGCTGAGATAACCTATAAGGAAGTTCCCTGATTAAATGGTCAGTATTGTGACAGTTGTCATCTCTGTCTTAAACTATTGTTTTGTTATAATTACTGCTCTTTTACAACAGAAAGACATAGGGTAGAAGATGTGTACTAACACTCTGACATGTTGACAAGTGTTTCACAATTTTGAAAAAAAAAAAAAAAAAAAGTCCTTCGGGGAAAGGTTAATGCAGTTATCAGGCAGGTTAACACAGTATCATTCCCAGGTGGCTTTTCATTGATATGAGTGGGTTTTTTTTAACCTTTACTTTTTTTTTAAATCTCAAAAGTGTTACCCTGCTGCTCAAAGTGATTGAAAATGCATACATTTTATTAACTGCACAAGTTTCTCTTAGAAAATATAGGCCAAATTCTTCACAGGCATTGTTATAAATGTAGAACAGCTCATTGTAGCTGAAAGCAGATGATCTGCTTAGTTCCTCACAGTTTTACCTTGGGTTCAGATTAGTTTTTGGCTCCCTATTGGCATGTGGTTCTATGCATGCAATCTTTTCATTCCTCCTGTATTATATTCTGAACTAGACTGAAAACAGATTAAAGAAGAGTGGCTTTCTTGCTTTTTAAGTTGTATATCAAACTGAAGACATCATAATCTTATTTCGTCTTTTGATGTTGATGTGAAACTTTTCTCCAGATATTCTTTTATGTAAACAAAGCAGCTTAAAACTATTTGTGAAAACTGATTTTGAGTCTTCAAACCGAGAGACTGTTCAGGACCTCAGACAAAACTTGACCCTCCAGAATCCAGCTCTTTTATTCCTTCCTTTCTGCTGTCTCCATTAGGGAAGCAAATAATCAAAAAAACTTCTTTGCATGCTAGAGACATTGGAAAATATTTCTAGATCTATGCAGATACATACTGGTTTGTGCCTGGTTCTTAAGGTGCAGATTCTTCTGGGTCTGAATCCCAACTTTCTCTCATTAGTGTGACTCTAAAATACTGTGAAAAATGGAAAAAGGAGTTAGGGAATTGTGTAAAACACTTCTTTTAGTAAAAGGGCTTTTTGACTGTGAAGCAGCCTACTTGATATAACACTGCTATGTTATACTGTATTGTTTTATGAACTAGGGTCAAACTTAGTTGCTATGAATTCAAAATTTAATTGCCTAGATTTTAGTGTGATCTTTCTGGCAAGCGTTCAGTGATCCAGTGAAAATATTTAATCTCTTTTCTCCTTCACTGGTTTGGCTGTCATAAGCAATGTTAAACTCTTAAGTAGCAGCTCTCAAAATTTTGAGGCCTAGTACTCACATTGTCTGCAGTGCTGCGTCTGCCATTTTCATAATGTTAATTAGTATGTCCATAATGGACCTGAACTCTAATGTTGTAATCCTCATCAATTTATACACCTGACAGCAGTTTCTGTATTTCAATGGCAAACACAAAGTCAGAGATCTGCATTCCTTATTATCTGGAAATGAGTAACTAAAATCCACCTCTGTCTAATTCTCTCCCCAAATATACTGCTGTTCTATGATTAATCTTTCTTTATGGATAGCATCTACCAATATTATAGAGATTTTATACAGAGGTATTAAAAAACAAGGAATAATAGTTTGGGGCAATCAGAGAAAAAAAGGATAGATAGATGTGGTCTTCAGCCAATGTATTCATAAAAGTGAATGGTCTCAAGTAGTATTAAAAAGTAACATAAATACAAGAATTCAGTTGTAAAGACTTGATGTAAAGTTAGCTCCCAGTGTCACACTTCAGTCATAGGTGGCAGAGGGTGTAGAGTTGTAATTTTTGCAGCTTTCTGCAGAAATTTCTGCAGTTGTAATTTCATGCAGTCATGCATGTCAGCTTGCAAAAGTGTCTTGTTTGCCAAAGTGTCAATATTCTTTGACATCTAAAAGCTGAAAAGCCAAAATACCACAATGCTACACAAAGGACTGACAGTGACTAAAAACCAAAACACATGGGGGGAAAAAAAAAAAAAAAAAAAAAAAAAGCTTGACATGCAGCACACTGGGGTATTTCTGTCCAGTGCAGTATTTGCTATATTCTCCCAGTTGCTAGAATGAAAAATGCTGTGTTTGCTTTACTGTGTAGCGTAACTATGGAGAGCAGTAACATGTCATTTTTGGTGGCCCTCATTGCAGAAGAGTTTCATTAGCACTTCTATTCAGTACAGTCCAAGTGAGTTGGAGCTGTTACGGGCTGAGCATTTTGGATCAAGACTTGCAGCTAAACTTCTGTAGTCCAGTTGAGTCTTGACATTTGAAACTGGCTCTTTCAAGTGGCAGTGGCACTGTCCTGCTGTACTTTATTCTTCGATGGGAGTATTAGCGTCATATCTACAAGGACTGCTATTCTAGTCTATGAATGGCTAGCTGTACTCCCGTATCACACTTATCCCAGTCCTCCCTCCTACCTTCCTCTTATTTCTCTGAAGTTTGCTTTCACTGATAAAGTTAGACAGTAGAATAGAATATAAACTTCCCACTTGTGGTTTTTTTCTAAGTATCTAAGGATGTAGAAATGTAGGACCTGAAGCTTGTTCTGCCTCAGGAACATAAAGTTTTTTGTGTTCCTGGACAGCTACCAGAAGTCGCCCAAGACGAAACAAGTCTCTTGTGTAGGAGACATCCCAGGTGAAAATGTTTTTATCCACATTTCTTTGCTAGACCACTCCCTCCTTGTCTCCCCTGGCCCTAGCTGTGCAGAGCTGTGCGCAGGGTCCTCTCACCACTCAGCACAGGGCCTTGCTGCCTCGGAGGTCTTGGAGGCTTTTCTCCACCATGCTTAGGCAGTATGATCACTTTGTCACCCAGTGCCCATTGGTGGTGTGGTCGTTTGTGCTGAAGCAGCCCAGGTCTTTGCGGTTGCCAGCAGAAGGGAGCGAAGGTGTTGGCCGCAGGCTCAGTCCATAGGTTTGCTCTAATCCATCATAAAACTACTAATCGAGGGGCCCACATTTCCCTCTGCCTTGTTGCCCTGCTGCTTATTCTCCCTTTCCCTTCCCTCTTCTGCCACCACTGGGGTTCTTACAGCTGTGTGAGGGAGGAGAACTGATGGAAAATTAATTACATTTCATGTTCATTTTCAGCTGGGTTAGTTCCCTGATCCAGCTCACTGCACGCCATCAAAATATTCATGCTGGCATGAGGAGATTGGAGAGGGAGAGGAAAGAGCAGCTGCAGGTGGGGAGTAGGGCCAGACCCTCCTCTTTGGCTGCAGCCTGCACTTACATTGGCTCTCTGTGACTACAGCGCTGCAGCCGCACTCTCAGTGTGTGGGTTCAAGCTACCAAGGGATGTGGGTTTACCCCTTAAACTTTGCCCTGTGAACAGGAGCGGCCGAGGCATGGGCGCACTGCCCCTGCTGTGAAGGTAGCGCCCTCCCACAGAAGGCTCGAAGCAGCCCTCTCTTGCCTAGCCAAGCATTACTGGAGGTCACCTACCAGAGCCTTTTTAAAACTTTCTTTACAGCAGTATAAGGTGTAGATAAATTTTTATTCTTAAGGATTTTTAAAAGAAACTCCATATGGGAGAATTTTCTCTGTATAAAGTCCTGTCAGGTTCTTTTATTCTTTTTAGAATTCTCCAAATTCATATTAAAAAAAATTTCTGTGATTTCCCCTAATAATAACTTCTATATATACTTAATGCTAGGTTATTATTCATGCTTTTATGTTCTTATACTGTGTGAATTACTTTTTACTATGTGTCACCTTTTATAAGAAGTTCTACTTTTTCTTACATTTTTGTGAAATAATGCACAGTATCTCCTGAGTTTTATCGTTCCCTGGGATTTTTTTAGTATTTAAAAGATGAGCTAGCTGTCAGCCTCCATACCTCTACCTTTATGATATGAGGAAAGTATTGGCATCTTAATGTATAATCTCAGGAACTCAGTTTTACCTGGTTGATAGTGGGCCTAGGAGCTCGGATGAGCTTTCAGAGTGGCTTGGTAAAGGGGCTGGAGAGGAACAAGGACCCCAAAGGGAAAATGCCTGCTGGGCAACTGGGAGAGTCCCATTGCTTCAAATGGATTTTATCTGCTTGCAAATCCTCTTAAAATCTGCATATGTGATATCTCTTCTTGGTTGTGTGTACGTACATATCTTAAAGCCAGACTAGCGTCGTGGAAACTAACTTATTATCTCCTTGGGCAGTGCATTAAAGCAAAATGCATGTGCGGAAACACAGAAGGCCGCAGACCTATCTGATGCTTGGCAGTTAAGCAACCATGAAATCATTAACACAGGATTGTATTTGTTTTGACTCATGGTATAACTGAAAACTCTTGTGGTGACCATAATGTTAACAGATGTAAAAAGGCTGCTGGCTTGGAAATGTTTGCTGGCTTGGCATTTTCTGATGCTTGGAGTGCCCTGTGCAGGCCGGGCTGGGCTATCAGCACACAGTGATTGATACTACCTGCAGTAGAAGTGGCCTTGCTCCATCTGAACTATTTTCATGGAGAATCTCCTTTTCAGCCAAATCTGGGCTGACAGGTTTTTGCTAGGTCTCGTGGTTCTTTGTACTGATACATTTCAGATGTATTCTGCTCTTTTTTCTTAGGTGAGTTTGAAGCTGACCTTTTGCTGTGTACTCACTTGGCTGTGTACTCAGAAGTAATGTCACCAAAATAAAAAGTCTTCCTGAAATTTTGTATCAGCGCTTGGTCTAGGATTTATCTTGCTCTTCCTGGGAATTTTGAAGCAAGTCATAGAAAGCGTTTTGCGTGAAGAATGAAAAGTACTTACTAAATGTTTTCCTCATTTGCAAAAAAATTCCTGGTTTGTCATAACTCTGTGACTTGGCCTGAAAACTCTGAATTTATTTGCTGTTGGTCTTGGCTGTGGTGCGCGCCTTTTGCTAATCTTGGAGAGTTAATGAATTAAGTACTTATTAAAACAGCTCCAATGCTAACATTGCAGAGATTCTTGCAGCCCGCGGTACCAGCCTTGGCACTCACCTGGGCCCCAGGTGGGCTCAGGGAGTGCGGTGGGGAGCAGCTCGCCGGCTAGGGAAGAGACTGCAGGAATGGGTGCAGAGGAAAGAGGTGGCACACCGTGCCCATGAGGACTGCTCTCCCAGCATCACTAGCTGTTTTCCCCCCAGCCCTCCACTTTCGTCATCGTTCCTCTTGGCCCCCTCTGCTCCACAGCTTGAACTTTACTGCTTCTGCTTTGCACCAGAAAAAGGGGGTTATGAGCCCAAAAGTGTGTGTGCTTTTTTTTTTCCAGAGACACTAGCTGGGCTAGTAAAAGGTATTATATCTCTCTACAAATCCAACTGGTCATACCTCCTTAGACCATCATGGTTGCGACAGAAGTGCTACTAATCAGAAAAACTGTAAACACTTAATCCACTTCAAACTCTTCCGTTGCCCCTTGATGAGTTTTTCCTGCAGTGATACCAAACTCGAGGCCATCAGGCAGCTCAGGAACGGTGGGCTAGTCCTTACATATGCCTTCACATGCACTGCTTATTTATCTGGACTCTACCCCTTTGAGGCCTTACTGTGTGGTGCTTGCCGTTTCTTCAGAAGTTGATCTTTGAGTGTGATGGCTCAGGCAGGACTGCCTCTTCAGTAAAGCCTTGAGGAAGTCTGTATTCCTATAAAATGGGAAGTGTTTCTTTTTGTTTCTTTTCTTTTTAATTTTAAAATAAGGTGTCTTCATTTCTAACAGTGACATGCCCTGCTACATTGGTGCAGCCCCTCTTTTTTGTTCAAAAGAACAAAACAAGCAAAAAACTCTTTTCCCTTGGAAAGGGTTTTGGTTTGTGAAATTCTGCCTTTTAGTGTTGAATTCTGCTTTTTAGTCTGAATTTGGACTTGCTGTTAGATATTTTCATGTCTTCTCCTGTGAGGTTAAAGCATGCTCTATCACTGGAAATCTCTTTGCTCTTTAACTATGTGAATGCTTCTAATGAGTCACCTCTGAGTTCTCTCTTGGGTAAATAAAAAAATCTTTGGGTATTATTTTATTTCCTCAATCTCAGATGATTTCTGTAGCATTTCTTGAACCTGCTCTAATCTGTCAATATTCTTCCCTAAAGAATGGCAGAAGTGGTGCAGTACTCCCATAACGGCTTCCCCTCAGCTATATACGTGATTTTACTACTTCCTTCTTGTGCTTGCTATCTTCCTGTTTATGCACCTCATGGATCTAGCAGTCCTGTCAGCTACAGCCGTGTGCTTGGGAGTTTTCCATCTGGCTGTCTACTATAAGCTGCAGGTTCCCTCCAGAGTCACTACTCCCCTGTTACTATCCTTTACCTTGGAAGTGGGATCCTCGTTCTTTTTTTCTTAGACTTTGCCTGTATGGTTAAGATTTTTAAGCTTGCTTCATGTGTTTAATGCAATTCAAAAGAGCCCTCCTTATCAAACAATTCAAGACAACTTAAATAATTGACTCATCTGCAGTTGTATTTATTCCCACTTTTAATTTTTTCCTCCTCCAACTGTTAACAATTGATTTGTATTTTCTATCACATCATTGATATAGAACAGCATTGTGTCAGAAAACAGATCCCTGCCGGTCCCATTAAAAATGCTACTGTTGGATGATGAATCCCATTAATAGTTAAAGGGTGTTTATTCATGTGTGTGAACTCACTGTCAGCTACTTTTTAATCGATTTAACATTGGCTACATTGATTTTGTGTAAGTGCTTCTAAAAAGTCGAGATTTCTAGCAGCACAAGTCTAAATGCCTTATGGAAATCTGATGCATGACTAAAGAGATCTTTAATCACTCAAGCTTCGGATTCTGTCAGAAAACAATAACAAGTTGGCCTGACAAGACCTATTTTCTGTCAAACCATGTTGATCAGAATTAATTATCATCTTTTAAGAATATAACTTGGATCGCTATACTAAGAAATTATGGGTAAAATATTTCATTTGTTTTGCATAATCCTTAGGATGAGTTCAGACTGCAGTTTATAATATATAGGAAATATAATTTGTTTCCATTAAAATTTCATCCATTAATTCAAGAGTCTGTGGAATGATGAGCTGTGACTTACCAGCAGAGTCATTCTTGAGCATCTGCCTTTTTTTTATTTCTAAATGCATGTCCTCAAAAAAAGGACATGACTTATTACGGGTTTTAAAAAAGTATTTGTATGTATTCTTTTCCCTTAGTTTGCTCTTCTGTCTCTCTCCACTAGAGAGCTTGACAGACTGTTTTAGCATTACTGATTGCAATAACACACCAACCAAATCCATCCATGAAACACAACCATAATACTGATTTCAAAAGCTTTAACAAAAGGCATCCCATCTGGAGCATCTAAAGCTCTAGTATGGTTTGTTTTAGAGTGTGAATATTGAAACACTCCATTCTGAGAAACCAGCAGTAAAACTGTTTTTGATACATAATATACTCAACAGTTTTCCAACACGCTTTTTTTTGTTTTCTTGGTTAGTGTTATAATTCATGAACAATTGAAGGTGCCATGACATTCCTTAAAATTTTCTTTTTTATCTTTTCTTATCCTATGTTAAATCTCCTTGAAAAGGAACAAAATTTACTGTGGTGGTGATAAGCAGCTGTGGGTTTGACACTGCTCCAGATTATTTTATTTTATTTTATTGATTGAGACATTTCTTTGTCTAGTTACATGGTTACCACTGGCATATCCTATTTAACAGAGAATAAAGTATATTTTTGTGGCACTTTTCATCCTTTGATCAGAAAGTACTTTCCTGACGTTCTCTTCAGAGGGAGGAGGTGCTGTTATCCTGACCTTAGCAAAGGGGGAAATTTAGCCACAGAGAGGAGATGTGATTTATTCTATAGTAGAGGAAAGTGATGCTTTACCCTTGCTGTCCGAGTCTGCGACCTAGCCAAAGTGCTACAGAAAGTCTTTGATTTATGTGCCTAGGGTGAGAGCTGAAGAAACGAACCGAACCAATGCCAAAACAACTGAGCGAGTAAGTTGAGGGTTTCCAAGGCTTTAGTAAATGTAATAGGCAGTCTTATCAGAAAGTTGTCTTCTATGATCCGCTGATCCCACTGGGAGTTTTGTGTACTGAAAAGCTGCAAGATCCAGCTGTTTAGCTCTGAGGCCCCTCCTCTCACATGCACAGTAATTCAGGAGTCTCATATCAACCAGTCCATTGACATTATTATCAACAGCTGTCTGAAATTAGAGGAATTGGGAGGAGGACATGTGGGAACTGGTAAGAATGAGACTTCTTCTGTGTTGTTAGACAACTTGAATCACTCTCATGTCAGCTAATAAAAATGTTTTTGGCACAGCAGCTATTTAAACAATTGAAGGTGCTGTGGCTTTATTAAGTCCACTGCCTGAAGGAGTAGCTCCCTGAGCCAAATGACTTTGAGATTGTTGCAAACTAAAATGTTAAAATAATAAGATATTTTTATCATGTGTGTTCATAGTCATAGTGCAGTGTGTTTTTGTGAATTGAGTTGACAGGAAAATACAGTAAAAGAAGAATTCACTATTTGAATCTGTTCCGAGTTTGTATTTGTGGAGTTTGAAAGACAGAAGATTTGACTAAGTAAGCTGAGGGAGTGTTAAGACTGCAGCTGCCCTTCTGTCCCTGAGTTTGGATTGAGTTTGAAATAGATTGTACAGTCACAAGCATGCTGTTATGTCAGTGATATTTAGCAGAGAAGACTCTTGACAGCTCAAATTCAGGTGACAGCAGAGAACTTGAATAATGAAGCAATTAAATAGTTGCACATTTTTGTTTAACTTACAATAGCAAAGCGGTTCACTAGTGTGGAATGTGAATGCTGGGTTTTAATCTTTTGTGAGTAGTGAAACATAACTGTGATACTGCAATTTGGTGTTTTGAGTCTAGGATGAAGTCTGGCTTTTGGGCAGGTTGCTTCTCAGTGCAAAATAGCCTGAAAGTGAATTTTCAGAGTGCAATATATCTAGAGCAACAAGCAAATTTCCTTCATAGCTTCTGGCTTAAGGATCTGCTGGGTTAGACAGGGGGTGGAGGCTGGGGCTGATGTATTTGGCCAGTGCAGCTTGTGCCAGGACTGAAGGAGGTGACAGCCTGAAGTGGCAGCCAACCACCTGCAGCATCTCCCTGCAGCCAGTGCTGCTGAGGATTCGGTCTCTGTGCGTTTCCCTGTGCCTCCCTCATTTCTTAATGTGAACCAGAAAGCAAGGGAAGAGACCTATGAAACAAGAATGTAGCTGTGGTATGAGCAGCAGCAGCACTCATTTCAACTGTACAAAAGTACTTTCACCAGCTCTACAACTTTCCCTATGAGTACTATGGTTTGGTTTTGCTACTCATATGGCAACATGCCTTATTGCAAAGCCTCTTGGCCTTCAAAAGGATCTTCTCTGGGGATGCTTGCTCTAAGTGTTTTACAGTACCTTAGGGAAACCTTTGGTTTTGAACATGGTGGTAATGCACGGTTACCACAGGAGGATGAAAAGAATTTTATCTGAGCACGCAGTGCTGACGAGTTAACTTGTTCCGATTCTTCATCGCTACTGCTAAAGAGGGAAAACAGCAAGCATGGCACTAGTTTCTGTGCAGGCCACTCTTTTTCATTCTAAAATAAGGAGAACTTGAGGTAGATTTACATCAACAGGAAAAGCCTCCTGAGGTAATCTCCTTTTAAAAATATTATGCAATGCTTAGTAGTACAGAGGAAGATGATTTCCCTTTAAAATCAAGTATCTAGTCTATCCAGGAAGAATTTCAAGGTGTTTTCTCTTAAATAATGCTGACAGAGGTGTAACTGAGGAAGAGATGTCTTGCAGTGTCCTCTATATTATTGTCTGTCTTCATGGACACACTGAAGAGAAGAGCTTTTTTTATGTTAAGGATGGTTGCTCCAACTTGTAAACATGTTTTTCTAAGCTATTTCAGTATTTTTCATGCAGTCTGCAAATGCAGAAATCCTGTTAATATTA
Organism: Dromaius novaehollandiae; assembly: GCF_036370855.1. Classification (NCBI taxonomy): domain Eukaryota; kingdom Metazoa; phylum Chordata; class Aves; order Casuariiformes; family Dromaiidae; genus Dromaius; species Dromaius novaehollandiae. Next base: position 152,780,072 of record NC_088098.1, read on the forward strand.
GTCTTGATGAAGGAAGAAGTTGATACTAGTCACTTGTGCAGGGATAATTCTCCTCCCCTTCCCCAAAAGTAGAAGAGCATAATGTACTACCTGGTAGAGTTTTAAATGCAGACTTTCAGGTGTTTTTAAAAGGTGGGAGATTTCAAATTGATATCTTTTCATCTGAATGAATGGATGGCACTGCATTTTTTCTAGCAGCTGGCATAGCAAAGAAATTGAGGGGAAGGAAGGTCAGTGATTAGAGAGGAATGTCTTGACCTCTATTCTGGACTTAAGTGAAAAAATATGAGAAATACTCCCTAACCTGCCAAAACCACCTGTGGATAAGCGGTGGCTGTGGTAGTTAAGCTGTCATTCATAAAAACTGAGGAAAGTCAGAGGGATGGCTGTTTACTTTAAACATCTTTGGGAAAGAGGGGATTTCCATGACAACACAGAGTTCAGTGCTAGCAGTGTATGATAACAAAAAAAGTCTGTTTCAAGATATCTTGCTGAATCTCCTGACTGAGCTCCTCTGTCATCTAAACATTTTAGTTTTAGGATGTTGAGCAAGACACGTATGGAAAGAGGAAGCATCAGTTACACGACAGCATCAATACCTGGGCTTTTGGGTTAACTGATAGCACAGTACAATTAAGAAATTTTGCCAGCGGTTTGCAGTCTGATGTGGGCATGTCTGTTCCACAGTTTACCCCTGTGCAAAAGGTGTTAAGAAATTGCTTCACAGAGATGTTGTGACATTTGCATCTCACTGCTTTAAAGTTCTCAGATTAAAGACACTCCGCAAAACAACCATAGCTTTTAGTAAGTTAACATTTGCCAGCAGTGGTTGCGTGGCAGTTTTGGAGATATTGTGGTTATGTATTCTGGGAAATAATGCTCAAATGTGCAAGGAAGTCAAAATATACATAGTGCAAAGTACACTGGTGTATATTGTCCATCCTGTATTATCTCAGTGTCCGCTGTATGGGAACAGTTCTTTTATAGCAAAAGCGGCAATTAGTCTGAACTGTGAAGTATAATTCATTATCTGCTGATAGAGATAATTAGCTGGATGGGAAGTTTTGGTCACTTATGTGTTTTGGAAGGACTGATAAGAATGAGCCAAGATATGGATATTACTAATCAAGGCAAAAGTGTTTTCATTCTGGTGTTTCGCACACTGTTGTTTACGGTCCCCTGAACGAAGGCGTTTGGGGAAGAAGTGCTCTGAGATCTATTTTAGACCTCGATGAGCATCCCTCATTCCCACATTGATTACAGGAGATGTAGTGAGAACTGGAGATTTCAGACTTTGAAATGACTAATACGTGTGTGGGCAGACTTGCTATATGTGCATAATACCTCATTCCTTCCAAGTTATCTGAAGCTCTGTCTGTACAAACCTTTTGCCTGCAGTTCCCTTCACAATCTTATCACCATTTCACCTTCACATCAGTGCTAGCAACATGGCAAATATTAATCTGTAGCAAAAGCACTAGAAAGCTGCTCATTAGTAACACATTTAACCGTCATCTAACCATTTTCATGGTTGGGCAACAGAACAGTAGAAATGTTGTCAGTTGTCAGGTTTTTTGTCTGCCATTTGTTTTATTCCCTCTCCTCAGGCAAAGATTTACTGGAGGGTGAAGGCTGATTTTACTTTCTTCATTGCAGCACGCACTTGCAGAGCTGTGCAGCCGCTCTCCCTGCTTTCTGCCTATCAGATGGCTGCTGCATCTGACCCTGTCCTCCACTCTCTCCTATTTCTTTTTTTCTCATCTTTCCTATCTGCTACTTTATTTTAACAGTCGGGTGTAACTAGCCAAGACCAGCAACGTGACCATAATACAAAGACAAATTTTAAGCAGTTCTTTCAGCTTTCCGCTAGTGAAGTTTGCCAGGTCTCACTGCAAGAGATAAAGCCGTATTAACTGTCTTTAATGACATTTCACAAAAACTACTTTGCAAGAGAGAAAGATGCCCAAGGAGAAACAGGAATTTCTTTCTTAATGATCCTTTTTCCCTTTATGTTTTAACTTAGAGGTTTGAAAAACAACTTAAGATCATCTTTAACTTTTTATTTGTCCTCCAAAATAAGTTTAATATCCTAAATACCACTAGAAGTATGATCAAATGGATATATATTTTCTCCTAAAAACAGTAATAAAAAACACCCCTCCCCCAAAAAGACTTTTTTTAACTTATGCCTTTAATAGTTTTTAATTACTTTTATGTGACTTTTTTTTGTAAAGTTATTAAAAGGATTTTGTGCATTTGTGTGCATGCATGTGTGTGGCTTGTTTTGAAGGAAAACAAAGCAGGGAGAATTCGATAACAATTTCCAAATAGCAATTAATAGGGCAGTTATTCACTCCTTAGTTTGCTGATGACTGAGAGCAAGTAATTAGAAGAAAATAGTTTAAATCAACCCAAACCACTATTCTCTTACCAGAAAAGAAAAAGAAAATACATTTTGTTCCAGTGTTTTCTTTTTCTCTGTGTCACATTTCATCTTCATGCTCTGCAATATAGCAAATGAGATGAAAGCCTAGGTTAGGAAGCTGGAGAGGAAGGGTGGACCCACTGCCTTTTACTCATTTGCAAACAATTATGCCATGAACCCAAAATGTGAGAGGTTCAATTCCCTTTACTGCCTGGGGAGCTTAAACCATTTCAAGGAGCAGATCCTATAGATGCGAAGGGGAGCAGTCCATCCCAGGACACCGCTTGGTTTGCTGACAGTGTTCCCACTTTGCACAGCTTACTTAAATATTCATTAAGGAAGGGAAAGGTGCATGCGTTGCAGTAGAGCAGGATGTAGAGCTCCGGACGTAGTACTGACCAAGCTCCACCTGGAGCACTCTGGGTAGAAGACTGCCTGAACTATTTCATCCTGATAAAAATAGGACTATTTAACTGCGCTACAGAACCCAAACCTCAAGTTGTACTGCTTTGGGGACCAGAGTTAGTGAAGCTCTCTGTGCCCCATGGATTTTCCATTTTTTTCTGCGATAGCTTGGGCTCTTCAGCCCTACATTATGTTGTCTGTGCAAGGTGTCTTACAGCATGAGGACTGAGTATTTGCCTGCCAAGTGAAGCCCCGTTGCCTCATCAGCGTGTGTGCATGCAGCAGGCTGAGCGGACTGCGGGGATGAAGGTCAACACCGTGGGTGTTCACCAGTGGGTGGCTGTAGGGTGTTCAGCTGAGGGGTGGGAGGTCCTACCTAAGTCCCTGCTCTGAGGCACTAGGTTGGACTTGACAGTGAAGCGGTCCAGCTGGTGTACAGAAATATATTGTACAGAGAGAGTATTTCCTTCTCCTCCCGCACCCCAGTATTTTAGGAATCTAGACCTTTGCTTTATTTGTCTTCACTAAATGTACCTGAACATCAAAGCATTCTGGAAGCAGTCCTGTGAAAATCTGGTTTTTTTGTCATTCTCCTTTAAGGCACCTTGAAACTTCACTTCTGGGTAAATTACTACATGCGTCCCAACTCTGATTAACTGGATAGTATTGTAACAATGATAAAGGGCATTAAAACACTCTGGGTAGGAGTCATCTCCCCAGGATTTATCAACACATGATATCATTCAACTATAACCTTATCTTAATAACTGCTTGTCTCCTTTCTCCATAAATCCCTATCCATTTCCCTTTATGCAGCCCTTTTTACTTGGGGAAAGCCTGTGAGCGATACCATCTTGTTAACTTTTAAGTCCTTTATAGGTGAGCCATACAAATTATTACTACTGTCTGACTCTTTCTGGTCACTTCTGGCTACTGGGACAAGCACCATATACGCACACTTGTTCTGACTGTACCATTATCCCCATCTCTCTCTCTCCCCATTTGACTCTTGTTTTGCTTGACATATTTTAGTCTTCCTTGTTTGCCTGATTCTGTAGTTAAAAGGAACCTGATCCCTCCTTTGGAGTTCCAGAGGTTCCAGGGTAAGAATATTTTGTAATACTTTTTCCTTTACATGTACTTCATACATTGAGTTATTTATTAGATCTGTGTTTAGATACAATTTGAAATTCCTTTGGAAAAAAAAACATGGCCACTTATGGATAAAGTATATTCAAAATGTAGAAGTATTTTAGTTAGTATAAATGAGCCAAAATAAAACATTTACAAATAAATATTATGAGGAGAGTGCTGTTTCCTTATAATACCATCAGTTTTATATGTATTTCCATGTGTTTTGTTCTGTCATGTGTCATCACCATCCTGGTGGTTAGCCGGATGGCTATTAGAAAAGTAACTGCTACAGAATATTTTTAAGAAAAAAACATTGATATTATTTGAATATAGAACTTTTTCTTTCTGTTCCTTTGAAACCCACTGAAACAAAGGCCCTGTACAGAAACAAAAATGTAATTTACTGCAATCCAAACTGTATATGATCATGTCTTTAAAAAAGCTATTTTATTTCATTTAATGTCTGATGAAGGAATTAATTGGAATGAATGAAAACTAAATGCACCCATTTGTAAGATAAGATATTATCAGTTCTGTTAAGTAAATAAAACACATTTTAAATAGAGCCAGTCTTCTTCTCTCAGTCAACTCTATTTAAAGTAAAATATATCAAATTCAAACTTAAGATGTTCAGAAGCTTTGTTTCATTCAAGTCAATGGAGCCACCTACAGATTTGACTCTGAATATCTAATAGGATATACAGGCCAAATTCTTGAAAGCACGTATGTTAGAAGTCTGTGCATAGTGCAAATCTAGCTTTTCACTAAAAATTATTTACTGGATGAATGGATTTTTGTAAATATAAGTTTTAAAGAGATAAGAACTACTCATGTTTAGGTACCACATTTTCGAGTATGCAGAAACCCCTGTCCCATAAAGTAGTATGGCTTGAATGTACCCACACACACCAACAAACTACCTGTGAGAGTCTTTAAAAGCAGTAGCTGGTCCACCACCATTTTTTTTCATTTTTCAAGGCATGGCTGTCATGCAGCAAATGACATTTATTCTCTGTATTTTGTGTGTCAATAATGGGTGGCACTGAGACACCTGAAGGTATCATACCTGAAGGAATTTTGCTCTCAAATAAATTAGATAAAATAAACTGCCTTCCTCATTACTTTACTGGAGGTGGGACAGTCTTTAAAAAAATAAGTTAATATTTTAAGAGTTTTATATTGTGGGTTTTTTTTTCATTTGCCCTTCAGTGTTATGTTGTCCTCATTTCAAATGAGAATTGTGAACCCCCTTTAAATTTTCGTAATGAGCTGTTGTCTGAATTGAGTTGTTCAGTGAAACCTTCTGCTCCGAGCCCGAGTGCCAAGCAGCACTGCTGCACCAGCTCACAGCAGATGGGAGAGTGGTGTGCTGGCTTATCTAACCAAGAGGACCCTATGCCAAGAGATAATTGTGCTGATTTGTGTATAGATTCCAAACTCTGTGTTTGATGTAGAGTCTGCATCTATAGAGAGGGTCAGAGCTTTGGCACCGCGAGCTGGTTGGAGAATGTTTGTAGTTAGCAAACAAAAACACCTTCCGGAGAACTTGTAGCCATAGCAGAAAGCTCAGGCATTCCTTGCTTCCCCACTCACCCTCAGCCTCTGGAACACTGTGCATACCTTACTGCTTTGTTATCCACCATAAAAGAAGCTCAGCATCGAAAATGAAGGTACCTTGGTGTGGTATCTGCTTTCCTTGTGTGCGCCGGAATGGAAAGAGTGATACCACTGTATTCATGCGGCTCTGGGGGGAATGAATGCATCCGTGAGACATAAGGTATCCTTTAACAGTACTTAAACTGTTTCTCTTCATCTCTCTCTCTCTCTCAAATTGCAGTAGAATTAAAGATGGAAAAATGTGAGACATGAGATGGAAGAGGAACAAGGCAGAGAAATCTCTGTGATAAAGCAATGGACAGCCATTTCCTTGTGGCTTTGGTGTGAACTACATTTGGACAGAAGGGGACGTGTTAAGAGTTCTGCTGGATTCCCAGGAGCCGTCCACTTTAGGCTGAAGGGCCTCAATAGATGTATTACCTTTTAGTGCATTGCCAACTGTTTAGCACTAGTCAACTGAAAAGAGAGCATCTGTGAGGGAAATGTGTTCCTCTGGCTGCTTCTCTTGCCCTTACTTTTTCCAGTCAGGTATCATCTGACCTTGGAATAATTTTTCTTTTCAGCAAAGAATTACAGGGAAATTTTTTTCACAGCTATTGTACCCATAGGAACCTCATTATTTATTTATATGTATTTCAATTTATGCCTTTCTAAACGCCAAACATGCTTTGTAAATTTTTTTTTTAATTTAAAATAGCCCTCATTATAGTCTTCAGCATACCTATTCTCTAGCTGCCATGCAAATCTTCAGGAAAAGCTTGTGAGAACTGGTAATTTTACAGTATAACCCAGGGTTCATCAGGTCTCTCCCTGGGGGAAACCAAGCTGGAGAGTAAAATCCGTAGCCAGTGAGTGAAAATACCACATTGTACTTGTCATCCAGATCTAGTGCTCAGGATGATCACTTCTGTTGCAGAGTTGCAAGAGGATAAAGTAAAGGGAATAGCATCTGCACTGTGTGGAAACGAGTAGTGTACAGACCTGATATTCTCCCTGGTACTAATTTGCAGATGGTGTGCAAATGCAGCTCCATGTGGAGATTACCCTTATAATTCACTCTTGAGGTTAAAAAGCTATGGATAGCTATGAGAGGTACATGTAACATAAAAAAGCTTTAGCTTCTTTTGGCAAATGCAGATGTTAACAAATATTCTTTGAACAGTTGCTGCTGATTGTCATGAGGAGTCTGGGGATCTGTGAAGACTCCCGCTTAACAACAGGCAAAATCAATGGCAAACATTCCCCTGTTGATCGGGCTGAACTCATCATTTCCTCTCGTTTCTTCTGACTGGCTCCTCTACCTAGGGTTAGAGACAGTGTGAGTACATCTGAGCTCTGATGGATCCTAAATACATAGTCAATAGGCTGACTGTACTCAGCAACCTGCAATATGTTTTCGCCAAAAGAAGTTTTCTTACTCAGTTGAAAGCATGATGCCTTTACAGTACATCACCTAATAGTTTTCTCATTTTTAAAAATAAACCATGAGGACTACGTTCTTCATTTCTTGTCACTTTGTATAAATATTGCCGGTTATCAGAAAAAGGATATAAAATGCTAACATCTTGATTTGTTAGCATTTTGCACTTGCTTTTCTCTAGTTGCGTAAACAAAGCAGGAATTAAGACTAAGGCTCGATATGCCAAGCTCCTAGAATACTTTGTGTCCATTATGTTTGAATTCCTTCAACTAAGCCCAAATAAGCTTTCACTCTTCGGTATAGTTTAGGCTTCTGTCCAATCCATCCAGATTGGCAAATTACAGTCCAGATGGTTATGATAGATGTGGTACCCTCTCTTTTAATCTTGACTAAAGAAGTTTTGACAAAGGGCTGTGAATTAAGTGGGCTAAGGGTAGCAATGACTGCATGAATTTCACGTTTTTGCCTAGTCCATCTGCCAGGCTGAGAAGAGGGAAGGCAGGAAAATCATTTCATTACAAATTAGGGGGTCTGAATTGCACAAATCCAATTAGTTAACAGGCAGGACATTTCTGTGCTATTACTACTATTTTTAAAAAAGTCTTTTTGGCAAAATGGACATTGAGTAGTAAATCTTTCCTTTTCAGGCTTGCCATCCATTTGGAGTCTTTGTCATACATTTACATGGAAATTTTACTCCACTTGGACACAAACCTTTCTTCTCTCTCTCTTTCTCAGAGTGCAGACTGCATTAATTGTGGATGACATGGACAGAAATATATTCCATGGAATTCTGTCATCAAAACTGAACATGATGAATAGCCTGTCCTATTGTTACAGGTTTGACACTGTGTTTTATCTGTCAGTGAGATGACTATTTATATTAACTTTGGGTAACTGGCATAATAATCTTAAGTATGATTGCTTATTTCTATGCACAATTAAAACTGTTTTCTAAGAGGATTTTCCACTTGAAGCACATTTTGGTGAACCCTTCCTTTGCCAGGCTGGAAAGAACAGTGAAGCGTGCTTCACATGGCATGGCAGTGCAGCTCCTCTTGCTGAACATGGCCTTTATCGGCCACAACTTGCTTTCGTAACAACAGTTTGTGCTTTCTTTCAAGCAGTGATAACTCTAACTTACCAGTCCTCCTTGCTTCTTCCTGAGGAGCTGGTTTGCAGCCATCTGAAGTCAGTGAAGTTCCCATGGCTTTGAGTCGTGCTGGGAGAGTCCAGATCCTTCCCTTCAGGGCACCTCTTTGCTGCCTTCTCCCGCTCACAAATGTTGGCAGGCTCTTAGTCTCGTCTCCTCAGCAAGTTTTGGCTCTTAGTTCTCATCAGGACTGCTGTTGACCTCCACTTTTCTGCTTCTCATTGTAGGCAGAACTGTGCCATTTGATTTAATTCCTTCCATAAAGGCATAAGTGTTGATCAGAGGTTAGAGCACACAGGAGCAGTTTTCAGCATCTTCCATGTTGATGTCTCCTTTAGGCCTGGTCTCTGTATGGATTCTCATCTAGGAAGGCATTTCAAACCAGAGTTTCAGCACATGATTTCAACCTGCCTTTGCAGAATAAAAAAATGTTATACATGCTGGTATTTATGCACAGTTAAAAGGGTTAGTTCAAATGGATATTAATAATAACCCAGAAGTACTTAAGCTGCACACTGGTCATTAGGAGTGTGAAAGCAGGAAAGCAATTTACATTCTTTATTCTGTAGTAGTAGGTCAGCTGAAAGGCTAAAATGCCAAATAGAATTCATGTCCAAGGTGCATTTTCACACTTTATCAAAACTGAGGTCACACTAATAAAACAGAAAGTTGGTGTACTGTAAATATGGTAGGTTTTCTGAAATTTCTTTAAAAAGTCATGTGTGTTCCAGTGTTCATACTTAAGCTTATTTGCCGTAGTTGGACTTTTCAAATACACAATGCATTAACTTGACTGCTTAAAGTTTTTGAATCCCCTCCTATCAAGTGCTTTAAGAAAACAACAAATTAAAAATATCTTCATCCAACAGACTGTATTTTGACAGCCCTTCAGCTGATCTCTTGCTTTTGAATAGTTGAATCTCCTAATTTGACAAAATATAAAGGTTATCTAATAGAGATTATTTTTAGTTTTGAAGATAAAAATCTTGAGTCTTCATTGTCTTTTCTCACTCCTCAGTCATGCACAAAAGATACAGAAACATAGGTATTAAATAATCTTCTAAACTGTCACCATTAGTGTATATCTATTTTTTAATAAATTGGAGATTGAGAAAGAACTTAATTTTAAGGATGCTTCTTGGCCATGTCAGTCTGTTTGATATCTTCATGCCCATTAATGTAGACATTTAAAAAAGCTGAAACAAGAATAACTTGCTTAAGTCGTTGGTTATTTTTAATACACGCTTGCACTGGTTACCATTGTTTTTTATTGCTATGGGAATAGCAGACAACACTAACAATAACAAAAGATTAAAATAAAACATGTTTATTAAAAAAGAAACTCGTTTAGAAAATAAAATTAGGAGATGGCAGGCTCTAACTATATATTTCATCTAAAGGAGCTCTTAAGTTACTTCTTTTAATGCAGTTTTGTTTCTCAGAATGTCATTTGTATATGATTTTATGATTTTTATTGAACACATGATAATCTACAGTCTTTTTTGAAATAAAGCTGATAAAAGTTCTAGAACATATAATTATTTGTTCTTGATACTGCATGCTGCCTTTCACATGCAATTTCTAATAATAAGGCAGTCTTTAATATGTTTAAAAATCTGTGCTTGGAAAAGCAAGCATGTATATAAACAGATAGAGATTTTTTTCAGAAGGATTTATGCACAAGTTGAACTGAATCCTCAGACCATTACAGTGTTGTGCACACAGAAATGCTTTATCTATGGAAAAAAATACCCTGTCAGACACTCAAGTTTGCAAATTTGCCCATGTGCAAGTTGTCAGTCAGGCATGTCTGTTCTGGGGCAGTAGCTCAGGGACTACATACCAAATTCAGTGGCTATATCTATATGGCTAAATGCATCAGTTTCAGAGAGAGTTCTCTGGCCCCCACAAATCTTATGTGGATAAGTCACGCTCACAGTATTTAGGGACCCTACAAGAACAGATTGGCCACATCACAGCACGTAACCCTCAGCCCTGAATCTCCTCCGAGCCTCATATGGTGCCCCTTTTGTGGTCCTAAGACTTGATTATTATTTCTTACGCATCTTTTTAGTTCCAGATTTGTGGAACCGCCAGTGTGGTGTTTTTGTAACAAGAAATGGAGGGTATATATTCAGTGACTTGGGAGTGTGGGAGGAGAGCTTGCATAGCACTGGAGGACACTAATGCTGAGGTGGTAAGATAACACTAGAGGGGGGGATGATGTAAGATGGAGACAGATAAATCTGGTGCAGCCTTCACCATGCCACCTTTGGGGGATGCTCCTTGGAGCAAACTATCCCCAGGACCATGTGCAGAGACTGATCTGAGGAGGCCAAAACAGCGAATAACAAAGCAGGGTGAACCGTCGGGGGTCCAGTACTATTATTCAGCAGTATAGCCAAGGCAGTGCTGAATCAAGGCAGAAGAAGTGTACAGAGGATCTGTTCACTGTGAAGACAGCACAGAGAGAGTACAATGAACACAGGAAGTTCAGTATCTATACTTTCAGATAATGGAAAGGTTGTCGTAAAAGTATGTGTAACATTAACTTAGATTTGTTTTATCCACGTCTGGTTAGAATTACTGAGCTAACTAAGCTGGTTCTTTTGCTTTTATCTCTGATCAAAATGAAGCGTCTGTAATCTGAGGAAGTGCATGGTTGACAGTGGAGCATCACTTTATAGCCCTGTGTTGGAAGTTGAATGTGTGTGCTTAATGAAACAGGCTGAAAATTTTCCTTCAAAGCAATTCTTGTGAAAACATTGGGATTTTGGCCAAAACCTTTTTGTGGAAAGCATCTGCTTTCTCAAGAAAATGATGACTTAATAAAGAAAAAGAAGACAGAGAAATACCTGAGAACTGGAGCCTATCATTCCAAAGTAGTATTGTGGTGCTGCAGACTGGTGGTAGTTCAGGTGCTTCATGTTCTCTGAGCCCTCCATGAGCTATATTTCCCAGCTGGGCTTTATTTGCCGGAAGGTAGTACAGTCTGAGACTCTACCATGCTGTGCAGGATGAAATCTAGTTTAAGGGTAAGTTAAGTTTCAGTATCAGATGGTACTGATGGTGTTAAATGTATTTGGTTGCTCTAAGTCCACAAGGTCTAGTCAGGTCACGTGTTCCTAAGATTTTAATCACCTGAGATGCATAATGTAATACCACTGCTCTGTAATGAGACTTGGTCTCAGTCTAGACTCTGACTTCTTGCCAGCATAACTTTGTCGATTTGAGGTGTGATAATGTGTGATTTGTGACTGGCATGGCTCTGGCAGCCAAAGCTCCCAGTGCAGACACAATTACACTGGCAAAACTTGCTTTTGGAATAAACTAGCCTGGCAAGAAGGCAACTTGGCCCTGGGGCAGGTTGTGTCCTCAGGAGAGAGCCCTCATTAGTTTGGTAGAGCGAGCAACATTGCCATATGGACAGACCTGCCAAGTGCAGGCACAGCTTTACTAATCCTTTCTCTGGTGCCTCTGCTGTCCACTACTTGCACACAATTTGTGTTTTTAATGAGATGGTTCTCTACGATGTGGCCCTCATTCTTCTTCCTTTCTGAGTTTTGCTTGGGGTAAGAGTGGTGGTGGTGAAGAGCTGGCTGCGGCTGTGGGAAAGACAGAGCACCACACGGGTGCCTGCCTTATGCTGGTGGTAGGAGATGGCCCTCATGCAGTCGTGCTTCCTACTGTGTGCTCCCCCTTGTTGTCACCCTGACATCTCCCTCCTCTCGTGGCAGACACCAGCTGAGTGGTCAGGAGAAAGCGTGCGTGTCTACACTCAACTTTCCACTCACCACTGGAGAGCGCATTTACCCCCAAGGAATTCACTGCTGGCTTTCCATAATTCTGAGAGTCAAGGGTGAAATATGTCAACGTCTCCATTCCTTTCCAGCTTGTGTAAGCATTTATACTTGTACAGAGAGCGTTCAAAACCACTATTAAACACCCGATGGCATGGAGCAAGGGCCACAGAATTCAGCTCGGAATGTGGAAATTGCATCTTGTAGGAGAAAACAGCTTTATTTAATTTAAAGAATCAAACCAGCAGCTATGGTTGCCTCCTTCATCTGACCCCCCTTCCAAGGAAGCTGTGCTTTACATCACCAACACCAGCCAGTGCAGGACCCAGAGATATTTGGGATGGAGGCAGGAACCTTAAAAACAACAACTTGGATGCTCTAATTTACAGTCTGCTCATGCCTTTTTGCCTCAGCAATATCCCTGACAGGTCCCATACACTCTGTACAGCTGGCTATGTTGGTTCTGTGCCAAATGAGAATTTCCTGGTATGAAAAGAATCCTCAGTTGTCTATTTTGCATCCTTTTTGGGCTTCCAGAATAGTACAAATCATGTTTAACAGGGCTGTAGAGCAAGCACTGAATATCTTGAAGAAAACCCATAAATCAGAAAGTGAAGGCTGGGTGTTATTGTCCACAAAATGCAAACTGAATTGTCTTATGTTCCCAAAATTACTTTTATTGGAGTTTATTGAAAGGATGAAGACTGTTTCTGAATTGGGTGTTAACAAGTATTTTTTCCTCTGGCATCTAGTGGTAGTGTTAAAGCTGCTGGTCATGCATGCTTACGTAATTTTCTCAGTGGAAGGGCAGGAGCAGGCTAGATTCTCTTCTCCTGCAACACTGTAAATCCAGGCAAACTTCATATGCTGGAGCAGAATTACTCCACTTTGTAGTTATGCTGGTTCAACTGTAGTCATCATCTGGCCTCTCATATATAATAAATGTTGCTATTTAATAGCTCGTGGAGAAGTAGAATAGAGGAACACAGAATCTGTATCCAAATAGAACAGATTTTGCTGAACGGACAAGACCTAAAACCCCCCAGAACATAGAACTGACCAAGGGTTTCATTCATTTCTTCCTAAGACCTTCCCAGCACCCGAGCTGGGAAAAAATGACACCGTCTGATTTGCAGGCACAGCGTTTCAGATGACACAGGAGGTCCAGCGGCACTTCGAAGTTGCATTTTGTTTTACCATCATATTCTGATGCCATCTCAGAGTAAAGGTGCCTATTTCCTAAATAGATAAAGCTGCACTGCCAGCTACCATATTTGCAGCTTAGCAAGTCACATCCAGGCTGCCAGTCTGGCAGCTGCCCTAATGAAACTAATTGGTGGTTCATCTGTGACATGGAGAATCCTGTGATCAGAGATTTTGCCTTTGGACAGTGACTTTAAAGTGGCAAGCTGCAGCATGCTGTTTTTAGATGGCCCTTCTGCTTTATTAAGTGCTTTTTTGGTTGGCTATACTGTGTGATCATTACTGTCTCGTAGCTACTGCATGATCCTGTATATGCCACCATGATACTGGAAGAAGCCCATACTTTATGAAAGAATGATGTGCTGTCAAGGCTCAGCCAGCCTTACCATTGAGCTCACTCTGCTGTTCATGCTGTATCGTATGGAAGTCTATAACACACGTGCTGGTGGATCATAAAACATAACAGCAACAAGCTCAGACATCCCTAAATTTAAATATTTTGGATACAAAATCAAAGGGCATTTACTTGACGTTCCAAATGTGAGTGTCAGCCCAGCTGTACCGCAGCCCTGCTTCTTGTTAAGCACTTCAGAAAATGCTTGATGATCCATGCCAAATTGCTCAGACTGATGCCATCCAGGTGCTGACTGGGATATACTGTATTCCATGTGTCCACCTGACCAAACCTGCTTAAATGTTTTATATCCTGTCATTACAATTATATAGATCAGCAAGAGGAAAGCAGAACATTTTTTTCTGCCCTATTTTGCGTCAGACCCTCTTTAGGAATGCCTTGGAGCCAGACTGGCACGTTCTGCTCCAGAATGAAATAACAGAGGTGGGTGCTGGAAGGCCCTGTTTTGTATCCTGGCTGCGTCCAAAATGGCCAGAGGATTCTCTGATTCATTTTTCCCAGTTTTCAATATTGTAGCTGAAAGATAGTTGCCACTCACTGAAAGTCCTTACTGCGAGTAGAGAGGAAGCTTCACAGAAATGATGCTGAGGGAGCAGTGATGGAGAAAGGGAGGAGTGAGATCCCACTTCTTGGAAGGTGGAAAAAACATCCCTTAGTCTGATGGATACGATTATAAAGACTTCCCCTTTTTAAGGTCTTCATTCCTTAATCTGTCTCTCCAGAACTCCTTCAGCTGGCGCAGCATCTAAAACTATGCACTGCTAGATAATAAAACCTTTTTTGGCAATTTGTGCTGTGGAATCCTGAATGTTTCCATCTGTGTTGGTTTGTGTGGCAGGGTACAACATGCTTGTTTTAATGACCATCAGAGGCTAATACACTGACGGGATACATTTGGCAGGTCCTGAGACCTGCCATTGATATCACGGTGTGATGTAAAACTAACAAAGTTTTTGGCTAGTCTGGGAAAAGGATTAACGTGATTGGAAGGCCGTTTAGGATTACAGTGATCTGTGCTGATTCAGGTTAAAGATGCAAACCTCGTTCACCCACTTCCTGTGTGTCTTAATCAAGATGCCATTCCTGTTCTGGTGTCTTTCAGTCTCTGCTGTCCCACACTTTTCCAGGGCATATTGTATTATCTTTACCTTGTCCCTGAACCTTCATCTCCCGCTCTTCTGTGAGTGTCCCGTCTACAGACTGCAGCACTGAACTCACCTTAGCACAGTGAATGTTGTGATTTATAGAAAACTGAACAGTTTGGACAGGACAGCACTGGAAAATTGCCTGCAGAACATAATGCTTTGGACGATTCCCTCAGACCTGAGAGACTGGTGATGAAATCCCTGGTTTGAATTGGGCAGACCACGCAGTGCAGTCTGGTTGTTCATATCCTGACTTAATATCCTAACTGCCGAGCTGTTGTGGAAAACATTGAAACCCCTGGTTTTGCCTTAGAGCAGAACAGGGAGAAACATAAATCACGTTTACATAAAGAGGAAGAGTTTTCCCAACAGCACTGCACTGATCTTGCTGCAGACAAGTGTAGTAACATTTGTTTCCTAGTTAGCTCCCGCACCCAGATCCCTGAAGATTTCAAACATCTCTGTATCTAAACTAAATTTGACTAACATAGTCCCTCCTTTGTCATTCTAACTTCATCTGTACAGGCAGTTTTGGTGGTGTGACTTTTCCATTGGCTGTGTCAGCAAAAATGTTACCTGTGTGCTTGGACTGTTGAAACGCCTTGATAACACAGAATAGTTGACCCATCTGCAGCATTTTTTTCCCCGTGTGTGTGTGTATACGTGCAGCACATTAGATATTCTGAAAACAAACAAAATGAGAAAATATGCAGAGGTATCAAGTAATGAGAGGACATACACGTAAGCAGCAACATTTCTCACACCAGTCTAATGACATGAATTTCTTTGCTGCAGTCCTTTCCCCCATTTTCTGTGCTGAGTGGATAATGTTTCCAGCTGGTGACAGGAGGGCATTTTTTCATCATAAACCAATATGCATTTAGTTTCAGACCACCTTATGTTTTTACAAGATACGGTTTTTCTTTTCAGAAGACTATTTGAGAGTGAAATTGAATAAGGGTGTTTTAATAGTACATGACGTATGTGGGTGGCTTTGCTTGCAGTGTTTTAGGAGATGCTGCACCTTCAATTTAACAGACAATGCTATGCTTCAATAGACCATTATATTACTCCACTATTTCTAACATAGCAGTCATATTGAAATTGTATTGCTACATTATACAAGTATGGTTAATTAAACCCAGATATCAGCCCAAGCTCATACAATAGCTGTGTATGGGTAAAGGAGAAGCAATGATTAAAAAATATATATTCTAGAGAAAAAGAGAGGGAGGGAATGGGGACGGCGAGAGGCAGAGCACAAAACGTAGGAGGGCAATTGCACGGCGACTGCCAGCGCATCAGCTCGAACTGTGCTGTACATGCCGCAGCCCTGCTGAGTAATTAGGGGAGCTGTTAATTTTTTGTAACATTATTATAGGAAAAGACATACTTTACCACAAGGAACTGAAGAGGGATAGCACAAGGGAAGCATACCTGACAGTTTTTAAGATAGATGTGCAACAACGGTTTACTTAATGCCTCTGTAGTGCTAGGCATAATAGAACTGTGGGTTTAACATGTGTGTAGTAAAAAATATGTATATCCTCTATGCTATCCTCTACGCTTCCTTCCTGTGCCAGTTAGCTTTTAATGCACAGTTCAAAACAATAAAGTACAAATAGTTGTGCTTGAAAGAAAAGCCGATATTCAGAGTGAGATTGTATGGGGCTACAAAAATTATTGGCCGGGTCTTTGATCAAATCTCAGGGAGGCAAAAGACACTGCAGCAATAGGACCTGGCAGTGAGCAAGGCAGCCTTGAACACGTGGAAGGGGTGAGACCCCTCTGTGAGGGGAGAGCAACGTGAGGCTCCTCTGGGGGCCTTTGCCGAAAATCAGAGTCCCAGGGTGTTGCTCGGTACGGAGGTGCCTGGTATAAATCCTTGCACGATTATCGTTTGAGTTTTCTTTTTATTTGACTCATTCAAGTCCAGTACTTGAGTTTCAGGGGAAAGTTGGCCTTTTTAAGTGGCAGTTAAGAAGAACTTTTATTCATACTCTTTTATTGATGCCTGTTGACCATAAAGCTACAAGGGAGAGAGTTCAGTCTGCCACCAGTCTGTCCTTTAATACCGCATGGCTTATTTCTGTTAAAAAGAAATGCGAAGAAGCCCCAAAGGCACAGATGATCTAGGGGAAAAAAGCATTAGTACACTGAACTGCTTGATGAAAGGAATAACATCGGCTGAGTTATAAAACCGAGCGAGCGTATCTGTGATGCTAGCAGTTAACATTAAAGTGCATTTATTTATGGCAAACACTGTCAAATTAGACCTAGCTAGAGGTTGGTAGGCTTTCATTTAGCACTGAAAAGGGGGTTTTTGCTGTTTATGTAAATATGACATTAACCCTTGAGCTTACTTCTTTAGCGTATTGGTTTATTACAAGTTGAACTAATACACTGAAGAAGTAAGTTTAAAAAGAAACACGTTACTGCACGAAATGTGGTTTGCTGCAGTGGGCACTGACATCAGGTGTGGGGCTGCAAGAAGGAGGCTGGGGAGATGGGAGCCATCATCCCTACATGTGGGCTGGGCTGCGTCCGTGCGGGGCTGAGCTCAGCCCATGAAGGTCACGGCGCATAAGCATGACAGAAAACCCAGGGAGAAACTCGTTTTTGGAGTGAGGAGCCTGTATTTTGGGAACTTGTCATCTCAAATGCAGAGCACTTATCATGAGATGGGCAATTTTCAATGAACATTTTTGGGTTTTAGAGCATATAGAAAAATGGGCAGTTTAAGAGCAGCTTGGGCTGGTCAAAACTGTACAGCAGTGCAACATATTACCAAACATGTTGGGGAGTCTCTCAAGCAGTAATTTCTTATCCCCTCAAAGGGCATTTCTGACTTCAATTGCCTGCCTTTTGTTTATTCATTAATTACCTTCCAAATGAGGACATATTAGCATAGTTTTTCTCACTAGTTCTTTTCTTTTTCTTTTTTTTTCCCCCCTGGTTCTTGGGGTTCATTTAAACAACTGGTTAGATCTGACTTTCAATTTTCTTTGAAATACAAATATGGAACTATCTTCTTTATCTTTTTGTTGTTTGTGAAGCATCCCAAAAAGTGACCTGCCTCTCCCCAAATTGTTGGTAGCAGATAAATCTCTTTTTCTTGTTAGTAGTTTAAAATATTTTGACTAGGCAGATTTTCAGAAATTCATTAGCAACTTTACTTGTTGCAAAGGCTGCTGGATAGATTAAGAAACTTTACACACTTATGTGAATATGATACTTCACAGTATATGACCAGAATAAGGTTCTTCCACAGTGAAGTTATCACTCTTTGTTAAACAGAAATTCCAACTTTTACATGTACCAAATCTGTAATTATTCAATATGTCTCAGTATTTTATCAAACCACCTACAATTTAAATACAAGTTCTATGAGAAGTCATTTCTTTTTTTTTTTTTTCCTTAATTCCATCCAGGCTATGATAATTTCACATTAAATATCCTGAATTCTGGGATGAGTGCCTTATAGAGCCCATATTCATGTGACTGATGCTCAGATCTCAACAAACCTGACAGTGACAGTGTTCAAGTTCAGATCAGGTCTTAAGGTTCTGGGTTTGGGGCACTTTCAGAAGATAACTTTTTATGAGGTTATTTATGTTGCAATAACATTTCTGATGCTTTTCAGTTTCCCTCTTTGTCCTTAAATTTATTTTCTCTAGGATTAAAAATTCAGAAGTATAGTCAATAGCAGTATGTAACAGAGGCAATTTCTTCATATAGCTGTCCAGTGTGCTTTTTGACTCACCTGTACTGAGTGGTGTGCCACTTGAAATCAAGCAGTCAGCGATTCTGTCTTGATCACCATGACTCCTGGAGTTGTTTTTATTCCCTCTGTGAAAATTGCTATGTCAGCACAGAGTAGAAAAGGAATCAAATTGTGCTTCATCTTATTACAGAGCCACCTGGAAGTCGGTGGAAACATCCCACTCTTGTTTGCCTTCCAGGTCTTTGATCCACTTGAAAAGCTGCATCCACTGCCATGGGGGCTTACCTCCCTGCTAACTCAGCACTACAAGAAAGTGTATTTAAACTGCAGGTTAGTCTCGAAGATGCCCAACAGAGCTTTTCATTCTCTTTCATCTTCTTCCCAAAGCTTGATTTCGGTCTTGTAGGCATATCCCCAGTATTGCCAACTCCAGATATTGACAATTCAAGAGGCAGCCTCCTTTTCCCTTCCTCCTGTCTAGGAGAGACCAGAGGTTACTTTAAAGTTGCAAGGTTTATTTTAATCACAGGGGCTAGCTAGCAACTAGTATTGTCAGGAAAAGCTGAGATTTCTGTGTTATTCCATGACTGGATCTCTCAACTCCAGTTATTGTGAGGGTTGGTAATGCCACCATCTCTGACTAATAGGCCAAATTTCTTGTGCGAGCTGGAGACTTCCTGTGAACAGCCCACCACGTGACCCCTTCGTTGACAGTGTGGCTGCAGATAGCACCGGGCCTGATTCTTCATGATTCCTTTCCACCCTTGCTCTCCGGGACTCCTGCCTCCTGGAAGCACTGGGACTGAGGAGTGTAACATGTCACTGGGACCCTATATGGGCCTTGGCTCACACCTCGCTCAATGGTGTTTTCGTCGCGTACTCACTGAGAGGCAAAAGGAGGAAGTTGGAGAAGGAAGCGCAAACCCGAGAGCAGAGGTTCACAGCTGTACTCACTGGTTAGCCTTCAGGTTCCACGCTCGCATGAAGGCTCCCTTGCCCACACACATGCGGGCACACGTACACACATGTAAAGGCTGCCGTACTGTGACTGCACAATCCTCTTTCCGAACTCGTGCTCATCTCTTTAATATTTGATAACTATGGTAGTCAGCAGAGAGTAGCTAAGCTTATTTGTTATGTAACTCCTATTATAACTTGAGTTTGATAAAACATAAATTGTGTTTCTCATCCTGAGAAATAAATTGTATTTCTCACTTCTTTGCATCCAAATACTAGCTTTTGATGCCTGTACTTGGCCATCATTGCAGTTTGAATCTCTGGTGGTGAGTACTGCATAGCTACATAAAATAAGTGAGTTCTTCATCCTGCTGATTAAGGAGACGCCAAATGACATCAAGTTAGGGTTGAAAATTGTTTTCTACTCCATAACCAGATAACTGTGCCTTGGAAGCTTATTATTGCCTTTTCAGGATCTTCAAACCCAATTGCAGTGAGGAGATTATTCCATTCCCATTTCTTCCCCTGCTTTCCCCCTACACTTACACCTTCCTGCTTGCTCACTCTTACTGCAGTGCAACAGAGGGATTAAACAGGATTCATCTTTCCTTTTTGCCTTGATGCTTTAGTGCATTTCAAAATAAAATACGATTTTGATAAATTGCCCCCTGAAGAAATAGGAAACCAGAGGCTTGAGAGGAGGTTTTAAGTTTTAGAAAAAAATAGAGTCCAAAGCAGCAGGCAAACACAAAGTAATTCGAAAGCTTATAACTTCCTCTGCTTCTGTGCAGCTGAGATCCTTTCCTGGATCTCTCCCTTATCCATCTGCTTGAAGAAGATCTCTGACAAGTATTATTCTCTATGTTACTACAACACTAAATTCAGTACTTAAACTTTACAGTGTGGGGGAAATGCCTAGCATGACCTTCCGTCTTAGTTATCCTTCTTTCCTTATCTGTTGGAAATATTTCCACAAATACATACTTCACTTTAGCTTTTTATTTCATTTGATGTTGAAGCCAGTCCTGTGATTTCATGTATTCTTAAGTTAGTAGATTGAACTGCAGGTGATAAAGGCCCTACTTTATCCTGTAAACCAACTGCCTGTATTAATCCCCCTGGTTTATCATAAGTCTCCAGACTTTCTTCCTCCCTCCAAGAAAAGAATTTGGTGTTTGTGAAAAGTAGCTAATTGATAGTGGTAGGAATTGAAAATGTCTGCTCATCCACTTGACAGGCACACCATCAGCAAAGCCTGCTTCCCTGCACTGCCCGTCCAAAGTGTCTCAACTGCGCTCCAGAGAAACAGCCTTCTAGAGAGGAGAGAATAATTCCGTTTTCATGCCCATTTAATGCTTGGTAGTTTCTGTGATGTGGCCACCTGTCCAGTGTGAACTGAACTGAGACCATCAATCCATTTCATAGAGACCAGTGAGCAGCCATTACATACACTAATGGCTTTTAGCCATTACTGATGTGGACTGAAGTTGAACCCTTTATGGTTGTTGTGTCTAAGGCTAATGGATAAGTGTGGCAATCAGTTTCCAGCTTACCCAATTTAAAAATTCTGCTATGTCAGCATGTGCTTGCTTTTTGCAAATCTGCTAAGCTGATCTTCTGTATACCAAAACCCACTTTCAATTTACGGCTCTCTGAAGAGCCATGAAAAGGTATTATTTTGAAAAAGTATTAACAAAATTGAAAAGGACATAAAGTGATGTGCATTAAGGAAGTTTATGTCTTTGTTTGGACTTTGTAAAATAAAAAGGCAGTATTATTTTAAGGAGAGACTGTATTAGGTATCAAAGATGTACTTAATTTTAATAAGCATGAATTTAATCAAAACTCATTTTTTTCATAAGGAAAACATTTACTTCTACATCTTCTGTTTTCAGATGCCAAACTAATTTTTACAAGAACTTAAGTTTTCCAAATTGTGGTAATGTCTTTTGCACATTTTGCAGAATGTGCTGGTGTGTGGCTTTAAAAAAAGTAAATTAGCTACCAGTTCCTGTACAGCGTCTAATACATGGGGTAGAATCTGCTTTGTCAGTTACTTTAAATACCTCCAGCATCAGGAGAATAAAGGTGAGGCCTGAGAGATGGAAGTGGCCCGTGGGTGTGCTGCCTGAGCTGTGCTCATTAGGGCAGGCTGGCCACCACACCAGGCACAGCCAACTCCTTTGTGTCTTGCTGCTGAAGCTTTTAAGACGGGAGCATGAGTATGTGAACAGAGCGGTATTGCGTTCACAAAGTGACAAGTATGCACAGTTGTCAAACACATACTTAAATTGAGCAGGCAATAATGCAGCAGCATCTCTTGGAGGGGGTGATGTTTGGCATAAGAACCAGAAAGGAAAGCCCCATGTGGGATCCTCTCCCCCTCCAAACAGGTATAACAGAATATAAACATTCGTAAGTTATAACGCTTGGTCGGTTATAAAACCAAGGTGAATGTCAGAAGATTTAAATTCTGAAAGAAATATGGAAAGTACAGATGTGGCAGAAGCTTTTAGCAGTAGTGAAAAGCAGAGTGAATTCTAATCCATGAAGACTGAGAAGAGACTGTAGTGTTACCGCCCGCGTAGCTGTGAGTGTCTGAAGAGGTAGGAAAGGAGAAGTTTGTGGCAGAGTATTAAAGCTTTTTTTAGGCAAACTGAAAATCTTCTCCGTTCCTTTCAGTTATATCTGGGGATCTAATAAATGATACTATCTCTCGGTACAAACCTTGTCTTTCATAGGAAGATTTACATGTGTATGTGACATGAAATCCATTAAGCAGATCTAATTAGACATCCATGCCACAATGTCCCCCGAATTAATGAAATACATTCCAGTCTAAAGGAAATCTCAGTGGAGCACCTAAACAGGAACAAAGCCTGATAAGTTATCTTTGGTTTCCTCCTTTCCCTCTTATAATGAAAATGTCCAGGCAGCCAGAATTAATATAAAACTGTGAATAGCAAATCTAGAATCCCCGAACACTAAAAGTAAAAAGAAAGCTGGACTCATGGGCCTTTGGCAGAGTAACTGAGAGAGTCAAACATCGCACCCAAAATGATGGAAGTCTGATGCTTTCGGACTTCATAAATACCATCCTTCCTGCTTGTATGTATCTTTATTTTTTTTTCAGTTTCTTACTATGTAATGTTATAACATGGCAAACATAACTAATTTGGCAGTATAATCAGGAGTGGTACTGTGTCTCATTTTGGGCTGATTTTTTTTCTCCCTCTATGACATACATATATAGATACATATGTATAGCTTTTTATAGAAATCCTCCTCCTACGCCATATAGGAAATGAGTGTCAAAGCAGACAATAAAACCAGACACCACTTCCTGTTGAAATCATGAAAGGAGGGACAGGCGGGAGAAAAAGCATGCAGCAGTAAAAAAAAGAAAAAAAAACAGAGAATAGCTTGAAAGACCCTCCAAAAATAGGGTAACGAGGAATCAAGAAGGCACGAGGCAGCCTCCCCTCCCATTCACACACCCACAGGCAGCCTGAGCAAGCCTCGGGAGGAGACTGGGGGGCACTGCCTGCACCCCGTGGCTCCTGCGGCTGGGACGTGCCACCCCGGAGGGCGGCCAGCATCCCCCCCATCCTGGGGTGCCCGTGGTGGCATGGGGATGTGGAGACCCCGCAGCTGCTCCCAGACCCTGGACAGAGCTGCCGTCCTGGAGCACTGGTGGCACGAGCTGCCCAGGGAATTAATGGGGTGACGCCTCCTCCCCTCAATAGCAGTGGAGAAAATGCGCATTATGGATTCTCCTTTTAAACAGTAATTAAAAACAACCAGAGAGGAAATGAAAGCTAGTTTAATGTCCACGTTGTTTACTTTAGATGATTGTTCATTCCACTTTGGCAGGTTGTTCTAAGTTGGGTTTAAATGTGTAAATCCTGGGAAATCTGAAGTGAGGAGTCACTGTTGGTGCAATGGACTCAATAGCCCCTGTAACACCATCAGCGTAGACACTTACATGGTTTGCAAGGCTGGCCGTCAAGTTACGAGTACTCACAGCCTTGTGTCAGCCTGTTTCCCAGTCAGTCAGGCTCCCAGCTATGGCTAGTTCCACAGTGTGTAGTACTGTGGACATTTATTTGACATCATATTTTGAGAAAGCAGGGTTTCTGCCAGAAAACGATACAGAAAGCAATAACAAAAATGTTACAATACAGAAAAAAAAAAATCCTCTTGCCATGATTATCTTTTAATTCCCAAGAAAAGAAGCCACATCTGCTTTAGCATCTGCAAATAAGCAGCATATTTTAAAGATTTTACTCCCTCATAATATTTGTCCCAGATAAGTCCTGGTTGTTAATTATTCTGGCCGTAGTTCTTCCTTCCTCCTTCATGTTGTGACGTACCATGCAAAGCAGCTTTGCTCAACACAGAAGAGAAGCGGAGTCAGCCCTTCTAGGTATTCCCTTACTCTTGACTGACAGCGTAAATTAAAATCTTTTGCTTAGCCAACTTTCATTAAGAAGAAAGAACAATTAGTGTTTGGGTGGAGGGGAGGAGGAAAAAATACCAGGCTCCAAATATGAACCTCCCAACACTTGGAGCAAGAAGTTGTGACATACACAGCCTAAATAGGTGCATTACCCGGCCATCAGTTCTGTAGCTGATGTAGCAGAGGTTAGAGAAGAGGCAAAATCGTGCTACAAAATGTCAACTGCCCCTTCATTCCTGGTTTGCGCTGCCTCCGGCAGGGAGTAGTAAGACATGTTTCTGACAGGCGAAATAACTAAGCCTGGGGAATATTAATCTTTAGGGACTCATTCTATTTAATTTTATTTTCTTGTGGGAGAGAGTAGGGAGGGGAGAAGAGCATGCCTTGCAGTATTCACCGTAACAGTGTGTGTGTACGGGTGTATGTGCTTTTTCTGTATAGTTCTCACACATGGTGCCTCCTTTCCCTGATCCCTCAGAAGCATTCAGAATGGGACAGAGCAGCTAGATATAAGATCTTGCAACATGGACTGTCCCTAGCCAAGGGTTTTTCTTTTAGAAAATTAATTTTCTGTTGAAAGGGAGCAAAATTTGTTTCACACTTTCAAAAGTAAGCTGTAGAGCAAAAGGCCTGGCATACCCCATTGGTTGCAATGTACAAAGCTACATAGACATTTCTAGTGTTAAACCAAAGGACTGATTTAGGCTTGGCACATAATGAATCAAGGAGATTTATAAATAATTGCTTTGGAGATAAGTCACAGAAAATCTTGCATCTGTTTCTTTGTTAGTACTTCTGTAGTGTAGTCATTTTAGGAAGACTGAAACTGGCTGATGCAGATTTTTCTTCTCTCCTAAAATGATTTTGTGCTGGGCAGTCGTTTGGTTGCTTCAGAGCAGTGTGAAGGAATTGTGATTTGAAGACATTCACATTGTCTGAGGGGCATCCAGTCCCTGTGATTCAAGTCATAGTTTTCACTGAATCTTTGGGAGTTGTGAGTATGTTTTTGAGGGGAAGATCAGTGCCGACATTAGAGAATAACGCATGCAGCTTCCCCGCTGTTCACTCGCCCCCCCACAGCACGTTAGGGCAGAAATCCTTTGAACCTTGCTCTGAGCCACAGTCAATGCGCATGCTGCAAATTTTCACTAATGTTGCCAGTACGTTTTTTCAAATGTAACTGGGAGAATTGTAGACGAGCAGACACAAGGTGGCCCTGATCCTCGGTGGAGTGAAGGGAATAAAACGGGCATAAAACCAGGGGTGGAGGGTGGAGAACCAGCAGTAAATGCACAGGATTATTTGTTCTCCTATAGGGTGTTTTTTGACCTCTGCAGAGAGACTCTCCTAAATACAGAGCAGCCGACTGAGAGCCTGGGGAGAGTAGCTGACATGAAGTCTTTATAAACCTGCCCTTTGGAGTAGTGCGAAGGACAACAGTAAGACTACCAGAATAATAGAGCTACCAGAAATTGCTAACATTTCTTCAGCGTAGTCTCTGTTTCCAGATCAGCCTAAGCTGCTTTCCTTTTTTTGTTTTATTTAATTATTTTTTCTAGTTTCTTAGTGTTTCCAGAGATTACTTTGTCCTTTTCTCTTAAGCCGTCAATTCACACTGTGATCTGAGACACTGAGGAACTGAGGATCTGATGCCAAAATACTAACAGATTTAAGATATCAAGAGGCAAGTCTCAGGAAATAACTCATTTGTTCAGGCATTCAGAGCAAATATTTATAAATTTCTTCAGAAATAATTCCCACTACACAAAGCCAAAAAACAGAAGGCAGCTTTTCTGGATATATTCAGACTGGTATGGATAACAGAGAACAGAGGGAAAGAAACAATCTGCTTTGAATATTTACACATTCTACCCGATAAATTGATTAAAGTAGGACCTATTATATGCAAATAAAAGACCTGGATTATAAGTACTCTGGAAAAAAATGAGTGCCTTTCCTGACTGGCTAAGCTTACCCCAAAGTATATGAAATGTCAAAATCAGGAAATGGAAAGCTGAAAGCTTTGGAAATAGTTCTCATAGGTTAGGAAAGACTGGCTATTAGGCCTGATTAAAAATTATTTGCTCTGCTGGAAAGTTGTGATGAAAATGAGAACTATTTAACTGAAAACTGGAAATCAATATACTGGGTTTTTCTCTAAAGAATTAAAAATTTCTCTGAAAACAAACCCTGTGAAGTTAAATCTAATTGCATAAACTGTGTTCTATCAAAAATAATTTGAAATAAATTTTCAAACTTTAATTTTGATTAATGCAGTTACCTTGACTTAATGAAGTTATGCCTGATTTACACAGGTGCAAGTGAGAGCAAAATCACTCACATTATGTCTTCTTAAACATACTGCACCAAAATGGGAAAGATGCATGGAGAATTGTTATCTTGATCAGTCTAAAAATGGGGCACTCTTACACTAAAATAACAAAAAAGCAAAATGAATCAACTCTTTTTTGTGCAAAATTTGTGTATGGGCATTCTTAATTTGGAATAAAAGTGTGTGGAACTGGGAAAACCTTAGAGAATTTATACTCAGTCCAGTACACAGCTCATGCAGGGAGCATTCATGGATGGAAAATGAGAATCAGAAGTCCCAGAAACTGGACATCTGTCTTGCATGTTTGAAGCCCCTGTCCTCACCAGTGGTGTCCAGTTACTGCTGACTGGTTTGCACTGTGATCTGCTCGCCAGCTGCCCCTTGCACAGAGGTCGCCAGCATGAGAGGGACCGTCTGGTGCAAAGCACTGTTTGGGTCTGAGCTGCCCCATCGCAGGTGCACCCCAGCTCCTCCTGGCTCATGAGATCGGGCGGATGCTCACTATGTGGTCCCACGGGTTGGACATATATGACCTAGCACATAAGACTTCCCACACCATGAGCAAAGGAAACTGAGAGATCTGTACGTCTGATGCTGATTTACCTAAGCCATAGTCTTAACATTCATAGTATACTGTAAGAGCATTTATTTCGGTTTAGCTGAAGCCTGAAAAAAAAATCTTCAAATCACAGAACAGCCACTCTCCCTGGTGATACTGCACCAAAACAGGCCACTTATAGTTTGTGGTTTGTCTACAAAACAATTTGAAATAAATATGGTTAAATCAATGCAGGTATTGATGAAGCCTTAGTTTCTTCCTGTTGATAGGATTGTGGCCAATTTCTTACATATTCCCAGGTTGTGTTTCTTTAGACTTTTTGGATTGGCAAAGCTATACTCTTTGCAGGTGCAAAACAGGTAGATAGCACTGCTCTTCCTGATGGGCACCAAAGAGTATTAAAACTTCAGACTGCAGATCCGCTTTGTTTTGTCTTCTTGTGCAAATATCAGGCCTGTGCTTTCTTACTTTAAATTTGCCCTGCTGAATTCAAAATTGGGATAAAGCTTTAATATAGCAATGATTTTGAGCCTTGCTGGTATGCAGTCACTTTCAGTGTGGATTATGGTAGCTATTTTAGCAGTGTGGAGGAACAGTAAATGACAGTCAAGGGCGGAAAAATAATGAGGTTATAGTATGCTGTTGAAACTGCTGGAGAAATAGAGGCAGGCAGAATGTGACCGTTTAAACAGAAATCTGGCCATGCAACCAGAGCAAACACTCATACAAGAGGGTCAGTGGTATCTTTTATGAGCGTAGGTGATGGTAGCCATCTGGTTTGATTCTCCTTAAAAGGCTGCACAGTGACCCCAGGAACAAACTGCCGCCCTAATTCGGTGCTGACTCAGAGGCAAAGGTGCCAAGTCTGGAAACGGCAGCAGCACTTTGTGCAGCACCTTCATTTAAACGTTTCCCATTCAAAGACTGCACCGACTCAATGCACGGACATTTCTCGATGTGATACACTCACAGTCCAATGTAGTATGGCTCCAGGCAGTGAAAGCTGTAACTGCTTCTCCTGTGAAGTGGAAAGTATGTATAATGCACATGGTATCAGTGACTAGTGTTTTATTCATTAAAGGCATCCTAGTTTTGTAGCATTATGTCCTCGGCAGACCAGGCAGAACATATGCTTTGAATTGCAATCCAGAGGTTTAGTATACATTTCAGAGGGTCTGATGTCATTTTGAACTGCACAGGGCACTAAAATATTTTACAATTGATGCACAGTATGAATACCCGTGTGCATGAAAGTAATTCGTACCTTGATTATCAAACTCTAATTGAGGGTAGGATACAGCGTACACCAAGTCTGAAAGGTCATGAACTGGCGAGATACTGCTTGTGGAGGCACGGATCCTAGAAAACTTTGTGTGGCTTCCCATTGCTCTCACAAATAATGCTGCGGTTAATGGCATTCTTGAATTGGACAAAGGTAAATGTGCCTTTACAAGATCAGACTCAGATATGTTAAAATACCCATTCTTTCTGGGTTTCACTTTCCAGGACTTCCTGCAAGCCAGAGTCTACAATGTAGAAGGATAAAAGACAGAAAAGACAATAGAACACAAGCAAAATGGTCCTGCTGCACCTCCATCCCGTTTGCTCCCTCTTACTGTTACTAGCATTTTGATGCCTACTTTAAAAGCAAATGAATGGAACTGTTTGTTTAAATTTGTTTAAACTGTTTAAATTTCAGTGTAACTTTCCTCTCGGTTTCCTTTTGTGTTCCAGCCATATCTGATACTTTGAGGCATGGACTGTCTTTTTATTTTGCTCTTTTCATTTTTCCCTGAGCCTCACTGACTGGTACTTGTACACTGCATCACTGGGGATATGTGCAATTGTATTTTAAAGGATTGTTAAATATCTGAGTATTACAGAAGACACTACTGTATACTTAAGTACTGTAAATATTATTATTGTCAAATAATAATGCCTGGTTCAGATCCCAGTCTTTTTTGTTCTGCCCATGAAGTTGTTCCTCAAGTGTTGATTTTGGTGGGAGTAGTCCTGGTAGCACAGCGAAGCTCAGTTGCATGAGTGTGATGCTCTGACTCAGAAGCTGCAATTCCCCTTGCTGCCCCTGCATGGAGTCCCCAAGCCATAAGCAAGCAAAACATGTGCTGCCCATGACCATTCGCTGCTGAGGGTTCATTTTAGAGCCTGTGCTTTTCCCAGCTCTTCAACTTCTGCTGGCTGCCACTGCACTGTCTCCTCCCAAGGACTCTCATCCTTTTGAACCTTGCCCCTAGGAGAACTCCTGGCATGGAGGCTCTGGGCATATGGGGAGAAAATGTCTGTGGACCAGTTCTCCAGATGCTGTTGGTTTTAGTCTGGGAAGACAAGGGCTTGAGAGAGGAATGTTGTGTATGCACATGGCTCCTTTTCAGACTGCCTGAAGCTGTCCTGTACTGAAATCCACCAACACAATCAGAAGGTAAAAAATTAATTAAACATTGCTCCCAACATCTGGGCATTTGAAGAAAACCTTTTTCTCAAAGATCGGAGAGGTAAAAAAATTGCATTTGTTTACTTTAAGTATGTCTTTAAGACAGAGTTGCTCAAGTGGTACAAAAGGCTATGTGAATTCTCTTTCTTTGGTTTTAATTAAGCTTATTGTGCTTGGTTTAAGCTGCTGAACACTCTGTTCCACCTAAACTGAAATAGACCCCTCTTAAACCAAAACACATATTTCCTAACAGGAGTTTGCAGGAATTTGAAATGAAAGTGATGAAGATCTTTGTTAGATTTAACTGTTATAACTTGATCGTATAGCAAAAGGCTGATGTGAGCTTTGCAGATGAGGGACTTATCTGCCTCTGTGCCTTCATTTGGGATTCTTCTTATTTCTCCGAGTTGTTATTTAGAACTTCTCTGACGCTCTTCTCCTCTCCTCTCACCCGCCAGTGCTCTTCTGGCCGTTTCACTGATGCTAATGGCCTTTTCTTTCCCCACCCACTTATTCCAGTCCCCCTTCCAGCTCTCGGTGGCTGAACAATGGTTCTTGGACATCATCTTTACATCACCTCCTTAGAGGATGAAGTATAATTTTTCCTTTTACGATTCTAAGAAAGTATAGAACGATTTATGTGATGAACTTCTGCCAAACAATCACTTTCAGAGCGCTATTAGTACGGGCCCCTGCTTTCAGCTTTTTAACATATGACCTCAGCACATTGAAATGGCCTTTTCAGACACTGGAAAACTCAACAAGATGTGAAAAGAAGTCAAAGTGAAAGCCCAGGCGTGTGTCATAACAAGACTTAACAACTGGCCTTGTTGCAGAGATCCTCAGGAAAAGCATATTAAGACTGGAACACCATGCATCCTCCATTTTATATTCTTAGGTTAGTTTAGTACCAAGGTATTATTAACACACCAAATCACTGGTTGTGTCTGAACAGAATCACAAGAGCTGCTGGTTAGAAAATTGCACAACTGAAATAGCTCTTCAGGAGGAAGCTGACCAGTCTATTTTGGGAAAATACTGTAATTCAAACAAGACACACTCTCACTAAGTACTTTCTCTGGTATTTGCTAGCTGTTGACCTTTCCTAGGGACCAATCCACCTAATTTCTGTCACAGAGGCCCCCTCTGTACAGTCAGGGGAGAGAAATAAGCTTTTTCCAGAAAGCAGCTTGATTTTAGGCTCTTCTCAAGAGAAACTCAATCCATCTTTCACTCTTCATTGGCTATATATGAAGGCAAGGGTGACTGTGCTTTTACATTTGGGGCCTCAAGTATGTTTCTGAAGTCAAGAGGGATGAATCTAAGCCTGTATGTGTAACAGTACCTGGACCTTAACTGGCTTTTTCCTTTTGACTACTGAAGTTACACAAATCCAGACATATATTACAATGACATATCTAAGCTAATCTGTGTAAATCTCCAGATAATAACCTAACTGAAGTACCATTTATTCTCTGGCAATTCTAGAACTAGTCATAGTCTTTCAGGGTGATACAGTTTATCAGATAAGAACAGTTAAATTCTACCTAAAATATAGACAGAGGTGTTGCACTGGTTATACTAAAGAAAGCTCATGGAGGCAGGAATTCCAGACTGCTTTCTGGGAGAAGAGGCAGAAAGGCTTGTCTGACATTTTGCAGAAACATCTGTATTGTGCCTTTTTTAATTCTTTGTTCAGCTGTCCCTGTGGGACAGACCCTCAAGAGGGCTGCCTCTGTGCGAATGGCAAGGCAAGGTTTCTGTAAGAAAAAATCTCGTCGTGAAGAGATGCATTTGTTTGTGCTGTGAAGGTGTTGTGCCAGGGACCAGTGGGTCTTTGGTCAGACCCAGAGTTTGAATTTTCTTATGTTTCTCTTTGCCTCATCAGGGTCAAGGTAAACAGCAAAGCTTTACACAAATGTCAATAAGCCCCTAAGCAGGAAAACAGCAGAAGCAAGCTCAGTGAATGTGGAGTAAAAGGGAATGCATCTTCTTCTGTTTTAGGAATGATGCTACATCAGGTAGCAGATGCAGACAGCCAGGAAGTAACCACTGTGATCTACTTTGGACAGACTTTTCTCCAGAATACTACAGATTTCTAATACAGGCTAATCATTGTAGTGAAGGAGAACACACAGGATCTTAGAAGCTTAGAGATCACCCCTGAGCATCATTTAAGAAAAAACAGACTTGAACATCAGGTGCTCTTAAGATCATAAGAGGAAGAATATATGATTAGCAAAAAAGAAAAATTAGAAATTGAAGAAGTAATTACCTGATTAGGTGAGGGGAGCAAAGTAAAAGACATGCAACCTGGCTACAGATATCGACCCTTTTTCAGATATGCACTGAGAAAATAATGGAAGAAACTTCCCCTTGCAGAGCATAGGAGAGAGCTACTAGAGAGATCTGTGGAGGAGTGCTCCTTGTGGAGTGAGGAATCTACTGCTTGCAGAGGTTCTACAGCCATCCCAGAAACCCCATCTATCACTGGCAGTGCTATGTTAAGTAGAATGGGTAGAGAACTGAGCAAGAAATCTGCCAGCTGTCTCCCTAGCATAAAAACATGAAATGAAACTGTAAGACTGGCAAGTCTCCAACACTGATTATCAACAATAGAAGAAATGATTTTGCCAAATGTGGAAATATTCAGATTATAGAAGACTTCAGGCAAGGCCCTGGAAAAAAGCCAACATGTTTTTCTTAGAGATCATTTCACGCAGATGAGTGAAAAAATGCAGAAAGCCGAACACTGAGGATTTGAACTGCTGGCTCCATTTCTGAGGTGAAACTAGAAGTTTAGGCTCTATGGAAAATGCTCTGCCACTTCTCACCCAGATCATGGAGTCCTGTACATCCAAACTGGGAGGAAGAGGACCTAGTTTTCTCTCTTGTAACTTAGATAAAGTATCAAGAAAGATATAAAACTGAAAACAAAAGAGGGTGGTAAAGAGATCAAGCTTAGATTTTTGCAAATGAATTGGATCAATGCGGTAAAGATGTGATGTAAAGCAATAACCTTTGTGCTTGGAAACTAAATAGTTCAGCCAACCAGTAGGAACACAAAATTATCACTGATAAAAAGATGCAACTGTAGTATAAATGCCCTTTCTAAAAACTGATAGGTTGTTTTCCAAGACCGAAATATGAAAATCATTGATTTTATCATGTTTATGAAAGACAGAAAGGTATGGCAGGGCAAGCAGGGAGGGAAGACAGTGGGGAGAGTCCACACAGTCTACATTAAAGTCAGAGTTGTATGAATATGGATAACTCAAACTTGAGGATCTTGAAAGCATGTGGATCAGTATTAAACAGCAGGGCCTAAGTAACCACTGTGATGGTGGTCTTCAGATCACTCACTAAATTAGAAGAGAGAGCAAGATCTGTTACTTACTGCTTACATTTCTGTCCATAGTGGGTGGAAGGAGAATGGCAGTGGTATAGGGGATCGCAGTGGGAGACATGCTGCCTCATGAAGACAACACTAACACATTATTGAACTTGCATAAAAGATAGATGAGAATATCCTACCTCAGGAAGTACCGTCTTTGTAAATCTTCTGCCCTGGTGGCTGCTGATCACTGTGATCACCACCTCATTACATTCAATGCAGCAAACAGATATGTGGTGTAAATGAATGAAAAATATACATGTTTTGTCCCTCAGAGGGCTCTGAGCTAAGGAAAACAAAGAGCAAAATAAACTGGGAGAAAATGCTCTACCATAAAAATGCAAAGAAGAGTTTTTAAAGGGGATTTTTATTAGATGACCAGAAACAGATTCTGTTATGGAGTGGAGCAGTATTGGCAGCCCCTTCTGTTTCAGGATTATAAGGAAGGCAGTAATTAGAAATGAAAAAGCAATATTACAGCAAAATGGTAAAGAGAGTAAGAGCTGGTAATCAGTATAAGTTAGAAGTTATGAAGTGTAGAAAATTGATGAGGGAAGCTAAAGACATCAGGGAAAAACCAATGGTTAGCAGAGTTGGGGACAGTAAAGATTATTTAAGTATGTTAGAAAGAAAAGATATCCTAACAATAGTACAAGGCATTACTTGATGGAGATGGTAGAATGGTTAATGATGCAGAAAAGAGAAATTGTCAATAAACCTTTCTGTTCAGTATTTGGAAAAAAGCAAGATTACATGTATCAATCAGGTGAAGATGGTAAAGTACTTTCTAGCTCAGTGGTGACAAAAGAAGACATTAAATGTCTATTAGGTTAGGGCAAACTTACAGAGCAATTTGGATGACTCGCAAAACTGTCTCATTAAAACTGAATGCATCCTAATACAAAGAAACGCAAAACTGTTTAAAGGGGAGGTTCAGGGGGACAGCAGCAGGCAGAGGATACACCTTCATCAGTGGATGGGGTCCTGGGACATTAAGGTTTTTAAGAGGATCTAGGAGGTTGTAGTTACTACGTTGCACATAATTCAGGAAAGTGGTGAGACAAATCACAGAAAAATGATGAAATAGAGGAGTGATTTTATATCCAAAAAATGGCATTTGTGAAATTGATACTGGAACAACTAACATGCAGGCCTGGGCTATTGAAAAATTAAGAGTGCTGAAGAGAGCACAAAATAATTCACAGGTTTGGAGCAACTGCCTTACATTGAGAAACTAAAAGAGCTTAGTCTGTTTATCCCCTCAAAAAGAAAATGGATCTTGATTGCAGTATGTGAAAATACCTGGGTTATTAACAGGCTCTTTAATGCAGCAGAGAAAAGGCTAGCAAGAGGCAGTGGCTGGAAGCTGAAGTCTCACCACATCAAATAAGAAATCACGAACAAATTACTGCAGTGAACACAAATGAGCAACTGAATCAAACTACCTAGGGAAGCCTTCCTTTCCTTCTGACTTAGGATCAAAACCTGATGCCATATGGAAGATGCCTTTTACCCCGAGACAAATTAGGATTTAAACAAAATCAAGTTACTGGATTCAAATTTCCACACCCACTACTTCTTCTACTTATTATTATTGTAACTGAACCCTGACTTTGGAAATCCCTCAGCCTGCAAGGAATGGCGTACAGAGTCCATCCTCAATTCATGTGCTCCTGGTGTTTGTATCTTCTTGAAGCTCCTTTTGCATAGCAAGAGCAGTGGGAAGGGGACATGCTCTAAGTGAGACTCAGATTTGAAAAGTGCAGTCATGACAGCCTCACGTTGGTCAGAGTCAGGCAGATGGAACAGGCTTCTTGGACTTTGAGCATGGTGAAAGTATGCATGGTCACATTAGTATAGTTAAGAGTCGAGTTTATACAGAACTGTCATGTGAAGAGTAAGATGGATAAACATGAGGGAGGCATTTGCAGAAGTGCTCAACTTTTGTCTTCCTCTGCTCCCATGTGGCTTTCTAGGAGCAGCCATTTCAACACGAGTATGTTTGATAATCTTTCTCTAAAGCACTGTCAGCTTTCAGAAGCCTTTCCAGGACCAATGCTCTTGCGTTAAGAACACTTAGGGAGCTGAAACAATGGTACCAGTGATCAAATTTACTGGCAATAATCCCTTTTCAGTGGCATATTCCTCCACCTTTTTGCTAATCACCTGTACTTTGCTGCTGAACCATTGCTGTCATAGCTTAGAAAGAAATTACCTCACCTGGCCACAAAGGTAACACAAAAACCTCAGTAGCATTTGTTGTATTTTGTATTTAGTAATGTCAGGACAGCAATAAAACTGCTGAAGTAATTTAATAGCTTGGAACATTTGTAGCATCTGTCTGTCCTAGACTTCCTTGTCAGAAGAATTATTTTGTCAGAAGACAAATTTTTATCATCTGGGTCTCTTCTAGTCTGCAGCAAGTCATGCAAAGCCAGCACCAGCACCCCGAGTCCTTCTCTCTGATATGGCCTTGCAGACACCAAGACTTTGTCTCTGACTTCCTCTTCTGCACCTGTCTGTCCCCAGCAGTGGCTTATTTGAGGAGGATGTTGTATATTACACTTCTGCCTTTCTAGGCTTGCACTATTGCTAACGCCAGCCTTTTGAAGTCTTGAGTAAAGACACCATCATTGTCAGATCTGTTTTGAAGTCTTGCAATTTTAATATTTTTAATTGTCTTCTGGTTTGGAGGCATCAAGGTTCAATTTTGAAGCTCTGCTGTTCAGTGACAGTTTCTAGAAATTAGTTTATATCACTCGTTAGATATATTAATTGTTCATTTAAAGTGCACATTTAAAGTGAAGTGAAGTAGTTACTTCAGGTAGCTCTCATTAACCCATGACCCCGCATTATAAATACATGTAGCTTGAATTGTTTTTCTCTTCCTTAACTTGCCTTCCTCTTCTTGATATTTTGCCTTCCTCTCATTGTAGACATTTCTCGTACAAATCCATGTTCTGCCAATACACAAAACGATTTTCTGTGCAAAATTCAATTGTAATGTCATTTACGTGTGTATTGGTAAAGTAATTACTGAAAGAATTGCCTTCTTTTACATCTCCACAATCTAATGTATCTTATCAGTGAAAGTAACTTTCAGGTTGTACAAATGAGCGGGCTGGAATATTTCACATATTGACCTGTCATTTCAGTAATTCCCCTCCATACGTGATTTCTCTTTATGTATTTTCAAAGCATTTTATTTTCTTTCAAAGTGGGTACTGTGTTGATGAATCTCAAGGTCTCAGAAATTGAGAGTGTTTCATGGGGAGCTCTCTCATTTGTGTTTCACGCAGTGATAGTAATGAGGACGGTTGTGAAATGTCAGTGTAACAGCTGTAGGTGACTCTTATGAGACAAAGACAGACATGTGTCATTCCTTTTCACTGTCCAGCAGTTTGAACGTATTGTACCTGCAGGGAAAATGGACACAGAGCTAGTATCTATGATCTAAAATACGACAAGCATTGCCTGACAATTGACAAGTCAGAATGACTCTACTTGTGCTACTGCTAATTTCATGTCCATGCAGTTACAGTTAGACACGAATTATAAATCTTTTGGGGTGTTTTTTCTTTCTTTCATTTAATATTTTGAACTCCACTAAAAGGTGATTTTATGGCTGGAAAAGGAACATGTGGAAAATTAACTGAGCTTGAGAAAGGCACTAAAGCTCTGCCAGTGCATTAATTATCTGGCAAGTGTATTTTAAAACTGGTAAATCATCCATATCACTGGAAGAGACAGAGCAGGGATTCAGTCTAAATTAGAAGCTAACATTTTAGATTTGGTTCTTATTTAGACGCATGAGTAAAGATAATGGCTTCTGTAATAATCACTGGAATTCTGATACCTTCAAATTAGTCCTGAAAGAGATCATTCTAATTTGTGTAGCTCACCCTCCCTGACACACTACCCATAATGTACGTAACGTGCAGAACATAAAATGGTTTGAATTTTCTCAACAAATTATACATCTATTTAGTAAAACAAAAAACTGCATTTTGAGGCACTGTCTTGAAAGGAAATTCAAACATCATAAAAAACTTTTAGAATATGCTGTATTTACATGATCCAGGCAGTACATTTACTAGTAGAAGATAGCACTTAGATAAGGTCTTTCCCCATACCTGCATTTTAGTTATTCTTGCTTGATCTTACAGTGAAGTCATTATAGTGGATGTGTGACAGCACAATTTCTGTGCAGAATAACTGATCTGATGGCATACTAATGCAGAATTCTGAGTATGCTCTGTAGTAAAGTAACAGGACAGAAAAAAAAATAATGGTTAGACACAAATAATCTGCAATAATAGCAGTGAAAATAGAGAAAACATTAAAAACATTTTGTTGTGTAGTAATGGGCTTTTCATTTCAATTTGCTACAAACCAAAATTCCTCTGTAAGTGATATATTAGAAAGATTTTTATTTACAGAAGAAGAGATTTGTTCTTTGTCTTTGGCTTTAGACTAACCATTTTCTCCATTTTTCTTTTAGTAAATGGAAATGCACCCAGAAGTGCTTTCTGTGAGAGAGTAGTAAGCGTACTATGTTTTTTTTTTTTTTAACAAATAACATGGACTTCAGATGAGCTGGGTGGTGCTATTCTGCCTTGCTCCAATGATTAAACCTAGGGAAACTCTAAGGGGAAGCTAACAGAAGGTAAAACAATGGCCCTTAGAACTTACTATCAAAACTGTCCAGAGTCCTTGGGGTGATAAAAGAGAAAATGCCGATATCTGGGAGCATGGAATATCCTTGCCTGGTTCCAGACTGCCTGGTGATGATTACTCCTCCCTTGCTTGATGAAGGGCCAGAAGCGATGGTAATCGTCAAAGGACATTTAGAGAAGCCAGGGAGCTAGGTGGGCTGCTGCAGAGCTGATGTGGGGCATCTAGGACTGCTGCCAGGGATGCAGGACATTTTGCTGAGAGAGGTGTGTGGAGGCAGTGCAGCGAGCAGGCTGCCTCACCAAGGCTAGAGATGGAGGTGACCAGACTTGGGGATTCTTGGGAGAATGTGTAGCTACAGGGCAGCACAAGCATCGTTCATGTTATCACTTCTGTTCTGCTTCCTTGTGAAAGAAACACCAGTTCTGAGCAAGTTTTCTCAGATTTCTTGCCCAGGCTCTGGGACGGGAGGAGATCTGGCTGGTTAGCAGACACACGCTGGGAACTTGGAGGGTGCAGGGCAGGCAAAGTGTCATTTAAGGACTTGCAGAGTTCAATAAGCTAGCTGCTTTTAAAAGCTCTGTAAAAGGTAACTAAGAAAAACAAGCAATAGCTGTATAAACACCTGCCCCTCAGCTGGAAACTGCTTGGTAACCGTGGTCCTTGTGCTGAACTTCAAGAGGGAACTGCTCGTGGGTCCTAGGCATTTAGAATCAGATACAAACACAGCAATAAATATGGCTTTTCTTTTCTGAATGCTGCTAGCGTTCATAATGCAGCCAGTGACAGGAGGAAAGGTCCCTATTATCCAGGACCTTACAGCCTGTGGTTTGATCCTGCTCGAGATCAGCATTTCCTCGGAGATGTTCACTTGACCGTGAAATTGGAAGTGCCTTTCCGGGAAGGTCTGAGGTTACTGCACAGAGCTGGCAAAGGACACAGCAGGCACAGCCCATCCAGCCGGTGGTTACTTGAGGTTTGGTTCTGCACTGTCCGCAAGGGTCAGATTCATTTTGAAATTGGGCATTTACTCTGTGATACAGTCGCCTAGACTCTCTCGATGGCGACAGACATTTCCAAAGGGCCATTTGCCTCCTTTGTTTGCGGCACCCATCCCGGAATAAGATTAATTACCCTGTGGAATTGCCTGTTTCTCTCCATTGCCTAGAGAGGCAGCCCCTAGGTTGCCATAAAAGCCAGATGCCTACTTTTTATGGGTGGATGAAATGAATCTGATCTTCAGAGGCTGAATGATGATGAAAGGTCACTTCATGTGATACTACCACAGCTGTTACAACTGCAAAGTTAGGTGATTTTTAAGGTCTTTTTGAATCCCATTAACACACTTAAAATAATATTTTAAGATTGAGCTTCTAGACCTTAGAGTAGGGGTTTCTAAGGAAACTATTATAAATTGGAAGAAACTGTAATTAACTATCTTCTTGGTGTTTCTGTAGCTATTACACTGTTTTTTACTTATCAGTAAAAAGTATTTAAAGTGCTGAGTAGACTTTCCCCGTACTAAAACTATCTCATAGAATATGAAATGCTGGATATGAAAAATACCCACGGAGCAGAGGATGGAGAACAACAGACATTTCTGTTTACCAGTGTCTCTAAAGGAAAAAAAGAAGTTTCATATCAAATTGAGACTGAATTAGTTGAAATTTTCATTGAATTGAAGGATAATGCCCACTCCATCCCACAGTCTCTAAAATGCTTTGGGCTGAGTGAAACATTTTGTTTGACATGAAATGAAGGGTTTTATTTTGGTTTCAAACAAATTCAAATATTCTAAGAAATAAGGGAAATTTGTATACGGAAGTAACTTCAAATGAGAAAATCAAAACCTTTCATTTTCAAAATATCAAAATGAAGCCTCTCCATTTTTCAGTGATTTCTTTTGTCTGAAGCTAACAATTCAGCAAATTTGATACAAATTCGTGAAACATTTATGTGATGCTGAGTCTTCATTTTTTTTCCAAAAAACAGCTATAGTTGAAAACTGTTCCCAGCTTAAGCATTGTATCATGTTGTCCAGCCAGCCTATTAACAACACAGGGTTCTTCCCTCTTATATACTCTCAAACCTGAATAGAGTCTGTGACAGACACTAATAAAACTGACAAATGTATGTCTTTCTCCATAAAAATCTAGAGTTCCTGTTACAATGAGGAGTAAGATTTCTTAACTCCTTGTAAAAAGACTTAAATTACAAAAATGGGTGATACAAATAGTTTAAGTGATAGGACACCGTGGCATGAAACTTCATGCATGTCCCGATAAATGAGCATCTTTAAAGTCTGATTCTGATTAGAATATGTCTTTACAGCATTTCCTCTGGTGTTTCACTGTGGATGTCTCTGGATTTTATTCTGTTATGCTAGAGTTCTTCTTCCATAGTTTCACCAGAGATGTTGGGTTAACCCTCAGCACATAAATTACAAATATATATGCATGACTTGCTGTTGATTTGCATGATTATTGCAGCAAAGACAGAACTGGCATAAGGCAAGACAACAAGCTATTGATAAGGCCAGTTGAGGCAGGCTTGGAATGGTTTGGTCTTTCTGGACAGTGTCTTGATTTATGATATAAATAGTCAGGGTAGGGTTTTATGTTGGAGACTTTGTGTGGGAGTTAAATGGGCTGACCTAACCTTTGAACTGATCTTTGTGCTCCAGTTCAGACTGATGGCACTGTGTTCAATGTCACAGTAAATGTTAAAGGGGCTCTAAGTGATAATAAGGGCTATGCAAGATGCTGTTGCTGCTGTCAGTTTTTCACTAGGGAATCTTCTCATGTTTCTTTTGCTGATGAATTTCAACTTTTTTTCTGTGGAGCATTTTCAGAAAATGATTGGGAGAACTTATTTACTACCATAATTTATAAACAGTAGAGAATATTTTCAGGAGGGAGAAGAAGAGGCACTGTTAGCATAATACATGCTGGTTTTGTTCATGCAAATGCCAACACAGAAAAAAGAAGGACTATTAGTTTATAGCATAGGTGAAGTACTTCAGTGGAAACTTCAGGTGATGGTTGGAGGACAGATTTTATACTTACTATTATTCAAGGAGTAGAGTATCTACAGAAAGTCCAAGATGGCATTAAATTAATTGGAGCACCTTTTCGCTTTGCTAAAATGATCACATGTGCCAAATCCTATCTGTTCTTCCTGTTCGTGACCCTGCTTTCTTTTCGGGACTGTTCAAATGGGTCCCTGTGTAAGTGTCCACCAGATCATCCCTATGTAGCAAAGAGTAAAGCTCAGCATGATGCATGTGCTTCTGTGGTTTCTGTTGAATTGCATTGCAGCAGTGGCTTTGTTTTTTGTTTTAAATTCAGCCTGTTTTAGTACTTTGGGAATTCTGGCTTCACAATATTAAAAATGAGCACAATATAGGAAACAGCTGCTAGTCTCAATGCATATTGTTCTTGGACTTTACAACAGGCGACATCAAAATGCAGTCAGATTTCACTCATCTCGTGATTGCAGCTCGATAAAAACAGGGCACAAAAGTAATTCATTGCAGCTCTGTGAGAGACTTTGGGCATTGGGGAGGGATGGCTGGACATAGAGGCTAGCGGATCCCCGGTGCTAAGCCCTCTCCTCCTGGCACTCGTCTCATGCCTGATAGGGGCTGGTGAGAGCTATCGAATGTAGAAGCAAACAACGGCCTTTCCTGTTTCACACCTTGCTGCTGAGTGCAAATTGAGTCTCATGTGAGGGCAGCTAAAATAAAAGTATTTATTTTGCATTAAACAGCCTTTGGAACCAGTATTATGTCTCTGCAAGACTGGCATACAAATATTCTTGTTTTAATTGAAATGAAAGCACATGCAGCTGCTAGTCTTCAAGTTTTCATTTTGGTGGCTTTTTTTCTTTTCCCCCAGACATATAAAGCTATCATCAGCTGGGATAGCAGGTCATAGGTTTTCATTTTAATGGAGGAGGAGGGTGATAAAGACAGGTTTTATTCACAGTCAGAAAATGTTTTCATACACTGTGAATGGAGACTGGAGCTCATTTAGCTTTTCTCTGTAGCCTTTGAGAGCTGTGCTTTACAGAAGAGCACGTTAGAATTTATGAAAGTTTTATTACTGGATTTGTCAGGCAACATCTGTCTGTTACAAAGAAGACAAACCCTCTTAAATTCTGTGGCCTTTTCATGTTAGGCTGGAGAGTAAAAGGCATGTCTCCTTGGCCCAAAATGTCAGACCTCTGTGTCTGCTGCCTGCTTGGGGTAGGAACCCCAGTCTTCCGCTGAAATTAGGTGTGGGATTCCCGCTGACACTAGGGGAAAAACAGCCAGGCCTCTTGTGTATTCATATTGCCCCTGCACATCTCCCAGCATGCAGTCCTCTACCGGATGAACTAAGAATCCTGATTTTTTGCTTTTTTGCCTTTTTTTACTGGCAGAGGGATGTTACCTGTAAAAACTGTAGAGGCTTGAGGTCCCATCTGTGTGGCTCATGCAAGGGCCTTTGGGGACACCTCACCAAATGATCCCATAGTGTCGATTCTGAGTTGGCAGTGTGACAAGAAAGCTTAGGTGGCCCTCAGGGAGCTTGGGGCAGCAAATGGGTCCGAGGCTTAGCCCCAGTGCTTGAACCTGGCATTGCAAAACCGAAGGGGAAGCGTGCCAGACTGTCAGAAGGGTTGTTAGGATGCCTCAAAGAGCTGAAGGAACTACAACCACTGATGAAATAGCTCCTGAAGGGTGAGACAGTTAAAAAAAAAAGAAAAGAAAAAGGACCAATTTTTACCCTGCTTAGAAAATAGCATACACCCAAAAGAAGATAAAATCTTACCTTTGCTCAGAGGTTAACATTTTGAGATGAGGTCTTTAATTCTCCCTGGCAAAAGAAATAAGAAGTTTGCAAGAGAGGTCATAGAGACATATGCCTCGAAGTAAGGACCCTGTCAAAGTGCTGTGGAGGCTTGGGCTCTTGAAGAAATTTAGGAGGCTGTGCTCAATGCAGAGGATATTCAGGTGGCTCCCAGTATTTCATCTCCTGCTGTGTGCCCTCTAAAAGTGATACTGTGTGAAGGAGACAAAATAGAAAGAGCCATACTAAAAGACTGGGGAACAGGACAGGGAGACAAGTTTTCCCTGGTTTCCCACACATCCAGTTTCTGTAGGTTTGAAGATCTCTGTCATGGTTCCCATATACTTATGCCTCTGCTCTCTGCAGCACATGCCGTGTAAAATCCACAAAGTATTTTGTGACCTCCCACTAGAAATGTTTCTATGGAAGAGTAGGATTAGGCCCATATTAGATTTTGATGCCATTTAGAAAATGTCATTTGACCTGAACGTGTTGCATTTAACCTCTTTTGAGACTTTGCAGGATTTGTCTGCGGGGCTGTGTGATGCTCTTCTCAGCAGCCGTGCTTCAGCAGCCGCTGCGAGAGTGCTCTGAGTGCGCCTGCAGCCTGAGCTCAGTGGCGAAGTGGAGTCTGGAGGCATCTGAGAGCTGGCAAATCCTGTTTATTTGCTCCTAATGTGAATACTGGATTTGTATGCTCAGTCCGTCAGTCAGATTTGCATGTGCAAATCACAAAAACTTGAGAAATGTAGGATACAAGTGAGGACAAGCTTTATTTAAAAACATGTAGGTTGTTTGTGGCTAGACCACTGGGGAAGCCAACGGCTGTCCACACTTATGTCAAGTGAGGCTTAAAATCACATTAGTTAAAACAAATTAGCTAACACATTTTCAAATGGAAACACTTCCTATTCTGCTGTGGCTAGAGGAAACAGCTTCATGCTTGTGGTAGCGAATAATGCCTTGCATTTATTTCCTCGTGCTTTTTATTCTTAGAATGAGAATAAGCACCTAATAACTGGGTTATCACATCCCTGTGAGATACTGGCATTAGTAACAGAACTGCCTGTAATGACAACCTGGCTGAAAACCAGTGCTACAAAACAAAAAGGAGAAAAAGGATTATTTTTTAGTCCAACTAAATCCTAGATTGGGCTGATTGTGCTAACGGGTACAAAAAAGACAGGGCTGGAAAAAGAGAAAAGGGTCTGTAGGGAAGACAGAGATCATCTTCTGTGACAGCAGCATGGATGTGACTCAGCTTAAGCCAGTCATGAAGCTGCCCACAGTGCCCAAGTGCACATGTTCTGCCAGGTTGGCACGAGTTTCCAGTCCCTTGTCCCTCTGCTCAGGCCATGTGTTTGCCGCCAGGAGGGTGCTCATGTGCAATGGGATGGCTGCACTGACTGTTGTTTTCAGGGTGTATTTTGAGAAGGTGGTTTCCAAGTCAGAGCACGTAGGTGATCAGTGCAGCTCAGCAGCACGGCTGCCTGGAAGGGTGGCAACGTGCAGTGCAAGGGAGATGTGCGGTGGCCGGACGTCGAGCAGAGGCAGCATCTTCATCCAGCTCTGCCCCCGAAGGCAGCCTATTCTGTAATTGCCCTGATCACCCGTTCACTTATTACTTGTCTCACCTTATAATAAATGATAGAGACATTAGAGAAGTTATATTGTCTAAGTTGAAAGTTGTTGGGTTTTCCAATCAATTAAGCAAAGGAGGTGTTAAATAACCTGTGTTGGGGATGTTACTGGTTTTTACAGCCTTTCTTTTTTAAAGGTGTTGATATATCTCTGGCACTAGAGAAAGAAAGGACCTAGCAATATAATCTTGAAAAAAAAAAGTATTGGGAAGCTGGAAGTCAATGAGCATATATAAGAACTCTCACCAGTTTTAATTACCTTTGTGCGATACTGATGAGAATTAACAGAATGCATTGAAATCAAAGCAGAA
Source organism: Dromaius novaehollandiae (assembly GCF_036370855.1). Taxonomy (NCBI): domain Eukaryota; kingdom Metazoa; phylum Chordata; class Aves; order Casuariiformes; family Dromaiidae; genus Dromaius; species Dromaius novaehollandiae. The sequence continues at coordinate 152,824,123 of NC_088098.1, forward strand.
GCTTTGAAATTTTATGAGGTTGCACCTAATCCTTAATGCGTTGCCTATCCAGACACAGAGGCGCCATTTTTGCAAATCCGGTTTATACGGACAGTATTTTACATCCATATCTTTATGTGACATAATTCTCTGGTACGCAGAAAATGTTGCTTCACTGAATACTGAAAACTTTTCTTGCTATCAAATTTTTATTCTTCTTGCATGCTTTCTGTACTCAGCAATATATTTTATGTGTTTATCTGTCTTTTTGCCCTTCCCAACTGTTTGATTTGTGTGTTGGTAGCAAATGATTCTTATTTTCAGGTTCTTTGAATCTTAATCTGTCATTTACACAGTTTGCATGTGGGGAAGCTGCTGCTGCTTCGAGATGTTAAGATGGTATTAAAAACCAAGCACTGAAAATAAGAATACATTTAATACCTCCTCAAGCATGCAACATTCATACCATGAAAAATACATCAGTAAATGCACAAAGCCAACATTTAGGTAAACTGCTTTCAGGCTGATGTCTGTTAGAGCAAAATTGGCTTGTAGTTGAGTGATACTTTGGCTATCCATGTCTCTTAAGTGTGCGTGCTCCCTCCAGCTAATGTATTACTGAGATTTAGCATGGGACTTAGAGAATCCCAAGCCCCAGTGTAACAGATAGGGCTGAAAGGAGGACGTGGCCGTGCTGGGTGTTGCATAGCCAGCAATGATACTCCTTTGTTCAAGTATGCAGCGGGGGTCCCAGGATCCAGCTGCTATTTTTACATGCAGCATTTCTGGGGACTCAGTAGGGCACTTACAGCCTGCTCTTCTGTTATATTTAAGTTGGAGTTAAACTGAGCTGCCCTAGAAGTTATCATCTTAATTGCAGGCGTAAATTATGTGTCTGAAAGATGCCATTGTGACGGTTTCACCTTTTATATGAGGCAGGCCCCAGAACCCTCCATATAAACCATTCATAATTTTTTAAAATTTGTTAAAAATAGTTTACAGCATCTCCATAGCTCAGGGCAGTTGTGTGCCCATCTGTTCTCCTTCCTATAATTTGTTAGTTCTGGATTTGGCACTGTGGAAGAAAATTGGCAGAAGACAAAGCGGAAACAGGACCTATGTTGATTGACAGAATATTTTCTCAGTGGGAAAGTATGGTGAACTCAGGCATAAAAAATGATAATCCATAAGATATTTATCACTGGGGATCTAAACTGTATTAGTAAGTATATAAACAAAGATCTGGTTTCTCTCTAGATGCCATGGGGTCTACACATTTTTATGCTATCCTTTAAGACAGATTGTGGCTAAAGGAATGAATAAGAGAAAAACTCTTTGTTGATAAATTCCCTGTGAATCTACTATAATGCTGTTTTGAGCCTTTGCGTGTGTTCCCAGAAGCATCACATGTCACATTACCCTTATATGTAATTGTGAAATGTTCAATTTAATCACAGATTGTCCAAGAAATTTTTTTAGGCTGTTATAACTGTACCCATAAACTTACATGTATTGAAAGATGCATGGTCCTCATCAAAAATCCTCAGGAGGATTTTTTTATTCTGATCCTTGGTTAGAGGAAAAAAGTAGAAGGTGGGGAGGGAAACCTTTGGGATGAAGAAGCAGATGGTCGAAAGCTATGAGGAACTTTAATGGCTTAGTGTTTTAGTGGGCTTCTGCAAGTTGTAATGCCTGTATGTGGAAAAACAGATGGTAGTACTGTAAAAGTGACTGGTACTTGTGCATGCAAAGCCTGGGATATTGCATTTTTATCTCCAAACTGTATCTTTGAATACACTGATGAACTTACTGTGGACTTGTCAAGGGCATAAAGAAAATTATTCTGATTGGCAAATGGTGGTATTGTTGTTTGTGCTGGTCCCATTGTAGCTCATGGAATGCTCACTAGATTGCCGTTAAATTATACTGCAGCAAAATAACTTTCCTAAGACTGCCGGGGATTTTCTGAACCATCACAAAAAGAGGAAATGTGTAAACTAAAAATATCTCATCCATTTAATATCGTTGAGAAGTCATACACAGTGAGTGCACTCTGAGCTGACACAGATGGCACATTGCTCTGCTCTCATTTTTGTAGACTGAGAAAAGAACCTCTTGCAAACACCCATTGCTTTGCCTTTCCCCCCCCACCCAGTGTTAATTTCTGCTTAGGATGTTTCATTGCCTTCACTGTGAGTACATTGGGAGCTCAGGACTATCATTCCTGGCTTAAAACTGAATCAAAAATAGCTTGTGAGAGTGAAGACAATCAGCTCATGTTCTATGTGATACACTAAAGGGACCCAAGCATGCATTAAGGGGAAGATGTATTGAGGGGAGGATGAGTAGAAGGTGATGACGCCAAAACTTGCCCTGTTCTTACCTTTTTTTGTGGGCCTGTGCTTCTAGTCCCTGTTTTTGGTCTTTGAACAAGATTCTAGGATTTTATTTGGTCTTTTGGTTGACTGTTTTACCCAAGTATTTGCCTCTCCTGGCCTCGGTCTTTCTCATGCTGGATGCTCATTTCTTGCCCTGCAGAATAGAGCCACGTGGTCCAGGCAGGCAGCATATTGTTGTTGGCATGGCGTGCTATTGCTGGTCATTCTAACTCATATTCCTTCTCAGGGTGGTACTTTCTCTTACCTACTTCTTGGGGTGCTTGTGCTGGTTGTCTCTCAAGATGCCCATCCTGTGCAAATTGGAGAGAGGATACGAGGTGAGCTGGCTTTTGACCCAATATGACCATTCTTGTGTTCAACAAGCTAGGAAGATGACCTAACATATTTAATGGTGAAGCTGACAGTGAGGTTTTGCCTTTTGTGGTACAATAAGGTGATACAACTGAGCCAGTCCACTGAGCTGGAACACTAACACCCAAAAAAGCAAATAGTTTTCTGCTGGCTTAGCAATTTGAATCAATTCAGCGAGCACTAAGATGGGTAGAGAGGGAGTGAGGATTGAAGAGGGAGAGCAGCAGAGAAGGAAGGGTGACCACGCCTTCAGATATTGGACCACCTCATCTTCATCCAAACAGTCAGGAATGTGGGTGCTGAGTTTGATGCTTCCCAGGAGCTGAAGCTGTGGGGCCTGCCTGTATGACTTTTGTTGATGCAGCGTCTGCTTTCCTCAGATGGAAGGAATGAGTTTGCACATAAGCAACTCCATATTTACTTGCCTTTGGCATTGGATGGTTATGAAATTTATTGGTCTTTAATTATTGAGTCATAAAAACAGAATGTCCTTGTTGATTATTTTGACCTGATCAGCAAACTTGGGTATCACTCACAACAACATTCCTGTTACACATGCACACACTTGTGCTTCTACTGACACCTTTCAGAGGATCTTGGAGCATGATTTATTGTGCATCCTTTTCCTTATTTTTATCAGTGCCAAGGAGCAGGTACTTCACAGGTAAATTAGAGAGATCTCTACCCTAAAAAATATGCAGTCTAATGTCAAGAGCACTAATATAGTGAAAAGTTGGTGATAACACAGTGCAATGCGCAGTGCTGCAGTGTGAGAAAGGACGTCTTGAAGCATGTGGATATGGCAATTTGTGAAGGCTGTTGCTCATCTTACCACACTGCTACCTGTTCAGTGGATTCAAAGAATATTTCCATTTCTGAAGCTGAGAGTTTGTCACTTTATCCAAACTTACAAATAAATAAACTGTTTGAACAGGAATTGGAGTGTTTGTCCAAATAACATTATAGAAAAGATTGTATTTGCTTTCTGGGAAGGAGACTGGATCATTCATTTGTTAATTTTGGCCCCAGATAGATGGGAAGGTGAACTCCCTCCTGAATCTGATTAGGTGTGCAGTGGATACATACTCTTTACAGATACGGTCGTGATAGGATTTTTAAATGTTGTATTTGACAAGTACATTACTCACAGTACTGTTCCTTCATGAATCCTTAATTGGCAGAATATTAACTGGGGAAAACTTTTGTCTGTTTAGTTGGGAAATGGTTAAGCAGGTTTGTAGTTTTGATGGAAGATATTGTTTGATGAAAGAAAAAGATTTTTTTCTCTTTTTGCAACAAAACTCCAGAGTTGACATTAGCTTAATTTATGAAGAAGGACTCCTATAATATGAAGCATTTTTTCTCTATAGGCATTAAAATTTGGAAAAATTAATTTACAACTTCATAATTATTGAAAGATTATCATTCAGGCAATCAAAGTGAAAGCGCGAAGCGGTCTGAGTGCAAGTCTTCTGTTGGCTTCAAAGAATTTTTCCTGGGAATGAAAAGCATTTGAGCAAGATATAGAGGGTGGAGGACAAGAAACCTGATGTAGTGCAGTTGTATTGCTGCATAGGAGAAGACAAGACACTTGCTAAATTAGGGCGCTGCCATGGAATAATAATCCATAATCCTCAAGGATTACTGGGCAGAGAACGTGGGAACAAGTAGCAGCGTTAGCAGACATTCAGCAAACCCAGCATATCTGCATATCATGTTGGGAACTGTGAGCTGGTGCTTGAGCAGGAGTAGCAAACACTTGCAGGCCTGCTCTCACCCTTTCTTCCATGCTTAGCTTCCAGGCGGCATGATGCCCTCCCACTTTCCTGTGCTGTGTTTTGGTTTTTGCAGATTCTCCACTAGTTCCTGTGCACTCACCAGCTTCTGTCCAGCCGCCGGAGCTCATTGTTTCTTCTTTACAGCCCTCTTCTGACATTCCTTCTGCCTCTCAGACTTTACTCTGCGATCTCGCATGTCTCACTTGCTAGGTGAAGTTTCCTCAAGTGCCTCTTCAGCTTTCAGAAACACTTACTGCCAGGTTGAGCCCCGCCAGCCGGATAAACAGCAAGCCTGCTGAAAGGCTGCCCTTCCCACTGTTGCAACAGCTAGAATTTGTGGCATCCTGGCTTGGGGAGGGGGGTAATACTTCTTTCAAAGGCCAGGAGTTAACTTCAGGGAATGGAAATATCCATGTGAATAAATAAAGAATCCCCCTGAATTTGTGCCCAAATTTAATCGGAACCAAAACTGTATTTGTAAAATAACATGCCTTTTCAGCAGAGTAGGAAATATCATAATGTCTCAGTCTTCACTTAGTCATGACATTCTAGCTTAGTTTTGTATACTGAAAAAATTCAAATTGTTTGACATAGGCTTAAATAAACATTTACCCTTTTGGCACTTTATCCAAGTACAGCCCAACACGGTATTTGAGACTTACCCATTCGTAATTCTGAGAAGAATGCAAGGACCTTCCCTCACAGTCATTCACGTCAGATCAGCTTTACTAGCTGTATGGTTCTGGGATTTGTACTCTTGGGCAGGAAAAAAAGAGGGAATTTTTTCACCTTGCTTTTTTTCTTTTTTCCTGAAATGATTTTGCCATTTCAGTTCCCCCTCTGCCCCCCAGTTTCTATAAGGTCAGTGATATGAAAATTGAACCAAAATCTCTGCCAGTCATGGGTTCATGCACTAGCTTCTCTGTCAGAGCTGAAAGCGCAGCTTGATTATGTAGACTCCAAATTACTGGAGTATGGAGAGTTTAGCTTGAGTTACATGTGTGTATATATGCAAGCCTGTTACTTGGATTTTGCCAAGGGGAAAGGAAATTTCCCTCAATATAGCATAGCTGAGTTTCTCAGGCTAAACCTCTGTAATTTATAAATTAGAAATCTTGGAGAGCTAGAGAAGTAGGGAGTGCTAGACATACGGTGTGCTCCAGGGAAAACAACATTGCTGTATCATGAGGTTTTGCTGCGTTGTTACAGAACAAAGCTGGGGAAAGAAGCTGGTTTCTGATTGCGTGTAGTAAAAGAATTATCAAGGAACTTTGTCTTACCTACACAGGAAATATTGCTGTGAATGTTTGGGTTCCTTCGTGAGATTTGTTGAGGCTTTCTGATTTTAATAGGGTTGTGATTCACTTCTGAAAACAGATCCTCCATGTTTCTCACAGTAGTGTTAATTTCTTTATCTAATGTTTCAAGTAAGCCCCCCTCATTTATTTTGGGGGTAGGTTTTACTTTCTTACGAGATGATACATACTTGTATGCATACCTGAACATAGATCTCTTCTCTTCAGCTATTTTAATTCTGAAAGTTTCCAGATCCCCATTCCTTGCAAATTTTTCAAAGGCCGGTGTTTCTTCCAAAAAATTTGAAAGCATAAGGGGCTGGAATCAGCCTCATTAACAGGCATAAATAAGCTGATCTTCTCTTTGCAGACAGCTGAGAGGGTCAGGCACCTCCCAAGGCAATTCATATCTTAGATGCGCTCTGTCTCTCCACTGTGTGTAGAGGAGCCTGAGGAAACGGGTGCCTCAGTTAAGTGCCTAAATTTAGAGGTGAAGTCAAGGCTCAGCAGTGTCACAGGGATCCCCTGGGAGCTCCTTAAAAGAGAGAGTCCCCTTTGTGAAGAGGAGGCATCTTAACCTCTGTCTATTGAAGTCAGGCACTGAATGAGCTGTATGAAGAGAAGTGTGTACCGTAGCACACTGTCTCTTTGCTTGCAGATGTGTTACTCCACCAAGACACAGGCGTCCGACACTCTCCAACATGAAGGGCAAGGTGGACTTTCCCAGGCACACATATAACTCAGAAGACACTATCTAGCCCTTTCTGTCTAATGGTGAAATCAGTGTTTTATGTTTTTATTACCAATGATTTGTTGGAAAGATGTTACATTTATACCTTTTGAATGCTGGTAGTTTGACTACTAGCTTGTGTATCATTAGGAGTAATCATTCTTTAATCTTTACCTCTGTGAACCTTAGCATAGCAAAGGCTAGAAAAAATGAGCTGTCAAAGTAGAGACTCCCTTGGGTACAGAACTGTGTTTTAAGTGTAAAACATCATTCTAACATCTTTAAAGTGAGGAAATAAAATCCTGTCCACTTCATGTAGCTCCTACAATATACAAATAAATTGTCTGTGCATCAGTATTAGGAATGGAACAGATAAGGTTTTATCTTAATTTTAAAAAACTACAAAAGAGGCCTTTAATACTGCATTATAGAGCATTGACAGATAAAAATTTGAAACTTAAACATTTAGAAATGAAATTAAGAACATTTAAACATTTCAAAATGAATTAATGAATTAAATATTGTTCATTTCGGATATTAGATTGCATTTATAATCCTTCAGAATGAACAAAATAGATTTTTACATTGAAATGGGAGGTGCAGAGGCCTTATATTTAGCTTTACTGGAATGCTGAACTAGATGAGTGTATTTTTCACTTTCTGAAGTCAACTGTTTCCATTATTCTTTTGTTTCAGTTTTAGATGTGGAAAAGACAGACTAAATTTTTTTATCTTCTACTTCATATATTTTCTTCTCAGGTTGTTCTTTACAAGTAAACCTGGGTTCCTCCCATTTGTTTTTGTACAGGCATACCTTCTAGATATTGCGGGTTTGGTTCCAGAACCACTGTAATAAAGCGAATATCACAATAAAGCAATTCACACGAATTTTTTGGTTTCCCAATGCATGTAAAAGTTATGTTTACGTTATACTGTAGTCTATTAAGTGTGCAATAGCATTATATCTAAAAAACAATGTACATACCTTAATTAAAAATACTTTATTGCTAAGAAAATGCTAACCATCATCTGAGCCTTCATCGAGTTGTAATCTTTTGCTGATGGAGGGTCTTGCCTCGATGTTGATGGCTGCTGACTGATCAGGGTGGTGGTTGCTGAAGGCTGGGGTGGCTGTGGCAATTTCTTAAAATAAGACCACAATGAAATTTGCTACATCGATTAACTCTTCCTTTCATGAAGGATTTCTCTGTAACATGCAATGCTGTTCGAGAGCATTTTACCCACAATAGAACTTCTTTCAAAATTGGAGTCAATCCTCTCAAACCCTGCCGCTGCTTTATCAACTAAGTTTATGTAATATTCTAAATCTTTTGTTGTCATTTCAACAACGTGCACAGCATCTTCACCAGGAGTAGATTCCATCTCAAGAAACCACTTTCTTTGCTCATCCGTAAGAATAAACTCCTCAGCGGTTAAAGGTTTATTAGGAGATTGCAGCAATTCAGTCACATCTTCAGGCTCCACTTCTAATTCTAGTTCTCTTGCTATTTCCACCACATCTGCAGTGACTTCCTCCACTGAAGTCTCGAACCCCTCAAAGTCCTCCATGAGGGCTGGAATCAACTTCTTCCAAACTCCTGCTAATGTTGATATTCTGACGTCCTCCCATGAATCACGAATGTTCTTAATAGCACCTAGAATGGTGAATCCTTTCCAGAAGGTTTTCAATTTACTTTGCCCAGAGGTGAGTAGATTCCTCTATCAGAGGAATCACTATCTATGGCAGCTCTAGCCTTACAAAATGTATTTCTTAAATAATAAGACTTGAAAGTCAAAATTACTCCTTGATCCATGGGCTGCAGAATGGATGTTGTGTTAGCAGGCATGAAAACAACATTAATCTCATTGCACATCTCCATCAGAGGTCTTGGGTGACCAGGTGCATTGTCGATGAGCAGTAATATTTTGAAAGGAATCTTTTTTTCTGAGCAGTAGGTCTCAACAGTGGGCTTAAAATATTCAGTAAACCATGTTGTAAACAGATGTGCTGTCATCCAGGCTTTGTTTTTCCATTTATAGAGCACAGGCAGAGTAGATTTAGCATCATTCTTGAGGGCCCTAGGATTTTCAGAATGGTAAATGAGCACTGGCTTCAACTTAAAATCCCCAGCTGCATTAGCCCGTAACAAGGGAGTCAGCCTGTCCTTTGCAGCTTCGTAGCCAGGCATTGACTTCTCCTCTCTATCTATGAAAGTCCTAGATGGCATCTTCTTCCAATATATGGCTGTTTCATCTACATTGGAAGTCTGTTGTTTAGTGTAGCCACCTTCATCAGTTATCTCAGCTTGATTTTCTGGATAACTTGCTGCAGCTTCTACGTCAGCACTTGCTGCTTCAACTTGCACTTTTATGTTATGATGGCTTCTTTCCTTAAACCTCATGAACCAACCTCTGCTAGCTTCAAACTTTACTTCTGCAGCTTCCTCACCTCTCTCAGCCTCCAAAGAATTGAAGAGAGTTAGGGCCTTGCTCTGGATTGGGCTTTGGCTTAAGGAAATGTTGTGGCTGCTTTGGTCTTCTATCCAGACCACTAAAACTTTCTCCATATCAGCAATAGGGCCGTTTCGCATTCTTATCATTCATGAATTCACTGCAGTAGCACTTTTAATTTCCTTCAAGAACTTTTCCTTTGCATTCACAACTTGGCTAACTGTTTGGCGCAAGTGGACGAGCTTTCGGCTTGTCTCAGCTTTTGACATGCCTTCCTCACAAGCTTAATCATTGCTAGCTTTCGATTTAAAGTGAGATGTGCGACTCTTCCTTTCACTTGAACACTTAGAGGCCATTGTAGCACTACTTTCAATATTGTTGTGTCTCAGGGAATAGGGAGGCCCAAGGAGAGGGAGCGAGACGGGGGAATGGCCGGTCGGTGGAGCAGCCAGAACACACACATTTATCGATTAAGTCCGCCGTCTTACATGGGTGCAGTTCGTGGTGCCCCAAAACAATTACAATAGTAACATCAAGGATCACTGATCACAGATCACCATAGCAGATACAATAATAATGAAAAAGTTTGAAATATTGTGAGAATTACCAAAATGTGACACAGAGACATGAAGTGAGCACATGCTGTTGGAAAAAGGGAGCCGAGAGACTTGCTCGATGCAGAGTTGCCACAAACCTTCAATTTGTAAAGACTGCAGTATCTGCAAAGCGTACTAAAATGAGGTATGCCTGCGGAGAGGTAGGTGTAGCATCACACAGTCCTTAGAAAACCAGGCGAAACACTGAAGGAAACAATTCAGAAATACTGGAAATGGTCAATGTTTGGAGTTTTCTTCCTGAGAGTGGATGCATAACGGGACTTGAGCTCTATTTGCTGAACCGGCAGAGGAGCCGGTGATAATGGGAGAGCAGCAGGATCATATCCCCGTACTGCTCAATTCAAGGCAGATGCTTGCCCCTTCAGCTCTGACCTCCTGCAGGACCGCCCTTGGGCACCAACATGGTTGCTCTGTCATTAGTACTGAAAATGTTTTGCTTAGTAATGAAGTACTATATATTCACTAGACTAGAAAGAGAGTAAGTCTCCATCCTTCCTGTGGTAGAACTGGGAAGCGAGCTGCAGTGAGCGTGAGCTTTATAGAAAGTGGAACTGTTCCAAAAAAAATACACAAATAAATAAATAACATCCATCCTCTGTGTGCTACACAGCCAGCCAGGGACAGAACAGATTTGAACTCAGGTCATTTGCTTCTCAAATGCATGTTCTGCTCTGGAGCTGTAACTCTCTGGCTCTTCTTGTTCTCTAAGTATTGCCTGAATCCCCTTATGAGTGTAGTCTTTTGCTTAAGATTACCCCAAATAAAATTAAACAATGTATTTGACCCCAAAATGATAAATGTACTTGCTGGAAATTCTGCACAGCCTTCCTTTTGGAAAGAAACATACTTTTTTTTGTATACATATATGTGGACAAACCAAAAGGTATTACGCTCCTTGACAGTGGTGGATTTTCTTCTTTTTTTAATTCTTTTGGATTAAACTCTTATGTAGATATTTTATACCATTTCCGGACACATTTTTTTCCTGCTGTTTTGAGGAGAAAGAAATTTTAAAATCCTAGCATTCGTGGTTTTCTAGTTTTATAATGTGATATAGTTAATACATTACTGGACTGTCATGGGTTTCAGAGGTGGTATTTCATGCAGAACTGTAGAATAAAAGACATAGGCACTTGCTGTAGAAAAAAAATTGAAAGGAGTGTTGCAAGAAATATGTAGTTAAGAGTACATTACCAATGGTACTCCTACTTACTTGAGAAGGTTCTTAGCAAATTAGTTGATTTTCAGTTAGTTTGTTTGAAACACCTCTGAATTCAGAAAGGGATTTTTAAAAAGGTATATTGCTCTGGCAGAACTGCTTCTAACCTATAAACTGGAATAATACCTTTGAGATCAGCAAGCTACTTTGTATTTATAGTCAGGTAATTGAGATAAAAATCTGGCCCAAAGATGCAGTGCCCTGGGGTTTTCAAACCAAGTAGTAAGCATGAACTGGACACACCTGCTTTAGGAAGTATATAGCCATTGAATGTAATTAATGTTTTGAACTAAGGCATGTACAAGCTCTATATATCATCTTTTAGGACTCATTTGCCTTTTCTTGGTCTGCTGTCATTTCACTTACTGCTTTTACATGCCTGTGTATTAATACATGCTTGTGTATGGGTGAATGAGACTGCAAGTGCAATTGTTAAAGCCTTGATTTACTTACCAAAGTCTGTAGGGCTAAATGACACTTTTCAAATGCCAATAAGTTAAGAATTTTTTTAGATTCCTGTGATGAAATTGCTATTAGAAGGGCTGCTGGCTCTTTTAATTATATATTTAAGGGAAAGTATTTTAAATGGCCAGTACATTGTAATTTCCCTCCCTCTAGTGTATAATTTAAATAATATAAAGGAATTAAATTCCTCAGAGGTTATAGACAGACAAGGACTTGAAATATTGCCTGGAGACAGGTTGGGCTTTCCTATTAATGGGACTCATTTTTATGCGGGGAATTGCCACATTCAGCCAGACACCCTTTCACTTTAGTATTCTTTTTTGTTCTTCAGTCTCTGAGTGACAACATGCTAAAAGAGCAGTGTGTGGCAGATGATTAAAAAGGACAAATATTCCAGACGGCATCCTGAATTACCTCCTGAGCAGCACTGATGATTGCTTGAGCTCTCTCTGGGGCTGCAAAGATGATTCAATAAGCTCTAATTGAAACAAATATGTGAGAAAGAAAAATACGCTTTGTTGATTATCTGTACTCAGAGCTATATCCAAAACCTGGTTTCCTCTGGGTTTTTCTGTAAGTATGTGCACAGCTGATGGTGATTTGGTAAAGGTATTTCCTCATACTGTTAGGAATTAGCAGGCACAAGCAGACGGAAAGAGCGGTTGGCAGCAGGGAGTACACATTAAGACACATTCATCTAGCATGTGTTTCATTATCTAGATCACACTTTGAATGACCATTTCAAAGCAATTCTGTATCATCTATGTGTTATGTATAACAAAGCATGGTGACTAATGTGATTCATTAAATAGCAACTACATTTTTTCCATTGTGAAAACAGTTAAAAGCACTTTGTAGTAAAATACTTCCCCTAAAAATGTGGAAGAGATATAAAGGGACGAGGAAGAGGAGATTTGTTCAAGAAGGGAGTATGTTGTTTTCATCCATTGTATGCTTGTTGTTCTCTTGGTTTTTGCTTGCTCACAAAATAATAGTCTGCTTTTGTAGTGCCCTCACAAATTTCAGTGGCATCACTTCTGGAGCAAGGTATGATTAACAACACCCAGCAGTTGAAAACAGGAATTCAGAAGTTCCAGCATGAAGCTTTGTCAGGTCTGTTATGTCCATACTCCATCCTGTTTTCCTACCACAGAAAGCGTCAGGAAGCTAGGTAGAGCACTAGTGTGTATATGAGGGTGTATTGGCCTGTTTTGAAAACTGAGAAAATCTGTCCTTGAAAGCAAAACTCACTCTGAGAGAGAAATGGTTATTTTTCAGATGAGACAAATACTGTGTCCATTTCTGCTCTCATTTCACTGCTCATTTCTGAAAGTTTATGCAGGCTAATATATCCCACTGGCTCCTGCAGGCTCTCCGCACAATGCAGCTATTTGGATTAGTAGGTTTACAAGATGCAAACCGTGTCAAGTGAAAGAGTAGTAAGCTAGTTGTGGGCGTAACTCAAAGTCCACCTTGATATTGCTGCTTGTTTCCCTGCCTTGTATGTGTATATAGTCCTTGGGCTTCGGATTTCCCAAGTCACTGTTTTCAAGCCATGGGGATGCAGTGAATGAATCTCTCCTCCTAGCGCCAGTGCAGCCAGCATGTTCAAATGGCAGCGTTACCTGGAAGGGATGTTTCGCCTTTTATCCTGAAGGAGGACAGCCATATTTGGATGGTGCCATATTGAGGCTTTATAGGCTTTTACCGCGACTTTGATGGGAAAATGCTCTAACACGCAGACATAACAGTAATTTTATCTACACACTTAAATTAAAAAGGCACATGTACCCTGAAGCCTTTTGCAAATATTTGAGGCATCTTAGATATAATTTGAAAATTCCCCTATCAAAAATGGCACTCCAAGATAAATGAAGTGCAGGAGTGACCTTTGTCATAACTCAACACGCTAGACAAATAGAAAGCTAAAACTCTGCTGTCTTGCCAGCAACTTACCTATCTCTCCACAAATAAGCTATTCATAAAACACTACAGAGAGGGTAAATTGTGTGGCACATATTTCATTTCCTCTGTCTTCAGTATATCTTACCAGACGCCCTGTAGCTTCAAATGGATGCATTTTTTTCAGATTAAGCACTTCCTAAAAGTAATGGTCCTTGATAGCAAAACTGGAGAATGATTTGCTGCTTGATTAGAGACCAAGTCCATGAAAATAACCCTTTTGATTGATGTACTGTATTACTGTGAGTGATCCTTCCCTGCCTGTTCTTTGCATGACTTGATTTGGTAAATAGTGCTAGCTGTAGATGGACTAAAATATTTCAATGAATGGCACATACAGTGGAATAAATCCTGGCCCAAAATTGTGAGTTCAGCTAAAACATCTACTTGACTAGCTCTTGTACATTCTATCCTGCTTTTATTTTCTTTGCTTTCATTATTTTCCCCGCAAGCTTCTTGATTTTGTAATGAGTTATAAAGTAGGAAATCTTGATGTACTAGTTCTTAGATTATGTAAGTCCTTGGTTTCAGCCTTGAGAGAGTTCTGGTGTCTTCCAGGCTCAAAAACAGTGTATCACCCTTCGTTAGTGGCATTCCTGTTAAATGGGGCGTTTGGCCCTTGAGAATTCAAAATATAGGCAATTTAAGTAAATCACTTAGTTAAACTCTGCCTCACTTTGAACTAAAGATGTGTGCACTTCAAAGGGTCAGGCTGGATGTACATCTAATAGTTCAGCAACCTACACAATATTCTGAAAGCTGCCAAAGTCAGCTGGAAATATTGTGAAATCAAGCTTTCTTTTATGCGTTTTCCATAATTTCTTATTTTTATGTTGCAGGAAGCTAAAATAACATATGTACTGGAGGAAAGGGAAGGAAATCTTTCTTCTATCATTTCTGAAATTCAGTGCAAGTTCAGATCTACTTCAATTCTAGAAGGGGCTGAAGGAGTCTTTATTTTTTCTTAAGCTTTTTGAAGTGTCCTTATTTAGTCCTGTTAGGTTTCTGACTCTCAGTAAATCCTAGTGAACTTGCTGGAAGCTAGGGAGCCTGCAGGACCTGCAAACAATGACTCCAAGCCAAGGTTCTCAGCATTGCCGGCCTCATTCCAGTAGAGCCAGGCCTCAGCAGTAGCTGCTTATTATATGCTCATGGAACTAGGTGAGACTGTGGGGAGAAAAAAAAAAGGAGCTCTGCTTGAAGTTGTAAATGCTGAGATGGAACTTCATTTTGGGGTTGAGAAGGATTTCTTTTTTTTTTTTTTTCCTTTTTTCTTTTTTCTTTTTTCTTTTTTAGCTTGGAATGGTTTGAACCCAAATCTATTCCATGTTTCCCATAAACCAAATCCACTTTCTTCCCTCTCCACCCCAACCAAACATCTTTGCTCAGCTCCGTTAAACAGAACTGCTTAAATTGCCATTTTCGCTTGATTCTCATTTATCTCAACTGGGCTTTTCAAGCAACCCATATTTTTGAAAGGACACAGGGCTTCTCAGAAGCACTGGTCACCTGTATTGAATGATTCCCTGGCCACTGTCTGGTGAGCAAGATTATGAATTAATTTTCATGCTGTCGGCACACAATGTGTTTGATAACCTAACCTGTGACAATTTCAGAAGCCTAGTAAATGGTGCTTCAGTTTTATTTACTGATATTTCACTCAAATATGAATGGGATCTGACCATGGAAATATTAAATTAGCTCTATCATGCCCTTCTCTGTCAGAAGGGGGTGAATTATGAACAATAAATAAGTGCTGAATGAAAGACTCTCGGAGCAATTTGCACTATGTCTCGGTTATTAGAAATGAAGCAATTCCATTTAATCTGTCCCATCCAGATTCTCCAGGTTCCTAAAACCTTATTAAAGGAAAATTGTTCTTCAGCATGTTGGAATGAATGACATACAAAATGAGTAGGTTTGTAAATCTCTGAATTTTTAAAGCTCAGGTGACCTCTCTTAGTGCTTTGGGACACAAGACGCAAATAAGTATTTGATAAAGACACAGTTAAAACTAAAATGCAGTGTTGCAGGCAAAACTGGAAGACATAGGAACTAAACCAAGTGGAACAGCCTTTTGGGGAGAGAAACTGGGCAGAAGGAGGAAAGGCTGATAAAAAATCACTGCTTTGAGTGGACTGGAGTTAGTAGGAGAATGTGATGGGCTCCAACAGCTGAAGGACGAGCAAGGCAGAGGACTGTGCATTAGTTCAGAGGGATTCTTCAGGCAGAGTGGCCATTATATAGGAAAGAGTGAGGAATCACATGGGAGCAGGATATGAAGTCTGGACTGAGCACACTTTTTTTATAAGACTTCTCCTGATGCCTAGATCAGAGGTGCTGCAGGAATAGCTGTCCTCCTGATCTGTTGTTAGTTCTGCCTCCCACTGCACGAAAGATCAGCCTGAGCTCGGTCTGGCTTGTATCTTCCCCTGAAGTGACCACATCCTCATGAATCTCAAAAAAGACTTGAGCTCCCCATTTCCATTTGTAACAGGCAGTCAAATGAGTGCTTGTTTTATCCGATCTGATTCTGCTGCTCCCACCCATCTCTACACCATATGGCACAAGTGTAATTATGGCTTTTCACATTATAAAATAAATGATGAAGAAAGAGTGCTGAATTATTGTGTATGTTACATGGGGATGTCAGTATGGCAGAATCAGTGCTACCAGGAAAAATGCTATATTCACTGTGGGCAGACCCCAGCTAACTAGGGAGATTCTCTTTCGTTAATGTGGCACTACTGTTTTTTTGGGCTGCAGATATGCCTGCACATGTTTTGCATTGGTCTAAAGCTATTGGTTTTGATGGGCCTATTTTACACTGATTTTTTACTGAGTGAAACTAGAACACCAGCTGCTGTTTCAGCTGTCTCCAGTACAGGTTAACTGATGTCAAGGAGTATGAGATTTGTGCCTGACAGATAATGGACCCATACCACCTGTTTTATGGTTAAAAAAAAAAAATCCAACCAGATTCTCTTTTAATGGACTCCTCCTGCTTGCATCAGTGTTTTCTGTGTAACAGAAAAAAGCCAGAAGTTTCCCACAAACACAAAGAAGGGTTTTTGTGAGGAAGAGTGGGGGTAAGTACTGACTTGCTGAGTGGTCTGCATTTGCTAGACAGTGAGCACAAGCAGTGCATAAGCATCTGAAAAACAGCGTAGTGTGCAGAAGGAGGCTAGCTTTGACAGTAGTCATTGGGAGCTGGGAGTAACAGCACTGAGCCTGGTGCAAGTACACCAGCTTGAGCCTTGGAGAAGAAAGAGTTGCAGCAGCCTCCTTTGAGTGCACGCTGAGGGTAGGAGGGTGTAGTAGGGCCGGGAAGAAGCGACATTTTCTATGCTCTGCGAAGTGTCTTGAGGCAGAACTAAATACTATACATCTTCTCCCTCTGGTCTCTGTGTGTGTGTCTACATTAGTTTTATTTATCAGGAGTGTGTGTTTGGAGTGACACATCCAAACATCCCTATTTAACCATGCTTTGGTTCCCATGATGGAGCAGTCTTGGAGCGCATGAACTCAGTTCTTTCTGTAGAAAACTAAACTGGGAGATGCAGTCCAGCACAGCGAATGCAGTCCAACTGGTAAGGGGCATTTAGTCCATGGGAGCGGACTAGAGCCTAGTCCAAGGCAAAGCACACAAAACACGTACAGCGTGGTCTTCGGGTGCTCACCACCAACTCTTCCAGTTTGCCAATTCTCTTCTATCGCTCCATGCCACTCGCTAGTGTAGGCAGAGCCTTCCTCAGCCAAGGTGTCTCAGTGAACTTCGGAGGTATGCAGTAGAATAGATCTAGTCTTGCTTTTCTACAGGAGAAAAGTTAGTTCCTTCCAGCTTGTTGGAACATAAGGGGATAAATCTTCCCATTCCTGGGTTTATTATCTACTTTTTTAAAACCTTTTTTCTTTAATCGATTCTTTTAATCCCCCAAATATTTGCATGTAGCATCTGAGACTATAAAGTAGAAGTGATGAGTACATAGCCTTTGTCTGTTCCTTTTCAAAAGCCTGAGCTACTTAATTCATCTCAAGATAGAAGTGGTAAATTTTAAACTGGCTGACTAGGAATATTTTTTTTTCCTATCCAAGGCAAGTCAAGTCAAGAACATAAATGTTAATCACTTTCATGTATATTTCCCTGCTACAACACTAAGTGAGGGCAGAATAAGAGGGACTTCTCCAATATAAAGAGAATTTTCAGCCAGTGATTAACATAAATCAGGAATTCAAATCTGGGTGCCTCCCAAGTGAACCAATTAAAACATTGCAGTGCCCTGGCTTGCTGACATTGCTTCAGAAGTTGGAGGGAGGCTCTTCCCTTTGACTTCCAAGTGGAAATGCAAAAAACCAATGCGTTTTTATTAGTTAAGGCAGAGTTGTCAGTATAAGGTTGAAAAATAGAGATTAGTCTTTTTGGACAGATGATGAGCTAATTCTTTTCATCCTCACATTTCATTGCACCTTACATACTCAGTAAAGCTCCCTTAAAAAGTATCAGCCTACTTACGTGAGTGACAATGGCAGAATCAAATTTGCTGTGATTAGCCTGTTATCAACTCTTTGTTTGCAGGGGGCTGTTTATTGTTTTGATCTTGACTGCTTCTGTCGAACTTCTGCGATATGATTCAACTCTTCTGTTAGAAATTCACCACATGCAAAAGACTGACTTTCTAGGCCAAGCCTCGTTCAGCAGAAATGTTAAGCTGAGGCTACTCTCAAATATTTCAAAATCAACTGCGATGGATAAGTACCAGTGCAAGGTCATCACCTCAAGGAGATTTTTATCGGGTTAAACCTTGAGCTAGTTGAAAATATGTGTTAAAAGTCTCCTTAAAGTAGAGAGATCTATTATCTATTGGAGTGTGAATGAAAATAACATTTAAAATCCTCAAGTCTGATCTCAAAATTAGGACAAATTTAAGTGTTTGCTGAATACCAAAGTTAAAGCTGTGTGGAAGTAAGAAATAACTTTGAAACTGAAACTGAGCCAGAGCTGGCTTTGGAGTAACTTTATCCCACATCTAGCTACATACCTCCTAGTTACTAAAAACCAAATGTGGCGTGCTTACCCTCTTTTACATTATGGGACAAATGACCACCAGGAGGTACCCAGGAAATATCTCCAAAGCTGGAAGCACTGAATGCTGTGGAAATAATTACTCAAGTAAAAAGAGGGCTTGGGTTGCTTTCAGAAAATTAACGCAGTCTTACTCAAAACCACAGAAACAACCAAAAAAATAGGAACGAGGAAAATTTGGATCCTTCATATCAACAGCCAGCCAGAACCCTCAAAGCACATTGGCTGCCCTGAAAGCATATTTATTCAGCTTTCAGCAGACAATTAGCAGGAATCAGACTTCATAGGGCAAAGGTGATCTGCCGAGTAGGATCTGCCAAGAGTGTTTAGAATTTGATATTAAACTGGAATAAAAAGAAGCGTGTTCGGTTTAATACGATGGGTGTTTTTTGAACCATTCAGAAGTTCCTATTTTTAGGTATTTTCAAATATTTCAGATTTTGAATCCTAAAACTTTGTTTAGTCTTTTAATATGAATCATGAGAATAAATTAGATGGATAAAGAAGAGAAGTTTCTCTCATGTGTGTTGGTTTTATACCTATGTAGGCATAAGTATATTCAGTGGATTACATTTCGGAATGGATGTGATGACTTCATACCCTTTTTAGTTTAGGCTTGTAACATTATCTTCAGGAAAACAGGACAATTTTATGCACTGGGAAAATGTCTCTTCTTTTCTATCATCTTACACTGGTACAAACAATGCTTATAGGAAGGGAACAAGGACTTTTGTTTTTTCCATTGTCTGCAGAGTGCTCCTTCATTCAGTTATTATTTGTAATTTTTCTGCTGCCTTCGCTTATCTGTATTTCTTCCTCCCAACTGCTAGTGGAATGTGTTGTGCCCCTGGCAGTGAAGGACTAGCAGGAGCGGGGACTGCCAGGCACAGAGGAGCAGGAGCTGCCAAGGCAGCACAAAGGAGACCTGTTGTCCCCCTTGGTCCCACCCTGCCCGTTTGGTTTCTGCATAGTGATGGCAAAGGACATGTGTGACATGACCCACCAACCTAAATCTCTATAGAAAAGTAGCAATTGCTCATACTTATTGATGGTCATTTTATTTATAAAGGTCATCAGTGCATCATGGTGAATGCTAAAAACAATTTTGGAAGAGGAAAGAGACTGGATAAATTGGTAGTTTGAACAGTTGCTGGTGAGGGTATTGTTTGATGTAGTCATCTTCACTATTTTTGGACAGCCATACATAATTTAGGGTTTAAAATGTGGTTATTTTAGTTGCATGATTGTAGTTCTCTGTCTGTGTAGTGATTTGCTAATTTGTTCTGAATAGCTCATAGCTCTTCCTCTTTTCTCCTGCTGTTGATCTTGAGTTTTGGAAGAAGTGCTGATTTGAACTACAGTTAGCACAAGATAATTGTGACTGCTGTTAGATAGAGCCACAATCTCCCAGTGCTGTGTGTGGCATCTCCCAAGTCGCAGGCTGAGGATGAGCATTTCCTTTCATGTTGACTCTTTGGAGAGCACTTGTGAAGAACATTTCCAACCAGAAAGTCGCAACGTGTGCTGATAGTACTTCACAGAAGGTGGTTTGACCATGTTCATGAATGAGCCTTGAAACTCAGATTTTTTGTGAGCAGCACACACAAACTGCGTTCTTCTCAGAGAAATGATATGTGGCTCTGAAATTGTCTATCATGGTTTTAGCATCACCACAGAGCTGTCTGCCTAACAGATATGAGTAATGTGAAGTAGAAATGATAAAAGCAAGGTAAACAAACATAGAGGAACAAAAATATGTCTTGTCTATCTCAAAATGTAGAAAGTGTTATGGATAATATAGCTAGGGAAGGTCTGTGGCAAAATTCCTAGTTCCTGGGCATATTTCATTCATATGAATGGTGCTTACACAGCAGTTAATTTGAGCTATTTCTACCTTAGCAGCATTGCCAGAGAAATATTTTCATCCTGTAAAATGGGTCTTTAACAATAGCCCTATCACATTGCATTCACAGGGCATTCTACTTCGGGGTCTACAGTGTCTCTTGAGTTTCTTTCTTGCATGCATATTTGCTGTCCAAGCAGAAGTCAGAGCCTGTGATCTAATAGGTACATGGTCCAGGTCCACATACAGATTTTTTTAATTTGGACATTTTTCCATTTCACCTTCCTGGTGGTAAAACAACCATAGATAAATAGTAAAACAGGGCACTCAGTACTTGGAAGCAGAATTTGGACAACATTTCTCCACCGGGTAGGAAAACCCCTTTTTCTTTCAAAGAAATCCTGAGCCAAGCTTGACAATTCTAGGCCATTTTTGTAGCGCTAAGAGGCTGCCAGTGCTCGCCTGAAAAGCACCACTGATAGGAAGTGTTGATCTGTAAACTGCAAGCCTTGCCCTAAATGTTTTCTCTGTGAAGCAACGAAGCCCTGCAAATTCTGGTATCAAATAATCCTTCTATCCACTAGAAATTAAAGGCAGTTTTTGCTTGCGGCTGTTGTACTATGTGTGTTGCTTTTAAAAAGCACAGAAAAGTTAGATCAAAGAGTACGTAAAAAATTTAAATTCATGTTACTTCAAAAACAGAGTACAGAAGTGCCCCAGTTATAATTATCTTTTGTTGTGCAGTGTGCTTTCTTTTGTATCTATTCTACATCTCTCTTCCCACATAAGGCTTCTCTTCCCCCTCCTTCTTTTGCAATGTGATTTAATAAATTGTTTGAGCAAATGTGCCATGTAAATTGACTTATACTTATCCAGGAGTGCCATGGATGGTGAGAGGTGATGGGAATTAGCACATGAGAAGTAAATAAAAAGTTGCTTCTCTAATTCACGGCCATTTACTTTTTGGTGTTTTGAAAATCAGATTATGTTTTGTCTTTCACTAAAGAGGATCCTTTGGATTGAAAGTGAAAATTGTTTACTTCGTAGGATGAGGCTTATTAATAGTTATAAATAGTAAACAGCAGTATGTATCTCCCGAGCAATTGTAATTTCTCAACTAGAGCATCACATGAGTAGTTGTTTTTTAAGTATTTCTGTTAAATGAATAAATTTGTACAATGAACGTACAGACTGTGAGATAATATCTTTTTCAGCAAACTGTAGCCTCTCTTTTTCAGATATGAAATTTATCTCCTGGTGTTTCACCACCAGAGTTTTGCGTGTGCAAGTTTTATGTACTTGTATCCCTCAAGGTATGAGTTAAAATTTTTGTGATTTATAAAACTACATTGTTATTGAAAAAGTGTATTTGCAGAAACAGATTTGATTAAAGTACTTTTCAGAATCAAGGAATTGATTTATATATCCTGAAGTATTTTTTACAAATTAGAAATAGCTTTACAGGTTGTGACAGTCCAACACTGACCTGATTGCAACTGCAAGGATCTTGAAGCATAATTTATGAGCAAGTATGAAATCAGACCTTATAAATCAGCTCCCCCTTTTTAAGATTAACCTAGCAGAGACCTGCAATCCTGCAGTCCTGGCTGAAGCAGAATTCCCAGTGACTTCATGGAAACTTTTCTTAACAAACAAACAAATAAATAAATGTATAGGAGTCCTATAAACCCTCATAGACAGTCTAGACAAGGGAATTTCACCGCTGGCTTCTGTTAATACCTGTTAGAGAGGAATGGCTAATGGATGTGGCTGCGCTGGGGCCTCCTATTGATTTTCTTCTTAACGAGAGCAGGACTTAGAGGCTTCGCTGGCCTCCAGGAGCTGGGGCTTTTAGAAAAGTTGAAAACCTGGAGACTCCCAGTAGATTTGTGAGACTTGGCACTAAGAGGGGGGAGCATGCATGTGAGTAATACTTTGCATGATCAATCTCCTCATTTATTAATCTTTTCAGATGTTTCTGAGCAAAATGCATGTTGTGCAAATCTGTTTCTAAATGGATCAAGAGACATGGGGGCTTGGCACATGGTCAAATTACATCATCTTAGCAAACACTTGCCCTTCATTGAGGGTTAAGCTAATGCATTTTACCTCAGGATGGGGTGGGCTGCAAGCGGGTGCAGGGAGCTTTAGGGCAGCTCAGTTGTCCTGCATTAACTTATTAACACCGGAACCTGACCGCATGGGTCATGGGGCCATACCCTGAGGAACCAAGGGCAGCAGACTGTTTTAAGCAGTCACTTACAGCATCAGCCAGTTAAGAAAGGTGAAGTGAAATAGTCCTCCTTGCTTGGGACAGCAATTTGAGGAAGTGATTGGTGGCTCAAAAAGAGTAGTTGCATGTGCATGCTTCCTTTTAAATAAAACTGGTGCTCAGTGGCATAAATGCAGTTCATAAATGAAAACTTGCAGTGGACATCCATGCCCAGATTTTACAAACGTTATTAAATTATTGCTAGGTATTATATAGACAGGTCTCTGAAATGCAAATCTATTTTTATTAAAGTTTGGAATTTGAAAGAGGGAGATACGACTGCCAATATTTTCTAAAAAAATCTGATTTATAAATGAATAATTTCACAAGGGATGCTTCATGTAATAAAACATGGAGGCCGATTTTCACTGCTGCCAATACAAGGATAAATTTGAAGGAATAATTCTGCTGTGTATTGCCAATTTATATCATCATGTGAGGTGGGAGTATAATCTTGTGCAATATATAAAGAACACAAAAACACTGTACAGTGGGGCTAGTGCCTCAGTGACAGCAAAAGACACAACTGTCGCAGACCAGAAGGAGAGCATGTTTGCAGATTCTGTATTGCTTCCCAGATGTAGGAGCATCCTTGACAGTACCAGTTCCTTAGTTCAAGGCTTGCAAGCCTACACCCAACTGCTCAGGAACCAGCGCTCCAGGTGTAGCAGGGCGTAGGAAATCGTGCCTGTTCCCCCACCTTTCCAGAGCCTGTAGAGGAGATGCTGTTCGCATGCCTGAAGGTCCCTTTGGCTAGGCTGTGACAGTGGCCCCGGCCTGTGGTCCATGGATGTCAATGGTCTGTATCTGGCCAAAAGACAGGGCATCAGGCCTGTTTAGGTTACAATAACCATTTGGTAATCTGTCTAGGGGAGGACCTAGGAAGAATTAATTGCAGACTGAACTATAGTGGCCCAGTCTCAGAGGCAGCAGGAAACTGGGGTGATGCTGATTTCTGCCAGCAGCGGAGCTCGTGCTAGAGGATTACACCCTTTCTGATGCATGGAGAGGCTGATGGGTATCTCCTACTAATGCCAATTAGAGTTACATGGTGTTTGTGGAGTGAGTGGTTTATTTCTGTTGGTTAGATTGTTAGCTTAATGAGATCACACAAGATCTAATGAGAGAGGACAAGAACGTAACATGTTTGTAGTAGTTAAACTGCTCTGCACTGGGGTTTTCTGAGACTGTGGCATGGCATGCTCTAATAGCCTGCTCACAGTCATACCGTCCAGTTCCCACAGGTGCTTTCCTGGGAAGTTGTCATATTGTCAGCGCTGTTATTTTCTCTTGTGTTGAGCTCACAATTGGTTGTCAGCCCGATTTGACTGGCCATTCAACATGTACATGATCAAATGAAGGCTTCCTTTTAATAAATGGTGAGCTGTGGCTTTATCATCAAGGTGAAGTGCAATTTGTGATTGATTCCTGACAAATCAGT
Organism: Dromaius novaehollandiae; assembly: GCF_036370855.1. Classification (NCBI taxonomy): domain Eukaryota; kingdom Metazoa; phylum Chordata; class Aves; order Casuariiformes; family Dromaiidae; genus Dromaius; species Dromaius novaehollandiae. The sequence goes on from NC_088098.1 coordinate 152,848,008, forward strand.
CGGCATGAGCCAACTATCATACTAACATCACGAACGATTGCTAAAGGGGAACTGCCTCCTGAGGCTGCTTAGCTAGAAAAGGGTTAGTGGCAAACTGACAACTGTCCATCAAGCAGATAATGATGTGAAAAATTCAATGTGTGGCTAATGATGAATGTAAAAATGCTAGATACACTACTGATCTGTGGGAGAGGCAGAAGCCTGCAGCCAAGAAAAGGGGTCAGTCAGGTAGCACAAGAAATGGCAAAGACCTCCTGGATAACTGAGCTTTGCTGGCCGTGTTGTTGGGAATGAGAACAAGAAATGCTTATATGTGGAACTTCCTATGTACTTTTCAGATAGTCTTCAAGGTAGAGTTCAAGGCTTAGTTTTCTCAGACATTGAAAAATGAGAAAGGGAAGCCAAAAATTGTAGAGATGAGGAATAATTTGATAGCCATCAGAAATCTGTGGAAGGTTAACTTGAGTCACCACATTTTTAGGGGGTACTTTTAAGGTTCAATGTCAAAGACCCTTATAGCGTATAACTTGATGTCATTAGAATTCATAAGAAATTAAAACTAAATGCAAGAAGCAAATTTTAAGGTTGTTACGTGTTTATTCTCCAGAGGTGAAACTCATTCTTGTGAATTCTTTTGGCCAGCCAAAGAATTATACTCCCTTTTGACCTTTATAAAAAGAGGTTGAGGAACTGATAGGTTCTCCCACGTGCTTAAAATCCCCTCAGAGAGCTTCGTTACAATATAGAGAAGATATTGCAGGAAGGTGGAGTCTTCTCTGTGCTGCAAAGGGGTCAGTACAGCGTAATTAACCATAGATTCTCATTTCTCAAACCACTGAATATCCAGCTGTCTCTGTGCCTTCCCCTCTACAGATGTCATATGTGTCATGTACAGAGAATTTATGTCAACATTTGCCATCCCATTGAGTGCCCCCATCCATCCTTTATCTGGTTGATAGGCAGTTGTTATTTGTTGCCTCATTTTAACCAGTCATTCCCATTAGCACTAATAAGACTGGTGTGGGGGGGAAGCTTTCAGTTTTGCGTAAACCTTGTGCTGACCTTCCTCAGTGGATTTCACCATCAAGGAAAGACTCTTTTCAAGATTTCATACTACTGTAAAGATGAATGTTGAGGAAGGGGAAACAGGATGTGAATCATTTTGGAATTCACAATATACAAAATCTTTTATTCTTCTCACTTCTAATGTGCAATCTTTTTTTTTTTCAATGGTATTTTTGCCAGAATACTTTTTGCAGAGCAGAAGACTGGAACTCTTCAAAGCCGCTGTGCCAAGTGTCTCCTCTCCCTCCTGTTTCAAAATAAATCATTCTCATGGTGGTAATGAGTAATACAGAAAAATGCAGGCAGCGAGGATTTTGCCAGGGAGGGAGAGATTTGCAGTGCTGTGCTTTGGCTTGTATGCAAAGTTCTATTTAATGACACTGCCACAGAAGGAGTATTATATTATCTGTCCCACTGCTCAAGTCTTCAGTCTCGGTATTGTGTAAGCACACTACTTTTTACATTTATAAGAGGCAAGTGATTCCAGAGAGATTCCCGTTCCAGCTACAAAACTCAACAGACCTCGACTGTTTCATTACCTCACTGTGCTGGGGCAAATCCTGCCTCTGCAGCTGTGAAGGGTCTCTGCCAACAGCTGGGGTAGCTCCAGCTGCACCACTGAGGACCGCACAGCAATAACCGCCCATGGCATTCATGTCCTCAGTGGCTACAGCCGTGCTCTCCTGTCACACCAAAATCATGGGAGCTGTCACAGTCTGCAGACCACAGCAGGACCACAACTGCTCTCCAGCATCTCCAAAAGACACAGCAGGAAGAGGAGCTACATGCTGGTCCTCTCCTCTCTGAGCGGTGGGAATATAGGGGGCCTCTAAAACCAGCCTGGATTAGCTAACCTGGTGTTGCAAACGCAGTGATGCATGTGTCCTCCCATAGCATTGCTGCGCAGGCTGGATCCTACCGTAAGCATCCGAGCCACTCAGAAGACTAATGTACAGCATTTTCTTACCCCCTGTTTGCTCATCACTAATCTTTATTAGTTAATTTTTTTTCCTACAGAATTTTTCTTTTTTTCAGGGAGAAGATAGGAGATTTCTTTTTCTACTTAGTTACTTAGGTTATTTTTGATATTCACAGGTAATGTAAATGTGGTTTTGCCTTTGAACTTTGTAGTTTTGGCAGCATTAGCTGTTTCAACAAAAGAAGTTCTACCTTGCTGTCTGAATAAAAAATTTCTGACAATTGCCACCCCCCTGAAGTTGCTTAAAAGTGCCAGCATTCATTTGGATAAAATATGCTGAATTAAAAATCTTAATAATTAATATGTATAACCTAGACTGGGTACGGGGACCCTGTTTATTTCCTTGCCTGTCCCACCACTATGCCTTGACTGCAATCTGAGGGATATACAAGGTCATTTAACTGCATTCCCATCGGGCTCACTGGTGAGATGATAACCAAATTGTATTGTGCTTTATTTTTATGATGCAGAAATACGTCTGCTGGAAGCTAAAGACAGACTATCAGTTAGGGTCACTCTCTTGGCATCTTATGAATGGCTGTGTAACAACCATTCATTCACAAAGGTCAGCTTAAACCTGGGCTGAATTTGGGCCAGGAACGTAGATGGAAGAGTCCGTATCCTGTTACCAGTCTCCTGAGCTACTTAATCCCCTGAGCTGAAAGCTGACCTGCAACAGATGCAGTTTCAGCCATTTCCAAGAGTCAAAGATGTCCAGACGTGGTATAATCAACATATAAGGCCTGTTTCTCAGCTGGTATAAGTTGCCACAATTATACTAACATCATTAGCATTATACCTATTAATGCCATAAACAGGATCAGTCATAATTTTTTAATTTGCCACAGCCCATGTTTCGCATGACACACACGCAGATTTTTGAGTGAAGAGGCCTTTTGTTAATACGCTCCCAAATATCTTGGTGTCTGATGTGCCACAAAGATAATGGGTCTCAATTCCAATTTTCTTTGGGCTGCCTTTACACCACAGGCTTAAGTTTGATTTACACTGCTGTCAGTGGATAATGAGGCCTGTCTGCCTGGGGATTTCGGGGCATCTTTACCTTTGGAGACAGTTGCCGTGCTGTTGTTAGTCCAGCGTCTATTGACGGCTGGACGTTCCAGCAAGCAACGTGCTTTTTTCTGGGATGCTTGCTTGAGGCTGCGGCCTGGCTGCAGGATGTCTGCTGTAGGCATTTACTGTAAGTGCTCAAGACAAGATACTGGCCTGTATAGCCTCCCTAGCCCACCCTGGCTCACATGCATATTCGTATTTCTAGTGTCATTATGGTGTTGATTTTTTTTCAGTAGGAGGTGAATGCACCTTAGTGCTTTACTATAAGAAGATGCAGTCCTTAAAAAAGAGGACTCTGGCAGGAGAAAAGGCAGCTTCATGCATGAGGAAAGTATTGTTTATTTTAATAGTCTTCCAGTTAGCATAAATGATCATAGTTTTACTTGATTTTTGAACGCCTTCATTTGGGTTTCAGGGCTTATTCTCTCTGCAGGAGACCTAGAAAATGTGGCTTGCGTTGGCATTTCAGCTGCATTTCCTGGCATGTCTGAGATTTATGATTGGTTTTGATGATGTTAAAGCTGGCATAGCTTTTCTGCTGGTGGAGTATTTGAGCAGACAGGTTTATACAATTCCAAAGAACTACATCGGACTGGAGCAGAACTTGATTTAAAGATAATCCAGAGAAGGTGGAGTGTTATGAGAGAAGAGAGAAAAATACATATAAAATAAATTCAACCGCTAGATTAGATGCCTTCCTTGCTCTGCTACTTTTTCACACACTTGCATCTCTGGCTTCACCTAAATAAAAGGCAGGAATTGTAAATCAAAGCAAATGTTTTCACTGTCATTTTTGACACTATTTGATGTTTCCATAGATGGACTGGCAAATCAGGTAGGCTGTAACATTCTTTCTCTCCAACAGTGCTGGCCTTAAAGTTACTGTTACTGTTGTAGCTGGGTGTGCTGCAGAGGTAGACACAACTGAAATGCAGAAGCTATATGGGAAGGAATGGGACTCTGTTCTGCCCGGTTGCTGTCATACTGAAATGTACACAGTGAATCTGCTGAATACTGTAGCTTGTGAAATGAAATGAAGGTGACACGTGCATGTCACCTTCCCTTCATGTCTCAGACACCATCTCTTTCCAAACCTTCAGTGAAAATTGGACCTGTGCCATAGCATTATTTCCAATGTAGATGGGAGCTTTTTGGTTGTCAGCTTGTGTCTCAACTCATAGTGAACGTAAGCTTACTGGCTTTTATTTAGGAGTAACATCGCTCTCTACCATGGATTCTCTTCAATGAAGTTTTATTCATACACTTTCTTGGTTGGTGCAGGGAGAGTTTTCTGATTTTCTGTGATTCACAGCAAGCGAACTTTATCTTTTTATTCATAAAATTCCCAAATGATCAGACATAAATACCTCATTCCTGCCACTATCCGCCCCAAGAGGCTTGTGTGCCAAAAAAAGAATTGGAGTTGGCTGACAAGTCATATCCTGATTTGTAGTCATTCCAGATTTATTCAGCTACCAGCCACCCCCACAATGAGCATTGTTCCTGTTGGAATGGGAGCAGGCTTACTAGTGTTTTTTTCTATTATGGGCTTAAGCCTGCCAGGTGTTGAACCTTAATTCCTGGAGAACTTGTCAATGAATTCTGACTTTTGTCTTGTGACTGTGGGATGATGTGGCATCTAGATCTCCCACATGCCGGAAGTTTTAACCCCTTTCGAATCTTAATGCATAGCAAGGGCCCATAGTCACGGAGCCATAGGGCTACAGGGTATGAAGGGTAGAGCCCAGAGTGCTTTCTTTCCCATGCCTAAAGTTAAGACATAGACACCAAAGTCCTAGAAAGTGATCCCAAGGAACACCTTTGTTCCTCAAGTATCTAAATCTCCCTGCACTTCCCTTTATGGCCTGGAGGTTTCCAAAGTCCATAGATGCAGCAATATGCATGCAGACAGGGCATGTAGCACCAACGCATGTGTCACTGTGATGCAGAGACAAGGCAAAGTCTGCCTTTCTCTTCCCAAAACTTGTGAGGGGTCTGCTCCTCAGGTGTGCTTAGAGCACACATCTGAAAGAGAGCCACCCTGGCTGTTATCCGAAGGCCCAAGTGAAGGAGGTTGCCAGCCTTTTTAGTAATAGCACAGCAGTTATTTACCTTGAGAGACCCAACCCACTCGCCCAGTAGACGTGTCATGCCACCTGGTTGGATGATACATGTAAAAGCTTACGTGCTCCTCCTGTTGAAGCTGGGCCACAGTCAGCTAGACTGCAAGATTATTAGGGTCAAAAGAGGATCACCTGGAAGTATTTTGAGTCTGTAGAGCATTTTGCTAGTACAGCTTGGTTCTGATGCCTACATCTTTTCTGCTTTTTTTATCCAGTCTCTGTTTACTGTGGAAAACAGAAGCATCCCTTAGAAGGGAGAGGAACACAGATTTCCTCTCCCACCTCGCTTGACCTCCACAGTGGTTCATCCCACTAGGCTGTAGAGTCATTCTTCCTCTCTCGTGTGTGTTCTTTGGCCTCGTGAATCATGTGTGCTTGGCCTCACAGCCATCACATTTCAACAGGAAGGATGAGTGTTCCCTTCCTCTAACTGCTCTGTAGCTCACTGCCCGGGAAGGAGAGAGAGGCAAGTCGAGTCTGAACCTGATCAGGCTGAGAAGGGATTCGAAATGCAGCATCCCAATTTGGGGGTCATTGCTTTAGCTTCTAGGTAACTAAGTAGTAAGATGGGCCCTGCACAAAGACATTTAATGTGCAGCCTTAGGATAAGTGACTACTTTAGCCACATTCATTGCAGAAGCAATATGCCCATGTTAAGGAAGCTCAAGCCTGAAATGCTAAAATGCTTAGCTAACAAGATACTGCAGGGTTACCAGTATTTGCAATGGCTGATGTACTGTTTTATGGACTTTTGTGATTGTGTAAGAATTTCTCTTCTCATTTTGTTTAAATTAAACTTTTTAAACATTGTGGTTGCAGAGAAAAGCTTTAAGATGCAAACCCTGAAGAGTTGCGTGCCAAAGGGGGGGGGAAAAAAAAAAAAAAAGCGCTATGTAATTATTTTTTAAGTCTTAAGATTTTTTCAGCTTGCATTGTATTTTTTTATTGCTTGGGTTTGTGATGCCACAAGGGCTGGAAAAAAGCTGCACAGCTGATTGAAGTAACCTTGAATTATGTGTTAAGTTTGGTGTTAGGGACATAGGTCCTGTTTCCATATGCATCTGCAGAAGCAGCTCGTACCTGAACTGCTGTACCCTGGCCTGTTTCTGTTTGCAACAAGAAGTGTTGCAGAACCTGTATAGTTGTCATTTCCAGCACAATTACACAAAGGAGGAGTTTGGTGTAGTGAATTGAATGAGGCTACATAGTGTCAGTCATTTGAGCAATTGGCCCCTGGTCTTGTCCTTAGCACATACTTAACACATCTTGCCAAATTATGCGGTTGCTTAGTAATGTGAACAAATATCCCCTGGAGATTCAATAACCAAACTCATTATCACTTGTCATGTAGGCCAGGAACTGAGTCCAGATCTCCAGGAGTGAATGACTGGTGTGTTAACCTAGTCTCCTAGTGCTAAAATAGCAGAATGAATATGTGCAAAGTCAGCTCCATGCAGTGGGTAAAAATATGCCCTAAGTAAAAACACAGAAAAGGTCTATTAAAAATGATTCTCATTACAGAGATTCCATTATCTGAAATAAGAAGAGGGGAGGTTAGCTTTTGTTAATGTTTGGAATAAAGACATAAATGAAGAGTAATTTTTTATTATTATTTATCTGTTATCTTGCTAACTAAGCATTATAGTGTTTCTGGTTAAGTGTTACAGAGGAAGAGACTGTTGTGTGTGTTATCTTTATCCATTTAGCAGGCCACTAGATTGCTTTGAAAATGGGATGTCATTTCCAGTGCCATTTGTAGATGCTTTCAGGTGAGTATATGGCATTCACTGCAGCTCTGCGCAGATATACCTGAGCTTGCTCCAGATAGGCTAGTTTTGGATCCCTAAGCAATATAGCTACACCAGCTGGGCTTGTCACTACTAGGATCCCTAGGATCCAAACTCGTACCCCTGGCCAGAAACGCGCCGTGCTGCATGGGCACAACCAGCTCCTCTGGAACTAGGTAGATTCCACTGCATTGTGCACAGCATAAATGCGTGATCTGAAAATTTCGCAAAATACTCTACTTTGTCTCCCGCTCATCAGCAGGTTCCTTCTGGTTCATCAGGAAAATGCAGAGAGTCAGCCAGTTTGCTTAACAATGATTTTGGCAATGAATCCAATATTTGTAGATCTGCGAACCGAATACATATGCTGTTGGCTATAAAGATACCACATTTTTCTCTCATAAACAATCCCAGCTGCATATATGTTTTTTGGACCTTTTTTTATTCTGGAGTAAACTTGAGACCAGCTGCTTAGTGTACAAATGCAAGTTGTTTTAATTTATGTAGATAATGTGTGCATATCAGACATTGTGTGTGAATGCATGTGCACACATAATTATGGGAGTTCGGAGGAGATGCGGAGATTGATAATTTGCCTGAACAAGGTCAATACTAGCAAACATGGAAATGAACATCTTAAGCTGCTGTTGCCTTCTCGTGTAATATCTGCTCAAGGGTAAAATGGACTTGATCTCCTTTAAGCAGTATGCCCTGAGGCTTTCTCTGGACATCATTAACACAGATTGTTTTCTAGAGTTTAGTCTGCAGGACCTTTCCACTATCATCAGCACTTTTTAAGATCTACTGAAATTAAGTTGTCTGGTAGCAAGTGTGCAAACTTTCTGTTTCTGTGCACTTTTCCTGTTAAAATACCTAACAACAGTTATAGTGGAAATGGAACTGAGGGCAAGTGTCATGTTCTTGGGACAGTGTTTGGAACTGGGTTTGATTTACCTCTCCTTTTTTTTTTCATTGAGGAAAAGGAAAATTTGCATTTTTCAACTATTGAGCATGTCATTTCCTTTTCCTGGCTGTGTGAGAAGAGACTGATCTGGTAGCTACAGGATCTCACTAGCTGAACAACTGCTGAACAACCCTCCCATATATCTGGGGATTTTTTATAATTATCAGGTTTTTGCAGGGGTAACAACATGTTAAGAGCTGTGGAAGTATGAATCCCTAGGTATTTGTTACATTGGTGTTCCCAAGGGGTTTTTAAAGTGGCTGTTACACTGTTTGCATTGTATTTGCATTGTCTTAATCTCATGCTGTGGGACTTTTGCAGCTTTTCTGAAAAAGCTGATGGGATTTCTTTTCTCTGTCTCGGTACGTCATTCAGCTTTGGTGGGGACTTGGTCTTCTTGTAAGGTTTTGGTGTTGGCCACATCTAGAGTCAGGACGCAGGTCAGGGTGCACTGGGACTCACAGCTGTACCAAGTGTCTGGTTGGTGCGACTTCCCCATGTGCTCCAGGTTACATCAGTGTGTAGATCTGTGGTCAGACAGAAACTTTCTCCTTGACTCAGGTTACAGAGCACTTTGGCGATTTTTTTAAATCTTTGTCGGTAGCCAGACATGGCCTGCCTACCTAACTCACCTGGTAAGCAAACCCTCTTACCAAGCTGTGCTTTGCAACTCCTTTTCTGAGGAGCGGGACACTGGCAATGTTTCTGCTCATTCCTGCTCTCTTCCTTGACCACGTGAGAGTTACAGCTTCTGGTCATTCCTACGTGGTGTTAAGCCTGGGAAGTTTTGGCAAGTACTTTGTTGCCTGTGGTGAACTGGAGCATGTGGAATAAACAGCAAAGCTTCTTGTGATTGCACAGGACTAGACTGAGTGATCTAGAGGGAGGCCAGTGGTCTTAAAGAGTATCTGTCCAACATTTCTTGATTTTTCTCTTATCTCCCCAGATTCTCGATTTGCTCATAGTTGGTTTGTTCCAGCCTGTACTGTTAAGGAATTACAGCTGAGTTGTTGTTGTGCTTTGATGGACTTAGGTAAAATTTCTGAGCACAGACATATTATTTTGATTTCTGGTTCCACTGAAACCTTCAAACCAGGATGTGGACAATTCCTTAGTTGAGATTCTGGCAGGCAGAGGGACAAGGTGGCGAAAAGAAAGGACTGGGATAATATGGAAATTAAATTCCCTTCATTTGAAATTCAGCAAAGTAATTCCCATCTGATCAAGCTAGGAATCCAGAGCTCATTCTTAGGCTTGGAGCTATGACTTACTGTCATACTGAAGCTGTAGTTTTAGAGTCAGGCTGGGCCAATACAGCCCCTCTGGGGTCCGCCTCTGAAAAGGGAGGTTCGGGTCCCCATCTGAGCCCTCCCATCAGGTGTGCGCTCCTGGTGCCTTCCTCACACTGGCACATTGTGCTTGTCTCACAACCTAGTGAGTCTGCTTGGGAAGCTAAACCAGCAGATAAGTTAACCAGCAAAGATTGCCTGAAGATGGGCTCACTCCTACCATAAAACCAGACCTCAGGTCTGTCCTTTCTCAAGTCCTTTCCTCTACTTCCCACCTCTGAGCAATTGCCAGTAGAGAGAACTGGGGCCGGGGGGAGGTTGCAGTTCCTTCAGCATTTACACAAAGGAGGATGGCTCCAACAGAGGCCACTTGACCACATTGCTCTGATTGCTTACTGCTGTTTCACAAAATGTGCAGGCAAACCTTTATTCTTGAGAAATATGCTGAGGTCACATGACACATGTAACTAAGAATAGGTTTTAGAGGCATTCTGATGGCATAATTAGACATAATGAGCATGGAAACAAAGCTTAATTGGTTTTGATGCCATGGAAATTCAGGATGTAGTCTTTTTCACAGTACATTTGTATTTTTTTAGAGCAATACTTAACTCCATACTTAACCCCAGAAACTCAGTGTTGTCATGCCTGTTTTGCAGGTGTCTGGCTCCCATACCAGAATCCACTGTCCTAAATGGTCACCTAAGCTTATTACAGAGTGAAAGAGTTAGCCACACTGCAGGCTGGGATCCTGAGGTGTTAGCCCATTGAAGGAGCAGACAGCTAAAACCAGTATGCTGAATTAGCTTCTAGAGAAGCTTTGAGGACAGGAGTATGTCTTACTTCTAACCCTCTCAGGGCCTGAAGTATCTTCTTCCTTTTGAGATATACGACTTAATCCCTTTCCTGAAGTTAGGTGCTTAAAATCTGTCTTCAAAAAGTAAAATACTCTTCAATTCTATAACATGGCTAGAGGAGAAGCCCGTGCTCTTCTTTTATACAATATCCTAGTGATTATAGCATTAGTCCAGGATAGAAGCACAGGAATTCAATTCTATTCTGAAGGGATTCAGAATCATACAGAAGATGAAGAAATAATAAAAATGTATACACCAGTACTATTCTGCTTTGTTGTTAACTCTTTTTCTATTGGGAATGCACAGTGTATCTAATTATAAGGAATTTATTTATCAGCGGTGAAAACTATTTCAGTAAAAAGTTTATTCCACCAAATTAGACAGTTAGCTTCTTAAATCTGAAAAAGAAATACCCAGGCGTCCTGTTAATACTGTTTTGAATTATGTATAGCATGTAGCATTTTACAAGACATTCGAAAAGCAAATGCATCCCATATTTTAGAAGTTATTCAGTGGTAAAAAAAATGCACGCAATGCAATATTGGATCACTATCAATCAGGATCATAGGATTTCCCCTGGTGTCACTAGCCATAGAACTTGACTGTGATATCACAGCAGTGACAATCAGGAATACTTTCATTATGGTCAGTGGGGAGCTCTTGATTTATTTACATTCATGCAAGCAAAGTTGGAAGCAGGCCCTGGAAAATGCGAAGGTCATTGCATCTAGTGAAGAGTAGCTGCAGTTTCCAAAATTACTGTACAGCTTTGCAAGACAGGGTTTATGAGCTAGCTTTATATTCATAGCAAATATATGTGAAATACTTTCCCCCTTTATCTTCACAGCCTCATTTTTTCTTACAGAAAAATAGGGGCATTAGTCTCCTTGTGCAGCTTTGTTGATGTCAGATGCAGGTGCTGATGATGCAAAGGTGCAACTGGGGCAAGATTTCAATGCTGGTTGCTTCCCCAGGGCATTTGGGTCATGACATTTCTGAGGGTAAAGCTGAGCAATATCTCACAAGCTTCTACCTGAAGTCAGGCAGTTATGCCCAGGAATGAAATTTTCACCACCAAGATGAGCTGAGTCAGGCAGCTGGGAAGGAGGGAGATGGCCAGTAGGGGTGGGTGGGAGGAATAGAGCTGAGACTCACCCACTCCTGCCCTTTCCTCCTTCAGATGCCCCCAGATAAATGCCCTCTCTAGCCACACAGGCTTCATCTGGACCACAGGGTGAAGGGAAGGCTTGACAGCATCTTTGTGTATGCCGGGCTGTGTGATTTCTCCCATGTCCCCACTCAGGACCCCACCAGTGAGCACTAGAGCCCACCTGCAGCATGGCACAAGCAGCACTGTGGCTCGAGAAAGCACTGGACCCGAGGATGTCTCCAGCTTTGGCCATGCTGTGTGGAAACACAGACCACAGGCGACAGAGGAATATGTCAGATATGTGAATAATATGTCAGGATACTCAGACATATGATTGAGAAGGTAACAAGTCCTTTGATGAACTTCACCCTGGAGGAGAGAGTCAGTCCTAAAATCAAGTGAGCTGGCTGTAGGAACAGAGACCTGCATAACTCCCAGACAGTTGTGCTGCTACTTAATCACTCATATACATCCTTGCAGATTATGGACACCCCGCTTCTGCTTTTTTGTTGTTGATCATCTGGGTCTTTGTGTTCTGCTGTACTTTATTAGCACCAGTGCTTGGTATTGGGTAGTATGTACTCCAGATGATCCAGAAGTTCAGGCACTTAGGTCATTAATGTCGGTGTCTATGTGAGAGGACTAGTTACATCCCAGGCCTTTTTTCCCCCTTTTCTAAAGACATTTTTCACCCAGATCAACCACTGGTGATTATCCAGTCTAAACCCAGATCCTATTATGCGAGGTGGAGGAGATTCTTTTGACTGCTGCTGAAATGCATGTAATAATAACAGTCATAGAGAGGAGTGAAATGTAGCGCAAGCAATCTGTGTGTGTCCCTTTAATTAGAAACCATGCAGAGTTCGAAATCCAAGGCACTTCCAAACATGTGTAGCATTCATTTTAATCATTCAGCAGAGTGCAGGAGAAAGTATCAATTAAATTCAGCGTGAGAGAAACTCCTGGGAATGGGTGCAGGAAATGAATTTTTTTATTATCGTTATTATTATTATTATGCGTAGGGACAGCACTTTGCAAGTATTAACCTGAAAAGCCACCAAGGAGCCCCATAATATGTCAGCAGCGCTCAAAGCGATAAAAGATCCTTAAGGTATAACTTTGACCCATATTCTGTAGATAATCAACTTTCCTCTCCCCTAAGGGGATTCAGGGGAAGGACATAAAAGCGTGATTTGCATTCTGAAGGCTTGTATCTTCCTTGATATTTTCCTTGTCTGCTCTAACCACTGTTGCTTTCTAACATCAAAACACGAGAGGGTTTGTTCCAGCTTGGGGAAAAGCCGAACCGTTCCTAATGGGCGCCTTCCTCGGCAGGGAGCCTTTCCGGCTGCCAAGGAGGCGATGATGAGACATGTGAGGGTGCGAGGTGCTCTTTGCCCTCGGCGGGACTCTGGGAGGGTCGGAGGTGCGGGTCAGCGATGCAGTGTGCTGCTTCCTCGAGCTGCTGAGCACTTATCAAAGCCGGAGCTGATTAAAGACCTTCTGGCAGCAGGCTGCCTAACGTGCGCGTACGAGAAGGTGCCAATCTGTACTGTCAGCGGGATTTAGGCTTGAAAGTGATTCTTAATCGCCTTTGTGAAGCGAGTGCGTGTCAGTAACTGGTAGCTAATGAGTCATTTCTGTGTGAGGGATCTGGCGGCACAGGCAGAAGAGGCAGGTGCTGCAAGCGCGCCGTGCGGGGAGGCAGGGCGCAGGCTGGGCAGGGCGAGGGGCAGCAGCCCGAAAAATAAGGTGCTATTTGGGAGAAGTAGCAACAACAGCAGTGGCACTTTTGATAAACAGAGCTGAAACTCTGTGACTTAGAGAATGCGTATTTTCCATTTTTAATGTATACTGGATATTTTAATACTACTAATCATGGCAAACAGGGAGAAAACAATCTCTCTTAAATTCCTGGCGAGCAGGTTGACTTGTTCATTTTTTCAGATGACAAGAGCACGGAGAGCTCTGATGTGGTCTCACTTGAGAAATTCCCAAACAGTGGAGGGACAATGAGGCTGCTCCTATGACGCAGATGTGGATGAGCTAACTGCTCTCACACTGCCGTTTTGAGCCAAGAATATTTCAGCATTAGCATCGCTAATGCGGTTTCTTCTTACTAGCTATAAAGTCTGTCCCGGTGCAAAAATCACCTTTGCTATTTCATGTAAATGTGAAAAAAGAATAGTAGCTGGTTTTGTATAACTGGATTTGTATGGGCTGCTGGTAGGAGCACACAGCTGATAAATAAGATTCATTTGTAAATATTCTCTAGTGACATGGGAATTTATCCACCTATTGAAGTTTACAACTGAGCTACAGAGTAAACATGTTATTTAGCTCCACTGTGTATGCAGTCTGTGGTGTATTTGTCAAATGCCCTGTCAGTTCAGTGAAGGCACTGTTCAGTTAATATAGTGCTTATGAAACTGTTAATACTGCTTCAGAAAGTTCTCATAGACTATGTTTTTTAGAGCTGCCTTGTGAAAACTTCGGACAAGAGGAAAGCAGAAGATATATTTTCAATTTTATAGTGCAGAATGTAGTGCCCTTTATTTATCATAAAGCATGCAATAAAAGCAGTGTGAGGAAATCGTACACTATCTTTTGCATAACTGTTTGGGGTTTAAATAGGAATTTCAACTGAACTAAGGCTGCCTTGTCATCATGGCACCATATTCACCTGTCTCAGTTTACAAGCCTCCCGGCCATCATTGATGTTAGACTGAAAGCAACACAAGCAGACTCTCAGTGCGGGCCCTTTTTCATCCCGCTCTCACCTCAGAGGATCTTCATTTCTCTTCTCCTACTGCCTCTCCTTTACTACTGGGAAACCCGGGCAGTTGCCCTGGTTGCTCCCCCATAAAACCATCGCTGTTTAACTCTACAAACCTTGCAATACTTTGGCACCCTCAGAGACTCTTTCGCTCCTCGGCAAATGCAGGTTTCAAGTATAGAAGAATGATCCTAAAGCAGTGTTTGAGCAAGCCTATTTCACTTCAGCAAGATAAAGATTTTTTGTCCTGTTTTTATATATTTGGGGGTTTGTTTTGCATTTTTCTGCCAACAGACTCACTTTTGCTGTTAAAATCTGTTTGGGCGCTGGAGCCTGTGAACTGAGGCTGATGAGGTGGCTTGAGATGTCTGAGCTGCTGATTTTCTTGATTTTCTGTGGTTGAAATGATAGGAGAAGCTTTTGAGCAACATTTAAGTTAACGTTTATGTGAAGGGAAGATGGAAGAGAGGAGCAAGATTTTCCTGGTGTGCCTTCATTTATTCAAGAAAATAAAATCTCTTCTCCACCCGTAATAATCCTGGTAAGATTCGTCGGAGTGGGGCTCCCTCTGTTGAGCTGTGGGAGCTCTGCCAGACAGTAAAGATCTTCTGTACCGCAGCTGCCTGCTCCATTTTTCTGGGCAGCTTCATCTCCAGGTCCTTCCTTACCCCTCTCCCCTCCCTGCTCTCCACCTGAGACGGGGGAAAAGTTGCAATGAAAAATGCCTGGCAAAGCAAGGTTTGCGACGGGTGTCTTTGAGAGATGAGCTGCCTGGTATCTGTTGGAGGGAAATCGAGCTCTGAGGAGTTTTAGCAGAACTGGCCCATGAAGTCCTCTGGGGCGGGAGGTGGGACTCTGCCGGGGCGGGTTGCTGCTAAGGAAACAGTTGAGTCACAAGGCAAGGAGCCAAGAAGTAAGACGTGGAAAGGCTGGAAAGCAGACCTAACATATCAGGCTGGGTGGCAAAGTTAAAAAGGCACCACTGGAAAATGTAATGCTTTGTCAACTTCTACAAAGAAAGATCAAATAAAACAGTTAGAACAGAAATCTGTGCTATGGGCTTTTATGCAATACTTTCAGTATTTTCTCCAAAATGTTCATTTTTCTTGTTGTGACCTACATCTTAAAGAACTGTGTAAAATTCCAAGGCTATAAATGCTGCCGTTGTGAAGGTGAAGGAGGCTGAAAAAAACTTAGGACTCTAAAAACTGTACAGCGGGCTGGCTTTTAATTCATTTCATTAACAAAAAAACTAGCAAGGGCTGGATTCTGGCAGGGAGCTAGGAAAAGCGAGTTGTGGTCCAAACTGAAACGGTATCATCAGGGGAGTGATCGGTGTGAGATTTCATGTTTATTTAAAGGATTTAAGGCACACTTTGATTGGAGAACACAAGGCAACCTTAAATATATAACTGCTATAGTGCCTGTAATATAAGGTTTTGTTTTGTCTTTTGTTGTAGTCTCAGGGGAGCTTCTGTTAGTTTTATAGTATGTCTCTGTATTTGTGGTGCTGGCAGGATATATGTAGTTGACTCTGCTGTCCTGTCTCTTTGAATGGCTCAAGTAGCACATTGCAGTGAGACTGCCCATTTAATTTATAGCAAAAGATTTTTCTGTTTTTGTTTTTGGGTTTTTTTGTTCTGTGTTAACCAAATGCCAGTCGCTGAAGTCCTCACTCAGGACTTATTTGGTGGCACTTGCCTTTGTAAGGCAGTTAGTCTAGTTGTATTTAGTCTACTGGTTTCTCATAAAGCCACTTTCCATATTTGCTTTAAAAGTCCTTGCAGCTATTGTTTGGGGCTTCTCTTAGACCAACTTCTGCTCTGAAATCTGTGCATGAAGCACCCATGTGTTTCAAAAGGACCCATGCACAGAATTCTGAGGCTGAAACCCAGCCCTTAGAGAGAAAATATTTCCTTAGGAGCCAGTGACTGTTTTCTGTCTGAAAGATGAGAAAGAGACAGATTCTCAGAGTATACCTAGACTTTGTAAAGGTTATCACCAGAGTATAAAACATCACTAATTTTTTTCCTTGCTAGAGGCTGCCAGCCATTTCGCTTTGTTTCAGAGGAGATTAATTGTAAGATAAAATGCTAAATTGTATAGGAATTTGCTATACATCCATGCCACTTCATCAAGATTAACAGGATTATAGCAGTTTAACTGAAAACAGAATTTGACCTACTATGCCAGCACTGTGTTGACAGTACTACAGAATCTGGAAAGTTTCAGGTTTTGCAGAACATGAGAGATGTTGTGCTGACATGGTGAAACAGCTGGCTGATGTTACCCATGGATGCTTTATGTAGCAATGCTTGCAAATTCGCTCTTAGAAATCTAACCTGACCTTGGAAATCACATTGTATAATAGAAGTACATGTAGGGTGAGAATACTTCACTTTAAACAATGCATTACTAGGAAAAAGAGGTCTTTGAATGTATGTTGAATATATATTGATAGATCCTGAGTGACTTGCTGAAATGGCCTGAGAGGTGCTGGATGTGTGAAGCTGTTTTAGTTGTGATTGTGAAATTGGAATAGCTCTGCATGGGATATTCTTGCATTCAAGTTTTTAAACTTCTTCCTGAGAGAAACAGTGTTACACTGTAACACTGAACTCTTATTTTGGTAAAGCAGGGGATCCTAAACATACCTATTTGGTAAAGCAATGCAGTGGAAATCCAGCTGTTTTTCTCAGTTGTGCTGCAGGCATCAGTGCATTTGCCAAGCAAAAGTTTGAAACATTTTTTGAATCAAAGATAGACCTTATAAGGAGAAATACAAGTTGAGCCTGTTTGCCATATAAACTACAGAATAACCTTGAAGGTGCTGTTCTCTTTAAAGAATAGTTTGTATTCTGTTTGCCCATTGTTGAAGAAAATTGGAAACATTCCTTGCTTTTCTAGTGTGATGAATACACTGTTTTTTTCCCATTCTTTGGGTGAGCCTATGTGCTAGAATGATGCCGTATCTACTAGCTTTCGTTTTGTCTCAGCAGGTTTAGCATGTTTCCCATGGTATCTCCCTGCGAAAGTCACCTCTGAGAATGGGAGCTAGGCTCCTAAACTGTTTGCACACTTCCTCTCCGTGTATAAAGACCACCTCCGAATAATGGTCCCCAGGACTTCTAGCCCCCCCTAAAATAGGTTTACAGAAGCATTTCACCTCCTCCTGCAGGTCGGAGCTGTGCACAGCTGCAGTGTCTGCTGGCTGCCTGTGTCCGCGGGATGTCTCAAGGACTTCAGTGCTCTGCAGCACCATCAGCCAAGATCAGAGCCTAATAGTTAAGTCTAAGACCTTAGTTAAGCGAAACAGTAGACATTTAATTAAGAAGTTCTGTTTTTACTGTGATTTATTACTATTTATATGGCACTATAAATAAGCGTGACATTTTACAGGGTATATAAAGGTTTACATTCAGTTTTCATTCTTTATGGTGCTGTTTCTATTGTCAGTTTAACTACTTTTACTCTCTAAGTTGATTTTTAAATGTTTGAACCCTCAAACTGTTTTTCAAGTGACAGTTCACACAGAGCTGACTAATTGCATATTGCTGTTTTTTCTATTTGCTACGCTGGGCAAAATTAGATTCTCTTTGATTAATTTTCCTATTACTAACCTTCTGTGAAAGCAAATGTGGCAGCGTCACAGACATGCTCTGTAAAGTCAGGTGACCCAGGGGGAGATAGTTCTTTTAAATTGTTGTACATAAGACAAACCATTTTAAGAGGTTTTGCTCTGAGATATAACGATGATTTGTGGTCTTTCATCCTGAAAGTTCCTCTTTGTGGCAGAAGCCACTCAGGACTCGGCGGGGTGCAGATCCGGCGCTGGAGATCCAGCGCTGCTCTGCCTTTTTGTGTCTGCGCTGGCTAAAACCTGCCCCAGCGGATCAGCCCCCTTCTTTATGCGTTCTGCCCTGTCTTTGATCTGGGGAGCTGGAGAGCAGGAGCATGAGCCACAATCTGGCCATGCAACAGTTGCGGACTTTTACAGTGAGCCTGGGAAAATCACTTAATGCTTTCCTCTTCCTTTCTGCCTCCCTCCCACTGCTCACCATGCCTTCGCTACCTTGTTTTCTGTATCTGTAAAATGAGAATAAAAGGTCTTGCCCGGCTTTGGTGCCCCCAATTTACAGAAGCAGAGGAAAGGATAAGTGACCTGTCCGGCTTGCTAGAGAGACCTGCGGCTGGATGACATGTGGTTTCTGTGGTTCAAGGTGATGGTCTAGGATTTAGGCAATTTAGTTCAGTTCTGGGCTCAGCCACAGAGCCTCAGTGCTACCGTGGACAAATCATTTTGTGTCTCAGAATTTGAACCTGTTACGGTAGGTGTGCACAAGTGCTGCCTCTTACTTCGTAGCGCTGACTAAAAAGAGAACTGTTTTAAGCACCACCTGACTGATTCAAGTTAAATATATCGCTCCTGAAAGATGTTAAATTGACAGTGGCTGTCCTTAGCAGCAGTTAGTGCCCCGGGGAGATGTGGCCCAGGCAGGGGCAGATCTGCGGGGTCAACGGCTAGGAACAAGGGGGTAGTGCACAGTCCCTGCCACCCTTCGTGTTTTGGCCTTTATCAAGCTTGTCGGAGTTGTTATTGCCAAAGTAGCTGAGGTGCTTATTGTACTGCCACTGTCCGCTCTGACCTGGATGGAGGCTGTTGCCAGTCTGTCTATCAGGTCATCTCCTGCTTTCCTATCCCAAAGGGAACTGAGCAGGCAGTCCATGTTGGTGCTTTAAGTCACCATCAACTGATTTAAGTGGGTGCTTTCAGTGCAGAGATCCAGGTGCTAATAATCTGAAGCACCCGGTCTCCTCCTCAGAAATCCTGTTGGTACAATCCCTGTCCTCTCCAGCACAGCTGATGTGATTTGTGAGAAGCTGTTACGCATGGCAGGAAACCATATGCTGAAGTGTTGCCCAGCCTGCTCATGTGGAGCTTCCTACTAGTTGGAAGGCATAAATGCAATCCCCAGTGTCACCACTGAATCCTTGCTTGCGTAGACTGAGAGATTTGTGTGATGCTTCTGAGTAATGAGGCAAAAAATTAACAATAGGTATTCTAATTATTATTTATGCCTTATAGTGGTGGTTTGTGTTTAATTATAATGTGCTGCTCAGATGTACATGCTTTTCTTCTTTCTTTCTCTGTGGATGTGACTATTAATAGATTTTTCATTTGGTTTGGGTGTTTACGCTTGGCGATACTTCACGAAGGCCAGCTGAGATAAATGAGTATTCACTGGGAGAAACAGACTCTTCGGAAATGTATTTGGAGGCTGGGAGGTATGGAGGCGATGGAGAAATTTGAAGAACTGCAGCAAGCAATATGCCAGTTTGATTTGTTAAGATGACTCTCAAGTATGCTCTAAAAAAAAATTACTGTCACTAGCAGTGCTCTTACCAGGCTGTTAGAGCAGGAGGTTCTCAGGCTGTTTGATTTCATCCACTCACCTCTAGCTTTGACTATGACCAAAACCCCTGAAGTGGAGAGAAGGGGGAGTTAAAACTGCCAGGAAATCTTTTGCATTTTCCTGCTTCTTTCCTCTCTTCATCCCCCTAAAGCAGCTGAAGAGCGGTGCAGCCCCCGCTGCTGCCTGCGCACTGCCTGCTCCGCGGGTCGCGCCAGACCTTCGTCTCGCTGGGGCTCCGCCGCTGGCAGGGGAAGCCCTCGCAGCTCGGGGCGAAGGTCATCCCTCTTTGTGCTGCTTGAGCCACATGAAGGAAAGTGGGAGCAAGGGAAATTACCCTGCAACATTAAATGTGGCTTTTGCAGAATAGAAAGACAGCCTGCTCACCTTTGCTCTGCTGGTCCAGAGAGAGGTGTTGTAGCTGTACTTTAAAAGGCCTCACAGGGTTTTCTGGGTTTTAGGAGCCTGAACACAAACTTGTTCTGAGCAAAGCATGAGGGAGCTGCAATACACTTTCTTTTTCAGGTGTTGGGTCACAGTATTTCTGTCTGTTTTTGGTAGCTGGAGGCCTTGCCCCTTTGTATTTTATTTTTGAATTCTTATATAATGCTACGTACTTATGTTAAGGATTGGTCTTGGACATTTCTCTTGTGTAATTGTGAGCTAGCAAATCTGTCCAGTATCTGATGGTTTTATATTTGGGGTTTTGATGCTGTCTTCAGTGTACACCCTACCTAATTGTATGGAGATACAGAAACTTAAACATCTAAACTCTATTTGCTGTCTCAAGATAAACTTGTTGCACGCACAGTGAAGCTTTTATTTTCACTTGCAAATAGTGTGAGATAGCAAAAGCATGTTTTGTAGGCACCTGCACTGGACTCGGGCAAGTGTCAGGCCTTTTCATTAAGTGTCACATGAAGAAGCTGGCAAGCTTTGACACATATTCCAAACCTGCATTGCTTTGAAGCATATTGACAAAATCTCTCTTTACCCTAAGTTTTCAAAACTGAAGACCTACTCTACCTGTGCTCTGCAAAGCTTTCTACTGGGAGAATTTATTGGAAATGAGCATGTTTAGTTTTTTCCCCCTCCTTTTGTTCTTTGGGATATGTAATGAAAAATTCTCCAGCGTTGCCAGTTAATTGCTTCATGGCTGTTGTTTGTCAATTTGCCAGCAGGTTTCTGCTTAACTGCTGCCATTTGACATTGCTGAAACACAAATGCAGAATGATTGAGTTGCCAACATATCATTAAGTCTTCTGCAAGGGGGGCTTTCAGCATATTAACACTTCAGGCTTTTCCGTCAGTATTGATTGCTGAAAAAAGAAAAGAAACCTTTGGCAGAATTCAGCATTGTGCCAACACGTGTTTGCTGGCAGGAAAAAGAAGCTAGCCATTGCCATTGACTGTGACTTCCTTCCGTTCGTTCGTTCTTTGTTTCTCTCATTCTATACATGCGCATGTGGAGTTTTGAAATATAATACACATCCTAGCTGAATACCAGTTAACCTATCAATAAATCAACAGGGCAAATCAATTCCTTAATGCACTGCCAGATGCAGAGGCCGTTTAATTTTGAAGCCGCCTGTATCATGCCTGATGAGATTTCATGGAAGTGGGGGCGAGGGATGATGATGGGGGGTATGAGCGCAGCAAGGGAGTGTAGGAGAACAGGTCAGGAGCTGATGTCGAGGAGGTGTTGGGCAACGGAAGGCACAAGGCTGAGGTCTGCCCCCTCCCTGCAGTCTCTGCCGTGCTCCTGGTGGGGCAGCGAGACTATTCTCGGTCCCTTCTGCCCCTCGCACACAGCAGAGCCACAGCAGAGCTCGGTGCGGTGGGAAGAGCAGCAGGACGACGCAAGGCACAGCTAGAGTGCAGTGAGGGGCTACGTCCACCCGATCTTGGGCGGCCGTGTGTGCTGGAAAGTGACACCGGCATGGGCAGCGCCACACGGCTGGAGGCAGGCTGGGGAGCTGTGTTCTGCCCCTGGGACGCAGCACTGCAGGAGGCCCCAAGCCAGGAGCACAGCCAAGAAAAGGTTTGGCTGAGGAGCAGGGGATAAAGAGGACGACGAGGGGATAGTGTGGTTTGGTGGTTTGCACCTCACTATTGCTGTAGTGCTGCCCAGGGGCTGTTCTGAGACGGGGGAAGAAGAGGAGCTGAAGGAGGGACTGAGATGAAAGTGTAAGCTCTCCACATCCTTCCAGCTGTGGGAGCATCCTTATGTGCTTTTCTCTGCCGTCCACCAAAATCGTTGCCTGCCTCTGTTTTTCTTTAGTCAGATGCCAAGGTATTCCTTTAGATGATACTTCGCAGTCTGTTTTAGATTTAGAAGTTTTGTAAGGAAGACCATCTGGGCTCGCTGAAGATGCTAATGTCGCACTAAATGCTGTTGTGTGAGACAAAGTGTTGAGAGGAAATACGGCAGGGCATGGGGCAAAATTTCCAAAGAGAAAATGGGAATGGCTTGCTTCCAGTCCAGGCTCTTGGGAGTTTGTCCATGAGTCTGCAGTCAGTCCTGGCTGATGGCCTTGCCTTTGAATGAGGGGACTCAAGTGAAACAAACAGGGAGGGGATTAGGTCAGAATTACATGGGAGAGAATCTTTCTGATTAAACAACATTTTTATTTTTAAAAAAATGCTTTCTACAGACTTTTTAATCGGAGAGCTGTGACTCAGAATTAAAAAGCTTTAGCTCACAGTTGAAACATTTTATTTTGGAAGCACCTTCCTGCTGGTAGTTGTCACGTAAGTACCTTATGTCCAGATTCTTCTCTGTAGAGGACACTCCCCAGCCAGATGACATGTTCCCCAATTAGCCCTCATTGGGCACGCTGCCATGGTGCGGCGTGTGTAGCTCTGGGCACAGAGTCCAGCCCGTAGAGGAGAACAGGAGCCCAAAGCACCTGAATTACAGATTCCATGGGATGCCACGTTAGGGTCTCCAAATAAAACAATGACAGATTTCAAATCAAAATTTGGGACTAAAATCTGTGTATTTCAGTTTTGCTTAAAAGTCTGCATTTCCATCAGGTTAAGGAATAAACAAACACCTGAATCATTTTCTGAGCAGTTCAATTAATTAGTAATACAGGCCAAGCACATGTAGCACAAGAATTTTACTGATGACGGGTGAGACTGACTAGAATCCAGTTTCTTCTTCTGTAACTCTGAGGGCTGTACACTTTTAACGCATGAAAATGAGGCTTAAAAAGTAAAGAAAGTGATCTGACCTTGAATTCCTACAAAGATCTTGGGAATAAGCAGGCCCCATCTTTGGTAACTGATACAGAGCATGGTTGCCAGGCTTGTGCCTGGATCAGCAGTGGTTCATCATGCACCTGGCAGAAGTCTTACTCACTGTTTGATAAATTGTCTTCTCTCAGCATGAGTTAAAGTAATGAATCTTTTATTTCTGAATTACTACACAGCTCTGTAGTCTTTCTTTCAGCTTAATATTTCTCCTCATTTCCAATACATAATGCAATATATGCCTTACCTTGATGGTATTGCATGCTTAATCTTTAAAATGCTGGGGAGAGAGGCAGGCTTTGGTGTCAAGGGAAATAACCATCCTGGCAGCGAGAAAAATATCAGTAGGATGCTGCCACTGAATTGGCAGAGGCTGTTTGATGCATGTTTTGTTAGCTGGCTGTTGATTTTCTTGTCTGTGTTTTCACTCCTTTTTGTTGCGTTTGAAGGTGCTTCCAAAATATTGGTCTTTAACTGGGTACCTTCATTCATATATGGCAAAATCAAAAAGAATACAGAGAAAAAAGAGGAATGATAAATAGGTAATGAGAAAGCAGAGAGCTGGAGACACAGTTCAATGAAATTAAATCCCAGCCCAGACAGCACAGCACTCTGTATAGCTATGCCTGTTTGACTGGCTCCCTTACAAAGTAATGCAGGTGAGAAGATCTGTTGCACGTGCTTTCCAAGATCTGTACGACTACTAAATCCCTTCCTGATAAAGTAAGTTAATGCCTCTATGTGAAGATGCACTTAGGAACTTACTTACTTTTTGATCAGTACAGTATCTGTGTGCGGGAAAGCCATAGGTGTCTGTGCCAGTGTTGACTGGCCATGTGGTGTCCAGAACCAGACATGAGAGACTGTGCTGGAAAGCAGTATAAACTGCAGGCTGCTGCTTCTGCTTATCTTACAGGAAGATGCAGGTGTAAGAGCACAAAAACTGCCATACCAGGGCAGAACGGTGGTCCACTTAATGCACCCATTGATGTCTAAAAGTGCCTCTGCTTAGTGCCTTAAAAGAGATCAAAAAAATGAAATCCAGCATCTCATTTTCTGCTTGGGGTGGAGAAATGTCAGGCCACTCCACCTGCTGTCCCTCCTGAAAGTATCGGAGTGCTATTCTTATGCACAAGATGCCATCCAGAAGTACAGGTGCAAGAAACACCCTGGGCAATACCAGGTTATTTTATTAAATATACTTTTCATTTTCATTATCCCTGTAGGACACCCCATAAGCAACAGAAAACCATGTCATATTTATAAACACATCTCTAAAAAAACTTTCATGAAAGGCTGCCTTTACAGAGCCCCATTAAGTATTACTTTCTCTATGGTACATGCTGCTACATATTTGTGCTGAAGTTTGCAAGTTGACTCTTAGATCAGGCTGAATAAAATAAAAAATGTCATAGCATAACACAGCAATGCACCTTTTCACCCCCAGTGGGTCACACTGTCTATTAAGGAGCTATTATAGGGCACTGTGCCATAGGCCCCAAACCAGCAGGCAGCTGTGTCCAACACAGATAGTCCCTGCTCTGCAAGATGCAGCGGGAAGGGGAGCAAGCATCCGGGGATCGTGAGGGCAAGGGCTGAGTAAACTGGCACTCCCACCAAAAAATTAACCATGCAGTCACAGGCTGAGTGAAACAATCCTGCACCAGGCCAAAATGAACTCTGGGAAGAATTCTGCATGGTCAGGTAGTTTCCATTAGAACAGAATTGTTTTCTTCCACGCTGAACTATTCACTTTTTAGGCTTTTTTACCCTTATGCTGTGATTTTTAAAAAATTATTTATTTATTTTAATGACAGCAAAAGTCTCAGAGCTCTTTGTAGTTCTAAGAGAATGATTTGATGCATTCTGCCTATTCTGCTTTTTCCCCAGGGACGTTAATTCAGAAGCGACAAAGAATATTCTAACTAAATGAACAGTATGAGACTTGGAATTTTGAAAGAAGTAAGAGTATTTGGTTACAAAATCAAAAGCTAAACCAAAAGCTTCAAACTCAAAAATGTTTGGAGTTGTTCAAACAAACACAATGAAAAATTTTCAGCTTGCCAACTTTTAAAATCATGTGAATCTTCAAACTGGTTTTGTTTATCTTGCTGTACTTTAGAAACCAAAGCGAATCGGAAGGCCAAATGTTTTATGATTTTGTTTTGTATGAAATTATATGGGCTAATTATTTTATCTTTAAACGTTATTTTGTCTTTAGACATGTCACATTTCACTTGTTTAATCAGAAATTCCTGCTTACATAGTATATTTTGCAAATTAACAGATACTGCTTGGTTGTGTGAGAGAATCTGTGGGTTTCGGCTGAACTTCAGGAAAACCGTGGTGCCTCCTCGCAGTGGCAGTGCCTGCTCTGACGTTACGACTTACATTCTTAGTCTTAGTATATACTTATCCTAGTTTTCACGTAAGAAAACTAGGTACAGTGTTACATTGCAATCGGCTGCCATCACTAGGGTAATTTGGTCACCGATGATCAGTTTGCTCCCAGCTGAAGGGGACTTGAAGAAGGAAGTCGGTGCTGGTTTGAGTTTACTTACAGCTGTTGCTTATTTTGATTTTTCAGAGTGCTTCTCAGCTGCCTTATGGGAAAGCTCTCTACACGTATGAGGGAAAAGAGCCTGGAGACCTCAAGTTCAACAAGGGGGACATCATCATATTGCGGCGCAAGGTGGACGAGAACTGGTACCACGGGGAGCTCAATGGAAACCACGGCTTCTTCCCTGCCAGCTACATCCAGTGTATCAAGCCCCTCCCGCAAGCTCCACCTCAGGGCAAAGCACTTTATGACTTTGAAATAAAGGATAAAGACCAAGACAAGGACTGCCTGACTTTCACCAAGGTAAGGGAGGTGTTTTATTTGAGAGAAAGCACGTGGAAGGCTGCTGCCACAGGCCCTGAGGAAGCGCACGGGGTGTGGGCAGCTGAGCTGGAAGCGGGGCAGTACTGGGCCAGGGGGACATGTGCCCGGCAGATCCCCTGCCCGGGTACATGCAGGAGCTGGACACGCCACTTGTGGAGCAGTGGCCACCCGCTTCTCACTGTCTTCTCCTCCCTTCTGCCACGTCCCTTTTTGGCGTGCCCCTCACCGAAGGCTGTCCTTGTCAGCAAACTGCTCCCATTTTGCCTAAAGGACAAGGCACCGAGGTACCTCGCGTGATATGCAGCAAAGTTAATTTAAACACAGAGAAAATCTACAACTAGTACTGGCTACACACTTGCTGAGAAGATTTTTCTATCTAAAAATCATATATTCATCTACACTGAAATGTTCTGCAAGAATGACTTAATTCCAGAAAAAATCAAATGGAAATGTGTCTCTTAATGTACCTTTTTGAATCAGATGTTTCAGGATTTTGTTTTAAAATGCCATTTAGCTTCAAAGTTTACATTGCCTCATACCATATACCAATTAGCAATTGAAATATACTACTATCGTATAGCACAGTATTTCCTATTTTAAGAACATAAACATTTTAAAAAACAGACATTTAAAAATGTTGTTTGTTTTTTTAAAAACCAAAATGTTTAAGAAATTCCATTTGCAATCAGGGAAAACTGAGATACTGTAATTTCCATTGGAATTAAAATGTCACATTTTCCCTCTCTCCTCATCTCCCCTCCCTAGCAATTTGTATTGACCTTAGATGGGCTTCATAGATATCAAGAAACCTATACTAAAATAAAGCATATCCCCTAATGTTAATTTATGGCACTGAATGCCATGGGGAACCTGTTCATTGTCATTTTCTGTTTTATTTCAGCTGTCTGTGGCTGTTATAGTATCACATAAAATAATAACGGTTATGCTGGAAATGAATATGAAATAGATGATAAAAATATCCTTCACCAGGGTTTTACTGACCTCCTCTTTTGAGGCTACTTATTATAGCTGAATGAATTATTTGCAGCATATAATTTTCTCACTGAATGTAA
This sequence comes from Dromaius novaehollandiae, assembly GCF_036370855.1. Classification (NCBI taxonomy): domain Eukaryota; kingdom Metazoa; phylum Chordata; class Aves; order Casuariiformes; family Dromaiidae; genus Dromaius; species Dromaius novaehollandiae. The sequence goes on from NC_088098.1 coordinate 152,874,695, forward strand.
CATCTTTTTTGCTTGTGCAACATTTCTCAGCAGAATGCAATTTCCTAGAATATATACTTTCTCATACTTATTTAACAAAAAATTCGTAAGCAGTTTTGCTCTATGGCAAGCAAAGTGTTTGATTGCAAACAACGCAAGCGCTGTGACTACCCAGCCTCCCCAGTGCTGTGAATCTCTCCGAGAAGGTGGCTGCTCAAGGAGAAGTAGTAGCTATGCGATACGAGAAAGTTAGCCAGAAGTTACCTTTGAGATACTATTAGTAAATATATTTGCTGGTGTGTTGTTTTCCATTGTTTGCCCAGGGGTAATGATGGCAGCATATTTGATAAGCATTCGTCGTCGTCTCCTTAAGATATTCATTGCTTGCGTGATCTACACAACTTCATTAGTGTGGCAGATGGTTGCAGTCTCTTTTGTTAGAGCAGGGCCTTCCTTAGACACCTTTGTATTTGGTGCCGTTACCTGTTTTACAGTAGCTGCCTTTATATGCTGATAGTTCTCATTTTCTTGGCTGTCCAATGTCTTTCCCACATGCAGCATTTTCTTCTGCTATATAACTTTAGTCTTAATCCCTCTCTCCTTTTTTCACCCTCATGTTACTGTCTCCATCCTTTTATCCCTGATGATTATATTTTCCCCAAGGGAGTTTGATTTCACTTCTACTGCTATTTCCTTCTTTAGTTCCTTCCACTATATGCACTGTCACCTTGTAACTGTTTTTATGCCTTGCCTATTGTTCTCTCTGACAGTGAATAGTCTATTTTTCATCTCGGGACCTTACAGTCATGTTTTCATCAGTTTTCTCAATGCTAATTTTAGCTGTCACCTGTGCTGATGAAGGTTGCTGTTTAGCCCAGATTTTAGATCATCTGCTGATGTAGTCAGTTCCTTTATAGAGTCATGAGCACTGCGTTGCTGTGGATATGATTTGTCACTCAGAGTAATATTCATCATTTGAATGTCTCTGTTTGCATCTAAAGATCCTGGACCTGATTTCAATTTCATTTACGCTATTTTCTTCTTTTCTCAGGTAGAGTAGTTGCATCAGCACATCAATCATACAAACTAGGGTAACCTATCCATAGTCAGGCAGCTCATTTAAAGCCATGAGACTTTAGAACTGGACTTTACTTGTAAACTTGCAATAAAGAATTTCCCTTGCAGGAGAAACTACAAGAAGGGAAATCAAATATAGGAGTCTTCCATATTATTATGTTTTATTACTCTTTTGCGGGACTTCTTTTTTTTTCCTGCATCCTCTTTGTTGTGATGTAGTCAGAATATCTGTAGGTGTAGTAAAGAAAAGCAAAGGAATGCTATTTGAGTTTCCCTCTCGCTATTTTTTTTTTCCAAAACTAAAATGTCCTATTGTTCCAGAGGTGGAATGCAAGGAAACAAAGAGTGTTTTACACTGATCTTCATGAGCAGTGCTGCAGAGGGCTTCTGTCATTTACCCATTTTTGTTTCTTATACACAGAAAGCTCTAAAGTTAAAAGGCCAAAGATGAATCAGTTATAGTAATCTTGTATGTATGGCTGTAAGTATGAAACTGGGAAATCTCTATCATGAGTATCCAGTGCAACGAACAAATTCAAATCGGGTATCCTATTGCACCTGCACCCCCTAACTCCTCTTCCTGAATTAGCCATGTGTAAAGGCATCAAGTCCCCCTACTGCCTCTCCCTCTGCAGTGGCCACAAGGCCGTGAAACATCCTGGATCTGAAACTTATGTATTCTTCCTCAGGGTTTGTCAGGGATCAACCAGATCAGTCATTTAGCAGTTATTTTGCTCTCTGTAATGACTGGTTCCAGTCTGGTGTCAGTTTTGCACCAGTTTAACTCCAGCATCTGCAGAAGTGTTACTCCTGATTATCACAAGCATGGTTGCAATCAGCACGTGGCCTACAGAGCCTCATTGCATGCCTCTGGCATATACTCATTTAACACAGCTTTCTAATGTCCTCTTATGTGATACCACAGTATGAGCCTCGGCTCATGCTCTCTCTGTTTTAAAAAATGATCCATTCTTCTTTGGGCTAGGTTTGCTGGTATAAGCCATGCGCAAAAGGACTCTGCTGTCAGGTACAGTAGTGTAAATCTGGTGCAATCACATTGTTGTCTGTCTGTGTAGTTACTCCAGGCTTAGATTGAGTCCAAATTTAGCCTACAGTTCTGTTTTGGTGCTTGACCACCCTTTGCATGTATGAATTCATGTGGCCCTTTGAAGGCTCTGTCCCAGGGGTAGATGAATTTTAAACCTGTCAAAATAGTGTCAACTGTTTCCTGTGCTTTATTGCTCATTACGTTTTTTAATCATATCAGTCTCTCATTATTTCCTTCATTTTTTGCAAAATTTTTATTCCCAGCCCACAGCAGTGTTTAACAAGTTTTGTGCTAATCTTGGAGCTATCACTTCCAATACCAGTTCATCACTACAGAGTGACATCCTAGTCCTTTAGCATTCAGGCCAAGTGGCATTTGCTTTTCAGTGGGACTGTCATTGTGCTAGCTGGCTGTTGGGATTCTCGTGCCAGCTGGCAAGTGTCGTCGGCAGGCACACAGAGCACCACGCGGTGCTGCCGCTTTGCCATCACTGAAGTCTCCCCAGTGCGCTAGATGGAGTTGTTATCTCTACAGAATAGCAAATGCATCTGCTTTGTATTGCTTCATTAATGGCCGTTAACGACTAGAGTAAAAATCAGGCTGTGAATCATGTCCGTTATTGGACACAATTTTGTGCTGTTTCCTCAACAAAAGGGTTCATTTCTCTGTCAATCAGATTGTTTTTTTGAGCGATTTATCTTTGGCTTCCTTTCTGATAATGGTAATTAACTGGAACTGCAGGTCCTACATGCCTGTGGCAAGACTGCCAGGCACTGATGAATAGAGAGACTTTAGCAAGTAAGAGAGAGCAAATAACTAGAGAGACTTCAGCAACAGGCAAAAAAAGGGCATAAGGTGTCTGTGTCAAACTATAGTACATGCCATTGGCTTTTGAAATGAGATTTTAGGCTTGGATTCACTTATGCTGTCTGGAAATCAATTTAGTATATGTGAAATAGTGAAGTTCAGAAGGTTTAAGTGGCATGCCAAGAGATCTGTGGCTCTTCACTGTTCACGATCCTTTTGGGAACCTTTCTAGGAATTTATAGGTAGCACTGCTATCCAACTAATTTAAGGTACTGAAATAGTACATGCTGAAACTTTTGCCAGCTCAGTGTGTAGAACAATGTTGTGGGCTGTGAATTCAATGAAACTTTCTACTAATAAAGAATTTCAATGATGTTTCAGGATTTGCTGTAATTCCTGGAATTTTTCAACATCCTTCTGAAAAAGAATTTCATAATGTAAAACATTCTCAAGGATTTGCACTTTGCTCTCCCACAAAGATATACATTTTGTATGTCAGCATGTTTCTTGATATGCAGCTATCTGATTGTCTCATACATAACCACATTTGGCAGCCAAACTTGGTGCAGCCAAGCTAAAATAAGTATACAGAAATGCACCCAGATACCATAGGTCTATTGAAAATAAAGCTGGCAGGTATCTTGAAAGGTCACCCATTCCCTGCCGCATCCTAGAGCAGCATCAACTCAGGATAAATCTTTCCTGCCAGCTGCCCATCCAGCCTGCTCCAGGAAAGAAGATTCCACAGGTTCTTTGGGAAATCTAATCAAATACTTCAGTGTTCTTACAGTTAGAAAAGTCTTTCTTTAATATCTAATCTTGTACGTATGCACATATATATGCGTATGTGTGTATAGGTATATATTTTTTATTTTTATACACACACAGATAGATAGATATAGAGGTACATCTATATATCTCCTTGAAAGCGTAGACTCATCATGCTTTGGGTTTTATAAGAAGTCTTTTAAGAAAATAGCTGAACAACCATGGCAGGTTCTTGAAGCAATTCTGTATTCTATTTTCCTCACTTACCCCCTTTACCTACATTCTAAATTCGTGATAATTGGTCTTTTGTAAGAGCATGTGGAAACTTTACAGAGCTGTATTACTGACAGTTCTTTACACAGATCAAAAATGGTCCATGAAGACAGGGCATTGGAAGGGAATACTATCCACTTCTTCAGGAAATTAAATGCACAGATGCTTCTTGCATCCTTCCAGCTGTAATAAACAGAGGAAGGACTCAGTCTGTGACTATTTTTACTAGCTTTCCCATAATGGATCATTGAGATGAATAAATCAAGGGAAACGTTTAAACTATTTCAAAATGCACATGTTCAAAATGCACATGTTCAAAAACTGCAAAGTACATCACTGCTCTGATCACTTCCTGTCAATTTAAAACCACTGTCAATACATCCCAGTTTAGGAATTTGGATGTTTTTTCTCCTCCTTTGAGAAGTAGCTGCAAAAAAGCTCTCCTTGCCTGAACAGTTCTCATGGATAGATTACTAACATGGAGGGTTAGATAGCATATGTAGATAATGTGCTTTCATTTTGCTAGAACACTAATGAGTGGTGAAAATAAAAGAAAGGCAAGGAACTGTCTCAGCCTTCTGGAGGAAGTTTTTTGTTTTTTGTTTTTTTTTAATTTCTGCACAGGAATGGAATAAGATTGGAAGCAATGAGAAAATGAGTGACATACCAGCAAACTTAACTTTACAACTTCTTTCAGCCCACTGCTTTCCACTAGTCATAGGAAACACTGCATGAGATCTTGGTATGCCAAATGGTATCTTGGAGAGAGGGTTTTCTTCAGCAGTCTTCGTAACAACTCGTGCTCCTTCAAGTCCTAGTTTATTATGACAAACCCAAGCACATGGATAATAGCACAAACCAGTTGGTGAGTTAAACATCTCAAACAAGAGTAACTCAGGATTTGTTTCAAGTTGTGTGAGTTGTTTTCTAATCACTGGTGAGTTTTAGGTTTTGACTCCATCAAGAGAACCTTTGAATAGTATTAAACTTGTTTGTTTATACTTGTCTTAATCTCATTTTTATAATCGCAAAAAGGGCATCTTCAGCTGAGATTTTTGTAATATTGCTTAGATTAACTGTAATATTAAAATGCCCTTGGTTTTGCAAAACTAACTTTTACCTAAACTGAAGCCAATGCAACAGCTGAATGCAAGTTACTTTTCATTATATTATCCGTGCCTTTTTACATGGTTTGCTCTTTCGCCTCCTGACATTTTTTCAAAAAAAAAAAAAGAACAAAAAGAAAGAAAGAAATTCAGTGCGTCAGCATTGCAGGCTAGTTGCTAGGCACTTCATGCTATACCTTACATTTCATGATGGACACCTACCTGTTCTCTACTGGGACTTCCCTTTGAATTTTCTTCTAGAGCAACCAAGCACTGGGATAGACTCTTTAGCATAAAACAGCACAGGGGCTGGTTTATGCTAAAGAGTTTTCTCCTTTGGCTTAAAGGCTACCTCCTGGCCTAAATATTCTCCCTGTCCCTCTAGAGAACACAGGAGTTACCTGTTCCCACCAGCTTTGCCCAGGCCTTTGGAGCTGCTGGCAGCCAGCTTGAACTGCAGCTATCTGTAAGTCGCTTTAATGCACTCTGGAGGACAGGCTTGGGGCACTGCTGGCTCAAGATTCAGGGAGCATTTTTATGTGGTCTATGGTCTTCTCTGTTCCTCTTCCTAAGTTGTCATGTGGGTAATTGTAAAAACTGGCATCTTGCTATAGAAAAAGATGATTATGTATTTTGTTTGTTTCTGATTTTAGGATGAAATTTTGACTGTCATCAGGAGGGTAGATGATAACTGGGCAGAAGGAATGCTGGGAGACAAGATTGGTATTTTCCCTATCCTCTATGTTGAGGTAAGTTTGTGAGAGGTTGTGTGTGCTTTTCTTGGCCTCCTGTGTTTATTTTGGCACCCACAGGAGTAGGATAATCTTGGAGATCCTTCAATGAGAAGGAGAAGCTATACTGGAATAACTGATAAGTGAAATTTGGGTGCCCGGCTCTAAGACATGGTGTGAATATATTCTTATCTTGGTCAATTTAATTTAAAGCAGTCAGCAAAAATATATGCTAGGAACTGACTAGACTGTTTCCATCTAGTGTTTTTTATGTAATCTGCACAATACATATGGAAAATAGGGGAGGATGGTCACAATGGTGGATTTCACTGTGCAGCTTCATTTTTCACTCACCTTAGAAGAGAAGTGTGCTGCCGACGGCCTTCTGCATCTCCCTGCATTCCCTTGGCCATGGCATTTCCCATTCTTTGCATTCTCAGCAAACGCTTTGCTGTCCCAGTTGGTGTCAGAAAGCACATAAGGAGCAGCTGGGCTGCCTCAGCTGTGCTTGGAAAGCACAGTTCTTCAGAGGGGCATTACAGGTGTCCCCTGCCTCAGTGGGAACCCTGACAGCTCAACCCTTGTGCCCAAGTCTCTTACCCCTGGGCCAGATTCTCATCTCCTGTAGCTCAGCATATTTCTGCTGAATCCCATAGAACCACTCTGACTTACACTAGGGGAAAATTGTGCCCCATGCATGCTCTGGCCAAAGCAGACCTAGTGTAGTTTCCTCCATAGGGGAAGGCAATGACTGGCTTATAAGTCACCTGGCTTATAAGTCACCTTTGCCCCTGGGCTCCCAGGTGGAAGGAGAGGCTCTTCGGGCCTTTCCCTATCAATGATGGTGCTCATCTGTATGGCTTTTATTCTGGGAGTGTTGCATGAGGTAAGAATCTTGCTGTTTTGCTTTTATATTGGATCTGCAGCATTATTTTAGCTGGATGTCTTCCACAGTTCAGTTATATTTGAAGTCTTGGAGAGTGTCCCTTTCCTGAGCACTTTCCTTAAGTCATTTTCATGTGAGACATTTATTTCAGGATAAACGCTTACATCTCATGTCCTCTGAGCAGTCCCATTTTGCCACCTGTTTCCACTCCTGTACATCCTTCTGCCCATGCCCAGCCAGCCAGCCCTTGCTCAGGAGAAGAGCTCCAGTGAGCACTACATGAATGTGCACTCGTGATGGCCTGTCGGAGTTTTTCTGCTCTCTGAGCTCCAGCTAATGCTTTCATGGAGCCTTCCTCTTTTAGGGATGAGCCAGTGGTGCAAAGAACTGCTGAGCACCACATATGCATATTTTTTCCAAGTGCAGCATGCTGCCACTCTGCATCTGATATTCAGGGGCTCCCGTACAACAGTATTGGCCCGATCTTGCTCTGAGGCTTATGCTGGTGTAACTCTTCAGAGTGATGCGTCTCTTGTGCGCACAGCAGATCCCACTCTGCTGTGTGCAGCTTTAATGCATCCCTCCAAAATAACTTCTCCAAATTTCTTGGTTAATGATTTGAGACAAAACAGAGATAATTAGTGCTTGACTGCCTACTTATTAACTCCAACAATGACCAATTTGGAATTAACTGTCATGTTATACATATATATATGTATATATATAGCATTCCCACAGTTGAAAGGAAACAATAATATTAAAACCAGAATGTGTAGGAGCTGTTATTGGGAAACCAGCTGCCTCCCATAAGTTAACGACTAGTTTTCTTCTATTCTGAAAGTATAAGACCTTCTCAGTTTCTTGTGATTGTATGGGAGACCTGGGTTTCTCGAGATCTCGTCCTTTTTCCCTTCTCTTTTCTGTCCCCTGTTTTGCAATGTGGCTGTCCTGAACCTTGCTACAGAAAGACTGAAATGGGGACATCTGTGCCACCAGTCACTATTACACCCTGCCACCTTTCCCCAACTCTAGTTTTGCCTGCAGGCCATATGTGCTTGCACTGTCTACACACTGTAGAGTCTACTGATCGCTCTCCCACCCCTAGATGCCTGTTGCCTTTAATAACTGCTCTCTTAGGATGAAGGGCTCCAAGCCTCAGAGAAACAGCCTGTTGGGAATGTGTCTCGCTGAATTTCTCCAAGCAGTAGCACATCCCAGGCAGCCACAGAAGAGCGAGAGATATCGCTGTGCAGAGTCAGAACAGCAATATTGGAAGTTTCTAAACAGATGCAAACAGCCAGGCACACACGACCAAGGGACATATAAATGTGTGCGTGCATATACATTCATACATAGAAAATAAATACAGATATCTATTTATGCATACAGTTATATGTATATGCACATACATGTATTTATCTATAAGAATTTCATATCAGGAGGCTTAAAGGCCTTTTCAAATGAGATGCTTGGATGACACGGGCATGAAGACTTGTACCACAATTTGTAAAGTCAAAGTGAAATAATCCTCCAGACAAAAACATCAGCCACCTGTTTCATCCATATCCCAGTGAATGGATGCCTTGTTCTGACTATGAAATGAGCTCACGCAACTACTGGAGTTTTGCAAGTATCTCACTATTGCCAGGTTCAGATGTTACTTTATATTAAAGATTAAGAGGAATCAGTTGGCCAAATCCCGAAATAGTTTTGAAAATCTCAGCATCAATGTTTATAAATAATTCCATTAAACAAATAGTACTTGAATTTAAAAAGACTCCTTGAGTGTGTCCAAGTTCATTAAGTGGTTTTGAAAATCTTCGCAAAATGTGCAGAATAAGCAAAGCTTAGTTTGCATAGTAGTCTTTCACTTGTGTGAGCTGATTGGCGAAAGCGGATGAGCTTTTGAGTGGAGTTGGCTCCAAAGCCCTTCGCTTCGAATGGAGCCATAGTCCATCTCTAATGGCAGGCTCTGGCATCCCCAGCTACTCCCATGGGACAAACAAGAGCCTCGCTACTGCACTCGGGGCCTCACAATAACTAGCTGATTTTTTCAGTGATCTTAGAGCTGAGCATGACAGAACTGTGACCAGGGGTATAATATTTGTTCTGCCCCACCTTTGGCGAGACATTTTTTGTGGAAATGTTCTATCCCACCCCACACGTGGATACTTGGAAGAAAGGTTCTTGCAAGTACTCTGTTACAAAACATTTGCATTTGTAAGCCACAGCGGGGCTGGAAGGAGGGATGAACTGCAGTGCTACTGCTGCTGCCTGACCTGTTCCTGGGTGCCTCTCAGGAAGAGCAAGCAATTAGTAAATTTATAATCAGGGCTCCACTGGCCTCCAGCACTTGGGCTTGTCTGGCCAACATAAAAGGCTGCAGTGTCTTCATAGGCTCCCTTGATCTTCTTTCCGCCTTGTGTTACTGAATTTTACAGTGGTCCACTTCTGTAAAGGACTCTGCTGTGCCTGTGAAAGCTACTTTATTAAAGCAAGATTGTGTTTTCACAGAGCAGTGGAACAAAAAGCTAGACAAAGATATCAAAATATATTTGCGCCCTGTGGTGTTTTAGAATATCCATATCTCAGTATTATTATGTGCGGTTTTCCATGCAGCCATACAGTATAATGTGGCATGTTTTCTATGTCTTATTCCTTAAATGTCCAGCAAGGGTACTTGCATGCCTCCTGCAAATCCATCCAATCTGAGACGTTGTCTGAGAGCTCTCTGGGGAGAGGCTTTTTCCTGTCTCTATAGTATCATCTCTGTCTCAAACTCAGGGAAGCTACAATAGTATAAGTAATAAACATTTGCAGTTCACAATGGTGACTTTTACAGAGTCTCACACACCGTATGTTCTGTCAGTGAGAATTTACACTAGTTTTTTCTTATTTTGTTGTTGTCCTTCATCGCTAGAAGAAGACATTTGGGATGATAATTTATGTTTTATTTGTCTACAGAAAAAACACAAGATGAATTAATTCTCAAGGTGCCTTCTGTCCTGCAATAAACATCTTATTAATATCTGTGTGGTCTGAGATCCTATTCTTGCTGGGAAGACTTTGGCCCTCTAAGGAATTCAAAGTCCTAAGTTTCTCTTATTTTACTGTCTTTGAGTTAGTTCCTTCATTCTTAATAACTGCTATTATCTCTGTTTGGAAGTTAAGTGTTGTGCTTTAATGTGTAAAATTGAGGATAATGAAGAATACAATGTGTCTGAATAAATTTAAATATGCAGGAATGAAATTGGGGGCAATAGTATGCTGACTAACTGGAGGGAGGAGTCCTGCTCAGAAGGTCAGGAAGTGTAAATTACAAAGCTGAGTTGTTAGACCAAAAATTCTCACCGTAGCCCCAGCACAAAGAAGTATTGACGGAGATCAAGAAACCTTATGGAGTCAGCGGCAGAGCAGGACAATTATGTCCAGCGCTACTGTGACTGTAATGTCAGCAAATTACTATTGATGAAGTGCCAGCCCATTGTTATGTTTTATTGCAGCAGGGGCACTGAAAGCTGTGATTAAATAATATTAGGACTTAAAAAATTCTTTTTACAGAGCAGCAAAGCAGAGTAATGGGGATCTCCTGTTCTTCACAGCCAAAAAGGAAAAAAAGATGGAAGGGAGGTCCAGGAGAAAGAGGGAGGAGAATGGGCAGATTTGATGGTGTCAGTGCCCTGCAGCATAGATCCAGAGGCTCCCATGAGATCCAGGGAAAAAGAGTTCTTGCAAGTCAGTGTTTAAAACAGGTTCAGCCAGAAGGGTAAAAACTGAGGAAGCCAAAGCCAAATGCAATTCTTAAAGGAAATAGTGATTTTACATGCTTTGCGGAGCACCACATTTAATGATTTTGTGCTGTAGGGCTTGATCTCCCAGTTATCTTAAAAGAGTTTAACCCTTACAGGGGTATCGGAGCATATCTGCTAGGATCCCAGCCATGGGCATAAAATATTGTCACAGAGATCCCTATTCCAATTAGAATTTGTGGTTAACAAATAGTTAAGTGTGTGTGTTTGTGTGAGCATGCTTTTATTCTGAAGACTTAGGATAACTATCTACTCTAAGAAGGAGATTCAGAGAATCACCCTAAAAGAGCACAGTCTTTCCTATAGCCCAGCTGGCTAATGCTTAACTTTGGGATTTTTTAGACGTTTTCCTGGTGGTGTGGCCCACAGTCTGGTGTTCAGTCTGCATGGCAGATTTCATACTTCTTTCTATATGCCAATTGCTAGCTTAGCTTTTTTCAAACCTCTTGGTGTTCCCAGTGGCAGTCATAGCAGTTATATTTTTGAGAATTTAGGAAAGTGTGTGTGTGTTTCTAGCTGTGATAGATGTTTTGATTGTTTTCAACAACATCAACAAATAATTGTTACCCTGTCTGCTTGTCTATATATTCTCTCCCCTAAATCTGTTTGATTCCTCTCTTCAGCTGCAGGATAGACAGGTACCTATGGGTCTCTCAAAATGAATTCAGCCTTGATGTTTGACCTTTCATTTATATATGTGTGGTCTCTGTGGCAGCATTTTCTGCACCTTTCAGAGTCTCCTTTATGACATCCTTCAGAAAAATAGAAGCATTAGACAGTCACTGGAGTAAAGTTTGTTTGGTGTCCTTTCCAAAAAGAAAGTACAATTTCTGTCTTTCAGGACCGTCAAAATGGCTCATTTTAGTCTTGCTAATATCATTTAATGCTAATAAAAATGGAAGCTTTTGAAAGATGGATAGAATGAAATGGTAGATGATTTTAGAAAAGCTGACTTACTAAATCTCAGAGGAGCAAATTTATCCCAGTAGTAAGTAGGTGTAACACTAATGAGTTAAGAATTATATCCATTAACACCAGAATTGATTTTTTGCTGTTCTCTCTCTCCTTTCATGTGTCAGATAAAAATGGAATAAGAATCTTGTTAAGCTGACAATAATGTAAGCTTTAAGAGGTGTTCAGCTAATTTCTATTGAAAAGCTTTGTTATTGATATGCATTTTCAAATTTCATAATTACATTGTTTTAAGACTTTAATTCTTGCATGTTCATAGTATCTAAAAGGTTGGTGTCGCTTGTTTTCCTCTTGCATACAATGTGATAGAATATTCCAATGATACTTTTTAGTACCAGGTTTCTATGTGAATGCAGTATAAAATCTGTATTTTCCATGTTCCTCATTTGAGGGAGGACATGCAGAAGTTGGGTTGTAGGCTGCAGGAGGGACCTCGGTAGGAATCTGTGCCCTAATTTTCATGTCAATCCACAGATAAAAGTCGTTGATGTAAAGTTTTGGCTCATACATGTTAAGTAATGTAAAGAACTTTAAATAATTATGATGCTGGTCAGCAAAACTAAGAATATTAGCAGTTGGAAGGGGGAAGCAGATTAAGCATCCAAATGTCATGCCATTCATTAGGGAAAACTTTAGGTAAGTGTCTGGTGCACATTTCTGGAATACACCCATCTTCTCAGTGCGTTGTTTTCACCGCTTTTGCCAGTTTCAATCTCTCTAGCTTATATAAATGTATTGACCGTGTACCAGTCTCCCTGTTCTGTTCTGGAAGTGTTGCCAGTGAAAACTCTTGTGCTCTCCACATGAGCAAGGTGTAGCACAAATGAAAGATATTTCCACAGGTCTAGGATTTCTGTGTAATGACATTTGTTCTTAGTGAAGGGTATCACTCTTTAGTATATATTTATCTTTACTGATAAGAACACGGGGCAGTCATTTCTGCATAATAAGGCTTTAGCTATTGTGGACAACCAGGTAATATACAGTCCCATTCATAAGCTAGTCAAGAATTATCTTCACAATTGTTCATGTATTTGCATCTCATACTGCTACTGGAAACTTTCTCCTGGTGTACAATTTTCACTAGTTTAGGAGTAACACATACATTATTTTTAATTTCTGTCCCACCTGCATAATGTCTGAATTTTTTCTTTCTGCTTTTGGTTGTATACATAAAGAAGTTTTTGCTCTTTGTTTTAATATCTTATGTAAAATGTAAATCAGTATGACTTGGGCAATTCTTTTTTTTCCATTTTTTTTTTTTACCTTTAAGTCACAAGTCTCCTTGCTGATCCATCCTTCTTTCCATTCCTCTTAAGTTCTCTGTTAATTTCTAATATCCTTCTTGAAGTGATTATTCCTACAGTTTCTATAAGATTTTCCTCCATCTTCAGGATGCACATTCACCTGGCGTTGTCACTGTTTGACTTGGACAAATTCCTGGCTCCCCTTAGGTTGGGTTAGCTTGGCTCCTCAGCTCCATAGACCTTTTATAATCACTCCCCTTAGGCTACATCTCTACAAGTGGCTGCAGGATTGCTTTCTAGTGTATGTATCTGGGAGCACGTCCCACTTATGTCCCGAGTTTGTCTCAGACAGATGCCACAGAAAGGAAATTTGAGTACGGAGGTAGGTGGGAGCTATGTCACATTTGAGTAGTTCTCCAGACCAGTCTTGACACCTGTGGTGAGCTGTGGTGTGAAGCAGCACGTAAATGTAGACATTGTCATAGGTTGTGAAAAATTGCCTTTTTGAAATTGACAGTCTTAGTTACAGGTCTTTTCTTGCTTGTCCTCGTATTTACTTTCAAATAAATAAACTCATAATTAAATTCAATTCAGATTTCTGTGTTATGATCAATTTTTCTATCAATCAAAAACACATTCAAACTATTAGCACCACTTATTGTTTCAGAGACTGTTGAACCAGAAATTGGTCAGCGGTCACACTCAGGAATGTCATCTTCACCTGCCCCCTGTTAGTAACATCTTAATTTCCTAGAATTATTTTACAGAAATAACTCTGCAGGGCTATTAATAGATTTCCAGTTCAGCCAACTTAGACACGCAACATTAGCAAATAAGCCCATTTCCTGAGGCTTTCAAAGGTATATATATCATTTTGGTATCTGAATTGGGCATTTCCAGTTCCTCCTAGAAGCTCTGCCTACCAGGTACCTAAAATTGAATTGCAAGTTAGGTACCTAAGTTAGATGTACTGACTTCTGTTCTTGATATGATAACAAGACTTTGATCTCCAGCTCAGAGATCACTCATGGACTTGCAGCACTTCCCCTGCAAAATCCTGTTTGTCATCCTTCCACAGCATGAACTGACAGGAGACTGACCCTGCTCTGTTTTAAATATGCTGTCACTTCCCCATGCTACTAGCACTCAGTGCTACTTATCTGCCCTTCCCTTTATTTCCAACACTTCTGAACTGTGCATGCATTCAAATAAATGTTTTTCATTCCTACATGCCATTCGGTCTTGTTTCTGTTATTTCTGTGCTGAGTTTTGGATTCTGCCTCAGAGTTAATGTTCTTCTGTTACATCACACTTTGGAGTGATACGGTTCAATAATAGCACAGGTTTCTGAGGGCATCTGTGCCTTTCCCATTCAGTGTATACACTGCCCCAGGGTCCTGAGGCAGCTCTAGAGCACATCATCAGTAATCTGGTCCCTCTCTCGAGGAGTCACGTGAATGAGGCTTTGTCTTTTCCAGCCATTGATCAACACTGACAGCTTCTAAAGATTGTTTCAGCCACACTGAATTCTTGAGATCTGTTTTCTTTTGAAAAGAAAATCTGTCTCACTCACCTAGAGCTAATGCATGAATGTATATTAAGAAGCTAAATGTCAACAGATACTGAATTTGTCTAGCAGTTAATTAAAAATGATATCCTAAAGGATTTCATTATTCCTCAAACAGACATTCTTCTTTTTGTTTCCTATTGTTGTTGTTAGTGTATGTTGCATGTCTTAATTAGCTTCCTTCTTGGAGAGCTTTCCTAGTTCTGTAAAACTCCAGTGGTGGAGATCAACAATCAAAATGCAGCCACAGAGGGAGTGCATTATGGCTTTGGGAGATGCTCCCTGGCAAATTAGCTGTCTTCTCTGCCCCTTTGCTGGCAGCCACCACACTCAGAGCAGAGGACAAAATGTTTCCACACATCAGCTGCAGGACTAGTCCTGGGACTGCGAAAGAAAAGTGGGCCTGCTGTTAAAATAACAGCATGTGAATAGGCCTGGAGGAGGTGGAGGCCAACATTATCTTCTGCTATTTCTATTATGGGTGTGATAGCCTCCAGCAGATGGACAGGATGGACAGCTGGTGTCCGTAGCACTGTAAATGGATGCAGTATGATTTGCTGGAGGATGCCTGTTATAGCCCTCCCTTGTCTCAGTTCTCAGAAGATAGCATGTTACATAAATATTATTCTGCCTTAATGAAGAGTCCTAATTTTTGGTTAGGCTTGACCCTTAAAGCTTTCAAAGAACAGTAGCTTCAAGAACAATAGCTTTCTGATAGGATGAAACTATGAACTTTGCTTACTTCTTCTTACTGCAACAGCTCCTGGAATGGTTGTGCGTTCTCTATACTATGCATGAGAGACCCAGGAGTACATATGTGTACTAAATGCTTTCCTCAAACAACAAAAATAACATGTGAAGTTGATTTTTAGCCCAAAAATGTCACTCTGTATGCCAAAAACAGATGTTTGAATTAAGTCTTAAATCCCCTAACACTTTGTTAGGTGTTAGTGCTGAGTATCAAGAAAATCAAGTTCACAAGACTAGAGAAGGAATCAGTACAAGCAAATTAAAAACAAAAATGAGAAACAGGGGGAGGGAATTGGAATTAATTTGGGTATTTCCATCTTTTCCAGATTTTCTCATAGAGAGCACAGGATTCTTGAATGCTCACTCCTTTGTGTTTGGTGCAAGTTCTTGGTTTTACTTCCTTTATTCCTTTATAAACTAGATCAGCCACTGTTTATTTTTATATTCTGTTGCACTATTTTCAGGTGTGATACTGTGGTTATTTTAATTTGACAAAAGCAAGGGCTGCCACCAAAGGGATTGTCCTGCTTTTCCTTCATCTGTGACAACATGGTCCTGCTGCCTCCCTTGTTCCAGGACTACCAGACACCTGGCTGTGTGCTGACATGGTTCAAGGAACTCATCCTCTTGAAAGCTACTCATTTTTGTTGTCTTTGAATTTTTAGTTTTCAGTCACATCTGTTCCCTCATCCCATCTACTACACAGCCGTGTGAGCATCTGTGCTGACACAGGGGAGGGGACAGAAAGTGAGAAAATGGAAAAGGAGGGTGTTTGGCTGCTTATACTTACCTCAGGGGACCGTGACCAAGGCAGCAACCTTCAACCCACAGATATTCTGTAGGCGATGCTGTCGGTGAACTGTGCTCTAAGCCACCACATCAAAATGGTGAGGTAAGGAACATTGGCTATGTGCAAGCAACTCCCTCTTCCTCCTGGTCTTCCCTCAGTTTATCTTATTATTTTATTAAGTTGTTATTTTATGGCAAAGCAGCGCTAGGTACTCCATAAACCAGGTTAATAATATTAGCCTTAGTTTCAGTAAGGCTGGAGGGAGCGCCCTGCTCTAAATCTGACTTTGAAGCCCTCCAATCTGTTTAGACACAACTGAATCAGATTGACAGGAAGTTTCGTGAGAGAGGTTTCCATAATAGAATTTTGCCATAATAGAATTTTTCTGGAAACCTTGGGGCAAATCAGGAGAGGCAGCAGAGCATTCAGGCAGTGGTGGATTCACACTGGAGATACTCTCTCTCCTCTTGCCCTGTGGCTCAAGAGAGGAAACTGAGGGCAGAGGTTGCTCTGCCTCCCTTAACTGTTTCTCTAGAAGAAAGCAACCTTGCAGGTGGAGGGAGAGTGCTCCTGATTCAAGTCCTGCCCACCTTGCTGTCAGTGGGGAAGTAAGGCTTGGTGGGGTGTTTCTTCCTGGGGATCTCCTTGCTCCCTTTTCTCTGATTTGCTTTTACCACAGCAGCAGAGTGTGGAATTTACAGGGGATTGTTTTCCTCTTGTCTCCTCCTTCCTTTGTTTTCCTACCCCAGGAGAAGGGACTACATGTCTTCTCTTTGAGGATAGAAACAGTAGCCTCGGCATCTTTTCTGCTTGCTCCGGTCTAGTACTTAGGCTTGCTTGTTCCCAGCCAAGCCTTTTCCTTCCTTCAGTCTTTGCTCAAGAGAAAGATGTGTGGTTGTATTGAGTCAGGGGCTGCCTGTTTTTCCTCTTCCTGAATATATGAATTACTGGGGTAGAAGGAAGGCCATAGAGGTGCTTGATACCTCATTCCTGGGAGTTCCCTGGGCCATAACAAGGTCTGGAAGCTCTCGGTGCTGGGCTTCTCTGTCCCACAACAACTGGGGAAGCGAGGGGGGCTTCTCTGCAGCGGCTGCTCAGGGCCATGCTCCTTCTCAAGTGCCACCTCTAGTTTTTGTTATTTAGATGTCCCTGATGGCGCAAGAGGGCTCCTGGGGACTGAATCTGACTCAAAAAAAAGATTTAAGGTCATAGCAAAGGCACCCGCATGCTGCTCTGGGGATGCATCTGGCTGCTTTTGCATAGAGCAACTTTTGCTCAACATGTACTAGAGGTTTCCATGCAGTGCACTGTCAGAGTTGTGTGTATGACTGTTCCCATTTGGTTATTAGTTACAGAGGGTTCAATGTGATTTCATGGCAAGTAATAAAGATATCGCAACTGGGAATCACATCCTCACACTTGGCTCCATTCATCCATGTGGCTGGCACTCCTGCGTAGTCTTTGGTCACATCAGATCCTGATTGCTGAACATCTACAGAGATCAAACTCTTATCACCTTGTATGTGGATTACTCCAACATCCTTTTTTCCATCCTTAACAAATGCAGACCTGCCTCATTCATATCCCTCCAGAGTGGTCATCTGCTGCCACTTCTTTGTCTCTGCAGACCTCTGGCTGCCCTTTTTCTATCATGTTGAACACCTACAACTTGCCCTTATTTGCAGACCTTTGATTACTCGTTTCTTACTCTACCTACAATCTTCTATTTACCACTGAAAGATCAACTCCTGACTTTGATCAGCCAGTGATGCCAGTCACTTTTCTCAGATTTTGAAATTCTTATTTTCTTCCATGGTGCTCCTTAGTGTTGTGAAGAATGCTTCAAAAACATCTGCACAACTGCATCAGCATTGCTTCTCCAGACCCCTCTCTAAAATTGTTCTTTGCTGTACTGCCCACAGAAGACTCATGGTGTGCCAAGTTCTCTGCCCATATGGCTGACGAGACTGTCTGATTTTATGCTTCCTCTGTATCTCTATGTTGTCTCTTGTCTTCATTTTAAATTGTAATTTCTTTGGGCCAAGAGCTGTCTTTTTGCACAGTGTTTTTATAATGTTTCTCACAAGGGGTTCAGATCCATGGTGGGAGTTCTTCAGCATTTAATGACAAAAATAATAAAAGTATTATTAACAAATGTCTCTGTGTGACTACATCACATGGTGTGGTCACAGTTTGCAAAAGGAAATTCTGAAATTCAGTTCCCTCGGGACAAGTTGTTTCTCTGCCTAGAGAATATAGGTGCAATCCAAGGCAGTCCATTTTCAAAAAGGAATGTGTTAGGAAAATATTTGAGCTTGAGTAATTCCACAAGCAGAAGACTCCTCCCCGCCAAGCCAGTATTCTGTGCTTTCAGAAAGATTTCCTACTGTGCAGAATTTTTGTTAGTCCATTAATTTTGCCATTTCAGAACTCAAACAGCACGGCCTAGAGCAGTGGTTTTCCAAATTCCTTCCAGTTGTAGCATGCTAACATAAACAACATTTGCATATGGATGTCGTAAAAATGACTAATGCCAGCAATCATCATACTTTATTGCAGTTATGTGACACATGTGCCTGAGCACCCTGCCAGATCTGCTCAAAGCTCATTGGCGCTGATGAAATGGCATACCTCTTCTCTAACAGTGACTTCCATGGCAGAGCACGCTTTGATAGAAACCAGAGTGTGAATCCAGCTTTAGATACATATACAAGAGGGAAAGGTACTAGCAGTTTCACTGTGTGACTCAGCAGAGCTTGGTATGTGTCTTCTACGCTGAACCAGAAATCAATTTCAGGAAGTAAAACAAATAGCATTTTCTAGTTTCATAGCCAGGGAGTTCAATGAACTTCTTGACTGCAGCTGTTGACAAGTCAGTTGAGAGATATTTGACTCTGACCTCGGCCTTGTACCCAATCATATGTTAACATCTCTGATTCTCCAAAGAAGGCTGCAAGTGGTTCCTCTAGTTAAGGGATAGTCAGTCGTACCGCGAATGTGAGGCTGAATGCTGCCATTTTCAGTCAAGAATTTGCAGAGTTGAGGGAATGCGTCATGGTTCAGCCTCATCAGATTTTTCTTCCAGAAAATGAAGGGAGGGTTGTTAACCTGGTTACATCATCTTGTTGCACAGAAAACACATTTTCTTGTCTTACAGACCAGCTTTCAGAGCCTTCTCAGGCTTTCTAAACAACTGAGATGTACATGATTATGCCATGTCTAACAGCCACTCCTTCCAATCTATTTCCAATCTATTTCCCACTTTTTACCAAATATGACAGAAGCATAAAGGTCTCCAAGGTAAGACAAACTTGTGTAAAAATTGTGTAAAAAATGCAGGGAAGAGAAGGTTGCAAATTAGTGCTCCCACTGAGAGAAAGAGAGCTGTGCTGTATTACCAGGCATCAGCACATCTATGTGGGAAGGAGGCACTTCAAATGCACAAATAATTTCAAGCAGAGCTTACAGCTTAATAGCGGGATAGGGCAACTATGAGACACAAACGCAGGCTGGTAACTTCTGCCTCTCTCAGAAAAAAATCTTTTTAAATGCCATCTGCATAGGCAAGTCCTATCTCCCTATCACAAAAAAGATCTCTGTATCCCAGTTTGTGGCCATTTGCATATAGTTCCTCTCCCATTTCACAGAAACATTTCAGTACTGCCCCTCTAGGGATTTATCAGACTCTCATTTGAAACAACTGCACATCATGTCCCAAACCATTTTTTTTGCCCAGATTGGCAAATAGAGAATCCAAATCCTAGACACAGCTCTCTGACGGAGTGGCAGCTTTCATAACTCTGCTCATCTGGTGGCTCAGATCCTTTAATGTTCCTTGCTCTCAGTGAAACACGCAGTGTGAACCCAGAACCGATGGGGCAACTCTTCACCACAAGCAACCCTGTTCTGTAGCCAGCTGTAGCAGGAGCTCCCTGCACACGATATGTAACTATACAGTCCCATGGGACTATTGCAAATAGCCCTGTAGCACATCCAGCATTCCTTTGCTGTCTTGTACTTGGGAAGCAGGAGCCAGAACAGTCTGTCCTCAAATATGGCTCTTCCCTATATATAGTACGCACAGGCTAAGGGACTGTTTATCACAACCTTTTGGTGCTGATGTCTGCTTGAAGTTCCTTTTACAAACAATTGAACCAAACTATTTTCCTGGTACTTGCTTTCATCCTTCATTTCACTGTTTTATCAGAGCTAGAGACAGCAGTACATTTATTTGTGTGTGATTCCCCACAGGTAATCTTCAGTTGCAGCAGGTAAAACTTAATTTTCCCCAAATGCATGAGATTTTTTTATTCTACACAAAGTTGTAAATCACCTCGACAAAGGCTCCTTGGTTGCTCAAATATAGATGAAACCTTGCAATGCCATAAAAATGACTTTGGCTTTCCCATGTGTTCCTTGTATTGCAATTCCAAGAACTTCTCAGGTTTATCCAGCTTTATGCTTTCTGCAGGTAACATCGCATGATGTGGGGTGTATGTAAGCCTTTTTCTCATTGTCCACCAGAACACTCCTGTATTCAGATTCAGAAAGGACTTCACATATATATTTTTTAATGTTTCTTTCATCCTTTATCATCATAAGCAAGTGCTTTCCTTAAAAAAAGAAATTATGATTTTATTGCTTCCTTCACACAACCCTGAACATTACAACTACAGTCTTGTTTTCCAAGAACAAATCTTGGAGAATGAACAAAAGGGCACAATGTAGTGTCTAGTAGCCTGTGGCTTACATACAGTCAGGTAACTTGTGGCCAGTGCTGCTAGGAAGAAGACAAGGGTTCTCACAACAGTGTGAGTGTAGTATTGCCTGGTTCACAAGTCCACTGATAAGTATTTGGGGTCACATGCCTTAGTTTGGAGGTCATTTGCTTTAATACTCCAATTTTGATGGGTTCATTGACTCTGAAGATGTCTTGTGCCTTCATTGGTGGCATTTGTTCACTTACAATGTGCACAAGTCTGCTCCAGAAGTGCAGTGTCTGTTCTAGCCCGTGCTAAAGTTTCAAGATCCAAATGGCTCAAAGTGAAAGTTTCTGCATGTGAGGGGTTTCTGGATTTCAGCACAAAGCCACTTTAGAGGGCTTCCCTTCCTTGCAGTAACCAGCAACAATCATATAGCTGCCAGGCCTCAACACAGTGTAAGGACTACATCTGAACTGTTTCTCAGAGCACTCTTGAGTCTATCTTGCCTACTGCGTAGGCTGTTATCCTGTATGAGGTTCCTCACAGTTCTTCTCCCAACACTAGTATCTTTGGTTGTAGTGCACATGAGATTCTGTACCAGAGAGAGAAGTAGGAACTGTTGCAATTCTTTGTATTTGGGGCAGGCTCAGTGCAAAGATGACTGTTCCTGTGGCTCAGCAGCCACGCGTTATTTTGATCATGCCTCTGAGTGTGTAGGCTAGAAAACTTAAAACTACTATGCGAAACTGGCACGTCAAGGTACCAGACACTTGAGGTCGATCAAAAGAGAGATTCTTGTTCACACATTCTGGCAATTTCAACAGTTTCCACAGTATTCCTCAAATAGCATCGTTGCAAAGTTTTTCCATTTAACAAGAGAAGGAGTGAGGGAGACTCAGCATAGCCAGAGGCATGGTGGCTTTCTCCCGGAAAAGTGGCAGTCGTGTTTCAGGTCTCCAGTTGCCATTACACAGAGCAGCGACTTTGAATCTGGAGCCCAGGTACGCACGTGAATTCCTGAATCGTTGTATCCTGGGTCATTTCTGTGTATCTTAGCTGATCTGTGATCTGAGAAACAGTTTCCTGATGGATGTCTTGTCAAAACTAGTATATTCTAGGGAAGGATTTCAGTTCTGATGAACTGGCATTTTTTGATGAAAAACCCAGTTGTCAGTTAACTCCTGACTGGCTCTAACAGAGACTCTCTTGCTACTGAAATTGGTGCCAGATGGGCACCAATCCTTCCACTGTTGAAGGCAGCTAGAGTTTTGCCATTGACTTCAAAGGAATTAGGATCAAGCCCATGAATTCATGACTGCACTTTTTTTTATTTAGCTTTTTGAATAATTTATAAGCAAAAATAGGCTGGATTCTCCCACTCTTTCTGATGTTGAGTAAAGCTGTATTCAGTTACTTTTCTTGGTTTCAAAGGAGCTTTGGTGCAATCATGAGCATCTCATTATGAAAAAAGGTGTCCACAGAGGACAGATAGGAAGAAAAGAGAAGGAAATCCTTAGGCACATTGAAGACTCACAGCAGATCTGAGATTCAGAGATGACAGGTCAGGGTAAGGTAGTCCTCATACTCAGAGCTGAAGGCTAGAGTTGCTTTAGGGGGTGAAGAGGAATGCAGAAACATACTTCTTTTTAGTGAGTTCCTCTATTTGTAATGCCATTGCATTTATTTGTATGTTCATTCTTCTCAGCAATTTGGAAGTTAGTTTCCATAAGTTTGCTAGTTATGCTTTGCTCCTGAGCAGACTTTGCAGCAGATTGCACATTTTCTGGGATTCAACAAGCCATGTGTTTGTCCTCTATCACTGAAAACCATTTCCATGTTAAGACTGTTTGGAAAAAAGGAAAAGAAAAAAAAATTCCCAGTTCACCACCCAAGGCTTAGTGTTTACTTCTGCTGCACGCATCATTTATTTTCATTCTGCAAGATCATGATGACTCGTCCAAGCACACACTGTTCTAATATGTTACATTCCTTCAGCCTCTCCGTGTGTTAGAAGTGACACTGCTGCTAAATGAGAAAGATCTTGTAAGACAGGGAAAGCGATTACTAAACAGCTCTACATTTCAAGGAACCATGTTGTAGACAAAAATGATTGGCTTGCTTTTTTCCAGACTATATAATTGTGTATATGTGTGGCCCTTCTTAGGAAAGATATCCACTAGATGTTTGTATGATTTGTCTTCCTTCTCTGACAACATGCTAAAATGTTTAGCAAGCTTTTGGAAAAGAGAGTGAGACATGCACCTCAGCCTATGAGTAGAGGAACAGGGCACTCCGAGTTTGAGATGTGTCCTAGCAAAGTATTTTTGCAGCTATCATTCTGTGTGAATGTGTCCAAGCAAGTGCACGTACTGTATTTATTATATTTTCTGGGTGCATGGAATAATTCTGCTCTCAATCACAGTTTGGGGTTTCAGAAATCTGTCTTCCATGGTGGATAAACTGTTTGCAGAAAATCTGTTCCACATTTGCTTGTCCCTTCCTGGCCATAAACTTAAAAAGGCGGTAGTAGATTGTTACAAAGATTAACACAAAAACATTAAATAAAACTGTATTTTAATTATCATAATTTCTTTTAAATTGTGCCTTACTTTGTTAAAAGATGGTGCATAAATGAATACTTGAGATAGGATTTTGTAACTTTTGCCCAGTGCATTTAAACTGTTCATGGAGAACTTTGGAGACTTTCTCTGAATATTTTTTATTCAGCATTTGCAAAACATATAAAAGATGAAAATTATAGATGCATTTGGTATGACTTGGTTGAAAAGCCTTTGGCACAGCTTTATCTGTTAATATCCCGTTAATAAGCTTTTGGAACTGCTGTGCATAGATTGTACTAACTTACCCAATGAACATTTAAAGTATTAGATACAATGTTAGGTACTTTCTCCTAACACCCCTTTGAGTCAAAGGATGTTTTTGCTATTCGGCTTTAGTAGAAGAAGGGTTGTACCTTGCATTTGCAAATATGGATAGCAATAAGGAAAAGCTTCTTTAACTTTTGAAATGTTGCTTTTTGGGGGTGAGAATTTTGAGAATGCTTTCAAAGATGCAGTCCTCTCAGGAACCTAGCAGACACAGAGACACTTGCGCAGTTTTGCCCTTGCTTATCTAACAACCTCACTGTGCTTCAGAGCATAAATTATAATCCTAATGAAGCCAATTTAATGGGGGCATAAGAACATAATATTTTCTGAAAGTACTTACTCTGAACTGAAAGCACTGTAATAAATTCAGACTGTTTATTTTAATCACAAAATCAGCTACACAACTCCAAATTACCAAAGTTTCTGCAAGGCATAACATAGTGATGTGCATGATCTTCTCAATATTTATGAATTGTGAAGTATAAAAATTAGCAGTCTCTGGGTGAAAATATTGTCAGTCTTTTCAAGGGGACATTTTTGAAGAAGTTTTATAAATAGTTTTATTTTTCCTTTTTAATCTGCTTAGTGGTGCTTCTCTAAGACCTTGACCAAGATCTTTTTTCTGGCCATTTTATCCTTTTTTACTAGGTATACCTGGATTTGTGGGATTTTTTAACCTTTTTGTTTTCAAAGGGGCCTGAAGTAACATACTTCTGAGTTTACACCTGTGTTTGAACTGCACCATCACTTAGGTATTTCTTTCTATGGAGACAGAAGAAAGCTTGAAGACCAAATGAAACCTTTCCTGAAAGCCTTAATAAATTGTACTTTCTGGTTCAAACTGCGTCCAGGTTAACAAAATTACTTAAGCATGTGCTTAACACTGAGAATTTAAGCAAGCCTTCCTTATTCTAAAAAGAATGGCATTTTAGTCCCATTAGTGGCACTTTGGTCTGTGCATTGTATTGAGCATGTGCTGAAGTATGTTGCTAAATCAGAAACAGAGTGAAAGTCTATCTTTAGTAGGTCAGATATCAATCAAAAATGAATCCGTTACCCAGACATAGATGACTAGAAAGGTAAGAGTATTCAGTAGCAGGATAAGACTGTCTTCTGTCTTACAGCAGACAGTGCCATTAGTAAACTGCAACAACCCAGGAGCTGCTCTGGTGACCACTGTGTATCAGGGCATCCCTTGGAGGTCTAAACTACACTAGAATAATTTTGCCAGTACCACTGATTAATATAAACACATTGGCACATTTGTCAGGGGAGATGCAGTTTCTGTTAAAATAGTGGGTTTGCCATTGCAGATGTATATTGGTTTCCCAAAAAATAAGTTATGCTGGCAATGTCATGTTTTTGCTGCTGTAACTGAGCGTATATTGTGATCTCTTCTGATACGGGCATGTTAAGAAAAAAGTTACCTTAAATATCACTCTTACAGACTACAGCAGCAAAGGTTAATTGTTTAAATTTGACCCAAATCTCCCCCACTTCTGCCTTGTTCTGTGGAATAATAATTTGCTATTTGGTCTAAAACTAGAATTATGAACCTACCCAGTGCACACTGGACAAGTAACTCTTTTCTCGTTCTTCATCCCGGCTTGAGCATGTAGGTAGGTGCACAATGCTGCGCATTGAAACTATAGTTCATTAAATTACATTGGGGCATTCAGGGAATATCTAGGCCCATGTTGAGATACACAGTGCGGGTGACAGTCTCTCTCTTGTATCTGCTCATGCTTAACTGAGAAATTGGTTCAAACTGTCGCCAGCTAGTCCCTTTTAAACACACATGTATCAGAAATTGGTGAGGGGTTGGGAGGGGGAGTTGTGTGTGTGAGGATGTGTAACAGAGAGAGAGGGAGGGAGCAAGAAAGCCATTGTAATGCGTTCTGCAGAAAAGTAAGGCTTATCTAGAGACTAATAAAACAATAATTTTGGCAGTGGAGAAGTCCTGAGTGAGGTAGCTTAATGCTTGTACCTTTGTTGCCCATATGGTAAAGTCTCAAATAGACTATCTAAAAGAGTCATATCTAAAAGCCAGAAGAAGAAAAAAAAACCCTCTCACTTAGTTCATATTGTGTGGAATGTCTGGCTGGTGGCCAAACTCATGACAGCTTGTACTGTGGCTGGGAGAGCAGTGTGGCTCTCGGATCAAGGTCAGCAAATTTTTAATGAACGGAGCTTGATTACTGCTCCCTTTGAGGGAAAAGGTTGTTTGGAGGTGAACAAGGCTCAGCACAAAGGCATATTCTGAATACACCCTCCTTCACACTCAAAATTAGATGAACTGAAGCTGTCTCAAGTATGGTTCCTGAGAGCTGGGGAATACCTGCATAAGAAACAGGCACAGTAACTCTATAAACTGAGGCTGATACATCCTTATCTTAGCATGCAGCACCCACATTCAGTATTCACTGAGACCCCGTGAACAGTTTTGCTTTAGTGTTTCATCACATCCCTTATACAGCATCGTCCCTCACCTAATTTAAGGCTTAGCGTGGCAGGATTTTGTATCCCCAGACCCAAGACTGCAGGACTGCTGGGATTGTCTGACTAGTTTGGCATCCAAATCCAGGTCGTATCCTTCTGCATTGTATACTGAGTTTTCTAGGACTTCTCATTGTTATAGAATAGATCTGGGGTAAAATCAGTCCTGTTGCAACCGCAAGGGTATTTTAGTATTTGGGAGTGGCAGGACCAGAATTTCAAACACAGGTTCTTTTTAGAGGCAGGATCAAAAATGGCAAGAAAGTTGAATTCTGGTATTAGGGGTTGTTGTAGGAGGCACAGTCTTTCAGAAATGTTCAATTCCTGAGACTGGCTGTGGATCAGACCTTTACATTAAGCTTCTCCTCTGGAACCAAATCTGGATGAAGATCAGAAGACAGACACCAGAAACCAGTGCTTTGTGTACATATTCAAAGTTTAGAATAAAAAAATTGCAATCATGTTTAAAATCATGTTCATAAAGAACTTCTGAAAGTTCTTTATGAAAAGACAGCACTGTTTGCTTTTGCTAGGTAGAAAGCAGAACCTTTTCTATGGTATTCATAGCCTATTTGGGAAGTACTTTCCAGCATCCATGGGCCAAGTTGTTCATAAACAAGAGTTCAGTACAAAAATAAAGTGGTAAAGCTACAAAGCATTTTTTATCTTGCCAGACCAAGATACTTTTTTCCTAGTATTTCAGGAAGGCTTTGACAGTCCTGGAAGTTCATTAGCTTGACTGCTTTTGGAAGTGATTTTCTTTTTGCCTGAAATCTACTGATAATGAGGATGATTTTGTTTACATCAATACAAGGCTATTTTTTATCACTCCGTGTTAGATGCTAGCTCTCTTACTGACCTTTTTAACTAGGTTTTGCTTTGAACAAAAAAAGTAAATATTGTTTTAAAAGGAACAGATTCAGTGGTAAATTGGATTCCAGACAGTAGGAGTTATCATCTAATTCTTTCAAGAAGAATCAGAGTTTTGACATTAAGAGCTGGAACACTTCTCCGTCTATATGGAGCATTGCTGTAAAATCAGGGAGTTCAGAATTCTTTTTTCGACCCTTTGTATATTCTTATATAAAAGGGTTAAAAACATATTGTTATCCTGATTAATAGTGACTAGCAAAATATTTCCTTACCCTGTGTTGTAGAAAAGAATCATGCATATTTGATGTCCTTCTCCTTTTCTCCTTAACATTTCAAATAATTCAGCTAGACTATCTCCATCAATTGGGTAAGCAGAGCCCTAACACCTACTTAGTGGAGAGGAACCATCTGGTTTCCTTGCAACTTGGAGCCTTCTGGCAAATATTAGGTTGTACCAATTTAGAGCATGATGAAGTGGGAAATAATGGACATTCTTGAAGAATCTGAAATGGGATCAGCTGTTACTGGCAAAGATTGGCAGGTGCAGTGCACTATGCCAGCTGTAAGCGTGGGCTCATATTGGAGAGTGCAGCTGGGAAAATGGCCTGCTAAATGAATGGGAGCAGGACACCCAGCTGCTCCGACAGTGGTGGAGCATCGTTAATTGGAGGCTTTCGGTTGACTTGGTGGAGGCTGTCACTGAATGAAGCATCCTGCAAGTCGATGTTTGCTTTCTAGGCGTTAGCATGTTTATTGCCTTTTACTCAGAAGTGAGCCCTTGTGGAGACCAAAGTACTTTCAAATTTAGGAAGACTGGCATGAGGCTGACAATATCTATTTCTTATTTATATTTACAGCATGGTGGCAGTGATTTGAAGCCATAAAAGCTACTCAATTACACATTTGTTTAACTTCACACTTCTATTATTGTTATCTTTCCCTTTCCTCTCTTTTCCCTTTTTATTTTCACGTATTATATTAGGTTTCTAAATTGGCTTAGCTTGGAGCAGCAACACTTCTTTTTCTTTTTGCTTGGAGCCTAAGAACTCCTTGTCATTGACTGAGTTTCTTGGATGCTGCCATAATTTATACAGTGAATATAGTAATAAAAATAGTCTTTTGGGGGGTCCAGAATAGCATTTCATGTACCTCTGGTTTATGTGGGCCCTAGAATGGTAGTGTATGCAAAAGCATGTATGTGTTAGCCATGGTTCTCTTTTTCATATGTTGTTTTTATTCATTAAATGCAAACATATTGTGTTGCATCCTAGTTTAATATAAAGGTCTGTTGGCAAAATGTGGCATTTTCCCTCAGCTGTTAGCACCCCTTGAGGGAAGATCTATTGGCAATGAGCACTCTGCAGAAAATGCTGCTAACTTCAGAGTGGATTTCATGTATCAGTGACTGTAGCACCCCTGTGCGCCTAAAAATTGTCTAACTATGTAAGAAGTAGCTTTCTTGTACAACTTATTGTAGCTAGGAAGCAAGATGCTTTGGAGACAGGTTGTCCCACACAGCATGCCTTCTGCATTTTTAGTATGAGGTTATCTGTGAGTTTTGATTGAATAAAGAACAGTGGGCTGAAAACTGACCTTGGTGGTTTTCGAATGTTCTGCTTTCTGTATGGACTGAAGGCCAAGTTTTCAACCCTTCAGTAGGACAGATGAAAACAATTTTTTAAGTTAGACCCTGAGCAAGTCCCCCAGGGGCCATCATGATGCTCCCCAGCGGAAGTGATACAGCTGGAAAAATGCCTTTGTTTGTTTGTTTTTTGCATTAAGATGACCTATGGCAGGTAGAAGGCAGGGAGATAAAATCAGAAAGCTTTAGAAACTAGCTCAAAAGCCTATGTGGCAAACTTCAAGAACATACGTATGATGATGAGCCTGTGAATAGGGAGGAATTAATGGGGATGCTGGCAGGCTGTAGATGGTGTGACACTGATAAAGTCCCTGATGCTGTTACCTGCTCCTGTATGTGCCCACGCTTCCCTTGTGATCGCAGTAGAATAAATGTTGCCCAAGAGCAATGTTTTGTTCTGTGGTACAAACTGGAGCAGACATCAGCAGACTGGTTTCTGAACTGGGAGAGGTGTTGGCAAGAAGAAATCAGGGTGCCACGGTGACTGTGTCGGGAACACAGGTACTCTTGACTTCTGCCCCTAGCTGTGTCTCGGCAGACTTAGGTTGTGTGGGGGAACATTGTTCTGAAATGTCATAGTTTGAATTGCCTCCAATTTGGGTTGTCCAGTTTTAGCCTAACTCTCCTGAATACTTATTCTGCATCTCTCTCTCTGTTTTTCTGGCATTAGAAAGAGGATGGAAATAATTTGCCCAACTTCAGAAAGTTAAATAAGCTGAGCCTCTCCCTGGAGCTGGATAGTAATGCCACACTGTATGTGTTGTAGGGCCCTGGGGACTGGAAGGCTTGGGGCAGGTTTTGACACACATGAGGTGTTGGTTTGAGTCGCAGAGACCTGTCTGGCAGACAGAGAGATCACAGACAAATGATAAAACCAGGTTGGATTTAAACATTTCCCGGGCACCTATTTGTGAGGCAGAGCCTGCAGGCATGTGGTGCATGGTCCCTGACACCCTCCCTCACCGTTGCAGTGCTCAGCATCATCCCCCTGTGAGGGCTGGGGCCGGCACAGCCATCCCTGCCTCCTCCCCACTGCTTGGAAAGGAGCTTGATGCTTTTCCGAGGGAGGCCCTGGCAGGTCCAGCAGGTGCCATTGGCAAGCTGTGACAGGTTGTTAATGTTCCCCCTTCTTTTTTTTTTCTTTCTTTCTTTTCTTTCTTTCTTTTTTTTTTCTCTGCACTCAGCTCAACGAATCAGCTAAACAACTTATTGAGATGGACAAGACATGCTTAGCTGCCGCGTCTGGCTGTGATGTCCCTTTGCCATCTGACACCACCATGGCAGTCAATTTGGCGCAGTGCTCTACCTTAAACAGTACAGGAGCGGTCAGTGCCATCCAGAGGCACATTGAGGGCAAGAAGAATGCCAAGAAACGCCACTCCTTCACTGCTCTCAGTATGACACACAAATCCTCCCAGGCCATGAGTAACAGGCACTCCATGGAAATTAGTGCTCCTGTTTTGATCAGCTCTAGCGACCCGCGAGCTGCTGCCAGAATCGGAGACTTGACTCATCTTTCATCCAGTGCTCCAGCCCAGGTAACAACGATGCATAAATGAACTGTAACGCTGAGCTGAGGAGAGGCTAGTTACATAAATAGCCCCATTTATTAGACTTACAACATCACAAGCACCTAGATGGTAGCTGAATAAATGGAAGTGTTTTTTGCATAATTGCACGCTGTACACACCATTCTGCTTTTCACTGACTTACTTCTTGCAGTGACATTAAGTTCTAACTGCCATAAAATTATTGTTTTAATTTTCTAACTGATGGGGTACTTAAAGGTCTCGTTCGTCTTTCTCTCCCCAGCCCTAGTTCGGGATATTTAAGGCTCACAGTAATAATTATTTCTAGGCTGACACTTGATAGACGGGCTTTCAGCTGGTTCATGTTTCCTTCTCCTCCCCCTACAACTCTCACTAAAAGATCAAAATAATCACTGTGCCCATTTGTTAAGACAGATGAGTAGAATAACTGTGGTAATAATAAAGAAATAGTGACCTAGTTCTAAATCTTTTGTATGTCTGCACAGCCAGAAAGGGGCAGCTCAGATTGCTGCTAAAAGTCCATTTTGAAAGAACGTGTCTCAGAAATCAGAACCGTCAGCTTGGTGATGCATGTATTTGCAAAGCCAGGAAAATATGCAGCTTTGTAAGCTGGTTGTTGAAAGCACACAGCCCAGAGGGCCTGATTTGTCATTGCCTCACCTCTTTCAAAGTAATTTACATCTATGCAAAGTTGTTTTAAAGTGCTGTCATTCTAATTTGACAGTATTTTGCATCTGTCTTCTGCATGCATCAATCACTGGACAGGTAGGAGAAGCTGGAGAATAAGGCCAAATAATGTTAGATTTGTTTTGCAGTAATGCAATGTATTAAAA
The DNA here is from genome assembly GCF_036370855.1 of Dromaius novaehollandiae. Classification (NCBI taxonomy): domain Eukaryota; kingdom Metazoa; phylum Chordata; class Aves; order Casuariiformes; family Dromaiidae; genus Dromaius; species Dromaius novaehollandiae. The sequence goes on from NC_088098.1 coordinate 152,905,490, forward strand.
AATTTAGTTGTACAAATGATTTATTTGAAATGCAAAGTAATGCAGCTTATATTCCATCACTTTCAGTTACAAAAAATAATAATTTGGAGTGATCTTATCCCCTTTGCTCCTGAATGTATTTGATGTCCTGTAGGATAACAATGTTGGCATGAAATTCGTATGCTTGGGTACACATCAGGGATAAAAAAGATTTTTAAAGTAATTATTTCCCTGTAGATTACTGGAAGATAAACAAATGCACTGTACTTTAATGAGTGTTGCACCTGGCTAGTAGCTCAACAACTCTAGAAGGTTTTAAATTAGCATACGTGCTGATTGTATAGGCCCTTCCCTCCATTCTCCTTTCTAATGAGAGGTAGCAAAGACATGTTCTCTTGAAAATCCCAGCAGAACTGAAAATAAACTTCTAAGCTATGTCTTCTGAAGGCCTGGCAGAGATATGAGCCAAACTCACCAAGGGTAGGCTGAAATCCCTTGCAATTGCCCACTGTTTCTGTGGATAAGGGAATCCAAATGGTAATTTGCAATTTGAAGGAGCAGAAGAAAATGGAGAATAATAGTAGTGCCAAATCTTTTCTGCCTTGGCCTTCTTGCACAGTCTTCTACACACTTTGTGTGCAGCTTAGCTTCTCTTAAAGCATCAGTACAGTGTGCCTGAGAAAATGAAGTGTGCAACTACACTAGCATTTTAGTGTGGATCAGGAGGTCACTGCTGAAGTGAATTCACCCAGTTGTCCCGCTCTTACTGTGCCTTGGCTTGCACCGTGGAGCAGACTCAGACCACATTAACAGGATTTCTTTCGGATGAACCTAAACTAGAGCATGAGTTTCCAGAGCACACCCATACACTCCAGCCACAAACAGGCAGTCAGTCCATGGGACCCAACCACAAGTAGTCCAAGTAAAAAGCCCCAAAACATGTTTGCTGTTGAAATCAGGTCCTCAGCACCAACGGCTTCACTCTACAGATCAGCTCCTTTTGGTCTGCACTGCTTGCTAATGTGGAGGTAACCTAAGTGTAACAGGGTTTTTCCACCAACCATTTAATACTGTACTCTGCTGAAAAAAGCAGTCCTGCCCTTTTCCTGTCCCTGGCTGTGCATTCCCGCCCCTCGCACCTGTGTCCCTGGACTGGGACAAATGTGTGCGTGCCCATGCAGTGACCCGAGGCTGGAAGCGATCCACAGTACAGCTGCTGGCCATGCTGGTATGTGGGCAGACAACTGGGGGAGTTGTGCAAATGGCAACAAGCAACAAAGCGCAGAGATGGATCAGAGTGCTTTAGGCAGGCATGCTTTTTTATGCCCATTTACAGTGCTGGCGGGGCCCCGCAGCAGGGACCAGCATGACTCTCCTCATCTCTAAACCCACCCCAGGGCTTCCAACACACACTTGTGCCACGAACTGTGAAGCAAGGGTCGCATTCTTCATGTATGTGCCATACTGCCACCGACTGCGTGACTGGGCTCTCAAGCCCCTGCAGCACAGGTTTGAAGGGACGTCAGGGAAGGCAGGGTGCCTGCGTGCAGCACTGATGTGCAGCAGGGCCAGCTGAAACAGCCGGCTGAGGAGACACTGCCATGGCAGAGCAGCGCACTCTGCTTCTACCTCGGTTGCACGCTTCCCCCCCGCTCCTTGTTTGCACGTAGGAGCCAGCAAAGCAGCTCCGTACCACTGCAGTTTAGCTCATTTTCTCCCTCCTGCCTTTTCCAGGCAGGGTCTCTTTGCCGTAAAGTCTTCCCTTCCATTTCACCCCCTCAGTGGGAGGCTGAAGGTGAGGATACGGCCCCCACACAAAGCACTATATGTGCCAAGATATCCTGGGACATCTGTGCAACAGCATAAGTACTAGACATGGGTGAGGGTCCCTAACTCATCAAGTAAATGACACCCAGCTTTTTGGCACTCAGCGTGACACATTTGGACTTCACAGAGATGACAGTCTGTGGCTTTTCTGTTCTTATATTAGTCAAGAAAAAAATCATGCATGCGCTTTGCTACAGTAATGTGAAGGCTCACTCTAAGCTAATAAGACACAAAAATTAGATGATAAAGCAGAAAGTGCATAGTTACTCTCCCCCTTTTTAACAGGATAACTGGCGTGCAAAATTCCACTCATTTTGAAGATCACTGTGGCATTTGGGCACAACTGGTTGGGGACACGAAGGTACATTGGGGCTCACATAGTTCTCGCCAGAATTTCTGTACAGTTGGTCCGTGAGGGCACAGTAAGTCCATCCAGCACTTTCCAGAAGAATCTCCCACAAGGCACAGATGTGCATGTAGGCTGGGCAGCACAAGCACAATATATCCAGCACATCCCAGCAGTCCTCCGTGTGTGCAGCACTCACACAGATATACTAGCTCTGGATGGACTACCTTATTTGCTGGCCACTTCTTGACATCTTTGTCAAACTTCTGGAAATCCCAAATAAATAAAAGTCTTCAAATCTGCCTGGACAAGTAGAGATTGTTTTTCCAGGGTATATCTTTGATAAGTTAAAAAGCTATAAATTTCTCATAACAAAATGCTGCTTAAGTTTCCAGATCATGATGGGACCATTCACATGCTGGTCAATGATCTGCTCCACCAGCACACCCTTGTATTTTATTTTGACAACCAGTGGAGGAAAATGTTCTCCAGAGTAAATCATGGTTATCAAATTGCAGTCCTGTGGAAGGTTAGTTCAGTCCTTTCTGTGCAGCAGAAAGGAAGACATGTAATCAGTGTTACTTGCAGAAGCAAAGCTAAGGCTGGGGTGTAATGAAATCATTCAGGTGTGCCAGAGTGGGGACAGGCTGACGCAGGCATAGTGCTGCAGCCCCCAGTTTGGGGAGTGAGTCTTCTGCCTGAGAGCAGAGAGCAGGTTCGCAGAGGAGGCAGCAGAGCACTTGCCTTGATCAGTGCTGGCCAAAAATTTTTTGGCCAAAATCCAGGAGGGGGAAAGAAAAGACTTGGTGGTTCACAACAACCTTAGTGAAAAGAGGTTCCCCTTTGTCGACACCCATTATTGCAGCCCCGAGGACCCAATCACCCAAAATGTGACATTTGCATACACAAATACATATGTCTGCTTTCTGGTGCCTTTTTATTGCTTTTGGGTTTGAGAGATTTAAACATTTATATTTTCAAACTTTGCTAGAAGTGTGGATCTGTTAAACAAAAGCAGAGCTGACATTCTCATTATATTTTCTTAACTGTAGGAGCAAGAGCCTTCAGAAAAAATGCCACACTATTGAAATGCTTGCAATAAAATCACAAGAGCTATCAACATGAATTCTCCTGCTTTCAGCTTTCTTAGTTAGCTCTACAAAGAATTTGAATTTACCCCTTACAAAACAAATAGCATCTATATTTATATATCTATTAATACCATAATTATAGGGATTACATTTTAAATCAAAATGTCAGAAATTCACTTCCTTCTCTGCCATCTGCTTGGACCTGACATGGCTCTGAAACAATTAATGATACTGCAGCCCCAGACAGAAAATCAGTTCAGCATTCCTCTTTTATTCAAGTGGCTGAACACCAGCCAAAGTAGCATGAGCAGCAGACCCCTGAGCTCTCACGTGCAGGCATTCAGGGCAACGAGAATCTTGTCTTTGGATTGTTTTTGTTCTAAAATGTGTCTGGCATTTTTAAGGTAAATGTTATACATGCTTTGTTTGGGATTTGGCATCCTGACAACCTACAAACTTACTCCACTGTGGTGTTACTGAGTGTGGGTGGGTTGGCAGGTAGCTGCCAAACTTACAGGTATGCTCTCCCACACGTAGATGTCTCACCTTTTCTTTCCTCCCTTGAAGAGGAACCGCTGTGCCCTACAAGCCACCATCACAGCCCTTGAATGGCTCTTTCAATAACCATCTCAGGCCCCTGCTGGTTTGCAGCAAATTCGGTCAAAGTATATTTTTATAGGGGAAACAACAAATTTGCAGTTTCACTGCTGACTATCTGGCAAACATGCCTTTCCTTTCACCATAAGAATCTAAATTTGGTTTGTTGTGGTTTTATATCATGTTCTTGAAAAATCCAGGCTCTTTACCATTGTTTATTTAGCAGATCTCCTTAAAAAAGAAATAAAGGAGTTTTGTTCACTTCAGTAGACATGAGTTACTCTGGTATGTATGAGGATTGGTATTTACTGAACTGGAGGATTTTTCTGCCTTTTAAAAAGGTCTCACATGCTTTTTTCCTGCGTCTTGTCCCTCAGACAAGCAGAATTACCTCACAGAAGTTCTTGGATAGCATCCAGTCCCTTACCATGGGCAACCCACTGGTGCCCTTTGAAACAGATGTGTTAAAGCCAGTACCCATTTTTCCTGAGGACCCGAGGTGCCTACATCTGGCAGACAGTTTTCTGCAGGAGACCTTCAGGGGCACCTTCTTTCCCTCTGCTGACTTGATAGGAAACAGAGACATTGAAGGCTTCTCACTGTAGGAACCAAAAATGTAGGTGGAAATTTTAGGTGTTTCAGTAAACATGGAATATATTTCACCCCTTAAAAGTGATTTCATGCATGGGACTATATTCTTGTGGTTTTTGTCAGTTTGTATCAATTGAAACCGGAGTTTCATGCTGTGTTGACATGGGGTTTTTTGTGTGAATTTTTAGACTATTATAAGCCTCCTGCCTCTATAGGAGGGCAGATATTTGTACATTTTGAGCACTGACATGCACAAGAACAAGACCAGAGTATGAAATCACATGTTTTGAAAGCATTTCTACATATTGTTAACTTAATAATTGAAGACTACAGGCTTTCGATAACATTTGTGTTCTTTAAGTAGAACCAACTCAGCTGTTTCCTGTTAGGTAAGATGCATTTGGAAATGAATGAGGCCTAAAAATACTTTAATGATTACAAGCCAAGGGACGCTCAAAGGTAGAACAATCAACTTCAAGCCGCAGCAGCTGGATAAAATAGCACCAAACAATGCAGACTGAAAACCACAATAGCCAAGATACAAAGCATTTATTTTGAAAGGTGCAGGGCTGGTATTTTCATTTCCCTTGCAGGCAAATTTACATGCTCTGTGTTTTATGCCTGTGTGCTGAATATCACTCATTAAACATAAGAACTCCATCTGAAAGGTAATGGTGTCTGTCCATCATAGAGAATGTCCTAACGTGCTGGTGAAATGGATTTTTATTGCAGATGTAAGTGATGCTGCAAGCTTGGGACAGAGCTGAAGCTGAATTTGATTATGGGTGCAGAGGAGCTGGTTGTAACTGAGACTCCCCAGGGTGCTGGGGAGGTCCCACTGGACAGTAACTGTGCCTAGGCCTCAGGTGGCTCATCTTGCTTCCATTTTCAGCCCTTATGGATTATTCTACCCTGCTATTTGGGAAGGTCATAGGTCAGTACTGCTCCAAATCCCCTGTTTTTTTGAAGGAAAATGCATCTCATGAATAATGAAGTGTGGCTTCGTGCACGCCAGCATAATAGTGGAGTGTGGAGGAAAGGACCCTCCTCACCACAGGAACTTCTATGTGTATTTTGAACAATTCATCACCATGCACAGGAAATCCATTTGTATCTGTGTGTTAGCACGGGCTCCTAACCAGAGGCCACACGTTCAGGAAAAGCTGAGAGCAATGTCTTGCACGATCCCAGTCCCAGACATCGATAGTATTTGAAATAACAAGTCTTCCTTCAAGTGTCTCTCTATATAAATCATTTGGAAGTGTGACTCCTTATCAGTTACTTAGAAGTGCTGAATTTTAGCTGAGAAAATGTAATAGCAGAGCTGTGGTTGAGCCTTGACTGATAACCTAAAAGTGCTGACCATGAGAAGCATACAGATTATACTTAAAATCCAAAGACTAAATATGAACCTTTTATTTTCAAGTGTTCTACGGGCTCTGAGAAAAGGAGAGAAATTCAGATATTTTTCAGTTTGGTTTGGAGTCCAAATTGTATACAACCTGCCCTGCTGTTATGCTGTGAGCAACAAACTGACTAGACGTGTATTAATGAGATTTAGACAGCTGAAACCAATGGCAGCTGTCTCAGGGGATTTCACCAGTCAAAAAGGCAACAGAGAGGTAATATCAATTGATCCAGCCTATGTTTCTGTCATTTAGGTCCAAATATATCATAAAAATAGTGTAAAAGACTTCACTGAAGTCTAACCTAAAGTACTCGCTCTCTTTATGTATTCCCAACTCTACTCTCAATTGTTTAGAACTGGATCCAAACATTGGTTATTATTTGCATCTCTATTTTAAGTAACTTTATAAAGAACTTTTGTTGGGGGGGGGAGGCGGGAAGGAGTTGGGTTTTTTTAAGCAGAGTGTTTCAAGCAGACACGTAAGCTATGTTTTTTATAGCTACCAACAGGTCTTTAAATGTACTCTGTGTGCATTGGGATATATTACATTATTGGTCAAAACTGTTGCAAATGAGACACATTAACTGGCTGAGTTTATTGACTGGTTACATAAGCTACCAAGAATTCAGGTCAAAGCAGAATCACCTTTCAGAAACTACCCACTTTCAGAGACAATGTTTTTTCTTTATCCCATAATTGGTCTCATCATAAATACATTTTGAAAGATCTTTTCAAGAACCACAAAACCTAATTTTTTACTGGATCTAGGTAAGAAGGATATGCTTTAGGAGGGTGTTTATTCAAGTCTGCATGAAATCCTGTTGACTGTAAAACAAAAACAGATTTTTTTTCCACATGCTCCTCAGGATAGTAACCAAAAAACATTTTTCCACCGAAATCATTTTTACACAGGGGTAATCCTGAGGCTTTAAGCTACCTGCCAGTCAACTACTGATGTTGGAGACTCAGGAGCAAGCAAGGCACTGTCTTGATATTTACACTATACCACAAAATCATGTCCATCCAGCAGATGCTATGTGTACATGCATGATATTTTAGCAGAAATGACTTCAATGTGTATTTTTCCCTTTTTGTTTGTTTGGCTTTTTTTCTTGTTTATTTGTCTAATATTACAATTTCCCTGAAGGGGAACTCTTAGCGGAGCCATTTCACAGGCTCCTGATGAGTTTATTGTTCAATTATCAAAAGAATAATTACAAGCTTGTGATTAAATTAACATATTTTAGAGGGCAAGCCCTCACTTTAAGCTTTCCTGTCTCTTCATCTGCGCTTTTTCACATTGTTTGATCCCAGCATTGCAAGAATCCATTTACTATAAAACCTCCGATAGCATGGCGGAGAGCCAGAACACTGCCACTAAGTGCTGAAAGGGTTACTGTGAGAGAGAAACAAAGCTGAATAAAATGTAATTCTCATGATGCTTATCCACATGATATGTAATTAGTCCTCATTTGAGGGAGCTGAGAAACTGCACACCAAAATAATCAGTGCTCTTGTAAATGGTAGTGTCAGATGAACCTGTGGAAGAAGATGCCAAAAACTTCTTTTTCCTCCAACTCGTAGCCATCCTTAGATTGCAGGGTAATGGAAATGAAAGCTAAGGAATCGTGCTTACATGTCTTCTCCAGCTCTCCAAGTAGCTTTACCATCTGTTCAGAGAAGACATGGTGACATGGCCTAGAATTTTTGGCCTCTTAGGAATTAAGGCCAGTGCGGTCGTAGCATAGGCTGGCATAATATTCTGCCTTACCTTTGCATACATTAGCCTTAGACATTTGCAGATTGGAGGAAACCCTTAGTGAATATTAAATTATATAAAATTAGCTCTGGTTTTTGCAGGAAGGAGCTGGGTATTTATGCAGCTGCAGCTGTCATTATGCGCATTTGTTTGTTTTTACACACATACCATTAAGGAAGAAAAAGTCGTACTCTAGAATTGGTAAGTCTATTTTACTTCCCACTTTGATAATTAGCATTTGATGAGGCTACTTAATCTCGCCTGTAATACTTTTCATCAGTACTTGGTGGCACTATCATGCATTAAGTGCTTATACATTATTTCTAGGAGCATTAAGGCCTGGAGTGATTGCCACAGTCATTGTTTTATGGAGTCAGTGAATTAGAGAAATAAGTTGCAGGAATCTTAAAGACCATTAGCCTATTTTCTGTGATATTTCCAGAGGATGGTATATTAACCTATGTGAGTTGAATGTTTGAGTGCTTTTCTCTTATTATAAATTAATATTAAAGAGAAATTTAAAATAAGCTGTAAATATGCATTCTAGGCATTAAAAGAAATTTCCCTGTGAATTAATGAATGTGATAAGTGCCCTGTGGTGAGACAGTGCTGGATTTGCTTTGAAGTCAAAATAGAGATTTCTGGTTGGTGATTTTCAGAATGATAAGAACATTCGTCTGATAGCAACAGCAATTATTTTTCTGTGAAGGCTGCTGCAAGTTGCAATATCGCTGTACTCTGCTCCTAGTTTTATCACTGTCTTCATGACTTCTATTCCCCTCCAAGAGAGAGTCACGTGCTTTTGCAAGACATTTCACTAATCCCCACAGGTACCATGTCTTTTCCAATTAAACCAAAAAATGGCCTTAAAGTAGTAGAGAAAATCTGAAGTATATCTACAAGAGAGAGAAAAAGATAGTTCATGCTGGAAGTCCAAGCTGCTAATTCTCATGCTTTTATAAAGGTGTGGATGGAAAGAGAGAAAGCATCAGGGAATGAATTTGAGATGACATTTCAGCCTAGATGGGTTGTTATTACCCTTAATTTCCTGGCCTCTGTAGGCTTGTCAGTAATGTTTTGAGAGGTTGGTTGCTTTTAAATATATGTCAGAGCTGACACAAGAGGCTGCAACATCTCAGCAGTATACTATTTACTCAGGAGTATATGCCATAAACTGTAATAGAAATATACCATTACATATACATTAAGGTACAGTTTGTTTTGATGCTCCTGTAGTTCTCTTGTAAATAATGCTTATCAGTTGGAGGAGGAATGAGATACAGTTGAGCTTAGACAACTTCCAGTGACTTCTGAGGAAGTCAAACTATTCATTCTCACCGGGAAATGCTGACCCTTAGGCTGGACAGTCATCTGCAAGATTCGGTTTTGTCGGCTAGCTGTGGATCTCAGTATTTTAAAGCCTTCCTTTCATGCGTGACCCGAGCAATGCCTAGTGCCACTACTTATTCAAACATCTACAATTTGCACTGGAAATGCTGTGTGAGGACAGAGAGCAGAGATGCTGCGCTCCACTTCCATTCTGCTCCAGAGGACCACACTACCCTTAGGACTAGATCAAGCTTAGCCAAGCCTCAAGGTGCCTTTGTGCAAAAACTTTTCTCCTTTGCCCTCGCACAAAGTCTCACTGTAACAGCCAACTCAGAAATGGGGACGAGGAAACTCTCTGTTCAGCCAGACAATTTTTGAGGGGTCCTAGAGGCACGAGTAGCTATAAGGCATCAGCTTGAATGTTTTGGGGGGCTGTGTCTCAGCAGTCGTCATGATGAGGAGCCTGCTGTGTTTACAGACAAGAGGTCCTTTTATATTATTATTCAGCTCATGGGTACATAATCACCAGCTACACCAGAATAACTAAAAACAAGTAATGGAGCCTGAGCTGGGACTGAGAAGTCTGTCAGCAGCATCTTGTGCCTGTGTGTGTAGTTCTGGAGTTTTTACTCAAGATTTAGCCCTCCACAATACAGATGATATTATGGTGCTACTAATGGGCATGAAGAAACAGAAATTAGCCCAGAGACATCCAGAGGTGGTTTTTAGTGTGCTTTTGTGTGATTGTTCTTCTGTGCTGCTTGGCAGCTGGGGCTGAATTGTCCTTTAGAAGAAAAGAACTATTGCTATTGAGCTGAAAACATCAGCACTGGTAAGTGGTACTCAGAGGTTGCCAGACTGAAGTGGGGGCATGACAAAAGTCAGATGTGGCTGTTTAGTGGCCTAAGTACACGGGATGAGAGCTGGTAGAGTCTAGTTCAGAAAACTACACACTGCTATTACAGTTAATGGCCTCCTAATCAAGAGGTGTGCTACAGTCTGATTACACAGCAGGTCATGTCTGGAAACTCACTGGCTAAATGTTTAAAGGTGTTAAAGGTTCATAAGGATACAAAGGGGCACCAAATGGCATTTTCGGAAGTGACTCTGCCTACTTAGATTGCAAAAAAATCAGTGGGATTCAGGCACTGAAGTACCTCTTACTGCCTCCCTGAGAAAACTCTACAAGGTGCCTGTTTTTATCAGTAGGTGCCCCTATGCCTTTTAAAAACCTGGCTGTCAGATGAAGTCTCCTCTCAGGGAGTGCCTAGTGACTGTGAATAGCAGATGTGGGGAAGAACGATTAAGATCCAAGTGCTGCAGTGTTTGGGCCCTCCCTGTCTAATGCCTGCATGTGGCTGTATTTGTGTGCCGTGGTGCCACAGTCAGTCAGCTCACACAGGGACATGAAATCAGAAAGGAAGGATGTGGCACACAGACCTCCCAAAAGCTATTGAAACAACAAAAAAAATCAGGGCATTCATTCAGATTCCCATTCCCTTGAGCAGATGAAGAAGAAAGGAGGACATTTTAGTACCTTGTTCCTTAGATCACAATAGCAAAAGTACAGCCTGGCTCCAGGGCTAAATAAAGAAGGAAAACAAATGACATCCTGCCACTAGTTTTGATGGAGAAAGGCCTGGAGCGTGCTCTAGGAGGATTATTAATATTACCGGTAGTTGGGGAAACTTACAGAAAATCATAGAAATGTTTCAAAAACATTTTGAGTGGAACGGTAAACTTCCAATAATGGCAATCAAGAATTTGAAGAAATAAGACATCATTCTCTCACCAAAATTTGGTCTCTGCAAAATCTTCTTGCAATTATTATATTGCAAAATAATCTAGCAATATTGTGTCTTCCAGTATGAGTTAATCAGTGATACATTAGAGATAGAGCATAACCTTGAATGACGAGGCTTAGAAAGCCTCCACCAACTATATGAGGAACTGTAGTTTAAATGCAAAGCTAGTGAACATTCAGATGCATAGTAGCAATCAGACAGCCACTGAGAGAATTCATCACGGAGCACAGAGGCGCATGAAACTGCAAAGAAGAATACTTGTGTGCAAGTAAATGCCGAGGTACAAACAGAGGAGCTGAATTCAGTGCAATGAGAGGCGAGTAGATCCTGCAGAGTAAAGCTTCATGGTGAAAGGTGGGGTCATAGGCAAGTGCACCATTGTGTCAAAGCCTGCAGGGTGAAGCTAAAGAAAAACCGGAGCACAACGAGGAAGCAGGCACTGACTTAGAATGTGGATGCATATGGTATTAGGCCGTGTAAAGTGGCAAAAATAAGTGGTTTGTAGGGTCCAGACTAGCACCAGATGCACCAATAGTACAGTAACACACAACAAGCAAGAAACTGAATGTCAAATTGATACAAAATGTCCAGGACTATGAAGATTTCTTCAGGTTTACTCAAGGGAAGAAGGCAACACTGCCATCAAGCAACAGTAATGACAATTATGTGATGTCTTAATTGCTAGGACGGTATGTTAGCACAAGTGTAATAACGACTAGAAAGTATTTGGGCTCGCACTTCCAGAATTACAGATGACAGAGAAGCCAGCACTTTCAGTGTAGACGAGTGAGTGGATGGATGTAATGCAGCCACATTGCTCTCAGGGCTTGAGCTGGTCTCTCCGTAGAGCTCAATGCTGCTCTGTAGAGACAGGCTGTCTTCATCCAGGTTGCCTGCAGCATGCAGTTGTGGGTGGGATAGATGCCAAACACTGCCTTCACTGAGGTGTGTGGAGAGAGACCAGTATAAACTAAGGCAGGAATAATAGTGTGTGTGTTACACTGTTGTGATTTTCTCTGTTTATGTGGTTGCACCCTGTGGTTGTTTGCTCAGCTTTGTTTTTTTCTTGTAAGGTAAAAACTAAAAGTGTTCTGTTTTACAGAAAAGGATGGAGACTGATCTGTTATCTGTTTTCTTGGAGGCAGTTTCTGTAGTGCGGAGAAGATGTACACTGGTGGCACAACATAGGGAAGTTTGAATCACTGATTTTTCACTTACCTCTTGGGTGAGGCATTTGCCATGCCTCTCTGCCCACCACCTTCCACAACCCCTAACCCCAATAACCAGCTCAAAATAACAAGTGAGGGATCATTCTCCAGCTATCCCTACTTTTTTTTTTCCTATAAATTGATATTATGTCACTGGCATGACAGGCAGGATTAATAGAGCTTTAGTCACAGAGCTGGAAAGAATACTTACTTTTGCACATAGGACTAAGCACTGCCTGGAACCTTCCCTGTTTGAGCAAGCAGGGAGAAAGTGAGGAGAAATAATGAGAAAAAGGAGATGTGCTTGTCACTACAACTTCATGATTGAGAGTAGTTGCTGGTGAGAGAGGAGACAGCTTGCTGCTTGTCGCCAAAAGCTAGGAATCACAGGGCAGTGTCTTCACATCTTGCTGCATAGTTTCTTAATGATGATGTGTTAATACATAGCAAAGCAATATAGATTAGCAACACAATATTGAGACATGACACTGTAATAATTATGTGGGCTTCTTGGGAAAGAGGTGACATTGAAATCTGTTAATTAAATAGCAATGTGTGTCTTGGTTTAATTCAGTGTAATTTTAAGTGCAAAAAAAAAGTCCCTATGTCTCTGTTCCCAAAATACATCAATATTTACAGTTTATTAGATGGCACTTGGAAACAAAAGCTGCATTGAAGGTCTGTGAACTACACAGAATCTTTGTTGAATGTAACAGGTTCTGTCTGAATCTGCAATTTCTACATATACTCCAGATCTTACTGTATGCAGTGTTTGGCTGGACCTGCTAACACCTTTTGCTCAAATAAACCGTTACAAGTCCCATTTGCCCAGCTCTGCCTTGTCTTTGCAGGAAAGATTTGTTGCTACTGCCCTTGTCATTGCTCCAGGAGAGGTTTACAGTCAGGATTCATTTTTAACATGGATGAATTGGGACTTTGTTGCGACAACTCGCAAGAGTTTGCCCTACATACTTTTGCTCCGCATTAAGCTTTGAAAAACAGAAGGATTACATTTAGAAATGTCTTTCAACAGCAATAGCTGGAAAATAAATTTGCCCAGATCTTCATAAGAGAGAAAGTAAAGTAAAAGTGGAGCAGACTCCTACTCCATCCATTCAGAGGTACTCTTGTTTTGGGTTGTGTTGTCACTTACCTCTTTTTCTTAAGGAGAAGAATATTCCTGATGATAAAACAGTATACTGAGATGAGATCACATTTTGGAAACTGGATAGTGTGTTCTTTTCCATAGATCCATAAGTCATTAATGAAAAAAGCAAGAATTAAAAAACAAGCTACTGAGGGAAAAGGTTACCTTTATCAAAGAAGGTACCATTGCAGAGATATACATGCTGAGCTCATTTTACAAAGCAGCCAGCTGGGTTGGCTTTCTAAATGTTTTAAGGTTTGCATGCAAGGTACAGCTGAATTTCTCTGACATGTACATGGAAATGCTGTTAATAAGCTAATATCCCTCTTGTCAGAAATGTATTTTTGGAATGGTGACAGCTAAAAGATGTCCTTTTTATGCAGTATCATGAAAGTTAAAAGTCTGGGATTTGACACAGGGTGTGATTTCTTCCTCTGTGCCTTCTCCCTGCACCGTTTTAAGAAGCGGTGGGCTTCACCTTAATCCTTGTATGTTCTTGTTTGTGTTTTTCAGGATTCCTCTTCAGCTGGAACAGCCACGGTGGCTGGTCCCAGGACAAGTGCAATAATTGGAGATCAGGGAACACCACCGAAGGTCCAGCTCCCCCTCAATATGTAAGCAGCCATCTCATCTCAGTCACTGGTTACTGTTTGTTTCGAATCATGTGTGCATGTGTGTTTACACTTTAAATCTGAAAGCCTAGATCTCAGATCAGCAGCATTCTGAGAGCACAGTTACTGCAGTTTCATACCTCACCCAGCCTTTGCTGAAGTTGGAAAATGAACAGTGAAAGGCAAGAGCCCACCACCCCCTTTCTATGTAAGCCTTTTTCTGTTCCCAGTAAATTTATTACAGCTGTGTGAATCACTGTGAAGCAAATGGAATGTCTCTGAGCTAGAGAAAATCTCATTCCTTCGATTAAAGCTCTTATAAAGGTGCAGCCCCATACAATCACACACCTGATGCATTCATCATTAACCAGAAAAAAATGATCCAATTACATTTTTCAGCACCATAAACAAAGACATCAAATAAACTTTTTAAATGCAAGAGTATTGGGAGCATATGAGCTTATTAAATAGTATTTGGAAGAACAAAAGGTTGACTGGATGCAGAATAAAAATGATAGACTTCATTATAATAAATCTTTTATAGCCCAGTTGGTTTATTTGGTACCTGCCTAGCTAAACCACTGAACCCTTTCCTCTGATCACATGTGTTGTGAAAGCAGTAGAAACATACTGACACACAAACATGCACACAAATATTTTAGGGTTCTATGATATAGGGAAAATAATGTCTAAGTGCACAAATAAAACCCTAAAATAGAATAGCAAATCTACTTTAAGGAAAATAGGGAATTTGGAACAGTACCAAGACAAAATTGTTCTTAGGTATGGTCATCTTAGATTGTTCTTCTTTTACTTCTTGGTCATCTTATATTGTTCTTAAGCGAGGTCTTCATACTCAAAGGGTACCACGTGTCGCTCTCTGCCCCACAGAGAGGTCACAAATCACCCTGCAGTCATCCAATGGAGCCCGTGTGATATATAGTGAGGCAAAAAATTGTTTTAAACATTGCTCAGATTAGGAAGCACTAATTGCAGTATTTCCAAAATTTAGTTGCTAAACCAGGATATCTTCCAGCTCAATGAAAATAGAATATGCTTCTGCCTCCGTCCCTCAGCAAGCCATCCACTTCTTTCCCATTCCTCTCCTGTCATCTCCCCCGAGAAGCAGCCTCATAATCCGGTCTGTCATTTTATATTTACAAGCCAAGTTCCAGTCGAAAAGGAAGTGTTATCTCAAAGCTGTAACAGAACCAGAGAGGAACATCCTTAAATAGAGTCCTGGGAATTCTGTGTTATAATTAGAGTCACAGACAGCTCCCTTAGGCCAAGAACATGAGCTACCTTCTAAGTTAGAAAATTTTTTAGGGAACTTTTTATGAAGATTTTGGATTCATCTAGGTCTTACTCCCCAACCGTTAGTTTCACTGTTTTGCATAGCCTAGAATAACTTGTTACTCCATTTTGTGAGATTTCAGTTGTTGTTGTTTTACCACTTTCATCTCAGCTGCAGAAAGTTTGTGAGTGAAGTTTTACATCTTAAATCTAGAGAATGGTGAAATGCGGCCAAGTCCAAAGGCTTTGGCTTAAAGTAAAGCCAGCCTCGGCAAGCTGAGCTGTTAGCCACGATTCTCTGCCAAAGGTAGAGCCCAGAAACAATTGCTGGTGAGTGAAGCTGTCTGTAGTCAAATTGTTTTCAGCTGTGTCTGACAGCAGGTGTCCGACCCATCTCTCTCCATGGTCCCCTCCCCGCCAACACATTTGGCGTCCCGATGGGATGGATGCGTCCGCCACATCCAGCAAACACAATGAGACCCTGACAGAATCAATGTGCTGCTTGTCACAATCTGTTGTCCCTAATGGACAGGGTTTTCACTGCATGTGTAGGTGAGATTCAGGGTCAGGCATTTCCATTTTCTAAGTGCTGAGATACTCCTGGTGGTATTTCTGCCTGGAAGAATAAAAAATAATGGAAGAGAATATTTTTGTCCAGGTAAAGCAGGTCTTACAGGCTCAAGGAGAGCCAACGTGGCTGCCTCACAGCACATTCCCCAGCACTGCAGTTCTGGGAGGGCAGCATGGATTCAGGTGCAGCGCAGGACCAGACGTCCCCATGCGTCAGCATGCCTTGGGCTTAGGTTGTCCAGCCTTCACACAGCTCTGAGGACTGGTTGCAGAGTTGTCCAAGTGGCTCTGGATTGAACTAGACCAGGTCTAGCAGAAGCAGCACTGAGCCAGAGTTAATAAACTTTCCTAGGCCCTTGCTAGCTCCATGTTGATCCTACAGGCATCCCTGAAGTAAGTTCAGAGAGCACGCAGCAAGATGCTTAGCACAGGTTAAGACTGAAGGATTATTAGCTTAGGCCACGGAAGCAGCTATACAGTCTCCAGGTGTGTTGGAGAACCAGGAGTAACGTAGCCATGTTGGTGTGGTGGTGACTATAGAGGAAATGCCCAGGGACCAGCATCCCGCCTTCCCTGCATAGGTGGTATGATCACCAGTCCATTGAGAAAGCACTGATCACAGCTCTTGTCCCAGAGTCATGCCATGCAGTTATCGCATACAGTTATGAGTTTGGCAATACCAAGATTGGTCAGTTTTGGCATGGAGTCCACGCTGGACTATGCTGGACTATTGTACATCTTTTAATCTTTGCAAGGATTTTGATACTCTCTCTTGAGTATGTTTAGGCTCATTTTGATTATTGGTTAATTCAGACTTCCTGGAGTTTAAATCAGAGGAATTTTCACAGAGGAACAGAAAGAAACTAATAGGAGAGCTGGAGACAGCTGCAAGGGAAAGCAGCCAGCCTACAATCTACCTATCTTAGGCTGGTTTTCCTTACACCTTCTTCCAGCATCTCAACCTGTAAATTACATCATTATGTGTAGCCCTTTGGGAAAACGAGTAAGTGAGTTTCTCTCTCTAAAAAGCTGTCGGTGACCATTGCTTTACCCCTAGCTTCTGACTATGATACCTATATAAGCAGCAACTTAAAAACGGGTAGTCAAAGCCATATTTTTTGCTGCCTCAAGTGCGTGCAGTCCTGGCACTTTCCATTGTGTCCTAGCAGAGTACTGTGTGGAAGAATTAGCACTGAACCATGTAACCTTATTTCATGTCAGGGAGATGTATTTTCATGTTCTGCAGTTCATATGTAGCCTCATGTTTTCCATCAGGTGATGAACAACAGACCTAATCAAGGCCACCTGATTATACAGACCAAACAAAGGATGTGCAGGATGGTTTCTTCCATCTGTTGAATAATGAAATATAGTTTCTGATTAGATCTTTGTACCCTATGCACGTGGTAAATAGAGCCAAGCACATCAACCTAAGGATGCCCCAAGGAGCTGTTACCAAATATTTCATATTCTTCTCATTACTGCTGTTTATTTACTGCCTTCAGAATAAAAATAAAGAAATCTACTGTTACCATAAAGAAGTAGAATCAGTAAAACTAACAGGATTTATTTCTCAATTATATTTCCTAGAGAGCAGAAGTAAAAAGCCATGTATCATTTTTATTGGCTGCAAGTCTACAATCACAATGGTTATAGTTTTCATTATTTCTCTGGTTTACTGCTATAAGGTGGGCAGCAAGCATCTTCTTATCCACCCCCTAGCCTAAAAGCATTCTGCTGCACTTTGTAGTGTAAATGCAATTTTTGTAAGTGTTTCCCCATTTGTCCTAATGTCTCTGCACTGCCTCTAAGAAACAAAGCAAAAAAAAAAACCTCAAGGAGGCATAACCTTGATCAAGAATTACCAGAAATCCCTTTTGGATTTGTAGAAAGGTGACAGTGCCAAAAATTGATATTTACAAAGAAAGTGTTTTTTTCTGTGTGCATTCTTCCTATCCTATCCAGACTTTCCTCTGTTCCCTGAAGTGCAAGCAATCATTCTTAATTTTCAACAAGGATCTCTCCAAAAAGAAAGATTACCTTCAGGGACTTTAAGTTGTAGTCATTTCATAACATTAGACACATCCCTGAAGTAATGACAAAAGAATAAAAGGGAGATAAAAAGAAAGATTCTAAACAAAGAGAATAAATAAAACTATAATTAAATAAATAAAAAGTTCTACATATTGGGTCCCAGATCAAACATTTAGGAATATACTTGCATACAAAACATCTAAGGCCAAATTCTACCACTTACTTAAGCAAAAATCCCATTGCAGAATTTGGCCCTCTATGAATTTTTGTTTTACCCACAGAATGTAAGAATTACTGTCCTGGATCAGAATAGTTCAGTGTGTTGTTTCTAACACTAGCCAGCATAAAAAGCATAGAGAAAGCTGCAGGAAAAGCTGTCTTAAATATTTTTAAAATAGCCTATCCAGAAGAAAGGTTTCTTCTCACAGTCCACCTAAGAGGTGGCTCACACCCTGAACCGTATGAATATATACTTCATCCAGATGTTAGACTTTGGAAATCACTGCTATTAGAATTCTGCATATTCTTGGTACCTGTTTAAAAGCCCAATCCTTCTGAAATTGCTGTTAAGTTCTTAACTTTAGTGCTGTTTTGTAGCAGTGTTTTCCTCTGACTGATTGTGCATTAGGTGCAGAAGTATGTCCTCCTCTTAATATCTAAATTACCCCTTCCCTTTAATCTCATTAGCTGTCCCCTTATCATCTTAGCATTTGATTGATCTGTTTGTTCTATGCCATTTCTCGTTCTGTTTACTGTAATTATGTCCCCTCTTAATCACTGTTTCTGAGCAGTGTGTGCACCATGGCACTTTCTGCTCTATGAGGCTGTGATCGAAACAGGACAGTCCTGGTTTGACATCAGCTGTGTGCTTTCTTTGTGTGTAACCTCTCCTCGCAGCTACCTAGCTCTGTACGCCTACAAGCCTCAGAAAAACGATGAGCTGGAGCTCCGCAAAGGTGAGATGTACCGGGTCATTGAGAAATGTCAAGACGGCTGGTTCAAGGGCACGTCTCTGAGAAGTGGGATGTCTGGAGTCTTCCCAGGCAACTACGTGACTCCCGTTTCCAGGTGAGTACTGCTGGCCAGAAGTGGATATGCCTGGGCAGGGGGTGGGAGGAATTCTGTGTCTTGAGGACGCTGGAAAAAAGGGTAAATCTGCTTTTAAATCACATGTTCCTCCTCCAGAAATTTTCCAGTGGCAGTGTCATCCATAGTAGGCTTGGGTAGTGCAACTTTCTGGTTGTGGCTTCGGAATTATTCATATTTTCAGAAGACTTCGTTAATTGTTTTAGATGTTGGCACTTAAAATTGTTTTGATGGTCCCAGCCTTTATTGTTTTAAAGAATCTGGTGGCTAATGATTTCTTATCATTATGGAATTACTGGTCATATAATGGGGATGAGCGAAGTAAGGAATACTTGCGGCTTGCTTTATGGTAGCCCTCATTTAGATTTTGTTTTTCTGAGATCAAAGCTCTTGGGTTATTTGGATCAGGACTAATGTTTGAACAATTAAAATTCAGATTTGGTAGGTGAATTCAGTAAATTATTTCATGTTAGCTACCTCTGTCTCAATTACAGAAGACGAGAAAAGGAAAGAATAGCATGTTTGGGAAGGAATGCCATTTGTTAGAGCTCAGTATTGGACAACCCCAAATCAAAGAGTGTTTGTGATCCAGAGCCCACTCTGTGAAATACTCTGCTAGCTGAGGAGAAAGTTCACCACAGTGTCCCAGACTGTCTCATCCCAAGTGCTCCTTGCCAGGTGAATGTTGCCAAGCATATGCCCATCTCTCCTTTAGAACAGCCTTGGGTTTGCAAATTGCACTCGCTCCTCCTCGCATGCTCTGGATTTCTCCTCCCACATGCACACAGTCCTCACCATTTTTCACTGCTCTCCAAAGAAGTGCACCTCACAACTCAGAAAGTGTTGAAATTGAAAAATGGTTCCAGGTTCATTCCATCTTCACTTTATATAAAGTTTGTAATATATGGCCTGGGCAAGACTAAAAATTGAGAGCAGATTAGACACTGATAACAGCCTGCTGGCAGTCCTAATATTGCATTTCAGTCAAAAAACACATCAATTCATAGAGTCTTAACTGTTCATCAACCTGAATATATTTACCTGATTTTTATAGAGCCCCTTGACTGCCTGCACTCCTTGCCTCTTCAGGTCTTTAATTAGTAAAGAGGTTCGTGTTGAAGTCTTGGTGATCTGAATCAGCAAGACCTTATTAAATGCAACATGTCACAGCTAGAACAAGACACAGGGAAGTGCTAAAGGGCAAAAGTGCTTCCCACAAAACCCGAGAGCAGCTTTATGATTTTATTTATGATCCTGTGAGCTAATTAAGTTCCTGCGTAAATCACCCTCAGTGAGAACAGCAAGAAAAATCTGATAGGAACAAAATCTCTTATTTGCTGCACTTCCAACTTACTTTGTTCCTCTTTATTTTGACAACAAAGCAGAGGATTAGATTCATACGTGTTTTTCTGCAGCTCTGTACAAAATGCAAGAAAAAAGAAGCTGTCTTAATAACACTGGACTAGATTTATAAGCCACCAGGTCATGCATGTGTGAGCATAGCCTAGTGGAACAGGACTCCCAGGGCAGGACCCTTTAGAAAAGAGACAGGCACAGGAGAGCAGAGAACATTTGCCACATCGAGCATCTTTCCAGCTCCATAGGAGTCCCAGATAAAGTTTCTCTACCTTTTGGTGTGCGTGTTTGACCAAACGCAGCTTTCAGTGGATTATTAGGTGCGCTTTTCTGGCAAACCCAAAACCGCTCCAGTTTCAAAAAGTTTGAAGTAAAAAAAGAAATTAGACACATTTAACAAAATATAAACCAGGCAAATGATGCACTATGAGAAGAGTCAAAGATTTGATGACACTACCGTGTTATTTTTCCTCCTTCTGTGATTAATTTTTTTTCTCAAGGGAGAGCTATCTTCTGCACTTCTGGATCATATCTTCTGGCCTGTCTTTTGGCCTCTGTCAGAATTTGTACCTTCATATGCACTGTTTTCCTCAGAAGTAGTTCTTGTGCTCTGAACCAGACCACATTCTTCAGCATACTCCTTTTCCTTTCTCTGCTCCCACACAACAGTTTTGGCCCCCAAAGTTCTCCCTTCCCACAACCCATATGCTGATTGTGCATATGTGCATCGTGCTGTTTCTGTAATCTCCTCCTCTCTTGTTCACCTCCCACCCTACTCTCATTTCCATTCCCTCCACCATATTTCATTCTGCATCATATCTTCTTTGCTGTCCATTTCTTGAAGAGGACATTAGCACATAGGATGATCAGGGAGAGCAGAAGAGCACTAAGTGGTAGCCTTCATTTAGATTTTGTTTTTCCCTCTGTTTCATGGCATCTCCCACTGGGAAAGGCAAAGCACTTGGGAATCTGAGTGAGAAATTCAGCAAAAGTGCTGCTGAGCAGCAGCCAAACCTGTGCATTACCACCCTGTTTCCCTGGTCAGAGAGTTTTTACTCGGTGGTAAGAAGAAGGAGACCTGCTCATCACGGGAATAGCTCCATGCTGAACTCGTTTCATAGGAGAAGCAGCCTCCTTCCTTCCCTCTGTCACACAGATGAGAGAAAAACTCTACATACAGTTCAAGTGAGCAGTGAAAGAGGAGTTGTTTATTGTTGGAATTCCCTTTCCAGGAAAGTCAGCTGAGTTTTCCCTTCCCTCTTGCGTTTTCTTAGCAATTCTAACCTAGAGCTGGTTAAATAACTAGAGTAAGCACTCAGCCAGGTCCTGCCAAGTGTGCTGCTTTTGAGTCCCCTACAACAGACACACAGAGTTTGATGCTCTCCATCCTTTTTTCCCACTGTAGAGTTGTATGAAGATTTGGTCTTAAGAAAAGATCTTTGAGTCTGATTTATTTGTTACTCCATTACTGCCAGTAAAAAATAGCCTTTAGTACCTAAAATGACATTTGGGAGATCCTATTTCCTCTGAATTCAGATTTGGATTTTACTAGAAATTATTCAGACAGAAATGTAACTTAAGAAAAAAGTGGTTGAAGAGATGATCTTTCCATTTTTACCTTGCACTTCTTCCCATAAGATGAAAGGGTGCAAATGTCCTCAAGCGTACTTATGGCTGCGTCCTGTAAAGAAAAAAATAATACACATAGCTTAGTTTATTTTAATACCCATGTCAGTATCACGCTGAGGCCCTTGAGTAACTGAGGGTGTCTGTCGCTACGGTGGGTGAGTAGCTGTGTCTCTGCAGCACGCTCACGCTCTCCTTCATCCACGCAGGGTACCTGTGGGAGCTGGTCAGCCTCGCAACAGCGGAGCCGGGGGAGCTCAGGCAACGAAAGGGGCCCCAGGAGCCATCCACCCTGGAGGGGCAAGTCACACGAATGCCACCATGGCTGTCAGACCGGTTGTTCCTATCACTGCACCTCAGACTCATCCCCAGCTCCAGGCAGGCTCTCCGCAGCTGAATAACTGCTTGAGGTATTCGGCTCAACAGCCAGCCAGCCAGACACGCAACACAATGCAGATGGGTACGTATGAATACCCGCTGATGCCTCTCGCCGTACGGTCGCAGGATTGATGTTGTATCCCTGGAGCACAATCCTCTGGCATCTGCCAGTCCCCATAGCTTGCTTTCGCCAGTCTCTCGTTTTAGTCACAGCTCAGTCAATGTGGAAAAGAATATGTTTTATTTGCTTGTAGTATTTATGGGCTTCTATTGATCTCTGGGAACCACTTTGTGTTTATCAGATTGTTCTGTTGCTACAGCTGAAATAGATTATAGTTTACAAATATTTATACAACTTATCTGAGCGAAAGCAAGCACCCTGCATACTAAGGGGATTAACAGTCCTGAGTCCAGTTGGCTTGCTTACGGGAAAAAAACCTGCTCTTATCACAGAGCAAGTAATACGCGACTTAAAATTAAGAAGCATTTCATTGGGCTTTGGGGATGAAAGGTATTTATTAGGCAGAACGGGACCCAGTGTTAGTGATAAAGCAAAAGATCTGAAAAATACCGCCACCTTTTTGAAATGAGAATAAGAGCTTCTCGCACCAGGGAGCCTCTGTTCTTTCTAGGTTTCCTTTTGATGTAGAGCACAATTTTCTAGAGCACAATTTATGCCCCTTTCCCTGATGTTAAACAGCTCTCATGTTGAATAAAGTAAAGGTAAATTCTGTGGTGGAACTTTACAGCAAAATTTAAAACATTTTGTTTCTGACATTTTATGGGAACACAAGCCATTGTGTTTACAAAGACAGACCACTAAGGATTGTGACTGTTGAAAACTGCGGTCTTAGAAACAAAACAGAGGAGATACGAAAGAGAAATATACTGCAGTGTAAGTCATAGATTCGTACCTTTGGAAGCCAGAAAGAACCAGTATGACCGTCTAATCTCACCTTCTTCCTAGTCCAAGCCAAAGGAAAAAAATGTAGTCAAATACATGTGAATCTGAATCTCGAACAGTGACTCAGAGCAGAGTCTTTTGCCCAACACATTGTGGCAGGTCTTCACCTGGCATCCCTGTCAAACTGGAAAAAGTCTAGTTATCCTCTTTTTGTCTGGTTTAGAGGGCTGCTGCTTTCCCTCTGGCTTACACACTTCCAAAAAGCCCTTCTGCTTATGCAGTGCAAGGGCAGAAATGTCCACTCTCAGGACAAGGTGCATGAAGCATAGCGGAGCGCCTGTGGGAGAGTAGTGCTGGGTCTGCCCCTGCGCCGTACGTCTGGCCTCAGAGCCTCAGGGGCTCCCAAGCACCCGCCTCTGGCAGCCCAGTCTGCCTTTGGCTCGCAGAACCTATTTAGGCAGCTCCTGCTGCCTCCGGTCCCCTCGCCACTGGAAGGACATATTCCCTGAGGCTGAGATGAAGGATTATTTTTGCCCCATGCACCTGGAACACCTGAGATCTTCCCTCCACAGTGCTGCTGTGTTACGGCTCCAGGTGCTTCCTAGATTTAAGACTGCTCCTCCAGGTCACTTTGTCGTCTTAATCTGCCAAGGAGTCAGCCGGCTGGATAAGCTGCAGACCACAAAACTGCTCTGAAACCTCATAAGGGGGGAGTTCCCAAGCCATTCCAGAAGTGTTCATGAGATTGTTTTTTAATTAAATAAACCTTCATGAGCGTAAATAAAGGAAAACTTTAAGAATTACCAGTATTTCTCTCCATAATGGATGTCCTGACTGATATCCTGTGGGTAGCAGCCCTTCAAAAAAGGTCTCTTTAGACCTGTGGGACAGAGCAATGGAGATCTACTTCTTGAAAAGCTTTACAAGAGAAGCAAGCTGACACAATATTCAAATCACGTTTCTGTTGGCTTGCAATATACATGAGTAACAAATCAATTTCGCACAAGGCCACTAATGTGGGAGTACACCCAAAATGAAATATGAGTGGTGTAGAACAAAAATAGCCTTCAGTGAGCATTGCTAATTAATAGCATGTTTGATGTAGCACAGTCCAGATCCAGAGATACCAAAGCAAAGGCATACATTACAACAGTAAGCAGATGAAATTACAGAATAAAATGTGAGAGCCCTGCTCACAGTTGATTTTTCTCTGTCCATTTATTTTGCTGTTTCTCATGCTTTCAGTTTCCTTCATGTCTGGAAACAGAGAACTATATGAAAGAAGTAATGTACCTACCTAATATGATTATCAAATCAGTCTTCTGCATCCAGGTACATGCAGTGAAATTCCATTGTAGTGCTTTTATTCTAGATTTAGGAAAGCCATTCGTCTCTACAACCAGCAGTTTAAAACCTTCACCCTGTAATCTTAACCAGCCCAGGAGATTAGATTTCTGGCAGCAGGGGTGGTTCATTACACAGGTTCAAAACAGGAAAAATCAGAAGGAGGGAATCACATCAGGAAACCAATGGTGCCCTGTCTAGTTCTCTCGAAATGAATTACACTTTTCAATATATGTTCTTGGTAATCCAGGGAGGAAAAAATGGTAAATAATAATAATGACAGTCTTGAAGGGTCCATAGTAGCAACTTTTAGGCCTGTCCACATCCTACAGGCTAAAATCACTGCAAATTCAAGACTTAGGTCTTGAATCATTAACCAAGATTAATGATAGCTTGGTTGATTTGTTGTGAGCAACATGGACTAATAAAAAGAGATGCCTTAGAATCAGGGAGTAACTGTGAAGACAAACAATGGAGGTGCTTATCTGACCATCACTGGCCCATCTGGCTGAGTATCCCTTGGCACAATATGTCACAAAGCCAGGGGACAAAATTCCCTCCTGGCCCCAAGAGTGCTCAGCTGGTATATTGATTATGGTAAATGGTACTCCTTATCTTTTTAATCTCTAGTGATGCATGCTGTTGTTAGCCGTACAAATAGAAAATTGTTGTTTGAGTTGTTCTAGCATTGTTGTTTTGTTATAGCTTAAGCAGTTACTTTTGGTGCTGCATAAAAATGTATCCTGCTGATCAGTTTGTAAGAAAACCGCAGATAGAGCAGGTTGAGAATTTTCCAGTGAAATGCTTCTTGCCCAAAGAAAGCTGATTTTTTGCAATAAAAACTTTTTGGTTAGGAATGGATGTAGTTCAACCAGACTTCAGCCAGGAAGCTGTCCTGGCTCAGGTTGCAATGAGAAAGAGAAGGAAAGGCAAAGAGAACAGACAGCTACCCAGAGCTGTTCTCTGCAGAGAATAGACAGATCCTGTATTTTCTGTAGCCCAGGTGAATGCCCCAACCACCAGAATAGGGGCTATTGTGGAATGGGTAAATAGGTTGCGCTCAGAAACATCTTCAAAGGTTCCAATTTTGCACTGATGAAGAATGAAACCAGATTATGAAACCTTGAAATTATTTATGAAATGGGAATTTTCCAGCCAGCCCTACTATTGAATTGTATAAGTGAGTGAATGTAGACTCAGCTTCTGGTCTATACATACTAGAAATAGAATTGTATGTAGGTTATGCCTAAAGAAAATGCCAAAGAAAATATTGTAGAAGTGGACCTGGAGCTCTGTCACACTTTTTGACAAAAGGCACACAAGAGGCTTCTGAATCCCTGGAGAACAGACCTCAACAGTACATGTTGGTTACTGTTAAACAGATGAGCGGTAATTCCTGGTTCCTGGTGGTTAAAAGCAGGGTTTGCTCATCTGGGGAAGGAAGACTAAAAGGCTCAGCGTAGTCGTTCAGGGACCTTGCTGGCAGAGACAAGGCTGATCTCAGAAATACTCTAGTGAATTTATGCTTAATTTATCTTGCACAACACAGTGATTTGCTGTTGATCGTTTTTGTTAAGACCGAAATAAGGGAGTTTTTTTTGTAATTGCATTTTACAAGGTCGGTTTGGATCACGTAAGTGAACCCTTTGAGTTCACTGTTGTGTTTCTCCAAAAAATTAGCAGGAAGTCAACAGCAACATTATAAGGGGGTCCCGGAGGTCCTGAAAACACAGCTCAGTTGGACTAAAATAAGAAAGCAT
This sequence comes from Dromaius novaehollandiae, assembly GCF_036370855.1. Classification (NCBI taxonomy): domain Eukaryota; kingdom Metazoa; phylum Chordata; class Aves; order Casuariiformes; family Dromaiidae; genus Dromaius; species Dromaius novaehollandiae. The sequence continues at coordinate 152,931,539 of NC_088098.1, forward strand.
TTCAAAACACAGTATGCTTTTTATCTGTTTCTGAGCATGGACAGCAAGGCCAGTCCGCAGCTGCAGATCTCGGGAGGACAGGCCATTTTAGCCAGCTGCACAGAGGTCTTCTGCAGCCCGAAGCAGGATTTCTAGAATTTAGTCGAAAACAGTTGCAGGCTAAGATATTCTTGGTTAAGGCGAGCTGTAACTCTCCTTCGGGCTCCAGCAGACGTGTGGCAGTAATTGCGACCGCACAGCCAGTCTCCTTGCCTGCCGCTGCCCCGAGCCAGCTCCCGACTTTCAGGCCAGTGCATCAAATGGCTACTTCTGGGTAACTGTTGTACAATTTACTACCACAGATCTACAGTCCTAACACAAAGCGGGCACCAGGACTTAACACATGCTTTCTTGTGCTTTGTTTTCCCTCCTAGCTCACCCCCCGGTGCAGGCCCCGGAGCGGCCGACGGCCACGGTCTCGCCTCTGCGCACGCCAAGCTCACCCTCCCGCCTGCCGGCCGCGGCGGTCCGGCCTCACCCCGCCGTCTCCCCCCAGCACGGCCACCAGCCCCCAGCCCCGGGGCTGCCGGGGGCCCGGCCCCTCATCCCCCTCACCTCTGCCGCCGCCGCCATCACCCCTCCCAACGTCAGCGCCGCCCACCTCAATGGCGAGGCGGGCGGCGGGCCCCTCGGCGGGCTGGCAGCCTCCGGCCCCACTGCCAAGGCAGAGGAGAGGAAGAACGAGAAGGTAAGGTGCTCCTCGGGGGCAGCGGGGAGGCCTCTGGGGAGGGGAGCAGGACCTGGGTAGCCGCTGATTTATTCCCTCCTCCGCTTCCCACCTCCTTGCTGTAGTCCGCGTCTTTTTTGGCTGATGCCTCTTCGGTATGTGGGAAGAGGCGTGATGCTTCTCCAGGTCAACCTGCCAGGCTTGAGGTTTAACAAGTTTACCGAGCTGGCATCTTGTCTGCACCTCAGAGTTATGGACTGCCGTTATCCCTAACTCGCTGTTGCAGAGGAAGATGAAAAGGCGAGAATCCTCTACTGAATGTAACCTTCCTGCCTACGTTAGATTTTGAAAAAAATTGAACAAATCAACAAGAGATGCTGTTGCCTACCAGGCCCTCTATGAAGGACAGAAGCTGCTTTTCATCATGTACCAGCTGGGCATCCATATCTAAGACTATTTTCACACTTCATCTTTTTTTCTCCTCTGCATCTGTTCATTGGTTCTACTTTAGCATTATCCACTTGCAGATGAGAAGTGAGGGTAGTGCTAATCTGTTAAATTTCTGTGTGCTGGCACTCCCAATGATTTGTGTCTGGGTCTTACAAATTCACAATAGTGCGGAAAGACATTATAGTGGGGTCTGTGGCTTCAAAACCAGATGGTCAAGTCGGAAGCTATCTGCCTAATTACGTGGAAGAAGTTATATGGGCTACAAGCCTTAGGGCTGGTGGTAGAAGCACAATAAAGCACTGACATGTAAATGGTCAGAGCTGTTTAACTGCTCTGTAAACATCTTGATTTCTTTCAGAAAATTTCGTTGCAGTGGTTCAGTGAAATAGGGAGAAGTGGATTAAATATGACTCCTTGCAATATATGATTGATACATTGCAGGTTCAAGCTTTTAGGAGTCAGCACTGGGACCAGTACTTCAGTGCCCATCCCTTACACACCTTGCTCAGGGAAGCTAGCATGGAGGGCTGTTTTAAGCACTCAGCCTAAAACGCTGCTCCTTAGTAAATATTTTGCTTTTACCAGAAGTTTACACTTTGCTAACAGTTTCTATATATCAGTGCTGAGAGCTGTCTCCGTACTCCGTAGCAGACCCTACTGATTAAACTGCTTGTTGGAAGCAAATCCCTAGTTTGTATCTGAATAGCAAGAAGAGATGTGGGGGCTTGGTTTTCCTTTAGACTTGCAGAAATTCCTTTCTGTAACTTCCCCAAGCTTTTCCATGGTGACAGACACATATGGGGTAGACATTTACTCTGTACACAATAATGCTAAGGTTGGAGACCTCTAGAGTATGCTGAGGGAAACTGGTACATACCACATGTGGTCAGGGTCAGAGATAACTCCTCATTTCACAAGATGAGGAATGTGAGTTTTAAAATCTCTTCCTTAATCCTGTCTTGAAATTTCTCCAAGTGTCTTTCAGGTAACAGGAGAAGGGTATAGAACTTCTGCTCTGGATCTGAAAATTAAGTATTTGTTTTCAAAGAACGATTTCCAAGTACATATCAAGCACTTCATGGTATGTGACCAGTACAATACATTCTACTTCTGCAAGCCAAAGAAAGTGTATGGTATTTGGCAGACAGTGATAGATCTGCGTGTTACCTCAGAAACATCTTCTTCTTTCAGGCTTTGTATAGTGGCATATTTAATACTTCCTGAAACTCAGCAGGCTATTCTAAACATCCATATATTTTAATTCATGTGGGATTACACACACAGATTTCCTAGGCAAAATTATACTGAGTTCCTTCTTAAGATACTGGTTAAGCTTTCCCAAGCTGTTATAGCTTTAAGTTACTGAGTTTGGATGCAGGGAAGTGAAGGTCATGATTTTTTGAGCTCCATGGATAATGAGGAGAAGCAAATTAATATATTACAGCAACACAAAGAGTGTTGCCAAAGACTAGTATGATACTTGGAACTAGGGGAGAGAGAAGTGACAATTAAAATTGTCGTATCTGACTGGACAGAGTGGTGCATAACTGTCCCCTGTGTTGAACAATAGATTCCTGAATCTACCCATGTCATACTTTGCTTTCCTTTTAGAAACATCTGAGTTAATGATGCTTCCTTTCCTATTAGAAGTAGTGCCTGATGTTTGGCCAGTTTAAGCTGTGCTTCTATTCTTTGCATAATCCAAATCAAAGCTAAATATCTCTTTGAAGCCGTTGAGATCTTGGATAGTGCCAGACTAAAAGCCATATAACTATTCAAAAAAGAATCTGAGAGTCAGAACTGGAGCCACATCTGGAACCATACTTAATATTTCCAAAGTGGAGGCTAGTTGGGCAGCTCCATTGGTAAATGGAGAACTGTTATAACATTCAGAAGGAAGGTTTGTGGAGAGAGGCAGTACCTGCTACTAGTACAGCTTTGGTCTTTGTGAAGTTTTCTTTAGATGAAGAAGTTCAGGTGAAGTTTAGCAAGGCTAGCTGGCTGCTAGCAGACCAGACCAGGAGATAGTGGGAAAAAGTATTTTAAAATATGATCCTTTACTAATTTGTGTTTTATGATTTCCTATCTAGATTCCACTCAAGGATACCAAATGTGACATCAAGGGGCAGCTGTTGTAGTGAAACTGTATGTGTTATATGGGTAGCTTGTTCCAAGACGGGATCTCTTTTTCCTTGGGAACAGCTCTATTGAGTGTATTGGTGAGGTAGTCATTGTTAATGCTTTCCTCTGCAAAAATGTCTTAGAAGCCAATCATATATCAGAAGGTTTTTTTGGTGTGCAACAGTCAGATATAGGCACATTCCAAGACTTCTCTAAAAGAGAAGAGTTCTTCTGAACGGACTCTGTTCCAGTTTTTACTTTTGTTTCATTGTGGTTTAAATACAAGTGGCAGAAAAAATCCCAAGAGTTGTGGCTTTCAGCTCAGTAGGAATAGTTTGCTTGCTCATCTTCTATGAAAATAGCAAATAAATCCTTAGGTCTGTTTTTTGCCATCTCTAGTTCTCTACTTTAACTTATTTTGTGAAGGTCTTGATCAGAACTTCCAAACCGGCAGGTAAACCTTGGCACCTACAGTTATATTTTCATTCACCCTAATAAAAGGCTATGACTGTCAAATTCCCACTGATTTAATCTGGAGACATCGGGAGGCAAAATTTGGCCTCCACGCCAGTTTTCACTTGTCTGTGCACCTATCCCAGGAGGATCCTGTCAGCAACTGGGCTTTTGCTCAGCTTCCCAGCTCCTTGACCAGTCTCCTACTCAGTTAGCGAATAGTTTCAAAGTTATTCTCCATTGCCGGCTGCTGGCGGTAGTTGATGAGAGACTGAGCGATGGATTGTGCTTAAGTCCACTGTGCAACAGTGCTTGAAAAGTGCTCAGGCAGCTGAGCAGGCTTAGAAGTATAGTGCTTGAAAATCAAAGCTGTTGCAGTGCTATACTAACTCAGTCCAAAGCAGCAGGAAAGGCAGCTCACGCAGAGGCAGAGCAGACGCTACAGGAATGACAAGCTGAGGATAGAATAAAAACAAGAAAGCATGGCAGAAGTCAAAGAAGTAACATGATAAGGGCAGCATAGGAGAGATATGGGCATTAGTGTCTGCCAGGAGGTGTAGCAGGAGGCAGCAGAGAAAGCATCCCAGTGGGGAGGGTTGAGGTGAATGGTGCTATATAAAGCCCGCAGAAAGGGAACGTGAAAGGGGAAAGCTGGAATGGAGGTGCTGACATTTAGCTAAAGAAAGCGGTTGAACAGAAAAACAAGGTGTAAAGTTTTCCCCAATACTTCCTGTTTTAAGCCAATTTTTCTTCTTTTTCTACAAGGAAGTTTCCTTTCTCAGAAGGAAAATAATAATGCCTCCGTAAGTCACTCCCCAAGATGATGTTCAGGAGTGTCCCTAAAACATGACAGGGACAGCAGGGAGTTAGAACAGAGAGCAAATAGGGAACACCATTTCCTTTAAGGGAGGGGATGGTTTCAGGGGTTATCTGAGCTATAGCTTCATCATTTGCTAATATTATCTCCATGTGTAATCATCTGAATGAAACTCAGAGAATACAGTCCCTGTTCCTGAATCTTCTGAACATCTGAAAGAATGGGATAGATATCCCAGTGGTGGAATGGAAGCATGGAAGTGGTTATTTATGTGGGGCTTTTTTAAATGGGGACCCTACTTTTTAATCACTATGAGTGCTGCTCAAGTTCAACTGGTAGATTACAGCTGAGAGCATGTAATTATGGTGTGACTACTATTTTGACCTCGGTCAATTTTTTCTATCCTAGTTTCTGCTGTACATAATCTGGGCTGGAGCTTAATACCTCTGATAAAACCACTTGTTTGAATGAATTAATGCATTTCTCATTAAATGTGCTCCTCATTACGTTAATCAAATCAAGCAAATCACACTGGGTGGTTTGACCACTGTAATTAAACTTTCTTTAAAATCCACTCATTTGGCTTTTGATGAGAATTTTGATTAAACTCCTCCAAAATGTCTAGCACAATTTCTGCTAAAGAGAGAAAAAAAAAAAAAAAAAAAGAGCTTGCTCTAGTGAGGAAACCACTAATTCATCACCCAGGTACACCAGCATTTTTCTGTTGTATATAGCCAGGTCATATAGAAAGCTTTGAAAATCAGCAACATAAAATTAAATGTTTTTCATAAGTGTGCTGAGAAAAAAAATCTATTTGCAGCTTTAAAATTGGTAACTGTATTCCTGGAATTTATAGAGGAGCTCACAAACAAACAGCTCACAACAAATGGAAAAATGAATCATGATGCTGCTTACTGATATTAAGATAACAAGGGTCACATCTTCAGGAAAGGACTTTGAAGATGCACCAACAGTTTTGCATGTGAGGACTGAATCAGTAAACATCTGTCTGTTCTTTGTTCTCACCAGTATCCCTCACTTTCCCAAATATTGGTCATTCTGCTCAAAATAGCTGCATTCCTCCAATGATATAGTATGTTTGGTATGATCCTGGTGTAAGGATACATTGGATCCCTGGTGTAAGGTACAAAATAGAACAAGCCAAGGCCTGTTCTCTGGCCCTGCAAGCAAATGTCACTGCATGACTTGCATCCACATGTCCATGCTTTCTTCTCCACCCAAAAGAGGGTGATGCATCGAGACTGCCTAATGGGAACAGTCCTGTATATTGTGTGGCCCAAATTGTGCCCATGCATTGTTCTGGAAGAGTGCTGGCTGATGTGGGCCGAAACCACAATGAATAATGGATGCAGACCAGTGTTTGATCCTAAAACCTGGCCTTTTTTTTTAATGTACCACTACAGACATGACCAAATGGACTTCCTTCTCCACCGCTCTCCTTTTCTGCCAGTGCCTTTCTCTGCCTTTCTCTGTTTTGCAGCCCAGTGCCTGGTCCCTCCAGGCAATGTTCCTCATCATAGACCTTGTCTGCTCAGCAGCCCAGCCTGGCTTTACATAGGGTTGGAGACTAGATCAAAGTCCCTTTGAAAATTTAGCGCTGTAAACTATGAGATGCTCTTTGGCTTGATTTTATATTAAAACTCTCTGTTTAAGCTATCAGTTGGTAGAAGTGAAACTTCCTAAAGGACCTTATTCTACAAGGTAGTGCACCTTCAGTTTTCATTCACTAAGTTTTAAACTTTGTACTGCAACTTTTTCTAATATTAACTTGTCCCTAAGTGAAAAGTTTGTTATCACTTCATATCTACTAAAGAAATTGAATTCCTTATCCAGAAAATGGAAGATCAGTCTCAAAAGTGAAGTGCTGAGCACTTCTAAGGACTTGGTAGATATGAAATGACATGACAAAAACACTGGTCACCCTGGGACAAATAAAGGAAGCTAAGGACAGAGTTGATGGAAGCAGAAGATTTTTTCAGATGCAAAGTCAATATGACTAACCCTGAAATTTTGGAAGAGGAATTCCTTCTTCCTAGAAGATATGAAATGATTTAATATTTTTCGTATTGCAACCAGTTCACCTAAGACAGCCTCCTAAGTTGTATGGGTATGAAATGGAATGATAACAACTGACTGACTAAATGAAAGCAGAGCAAGAAATAAAAATAAACAAATTGCACAAGAGCAGAAGAGTCTGGTTTGAATTCTTAGAATAACTGTATCAAAACACAGATAGCATTAAGAGGAAGTAACACTGAGATAATAATATAAAGATTTGCATCAAAAAGGTAAAGAATAAATTCTGTGAAGATAATTTGTTCAGATACTCTGTAGGATGTCTGAGTTGATCCTGCAGCCACCAATGCCAACATTTTGCAATTCATTTTCAGAGTCAAATTTGACTTTTTTGTTTAATATTTGTTCCAGTTTGTTCTTCAGTAAAAATTCTTTAATTTGGAATATTTCAGTCCAGTTCTCTAAATAATGCTGCACAGAATACATACTGTTAATCCATTTCCTTCCAACAAAAGAGGGAGGGCTGTGTTCTGCACAAATGATCCGCTGCTTCCCATGCTCCAGAAGGCAAATCTTGGCTCTGTGACCAGCAAGTGATTCACCAGAAACTTGGCCAGGGAGTAGAAACCTCTTTTTCTGGTCATGTGAGTTCAGGCCACAAAGTTCTGTTTTAGGACAGAGAACTCGTGCTTAAAATCTCTCCAGTACGTTCTCCTTCATCGTTAAGAGTTTAATTTGAAAGGACAAAAACCTGGCAACTCACTGATGAATATTTTAAGGCTGGCAAATAACCTAGCCAAAAGCATGAGCCCCAGCTGTCAAAACATAGAAAACTTCAGCTTTACAATAAAACAGATTTCTGTTATTTCTGACTGGCTAGGATTCTTTTGCTTAGATCAAGGGCAATAAGCCATTGATCAAAATTTCTTTTTCTTCTTCGCATTTTTGATGTTAGGAAATGCTTTCAAACTCCCCACAGATATTTCAAGCATAGACTTTGCTGCCAAGCAGTCTCTGAAAGCTCTTCCTTTTCGCTCTCCTCTCCCCCCTCCTCTGCCTATCTGCCTCGTAATACTATCAGAGGATTTCTGAAGTGTCCACAGTGGATTTCTCTAACACCATTTCGAGTGGTTCTGTGCTGTTTTCTGCAGCCATAAGGAGAGACAGATCCAGGGAAAGTGTGGATGGAGAGTGCTTTAGCTTCAAGATGAAATTCAGTGCATCTACTGACTGGAAATGAAGCTGTTTGGAAGCCAAGGCACAGCATTCTGCTGGCACCTGTAGAGACCTAATTTTCTACTGCATAAGACCCGTGGGTGTTTACTAAGTTCTTAGCTCTGTTTGGGGGGAAAAAGTTGAACTGGCAAAAGGAAGAGCACGCATGGGAGTGCTGGAAGCAGAAGGCTATCAGCATGTGTGTGTTTGTGTATGGGGCGTGTGAGCACTACGGTGTAGGCATTGCTGTGGCATTCCCCTGCCTGCAGAAGCAATCAGCCTGGCTCAAACGGCTGGATGGGGGCATGCTATGGGAGGGGATAACAAGCATCTTCTTTTATTAGTCCAGTGAAATGTAGGCACTGTGATGGTGCCAGTGGGAGACACTGCCACGTCCCGGTTGTAAGGGGATCACAGAGGCCATCTCATGAGATAAGGGGTGAGTGGCAGAAAGTAAAGGCAATGATGTGAATTGGGGTAGCCCTCCCTTCCCAATTGAAAAGCCACTCGTTACTTGGCAGCTGTGGCATTACGATGTCTCACGATCAGCCAGAAGAAAACAGTCCAGCTCCGCTATCTTCTGCTTGCCCTCTGCACGAGTCCCCATTTCCTAGCCCCTGCCACAAGCATCCGAACCCTGCCTCCAAGCAGTCCATCACAGCCAAGCCCACTGCCTGCCCAGCTCCTGAAGACACGGAGGGCAGGTGGTTTGATCCCTCATTCCCTGCCAAAGTTAAGCTCCCGGTTCCCACACACAGGTGAAAATCCTGCATGGGAAGGATGCTCCAGTCCCTGCCCTCCACTTGGAGCGGGAGCACAGAGCTGGCACACGGCTTGCCACTGCCCTGTCCCCCCAGACAGGACGATACATGGCATGGTTTCATTCCAGCGGAAGACCACAGTGAAAAGCTGGACACCTTGAAAATGACACAGCTCTGAAAACCACTTGTAATGTGTCAGAGCTGGTGGCATCTTGGCCTCCCAGAACTCATGTGCTTTGTGCCCAGGACTCATTTGCTTTGCTTAATGGATTTCAACTCACAAGCCAGTAGGCTTAAACAGCCAAGAGGCAACGCAGATTATTCACTGAGATACGACAAGTATCTCAAGTGCCAATACAGTTGTTTTATGGGGACAACGTTTGAAGTTTTCTGTGAAAATTGGCTCTAATTGACTTTTCACTGTCCATGCTTTTCTTTTCATTTATACAGATACTGATATTTTTCCTTGCTTTGCATAGTTACTCATAATAGCTGGATTAAAATATCTAGGGTTGCTGCAGAAATACTTCAATAAGCTCTGTTAGAAGAACTACCTAAACTAAGTGAAAAGGCAGTTTCAGTAAAAAGGTAAACAACAGTACTGTAGGAGCAGCACTTCATAATGGACAACAGCTATCTGCCGCATGTTTCTGTTCTTATCATGTAACCCGAGGGCATAACCAGGTTATAGCAGAGTGATACTTATCTTATTTTGTACATTTTTGTTTGTTTTTCATTTTGCAGTAGTAGCAGGAAGATTCACAAGCCCTCAGCTTGCATTTTGCCAAATGGCAAAGTCACTTTAGAGACAAACTGTCTTTTTTTTTTTTTTTTTTTTTTTTTTTTTTTTTGTCTGAATGTCTCAAGCATCTAGTAATTCCTTTCAGACCAAGTCAAAACATGGAGTCAGTGCTTGTCTCTGAAGAAGGACTAAAGAATAATGCTCTTAAAATGCCCTCTGGAGAAAAGATCATTCTCAGGAATTCAGAAAGTACATCATACAAAAATTGCTTTTCAGGCACTGTGACTGCAGACAACGTGTAACTAATTAATAAAGGGTGTCAACCAGTCAACCTTTTAACAAAAAATTAATTATAAAACCAGAACTCACCTGTTGCTTTGCATTTTTTGCATATATTTTGTTTGGTTCGTAGTCACTGATCTATTTCTTTAAAGAAAGACTAAAGAACCTAAAATATTCATCTTCACTCAGAGCTCACTATATTGAGCCTGCCAGCAGCTGCCTGGCATTGGGCCTCATCACCAGGTGCCCCAAGGAGAGAAGAAGTAATTTAATGTGAGTCTGTGGCCAATTTATTTTTCAGTAAAGTAAATTTCCTGTACTATAGGTTTTAGTCCCAATTCATGATCAGAATGTAGTATATGAATAGTTCAGAACAGTTCAGAACTGGTATATTTAAAAATGGAACTAGCTGGCTTTTTTGATGACTTCAGAAATCTCTATTCCCTCCTGTATGCCATCAGCGTGTTCTTTGTATCTTAAGTTTTGAGAGGGAAGAGGGGGGAGGATGAGGAGGCAGAGTCTGTCAACACAATGGTGCCTGCTGTGGCAAGGGAAACACATAACCTAGGCTTTGATCAGGACATAAAAGGGAGAACTGATTTTGCAACTTTTAAAATTTATTTGGACAGGTTTTATGTCTAAGACAGACACTCTCAGTTGGCAGGCATAGGTGCAACCTGGCTAAAAGAGATGCTGCTGGCCAACAGGGTAAGTGGCACACAGAAGGACTGAAGGATCATAGTCCGTAGGCCCAGGAGGGATTTCCATTCACCAGCCGTGAACAGTCAGATGTGTGCCGACTATCCACCATAGAGGTTTGTCTAACATTTCTTAAAATTTTTCAATGAAGGTAGTTCCACAACTTTGCTGGGCAATCTGTTCCAGTCTTTTCATACCCCTGGGGCTAGAAAAATCCCTCTTGAATGTTCTGTGCTTACAAATGAATCTTGCTTCTTTATGTCCTGCTCCAGATGAATGGAGTGAACAGCTTCCACATATTAGAAAACTAATGAAGTTCTCTGCCTTCAAGAATCCACTTCTTTCAGCCCAACCAAGCCCAGTTTCTAGGCTTTCTTCACAGGTAATGTTTTTAGGACTCTGTGTATGCTTTCAGCTCTCTTCTGGATAGTCTTCAGTCTCCTGGGGTCTTAAAGAGCAATGGCTTCCATAAGAGGATATCAGTTGAGGCCTTGTTAGTGATGATTAGTGTTTGCTTTTGCTTACATATGAGATGCTTGTTAATATATTTCAACATGAATTTTGCCTTTTCTGCAACAACATCTTGACTCATGCCCAGTTTGTGATCTACTGTAAATCGCGTGTCCCTTTCTGCAGAAATGCTGGCTGGCCAGTCGCTCCTCATTTTGCATCTGTGCATTTGATTTCTCATACCCAGCAGTAGTGTGTCATGCTTGTCTTTGCAGATTTCACCATGCTGATCTGGGAGCATTTCTCCAATTTAGGAAAATCGTTCTGAATTCTTATCCTGCTCTCCCGAGTTTTTGCAGATTCACCCCACTCAGCGTCAGCTTAAGGTTTTAGGGAGTGCAGCCTCTAGCTCATCCACCAACTAATTTTGAAAAGATTGAATGGCACAGGGCCTAACACAAGCCCTGCTGGAACCCACTTGAAAGGTCCTCCCCGTTTGACAGAAAATCATTGTCAGGAACACATCGCAAAGCAACTGGTAGCCTCTGGTTATCTGTCTGCAGTTTGAGTTCTTGTGCGTATGCTGCTGGGTTACAAAAGAGAGAACGTGAGAGACCAGAAGGAACCCCTCAAATGCACACAGTCCTGTCGTAGCAGGAAGAAGTCGAACAAACTTATTGGCTGAGCTACTATGGGAAAATTGTCAGATGCAAAAATAGTAATCATAGTACAGGAGCTTGAACAGAAGTCATGGTGCTTAACTGATGGTCCACTAATTCTTTTTTATCTTTATAGGTGGACACATTCCAATCCAACATGGTCACACTGAAGATGAAATGATTCTATGTCACTGTTTAGCTATACTGTTTTACTAAAAGAAAAATAAGAAAGGCTGTCAGTCTTTCTGCACAGAACATCAGTTGATCAGCCACTGGGGTCCAGAGGAAATCTTGTGCCATTATCTGACTCTGTAAAGGGGTTTTCATCTTTATCTATGGTAGACAGACTATTATGACTAAGCTGTCATTTCTGCACCAGTGCATTAGTGATTGTATCTTTATATAGTTTCCATCATTTTCAGATATAAGGTATATGTGACCAACATCATCACAGAGGTATTTGAGGCTTACATTTCTTGCATGTTAAAACAGACCATTTTTTGTTATTATTGCTAATAGCAATTTTTCATTATTAGTTTGCTAAAATAGCAAATATTCTGGCTATTATTATTTATCAGGATCCACCTTCAATTTCAGGTCACACTGTCCTCTTCTGTATCAATCACCTAGCTGGTGGAACAACAAGGAATACACTGAATTGTTGTTGCTCATTATTTGTGTGGTGGGAGCACCTCGTTGCATAGCATGCTCCAGACAAGCAACAAATGAGCCATTAATATCCAGACAGCTCCTGAAGCTCCAGGCATAAGCTTATGGGTAACCCGTGCGAGATGCCACTCACTGGCTACACCACTGCAGTTAGCCTAGACCAGTTTTGACATAAAGCATGTTCTTGAACATCTCAGGTTACCCAAATGAGCTTAAACCTGACATTTGAGCTTGCATGTTTTGCCTCACAGTTGGAGCGGACTGAGAAAAGGGAGAACGTTGGTTTAGGTGGCACATGTGACAGGTGGTAATTTGTTAAATCAGTGCAACTCAATTGCATTTGATCATACGGTCATACTTGCAGCTCATATGTCAGGGAAGAAAAAGTGGATAAAACAGACAAAGGAGGAGAAGGTAGAATGAAGGGATAAGATTGCACTGCACAATGAACAGGACTTAGTGGAAAAGGGAAAAAAGCCACAGTGGTATTGACTCCTCTCTCCTACTTAAACCCTCATTATTCACTTTAGTTTAGCAACATTCTGGTATTTTTCATTGATGATTCTTCTTGCTCATCTCTTTTAGAAAGGAAAACTTTATTCTCCTGAAGGAACCTGACCTTGACATAAGAGTATTGCTTTTTATCAAATGGTCTTTGCTGGCTCCATTTTTATTTTTAAATAATGAAAAGACAAAACAAGGAAGAAAAGGTGAAATCCAATTATTGCTGTAGAGATGATGCTCTTGTTATAAATTCTGCCAGGACTTAAGCAGCTTTTAGCAGGTCTTGTGCTATTGCAAAGCTGAGTCCTTATTAGTAATTACAACCCAAGTGTTGTGACGTTTGGAAAGCCATCACTTTATCAAAGAAATTGTCATACACATGCCTTGGTATTCCTCTGACATTGACAACCACTTATTTTGAAATTCTTTAAAATGATTCTGGGATTCTTTCTTCTTTTCTTTTTTTCTTAAAAGCATGTGTGATAAATTGGTCCCTAGGAAAGAAAAGGACCTAAGCCACCTCAGTGTGTCCCAGGAGTAATTCATAGGGCATTGCTTGGAAACGTAGCAGGATTGAAGATGCCTGTAGCACTGCTGACAGGAGAGGTTGGAGGAGGAGAGTGCAAAGCTTATGCACAATAATAATTGATTGTACCTCAGTGCTATGGACAACACCTCTGTCCCTATGCTGTGCTGTCAAGTGCAGCGAGGCCTGCGATATCCATGGATACAGAGCACCTGTGATTCCCTGTAGACCCACAGACTGTGCAAGGTTGAGCTCCCCTTTACTCTGAGAAGAGAAGCTGGCAGGCTAAGCAAGGTGCTATGTCTCTTCTTAATGCTAATAAAGTATCACTTGTCTTGTTTGAGAACACACTCTCATAAGGGCAGGAGGGAGTGGGGGCAAGACCTGCTATTTTTTATGTGAAATACACTAGGAACAGCTTTTTGGATGCTCAGATTTGATGTGGTGGGAGCTGCCGAAACTGGAGGATGGCTTCTGGAGGGAGGAAAATTATTCATGCTTGTGGCTTTGATCAAGTCAAGGATCTGCTACTACAATGTTAGGTCCTCTAAGAACTAGGAGGGCCCCTCTCATTCCTGCCCCTCACCTAAGCAGGGGTGTCCCAACAGCGATGTGAACTCTGGCTAATTTTCAGAAATACAGTGCCTGAACAGTAGGAGCTTCTGCTCTTGTAGCCTCTAGGCCACGGTCCATGAGAGTGTACTAAGTTTTGTCAGTTGCAGCTTACTTCTCAGTCTCTAATTAAGTGCATCATAAGAATATACCTCCTGTGAGGCCTGAATTTTCCACAAGCAATCTGCCATCTGAGTACTGGCCAGCTCAATACTGTTTAGCTTGCTGGAACTGCTGAAATTACAGCCTGAAGTGGCACAGCTGCTGGAGCAACACCAGCCAAGCAGGAATAGGTACATCAGCCATAAGGGACAAGATGACCTCCACTAATCCAAGCCTTTTTCCCCACGTGTTTCTTCTTCCCATAAAAATACATGTCTCAGTTATCTGTCATTTAAGAAGATTATAAAGCAAGACCAAGCAATTTTAGCTGTTTGCTTATGAAATGAAATCCATCCCTTGTGAAAGGGGAGAGCCAGAGCTAATTATGTGGAAGATTAGAGTATGTCAATGCACATTCCGAATACTGTCGTCGATTCTCTTTCATTCAAGTGTTCAGTGAGTGAGCTTGCTCTGGCTTTCTGCAAAATATGAGTGCTGCTCCCAGTGCTACCCGTGACCAATAAATCTTTCTCACTTCCTTATAAGAGACAAGGAGCAGCAAGCTAACCAGTCAGTCTAAATAATCTAGTATTTAAAAATACTAATTCTTAGCAGTTTGTCTCACATTTAATGTATTTATACATCTTTTTCTCATTTCAGAATCCTATGCTGTCAATGAAGCTGTGATGATAGGTTGTCTAGTTCAAATAAATGACTCTTTACTCCCTCTAAACTTTCAAAAACATGCTTATACTTTGTCCATCTGTTTTGTTTAAATTCTCTGGAAAGTAACATCGGTCTAGCATAGTCACTTAAATCATTTATTCACACTTGGTTTTATACCAAAAAAGGTTTAAATGTTACTGGGCTTTAGTCTGAGGTATTTCTTCAAGACACAATGTAGCATCACGTAGGAGACCCCCACGCTGGCTCCAGGGAAGCATCTGGTACATGTAAATGGCAGCACAATGCCAGGCCAGAAAACAACCTGGGCTTCCAGAAGCAGCAGGGCCCAGCAGCCCTGTTGCCACTACTTTTGAAGATCCTTGGTCCAGAGAGAGCTCCGCAGCCCTCCGTCTGTGATGTTTTGCACAGCAGAGATGGAGCTGAGGAATCCAAACAGAAGTTGCAGGGTTGTGAAAGTGCTGTGGGGGTCACAGTTTCCAACCTTTTTTGTCCCTTCCTTGGCTCACAGTGCACCTTGCCTGCTGCCTTTCACCCTCTCTCAGACCCCTGTAGCTGAGGAAGTCTCTGAACAGCTGATTTCCCAATGCCAGGAGGGCACAGGGGAGAGATCATTCTTGGCTTTGTCCTGCTCTTGCCCAAATAGCTAGATTTTTTATCATAGCAATCATTCTCACTGATTTTATGATGTCTTTGTAGCAAGCTGGAGGCACCCTCCGTAATGCTGTAAGTGCTGTTTCATTTACTGATTGGGACTTCCTGAAGCAGAGGTTGGATCCATACCATCATTTCAATAGCCCTTGTTAGATCTGTTCCCCATTAATTTGTCTAATCCCCCTTTGAACCCATTTGCACTTTTGGCTTCTACGATACTGTGCGGTTACTCTCTACTTAATTATGTGCTGTATGAAAAAGTGCTTCCTATTCTTTTTACTTTCAACCATTCGTCTGATAATCTCATTAGGCTTCCCCTAATTTCTGTATTGTGAGAAATAACCAATCTGTTCCCAAGTGACTTTCTCCATGCAGTAAAGGATTTTATAGGCTGCTATCGTGTTTCCTGTCAGCCGTCAGTGTTGCAGGCTGACATCGCCATTGTACAGAAGTGGTTCCATACCTCTGCGTGTCCCTGTTGCCACTCTCTGTGCTTTCTGCAGTCCTGCAATACCCGTTTTCAGACACGGTGGCCAGAGCAGCACATAGCATTGAAGACAGTAGGCAAGGCAGGGCTTTCTGCAGCGGTGTTTTTTCTACAGATGGTTTTTGCCTCATTTTCTAGCCCTTTCCTTACAATTCCCAATATTCTGCTTGCCTTTTTAGGATTAAGTGTTTGTATTCCCAGAGCACATACCGCATTTGCTTTTTGGCCAGTTTCGCAGTGGGCGTTGGCTTTTGGGAGTACTGAGGTTTATTACCTTAAAGCCTCTAGCTGCATAGCAGAATTCACAACTCCCAGATAATGTGGGGGTAGAATTAGGTGCCTAGAAAACTGGAGTCACAAAATGCTGTGTCTAAGTTAGCCGGCAGAGAGTACTGGTAGGAGAAGAGTGGCTCGGGTCTTGCTTTTTTCACTGCAAGGAAGTTACCTGCTTCCACTTAGCATATGCCCCATCCCACAGGGGACCAACTTTTCCTTCTAAAAATAAAGGATGAGGCATTCCCCTTAAAACTGAGCAGGAGCTGGTAGTCATGCTTGGGTGTCCCACACTTACAGCACTTGCCTATAATTCCTTGGCTCAGTTTTCTCCTGAAATGAGACAGGGGAGATCTCAGGGCATCGTGCTGCAGATTCCTATTCATGTTGGATAATTCAACAGCCGGCAGGCTGCTGGGTGAAGAAGGAAGCTATACCTCAAATGGGTACAAGAATATTGTGTCTACCCCCTTGTTTTGTGTTTCCAGAGGGGTTGCTCACACTTCAGGGGAAAAGTGGATTAAAACTGGGAATAACGCACATAGAGCTTGTGAGCTTGAACTTCTAAAGATGCCGGCTACTTGGAAAGAAGTGGAAATGTTGCCATTGACTTCAATGGAACCATGGTTTCATCATCCTCTTTGCTGCTGTTGTTACATTTCACTCTATCAGTACCTGATTTTGAACAACATTATCAGGGTATTGGGAAATTTTAAGTTTTCCAATGCTCGGTTTTAGCTTTTCCTACTGAAAAAAATCACTGAACGCTGTTAGTGGGGCATGCAGTAAGTTGCATATCTTCCAAGTTTCCATACCTTTCATAGCCATCACCCATTTCCTACATACCAGACACCAGGAAAAATGATGAAATATAAACCATCAGTCCATCAGGTTTTCCTTCCATCAAACAGAAGAAGACAATAGCAGTGTAACAAGTCACCTGTCCCCTGTTCATCATTAATAGTTCTAGCGTGCCAGTAGTTTTGCCTTTTGCCTTCTGTCTATTGCAAAAGCAACCTCCTGCAGTAAGCTTGCCAAGAGCTGAGACTCCCTACTTCTACTTCAGCTTTTTTTTCTGTGAATTAGCCTTTAACTTTGTTCCAGTATTTGAAAGATCTAATATTCCATCTAAGCTCAATATTCAAATGTATTTCTAGAGTTCCTCTTTATCTTTTTTACTAGTCTCTAGAGCCCTGCATCCACCCCCGTTCAACAAAAGCATGTGATTAAGTGCCTATGTGCTTTGCTGGACTGGGACCTGAACACCAATTCCTCTTCTCAGTTTTGTTTCCAAAACATTTGGAATGCCTAGGTCAGGTCTAACTGCAAGACATTTTACTTATGTTCTACTGACTTTAATACTAATTATTTAAAAAGTCAGTGACTGTAAGTCTAACATGTTTGTGCATTTATGTATGTATGTTACTGTCACTGGGATTTGAAACCCAATGATATTACGATTCTAAAATCCCTTTTTTCCCTTGTTTTTTAACTTGTATACTCAGATTATTATAATAGACTTCTGACCAGAAGCAGCCGTCTCCATTAAAAATTAAATCTTTGGCAAGTATTTCCATGCAATGTATGATATAGAACTACTCTTTTCCTATAATCAGAAATAATTATGTAGTAATTATGGAGAATAATTACTGTTGTCTTGATCAGCATGTCACCTATGCCTCATCAGAAATAGTGACAAACTGTAAACAATAAATTCATATCGAGACATCACAGGTCTGAAGTTTTCATCTGAGACAATGCTGAATTTTTGATTTTTGGGTTTTTTTATAATTATCAAAATCTCAAGTCAAATAATTTTACACAGGTTTTAAAAACCCAAATAACTTTTTCCCTAAAAGACCTAATCCACTACCACTTACTCTTCTGCTGTAAGTGTCAATCATCAATAGCCAAATTGGAATCAGAATAAAAATGAACTACTCTCCAGACACTAACTTAAATTTACTGAAACAAGTACTGACCAAGTTAAACATGCACTAGAGGTGGTGGTTTGGGGGTACTGACTGATAGATGGATTTCTCATTTGTTTTTTAGGGCTCAGGGCCACATTTATACAGTTTTGTTACTTTTTTCTCTGTTTTCAAATGAAACCTTTTTTTCCCTTCTGGCTTTCTTATCTATTGCTGTAACTGCTGCTACATGAAAAATTACCTCATCTTTATGGCTGGAGCCAGGTTTTCTATCAGCTGCAATAAAGTTTCCTCATTTATTTAATGACCCTGGATAGGTAGGAAATGAAGTATTAGGAGCTGCAGATGAAGAAAAGTAAACCGGAATTTTCTGTGTATTAGGATGGTTACCAAAAAGAAAAAGAAAAAAGAAGAAGATGATCTGTATTAATATAGCCAGTATGTATAATTGGTATTTGGATTACGGCATGATTATTACTTTGCAGACAGGAGACTTCGTTATCACTCAGTCATCAGCAAAGTAGCTGCATTCTGTGCTCATCTCATCTCTGAAGCTGAAAGAAGAGCTGGTTATTATCTTCAAGTGGGGTTATTAATGAGGGGAAGAATCATCCCCAATTACTTTGAAGCAAAATATTTCAACATTTACATATCTGAGACTTCAACGTTGATCTAGTCCTGCATGTGTTTTTAAGCTCAGACTGTATTCATTTTTCAAAATGTTCCCACAGTGACATATTGATGGAACTTGCACCTATCCAAGTGTCAGCTCCCCCAAAGTGCACTTCAGGGTCACAGAAATGTGGCACATCCTGTCCGTGTGCCACCAGAAACTGATTCCCCCTGAGATTCCTTCATGCTCCAACATAGGAACAGTCTCATGCTTAGGCTTTGTCAGGGAAGAAAGAAATTCTGACCTGTGTATACTGTCTATGTTCACGTTCCCTTTTTTTTTGTTAACAAGAACCAGGCTGAGATTTATTTGAAAGAGCTAATTTCACTCTTTTTTTCTCTAACAAAGTATTGATCCTTCTGAAATTAATAGTTTTCAAGTTTTGAGTATGAACATCCTAGGATAAAATCTGAGCAACATAAAGGTGATGATTTAAATTCAGTTAAACATGTCGGCAGTAACCAAGAGACAGGAGAAGTGCTGTCAGTGCTGTGAATCCATCCATCAACACAGATGCAAGGTTCTGACCTTGGCAGGTTCAGGAGGTGGAGACGTCAAACACAGTCTGCAGTCAATTGGAAATGTAGCTGCCAGACAAAGAAAACTCAATAATTACACAGCTGTTTTAGTAGATTACAGATTTCCTAGAAAACAATGTAACAGTGGTCTGTGAATGCAAACGAGAAACTTTCTTTTTCTTCATTCAAAAACGTAATTCCTGAAAGTCATCAGGTATAGCCTCTGTAAATTTTTTATCCCTTTCCAAAACCCACAGAGTCTGGAACCAACTGGTGTAGATTTTTCTATGGCATTTATGCCCATTAATTAATGCTTAGTTGATTTACAGTGAAACTGCTGCAGAAAGGACTCTCTTGGACAGCCATATAAATATTAAATTAATTTCTTGTGAAGGATGGCTGCTATTACACTAAATATTAAATGAATTCATAATACTTGGACATTTGCTATAAATCATTACTGGGCCTGCATTCTCAAATTCCATTCCAAAGAGTACATCTTTTTTTGTTGTAATACTAAAGCCATGGAAAAAGACTGGTTGCTCTCAGAGAAATGTACAGCTTTGAAACACTGGCAACATTAATGCATTCCCCCAGGACTAGGAGGAGTTTTAACTTAGTCCCATTTTACAGATGCGGGGAGGAGGCACGATGAGGTTGAGCTGCTGATCACAGAAGGTTCAAAGCCAGTCTGTTTCTCATGAGAGACATAGCAGTAGGTTATGAGCTCCTGGCAGTCTTCATTTTGCTGGAAGTGCTCTGAGCAGTGTCAGCAGAGGACCTGATAATGCGATGCCAGAAGAGGTGGAGACCATTTGCCAGACTCGGTTAAAGGGAGAGAAAGCTGGATGCACCCAGGCACCCAAACTGTTTAATATCAGTTCACCTCTAAATATCTTGCCTGAGGCCATAATGGGAAGGATGGGACGCTTCAATTTTTGACTAGCAGGTCTAGGCTCAGCAATTGAACTAAGCTGTCTTGTTTCTTTAGGGAACACAGATTTTAATCTCAGAAGTTTCGTAAAATGCTCAGTTGACTAAAAAGAGGCTAAAAATCAATTCTTTATGATTTTTCCTTTTGTTACAGTAGAACAAAGGGTACATTAGTGTTTTCACGATAGCTCTCTATTATCTGAGGGACAGTAGCTCGAATGTAGAAATTTATGCTAGGAGTAACCTTGTAGGGTTGAAGCTGTTTTTATAATCAAAATTGAATGACTGTCAGACTCAGCTACTCTTTAATATACAGATGGGTGTGAATATATGCATTTCCTTCTTTTCAAAGATTTTTGCTTCCATGCTTTAAATGGTCCAAGATGTACAAGGTTTTTCTAATGAAAATTTGCCAAGGTATTTAAATTAGAAGCAAAAATTAGAAAAGCTGCTACCACATAGGAATATTAATTGTTCATTATACAGGGCTTTAGTTCACATAGTTGCTTTGCATGTGCAAAGCTGCCAATTAAAGAGCCTCAAAGTGCTCACTGCTGCACAATAGCCATTTCTCCAGAACCCCACAATGGCTATTGTACTCTGTCACTGACCTTTAGACACCTTCAAATGCATATTGACACAGTATGCCAGGCTCATTAGAGGTATTGTTGCCATGCGCCACAGGGAAAGAAGAGTTTTGCAATTTCGTGAAGAGCTTTAAAATTTGATATAATGATGACAGCAGCAATATCTCTTAATTAGGGAGTGAGAGGAACACCGAAGTATACTTCAGGTGAATTCCTAGCACCTGGCACAGTTCTCACACGGGTTCCTTTCCATCAGGGAAAGAGGAGGTTTACCAGAGAGGTTTGGTCTGCTTGTCTGTTGTTTCCACAGGAATTAATTTAGGGATTTTTGACCTGATGGTGCTGTATGGCTGGCCTCCCTTGGCTTCCATGGATTCTGCTTGGATGAGCATCCTCTTGGCAGGATAGATCCGTTAATCTGTAAAGTAACCCATAAACGACAAACATCCTTTAAGCAGAGCATATGGTTGGGACCTGCAACGTGCAGGAGCCTGGGATCTGGAAGCTTAGTTCAGACTCCACTCTTCAAAAATCAGTGGACGCTGTCTCTGTAAAAAAACTGTGCTTCAGTTTTTCTTTTCCATGTCTTAACATCTAAGGTATCTCAGCTCTCTCACAAGTCTGTGACAGCTAAAGAGAGCCAAGAAGAGAACTTAGGGATCAGAGACATCAGATATTCCAAATACATTACAGTAAATCTGAGTATCTTCCAAACACTTATATTCATTTTATTGTAGTCTTTCTCCTATTCTTTAAAGCTGCTTTGAGAAATGACTTCAGTAATCAGCACATAAAATAGCATCATTTTAAATCTTACATGGGACATTTTGTCTACATAGAATAAATAAACTGCTGGCTTGTATTTCCAAGGAGTGTTCCTGCTGGAAGATAGATAGATAGTTTCTGGCCCATAAGTACTGCAGTTGCTGGATCTTTCTTCCCCCAGGGATCCCATTATAGAACAAATTATCAAATACAGCTAAACTTCACAGTTTGAAGTCTCTGAATATAGTCTTGGGTAATGGTTTGAACTTCTGCTAGAAGAAGAAGAAATCTAACAGACTTTTTGCAAAACTTCTTGTGTGGTTAAAAGATGGAAAATTTACTGCACAGCATGGTTGTTCTGCTGGTTGCAACTCAAGCCCAGCACTGTGCAGCACATACCAGAAAATGGCCAGTTGCTGCACACAATGCCTTCACCCAAAAACTTTCTAGCTGAAGGGGAAATTATTCTGTATTTGTGTGTGCTTGAGGTAAACATGTAGTAGAATTTTTTTACACTGTTTTAAGTCATGTAAAATTAGATACATTCTTTCAGCAACAAAATTTGAAAATTTTTTTTCATTAATTGAAAGAGCGCTTTATCTCGTTTTCATTTGTCTGTAGCAGAAAACATTGTAAAATGTTGAAATTTCCCATGCACTGACATTGTACTTGCTGATTGTGAATTTTGTGGTCTATCTTCAAACATCAAGATGATACTCTTCTGACCTCAACATTCATCAGAAGTCGTCACCCCCTTCAGGGAGGGAGACGAGGGTAGGTATTGCTGTAGGACTACAAGACATGACAAGGGAGCACACTGGACTGAGGGATCAAAACACCCTCTAGTGTCTTCATTCTCCCTCCGGTAAATTGGCATCGGCTAGTAAATAAGGCCATGACAATGAGTGGTTCTCTTGCAGTGGGCCAAGATCTTTCCTCAGACCCTCATGCTTCCCAGTAGAGGTTTTTCACCATAGGGTTTGATCTGTCACTTTTAAAGAGTTCATCTGTTGAGGGACGGGATCCTCCCAGAAGAGAGAGGGCAGCAGTCTGGTTGTCTGAGAGCTTGCACTTTTGCTATCCCATTGTAACTGCACTCTTTCTTTCAAGAGGCTCGTGATCACCGCCTGGGTGAATTTGAAAGTAGAGATTGTCTTTGACCGTCTAATGCATTATGCTCTTATTCTGCTGAACAAGTACAGCACTGCTGAGTGGGGAAGGGTTTTCATAGGAACTTAATAGCAAAGGCGCAAATTCTGTGCCCTAGTTAAGACAGTTTAGGAAGTTTCTTGCCACACACAGTGAGATTTTCCAGAAGCAAAGCAAAGGGAGTTGGGGTATCTGCTCACTCTCCATGTTTCCTGTGGTTGCTTTCCAGAAAGAGAAGAAGAGTGGGCTGCTGAAACTTCTAGCAGGAGCATCAACAAAAAAGAAGTCACGCTCGCCACCGTCTGTGTCCCCCACTCATGACACCCAGGCAGCCATTGAAGGAGTCCTGCAAGGGGCGGTGGGACCTGAGCTCTCCTCCCTCTCCAGCCACGGCAGGGCCGGCTCATGCCCAATTGAGAGTGAAATGCAGGGAGCCATGGGGTTGGAGCCTCTGCACAGAAAAACTGGCTCCTTGGATTTGAATTTTTCCATCCCTTCTCCTGCCAGGCAGCCCCTCTCTTCCATGGCAGCTATCCGCCCAGAGCCCAAGCCTTTGCCCCGGGAAAGGTAAGCTCTGTGTCTCCTGAGGTCGCCTGACTCCTCAGGTAGCATTTGGAGGAAGGACATGAGGTTAACTTGCATGAGGGTTGCTGCCATTTTGCTGCTCTGTGGGTTGACTGTCCATTGCTCAGCTGTCTTTCAAGAAGAGGGGGCTCGGGTGCTTCTGCCCATTGCAAACCATTGGACACACAGTGCAGCTTTAATGTTCATTGATCAAACAAATGGTATTGCTGGGCAGCAGCTGTGCTTTCTCAGCCCAGGGAGTCTGGCTGCTGCCGGCAAATGCTGCTTTTTAAATGGTATCCCTATGTTCCAATAAGCTCGTGGAGCAGCCGTGCGGTGCTCCCTGCTCGGGGATAGCAAGGAGGTGTGTTTGCTCATCAAGGCGCCTTCTGGCCTGCTCTGCATTACCAAGGACTGTTTAAAATTCTTGTTTAGGATGCTCCCAGCTAGAGCCTTCCGCAGGGAGCCGTTACCGAAAAAGTGTCTCATTTTAGAGGGGAACGTACCAAAGATGCTGGGGTTCATTTTAACAGCCTGCTCTGCATCTTGGTACCTTAGAATAATTGACTATGCAAACCCAAAGAGAGTGGAATAGCAACACAAAAAAGGTGATAAACTGGCAGAGATAGAGAACTGACTAGAAACAGTAGTACAAAAAAGAGCTAGGTCTCCATTTGCAGAGTCATATTGCACTGACATGATGCTATTGAAATGCTTTCCATTCAAAAGGTGTCTAAGGTTTGTGTTAAGTAAGCAGTGCCTGCTAAGAGGACATGGTTTTTGAAAAAAACATCCAAGAGTTTTCAAAGAGCAATCTAGGGAACTGTCTGGAGTTGATTTGTTAAACAATTTTGAAATGGTTTTAAGTCCCAGAGTTTTGAAAGAAGCTGGTTTTGTTTGAATGTATGAAAGAGGATAAATGAAATGGGTTGCGCAAGTCAGTCTGACCCTGAATCCACTCGGGGGGATGGAACAGCTAATGCAGGGCATAATAAGAAATACTACAAGACAGGTCATACCGTGCACTTGATGTTTTATTGAAAGCAGGCTGAAATTTGGTTGGGAAGGTAACACTGACACTGCAATATATTTAGACTTTTCTAAGGCACCTGGCTTGTTAGTGCAACATGGTTTTTTTAGTAAACTACAAAATTGACACATTTTATTAAGTAGGTATAAAACTGATTCACTGCTTGGCTTCAAATATAAGGAATCACTGGCAAATGATTGTGTATGAAGTGTATCCCAACAAGATTTGGGTCTTGGACCCCCGTTGTCCAACATAAAATCTCTGCTGATGCAGTACAGATGACTTAAGTGGGAGGTAGGTAATGAAGAGAGTAGACTCCTTAGTACAAAGCTACTTCAGCATGTTGGTAAGCAGCACAAGAAGTAACAGTATGCTTCAGAAAAGCCAAATTTAGGCAAAATGGAGTGGGCTCAGACAAACATCTTAAGAATGATGGAAGATTTAAAACAATATGCTTTTAGTGAGGGATACAAGGAACTCAGTCTGTTACACCTATTGAAGAGCAGGTTTAGGAACAACTTGGTAACAGTCTGTGAGAGACTGCAGAAAGGAGAGACATGGGAATATTTTTAGTCTAGATTTGATATTTTTCTAAAAGAGGTGCTGTAGTTCAAGTGCAGATATTAGGCTTGAAGTGGAAATAAATGAAGGCAAGTCTTTCAGCAGTGTAACATAGGCAGTGATAGTAAACCATCACAGTAGTCTCTTGTCCTTAGAATCCATGGAAAAGCAATTTAATAAAAAGAGTGAAAAACCAATTGCACACTTAATTTGGTCTACATCAGTTTAGATTAATGCTATAAGAAAAGCTAAATCAATATAAACCAGATTTAGCACCAGTGTAACTAAATCAGTGGAATACTGCACCTTTAGTTAAATGTAACCATGTAAAGAAATCCAGAAAGCCATTCCCTGACATCTCTAGAGCTAGCTGTTCAGGCATTGCCTTCAAAGGCTTGCTGCAGAGAAGTCTGGACATGTTTAATATGACAGTGCTTAGTTCCCTAGTCTACAAATTTCTCAGTTCACCTCAGGATGGTCCTGACTGTGAAACATTTAACTAATGCTAGTACTAAGCAGTTGCAGGGAAACAGGATAGAACTGGAGAGACGTGGGTTGGTGGTGTCTGCTCAGCATTGTTAGAGTCATGAGTAAAGAGATTTAGACTTCTATAACCATGTAAATACTGTCAACTGCAGTATACAGTGGTAAGGAACTTATTCTCATTTTAAGCATTTTGATTCCTGAGTCTTAAATCTGAAAATAAGCTATAATTGAAGTAACCTTAATTATACACAGCAGGCAAGATTCTCTAATTGATTTGTGAATTAACTTCCATATCACTGGTGTATCTGCATTCCTTAACTGATCATACGGGTTTTTTATGCCCATAATGGGAAATATTAATTACCTTCATGCACTAGGAAGGATAATGCTTAGTCGTGGAATAATCTGAGCAGATACGTTAAACACTTGTCTCTTAGAAATTCATCCCACATCCATCTGTGCTCATTAAATCGTCAAATTGCTCAGAAGTACCAAATTATTTTTTTTTAAACAAATTACAGTTTTCAAACCGCTTGTTCTTTTCACATCTGGCAGTGGAGGAACTTGCATTCAAGATCTCAGCTCCATATTTTGCTTGTTTGCATTTTGGTGCATTTCATCTGCACAGTAGGAGCAATTCTGTGAAAAAGAAAAAGGAGGGGAGTGAAAAAAAGGTTAGATAAACAGATTCAGATGATGGATGAAATTTTAAAAAGCTGCAAAGCATTTCAGTGCACTTAGCTGTACTTGGCTTTCTGTCTCCCAACGCCCATCTGTGCACATAGAGACAGAGCACTGAAAGGTTGGAAGAAGTAGCACATTCCTTAATATTTACAGCATTTGAAATGAGGCTCATACAGGCAGCAGAGCCTCGCTACTTCTCCCAGAGAGGTTGGCTTGCAGCTCCAGCACTCGCCACATGCAGGCTACTGATCAAAACCAAGCATTCATGCCACTAGCTGTACCAGAGGTGCATTAAAAGGCTCTAATTGCTTGCAGCTTGACGTTCATAATTTAACAGAAGAATTACCTATTCCGCTGCCGTACAGCTCAGCCCTTTGTGGGAATTGCAGCCGGTCAGAAAGGAAGGCAAGCTGAACTTCACTTTCTCAGGTACTCTGCTAACTTTTATGCTCTCCTTCAATGTTTTGTGCATGGGAGAGCAAGGAAAACAATTATTTTATCTTACCGTACTTCATATTTCTAGAACCTATTCCAGAACCTATTTCCATTAGGATGGCTGGAAATTGGTCCTAGCTCTCCTGTCACTTAGGCTGGGTGTTTCCCCAGTTTGCTGGGACAGCTGGCGTCCATCTGGACCTTCTGGATGTAGTTTCCAATGGTACATTTATAAAGCCACCTTCCTTCAGCTGCTCACTGCCATAAAGCATACAGCAGTCCAAGCAGCAGAGCGGAGAAATTTCCTAGGTGGTGCTCTTGTCACTTTGTGTTGCAACGATTGACTGTCCAGTGAACACCCCACCAGGCTGCCTGTGCTCCATATACTTTTTTTCCAGCTACTGCTCCATCCAGTTGCTACTGGTGTGAGAAACAGGACCAGTGCAGCCGGTCCTGTGCCGTGATACCCTGTAGTGATGCAGGGCCTGAGCCTGCAGTCTGGCCCACATCCCACTGACACTGTTGTTTACATGGAAGAGGGATATGCAGCCTGCTTAACAGCACCAAAGCAAAATACTTTTCTTGCCACCTCCTGGAAGAAAATATGCCTGTACATTAAGCAAAATAGGAGCGCTGAATAGTGTGTGTGTGTATGTGAGTGAGTCATGTTCCCCTTGCTGGTTGGCACTGTTCCCAGATGCAAACCTGAGTAAAACATGTCACGCCTTTTTGACTCTTTTACAGTAACTGGCACTAATTCTGCCATGTTATATTCTGATAAAGCAGTTATATCCAGACTTACTGTCACGACTGGCATATCCGTGCAGTATTTATGTGGTTTTCATGGAGCCTTCAAGCAAGCTGTAATCACAACAGTGCTGCAGAATAAGATCGGAGCAGTGGGTTTGCGCTTTAAAGTACACCTCTCCATGAGTTACCATGTGTACTTTCTGCAAATCACTGCCACGTTAGAAATTGAGCTCCCACTTCAAAGAAGCGTTCAAGCATGTGCTTCACGCCCATTGACTTCAATTTTGCCATGTACGTATATCTTCTTTGCCAAAAGGGAAAGCAAAGAAAGGGCTTTTTCATTCCCGGAAAGTGATACTAGAGGAGTGACCCCAGGAGCATGTTCTGCCTGATCAGTGACATGTATGAACATGGTTAAGTGCTTCTCTGACCAGGGATACCTAATTGAGAAACTAGAAATAACCATCTCAGAAATTGAATCCTGCAATATTTCCAGCAGAAGGGTAAAACATCCAGCTGAGATCTGTTCTTCTAAGGCTGCTGATTCAGACACAGTAATATGGAAAGTGGTGAAGCAGCTTTTGGCTGTTGGTGTGCAAAGGAGCTTTGCAGGTCTCTGCAATCTGCCAATGAAAGGATAGCGAAATACAGCTCCACTGATGATCAAAAGCAGTGGGCTAGATGCTTTATTTTCACTGGTTAACTGTCCCCACACAAAACTAACTTGGCATCCTAACACACAAGTGACCTGCTTGTTCTGCCTGAAATCCTTGCTCCCTTAGTGCAGAATACTTTTACAAACAGAAACTGGCTTTAACCTTCCAAACTCAAGCACTCTGAAGACAAAATGTGTCCAGATTGGAGGTTAGCCCTGCAGTCCTAATTTGCCTCATTATACCTTCATTTTCCTAAGTCTCTCTGGCTCCATCAGTGCCCTGGATGCACGTATTCACTCAGGGAAGCAAATATTCAGCATTTTGGTTTTTTCCCTCAGTGTCCAGGCTGGAGCCTAGCCCTTAATTACTGGTTGGTTCTGATCGGTGCTGTTCAATGTCTATCTCTTCATGAATAATTTAGACCAGACAACTGATTCCTGCACACCTAACGTGCATGAGATGAGTCTCACTCTGTGCAAAGTGTGGCTGCAGTAACTTATCCAGCATCAGGCTTTGCAGCTGGAGGAGACAGAGAATCCACTTTCCCAGCATAGCATTCACCTCTGCTACGCAGTGGGTTTCTCTGTAGTCACTTACTCGGTGTCTTCCAACCTCTGCAAAAGGTGAGGTGACTTTGGCAGGCAGAAATCTCTTCCATGTCAGAGCCTTGACTCATGCCCACAGCAGGACCATTTTGTACACTGAATGAGGCACGGATCCAATGGGAAAAATATTATGTGATCATGCAATGAAAGACTCCATTGTGTACAAGTAAAAGTGAAGTTGTAGCCGATATTAGTTGCCTGTTTCTTCATCTCAGATGCATGATTGTGAAACATTCATGTTCATTTAAGGTGATGGATGTCTTTATGCATCCATATACCCATAATTTTTAGAGTGATTTTGCTTTTTTAAAGGAAACAAAACCAGAAATCTCATCCTGTAACATACATTTGAGCTAAGGAACTCTCAGCTCGACCTTGCACCTCCAACCTGTCAGTGTTTGTAGCTAAGGGAGGGCTGGATGGGAGCAGCATTTCTTTTGCTCGTGAGAGCAAGCACAGTAAAGTCACAGGACACCAGGTTTCACAGGTCTTTGCTGACAGCAGAGGAATGGTGAGGACTAACCCATCTCCAGCTCTCACTGGGTGATTGCTGCTGGAGACCCTGTCCCCCTTCAGCCCTAGGGCCACCCTCTGTGCCTTGCAGTCCCCTGTCCCACAGGGTGTTGTGCCAAGCCCCAGGCTTTCTCCCGAGGCTCTTCGTCCTGCCAGTCACAGCTCAGCACAGCTCCCCGCTCCGCAGTCATGTCCACATCTTGTGCTGAGTCTTCCAGTTTTCACCCTAGTCCCATTTATTCCTCAGGTCCCAGTTTTTCTCCCTCAGTTCATCCAGCATCAACCTCTCTCCATCGCCCCCCTTCGCCTTCCCTCACTCTCCAACTCCCTGAAGTTTCTCTTCCCAGGCAAACCCAGTCCCCTGTCCTTGCTGATACCACTCACAGCCTTCCCTAGTGTATCATCTCTTGGGCACTGAGGACCCTCCCCAGGCCAACTCCCTGTCCCAGTCCCCTCGGGCTGCTCTCCCCATCCTGCTTCCTTCCCCCATGCTCCCACTGTGGATCTCACCTTCTCTGCATCTGTGTCAGTGATTTCATCCTCTGCTTCAGCAAAAGTGCCCAACCAGGAATGCCATCGCAGCAGGGCCCAGGGAAGTCCAGCATCAAGTCTGTGCCCTGAGGAAAAAGAGGAGAGGAGCCCATTGCTGGTAAAGGAAGAGAAATGCAACCTCTGAGGTCCTGCAGGAGCTAGGACATCTTGGAGCATGAATCAACAGAGATTTTACCCTCAGTGCTCCTGCAAATCTCTACTAAGGATGTGCCATTTTGGGGATGTTTTGAAAGATTTTAACCTGGCCAAGAGTGGATAGTGTTTCAAAAGAAGAGCATCCTTGACAGACCAGCTGGGCCACAGACCACGTCTGTGCTGCAGAGTTTGGAGGCCCGAGAGCAGTTTGTGGAAGCCCTCACCCCAGTCCTCTTGGCACTGCAAAAACACCCTTGTGTTATTCCCAGAAGTGATGAAACAATTTGGACTGCATGTGGGACCCTCAGCCTGATATAGTGAACTGAAATGGAGAGTTTTGTCCAATATGGGTAACAATTTGGAAAATTATGACTCACTGAAAGTATGCAATTACAACAGAAAATACCAAACACCCTTAATAATAGGCAGAGCTGCTTGCCACACCTGTAACTGCAGTCATTACATAGCCACTTAGCATTTCAAAAAGCTGGTAATTTAGAGGTGTAATGTGACATGGGAAAAATCAACATTCTTCTGAGATCCATGTAAGATGCCAGAAAGCAGTCTGGTATAAGAAAACCTGCTGTTTTATGGTATTTTCTCAAAGAATAAGGGACAGAAAGGGAAATGAGAAGGTGTGATATAAATAGAAGAATATAGGACTGCCTTTGGGGGAGTGAAGAGGATGTATGGGAGGGAAGAGAAAAGAGATCTTTTCTGCCAAACAATGTGGCTAATATATGTATTTGCAGTTCAGTTCCAGAGAAAAAACTAGGCTGAAATGCCACCTGGAGGTTTCCTGTAGCATCACATGCTCTGACAGGAGCGATGTATGGTGCCTGACAGTCCCTTGCTGGCAGCAGCACCGTGTGATCATTTATGCTGTACGTTGCAACCTTGATTGTTCTGGCTCTCCTAGGCCGTGCTCCCAAACCGTCTCAAGGGGAAAAAAAATGCAAGCCTCTTTTTCTGTCTCTCATGGAAGATTTTGTAACTGATTTGCAAGGTCTTTTATATCTCAGATTTCATTTTTCCATCAAAAATACTTTAGCATTATTGTATGAGGTACTGTAGTTAATTAAAATTGAACCGTAACATTTTGGATTTCCTTAAATGGGAAAAAGTACTTCATTTTGTAATGCAGTGACTGAGATTTATTTTTTTAACTCTCTAAGGAAATGCTCTGTAGAATCCATTTGATGAAGATGGGCACATTGTTATTGAGTGTGGTCACTTCTCTGCTAATGTGAACCATTTAGGGACTAGCAACTCATCACTAGTAAGTAGCAATCTATCTTTAGCGGGATGGCTTTGTACAGGATTTCCAGCTGGGTTTTGGGGGTGACCTTACACAAGTTACATGTGTCTGTATTTCTGTTTCCTTAGCTGTCAACAGGGTCTGTCAGTCCCTCCGCACGACTTTGCTGCTGAGGTTCGATCCTTTGTTTCCTCAAAGCCCTCTGAGATCTTGGAGCAGAGCCCTGATATGCTGTGATTGTATATACAGTTGTGAGATCTGAAACTTGGCATCATCTTAGCTAAAATTGTTCCACTCTGATAATTTAATTAATCAACATTGAAGCAGAGTGTTTGAAATAATATGTGCATTCATTTGCATAATGGCTGTAATTGGCAAAGCTTCCTAATGTAAGTGTAGCAGTTCCACAGATGATAGTGTGATAGACCATTTTCCTGCAGGCAGCCAACAGCACACATTTCAACTTCTATTATTTGCTTTTCCACAGAGGAAGGCAGCGACAACTAGATTTATGGGCCAAGGGACAGAGATGGCCAACAGATTTTTGACGGCACTTGAACACCTATATTTTCTACATGGCTGTGTTGCCATGCCAAGATAAAAAGGCTGTAATCAGGTTTTAGAGCAGAACCCACACTCGAAATGGAGTTGAATGTGTTTCCAAGTAACAGGATGTTTGGCCGCAGAGATGTCCTTTAGCCAAGTTTAGTATTTTCACAGTCATGTGAAAATGGAGTCGCTAGTTTCAGAACAGCAATCACTAGGTACCAAAGCCATGTCTGCAAAGCAAATTAATGACTGCCACTCAAGAGCCCCTTGCTTTTGTACCATCCCACTGGGAATGGCCTCAAGGAATGCTCCAGACCTGTCAGTGCACATTGAAGTTAGGCCTGAAAGGCAGGATATTATTTTAAATAAATACTTGTCTTTTAAAAAACATGAATGGGGCATCAGTGGCCATGCAGTGGTTGTGGAGGTATTAATCCTCAGGAGATGGACTTTGGATAATCAATTGGCATCTTTTAACTATCTTATCCTATTCATTACTTTGCAATTAGCAAGGCAGTTATTGATTGTTAAACAAATGCCAGATGACTGCGGAAGTAGCTGCGCTGAGGAAGAAGATGAGTGCACTACAAATATATTCACTGCTCTGTGCACAAGTGCACTGATATAAAAGGGCCCAGTCTGTGTTCTCAGGAGGACAATGTCTGGTGATGGGCCTGAGTGCAGAATAGCCACCTCAGGATCAGGCCTATCATTATTTCTTTAAAATGAAGTGACACTTGAAAACTAAATACCTAGAGAGCCCTGTGAATGGTTCAGGACCGGGGCTCCCTCTTGGCTTGGAGAGTGCTTAGAAAGTCATTTGATAGCTCTGTATTTTAGCTCCCCTTCTAGGTCTGAAGGACCCAAAGTGCATTTGCAGGATGCATAATAATAAGAAAAATGTGAACTGCTTTCACTGATCTCTGGTGATATCAAAGGCAATTGGTCACAGCACTGCAAATTCCATTTTTAGGTGCAGCAGATGCAGTGATGAATGAGACACGTTACAGTAGAGGCAGATACAGTGCTAGGAGAAAGCACCAGTGTCCCTCATGCAGGCTCATGAAGGCCTTCAGAAGTAGGGACTGCCATCAATAGTTCAGACATTTAACAATACCTGCCTGCTTTTATAGTCCAGCCTTAGAGTATATCCCAGTAAGGTCTGCAGCCAAGCTGGCCAGAAATCCTCCCATGATACTGACTTTTAGTAGGAAATGTAGCTGCATCAGCTGCAACTGTTTTGTGAAAATACAGCTTACTGATGTTTCAAAAAGTACTTTTCCCAAGATTTCTGCTTCGCAGGAAGTGGGGGAGGTGAGACGATTGTTTTTGACTTGAAACAAAGTCATTTTTTTAATAAATAAAAATGTTCCCATGTTCTGAATTTTGTCCTGCATGAGCTCTGAGCCAGCAGGAGCCTATGTGGCAGCCTGACTGAGAAACCAGCCTGCCTCTGAGCTGCAAAGCACGCAGCGAGCCTGCACAAGTGTTTGAAACGGGGGAGGAGGAGGAAACCTACCTCCTCTGTCTTTCCTAGAGCAGGCTGACTTGATGTGGGATTTCAGGCAGCTGCTGGTGCTGACACTTCATTAGTGCTCCTGGGGACAGTAGCAAAGAGTGTGAAAGCAGGGCTGGCTTTTAGGTCTTACTTACAGGTCAGCAACAAAAATAGGAAAAGGCTCTGCATAGTCAAAACTAGCTTGCGAGTGCCATGCTGTGCAGTCACTAAGGTACCTTCAGTAGGATTTTGGGGACAGTTTCCCTTTTCAACAGCCAGCCTGTCCTCTTACACAGCACTTCAGATCCAAGCAGGGAGTGTCAGAAAGGTGGGGGCCCAAGCTGATGTAACACAGAATCACAAAATCACAGAACAGCTGAGGTTGGAAGGCACCTCTGGAGATCATCTGCTCAAGCAGGATCACCTAGAGCAGGTTGCCCAGGATTGTGTCCAGACAAGTTTTGAGTATCTCCAAGGATGGAGACTCCACAATCTTTCTGAGCAACCTGTTCCAGTTTGACCACCCTCATGGTAAAGAAGTGTTTTCTTATGTTGAAGTGGAAGTTCCTATGTTTCAGTGTGTGCCCGTTGCCTCTCGTCCTGTCACTGGGCACCACTGAGAGGAGTCTGGCCTGTCCAGAAGAGGCAGACACCAACAGGAGAGGCCACGTAGCTAGCCTGGCTGAATCTGCAGGGCCTTGTTGGATCAGTGCCTGTGTCAGGCAGCTCGATTTGCATCTGACGTGCTCTTTGCATTTTTGTTTCCAAAGGTACCGTGTTGTGGTCCCCTACCCACCACAGAGCGAGGCCGAGATTGAACTGAAAGAAGGTGACATTGTGTTTGTGCACAAGAAAAGGGAGGACGGCTGGTATAAAGGGACATTACAGAGGAACGGCAGGACGGGCCTCTTCCCCGGGAGCTTCGTGGAGAGCTTCTGAGGACCAGTCGCGGCTCTCCGAACTGGCGGGGCTTTCAGGGGAAATCCCATAGCACAAGAAGAGACAGCAAAGGGAAACTTGACTGATAACCACTGCCATTTTTATTTCCAAAGACTCCCCCAGGCCCTTCAGTCTACAGCTTTGGAGACACAGTGCCTCGCTGTGCTTCTGAAACCGCGTGCAGTGCATACAGTGGTATGTTGAAGTAGTGCCTTCCACCTGGAATCACGGACTGCAAGGACGCCCATTTGGACTGTACGTACCCTAAGCTCCAACTGTTAACCCTTTGTGTAAATTATAGAGAAAATATCTTTAAAAAGATTAAGAGGAAAGTTGTTATATTGCTGTAACTTATTTGTCAGAGCTGCAGTGTTCTTATTACTGGCCTATGCAAGACGGATTTGAGAGTTCACAGAGGTGTGCTAGGAAGCTCTTAAACTGGGATTTTGCTTTTCCTGAGGGAAAAAAGAGGGAGGGGAGGGTGGAGAAAAACCCAGGTAAGATTTGTACATTGTCATGCAAGAAAGAATGAAGAGTCCAAAATTTAATGTCATGCTTTCTATATACCTCAAGGATATGCTGCGTAAGTTTGTCAGTAAACGTGTTAGTGCTCAGAGTCCCATGTCATCCGGTGTCCCAGTGTTATCACTGGGAAGATCCTGGAGGAAGTTCGGCTCCACCATCCAACTGTGGTTATTTGAGCAGAATCCCTTTTGCCTGTCTTCTGCCCTTATTATATGCAGCATGGATTTTTGTCCTTCAGTATCACTTTCCATTGCTTTTTTGTATGACGTACCTTTTTACTGTAAGAATTGTTATACTTTATATATATTCCTAATAGATCAGACATTTCCTCTTTTTCATACATCTGGTGCTATTTTTTTTAATTGTTAAAGATTTGGTTTGGTTAAACAGAGAGGTTGCAGCAAGATTTGCATTTAACATATGAAATTAGAAGTGTACCTGAAGATCAAGATCAGACTGGTTGGTTCATGTTTCGTAGAGGAAAAAAGAAGAAAACTGCTTGGTCACTGATAAATATACCTGAAGGAGTATGCGTGTGCAATAAGCACGCGCTCACACTCTCATGCATATTTATAGTGTCCGATGACCTACACTAAAGCACAGCATTCTGTCTGGAGAGTGATAATTACTCCAGAATTGGAAGTAATTCCCAGAGGAGTCATTTTAATTGACTTTTTCATGGCAATAAGAAGAACACTGCAGGTTCTAGCACACGCAGGGACTGTGGAAATTTCCTCTGTAGTTGCATCACAGAGATGAGAGCTGATCTGCGACGGCTGTAATTATCATTATCGAAATGTGATTTCTCACTGTAGAAACGTATGGTTCTGGAGACTGTTCAATTTCTTAACACGGTCAAGCTACAATACAAAACGTATCAGGCAATATAAGCTTCCACCTACCAGGGACTTAAAGGTGCAATAAATGTAAAGCAAGTTTAGTCAGTTATTCATATCAAGCAGAATGAGAAAAAAATCAATAATGTAATTGTGAGAGTATTTAAAAAGAAATCAATTCTCGATGAATGAAGCGTGATGAAAGAATTTTCTTAGCTGTATCTGTCCCTCGCCTTTCCCAGTGGCTGGCTGTTTGCCAAAGCCAACATGTGGTGGTCGTTTAAAAGTGTGTCGAAGGCACTGTAACCTGGAGATGATCTTATTAAAAGGAAGAGGCCCAGTGGGTGAACATCATTACTGTGTTCCCGGTATTTCATATGCGAAGGTGTAAGTTTTGTTCTCATTCAAGCCGTGTATACTAGGACATATCAAAACACACATAGAAGTGAATGTTCCTATTTAAGTTCAGCTCTGTGACTTTGTTCTCTGTAAAATAAGTTTCTTCTCGCTGTCACATGTAACAAGCAGATTCCAGAAACACAGTCCATGGCCAAGTATAGCACCTTCAACCAGGGAGGCATTATTTTCAGGGTGTTTCTTTTTATACTTAACGTTGCTGCATTTGTTCATATTCCAGATTGTAATGAGTCAGCCACTAAAAAGTTTAGTTACTGTTGAGAGGAAATTGCCTTTTTATAACCAGTAAGAGATTGAAGAAATGTCTTCTGCAATGGCTGGTTTGAGAATAGAGCCGTATCTGTCCTGTTATTTGGTCCAAATCAGAATTGCTATCACTGCACCTCAAGCAGTAAACTGCACAGTTAGCGAGTTACCAAAGCGAAAATATGTGTTACTGATTCCAATAAAAATCCTGGGCTAGATCTGTCAGAGACAAGGAGATTTTTCTGACAATTTACAGTGGTTAAAGTTCTCTTAAAACTCTGTTCTGTGAGTGTATTTACTACACTCAGAAAAATGAAACAGGATGATGGCTTGGTTGCTGCCTGTTGTGTTTAGCCAGATCTAAAATGGTTCCAGATTTCCGCGTTTTAATGCTTAGCTCTAAGAGGACAAAAGTTGGTATGTGAGAAGATAAAGGAAAACAAACAGATGATGTGTCACGAAACTAGTGTTTTAAAATATATTTTGCAGGAAGGATAATTGTTTTTTAATAGACAACCTTTCCAGTCATACCTCCTGTAAGGAGAAATCTTTTGCAGGGGGGCTCTATTTTGATAACAGCTGTTTCTGGCCCCTGTTTACTGCTTTTCATAATAGTTTGGGTTATTGAGTAATCTTCTTGGACAAATCACTTCCATGCGAGGAGCACAAGTGCAGAACGTAATACAGATCAGTGATACAAGAAAGTGACCCAGTGCCATTTGGAAAGTCCTGGGCTGAGAGATGTCTGACTTGTACTATGGTCTAATTTTTACCTGTCATACAAAGGAAATGGGGATGAGGGGGCGTTTTCATCTCCTACAGCAGAGAGGGGGAAAAAAAAGAAAAGAATCCTTCTGGCAGCCTCCATTTGTAAAATGCCAGGTTTGTTCTAGAAATGGGTTCAAGTAATTGAAGGATTCCTTTGAACTTTGCACAGCTCAGAAAATGTTTTTGTTAAACATGAATGTTAACGTGATTTAGGAAATGTTGGCAGATATGAGTACAAAAGAACTACAATGACTGTGTTTCTGATTCTTTAAATAAAATAAACATTAAGGTAACTTGATTGAGGTTTCTGTCTTTATTGATGGCAAAGTGACTAAACAGTATCAGTGCCTCTGAGATTCCCAAGGAAAATAGAAAAATACCCTCTCCAAATCCTGTTCCTTCTGAACAAACCTATGTTTCCTTTGTGTTCAGTCATAATTCTCGCATAAGTATAAGAGAGCTAAAGGTAAGAGATGCCCGATCAGAAGACAGAATCTGTTTCTGTGTTTTCTTTTGGCAGATCTGTGTTTTTTCAAAATCTTGATAATTTTTTGACCTGCTGTTCTGCACCTAAGAGAGAAACAGTCATTGTGTCTTTCGGGGTGTGGGGGGGTCATCCTCCACAGACTTGTTGCTGGCGTCAGGGGCATTGTTTTTCCTTTTTTTCCCCACAAGGAACTTGCTGGAATTCCTTACTCCCTTCTGAAAAAGGCCTGTGCTGTCTCAAAGCGCAAACATGGGATCCTTTGCAGAGAGGACTCCAAATGGGGAACGCAAATGTCTAGCCCAGACGAAGGCACTTAGGTGCTCCTAAATACATTTGGAGGTGTAAGTGCCGACTACCAGCCTGCACAGAGCAGTTCTCAGGAGATCTGGCTGCCAGGCTAAATAGTCCATGAAAGTTGCATGAAACGCCTAATTTCTGCTTGGGGAAAAGTGGTGCAGGTTTGTTGGTCCAGAGAAAGAGAGTAAGAGCAGGCCAGAGAGAGGGACTAAGGTGCAAGAGTGCCTTCTCCTCAGGGAGCACCCATCCAGCACCTCTCGACTCCCTCCTGGTTGCTCCTGGTGGCCAAAGCATCCCCACTCCCTGGTCCCTGTCCCGCCGGTAGCCGAGAGCTGAGAGAGACAGCACCAGAACCACAGCCTGGAGGATGCACTAAGGAGGGTGAAGCTATGGCACAAAGCTGGGAGGGGACATGGCAACACAAGCATTTTGAAGGAAAGCATCAGCTGCAGCTCCACATTGCAACCTCTAATCCTTTCAGAGGGCTTTAGGTGTGCTCTGGGTTCCCCAGTGGGTTGAGCAGGTTTGTAGGCAGAGGCAGTGTCCCCCACATGTGCCTTCCAAGTTATGTACAGCTCAGGAGCCAGGCAAGGGAAAGGGGCAGCAGGTTTTACCTGGACATCTGAACGCCTCCATGACCCTGCTGAGCTGCGTAGCCACGTTTTTCCACAGTGCCTGAGTTTCCCGCCAAGGAACACAGCAAGCAGAGCTGAGGGAGAGCATGTGCTCAGCCATGACATGTTTGCCTGTATTCAACTGGGATGCAGAGATGGTTTTGAGGAAGGGGCACCTGCAGACAGTGATATATTGCCCCAGTCTGAAGTAACTAAGGTAGTGGGGGGAGCCATGCTTAGCTAATCCCAGGCTCAGCAGCTCCAGCATTGCAACAGTGGGGCCTGATTATGACCGAGGGTTATAACTAGATCTGGGGGCTCTGCATCATGGGCCTTGTCAAAGAGCAACCTCTTCAGTGAGGTGAGGTGGGGCTCTCTGTGTCTCAGCCAAGGAGATGACTCCTGAGTCAAAATTTCAAAATGTGGAAACCTCAAGAATTTCAACGTGGCCAGGCAAAAGCTCTCCCTTCTGCTCAGCCTCACTGGCTGCCCCATCTGGCGAGCGAAGTGGTGCAAACTGCAACGTGGAGAAGCACGGCAGCTCTTCCCGAGCCGGCTGGGAGCTGAGGTCTGCTCCCCGCTTGGCTGGTGCTGCTCCTCGCAGGCAGCTCGGCCGCTCGCCAGCTGCCCTGCCAGCACATACCGCACACCTCACCCGGCCTGCGCCCCGCACAGAGCGCTTGGACCCTGCTCCAGTGACCCATAGGAATTCCAGGCATGTTTTAAATGAAAAATAATCATCATAAAATTGTTACGCGGCTCGACTGTTCCTGAATGCTTGGGGAGAGCAGAACCACCTGGACAACATCTGCAGGGCTTTCCTGGCTCCAAAAGCTCTTCCTGACATCAGCAGCTCCTTACAACATGGTGAAACTGGCAGATATAAGGCTCGGTGAGCCCGTGCCAAGCCAAATAAATGAGCTGTACTAGCAGGCAAGCCAAGAGGTGATATAGTTTGGAGAAGGTCTTGTCCTCACATCCCCAGCCTTTCATGTAGCAAAAAAATAACTTTTCAAGGAGTCACAGATGTCTTTCCAATGACTGGAGGCTGGGGGTGTTTGGGTGGGGGCAGCCTCATCTTCGGTCCCCTCGGCGCCTGGTCCCCATAACCTCTCATCCGTAATGGGGCCCCACCACTGCAACTGGGGAGCTGCTGAGTCTGGGGCAAGGTGCTGTCCTGAAATCGTCTGGGCGGAGTGCCGACAAGAGTCAGGACATGAGTGGGCTACTCATGGGCTACTTTCTCCTGCTGCGGTGACGTCCAGGCTCTCCAACCGCAGAGGCATTGCAGATTGCCCGACAGGGTGACCTGCAGCATGGGGTCACTGCCTGAAGACCATGAACTGCCCCCCTTATTTACAGCATAGCCCCGTTGCAGGTGAGCCCATCCCAAAAACACTCACCGCACTTCTTTACTCCTTCCACCCTATCAGGACTCCCACAGTCCTGTAAAAGGACAACCAGCGTCCCACGGACTTGGCAAGGAAGCCAGCGAAAGGTATTTTCTACACAGATGGCTCTTTCGCACCTTCTTTCGCTGCTGCGGTTGTCACCGCATCGACAGTCCAAAGCGGCAGAGGCTAGCTAGTTTCGCCTAGCAAAACACGTTTGTCTGCTTGTGAAGGATTTTTGACAGCTCAGGATGTTTTGTTATTTTAATGCTGATGACAGGCAGCTCAGACACAACAGGGCATTTAAAAAGGCTAGTGAAATGGCTGTGCATGGGGATTACAAGCTTTGCACTTTCCTGTGTGCACGTGTGAGTGTGAGTAAATCACTGCTGCCCCACACGAGCGCGCCGCTAAAACCCAGGGGGCCCTGGGCAGTGCTATGCAGCATGGGGCAGGCAGGGTGTCCGTCTCATACCTAACTTCTGTCTCGGCCACCACTAAGATAAAAACAGATGTGCCCCGGGAGTCACGTGTCAGTTCAGGGCAGATACGCAAGCAGCTCACGCCTAGTTGTCCCTGCTTTGGAAAAGCAGCCGAGGAGCATTTGGGAATAGTCTTATGCAGAGGGAGCTCCTCCGGGAGGCAGGGAGAAACCAAGCTCCTCTGTTGTCCGCATCAGGTCAAGGGCTCGAGCACGATACCATGACGTCCTGCCTTCCTCACCGCCTGCGCACGCCACTCAGGTAACTGTATCTGGTCCCTTAAGTCGACATGAAACCAGTGGCCCCCACACTGCACCGTGCTCGTCCTGGCGAAGAGCCAAACCAGTGCCGTCAGCCCAGCTTCTCCCAAAGTCGCTGTTTGGCAGGCAGGCGGTCGCTGTACGGTCTCTCCCAGCATGCAGAGGGACCCAGGGGGATCAACGAGCTCAGCCTCACGCTTTCAGTTGCTCCCTAGCCATAGATCATCTTCATGGTACGTTGCATGTGCCCTGCAGCTGCCCACTTGAAAATAAGCGCAGCAGACAGCGGGGGCAATTTATTAAGATTTTTCCCCTTCCCCTCCCCAGATAATTGTCTGGGATCTGCATTAATGGAAACATAAATTGACTGCCACGGTGCTAAACGACAATCAAGTTTTGTTTGACGGAGCCGGAAAGTATCTTATTCTGAGCGTTGGCACCGAACAATCTAAATGCAAATTGCAAAATGTTTGGGATAAGGAGGCTGTTTGTCTTCTGATGAGGTTATTTGATAATGCAGAGAGGGGAAAGAATTGCCTTTCAGTTCATAAAGGCTATCAAAATATGTGACAGTTAAACTGTGGGGCCACTGTTTACATATTATTTTAATGGAGAAGGCTCTGTTATTCAGCAAGGGTTTTCTTTTAACAAATCATTTTTTAAACAAGATGCAGCGCAGCAGCATTTCAGCCGTATTTCAGCAATTCTTGGGCATCCGAGTTAGCGTGGAAAATGACAGAGCAGACCCCATTTTAATCCTGTTACGTCGATGGCTCCTATCTGATGAAACACATTGCCGCGGCTTGGAGAGGCTGGAGAGCAGACAGGAAAACATTTGCTGTTTCTCTTGTTAGATTAGCAGGTTTCTATACAGCAGCATGGCCAAGGTACCTGGCGAAGGCGCGCTCAGCTTGCCGGGAGTCAGGCACTCCTGAGCCCGTTGCACGTTTATTGCAGGGAAGCACCATTTGCCTTCCTTATATCGCCTATTCAGCAGCTAGATGCAGCTCCCAGACTCTACTTTGATGGGATATTTATGTATTTCCCACTGTCCCTTATGCAGGAACAATGACAGGACACACCTGGAAAATGAAATGCAATAAATACCACCAGTGTCCTAAAAGTCCACCATGCGCTTGGTATTGTCTCTCTAGCTAGGTGCCCGAGGTTGGATTTGCAGCAATTTTTGTGACGGTTAGCTGTAAAAAAATGTTAGCACGAAATTCGAAGACTTCAGACTGGCTCGGGAGCCCTCACCCTTTCATGCCAGGTGCTACAGCACCTTCCTTTGGGGTGGCTGGTAGCATTACCTCTTGCAAGGCACCACACCATGCGGGCAGAGCACCTAAGGGGGCATCCAGAGGTACCTGCAAGTTTGCCATTAAGGCATGACATCTCTGTTTGCATTCATATGATGTGGCATTTTCCCTAGGCAAGAAAATAATTTTCTTTAGTGTTATCCTGAAGTGAAGAGATATCTGTGGCAGTTCAGGGGGTTCAACAATTCAAAGCATTCTGCCCCTCGCAGTATCGGTCTCCCTGAAGTTTTTCCCCAGAAAATTTGTAATCTAATATCCTCTGAGCTTGACTTAGGCTTCTGCATTTCTCCATAAATTAAAGAATGGTTTGGAGTTTACTCCAACAGCTTTGGTCATCTGGGAGACAGAGGAAGGAAAGGATTAATGTGTTATTTTTACTTTCTGTTTTAAATATGTCTCATGTGGAAAAATGCAATGAATCTGTGCAGAGCATGAAAAAGCAATAGATCTGTAAAAATGGCACAAGTTGTGTGCATATATATTGTTGGACTCTCAGACAATTTAATGTAGAATAGCCGAATAACTCACAGTAATCTAAGATTAAAAGGACATTTTAAAGTAAGTGAATACACCCGAGGTGGCTGTGGTAATCTGTATTCCCAGGAAGAGAAATCAATAAGTGGAAATTGTAACCTCATCTTGAAGCACTCTGTGCTGTGTTCGGGGGGATCCGGGATTTTGATTTCCCCCCCGCACTGGCCGTGCTCCTGGGAGTGGGACCTTTGCCACCTGACCAGGGGACCCTCTTAAACGGCACTCATGAAAGAAGAAGGACTAAGGAAAGTTTTGCCAATTCTGCAAATTAATGAGTGCCTGTTTAATTTACTGTTGTTACAAAATATAATATGGGATTTTTTAAAAGGCTTTGATGACATTGCTGTTAATTTTGCAGGTCTTGAAATACAGGTGAGTTAAGGAGTGGGAACTGAACCCTTCAGCACAGTTGGCTGCACAAGTTATATACAATGGATCTTGCTTTAACCGCTGTGAGAGAGAGAGAGATAGTATGTTATATAAATATATATATAATATATATACACACACATGCATATATATATGTGTGTGTGCATATATATAAATCTGTCTCGTCATCATTCTCTAAGCTGCAGCCCCTAAAACAGCCAGGCGTTCTTGCTGAGCTTTTGCAGTGCTGCCGAGTGTAGCGTGCCATTTTGATTAATGTTGCATACACTGCTCCAAGGTTACCCCTGTTTGAATTAGAGGGTGTTACGTTGCAAGAATTTCAGGCATCGGCTGTAAAACAGTGAAGGGAACTTGAACAAAGCCATCCTGAGGTCTAAACTGTGAATGACTCACTCACTCCTCGTTTGAGGAGCATGACCCTCGGAGCAGCTTCTGGATTTGCTCTGATGCCCTCCCACAAGTTTGGAGATGCAGAAATAATATTCATTTAAGAAATGCTCTGATGCCCTGACTTCCCATTAATGCCAGAGGGCTCTGGGACAGGCACGTTAAAGCTAAAAGAAAAATAAAGCCAAAAGGAAAATAAACAAAGTCCTCCTTCCATCAAGTCTCCAGTCCTCATGGAAGAGCTCTTCATTAAACAGAGCACTGTTTGCTCAGATTTAAAGGCAGAAAAATGTATTCTTGAGCATTTCCCATGTCTTTAGATGAAGGGCTGCTGCAATATTTCATCTTTGTCCATGAGCACAGGACAGTAAACTGCTCTGGAAACACACACCCAATTAAGACTAAATTCTTCCCAAGACAATTTGTAAGAAGCACTGTTTCACTTTGTCCAAATTAATATTCATGGGGTGAGAGGGAGCATGAGCAAGGGTGGCTGGCATGGGCAGGCTCAGGTTGCTGCTCCCTGCTCCAATGGGTGCTGAATTATTTACACAAAGCAGAGCGAGACAGTGAGTATCCAGGGCACGTTTTAGTCCATGGCCCTCCTGCCCAGGGGCCAGCTGCCGCATTGCCAGGAGGGCAGCAAGGAATTATGTCCTTGCTCCAAGCTGGGCGACGCAGGGCTACAAAAGCAGCTCTCCCTTCCCTCAGGGTCTCCTGGCTCATCTGTAAGTAGCCTCTGAGGGCACCTGCCCCATCGGCCACAGCCAGGACATGGTTTTGGGGATGAGGAGTCGGCGCCCCAGTCTTGGACCATGGGGGGAGGTCCCAGTCCTCACTCTAGATGGTGCCACCACCTCTCTCTCTCTCTGGGGACATGGGACCTTGCTAGGGCTTGGTCGTCCCCCAGATTCCAGCAGTGTGGACATCTCCTGTAGTTTTGCTCATACCCACCGCGACAACCTGCCGAAGCTCCCTGGACCCAGGATCAAGAGCTTGGAGAATCTCAGCACCACCTAAATACTCAGGTTGGTGCCTGAAGAAACATGGATGGGTATCAAAGCAGCTACTGAGGACCAACATCTTTCATCGCTCCTACAACTCCACAAGGCAATGTCATGCTCCAAATTAAGGGCTCAAATCGGTAAGCCGAATAGAGACTTCTGTTGCCCCATGGGACTCCCCTCCTGGCCTCCAGCTGCTCCTGCAGAAGGACATAGGCCAACCCTAGCCCCTGCCAGCTCTGCCAGCCCCATGTAGATATCTCCAGCGCTTTAGAGACCATCAAATGACACCAGCCACCTATGTGTGGGCAACTGAAATAAGCCATAGCATGCAGAGGGGAAAGCTGCACTTGGCTGAGTAGACATTTCAGAGGTGAGATCTCTGAAATGTACCAAGTCCAACCATTTGCATGAGGTTGCAGCAAAAGTAGGAAGCACTGAAACACTCTCTAGCACTTCAGCACAGCTCTGAAAGTGCATAAATGCAGCTAAGAGCTTATCTATT
The DNA here is from genome assembly GCF_036370855.1 of Dromaius novaehollandiae. NCBI lineage: Eukaryota > Metazoa > Chordata > Aves > Casuariiformes > Dromaiidae > Dromaius > Dromaius novaehollandiae. The sequence goes on from NC_088098.1 coordinate 152,975,675, forward strand.
TATAAAGTGCCTTTTTTTCCTTTCCGCCCCCTCCATGTATCTAAATGCATAAGGCACAAATACGGGGTGTGATGTAGTTTGGAGTTAGAGACTCCTGGGGCTGCGTTCGCTTGCCTAAACACCAATGTCTAGTGACACCTGCAGTGCCTGGGGACACGCGCGGAGCCAGCAAGTTGGGCACAGCACTTACTGCAGCCCAGCAGCTCCTGGGGCAGCAGCCAGAGGCAAGAAAGCTAGTCCACAGCACTTAAAAATGACACGAGATGCAGCTGCTTAGAGAGTAAACTAGGTGGTCCCTAGGGTGGGATTCGGTCCAAAATTAAGATGGCTCAAAACGGACGACTGCATAAGCATGAAGCATCAATGCTCCGCTTATGGTCAGCAGAGATTTTGGCAATGGGGTGGGATGTGGTCCTCCACACAAAGGTGGCGGGGGGCCATCTGAGATGCCCGGGGGCACCCGGCTGCCTCTAGCTGCTGCCCCAGAGGGGCTGGCTTCCCTGGGGCACTGCGCCACATCTACCAGACCTGCGGGGACGTCTCCTGTATGCAGGGCATCGAAATGCACGGGCACATAATTAAGCAGCTGAATTCTGCTCACCTCCCTACAGGGGATGCTACCATGGCTGGAGCCCAGACACCCAGGAGAGCACTCGGACGTAGGCAGCTCGTGTCCCCTCCAGCCCCACGTTAGCCCAGCGCCAGCACCCGTGAGTCCTGGTCCGTGGCTGGTAGCCATAGGCAGCATCTCACCTGCACGAGGGTGTCTCAGATGGCACTGGACAACTGATAGTACTCCTACACTATGTCTGGTGACCTACATGTAGACACAGACATTTAGGTGTCTGCACCTGCAAGCTGAACCTCACCCTTACTGCCTTTCAGTAACATACATCACAGCTTAATACCAGATTTCTTTCTTTCTTTAATTTTGCCTCGTGACAGGAAAGGCCACTTTGAAGAAACAGTGACCAAATAGCAGAGCCTGAAGGGGGGGAAAGGGGAGGGGAGGAGAGGAGAGGACATTTCAAAAATGCCAACGGCCACCTGAGGCATCGGAGGCTTCAGGGTGATGGGGCAGGCGAGCAGGACAGCAATGCCGGCTGCACCCCTCCGGCCTGAGTGCAGATCTGTTCCCCCTGAGCTGCGCCAACGGGCCAGCCGCAAGTGGTTCACACTGCAAAATCTGTAGCTTTCATACCAAAAGCGTCACAAGCCTCCCTTTATTCCCCGCAAAGGGAAGCTGAGGTGACGCAGGAAAGTGACCAAGGTGTTAAAGAGGGCGATTCCTGCATCCCTACAAATAAAGGCACCGGGAAGAAGCAATGTCACTGGATAACTCAGGGACCTTCCTATGGCATGGCCACAGCTCAGCAAGGAACACCCTCCCAATGGCCCATTAGTCATCAAACACTCCTGCTAAATGGCTATAAAATGATTTATTTTGTCATTAGTCTTATCTTGCTTTCTAAAACTGACTTAGTTTCCAAAATATATTAGGTTTTGCACTTTCATTAATCTCCTCACTTGATAGACTAAATTATACTTTTTGAGGACAGAAGAATTTCCTTTCTTTAACATTTTTATGGTCAAACAAATTCACTGTTTTTTTCTCCCCAGTTTTCCTTTATTAAAGCATGTGTGTGTGCACGCTCATCCCTGTAACTCAAGCATCAGGGAATTTTTCTTCCCAATCTCGCTGCTAATTTTTATGTTTAAGTGTTTCTACCACATCCCAGCTGTTAATAAAATTGGAAATGAGCTACGCTAGGAATGTAAGCTTGAGAGAGACAGAGAAACCCAATGAGGGACTGTCCCTCATATCAATAAAATCTGCCACATTTCTCCAGGCAGGATGTGAAATATAGTGGGCACATAATACATCTAGCAATAAAAGGCTGCCATGTGACTCCCCAGTATCCAGGGAGCTATCATTTTCAATTAGGAAAAAAGCCTCTGGCATGCGAGGAAGACAGCAGAAGAGCCGAACACAGTTAAGGCAAAATTTAGTTTCATCATGGCTTGATGCAGATTAGCGTTTTTCTTTGTTTTCACCCCACGTCTCTGTCATCATGCGGGAGGTAACTTTGCAGCCCTGACTTTTCTAATGGCCTGAGTGTACTTGCAGTTGAACAGAGGAGACCCTGAAATAACATTTTTAAGAGGAATGCAGCACAAAAGACCTTCGTAGCAAGTCTAAAATGACCATTCTTACTGGGCAGAGCACTGTAGTTTAAACATAAATCCTGCCCATTTCTGGGGTGCTGAGTAGCAATGCCAGCAATCATTTGCAGATATAAAAACAGTCCATTTTCTCTTTAGATGGGTTTCAGGGCTCTTTTAAGACATCGCTTTTCCTTGGTCCAAACTGTGACAATATGAATTTTAAAAGCCGTCTCTGGTGTCTGCTCCTTTTCCTCTGTGATGACACCAAACACTCACATAATATATTTGCAAAGTGAAGGAAGGCACTTTGCCAGCTCTGTCTCTGACTTAATAAAATTATAGCAAATCCAATATATTACTCTGAACACATCTCTTTAATGTCTCACTTAAATCCCCATCATATCCTAATAAGTGTAACTCAGTTTTTACCTCAGGTTTTCAGACATTAATCTGCTACAATACCGACTAGTGTTTATTAAAGTATTTCTTATATTTCTAATTAAATATTTTTTGCAACCCAGTTTCTGATAGGTCATCTTTTTAAGTGTGTTGCATCTATTTCTTCTTCATCTTCTTTTTCCCTCTTCCCACATGATTATAAAATCTTTTCAGCACTGGAAGAGAGATCAGAGCTCATCAAATTTTGGAGGCAAAAATCTACCAGAACAAAACTGGGTCAAGCAACCACTCAAACCAAGCTGGAGAAAATCAAGATTTTGCTGTACTAACTTTTCTCACTGCTTTGTAATCACTGCTTGCACAGAAAGTGAAAACTGTCAGACAGATAATTTTTCCAGTGAAATATGTCCATTTGAATCAAAACAACACTGTAAGAGCCTCTGATAATAGCAGCAGCGGCTGGATGGAGGCCTGGAGGATTTGTCACATGGCAGCTGCAAGCGGGATAACCGCGTGCAGCATTTCCATAGGCTGGAGGGAAACTGGAGAGATGCTTTTTTAACCAGGTTAAACACACCCGAGGCTGCCCTCCTCCTGTCCCAGAAATCACAGTCTCTCCCATTGCTGCCGTGCTCGATCCCTGCAAGACCAAGTGAACAAGGTGTTCCTGAGGTCACCTCTGCTTTTCATGCCTCCGGACCTCTCTGGTTTTATCTAGGACTTGGCAGGAGTGGTGGCAGGAGGTAGCTCACAAAGAGGGAATGAGATCAGCCGTGGTGCGAGAAGCTGCTATTTAAGTAATAGCCCGCACCAGCAGGCACTCAGCGATGGCGCAGCTTGTCACCCCAGGCCAATGGCGCCAAAGCCGTCGGAGCAGAGACACCAATTACGAGGGGACGGGGAGGCATTGTAGGAAAGCGAAGGGAGGGGGGAAAGGAGATACTGCAGAGGCAGAGTAGCAAAGCTGAAGTGGAAACAGTTTCTGTGGGGAGCTGCATCAAAATGCCCATGTAGCAGGTAGGGCTGACAAACAAATCTGGACTCTCCAGCGGAGGAGGAATAAATACGGGTTTATGTCATGGCAGAGATGTTCAGCGGGGCTGTGGGTTTAGCCGGCGGAGGTGTGCTCTCAGTGCCGCCCCACTCCGGATGCTCTTTCCACAGTCTAACATGGGCGAGCTTTGCCTGGGCCGGAAGCTTGTACTCCTTCACACCTATAGAAAAGACAAATTTAACTAGGCCCATGACAGGTTTGCGGGAAGATGGCTGGAGCCGGACTCCCCGCTCCCTTGCCCGGGACAGCAGACGCCAGCCGCTCAGCTCCTCTCCCGCTCGCGAGAGCTCCCGGACAACCCCAGCCTACTCCAGCTCTCCATTGGCAGCCTCCACAGCTGAACATCTGCTTGTATTAGGCCCAGAAGGGTTGTTTTTCAGCACTCCTGGATGCAGAGAAGTATTATCCTTGTTTCACAGATGAACAAGGATGGTCTCAGGTCCCACAAGGATGCCAGGAAAGAGCTGGGAACTGGGTTCAAGCCCCAAGTGCGAGACCTTCGAGCCTCCCCCGTCTTGTTGAGGCACAGCTCCTTCCACTTCTGTGCTGCCACCACTCGAGTTTCCAGGTATGTGTCCCCAGCTTCTCCTTTAGCAAAAGCACAGTGCTCCAAGGAGAAGAGGAGGAACTTCTCGTCCTGCCATAGAGCCAGCCAAAAGAAAGTCTCAGTCCTACCAAGATTTAGGGACGCAGTGAACTCCATTCACTATGTGTGGAGTTAAATACAGGCCTACTTCTCTGCCAGCAAGAGCAAGAAGTATACCAGCCGCAAGGTGTAATGCCTAAGTGACTCTCAAACCTAATTCCTAGTGACTTGAGCATAAAATGGTCTCCCAGTTTTCAGTTTTTCTTGGGAAGTTTCATGTGCCGGATGTATGCTTTCACTGCTTCTCATATTTAAAAATGGTCTCCAGCAGTCTCTTAGCTTGCCCTCACCTTTATAAAATGCTGTTATACTATTCTGTCTAAGGAAATGAAGTCCATTTCACAGGTCATGGCCCGAATGTGCAGGCATGGCCCAGACACGTTGCAAACAGTCTTCCCTAGATATCTTTGTGGCTCTCGACAACGTTCAGCTGTGCCTGGGCTGGACAGCTGGAAAGCGCAGCTGCTCGCTGCCTGGGACTGGGACTACAGCACTGTACTGGGCAGGTGCAACGTCCTGCCAGCCTAAATCCACTCACCTCTGCTAGCATTACAAAATGTATACGATAAAACATTTATATGCAGGGTCTGACAGGCTGTGCTATCTTCCATATATACACAGTATTAACCTGAACGCAAACTGAATCGGAACATAAACTACAAACTCACATTCTGAGTTGACTTTGGAAAAATATTTTGATTTGTTTTACTGAACGAATGGAAAAACAACAATAAGTAATGAAATGAGAAGACTTCAGGTCTCATCACCACTGTACCCTTCTTAAAATGTTAGCAAGTAAAGCAACATAGCAGTTGATGTAGCACTAAGATATATCTACAAGGATTAATGCAGGAAGTAAAACATACCAAGAACCCCTCCAGCGCCCTACAAGAACCCCACCAGCTAACGGGAGACAGCATCCATTTCGTGGACCGGGTGGAGCATGAACAGTCGCAGCACCTCCGCAATACAGGCGAGAGTTTCTCCTAAAAGCAAGATCTAAGTAAACCCTTTGATTTTTAATTCTTTACATGATAAATCATATTCTCTTGGATTTGAAAAGGTGCTGTAGCAAAAGGTTGCCTTCCAAGCGAATAGGGAGAACCTCAGTCACTTTTTCACCCATTAAAATCATAAAGATTAGCCAGAAAAATTCTGTTAAAACTCTGTTGTCAACGTGAGTCATTTCCGAGGTCAGCACCATGCCACCAAATGAGCATGCTGTCACATGGCGAGTAAGTAACCTCTAAGCACAAGTGCAAAGCTAAAAGCTCTCCCCGGTACCATCAGCTCTAACAGAATTGCCTCCATATCACATCACACTTTAACCCTCTGTCAGAAAGGGTCAGAGACCCACATGCCCCTTGCAGGGCCATCAGGGCCAATCTAGCAAAGCAGCATCAGCTTTTAAAGCCAGTAACACACTAGGGAGCAGTGGAGCCTGCAGCAGGTCTGGCTATCGTTGAGGCTCCAGCCTAAATGACCACATATGAGTGGGTTGCACTGTACTCATCAGTGTGAGCACAAGACATGACCTCACACCCTTGGATGCAAGGCAAGACACCCTACCAATCTGTCACTGCTTCATTTCTTAAGGGCGTATAACAGAAGAAGAATCTAGTTAGGAGCACATGTCCTGGCAGATATCCTAGTTGATGTCAAGCTGATGTCTTCTTATTATTCTTTATAGAAAAAAACATGTAACATTAAGAGCCAGTATAAAAATCGAGATGTGTTACAGTCACAAGTGAGGACAGAAAAATAATACAACAGCACCTGGAAAGTTTAGAAAACTTGTACGGACAAGGAATAATAGCACTTAACCTGAAGAAGGTACAAGCCAATACACCTGGGGAAAATAATCAAAACCACAGATACTCAGAAAGCAATGGAAAAATAAGTCTGCAAGCAAGAAATTAAGAATGTGTGTGTGCATGTGTGTCAGGTGAATGAGAGAGAAAATAGGAGTCTGCTGAAGAGCAGAGACTTTTCTCAGCAGGAAGTATGTAGCCATTAAAGCAAGGGGTCACACTGCAATCTTTTGGACATTGAGATCTGTGTTTAATTTCCATACAGTAACTCAGAGGGAGCTGTGGGCTGCTCCATCCTGGAGCCCCGGTGCCTCCAGCAAGGTGCCCAGTGAGGCAGAGGTCCTCACTCCCACAGCCCTCCTCGGGGAGCCGTGGCACCCAGCCCTGCTCTGCTGGGCTCGCAGGCTGTGTGCCAGGTGGACACTGAGTAACACTTCACAAAAAGGTGGAAGTGCTCCCAATTCTTCTATTTGCACTTCTTGCAAAGGGATGATGAACGTGACACATTGCCCATGCCGGTGCTGTGCACTACAAACCCAAAGCCTGCAGTTAATCAGCCTCATCCTCATGCTGCATTGCCCAGGAAGAGCAGCAACCCTCTGGCGAACCTTGCGGAGCTACCCAGCCACACTGGGAGCAACTCACTCGCAGGCTGCAAGCACTGAGTCAAGGGGCTCAGACCCCTGTGAGGTACAAATGACACCCAGTGGAGGGCCGGCAAGAGAAAGCAAGTCAAGCTGCACCTTTAATCTCTATTTCCCAAACTAGGCCTGAGAAAACATTGCAGAATATTGCGTAAGGAAGAAGTGAGCATCGGCAAGGTGCCTGGCAGAACCCGTGTGTCTTTTCTAGCTCCAATGGCTAGAAAACAAATAAATGTGAGAGGGCAGAGACACTAGCAGCGCAGTTTTTGAGGAATGTTTTTATGATGTAAACCACAGAATATATTACCAAAGAGCATTCTTTTGGACTTAGGTAATATACATTTTCAACTTTTAAGGCTGAGAATCTTCGCAAGAAGATTTACTGACCCTGTAGTTAACATAGAAGAGGAAGGATATGCAGTTTTGACTGGAACTGAAAGAAAATAAAATGCTCACGGTATGAAAATACACTGTTAAACTGTTCTACAACAGTAAATGTCTCCATATTTGACAGCTAAGACTAAGACAGAAAAAAAATCTTGTAAGCTCTCCTTCTGTACAGCTAAGTTTTAAAATACATTGTACAAAACTCCTCACCTTTGGAAAGTCATGATTCCTGCCACAACCACACTATGCTCCCACCCGCGGATAGGCCACCTTCATCCCTGCATTTTCTGGCTGCTCCATGCCCTCCCGGGACCTCAAACCGAGGACCTCGGCACGGTGGTCTGGGCTTTTACATTTCATCTTGCTGAAACAACACTCTTGCACAGACCTCCAATTGCGGGAGGATGTTTCCATCCTGGTTGCTTCTGAGAGGTAGCACCGTAACCATCCTTTAATTTTTGATTGATAAAGTGGGACTTTCACAGTTTTTCTTCGCCTGTGGGTTTGTTTTTACACTTACACATAATCTTTGGCTTCCATAATGGTTATTTAGCACCCCTCACTGGTGACTTCTATAAATTCAGCTGAAATGGGCTTTAAAATACAGAGGGAAGAAATAAAGGGGAAAAATTATCAAACATAGGATACCTAGATTGAGAGCAACCACAATATCCCCTTCATTTTTAATTTTCAAGAAATTACATTTCCAAGAAAATCATAATGTTCTTTAGAAACAGTCTTTCATGCAAACAGTTCTGGTGTTTCCAAAAACAAATTCAGGCTTTCATTTCTAGTTTTTTTCTGAGCATCTACAACATGTTTTATGTGAAGAATGTTTTCAACAACTTTAAGTAGCTAACTGGGTTTCAGCTATTGAAGCTGAGCAGACTGAGGATGAGACCAGACGCATACACACACAAAGGATGTCCCTATCTGTATTTCTCTTACATTCGGCATTGTTACGAGGTTACAGATAATTTTTTAGTCTTTCTATTCAACTCTTCACTAAATACTGGCCTGGGTAAAATTAGTTTATTTGAAAGCACACACAGATTTGTAAATCCCTCTGCTCAGCTGCAGAAGGCACAGTTGACCTCTCCTTATCTGCATTTTCTTGAAAGGCATCCCACGACCCTGCAGTTTTAAGACTTTTTGAGAGCACTATGAGCATACTGCAGTGCTCATTCAGTCAGAGGTACTGAGACAAACCAGACACCACCTCCACTAGAGCGGCTTTCTGTTAGCGACAGGTCTGACCACAGCAGAGTTTTGGACAGGCTGCTTGCCATTTTTAGTACTTCTGACCTTAATTTCATACCAAATGAGAAATATTTCTTTTTCCCAACGCACCAGACTCACCGATGCATCTGCAGCGTCGCAAGCTGCATGGGACACCAGGCAGTTCTCAAAAACTGAAATTAATACTTGTGCGTGGACTTTTGTTTTTCTGTCAGAGGGCAGTGAATCCACCACCCCAGGTGTTGCATCCTGAGATACAGCATTTGTGTTAGAGTTTTTTTAATATTTGAAAAGCTGTAAATTGTTTTTAAAAATACTCATAGGCTTGTAAAGTTTGTTTAACACCCTGTCCAGCAAATTTCATAACACAGCTTCTAGCAATGAGCATACTAGCCTATAATTATTTGCACACTTATACTGGCAGCACTCTCAGCCAACTGTTTGCAGCAATTGCTAATTTACAGCATGCATACAGTATTTTTATTTATTCATACAATAATCTCTGCCAATATACAAACTGCATTATATCAGCCACTAAAACTCTTCAGGAATGCTCCTGACCTCACAGACAAAGTACCACTTATTCAAAACATAGTGCTGGCACAATTGGGGAAATCTGCTGTTTCATCTACCATAATTACATTTCACTTTCCAGGAATACTATCAGCAGTGCCCTCAGGATTTTATGATCTGTAGTTTCCATGACCATATTTTGAGTGACTGGATTTATAAACTGAGTCTTTTCCAACCTCACCTGAATATTAGAATAATATTTCTTTGTATGCCAAGATAAGTACTATGCAGTCTTTTAAATAGGATTTTCTTTTTTTCTTCAAAGATAACTAAAAAAAAAAAATTAACATTGCTGGTAGTCTTTAAAACGTGGCTCACTGAGTTGCAGTGTCCCAAAGAGCAAAGGAGCATCACATTTCTCCTAAGTGTTTTTTCAGGTAGCAAATCGAGGCTATGCACAGCTCTGCCCAGCACAGATCGAGGAGGGAGACGAATGCCTTTGTAATCTTCCTCCCCCTGCCAGAAAAAAGGGGAGGGGGGAGAGAGGAGGGGGGATGGGGGGGGAGAGGGGAGGGGGAGAAGAGGGGAGGGGGGGAGGAGAGGGAGGGGAGAAGAGAAAACAGTTTGTGCCTAGATACCGTCCATTTGGCTAGACAGTGGCTCAGCGTCTGCCAAAGCAGGGCTGGTGGGGTCAGGGCTGAGCCTAAGGTTAGATGAAGGCTGGGAGCTGGCAGGGGCTGCACAGGCCCCACAGCCAGGCTGCAAGGACGTGCCGGCTTCCTGGGAAGGGAAGCTTGGGATAGAGTTCAATGAAAGGGTTTTCCTCTTTTTTTGTTTTTGTCCTGCTGACTCCAGAGGCTCCCAGCAGTCACATGTAAACACACCTGCCCTCCCAAACAGCAGCTCCATTCAGCGACCTAAGGAAACCCTGCTCTGTGAGAAACTATAGGAAATACATACTTTTCACTTTCACAAACCGTTTCAGTGGGTGAAGAGCTTTAAGCTGAGCTCCCTCCTCTGCTTAATTCAGAGCAAGAGTCTGAACTTCGCTCTCACCTTTCAGACAATGGTCCTGTTCACAAGACTAGGGAATTTTGGAGGTAGGTCTTCCTCATCTCCTGCTGAAATCCTTTCATTTAGTGTAAGTAATTGCATCCATACCGGAACAATGAGTAAAATTTGACATTTACTCAAATTTGTTAATTTTCTTCTTTCAGGATCACTGCTTACTTTATACAAAATAGATCACCTCCCACAAAAGCTTCTCAGTTTTATTAGAAGCAATCAATCAAAACAACAGCAGGTTTGGGAACTGTGTAGGAGTCTGGGGGACAACAAGCCCGTGCTTAGTGCCAGCAAAGGATGTCACCCAAGTACCCCTTCCACTGTATTTTCTGTGTGATCATAACTACATTTTAAAAGCCATGATGGATTTACTTGGCTTTCTCATTCTCATTGAGTGGGTGCAAATAAAAAAAGAAAACTAATTATGTTTAAAAATCTGAGCCCTACCCATGGTCTCATCTTCCCTCTGTAAATACTAATATATTTTTAATATATTTTGTGAGAATAAATATATTGAAGATTGAGAAGCAACCAGAAAATACAGTAACATGCCTAAGAGATTTTTTTTCTATAAAAAGCTAATGCGAGCAAAAAAAATCCCTCCTATAAACTCCAAAGACAAAACAAACACTCAGATCTCAAACATCATCAGGAGAGGGCAGTGAAGTTATTTCTCACATATATGTATTTGCATTGTGCCCATTTATACTTTTTAAATTTTAGGGATAGAGTATGATTTGAGCTTTGGGCAGAGCTTGGATGTCATTCATCTACTGTGAACACAGTCATAAAACAGAATCTATATTTTGTATTCCTCAGTACAGTTAATCATTATTGCTTGTTGTGTTCCTAGGTGGGAGGTAATAGGAATTTTTCAACGGAGTTTGTCAGGTGAGTCTTTAACAGAATGACAGGTATGCTACCAAATATTAGAGAAAAGCTTGTGACAAGTTCTACATGTCTCATCTCTCTGGCTGCTTGCACACCCCATCTGATTCTACCAAAATGCACTATGATCATCATACTTCCCCATAAGACTAAAAGGACCAAGGACACTGCCAAAACCCAAAGATCACAGACCCAGTTCCTTAAGAGCAGAAGACTGCCTTAATAATAATTCTATTTTAAAATATATAGCTGTTTCTGAGCCATCTTGATAGCCTTGTATCACCCTGCCAGTTTCATCTGAGCAATAGGAGATTTAGAGTCCCCTCTCGCCCCTGACAATACAAGTTGAAATTCTTGCAGCCACAGAAGTGCACTGCCTTGCTAGAAGTCAAAATAAACAACATCCACTGCTCTCCCCTTAGCCATCGAGCTAGTCATTATGTCATAGAAGGCTATCACGTTGGTCAAGCATTATTTCCCCTTCATAAATCCACTCCGACTACCCTCAGTCACCTTCTTGTCCTTCATGTGTTTGGAAATGGCTTCCAGGATTACTGGCTCCATCTCTTTCCCAGGGACTGAGGTGAGGCTGACCTGCCTGTACTTACCCAGATCCTCTCTCTTGCCCTTCTTGAAGATTGAAATGACATTTGCTTTCTGCCGGTCCTCAGGAACCTCCCTTGATCACCACGACCTTTCAAAGATAACTGAGAGTGGCTTCACAGTGACACTGGCCACCATCTATCGCTCAGCACTTGTGGGTGCATCCCATCAGGTCCCGTGGACTTGTTTATGTCCAGTTAAGTGTTCCCTAACCCTCCCCTATCAAACATAAATCTTCCTTGCTTCAAACTACCTCACTGGTCTCAGGGACCTGGGATTCCTGAAGGCAAATCTTACTAGTGAAGACCAAAGTGAACGCTTTAAGCACCTCGGCCTTTTCCATGTCCTTTGTCACCATGCTCACCACCTCATTCAGCCATGGGCCCTAATTTTTCCTGCCTTTCCTTTTGCTGCTGATATACCTGTAGAAGCCTTTCTTTTTGCCCTTCACAGCCCTCACAGATTCAATTCCAGATGGGCTTTGGCTTTTCTAATCCCATCCCCACACTCTTGTACAGTGTCTCCATATTCCTCCCCAAGCACCTGTCCCTGCTTCTACCTCTTGTACGCTTCCCCCCCAAGCAGGGGGATAAAGCAAACAGGGAACAGTTGATCACTATTCCTCAAAGGAAGAGCATTCAAGCAGCCACTGAAATTACCAGGTCACAATGTTAAAATAGCAAATTAAGATATTTGTTTTCCAAGATATATAATTAGATTATGGTTCTCAGCACTAGCCTTGCTACATTTGCGTTCTGTTACTAGAGTGAATGACTTACCGGCTGGGTTCCAAGGGAGCCGTGCTGGAGTCCAAGGAGCACAACTCAGCCATCCCAGCTCTTAGTTCGGTGCCTGCTTACTTCTCTAGCTAGCTGAAATAGAGGTCATAAAAAAAGTGCAGGATCAAAAAGGAACAGTTACAAGATTAAAAAAAACAGACTAGAAAATGGTTACTTTTACTACTTTATCCCTCTCTAGTTAAGCACATTCTTACTTACATAATTTGCTAGTCATAGCTGACAAAAGTGAGAGCAACGTCTTTTGAGCGCACCCTAGTGAAAATATTGTTGAAGTCTTTTTTTGGTTTAAAACCCTGAAATTGTCTATACATATCTATCATTGTTTTGCTGCTTTGGTGCTAAGGTCCAGATTAAAAAAAATTACTGAAGAAACAAAATCCTGTTTGGATAGTTTACTTGTCTTTGAATTACACTACTCTGAAGTGATTCACTGAATGTGAATTACGTAAGTCTTCTAAAAGGTCTTGAAAATTAGTCATTTTTCTATTGAGTACTTTCTTTTCTGTGTAGAGATGTTGTTACTGTTATGGAAATAGTTCTTGTTTCCATTAAGGAGCAGTGTACCAGCTAAGTCCAGAACATACTTCATTTTTAAAGTCCGGTATGTTCTCTACCCAATTTCACAATGCAACTGTAAATATGGTTCTGTTGCCAAACATGCTGGCAAAAAAAATGCAATACTGTCAACAGTAGGAGCTTAAGATAAAAATATTAATGCACCCTGGCTGTGCCTTCTCATGGCAACATTATTTAAAGGCACAGTCACAAATGAATACACAAAATATATTACAGAAAGTATGCTAAGGAAAGAATCTAAAAAGCAATTGCTTCAGACTTTAAAAGGCCCCAAGTAATAACCCACACGGTAGCCACTGCAGAAGGTACCATAAGAACAATAATGAAACCTTAATAAATTGTCTTGAAGCCATTTTATCTGCAGAATAAACCTCTCAGAAGTGTTCAGTTAAGAAGTACATAGCTAAGATAAACTATGGTGAGGCATATAAGCTTTGATTTACAACCACTATTAATTCTTAGTCTTCAGGAGACATTGTTAGTTGTTCCTTCATAATTCTTTGCACTCCATTTTACAGGTGGGTTGTGATGTGCACTTGCACGCTTAGCTAGTATCTAAGGGGTGGGAGGGGAGGGCAACTTATACAAAATAATTACAGAACTTCCCATACGTACAGACAACTCTCCACTACTTGAATGAGTATCAGGACAAAAAGAAAAACCCACCATCTCTCCCAAGTCATCCTGAGCTACAACTCAACTAACAAACTCCCTTTCATCATTATCTGTTCCAAAAGGCCCACAGAGCTACCTGCATCAGCTTTCTTTTGCTGCCGAGTCCTGCAGGGCCTACATGGATCCCAGGCTAAAACGTACAACTGGACATAAACCAGTTCTGACCAAGCCACGTGGTATTTATACTGTACTATTCACTGCTCCCAGCTGTCAAAGCACAGCACATCCTCCAGGGCTGACCAGGCGCAGAGCTGTAACCATCTCAAGCTTTTTCCCTGGCAAAGCGGCCCTGCTGTATCCAGCTAAGTCCGTCTCTTCATGTGGTTTAGTAATAATCATGAAAAGCTGTGCTCGAGCTAGTATCAATGGCTGGGATAACCCGCCAGCAGATAACTGAGTGCTGACAGCACACATTCTTCCTTCTAATCAAACAAATGCAAATGGTCAAGTCAATGATACAAAGCCAAACCAAAAATACAATCTTGCATCAAGCGACATTTCACTCAGAAAGGAGCAATCAGACAACAACCACTGAGCCTGCACCTGGCCAATATTCTTCCTGAGAAAGAAGAAAATGTCAGCCATACGCTGGCTGCATACACTGACTAAATGGGTGTCTCCACTTAACTTTTCCCCTCTCTGTCAACCATACTTCAACGGTTCAACAACTGACTGAATTGGCAGTTTATAACCCTTTCCTGGTCAATGAAGGGTTTCTATATCTTATCATATACTCCTTCCCATTCTAACAGAATGGAAGAAAAACAATCTTGTATTCATATGCATCCCTGTGTGAATAAAATTGAAAAATCCTGGTCATAATTAGTGACATAGGACAAGTCACATTGCTTGTCTGACACAGCATGCACTATCACCTCTTTTTTAATCAACAAACCACATCAGATGCTTTAAACAGATAACAAACATTTACGTTTTCTAGTTTAACATGAATATTTACTCTGTTTTTAATAGTAAGGGGAGGAAAGGAGGAAGAACCACAGAAACACTTAAGCAAAACCAATATGTTTTATTTCTCTCAAGTTAATATTTTATTTAAAAGTAGTCACACAAAACAAATTCAGAGAATTGCACTTTTATAGAATGTTTCCAATTAGTTCTAACTACTAGAAAGACAGAAACTATTTTAAACTTGCTTTAACCTGAAGCTCTTGAAGTTAATGCTTTTTGTAAAGTTTAGCCTCTTGCTGTGACTGCAAAGTCACAAGCATTAAGTTACAGATACTTTCCAAACTAAATTAGTAATGTCAGATAAACTAGCATGTAACACAACAGCACTGCAAAAATATCTGATAAATTTTGATTAGAAAGATTCTATCCAAAAATTAGGACAGTGCTTGTTTATAAGCTTATAAATGAATTCTTGTCAGCAAAATCAGTAAGTAGCTGAATTATGTCAACAGTTGTATTAAATATTATTTAGTAGATTAACATACCATATAAAAATAACTCTTGAGAAAGGTTATATTAGATATATTCACTAAATACTTCTGTACTATGGCATTCATATGAGTGAAACAGTTTATGGCATGGACATTTTCCTTCATACAATGCATAAAAATTGAATGTAATTTGGCCACATGTATGTAAAGCAAGTGCATAACAAGGCAGCTGCGTAATAGAAAGTCCATGAAGACATATTAACGTGACAGTAATCACAGCACCATATGCATATAGATCATACTTTAAAAAATCTTCTCTTGTAGCCTGCAGTAATAAGAGACATTTTCCAAATTCTTTCAGTAAAAAACAGCAACTCCTTCCCCTTCAAAAGCACACTGTGAATCACAGCTTCCTTGAGAGAAATTATCAACATTTGCTTCCTCTATCATCAGTATTACGTAAAGCTGGAAGTGAAAAACAAAAACAAAACATATGAACTATAACATACTCTGAAGAAGTAAAGCTAAATCAGAGGAAGCAAATCTAAAAGTCCTCTGAACTGAAGTACTCATTGTACTATAATATATGACTGTCATTACCAAGAATTCTACTTTCACATGTGAAACTTGAAAAAGGATTCTAGCAAAAAGGAATTTAGTAACATTTCTTGAAATGCAACAAGTTTTGGCAAAGCTACAGAACAGGCTGCTACCATACACCCAGAAAAAGTCAAATTTGACTTCTTGACATTTGTGAAATAAGTGCACGTGTTTTTCATTATCTAGCAGTTATGCTTAATTTATGCATCAAAAATCTGCTTTCAATTGCAGTATAACATTACTGCAGAAAGCCTTTTGTTGGTTAAAGTTGTAATCTACCAAAAACAGAAATTTTTTTTTGCTTCTTTTCTTGTTTTATTTACTTTTTTGACTTTTTTCCTTGTTTTTGTCATTCAACTCACTAGCTATATAGGAAGAAAATGGGCATTTCATTCTGGAGACTACCTTTGAATGTATTTCTAAAATTTCACAATTAACTGAAGCTTTTCTTTTAGGGAGAAAGAGGAAAAAAGGTATATGAGGGAGAAAGATCAATATTTTCTGAAAGTGAAATGTCAAGTCATATTCACTACTCAGTGCAATTTTACAGTCAATTTTACCAATCCCTCTTCTCAAAAACCTGTAATAGGAAGATACAACTATGGTTATGGGACAGCAGCAGACTGCTTCATAAAACTAATATATCCTACATTCAGAAGTTGAGTACCGCATTCAGACACTTTTTCTGGGATTCCCTGGGTAAGTTCCTCTCCCTCTCTAACTTCTCCCTCTCACTTTGTTCATGCACATTCACAATTTCTTCATCTCTGATATCAAAGCACAGGAATTCAAGTCGAAAACCTTGGTCCCTTCATGGAAAAAGAAAAAAATGCTCACAGAACATACAATAATTACTCCAAAAGTAAATTTTAGAGCCAGTGATTCAAGCATGATGGTTTGGGGTTTTTTTGTTTTGGTTTTTTTTAAACATACTTCTATCCTCTTATTGCATAACAGAATATGAGCACATTTATACCTTTTCAAAAAGTCACTAAAATTTGTGTTTTAAAAGTGAAACATGATTTTTTTTTATTGCTACCCCAATGACTAGCGTGAGCACTTACTTTTTGCGGTCTTTGTCTTTCTTCAAACTAACAACAGGTGTAGAGACTAATGCTTGTGTTTGGAGTAATTCAGCAGTAGCTTTCTTTTTAATAAACATAGCCATTTCATCCTCTAGAACTCTTCTGTTTTTTTCTAGTTTCAGCCTCTCTTCTTGATGTAGTCGCTTAAGATGTTCAAATTTAGCCTGTATCTGTTGAGAGAAAGCACAGAAACTGCATTTCCAACTAGCTACACAAGGTGGTGATACCACAATATAAAAAACACTAAAATTAAAAATAGTAACAGCTACTGAACTTGTGTTAAAAATTACATGAAATGGCAGTTCTTTTAAGACGACTGAAAAAGAGCAATCCGGAAAAATGATCACTTAGATCATTCTCATTTTGGATGCTAGGCTACTTCACATAAAGTAAGGGTGGAAACCATGGAAGGCACTAAGTGAGTATTAGATTTACTACAGGATATATCGTCATTAGATCAAAAATAAACAGTCCTTTGGAAAGAAACAATTACCAACAAAATGATTAAATTAGGATCTGTCAGGTAGAAGTTGCCTCCCTAAAACCAGATGAGCAAGGAACCATCCATTTTTTAGTTACACAGGTATTTAAATATGCTTATTAATTACATGTATATATTAATATGTATACACACAATAAATCTGGTTTGGGGAATTATTCTTGAGCTCCCAGAAGCTAGCTGCTTTTCTACAAGAATTGTTCTTTGACTGTTCTTTTGACATATTAATGGATTTTACTCCAAAGATGCATTTGCATAGTATGCTAAAACTGACCAAGTTGTGCAGGATAACCAAACAGTATTCCCCTGCACCCTTCCTCACCTCCCATCTGCCCCCTACACACTCTTCTAGCATCTTGCTTCTGTACCTGCGTGACCAGATGGATCAAGGGGCTGATCAGGCTGAAAAAAAACTATAACCCTATCAAAATATCCCTGAGCTTCAACCATGTTGTATCTCTGATCCACCTATCTACACAAGCCACACTGGCATAAAAATCAGAGATATTTCCTTCTTTTACAGAGAGGAAAGTAAGAAATAACTAAAATTATAAACATAGCGGTACATCTGCTCTACACAGAAGAGCTGTCTGAGATTTTAAGTGGAAGGGTGTGTGCGTGTTTTTTCACAGCAAGAATTAATCAGATGCATTGCAAAAACAGGTATACCAATAAAAATACTCAGGGTAGAAACAAGCAGGGTAAACAACTGCACCATTCAGGAGCAGTAAGGCTGTACATTGTAACCACAAAGTGCATGAAGGGAGCAAAATCAATCTTGGATACTACAGAAACTCCTGTTTTTCTTTAGTTTCCATGTATTCATACACATATCTGGGAGAAGAAACAGCAAGAGAGTACATGATAAACGTTCCTTAGAAGTGACTGCATGATCACTTTCCCATACCAGGTACTGGGTGAAGGGCGGGGGGGGGAGGAAATCAGGCTAATATCTGTAACATGCTGGAACACGCAGAGCTCAAAGAAATCACCTGGTATAAATCACAGACAGAAGATACCAAAGAGTATCAGAGACACTGCATAAAACTCAGCTGAATCTGCTCTGAACATGGCCAAGTATTCTTCCTAGTAGATAGTCTCACAGTGAAAAGGACTGAACCTGATTCTATTCTCCACAAACAGCACAGGAAATTTAACAGATTTAGAAAACCAAGCATTAAACCCTCTTCATATTTGAAACGATGCATCTGAACACCTCACAGAACTGTTACAGCTTTGCTGGGAGACTGAGGTACAGAAGTAGGTGTTGCTAAATATATACAGGTTTCCAATTTTAATTAAACCAGTGTTTGAATATAAATACGCATGATAAGAGTCTGGCAGAAAGTAGATGCGAAGATCCTCTTTTGTCAGTCCAGCTTGATAGGACTAAATCTTTAACAACATATTCAGGATATGTTCCACATCTCCAAATATTCCAAGTATTTGACATATTTCTTATTAAACATGGATTTAGAAGGTGCAATATATTAAGATTTTTCAGTGGCTGCTAAAACTATTATGTTATTTGGAAATAGATAAGATTAAAAAAAGAAATCCTTCAACCTCTCAACACAAAGGCTGCACTTTAAATTTAGTAACTGAAGCTGGAGATCACACAGGTATATGACCCACTATCATATCCACTACTGTCTTCCAAAACTGAATCCCTTCTTCACTCTGCAAGTGTGAAGAGCACAATCCCTCATGGGATGAGGGGGGAAGGGGGGAAATCTCAGACAACAGCTGTTACAGTGTCTTTTTTTTTTTTTCAAACCCTCACCACAGAACTTATCTCTACCATAATGCACAAAGAAAATTGCAACTTTATAATCTTATAATAACTAGGTGATGGATGGCTGCAATCAACTGCAAAAATGTGATTTTTAGAAGCCCCAGCACATAGCCTACTCTTCCAGCACCCTATTTCTGAAAAGCACCTACTGTGCTGACATGCCATACCAATGTTTCTCAGACTACTGAGAAAGGAAGGCTAAGAAAAACACAACAGTTATATTTATCACTCTCCTGCTACTTCATCTTTCGTCCCATCCACCACCTTGTCCCACCTATCCACCAACCCTTTAGACCACAAGCTCCCTCCTTCCAGGGGAGACTACCATTTATTTGCTTGCATCTAGCACTGCATAATCAACCTCCTTTTGATTCTAAGCACTACTGCCATCTAAATATTAGGAAATCATAAATATCAACTAGCTGCGATTCTGCTAAGTGCTCAACTTAAGTGTTCCAAATCTCAGCGCACAAACTCAAGACAGACAGGAATGCTTACTTCTTGCTCTGCTTCTTTCAATATTGCTTCTTTTTCCTTCACTCTCTGCACAAACACTTGTCTCATCTCCTCCTCTTTCCTCTGCATCTCAATGTAGAACTCATGCCTCTTCGCCTCATAGGCCTCCTGTAGACTGAAGTCCAAAAATGTAAACAAGTCTCCAGCATACTGCTTTGTTCAACGTGGAAAACTCTATCTGGGACACTCATTAAAAAATTTATAGTCAAAAATATACACATCTATAGCTCCCTACATAAAAAGTCATAAATGAACCTAAATAGAAGCAAGGGTCTTACCTTTGTAAATTTTGGTTTAAGTAAAAATTATTTAAGCTATCAGCTCCGAGGCAATACACATTTCAAACTACAGCATTATAGGAATCTCAGCTTCTAAAATATGGAGTTATAACTTTCTGCCTCTAACATGCATAATCTTTTCCTTTAAGTTACTTGTTAACAAGACACTCAAATTGCCAGAAAAAATCCCCAAGAATTTCCACATTGTGAAACCTCCAAACTTAAAATAGAATGTTAAAAAAACAAAGCATCTGGAGCATTAGCAAAACTAAAAAATTGATTATTTCCATATGAAAAAGGAAAGACAATAATGAAACCTTTAAAACATATACCGCTCCTTACATGTCAGAACTTAAACATAGCAGAGCTGCATAAATAGATAATAAATACAATTTCCTAAATATTCCAATATCCAAAAGATAGGATTACTTTCCAACATGCATCAAAAACCTCAAGACTGCTTGTTTCTTTCTGAATCCCCTCTCACAAAAGCTAATGTATTCTATACTAACCATATTTATATTTGAAACTATATAAATGCAAATTAGTTCAGGTCATTGAGCCAACGTCTGGCAACAGAACAAACTGACAAGTAATTAAAAAATTTCTTTATTTGTAAGTCTATGCCTCTGTTCACATTGCTTTTTAAAAAAGTTACTCTACTACACATTCCAATATGCAAGGCAATTGTATTCCTCCAAAAAATGGATATTGGAAATTGAAGAACTTCTTTCATATCAAAGCTACCTAGCAAATGGAAAGATATTGGTAATTTATTCAAATACTTCTTGTTATTGCTGCCACCGCTACCACCACAGTGCTGGCAGAAAAAGCTCTACTTCTCTTTCTTGCTAGGAATTTCTCTTTCCATGGAAAAAGGAATGCAGCTTGCACACAGATGTACCTCATACACCAAAGAACACAGTACCTTTAGAAAGCATGCCTCCTCAGAGTTACCAGTTTTTCCAACAAAACATTTATCATCCAACTTTTTTTCTTTTTTAAGTCAGAAGCTTCCACAAGAATGGAGCTGGTGGATCAGAGCTACACCACTGGTTATAAATTAGAAAAACAAAAGAATCTGTCCAGTATCTTGTAGGAAATAAGCCTTACAAAAGGATCAAGACAATGGTAGTGTTCGCCCTCTCTTCTGGGGCTATTTCCGGGTCCCATTCTTCTCTTTAACATTTCCTGAATGCTGACTAGCCATCCTCTCTCAGCTATCACCCTTTGTCAGCTATCTCATGCCTTCCACGCTGATGTAAAAAATATGTATCAAATATTTAAAATTGTTTTTTACTTTAAATCTATTTAAATACACTGAAAATGGATATTTAAATATCTTATGAACATACATATGTATACACACACACACACCCCAACACATCTACTTTTGTACCAATTTTTAAAGTTTCATCTTTAACTGTTTCTATTGAAAGTAAGTTTATAAATGGAAAAAGTTATGGAACCTAAAATCTTAATGATTTAGGTAAACAGTAAGCTGAAACTTCTCTCTCTCTTCTGTATTTAAGTTTATGACTAGAAAGTTTCCCAATCCTAAAGTCACTTATTTTTATTCAAAATAAAATCTAAGCGAGAAGAATCATCTTAAAATTTCATGTGTAAACTTAAAATTTTGCAAGATTTCAAGGTCAGAGCCCCTTTCCTACCCTATCGTACTTGAGCAATACATCGCAGTTAAACAAGCTCAGAAGAACAATCTTCTTTTTATCAGCTGTGAACTAACTTAGGTCAAACCTGAAATTATAACTACCAGGTGAAACGAGGGTATGGTTTTCACACAGGTATATTAATTCACGCTATCTCTAAGTTTAGACAGCATATGTATAACAACAAAACTGAAGCACAGGCTTTTCAAGTACTAGTAATCTCACTACACACATTTTCAGACCCTGTGTCTGCTAACATGCTGACTCAGGGCCAATAAAGCTGCTAAAGCCAATGCTAGACTAGGCTAACATACTGTAATCACACCTTCATTTCATTATGTGGACACCTTTAGACCCAAACCAAGCTAGTTTACCAGGTAAAGCAACAAAGGGGCTCTTTTGAAATTAATATCAGATTAACCTTTCAGATACCAGATTTACTAAGTAATCAGGCTACATGTATAATTTCTTTTTTTTAATCTCCGCTCCCCAGCACTGAAATGTTTTGAAAATCATGAGGACAAAATTAAAACAAATTTCCCCTTTTACGTTTTCATATCAGCAACATAATGATCTGAAGAGACTTCCATTTTAAAGGGAGGGGGGGAGTTAACAGTTCATGAGAATTTATGCCGACACTATCCTTTTAAGATAACTGCATACACTGCAAACAGTAAAAGGCTTCTTACTTTACCCAAGACTGGTTTCACTGCTCTTCATACAGTACATTATGAAAAACAAGTTTACAGGTGCTCTCCCTCTTCTGTGGTGGACCCCTAGAATTTTATACTCCTTACTACTCCATTTGCAAAATTAAAAAGTTAAAAGATAGTTATTTAATTTATTCTTATAGACGTTCTGAAGTAAGGGAGGGAAGGGATTTTGAAGAAAGCATACACCTTACTAATCTATTACATACCTCATAACAGCACTATCACCTACCTTTCTACAGAAGCATAGCTGTGACATACAGTTTTTCTATCTGTGTAAGATTTAGGACATGGAAGCCTAAAAACAAAGATGCAAATCAAACAAGTTCTGTTCATAAATAAAAACCCTGGTTTATGTGAATTCAACTCTCAGTGGAAGACAATGTTGCATATTTTGTGCAATTTGGTTTGCACCATTAGAATTTGACAAGACAGATACTTGAACAATATTTTACAGTTTGTTCACTTAAATTTAAAAAAAAAATCTGAAAATTACACATAGGACTTTTTGCATAACATTCCAACATTACTTAAGGTATATCAGATGAAAAAAAAAGTGTAAGTTAACCAGTGACAAGTATTTTTAGCACAGTTCCTTGACCCAATGGCCTTTCAAAGTTAGCAATATAGCAATGCTTAGGATGTGGCAGATCCAAATAGTTACCATTTTCCCAGTAAAGACCTGGAAAAGAGGCATTCTGGATGGGGTTCAGTCTTACCATAAGGAGGTTAAAATATTTAGCTCAAATGCAAAGGTCTACACTGGGTCAAATGAACTCTTTTCCTAAAGTGACTTGTTAAGGAAAAGTCTAATACTCTTTTAGATATGGTAGTTTCCTTTCTCAGAAAGGGTAGCTACATCATATCAACCTTCCTCTGCACGTGAACTTACTGATTTTCCTGAATTCTTCCTGTTTTTTACTTATCATCTTGTATACAGACTGAAAAATAAACATGTTTTTTCCTGAGAACTATAAGGTCTGAATACCCCAGTTTCAGGAAGAATTAAAGCATAGAGTGATTGCTCCAGTTTGGTGCATTCTGTACCATTTCAAGTAACTGAGAAGTTGATGATGAGCAAATCATAATTATGAACACAGAAAAATAACTAGAGAATAATTAACGTCAGAGAATCCCAATGAACAAGTATACGCATAAATATTAATCTCTGCCTATTTTCAACAGACCCTCGCCCTTCAGTTTTCTTCTTCCAAAGGAAGAATGTTCCCTGCAGTAACAACAGAGTTTGGACTCAAAAAAGGACTTTCAAAATGTCCTACTGCAAAGCAGTAATAATCCTGTCCTCCCTTGCAAACATCTAAACTTACTAGGCCTATATATACACACGCACAGAAGTTTGGCTTGAAGCCCTCTTGATGCCTAGATTTTTGTTTTCATCTACACCCCAAGTTTTCCCATTCCAAACATCTCAGCAATTATCTCTTGCTGAAATTGACTTGAATCTAGGAATTTTACAACTTCTCCATCTAAAACTCCTAATAGACCTAACTGAACCATCAATAGCGCAGGACTAGACCATCCACAAAAAAGAGGTCTACCTCCACACTATAACATACTGCTTAAAACCCACAAACCGTCCTCCCAAATATTCTGCTATCCATTAACTTCATTTTGTAAAATTTGCAGTAACATGTTTTCCAAACCTATTGCTGATTGGCTGCTTGAAACCCAAATTATAAGTACATGACTAAGTTTAGCCTTAGGTAGTATTCCATTTATCCCCTTAAGCACCAAATGACAGATTCTTAATTTTTAAAATAGCTTATCGCATATAATTTTTTAATCTGATATGGCATTTGGTCACATGCAATCCTTAATACCTTTCGGAATATCCCAGTACATGACTTAACATGACTACATGACTTCTTTTCATAGAAAAAGGTTTGTATATTGTTTTTGCAAGGTGTATAAATGAGATTCATTATGTTCATAACTGCCCACAAATTTAAATTACGCTAATTATTATTATTATTCAGTTATCCAATTTAACTACATAGTTGTTTGATAAAATCCCAATATAAACAAGGTGTCCTGGAAGCAACAGAATTAATAGCCTAAATTCCTGTGGATGATGTTTTACGTTCTGGTAGTCTTCTCTCAAAGAACATAATATCCAAAGTCCTGCCTATGTCCTTACTTCTTTTTAACTGTACAACTGGTGTCCCTCCATACTTCCTAAATATTCCTAACTTATGGGGAATATCTTGGACCTCTCCAGTGCAATAGCCTGAGGTACTTCCAAGTCATTCATGACCCTCTTACCCTACTGCAATATCCCCAAGCTCCCAAGCATTAAGAGACAGTACCTGCTTCATTCAGAGGTATGGATTTGCTGACAGGTACGTATTGACCATCCTGTTCTAACAGGTAAAACAACTAGACAGGTAGTTGGAAGAGGGGGAATACAGATACAGAAACGGTAAATATCTCCTGCAGAAAGCAGCTTTATTACATGAAACAATCAAGTGTCTCTATGCCTTTGCTTAACTTTCCTTTGGAATCCTCTACTAACTCTCTGTACAGTCTAACAAGACATTTCTTGACCTGAGAAGTCTAGCTAGACATTTGTCATTATGGCAGACAAGGTGGTAAATTAACAATGTAATCAATGGTTTTGTAAAAGTGTTTGATTCAGATCCTTCTGAACTTTGACTCCAATCATCCCATTGTCCAGAATCAAATATTAGTAAGAGAAAAAGCAAAAACAACAAACTCATATGCAATGAAAGTTATTTAAAAGGCATAAAATGTATGTTTCTGAAGAAGACAGACATTCTCCATGATGGAAATTAAAATCCTTACCTTTATTATAAAACAGTAATATTTCAGAAATATAACTAGCTTGTATACCTTTAAAAGCAATGCTCTTATACCCCATATACCGGTCCATCGAGATAAGCGAATGAGCAGGACTATACTTTACTCTGATACAAAAACAATTCCTTCTCCCTGGAAAAACTGTTCTATGTATGAACTTTACTCTGTGTTTGATACAGGCAAACGTGAATTGAATGGATACTGAGAGCCAGCACTGCACATGGAAGTCCCTTACCTGACTGGTTTGTTCTCAGGGTCAGTGTCTCTGAAGCCCATCTCCTCCAGTCTGCAGCGTCTGTACAGCTCATAATGTCGTGCATGAGTCTGTTCTCTTAAGTCTTCCATATTCGTGCAAATGAGCATCTCACGAAGCCTTACAAAGTCGCAGTGGTTCTCATTTTCCACTAATCAGTTAAAAGCAGGAGATTTGATTATTATACACAAGTAGCAAAATTGTCAAAATGTATTTTAAACAGCACTGGGTTTCTTTTATTTTGTTAACTGATTATAACTCCTGCATAAGCTATTCCTTCGTTTATTTTTTATCATGCTTCATCATAATTTCTAATATACACATCCAAGCACTAACTGGAAGTACTGGTGAGCATGGCCCAACACTTCTTGATTTCCTGTTTGAGTTGAACGATAAACTTCTTTTTTTTAATACTTCTGCATTCTAACAATGAAAAAACTTTAAAATTTAGTACTGCTAGAGCTACTTCTACAATACCAACCTACCCAAGTATTACATATACCATCTCACAGCTTGATTCCAAGGATATGTTGATGAAGCTACCAGCTACTGCATACCTCAAATATTAACTGTTACATTTTTAAACTGTTGATGCAAATACAATCAATATGGCATGAGTGGCTAATATAAGCCATCCTTTTTAGTTTTGGTGAATTTTATATTTTAACAAAAAAGTTCATTCTCATAAAAATACCTTGAGAATTCATTTACCTTGCACAATGCCCCACGGGTACTGACGAGCTTTCACCATTTTGTTTCCAACTTTCACCTCTTCTGTACTTCCTACTACAGCAAACGGTAAATGTCCCTGTAAGAGTCACATCCATACAGTTTTATCTCTTATCATTCTTACATAAGAATGGCAAAGCAAATAGTTGAAAACTGAAGGAAAAGAAAAGTATGTCTTCAGGAAAATCCAAAAGGTTGTAGCCATAAAACAGTTTCAAACCAAAAAAAAAAAAAATCAATCTAAATAGATCAGTAGCTAATCAAGCTACTGATACAGAAGTCAAACTACAATACAAAACTGGGAGGAGTGGCTGGGAGGAGTGGCTGATACAGCAAATGGTTGTGCTTCTATTCAGAGGGACCTTGACAGGCTGGAGAAACGGGCTGACAGGAACCTCATGAAGTTCAGCAATGGGAAATGCCAAGTCTTGCACCCCAGGAGGAATAATCCCATGCACCAATAGGCTGGGGGCCAACCAGCTGGAAATCAGCTTTGCAGAAAAGGCCCTGGTTGTCCTGGTAGACAACAGGTTGAGCACGAGCCAGCGATGTGCCATTGTGGCAAAAGCAGCCAACAGCATCCAGGGCTGCATTAGGAAGGGTGTCATCAGCAAGTGGGGGAAGGTGATCCTTACCCTCTACTCAGCCCTGGTGAGGCCACATCTGGAGTGCTAGGTCCAGTTCTGGGCTCCCCAGTACAGAAGGCACATGGACACACTGGAGAAAACCCAGCAAAGGACCACAAGATAATTAAGGAATCAGAATATCTGAAATATGAGCAGAGGCTGAGAGGACTGGGACTGTTTAGCCTGGAGAACAGGAGCCTTGGGAGGGTGTATTGTGGGGGGAAGGTATCTGTGGTACGTGATGAGGGGAGTAAAAAACACAGAGCCAGACTGTTCTCAGTGGTGCCCAGTGACAGACAAGAGGCAACTGGCACAAACTGAAATACAAGAAATTCCATTTAAATGTAGGAAGAATTTTTTACTGTGAGGGTGGTCAAACACTGGAACAAGTTGCCCAGAGAGGTTGCTGAGTCTACATCCTTGGAGATACTCAAAACCTGACGGGACATAGTCCTGGGCAGCCTACTCTAGCTGACCCTGCTTGAGCAAGTGGGGTTGATCTAGATGATCTCCAGAGGTCCTTCCAACCTCAGCTATTCTGTGATTTTGTGAAGTCCCAGCTTGCCAAGACACTAAGGGAACTCTGAGGCTTCAGCAGAAGATCAGAAACATACTCCTGCTTTTCAAAGCTTAGTACAATTATCACTGAGCACATCAGGAAGCAGTGTTTGAGAAGGGTGCTCACCATGCTCTAAATGAGAAAGGCCAGTAAATAAAGTCTCTCTAGAACACATCCCTCTAATTTACATGGACCCAAAGCTGACGTTACCAGCAATAGTCATGACACAATCACAGGCTTAAACCTAAGGTATTGTTACTGTTAGGGGCACTGCCAAGTGGCCAGAAATACAGCCTGGGTACTGTCTGTTTGACCCACAACTACTGTCCCAAAAAAATACTATTAACTGGAAAAAAAATCATTAGAAGAACATGAAATTGGCCAAGTTCCAGAAAAAAGCCTTTCCTCACAGTAAAAGGATCTGCTGCTGAATGACAGACTACCCATTCTCACCCCTGGCACAAGTGACAGACGTTGGAATTGCGGATCCATATACCTCAGCATACCAGTTCCTTCTCCCTACTTCGAAGCTTAAGAACATATACACATGAACAGCAAATTCAAACAGAGTGCTCAAAACAGAGAACACTAGCTTCAAAAGTCTAGTTTAAGCTGACAGATACTGCTGAAAGAATCTGGAAGCGCAACAGTATTAAAAAAAAAAAGCCATAATTCTATCTGACATTTTATCCCCCAAAACATTTGGAAGGAAAGTAATAAATAAAAGGGAAAAAGTAGATGGAAAAAAGATTTGCCATCATAACAAAAAAAAAAATCAGAGAAAAATGGAGAAATGAGGGACTTGAATATCTTCCCTAACAGATGTAAGGTGGTATTCACTGAGGAAAGAAGCAAAGCCGATCTGTCTGTGTTAAGAATTATGTATTGATTAACCAGAAATTAGAATAAGTAATTTGAGTGAGATCCTCTTTACTTTTCTGTTCTTAAGCACAGAAAAAAAGAAAAGCTTCCTAAAACAAGTGGGATCAACAGCAGAGGGACAGGAAGATTTGTGAAGGAGAAAGAACACAAGAACAAATGAGTTTTGCCTCAAGCATAAGGAGAGAGAAAAATAAACATGTAGCTTGTTACAAATACAAAACCATAAGCACCAAAATAACCATGAAAGAGCAGACACGAAACATAGCAATAGAGATGGTGCTTTAGAACAAAAATATTAATGCTAAAGCC
Organism: Dromaius novaehollandiae; assembly: GCF_036370855.1. NCBI lineage: Eukaryota > Metazoa > Chordata > Aves > Casuariiformes > Dromaiidae > Dromaius > Dromaius novaehollandiae. The sequence goes on from NC_088098.1 coordinate 153,003,890, forward strand.
ATTTACTTACATTCATGATGGCATTAATTTTAGAAACGGTTTCATCATCAGTTGGAAACTGGTATATCTGGATGCCATTACTAACCAATTCACTCATGAGTTTGATCTTGAACTTCTGTAGCTCGGTTTTAGAAATGCTGTCTGCTTTGCCTATAATTGGTATAATGTTCACCTATTAATGATAGAAATATATGAAATGTGTAAGGCTTCAATTTTGAGGTGACAACTTTTATACATTAAAATTTTTGGTGATAAGCTTTTTAAAACTTCCCTATCAATCGATAACTGATTGGTTTCATAAACAGCTAATGCAAGCTTCACACACCAAGCAAAATCTATTCACTGGCATCACTTAACAGAGCAACACCACACTATTTAATGAACTTGCTCAAAATTAATTGATTCAGAGAAAAGAATAAGGAAGGAGGTCTCACACAGTGAGTACTCAAAGAAAAGAGCAGCAGCACCTATTTACTAACTAAATGCCAAAAAAGCTATTTTTTAACAGGGTTATAAATATCTACTTTATAGAGCTGGGGGATGTGGTTCAGGCCTTAAATGAAAATCAACCGTTTAAATACACAAACAAAAGGAAGCTGTCAGTACTGAACTCTGCCAACCCCTGTACCTCTTTCTTGGGTTCCTTTCAGCTATAACAACATCTTGTTCACCTCACCACTCTTACCTATAGCTCTTATTCCTCGACACTAACGCAGCAGTGTTTCACAAGTCTCTGCTGGCAAGAGAAGAATGATGAAGACTCAAGAATCTTCCTTACCAGTTTTTACACTAATTATTCAGAATTCAAATTCAAGCCTACTAATGTAAGTTACCAACAGTTATGACAATAACCTGGTATTTTTAATAATACTTCGGCATCTACTACCTTCCTATCATCACTCCAAAATATACATTTTTCGTAACATGATACAAAGAATTAATGTCCAAATATTTTAGTCACTTGAACAGCACAAACAATTCTTCCAGATTTCAGGACACAGTTTTTCCAGAGTTCCTTGATGAGAAATGCAAAAAGAGAACAAAACAAAACCCACCACATGCATACTCTCTTCATTCTTCTGAATATTCTTTCTAAACATAAAATTCTAATCATGGAATCTCATTAACTGATTAAAAAAAAAAAACACAATATGAAAAGTCTTCCCAAAACACTAAAACATGTCACAAGAGAAAAAAAAAAGAAAGTAGTAACAATAGACACTAAGTCACTCAGAGAAACAAGCCTCTTGGAAAGGTAACTACTTACGCTGACAAATATTTGCAAGGAAGATCATAGCCTATCATATCAATACTTCAGGAATATTTCATGAAAATTAAGTTTGTCTCCCCACCACCGCAATTCTAGACAAAACCCATGAATGTTCTGGTTGCAGAAAAATTCTCTCAAATTCAGCAACATTAAAATGAAACAAACTTTTTTTTTTTTAATTAGAAGCATCTCATCCTCACATTCCTTTTATTTTCCCACCCGTATGGCACTTTCCTCCCCAATTTCCTCCAGTGCAAATACCTTACTTACAATTAAAAAGCCTAATTCAGACAAGTGGATTACAAGATTTAGCAATTTTTTAAAGTATGCTTTCCATCTGTATTAAACAAAATGTCTAAAAGAGAAGCATACCAACCCTAAAATAAGACTTCCAAGACTACCTGACTACAGTCCTTAATTATGCAGCCTAAGTACGTACGTGGTAAAATATCGAAAAATCAGATAAAATGATAGAATTTCTTTTGATGACTGAGTTAATTTAGGACTATAAGAACAACCTAATACAACTATGAAAAATTCACAGCTTCATTCAAATTAGCTGAGGTAAAACAGCTTAGGTTTTCCACTATACAGCGTTAAACCTGGATGAACAACAGAGCCCTCAGACCTTCACTCTGCTAACCTTCACTCTGTCTTAGGACCTCAACACGAAAGTTTCTCAAGTACTCATTAACTGGGAAAGACTTGCTTGCACAGTGAATAGCAGAAAAACTACTGAGGAGACAAGTAACAAAAGAAAAGCAAAATCACCACAAACTGTGATTACAGCTGTCAAGATTGATGTTAAACCGCAACTGTTCTATTAAAATCGAAAAGCAACATTCCTCTGGCTTTAGAAGCAAAAGAAGTTTTATCTTTGCTTAATCTTTTAAACAACATTTATTTCTGCTTGCAACATCTAAGATTTACTTGAAAACTGGTATCTCAGTACTTCCATCCACGGACAACATTCATTGTAAGCACACATTTGTATCAGCAAGAGATTTTAACCTGTTTTGGACCACATGGAGATGTGCAAACAATGCAGGGGAGGTGCAGGAACCTTTCTACAGGATCCCAGGTCAGGTGTCCTTACACCCAACCCTTCCCCTGTGCCCCAAGTCCCAGTGCTCTCTCCTTGGCTTCGGAAACCAGCCAACTCTTCCCAGCCTCATCCCCAGCTACCAATTTTCACCACTACCAAACTGAATTTTGCTACAAAACTACAGACCATAATTACATAATCATTTTAACCCCACATAAAAAAAATCTACTCTTACAACAAAAGCAACAGCCCTGCCCTTCCCTTTCCCCTTCCCTGTAGCTGGTCTGTTCCAGGTAGAACTAAATCTGTGCAGCACTAGGGAGACAGATTACCCGATCAGTTCCCTAACCAAGCAAAAATCTTAAGGTTTCAGTTTAAATCAGTTCCCATATTGAGGGAACTGGTTTCCCAAAACACGTAAACACAACAGGAGGAAGCAGCTGAGACTGCCTCATTCAGTAGCAATGCATAATCATGTTTCATTAAAATGACCATAAAAAATCACCAAGATAAACCTTAAACTTCATCCACGCACATTATTTCACTCTTTGCAGTATCAAGTGATTTACCCAAATCTAGCCCTCTGATCATCCTTCTGTCTGAAAGATAACATATCATTGTTTTTCCCCACAATTAGAAACCATATTATTACTCTAAATTAAGGTTTTCATGTAACACCGTACAGCATAAGGATGCAGCAGATGTTTTGGCATTAGAGAAGGAAAAATACATATACTTGGAATTATTCCTGGCTGATATCTTGCAGGCTGATTTATGTATATTTGTAGGCATCTGCATGTTAAGATTTGTATTGAACTCTCAAATACATAATCTTCTGGTTGAATGTTTTGGTGGCATGATTACCTCCAAATTCCCAATTTCCATGCAGTAAATCTGTACAGATCAGGACAAGAATTTCCAAAGACTATTCATGAAGAAAAAAATCCAAAACCCCACAAGATACACTCACGTAATTTCCTGACTTCATAGTCATCTGTACATAATTCTGCAAAAATACAGGTATGTTACCTGAATAGTTACTAGTTCACAGCAAGAAAGCATGCAGAAGCAGATTTCCTTGATCTCTGAATGAGAACTGGCTGATCTCTACTGACCTAGTCCTAAGCAAAACTACAGGACTTTCTAATGTCTGAAAGTTAGACGCCAAGTTTTTGGCTAGTCATTAAATTTATAAGCAATGGAAAAAAAATGAATTGTCCTCAGATATGCCTGTTTTTCTTCAACAATTAAAAACAGAATATAGGATGAGCCCATCCTGTTCCAAGTATCCTCTTTACCTCTGATTTGTGTAATCTGGCCTTGTTTTGTAGCAAATAGACATAACAAATGCATAACAGTATATACTGCAGCTGATTTAGGAAGTAGAAACTGAGGACAGCCTCTGATGTAGATTTATACACTTGATATAAACTTTCTGCTGTACCACCTTCTCTTTATGGAATACTGCACTCAAGTGAATCAGCCCAGGAACTTTCACATCCTGGGAACTACCACTAGGAGAACACAGTACTTAATGCATCACAGACACATTCCATAACGAGATGGAAACCAAACTAGAGCAAATATATATACACACATTTTTCTCATGTGTGTGTATACATATATATATCTGTGGTAAGATCAGAAAGTAGAATCCACTGCAAATGGATAGAACAACGACGTTATACGCAATTTTCTTTCTGAGCCAAAGCAAAGCCCAAAATATTCAAAGTAGGTGGCTAGAACCTAAAATTCCACAGAGCAGAATTATTTTTATCCTGATGGAAAGACATTTTTCAGGATGCTGGGAATCACGGACCTATTTATTCCTCTTTTGGAAGAGGCACACTGCTCTTAAGGGATTTCAATCTTCACTAAAAAGCCAGCACAACCAAGAAACCAGTTTTGTGGTTTAGCACAACCTCCAGCTTCACAGCTCAAAGAAACAACCCTACTCGCCCCTATCTGCCCCCCTCCTCTTGTCCCCACTCTATGCTATTGAGAAAGATCAGAATACAGAATTGGTTAAAGCTGTGCCACCCTGCACACCAAATTCATCATCAAACAAAATTACAAAAATATTGAATGGGCTCATCAATCACAAAGCTGAAATAGACGGCTGATTTAACTCTCATCTTGAAGAAAAATCTCATGAACAAGGAAAGGCAGAGAAGAAAATTTAGCAGGAGAGGCTCAACTAAAGCACAAAGGGAATGGCAATTTATAGGAGCAGAGACACATTGAAGTTTTCAAATTTCTCAAAATTTTAACAAATTAAAACCAAATGATACAGGAGTCCTTAAAATGGGTTAAACATTTAGCTTCATCCACTTCACATAACCTCACTTTAGGAAGAAAGCTAAGAATTTGGAAAGTGCAGGTAATTACACTGAAAACTACTATTTTAAAGCTTTCAAAAAAAATCAGGACATGAAGTTTAGAACACTGATTCAGCCTATCTTAGAGAAAGCCACACTGGGAGAATTTTATTCTTCGTGGCACTTGCCTCTTCCGTTACTATAATAAACTTCTTCATAGTGCTACAAAACTGTTTCATACACCAACAAATCCTGCAGATTTCCAGCAGCCCCAAACATTTGATAATGAACTAGAAATAAGCTTTATTAAAAAGGTTACAGCACATGTGGAGGTCACTCTATCCAATCAGGATAAGATTTTAAACGGTTTGTTACAAAAAGAAAAAAATTATGCACTACTTTTTAAACTTGCTGTGCTTCTTTTTTTAACCTTGTCTTAAAGGGGACGTGTCTCTCTGTCCTTTCAATTTGTAAATAAATAGGTGATGAACTGCAAGCTACTTGCTGAGCCAACCTATTCTGAACGTAAGGTGCACCAGTACTAAAAACAAACAAACAAAAACCCCACACAGTTACAGAACTGAAAGGTGCTAGAGGAGCTAGAAGCTACAAGAGGCTTCAAAAAACATGACAAATTCTTATAACTCTGTTTCAGATTCTTACCTTGCTGTCAAGACTTTTCATGGTTAACAAATCTAGAGTTTTAAGGGAATGGCCTGTAGGTGAAGTGAAATAGAGGCAGACATGGATGCGAGTATCATGGTAGCTATGCAAAGAACGTTTAATTTTCAGTTCTTCCTGGAGATAGGCTTCAAATTGTGCATCTATATAATCCACTATTGGCTGATAGCTGGAAGAAATAAAATAAATTTCAACAACCAGAGATTAGCTACTCCTAAGCAGAGCAAGACTTAGAAGGAAATTCCTGCCTTACTGTCTTGTGGATTTTTGCTTTACATTCCAACAGGATGCTCAACTATCTACATAGTAGAAAAGAAAATTAAATGTACTGAATAATCTTAGTTTCTGAGACGCTACTTGAAGAATGGGAACTGCGTAGTTGTTAAAATATTCCCTAGCTACTATTAGTGAAAAAGCTATGTATAATTACTTCTGCTTGTTACTGATCTTCCCAAGCAATGTTTTATAAACTTTTGTAATCAAGCTGTGCAACTAAAGAACTCTTAGAAATACAAGAAAAGAAATAACATGCAATTACCACTGCCAAGAAATAGGACTTCTTGTATCTTCTGAAGATGAAGTACTGTACATGAGAGACCTCTTAACCAATAAACACATTAAAAAGGAAGAACACAAGAGAAGAATGAAAATTCGATTTGCAATATAAGTGCAGTTTAAGTATTCTTTATCCTGCTTAAAACCAGACTGTAATCTGTTCTCAAGAAGAAAGTGTTGCTGGATGTATAAACAGCAGGCCCTTACAGTTCTGCTGTTACACGAAGTTGTTAGATACAAAACTAATATAGAAGGATTAAAAGACAGCTCCTTGCAATATAAAGAGTTCTACCACACATTAAAATCTCTGGTGTTTGTATTAAAATTTACTAACATCTCATTCATCTAAGTCACTAACAACAACTATTTTCAATTGTGTCGCAAGCCATAGCTCTCATGATAATCTTAAAATGACTCTCTAACCTTCATTTATACCTACCATCACTTAGGCATTTACCTAACACAAAGGATTACAAAACTTCTTTAGAATTAAGGTGGAAGAAACAAAATTCACTGAAAAACAATTCAATATCTTAAAATCTTTGATTCATAAAAACAGAGACTCAAAACACACTCTGAATTATACCAGCTTTATACTTCTACATCTTTTAATGAAACTGTTCAAAATGCAAAAGTCTTAAATACATATGATCTTTCTTCCAGCTTAAGGTCTTTTAAAAACTCTGTAGGTCTACTCTATACAACGTATTGTAGTTTATGACCTGCTTGGCTGTTTAAAAAGTCCCTCATTGACCTTTTCCCTGTCTCTCCCCACTCCGACCCCCCCCCAAAGAAATTCCAGCAACAATTACATATTTTCTTGACATATATTTGTAAAAGATTGTAATATAAAGAAGGGGCCAGAGCTGAAGCTGATTTCTCAAATCATTTCCAAGATAAGAAAAACATGTCCAATTTGGTACACAGAGAAAACACATAACCAATTTAGAACATATTTTTAAAAATTTACTACAAAATCCAAAGGAGGGAAAAAAATCAGCTTGCAACTGCATTGCAATTGAGGACCAAAACCTTCTAATATCATAGCAAGATGACAACACTTACCTATCTTCTTTGTTTATCTGGTCACCAAACCCCACTGTGTTTACAATGGTCAGTTTCAAATGAACATTACTTTCCTGCAGTTCGTATGTGCGGGCTCTAAGTCTTACATTTGGTTGAAAATGTGTTGACACAGGGTCATGAAAACTGGTGTTAAACAAACTGTCTATCAAGGTTGATTTCCCAATTCCAGTTTCCCCTAAAATTAAAAAAAAAAAAAAAAAAAAAAAAAAACAGAGGCAGGAGGAGAATGATTTTGCACATTAAATAAATACCTACAAAACACAGAAAAGTGTTATCACAGCAACTGGTCGAATTTGCAAAAACACTTGTGAACTGACTTCTCTGAACAGAACATTTGCCTGCCTTGCTTTTTTGTAATGAGCACTAAATACACTTTGTTAAATTCTTATTCCACAGATAAGAGTTACTTATTATAAGCAATAAGCAGAATGGTCCCTTGACGCTTTGGTTTCTTCAAAAGTACAAACAAATTTTCTATAGATTTTAAAAAGCTATGTGACTAGCTGTGAAATCACAGGGTTCAACACACAGCTTGTTACAAACACGAACAACATACCAAAGCAAATAATTGATAAGCACAGAAATATTTTAGTATCATCACCTTGGGTTTTAGGATTTTTTGGTCCAAAATTCTTTGTTACAGTAAAAATTGGGTGTATTCCATTTTACTGAAAAGATTCCAAGAAGTTACCCATAAATCAATAAACACATAGCATCCATCTTCAATGTTTTTGATCTTCACGTTATTTATGAAAATGCTAAATATAAAAGCAAAGAGTGAGGGTGTAAAAAAAAGCTGAAGGAAGGGGTGGAATCATAGTTCATGCTTAGCATTAAAGAAAGAATTTTAGGTTACAACTAGATTTAAATGTCAGTCACTTCCTAAGGAGAGGTATAGTTTACAATTAAAACCTTAAACCCCCCTGATACTACTTACCAATACAAAGGATGTTGAAGCAGAAGCCCTGTTTGATGGATTTGTTAACCAGTTGATCTGGTAAACTATCAAAACCAACATGACCAGACAGGGATAAGGATCGATAGCCATCATTTTGCTACAGAAAAACCATTAAAAATATTTTAGTGAAGTGAGTTGCAAAGCAATTAACAGAGTTGCAAAGCAATTAACAATGGTAACCAAGCAACTCTACTAGTAAACTATAACTCATTCCTTATGATTTAAATGAAATTAGGAAAAGCAAAAGTATCGGGAAAAAAAGTCAAATCAACTTTATCCCATGATTTGACAAAAACATTCCAATTTACTGTACAGGACTATTTGCAGGCTCAAAATGAGATCCATGTTTTGCAAAGACAGACATACGGACAAGATAAAGCAGATCAGTCTGACTGAAATGGAAAATGAGAACTTTAGACAGAACAATATATCACAATTGATTTGCTCTTATAAATGAAAAAAATATATTTACAACGAGCTTATAAGAGACAAAATTCAAAACAGGGACCATAATCACAGGAAGGTATATGCTATCAATCAGAACTCATTCTGAGTAGGCAGAATTGAAACCATTATTTATATAAAGTAATACATTATCTAGATGATAACTTTAAGAGATAATTTAAATATAGTAGAAATGTATAGAGGTGTATACACCTTTAAATATATTAATAGGAATCCAGCATGAAGACATCAAGGAAATAAGCACATTAAAAATGCTTATGATTACACAGAAATATTTGGTTTCATATAAATGCACTGTGTTTTTAAACGAATAGATGACATCAAAAATATAATCAGTCACATGTCCATGCTATTCTTTCCCTTATGTTTCCAATCCACATGCCATTACTGATTCCTTGAAATATGTATTTGTCAACAGTAGAAACATTTTTATTTAATACCTATAAAAGGTGGCACTTTCATTGGTTTAAGTATGTTTAGCAAGTGTCAGACTTTTTGTAGATAACTGGATATACACACCCCTTGCAAAAAACACTTACCCTCTTTTTGTCTTGCACAGGACTTGTTTGGGACTATAGTCTGCACTAACTCTCATTTTAGACTAACATAATTGTACAACCCTGATTTTAGACTAACATACTGAGAAAAAAATATATGTAAGCAAAGCATGCAATTTGAAGAAAAAATATGATATTTTAGTGATATAAAAAACTTATTCATTCATTAGCAAGTGTGAAAAAAAGAATTTCAAAAGGTATTCTACTAGATGAAAACTACCATTAAAAAGGGCAAGGAAATGTTGAAGATTACCAATATCCTATTTAAATAGACGGGTGTATCTGAGACAAGACTATACACTGTTGCAGATGGGCAGCTTGTCTAACAACTGCAGTTACACAATCTGACATTTAAACTACCCCACTGCCACCAAAATAAGATACTTCTTCCGAAACAAACCATTAAGACTCCATACCCAAAGACAGCACAAGATGCTCAGCATAACTGCAAGAGGGAGGCCGTTCATTCCCACATCACCAGCCTAAATCCAAATTGCACTGGGCTACGCTCAAAAATCACCGCATAATCATTTGTCAGCCTCCAGAAGAAAACCCAAGTAGACTCAGTCGAATTTCAGTGGACAAACCAACAAAACCCACAACCTTACTGGCAATTTCCTGGCAATTTCCAGAGGCCGATATAGTAACTACCATGTCATCCACAGGAGACTATGACAGGGTTAAACACCATTTAGCAAGGTGTCCTGAGAAAGCTAGTATTACAGCTGCGTTTACTGTACTTGCTCAGTGGCAAATGAGTAGATTGGAGTCTTCACAGCCATTAACTCAGCAACTTTCATTTTCAAAAAGAAGCTACATTGTTATTAATTTTCCTCTTACAAGTTTACTGTTTTTGGAAATGAAAACAAAAAATAACTAGCTCTTCCACAGTTATACTGACTGTTTATCACTGAAAATTTCACAAAATTACTTTGTGAAACAGACAGTAAGGAATAATAATAAACTTGCAAAACAACAAGCTGCCTTCGTTGTGCCTAGCTTAGGAAAATATGGCTTCATTTATGACACAAGAGACATCTAGCTATATTACTACTGAAAACTTCACATCAGAAGTCTGAGATGTTTAATTTGTTTGCATTTCTGAATTTATGGTAAAGAAGCTTATGGATGCATATTCCAGTCAGGAGACAGTGTCAGTTTCTGCAATAGGTATTTATGCAGTTGTCAAGGTATTCTGAGACATCTCAAATTTGCTGCTATTTTAAAATAGTGTGTTTCCTCTTTCTTCAGTACGTGAAGGTTAATTTAATGACACTACATAGTTACAAGTGAAAACTAAAACCATATTTCTGGGAACGTAAACTTATAAAAGTACATGGTAATCACTCTGTCATTTCAGACACAAGGCAGAAAGGTTGTGGCACGTTGTAAAAATGCATTACAGAATTCAATACTTAGAAATACTTCTCCAACATAGCAATTGCATTTGTATGCACAGCTTTCTTCAGCACTGTCAGAGAAGAGGGAGGGAGAGGAGAAGAGAAAGACATATAATCTTCACTTTGTGCATGCGGAGATGACACAAAGCTATTAGTTGAGATGATAAAGGGAAAGACTAAAAGAGTAAGAACATGACTCTCTCTCACCCAACCTGTGGTCTAGCACCTTAATCACCAGATCACTCTTTCTCCTTTCTGCCAAGAGTTAATGACATAGCAAAACAAAAAACTAACACCCTTCCCCAAAAAGCCTCACACACTCATCAACTTAATATAAACTGGCAATGGGAATGTCAGGAAGAAAACATGTATAACCACTGGATATGTAGGAACAGGCATTTCAAGCAGAAGAGATTATTATTTATATCAGTCACGAGAACATGCCTTAATGGCAATGTCTTGTCCCCGTGTTCTCTTAGAGAGAAGACTGCCAAACTGAAGGATGATCAGAAAAGGATAATTCAGAGTCTTGAAAATCAGTTTCACAAACACGAAAGAAGCTTATGTTATTTAACGTCTTCCAAGAAAAAGGCCAGAGTTGACCTGATCACAGTACCTACAATGAGATTTCTAGTAGCACCAAAAAAACCTCACTACACAAATAGTAAAATTTGAAGAAAAGACCGAAACAGAAAGATACAGAAATTTATTTAATTCTACTTAAAAAAATATCTATTTTTAAGGATTTTAACTGGTACTAAATTGTCCAAATAGTTGTCCTAAGACAACTGATTCCTCAGGAATCATTTTCAGCAAAAGAGTTGCAGCAAAAACTCTTAATTTAGCCCGGAAATCTTTCTAGAAATATCGTGTAGTTCAACTCACAACAAAGTCTTTAGCTAAGCCAAACTTGAAAAATATATTCTTGTACATTTATACTTTTGTTGTCCATGTTGACAGACATTACAGGATTGAGACAAATCGTTCTGATTCCAAGACTTGCCTCCCTTCAAATCCCTCCAAGTGCCTTACAAAAGAACTAATCTGTAAACCTGTCAAATTTGAGATAAATTAGAGCACTCTTCATATAAAAGCAATAGCCTACATTTTTCCTTCTGGAATTTTCAAAGGACACTTTGCATCTCTCCCTCAGTGCCAGCACCTCATAAAGCATTCACTGTGCTTAGTTTTTAATAGTTTAGCAAATACGCAGAGACATTAAACCCATAAAAATGATTAGATGATGCCTGCATTCTTATTACCTTTCAAAGAAGTAATACAACATCTGATTGGAAAAAAACAAGTTACTACTATATCACCCCTTCAGAAAAATGGTGACAACTCAAAAACTAACAAATGTGAAATATGCTAAAGGAAATTAAGTCGGCACCATCCTGGCTAGTCTTTTCAAATTGGTATTGATTGGGTGGAGCAGCTAATCATGCCTGAAGACAGCAGATCATCCAACTTCATTCAGTGAACAACTCAAGGCTTGTAATCTGAACGCTATTGTGATTTAAGTCTGTAAATACCTCCTGTTTCTCATTTCTTTTTTAGAATTAATGATCTCATCAGAATAGCACAAAGTTTGGATAGCTTGAGATGGCTCAAACCAGATCTCATTCCTTCCCTCCCCATTTTTTAAAGGGTTTCTAGCACAGCTTTCATAGAGCTCCATCTGGATTTCTAGCAAGTTCAGTTAATCAAGAATACATTGGTTATATGAAGCAGTCTTGCCCATTAAGAATGCAATATGCAAAGAAAAATCATTGCGCGAGACACCAGTAACATTTAAAAATTATTTTTTTCCTTCAAAAACAAAACAAAGATTTAATTATCTTTCAAATTTACCACACGTTTCAGACAAAAATTGCACAACATTGGGCCATTCCACAGTAAAAGCCAGGCCTCAGACTACACAAGTCTCTCCACTTAAGCCTCCTGCAGAACTAGACTTGCAGTCCAGGCAAATAATTAGTTTGCAAGTCTGCTTGTAGAGATGCCTGAAATGTGCCCTCTGGAGCTGGAGGGAAAAAAAAGAAGTAGGTGTTCCTGCGCATGCCCAGTCCGTGAGGTTCCTGCCAGGCCCAGAACGCTACGTAGGCTGCGCACAGGCTGTTTGGAGGATGTGAGCCACGGGGACAGAAGACAACATGCAACATACCCACGAGCACTCCAAAGGGGACTCTTTCAGAGCACTGACTTTTCAACTACAACAAAAAGGTATAGACACTTGTTAAAACAGAAAATCTATTTTAATCTTCCAATACCAAATTGCAATATTCTGCATTTCTCCTGCTGCAATCAATTACCTTAACCAAGATGACATTTAATCCAGTAAATGTAAAATGTTACCATCAACGCACGAGCAAAGTAGGAAACTAAACAAGTTCTGGAAGTGAACAGGAAAATATTTTCCATTTTTAGGTGGTCAAAATGTTAACTGTAGATGCATGGGTGTATGCATGAATTCCATTGAGATCTATTTATATAGATATATGTATGAAAGAGAGACACAGAACAAATGGGAAGAGTAGAGGAGACAAAGGAAACCGTGGAAAAATAACACAGAAGGGAATAGAAAATACAGCAGAATGAGGTAGAAAAAAAATACAAAGAAATAAAAGCTCATGAAGATGCAGAGTAAGAATGGAAATACAGTACAAGTTACATGGAATTAATACATGAGTCCATTCTATAGAATAAAAAAAACAATATACAGAAGTCAAGTACGGAACAAACCATTCAATCATGCTAGTTCAGATGGGACTGATCACCTATTGCTACAGTGAAGGAAAACGTGTGAGGTTTTGGGGTTGACAGAGAAAGGCCTCTCTTGACCAGTGTAATTTCAAGGAAGGAAACAGGAAAAGTGAAAACAGCAACACAAATAAAGAAACCGAAATCTGGTGCTGCCCTCTGAGATGACCTTGGCATGGAAAAATACTTGCATAGGTATCAGCCCAGACAGCATAACTGCTCTCACTTTCAGAAGATTTGTACTTTGTGGGCTGCGTGGGCCCAGATGGGTGTGTTGTAGCGTTGGCAGCCTGTTTCCTAGAGAGCAGGAATTTAGACTGCTCCACAAGAGCCAATGCTCTAGACCACATCAGCCGCTTTGTGTGGACCTTCCTTGTCTGAATGAGAAAGCAATGCTGGTGTCTGATGCTAGTGTGGCAGTTGCTATCAGAATGCCTCTTTGACTACAGCAAGGATTTTTTTCTCTTTTTTAATCAGTCAATAACGAGCATTGTATGCTTGGGTACAGAGGCAATTGCTGCCAGAACTTTCCCAGAAGTCAAATCTTCAAAAATTAGAAGCACTAAATGCTTGCATCTCAGACTTTGTATGGCCCAATTGTAAACAGATTTATAAAATAAGTTCAGACTGCATTCTGACAGTGATCTGACATTTCTTTCTTGAAACAACTAAAAAGAAAATCCTTCCCAGAATACAGTAAAGAAAGGCTTTAACAATTATACAGCATTTCTTAAACTAGGAAATATTATTTGATGTCACTCTTCATTACTTGTAAACCTGTTACAAAACCAGCCACCTCCACTACAGAACCACATCATACCTGTATTTTTATAGTACTGTCCTCTGTAAAGCTCTCCATCTATATGCTTCTCTCCCTTCCCAGATCTGTTAGTGTAGAGGACCCTCAGTTCCACTCTCGCTCACTTTTGCTGATTTATTGCATCTCTTCCACTCTCTTCATGCAAACATAAATCAGCAAAAATATTTTGTGATATTTCTTACCCTTCAGCTCTTAGATTTTTGCTTTCCATATTTTTCCTGCCTTCTGTGAGAGCCAGTCTATGATAAATTGACTCTCCACCTTGTTATCAATGCGCACGTACGGAGAGAGAAAGCTTATACAGAGTTAATGCATTACACTACATCATATTGCAACTACAAAGGACTCATAAAGAGAGCGCCTGGCAAATGGAGCTCCGACGGAAAACAATCTCTGCTCAACAGTGAAGTTTTGAGCAAGTGCGAGAACATGAATGAAGTCCTTTCATGCTTCTGCCTAAGGTTAGCCGGAACATGGTTCAGCCCTAGCAAGGCTCTAACAATAACCGAACAATTACTTCTTTCAGCAACAGAACCAAAAGCGACCCCTGTTCCCATCTTTCTGTTCCTGCTCCCACACTGCTCCCTAAGTAGCGCCACACTGAAGCAGAGCGCGGACCTGACCCCGACAAAAATTACTTCAATGACAGAAAAAACTTTTTTAAAAGGGTAATTGTTGTTTCCCATGTCAGCAGCTCAATGGGCACCTCCACGCACAGCTGTACTGGCATAATCGAGGGGGCAGCACAGGGGCAGCAATAAGCCAAGAATCACCAGAGACAGGTGCTTTGCCTATCCATCTTCCCATTAACGAGAAATTGCAAAAATAGCTAACTATACAGCCAGAGTGGACATTTTTCCCCTGAACAAAACAGATTCCCCCACTCCAGGTTATTCCTAGAGCCTTTCCGTTCTTTGCACTGGCAAGGCGCAAAACACGGCACAAAACTTAGCTAAGTCATAAACTCATCAGTGTTTTTCTATATTCAAAAAAAGAGCGTTTTGAACGAGGATGCTGATTGGTCCCGAGCCTTCAGAGCATGAAAGCTGAGAGCAGAAAGTTGTGCGGCAGCTGAGCAGCACGGAGAAAACCCAGAAAAAGCGACGGTGCTCAGCCCCGAAGCCCGCACCTGCCTGCACCTGCCCCGCTGCACCCAACTTCTCGAAGCTGGCGCGGGTGGCGTTACCCTCAGCCGCCCCTTTTCCCCCTCCCCCATTTCTTCCTGCGAAGGGCTCGAGACGAGCAGCGGCGCCGGGCTACCGCGCGCCCTCGGGGTGGGAGGGGGCGGTGAAGGGGCGGCGGTTAACGGACAAGACAGCTCTCCGCTCGCCCCCTCTCAGCGCCTTCGCACCGCGGAGGCAACTTACCGGCTGCCGAGCGACGTGGGAGTCGGCCATCGCCCGGGGAGGGAGCGGGCAGGGAAGTCCGGGACGAGGCGACACCGAGCGGGGCTCCCCCAAGGGGAGGGCGCCGCGGCCGTTGCGGCTCCCCGCAGAGCGCGGGAACGGCGACGGCGGTGGCCGGGGCTCCCGGGGCGGGTCAGAGGCTGAGTGGGCGGGGCTAGAAGGCTGAGTGGGCGTGGCCATGAGGTGGAGGGGTGGCCAGGAGGCTGCGTGGGCGTGGCCATGAGGTGGAGGGGGCGGGGAGAGGGCGGGGCTAGCGGAAGGGGCGCGCGGGTCATGCACGGGCGCGGCCGCTGCGGCCTCACGCGGGGCGGCCGGGTCGGCGCCGCCTGTCCCGAACGTTCCCCCGCCGCGAAGGGGCGCGGCGCGCGGCCGCCTCCCCTCCGGCCGGACGGGGGCGCCGGGCCCTCGCCGGAGCGGCGGGGTGCGTCCTGCCGCTGCCGCGGCTGTGATTGACCCAGCGCGGCGGGGACGGGGCATGCCGCCGCCGCCGTGAGGAGGCGGCGGGGAGGAGCCCGCGCGGCGGACGGCGGCAGCGGCAGCGGCAGCGGCTCCGCCGCGCCCTGAGCGACGGCGGCGCGATGGGGCGGTGATGGCGGAGCCGGCGGAGCTGCGCCAGGAGTCGGTGGTGCAGTTTCTGGCGGCGCGGGGCGGGCGGGCGCCCAACGCGGAGCTGGTGGAGCATTTCCGGGGCTGGCTCAGCCCCCCGGAGCCCGGCCGCCGCGCCGCCGCCCGTCGCCGCTTCAAGGAGCTCGTCAACGCCGTGGCCACCGTGCGCCAGGAGCCCAGCACCGGCGCCAAGTACGTGCAGCTTCGCCGCCGCTACTGCCCCGACGAGCCCGCCGGCGCCGTGACCCCCGCGCAGGAGGCGGCGGCGGGGGGCAGCGCGGAGCGGCCGAGCCCGCCGCCCTCCCCGCCGGCGGCCGCTGAGGAGCCGCCGCCGCAGCCGCCGCCGCCGGGCAGCGATGGCGGCAGCCGGCCGCAGCCGCCCCGGCCGGGCCCGGCGGCGGGCGGCGGGCGGCGAAGGGGCTCGCGGCGAGGGCCGGCGCCCGGGCGCGGCGGCGAGGAGGCGGCGGTAGCGGCGGCGCAGCCGGCGGCCGAGGAGGAGCCGGCGGCGGCGGCGACGCCGCGGGGCGGCCGCAGGGTTGTGCGGGAGCTGGCGCGGGGCGGGTCGCCGCAGCTGAAGCGCGGCGGCGCCCCCGGAGGGCCGCGGGGGGCCCGCGGCGGCGAGTCGGACAGCGCCTCGGTGGCCTCGTCGTCGGCCGAGGAGGAGGGGGCGGGCGCGGTGGCGCTGGACCCGCTGGAACACGCCTGGATGCTGTCGGCCTCGGACGGGCGGTGGGAGAGCCTGGAGGGGCTGCTGAGCTGCGAGCCGGCGCTGCTCTGCAAGCGGGACTTTGTCACCGGCTTCACGGTGCTGCACTGGGCCGCCAAGCACGGGCGGCAGGAGCTGCTGGCCATGTTGGTCAACTTTGCCCAGCGGCACCAGCTGCCCGTGGACATCAACGCCCGCACCAGCGGCGGGTACACCGCACTGCACCTCGCCGCCATGCACGGCCGCACCGAGGTGGTGAAGCTCCTGGTGGGCGCCTACGACGCTGACGTAGACATCCGTGACTACAGCGGGCGCAAGGCCGCCCAGTACCTGCGCCAGGGCACCCCGGGGGACATGCGGAGCCTCGTGGGGGCCCTGGACGAGGAGGATGAGGAAGAGGAGGAAGGGGCTGCTGGCAACGGGAGCGGGCGCTGGAGGCTCTCCAAGGTGTTGCCCTCCAACCTCATGAGCTACCGGCTCTCCCACCACCATCACCACCACGGCACGGGGGAGGAGGCCGAGGGCACCGAAGGGGCAGCACTGCCGGGCAAGGGCAAGGAGATGACCAGGAAAGCCTCCAGCAGCGGGCGGATGAAGCCTCGGCTTAACAAGATCCGCTTCAGGACTCAGATCATCCACAACACGCCCTCCTTCCGCGGTGACGCTGAGGAGGAAGAGCAGGAGGAGAAGTCCCTGAAAGCGTCGTTCAAGCTCAGGCCGAAGTCCAACGTCTTTGGATAAGGCAGGGGGAGCAGGAGGTCTTGGAGGTGGGCTTAGGGGCCAAAGCGCCCTAGGGTGTAGGGCGGGAGGTGGGGCGGGTATGAGTGGGTGCTCCTCTAGACTCGTGTGCTCTCAGGAGATGGGTCCTTAATATCTTGCCGTAACTCTGGGGTGTCAGTGGGTTCAACAGCCCCGCAGGGCTGTGGTAGCTCACAGCTGCCAAGAAAGCAGCTGCTTCAATTATGCCCTTGGTACTGAAGCAAGGAGCGGTGGGTGCATTGAGAAATGCCGAGTTGTTTAAAAGCTGTGCTGCTTTCTCTCTAACGGCAGACATCTGTGTCAGAAACCTGTGTTAGTAAATCTAGGGTTAGTGAGTTGAGTGGAGGAAAGAAAAATGCAAATGCTCTGCTGTTATCACAGCTGGTACAGCTGGCTATTTGAGAACACCTCAGTAGTGTGCAAGTATACTTTAAGTCTCTTTCTAACAGCAATACCACCTGGCACACTGTGGAGTTGGGTACCTAAAAGGAGACTGTAGATAAATGGTTTCCTGTAGGAATCCTAGTTCCAGTCCAGCAAAGACTTGGACCTGTGTTGACTTTATGCATTGAAAATTGCCTAATTTGACATCACATATATTAAAAAAAATGCACTGCAGACAATGAATAGAATTAAACATGCGGAAGTCTCTGCTGTCTGAGGTACTACTGAACTTGCTTATCGCTGTTGGAATACTAATACAAGATAATGTAAGCAAAGAGTCTTTTTATATATTTGGTATCTTTTGTTTTGTCATAGGCAAAGCAATTTTATTTTAATCACTGTGAATTCTCAAGTGCCAGACCTACACAGTTTGAGTTACTGAAGTCTGGTCAGTTCTTGTTAATGTTGTTTGTATAACTCACTGCATTTAAAACCAGAAGATTGCATTGTATGTGTTACACGTGAAAGTCATTCTGTTTTAGAGAAAAGCACAGAAGCCATTGCATGAAACCTTCATGAATCTCTAGTAAGGTCCTGTAATGCAATAGTACAGGTCTGTGTTCATTAGTGACTTGTGTTGCAATTCCTTTAGCTTACTTTGTGCAGAAAAAACAAAAAGACAGGAGGAGCGGGAGGCACAAGGTACATAACTAGAACTCTGAAAGTCGATCCCTCTTTGTTTAGCTTACTGAGTAAAAGCAGTATAAGGTACGTTCCAGTTAGTGATGGCAGTGGTGTTTGAGTTCTTTTAAACAGATATTTCTAGAGAAGTAATCACCAGGGCTTTGAACTGCTGTTTAACAGCCTCGTAAGTCTTAATCTGATTGATGAGCCTATCTGTCCACTTAAAGCTTTCAGAACACTTGAATCTTGCTTCTCTGCTTTAAAGGTAGCAATTCCAGTGAAACCTAGGAGGCAGATTGGTATCCAAACTCACCTCTCCTTAAGAAGGAGGTATTGAGCTGACCCTGTATCCCGAATGCTGCTCAAGATAGAAGCTCATCCGTGCTTAGATGTCAAAGTACCGCCAATTTCAATGCAACATTTGTCAAAACATGTTTGGAGTTGCGCTTCCTCCGAGTGTGTGTGCGTGTCTATCAGGTAACTAACCAAAGGTAGATGGACTTCGATAGGTAAAAACCAAAATCTGAGACACTGATTACATTTATGCCACAAGCTCTAGAACGTTTCACAGGAAAACTGCTTCTAGGAGTTGTGCAGTTTCAAAGTAACAGCTGTCAGTAGCTGTTGCCATTGACTTGCATTTCTTTTAGTGACAGAGGAAGGGAGTGTTGATGATTCACTGGTTTGAGATTTCCCATGCAGGTAAATTTCTAATTTCTGCACTTTGTATCAAATTCTAAGAAGTGACAGTATTCGTACAGGCATGCATGGAGAAAAGTACAAGGAAAAAAAACCCTGAGTTTCTGCATGAGTGCTGGTCATTGCTTTTGTGCAAAAGATTAGAAATTACGCAGGGGTTCAGCTTTAGTTTATAAGCTATAATATAAATTTCATGTGCCTTTATTTTGGATCGGTTGCTACAAATGTGATGGATACAGTCAGTCTTGCAAAGCACTTTGTCTTTATGTCTGTGGGGCAGGACCAGAAATCTCCCCCAGCCCTTCCTGTTCAAGCTGTAAACTGGTACTACACCTGGGTGTGTGAAAGGGGAAAAATCATATACACTGTACTGCAGAGCTAATTCTTCTGTGACGGAGAAGAGAATTGGATGTCTTAAACTCTCTTCACTGCAGAAAATAAATAGCTTTTGAAGGTTCTATAAAGGCATTTGCAGCTTGAGCCCTCTTCAGCGTGGCACTTCTCAGTTGAGCACATATTCCATGTAACTACCTACTTCCAGACCCTGTTAAAGTAACTTTCTGCTTTGAGAGTTTATAGCTTTTTCATATTAACTGTCATGTGTTGATCTCTTCACATGCAAATAGCAAAGAATTGCACAAAAATACTAAGTCTTATATAGGTGTTGGGGCTTGGGGAAATAATTTGACAGTTTGATGCTTTGGGATGTTGGAATATAGCACACTTTAGAATTTAAAAGACTAACTGGAACACAGTTTTGTCATGCATAATACAGTAAGACTTTGGTAATTACTAATAGAATTTGAAAACTGCTAAAAAGGTGCATCACTATAATTCGTTATTTGAACTATCAAAGTGAAATTCTTGCTCCATTAGAATACCGTCTCATCTTTAACTATGAAGTAATGAGACTTTACCGTGACTGTTCAAAGGTCTTTGCAAGGCAGGGTGCAGTGGACACCAAGTCCAAATCATAAAAAATTCTACTGTTATTTGCAAAATATTGACAAATAGCTAGGTAACCATTAATGTCCCTTTGCGCTATGGTACTAAAGCACTTTGATTTCACATTTTGACTCGTCACATTCCATGCAGTTGCTTTTTTATAACATGAGCTAAAACTTAAGTTTTGTTTGGGGACAGGAAAAGCTTGATGCCCTGTTGCAGAATATTTACAGTCTGAAGGTACTGTTGAGTCAGATATTTTGGATACATTGCCTAGAAAGATGAGAATTTGAAATAAAGTTGTTTGGTTTAAAAAAAAGAAAGAATGAAAGAAACCCTGGAGCACTTACTAGTGTCTTTTTAATAGTACACTTGAAGTTACTGGATGTGTTTATTCACTTTCTTTGATAGTGTGTAATGCAGCAAGACTGTAATGTAAACATTTGATATCTTTTATTGTATCTTATGCCTGAAATATTAGAGGCCTGGAAGCCTGACAGTTTTTATTAATACAACTTTTTATGGGTGTCTTTCTGAACGGTTAAGTTAAGAATCTGTAAACTTTAGTTTTACTGAAATAAAAAGTGCCCATGAATTGTCCTTGCTTGAATCTGCTTTTGTACAGCACATACTTAGCGGCCACTTGCAGCATACTGGCCTGCAAAAGAATGTTTTGTTTTGTTTTGTTTTATCATGAAGATGGCTGATACTGTGTAACATTAGAAGAGTAAGAGACTGGAAAAAATACAGTTGAGCTGTTCTTAGGACAGTAACATTTTTCTTTGGCAGTTACACACTCTCAAATAATAATTAAAGTAAATCAAGACAGAGCTGATTTCTAATGGTGAACTAAGTCTAAATAAGGGCTTGGGAGAGTGGAGTTTCTAAACTCAAAATACTGCCCTGACCTTGTTTCTATGCAGCTAGAAAACTCTGACTTTGGAAAGACTAATGCTGGTTTTGGTTGCTATGTAAAAGTCAATACCTCATTAAAAAGGTTTAGGATTAAGGCTTTTTTGTAATGTGTTATAACTATAGCCAGTAGCTTCTCTAAAGGGAAGATTCACTTCATTTCCATGTGAAACTGGGATTTGGTATATCTGAACGTTTTTTTTAATTTGCTGCCTTACCAAAATATAGGCTAAAACTATAGAACCTCGTGCTGCCAGTAACTCCTCTGAGAGACATCCAAAATCATTCTTACACTGAAAAAAAGGCTTGGCTGTTGCTGTGCTGCTTGATCTCCTAGCCGATCAGGATGCACGCAGCTCCAAACCAAACAGCCCCAAATCAGTAGTTTGAGGACTTGAGAGGAGGAGAGAGAGGAAAGTATTCTTGGAGGCTTGGAGAAGAGTGGGGCACTGGGGCAAGCAGCTGAGGTTATGGGAGTGGGGAAGACCTTAAATCAGTATGACAGCAGTCTACGTGAGCCCTGTTGGTCACGCGAGCTACTTGGCTAGCATTTCAGAAAACTGTATCCAAACATAAATCCCTTCTAGAGAGTAATGATTGAAAGCTATGACTTGCTGAAAACTCTAATGTAAATTAGTGTCTCATGTTAAATATTTTAATTGGCATTCTTACCAACATTTCTTAGTATAGCCAGTAATGTTTGCAGAAGTATAAACAGTTCTTCTGTGTTGAGTGTAGCTACAGCTGTTGCAGTAGAGTCTGTACATTGGATTGGTCCCACTTTAGGCTTCTTGTTGGGAAATAAACCCCTCAGAACTGCATTCGGTTTCATTATTTTCCCATTGACTAGAAAGGAGGGTACTGGGACTACAGTCCTGGTTTAATGTGCCTTGAGTGTACAAAGCTATATGGAATACACCTGAACCTGAAGATGTTAGAAGATTACACTTTGAAGACTTCTTCCAGAAAAAAAGGAAGTTGAGCCATGCATTTTGCTTTTTTGTTGGAGATGCAAAACAAAAAACACATCATGGCATTTTTTTTGTGTCTTCAACTGAGGTAGAGGGAAGGAGGAAGGAGGCTTTATATTAATATTAGGGCTTGGAAGAGGAACCGGCTGTTCAATTTGGGTTAAATTGTGAACAGCTTTTGGAAAAAAACAGAACATACCATTTTGATTTTCTAATTTTGTTATAATTTATCTTACGTGATTTTTTGGTTTAGCCAAAATTGGTACTAATATGCACATTGTTGGAAGCACTGAGCAAAGCTACCAGGTTTTGTTTATTTGGTTTTAATGCAGCTGTGTTACTGTTTATATATAGAAATGTTTCATCTTGTGTGATAAAAGCTGAAGAAACAGTATTTTGAAGATTTACAAGGCTTTAAGCTTCTAGTGCCATGTAGAAAAGTTACCTTAAAAGCAGGTGGAAATGCATTCTGTGTTCTTTCAACTAGATTACTGAAATTAAGTGAGGTATTGTAGTTAGTTTAAGGTATCTGCCATTTTGTATCGAAAGCTCTACACTTTCCTCCCCTAAATTACTTGGAAGCATGAAGAGAAACAAACAAGTTATATCAATCTATTTTAACATGCACTGTATCACTAACAGGCATTTTGCCAGCCCATGGTAGGAATGTCAACAGGCAGGAACAGTACTAGACAACAGATCTGTTTGTGCATGTGTCTGCACAAATTAATGCAAATAAATCATAGAAGCTTATTGTTGCCAGTCTAAAGCAGACAACCTATATAATAGGCATACCTACCAATCCTTGTCCATTGAAGAGAGACTTTGGAAACTTAATTTTACCTGTATCTAACCACCAGAATAATTCAGCTGTTTGGGTTGTATCTAGAGCTACCCCTAACTTTAGTTGAAGGAGTGGGAATTTCCTCAGCGTTTTTTCCCCTGAAGCTAGAGGTCTTTCACTTTTGCTAGCTGGCTGTTGAGCTCTACTAGCTGTTTCACTTTGAAGTTCTCTAGAGTACCTGAGAAACTGGTGGTAGATGGGGCACAAATAAGAGATACCTCTTTTTGAAACTTTTTTTTGAAAAAAGATAAAGGATGTCTACAATACTTGTTAGGGCATAAAAAAAACACGTGAGACAGTTCATAGAAGGAAGTGCTGTCCCCGTTATTACTTTGAATGCAGAAAAACAAACTATGCAGGTTAAAAAGATGTCTTCTGTACACTTAACTTTATATGCAATATTAAAGCCTTAAAGTCCCAGAAGACTCCTCTGTTTGTAGCCCCTGGACAAATAAAATTTATGTTTGGTCTTTCTTTCCCTTGCTACCTGTCGCATACTATCTTATCAAAGGTATATGTTATGCAACTAGCTCTGTAAGTGTTAATTTAGGAGAGCATAATTAAAGGGATCCAACTGGCTCCTGCTGCTTCAACTCCCTCCTACAACATGACCGTTAGCTACCATTCTTGCATGTCTTCTGCCTATTGAAGCTTCCCCTTCCTTCATTGATGAGGCTGGCTGGAATAGACTGCAAGTGTCATAGCTGCCACTGCCTGCTGCCTTTGGCTACACAGTTTAGGCTGTAGCATCAGTAAATCTCAAGCCTTTTGAAGCTGATGGATAGAATAACTTCCCTTGAAGGGGATGGAAGCAGAGCTAGTACTTCCTTTCATTGGCTTGTATCATTTATACAGGTATTACACTTTCACATACAAATAAATGGCATGAACCGAACTATAGATGGGATCAGAGTGTTTGGGAGGCTTTCATATTTAAGTGGTACCAAATGCTTTGTGTTGCAAATGTGGCTAATTAGAGTATGTTATTCATCTTCAGCCACTGATAGAATTCAGTTGGATTAACACTGAACAGCTGCTACAGGAAACTGCTACAGAGGGGATGCTGCAAAATTGCCATGTCTCTTAAAGTCACTTGTTGAAGATGGTTTTCCATTGCACTGGAATTGCTCAGAATGAGTTAGTTGCATGGTGGGTACTAGCTTGCAATAGGATATCCCAAGTACATCTCTGAAGAGCTGTGTAGTAGCTCACTGACAGCTGTCTGGGTGATAGGAAGTATTACACTTCTCTTTTTTAACTGGGAATTTTCTCAGCTTCTAAAATTTGCTGCATCTTCCTGAAGCAAATTCAACTTCCTTTTAGCAAAGTTTTTGTCTCTGGGATAACCAAGGTCATCCTTGGAAGAGATCTGCCTTCACTGGAAAAAAAAACAGGAAAAAATAACAGTACAACTGCAAATGCAGATGCTTATGGCCACAAAGGTATAGAGGTTACCATATTTTAAAACAAAATTATTCTTTAAATTCCTTGGGAAAATGCAAGCCAACTTGTGTTTGCCCTGGAAGATGTGTACCATCAGCAACATCACCCCACAATGCTCACATCTGTAAGATGCTCAGGTTTTCTCGAACTTGTATATGCAAAAGAAATATAGTATTGGCCTTTCTCCAGTGTTTACATTTGTGCTTAAACAAAGTAAAACCCCAAACCTTTTCCCTGAGCTGGAGTTAATTCATCTGAAGTAGTGTTTGTGAGCTGGGGAGTACAGATAAACTGAGGCTTCTGCTGCACCCAGGGGCTGTGCTTTTTCTCTCTCTGATAGATGAGTTGTATGGCATAGTAGTGATTGTTTTTTACACTTTCACAAATTTAAGATTTAACCTCTCAGAGCAGATAAACACTACCAGAATTCTTAATTAAAATGTGACTCCTTCTGGATTTGAACTCCCTGCCTGAAAACAAAGCAACTAGTTTTCCACTAGGTAGTGAAGACCTGTTATGAAAACATCTTACTGATGCTGCTTTGGTAAAGAGCATCACTTTGGCGAATTGCTGTGCATCTTCATTCATCCTTTCTGCACCCACTGCTCTCTCCTTTCTTGACTACCTCCTAGTTTTCTGCAGTTTTTTTGGTAGTTTGAATTGCACAAATATTAAATGATAAAGCTATAAAGTTCAGAAATTGGGGACTCTTCAAATAAAGAGATCTCTTCATTAAAAATTAAATGGAAAAGCTAAACATAAGCTTTGTCTTCTACTTTAAACTTCAAGGGTAGAAAGCACAAAAATTTTGATGAGAAAGTTCTCCATATATAGCATTCTGATTATAACACAGACTAGAAAATGGTTAAAATTAGGGGGTAAATTAAAATTGGTGGGGAATAATCACTTTCACCTCAGTGATTTCAGTATTTTGTACTGTAAAGGCAAAACTGTAAGTAATAGACTATTTTGTATAAGAAACACTAACCATAGCTCACAGTATTTCCATTACTTGTTCCATTAGCCATCTTAAAACTAATCTTTTAACTTGGGTCCTAAATGGGAGTTCTAATCAACCTGAATGCCCACCGTATCCTCGTTTGCAACTGAGTCTCTTCTGATACCTGTGTAGATTACTCCAAATTTTGGAAAACTTTGGTTCAAGTCCTATTAAAAATAGAAGATGGTGACTTTTAAGATGACTAATCATTTTGGAAGTTCACTTCCCTACATGCCCTTCAAACTAGGTTTGTGAGGCACAGAGAAGGGGGAAAAGAAAAGTTACCCATTTCAAACATGCCAACACACACAGTGATGAAGCAGTACAGGGCAAGACGTCCTTTTTTAATCACTGAATGATTTTGGTGTTCTGCGTTCCACCGTAGTGTTCCTTAGAGGTCCTTTTCCTGTGTCTGGTATAAATCCCATTAACCTCTGTAGAAAAAATCCATTACTTCAGTGGCTTGATAATGGAGGGTTACCTGAATAGTTGCCTTGCCTTGCTCTTGCTGTCGAATTTGCTCTCCACCATTGCTAGAAATTATCCGCTCCGAGAGTATTGCTGTTACTTTTTTTTTTTTTTTTTTTTTTTTTTAAGTATATCACCTTACTGGCTGACATTCATGATGGGAGAACTCTGGACAGGGGAATCTGACTTTTCCCCAGGGACCTTTTCAGAAAGGAATTTTCACCACAGACTGCAGAAAAGCTGTTGTTAGCATGACTTTTTATGGTCCTTCATGGCCTTGGGAATGTTTCATCTACTCTCCTCTTGAGTACTACAGGTTAAGTGAAACAAGGAGGAAGTAAAACTGAGGAAGCAGAGTTTGATTGACTGGCAGTGGAGGAAATGTATTTGGCTGTCAAGAATTTTGTTATTTTTGAATGTTATTGTTGATAACATTGCTGCTGCTACTGGTTATAGGCTGGTATGACCAAATCACAGTTGGTATCCCATAGGATCAGATGTTGGCCAAATACAAGAAAATATGTAGTTCCTGCCCCATTGTGCCTAGAATTTGTGCAGCCTGTGCAAACAGTAATGGTTAGATAGTGATTGAATATGCAAAATAGATTTTAAAATATGTATACACACACAAAAAAAAAGGCATACCACTTTTGGCTAGATGTTTTTCTACTTTTCCCCCAATGCCTCACTATGACTCTCCTGGGAGCCAGCCAGTCTACTCATTTAAAATAACTCCTTCTCTACTGGTCACTTCACAGGTAGAGCTGGGAAAAGGTCAATTAGAAGCTGGCCCAAAAGTATCCACCTTTTAAAACATTTGGACTTCATGAAATTTCAAACAGCATTAAGGGGTATTGTTACCTAAAATCTTCAAAGTAACATTCTTAAAACCTACTTGAAACAAAACAATTGAATTCAGGCTAAACTGATTTAATATTCCTGGAAAGGAACCTAGGTCCAACTTGGTCTATCAATATATGTTAAAATCAACCTCCAGTACATTTTCAGCCTACGACTGCAAGGCTCACTACAAGGCCTTAGCTGACAACTTGCATTTAAATCCTAAGTTTGAAAGTTAGCAATCCCAATGATAGTGCTACGGTAAACCTTCTACTTTGGGTCTTCCTACAGTAATGTTTAAAAAACAACTGTGAAAGAAAGATCTCTGTTAAAAATTTGACATCCTGTTTCTTCTGTGAAAGAAAAGAAAGGAGATACTGTTCCTCCTGTTGCCAAAGTACAAAATATAGATACAAAGAGACAAACCATGAATTATGAAAAAGGGCATAATCCCTGGCTTTCCCTTTTACAATTACCTTTTAAAAGACACACCCTGCGTGTTCCACATTAATTTTATTACTATCATTAATATTTTATATCTTTATATCTGATGGAGATTTTATGGCAGCTCACCATAATTGTTTGGGTTGCCTGTCAGTTTTACTTACCTTTGGATAGATTTACCTATTTTTAAATTTTTTCCATTTTTTCCAAAGTTTTCCCATTGTTACTGCACCTCAGCTCCAGCCTAGAACTAAGACTGGAATTAAAAGTACTGAAGTAAATAGAATGGGACATAATGCTTCTGAGCTAAGGTGAAGAAAAGGATACTGTCAACTTTGAGAAAGAGGCATGGGGGAACACCTGTATTTCAGGCCAGTTCAGAGGTCTCAGGAAGCATAGAGGATTTTACACCAGACAGTGTACCGTCTGGTGGACCTGTTGGTTGCCTGTATGAACAGGAACAAGGACACTGAGGTCAACTCATCACTTTACACCTTCCTGATATGTTCAGTTACACCAAGATCCCATACTTGCTGCAAGATCATCTCAATAACCCTCTCACAAGCTGGCAGGGAGAAGGAAGAAACACTGAGAAGGAGCAGCAGTGCAGGAGAGAAGGAATGGGCATCTATGTCCTGTCACTAACATTGCCACTGCAATTGCTGCAACACAGAAAGAAGCTTTTGGCCCAATCTGAAGATAATTTCTCATGTTTTTCCTCATTTCTTTCCTGCATGTTCTTATAAATCAGTAGTGCTGGCCACATCTGAGCATCTTCCATGGTGCATTAAGCAAAGCAATGTAATTACTATCTGTCACACACATCTAATTTTGTTTCCCTCTCCCTAGGGAAGAACTTAGATACAGTGTCAAGGTGAGGGTTGAAGTGCTGGATGTTTTGATTTTTGTTTTACTTACTTTATACTACTGAAATTCAGTCTATTTTTGTATTATAATCTTAACTGTACACCAGTTAAGAATCTCACTAGCCCTGCTGCTCACAATGATCTACTTTTTGATTTGGGGAATGTGAGAAAAAATGGCTGTTCTTGTTATACAGGTTCCTATGTTTCATCTTAACAGTGGTGGTATCCTATCCATCCAGAGCATCTCCAAATTCTCTACACACACTATTAACTTGCCTCCAATCCACTTATGAGAATGGTAAATATTACTGTAAAATATTACAAGCCTGAGGAAAGATGAGGCACACAAAAGCTCTGTGAGCTGCTCAAGTTAGCACAGGAAGGGTGTGAATAAGAAGGAAATACAAACTTGTACTGTACCTAAAAAAAAAAAAAAAAAAAAAAAAAATTTGTCCAGCCAAATTCTCATTTCATATTCAATCCTACAAACTTAAATATGGGATTCATGTAGGATTGAAATATTTGCTAATTTTAGAGCTTTTGCAAAACATCTTTAAATAGTCACAGTTTCTTCACTCCTGTGAATGATAATTTTGCCTTGCTACAGTTGTCCCTTTTTTTTACTCCACTCTGTGGCTTACAGTGACAATGTGGCAATTCATGAATCAGTGGGTGACATTAAATGTCACAGTTATTTCTAGCCAGAATTGATGTAAAAGATCTATTTGTGTTTGCTGGCTAAATTCTGCATCTAGCAGAAGGCATTTATTAGTTCTGCTGTTTGAATAATTTTCTTTAATGACACAGTGATGCCATGTCTGATTGTGCACAGTAGCAGAAAAGACGGCTGATGGAATTACAGTGCAAATTACAAATTGCAGTCTTACAGGAAGATAATAATAAAATTCTAGGGTTTGGGGGCTGAAAATTGCCCCATATTATTCTAATTTATGTACATTGCCTCTAGTTCACTCTGGAGCTATGATTAACTAAAACTTCCTTATGATTAACCTTAGCCACGCTTTCTTTGTGTCAAGTGCAGGAATGCATTTGTGCTGGCATGCATTTACCAACTCATATTTTATTAGCAACAGTATTAGAATCTTGATTGAGCAGGATCTACAAGACTAGTACAGTCATCAAGAAGTTAAATGCTTATACCAGTTACTCTTTTTAATTTTTTTTATAGTCAAAAGAGAGAACAGGGACTTTCTGAGAATAATTAATTTTAACTCAACATCAATTTTTAAGGTAATTGCTCACTAGAGAGAGATTCTCCATCTTTTTTACACCACAAACTATATCACAGCAAATTATGGCATAGCCAACCAATTGCTAGTCCACAGATTAAAGAATAACTTCAGAAAGGTACTCCATGCAACTTTTGCTTCTTTCATTATGTTCTGATAATTGCACATTGAGCCAGACATAGCTTCAAAAGACTTATTATATATATATTATGTATATATATGCATATTATAAGCACTCTACCTCTGTGTTAATACCAGCCGCCTCTTCATGAACTGCCACAAAATACTCTATGACTCAAAGCTTAAGAACTGCTAGTCAGGACAAAAAGTATCTTACATTTGGAAATGCTACAATACTATCACAGAAGGCTCTGTGTGTTGGGACCCTGGCCATCAGCAAAGCTCCTGACTAGCAAAGTAGCACCAGGAGGACTGAGGTGGTTTCATGCAAACCTCCTGGTTGACACTGAGATTGTCATCTCACATTACACCTATGCAGGTCTACCTAGGCCTCTACAGGTGAGACACAGATTCCCCATGCCCGGTCCCCTTCCTACTCTTGACTGTGGGCACCTGCATCCTCTTACACAGTATCTACTGACTGTGCGGGGTAAGGCTCTTCAGCCTGCTAACCCAGCTGAAAAGGAAGCTGCCACTGCATTTGAGATGAATGCTGGTCTGACAGAGGGCTTTGGTGTTTGGGGAGTTATGTCCACCTCAGGGTTGACAGTAGCTCAACAGGGATTTTATGAAAGCACCTTTCAACTTAGACAATGGGAAGTATTTAGGCACTGAAAGCCACAAAGGAGCTTGGTTCTTACTTGTTTTCTCAAGAACATGTCAGGTGGAGCTCACACGTGAGGATATGGAGTCTTTTCTTTTGAGGGACAGGGCAATAGATTCTATATTACTGGCTAAACAAAAGTAATTTTTTGTTTCTAATCCTGCAAACATTCTCATTTGATCTCAGGTCAAATCTATTCATTTTTCCTTTTCTCCTAGGAATTCTAAGGATTTGGTTCTACGCATCATTTTATGGTGTTATCTGTTAGCCACTCTATACAAATTAAATATATCTTTTATTTGTAGAAGTTTGAGTTTCACACTGGGGAACTTCCATGGGCAGATGAATACACTACTTTGCAATACTTTGCCTGTGGATACTTCCAGCGTAGAACAATGGTCAGCTGCAGCACTCTTTACAGACTGTACAGGACTTATCAATGGGAAAGAATAAAGAAAAAAGAACACTGCTAGACAAAAAGAAAACACAATTAAGCAAAAATCTGATACCTTCACAGTTTTTACTCCAAGTGTTGTATCAAGCTCAAAATCTCCTGATCTTAGATTGTCAAAGAAGAGAACCCAGAGGTCAGAATCCATCAAGTTAGCCTCTACTAATACAAGATTTAAAAGAAACAATGGTCAGAGAGAAAGCAGTGAAAAACTGGTAAGGAGGAAGTGGTTAATTCAACTCAAATTTTTGTGGTTTTGACAAATAATGAAACTGGAAGTGGGCAAAGGTTTAAGAGAACAGTAAAAGAACTAAGTAAATGTATTTTAAAAGTTCCCTTTAAGTTATCTGGAGCAACCCTAGCACAGTGGGCTCCTTTATGGCTGCTTTACCAGAATATGAATAATAACAATAATCTTCAATTAGAGCTCCTTATCCTTCCATGGTCTCTAAATTGTTGTAACACATAAAGGCAGCTTTGAATTTACGTACTTGATTTCTTATTTTTAAAAGAAATCACTGTGGAAAGCATTCAATTTTGAGCAATGTTGTATGTGTAGCAGTTTTTCTGTATTTCTTTTCATTCATTCTTTACTAATTAAATTTATATTTGAAAGGGATCAGAGCTGGAGCTAGTACTGCTCAAG
The DNA here is from genome assembly GCF_036370855.1 of Dromaius novaehollandiae. Lineage (NCBI taxonomy): Eukaryota > Metazoa > Chordata > Aves > Casuariiformes > Dromaiidae > Dromaius > Dromaius novaehollandiae. The sequence continues at coordinate 153,034,913 of NC_088098.1, forward strand.
AAGAACTCTAGTCACCTACAATTAAATAGTTTATATTCAAAATTTCCAAGGTGAACATGGGGGTTTTCTCATACTTTTTAATGAAAGATATATAGCTAAATCCCCTTTACTCTTCTGAAAGTCCAAAATTAATCTTTTCTACAGAACCTAGACTTCTCAAAAATAATAAATTTGAAGTTTTAAGCTGTTCTCTTTACAAGCCTTGTTTAGACTCCAGAAAGTCACTTCCCATGTGAATACCCCAGTTTCAGTTATAGCATAGTTTAGCAGCAGTACCTGTTCAGTTGGTACAGCAGCACAAGTGGCAGTAACTGCAATAGGTATTGCTGTGTTTTAAGGAATAGGCTGCATACCTGCATCAACTGAAAAAAAGAGTGACACTTCTGCAGAAAAAGTGTATTGAGCCAGAAGTGACACACTCACGTGGCTGCATTTTAATGAGATTTTCAAGCTTCTTTGTATTATTTCTCTATCTTCTTGAGCTTTCACAGAACGGACAAACCTTGCATATTTTACACTGGTTTGTTCAAATGATGAGAGACAGTAAATTCATAGGAATTAGGAAGGAGGAAAAAACAACAACTAACTATGAATAATTCTCTATCCAGATGGATTCCCTCAGACAGGCGTTAGGGGAAGAGCCACAGGCCTACATTTTTTAGAACATACCTGCTGACTACTCGAGACCTACACACCACACTGTGAGGGGTGTAAACTCTGTGCCCCCAAACCAACTGTTCTTGTCTCTATCTCAAGAAGCTCTACTTGGAGAAAAAGATGAGGCAGCATTGTGAAGCCCCTAGAGCAATCGAGTTCTCTTACAGCCAGGGAGCAGACACTCCTTTGAGTTACATAACTACAGAGCACAATTAATGTATCTTAGCTTCCAGGTGCAGAAATATGATAGAGCTCTGATAATCTTTGGGCTTGCTGCCACTGAATGAGGAGGCACCAGTCTTCTACCAGCCTCCCTCATCCCTCACACCAGGTGAAAGCCCCTGACCTCTTCCAGTACTGGGTCTGGTGCTCATCTCGTGCAAAGAGGAACCAATTGAAATTGCTGTGCTGACCCAAAAGTAACCCTGACAAAAAAAGGTAAGCAGATTCTGCCACGGTAGAATTGGTTCACCATGTAGGTTGAGAGTGAGAGCTGATTCAAAAGAAGGGATAAAGCTATGCGGCTGCAAGCAGAGAGAGGGATTAGATTGGGACTGGTAGAGAATGGGTAGACTGTACTTTTTGGAAGTGGCAAGCCACTAGTAATCCTCAGATGTACTGTGTAACTATACCCCTATGTTAATGCATGCTTTTGATGCATCTCGAACAGCATGTTGTATTGTTAGGTTTAAACCTCTTTCACTGTCATTCCCAGGCTAATGGCAGTTAATTCCTATGTAGCTTCCAAAGTTACCTTAATGCTGGAATTCACACAGACATATTTTGCAAGTACAGTTTCTGTGCCTTAAATTTTCATCTTGCTTATGTTAATGCTAACACGTTTTCCATCTAGCTCAGCCTTTCCTGCCTTTGAGGATTTTTGTCTTCTTCTCCCCAACACAAGTGAAGTATTGCCTCTCCTGAGACCGGCAAATGCTTTCAATGCCATACTCAGCAAAAAGCAACCCACAGAAGAATGATCTGATGAAAAAATAATTGCGTTACAGTACATGTAATAGAAAGGGTCATTCCCCTAAGTGTACTCAGACAGCAATAAGCACAAGGACAGCAGCCAAACCAGAACAAAACAGAATGAAAACATCCTAACTGCTTAAATATGTTTACTTTCAAATGACTACAATGGAACCTTGTTAGCCAGAACCTGCTGTACTGGAAGACTAGTTCAGCTGAATACTAGCCTCCTACTGCTTGGTGTCATTGCCACCAGAAGGATTTCTGTGTTTAATATCTATGCTTTAAAGTTGTTGTCTCTTTGTTTTCTCCTATGCCAAAATACTTCTTTTTTTTAATCCACAGAATACACAGTATATCTGGAGAGCAAGCAAACAAGCAGTAATAATGCCCTTTTAAATAATGACACAGTGCCAAAGCACTCAGACTGGAAGGGTTCCGCTGAATCACAGAGAGAGGTAAGGCTTTATTCTTGCTGGTTCATTTATACCGCACACACCCTTAGGGTTTCCATCATACTAGCACGAACGTGCCTCTGCAGACAGGTTCTGCTTTCCAGAAACAAGCATTTCCACATTAAGATGGTTAACCCACTTCAAGGCTATTCAGTTCATGTGCAGATAAGGTTCTAGAGACAAGATATCCTGCCCTTAAGAGTGGGGAATGTCTTTTTTTTGGTGGGGGGGGAGGAATGTTTTCACCCCCCTGTATTAGCAGCAAATAGCTCTTTGGCAATGGCCTTGCAAAGAGCGCAAATATGACTTTTAGGAAAATCAGAAACATAAGAAACAAAAGCAGGCTGAAGCACGGATTGAAAATCCAATGCAAAGTGGTCTGGAAATTTGGGATGAAGTTGAAGGGTTTCACCAGAGCTGTAGTTTGGGTGCAATACCAAGGCAGTAGTTACACTGTCCTAGCAGAATCGTGCAGAGCACTGACTCAAGACCCTCAGCCTCTCCGCTGTTAGTGGAGAGGGGCTGGTGCATCAGGAGCCAACCCAGAAGAAACAGGAGGGGAGGTCCTGCTCTCTGGAGTTTGTCCTGAATCAGGGCTGCATCTCAAGTGTCACTGATAAACAGCAGGTGGATCACGAAAAAATCAGTGATCGGACTGCTATTCCTTAAATGAATATATGCAAGAGATCTAAATGGGTTATACTTTAAGTAAGAATTTCTGCTTACTTCAGTATCCATATGGAGGCCTCTCTCCCACCAGATTAAAGACTTTTCAGAACAAGAGCTTTTGACTTTCTTGCATTGGCTCAGGACACCTCCATCTGTGCACCATATAGGCTGGGAGCCCTGGACAGATTCATTTTCCCTAAGAGTCCTGCCAAAAACCAAGGCCTGGGTCCCTAAAGACCCTCACCAGAGAAGGTGGATAACAGGGCCTGCCAGTACTATCTACTTTGGGCTATTTGCATCCCTCTTCTACCCTTTCTCCTCTTCTTCCCACCTGGAAAGCAATTTACGTGTACAGCCAAGAGAATTATTTCTGGCAGAAATTTCTTCTACTAGCTCATGCAGCTTCAGTAATACCGAAATATTTTGTGAATTGATGCCGAGTTTGAATTGTCTATTCAGAAAAAAATAAAAAGCTTTTTCGAGGAAATGAATTGTTTCACTTCTGCTTTTTTCAAAATGAAATACATTTCTTTTCAGCCTTTTGTTTTGATAATTCCTTCAGATTTACTTTCTAGTAAATTAAGTGTGAATAAAAATGCTCAAAGTAGAAAAACGTTGCATTTTAGGCCAAATCAAGTGTTTCATTTATCCTGAAGTTATTTTTCTCAAACCCTTTGATTTCATCAGCCAGTTCCGAAATGTTTCTGTTTCAGTGCAATGCAAAATTACTGTTTTTCTTTCTTTTTTTCTGAACTGTGATTCAAAATATCCTATTTCCAGGTAACTTGAATCAACAGGACCTGTTTTTAGAGAAGATTTTTCATTACTGGTAATTTTATGCAGGGATTCTTAACTTTCTGTTGAAAGAAATTAAAATATATGTGATCCTTCATCTCAGTAATGACTTGAATGCCAGTAGGCAGAAGATACTGCTTATGATGAGGTCTGCAGAAAGGATGGTTACAGCATGTTGTATAAATCTGAGCCAGAAAGTAAAAGGACATGAGAGGAGATGAAGCGTCTTTAGAAATGCATTAATTTCAGAGCTGGATTCAAAGCATTTTCATTGTCAGTTAAAGAGCACTGAGTATTTGTTGTCCAGAAATCCTCAAGAGAGGAATTTTAGACATTCAAAGTCATGGCATTCCATGTGGATTTAGTGTTTTGCTTATTTAAATCTTTCAGTGAACACAGTCCCTGTGACTGTGTAAGTCTGGCACTCTAGGGCAAGCCCCTCTAGCTATTTACAAAGTCTGCTCATCAAGGACAACACTGGCATTTTCCTCACATGGTCCCCTTATCCTATAACCTTCCCCCTACAGATCCCACATCTAGAACACTACCCCAGGAACAGGCTCATTCACTACTGTTTTGAAGGTGGCATTATTTTGTGCAGAGGAGCATGTGGGAAATAAGCTTTGAACATCAGTGTGCATACTGGGGTCCTTGTGAGGACAGGCATAGGTCACTTATCCTGCAGTACAGCACCCTTGTCTAAAAACAAACAGATGATGGAAATGGCAATGGTAAAAAAATTACTTTGCTGATAACCATCACACCTAAATATCTAATGTGAAAGAAGAAAAAGTAGATTGTTATTTAAAAGGATTTTACATCTGGAAGTGATTTCGAAAGCCGGCACATATGCCACAGACTTAGAAAGAAGCTAAACAAAGTAGACAGATGGTCAGTCACCAAATTAGATGCAATCGGAATATGGAAAATAATTTATCATATTCCCTCCTCCCAGCTTTTCATGTAGACACTGGACTTGGCAAGCTGTTCATCTCATTTTCTGATGAGTGCTCCCAACTGAGCCTGGTTGTTCTTAATACTGCCAGACCCCTCAGAATCTGTAGTTTGCAGCAGGCTTTGTAGTTCTCAGCAGGCACTATCAGCCACTTTTTTTGAGGTGCTGAGTGCGCTAGCCTTTCTTAGTCATTTGCCTTCTCTTTCCTGTGCCCCTGATTTCCCAGTACAGTAAATCCAGCATGAGGACTCCTAGGTCAAAAATGTTGCAGCTGCAGTAAGTGCTGATTTGGGTTAAGCTTTTGCTGCTGAGTCAAGTTTCCACAGATAATTTCGATTTGGTTAGTGTTGTACTGGCACATTTTTATATGAGATCTGGTGTCACGTTTGTGCCACTCTAGCTTTATGCCCAGTTGCCTGTCATCTCTTACAGCCAGCATGGAAACAGCGTAAATCTCATGTCATGCACTCTTTCTAACCCAGTGGAACTGGGATCATGTGCTCTTGCTTGATCCACATGACATCTGGCCTGGAATCTGTCATGTACGAAGTCAGTATATGAAACTATGTTTTCCCCTGCATATATATACCTTAACACTGAGTGTCTTAAAGTAACAAATGTTTTTTTCTGTTTTTTTCATTTCACTTCCCAGGAAGGTTTTAGAACAAACAAATTAGTTAATCACAACAGCACAGAGAAGGGGATTTAGCAACTGAAGCAGGATGTGGGGCTAATGTAACTGTGGAGTTAGGGAAAATCTTTCTCTCTTTCTATTTTCCCTCCCTTTCCCTTTTCTTCTTTTCTGTCCTAGTTACCACTTAGCTTCACCCAAGCCAGAGGCTGAATAAAACTCACCTCACAGTAGCTCCCACCCGCTGCTCTGGCCCAGCTGCTCTGCCTCCCTGAAGGAGGGACCCAGTGTTGAGGCCTGCCCTGACTGCCAGGGTTTGGCAGCAGTAGCAGGCCATGAGCAATAAGTGTGCAGTTAGACAAGGCAACTTACCAGCTCCAACAGCTCACTGCTGCCAAAGGAGAGAGAAGACCTGCCCTCTTCTTTCCCAATCCCTGCTGTTCCCCAACACACGCTCACCCTTTTTCTCAAGCCAGATCGTCTGAGCACCCCTCAGTGAATGGATCCAGTTCTCTACTACCGATCCAGCAGAAGGTGGATCACTTTTTCTGTGTGGGGTAGTTTTTCACTATCTTAATGAAGTGACTCAGCTCACAGGAGGATCAGAGAACACCAGGGCCAGAGCAAAGTGATTGGCCATAGCAAATACGTGAGAGACAGGGAAAGGAGGGAGAAGTGGGACTGCTACTTTTAGCATTAATGTTCTCCTAAATAGGCTTAGCCTTTGTTGTCTAACCACACCTTTCACCATGCCTCCACCAGTGAATTACAGAGTCAGCTACACTGGTTGCTAAAATCACAATGTAAGCAATATCAGAGCCTCTCTCGCACCGTCTAGTAAATAAAGAAACCTTAAGCCAGATTTAACGCTGGATCTGTGAAAGGTGAGAGAAACACAAGTTTGTGATCATTCAGCTGTGCTTGTCCCTCTCCTGGGGAATACTATATCCATGCCACAAACAAAGGTACTGCATTAATGTTTAACTAGCATTTCGATGGGAAACTTTTTTTGCACAGGGCAGGTTAGAATGTTTCAATGCACTGTAGCCGCTAAAGACATTACTTCTCTCTACCAGTGGGGCCTTCAGAGACATGCACATTGCAGTCCCTGTTGGTCTATTTAACTCTTGTGAAAACCCAGCTCTCTCACTGGAAATTCAGGAAGGAAAGATTTTGTCCTGCTATGTTTTGACACTTCCTTGCAGTGTTTCCTTCTCGGTGGCATTTAAGCTGGTAGTGATTTCTTAATTTCCATGGCAATACAAGAAGCCGTACTGTAGATTTGCAGCCACATGCTGGGAGACAGCTTGTTGGAAAATTATTTATGGCTCTTCAATTTCCCACCACTCTACAAATGCGGTGGAGAACCTGGCAGCAATTTTAATAGTACAATGAAGAGGAGAACAACAGAAATGTCCTCCACAACTAGCTCCTAAATCCTGAGTCAGACTGGAAGAGTTTTATCTGTCGTGCCATCGCTTTACTCCAAATAAGCACAGGAACTTTTCATACAGGAGCAAACAACTGAGCTGACAGCTTCTTTTCACATTCAAAGGCTAATCAAGTTAACTGCACAGCTCCTCTGACGAGAGAAGCTAGGCAAAGGAAAACAACAAAATCCCTTTCATTAAGAAGCATTTCTCAGCTGTCAAAGCTTTACGGCGGCTCCTACACAACCGGAGGGCCTGGTATTTTCTAGTTGTAGAAAGACAGAGGACGAGCAAACACCGCTGAGATGGGGACGCAGAAAGGAGGAGGAAGCCATGCAGCCTGTGGAGGGGTCACCAGCACCAGGGCGCTTGGACCCGGCTGGGGCTTACCGGCGATCAGCTGGGACCTGCTCCCTCGGGATGACAGCGCTCCATCTCCTCTGGCCCCGATTTCATGTGCTGGTCTCCTCTGCACAGATTTCAGAGAACCTGCCAAAAGACGGACATAACAATAAAGCTGTTCCCTGGGTTTGCATCGCTCGTCCTCCCCTGATCTACCCCATCGCATTTATTGGCGCTTAACGCTTTGTTATATCTAACTAAACAATGGTCTTTACGCCGGGGTCTGTCACCTCTCTGCCTGTGAAATACCCTCCGCACTGACAGCGGCACGTAAACACACGGTAACATAAAGACGAGACGAAAAGTGACTCTGCACCCACGGTCTGCTACTCGGGACCTCCTCCCCATCGAGCTATGCCCCTCACAGCAGTGGCATACTTTCCTTATGGCTCCTGAAAGCACCTCCAGCTCGGCCTGGGAAGGAGCGCCGTGGTGCTGAGGGGCCCCAGGGCCAGGGCCTCGGGAGCGCGACATGGCGGCAAGGCCTGCAGCGTCGCCATGGCAGCACCAGCCCGGCAGGCCTCCAGCCCGGCTCTCTAATAGGGTTAATTCCCAAATAAATTCCCCCACTCCGCCGGCAGCAAGAGACTTCAGCAAGCTCTCGGCCGCCTCGCTGAGCTCCCCTGCTTATTCAAACGGCTGAAACCTCCCCACCACAAAGGCCTGGGCGCCCCGGGCCTCCCTTTTGATGACCTGCGGCGCTCGCCCTGAATGGCGATGGGCTCCCCCAGCACAAAAGGCCCCGCCGGCCTCCCCCTCCCACCCCCGCAGGGGGCAGGCCAGCCTGAAAGCCTCATCACCCTCCCGCGCGGCTGGCAGCCTCCGCGACAGGCGCTGAAAACCGCGCGTTTAAGGAAATAGTTCCCCCGCTTTTTTTTGCCATTGTTGTCATTGTAGGATGAGTTAATATTTGACTTCCATTTTAGCAATCCTTTGGCAGGCCCCTAATCTCCTTCCTGCAAAACTGCCCCTGCGTCACTCAGGGGTTTCCCTCTTCCGTTACAAGAGTGCCTACACCTTACCATCTCAGGCGTCGTGCCAAAATATGCCATGAAATCACAAAGCAGTTAGTGCAGGCATTAAAAAAGACAAAGCAGTCATACTTGACCCTGTTACAGGGAGCACCTGCCCCCAGCGCGGAGTTACCTCCACTGAACCAGGCCGTGCCCCATGCAACCAGATTTTGAGCTGCTTACAACTTCTGCCATCTACCTGGGGCCACAGGATGGAGTCCCAGCCCGAAGGAAAAGACCCCCTCTGTCCCCACGTGTACTATATACTGTGCTAGATATCCCAGGAAAACCTTGTTAATAGTTTGAATGCTAAACTTTGCCTCCGGTTTTGCATTTCTGTGAGAGCGCAAGTCTCCGAGATAACCATTTACGCAAACGTGGAAGGCTGCAGGATGCGCTTTGCTACTATATTCTGGCTGCCCAGGCACACCTACTCCCAACGGGCCACCAGCCTCCACGGATGTACCTTCTGTCGGTCATGGCACAAGGTGGCTCCCAGTCCTGCAAACTGGCTTTTCAAGCTATCAAAATGGAATTAAGGAAACTTACCGTAATTGTTTCCTGCTTGGAATAGGCACACGGCATGATTTACTGAAGTATTGTTCCCTCCAAGATACCACACGATCTGTGAAACCTCCTCCTGATAAGAATAGCTTGAAAAGATGGGAAATGCTTGGAACGATCCTAATCAGCAGGACGAAAGCCAGGAGAAACAGCTTGTCCCCTGTCTACTATTAAGACAATTAAAGAGAAGTTTGACTCAGAGCAGCTTGGGTTCCAGTCCCCCGGCTGGCAAGGAAAACTTCACAGCTGGATTTGCTTTTCTGCAGGGATCTTGCTGCAGAATGGCTGGGACACTTCTGTCCTGTGGTAACAATACAATCTTTAGCTTTTCTTTAGCTTTTTCATCTTTAGCTTTTCCCTCATCTTATACCGAGACTTCTGAGTGAAGTGACAAAAATCTGGTTCCTAGTTACTTTGTCAAAGGACTTGATATCTGCCTTCAAGTCCAATCGATCTCTTTTCTTTTTTTTTTTTTTTGTCAGACCAGAAGAAGTGAAAAGAAAGGAAAGGATAGCTACTGGCAACAGGTACCAAACATCTCTGCTAAATTGCCCCAGATTTGGACAAGAGGGTGGTTGTATTCTGAGCCGCATGAAGAACAGCACTGCGTGGGGATATGCTAGTCCCCATAGGCCTGCTTACCCATTTTTTACTCATCCACTCCCAGCACTTTATATGGATGAATTTTAGTGTTCATGAGAGCAGCTATCTTGACCAATTCAGCGTTTGCAAAACCTGCTGGCATTGAGAAAAGAAGAGCGCTTGGGAAGGGCACAAACAGCTTTGTCAGCTTTCTGTCAACACAGGAGGGCCACAGAAAATTTTGGCTTTACTGTGTATCCTGCATGGACAAGTTCACACAGGAAACACGGTGAGAAAGATTTATTACCCCTGGAAAAAATTCCCCTTGGCTAAAGCATTATAGGCAGTCAAGAGCGCCGCATCAAGGGGCCCTGTCACCCGAGCTTCACATTCACAAATACCCAAATTCAGGTCCTCAGCTGGCCCTTTACACCCACAGCTGGGACAAGATGGGGAAAACACTGCAAAGAGTTGTGGACCTTTTAAAGCGAAAAGCTCAAAGTCTCCCCACACACATTATTCTTAGTCGCATTTGTGCACAGGGGTGCTTTTAAAACACGGCCAGCAAAAACACAGCCAGGAAAAAAGCCAGCTCCTAGCAGTGTTCGTCCCACTGAGGTAAGGCCTCCTGTCTCGATCAGACTTCAGCCACCATCTGTCACTTCTCCTCCTCTACTCTTTTCTCTGTCTCCAGCCGTGGGAGCCCACAACCACCTGGGCCTGCCATGGGCCGGGACCCAGCACAGCGGGGCCAAGGGAAAGGACGGTGCGATCTGGCGCAGGCTGCCACGTGGGAAGCTGAATGAAGCTGGTTAGCTTTCACCTGAAGCACCAAACACGACTTCAGGCTTTGCTGCTGGGAGATTTTCCACCCATCCTGAAAGGGGAAGAAGGCTCTGAGCCACGATCTGCTCCAGGGTGAACAAAAAGGGAATTAAAACTGAAACAGCTACCAAAGAATATGGCTAAACACACCTGTGGCACCTTTGGCCCATTTGGCTGGCTGGCTTCTTCGTGGTGGTGTATGGCACATACCCAAAACTTCCTCGGAGCTGCTCTGAGGTTTCTCAGGTTGCTGTAAAAAGAGAAGAGCAGTCGGAGCTCGGGAGTTTTGCTCATGGGTAGCTGGCCTCTGACACAGGGGCGGGGAACAGCTTGCTGTCCAACGGGGAGAAGGCGATTACCTTCATCCCTCCCCTTTGGTTCATGGCAATGGGACAAGTTTTCACTGAAAAGTCCTTTAACCAGCTGCAGAAGTTTAATAAAACAATGTGCAGTGAAAATTTAAAAGCTTGCTGCTTTCTACTGGAAAGACTGTCCTCTGGGACTCTGGCTGCCTGACTCCAAGCCAAAGGTGGTTAGTACCAACACTGATTGCTCTGCTGCTTACTGCAGAGAAGAGTGAAGGGGCGGTGGCCATCCCACAAAGGAAAGCTGAGATCTTAATGCCATCAATAAGGAATTAGAGGAAGGAATTATTCTACCACACCTGATGACTGGTAAAATGAGGAGAAAATGACCAACTTCAGCTCTGAAGTTGAATCCCAGCTTTATTGCTGAAACTAAACAGACCAGCACGCAGGCACTTCTAGCCAGTGACTGAGTCATTTCATAAGTCAGTGATTTGCTGAAACATGCCCATAGCAAACTCTCAGAGAAGGATCCAGTCTACAGGCCAACATACCAAACAGCAGATGAGGATCTATTTTATCCAGCTGCATCATACCAAGATTGCTAACCAATTGAAAATGGAAACTTCACCCCAGATCTGCAGTGATAATGTCAGACTAGGATATTGTTGGCATTGAATTTCTTCACTCTCATCTTCCCACCCCTTCCAGATGGGAATTATTTGTCCTTGGATATTCTCTAAGCCTTTAATTAATCTGCTCAGAGATTTATAAATGAAAAGCTCTACACAAGGGCAAAATAGTAACAATTATTATTCCTATAGAAATCTTTTTCATTACTAACTGCTTAAAATATATATATAATATACTAAATATGGGCATTTATTATTTCAGTTATTATAATAACTCTTCGTTATTTTAATTCTTTGTAGGTTTTTTTTTTTAATTTATATCATATTGGCTCCTCAATATCCTCATTGTGAACTAGACCCTATTGGGCTAAGTGATACACAGAAAAGGAGGAGACTGCCCAAAGCCTTTACGGTTTAAATGCAGGACAAGAGACAAGAGACAGTGGTCAAACACCAAGACAATATGCATCACTGTCACTGGTAATAGTGTAGTTGGCCTACCATAATGGCTGCTAGGGGTCTGCAAAGTGGCATAGCAAAAGAAGGATTTTAAGGAGCAGTTGTAAGGGGGATCAGAAGGTCACTTTGCAGATGTCTGTGGGGAATGTCTTTCTACGTGAAAAGTCTCAAGGAGGAAAGAGGGAAAAGTCTCAGTCCTTCTCTTCAAGGTGCTTCATGGCATGCCCGGGGTCGCTCAGGCGGGGGCTACAGCCACACTGGGTTGCTAATCACATTGGAGCTGCTGCAAAGGGTCACATTTGCATGCAGAAGAGATGCACATGGCTTGTGAGATGCTTTTTAACTACTCTTCACATAGAAAAAATCATAGAAATTTAGAGCTATCTTGAAAAGTCTTCTATTTCCAGTATACCTCAACATTTTTAATCAAAGGATCACAGCAGACTGTTTGGGCCACAGTGCCACAAAGATTTGCATTAACAATCACAAAAAAAAGTCCAAAGTCTAAATATTCTGCATGCAGAATTTTTAAAAATATATTTTGCCATCATTTCCTGGATCAGCTTCACATGTTTTGTGGAGCAGGTCACAGGCTGGGCAACAGTGATCTGATCTATCACTGTTCCTGTGAGCGGGATCGACTGTACTTAAAACACTGATGTAGATGTTGCCCAGATAAGGGCCTGACTAGCTGGCAGCCCATAGTGGCAGAGCAAGAAGACAGTGAGGAGTCCTCGTGGAAAGATGATGCGCTCTGTTTAGCTCTGCTTAATTGAACTACAGCTGATGGCTAGACATATCCACAAGCAAGTGTTATGGCAACAGGCCAAGACTGCAGAAGAGAGAGGCTTTTCACGTAGAAGAGTATATATGCAGTGACCTTCAAACTAGTTCCCACTGACACTAGTGTTCAGCTAAGTGTGATTGTGCAGCAGCCAACCACATATCAGGTTATGTACTGCTTTTTATAAGAAAGAATGGGATTAAAGTTACCAAAGTGAAGAGGAACTATATTCAAAATAAATCATGATCAGTGCAAAAGGAAACATAATGATATACATTAGAGGCTTCATATGTTTTCGTAGAAGATTGATACATTTTAGGCCACAGTTTCTATGTGAAGAATATGGTGATATGCTGCCACATTTTTAGTTTGCTATTTTTTACATTGCATAATGTCCTAAACTAAACATATTATTTCCTTCTAAAGAACATTATATTCTTTCCATAAGACCTCCTGTGATTCAGATTTAGAAAATCTGTAACTAAACTCTGCTATCTATATTCCCTGCCAGTATGCTATAAATGAGTAACACTCAGAAGTAGAGCAAACATTTTGAAGGAAGAAAAAAATCTTCCTTTCTTAAGAAAGTTTAAGGAAGTTTGATAATGACCAAATATTTAATGGGCTTTCTTTATAATTAAGAAAAATAAAGCATATCCTGAGAGAGATACAGCTAGTACTAAGGATATTGATTTCTTGAAAGTTAAACTGGCATGCCGGACTACTTAAGCACTAGACAATTGCCCTGCTTGTGAAGTTAATGTGAAGTAAGAAACTCTCACAACATTTCAAAGAGGCAATACTATTTGTGTGTATTAATTTTGCTATACAGACCCAAAGACAAAATATTCTTTCTCTCTTTTCAAGATGCTTGGACTTCTTAGAGATTCCAACACTGACTAAAGCAAAAATCCACCACTTTCAATGAAGGTGAAGATCTTTGAAGAGATTTAATAGCTCTCTTCTCCTTTGCTGGAGAGCACAGCTGACAATTGTCTTCTAAGGATAGGGCTTCCTTGCAGGCACTTACAGCTATCATGCCATTATCAGAGGCATTTTAATCTGTAACTTCTAATTGCTTTTAAACAACACTATTCATTTTAGTGTAATGCCATCCTCCCAACCAGCAAGCAGGCCAAGCATCTGCTTTGTCTACCTGTCTGACCCTGTATAGGCAACTTCATGGCTTAGACACTATCTATCTTCCATGTTTCTTGTCAGCTCTGCACCTCTTAGTTTCTGATCCTTGTCTGTGTCTTCAGCACAGCCTAAATGAATATAATAAATGCTACAGGAAGACAGAGTGTGTAGCATGGTCATTATTGGTGGAACAAGTACTGAGAAATTCTTTGGTGTGACGAGAATGACAACCAAACCCTACTTCCTCTAAGTTGTAGGCATGGTTAATATCACAGGGATTTAGAACAACATATTAAGCATTTTGTTCACTTAGGTACAACATATTAAGCATTCTGTTCACTTGGGTACAACACAAAACAGTCATCTTCAGAAATGTTGCTTGGGCAGATTGGACTGCAATGCCCACATACGCCAAAAGGCATTCTTTGGAGTGAAAAGGAGCCTTTCAGCAAAGGGAATAAAGAGAGACAAAGCAGGGCTGAGAATTCAAATGCGCAGCTTAACAGCCTGCTCAGTGGTAGTTAAAGAGGTTGGGGGGGTGAGGCGTTGGGCTGGAGCTTGGCTAACCAGTACTGAAGATCAAAGTGTAGTATTTCCATTGATGCAGGTCAACATAAGGCCTTGCAATGTGGCCCTTAAATACTGACAAAGAACAGCTGAGCCTTGTTTTAATATGGGCTTAACTGGCATCCTGCTATTAGAGCTAAATCTTAAAAACTGTATTTCTTGCTGGGATGAATGCTAACCCTCACTGGCAGAACAAAATACACTTTTTTAGTTCCTGAGGGAAACTCACAGCACCTTTCCACAAGCTGAGTCTAATCCTTAATATCTGCATAACCCCTGGGAGAGGAGGAGTCAAATACGTGGCACATTCGAGTGGCACTTTGCCCTTTAGGGAGCGTGCTTGCAGCGAAAGACAGCTTCAATGAAGCCACCTAGAAGAGGACATTCTTTGGAAGAAAAACTAATGATGTATTACAGTGGTAAGAAACAGTGTTGCAAACTTGTAATGTAAAATATGGTGCTTCTAACAAAAATAACTCTGAGTCCCTGAAATAAAGCCAGTAATTTACACACCCATCGCATTTATTAACAGGCAGAGATAACAGACCCTGAAAGTACATGCAGACATTCTTCCATCATTCATGATGGGATGAGCACGGACAGGCATGTACGTGGGTGAAGGAAGAGGATGTTGCAGAAAAAAAACAAAGAAAAATGCAGAGACACTTCCAGCCACGAATCTTCTTTCACATGTCCAGAGAAGTACAAGTCCTGACTGAGCCATTTTAAAAGATATTGCTCAACTTTTGCCCCTCTTCTATTTCTTTATGTTAACAAAGAGATGTTACAATAACAGTAATGCCTTTCCAATAATAAATCTTTTCCAAACAAATTCCCACTTGGAAGAATCAAAGCTGTTATTTTTCCAGGTTTATTTTTAATATAGAGGAGTGGATGTCTCTTGCCCAAGTACAGTCTTCTGAAAGCTAGATAATCTCATTCAAGAATGGTTGCTTAGGCTTCCTCTGTGGAGGTGGATGTCTAAAACGAGACAGATGGTATGTCTTCTGGAGATACCTACAACTCTCCCTGACTATGGAGGAGCCTAGGCCCTGCGCTGGGGTGAGACACTTAACATTCAGGTGGCCACAGTCAGATGGGGCATCCCACAAAGATCAATCGTTTGTGCCATGTGCAGTGCTCAGAGTGGGGCACTGTGCCCCAGGTTCTCATCTTTTAGACAAATAGCCATATTCTGAATCAAAGTGGTTGCAGAAACTCATCCTGAGCTCTCTCGTCTCCAGGAGCAGGACTTAGTGGGAGCTGGGGATTATTGCTCCAGAAACAGACAGTCATCTAACTAATCCCCCTGTGAGGAGGCAGCTCCCAGCTGCCACTGAGCTCAAGAAATACACATTTTACTTCACACTTTGAGCAGCTGACCCCAGTGCAAACATCACGTACCCTGGGAGGTAAACAGAGAGCAGACTTCTTGGGGCAGCATGGAGCAAACCTTGCTCTGTGTAAAAATGATGTGAGAGCCATCACAAAAAAGACTCATATGGCACTTATGGTGCTGTCCTTCACATCTCTGCTCTCAGCCCTGGCTTTTGTGCTCTGCCAGTGCTACTCGACAAGGAATGAATCACTACAGCAGTGTGATGAACCAGCAAGCTGTGAACACATTTGCTTGTGTTATCTAATGGTGATACACTGAGGATATGATTAATTAGAGAATCACGCTCGCCCTGGCAGACTTGCTCAAATGAAAATGAGTTTTGAGGTTTGTTGGCTGCTAGGGTGAAGCTGCTGAGTTGATAGCCACGAAAGCATTTAAATGTGCATACTCCCCTGCACATCACCTGTCATGCAGAAATAGCCACAACTATGCAAAAAATGTAAAAAAATGTAAAAAATGCAATAGATAAAAAAAATCCAACTCTTTTTTTCCCTTTGTGAGGGTTTGGAGGCTCTGTGCTGTTAACTCCTCTAAGACTGTAATGAAGCCACAGATACTCATGTCAAACAGCTATGGACTGGGGATGAAAGTAATCTTTTGCCAAGGGTTAATAGCAAACCCAATGCTATCTGAGTGTAAGCCATCTGCCTAAGTATATACAGCTATACAGGTTTGAGTCCTAGCTGCAAGCAGTTCCTTTGTTTCTGATTCTGGAAAAATATTTTCTTCACGTTCCTCTTCACAGGTAGGGGGTTTCGGTTTGCTTGTCTGTTCATTTGTTTTTTCCCCTCTCCAGAGCATTTGGAGCCATGAATCACAAATATATTTGTAGTGAGAGAAAAAGAGAAACACAATTTAAAGAAACCTAGCTAAACTTGACTATTGTAGGCACGGCTGATAGCTCTGGCCAGAAAAATACCTTCATTTCAACTGTTTATAACTCTAAACAGATGGGCTGAAATTTTCCATTCTGTGACTTCAGTTTGATTGCATCAGGGGCTTGAGAGGGGGATTTTTGTTCCTCATATGTCAGCACTGAGAGATCAAGCACTGCGGAATAACACTAAGGGACAAAATGTTGTTCTTCATGTTAAAAAATATGTGAAGGTTACAATGTCACCATCCTTGGGAGGAAGGATTTGAAGTTTGGCAGATGTGCCTTTGGCTATATGCAAGTTACAAATGCCTGAAAACATATATATGTTGCATATGCTCAGTAAAGACTTGGTAGGGTCTCTTATCTTTATTCTCTGGGAACTTGGTTGACTGAGTAGGCCCTTCTCGATAAATGCATTTCCTTCAATTTCATGGCTGTTGTGAGTACAGGCAGAGGAACCAAGACTAGGAAGTCTCTCCCTCCTGTATTTTCAGCCCCAGACAGACTCTGAGAAAGAAATTTTTCCCACAGGGCTCTTATACCGTGCAAGACAAATTACTGGGTGCCCATCCTGAGACACCAGTGTTGACTTTGTGTAAATGATAAGTTTCAACACATGCAACTGAAGTCAGCGTTACCTTGCTTTGATTCCAGAAAGTGCTAAATAATGCTGTGTGCTCCCAAATACTCAGTCCTTAGTATCTCAGACTGGACATCCAAAACAATTAACACACACAACACCAACATTTCTGACATGGGTCTCATTTCCTGTGTATAAACTGGAGATAACTCCACTCTCTTGTCTCACATAAAGGTTGTAAAGACTGTGAAACCTCTGTGAAAGTTTGTGGAGCCTTTGGATAGTTGTCGATATAAGTCATGTAGAAAGTCTTCTGAGAAAATAATTCTCTCCTCAAAACAAGGCTTGATGGGTGTGCAACAAATAGGGCTTGAGGCCCTACGAGGAAAAACAAACCATTGCATAGCTGACTTTGAGTGGTGTCCATGCAGAGAGTGCCCTCTATCCACCTGCACTGAAGAGAGAAGGAGTCCTGCAGAAAAGAGTGTTATGTGCAAAGCGTGCTTGCATTAAGGCCTGATCACATTTTCCTCCTCCACCAAACTAGCCTGGTCAGAAATGGACAAGTTCGATCCTTGGCATGCTGCTCAGCACAGCTACAGACTGGAATGCTTTGCCTTTTGGAAAGAAAGAAATCCAAATTTCCCAAAGGAACAAACTCAGCTGGATTTTGGCCTCATATCCAAAATATTGTACTGTGAATTCATAATAAAATATCCGAAAGGGCAGAAGTCCCATTGACTTTGGTAGCTTTAGGTTAAAGCCTTAAAGAGAGTCAGCTTCATTTACAAAGGTGTCCCGGTGTGATCCCTGAACTGTTTCTGTCTGGAGCCATCTCTGCAACTGGAGTTGCCATGACTGTCCTGTTGGTGACCCTTGGGACTGCTGGTTAAAAGAGAACTAGGTGCCTTACATAGATGAAACTCATCCTCTGACATATTTGTGTCTTATAGCAGTGGTGAATCTCCACTGACTCCACTGCCTACCAGAGCAGCAGTTAAGGAGACTGAATTTATGGGTGAAGATGTACAAGCACTTGTCCCAGATATGAAAACCATCAAAGCAACAGCACTAGCTACTCAGTAATAGTGCTGCATGCACAGTACATGATTGCTGGAAAGTAACATAAATATACTTTCTAAAATCTACCAGGCGGTGCATTATAAAAGAAAGTTGTCAACACTATGTGTGGTTGAAATAAGAATAAATATATTGTTTTCTTTACCTCCATTATGAATGTTGGCCCACTGCTATTCTGATGACATGTAATACATTTTTGTAATGACATAACTGTGCCTGATTTTTTTAATATCAAGTCGACAAGAAAGCTTTCTGTTTTATTGATGAACTTCATTTCCACCAAGCTTGTTGTGTGAGTAAACACACAAGAAGAAGAAAAGGACAGGATCTACACTAGTGCATCCACCCATCATTCATCTTCCCACTGGAGCATGTGTCTAGTCCCCTGGGTAGTCTGGTATTTCATTCTACCAGACTTTTCATCCACTCACTTTATGGCCATTAGCCCACATGAGTAAGTGCCAGCATGCCTGGCCAAGACAAGCATGAAGCCCTCTCAGGAGTACTGGTTTGATCTGAAGCCCAGGGAAATCAACAGCACTTCACCAGTGCTTTCAGCAGTGCCTGTGCAGAAATGAATACCAGAAAATGGTCTCATTCATCTCCAAGAACTGTAACTTCTTAACTCTCTGAAGTAGTGATAGGCTGTTTGCTTTTCTTCTGTATACAGTTAGAGACCAAAGCATTTTCATCATGTCTTTCTTTTTTTAATCTGCCAGCGGCACTTGTAGCAATGTCCTGGAATGATTACAGTGAGGTGCAGAAAAACCAGCTCGCTGGCTGAAAGTCAGCTGCCTTGCGCCTCTCTGGTTACTGGTCTACAAGTATCGGGGAAATGATGTAGTTCCTAAGAACTGCTGTGGTCAACTGCTGAGGTCTGTTGTTTGTTGTGTTTTTAATTATCTCCCTCCAGGCCGCGGATGAAGGTTGCCAAGATAGACTGAAGCACATACTAAGAAAACGGCATGCTGAATGTAAGGTATACCTAGCCCAGCTCGGCCCGTGGAAGAGGCACTCCATGCGCATGTGCCAGCGAGGGATAAATAAAAGCAGGCAGGGAAGGAAATGCTGGCCTGGGCGCAGGTGTCCCTGCCCGAGGAGGACGGGCAGGGGCAAAGCATGTATAATTGAGGGAGGAGGCTCTCCACGTCAAAGCCAAAGAAAGAAGGGACAGCTTTCCAGTGTCTTTCTATGCACAGCCAAAATCCCTCAGCAACAGCTGTTCCTTCAAGATTTTGCCCTCAAATATATGAAATATCAGAATCACTGGTGATTTCATGAGATTCCCAACGTTTACAGGGAAAATGACAAGGAAAAGTTGTTTGAAAACCCAGTACTTTTAAAATAGGATTTAAACTCAAGGCAGCAAATTAATTCAAATGCAAACACTGTCTACTTAGCTAATGCTACTCAGAAATCTTTCCTTGCTATGAAATACAAATGCATATTAAATCATCTCCTGCTTAGAACAAAGTAATTTTAGAAGCTGTTATTGCATAGAGCATATCCAAATGGTATTTAAAATATGGCAGAAGCTCTATTGTGTATCTGTTAGCTTAATTTGACATCAAAATGAAAAAACACTCAAGCATCGCAGAGCAGTCCATGTTGTTTCCAGTCAAAGAGAGAAGCTTGCTCATTTTCAGGAATCTGAAGTTCTTGCTCCTCTTTTGGAGTAGAGATTATCTGTGGGCAAACCAGGGCCTAAACACATACCATTAAAATCAGACAGCAGTTTGGTTCCTGTCTTCACTAGCAGTCAGATCAAACCTTGATCCCTCAGTTTTCTTGCCAATAGGATACAAACAAAGCACTTTAGGGTAGAAGGAAAAAGACCTTTTGGATTCACCAATTATCAGTAAAGAAAAAAATGTGCGTGATCAGTTAGCATAAACTTCTGCAAAACACGGCTCTAGAATTTCCCTGAAAGAGTTTCAGTTCAAGTCAAAGTGACTCCTTAAAACAAGAATTCATGCAGGGAGTCTTTTGGCTTGTTGCTGTATATATTTGGAAAGAGGTGGGGGTTTTAACCGTAACATCTTGTTATGAGAGAAAAAACAGGTTGAAGGAAGACATGGCTTTAAATATATTAGTGACAATAAAAGGATTCACATTTGTTCAACTAAATTTAGCATCCAGAATGAAGTTTTAATGTGCCTCTGTTTTTTTTTCATGTCGAACCCACAAGTTCTCTCTTTCGAATGAAGAAAATGGAGAAAGTACTTTTAGAAGCTGACTTTCACTGTCAATGTGTATTAACTGTTAACTGCAACCTCTCCTCTCCTCTCCTCTCCTCTCCTCTCCTCTCCTCTCTTCTCTTCTCCTCTCCTCTCTTCTCCTCCCCTATACTCTCCTCTCCTCCCCTGTACTCTCTTCTCCTCTCCTCCCTTATCCTCTCCTCTCCCTGATATGTTTTTACCACACTCATTAGAGTGGAATGTGAATGCCTCTAACCATGTGTTTAATGATGCCTCTAAGAGCTGTCATATCTGGTTTGCTCTCTTCCTTATCACCTCTCCAGGGGAAAGATGGGTATCTGTAATGTTTTGGAAAGGTTTATTTTAGATGTACATGCTGCTCTCTGTTTATGTTAGATTGGACAGATTGAAGTACACTTTATACTCGCAGTGGAAGACAAGAGGTTTGTGTAATTTCAAATGTCATCTTAGTTGTTTGCTCTATTTATTTCAGCACTTGTTTTTCACATTTTTATGGTTTTAACCCCCTTGCCCCTTTTGAACAGAAGCTCTTCCATACTTTGTTTCCAGAGTCTTCTATGAACTATTTTTGTAATGATATATTAAAAAATGTCTTGCCCTCTGCAGTCCATCCCTGCCCCAAAATCACAGGTCAGTGTCCACTTTGCAACTACGTATGTGTGTGTTGGGGGATGGGGGGACTGAAAGTTATTTTTCTAACAAGAATTCTTTCTCTGACCTTGCTTATACTACCGCCATGCAAACATTTGCATCAGCACTATTGAGCGGGAAAGGGTAAGCAGCTGGCCTGGGGGATGAAGTGGGAAGTTCTTCAGCTGTTTTCATTACCAATGCTAACACATTGTGTACCTACACCATCCGTGCATGGTGACCAGGCTCTATAAAAAAGCAACAAAAGAACAAACAAACAAAAAAATCCCACGATACAGGAGATGTGTCATATGCACTAGAACATGTGATAGAGGACAATTGCCCTGAGCCTGGTCCTGTGATGGGGTTTCTGCTAGATGAGCTCCCGCATGAGGTTCTGTCACAGATGTGTATTTGCTGCTCTGGGATATGCGGCAAAGAGCAGGTTTCCTGCATCTAGCTATTCGGCATGAGGTTACATGAAAGGGGGACATTCGCTGTTGTGTTGTTCCCTATAAATCAGCTGTAGGATCAGAATTCAGGCTTGTAATTCCCAGGTTTGAAAGGAGGCAGAGGGACTCTCTCAAGTCCTCAATGAAAGCCATACTGTCCAATTTCTTGTCCCCACAAGCTGTTTCTAAAATGTGGGACAATGATTGTCAGAAAAAACTGTCCTGGGAACATCGGTACAGGGGTTTATACTGTGGGACTGCCCTGGTCAGTCCAGGACAGCTGGTTAGTATACTCCAGTGCAGCTATTCTAACACGAACAGCTTAGCACACTGAATTTATTCAAATAAGCTGTCTCGATATAAACACTTTCATATGAGTGCAGTTTCATGCATGCTGGGGGCCACACTGCTTCTATTTAAACTTGCCTAATTGCACTGATGCAAAAACTGAGTACAGATGAACCCTAAGACTCTCAAATTCCAGTAATTTGCTTTTGACTCAAGGCCACGCTGAGAATAGGCAAGACTCTGCTTGCTCAGTCCGCAGATGAAAGTCGTCATATTAGAAGTTCCATTATGGCAAGATTAGCAGTGTGTGGAACTTGTAATAATTAGTTACCATACCAGCATATAAATAAAAGGCCAAATTGCTGACAAAAGCATTTATATATTTGCTGTAAATAAAATTAAAGATGATAGGTGTTGTCAAAACAAGGAGGAGGTATGACAGTTTTCATTTGACCTGTGATATATCCTCTGGGATGAACATTTTTTCCTCAGGAGGACTATGATTAAATTCCCATGGTGTTCACTATGGCTGTTTTATTAGAATCTAGCCAAACATCTGCAGGATATCAAACTTCAACATATACAGATTAAATCAGTCCTGGAAAAAATACCAGCACTCTCTTGCAAAGCATTAAAGAGGAGGGTTTTTTTATGAGCACGGCAAAAGAGCATGAAACATCGAATAAATTCCTGTAACTTGGGGGGATGTGCGGATTATTTTTGTTTAAAAATTAAAGAAAATTGAATCTGAGAAACAACAAATGCTCTTGGTAAGTAGAATAAGGACAGTCCTAGTTCCTGCTCGTGGTGGGTATTCAGCAGTCTGTGGGTATGGAGAGTACTTAGTTACACACGCCGCTGTTTTAGCATGGTGCTGTGAGTGTGAGATACCTCGGGTTTGTGTGTTTGAAGCATGCGACACTGTCCCTTGGGGCATGCAGTCGGTCCCAGTGCACTGCTTCATGCACCAGCACAGGCCAGCAGAATATGCATTCTCGTCTCGTCTGCCCCTGAAGAACTTCATTTTAGCTTGCAGCCAAAGGACACTAGAGACACTGCATTTTTCTCCTTTACCATTCCTGTATCAATATTTCCTAAAGCAGGATTTTCAGCCTCAACCACTCGATTGTGCAGGCATCCTGAGGGCTGTGGATACCTGAGGATGCATTGTTGGGGCAGGGGGTAGAATCAAAACACAGATGCTAGACAATGTATACGAGCCCTCATAGAAAAAATATGCCATATAATGACAATTCTACCAGAACAAGAAGATTCAATGGCAAGTGGAAATTACAGTATCATGACTGCACACATATCACCCTTTCAGCTAACTAAACTGCCCGTGGAAATACTCAGATGGGATGGGCCCTTCATCATAAGGTACACCTGTGCCCAACGCACTGTATGCATGTGCGGCAGGTACGATTTGCATGAATAATCCACTATAGCCTGAAGACTGCAATCAGTGAGAGACAGCAGCTTTGCATTTGAGTTGCAAAAAGACACACCCTAGAAAGACTATCTATCATGTCTCTGCAAGATTTACAGTTGTTTTCTACCAAGCCATAGTCTTCAAAGTTAGACTCCTGCATTCCTGAATGTATACTGAGTCAAGGTCTTGTGCTTATCGTCAGCTGTAAGCACAACTCATGCTATTTTCTTCAGCTATTTTAAAAGTAAAGAGACTCTCCATAAGTACCTCCAACGAAAATATGTTTTGAGACCTTGAGTACCATGTGATAAATGTGCATGGTATGTGTATTATTCTGTGAAGATCCTGTATTTATTTATGAATTTGCCATTATCCAGTCTGGCTGTATGGAGTAAAATTAGAGGACAGTCGTTGGAGGGAAATAAAATGAGAAAGGAAATGAAGGCAAGGAAAGGTGGAGTTTGCCTAACACCATGAGTCCTTTGGGAAACAACAGGGAAGCGATGAGCTGGTGAATGCCCTGGGCCTGGCTTCAGCTGGTGAGAACCCAAATCTGGAGCTAAAACAAAAGAGGATACTAAAACCTGAATGATGCTGGCCTGCAAAAGAAGCAAGGTAGAAGGTTTGTGTGCATGTGCAAGGGGAATTATCAACAACACCTGGTGCTGACTCCCTGGGGGAAATATGCATAAAGCAGAACAAATACGGTGACTCTTTCAAGTCAAGAACAAGAGCCACTGGATCAAAAGTATCTTGCCAAAGCTTAATAGAAAACACTAAAGTTAATGGGAAATACGTGCACAGGCTTCAGTTTATTCACCCCGCTGGGCACTCCACAACCCTTTGGATGAATAAACAGTGCCTCAGTTTGACAAAATTGTGCTTAGATCACTTTGGTTGGGATTCGTTTCCCAACTTTTAGCCACTTACATGTTTGAGTCCAGTCTTGGCTAAACGTCTGTGTCCCTTTCACAGCCGGTGGGGGAGGGCTGAATTTTTGAGGAAGGAGGCAGCCCGCCCACCTCTGACACTGCCCCAAGAGGGGCCAAAGAGGCCCCGGTGGGACCGGCCACTCTCCACCAGCGGATGGAGGAACCTGGGCAGCTAGCTGAGACCAGGCAGCTAAAGACGAATGAGATGTAACCTACTTTCAGGCTCCCCAAGCACCAAGGCTCCCTGCTCAGAACAGCTGGGCTTGTTAGACTGACACCCTCCCCGCCAAGCGCCTGGGGAGGAGAGGCAGAAACATGGCCCAAATGCACCGCTCCATCCTCCAGGGAGGATGGTTGCAAACCCTATCTGCAAAGAGAGGCACCTGTGAAGAAGTATGTTGTCCCAACAAGCACCTATCTTCGAGGGCCTCGGCTGGTATTAAGAGAAATAAGTGACAGTTTGGAAATAATTAAATTGCAAGCCAATAAATATGTTTTTTTCTCCTACCAGATTTTTTTTCTGTTGTTTTGCATACAGACAGAAATGCTACCTGAACCTGGGTAAGTTTGATGTTGTCTGCGGTGAAGTTGCTAAATTCATGCCTGTCATCATTGTTTAAATGATTATGCAACTGTAATTAAACATGTAAAATGATTCATGCTAACTTAGATTGGTGTATTTTGAAAGCACAGTAGTTTCCAAGCACAGACTAAATAAGTGGATGTATTTAAAATAAAAATATATTGCAATGCAAGGTAGGGGGAGTGTACAGTAGAAAAAAAGTAATATAAAAATATACATGATTGAGATTCCTGAAAGATTCTTAAGATTCTTTCTTGACACAACCAGTGTAATCAGATTGCTCAGTCACAATTCCTTCCTCCCTCAGGCTCAGCTCAGGTGCACCCAGAAACAGACCTGTGTATATGCATACTGCAGCGTGAATGAAAAGAAGAGGTGTTTTGAATGCCTCTTCCGCTAGAGATCCACATTGCTGAGAACTGTTTTTTCATGAGGACCCACCAGTGGGCCAGCCCATATCTCTCATGATTTCCAAACATGCCGCGTACACCACAGGTAACTCAGGGCTGAATTGTTTATGTCAGAAATCACATGCCACTGAAAATGGTAGGATAATGTGAAAACGTAATGACCTTGCAAATTCAGCTTGCCTGATGGGTTTTGAACTCCTTATGCATCATATATAACTGCAAAAATAACAACTCTAAATGAATTGCCACAGTACAGCAACAGTGACATTTAAGAATGAGCAAATATATTAACAATTGTGTTTGGAGACTGGAGATTTAACTCGGGGCGCCTCCCAAGAAATTGGAACAGCATTATTTGCAGTCATGATTATTCTTAGCTAAGTTGCCATGGAACAAAGCCTGGTTAATCCTAATGGACTGACTCAGGAACAATCTCTCTTTCTAATCTTATTGCCTAATTCTTTATCACTCCCATTAGGCTAGTATTTATCTAAGTTATAAGAGCAGCAAGATTTTCCAGGAGTTGTCATTTTACTACGTTGAGTAGTACTAGTGCAGTTCTCTTTATTAGGAATAATAAAGGATGGTTTTGTTCTAAGCTGAAGCATGCAGAGCTAAGAATTTTTTTCTTCCAGAAGCAGATTAAATCTCCTTTGAATTTTCCTGGAGTTCATATGATTGAATACACATGAATTCCTATGTTCCTTTGAGCCTTGAAAATTGCAAACATTCAATCAGTGGTATCTTCTCATGTGCAGCCAAACAAATGTTTCAGAAAATGTAGAAATAATAAAACGACAGGCTTTTAAGAGTGGTTATTCTGTTTTTCTGTTTTCCTGTTGCTAGTTTCACAGCCATCTTGCCTTTATTATCCTAGCACTAGCCTGACCTCATCTATTTACCAATAGCAACACATAACATTAATTTCTATTAACTCACCGCAGTCCTGGAAACTAGGCAAGAATTAGTATTCATGCTAGCATCCCCTAATGAATGTAGGATGTCTGAAAGCATAGAAGGAGCCTTAGATAAATGGCCCCATGTTGCAAATTAATGGGGTAAAAGCTTGTGCTATGTCCAGACACACAGTTTCTCCCAGTTGTACCTACCAGTGCATCTCCAGGTATCTATCTTATATTTCCTGGCACCGCTCTTGAAAGCAAGGCGTGCACATACATGTGTACGTGCATTTAAGTGTGGTGGGGAGAGATGAATTCTTTGTAGATTTTCTGAGAATTAATATCGCAAGAATTAAATCATGGTCAGGTAGCAGAAAGGAGATACTGGGAAAAAGAACACTATTCATGTTTGTAATTTTCTTTTTACAGAAATACATACACAAAGACCTCCTTGAGTAAATCCCTGGAAAAATCATCCAACCGTTCTGCACAGAGCTAAGCTTGCAGTGATTAAAGCCACAGCAATATTTGCTTTAAAAGAAATAGCAACGTAAGGTCACTGCAGACACCACCACATTATTGTCTGCTGTAGATTATAGGAAACAAAGTCATTTAGTTTTAGAGTACCTCCTCACTGGAATAAATTTCAGAAAGAAATTAAAAACAGCACTAGCAATAAAGGTATTTAAAATGAAACAGAGTGTTTTGATGAGACAGATGGTAACTGTAATTAACTTTGGCATTTTATCCCATAAACACATAGTTTTAGTTCAAATAGCTGGCAAAAAAAATTCTTTTTTATAAAAACTAAACAAACTTGCTTGCCCCTAATCAGCAACCAGTTTACATCCAAACAATAAAATAGCCAGTTTTAAGAAATCTGACCGGGCTACAATCCAAGCCAGAAGTGACCAAAAGTTCTGGTACCTGCTTTCTGTTTGCCGGTCAGCCAGTCGGCTGAGCGTGTGGGACACCAGTATGCACAGCCCCTCAGCAGGGCCACAGGTCTGTGGGTGCTGAGCTGCTCTTGTGCCCACGGAGTCCCCTTTGGGGCTGGCGCTGCGGCCGAGTGGCAGGGAGGAGGCTTCTCATTCTGGCTGTGAGCAGAGAGGCCAGAAATTTTTCCTTGAGCGTAAGGTGTGTGTTGTCTCTCCAGATTTCTCAGCCCTTGAGCCCCTGTACCACTATGGGATCAAGGAGCTGCTCAGAGCTGAGTAATGCCCATAGCATCCCAGGGCCACATCTATTGCCCTGAAGGGAAGAGGAGGGCTTTGGAGAGTCCAAGGAATTGTGCTGAAGGAACTGGGTTCCCTTGACACTAACCAAGCATTCCCTTATGCCGGCATATCTCTTTCTTTGTATTCGGTTTGAAGAATGCATCATATAGCTGCTGCGTGGCAATGTAAACCATGTTCTCCAAGCCAAAGGTAGTGATTTAATTTTCTGTTACTTATCAGCAAAACTGGAATCCTTACTTTAGCTATTTGGATGCAAATGTACTGACATAAAACAGAGTGGATAAATTATCCCAATCCTGTTGTGAATGCATAGATATTCAAATTTTTTCTTTCTTCTTCAACAATACAATGAAGGTCATTTCAGTGCTCCCTCTTAAGATCATTTGTCACAAATATTTTGTCAGTTTACCTTGCAGAAGGAGATCATTACTCAAAGGTAGTATTTGCTTCTAAATAATGTACTAAATTTTGTACTTTATTGTCTTTAATCCGATTAAAACATCCCTACAGCTTCACTTGGGCTTCCTTAGTGGAAAGCTAAATTTCAAAGGATTTCTCATGAACTTAAAAAGATCAAAATATCAAAGTCTTCTGACTTCTTTCTCCTGATGTTCTGCATAGCACGTTAGTGTGGAATATATACTGGAGAAGCCTGGAAGCAAGGGAGTTATGGATTGCTGTTTGGTTTTTTTACCATAAACAAAGGAGGAAGGTTTCATAGTCCCATGGCCAAGGCAGTATATTTGTGTTTCCTCCTACTTTCAGCTGCATTATAACCATGTCAAGGCCAAGTGGGTCATCTGGCTTGTCTAGATTCATCGTTGCCTCGCATAATGAGTGCAATGAGAAAAAATGCTGGAGCAGGCCCAAATGACAGCTAGTTGATATAAAATAACGAAAGACTGAAGTTTTGGGGTTTATTTGTATTTTAGATCTGTAAATAGCTTTTGTTTCGGTAAGTCAAATTGCGCATGGCCCTATTCAGGCAAAATTCCTGAGGATTTCAATGGAAAATTTGACTGTAGATGAGCAGGTTTCACCTGAAGACATTGACAGCATTAGCAGCATCTTAGAGCACAGTCACTATTTTGGTGTTGATCAAGAGTCAAGAAAACACTGCTAAGCACTGGAAGAGGAAACATCCTAAACTGGAGCAAGTGAGGGCTGTGTTACCACTGCCTCGCACACAGAGTGCCTCCGGCAGCACCAGCCAGGCCTTGATTTGAAGCACCTCCCCTTGGAGGCTCCCCCTCTCCGCTCACATTTGGGGAAGTTTGGGTCAAAATTTAGCTTTGTGCTCCTCTCTTCCATCCCACTAACTCCCTTCAGTGCATTTCTGTGTGAGCGTGGATGGCTCACTACCTTTCACTGGACGTGAGCTGCCTCGTGATGGGCGGTACGCTTTGGACTATCGGCAGTTCTGGGGTGTTTCACAAGCGCAGCAGGGAGGGAGATGTGGAGGGGGGAAGCTGCTCCTCCTGGTGCTGCAGTGGGGCTGAGTGAGACCAAAGGTCCTGTGAAGCTGCTGTCCTGCCTCAGCAGGGGCCAATTGCAAATGCTTGAGAAATGTGCTGCAGGACAGTAACGGAGTGATGGTCGCCCTGCTTTACCCTCTCAGTTCCTGATGGGCGACAGTTCTGGGATTTTATACCCTCCCCTCTGCTGTGCTCCCTAGCCACTGTGCACAGTACCTAAATCCTCTT
The DNA here is from genome assembly GCF_036370855.1 of Dromaius novaehollandiae. NCBI lineage: Eukaryota > Metazoa > Chordata > Aves > Casuariiformes > Dromaiidae > Dromaius > Dromaius novaehollandiae. Next base: position 153,063,472 of record NC_088098.1, read on the forward strand.
TGCACTTACAGAGCTTATCCCCACCACTGGTCCCCTGCACAGCAGACTGGCATTAGCTGGTTTCCACTGCAGCCTGGCTTTTCAATACTAGCTTGGGAAGGGCAGGCTTTCTCCATAGTTCCTTGGCTTTTTGTCCTATGAAGATGAGGGAAGTTGTGACCTAGGGAACAGAAGAGTGATTATTTTCTGGAGATTACATAAATATTTGAAATATCCTTTTAAGTAACACACTTGTTACGGAAGAGGGTTAGCCATACAACAGGGAGCGGTGTCAAAGAAAATAAGTGCTTTAAATTGAGCACTCCCAATCCAGTGGTGAGGCAAGCAGTCTTAGTAGGGCCAAAGCTAATTCACCATAATGAGGAAAAAAGCTCAGAGCCCATTTTTGCATCTATGATTGATGTATTATTCCAGTCGGGCATTTAGTATGTTTAAAAGCCAAACACTAAAGCTGATCTAGCCGGTAATAAATTGCTCTGTAGCTCCCTCTAATGGACAATTTTACCGATGCGGATTCAGGATAGCAGTGAGTGAGACAAAACTGCACTTAAAGTTTAGCAGAAAATCAAGATCTGTGTGGCAGAATAGTCGCCATGTGTGCAAAAAGACAAAGCAGCTATCATTCCCCATCCATCTGTCTTTCTACTTTTATCTCAGTAAATATTACAGCACTTCTTGAAAGAGCTTAAAATAATACTAAACTCAATTAAAAAGAATACTGAACTGAATTAACTGGCAGCGGTCAGGCTGCATCCAGCACCCCTGGGGCAGGCTGCCTGGCCAGGGCAGGGCAGCACTCACCCATGGGTGCTCTGCTTGGGGCACACCACTCACCAGGCCATGGAAGCAAAGAAGCAAGGCCCAGAGTATAGCTGTTAGAGCCACAATTACACAGCTCCCTGGATCACCAGGGAGCATATTCATGGTTTATAAGCCTTTCTTTATCATAAGGCTAAAGCATGAGCTCTAGCAAGGTTCCTTCATTGCACTTGCAGTCTAGAAGGTAGTTTGCACCTTTCCTCTTCCCTGCCGTGCTTCCCAATATCAGCTCATGCATTTGGTGTTTGTGTGAGCAGGATGATGAACTTAACCTTCAGCCAAACTTCTTTGCAGCTACAGTGAAGGTACTGTCTACCCAAGAAATGTGTTGCTGGACACAGAGCAAATGAAAAGAAGCTTATAATAAAGGGATTAAAAGCCAAATCACATCATACAGCAACACACAAAGAGCAATGTCAGAGAGTAGGTTCATTTTAAATGTGGCTGCATCCACACTGAATTCAAATTAAGCAATTAATTATAAAAATCTGTTCAGCACAATTCAACTGGGAGCCAAAATTCCTTGTGTATGCATTAAAATGTACACCAAAGCTAGTAATATATGAGTGTGCATTTTCACACTATTCTTTTCTAAGACTTCGCACACCTACAGTTGCAGCTAACACCACAGAGATTAGCATAATCAAAATTACACAGCAAAGTCTATTTGAATTCCACTTCTGAAAATTGTTTTAGCTCTGAGATCTTCAGGAAGTCAAGCATGAAAGAAAGCTATAACAAAACAACCTCTTACCTCTGAATAAATGATAATAGTAAATGCCACATTTTATTTACAAACACATAACTATTTCTATCCCACACATATCTATCTCATATTCTTATGCACACCAGGAAGTTTATTTAAGGGCTTATTTGTGTCAGCCCTAAACTGCAGTTAGCTGCAATGGTTTGTTTTTTTTTTTTTAAGAAGAAGAAGGTAATGCTCCGTATTGTCAATTATTTCTAATGCTGACTTCAAAATCAAGATGCTGTTCTAGACAGAAGAATGGACAGTGTACCAGGGTACAGAGCAAAACAAAGTTTGAAAACAAGGGGGTTTTATACCCTCCCCTTTTAATACTGTATTTCATCACAATAATTTCATAGTAGTGAATTTACGCAGTGAAATATTTGAACTTTAAGCATCAACATTTAACATCCTAATGTGTGTTGATTCACCTTATAGAGATTTTGAAAGCATTTTGTTTAACATGCAGGCCTGTAGCTCGATTGGTACAAGCCCTAGACTGCTCTATGGCACAAGCTTAAAAGGAACTTGGCAACTCAGACAGGAGTATGTTGGTCCATATCAGCTACACATAGGGGTGTGCATAGTCTTTTGCAAAGAAGTACGTAATTAACACCTTTCCTTGAGTTCTACCTGACTTCTTCTGCCTCCTCTGGATGCTAATGTCCCCTCTGCACCATAATGGGATGCTTTATTTAACCATACACCCAGACACCTGAAAATGATTTTAGTTTAAGAGAAATGATTTACAGTAAAGGCTTTTTTACAGAGCAGTTTCTGCCTTAGAAATCAAACAGGTGGACCACGCAACAAGAAGAATTTAGGGAACCGTGCAGGGAAGAAAGGAGTCAGGAGTCAGGCAGCTGAGAGCAGTAACCCCATAAGCCAAATCTACAGCAGAGAGGTCATTTCATTTGGTCTCTTCGGTGTGCATACGCTCTTTAGGTATAACCTTCTGTCTCATTTGTTAGCCTATAGTATCAATATGTGTGTTACTGACATGCTGAGACACCGCTTCAGCTACAGAGCTGATTTCATCTAAACTCTGTTTGGCGATTATCAGCTTGCTTGCTCTCCGTAACAAAATAGCACAGGATGTCACGAGGCTAACTCAGAGCTGCAGTAACTGCATTGCTGAGCATTTCATGTTACATATTTGATAACTCTGTGGAAGGAGAAAGAACTGAACAAGTTTTACGCTTTCTTTTATGTACCTTCCCCTGCATTTTAGCTTTCCAAAAGAATCCGTGCTCAGACTGAGCTTAGGTATCAATGTTTATAGAATGCCAGGGACAAATTAAATACCTATCTTCAACTAACATCTGTTTTTTATCATTTTTACCAGAGCCATAACAATTAAATTTATCAGGACCAGAGAAATTCTGATTTCATGTTTTAACTTATTATTCTTACTAGTAAAGACATGATGTCAGCAGTTGACAATGAAGATTAACTATTTTACCATTGCCCATCTGGAAAATCCTTCATAGCAACTCTCTTGCACTGATTCAGTTTCACACCTAAACTAAACCTGTGATGTCAGCTGGTGACAGACAGATCTCTACACCTTTTAGGGTGATGTTACATCACCTTCTCTAGGCAGCTATTATAAAATATGCTTGCTGCAGCCAGTGAAGTTACAAAAATGCCTGTGAGGTTGTTGAGCCCTTTACCATGTTTAGAGAGTTGGAACGGCAGAAAGGTTTTCACAGAATCACAGGATAAATCAGGCTGGAAGGGGCCTCTTGAGGTCTCAGGTCCAACCTCCTGCTCAAAACAGGGCCAGCAGCAAGGCCAGACCAGGCTGCTCAGTGCTTTGTCCAGTCAGGTCTTGAAAACCTCCAAAGACGGGGCCTGCACAACCTCACTGGCAGCCTGATCAGGTGGTCTGCAACAAATTCTCACCATGTCACCCTAACTGGCATCTACTCTCACACTGACTCACAGGCTCCAACCAACCTGTCATCAATCCTATAGAGGTACCATACATCTGAGCTGCTTTTTCACATAGAGGGCAACCTCCTCTCCATTCATCTTACCTTGCCTGTCTTTCCTGGAGAGCCTGTAGCCATCCATTGCAGCACTCCAACTGCATGAGCTGTCCCACCACAACTCAATTATTTCAACAGTGTCATAGCTCTGTGACCACACACATAGCTCTAGTTCCTCCTGCTTATTTGCCAAGCTGCATGCATTCGTTCACAAACACTTGAAGTGGGCCTCCTTTCACCATTTTATTCTTCCTGAGCTCTGTCTTGATCCCACAACCCTGCACCTCCTGTCCAGTGTTTTCCTCACCTAAATGCAGGTTGTAATCTCCCTCCCACATTGTTTCTAGTTTAAAGTTCTCCTCACCAGGCCAGCCAGCCTATTGGCAAAGATGTTCTTGCCCTACTTTGTCAGGTGGATTCCACCTCTCCCCAGCAGCTCTCAATCTTCACACAGGGTCACAGACTCAGAAAAGCCAAATCTCCATCCCATCTCTCCAGCAGTCCTTGATCCTCAAACAGGATCCTAGGGTTGTAAAAGCCAAATCCTTGTCCACAACACCAGCTTTGTAACCAGGTGTTGACCAACATGATCTGTGCATTCCTCTGCAAGCCCTTCTACTTCAATGGCAGGATTGAGAAGACCACCACCCAGACCCCCTGTTTTCCATTATCTGTAATTATCTTAGGAACAAAAATGAAGTGACAATAAAAAATAAGATTTCCAATCTTTACTGTTTAACAGACAATAAGAAATTATATATAAGATCTATGTTTAAGGAGTTTTCATTTGTTATCAGAATGCTTTTGTTACTGTGAGCACTGACAGCTACTAGCTAGAAGTATATACCATGCATGCTGTAACTGATAAACTCTTAGCCCGCTACAAAGTCACAATGACAGGTACCCATGACAGGTATTTTTGTTCCAAATACTTGGATTTCATTTTCTCCATTAGATTTTTAAGGATTTATTTGTCTTTTTACTTTCAAAAGACAGGAGGCTTCATTTAGGTTGGAAATGACTTACAATGGTTGCTTTTTCTCAGTATGCTTCAAATTCTACCACTGTGCATGGAGGGAAAATAAGGAATAAATTTAAATACTTAATGTTCATTTCCTCTCATCATACAAAGAGAAGAACAACTATTTCTAAGTTTTCTCCTGCAGCATTGGAAGAAGCCACTGGTAATCATGCCTGCTTTTCCACTGAGTTTCACTTAAACTCTGAACTTTGAGGTTTTGGGTTTCAGAAGGTTGTGCACTGTGATGAGTCAATACTGGTACACGTATCTGAGACAGGGAATCAAAAAATCAGTTTCTAACCTATATAAAATCTCAGTTGCTGTCAAGGATTGTCTAGCTACAGTTACAGTTACTCTGCAGGTTACACAAAACAGCAAGTCCCAGCCACTGAGGCAAGGCTTCAGGCTCAGCTAATGAGACACTAAGCACACAATACACGTTTGATCCATCTTTCTTAGGGAACCATTTATGGTTTCATCACTCTTTCATGAGGCATAAAAAGAATCTTGCCTGGAGCATTCAGTGAGATATAGACTAAAAAAAGTGAGAAGCACTGAAAGAAAAGACCAAGCCAACAGACACTTATGACAACTGACAGCTAAGAGGCAGACATGAGAAAACATTGTGACTGAGTTGTTAGGACACTGGGATATCCCTGCTGAGCAAGTTTGCCAGTATGTCTGTGACTTGGGGTGCACTGTAAAAGTTACCTTAAGCCCATCAGCTCACCCTCCCTTGTGGCCTTGGCCCTCTACCTTCAGAGGAAATGTCCCTGTCTCCCCATTCCCCCCCGCCCCCCCAAACCTTCATTCCCTTCACCTCAGCACTTGCAGCTGCCAGGCAAGTCAGATCAACTGATTCCTGTGAAACTAATTCTGCAAGGCAAAGAAAAAAAAGAGTATGTTTCCAGCAGAATCAGTAAGCTGATCTGAATCACCATAAGGCTGTATGACAGCTAAGTGGACACAGAAGAAATGGTGAGAATGTACAGCCAGGGCAAAGGACAGTCCAGAACTTGCCTTTTCAGAGAAAGGCTGCAGATACACTGCTCTGATCTGACCATGAAATAGCAAGATCAGTTCTTAATGATGTGGGGATAGCAGTACTTCTCCGGTGTAGAAAGACAAGAAACAAATAAAGATCCCATTAAGTATATCAGACAATAAAAATAAGGAAAAGTTACTTTGATCTGGCTTCTCCTAAATGAACTATAATTAGATTCTTTAATTCTTTCAGAGGCTCTTTATCAGAACAGAGGTCACAATTCTTGCTTTAAAACATTACTAATGACTCTTAAAGGATCTCCAGTTTTTGATAAACAACTATTTTTTCCACAGTTTAATTTGCTCATCCGGTACCATTAACATTTCATAAATGTTCACATTCAAGTGGTTACACTCCAGATGATTTCTTTGTTTTAGAGCTTCAAGAACATACAGATATATCTAGCCATACATTTAGATACTCTGGAGTACGCTTAGAGAAGGAATGTTTACTACTGTAGTAACAATCCTTGCAAAAATTTCTTCACAGACATCAAAGGAAAAGAAGTCATAATCTGCAACAGAAACATCCTTTGCTAAAAAATACCTCCAAGTCCTCTACAGAATACTGTTTTTTGATTGAAAGTTTGCAAAAATGCACTTTAAAAACATGACTGGACATTCAATACAGTTATTTAACTCTTTTTGCAATATGAAGAATGAAGATGAGGTTATATTGCACATATGCTCACAGCTAATTTAGCTGAAAAACAACAAAGAAAGAATAACACCATTCTCTGAAGTTTCTTTATTCTTACTTTCCATCTTGTACTTTCCATAAAGCGTTTTGCATGAAAAAGATTCCATTCTGTGTTCTTCCAAGCATACACAAAAGAGATTCCTCCCCAAGGACTGAGATGGTATAAAAAGAACTACTGTTTTCACTGACATTTTGCCAAAAAGTTACTTAGGAGAGAATTTTCTCACTCATACATATAATCTATAAAAAATAACATTCTATTAAAAATACAAAGAATCTTAAAGTTGATTATTAGTAGTATTATATCCAAGTATATACTGAATACATACTTTAAAGTCAGGAAATAATTTCACAATGCTGTCTTTCATTAACATGTATTATTTGTCATTACTAGAAAAAATGTTTTCTAACACTTGGGTAGCAGAGAAAACTAATTTTCACAAATTTCTGTGCTGTCATGGATAGATTACTCCCTGTTGGCTTTTAACTAACTTGACTCATTCTCCACAGTACATACATAGAATAGTAAGCCACAGAATGCATTGAAGCTTATACAAACAGTATGTAGCAACTCAATCTAAAATCCTAGAAGTTTTACAAAATAACATTGAGGAATTACAGATATCTATTTTACATACAATTTTTGGTGTTACTTATATATTGGGTGCCTATGTTTGTGACCTTCAGAGATGACTGATACAACCTCCAAGTGGCAGCTAAGGCAATTTGTGCTATTAGTTAAAAAAAGAAATTTTTGATTTCTCTCTTGACTTTAGAAACTGGCATTTTTATAAAAAGAAAAAAACCTACTTCACATAAACCTACATGGAAAGGAAAATGCAAGGTATTATACATGCACTGCAAAAGGCTTATATATATATGTATATATAAAATCCATATTTTTAAGAAGTCTATAATCATGCTTTTAAAGTTTATTACAAAGTTTATACAGAAAGGTTAGAATTCAGGTGACATCCTGCACCTTCACCTATGTGCTGTTCTGATACTGTTTCCTAAACTTTGCATTCTCAAACATTTAAAGGGATTTATTTAGCTTTGATAGAGTACTTTTTTGAGACACCTTTCTCATTCCCCATGGTCAGTGAACAATGAAAATGTTTTTAAATAGTTATACTTCAAAAAGGCAATTATTTGATCACAGTTTACCTAATGGGAATCTCTTCAGGACAGGTCATAATAGCAGGTTCTGTATGGCAGGAAACATTTCAACACCTTCCCCTCTCTTTCTCTTTTAAAACTACACAAATATGAGCACAGCAATGATTGTGGTGGCCTCAGCCTACTCATGTTAGTAATATGTAATGGTGAGCTATTCAGCCTCACAGAATAGTCCTGATGTGATACAGAACTCCAAAGTACAAAACTATGAATCCAGTGGCAAACCTTCACTGATTACATTTTCCACAAGATTTTGTTTCTAAAATTTTGAGATGAAGTATTACACTGATACACAAATAGAAGGAAAAGAATTTTAAATATATATGATCTGCTATATCCAATCCCAAAATTAACATTAAGCATTGTACAAAACTCGATGAGAGATATTTATGAAAATTCATAAAAATTTCACGTTTAATTTTACTCCTCTCTTACAGAAAGCTTAAACCAGATCCCTATCAAGCCCCACTTTGACTGGAGCTGTACACTATTCTCTCTCTAAAACCTAGCCCTAACCCACTGGTTCCAAAGAGGCTTCTCGTCTTATTTCTGCTAAGGTAATGGCTTTGCAGCTGTATGCATCACCTATGAATGACTGTATACAGTGCATATATAGTATTGTATTTAGAAATTTGTCTACCACATTTCTCAACATAGGCTGTAAACAGCCTTTTGGAAAAAAGTTATTTTCTTTATATCTAAGGTATGTAATTATATTTCTCTTAGGCAGGAGCAGCCCACAGGGTTCAGAAAAAGAGGGAAGGAACTGCAATATCTATAGTAATTTTTACCATAATCTTTCTTTGCATTTGCCCCAGTTACTATCTCCCATCCTGATCATGTTGCTTGTCAACCAAACTCCACCTCCAAAACAAAACTGAACTCAGAACTACGAAGGCAGCAGTGACCACAAAGGGTCCTTATGCTAAAGGACAGGCAGGAGTAAAGATAGCAGCGCTCTATACTGACTGAGAGCTTTGATAAAATTCCCCAGCAACTTAATACAGAGGCCTGCAGTTTACATAAATTGTATTTGTTTACTGTAACAATTTCAACTGACATATTTCTCAGAATATATCCTGAAGGATTGAAATACAGCAATAGGCATATTTTAAACAAATTCTTTCACTGGTAAATCTTGCAGTAATCCACTTGCATTTCTTTTCTGTCTCAGAAAAGAATGATTATTGTTTGTACTCAGAGCATTCATCATCTCTTCTGCATCTATAACTAGAGGTCACCTGAAAGGGAAACAATAAAGCCCCAATCTGATCTGTCTATTGATGCCCTACAGTTGCTTAGAGAAATTAGTTAAGTTGAAATACCAGCAGATCCTTCCTACACATCTTAAGGAGCTCAAACTAGTATTATTATTGCATAAGGCATGGTGAAAAAACACTTAGTTTGGACAACAAAATATATGCCAGAAGTGTCCTTCAATTTCCATAAGGCTTTTGCAAAGTTGTGTACTAGGAGAAACTGAAGATAGTCCACCATACCTGGATGTAAAGAGATTCAACATCCCAACATCAAGGGGACTTGCAAAGTTTATCTCTGAGAGCTATAAAGTACACTTTGACAGCTGTAAATTAAGATTAAAGTACCAGTGGATTAAATCAGGTACAAGTGGAGTCAGCTGGCAAAAAAAACACATAGAGGAGCAGCACGAAGCCTTGACAGTGAATTCCCAGAAATCAAAGGCATTAGCATGTGCAAAAAAATGAAAAAACAGAATCTGACAATGCTGAGAAATCAAACTTCCAAGACAAACAAGTTCTTCCTTGATTTCTTCCTTTTTTTCAAATAATATCAGGCATCCTTGTAATCAAACAGCTGCACCAAGACTGATAAAATAAAGGCAAAGGAAAAAAGCAGGTTTTATGCTAAACAAGATGACACTGGCAGAGCCTTAATAGCCAAGCACCAGACCAAAAAACTCTTGCTTTAGATTCATCTAGTCAGTCCTAGTTAAAAAAAATAAAATAAAAAAAGCAAATTCTAGTCTTGAGTACATGAAATGAAATGGCACAAGTTAGAACAGCACAGAATGGTTTTTGATCCTGTGTTAAAGGCCATGCAAGAAAGCTTGGTCTTAGGCAGCACTGAGTAGGGATGCAAGTGCTTTAAAAGTTTTCTCCCTTCATTCCTCTTGAAACCACAAAAGATATCAGACCCAGGCTTCAACCAAATCAATCTGAAGCTCTTAGGTAGGATCTTAAGCCTGAAAATTTCCCAGTTTGAAGGAGCTTTTGTACATTATCACATTCATACTCTAAGCCAATATTTACAACAGCTTAAGTCTAGACTTAATATAGCCCTGAGGAGAATGAAACTTCCCTTGTACTACCTCCACATATAATCCATGCTCCAGCTGAATTATGAAATGCTTATTTTTTGAACAACTAATACTTACATAACAAAAAGCTAAATAACAATGTACACCTTCCAGTTTTCCATGTTTTCCCCTTATTTATGTCTAATGTTTTTCTGAAGTAGACAGAACTTACACTAACCTTGTTTTCATATACTGATGATTAAAAAGTTGTAGTATTTATAACAGAACTGCACAGTTATTTTGCATTGCATGTTGCTATTCAACAATATATTTGAAAGACTATGACTTAATGGAACATTAAAGGTTCTGTTCTCGGCTTGGAAGAAAAGAACAATGGCCAATGCCCAGGTTTGGGGTTTTATTGTTAAAAGATTAAAGCATAACATTTCACCAGATACAAGAAATTTAGTTTTTTTTCTGACATAACAAACATCCGAATTATCAAGAGAAAATGTTGAACTATACATAGTCTGACGTTAATCCATCAATTTAATGTATATTAGTGCATGCTTAAAAAACATGGCCAAAAATACAGAATCACAAAATAAGTACCTTGATGCTCCTAAATCTGAGACAAGTAAGCCAGAGAACTGAGTGCAGTAAATTTCCAACAAATGACTATATACTCAATTATAACCTTAGGGCAGAATTATTTCAGAAAGATTGGCAGTTTCTCAAGCCTGGCTCATTCACATTCAATTTGATAAGAATTTCAATTCTGAGAGATTGATAAAAACATTTTGAAAAATAAGACATTTAACAAATCAAGTTCAATCTTCACAGGAATATATGGATTGCTTGCCACTCTGGTCCTTAATTGCCTGTATGTCTTACAAATCTTTACAAAACTAATTTTTATCCATTTTGGTTTCAGAAACATAGTACATCTGAAAAATAAAATATGACTTTACTGATGAGTAATACAGAGACATGAACATGTATTTAAAATTACTTTTGAAAAGTAAATCATTTCAGTAATACAGCTATAAGACAAGTTAAACGTAGTACAATAAACCATGCATCTTCTGACTTGTCAGATCAGCTAAACTACTTGGTTAACATACAGCAACACTTTCGAACATTTCTGTAAATTAAGATTTTTCTAGCATACGGGAAAAACAGATTAAATTTGTTCTTCAAGTGGTTCAAGACTGTCCAAATGTTTTTTAGTTGTATCATCACTATGACGGCTTTGGCAATGGGTCAAATGTTTCTTAAAGCCTCGGGGAAAATTTGATTCAAAATTACAACGTGGACACTTCAACAAACTTTGACCATGAGCAGCAACATGGTTTTTAAGAAGAGATTCCAAGAGAAAAGCTTTGCCACATATTTTACATTTGTATGGGCTCTGAACATTATGCTTGTTAACTAAATGATGCAAGACAGCACCTTTTTTCATTGCACGACAGCAACAAATTTTGCAATAATACTTTCCCTTGCCACGCTTCATATATTTTGCTATTTCTTCCTCTGAGATGAAAGCCTCTTTCTCTTCAGTAAACTGCAGCACACATTGTGGCTGAATGGGAGTAGTTGCATCCATTTTACTCTCTTTGCTGTAATCAGATGACTCCATATCATATTGCTCTTGGTCACTGTTGGATTCTTGCTCCTTTATCTCCATTGAGTCCATCTCTGTTTTTCCACACTCACTGCTATTTAGTTCAGAATCTGAGTTTTCCTGGTTTTCCTTCTTGGGCTTCTTTTTGGGGCATGAATATAACATGCCTTCTGGTGACTCTTTGGCTAACATTGATTGTTCCTCCTGTGAAAATAAATCATCCAGTGGTTTTTGATCATCTAACCCGTGAGAAAGAAAGTCACTCTCACCAGACTCACTAGGTGTCTGGGGCTCAGAGGAAAAACCTGGAACAGATTTGTGAGACTCAGAAAACAGGATGCTTTTCTGGATTTCAGCAGGTACAGTAGTTTCAGTATGTCTCTGGACATCAGAGGATAAGGAAGCAGCAGATTTCTGCATCTCAGAAAATACAGCATGTTTTTGAACATCAGGAGAAACAGTAGATTTCTGGGAGTCAGTAAAAAGAGCCTGTTTGGGAGTCTCGGGAGATACAGGAGTAGGTTTCTGGGACTCAGTGAAGAGGGCATGTTTCTGAATCTCAGGAGAAGCAGACTTCTGAGATTCTGGAAAGGAACTATGTTCCTGAACTTCAGGGGAAATGGGAGCAAGTTTTGGGGCTTCAGAAAATAGGGCATGCTTCTGGACTTCAGGAGAAACAGGAGCTGACTTCTGGGCTTCCGAAAATTGGGCATGTTTTTGGACTTCAGTAGAAACAGCAGAAGCAGACACCTGATTCTGGGGCTCAGAAAAGACAGCACGTTTTTGGACATCAGCAGAAACAGTAGGATTAGATTTACGTGACTCTGGAAACAGAGCTCTTTTCCGAGGTTCAGGGAAGTGGGCCCGTTTCTGAACCTCAGAGGAAGCAGCAGGGGTGGCTTTCTGAGTTTCAGAAAAAAACACAGCTTTCCGGGACTCAGAGAGTTTCCAAGATTCAGGAGATACTGAAGCAGCAGGTTTACGGACCTCAGGAAAGAAAGAAGGCTTCCAAGTGTCAGAGGAAACACTGTGACTAGACTTTCGAAGATCAGGAGAAACAGGGGGAGAATGCTTCCATGTATCAGGGGAGAGAACAGGTTTCCAGCCTTCAGGGTAAACGGATGAGATGGGTTTCCATGGCTCAGAAGAAACAAGAGTAGACTTCTGGGATTCAGAAAAGGAAGTAGATTTCCATGAGTCAGAAACAAGCCTCCTAGGCTCTGGCGACACAACCGGGCCAGGCCTTCGGGGCTCAGTGGCAGACCTCCGGGGTTCTATGGACACCGACATGGCAGATTTTGAAGCCCAGGGAGAAGCAGTGGAAGATTTCTGTATCTCATGAGGTGTAGATCTCCAAGGCTCAGGGGAAGCTGTGGGACCTGGTCTCCATGATTCTGGTGAAACTGCAGGAGCAGGCCTCCGGGTCTCAGGAGAAGCAGCGGGAGCAGGCCTACGCATCTGAGGAGGATGCTTCCGGGGCTCAGGAGACACAGCTGGGGCATACCTTCGTGGTTCAGGGGATACAGCTGGAGTAGGTTTCTTTGGCTCTGGAGACACAGCTGGGGAATATCTGCGGGGCTCCGGAGACACAGCAGGGGAATGCCGACGGGACTCTGGAGATACAGCAGGGGAATGCCGACGGGACTCTGGGGACACAGCAGGGGCTGGCTTATGAGGGTCTGGGGACACAGCAGGGGATGACTTCTGTGGGTCTGGGGACACAGCTGGGGATGACTTCTGAGAGTCCGAGGACACAGCCTGGGCAGATTTCTCTGAGTCTGGGGACACTGCAGAGACTAACTTCTCTGGATCTGGAGACATGGCCTGGGCTGACTTTTCTGGGTCTGGGGACACAGCCTGGGCTGACTTCTCTGGATCTGAAGACACGGCTTGGGCTGACTTCTCTGGATCTGAAGACACAGATGATTTCTGAAGCTTGGCGGAAACAACAGGTTCAGATTTGGCAAGCTCAGGAGAAAGGGCAGGTTTGCGTGACTCAGGGGAAAGGGCAGGTTTCTGTGGCTCCAAACTGACACTTTTTTTGGAGGAATCTGACTCTCTTTCTACCTGCTCCTTCTGCTCCTCATTCCATTTCTCAGGTGCTGCATGTTGTGCTGTGATGTGATAATATACATTGCAATACATCTTGCTGGTAAAGAAACATTTGTGGCAGTGAAACAATTTTGCACTTTTTTGATAAAATATGAGTTTACCTAAACCAGCAGCATCCATTTCATCACAATACTCTGGGTGTATGGTACCCATATGAATCTGTATGTTTTCATAGTCTGTTCCTCTGAAACTGCAGTGATCACATTCTAAGCGCTCTGTGGTTTTACGCAGTATCTGCAACATGTCCATTTTCCTATGGTGTGTAACAGTTTTCACAGCACTGCACCTTTTAAAGAGCAAGCCTCAGAGTTCCTGCAATAAAGGACAAAAAAAATCTGTATAGTTATCTCTCAATGTTAACTTTAACTCTTCTGTCATTCTTAAACAACTTCATGTACTTTTTTTTCCCCTTTATTTTAGAAAACATAACTTTTGCATGGGTACTAACTCATTCATAAAGAAATCCAAATATAGATGCCTCCAAATTTTGCAAGTTATTCTACGTCAGTAGAGCCTGAAAAACAAAGCAGTCAGTCTTTACAGCAATGCAAAAATCTGCAAACAAACCATAAGAAAAACTTACGCAATGAAGAGCTAAATTTACATTCCATTTGATAAACATGACTTGCTTTTTCAGTTGTTCTTTCTTCCCAAAATTGAACTTTTTACTTACATTACGCATTTAAACTGAAATCAAAAAGTACTTTGAAACACTGCCACTGAAATAAAACCATTTCAAAACGGCATCCTCATCATAAAATTTCAAAACAAATTAGCTATTTTTGACAAAGCCACATAAAATTTTTCTAAGGAGAATACAGCATCCTGAAGGCTAAGCTGTTTCCCTCTGTTAAACACTATTTTCTTTGCACTAATTACTGTACTTGAAAAACAAAAGCTGCTCATGAAGACTATCCATTATGAAAACATTTTCCCTTACATCATTTTATCTGCTGCTTTAAGAACACCAAAAATACTGTTTCAAAAACAGCAGTGACTTTATCCAGTTTGTGTAGTTGACAGCCCTCTGCATACAAAGCATATTTTCTTTTGTCTCACTCCAGAGGGATGAAAGCTTTTCCAAAATAAAAATTTTATAATAAATCCTCAAAAAGGCACTGCATCGGAAATGCAAACAATTTTTAACATTCTGGCTAGATTCCATTAATTCCAATATGAGTTACTCATATTAATTAATACAATAAACAGAAAACCAAGTCTAACCATATTCTGTATGCCATTTTCATCTACATGTGGGAGGTATCTCTGTGCTAAAAAGGAATATTTGGACATTTCTCAATATTTATGTAAAATGCTCTTTTTTCCCCCATGTAGATTCAAATCAAGCAGTTGTTATATGACTGTCACTCTTAAGATACCAACCTAATTTTGGGGATCTTGTAGGACACTTTCAAAACAAACTTACCGTCAATGTTTTTGTGTCAATTTAACATTATTTTTCCTGTCTAAAAATAGCTAATAGCTAATCTAAAACTATGCATCCAAAACAAGTTTTCTGAATCTATTCAAAAAGTATTTTTCTCTGGTTTCTTATGAAATTGAAGCTTATACAAACACATTGCCCTACTGTGAATGCCAATCAAATTGGACTAAGCAATACAGTCTCAAGTTGAATTTCTACCAGTTTCATTAAAATCAGGAACAGAAGCAAGTTGCTTTGGGATTGGAGCAGCGAGAGAATGAAAGCAGACTAGCAATGCTGTTAAAGGGTGATGTGGATACAAGAAGAAACAGGAAAGGGAAATGGGCTGAGCAGCACAGAGCACAAATCCATATGAAATTAAGGTTCATTAGTTCAGTTGCTCATGGAACAACTTCTTTGCACACACCATACATATGCATTTTACAATAAACCACAGAAATAGGTAGATTTTCAAAGAAATGGGTGCAGCTCCAATCAGAAAGCATGATGGAACCACGGACAGAGCTTGAAGAATCCTCCTTTACATATATGTAAAGAAAGAACAATATCCAACTGCATACTATCTACACATGTATTAATATCTGAGAAGCAATTGCACTGTTCTACAAATACAGGACTGGAAGGATCTTTTGGTCCTACATTGCAGTCTCCCTGCTCTATCAACAGCCACACAAAAGACATTTACTTGCAAAAGATGCACCAAAATGTAATCCATACCATATTCAGTGTGGACTACAAAACACTCCTCAACATCTTATAACAAACTTTACATCACAGGAAAGGATCAAAACAAAACAAGGCAATAGGAGACCTCAGTGGCCTACATATCTGCAAGACCAAAGAACTTCAACTGAAAAACACAAAGCAAGCCTTTGTAAATGCCCTACACTCCAGAAGACATAAAAGCCCTTAGAATTAAAATTTGTGTTTTGGTTTGGGTATTTGGGGGCAGGCAGGGGAGAGATTTGAATTTGAAAACCACGAATTGTGAACTGATCATACAAGATAAAGAATCCATTTTAACCAAATCACAGCACAACACAATTAGGATGGTAAGGGCATACTGCACTAATCACCTTTTCAGAACGAGCAGAGACTTTGTCACTCTCAAAATTGGTTGCAATCCTGAATTCTCTACTCTATTCTATTTCTTTTCCCTAGAAAACCAAAAAAGGCTTTTCCAAACTGAATTTATCACAACTTACAACAAAATTCACTAGACAAAAATCTCTCTCACTCTTTTTATTGTTTTCTTCCTCTTTACACAACACCTAGCTCTTGCCCTTTCAGGAGTTTTTTGTTATTCACTCCTCTCCCTACACTTGACCCAACCTCCCATCCTCTCCTTTTATTTAGTCCTATCCTATTTTACAATGGAAATTTCCATTTTCTTTCCAAATACAAAAGGGAGAAAATCAGGTCCTTAACTCCCTTCTACAAATTGTCAAAGTTGCTGCTAGGCTTTGTCACCAGAAGGTGTTTCTGGAAATGCAGAAGTTACAGACACTTCTGCATTTTCATCTCCAGAAGATGTTCAAAGGCTGATATTCAAGCCTTTGGCATAAGAATTAACATTCAAGAGTTTTGGGTACTTTCCCTTACACTGCCATCACTTGCCACTCTTGATTTTGTAAATTCAGCACACTGAAGCTGGCGGTCACTGAAGAAACTGCCCCTTCTGCTGAAATCACTACTGAATTTAAGCATACTACGGAGCATGACATCTTTTAAGTACTGTAAAACTTTAAGCCATGACTCTCTGGAACAGTAAATCTAGTTCTAGAGTATTCATTGTAAGAACAATAATGAAGCCACATAGTACTGAACGACTCTTAACTCATGCTGCTGATTTAATTTTTTTTGAAACACTTTGAAGGAATAAACTTTAAATTTTGCTCATTCACTTGACACATATCTGAACAGCTAATCTATAAGATTTTCTTGTCAGTCTCTCATGTTACCTTCTCACTTTGTATTCAAATGCCATTGTCTCTACATACTTCTCATTACTCTCCTCCTCTATACTCAGGCTTATTGCACAGGTAACTGCTTGATTCATATTTCTCTTTATATTGAATTCTTGCATCAGAACTTGCCTTGCACTGAATCCTTCCTCAGATCCTGCCTTGCCTAGTTGAGCAGAAGTTTGAAGAACAGCATGTTATTGTTTTCTAGACAGGCCCAATCCAGCACAGCCGGCTAGGCTAGAAACCTTATGTACTATAACTGGGTTCCCACAACTTCGGACCTGCATGAACTGTCATGAAATCTGTGCTAAACAGATCCTTTTTGGAAAAGCTTGACAGGATCAACCTTCCTTCTTCACTGTAGGCACCAAAGGGACCTATCCCTGTACTGCTCCAGGTCAGATCCATATAAAGGATAAAGACAACAACGGGTGCTATAAAACGGGTAAGAGTGTCTC
The DNA here is from genome assembly GCF_036370855.1 of Dromaius novaehollandiae. NCBI lineage: Eukaryota > Metazoa > Chordata > Aves > Casuariiformes > Dromaiidae > Dromaius > Dromaius novaehollandiae. Next base: position 153,080,854 of record NC_088098.1, read on the forward strand.
TTTGCAAACTAAGAACTTGACCAAATACTAAACCTAAACATAGTTCTGATTTTATGGGCGCCCTTTCTGAGGGCAATTAACCTTTTCCAAGGAAAAGCAGGATTTTCAGGACAAAGACTGAGTTATCATGGTAGACAGGTCCACTGTGAAACACAGGCGAAGGGGACAAACCAGAACATCTTTCAAACCTGCTGAAGACTCTTAGAACTGACAAGCGTGCTGCCAGCAGTCCAGGTACAGACAACTGTTTCATAAGCCCCAGGCCACTTTGCTTTTCCTGGACATTCTGCCAGGCCCTACCTGTTTTGCAAACAGGGCAATTTAGTATTGCCCCCATCAAAACCCTTAGTTACAGGACTTGTCCTGTCCCAGCAACTAATACCTGTTTCAGGTCACATTAAGACTACATATATGTACCCAATTCCTTAATCAGTATTTCTGCACCCCCTCCAACTTTCCTAGCTTTTCATGGCTGAAATACTGAGAAAACAAATACAGATACACCCAAACAGAACCAACCATCTATTCTGAGAATATAGTGTAGCTGAAGCAGCAGCTTGAAGCCCAGCATTTATGTCTGCCCTGTGCCTGCACTGTCTCCTCTTCCAGTCTAAGTACATATCACACAGGAAACCTCCACTAAGATTCTGGAGTGTGCAATATTAAACTTTCACATACAGCAGCCAAGACTCATTCACACTTTTCCTGAGACATGAGGATTTCTATTGAACCTGAAGAGGTAAGTGCTTTTGTCTACAAGTTCACTATACCCACAAGTATCAAGTACAGTAACAACCTCAGCACAAACTCATCTCTTAGCTGGACTAAAGATTTTTGCTGACCTCAAGTGACATGGATCAGTGTCCATCACTCAATGTAAGAACTGCTTGGAGAGATCAGCACCTGTCTCAGCTGGTGCTTCATCACTCACCTCTCCCCATTCCTTCTTTCACATTTCTAGAACTCACAACGATTCCTACCACCTTCACCTCTCTCTGCACGGAGGCACGTCGAAGGTCCTTACCAGATCCTATCTCCTACACTGTAGTTCTGGCCATAACCTCCTCCACTAAAGGAAGAACGAAAAATTGGCAGGGGGAAAGGACTGGTAATGAGGACCCATATCTATCTGAAAAAAGAATGATAATCACTACTTTTCTTTATTGGGTTCAGCATCTGTGAGGCTGAGGCCATGACTTGGGGGGAAGAAAAGTACCCAAGAAGTCAGAAGCAATGAGAGAGTTCAAAGGGAATACATGCAGTTCTGAAGTTGGCTATATTTATCACAGAACAACCAGAGAGTGCAGTCAAACAGTATCAGCAATCTCTGTTGAGCTCAAGTTAGACTGAGCAATAGAAGTTGCCTGAGCTAATGCACACAGCAGACAGACCTTCTGATATCTACCCAACCAGTAATTATGTCTCTTTTCAGAGAAAGTTGCTAGCTTCTGCATCCCATCATCCATGAGGGTCCCCCTGAAGAACTAGCCACACTTCCTACAGCCCCTCAAAAACACTTCCAGCACTATAAAAAAAATTGCAGGAATACTGTATATCGACAAGAATCCAGGTATGGGATGGCACAACAAAATGACTCTGGCAGGTAACATGACACCTCCACTTTTCAATCCCATTCCAATTTCTTAGCTACACATCTATTAATCATTTCAGATTATTTTTAATAAACACATTCTACACTCAGTTTTGCAATGCTTAATAAATTCTTGCAGATTCCCTCTACAGAGAATAAGCTGTGGTCGTCATTTCTGAGACCTCTGAGGCAGTGCCAGAGTGAAACAAAGGACTCTAAGTTACAGATCTAGATTGCCTGTGACCACAGAAAAATAGGGGTTGTTTTTAATATGACATGTACAATTTCAGAATTCAGCAACAAGTAGTCTGTCATATCATCTTTCAAAATCTGACTGTCCTGGTTCTCCCTGGCAGAAGGATCTATAATGTCCCTTCTCCTCTCGCTACAGAATCAAGCCTGGTGAGACATAAGCAGAGAGTGAGGATATGCAACACATCAGTGATGCCAGCACAGCTGGGAAAGCCCTCAAGAAGGAACTCTTATTTCCTGTGATTCCCTATGTCCACAGGTAATGTGAGCTGAGGCTTAAAAGTGATGGCTGTCCTAAGCTGTGCTGCCATCTGTCCAACCTTGCAGTGACAGGCAACATATCAGTGGGAAGCAGAGGTTTCCAGCAACCTCCTACTGAGTTCATGACATCACTCTATTGGCCATTACCTTCATCAAGCAAGGGATGATGTCAGCAGGTACTTCTAGGAATGTTCTCCTTCCAACAATAATCCTCCCACTTGTACAGAGTGCCATGCATCACAACTCTTCTCTCACAAGCACAGTCACTGCACAGGACAGATGGCTGTTCATTTTCATTAGCCCTGAAAGTTTCTTGTAGGCAAACAATTCAGCCATACCTCTTGTCACTGAACATGGTCCATGGTAAACAGTAAAGTTTGTTCTTAGCATGAGAAAGCTGCATACAGCTGCACCATTGCTTTTATGACTCCTAGCAGGAATAGATCCAGACTATTGTTGTATTTAAGCAAAAGGGAAAATGACATGCTGTTCTTGCAGTGCCAAAAAGTAAATGGCAGCCTGGTGGCAACATGATGCTTCTCTTGAAGCTACATCCTCGTGTTGTGGCTGACAAAAGAAACAGAAGTTTAGCTCCCGAAGGAAGCTGCACATAAACATCCCCACAATGCAGTAGAGCTGGCACTTCACAGCGCAAACAGCAGAGAGGGTGAGTCGCAATGCATTGTGAACCCACTGCAGACAAGAATGACACTACTCTGCTCTTGCTAATCCAGCAGCATCCACGGGAATCTGACTGCGTACCCACAGCTGAACTGACAACTGCCAGCCAGGCTATATGTGCAGAGTTCCACCAGCAGGGACTGCTGAACCACGTCTTTAATATTACATGCCTAAAAAAGGTACAAAGCCCTTGACCTAACCAGTAACTGAGACTGCAAGATGTAATATGAGGAAATGTTGGGCACTAGATCCAGGCATAAGACAGCTGTTTTACACATTTCCATGTTTCCAGGAAAGATTCAAGTCAGAGGAAAGTTGAAAAGTGACAATACTTGGCCCAGATGTAGATGACTTAGAAACATGTAGGACGCAGCAGTACAGCTATCCTGCAAGATTTCCATTTTTGCTAAGAGAATGACAAGTCCACAGAACAAGATCAGTTTTTAATACAAGATATAACAATGGTTTATACTACAAAGTAATGTCAACATATTTATGTTAGGTTCAGGGTAGAAAAAATTAATTCCATGTACTTCTGATGGGGCTTTAACTCTAACTTCACAATAGGATGCAAATAGCTTCCCAAAATGGCTCTGGAAACCATATTTCTGCAGTGTTGAACTTGAGCTAATAAAGGTCTACTGGACCAACCACAGCACACAATCTAGTCATGAATTATGAGTTAGTATTACATCAAATAACCTTTATTGGTGACATCAGGCTAAGAAGTCTATTTAAACTATTCTGAAAACAAACCAGCTTCAAGCAAATTAGGTTCAAAGATAGCTTATTGAAAAGAAAAATGAAATCCAGAGTCTAGATATTCTCAACTTAAAAAAAAAACTCACTACAAGTCAAGCTTCCAGCTACCCCTCTTACTTTAGCATTACTGAATTGTTATCTTATCTCATCAACTAATGCTACTCCACTCTGCACAGCCTCAAGTATCAAATCCTTATAACACCTGTACCAGCTACTACAGGCTACTGCTGCCAGCCCTTCCCTAGGCTCCAAAAAGTGAGTGCAGATAATGCAAATGACTCTCCTTTATTTCAGGAATCAGCTCTAAAGTGCCACTAACGTTAGACTTGCTTGAGCCCTCCCTAATAATGTAAGGATGCAATCAAGTGGCATTTTTGACCATTTAGTTTGCATCCCTCTCACTGATCTCACGGGATGATACAATCCCCCGCAGTTACTTCTGTCACTAGTGAAATGGACAGTCCCGTAACAGCGATGTCCCGTACAGAACTACTTTTTCCCCCAAGGCTTCTTGCAACATTTCACCGTCAGGGAAGCGCAGTTCACAATGTGCTTCACCTGCTCCTCTTTCCGCTTCTTTAACTTTCATTTCGGGGGGCTTATGGAGAGGATTTCCCGGAGATGCCGGCTTCACCCTCCTCCCTGGCGCTGCCGCTTGCGGTTTCAGAGACTGCCGCTTCCCTCGCCAGGGCAGCTCGTACCGGCAGGCGGTCACGCAACTCGCCCATTCATTCCCGTACCGCCGAGCTCCGGGTATTTTCCCCAGCCGCCTCCCCTCCCTCCCTCCCCACGTACGGAGCCGCCACTTACGCCTCGCCTGTTTTGTTCCCCCGCGCCACACACGCAGCGCCGGCACCAACCGCCGCCCCCAAGCGCAGCCCCCCCGCGCGCCCCCCGCGCAACGGCCGCCCCGGCCGCCCGCGCGCCCCCCCGCGACGCCCCCGCGCCCGCCCCGGCGGGGGCTGGACGAGGGGAAGGCCCAGGCCCGGTGCCCAGGGGGAGGGGAGCGGGGCTCGCCAGGCCCCGGCCGGCCGGTGTATGCGTACGCTCAGTGCGGGGGCGGTGGGGAGAGGGACCCCCCTCCCTTCCCCGGCCCGCACTCACCGTTGAGGCACCTCCTCGATGGCCGCCGGGCGCCGGGCCGGGGGAGGGGCTCGGCGCACCCCCTCGGCGCTCCCCCTCCAATGGCGGTGACGGCGGCAGGCCGGGCCGGGAGCGCTGGCGGACTCGGGCCGCGCGGCGGGGCGGGGAGGAGGAGGGGGAGGGAGGGAGAGGAGGAAGGGGAAAGGGAAGGGGGGGAGGCGAGGAGAGGGGGGAGGGGAGGGAAGGGGGGGGGGCTCCGAGGGGAGGCGCGCGACCAAATAGCGGCCGCTTTATCGCGCCCTCAGGCCCGCCCGCTCACCCGCTGCCCAACCGGAAGCGCCGCCGCTCGGCGCGGCCCCGCCCCCGCCCCTCCCTGCCCCTGCCGGGAGCACGCGCGCTGCGGGAGGGGAGGGGGGGTGCGCGCGCGGCGGCGGCGGCGGCGCGCGCGCGCCCCCCCGCCAAGCCCGTTGAGAGCGCGGCGCGCGGCGCCGGTCACGTGTGGCTGCCACTACGGACGAGGAGGGGGAGGGGCGCGGCGGCAGCTCCCCCTCCCCCCCCCCGCCCTGCGCCGTCCCCTCGCGCAGCCCCTCCGCGGCGCTGCCCCGTCCCGCCCCGTCGGCAGGAGGCGCTGCGGGGGCTGGGGGGGGCGCAGGGGGAGAGGGAGTAGCGCCGCCGCTGCGGCTGTTGGGAGGTGGCTGGGGAGGGATGAGGCGGTGGCGGCGCCGCCGCTCTGCCCCGCCTCCTCCGCCGCGGGCGGCCGGGGCTCCCCGGGCCCGGCGGTGACTTCCTGCGGCGACGCATCGTTAGGCCCCGCGGCGCCCGGCTGCCCCGAGGGAGCGCGCAGCGGGGCCGTTCCGCTCGGGAGCGGGGCGGCGGGTTTGGGGACGGGTGAGGGAGGGAAGCAAACGTCCCCTCTGGGCCCGCCGGCACGCTTGGCTCCCGTTTTCGGGGTTAACCCCGGTAGTTGCGCCGGGCAGGCGTTTCAGGGGTGCCTCCGGGGCCGGGTTTTCCCGCTTATCTCCAGGGGCAGCGGGGGAGGCTCGCGGAAGAACGGGGTCGTTCGTTAACGGTCAGCGAAGGGGGTTCTGCGGCGGGACCGGGCTCCCGGCGCGCGGGGCGTAACGGGCTGTTTGTTTTCTTGCGAGAGATGGAGGCGCGAGTCCCCAGCTCTGAGGAAAGCGCCGCTCTATTTTGGGTGTGTTTTAAGGGGCTTCCCGTCGGGCACGACGGTCCATGCGCTCAACGCACGGTTCATTGCTTCACAAGAGAGCAGCTCCGGGAGGTACCGGCTTTGCATTCAAGGCAGTCTGTGCGATAAAGCCCCACCGGACACCACAGACCAACATCAAAAACTTCGTATCTTTTTCGCACTCCACAACGGAGGGCAGGGAGTTACCCAGAGTGGGAAACACTGTGTGAAAGGAAAAGAGACAAAACACAAGAATCAGCCTTTCTCCAAGTGTGACTAACAGCTGTTCCTCTAAGCTGCATCCTGGGGTGGGTTCAGCTTTAGATTAAGATACCTTACCTAGGTGTTTACATTGTCTATGGTCCCATGATCATCAGTGGAGATCTAGCGAGCTATTCAGCTGATTGAATGCAGGTACCTACTTCAGGGTGATCTGCATAGCTTCTAGGCTTTACTGACCATATTGATGACCAGCTCAGTTCAGTTGCCTAAGCATAGGCAGTGAGTGCTGTTTGAATTGCCCTTGGGTATCTGAGACATCTACACAGGGCAAGTAAATATGGCACAGGAGACCTCCTCCTTCTGCATTGGTCACTGGAGGTCAGGCAGAAACCCCAGTGCAACCCCAGTCCTTTCCTTTATATAGGCTAAAGGTGTAAAATCAGGTAAACTAATTTACAGCTTACAATAGAAAAAGCTTTTTCTAAATTAACTTGCTTAATGTATGTTTGATATGACTTTTAATATACTAACATGTCTTTACGGGCTTTCTCTGATCCAACATCTTTCAAGAGATTTCTTCCTAGATTATAAATGGTTGCTTCTAGTTGTCAATCCCTATCAGCCATTTTCAGGGTCACTTGAAAAGATTACTTGTGTTTTATCCAGAAAAGTCATGAATCCTTTGTCAATACAAATACAATTTGTACAATACAGTACAATACAATACACTTTTCAGACCACCAGGTAAATGTTTACCACCAGTACCAGACCATGGTGGACAGTGCTGGACCTGTTCACTGTGCGTGTTCAGTCTTTATGGTTTTTACTGTAGTCATTATAATGATAGGAAGGGTCCTTTTGTGTCGAACTTTCATTTGTTATGGAATTACTAAAGCAGAGGTGGATGGTTGGCCCTCTCAAAACTTGGCCAAGACAAGTCAACTTTCTCCTTTGTATTATTTGTGTAGCTGTGTTCAGGTCTGCCTTTTCCAAGACCTCAATGTTATTTATTTTGGCTGACATTTTAACATAAATACTTAGTTCAGGTAGCCACAGCTAAAACTCGTGTTAGATAGTCTTATACTCCCATGCCTCCCAGCAGGAATAATTTAGTACATTGCTACTGTAGATTCAATTTGGCGTTGATGCTATTATTGTTAGGCTTACATATTCTTAAAAATAGCACTTCCCCAGCTTGCTCAAGTTATTATATCATGGGTGCAGGTACCAGATGAGGCAAGAAAGATCCTGCCAGAAAATTAAACTTCTCTCCAGGTCTCAGTGGTCCTAAAACAGTACGATTATCTAAGGCTGTATTCATTTTTACTGCCTGTGTTTTTTATCTCCTGACTATTAGAACCTTTGTTTAGCACTTCTAAATAAATAATCAGTCTTTTGCTATATACTTGAGCCAATGTATTTTGGGGGCAGATATCATCAGCAAAGTTCAGATCTCCAGGCTTAAACAGTAATTTGAGGAACTGAATGAAGGTTCATTGCATAAAAAAATCAGTAGTGGGGTAAACAGCATGACAGAGGAACATCAGGCTGGTCAGTTAACTCCTGACTGGAGATTGCAGTACGTTTAGCATATCCAAAGGTTCTGGGTGTTTTTCACAAGGGTTCTGTAAATTTATAGTATTTCTGTTAATACTGTTGAAGTCCTTCTGAAACGTAACAAAAACAAGGGCAGGATGTGGCTGCCTTTCATTGACTCATTCAATACTCTCATATACTACAAAACTATTACCATTTCAAAAGAATCTCCACAGAATAGTAGTTGTTACTGTCACAACTCATTTCCTTTTTCTTTCATAATTTTTTGATGATTCCTTTTCCCATTCTTCTTAGATAGATTTCATTTTGCAAAAACCTATCATAAGAACTCTGCAACAGTGGCAAATAGTGAATGGTTACAGGAAGGTAAATGAACAGAATAAGAATATTGTGATACTTAACAAAATACTCCCCTAGCCTCCACTGATTTGTGGTTCAGCATCAAAGATACCGTCTTTTCAAGAAATTTCAATAGTATTTTCAGGTTCTTACCATAAATTGTTTTGAGCTGTGTTGAACTAATTTTGTCATGGCTTTCATAAATAAAAATGTAACATTCTGATGACACATCTGTTTCTTCTATATGGGCACTGTATACAAATAATATAAACAGTATTCAGCATATCAACTACTAAGTGTGTATATGCTAGTGTAATATGGTACAAATTTATTTCGGATAGAAAGATTAAGCCAAAAAAGGTTTCTGAGAAACAACATTAAAAAAAAAAAGAAAATCCTTTTCTAAAATCATCAGTAGTAGGAAGCCTGTCAGAGAGTATGGCCAATAAATAGTTTGGAAGCAACTAGAAAAGTAAGGTCATAGTGGAAAAAAATAATTTTTTTTATTGCATCTGTATTCCTGTGAGGAGCTTAAGGAAACATTTTTGAAAGACCTTCTTTGAAAGACTTGTTTCCAGTTCAAGTGTGAATAGAAAGGCTATGGAATGTATCGACAAAAAGCAACAAATGGCCAGAACCGGATCATACTCACTCAAGAACTTTTAAAAAAGACTGAAATAGCTGAAATATTAACTGAGTGGTGTGATCTGTAAGCTAAAACTTAATCTGCAGTCAGGAAAATGCCAGTTGGATTGTCTGACATCAATTTTGAGAAAAAATTCCACTGGGATCTAGGAGATTTCAGACCAATAATCTGATGTGGACATCTACCAAGCAGATTAATAAAAACTATAAGGGAGAATAGAAGTACAGGCATAAGTGGGATAACAGGAAAGAGTCGATATTATCTTCTGTAAAATGAAGATAGACATCTCTGAAGGAATCGGAAACCAGGTGAAAAAGAGAAATTCAGTTAGATAGTCCACTTAGGTTTACAAATTATATTGAATAAGGTCTCTCATCAAAGGCTTATTAAAAAAGCTAGATTGGTATAAGATAATAGGGAAAGTCCTCACAAAGATACCTCAAAAAAGGGTTTAATGAGGAATAAATGGCCAGTTTTCTGAAATGGACTATTCAATGGACTCTTTCTGAATGCACTATTCAATACATTCCTAAATGATTTGGAACAGGGGATGGACAGTGAGACAAGAAGTTTGTTGACAACATTAAATTGTTCAGGGCAGTACAAGTGAAAGCTAGTTTGAAGAGCTGTAGGATGGCATCGTGATACTGACTGAATGATAAAATCACAGATGAAGTCCAGCATAGGTATGAAAAAGCAGTCCTAGCTTTAACGCTGAGTTTTGATATGGTGATCTTATTTAGGAAAAGTAATTTAGATACAGTGATATAGTGATCCTATTTTGGAAAAATAACTTAGGATTTTAGTAGATGCTTCTATGAAAATGTCACCCGAGTGCTCGGAATTAGTGAAAAAGCAAACTGGATGTGTGTACATTTTAGGAAGGGAGTAGAGAACAAAATAGAGACTGTCATGTTTCTTGTAAATCTGTGGTAAGACCATGTAATATAATATCATATGCAACCCCAGCTCCCCGATCTGAGACAGGATTTAATAGAAGTAGTAGTGAGAAAGTAGTGCAGAGAAGGGCAGCAAGGGTGGCCAGAGATACAGATACAGTTTCCCTACAAGGAATAAATTGGCAGACCTGAACTTTTCAGTTTGAAAAACAGTTGACTGAGACATGGAGTAAGTGGCACAGCAGTAACTGGTAACAGGGAAGAAGACACAGTGACTACTCTTTCTTCTGGTACAAGAACAAGAGGGTATCAAATGGATGAGCAGGAGAGGAACTGGTCAAAAAAAAAAAAAAAGAGGGTGGCTATTTTCACACACCATTTAAGAAGACCCTTTGTAACAGGATATTGCAGTTGCTAGAATTTTCTTTGAATACAGAAAGTGATTATGATGTTAATTCATGCAAAATAAGGTATCAAGGGCTATTAAATACACTACCTCGTTTCAGGAAGTTTCTGAATCGGAAATTGCTGTAATCTGGAAGAACGGGAAATTTTGCCTTATGCTTGTCCTGCTCAGCCTTAACCATATGATGTCCCTTGTCAGAAAGATTAGATGCATCCTGGTCTGATCTATTGCCATTTTCTGTCCTTAGTTGCTAAAATGCTAGTAATCGCTGCCCTCTAGTGCTTGACTATCAAAAACAGCTTTGAAAATTCACACCAGCCTGGCACAAACCCTCAGTGGCTAACCCTTGAGGAAGGAAAATTGTCAGAAAATACTGTATATTATCTGACTGTTGAATCTGACTTATTGGAGAAGGAGGAAGGGGGAACCAAGGTCCTCATCTGCCACATCCTCCAGCCGGCAGCAGCACTTGGAGCCATCTGGGAGGAAGTGAACAGGGCTCAAAGGATGGTGAAAGCAGAGTGACTTGGAGGCTTTCACATGCACCTACCTGCAGGAAAGACACGGCTGGGGGTGGATTCAGACTGGGGATGGATTCAAGCATTTTGTTTCTGGGTCGAGTGGGTCAGGGAGTCATGCACAATGCCAGCTCCCAGTCCAGGCTGGCTGACCGTCTCTGAGGAGAGAAATCAATGCAGGGCCACACAAGAAAAGAAACAGAAAGAAAGAAGGCCTTGATAGCTTCTATAAAGCTGAACTGATTGGATGGGCTCAGTTACAGCATTAAGACACACACCTTTTTTGTCTTCCATTTTCTGACCAGTGAGCTCCCTGGGACAGGGAACTTGCCTTTATACACCCCTGTACGGCAGAGGCACTAATGTTTCTCTGGTTAGGATCTCCAAAGAAAAATTTGTAGTATTTTGTAGAAATATACACATGCACGCACATGCAAGTCTATAATGCAATGGCGGTCTAAGAGAACAAGCTGCCACATGCCCATCTCTGTGAGCCTGGGGATACCCAGTGAAATCCCCACTGAGGGCAGCTACACAGGTGCACAAACTCATGAAAATTCTGTAATACATCTGTCGCGGCCCGAAAGGAGTCGTTCAGGACGACCTCCCTCCCCTTGGGGCCAAACGACCAAGTTCGTGATGCCCTTGGACTGAATTAAGGTGAAACGACACCAGCCAACCGGTTTTAAGATTTATTAACACAAAGATAAGGCATGTGGTCAAATAGGATAATTCAATGGCGAATACTGCAACTAGCTAGACAAAAACAGATCTTACCAACATTCAACAAAAGAGAGGGGGAAAGAGAGAGAGAGAGAGAGAAAGATATCACCACCCGTGGATCCAGCAGCGTCCTGTTGGTCCTCTTCCTTTGGGAGTCTCGGCAGTGGGGGGGGCTCCCGTCTGGTGGTAGGTGGGTCCTCTTCACCCTGGGTGTAAGTTTTGGTGGTGCGCGTGCAGTAATTACAACTCGAGTTGGGTCCGACCCTAGGTTAGCTCGGAATGACACGCGTGCAGTGGTTACAGCTCGAGCTGGGTACCTCCAAAGAGGGACCCTGAACAAAGAGATCCCTGGGCAATTATAGCTTTTTCAAATTAAGTTTCCCACCCCCCCCCACGTGGTAGTTCAGACCAATAGTAATTTTTGAGTCTGGGGTCTCCTGCTCCTTATTGGATCTCATCGTTGTTCCTAGGCAGGCTGTTTCTTTTCTCCCTTCTCTTTTCTGTTGCAGTTTCTGCCGACAGGTGTGTCTTCCATCCTATAGGTGTGTCTTCCTTCCTCGGGTCCCACCATCATCTCTCAAGGTCTTGACAAAGAGGTGGTAACTCCAGCAATTAGCACTGTTTCAGCAGTGCACAGGAATGCAAATTGCTGGTAACTCCCTTATCGTTCCCGCCTGCACCAGCTCTGGGGCCCTTTCTCACAAAACTAGGGAGTGCGGCCTAAGGCTTCAGCAAATTTAGCCACTCATGCCAAGCAAGTTTTATAGAAGTTGTGCTAAAAACGGATCCCAAAGTCTCTGCCCGATTGTGGTCTCGTTCAGTGCAGGCTCGGTGTGTTCCGGGTGGTCGCAGGGAGACCATCTCGGGGGTCGCAGCAGCCCAGTCCTGTTTCCGCCAGGGACAGATGGCTTGTTCGGGGTTATGGCCTGCCTGCACCCCATGCACCAAGAAATGTTTAAGGCAAAAAATTCATTCATCTGTCCGCCACAACATCTAAGAGTAAATTTAAAAAATGCCTAAGGAAACTTACTATATATGTAAAAGTTGTTCCGTGTTATAACTTGTTGCTTGTTACATGTGCCAGCTAGGGCTGAACACAAAAAACAGCACATAAGGAGAGAATTACAAGGTCCTTTACAAGATAATGACCATTTTTTCTGTTTTCCAATGTATAAAAATTAAATATTCTCATCTTGTTAGTATTATCTTGATAATGAATATCCTATACTGTTCTTGTTTTGTATGATACTGTTCTCTTAAATCTCCATGACATTATGTCACCACTGAAACACAACAATCAAGGAAGATTTTAGTGAGGTCTATAAAGTCCTGGTGAGGGTGAGTCCCAGCATTCCCACAATGTGATCATGATACTTCCTTTGCTTTCTCTTATAATCAGAACTCTTCGTCTCATTTGTCCAGTATCGACGTGTAAGTAGCAGCTGAAATATCTTAGGTGTGTTGTGAATTAAAAAAATGAAGGAAGAAGAAAATGTTCACTCTCCAGTGCTCTGATGGTCCACAAAACTTCGCACACATCAGTACTTCTAGAGCTCTGATGCAAGCTGATTTCTGTGTTTTAAAGATCCTCAGCATTATTCTCAGCACGATGCCTGTTGAACTCATAGCAACAAAGCCGGGTGCTGGATGTCCACTGTCCCTTAAATTCAGGCTGTGCAGAGTTTGCCGAGTCCTTTTCTGTCATAGGAATAGAACAGCAGGTTAGTGCATGCCGGGCGGAGCTGAGATTGTTGTGTTTAGTTCATTCATTTCTCTTTTGCTTCCCTTTAGAGAAAATAGTGGTGTTACGTTCTCTAGACAGGTGGTAGACAGCAGAGTTAAGCTCTTTTTGTGCTTCAGGTTATCCTGAAAGTTATGAATACTTTAAACTAGGCTGCTGTGTCTCTGCAAAGTGTTTACCTGACTAATAAGTCTTGTGTCATTAATAATGGACAATAATGAAAGCAAAATCCTATTTGACCTCCAAGTTCACAGCATGGAAATGGTGAAAATCTTCAAGACCAATATATTTTGGAGAGATCATATTCAAAATTCAATTCAGTATCTGACCTGGATTAATTCAGTAAGCAAAGTACCCTCAAAATAATGCATATTCCTTTTTATCATTATTATTTTTGCCCAAACCAATAGTCAAGGAAGTAAAGGTATCTCACATTAGTCATTTCTCTCCTTCACTGACATGTGCATGAACCTAACCTTTCTATGACTGTTTAGAATAATTTTGACCATGTTTCCTCCTTTATATAGTTGTCTGGCTATTTTATGTTGCTATGCAAATATGTTTGCCTGCTGGCCATGTTCCTGATTGTTAAGTCATTTTTGCAAATGACTGGTTCTGTTAGTACAGTGACAAATTGTATTTCAGTCAAGTTATGCCGTTTTATAATAGCTGAAACCTCTGAGATCAAAATTAATGTATAAGAGAAGTAAAGGACTTTTTGCCCATTGAATTAACCTCATTGCACTGTAGCTGAGTATAAAAATAATTCTTCTAAGAACGATTGTTGTACTGAATTCTCAATTGGCTTTTAAAAGCATATTTAATACAAAAATTCAGAAATTTGTCATTTATGAAAGGTTTCTGATAGAGTTTGATTCACCCCTGGATACCATAACGGTGCAGAGAACTATGCAGAGCTGCCTTGGCCTTGGAAAGGAGTTCAATGGAACTCAGTTTCATATTGATCTCTTAGAAACATATTTAAACAATAATGTTTTCTGTCAGTAAAATTCAGAGAAGTCATTTGCCACATGGAGCTTCTTACTATGCCTTCAGTCAAGAAAATACGGTGACTTACAGCCATCTCCTTAAATACCTGGATCAGAATAAATTTACATAATAAACAAACATAATTCTTAATTTGAGTAATGATATTTTTGTCACTCTTTAGACTACATTACAGAAAATTTAGAAAATGAGCTATAGAATAAAATAAGCCAGCATGTTAAAAATTCCTATGAATTTGGAAATACCTGTTTAAAAATTCTTACGTGTATCTTTCCCCCATGTGGCCTTTTGGAGCAAGCTTTTTTCATCTCATAAATCTGCTTTATATATTCCCAGCAACAATCCACCTCTAAAAAAGGGATCTTTTGGCATACAGCCAATACAAAATAGCATATGCCTACTCGCTATAGGAGAAAGCACACCGTGCCAGGACTGGAACGTCAAAGGGGAAGCAGCACCACAGTGGGAAGCTCAGTCACCTTCAAGCGTCAGGATTTCCCACCTGGGCAGTGAACTTTGGCAGGCCTCATCTGGCTGCGCCTCTCAGTTCAGACCCTTGGGCTCCCAGTAGTAGATGCAACTTCCTTTTTTATTAGCTATTAGAAAGGGAATTAATTGCATGATGTTCCCTTTCCCTAAAAGCATTCTGTAGGCAGAAACCTCTCCTTGAATAAGCAGGCACTGACTAAGCCCTGTAAACCAGAGGCTTGGGGTGAGCAGACACTGGTACTTCAGTTCACCTGGCTGGAGGATCAAGGCCTTATTCATCTGCATAAAAGTCAGATCATGTTGTCATATTAAGAGGCATTCCTGCTCTTCCTTTTTCTCCCTTCCCCCACTGTCAAAATCTTGATATTACTCTGGAGGATTTTATTTCTGATGACCTACAACAACTAGAGAAATTTGACAAAAACACAAGCCAACCATACTACACAAAATAAAATAACTTTGTGGAAAATTTATCTTCAGCAGAGCATTTTGGAGCAGGTCTTTGCAGCAGTCACTATGGTGTTAACCAGTAGGCTGGCACAGGGAGCCATCTAGCCATATTAGCCAAGAGATCACTGTAGGATAACCACAAAAGTTACCTTGGGTATAACTGTGCTACACTGAGGTTATAGCTGTGACTGTAGCCTAGTGACAACGCTTCTGAGAGCATTGTGCACCAGCAAAAAGGTTTTGACACTTAATCCTTCCCATTAAGCTGGTTGGCACAGATACATAGACACTGTCATTGTTGTAAGACCATGGGGAATAAGCTGAGTTGGAGCGCGGAGTCCTACAAACAGTCTTGGTAGACGGGGACTAGTTTTGCTGCTCACATGTTAGGAGGAACAAGCATCATGGTTTCCTTTGTGCAGGAGACCCTTCACGAGCTCCATTTCCAGTCTCCTTCCCCCAGCAAGGACTTCCACCACTTCACTGTAAGCAGCTCAGAGGTAAGGATGCAGGATAAGCCCAGATGTGGATGTATTCTCTAGCGTTCTCTGATGCTGACATCAGCAAGCTAAAAAACTATATGGCATTGCTATGCTTCTGGAAATTAAAATCTCTGTTGGTGTTGAAACTCTGCACAGCACCCTGGGAAGCTGTCAAACAGCTTTGACTTCATAGTAATGCCAAAAGATATTTTGAAAAGTGGAATAACTTAAATCCTGTAATTTATATTGAATGCTTTTTACTGCATGCTGAGCAAGATTCTGAAGGTAAAACAATTCTCTAGAGAAAGCATAAATTTATGTTTCTTTTTTGAGCATGAAGTTTTGTGATACCTCTGTTCTGCTGTTGTTTAAAGGTCCTTTTTGCACCTTTGCTTTTCTAGTTTGAACAATAGTGCATCATTGAACGATACACATGTAAAAAAATCTCTCTCTCCCCTTCTTACAAGGGAAAGCTTCTGTTGGGTCTCCAGGACCTGCCGTGCCTGACACACTCCAGGACGGTGTCCAGCTTCTCCAGAACCACATCATGTTGTGTCTTGTAGTTTTCCTGTGACTAACATAAAAAACAGTCTGTTATTTCCATCCAAGACTTCAGTTAAGAGCCCTCTTGCTAGTTGTCCCTAAGCATGGTACTTGCATTTTATCCTGGTTTTATTACTCCAGATGTCATTAGCTGACTCCTGCCTCAGTCATTCTGTCAATCTAAAATCAGCTAATAACCTGTCTCCACGGTTTCTCCTTTCATCCTAAATTTTTTGTCTTTCTCCCATTTGCCAGTTCTTTTACTACATCTCAGTTCTTGTGTTAATCTCCAGCATCTATAGTTTATCTAATAATTTCCATTTAGCACTGAATCCAATGTTTTTTAAAACTCCCAGTAAATTAGGTGTACCCCATTTACCACATTTGTTCTTGGCCAAACTAAGTTAACTTATTTCATATTCTTTCTGCTAGCTGTTGATTTCTGCAGGTGATCTGGAGGACTTGGAGGATTTCCTTTTGACCTGATCAAGAAAAGGTTTCCCCAAATGAGGTGAAGAAATCCCATAAGGAATTTTTGCTGGATGAGCAGTTACAGAGCAAGTATTGCATTAGGAAATAGCGGATAAATGATGTGAGAGAAGTTGTCTCAGCACTATTAAATAAGTCCTATGAACCCTCTTACTTTTGTATTGTATGGTCAAGCTTTTTTTTCTAACTTTTAAGAAAGTTTTTCCCTAAATGCAGAGCTCATTTCTGAAATCATGCTAAACTTTCATGAGTCTCCTTCATCAGTTAATATTAATGTGAGAGATGCTTGCATATAATTTGCAGTTCCAGATTATTCTTTTTGTCTAAGAAAAATGTAAAAATTATGCATATTCATCTGGGAATTCTCTCTTTTGGTGAAAATCTCAACAACAGAGATCAATTAGAAGACATAGAGTATAATACAAGAAAGCTATTTTATTTCATTTCATTCCTTCTTTTAGGCCTCTAAGTTACTTTGTAGAATTGCTTTTTTGTTCTTTTTATATGGCAGCGGTAGTAATGAATAGAACAGTAAACCTGTTACCCAGTACAATACTGTAGCTATGGATGAGTCATTTAAAGTATGTCTTAAATACCCACTGAAAGCATTTGTACCCTAGGTAATACATTTCAAAGTGTTTTCTTCTTAGGTGTTTGACATTTGAATAAGGACCTTAAAAGTTTTCAATATACAGTCATCTTTAATGTTTGCATAGTGGGATAGTGTTATAAATTAAGAAACCAACACAAAGTTTGTTCAGTTAGAGAAGTATTTGTATTTTTCATCTGACATTCCTAAGCCAGTCACATTTAATATTCCCTTTTTAATTATTTTGGAAGTTTGCCCTCCATTGAGGACTACATTATCTCTCTTTAGTATTTAATTTCATTTTGATGGATCGTCTTGAATTGTAACTTTTCAGAGGAGGGGAGGTAGAATGCCCAAGTCTTAATTAAAATTACTGTCAGGAAAGTGAGTTCTCTATCCTTATTAGCAATTGCAGGAGCAGCCAGAGCCAGCTGCTCCTTGAAGGAAAGGGAGCCAGGAGCCATGGGTGCCCACAGGTCCGTCATGATGAGCAGGTGCCAGGTCAGGTGGGGAGGTCAAGCCAGCGGGTCTGGCTTGGGAAGGTGCATGGTCTGCACAAAGCACAGCTTGGGCAAGGACCCTGGCATGGGCCTGCTCTTCAGAGCAGCTCCCAAACCGAAGGGCGGAGGCCCCCAATGAGCTTCTCATGTCTCCCTGTCCCCCAGCTCTTTCTCATGACTTCGCTTTTTTCCCAGCAGCAGTGGGGTATTTATCATCCAGTTATTATCCAGGAAAAGGGCAAGGAAAATACAATTTGGGCTATGAAAATGGATTGACCAAGGACAGCACATTCAAATCTTCACCCTGCAGAGGGTCAAGGAGCCTGTACACTGGGTCCAGAGCCAGAACTGGGAGTTGAGACCTCCCTAATCACTCACATGGATGAGAGCAAGTGAGCCCACGCTGTCATACTCTGCACATGTGCAACACAAGGCAATGCAGCACCGAGTGCGCCTTAGATTTTCTGTTCTGTTCTGTTCTGCTTTGAACAATGAGCTTCAAATCAAAAGTGAAATCTTGCCTGGATCTCCTGGGCGATATCACAGCAAGAATTTATGTGATACTGCCGGCAGGGCCACGAGCACCGCTGAGAACAGGTGGTACATTAGGAAAGTGCAGTCTTGAGATGACAGATTCCTCAAGTACACTTATCCCTCCCAGGACGCTGTGACAAGTTGAGGGGGGGAAGTATTTGCCTTGCAATTCCCTCTTCTCCCCTTACACCACAGAAAACGATAGCTGCCCACGTACCCCTCAGGGCCTTTGGAAGTCCCTGTAAAAGCGAAGTGAGATGGGGGGCTTGTGCTCCATGAGCGCCGCTCTGTTGTCAACAACTTACCAGAGGCTGGAGCAGCACACAAAGCTGCATTTACATTAGCAAACAAAGTTTACAGAATTAATAAGAATCTGGTGCACCATATATCAGATTACCTGTCAGTATAACAGATTACCTGTTAGTAGTGCCTGTCTCTGTTTGACAGTGAATAAGAGATGTCAGAGATTTTGTTTTATGCTGGTGAGATCCTAAGTTTCAGCTCAAGGTGATACTCAGTTCCCTGGCTTATCCCATAATGCAGTCATTTCTGAGAAAAATAAGTCTAGACAAAGCCACTTGGGAAGTGCTGGTGTGGTTGCAGTTTTGGCTCCCACATCTGTTCCCGATGACTAAGTTCCCATCTTCACCCAGGTTTCAAACTGGACATCTTGAACTGGTTTGGAAGATCAGTTTGATAAGCCAGTTCCTGCCCTATCCTCTGTAGCACGTTTGGATATGTTGCCTAGAAAAAGTGTAGTCAGAAGATCGCCAAGCTATTCCAAATAACAGCAAGTGAGAAACTATAAGAACTTCCACATCAAAATGGGCTCAGTGTCAAGGCTGATTTTAACATTGTCATTTGTGTCTATAAATCATCATTACTGAGCATGCTGGCTGTATTTTATGGCTGTAAACATTACTCTCCTCCTTCAATTCATACAGGAGGCAGTTAGAAGCTGTTAAGACATTTTACACCTGATACCATCTCTCCCTAATTCACAGCAGGATTTCACTCAGGACTCAGAAGAGCCTTCCCAGCCTCACTGCAACCAGCCCTGGCACTTGCTGCTGGGCTGCTGCTCATGGTTGTTTTGAACTCTCTCTTTGAGCCTTCAGCTTTACCTTTGCTCCTGCATTGCCTCTGAAAATTTCCCCATCATCAGCTGGGAATGTGGCAGAATGGGAACTTTGAGCTCTTTCCTCCCACCAGCCCCCCAATATTGCATTTATTTCAGAATTCCACAATAGCCATTCATTAGCCCACGTGCTTTCTCAAACCATGTGCAAATTATAGTAAAAAAAAGAAAAAAAAAGAAATTATATGTCTCGTATATTCAAAGGCTTTTCTGGTTGCAGATCCTCTTTACAAGGCTGTCTTAGGGCTACTTGAAGGATGTGTGTGGGAACTGTAGGGTCCCCAGCATGACCAGTCCCGATAGTTGCTCTCCATCCAGCCTGTGTGTCAAAGCTACATATGCAGTTTGTATCACAGTTACTCCCAAACTCTCTGCAGTTCTAGTTACAGCCAGCATCTAGACTAACACCAAATCACTTTTCTTCTTTCTCATCAACATATGTAGATATCACCCAATCTATTATCTCATCTTAATTTTGCCTCTCACCCTTTTTCCTCCTAACATAAAAGTATTCATATATTCATAGCACAATGTTACTACATTCATAATCATGCTTTAAAATAAACAGATTATGTGCGGATTTTTTTGTATTTATTTTTCTCTCCCTTTTTCTTTTCTTATTCCACAGAGCAAATGCAGAATATTTTTGGCAACGACATGCTGGAGTACACAGTTAACTCATGTCGGGGGCATTATGATTTCCTAGTCCGAATGCCTGAGAATGTGATTATACACATACTGTCATTTCTAGATGCCAATGACTTTCAACAGCTGTCAAAAACATGCAAGAAGTTCCAGCAGGTAGTATCATAAATACTGCTCAGGTATCAATACTCATCTTCCTTCAAGTTCACTGTAAGAAACAACGTCAGGTGGAAGTTTTCCGTGTTATTTAGTAGAGCCACCAATACTTCTGTAGTAACCAGAGATAGAAACTCGTACAAAACAGAGGCCTGGATTACAGATCAGCAGTAACAAATCAGGTCATTCATGCTTTGGGTAATCCAAGCCCTCTGCTTGCCCAGTTGAATCTTTCTAGTGTTACATTTATTTCTCTGTTCACAAAAGCTGACAAGTGAGATCCTAATAACCAAAAAGAAAATTCCTGCAAGTTTTTCAGAACATTCATATTTGAAGTTAAAATATCTAAACATTTTTAAAAGGCAAAAAGAGTTTCCCAATATTACATCTTTTTGTATCTCCCGCTCCCCTCACGTGCTGGGGGGCAGTTGCAGATCCTGACGTGAGCATGAGACAAAACATCATTTTTGAACCAGCATTTAATATCTCTGAAGTTAGTCCTTGCCCTTTCAAAGAGCATTTCATTTTCCTAATCAAGTCTGCTAGCTGGAAGCATGTTGGAATTCAACAAAGAGCACCTCCCTGACAATTAGTCAGATATCTCCTATGCTTTTGTCAGTTTTAACCAGAATATTACAATATTTGTATATGGAACGGTAATGAATCTCTGGTAGTAGTTACATAGTTGTAAATGAGTTATGTACATGGAACATGTCTTCAGTGAGATCAGAACATGGCCTAATGAAATGTAAATTATGAAATATGTCTTGAAAATATTTATTTTTTAGCTATGCAGCAGTGAAGAGGTTTGGGAGGGAGTTAAACTGTTCAAAGATAAACAAGCTCTTGACAAGATGATGATGACATTCTCAGTATTCAAGAAGTTAATGAACTTCAATCGAAAACTCAAGCAGCTGCAGAGAAGACAGAGCACATTTTTTTAAGTTGCTTGGAATTATTAGATAAAGCTTCATACTTTCTTTTTTTAAAAGGAACCAGAATTATAAATAAAGAACAACTACTCAAGAATTTGAAGTTTTTCCTCTCATCATTTACAACTCAAACAGCACCACCAACCTGCAAGTCATATACCCAGCTGATCTTTAACAGTCTGTGTTATATCAGGTTAGTGGAAAAAAGAAAACGTAGGTGGGTTTAGATTTTTATCCTTTTTAAGCATGTTTTATTTTAGTGTTGAATATAATTTTGTGCATAGTTAGTCTTTTCTGTCCTGTTGACAAGTCACATCTTTGTGTGGGCCCATCAGGTCTAACTGCAGATGAAAAGGTTCACAGAGAAATTACATGTAGAATGAAGAATGTTGCCCTCCTATAGTTATACCTACCATTCTGTGATTTAGTGACATAATTCATAGACCCATGAAGAGGCTCTGAAAACAACTTATAGACACTTGTTTTTAAATGGAAGTAAGCAGCAGGATGTATTTAAAAACTGAATTTTGAATTTATCAGAATGATGGTTTGGAACTGAATAAGCTTCTTGTTAAAACTGCTGCACGCGTGAATGCAGATTATTTACTGAATATTTAAGTTCCACTTCAGTTTCCCCTAAAACAACAGTTCATGACAGACTAGATCCTGGTCCCAGTTTGACAGACAAGATGACATCCATACCACAAAATGGTGATGACCTCAGGTCTCAGTAAGTCAAGAAACATGCCAGCAGAAATGGAATGAAGCTTTCAAGCTGGTGGAGATTTTTATTGAATTTAGAGCATTTTATTTTAAAAGCGAGAAAACAGATGGCAACAAAGTCAGCTGTGATGTGACTAGACACAATTCCCATTTCTCAGAGAAGCTGTGTAGACTTATGGCCAAGCCGAATTTGCAAAACAAAGTTACTATTGTGGAAATAAAGCTCTCACGCCATGCTGAATTTGCAGAAGGACAGGCTGCATGTCTGATTTAGTTGGTGTCATAAGAAAGAGAAGTGTGGAAAAATCCTTGCGCTCTGCAAGTCAATTGGTGAAAGTGCATGGGGGCTCCTGCACCTGGCCCCCCTGGCAAAGGGGGCAGGCTCAGGACCTTCTGTGTCCCCACAGCAGTGTGCAAGGCAGCGCTCTGGTGGTTTTTAGTGAAGGGCTAGCGCATGAAGTGCTCATAGGAAAGGAGGCCCTCAAGGGAGCTCACATGCAGAAGGCATTGGGACATGGCCTTGGAAATGTATTCCGCTTCTTTTGCTGTAAAAAGTTGTTTCTTGGATCTTTAATCAAAAAGTTGTATTTATCAGCAACACGCACAAATGACACACACACACGGATATAAAATGGAGTATATTGGTGGTGTCAGATTATGCTGAATCTGCATTATTTGAAAGAGGTGGACAGTGAGCTGAATTTTTTTTTTTTTGAACTTTTTTTTTTTGAACTTTTTGAGGCAGTTTAATTCTCATTTGAGACCAGGAGCACCGGGAAGGCAGCTGCTTCTTCCCCTTGTGTTGCGTTACCTGCTCCCGACTGCAAACAGAGCTGGCAACACCTTCCTCAGTTACTCAGGGAGGGGTGCCAGGTTTGATGTTGAACTGTGCAAGGGGTGTTTTCTCTGAAGGCAGGAGGCACTTTGTGTCTTCTTGGGTTGACACATTTAGCAGCAAGGCTGTGGGCGGCAGTCACCGCTTCCTGGGCTCCTGGCTGGTGCAGCAAGGAGCCTGCTGCTCTCAGCACAGCCGCTTCAGCCTGTACATGCTATTAAATGTTTATCCTGCACTCCCCTCGCCATGGAAACGCTTTTGTTACAAGTTTTGTTAGATGTTAACTTGCCTTGCAGTAATCAGTTCTTCAGCTTGCAGAAAGCCATTGCCTCAGAGGGGATTGTCGAACCTGCTTTTTTTCTAGGCATGGCACTCTCCTCCTGGGCCACTGCTGTTGCCTCTGGCCTGCTTGCTGAACGGACCCTGAGATCTTGGCTCCTCGTTGATTTTCATGGCAATATGCTTGTGGGTGTGATTTGTATGGCAAGTTGTGGAGATGTGTTTTTCAGAGGGTGCTTAACTTTCTAAAATGCAGATGCAGGTATGGTAGCAGCTGTTTTACAGAAAAGGCTGGATGCTAGTGCTCCAGCTGCTGCCTTGCTGCTTTGGTCTCTCCTGAGCTGTAGTTAGAGTTGTTGCATGCCCACAGTCCTGCTGGTGATGTCTACAGAGTCCTTCAGACAGCTCTTTCGGATGAGGGCAGAATAGATGCTGATACCTGCTAAATAACAAAGATTTTTCTAAGAGTTCCTCATTCAGTGGCATAGCCAAGCCATTAGGCAGAGACGTGGTCAAAATGTCCAGTAGGATAGAAGAAGGTTTCTGCATAGATTCAATGGGAATCTTCAAAACCCTTGCTATCCTGGGAGACACCTTGCATGTCCTGTAACACACTGGGTGCGGGTAATGTGCAACACAGAATCATTATGGATCAAATGGACCGAGGCCAAGCTTTGTGCTTCCTGTGTGAAAGGTTGTACGAGGAGATCCGGGCTGCCTCTTTCTAACAGCTACTGCAGCTACAGCCTTGTCCTTAGCTCCTTAGAAGAATGGCAGTGTTGCCCTCGCAGCTCACAGGAGGTGGTGCAGGAGCAACTTCATCCTGCTCCTTGGGTTTTGGTTCAGTGCCAGAGGCCATGGTGCAGACATTGATTAGAGCCCTTCACACAGAGGCCCATGTTTGAATATGAATATGTCCTGCATATTCGTTGAACAGGAATATGTAAACCACATCCCTGCCTCACTGTCTCTCAAGGGTACAAAGCTATGAATGAACCTCCGCTTCACAAGAAGCTGTATTCATGAAAGAACAAAAATAAGTAAGTAGATAGGATGCAAGTATCCTGGTTAGTGAGGGAATGGCAGCTTTACCTGAAAGAGACGGACATTAAACCCGGACAGTTTTTACTTAGTCATGGTTTGAAGTCCCATCTCTGACTACTAAAAGACATGGGAAATAGGAAACCCCAAATGGAAAATTACTGCTAAATAAACTATTTGTTCTAAGTAATTACCTATAATACTACCATGAGATACCTACTCATAACTTCCGGGAGGGGGAGGGGGGAAGGGGTGCGTGTATGCAGCCAACACTGGCCAAAAGATACCAAGGTCAAGTTTGTGAACATGTGCAAAGCCACTTGCTTTCCAGCTCTCTCACAAGCAAGAAGCCTCCTGCAGTCTGCCAGGCTTTGCCAACCTTCCCTGGGCATTAGAACAGGCTGGAAATATTTGCTTTTATGCAGACCCTGACCTGGCAGAGATTTCTGCCTAGCCTGGCTGTGCTGCAGGAGAACTTTCCTGGTAAGTTTTTCCTCTCAAACCAAGCAGATCCCTTTCATTTACAAGAAACCCACCCCATACTACCTCTACACCACCTCTGTCCCCTGACTCAAAAAGCCAAACCAAAATCCCTTATTTGCAGTCAGGATAAACTTGACATAGATGGAGCTAAACCCAAATGATTCTGTGTTATTTAAGCTAAGGATCTTCCTGCTTTGAAGAAATTTTAGTTGGCTGCTCACTTAAATACCTTGACATTAAAATCTTCAGTCAATTGTTTTTTTATCTACCTCTTCAAAATAGCAAGTAGCATAGCATCTTACTTAATTTTTCTAGAGTATTAGATGAAAAAATTTCTGAAGATCACATCTCAAAATCATAGTCAAAATCCTTTTACTTTTATTCCATTTAATGTTTAATATCTGGGAAAATACAATAAATATTTTTTCAGTTTAGAACAATTAGATGTTATGTTTAATAATAAAATGTTCAAAGAGGATGTAAAAAATAAATTAATATCTTACTATTTAATTTCATTGACAAAGCAGATCTCAGTTTCAGGCAACTGAGAAATCCTCAGCCATAAAAGACAAATGAACATGTTATGCCCTTCAGTAAATATGCAGCTATTCTTGAAACCAGTGGTAACTATATACATATATCCTGGCATCAGAGGGCAGAATTTGGCTTAGATCTACAAAATGGTGTGTTGGAGTTGCCATTGCTGTGTGTTTATCTTTTTAACAAATTATATTCCAGAACTTTCACATATCATACATTTTCCAAATCCTGCAACTGCAACTTCTATGAAACATTAACATACAAAAAGTCATTACTGTACAACCACTTTTTTTAAAAGTCAGTGTCAAAAACATAAAAATCAGCTAATTTAATAAAACCAGATATAGTGTTTAAGTGCTGAAGTTTGCGTTAGCTTCTGTTTTATGCACAAGAATCTTTTATAACATAAAAGGCAAAAGTGGCTCAGAAAATGACAAACTGTAACAACATACTTGTAGCTTTAATCACACTTATCTGATGCTATAGTTAATTGAAAAACAGTGTAAACACAATGAGGTACAGATACCAACAGACATTTCTCACCAATGTGCAAACTGTGGGCCTGATCCTGCAAACACTACTAGCTCCAGAGCTTCCTCTAGGGCCAGTCGCCCCACGTCTGACTGAGACTCCCTGTGGTGGCTCTGCCTTGCTGCTGTTGCAGGAGGGGTCCTGTGTTGTTCGCGTCATGCACAGAACACAGGTAAAGTGCCTCAGATTTCAAACTGACGCAAATCTACATTTCATTTCTCTTCTCAGTTTAATAGACTTGAAAAGGTGAAATTGCTTCTGAAATGTCTTCTATGAATACGCCTTTAAAAATGTTAGGTTTTCTATTTCAAGGTAAGTCTAACAAAATATTGGACTGCTTTTAAACTGGGTAAATAATGTTTGTTCTGCTTTTTGTAAAAAAGCAACTGTGTTCCTTTGCTGTAAGATACTTTATGTCTCCAGTCTCTGTTTCCCTTATTTTACAGAAAGTAAGAGACAGTTATTATAATTTCGTTGGTGCAATCTGTGGAGTTCTGAAACAGCTTGTGGATTTTTGTGGCAAAGTTAAATCTTAAGTTCATCCCTGTTCACAAGTCTTTCTTCCAGTTTGTTTTATTCTGCCTCTTCACTCTTCTCAGAACCACCTCCAGCTGAATTATCTGCCTCATACTTCTTATCAAGAACATCTTCAAAGGACTTCCCACCGCAGTCGTAAGTTTTACTTGTAGATCCCGTATGTGTTCGAATGCGAGCTCCTGGCTGGTATAACTGCATGGCTGGACGATCCTACAAAGAAGCAGATATGGTTAACCTTCTAAGAAACCTGTGTGGGATACATACGTGGGATTTTAAAGTGATTAATGTGAGTTTCTGAAGAAAGTAGATTTTGTGTTACATTGCTTTACCTTTCATAAGACCTGGGAAAAAATGAAGTGTAATGAAAAATGACCGAGTATTTAATATCTATCTTGTTTGTAACACTATTCTGGGGAGCCAGGCATTTTAAATAAATTAAGAAAGCTGTTAACATTAAAGATCTCATGATACATTTAATCCAAACAAGGAGAAATATTACGGACAATTATCAAACAGTATTATAGTGCACACTCTGGTAAAGCTCTGAACAGCATTGCTACCTTCACTAACATCCAACTGGGAAGAACAACATCCTGTGCACTTGCAACTCTGCAGATGAATGACAAACAATAAATACAAGCATAAAAAGAAAATACAAGCCAGAGAACAGTTTAGCAGATAATAGCTAGAAAATTATCCTCAACTGAACTTTACTTCTTGATATGTGTGCTACTTCAAGTATGTGCTACTTCAAGTGATGAATGATTCACACAATTTAAACATGGAAGGCAAAATTTAATTATACATATCAAAATAAAATTGCAGTTATAGCTCAGCTTCATCATGTCCTCCATATTCCTATCGTGTATGAATGTAGGAGATTCACACACTGATAATAAACAAAGTACAATTTTAACATACACAGGCCTTGTGAGTGATCCAGTCATACACTTGCTGATCTAATTATTAGATAATGGAAGAAGAAGCCAATATATACGGAAAAGACACCTAGAACTTGTAAATGGAGATGTTTCATACCTCTAGAGTGCACTTTTTATTCTTGAAATTTTGAGAATTAAAAATATTATTTATAAATTCTGCCTACGAGGTCTTTTCCTAGTCAGACTATTTATTTTTGCTCTCAGAAATATCAGTTTTTAATGCATGAAGCAACTCATTCATCAAAATCAAAGCTTTTTGATCAAAGGTTAAGTTTAGAAAACAAAATTAGTGGCCTATTTTAAGCCAATGGCACAGCACTGAAATTGTTCTATATCAAACTATAAAATTTCTGGCTGTCTTCATAATTTGAAGTTATTCTGATCTTTTATTCTCTCATTCTTTCTTTTTTTTTTTTTTTTAATCCCCAGCATGCCTTTTCCCTCTTTGTTTCTTGCTTCATCTTAGTTTGTCTTTTTTGCTCCACTCGATTCTTCATTTCTTTAGACCAGATATCAAGATTCACTAATAGGTCATACAACTACATCCTTCTAGTTAGTGCTTTGTAGTGTTGCAGGAGATGCAGCAGCATAACATACATCTTTCTACATCACAAATAGCCAGTGAATGCTAGTCATATGAACCTTGATCCTCTAATGAACAGTGCCCACTGGAAACATTACAATAAGGAGTCCATCATTTTTTTTTATATCACAGACTCTGTACCTCACATGAAAGGTAGCATAATTGTTACTTCCACTGGAAATTACCCATTTTCTAATTAATTCATGCATAGTTCAGAAAGAAGTTTGCTTCATTTAGAAACTTCTGCTGACATTGTTAATTCTACAGGCAAGTTGGAAAACTAAGTCCCTAACTCATAGCTATGTGATCAATATTCTAAGAAAAACAGTCACAAAACTGGGAAAGTCTTTACTGCTATTGCTTATTTTGTTTAGGGAACAGATCTAGAACTTAAAGTGTGGACTAATGCAGAGACTCAGCCAGCTACTAGAAGTGAGGTGGGAAGAAGTAAAAGGAGGAGGCTTCTTAAGGCATACCTTAAGTTTAAAAAGGCCTCCAAGAGACACCATCCAGTTCCAATGTTGCAGATGTTTTATCAGATCTCATGTGCAGCGTGACAAGCATGAGAAAAACTGCTTTTCTCGTATTCCTGTTTTGGAACTAGCCACTTTTTCTGACTGTTTGACAACTTGAGCTTCTGGCATATGTGGAGAGCGGCTATTGTGTATATGCAGATAAATCTCACATGTACGACCCAGGTGATCTACACATAAACAGCAAGCTGAGCATGCCAGGCTTTCTATGTCTGTGCAAGGTGACTTACATGACATGCACTGTGAGTCCACCTGGACTTGCTCAGTGTACACTCCATATAGGGTCACTTAGCACATGACCAATTTACTCATTGTCAGCTTTAGCCCCCGTTACAGATCAGGAACTTGGTTTGAAAGAAAAGTTTCACGTGCAGAATAAATTTCTGCACAAAACAGTGTTTCAGTCATCTTTTGTGGGAAATCTAGGAAGAGAATGGAGAGAGAATGAGGCTGACAAGAACAGCCATCTCCTGAAAAGACTCTGGCACATCCATGAAATCAGAAAGTCTGAGAAAAATGATCCCCATGTTTCTGTGAGACCATAAGTGACGGCTCTGTCTACATACCCTGCTACAAGCTGTCCCACTTGCGCTGTTTTTGCACCTGACTCTCCCTGACATCGACTCTGAGGATAATTCGTTCTAACCAAATGACAGCCTTTTCTAACTGGTACAGTGTACAATACTAAAGAATTTGCACAGTCACACCCTCTGAATACAATGGTTTCTGAATTAGCTATGTATTTAAGTCCTTATAGTTCCTCTATTGAGCAATGCCTGGCCAATTACTTTGTGTGCTGGGTAATGGAAATTCCTTTTTAAAAGACTAGCATGCCACCGTTTTAAAATTTCATAACAGATCAAGGTGTAACGATTTTAATACACTCAAAAAATACAAGGCTTCCAAGAATAGTGTTCTAATAATGCTAGGGTTGAAAGCTGTGCAGAAATTATGCTATATATTGTAAATATAAATGAGCAGGGACCTGTGACCTTATTTTAACTGCTGTTGTCCTCTAACAACAATAAATAGAAGCCTGGGTTTTTCTGAAAATAAAATAAAGAAAGCTTTCTTTGAAAAAGCATCTTTACGCTGAGATTGCAAAAGCAAAACCTGTGATCTTGAAGCATAGTTTACTAATGAAAGATTATCCTAAATGAATAAAAGAACCTTATTTCTTATGCGCTCCTTTTTGGATGCCATGTCATCACACTTGTCCTCTTTACCCAGTTTGTCTACTGTCTCCACAGTGAAGCTGTAGTTGTGGTTCCCTTTCTTTCCTCTGTCTTGGCTGTATCCTTTCCCCCATTTCAGCTCTTCTTCATTCCTTCTCACAAACTTGTCAGACTCATAGTGAGCTCTATGTTTTCTGCCATCGTCCAATCGATACCTTTGCCTTTCAGGTTCTTTTTCTCGAAATCTTCTATCCAAATCTCTTTGCTCTTTGTCACTATCATTTTGTGACCTATGAGTATGTATAAAAAGAAAGAAAATCCAAGCAATTAACATAAAGTAAAACCCTGAAGGACACAATACAAAGCCTTCCTCTGACTTCAACAGTCTTTAGATCAGTTTTATGATAAGGCTATTTTTTTCATTAAAAGAGAGTTATGTGCAATTTTGTTGAACGTCTCGTCCATATACATCCAGCTCTTGATGATGCACTCAGCTCAAAAAGTAACAAATAAAGTGGTGCAAGCAAAATTTTGCACTTGCTTTTGGACAACTATTGTGGAAGGCCTGTTCTTCAACTTTCATCTCTATTTGCAATCCTATAAATAGCTCCTGAACACTCCTCACATAAACACATGGTGTAAGATCAGGCCTTATAACCTGTTCTTGAGCAGACTCATGTATATGAGTCTGGGAATGGGAACATTCAGAGCCCAAAGTAATTGTGCAGGTGTCATGTTTCAATTTGTGAAGTCTTATGATTCCATTTAACAAAAATTATTCACAGCCATTGCAAACTGTGGAAGACACTTGTGAAAATGAGTATTTCTGTTCCAGGCTTTTATTTATTATTATGTCTCAATATAATATAGCCCACCTTTGCATATTTTACTTAGGTAAAAGACCATTACTTTATCACAAAACAGTACTTAATTTATGTTATGCTGCAATGGGTTTATATTGTAAATTAGGCCATTAGTTTGCAACATTTTGCTGCTAGGCTGATAAAATTCTCAGCTCTCCTATTCACTTCATTGTTCCTGTTCAAGAAACAGGTGCTTCTCTCATAAAGAAAAACTGAAAATAATGAAAAAAGATAACAGGATAGATTAAATTTTAAAAGGAGCAAATACAGTGTGTTTCTTTTTATTTATCACATATATAGGCTTACTTAAAATTGAAACAGGAAAGTTAGTTTTGACAGTCTGCTCACATTTTGGGAATCAGCAGACAAAATCAGAGAGGCTGGAGATTTTCTAATGGTGTAGTAATCAAGTAGTAATATGTGTTTGTCATTTACACTGGTTTAATATGAATAGTTACGTATCTTCCTACACCACTTTTTTTCTTGTAAATAATAGAATTATGAAAATTGCCAGCCTCTGCTGTGAACTTGGGGATTGGTGGGCTGCCAAGACAGAAGCTGCATCTCAGGAGGAGCTGGGGGTCAGCAAAAAAACTAGCATGGCAGGTAACACTGTTCAGCATCTTGGAAGACTGGGCCTGTGTCAGCATAACACACTCCCCAAGTGGAAGCAAAGTCCCCACGGTCAACATCTGAACCGCTCACAATTATACCTGTGGCATATATATGCATATGCGCACACACATATATGTATATAGATATACATATATAAAAAATATTATGTTAGCCCGTAAAGGGTTAGTGGCTTTAAGTTGTTTTGTGTCACATTTAAAATGCTATTCTAGACACAGACTCCAAGTCCTAGCAAGGCTCTGGAGCACACAAGATGTCCATGACCTTTCAAAAAACCAGAAAGACAGAACCAGATTTGTTGCTGTAGCGTTGCCTGGTGCCTATCTCCTGCTCTGCCTGTTACTGTGAGGAATGCAGGAATGAATGTGCCTGGAGTTAGGCAGGCCAGAGGGATATGAACTCCAGTTCAAGAGTGGTTGAAGCAGCTTTCTAAAATTCAGTGTTAGGGAACAAGCAGGCAAAGGTGAAAATGGTGGGATAAGCAGAAACATAGTTACAAATCAGAGGTAGGGAAGAAAGTTGCACAGGAAAACAGAAAGCAGAAAATGAACAGAACGAAAGGAAATGGAAGCATACTTGTGTTTGGTATAATTTCAAATCCGTATGTGACCATGCACACTCATGCACATACTGAGGTTTTCATTTGTGATAGAAAGCTATGGCTACTGAGCTTTAAAACATGTTTTCAAACAGGCAATCCAGGCTCCTACATGTAGAGCTGGAAGTTACAATTTATTACTGATTTTTGAGTCAGTGACAAAGTAGTTACAACTCTGATTCTCAGTGAAGTTGAAATAGCTCATAGCTTGCTATCTAATCTTCCCCCCAATAATCATGATGAAATGAGCACTTGGAAAGACAAGGTAACATATACTGTACCTGTACAGCCAAAAGGATTCTCTTTTACACCTGGAAAATCTACATTAATGCCTTATGAAACTTACAGGATCAATACTGAAAATGTTACATGGCACGAGCAAAGGATTAATACATAAAAAGCCTTATTAGCAAACAACAAACTTGTTCCTGCAAAATGTTCTGGATTTCTTTTGCAGAACATCAACAAAAGAGTTGCTAAATATTTTCAATTTCCATCAGAGAAGAGGAAATGGAAGTTTTCAGCATCTTTCAGGACATACTCAGCACACTGGAACACTGAGCCCATGTTTGAAATCTTTAGCCACAGAAAAAAAAGATGAATAATAAATGTGGTATATTACTGGTAACCATTTCTTCCATTAGTATATTCAGTGTTTTTATATTCCAGTCAGGGTTCAAATTTTATTTACTTTTCTATTTGCCATTATGAGAACAAATCTTGCTCTGCATCTCCAAAGAGTATGTAGCCTAAAAACCCAAGCAGCAGAGTTACATATGCAGCTCCTGCATACTCTTTGTAAAAATCATGACCCTATGTGGAAAAGGGCAATGTTTAAACTACCCAGAGCAGGCAGGTAGCCTGCAAGTCTCCTAGAAAATAATCCCAAAATTTCTCTAATACATTATTAATACCTTAGGTAAATTATTTAAACACTCAGTTTGTCAGTATGTACAAGTTACACATATAGATGACGTCTCGGATTCAGCTCTTTCACTTTGCAAAATACTTTGAGAGCTTGGCTGAAAACCTCTACTGAATTACAAAATATTATTTACCTCAGCAGCATATAATTCTTAGTCATATATCTTACATATCCTATGGGTAAATCCTGTCCAGTGTCCTGCTTGCAATGAGACATACATGCCAAAGGACAACAGAGAACCAGCTGCGGAAAACATTTCTAAGACATTTCCAGGCTATGGTATGCTATAGAACTGAGCTATTCATCTGTTCCTGCTATTACATATGCAACACAGAAGGCAGTGGGAGACAGAAAAAGCCTTCTACACATCTGCTATAAGGTTGGGATTCACACCTTAATTATTCTGCCATTCCCATTTATCAAACACATTTATCTGTTTATTTGAGGAAAAATGAAGAAAATGTGATGGCACAGTAAGACATCCTAGGCAATTTAGTTAGACTTTGACATCAGTAATGGAAGGACAGCCTTACCTGAGTTCTTGGTGGGGAACAGGTGAAATAACAATGAAACTCTGAATGACTTTTCACGCAGAAATCTTTCCAATCTGGGATTTCAAAGCATTTCACAAATAACAAATTGCATCCACTAATACTGCCATCAGGTCAGTAAGTTGTTACTAAACACCTTTTACAAAAAAGGACAGTGAGAGATTTGTTCAAACGTGGAATGAAATCAGTTCTGTGCTGACAAACACCAGGCCAACGCACCACTTACATCATGTTTAAGCCTTCAAATCAAAGCATTTAGGATGTAACTTGGCGCCTAAAAGATAAATACTACTTACTTTTCCTTAAGTTCTTTTAGTGAACCCTCCAGTGACTTGGATTTTGTACTCCCAGATCCAGATGATTTTTCCCATTTGTTTTCTTCAATGTCAGGTTCTTCACCCTTTTCTTTGTGCTTTTCATTGGCTTGCTCATCTCCTTTTTCAGGCTTCTTAAGAAGCTAAGAAATATTTGTTTATATTGTGATGTAAAATGATTCTCCTCTGTTGTAATAGACATTTTAACAACATCTTAAATACATTAATGTCCTATTAAGACCGAAGACCATGGTTATATCTTATTTAAATGCTATGAATATATTTTGCAATGTACAAGAATTAAAAAGTTATTTTAGAAGTGCAATTTACTATTGCTAAGGAGTGATGGAGTCAGTAACACGCATTCAGCAGCACACTTTAAATAAACTAAGAAAACTGGAGAGTGCACTCACCTACTCTTCTCTCCTGGGTTTTATATACAAAGACATTATTATGGTCTATGACTTTTTAGACATTATGTAACAAGAGCACCCAGGTTTACTGCCAATAAAATAAAAAGTGGAACCTCCGCAATACTACAGAAGGAGCAGGACTAATCCTTCACCTCTTGAAATATTATATTAAGAAGTGTGACATACAAACTACTTGGGATAGGCTTGTATATAAAAGTAGGTGCTTGGCATAAATACATCCTAACAGAAATACAGACTGAGGAAAAAATGATAATGTTAGCAGAAAACATCCCATTACATTTTCATTTTGGAGATTAAGATTTCCAAGAAGTCCGTTATTTTCACAACAAATAATCCATGCACAGCTTGAGCTGTGTGTAGCATTACAGGAATAATCTTCACCAAAGGACCAATCAGTCTCAAACTATTTTTCTAACATCTCAGGTACAAGTAGAACATTTCACCTCTCTTTTCATTCCACCAGGTTTTCTGAAATGAGCACAGGTTGTTCTTCTCCAGCATTTAACTTCTATAATATTTTGCTTTTCTTTCAGAGAGAGAACTAGCTTTCAAGGTCTCATTGTCACATGCATGTCATAAACACTCGCTATTTTTGGACAACACACTTTAAAAAACATCTTCCTTTTCTTCTAAAGTTCTAGAATGCTTTTCTTTATACCCAAATATGAAAAACTTGTAATTCTGCTTCAGAACTTACTATTTTTATGCATCCAGGTGAAGGCAACTGCTGTCCAGGAAGATAAGAAAGGGAAAGGAGCTCTGTGGCTTCTCCCCACCAAAAATCTGGAGTGAGTCTGTGTGTCCTCCCAGTAAGTCATAGACTTTTATATCAATATACATCTTCAAATCAGCCTACAAAACCTTTCTAATCCCACAAAATCTAGTTTACCCAAATACAATTTATCTATGTTGCCTTATATAAATAAGGTTTTAAATATCAAGCCTTATTAGCACAAAATACTTTATGCTTAAGTAAAGTCATTGTAAACACACCCATTCAGATGGTTTTGCAATCTGAATTGCAGCACAGCCTGAAATTAGCAAGGCTTTGTTATAACTTGGTTAAAGCATACTATTAAAAGCAATCAATTCTGAGCACGAAACATGAAACGTGAAAAATCTCAGCACATACCGCTAGATGAAGATTAACATGGAAGAAAATGCTAAAGCCATATTTGCAATAATCTTTTGACATGTGTTAGAACAGAACAATTTGGTTCTGCCAAGTTATGTCTGCACAGAATGTGGCAGTGCTGTATAAAGATACCTGAGTTACTTGTCATTAGCACATCATTGCACCTAAGGTAAGTAGCCACACTTCTCAACAAAGCTAATTAGCCTAACCCTTACTTTATTTTTGCTTCCAGTAGAAGCTGGCTTCATATCTCCTTGCTGCATTGTAGTACATTCTGTAAACAATATTAGTGAGAAAACAAAAGAACTTCTGAAAAACTTCAACTAAAGTTTTTCAGTTAGGTACCTTGATCCTTATTTCTTTTTCAGAAATTTTCTTTTGCTTCTCCGCTTCTTTTCTTTTACGTCTTTCTTCTTCTCTGCGCTTCCTTTTCTCCTCCTCTCGCAGACGTTTCTTTTCCAATTCTCTCCGCCTTCGTTCTTCTCTTTTCTCTTCTCGTATTCTCTGAAGAGTTCAAAATGATTAATTGTAAATTGTTCAAAGGAAAACCATATATGAAACATAAAAGTTGAACTTCAGGCAAAAGTCTGAACGTACCTGCTTTTCTAATTTTCTATTTTTAATATATTCCAAAAGGGGTGTTGTTCTTCTAGCTAAAACACAAAAAATTTGTGATATAGTGTTCATCTCCTAAAATATGTACTCATTTCTTTACTTCAGTACTAACTCCTTTTTTTCCAGCTTTATTTGCATGGGAGCTAAATAATTAATAATCCTATTTACTTTGTATGTTTTGACAGCATTCCCATCGCTTCATTTTAGAAGCACTTCTCTGTTTTTTGCTGTTAGGGTTAGAAGAAATAGAGATAGTCTGCATGATTATTCAATGTTTAATACAAAACCATATATTTTCAGTGCAGAGAATGACATCTTTCTCTTGCTCATCAAATACTTATCCAAAAAGGAAAGAAATTCAGTATCTATTTCTACATTTTAACTTCCATACATCAAAACTTAGCTATATTGCTGTTCAGATACTGCCAGCATTACTATAGTCTCACTTAACACTTTTCAGTCCCAGATTTCAAATTATTCCATGTAGAAAACACTTTTATTCTCATTTAACGTTTCTATTTAACTCCTCATTTAGCATAGGAAAATGGGATAAACAGAAGATAAGTGGTTCGTCCCAGGTTGCACAGTATGGCATCAGCAGATTCAATACAACTTTGGTTTCCCAAGTAGCAAATAAAATGCCTCATCTACTGGATCACCCAGCCATTCTTACGATACAGAGACATTTCCACACTCAGAAATCTAGCCTAAGCCTCCTGCCTGAACCATCCCCAAATTCTACAGAAACCTGGAGACATCATCACATTCTATATCATGTATGGCATCTATGATTTTAAATATCAGGATTCACTTCACTGTCAATATTGAGTGCACATTTGAAATTATGTACCTATAGCTGTGAGTTAGTCATATAAAATTTTGTCAGTCTTAGATGTCCCAGGATAGAGTTACAGAAAACATATACTACTAGAAATTGCTCTACAGTTATTTGTAGGACTCTTTCTGAAGCCAGTTGAAGGCAGCTGAACAAAAACAAGGGGAAAATGTCACTGTTGGAAACCATGATAGGATTTGGAAGAAAGAGTTTAAAAAAGGGAAATTAAAAAATCAAAGAAATAAAAAACAAGGAAAGAAGAAAAAACTTAGTCAAATTTAGAATGTCATAGCCTACATCTTAGCCTACATCTAGACACAATTCATATCCCCAGAACATTTGAATGTTTTGTTTTGAATGCCTAAATTTCCTCCTAGTAACCTAGCCATTATTGATAAAACCTTGTTATGCAGTTACGAATAGGATGGTTAGATAGGATTCAGTATTTATTTTTAGTAAATATTGACAGTCAAAAGCAACAACCAAAAAAAGGTTATTGATTTGAGATCCTCCTCCCTCTATCCCCAGATTTTCCATGCTGTCCCTCTCTTTTTCTTTCCTGCCCATAATTTTTGATCAATTTTAGGTCCTCACCACCATCTTTTCCACACTTTCACACCTGCAGCTCTGCCTTTCTCTCCTGCACCCACCAGTTCCCCCATCTGAGCAGCATCAGCTTTTACAAGATGAAAGAGACCATGAAGTGTAATTGGAGGGTCCAGGGAAAGGATAAGCCACCCTGGGACTTCAGGACTTGAGCCTAGTTACGACCAAGCTGTGGTGCAGGAGGTTTGATCAGAAAATATAATTTGAAATTCAAAGAGAGGAAGCATGATGATTACTGTGAAAGGGGGAGGCCAAAAAAGAATGGTTATCAATTAAAATTTAATATATCCATCTTATTTATGGGCCTTGCTGTAAACAAAAATCTAGGAGTACTTTCTGAAAGCATTTAGGAAATTTTAACAGGAAATAAACTACAAAATGAAGAATTATGTCAGCAATAGCTTTTATATTTTATCTTGCTTTCTAAAAAAAAGCCAGAAGAATGAGCTTACCTTAATCTTGTTACAGAGAAATTCTGTTTTATATCTCTGTCACACTGAAACAGATGAGCTAAAACATCTGACATGATACATAAAACATGCTGGTTTGAGGTAATGCTATCTGGAGAAATACTGAGAATGAGAGACCCAATTCTGCCAACAAAGTCCTGGGCACACCTTTCATTGACTTCAATAGAAATAATACCTTGTAAACTGGATACATAACTAAATCCTTACATAATGTTACCACAGGCATCCAATCCACTGAAGTGACCTTTGTTTTGATATTGATAGCAATGGTTGCAGCTTTAAATAGGAGAAAAAATACAGCAAATAATTTGACTTTCTGTGATGCAACAGAAGCAAAACTCCTAATGAAAAGGTCTCCTAAGCCAACATTGTTTATCTGAAACCTGCAGCTCCCAGACTAAACCTTTTCACTGACAGCTAGAATACATTTAAGTTAATAAATCTTTCCTGAGATGATAAAACTTCTCAGAAAATTTTGGCTGCTTTCACTCTGCTAGGGAAGATTTCTGGCAAATAAAAATTACTGGGAAACTTGTATATCTAGAAAAGTGACAAAAAAGTTTTATTGATAACAGAATTATCTAAATGTCCATGATTCTATAATTTCCATTTCCTCTAAATCGTTTAAGCTCCAAATCGCTCCAGTCAACTATTAATTTGTGCATATGAAGAATAATTAATGTCACCCTGTTTAAATGCTTATTACAGGCAGGGACAGACTAGGAAATAGCATTAATCAAAACAGACGGCTACTTTTCTAGTATAGGGAAATAATAACAAAGATAACTTTTTTTTCCAAGTCAACTGTCACACCTAGGGAAGGAATAGGGGTTCTGCATGCTATCACTTGTAGATACAGAACACCAATATTTCATGTCATCCTGAAGGCTGCATTCTGGCAGCTGCGAAGTAAAAGTATTCTGGAGAGAGTTATATATGTTTCTCAGTGAAAAATGACAATAATATTTAGAGGTTTTGAGAATATAAATCACATCACATCTGTAAATTTTAAATGAAAAATACATCTTTCTTGTCCCAGGAAAATTCTTCTTTCTGAAAGAACCCTGAAAAGAGCTTTCACATTTTTACTGAGCAAAGGAATCTTCTAATCGAGAAATGATATGGACTGCTTCCATTTCAGTTTGTCAATACAAAGGCCTAATCACTTGTGGCCATCATCTGCAACATTTACTGCCATTCAACAGTCATGTTTATGCTTTTTTCTGCTCCTTCAGACTTTATGAACAGCTTTATTTCTTAAAGTTCCATCTCCTAAAAATCCTAACTATTAAGCTAACCTCAGAAATGAGAAGATAGCAGTCTGCATGGCTGTGCTGAACACTAAATTTGATTTCCACTCTTTTTTCTTGTATCTTATGATTTCAGGGCCTGTCTTGTGCATTTCTTAATAACAGTCTTCTGTTATGCATTTGCTGACAGTCAAATAATTGTCTACAACATGGCATTACTGTGGAGTGTTATAGTCACTACAGTCAGTCCAGCAATGGTATTCTTTGAAAGACTGAACTGAAAAGAAGAAAAAGTATTATGCTGTTTTTTATATAGTACAATACGGATAATACTAAAAAAAAGCAAACTGTGTTTAAGCTGTAATACGCTCATGATTTCTATAAATGTACTTGTAACTAGTAATATTCATACTGCTGAAACCTATAATTGAAATCTGATATAATTTAATCAAGAAGATTTTAATATTGATCTTATTACAGATTTCTCTAGAGACTGTAAAAGTCATGCTGCATGCATATAGAAAAGAAGGTGTTGCCTAACTTTCAAATCTTTTGTAGACTCTTGACCATGAGACCAGAGTATTTCATCCTTCACAATGCAAGCAGCTAATATCAGGGATGATTTGTTAAGTAACCAGCTGTTCTATCTTTTAATTATAACTCTTCCATCTTTTTATAATAAATGTGTAAGTATTTGGAAGCACTAAGGACCCCTTTCTGAAGTCACTGTGCATACAAAACTGCCAGTGAAGTCAAGTGAGTTCCATGCATACAGACTCAAGAATAGGTGAGGTGAGGTGTTTCCAGTCACCACTTAGCAGGAGAACAAAAGTCAAAACTGCAATTTTCTCAATTTCTGTCAGACTGAATGGGTCAGACCTTGCAGGTAATATCATAAAGATACATAAAAATATATTTAATATTCTCTATAATAAGAAAATTCAAGAAAACAGACCAATGAGTTCCCTTGTTTTGGCCTCAATCTCTCCCAAAAGAGTCTCAGGATTGGCACAGATTTTTTCTTCATCAGCACAGTAACTCTCTAAAAATTTCCTATATTCTGGATCTGTGAAGAAAAATTTTTGAAATACGTTAATATTTTGCAATGCATGACAGAAATGGAATCTGTTTTCCACTGTGACATCAGGAAAACATGTTTACCATCTTCAATGCTCCCAGCTTTTGCATCCTTTTTCTTTAATTTCTTTTTTGAAATCTTCTGGAATGGAGCAAATTCAACCACTGCAGGATACTCCAAACCTTTAAAAAGATCAAATGCTTAATTTTTATTTTGGGAAACATTTCTAATATTCAAGTAAGATTTTCAAAACTCTTCAGATTGGTGTCAGGCAGCCTTAGTTGAAATAAAAGGTAATTTTTTTAAAAAATTTCATTCTAAATTTCTAATGAGTCTGCTCATAGTGATAAATAAAATACATCAGTATTTTAGATTCAAAATAAAATGCATTTATATTTGAATTATATACTTAAACATTAAGCATTATTTTGACATGCCAACAAAGACTGTCAAAATGAAGGTGAGTACTGTTGCACAATAACATTCTTACATTATCATTTATAATTCTCTTTCCATTCTTCAAAGATTGTCATTGAATAGACAAATTGACATAAAATCTCAGCCTGATAAATGAATAACTACTCCTGGGAAATGAACCTGAAACAACTGAGTTGCTTCTATAAAGTTTTGCTGCCAAAAAGCTAAAAAACCAATGCTGGATAGTATACAATCAAAAGAAATGCCACCTTCTTTTAAAATCAAAGTTCTAAAACTCAGCATGTAGAACTGCGTGAAGCTCCTTTTTTCTATTTATGATGGATGGTACAATTTCTTGCCTGTGCTTATTGGCATGGATTCTTTGTGTTTCTGAATTCTGCCTTAAATGAGGGATTCTTCTTTGGACTGGAGTCAGAGCTATGTGTAGCTTTTGAATCTTGCCTGGTTTCCACTTAGAGCTATGAAGCAGGTTCACGGTCACTCAAAGTTCACGCAAGTCCACTGAATACTTGGCTTAATCTGCTAAAATGTTTGCAAAGTTTCCCCCTGGCAATTCTTGTTTTAATTTTAGCCTGGTAAATGCAGTGCTAACACAAGACTCACCAGAGGGCATCCTGGATCAAAACTTGTGCTCGTTATTTAAACAAGCATCATACCAAACTGACTATAGCTGTCTCCAAGCTCAGTTTTGTAAAGTACAGAATATTCTGGCTTCAGCCCAGCATAACACTGAAGAAAATGCTTAATTTAGACAAAGCAAAGTCCTTGCCGAATCATAAAAATAATTTATTCCTAATTCTTTTATTGTGGCGACCTCATGTTTAGGCAAAGCAGACACTAATACTGCCCAACACTTCTCGTAAGATCCTGTTTTCAGTTGATTTTAATTTTACTACTCTTTTACTATCCAGGGTTGAGATGCTATATAACTGATATCTGCCTCAAACTGAATTTCAGCCAAAACAACCCAGCTCTTTCTGAGAACAAGGCAAGAAAAAAAATGCATGTTAAAAAGAATTGGGATCTGTTAATGAGCAG
Organism: Dromaius novaehollandiae; assembly: GCF_036370855.1. Taxonomy (NCBI): domain Eukaryota; kingdom Metazoa; phylum Chordata; class Aves; order Casuariiformes; family Dromaiidae; genus Dromaius; species Dromaius novaehollandiae. The sequence goes on from NC_088098.1 coordinate 153,121,663, forward strand.
CTATTCTGCCTCCTACTTTAGAACAGAATTTGAAACCTGGAAATCACACACTGTGAAGAATGTGCTATTTTTCATCTTCAGGAAAACATAAAGATATCTTAGGTAAGAAATATTGAGTAGAAATCTGTTACTTTGGCAGCTAGTTTCTTTAAAGATTAACTCTCCAGTAAGCGTGGACAGGACTACTTTTTACAGAACCAATACAACATTCAGTATACAGAATAGACAGCTTAAAAAAAAAATCTAAATCTGTTTATACAACTCATTCAATTTTTTACAGAAGCCAGGAGTGAGTAAGGCAAAGAACTGCTAAAAGAGAAAGCACAACTTCTTGATTATAGCAGTTTAATGCTATTGTACACATAAATTTTTCTACATTGTTGGGCTATGTTTTGCAAGCAAAACTTTTTCAAGATGGCAATCCATTTTGTCACTCCTTTTCCTGGAACTCAACTCAAGAAGTCTGCAGTCCTGCCTTCATGCAGGTGAGCACTCACAGCTATGCAAGTCAGACTCTAAACATGTAAACTTTTAAAATACATAAATGCTTGAAGAAGTGAAGCCATACATATCTCAAATTGGGCGACCAAACTGACAAGGACAACAGTTTTAGTCTCATTTTCTCAGGTATAAAACGTGAGTAAGTAGTACCACTTAATCTCACAGAAACACACTGAAGATAAAGCCATTCATGCTGGTAGTGTATTCAGTTGCTGTTGTAATAAATGCCACAGAAGTGTACATAAGGTAATTAATAGGATGTTGATAGTGTATTGCTTAAGGTACGAGAATGCTGAAAAAAGCAAGCACTGAACTGCCCATTCCGCGACTACTGTCTCTGCGCTTTGAGTGAGGCACAGGCCTTATGGAAGAACTACTATATTATCATGCAGTCAAGAGTAACAGAAAGTGTGCATACCACCCAGACCTAAGTAAGATTGCATGGACAAATATATTTTGTACTTCATTATCGCCAAGTGTTAGATTTTCTAGTAGTACATTTTTATGTAATTAACTGTAGGTTGAGCAAAAAACCTACAAAAATGAGACAAATCCATGTTCTAAAGTGATACACATATATACATATATATTTAAAATCTTTAAAACAGTCCAACCTTTATTATCAATGAAGACATAGCCATCAAAGCGATCTCTAAAAAGAAGGATGTCTTCAGGATTTCTAAAGTTAATGTATGCTCTTGAGTAGAGATGAGGATAAAGGCTGCAACAAGAAACATTTTTTTTTCTGTTACTTACTATTCTGTTCAGGACCAAAAACAAAACAAAACTAGAAGGATTGCACCATAATTGCCATCTTTGGGAAATGGCTACCTTAAATCCACATATCAAAGTCTTTGCATACACATACAAAAATTATATAGATGACAAAAAACAACTGAACTACTACATTCCTGGATCTAATTGTGAAATTTATTCTGAACTGAGACAAATATTTCTAGTTTGTTTTGTCTTCCCAAACTGCAGAGCATATGTTTCCATTCTGCCAGATCAGAGCTTTAAGTCTAATTTTTCATGATTCAAGAGATATGACTAACTGCAGTGCTTTTGGATAACTTTTTGAGCATGCTAAGGAAGTCTTCTGTTGCTAAAACAGTAGAAGGAAAGTAAAAACTCCCAGTCAACAGGCAGTAGCTAAGCTGTCACTGTATTTAAAGAGATATTCACCTTTAAGAAGGATTAAGTAACTTAATTGGCAAGACAATACAGTCAATTGTGTAAAAATAAATAATCTCCACTTGACATATATGTATATGAATATATATGCAATATCTAGTTCTGGATAATATGAAAAATCCAAAACATTTCTAGCAAAGGAAAAAAGAGGTACTTACCTAAAATAATTCTGATTCTTCAAGAATTTGTTGGCATAGATCCCACTCTGGGTGCATAATTTGTCTTAAATGTGCCAACCACAATGAAGTTGTAGTAATTTAATGAATTACCGCCCATTAGCTAAGTTACTGTGAGCCATGTCATGCACATGCCTTAATCCTCCCCACAGTTACGATGTAAAACAGTTTAGCTTAAACGTCCTTCAGTGAGGCTAAGATGAAGTGGCTCAGTCAATGGATGGCTATGTATTAAGCCATTTTTTGGAATATATTTGAACATAAGCCCCTAACTTTTAAATACCTATGTTCATAATCCTGTCCCCACACCTGACGCACCTGACTCAAACTCACCAGCAGCTGCAGGAAACAACACAAACAGTTGTAACTATATTTAAATGTCATAGCTAATTTAGAATCACGTTTGCCAAGGATTCGGAAAGAGTAAAGATATGGGCTTAAGCACAGGATCCACATGTGTAACCATAGTTACTGCAAACTAAGCAATCATTTTTTCCTCTTCAAGTATGCATCCACATAGATTCCACTTTGGGCGCCAGAAGACTGATTGCAACACCACCAAATCTGTAGCCAGCAGAGAAGTTTAACAAAAAACCTACTCAGATTTTGCATTTAGATCCTGTGCCAGCTAGGAGATGTTCATAAAGTATACAGAGGATGCAGCTTATACTCTAAGGAAGAGTTTTTTCATTCACATACACAATTGTCATATTCTAGGAAATGAACAGCCTTGAGTGAACTGTAAGAATGTAACCACAGAAATGCCTGCTTAGATATAGCTAGGACCACGTTGCTAATAGGAAGCAGCGCTAAAGAGGCTACAGGCATGGTGTGCTCCCTCATCTGCCACAAACTACAAAGATTCCTCATGGCAGTATAGGAGCTCTTTGCAAGCAGCCTTCAGACAGCCTGACCAAACGAGCATGCTGGCATATGGACGTGCTTGGCCTCAGGGCTCTGCAGGGTTCAATTTGCAAACCTCCTGTCTGCGCAAGCAATACAGCGGTGGCCGTGGAGTGATAGTCAAGATCCAATGCAGACAAAACAAGCCAGCTTCCTTCCCACTGATTTCAAAGCAAAAAAAGATATTTGACACTTCTCAATCCTATATAGAGTTAATTATTTTCCTTTAAAAAAACAGAAAGACTTACAAGCGTACATAAGGGGGGAAATTTTACTGTGGCAAACTATAGGTTTGCTGGAAGAAACGTCTCCGTGCTGCCATCTGGTTGGCAAAAAGAATACGCCTCCTTGATACCTGGCAGCTCTCAGAAACAAGGGAACTTCCTTCTCTATCACTTTAGCAGGACTATTCTTATAGTCATTATATGTTTTATACATTCTTTGATGTTTAAATGAAATGAGGCCAGGTACTTATTAGAGATCAATATGATTGTATACTTGAAGTGCTTAAGATGCACAGGGCATAAAGAGAAATCTTGAAGGGACATTACTTTTTAGCCCAGTCATCAAGATAATTATCTGAGATGGTGAAGTCCTGAGTTTCAGTTCCTAATCTAACAACTATTTCAGCGTCTTATCCATCTTCGGTTTTTGTAAAATCCTAAAACTCTCTTCAGGTCAAAGACTGAGACTCAGACAAGTGTCCCAACCACTGCAATAGTGCAGCACTCTGCCTCAGCGCACAGTAGAACAGCTTCATCAGACAGCTGGATTTTTTTTTCCTGCAATAATTTAAAACCTTGTGGTTGGGCAAATAAACATTATAAAACAGAAATGAAAATAAAAAGACTTATTCCTTCCTTGTTTCCTTTAGTTTTTATAGCAACGCCATCTGCTTCCTGTCTGCTTTGGCAGCATAATTTTTCCTGGTACACGACATGGTATTTTTCTACCATTTTCAGCTTAGATGTATCAGAATGACTACCTTTCAAAACAGAGGAACATTTGATATGGTTACTAAGCATTTATTACTGATATTAGTAAGAGAAAAATGAGACTCTGGAATGTGTAAATAGAAGTCTGGAAAGTGTGGGCTTAAAATTCATCTTGAAAATATTAAAGGGTTCCTGTATAGTTGCTGTACATTACTAACACCTTTAAGAACTTCATTCACACTAGAGGCATACAAAAATATAAAAGCATGCTTGTGGACTGTGTCTTTATTATTGTTCATATATATCATAGTAGAAGATTATAGTGATATGGCTATGACAACGCTTAGTGATTACAAGTTCTTTCTCTAATGCAGTCACTACTACAAAGAGCTGGTTCTTAGATGCCTGCAAGTTAGATGTCAGAGGGCTTAATATATTGATGCCTGAACCCAGAAGGGAATTCAGACCCTTGTCCTACGCTTACCTACAAAAGAGTAGGCCAGTTGTCTAAAAATAGTGTAAAATTCACATTCTGAACAGGAAGCCAACTAAAACTAGGAAATAGAAAACGCTTAGCAATGGCCTTTGTATGAAATACGGTCTCTTACTCCAGGTTTCAGATACCTGACTTTGACTGCAGCTCTCCACATCCCCACCCACTTTGGATTCTCTTTTAACCTATCCACAAAGAACTAATCAGTGTTACTGTACAGCAAAGCATGCACACTTCACAAGGCCAGAAGGGACTTTGTTTCTAGCACCCTCTCCAAAGAAGAGGCAGTCTTGCTCTGGTTTTGTACTTTACATTCAGCGATCACTGAATAAAATACAGCTTTTGCTCTTCAGGACTTTGCCCTCCAGCTGAGTCCCCCAGCCACTGCTCCACAAAAGAGCCACTGCACTCTAGGCCTCCTCCTTTTTACAAGTGCCTAGCTGCACAGATTTCAATCAGGATTTGAGATTCAGTTTTGAGGCTGTATGGTTAGTTTTAGAGTCAGACAGCTGGTTCTATTTTGCTCTATGTTTGTCTATAATACTGCTTTCCATCCGTATCGTATTTTGGACAGATGCACTGCACAAGATGCTGGCTTTTCTGCGATATCAGTTAGAGCAATCTCTATGAAGCAACCAAACGAGCCTAATTCTATACACCTCTGTATTTCTATACAGCGTTTCCTTGTTTTCTGATGAGTATTCAAGGATATTCAATCTGTTAGGTAATATTTATTTCTGTAATACTTAATCTATTATCTCCTTGTTAAGCCCTTACTTTTATGACAACTTTAATAACACAAGTACATTCTAATAGTTTACTTATTCCACTAAGTATTTTTTGAGGTAATTGCATAAAAGGAGTGTTATTCAGGAAAGCAATTTCAAATTGTCAGAATTATCTAAAATATAAATAAAAATAGTAACATGTAAAGTATAAAAACAAGCATCTCACCTTAGTAAAAATACTTACCAACTTCTCAAACATAGTGTGTGTGTGTAGATATACACACATAAAAAATACAAATATATATACACTTATACACATTCAAATTATACACATAGCTCAACATCTGAATTTTGAAGTGTTAAATCATTTCTGATCGAATTGCTAACTCATCACCTACATTGTCATGTCAAGCTGACATCCACCGGCCTTCCTCATCTGATCTCTCACTTTCTGCGGTCATTTAGTGCAACAGTAGATGAAACTGGCTTCATTTTAAATTACACCAGCCTTCCCTTTTTACAAATATAAATGAACACAATTTGCCTGGACGTGGAGAAGCAGAAGCACCATGCAGTCGTGATGACTAACTGACGCTCACTCCATCCAGAACGCTGTAGCTGTGGTTCTCTGGAAGCTCGACAAAGTGTTGACCCTTCAAAGCTGCAGTTCCTGGGTGCATTGTGCCATCCTCCAGCATCAAAGTCATTTACTTATGATAATCCTGAGCAACATGGCTGGGAAGCAGTTATGAAGGGCAAAGGAGGAGGGCTGTTTGCAAGACACTTAATCACTGTTTATGACAAATGGTATGGCATCGGCTATTTGATTGATTTTTCACATAACCAAAGCTTCTTTTCATATCTCTTTACTTTTATAACCTCACAACAATATTAAGGATTTCTAGCACACAGTATTCGGTGCCAGTCCTGAAGGATGAGCCAAATCCCAGAGGGCCAGACCTCAATCACTGCACTCAAGTTTAAGACAACTCAGAAACATTTATATGAAGACATAAAAGAGTATCTGGAAGAAACAGTTAAGATAACATTTGGAGTCTGAGAACAAGCCAGACTGTTGAGTAGGCAGAGTCAGTGTTATCACTTATAGATAGTGCATCTACCAAACATCCCTAAATGCCATAGAATCAGCCACAGAAACTATGTATTCTGCTTGTGTTTTGATATCAAGGTACAAGGGAGAAAAATAAATGTAATGTAGTGAATTAAATGAATCTGAACAAATGAATGAAATACAACACAACAGTCGTATTTTGTGAAATGATTTTATTGAAATGGATGTAACTGAAAAAGTGCTGTAACTCAATGACATGTCAGTCAAGTGAAATTTTTAAAAGTTTTATAGTTTTCATGTACAACAAGACATTGTAAACTTAGAAATAACCTTTACAGTGTAAAAACAGTGAAGCTGTGGAGTTGATATATGTGTGCAGATCTTGCAAAAGCATATAGGTGGGACTGCAACTGTTTTGTCCCCCAGGGTGAGATGACCTTAGAAATAAAAATGTAGGAATGGTTATAGTTAGACTTCTCTAGTTCTGTTTCTGAAAGCAACTGGTAGAGGATGCTTATAGAAAGCATATTTTAAAAGGGCAACTATACACCAACACTTTCCCTAGTATAACCTTTCAGCTAATTGCAGCCTGAGGATTTCATAATACAGAACTTGCGACCTTGTGTTTAATAGGTTTTCATGAATTTGCTATAAATACTTGTCTAACTGCTTTTTGAACCATTTTATCTTTTGGCCTACATCATTTCTGACATCATCCCTTGACAAAGACTTCCACAGTTTAACAGCATGGTGTGAAAACGAATTATGCCTGCATTCTGCAGTTGGAGAAACCTGAATTAGCTTTTAGAAACTTACGTCTTCTAGAGATTACAGAACAGGGTTAAACTGAGGTGTTACAGCTCTTAGGGCTCTTGTCCAGTTCTGCATCAGAACTTGCATACTTGTATGCCCCTTTCTCTTTCCAACAAACAGGTCCTCCCTGCTGAACAGCTTCTCAGAATCATTCTCTTGCTAGGTAGTATGAAATTGTTTATAATCTTTTCCCATGCGCTTAAGAACTGAATTTTCTGGATTGGTTTCCATTATGAGCACGGCACAGGAGCCAGAAAAAAAAAGCTAACCAGTAAAAGACAAATGGCACCATAGAGAAAACATGTCTACCTTGTTCTGTGGCAGTACCTGCTAGCTAGAATAGCATGAAGACATTTCCACAAGGAGTTTTCCAAAATCTTGTAAGCTATCTGTAACATGACAGATTATTGCAATATAATGGTTAATACTTATAAAAGAATTCTTCTCTGGGTCAGTGTCACTAAGGCTCTTAGCTGATCTTGTTTCCACCATGAAATTTCTGAAACTTTACTGTACATTCTGGTCAAACTTTTCAGTCTATGCTGGGATACTTGAGAGGTCTTAAACTCTTAAGTAGAAAGCTAGTCCACAGTATCCTAATTTGCACTTACATGGAGACCAATACCAAAAATGTTAATTTCATCATCCGTGTTTTTTGTAATTCTGCCATAAATCCTTGGGACAACATAGTAAGGGCTGTTCCTTTCCCTTCATTTATATTACTAGTGGCTTGTAGACCTTTGCTTTCCAAAGACCAGGAGGGGAAAAAAAAAAAAAAAAAAAAAAAAAAAAAAAAAAAAAAGGAAAAAAGATACTTATCTCGTTTGCTTTTTTTCCACAAAATGGCTGAGTCCTCAATTCCTTGTCACAATCACAAGAAAGCATGAGTATTATAAGTAATTTAGAGTATGTGAACTCGTCATGAGTTACACAGACATGCATAGGTATGTGTCAGCATTGAAACAAAGGGGGAAAACCAATCAGGATGATTCTGGGGCAGTGAAAGAATAAATAAATAGACAAGCCAATACTCTGCAGAACTGCAGCTGAAAGACCACTTAAATAGTGTAGTTTGCTGAAAGGACTGTAGCCATACAAACCTTCCAGTGACAAATCCCTTCTGAAAAAATATAGCTTTTGTATGAAAGCATAATTTTTTAGGAAGCAAGATGAAGCAAAAAAATAAGGAATATGAAACACTCCATGATGAAAAATCCAAAACTGTATGAAAATATTTTTCCTCTAGAGAGAGCCTAAGTTTCTGGAGGCAGAAGAGAACAGGAATCAAAACTCAAGAGCAAGATAACATTTCCCCCCAAGATCACTATTTTATTACAGGCCTCAAAGGACTCAAGGAATCTGACAAATAACAAATATCAGAGATTTCACTGTTTAAAAAAAATTTAAAAAATCATATTCTTTGCTTGCTACATCTTGAAGTATAGGAGCAAAACAGTATCAGAAATGCAGCTTTATTTTCTTCAAGATTTTTGTTACTTCTAATCACCAAGAGCTGCTCTTCAAGGCAAAGGAATTTTTGAAGTGTTTTGAGCATCTACTCCTCTCTCTACCAAAACAAGCTACTGGGTCATATTTGCCATTTAACAAACTTTTTATATATTAATATGTTCTGTCACTGGCTATTTGAAAGTAGGTGATGATTAATATAGTACAAGAAAGAGCCTGCAAAATCTTTCATTGGAGACCTAACATAAATGTAATTAAATGAGTAAGCAGTAAGACTTGTGAATATTCCAAATTTCATCGTATAAAGATAGAGAGAAAGATTAAACGTATTAAGAGTCTTGTGCCAACAATAGCTCTGGACATTTCAAATGATAATGTTTCCTGGCATTTAGGCAGCCACGTACATTGAGGGCAGGGACATGTTTTTAGGAGAATTTTCATTTTGCCTTTGATAAAGTCTTCTGCTATCAAATGAACAGTTGGGATAGAATCCTTGAAGTGACCCACTCGTAAATACTGATGTCTAGATTCATAAGAAAAATGTAAGTAGTAACTATAAAGACTTTCGATCAGACTAAACACTCCTCTTACCTAACTTCACACCCTTTGTGGTTCTGCCAGAAAAGCTTAAGGAATTACTATTTTGTTGCTGTGCATATGCATAACTGCCTGGGTCAGGCAAGCACTGAACTGCCACGAGCTTTCACAAAATAGACTTTTGTTCCTTTCTGATCGTGGAATTTACTCTGAGAGAGACAATATAATTAGATCTATCCATCTACAGAACAGTGGTAGCAAGAGGTGGCAGTATCCTCTCAGTTAATGCTCAGCCCAGGAGCTGGATTGTTCAAGTGCAATTTCCTAAGAACAGAGTAGGTTTCTGCTTTGGGTGAGGTCATTCTTAACGTTAAAAAACTCTGAAAATTAGTCTACAATAATCATCCAGGATCTCTCTGGAGTCGATGGAAAGAATCTGGTGCCTGTGGAGGGTGATTCATCATATACTAAGATAGGTTAAGACAGTCTGCAGTCCAGCGAGATAAATCTTATCCTCTGTTTCTTCAGAACACATGTAGATGTACTACATTCTCAAAAAGGATGTTTTGGTTGATTTAAATGTTAAGTTCCTTTTGCTCTGGAAATTGCTTTCTTAGAAGGGAACTGTATTTTAACAGTGTGATACTCAGCATATTAAATAAATATATTAGCAATTCTGATTAGTTTAAATCAACCACTCTGTTTCTCTTTTTTTAGTTTTGAATGAGACAAAAATTAATAAAATTGGATTCCTTGAGAATTTGTCTAAAATAAACACAAAAACATGCCAACAAAGATGCTAAGCTCAAATGGCACTCTTTATATACATATATATATACACACATATATAATTTGCCCCAGGTTGTCTCTTTCTCACAGGTGATAAACAGTCACAGAAGGAATATAAGTTGCTCAGAAGAAACCGGTTCCATTTCACCAATAAAGGTTAAAAGAAACATGAGGATTTTCAACAAAATTATGCCCTATTCACAGAACAACAACTTTGTTTTAAAATCACCAGTGTAAAAAGAAAAAGGCAGGAATGCATTATCTCTACATATGCATCTATGTTTTCAAAAACATTTTAAACAACTAACCCAACAAAAAATAAGGGCTCCAGGGACAAAATATGTAATTTGGTATGTGACTATATCCAAAATAATTAGGTTTTAAGCACCTAAAAACCTGTACAAACATTTTCTCTTCTATTTAGTACTGACCAACAGCTCATCCTCACCTGGGATCAGCAGTGCAAAACTCAAAATAATCATGGGCAGGTAGAGGATGTAGCTGTTCCTCCAGTTGCTCCTTAGTTAGACAAGGAGGAAGCCGGCGAATAACTACCTGCACATATAAAATAAAAATGGGCAAATATCTTTGATCTAAATACTGTGGAAAAAGACTAAACAAATCATATATTATTAGTCTTTAAAAGTTCTTCCTTGAATTAGGAGTTTCAGTTGGAACACTAGCCTCCTAGTGACTTATTTCCTCACATTTGCTGGCACAAGGAATAATTGACCTATATCAATTTCTGCTACATAAAATATAGAGAACAGCTAACACTGTAAAACTGTAGAATAACTGAAGTATTCTGATGAAGAGCTTACAAGCCACTGTAATCTGGCTGAGAACACAAAATATTAACAAATGGCAAAAAAAATAGATACTGACTACACAAAATGTTTACATTCTCTCTTTACAAAATGATTTTGTTTCAACTAACTTTCAAGTCTTTTATTACAAAAGCATTTTATGTACAATGTCCAATGTCTTCACAATAAAGTCTCTGAGACTGCATGAAAACCATTATGACAGAATGGTGCCAGTATAGAAAATAGTAAAATGGTCATCAAGATTCAGATAATGTATTTCCATTTCTTGACAATATCTGAACATGACTTAACTTTAAGTCACGGTGACCTTCGGTGCTTTCATTTCCCAATTTAGAAAATGGGAATAAAACAAATCTCACAGTACTCTATAGGAGTATTCTTTGAAAAATGCTCAAATAAAACCATGGAGAGAGAAGTTCTTGTTCTTGCAAGAACTGCTTTGCCACAGCATTAGTTGATCTTAATTTTTAATGAACGAAAGATGAAAAGACAAGCAAATTTGCAGCACTGTTGCCGAGGTCCTCAAAATACTTAAGAAAGTGAACACCCTCATTTTGCTGATGATGAAACAAAGACGGTGTTTAAATGCTATATTCTCTTGAAATTAGTCTCAGGGCCATGCTCCTCATTATAAACTTCCTCTGATCCTTAGACATCACGCAACACTTCTTACTAAGCCCTTCCATGCCCCCCTGCTCTTGCCTTCCTCTGCACCTCTCCCTTCCACCTCACCTTCCCGGCAAATACCCCCACCCGCTCACCCACCCACACGATCCCTTTTGACTCCCTATTCCTCTTCCCAGACCCCTTCCCAAACAACCCCCACCCCTGCACATATTCCTCAATCCCCCTTCGAACCTGTTCTGTGCCTCTCCTGCTGCCCCCCACCCCTGCCAGCGCTCAACCCCAAGGCACACAACTCCCTGCACATCTGTCCCTCAGGCTCACCCCCAGACAACAGGCTCATCTCCAGGCATATCCCCTGCCCCCAGCCACGCCCCCAGCCCCTAGGCACAGCCTTGAGGCACATCCCCAGTCCCACAGCACATCTCCCATGCACACCCCCAGTCCCTCAGCACATCCCCCAGCCCCCAGACTCGGCCCCAGTCTCACCCCCAGACCCATAGCACATCTCCCAGCCCCACAACACATCCCCCAGGCTCACCCCCAGCCCCCAGGCTCACCCCCAGACTCACCCCCAGCCCCACAGCACATCTCCCAGCCCCACAACACATCCCCCAGGCTCATCTCCAGCCACACCCCCAGCCCCACAGCACATCTCCCAGCCCCACAGCACATTCCCCAGGCTCACCTCCAGCCCCCAGACTCACTCCCAGCCCCCAGCACATCCCCCAGCCTCACTCCCAGCCCCTAGGCTCAGCCCCAGCCTCACTCCCAGGCTCACCCCCAGCCCCCAGACTCACCCCCAGGTACACCCCCAGACCCCAGGCACACCCCCAGCCCACAGCACATCCTCCAGGCCCACTCCCAGCCCCCAGACAAGCCCCCCCCGCTCACCCCCAGCTCCCCGGCTCAGCCCCGGGCTCGCCCCTGGGCACGGCCCAGCCCTCGGGCTAGCCCCCGGCCCCCGCGCGGCCCCTCACTTTGCTCAGCGCCGTTTTTTTCTCCTCTCGCTGTTTACCCGGCGCCGGGTGAAGAGGCGGGGGAGCCGCCGCCGGCGGCCCCGGCGGGGGAGAAGGGGTCAGCGAAGCCTCCGGCTCGCGGCGCGGCGATTCCCGCCTCAGCGGCACCTCCATAGGCCACTTCTCCCGGCCGCCGCCGCCCCGCGCCAGCCCCAGCCCCGACCCCGGCCCGGCCTCCCGCTCCGACCTCATGGAACCGCCGCCGCAGCCCGGCGCAAACCTCGCGAGAACTGGCCGCTCTACGGGAGGAATCTCGCGAGACTTCGCGGCGAAGGCGGGGGGCAGGGTTGCCCCAGAACCCCCGCCCGACCTCCGCAACGGTCGGCGCTGTGGGGTCAGCGCCATCGTCATCGTCCACATCCCCATCGCCTCCATCCCTGTCTTCATCTGCATGCTTATCAGCCTCATCCCCATGCCCATCCTCCTCCCTAACCCATGGACTTTCAGGAGCCCCCGCAGGCCCCACCTGTGTCTGTGGGACGGAGACGACCAAGAAACTTCTCCCCTTCCCTCGCCCGGGCCCGAACCTCGTGGCCCTGGCTGCAGCCTGGCTGCCGGCCCCACTCTGCCCTGGACTTGCCTCTGCGTTGTGCAGCAGGATGGTGTATATGCCGTACACCTCAGGGCTGGGGCACCCAGAAGCTTGGGATGCAGGGCTGGAAACCCAGGCAGGTCCTAGGGATGAAAGGAGGCAGGAAAAGAGGCTGTGACTCAGGTCAGCTCAAGGGTCCTGCAACCATGGAGAGTTTCTGTCAATCTAGGGTAGCAGTGGCTACAGTCAGGCAACACGTCATTAGCATCCGCCTCCAAGGCCATGCAGCAGGCTCTAGAGTCTGGCTGATGTCTTAGCACCTTTCCAACAGGCTCCCAGGATCTCACCTAGTGCTTTAGCTCCCACGGACAGTCACATCCCACAGTGTTCAGCATCGCTCCCAATAGCTTTTAGCAAGCATTGTTGGATACTTGGCATTTGATTTATCCTATCAAATAATATGAGGATATCAAATAAGAACATAAAAATGATTATGCTGATTCAGACAATGCCACCATCCTGTGTCTGACAGTGGCAAGTTACTGGGGAGGTCACCAATAATGAACAGAATAAGGATAAGAACAGGGAAAGTATATAGTAATTTATCTTCAGATTAATCTTTCACCAGCAAGGTATCCCTGAATTGAGACCACAAAGTGAAATCGGTCTTGCATGTGGCTGGTCTGGAAGTAGTGACGCATCAATCAGATCAAGGATTACTCAGTCCTGGACTAGAATAGTGCAGTTTTGTGATGTCTAGTTCTAAAAAGTTTCTTGAAAGTACTGGATTATTTGGGATGTCTCGGACTACTTCTCCTAGGCTTGGTGACAGAGGCACAGCAAAGTGAAGAATGGCTGTGGGTCATACGTAGGTTATAGGTGTACCACTGGACTCCTCTGAAGTTACCGAAAATAGACAGAATGAGCAAAAATGCCTGCAATTTATGCAGAATATACAGAGTCAATACTGATCTTCAGATGTTGATGCCTCGAACAGATGTCCACAGCATGAGAACAACAAATATTGGATGATTTGATGTGGAATAACTCAGTGCTGAAGCTGCTGAAAACAGAATTCCTGTTCCAGCTTAACCTCCTTCTGTGTCCACTACCAGTGGCTACCATTCATCATCATAATTGGCAACCAGGTGATACCTGTGCCTGAAGGACATTTTCCAATGTTTGGTGAAGTCTGATTTGTCAAATAACCTACAACTTGTCTGTCAGGCTTCATGAATAAGAAACCTGACCACACTGTTCCTAAGACAGGATATTCCAGTCATCTCATTGGTCTCACCTTTGATCCTAAAAGGCCATTTGCAGCTCTAAAAATAAAAGCAGGTGGCATTGGCCAAGGAAACTCTAATGTGTTATTTGTGTTCAAATGTTTTAGGCAATAGTACTTGAGAAAAGCATGGGGAACACTTGGGACCATTTGCAGAAATCTCTTGTGGATTTTCAGACTTATTCTGAAAACCTTGCAGGCAACAGCCAGGTCCCCCCCAAACTGGGAAAAAATTGATTCTTGCAGGAGAGAGATCAGGTTATGAAACAGAGAGAGAGGATGTCTCTTTTGGTGACATGTTGATAGGCTACTCAGCCTGATCAAGACCTAGACCCTTGTATGCACTTGCCGAAGCTAACCAAGGAAGTGACCAAAAGCAAGAATCAAGAAGCTGAAGTCAAGTGAGGCCAAAATTAATAACCAAAGACCGCATGAGGACAAGGAAAATACCCAGTTTAACTAGAGCCAGGTTGAAAATCAGAATACCGGAATAACCCAGAAAGACAATAAGCGCTATCCATTACATAGTGTAAAGGCAAGGGCAGGACAAGTGCTGGGAAGTGCAGAAGACTAGAGCACAGCAGGAGCTGCAGGTACAGAAACGAGGATTTGGACAGAACAAGTGCAGATCAACATACTGAACAGAAGAGAAATGAGGGGATGCCCTAAAGCCTGTCTGAAAGATGCACCTCATCAGCCATCTTGCAAGCTCTAACCCGACTGTAGCTGCATAAAGGGCAGGAAGGCAGGACAAGTCATACCAATAATTCCTCTGATGTTGTCCAGGAAAAATCATTGGCAATCTAGGACACTTTGCATACATCTCTTCCTAGGTAACTTTTAATGCCAATAAATGAAGGCCAGCAACAGCCAGCCAAAATACTTCAGCAGATATCTGCAAAGGCGTAGTGTAATGACATGTTGCCTTTTCAGCAATCCCCGTTTAAGTTATTCCATCTATTCCTTCCCACTCCTACCACTCTTCCCCACTGATGATGCTAGAACAGTGGTTTGCTATCTTTGAACCTGAGAACCGAGTTCTCTCTGAACTGAGAGAAAATTTTTAAATGCTAGATCAAGTTCCCTGATTTGATTCATAACATAACCACACAAACACTTGAACTATCACAGCTGAGATAGTGGCACAGCGAAAAGTAGATTCTTATGGGCAGGGTGTGAATATTCTAGAGCAGTGTTGCCATCAAAGCCAATGTATCATCGAATCATGACTGGAGAGCACAAGAAACATAAAATCTTACTAGTGTTTTAATTTTTTTTGTCAATGATAATAGCACTATAGGAACAAGTAAACAACATGGGACTTGCATCCATGCCTCACATAAGACAAAAGGCCTAATTTGCTAGAGGCTTTTTAGGCAACTTGCATATGGAAATTGTTTGTCACAGCACCTTATTAGAAAACTACTTACCCAAATTAGTATTAAAAAAATAGAGAATCTTCTAGAGAAAAAAAGGCAGTTCAGTTCTTTGCCTGAGGATCTGCTTGTGATAGTTTTCAGGCTGCTCTGCATGCAGCAGTAAGCCTTTGCTATCTCTTTATTAACAACATGATCTTGGTTACAATCATTCAGCATATATAAGCACGGAAGACAAAAAAAAAGCCCTACTGAGAGATCCTGTAAAGGATGAAACTTGTTCAATAAAACAGCTGTTGAGGCACACTTACAGAGTCTTAGTTGGCCAGAATATTCTGATGTGCCCAGGAAAATCTTCCAGTTTACCTTGCACATCAAAAGCCATCTGAACTATCAGATACCAAAACAAAAGAAAGCTCTTTATGATCTTTTTATCCAGCCACATTGAAGGAAACAGACTGGACGCTGGCCAGAACACGCAGACAGTTCCTGAACAATTCTCTTCCCCCATACCCTGTGTGAATAAAGACCTTTTTATTTAGACTCCGGAGGAGTGTAGGCCATATCCCTTCTTTTTCAGGGGATCCTGCAATTTTGGGTGAAGTGTTTTTGAACTAGAAAGTAAACCATTTTCATTACTTTTTAATGGCTAAGGAAATATGGAATTAATATTGAATTCTGTGCTGGACACAAATACTTTGATTCATAACACAGAACTCTATCTCTGGTATGTTAAACTCCCTCTAGGGAGCCACAGAACAAGTCTTGCTGCCCCAGGACAGAACCAGGCTTCTCTGCAGTGCTATGATGGCATTCATAGGAAAACAAGGGGATCTCGTGGGCCCTGCTAGATTTCATTCGAGTATCAATTGTGAGAGGTTGTGGAACTTTGGCCAAAACACAAATTATCTCTTTAACTCTTCCTCACCCCATACCTTTGAATTTTAAAATATAAGTGTATATAGAACTTAAAATCATGTTCAGTAATGCAGGGACATGAGGAAAGCAGCCACCATCCTGGATTCAAACCACGTATGCAGCCTGCATTGATGCAACGAAGTCTGCCTGACTCAGATGAGGATTCATGAGACACACACCAGTAAAAAGAGCTGAAGAACAAAGATGTAACCAGGCACAGCCAATGGTCTGGCTGAGTAGAGCAACAGGAGCTAGCAAGTAAAGTAAAGAAAATCAGTATTTGAGTCACTAGCTAGTGACTCTCATCAGCTAACAGGGGTGCTAAGATAAATGAAGGAATGAAAGGGGCTCCAGCAACCATAGACAGATGTAATTGGATGATAAGAGGTAGCTTATAGTCCAGTTCATGCAGAGCCATATGCATTAAAAAAAAAAATCCAGAAAAGATCACAGTAACAGCCAGTGATTCAATATTCGATCATTAACAAAATTAGAAGTAAGCTCAGCATTGCCTGTCTTAAAGCCTGCACTAAGAGGACTGTTAGCAAAGAAAGATGTGCTGTAGGGAGAGCATGACAGCAAGAATTCAATATAGGTACTTGGATTCATCATTCATTCCCCCATCTGCTCTTGTTTATGCAAAGCACCCAAAAAAAAAAAGTATAGCAAATACTTATGTGTATGTGTCAGATTTCTTTTATACCTTGCTCCCATAAAGTGGATGAAAATTATTACAAGATAACAGAATATGTAAATCTTGTTTTAAAAGTATCAAAAATACATCTTACATGAATTAGCCACTTTCATTTTTGATGAAAATCTCTGTGCACAGAAAAATTGCTGGTTATTGAGAACTGAAATATTTCACACTCAGGTCTGGACTGCTAAACTTCAGGAAATCTATTCTAAACATTAAATGTCAGAACTTAGCTGGAAGCCACAGAAGAAAACATTATGACAGCTTGTAGCATTAACTTTTTAATTTTAGCCCCTCACAGTGAGACACATGGAACAGGCAAGAAGGGAAGGGAGAAGTTTATGCAAAATATGGTCAACATTCATGCTAAGCAGGAGAACAGAACAGCCCTGTTCTATTTAGTGGATGAACAAATCACTGCTTCTGCTTAAGAGACACAAGCTTTGCTTCATCATTTTCAGAGAACAAATAACACTTTAAAATACCACAGTTTAGAGACTTGTAAAAACTGTATATGGATATTATTCAGTTAATCCTTTGCCTTGACAAAACAACTATGTGCAAAGAGAATGACTGCAGCCCCTACAGAAGGGGTAGGCTGTAGCTTGCAAGTTTATTATTACGCTAACTTCTGAAAAAATAGATCAGATGTCACTAATTCCAGGAAACATTGATTTATCTTAATACTTAGGCCATTCACATTTGTTGTCTAGTCAACTTACCAAAAACAGTTCTTCAGTTATCTTTCAGTAATACAACATAGAATAATGGTGAAGAACTGGAGTTAATAATTAGGACAACGTACAACAAACTAACATGCTTTGTCGTTAATTTAACATATGCCAAATTAGAGTCAACTGATGAAAGTCATCGGAATTACTTTATAAATATGTATTCCTTTAAGGAGTAATAAGCATTGAACTTCATGGAGTTTTTGGTCTATTTACTACAAAGCATTCCTCACAGACAGGATGAAAACTCAGAAGCCACAATATATTAGATCCCAGCTACTCAACTTAACAACATTGTAAACAATTCCACTTTAAGTATTACTTTCAAACCTCCACAGTCTTACTGATGGCAGTCACAGGGATAAGTAAACAATTAAAAAAAAATGTTATGTGAACTTATTTATTTCATTTTGTATGGTTAATTTTATAGAAATAATAAGATTGGAAATAGTCTTATGTATATTTTTATCATCCTTAAGGCAAGCATTGTTTCTCCGGTGTTAAGTACAGAGAAGTAGTTTGAATTCATATAAAAATAGCAAATTCCGGAAAGTATAACATCGTAACAAAAACACTAAAACAAGGATAACACACCTAGACAAAATTAGCCCTCTACCAGCATTTACAGTCATGTACTATGGTCCGACATTGATGTTTCTAGCATCATATCACTTTCATTCATTTCAATCTCAAAGGTCTCTTCCAGTGGACGACTAGTATCTGTACTTTTCCTTTGATGTGATGTTTCTAATGTTACTATGCCACTTTCATCCAGAGTTTGCCTTTCTATATCAAATTCTCTGAAATCCCAGGGAGGCGAAATAATGTTCTTTAATGTCTTCATTGTGTGTACATCAAAATCGTAACATCTTAATTTGTCTTTGATCTCTGTTCCTAAGGAAACAGACAAACCATTAGTTTATTCCAAGTGAACACTTTAAAATGTGCATCTCAAAACACTATCACTGAGTAAACTTTACGGTTCTAGGTTTCCAGACCAACATGAAGCTGTCACTGCTTAATGACCTAAGTCTAAAAGAGATGGTCCTGCACTATCTAGCAGCCTATACGTTGCTTAAAAAATAAAAAAAATAAAATTACTAAGTACAATTCAGATTCAAAGTCTTATTGGAAGACCTAGGTTAAGAAATTCATAATCGCCAATTCTCTTTCCAAATCCTAAACAGGCTTTTTTGTTCTTTTAAGTTATATATAGTATAATGTGCATCAGCATGTATCACACAGTTGCATGGTTCTTCCACATGTGTTAACTGACTATATAAAGAGCAAAACAATATTGAGAAGAAACATCTGCTTCAATTGTGCAGAAAAGTCTGCTGGAAAAGCAATAGAGCACATAGATGACTTAATGGCTTCAACCTCGTTAACATACTTGAAAGGGCGTTAACTGCTCAACATTCATTACAGGTAAGCTAGTAAGTCCAATGAAGCACAAATATATTGCAATGAAGTTTTCTGTGAGAAAACTGTTTCATAGAATACAAATATTTCAAACTGTGGTAACATAATGTAACAAAGCACTTATTTTACCATTTGTAAAGCTCTATTTTTGGATGCAGAAGGATTTATCCCAACGGTCTCCATAGGGCACAGTTTTGTTATTATGAATTTTCATAATAGACCTTGCCTATACCTTTCTACAAATATGCTAGCTGAAATCAATTCCTCTGATTTTTTTTTACTTTGGACTTCTACTTCACTTTTCCCCCGATCCCCTTTGTTTTCTAAGCTGCCACAATCTTTTATATAAAGAAATGATCACCTCCTCGGAAAGACAGAATGCTTGCTTTCTTTACACTGGTAAATTATTCACTGCCATGATGCTTCCAAAATCAGCAGTCATTTCCAATCACTTTTTTCCACACTGATCAATTCCAACTCATTTATCTTGTCTCAAAAAGACCCCCAAAACAAAAACAAAAAACCCCTCTGCTTTGTAAGTTGACTAGATAATGGCAGACAATATTTTTTCCTGATGCCAGAATAAGACTCCTCTCAAAGGATTTGATGACTTTAAGAGGCAGCACAAGTGACAGACTTACCAATGTAAGCTTCAGAATCGCCAATATACATTTCTATGCAATGTCCAAGCATTGTGACTGAAAATGTGTCATCCCTCCTTAGACCAAGGGCCTACCAAAAAAGTAGTAGAAATATTCAGCAGCAGATAAGACATTCATATATGAATAAGTCCAATATGGTTCTGAGTTTTTGTGTTATTTTTTACTTGAAAACATTATCAGAGCATAGCCTTCGCTGTAAAAGCTAATTCTTGTGCAACCAAAATAATATTGTCATTTGAACTGGCTGAAGAAGATAAAGCACAAGAACAAAACTAAAAAAGGACATGTATCCAGGCAGAGACTCATTCACAAGACATGAAATAAAATACAATTTCAGCTTTATGTGAAGTTTATATATATGAAACTTATGCAACAATTATGAAATTCAATTAATAACAAAGAATGACCCAACTACTAAGTTTTAAAAATGACCACTTTGTAAACAACAGAAAACTTGAAAAAACTTTCAAAAAGTTTGCAAGATAAAGTAAACACTAATTTGGGCTGGATAAACTGTTGGTTCTTTTTTCTAAAAGGAAAACAGCATGTAACAGTAAACATAGGATCTGTGGCCAGCACCTTTTTAACTTAAGCAAGTTACATACCGTATGAAAATAGTCAATTGCACTTTCAAAATTGCCCATTAGACTATGTATGTAGCCAATGGCAGAATAAGTTGAAGCATTTTGAGGAATCAGTACTAGAGCCTGGCGATGGTATTCTAGTGCCTCTTCATATTTCCTGTTAAGATGAAATACAGAGTATCTATTAGTAACCTTTAGGGTGAGAGGTGCTTTTACTGTACTATGTTGATACTTTCCTTAGCATACTGACACACAATCCAGCGAAGAACTTCAAAGTTATTGCTTCTTACTTCTGACATAAAAGAATGCACAAAAGAGTCATGGATATTGACAATTTTCTTCCTCAACATAATTGAGAAATCATTGTTCCCTTTATGGAGCACAACAGCTGTCTACAGCTAGGCCGCATTTGGAGAGGATCTTAACAATTTGATATGGTAAATTGCTTTAGATGTTTAATGATCCTCATTGTAACAGTAGCTTGCTTTCTGTAGCTTTCATTTGTCTCCTCAGGGGAGGAAAGGAGAAATATAAGAACTAAATCACTCACTGTTTAAAATGAGAAAAACACTCTGGGCAGAAATCTTACAACCCCTAAGTGCTGCAGGCACTGGTATTTTTGTCACATGCATTTTGCTAATGCCTCTATCAGAAAAGAAAACTTTAAACATATCCTTAATTTCCTTCAAATACCACCCATCCATTCTTTGAATTGAAAATTATTCTTTATTTAGATTTATTGTATTTTTTTATTTTACAAACCAAGAATTATGGCATTGCTCTGAGAAATTAAATTGTCACATTTAACACTATCATACCATGTTATTAAAAATGAAGGTAATATTAATTGTCCATTCAGAAGAAATTTTACTGATAATAGTTTTATCAAATATACGCATCAAATAACAAAATATAAAGCTGTTAAATGGCATGAGGTAACAATTAAGGCAGAAAATGTCTGCTACTGTTTGCTTAGTGCACAAAGCTTTCACATGGTTTGACATTTATTTCCAGTCATAGTATGTTACTGTTGAATTACTACCATTGTATTTTAACATGCTTCTTTTAAATTTCAACTCACGTAAAAGTTAGTGAGTGGACATCCATCCAACAAGTTTTCATAACAGCAACAATGTATATTATTAATATGAGTAAAATCAGATATTACAGACATTCAAAGTTGTCCAAAACACATGTACGACTGCCTAAATTCTCTACTTGATTTTCTTCATTATGAAAGATAGTTTATAATGTTGTTTGGAAAGCCAACCTAATGCATTTCAACTTGAATAACATAGTGTAAGCTGTCCTAAATGTCATGCAAGCAGTTACTAACTTATTGCAAGAAATTAAAAAAAGACAGAAGGAATTAACTGAAAAAAGGATTTCGAAAAAAACCCAACCCTGCAATTATACTAATGAATAGATTCCAGAAGCAGCGCCTTTCGTTTGATCTTGGCAGAACAGGCAACTATTATACATCCTATTTCCTACTGAAAATGAAGACTAATTGGCAATCTAGCACAAAGCAATTACTTCCAAAGCCAGAGCAGAAGCACATCTTATATCTACCATAATCACTTTCTCATTAGCAGCTTTGAAACAGAAATTACAGTACACATCATTTGGCCAATTAAAACCATGCCATTTAAAAAAAAAAAAAAAGATATGGTACTGATTAAACTAGAGACAATACTGGTTAAAAACAGATTAAAGTAATTAAGAAAATATTTCCCAATGTTAAAACTTGCATATGTATTTTGCAGTGCATCTTTTTCTTTTCCTAAAATGGAAATATGAATGAGATGCAAAATAATTTTGTCTGCAAAACCAATAAAGTAATGTTTTATTGCTGTGTTAAGGTCAGTGAAAATTTTACTCGAGTAAAAACAGAAGCACTGATCCAAGCAACTAACCAGCACAAAACCACCTTTATGCTTAAATCACTGGACATGGGCAAGGATGTCAGGATTTGGATGGTAGCCAGTTAGGAGTGAGATCCTTCCAAGGATCTGCAAGCCTACGACAAAGTTTCTATCAAATAAGAATCGATAGTTAAAGTACATATTGCAAAAGCCTTTTCTTAACCTCCATGTGAAAAAGAAGATAAGGAATGATTCATGTGTTAATATTCACAAGCTGATTTAGAGGATTTTGTTCTTATAAGGTGCTTCTACATTGCTCTTATATGGTACTTAATGTAAATAAGTAGTACCTTAATGTAAACAAGTAGGCCTAGAGAAAACACATTTGTGTAGTATTCTAGATAAATGTAGCTCTATCACTCTCTGCTTACTTGAGTTTTCTGCAGACATGTCCCAAGTTGTTCAATAAAGGTTCCCACTTATCAACTGTTACCTGCAAAATAGCACAGTAATTCAAATAACTTCAGCTTCCCAGATTGTAGGAATTACTTGTTTGATTACTTTTCAAGAGCCATACAAATGAACAGGACAATTCATTCATAACCAAGAAAATCATCATAAACATTTTCAATTCCTTTCTAAATACATACTTAAGTTCAAAACATTAACTCAGTAGAATTTTTCAATAACTAAGTTTTCCAACTCTTCCATTCCCCCAAAAATCAACTAAATCTCTTTAAAGGGTCAGTGGATACTAAACATGGATACAAAACAAACAAAATTTGTTTTCTACTTAACTAAAAGTCACATTTAAAGTCTCTCAGTTTAGGAGTACTGAAGACCTCAAAATTAGATCTTTATGGAATAACCACAACTACTGAGGGTCTTTTTACACTGCATCTCTCCTCCATAGTCTAACTTTGTCTGTTCTAAATAAATTACCTAATTTATGAGGCACACACAAGATTATATGTAAGCCACCAAAATCCTTAAATATTTTTTACTGAAATTAGAAAAATCCTTTGAAATTGATGCATTACGAATTTGCAGGTTGTGTGAACACACAAAAAAGTTCGTATGTTCAAGTGTTTGGGGAATCAGGGTCATAATGCTTGAACTTTGATTCACAGAAGAACCCAAGTCACAAGCACATTTGTTGTCAAAATTCTTGTCAGTGATTATTTTCAGGCAGTTAGTTTTTGCTACAGAGCAAACCGACAAGAGTCACCAAATTGACAACTCACTTCAAAGCCTCTCATATCTAAATCCATTCAAATTCACAATTAATTATCCCTCGGCCCATTCTCACACAGTGGCTCCATCTGGTAGATGGACTACAATCCACACCTGCAGGATTATGTTCAAAATAAAATGGAAGTCATTCAAGAAAACGGCTAACACTTAAGGTGGCAGGAACCATCTTCACACATGCCCAGTTCCACCGCCAAGCCAAAAGCCATTGATCTACTAAGACCCAAGACTGAATATCAGACCTGGATTACACTTACTATTTTTTAAATTTTATATAGAAGTGTCTCCTCAGTGCTATGGAAAGGCAAAAAGCAATGGGTGATGACTCTCATCTAAAATACTAACACACTCAATTGCAAGTAGATTGGCAAAGTTCTAAAGTCAAATTTATATTAAATTGTTTGTATCTTCAAGTATATGCAACATGTTTTCTCACAAAACATTACAGAATTTGCTAGTGTTTTACAAATTGATGATCATGGACGTTAACAGGAAAAATACCTCATTTCCAATAGCTTTGATTTTTTCCAGTGCATCAAGAAACCATTTTTCTGCAGTTTTCCAGCTAAATATTGGGCAGGGAGAAAAAGCAAATTAGCAAGTTTTCATTAGCAATATGAGAAAAACTGTATTACAAGGAACAATTCTTTGACATTATTTGGTCATAAATGAAGTTATCTGTAAAAACAGTAATTCAAATTTACAATATTTTGCACACTTGGCCATGTGATCCTAAGAGCTGACAAGACCAAGTTAAGAAAACAGAAGCAGCTCAAGAACATTCGCTAAGCAGTTCTTATATTTATGTTCTTTAAGAATAAATTTGGAATTTCCTAACTTGATAAAATACATTGCTGTACAAAATTTTATAGCGTGTGCTGACCAACCCCATTTCAAGGCATGCAACTACCCAATGGTGGGCGCACACACAAGATAAAGTTATCTCTGCATGTTCTCCAAGCATTAATTCTTTCCTCATTTAATCTTTAACAACCAAGAATGATTTAAAAAGCAAGGGTTTAGGGTGAACACTATCTAAACTAGAACCAAAAGAAACTTTGCATTCTACAGCTCAAAATAAGTACTTTAGTAGATATTTTGATACATTACATTTTGGAAAAAAATCCATGCTAAAAATTTAATTTAGTCTCATTTTGCAAACTTACTCTCCATTTTGAAATGCAACCACTCCAACTTCATGCATGACAAAAGGATCCTCAGGTGCAATGCTTAAAGCTTGGCTGAAAAACCTTTCAGCTAACTTTGAGTTGTTGGTCAAACCATAT
Source organism: Dromaius novaehollandiae (assembly GCF_036370855.1). Lineage (NCBI taxonomy): Eukaryota > Metazoa > Chordata > Aves > Casuariiformes > Dromaiidae > Dromaius > Dromaius novaehollandiae. The sequence goes on from NC_088098.1 coordinate 153,146,350, forward strand.
TCCAGCCCAATATAGAGCATTGGCAAATGGCACCTACAAAAAAGAGCATGTACTTATTATTCATGTCACAACAATAACCAAGTATCAAAATAATAAAGTCAACAGATCATGAAGCTGTACTTTGTTCTCTCCTCTCTTGTTCTCTGATCAGATAATTGCTGCAAATTCTTTAAAGAGATATAGGTTAACTATTTATGTATTACTTTTAACTTTTCTGAGTTGGAGGTTTTTGACATACCCTTTCATGAGTTGTGCAGCTGTGAAGTATGCAGCCATTGCTTGGTCATGTTCACTCTCAACTGCAAATGAATGTCCGTATGCTATCCATGCAGGTCCATAAGTTCTCTCAAGTGTAGTAGCTTTACTAAAAGCAAGAGCAGATCAATACAATAAATACTGAAATTTAATTTCATCCACTTCAACTGTCTACTTACACAGCAATGTTATGCCATGTAGTTAAGCATCTATTAATATATCTTCTGTAATGATCAGTGTAAGCTAAATTCATTTTAAAATTTCACTGCCAAACTATTTAACACTTAATATTTGACATTTTCAAGAAGTTACTGTGCAACTCCTGTTGCTGTTCATGGAGGTCAGAAATTATTTGATAACACCGAATATAAGCAATGATATAATAGGTGAATTGAGCAAGGTATAGAAGTAGTAGCGACCTATAACACATTACAAAGTTCTAGCTATACATTTAAAAATAAATAATTCAAGCAAATGTAAACATCACAAGCAGCATATGAAAATTCCAAAATATGAACTCATGTTGAACTGTGCGTAGAAACTTTGCCATGTGACTGTACTAGCTTTAGTGAAGGCAAGAGTATTTATTTGTTGCATTTCAGACATTTGCCTTGCATCACATACAAAACTTCACTGAAGTCTGAGATGACATAAGACTGCAACCTAGAGTTTCCACAGAAAAAAAATGGAGTTGACAGGAACATCACAAACTTACGTAGATTCTTTCCTAAATCTCAAGACAGAAGCACTCCTAACTAAAAGCTTCATGACAGATGTGTCCAACCTTTTCTTAAAAGCCTCTTTCATGGAGATCCCACATCTTCCATAAGTAATCTATTCCACTGCTTAACTATCTTTACTACCACTTCGGTTTTTCCTAACATCTAATCTAAACCTTGTTTATCACAGTGAAACTCATTATTTCTTGTCAAGATCATGGGAAACAGTTTGACCTCTGTCTCCTGGCATAGAACTTTACACATTTGAACATTTGCATCTTCCCACCCTACAGTGTAGACAGTTACAATTACATCGAAAACTTTCCTTATAGGTCAAGTTTCCCAGAATGCGTGTTTACTGCCTTCTCTTGAATTCAGTTCAAATATCTCACATCTTTCTTGAGCTCTCTACTCACTTTGACTTGTCAATAGTTACACATTATAACAGAGCTTTTTTATTCTTACACAAGATGGGTGATATTCTATCCCAAATGTTATTTTCCCAATTGGTGCTGAGCTGCGGAAAGCCCTTTTGCAAGATCTGCAGGAGCAGGTCAGCACTTAGATATAGTCTGAAATAGTTTGCTTCCTTCTGCAGCAACCAGGACGATGCTTTCCTTACACACTGTAATGTCCAGCTCTCCCCTCTAACCTGTTCAGCCAGCGAGACGTTCTGACATCTTTACTTTCCAGGTCACATTTCACATAGCCTCTTCCTAGGATTTGCATCATGATATTTTAGGAATCATCTGAGACTTTAGCATATGGTCTTGTGAGCCCAGAACACTGATATAGGGGACTTGTGTTTTTATCCACAGCACCTCCAGATCGTTTTCTAACAAACTGGTGCCTAGCCCACAGCTATCCCTAGCCTTGCCGTTGTATACTCTACCATTCTTCCCCAAGTAATACAGGCATCTTTTTATCATTCTATTTTTCAGACCCATTTTCCTTTTTGCCAAGATCACTAAGTGCTAGTCAAGTTTTCCAACATGTTTATAGACCCTTCCAGGTAGTTTGAAGATTTATTAAAGGTATTTTATTTCACCACCCAAACCACCTAGAGTGACCTAAGTCACTCAGGACAACTCCATGTAGAATTTTACTGTGCCAGAAATTTAAATAATCTAAATTATTAATTCATCTCTGCATGTATTGTCAATCTACAACGGGTTCCAAGGAAAAAACGTGAGCCTTACAAATTGGTTTAAAGCTTCTTATTTTAGGCTTAGAGCACCAAAACAAATGCCCTACTTCAGAACAAACAGCCTACAAGTCCAAGCCTACCCAGGCAAAGAAAGCAGCCAAATAGCAGGACTTTCTATCTAACTCTTGCCTTCGAGATATGAAATCTGAACCTGATAGAATACCTATGTGTCCTTAAGTTAACGTCTGAGGCTTGATTACTTAACTGTAATTAGCTTGGCACCATGAGTGAATGCAGTCACTATATCCACCCATAACAGGAAGGTGACTGCATGAAGAGGTTCCAGATTAAGTCTGTATTTTTAAAACATGGAGAAGGTCTCAACTTTCTTATTGGTCTTATTGCCATACCAAAGGAAGATATAAATTAAATACTTTAGAAGCAAATAGTTGACCTAGGTTTCTGTATACTGTATGAGCCTAAGAAAAACTGTGAACATTAAATATTTATTTAGCAAGTGCAACAGATTCACTAACTGAAACCAGAGAACAGTTTTACCTGAGGTATCTTCTGGCATGTTCATTTTTGTGGCCAACCATGAGATAGTAGCATCCTACTGCAAACCATGACACCTACACATTAAGTTCAAAATAGAATAGTGTTAGCCATATTACACTAATTTTAGTAAAACAAAAACACAAGTGATGTGACAGAGGAACAGGTGATGCAGAAGTTATGAACATTTTCACTAAAATCACTTTCAGCTTTTAAAATAATTTTATTGTAATCTTACAGATAAGCTGAACCTGCTGGCATGCATTAGAAATATGTATGCCATTAACTGAGTTTGTTCAATCTCAAGAACAGAAGGCTAAGAGCAAATCTTATTGCAGTCTTCAACCATCCAATGGTAGGGAATAGAGAAGACTGAGACAGACACTTCAGAGGTGCCCAGTAACAGGATGAGAGGCATAAGTTGCACCATGGGAAATTCAGACTGAATAAAAACAAGACAATTTTCACCATGAAGGTGATCAAACATGGGAACAGACTGCCCAGAGAGGCAATCACTGGTATCTTTTAAGTTTTTATTGGCAGCAAATTCCTTACACTGAATAAATTTTACAGGTACTTTATTTTAAAAGAACCCTAATATAAGAAAGTTGCAGTGTAGGGAAAATAAAAGATGTAAACTATTTTTGTTAGCTCCATCCAGAAACAGATTTTGAATTCTGGATACACAAATTGACTATTACATTACAACTTCTATTTGCAGTCACTGAGAAAGAACTACCTGCTAAAGACGACTTGGAAAAACTTACAGGATTATTTGGGTACAAGTCCACCAGTTTATGAGATAGATAGAAAAGCTCTGGATAGAGGAAGAAAAAAGAAAATTAAAACATGCTAACACATTAAGATGTTTCAAGCCCTTTAACTTTCCACGTGAAACATGCAGAACATCTAGGGGTACTAATGCACAAAGACATTTTCTCTTTAGCTTTGATGTTTCTAACTGCCTGGAAATAGATTCAAATTTCCAGTTAACTGAAAAAGTTACATATCGAGAGCACACAAACAAGCAGCTACACAGCCCACTCTAATAACAATGCAACAGCTTAGGAGGTCATTAACAGCCATTAAAATAAACATCTGTAGTATTACACCTGAATGCATCTTGTAAAGGTTTTGAGAAGGCCAAAGTTCAGCTTCCTACATCTAAAAAAATATAACACATTGGCTAGATTAATTTAAAAAAAAAAGTCCTGTGCTTCAGTATGCTGAAAATTGGACAAAATAGTTTAATTATTCTAAATAATTAGAATTATTAGAATAATGAGGGGTTTTCTTGAAAAATCTATACTGATTCTAATGAGAAATAGAAGTAATCAAATCCAGGTTAGTTATTCTAATGCCTACACAATTTCAAAAGAAACACTTTCAAAGTGCATAAGATTTCTATTTCACTGGGTTATGTTGTTCTTAGATTGATGAATTTTGTCCTGGAGTCCTTTGCATCAGTTCTTGGTTTCAGGAAAATCAGATATGCAAATCTGTTTATAAGATAACGATCTACAAAATGGTTCTCATGGCAGACTTATAAGAAAGTACTAGTACATCTAATGACCTATTTGTTTACAGATAATATACCATCTTTTGACAGACTGCAAAACTTATTAGCTCCTTGATTCTATTTTCCAATTGGTTTTAAAGACATCTATGCTATTGACTTGATCTGGATGTTTATATACAGTCTGAGTGAGAAAAAGCCATCCCAGATCAAAGTCAGCTATTCTTGCTATTTCAGCAAAGGTACTTCATGTGTATAAACATATTTGAACTAGGAAGAGATCCTCACAATAGCAAATGAAAGGAGAGAGAGCCCAGAAAATTGTCTGTTATGGAAGAAGTCCATCCATCTGAGCATACACACTGCTGAAGACTTCCTTCTAATTTAAATGAATATATTTTCTTCTGTTGTTAAGGGTAAAAAGCACATCTAGATTCTCTAGGAAGATCACCTTAAAACAGAGCTCAAACAACAGAAATGAAACAGTGTAGCTCACTACCTTTCTGACTACACAGCACCCTGCTTAAAAGACAGCAGCTCTCACATTCATAATAGTAAAGATCACTTGTACAACTACTTTTTTTGCTGGTTCTGAAGCTCCCTTTCAAAGACTCCCTTCTTTCCCATTGTCCTCTTGTAACAACAGGTAGAAGAAAAATATCTGTAGGTTTTTGGATCAAATTTTTGGAGTGATGGTCCTTCCTTTCTTTTTTTTTTTTTTAAAAAAACTGAAATAAGAATTAAAAATACCAAGCAACCCCCCCTATATGCACATCATTTAAAAAAACAATCTTGTGATTCTTATCAAATGTTACGTTTCTTACCATTTGCTTTATTTAGCTCCACAAGCGTCCCTATATGCACAGGTAAACAGTTTGCATGGAAAGGATCTTTTTCCATCACTCTAAAAGTAAGAAGAATATGCAATACACGTTTCAAAACCTTCAATGTGTTAGGAACAAGCTGCTTTTATACTATGTAACATTCACGTTAATTACCACTTTAAGACAACCATTTGTGACCAAAAGAAAACTATTCTTAGAACTAGCTTTTATGCTGTGAAGAGAACAATACTGATACTAAATATTACATTAAATATTTATATTATTTAATTTAGCTTAACAGACAAGGATAACAAAATTCTGGCAGGCTGAATATACAATCAGAAAAACGGAATATGAACCAGCAGACAGCAAGCAATATTTCTATTCATCTGACTCATAAGCTCCATAGGCTTAACAGTAACTTTAAAACAGTAGTCCTCAACTTTCTGAGCTTAGGGGAACAAGATCTCCGACACTCAGCAGTACACCACAGGAAACATACTTAGTTGAATTTAAAATTTTTATTTCCTGTGGCTGCTAGAAATGGAATAAAGTCTCACAGACAACAAGCTGCATGCAGGACATGGCTTATAGGCAATTGCCCATTCCATAAGGATTGGCATTTGATAAGCTGAGGGGGGGGGGGGAAAGATTTCTTGAAATCTGTTAGCAGAAACTCTTAAATCAGAAGTACAATGTTACAATTCCATTCTCTGAAAAGAGATGCGCTTTGAGACAGTTAAAGCTCTGAACTATTTGAAAGTATAAACTAAGTATTTGAAATGCCAGAAGAAAATAAAGTATACAAAACGCTCTCTTGAAGGAAGCCTAAAAATTTGAAGTTATCTGGACTTCTAAGACTCCCATTTCCAAATTCTGGAATCTGCAGCATTCTCCTTCTCAGAAGAGACATACACTTCTGCCAATTTCTGCTACAGAAGGTGTGGCAATTAAGAAACTTCAGATAAAAGATGTGATAGTATAATTTTATTGACCTCAGTGGAGTCATTTACTCCAATGGGATCATGATTTTACTCAGATATTTACATTTTCACCAGCAGTGAGTATTCTCTACAGCATTCCCAAACTCTTGCCTGTATTGGGCTCCAAGGAATATTCTACATGGTGATGGCTTCCTTGAGCTAAGAAAAAGTTGCATTACAAACAATAAAACTGAAATGTCTATTTTAAGCTACAGTATTTTGAGACTATGCAGTACACACACAAAAATACAGTTTTCAAAAAAAAAAAAAAGCGGGAGGAAGGGAGGGGTATATCATGGCAGCACAAAACGGCTCCACAGCCATGGGAATCACACTTTGCAAGTCAGGGCAATCATACTACCTAAACAGCCAACAAATCCAAACCTATTCATTCTGCAGGCCAAATCACATGTAGGTAGAAAACATAGCAAACTGAAGGGAGCAGAGGAAGGAAGAGGATGGACAGATGTGCAGCATAGTGTTGATTAAAAGGAGTTCTGCTTTGGGTATCAACTTATTATGCATGTCAATGCACTGAGCAATGAAATTCATAAGTCCAGACATAATTTTTATTCTACGTGGTACAAGAACAAAAAAACCAGCCAATGAACCTCTAAGTTGCTTTGCATACTTACACCGAAGTAAGCTTGTAGCACATTTTGAAGTCACAGTTATAATAATGCCTTTCAGCTAAGGATACTACTACATCCAGATTTTCCTGGAGACCATCTACAGATTCAGGAATCACTGTTTCACTAGGTTTATTATACTGAAAAACAAAAAATAAACACTCAAAACAAGTGAACCCAACTTAAAATGAGAAGATACAAATATTAGTATTTATTTTCAGTTCTAAGAGACTGTAACTGCAGTAAGCTTCTTAAAATTCTTACTTTTAAACAGGAAACCCATAAACCACATATTTGGTAAAGAAAAAATACATGACTGTCAATAGTTGAAGTGCAGGCTCTAGAAATGAATGCTTGAGTGACACAGTTGGCTTTCAATGCTATCACATTACCTTCAGAAAAAGATTTTTGGAATAATCTTGTTATAGCCCATTATTGCCAGGTAACTGACATTTTATCCCCATTAATAATAATGTTCTCTGTTCCCCTTTTCCCACCTATAAGTTTCTCACAAAATAAAGCTGCAAAAAAATCAATTTCAAGTTGCCACCAGCCAAAACTATAAAACTCCAGAAAATGAATTTACAGGAAGCTTTTACTCTACCACCTATAAAGTGACACCTACTACATCGTAAATTTTAAAATAACCCAAACTGTAAGGTCTTTCTGTTTTTTCCAAAGTTCAGAATAAATGGAATCATAGAAAATTTACATCTAAAGTCAAGACATCCATGCAGCTCTTCAGCTTTGTAGTCGGTTTGTTTTTACCTTTTTCAACTTATTCTCAAATAAAAAGTGCAGCAATTCTTGTTCTTCTTCTGTACATTGTTTACTAAGAGGTAGAGATTCAAGAAGTTCTTTTTCTGTGTGAATAAAAAAAATAATTTGAAATAGTCATATTAGAGAAGAAATGGTAAGATCAAACATTTATAGAACTTAGACATGCAAAAAGTGTTGTGAAGCTCATCCCAAAACCCAAGGAAGATAGCTGTACAAATACACTAAAACATAGAATACTATTAATTATAGAAATTAATGATTGAATTCTTTTAACTCTTAGCATTGCAAGATTAAAATCTAAAGTTTCAACATAGATTCAAGCAGATTTATAACTTTCACTCATTTCATAAATTTACTTTTACCCTTTTAATATAACCATCACCTAGTACTTCACTGATACCTGGGTGCAACCTATTCTTGCATAACATTTTGAAGTCTGTTACTTGTGGTATTGCTTTAATTTTTACCCAGAAAAAGGCAGAAAAGGAGAAAGCAGCTAAATGTTACTTGTATTAGAGGAGCAAACACTGCTTGCCAGACCTTCTTGTGCTGTCAGCATATGGTGCGATGTTAAAAGATCAAATGCTTCAAAGCAGTAAACATCAAGCTTCAAGGCCTCTTTGTAGCTGTATGTTGCTAGGGTTCTATTATCCAAAGCATCATAGATCTTCCCTCGCAAAAGGCATATAGAGCTCTTGATCTGGTGGAAAAGCAGGGCTGGAGGTCAAAGACTGAATCAATGTTTGTAATTTGGTTTTGAGCACAAATCAAATGGGCTCCCTGAAAAGTAAAAAAGCATTTCATGTATGATGAAACCTGATTTTCTAGTGCTGTCTTGAAATAAAATATTTTTTCTAATAACTTAAAAATCAAGTGAATACCCCCTCAGGTTATTTACTGCCAAACATGCTAGAAATAAGTAGAAGGAAGAACAGAATTTATCTTTCCCACTTTAGGCACCCAACTTTCTGATACAGAGTTCTAAACTACTTAACTATTTAAACCTTCATAGGCAGAGGGAAACTGGCACTTCCAAAGGGCAATGCACTTCTCTTTTGACTGCTAAAGACAGCACGGCATTGGAATCTAATTTTTAAAAATCTTAAATGAAATCAGATGAGCTCCATCCTAACAGCATTTAAAGCAAGCTGTTAAATAGTAAGAAGACTAATAAATATAAATACCATTTCACAATAAAAATCCATGAATAACAGAATTGTGGTTTTACCCTCTAGATTTTAATCAAAACACATTTCATGTAAGACAAGAAATACCTCAACAGAGAGGAAAAAGATCAAACCAATGGACTCAACTAATTCAAGCGGAACAACATATTTTAACAGGCTAACTCTCACTCAGGAGTGCATGTACTAGAAAGAGCATAGCTGCATTAACAACTAATATACCCTACAGGCTGGAAAAGCAATAATGCTATTACCAGTCACTCTTACTCTGGAAGAAGTATCCACACAAACAGCCTCAGTAATTTACTTGCTTTTGAAGCTACACTTGAAGACAGAATTTTGATTAAAAATTTCTTGTAGCAGTGCCAACTTCAGCAGTTCCCTGCTTTGGCATACGAAATCCATCCTCCTTGCGTTAGTGAGCTATGTTATTACAAGCATTTCTGAAGATTGGAACTGATGAAGTTGAATTTTTTGGCTAGGTTATTTTTCAGTCAAAATAGTTTCCCAGTTAGCTCAATGACCAGCCAGACAGACACTTGGACCAGCACACCATGGAATAGGGAGAAGACAATGAAGGAGCAAGAATGAACAGACAAAAGCTGAGTACTACTTTATTTGCTAGCAGTGCCACCTTAAATATACCTATTAAGGTGTACTGCGATAACTCAGTCTAATCAACTTCTGTCTTAAGCCTATTAATACCAGCATCAGAAAATAAGTTCACATTGATGATTTAGTGCATTTTGCTATCCCACTTCTACAGGGAAAATTCTGTTTGTCAGTCACCTTCACTGCAACTGCAACAAGTGAACTTCATCTGACAACTTGGCAAGCAAAGACTCTTCACACAATCAGTTCATATGGCTCAGCCTAAACATGGCAATGATCACTCACAACCACGTGCCCATACAGAGAGAGAATTTTTCCACTGAGCTTCAAAAATTTCACCTTAGTCCCATATAATTTTCAAGTGTGATCAAGCAATGTCCCACTCAAAACACCACTTGAGCAATTAAGGAAATCTCTCATTAAACTGTTTGATGGGGAGGAAAGGTTACTTTATGATCTCAGGACCTGCAGCCCAATTGAAAGAAACTCAATTACAGCAAAGACCTAGCATTCTAAAAAACAATGCTAGATCAAGAACATCATGCAAAGCCTCTATAAATGGTTTATGGGAAGTTGTTGCAAAGCGCTCTTCATATTTCCAAGCCAAATTATTTTTGTTCAGGCAGACTAACATCTGACTGCATTTCTGAAATTCACGTTATCCAAAGAAGAAAGTTTAAACATGTACAGAGTTTCAAATTCAAATAACTCCCAAAATCACTTTCCGACATCACAAATATTTCTTCCCAGTTATAAAAACATCTGTCTAGAAATTGTCACTTACAGAGGATTGTGACATCTCCCAGTCTGTGGCAGAGTCTTTCAACCCACTTTCATCCTTCAAGTACTTTTCAAAAAGTCTTTTATTGATTGGTTCTTCCATGTCAAGAATATCCAGGGCCTGTTGATGTTCTTTTGCAGCATACTAGCCACAAACACGTGCATGTAAAAAACAAGGTTGGGGGTTGAAACATCTGTACATAAAGCACCAATAAATATAGTGTCATAAATCAAAGGCAAGGATTATAGCAACTAGTGCCTAACAGCAGTATTTTCATTCATGCAAATTCCTATTTGTGTATACATCTATTTACCATCATAATCAGCTATTTCACAACTAAAATTTACTAAATTAACACCAACAAAGAAATCTATTATCAGCATTATGCAAACATGGAATTAGATATGCCTCTAAAATAATTAGTATAGGTTTTAACAAAATTCATAAAATTATTCTAAAATGAACACATTCTATTTTACACACTACTTGACTCAATCTACCACTCAATTCTATTTGTCTGTGAAAGCACTACATTTTTTTATTTATATATCACATTTTATACAGAAGGATAAAGCTACTAACTATATTTAGATATAAAGCACATGACCTCTGGATGGACCACAAACAACCAATTAAAAATGTAAATATGCAGATATGAGAGAAAAAAAATACATTCACATTCTTTTCCCACAAAATACTACAGAGGAGTACTCTGTTTCCTGGTAAGATGTCAATTGAAGTTCTCCAGAATAGTACCATGGTGGTACCAGCAACCATACTGAAGGCTAAAGGATGAAGTCAACCATCACAAAATTTAAACCTGTTATTCCAATGAATGTAGAGCCTCAGACATCTACATCACCTCTTAGGTACCTAGTCTTCTGGGATGTGTATCTTTTATCTAGTTTGGTGTGTTTCCAGTAGACACTAAAACACGTACTCACATGACATCTAGCTGCAAGGTATCGACATGCTTCATACAACTAAAAGAGAAGTTTCATATATATGATGTTAGTTATTAAGAGATACAATGTTGTTCACTTACACTGCTATACTCCCATCTGTTCTTTCCCTTATCAGTTGTACGTTTTAGTCCATCCCTTTCATGTGAAAAAGGCTTTCCTTACCAAAATAACTAAGGATCACACAATCCAGCCTGTAACACTCTTTACTATTAAACTCTCTATTCAGAGGACACTTTCTTCACTCTTGCCTTCACCTCTCATTAGCTGAGTTGAAGGACAACTAAAAAACCTACACCTTAAGTGATGCCCCCACCACCCCATACCTGTCGGCCTGCTGCAGTTCCATACTTGGACCCCTTCTCTTCTCTGTGACTCTACCTGGGACCAACAGTTTCATTCTGGCCAAGTGAATATGTAGCTATATTTGCTTTAAATAAACTGCATTATGCAGGTTTTGTAATCAGTCTTCCCTAAGACCTTAATCTCTGATGTTGAAGAAGTCACTGTGGTTAGCAACAGAGTTTAAGAAATGGAAGGACAGCAGTAAGTCTTTGTCTGAAATGACTTACCTTATCCAGTTTCCGCGATCGAAGGGCATGTGCTGCCCTATGATACTGAGCTGTTAGGTAAAGACACTGGGCCAACCAATAGATATCTTGAGGTTCCTCTTAAAAAAATTAAGAGCACATTATAAACCATTAATTTATACTGTATGTTTAAACACTTTCATGCAGAATATTTACTTTTGTTTCACCAGAAAGTAAGCACTGATCTTCCCTGTTCTAGTCTCCTATTAAGTGAAAGCTTAAAAAAAATTGTCAGAGATTAAAAAGTCAGATTTTAACTATAAATACATCAGCTAACACACTGGACAGTGAACATAAAGAATCTCATACTAGCAGGTGCATCATGAGACAGAGGGAAGACAGGAGGAATGTAGATGAAAACAGTATACAACAGTTGTAGTTATCCTGCCCTTGGACATACTCAGGGCAGGGAAAAAAACCCAACATCCCATAACTGTTTCTCTAGAAAGAAAATCTGTGGAAACCTAACAATAGTGAAAGTGAAAACATTATAACTTCAAGCTGCAGAAGTCTAAGTGTTCCAGAAGCAGAGCTTAGTATTGTCTTACATTATTAGTAATCACAGTTTTTGTGGGATCAAGCCATTGAAATCATTTTAAGAGCTGTGGATGGACCACGGTTGTAGGCAGAAACAGGCTAACAACACCAAGTCACTCTGCAAACCTAGGTTATATCCATCACACAGACCAAGAGCAAATCTGGTAGGGAACTACTCTTGTCTCCTGCAACTCTTTCATCCCTTGCCTCTCAAGGTACGCACTTTATGGGCTGGGCCATACAGTAATTTTAATACAAAGTTCAAAAGGGAAGGAAGGTCAGCCCTGCACTAATTGGACAGGTGGCATTCCAGAGATCATGGAAAGGCATTTAAACAAAAAACCAAAGCTTTGACAATAGTGAAAAAGCTTTAAAACAAAACAAAACAAAAAACCCCACAGAACGACAGTAACAGAAAGATGTTTCAGCTCCATTAAAAAAATACGTTAAAAGCAATTACTTACCATGAGACAGTGAAGCTACTTTGTCTGCCCAAAATAGGGCACTTTGATACTGTTGCTGTAAAAGAATGCTATAAAGAATTAGTATGTATTTGGGGTTAGTTTTCCCATCTTATTTTGAAATATAGTTCACGCTATTTTCACTTAATGTTTTATTATATATGTCTTCCCTGATGAATGGCAATTCACATCTGAGTTCTTCATAAATTCAAAAGACCAAACAGTTTAAAAGGCCCAGTCCTGTAACCTCTGCAATGCCAGCAAAAGTTCAAGTCATTTGAGGTTAGGTTGTTTATTTTCAATAAAAAGCGGATATCATTGACCAAAAGGTATGTGCTACATAATTATGACAGAATAATTGCATTTTAAAAGAAAGAGTAGTACATCAAAAAGAACCTAAGTTGCTGCAGCAAGTTCTAACAGCACCATCTAAGATCAAGAAATTTTCATTCTCCAGTCAAGATGCTTTAACTTCACATAATCCATAGTCCCCATAGGGACCAAGAAGGAATTCCTCCTTACTCTTGATACATACTCCTGCTGTCAGGTCCACTGTTCAGGAGGATGGGGTGAAGCAGCGATGACTGGGGGCAATTGGAGAATGGATGGAAACATGGTTTGCAGATATGTCCCACTAATTTAGGCAGGTAAGCTTACTGTCAGATTTCAGAGCCAGGAAAAACCTCATGAAGTTGGCTGGGGTTACTCTCTGAAAAGATCAGTGGAGGCTACTACTCTTTCATTTGTCCTTCCCTATGGTACCACACACAGTATGTTTCCCAGGTTCTGCTGAGCATTTTATTTAACAGATAGCTTATTGTTGCAAGGACTTGCAACACTAGAAAAGCCCTGATCACTCTTGCTCTTTTTCCACAACATTATAGTTAGGGAGTTTGTCTATAATCTTAAACAAAAACTGAATCATGACTTTGGAGAAGAGGTTTTGCACTCTTCTGAAACAGACATTGATGGTATGTTTTCTAGTCATCACAGAGCACTATCGTTCATGAACAAAGTAGTCCCTCTTATCCTGTGTATTCTGTGTTCCACGTTCCCCTCTTGGTGGGGATTATGAATGCTCAGCAACCCTGCCAAGAAGACAGTTGGGTTTCAAACTGTACTCCCCCCCCCCCAAAAAAAATCCAAAAAACCCCCCAGACAAATAAACAGTCTCTGTTATTTATTATATTATTATAAATAATAAATAACTCTCTCAGCACCATGCAAGAAGGGCGTAATTCAGGTCTACACACAATTATACAACTTTTGTCAGCAGTTCTACAATACAACTGACTGTATTCCTCAAAGAAGAAATCCCACCTCCCTCCTGCTGCCCCTTCCTCAGAAGGGCACAATGGTCTATACAGCTATGAGGCAAAGTAGCTTGGTGAACCAGGTTAACCAAAATGAGCCCAGCAAAACAGAACAATGAAATCGACCAAATTAATTTAGCTCCCCAATCAACCTCCTAGGCAGATTTGCTGGCAATACATACAAGTATTTGTGCTAACACAAAAGACAGGTTTCTTTCAGTGGTGAAGCCAGTACAAAGTCTGTGAACTAGAACATAGCAGTACTGTTTCATATTATACTTAATCTAATTAATTAACACATTTTTCCTCCCCCCTCTTTTTTCTGGGTGGTAAGTTTGCCCTGCAAACTACCGTTGCACTGTAACCGCAGAATTCATCAACAAAAGAAAACATGCCTGCCTTTCTTCTAGGTTAGAATGGTGGGCATTGATAAACCTTAGCGAAACATAGTCCAACTTGTACAGCCGATAAGTGAGGGAGGGATCCTGTAGACAGCGCCTTCCTCCACCACACCACGCATGCTCGAGAGGAGGGGGAAAACCTGCAGCAGTGGCCCAGTCCCCTCGCCAAAAGGCCACAAGCCACCCCGCGCACCAGCCCCAAACGCAAACTGCACAGGCAGCGTTTCCGCGCCCCCCCCCCCCCGCCAACGCGCCTTCCTTCCCGAGAGGAAACAGGGCATTATTTAAAACTGAAATCCCACAGGCTCTGCCCAGCTACGGAGACGGCCACCTTCCCCCCACCCCGCCCTCCCGGCAGCAGCAAGGCCGAGAGGGGCTTTGCCTCAGGGACGGGCAGCGGGACAGCGGCCCCTCTCCCGCAGGGCCCCGGCGGAGCCCTCCCCGTCCCCTGCGGTCGTTTCCCTCCCAAGGCAGCGAGGCAGGCGGCGGCCTGGGGCAGGGGGAGACCGGGCGCCGGCTGGGGGGGGGGAGGGGGAGATGGTGCGTGGTGCGCGCAACAGCGGTCGCCCTCCCGCCGCCGCCCCTGCCCCTCACCTGGTCGATGTACTGCCGCACCCGCTTCCTCAACCTCTCCAGATTCATCCTCCTGCGCGGGGGGGAGGGCTGGAAGCGGAGGGATGCGCCGCTCGGCCCCGGGTAGCGGCCCAGGCGCCAAGCCCGCCGCGCTGCCACCGCTCGCCTCTCCGCCTCCCTCCCGCTAACGCGCCCGGCCGCCGGTGTCACGCTCAAAGCCGCCCCCCTCTCCTTCCTTCCCCTCGCCCTTCCGGCCGGCCGGAAACAGCGCCCCGCGCGCCTGGTTCCGGGAGCGCCGCGGCCCGCCCCGGGGGAGGCCGTCCCCCAGGCCTTCGTGCAGGCCTGGCTGCAGGGCGGGCGGCTCCTCCTGGGGCTGCCGCCGCGGGCGGATGGAGACTTGCAGTGACCCAAAAAGGGTCATCTAGGGCTTAATCACAAGGGTTTAATCATCTAACCCGGGGATCGCAGGTTTTAATGGTTCTGGAGATGCACAGCTGGGCTCTTGTGCAATCTGCTACAGAAATGTAGTTTGGGCAAAAACAATTTCTTAAGGGCTTGCTATAAGATTATGTATCAAAAGTATTTGTATGATTGCAGGTATGGCTTAGAGATAAAGGAAGAGCATCTTTTAAATGGGGTACTGAAGCAGAGCACTGTTTATTGGTGTGTTGTACCATGCCAACCAAAAAGGCCCAGAACCGTAAAGCAAAGCTAGTTTTACATTCAGGATGTAAAATGCCAACAGAATCAAATAACGCTGTGTTTATTTGTTTTCTTTGGATATTACTAGTACATTTTTACATGATACATTCAGGTTGGGCAAGTGTAATATATCTAGAAGTTTTTAAATGTACAATTCAGTATGCGATGTAAATGCTATGGATGCTTGCAGAGACCATAGACTGTGTATCAGGAGTTTTTCTAGAAGTCCACTGTCGTTTAACTGTTTGGGGTATTACATAGATGAGGGAATCATTATCCACTAGGATACTGCTGAAAGATGTCAGCTTTTACTGCTGAGGAGCACATATGTGAACTGTTAAAATGCCTTAACATCAGTCTTACAGGTTTGAAATAATTAAGATCCTGACAAATACATCTTTGAAAATGTGAAGTGTATGGCTTGCACAAGAAGAGCAGCCAATTATATTTTTTGGCAAAGAACAATTGTCTTAAAGTTTCAGCATTCAGAAGGCTGCAGAGATGGCACGTAGTCACAAACAAAAAATATTCATCTGGGAAAAATAGGAGCCATCTGCCCTCTCATGATCTATTTGCACTAGTTCCACTTTGATGTAAACTGTTTGACTTCAGTGATTTACTCTTTTTATGAATTAGGTCAGATTTTCACTTCACAGTATGTTACTATTGGGGCTTGCTTTTTTACTAAGTGTAGCTTTATTGTAGAGGGTAGATACTGATTTTGATGAGTGTGCAGTAAAATATAGAAATATTTTTGCTTTTTTACTCAGCTGCTTTTGTAAGTCTGCTTTTTTATGTTTCAGTAACAGAGGTCTTCAGGAAAGCAAAACTGTTGTTCATCTTTCCATTAGCTCATATAATGAAGAGACTAGTCCTTTTATTAGCTCTTTCTTTAGATCCAACAGGTCTAACGAGATTAACATCATGTTTAGCTTGCCTGAAGAAATCTTTAGCTATCTAAATATCTTCTGTGGCCTTTCTATCTTTTTGTGGATACTTCAGCATAAGAGATGATGCAATCAAGCTTTTTCGTACCTTTTGCCCTGTGAGACTTGTAGTTTGTTATGGGTGCTACCGTTCTGCTGGTTGTATTTGTTGGTTTAAAATCTCTTTGAAAATAGTACAGTAGCTAATGGTATATGTGTTTGTCAGTTTGTGGATCACTTTATGTGCAATAGAAAAAGTTTGATACTATTTAGAAACTACTGAGTGATGGATCCCACAATTTGCTAGTAAGTGGTATGTTTCCCTCTTAGACCAGGTGCAATGGTAACTTATCGGAACTCGGTGTTTTCTATTAAATGTGAGATACTGTGGCAGTGGATTGCAGAAACCTATAAAACAACAAGATACATTGAAATATCTCGGCAGAGGATGAGTTTGAAAGATGGTAATTTATCAAATGCAGAACAGGAAAACTGAGGAGTTTATGCTAACCTTTAATGTAAAAGTCTGGGTTGGGTAAGAAAAAAAAGATACACAGGAAGTGCGGGGGTAGGAAGAGAAGAACTTGCTTTTATTGGGGATGGTTAACGGTAAGAGCAGCCACAGTCAAAGGGAGCTGGTCTGAAGCACGCAGAGGATCTGTGATCTGCAGGATCTTGGCTGGGTCCAAGGAATGCTCTGTGAAGGTGAGGAAACCAAGGTACAGAAATGCATGTAGACCATGTTATTATTTTGTTAACATCAATACAGTTCAAACGCTGTCAAAGTAAAGAGTAAATCATCTCACGTTGCTCTGTAACATGTATGTGCTGTTCTCTCACATTCCCCTGAAAAGTTAGCTTGTCCGAGTGAGTTGCTGGGGTTGGAGCTCTGAGAAGTGGTTGCTAAAGCTGGGCTGGGAGGCTACGCCAGTGCTGCTCCAGAGGGCCCTGCTCAGGTGGGCTGCCAGTCCCGTTTCTGCAAAGGGAAGCTTCTCTTACCTCGCTGCTTGTTAAGTAGTTTGCCACTCAAAGAGAGTGACCTTACAGAGTGACTCCACAGCTCTGCTCCTTCACTGGGAATGCTGTAGGTGTGTGTGCAAATATGACTCACACACGTGGCTGTGAACTGGTTGGGCCTTAAAAAATGATTTTAGGTGTAAACAGGGAGAAAATCGTATTTTAAGTAGTTTCTAATGATATATAGGTTTCTCTTTCAAATTCTGTACTACTAAAGTGCTAAACTGTTTTAATGTCTAAGTGGTGTTGATACACCTAGTGTTTTGCTAATAGTACTTCTAATAGGTGTGAAGGTACGCAGAGTCAGAACAAACTGCTTCGCAAGATACTGCACACTAACATCTTAAATTTTGCAAGGAAGGGTAGGACTCCACATATTAAAACCTTCCTATTTTGTGGAATTTTGTATTGCATTTTAACTGCATTGAGGACCTTTTTTTTTTCCTCTCTCTTTTGTTCTAAATTTATCTCTAAGTACAGTATTCTGGTACTAGCATGTAGCTTCCTGTTGCTGCTTTTAGATTTTTGTTTCTGAATCAGTTTGATGTTTGTGCATGTGAACTTGATCCAGTTTAAGTGTTTATATTCATTTTGGGTTTGTATACCAAAGGTTTTCTTTTTACTTGGAAAGGTTGCCTTGTTTCTGTCTTGAGAAGTATCGTATTTGGAGCAAGGCGATATGTCAGGCCTTCAGAATAGAGGAATATATTGTAGAGGTTGCCTGAAATGTTCCAACAATAGGTGTTGTTTTTTCTGGGCAAGGTTTCAGAGACTGCTCCTTACTCAGTTGTTTGACACCATGTAATATACTATGGTCTTGATCAGGTTGGGAGCATCCATGGCGTACACATAGATGGAAAAGGGATGGGAAGTGAAGCAATTGCCTTTTGTCATGTATCCTAACAGCGTTCTTCAATTGTCTTACAAAACTCATGTCTTTTCACATAGAATTGGTATAATCTGTTTTACTTCTAGTCTGAATAGCATGGTATTACTTTCTATATCTGGATCTTGTAACTATTATTTGATTGCCCACCATGAACTACATAAGCTGTCAAGAGAGCAGCCTACAGTTAAACTGAGTGTATTTATTTTTTTTCTCTCTTATTTGAGTTTACACAGACTGCATTGTCTGTCCTTCCTGCATCTTCTTCCATAACATCTTTTGATGCTGTTGGTCATTGTCAAGCACATTTGACAGGGGTCTCCAATAGCGAAATTAGTTCCTACAAGTTCCCTGAAAGTCAGTAGCATGGTTAGAGAGACCTAGATGAATATTCCTTTCTTCCACAGAAGGCTGTAGCCAGAGCTAAATATCTATCTGCTTTGTTTGACTTGCCAGCAGGCCAGTAAACATGTGTATGGTTTGGGAGCATGATCAGAGGATGTGACGGGGTATTGAAGGACATGGGAGGACAGGGACTGAAGTTATTGTGGAGGAAGGGAAGCTGGGGCTTGGCAGATAGTCTTTACGGTTACATGCAGTCCTTAGGAAATCAGGCTCTGTTGGGTCTGCTGCTTGTAGAACACTTTGCTTTCTATTGTTATCTAAATGATACAAACCTATTGCCTTTTTTTTCTAAATCGAAGAATCTTGGGATTTATACTTGTTCTCAGCAGCAGGTTTTGCTTTTCTGTAGTGATACGAGTCCAAAGTGATTCTGGTGAGTCCTGTTGATTGTATCAGAATAACCAAAATCAGATTTTGTTCCAGCTTTTCCAAGACTTTAATTTTAGAAGAGGGTCCTCTCTCAAGCTGATTTCTCTCTTTCATGCATATAGTATTAGTCCAGCACTGTTATCAGTGTCAAGAATGAGCTTAAGGATGTTTAAACTTTCTTGCTCAGAAGCCACCAGAAAGGAACTTGTTCTAAGGAAATGAAGAAAATACATTTTATTGTGAGAGGCATGAAGAAATGAAAGAAAATTATAAAGTCTTGAGGATAAATTTTAATACTGGAAACTAAATATTTGCACTGCAAAAGGCAACTTTTAATACAAAGCTGCACTAGTGGAGCCTTCTCTTTATTTAGGTTTAAAAAGATTGTACAGGTATGTGTGGTAGTAAGACTTAGCCCTAGTTTCTGATTCATTAAGATTTTCTTTTAAATCTTGTATCCCTTAGATTTCTTCTGGGAAGTACCTGAATGGGTTATGTTGGCCAGTATGCAAAGTAACATGGAAGAGGCTACCAGAGAGGAGGCTTAGTCCAAAAATAGTAAAGGCAATGAGCCAAACTAGATGTGCTGGGAAGGCAGATGGTCTTGGCTCGCTTTGCCATCAGTCTAGGTTTTGCCTTTTTCCTGGAGGTATTCAGCTGGAGCACTAAAAATAATTCAGTTGACTAAATATAGGTGTCTGCATTCGGGGAGGGCACACTTTCTCTCTGGACTCCATTAGTTGTGTTAAGTAGATTTCAGCTGACTAGAATGAAAGTCTAAACACCTGTGTCATAGATACTCAAATGTGTGTGTCTTAATATCTAGCAGATTCTATCCTGGGGGCTTGATTCAGTCCTCTAAATGGAGAAGCGTAGTTCTGTTTGAGTAGTATTTGAGTTGCTGTAGATATCTAGGACACCGCTTGGGACTAGTCTTGCCCTTCTGGTCTGGGTGCAGGAGGCTGGGTAGATTCACAGTAATGCCTAAACTGACACTAGATGCTTATGTTTAAGGAGTTGAATCCTGCCCTGCATGTCTACAAAGTACATATCTATGTGTTGGCTAGGTATCTGTTTTCCATTATAGTCTGTGGAGATCTACAGTGGGACTTAGCTGCTTGGCCTTTTTAAAATATATTCCCCCTCTACCCCTCTGTTACCAAGAATTAAAACTCTACCCTTCTGTCACCAAGAGCTAAAACATATAGAAGGACAGATTATGTGTATATCTTTTCATGCCCAGGGCTGCAGCAGATCAGTTTGTAGAACAAAAAGTTATTCCCCATACCATAATGGTAGCTGCTACTATTCCATACAATGCAAGTACCAGAGTAGAAAACAGTCAGGTTATTGGATGCAGAGAGAATGGAGAAAGCAAACCAGAATACGCCTGCAAACCATATATAAGGTAACATATACGCGCTGTGGTATTTTAAGGACTTTGGAATCTTGGGGCATAGTTTTGTTTGGAGATGTTTCTCTGGTTGTTTTCAGTCTAATGTTTCATTTTAAGTCAAAACACTGACATTTATTTGAAATGTGCATGCTCCATATTACAGCACTGCGTTGGTTTGTCTAATTTAGGAAGTCTGCTCCCTAGATTTTGGGACAGTGAAGTAGTGAGTAATCTGGAAACTTTATCTCATGACTTTATCACATGGCATTTTATTTTAAAGAAATATGGGACTTGATTATTCTGTTATTGAGACGTAATGTTTAAAACAATCCTATGCAGAAACAAATACTTTTTTCAGGTCACTGTGCCAGATGGATGTAGCCTCCTTACGCCACAGTATTATATCTTGGCATTTGTATCCTTTGTTTTCATGAAGAAATTGAATCAATGACTAAGTGAGACTCCATGCATGCAAAAAAAGAAAACATCTAAAATGAATGTAAGTATGTATGCTTCAATTTCCGGTTTCCTTGAAAAGCAATTTTGTAACATCTCTGGAATTAGTTACTTTTTTCTTTTTTTTTTTTTTTTTTTGCACATTTATTGTTTTCACTATCATTACCCTCTGAAGGTTGTCTTTTAACTAATTTTCTTGCAGTTGCCATGAAGCTTGTAAGTTTTCCAAGACATTATGATAACAACATATGTAGATTTCATTTTCTTGTAAAGTTTTGGTGTTCTGCTGAAATGGATGACAATCTCATTTCAGAAGATGAAAACAGTATTTCTGACTAATCATCAGCTTTTTACTGAAATGATAAACTTCATCCCTTGAATCGCTTGCCTGGGCTTGATTTCCCCTCCCCACCCTACAAAATAAACAGCTGCTTTAATCATTCTGCAATCCTTTTACAGAACCTTGCATCAATCAGCATGTATGTCAGAGAAACACTTCTCTACTTTGTGGAAATTTTTTTAGTAAAAAACCCAATGAGTTCCCACGGTAAGTCGATAAAAACTCACATGTTGTCTAAGCATCAGATACATCGTGATGGTTGTTCTTGCAGGTGCATTTGGCATTTTGCATAATCACATTTGCATTTTGACATATTTGTGCTCATGGTGTGAATCCCCTCTTCACTTTGTATCCCTAGACATTTGTTTTGTGTGGGAGTGAGAATCAAACGTGCCTTTTCTTGTGACTATCGACTCTTGTTCATTCAGCTGGGACCCTGTGAACTTGCTCTTCGAGACAGTGCAGAATACTGCAGCAGTTAAACTGAAGCTCCAGACTGTATTTGGTTTCTTTGTTTTAGTGCAAACCTGCCAATTTAAAAGTGCTGGGATGTGACAAATACTTAGGCACATCTCTGCTTCTTGTGAATAAAAAAATACTACCACGTTCTGTCAAAGATGCTAATTCTCACTGAGGCTAAGTGAGATCACATCAGTCAGGGAAGCTTTTGACTAACAAGAGGCAATTAGTCCTGACTATAAGTAACAAGGAAATTAGTCTTGAGAGCAGAACCTGATGATCTTCAGCTTATGTATGAGGAGGAAGCCCAGTGTATCTGAATAATTCTTTACAATTTATTTTGATATTGAACAATATATAAAATCCCTGATCAGGAGGAGCAGAAGTGTAGCCAAACATTGACTCAATCTCCCAGTCAAGATTACATAGGTTAAATAGGTGGCTTGAGGGGTGGTGGTTTATGATTTGAAATAAGGAGGTTAGTGAAAGGAAGTTTCATTGCAAGTTAATATCTTCAGCTCCAATCTGTGCTGTTTTGTTTGTGCTAGTTCTTGGGAGTAAAAATTATGATACTTTTACCAAATGTAAGTAGTCCGTAAGAATAGAAAGATCTTACCCCTATTTCATTATCTGACCAAAGAGGCGTTCTGTAGAACACCTTTAGCTAGATGAAGATTAACTGTTGAGATTGCAAAACTTTGATTTAAAGGATGTTCTCCTGTCCTCTAATGTTAAAGTACTTTGATTACTGTACAATATTTGTGTCTCAGGGCAGCTAATTGATATTTTGCCAATTTCTGCTGTCTTTTGGAACACTGAAAACTTGCAAATGATCCTTAGTGTAGTTGGAAAATGACCATGGAAGGTTAGTATGTGATTTGAGCTTTCAATAGTGACCCGCAGAGTTAGAATGCTTTTTTTATTTCACAACCATTATTGCATACCATTTTTGGTGTGTAGCGGTTTTTTTTTTCTTCTCCTTAAGAAGGATGACATTTGTAGTGGATTTTCCACTGTCTAATACCTGTATTATTAAAGGATTTGTGTTGGGTAGTGATTTTTTTCATAGGTTTCATATCATTAACATTTCTGTTGATCCAAATTGATATAGAAGTACATAAGTACAATACACAGTAAAATTGGTCTATTTTTAAAACTTCTATATAGAAAGGAAAGAATGAATTTTAGTGTTCTGTTGCAAAAAAAAGTGAACGTGTTACTTATCCACATTGACTAAACCTGCCATTGTAGCATAGAGAGAAACTTGGGAACTTGATTGATGGCAGCATCAGTAATAAGACCATTTGTAGAGGATTTCTGAGCAAAGATCACTAACTGGAAGAAGCCTTCTATTATAGCTATTTCACAGCATATCTTCTGAAAAAGCAAGAACCATAATGAAATTTAGGTCCTATTGAGGTTAATGGGCCAAGATTTCACATCAGTGCTCCAGTGATGAAAATGCTTTTCTTTCCCCTGGCTAATCAGGTTCAGCTTGGTTGTTTGGTTTGTCCATTTTCTTGCAGTTCTTTTAACACTACTTCTAGAAGTTTTACCTTCTGTTTTTAGGGAGTGACTTAACTTTTAAAGTATTTATGATCTTGTGTCCTTTTCTTCAAATGAAGAATCCATAAAAATGAGAGCTACTTATTTTTAATGCGTGACATATTGAAACATGTGCTCAGTTTTTAGAGTTCAGCTCAAGTGAACTCAAACTGGGCTGACAAAGATGAGGCAAATATAGCCATTGGTGTCTGTAAAATATGGCCTTATCTGCTTGCCCTGGTGTCATTAGTCACTGCTATGCTCCACCCTTTACAGGTTCAGGCTCTTAATTAGCCACTTGTTTCACTTGTTTTGCTGTGTTTGCATTTTTTGGGGGGAGGAGATGGAAGTACCTGATTATGTACAAGTCAAACCAGTCACTTTACATTACGTCATGGCTATATCGGGTTTAATCTGGCTTTGCAAAGGTTATTGTAATGATTGGAGAGCTGTACCCATTCCCTTGTTTCTACCCCTGCAAAAAATGTTGTCATAAAGTTCATGGTCTTTTCTAACTTAATTTTTCTCTCTAAGTACATTTACTTACACAGCCAGTTTATACATTCTGCAACAACTGTGTAAAGTTGATGATTGTGAGATACCATGTTGACCAAATACTTTTAAAGGAACTGTTGAAACAGGCAAAAGTGAAAGAGAAGAGGAAAGCAATGGGGAAGTACTTCAGATTTCCTACAGTAACCTATTGGGTACATCTGCTATGTTTTGATATATCCAGTGCATTTGCCCCAATGAGGACTGAATGGCAGAAGCCAGAAATGAGAGTTCTTAGAAGCGTTAAGTAAGTATTGTCTACAAATGTTGATTAAAATTACTATACACATGAAATCTAGTAAGATTTTTCTAGTAAGATTTTGTTGCAATAAAGGCTAGGTTAGAATTTTAGAATTGGGACACAAATTACTATATTAAAAGCATATTTTAAAAGCAATGAGCCTGCCCAGGATCTAGAAGTTTCTCTTTCGCTCCGTACTTGATTCCCACATTCCTCTCTCCTTGCCTTTCACTCTCCTGCTCCACTCTTTAGATATGGCCCAGTGTCTCCCTTTCTGATAGCCCTTGATGGTTCTCATCAGAAATAGCTAGCCAGCACTGAATACTGCTTGAAATCCCCAAATGTAGACTCAGACTATTCCCAAAATAGGTATTATGCCATAACATTTTGCATATAAACACAGGAATAATAAGATCAAGTATTAATCACATTTGTAACAGTATGTCCTACTGCAGAAGGAGGTTCTATACCAAGGCATTGCTAAAATGAAATGCCATCAACAAATTTGTCATCTAGATTTCCCTAATATATGCCAGTGTAAGTTGTTGTGGATGGGATTTTTCTGGTTTGGGTTTTTGATAAGCTGTAAGATAACAATAGCTATAGCTCCAGTCCTCAGCCACGCAATGGAAACTGGACCTTTACAATAGACTCAAGCCTAAAGTGGCTAACCGAGGTGGACCAGAACAGTGGAGCTCTCTGGGCTGGACTTGTGTGGCCTTTCTTTGGATCCCTGCAGCTACTTTTCAACATAGAAGAAGATTCATTTCAGTCTGCCTTGCTGATATTCTCACTTAACTCCCGTCTAACAGAAAGCAAGGAAGCTGCTAAACGACACTAGGGGTCACTGTAAAGCATGATTAAAATGAATCTTGGAACAGAGCATATTTGCACACTAAACCTACATCCCTTGTATTGATAATATTGACTATTCTGAGACCTGGTTGTATTTTATTTTTCTGGCTATTTTATTTTATCTGGAAGAAAGATTAAAAAAATAGATACAAAGATTTAACAAGGAAAAAATATATCTTCTAATTTGTGAGCCATCTTTACAGAGGCATAACTTCTTTTTGCAATCTTTCATGCTCATTTGTCACAATGTTCAATGATCTTTTAGTTTTTAGTCTTTTTATTATGAACAAACTGAGATAAATACACTATCTCGGTCTAGGTTCATGGTACCAAACCAGACCCACGCCACCGTATGTGGAGTGCCACAAAATCACATTAGTAAGCAGGGTCTGAGGAGGTTCAGCTTCTCACAAAACTGGTATCTTCCGCTCCTGTTCAGATGGCTAAGTAGACAGAGCCCCATTCCTTGGGTATTTTGCTTTTTACCAGAAATTATTTTCAAATTGAAAATATCTGTGAAGAATTCATTAGTCTCTGCTGGTTCTTACGTAAGTGAGAAATGAGAGTTGCATCAGCCTCAAGGCTTTGTCCTGAGCTGCATGGGAAATAACAGCTTTCTACGGCCTTTAATATTTTCATCTTGTTCAGTGTGTGAAGCTGCAGGCACTGACTTGCACTGTGAGGGCACACCTCTTTGGGTCATATGTCTTTCCTCAGCAATATCAAATTATGTGATCAAGATGTACTGCAGGGGAAGGCTGCAACCCTAGAAAGCGTCTATTCCAGCATGGGTCCTTTTTGTTTGTGTATTGGGGGGATGGGAGGGAGGAGAGTTCTAGGGAGGCGCTTTGCGGTATGAGCACCTCTTTTCTGAGCCAGGACCGCTGGTCTGGAGTAGGTGAGTTGCTGGTACTGCTGTGAGAGATTGAGGTCAAATGACTTGATTTTCATGCATGAAGCATGAGACTTGACAGGTCCGCTTACAAAGTGCAAGAATACGTGCTTGCTGCACATGTCAGATGAGTGGCTCCTAAGTGATAGTTTTCCTCCTTTCTGCTCTGTTGCTGTTCAGCTTCAGGGAGGATGAAAGAACAGCAGTGTGTTCTTGCTGGTATGGGAAGCTTCAAATAATCCTGGTGTTTTGCAACCCTGAGTACTGAAGAACTGACCTTTTTTCTTTTTTCTTTTTTTGTAGAGGTTTTTAAACTGATACTGAAAAGGAAATAAACAGGAAAAAATGGAGCCCTGTCGCAAAGTGTTTGTGGTCTATGACTGTTTTGAGGAAAGCTGAAACTGTGACAAACCAGTTCTAGCAAGACTTTGCTCTGATGCCTTCATTTTGTTTGCTGGTCAAGGTTGTGTGGCCACACAGTTAATAGTATTTGTCTTTCAGCTTGGATGTATTATTTTTTATAGGCTATGTCCAAATAATGCAAATATCTTAGGGAATGTTTTTGGCATCAGTGGGCAGAACTGTAATCATTGGATGCTAGATACCGGAAATGAGAGACAGTCACAGCTTGAAGCACATTCATGAATGTCTGTAGAGGAAAAATCTGGTTGATCTACAGTTTATAGGACCCTAACTCATCTGTACTCAAAATTGTGCCTGGTGACATTATGAATAATTTATCTTCAGACAGGAAAACAGTAGTATTCGTGAGAGAAATAAACATTAGAAGGAGGAGGGAGAAATATACTCAGCTTTCTACATGGATAGGGAAGAGGTGGAAGAGTGTTTCTCAGGGCTCTTGTAAAGTGAATGAAGGTATGTGTAATGATTTTGGCCCTAGAAATGCTAGTAGTGTGTAATCCCTTTGCAATTTAATTCACTGCATTCAGAGAGCGTGAGGATATTTTTTTACTGCTTTTTAGAAAACAGCAAAGTGACATTGGTATTGTAGCTATGATGACTGGCTGCCTTTATTGTAGGAATGATTTAGGTTGTTTTATTCAGGTCTAGCTGTGAGCTGGTGAAGAAAATGTCAGCATACCTCACTGTTTGTGTTGATTACAAAACAACTTTTACTACAGATGAAATTTTACCCGGACTGAGACTACATACCATGTACTTATACAACTTCTCTTCTCAAAGTAAGTCTCATAAGCCTTGTACTAGCACACTTTCAGTAATGTTCATTTCACTTCTGCCTGTGGTATTTCTCAACTTACTCTTGCTCCCAGTACTTGCAAGGAGATATGTGCATGAATGCTTGTCCCTTTCTCCCAAAATAAATGAATACAAGTCAGAGAGACTCTGGGATGTGTTCCCCGGTAGATTAACCTAGACCACCTTAGCTGATCTTCAAAGGCCAGAGATATAAATCCTCTTTCTGGTCTTGTGAATCTCTTCTGTCACTGGGAGACTTTTCTTCCAAAAGAAGGTGGCAGGGGTTATACATTTTGTGACACGCTGTAAATACTCAGTGAACTTCCCTTCCTAATGTATTTGTGGTATATTAGGTTGCACCGTGCTACAATAAAATTCATGGGAAAAGAAATTTCATAGAATAGTCCACCTTCCGGATACACGCCTCTCCAAAAAATATGGCAAGAACTGGAATGTTGTTCATCAAGTTCAGATTTAATATCTCATTTGTTCCTATTTGGTTCCTTAGTAGAGTCTGTCTGCCTCAGGCTATAGCAACATGTTTCTTCGTGATGAAATGTGATCAGTTATCTTGGTGCTAATAGTAGGAATATAGGTGGCATTTCCGTTGGCTTGGCATGGGTCTTGAGAGGTCCATTTTTTTATAACTGCTGGATTGATTGTTCTGTCCTCTAGATTAAAGCATTCTTTTGGTAGCACAGCAAACCAGCCTTGCCGTGTGTTACTGTTATACACTTTGTGATCTTTGTTAACTGATCCACTTTTAGCATGCCTTCTACCTCCCGCTGGTTCTGACAAAGCCAACACCTGTTAACTTCTTGACTGGACTTCATTCAACAGATCTCATGGCATGTACAAATGTTCATTTCTCTCTGGACCTTGTTCAAAACCTGCTTGGAGATCTTAACCAGGAGGCTATGGCTGAAGGGGAGGACCTGTGCAGTTGAGAGGAGACTTGTAGAGAGGTCCCAGGTGAAACGTATGTTCTGTCTCTCATCACCAGCTTTCTCTAGTTTATCAGATTTCATTATTTAGTTGATGCAGGGGATTGGACTGTGCCTGTAAATGGCCAGTAAGGAATTCCCCTGGAGGAGGAAAACTCCCTGCTGCCATTCCACCAGTTTCTGCATGCTGTTCTTGCCTTTTCTCTCCTCCGGCCTCGCAGCAGGGGATGGGACAGGACTGGGGTTGGGAACAGGAGATCTCACTGAGCTTTAAGCGACTCATAGAACCAAATTGTAAATTACTCTTTCCTGCATTTGGATCATCACAACCTGGCCCAAGGGTCTGGGAAGCAGGACCTGATCAGAGATGCCTAATTTTTTTGTATTCATTGCCATGAGGCAGAACCTGACCTACAGCACCCTTGGCTGCATTTTGTTTGGGCAGCTTAAATTATTCACCCAGGACACAGACCCACCTAACAGACTTGCTTATGTTCTGTTCAGCAGTCTTGGTAGAAGTCTGGTAGGGAGACTTACTGCACTTGTGATGTCGATTTTAGATGGGCATTAGGTCTGATGTGTTTGGGCTACTGCAGGCTTACTGCTAAAGGACGTGCATTTGTTCTGAGTAAGCACAGTAACTCTGAGTGTCCAAAATGTGTCAGACCTACTACATGTGAAGACAGTCTGATGTGCCTGGAACTGTGGTTTCATTGTGCATATGGAGTGAGGTTGCTCTGCACATGCAGTGACCGTTACCTGATTTCTGCATCTGTGCTATTGTGGCAGTCTAATCCTAAAAGCAGTAGGGTGATAGATTACAACTAAAAATGGTGCTCTTCAGTCCAAAGGGATAGAGTTGGTAGGCTTCTTTAAACACAAAACCATGCACATAGGGCAGGTTTTTTTTTTTAATCTTTGTATCCTGATCTCTAGAATCTAAACAGCCCTGTACTCTCTTCTGAATGAACTCACTCTGGTTTCTGGGCTCTCCGTCTTAACAGACTCAACTAAGTGCACTTGTTTAGCTTTGCAGAAATGGAAGATTTGAAAACCACTTCCTAGAACTTCACATATTTTGCCACAGTCGAATTAACAGGGTCATACTGTGCAAGTGAGTCACAGTAGCAGGGCTTTAAAAGACTTGCATTTCACTTCCATGGGATAGAAGTTCCTCATCTGGAAACTAGAAAGAATGTATTTCTGTGGTATAAAGAGAAAAGTACTTCTTCTGTTGTTCATGAGACTTGCTCCATACCTATTCTGAGAAACATGGAGTTCTACAAAGATCCCAGTCACTTTTGTGGACAATATGACTGTAGTTAGTGATTTCCCAGTCTTTCTAAGGCCATTAAAATACCTATTCCAATTCGTGAACTGCTTGTTGCTTTCCTCTGTGCAAATACGTTTATTTTTTCATTTTCATGATTGAGCCAAATTGTATTTCCAGTCAAAGAAAGTGCTTATTTGTATGTGTAGTTGAGGAGGGGGAGTAGGGAATGACTTTTAAAGTACTAATAAGTTGAAGTAAATTAGAAAAATCCAAAACACTTCACTGAAGTTATCAAAGGATATATATATCTTTATATATATGTGTGTATGTGTGTGTGTGTGCGTGTGTATTTTTTCTTTCTTCTGTTGACCAGAATAGTCTTACTTTAAGGGAAATAGTTTCATTTTAGTTTTAAAGTTTAGCCGAAAATATGCTTGAAAGCAGTGGCTTGGATGAGGCTCTCTGCAGACCACTAAGGTTGAAGAGTCAATTCTAGGGCTGAAAAGGTGGGACATGACATGCGCTCTGAGGTGCACAGTCCCCATAAGCTTTTGTTTGATAAATTAAAATGCAGTATTCCCCCCCGGCCCCAACTAACTGTTAATCACACCTGTCCCCATGTGTTTGCTGGAGTTTATTTTGTGCAGCTGCTGCAAGCAAGCTGGTGCCAGATGGCAACCTCGCTCTTTGAGCATAAAGAAAAGAACTGAAAGAACTGTGAGGGTCTTGGGTCTCCATGTGACTGCTTCTTCCCCCTTAAGGCCCTGATCCTGCAGTCAATGGCAGTTTCCTATGTGAAGGGCTTGTAAAGTCAAGCCTTTTGTATGCTTTAACCTAATGCAATTAGCCTACCCTTTGATTTCAGTGGCTTGAACTTCTTGCTATTACTGTGTGGTCAGGTGAAAATTGGAAAAGAATGTTATTAAAATGGAGGCAAACTTCTTAATTCAAATTTGATTATCTAATTAACATACAGAGCCATATTTAGACAGCCAAGAAAAGAAGGCTTGATCTTTTTTGTTTGTATGTTTTGCTTTCCCTCTGAAAGTGCTGGGTGCTTTTGAAAACAGGGTATTTTATTGGGCCACCTAATTTTAATCTCTCAAATTTGAGATTTTTTTCCTGACTTCCATGCAGGTTTTATATGTGGGCCCTGTATATTGTAGTGAGAACATTCACTGTGTAGGATTTACAGACCAAATATTTCTAACTCTAATATCTACCTCTAATATTGGAGGTAACATAAGATGCAAAGCAAAATTCTTATAAAAAATACCCAATTATGAGCAAGTTTTTTTAAAAAGTGTTCATGTTTCCAAAATCAGTAGCAGAAGGTGTTTATCATTCTGAGAAATGATGGTCATCAAAATAAGATTGTGTTTATGGTGTAATAATTAGTTGCATCAGGATTAATATCTTATACTATGGAAAAAAATGTGCAAATGTGCATCTATGCCAACCTTGCTCCTTTCCTCAGAAAGGTCAGAGGATAAAAGTATTATGCCCTGTCAGGCAGCCAGCACCATTTTACAGCTGTTATTAGTTGTACTCAGCATAAAAGAAATAGGCTCTTGCCTTTAGCTCATAAAATGAAAGCCTGAAACGAGTTGTGCAAAATATTCAATTAAGATCTCTAATGTACTTGAAATCAGTCTTGGTTCAAGTTCAGACTGGCTCCATGCACTTGCACTCATTTGCTGGAATTTTGTTTGTCTGATGTTTTCCAGCAAAGATTTTTTTTCCAGAAAGGGTTTGCTTAGCCATATCCGAGGATGTGCAGACTTTCATAGATTTTTCGTGACTGGCATTATAATTCGATCTGTGTTTTATTCTATTTTACCTGATGCCTTCAAGGGTTTGCAAAAATGGCTTTGATTTTTCACAGCTGAGGTAAGGCTCACTTCAATGGATGTTTCCTGACTAACATAAACAATCAGGTGGACAGATGACTCCATGTATACCTGCACCCACAGGGAAGTTGAACCAGTTAAGAGGTCTGCCAGCTTGCATATTTTTAAGAGGACTGAGCTTTAACTCAAATCAGTTAACCAAGACTAACTATCTCAAAGAAACAGCAAAGATGAAGTAATCTGAACTGTAAGTTGACGTGGAAGCTTGCTTTCAAGACTGTAAGAAGCTTAGCAAAAAGGTGGAACAGTTGCAAAAGACATAAACTAGCAAAGCTGCAGGGCCTCTGACTAGTGGGTAGCCATCATTTCCTGAGGGCTTACACCCTGTTTGCTTGTCTTTCCTAGTGGGTTTTTGCACGTGTTTATGTAAATGTATCCAAGCTACAGCTGCACCCAGTTTGCTATGTAGATGCCCCTACCTGCTGGCCCTAAATCCACGCACCAGTGTCCTCAGGGACATCTGACCTATGCTCAGTTAAGAGCATGCTTTTCTGCACTTTAACCTGTTAGTATATATTCTAACTTGTGCTAAGCTTCATGTTAAAACCTAGAAAGGAGTCTAGACATGAGGTGAAGCCTGTGTTACATGGACAGTTAGAAGAATGCAGCCAGGTTTGCTGTGCACACTTCAGTTGCATGGAGGCCCAGCAGAGGTGGGGAAACCAAATTAAACTAATTGTCAATAATGTCCTGTTCAGCAAATCCCAACTTCTGTTTCTGACAGTGTTAGCAAATCAGCAGGATCAATTCAAAGGCCGCACTGCCTGCAACAAAGTGCTGGCAGACCACAGAAGGTGTAGCAAGCAGACCCAAGAAGGACAACTGTAGGGGGAGGGAAAGGCAGTGGGAAGACGTGATTGTCTGGCTTCTGATAATGGGACCAATTTTCAGGGCAGCTATGCCAGCTGAGCTCCAGAAAGGCACCAGGGAATTCAGCTCAATGGGCTTTAATTTGTGCATATGTGTATAGATTTTATATGACAGGCACAATTCCAAATGCCTTCCAAATCAGGCCATTGTACTTAGACCCTAATACATAGGTAATGCAGTCGTGCAATAATCAAAGCAATCTTTGTCATATTGAAAACTGAAACTCTTGAGGGCAGAGTTTAATCAATGTATTATTGAAACTAAAATCCAGCCGTACTGTGGTGATTGTATTACTAGGTGCTATACTTAATTCATGAAGAAAACTGCATTTTAAAATTGAAATGAGGCTCTCAAAATTTGCTGGTTGATGGAGAATGTAATATTAATTTTGTGTTCGTTGTAGGCATCAAAGAAATAGATAAGAAAGAACAAAAATCCTTCTTGCCAGTTCTTGGGATACCCTTGAACAGATTCTTAAAGGGCTCATCAAAAAATGTTACAGCAAAACACTGCAGAAATGTAGCTGTAATTCACAAGTTGCATCTCTCTTT
The DNA here is from genome assembly GCF_036370855.1 of Dromaius novaehollandiae. Lineage (NCBI taxonomy): Eukaryota > Metazoa > Chordata > Aves > Casuariiformes > Dromaiidae > Dromaius > Dromaius novaehollandiae. The sequence goes on from NC_088098.1 coordinate 153,178,979, forward strand.
TTACCGAAGAATGTTCTTGTTCTGTTCCTTTAACAATGTATGTATATGTCAGATGTCTAAGTGGAGGAAAGATTTCAGTATTTTTTTTATTTAAATACTTCCCTACAGTTTCTATAGTATTCCCCCTTTTTTTCAGACAGGTAAACTGCTTAGAGGTGGGAATGTATGTATATATATAAATATAAGTGATATCCTGTAATGGCAGTAATCATATGCGGGGAGTGGGAGAATAACCCTTGTGTTTGAGGTTGTACATTTTCCTACAAATTTGGCAAGATTTGCTTTAATTAAAAAAAATGCTGATTCAAAAGAAAATACCACAGAGAAACAAATCTGGTTTATATTTGGCTAGTAAGGAAACAAAGGATGATGCAGGATATAGAAGTGACTAGGACTTTCCATTCCAGTTTTCCTTCCTCATTTAACTTTTCTTTGGCTCCTTTAGCTAGAAATAATGCTTGTGGGCTGGAACAACAGCAGGCATGGAGTTTTCTCATTATCTGCTCCTGTGACATGGTAATATAGCAGTCAAATACCTGCTCTTCTCTCCTATCAGGTCCTTCTTTCCCATTCCAGGGATATTTTTTCTCCTGGTGTCTGGTACCTTCCCCTACCTAGCCAATCTTCTACTCCTGCCTTCCCTTAGGGACTCAGTCTCAACTGCGCCCATGTATTGTGTCATCTGCACCTAATACACCCCTGGTCCTGCCTGTTGTGCTGTGTGCACAGCTACGTATCACACCATTAACGTGGGCCTGTCGTTGCTCAACCAAGTCCACTCTCTGCTCATGGGAAAGAAATTGCTACAGGTCACAGGGGAGTAAGATCAGTATGGTTTTATAGATACCATTTGATAAGTCCCAGCAAAAGTTTGCTTGAAAGTGGAGAGCTGTAACAGTACTGTAGGGTGACAAGTTATGTAGTATCTTCTTGCAGCCCAGCAAACTCTAACACATGGTTTACATATTTGTTCGGATACTGATTGTTCATCTACAGAAAAGCAAAAGAATAATTGGACTTCTTGTTGGCAAGGAAGTGACATTCAGAAATGCTATTTAAGCACCGAACCCTCACCGACTTGTGAATCTGGACCTTGAGCTCTGTGATCATCTGTATACAGTCTCACATAAATGTGCTTGAACTTGCAGAATCAAGTGGCTGGAACTGGCTGAATCTTTGTCATCTGTAACAGCAGAGCTGGAATTCCTCTATACCTGAACTTCTTTGCTTGGCAAACTACCTGGCTTGTTCCAAAATGTAAACCAATCCCTAAGAAGCATGTATGAATGGTGAGTTTGGTCAGGTGCAAATGTGACCCCTCGGACTAATGCGACAGTAATCCCTACGCCAGAGCTGCTCCCATTTACAGTGGAAATGGTAGCATTTCCCTCCTTCATAGCATGGAAGGATAAAAACATTTTAATACTGGGGGGACATATAAGAGTTTAAACTGCAGGTTTAAATAAACTACCATGTCGTACTCTGCCTTGGTAACCTCTAGTTGTTGCTGCATGGCTACTGTTTTTTTTAATACTTCTTTTGTGCTGCTTTGTTTTTTAAATGCATGTAAGTTAAAGTGTATTAATAGATGCTGTGCCCCTTCTAACTAAACCGTACAGTTTATTTTATAAACACATATAAAACATAGGGAAATTAAGCTGACTCCAGTGAGGTTAGCAATGAGATTCAAACGTGAGTGTTGGAAAGGAACAAAGCTTTTCATTATTACAGTTTTATTAGGACTTCTGTGGTATTTCTTTTTTTTTTTTCCCTTTAAGTTCCTGCTGGTGGCATCAAGTGAAAACACTTCAAAAGAAAATTTCTTCAGTTTATAAGGGCAAAGGAAAACTTGAAAGCGTCAAACCTATGTGTTCTGTAACTACGTGGCAGAAAAAAAATAAAGGTTCAGACATACTGTTTTCAATATCAGAAATTTTAATACAATAATACAAGCTCAACATTCTTGGAAGACCTGATTACTTTCTTTTTTTTAATTACTTTATTTTTAAACTATAGGCAATACAGATTCAACTCATTATTCTTGCTTAAATTCAGGGCCTGGAAGTCCAGGAAATCCAGGGCTTGGAAATTTCTATCCTGAAATAATAAAAAGTCTGTGTCTAAAAAACTAATAATTTGGGAATATTCAAATAATATTCTGTTCCTATATTGTGATAAATTTAAAGAAATAATAAAATGAATAGGCTCATATTTGATGCTTGTCCAGTTAAAAGGGGGTGGTGGATACCAGATTACTCATTTCTAACTTGGACAAGCCCTGACTGTGTCTATATTCATAACTTTTCCATGGTAACCAAGATGGATTATTGAGTTGAGACAGTTTTTGCTCTGCTCCATGTGTTTCTACTGAACCTTAGTAGAGCTGTTTTGGTGTTAAATACTGCCAGGCAGTGAGTAACCATTTTTCCACTTTACCAGAGGAATATGTTGCTTTAATTCTTCCTTGCATCAGCTGTGGCCTTAATTTTACATTCATTTTCAGTGAGCTGAATGAACTCACTAACCTAGTGGAAAACTATTCCCCTTTCAGGAAAAAAAAAAGCTTTCCTTAGTTACCTTTATGCTGGATTAATGAGTTGAATTAGCTCAGGCAAGATAAACGTGGTGGAAGCATGGTGCAAGGATGATGGGGAGACTGACCTCTTGTTTTCAGTGGCAATAAGCTGGTGGTTCAGCTCAGCCATCTTTTAAAACTTCATCATGAGTTCTCTTTCAACTATGGTTTCTTGATGTAAGGTTTTTTATATCTATAGCAATTGCAATAAAGATAAGGCACTTAGCCTAGATTTGCAGTAGTGAAAATGGAAGCAGAATCTGACTCTCAAGTTATTGTTTTCTGTAACTCTTAACACACTCTTTAGAATGGTACTTTACTTTTGTTTTGTTTTTGTTGGCTTATAATTGTACCACTGTTTTGATAACAAAGTGCTCTACCTTCGGGGCCAGGGATTTGAAGACAATAACTTTGCTACTCAATTATAACGCAGTGGCATCCAGTCAAATATTTTAGGCTATCATCATCCTAATTTGAAGCTTTTAAAAAACAAAAGGAAACAATTTTGTTTGGTTCAATAACACAGCTTGCGAAGGATAGCTAGCTCGTTATAGAATGCACTGGTGAGCCAACCCGGAACCATGCAAAGCAGGGGCCTTTGTGAGTGTTTGACTTCAGCCACAAGGACATAGGACATTTTTATTAAAAAAAAAAAAAAAGAATTGCTTTTAAATGCAAGCTAGTATATTCCTTCTGATATTGAGGGGAATTTGGATTCAGTAAATTAGTCTTTTGGCACTTGTTCAAAGGGGCATTACCCTTTCTTTTAGAAGCAAAATACGGTTGGATGGAACAGTTGACTTGCCCTTGTTGGATGTGATGGTTATAAAACATGTGCACAGTGAATAAGGAGATCTTCTGGCCTGGCCCTCTCCCATGATGGCTGGTGGCTTGAGATGAACTCTGTCCAACTGTGGATCCAGCTGTGGAGCCCTGCAGTTGACTGGTGCATGGGCATCACCCCATCTGCGCTGGGTCTGGGCATACTCACTACAGTCTAGGAGAGGTATTGCCACAGCACGTAGGGCAAGTCCCATGATTACTTACAAAAGAATCATCTTTCCTTCTTGGCTCATGTGCTTAGGTGCAATGAAGCTTTTCTCTGTAGCCTGGTGGGTTTTGGATCCCCCCGTGAGAACCTGGGGCTTTGCTGCAGTCACAGGTTTCAAGTTACATGGCAGATTCCCTGTAGTACTGGAGAGCTGGTAACCGTGGTATCTGCTATGTCTCAGTTCAGTACAATAAAGATAGTCTTGCATTTTAGAGTTTATATGTTTCAGAAAATGAGTTTTCATCGTATTAGCGCTTCAAACGCTATTCACTGAACTGTATTGCTAATGCGAAAAGAGAAAATGCCTTAGAAAGCATTTCCAAGTTCCAGGAAGTAAATAGTTGTTGCTGGGAAAAGTTGTCAGCCTCCAAAATGATTACAGATGCAACTCTACTTCAGGTGAAACAAAACCTAGTATTTATGCCTTTCTACTTGTTGCTTTGTCTTCTGAGAGAGCTGGTGCTACCTTGCTTGGCTCTGCTGAGATCAATCTGTGATTTTAATAAGTATTTTCTCTTAAAGAACTGCAATTAAAAAATAAGTAATACTGAATATTCATTTCAGAACATAAATTTCTGTGTCCTGGACTATAGATCGGTGATGGTCTAGAAAGTGCTAGATTGTAACATGCAGAGAGCTGAGGGGTCATGGGGTGCTCTTTCACCTTGCTTCCAGCTGCTAAATCCCATTAAAAGGGAAGCTAGAAACATATTTCACGTATTTTTAGTATTTTCTCTCTGTGAATGCAATTACTGTGATTGACACAAAGATTGCATTTAATGATGAATAAAGAAGGAAGTGGTCTCTGTAGCTGTGGTGGGAGGGGGTTTGTCCACCAAGCACTCTCCCTGCTAGAAAGTGGCTAGCCTCTGAGTACAGCCTAAAACCCTCACACTAAGCTTTTACTGTCCGCCAACTTGGTTTTCACTGGGGAATCTTTGGATACTGAGCTGAAAATTGTCACATGAAAACCCCCCTAATCTTAATGAGATGAATTAATCAATTATGCCGCAGTTGCTCTGTTACAGTCCTTTTCCTGGTTAAGCTCCTTCTTCATTAGTTTTTATACATTCTAAGTAGTTTTGCTGGTAATTATGAAGGAAATGGTTTTTATGCCATTCCGCTTTGTGCCTTTTTTTTTTTTTTTTTAACTAAACTGAAGGCATAGTGTGTCTAAAATCTACACTCCTGCAGAATGCTTAAAATCAGAGTATCCTAAACTGCTCTATGATCTCTTCCATGTGCTCCCAGGCACCCCATCTCATACAGGAGCTCTGTTTACAGTTCTTGCTGAGTTTAGCTGTGCAGTTGAAGAGGTTACTGCTCTCACAGGTCCACTTCTTCTCTGTTGCTGGAAGTTATCACGTGCGTAAGAACAGCAGTATTTATGTTAAAAACACTGAAATCCAAGCTTGCTGATGCACCGGGTTGCAGTCACAGAATGGACTCACAGTTCCCTGTTCTGCTGGCCTGCTCTGCTGGGGAAGCAGTGACTTTCAGCAGAAAGGCAAGGCAGAAGGCTGAGGGCAGTAAAATTTCCAAATGCTGTAGTTAATCCAAGAGGGAGTGTGAATAAAAGACGTTTGCTACTTCCTAAATTGCCTTCACAGGGGACTGGGGGAATTGTGCCATTTCTGGAGTGTTGTCTTGTTCTAGCTGATCTCTTCCCTTTCCGTGGCGGAAATCCTTCATCTTCCTTTTCATACTTTTTTCCTTCAGTTGCTTCTCTCTTTTTCTGTCTTGTTTAGGTACTTGCTTTTTAAATTGTTCTTCCTGTCAGAAAAGAGAGAAATCAATACAAATGCATGCAAAATAAAGACCCTAGCAATGCCTTGATTTGCTAACACTCTGCAGTCTATTTTCAGGGATGTTCTCTTGGCACCAAAGCTCAGTTAGCAATGAAAGGTGACAAGTGTGCTTGTTGGTGATATTGCTGTTGTCCTCATCCAGGGCAAAGGAAGGGAATTCTTCCTTTTGTTCATTAGAACTGCCTGGGCCATTAGAGACGGAGCAAATTCCATTAGGTAGCCCGGTGGATAACTTGATTCAGGTAACATATTTCCTTAGTTTTCAGCTGGGATCGGTAAAGAATGGTCTTACATAAATACTCCCACTTGCTCCTGCTATGATGGCATATCTATGGCCAATAAAAAACTTTAAATTGCAACAGAGAGAAGAGGAATGGTTGATGGGAAGAAGCGTGACTTGTCCTTTATTAAAAATTAAGCCTGAACTGGTTTCAAGTTAACTGTGTAAGCATAGAGAGATCAACCCGTAGCACCATTTATTGCAAATCTTGCCAACTAATTCCCATAATCCCATTTTCAGCTGTACCTTTGCTGGATTTCCTCTGTTTGGCTGAAGAAGTCTGCTGCAGCTGTCTGCACCGTGCTTCCTTATTTACCTTTCAAGAGTCCTTCAAAATGGCTCAACCATTTCTGAACTGGAGACTGGAAAAAATACTTTCTAGTGGCTACTTCTTAGAGATGTTCTAGTACCTATTAATTATGGAGCAGAGACTTACAGTTGATGTGGGGATGGTTGTATGATGTGTTTACTTCTGTATGACAATTTGCTTATGCATTTATGAAAATCTGCCAAAGTCAACATTTGGCCAAGAGAGAAATCTCTGAAAAATATCTTACAACCATAATTTTGGTATTTCCTAACTATGGAGCACCTGACTTTACAACCTTTATTTTTAATACAATTCTTTGGTTTGTAATGATGCATCCGCAGTAATTAAAGCTGCCTAATATTTTTCCATTATAGAAGCCTCTCCTATAGTTGCTTGTTTCTTTGTCAAGTCTTAACTGTTTAGGTTGAAGCTTTCTATACTTGCTTGCTGCATCAGACTGAGTAGTTTTGGGAAGCTTTAGCAAAAGTGATACAGCTGTTTTCTGGAATGGTCTCAGGGCAGTAAAGAAGTTGGTTAGGGGGTCTGTTTCTTGCTTGCAGTGCTACGCAATTTTTCTTGCTCTGTCTTTCAAGTACTTTGCTTCTCCTGAGCAAATCCTCTGGAATTAGAATGAAGACCAAAGATTTGGCAAAGGGATAGCCCTGGGATGAAAGAGATACCACTTACTGTCCTCTGGAAGACTCTGCCAGATTTGGATGAGCTGCACCTTTGAAAAATCTCCTTTTTACATATGTTGAGAAACTACAGGCTTCAAAAACATTTAATTCAGTGACCTCAGGCTAGACGTAGTGGGTGGGGTAGTGAATGCAGGGGCTGCGCCACACCCATATGCATTGAGTCATATTCACATGACAGAGGACAAACCTCCCAAATCAAGACCTGCGACCATGGAGGCCCAGCAGCCCGCGGTGATGGTGAGGGACCAGTGAGGGCAGAGCTGATACTGGCCGGTTCCTGCCTGCTGGGCAATGCTGCAGCTTCCCTGCAGCTTTGAATGAAAGCTGGGAGTTGCTGAATTAGTGGGCTCTGAGCCAGGGATTTTGGACATGGAAAGGTTAAAGTCCCTCAGTTTTCTTTCTCTGGGAAAGCTTCCTAATACCTCATCTAGCTGATTTTATAATTCACCCGTATTACTAATGAAAATAAGAATCTCATTACTTTTCACAGAGTGATCAGGATAGATTTTGGAGTCCTCAATGCATATCACCGTTTGGTCACTTTAAATATTGCTACAGTGTTTGGCTTTGTCTCTTAGGGAGCTGTTAAGCCACTGCTCCTTTCTTTTAAAATTTATTTTTTATTTCCAAGAGAGCTGTGTTTCTGTGGTGGACAGTCTGACTGTAGAAACTAAAGCACTTACGAATAGCCTAACAAAGTCTGAAAAGCGCTCTGGGATTCATTTGATGAAAGTGGCTGTATAAATGGAAGGTTGTTAACTGTGCAACTGGCTGCCAGTTGCAGTTAATCTCTAGCACAAAAGCACAGCAAAATGCGTTATAGAGACTATTTCCATCTAGAAAGAACTGGGAAGGAAAGAACAGAAGTTCAGGGCTACCTTTTGGCTATGTGCTTTACACTGCCCACGAGGATATCTCGCAATGTTGGCCATGTATTTTTCAGCTTTTTGCCAATCCTCATACCATCTCTGAACTTGATACTGAGGCTCGGACTTTGTAATTCTATCCAGAATGGCACGGTTTTCTTGGCTCACTCTCAGCAGCTCCTTCTTTCGTTTTTCCCCATTTAAACTAAAGGGGAAAACATACAAACAGAATCAAACTTCTTCAGTTATTACTGTTCCCAGGCCTGGGAACCTAGAATAGGAAACATCTGTCAATCCTGTGTTAGAAGAGAATTCTTTTAAGGCTTTATACCTCTTCTGCAAGGACTTCCTCCTCATTGAGTCTGCATTAACCAGCCTTCACAACTCAATCTGTTTGTCCTTCTAGAGATGATAAGTTTTCTACAGTGTCTTCTAAACTGAGTCCTGACTACATGGAAGCTTGGTACGTTTGACAAGAGGAAAAATGCTATATTTAATCTTTTCTGTTGTATTAAACCAGCCCTCCAGCCTTGAAATTGCTTTCATGCTATACTGAAGGCGAGGGCATGGCTGGTGTCTGAGGTACTTAATATTTTTAGTCACTTGGGTTTTGACCTCTATTTTTTTGTAGAAACTTCATGAACTGAGTTGGGAAATATGAAGACAACTGAGAAAAACCTATGACCTCAAGCTCTTTGCAAATTTTTCGTGATTTCTTAGACTGTAGTTTCACAGGCAGCTAAGCTGATCTCATAGCAGTTTGCGGCCATCAAAAAAGGAAGGCCTTGCTCTTTTCCTTTCTTTCCCTGCTTCTCTCCCCCCTGCTTCCAGCTGTGTGGTCTCCTCCATCCCTTGCACCAGCCCTGGAATTCATCAGGGCCTTGCAAAAAATGGCAGAAAAACTATTCAGGTTTGTTTGTTCTTGCTGGGTTAGTTTTCTGCTCTTTTCTTGAATTTAAGTACCTAATGGAGAGGTCTGATGAAAATCAGAGTTGATTCAAGGGAAGCAACAGGAGCTTGCTGCTTGGATCAAGAAGGGGGAGGATACTCTCCTCTGCTTAAACTTGTGGAGTCATACCTTCAGCAACGTAGTTCACTGATGCTCACTGATACCTGCACAGATCTGGGTATTATTTATCAGTGACAATACATAAGTGCTATAATGTGGATTTACATGACATGGAGATGAAAAACTGTATTTCAAATAATTTCTGCCTTCCCAAGGGACTGTGCAAGTGTCTGGATATTCCTGACCATGAAATGTAGCGAGTTCTACCTAGGCCACTTGAACCTGAGCAGCAGTTTGCTATCTGGAGACATGTTAGAGTCTAATGAGCAATCAGTTTCTCGTGAACTAGTCTGTCTGTAAATGAGTCACAAGAGATAACAACTGCCACCTGAGTTACACAAACCATTCTCTGCTGTACAACATGGAATTTTTCCTTTGCTTCCAAAGGCTGTCCCTGCTGTTGACTGGTTTGCTGTACTAGGGATGCGTATTTCCTCATGAATCAAAAAAATGTAAGGTGGTTCTCTCTACTGATAAATCTTCAAGGCATATTTTGCTTCCTCTCCCTTGAGCAACAAATTATACTTTGATGTCTGCCTCCTTCCTGCTCCATCTTTTTTTCTTCTTAATTCTATTTTTGCTCTGTACTTATTTTATCGCTAAGCTTTGAATCTCCCTCTTTCCAGTGGTGTCTGAAGGAATGACTGGCAAAGTCAGCAGCAATGACTCACTCAGCAGCAACAGCTTTGCTGAGACTTAGTAGGTTTGCTTCATTTATTTCCCTTAAAGTAGGGCAGTGTTTTCTTTTTTGCATTTCCTCAATTATTAAGCAGAAAAACTAATTTAAAGCCATTTTCTCTTCAACAGAGGATAGGAGGAAAATGACCTGGTGTTGGATTTGCCCTGTGACAGGGCAAGCAAATGGCTTCCTGAAGTGTTGATTATACCTTAGGCTGCCTTTTGATACGTGTCCTTGCAGAGCAGTTTATCCTTAGCTATGTTTGTCACTGGGAAAGTAACTTGATAACTAAATGCACATAGTGCTGCTGATGTTACCTTTTGGCCTTATAGTCATTTTTATTGTCGATTTGTCCTTTTGTCCTCATGATGCAGGACATCTTCTCCAGCAGCAAACGGTTGTCTCTTTCGATGACTGAAAGTCGATCTTCCTCCAACTTTGTGTACAGAAGGGATAAAGAAATGCTTCTGTTTTTACAAGGCCATAGCAAACAGCAGTGATGTTATGACTACCTAACAGGGTGTTCACAGTTGCTGTCTCCTCCCCTACACAGAGTGTGACAAACACTGATCAGGTAAAGCTTCGCTCTAGTGTTGAGAGAACCCTTTGTATCACTTCAGACACATTTTAATGGAGGCCTGATAGCAAAAGTCTCTTTAAAATGTTGTGAATTTGACTCTCAAGCACTCTCCTGTAACCACAGCAGCAACCTGCATGATTAGCAAATGTATTTCATCAGTGTAAGTAAAATTTCTATAAATATTTGTCAATGCATTTTCCAGGATTATCATTTGTGTTTATAGAAGCATTCATAGACTCAAGTCAAAATCAAGAATTGTAATGGACACTGTTCAAATACACAATGGGACTCATTCAAACTCCTCTGAAGTCAATGGGAGTCTTTCCATTCACTTCAGTGGGCTTTGGATCAAATAGAAATTTTTCCATTGACTTCAGTGGGATTTGGATTAGGTCCAGTTGCAGGCCATGCTTGTCCTGGAGGAGTTTCAGGCTAATGTAAGAGGAGAAGCAACAACTGGGTGTAATGAACAAATGGGGAGAGATGTGCGAGGTAGTGTATGCTAGTTCTGTGCATTCCTAGCATGATTTTAAGCCTTTTTAATTTCAGTTTAAAGATGGAAGGTATTAATGATCTCAATAATCTCAGTGTATCTGCAATTAAACTGTTTAATGAGCAAAATACCTTAGTGTCAAAACTGGGACAAGAATTGAAGGAATCCAGAGGAGAGGGAAAATCCTGTTGGAAATCATGGGGCATTGCCTAATTTGTAAATAAATAAATAAATAAAACCCCAAACCCTCAAACCATACTGTTTGAAGAACCCAAATCCATGCTAAAAGTGTGTTTGTGAGGACTGAGGAGGATTGGAAGAGAAGTGCAGAGAAGAAACTTCAGGTATCTGTGTCCAAAGAATGCCATCTCCAGCAGGGCTGAGTTGGAGGTAACAAGAGAAAGGGTCAATGGGGGAAGGCAGGGAAATTACTCTTTTCATAGCTGGACTTCAACATCGTTCTCTCACAAGCCTCCCGAAAGAGAATTACTAAAGAGATAATACTGTTTTGGGCATAATGACTTAGTTTTCTCCTTTTTTTTTTAATGTATTTGATCCTAAGCAATCCAGAGATACTGCATGTCTTATATAAAAAGAACAGGAAATCCTGCTCATCCTGCTCTGATCGCTTTGAATGGCTCATGTTATAGTAGCAGGTTGCTGTAGGGAATCTAGTGCATCTGCCTTGTTTGCTAGGCTATAAAACTAAAGCAGGTCAGATACTGGTCACATTGTAGTATAAATGTACCTAAAAACAGTGCGTTAAGTAATCCCATCAGGCTCTAAACAACCCTGATGAGAATGACTATGAAGAAGAGAAGTGGTTACTGGAAGATAAGCTTACTTGCAAGGTTATAGTTTGTTTTTTTCCTTTCTTTCTTTCTTTCTTTCTTTCTTTCTTTCTGTCACACACTGGAAAGAAGCAGGATGAGAAAGAGATTAGGACCACAGTCTCCCTCCCAGGTATCAGGACCTATATTTCAAAGGGACATGCCTGAGATTAGTGAGTTTTGGTTGTTGTTGTTGTTGTTAACTTGTGGGGTTGTTCTGTATATGTGCAATCTTCCATTTTCAGAGGAACTTTCTCTGTTATTTTTACAGTAATAAGAAAAAATTAACAACAGAATCTGAGTCCTACTATAGCATATGATTTTATGCATGGGGGAGAAATTAACTGTTTTGATAGTGAAATAATTTTAAGGTGCCTGGGGATTATTGTCATGCAGTGAGATGATAAACATTTTTAAGTGAATGACTCTGAAGTCCTTACATGGGCTCTGATCCCATTGCCTGAGGGGTACTCTGTTGTAAATTAAGTCATTGACAGGGTTTAGCTGCACGTATTTTTTTATTGTCTCAGGTTTGGGGTTTTTGTTGTTGTTGTTTCCTTTTAGTGAGCAGAGTTAATTAGTTAACAATTTATTTTCCACTGTCATCTTTTACAAAAATTTGCCTCTTGGGAGCAATAAGATTTTGAAGGATAACTGCCAGTCAAGGCTACCCATTGTTTCTTGTGCTTCAAATATATTAACATCCTTTTATTCAGTTCATTGCTCTGTATCTCGTTGATTGTGTTATTTCTGTTACTTGGGATCTTTTTTACATGGTGTGCAGAATTATCTTTTAGGAGGATACATGAACACTTAGTAATCTGAAGCAGTCTGATTGTATCAATAATCATAAAGACAAAGTAACTTGTTTAATAGGGCTGGGAGTGTGCTACCTACGGATTCTGATAATCCTGTTGCAAAAATCACTGCAGCAAGATAAAAACAGGTTTGAAATTCTGACCATCTGGTAGTCAATGCTGTGGATTTTCTCTTTGTTTTCTTTGAGAGGATATATGAAGGAAAGCATGCTAGTGCTAAGTGAAGTAACCAGTATAATACCTTCAGCTTCCCTAACTTCAGATGAAGATGTCCATATGTTGCAGGGGTACTTGTGTCCACTAATGGTTTCGCTGCCAGGATCTGCAACAGAAGAGAAATGTTTGTCCATTTTTGTTGGAAATACCCTTGCATATCATTGTGGGAAATCTCTTAATTCCCATGTTCTGCTCTGTTAGCCAGCAGTAACACTATTATACATATGATTCATTATATCAGCAAAGCCAGGCTTGCCCCAAAGAAGAGTAGCGGGAAATGAAAATGTTAAAGGCAATTGTTCTGAAGCCTGCTGGCGATGCAAAATGCTCTTTATGCTGGAGAAATGTAGAAATACATAAAGTCAGTTATCACAGTGTTGATGTTATGATAAAAGAAATGTGGTCTGAAGAGAAGGCAGTCAGGTCTTATTAGATACCCAGCAGAAAAAGGTGGCTAGTGTAAGAAAGCTCTAGGTATTCCTAAACTGTATCAGGTCTTCCAGGGGGACACAAATCCGGGATGTTGCCAGAAAGAAGTAACCAATACTGGGAAAGGACTTCATGTGTTGAAAGTATTCCCAGACCTCTTCATATTAGCAATGCTTTTTAAATGATCGTGAAAAGCCAATAATGGATCTAATTATTTTAGTAGAATTAGTAGTTCAGTGGCACAATAATCTTTATCTCCAGCCTGACCTAAATAGTCATGCAGTACATGAGGAAGAGGAAGAATGATCTATGAGTTGCCGTGGACTGAAGAAACCCTGTCAGAGAGAAACTGGTAACGGAGTGCGGAGGGGAGGCACAGCAGAGACCAGTCTCTCTGCCTGAGGTCCTGCAGGGAGTGAGACTGGGTTGGTTAAAACGACGATACCATGATTTCTATCATGAAATGCATGTGGTAAACATTCCCCCTCTGTCATACCTAATATTTGAACTATTCCATCTCAGACTGACTCAGACTTTTGGAATCATTTGCCCTGTGATGTAGAAGAAGAAGAGGAACACTTGCTACAAAAAAAAAAAAAAAAAAAAACAGTTTGTCAAGTAAGGGCAGTATGTACAGCAATAACACAAATGCATGCAGCAGGACACAAACAAAGCAGTGCCTGAGTCCAGCTGAAGCTTTTCACATCTCTTTCTGTAGCAGCTTTGTTTTGAGTCAAGGACCAAGCCTGAATCCCTGATGGCAGATTTGTTATATGTTCTACCAAGACAGTCTCATTACTTTTCTAACATGGCAAATTACTTACAGAATTGATTGGGACAACATTTAGCAGTTCCTAAATTTTTCTAAAATTCATTTGAACTGCTCAACTTTTTGTGAAAACATGTAGCTGCTTTTTTGTGGCAGTCTGTCTAAGAAGGTGTGATCCTGGAAGGTGCCGACTGCTCTCAGCTCCCACTGATTTTAGTAGGAGAGCGTTCATCTTAACAGGATTGCGTCTGTAAAGAATTAAGCAGTTGATTTTATTGGATGGCGGAACTAAATGTGCTAAATCTCTGAGGGTTTCAGTGCTTTTTGCTTCTTCTTCTGCTCTCTCTTCCACTTCAGGTGTTCTAGGTTACTGTACTGTTAAACTATTTTATAGAAGTAACTTTAAGAAGACCTACAATTTTTAAAAGAGGGTTGTTATTGTATCAGTCAGTGGAAATAACCAGTATGAAGAATCAAATTTGATAATTATGCAAGCTGTGATTTTAATTTATAGATATTGAATTTATAGAATTATTTCAAATGTGAACAGCAAAAGGCAGTTTTAGAAACAAGTTTTTTTCTGTGAAATTTGTATCAAAGTAACTTCATTTTTCTGGAAAGTAATAAAACTAATTTCTCTCCTGTCCTTATATGCACAACTATAAAAAGTAAATCTTGATATTTTTAAGCCCATCCTGATCTCTGTTGAGGCACTTTCTGTTGAGGCACTTTCTGGAGCCATGGTGTTTTTGGACAACCATTTTATATTTAATTTTGTGCAGAATGTTGCAGAGAAGAATCATAACTGTATTTTTCCATTCTTTTCTTCCATTAAGAAAGCAAGACAGTTATTCAAACTGAACATATTTGCTCTTGTGTACATAGAAACATGCTGGCACATTTTTGCACTTTTGCATCATGGAGAGAATTATAACTTATCCCTAGATTTTGCCATTTCCAAGCAAGTACACCTGCACGTTACTTTTTTTTCTTCCTCATTCCTTATTTTTCCCCTTTCTTTCTTGCTGTGGTTTACTTGTGAGCTCCTTTAATGCAAAGTCTGGGCATCGCCAAGCAGAGGCCCTTACATTTTCTTACAGGAACCCCCTATCACTCTTGGCAGAGCGACAGCCGGTGCCACAGAGAGTTGTATTATTCAGGACAACTTGCTTAGTAGTTCTGCTGACTTCAGCTACCCCACCACACAGGTACCACTGCTCTAGTAGCTGCCATTCACCAGAGCAAGCCTGAATTCATGTCAGCAGTAGGCAGGGTGAAAGCTCAGAGCAACTAGTATAGGAAGTTAGGAGTGTGACAGCATGACAGTACAGATATTTTCCTGAAAAGCCCACCCTTTGGCCACTGGAGACCTTTTCAGTCACCACTTGATCTGTGTGGGAACCCTGTGATAAGGAATAAAGTTCTCTCCCTTCTGAGCCATCTGTTGCCCAACATTACAGTTACTTTTTCTTTTTTTTTCTTGAGCTCAGAAATTATCACTCATGTTAAATCACAGGGCAAAAGCTGTGGGAAATGTTTTATTCTCTATAAATTTCTTCACTATATATCATTATGATATTTAACTAGTCTTTATTCTTGGTCTCTGAATGCCTTAGAGAGAGAGAGAGAGAGAGAGAGAGAGAGTGTATGTATGCACACACATATATATATATGAAATGCTCTGCACACTGAACAAAGTGGAGTTCTGTATGCATAATGGATATATAGAGTATTTCAACTACACTAATACCAGTTCCCTGCTTTAAAACTTTAAAAGAGCCACTGCTTAAATAGCCATGCTCACGTAAAATAGCAAGCCTCTCAAGAGGTTAATTCACATAGAAGGAAATATATTTATTTAAACATTGTCAATTTGATTAGAAAAATATGTCAAATTCAATTCTCTACTTCATGTTTAACTTTTTTTCCACCTGCAAGTCAAATTATGGGAACAATGGAAGGAAGGAAGGAAGATATTTTTATATGGTTAATGAAACAGACCCAGTCTGGAAATAATGAAGAACTATTTCTTCGTATTAAAGCTAATTATATTGTGACACAGTCTTCCTAAGATAGCAATACAGTTGAATCATCACTGATGGTATTCGCTACTTATGGATTTTCATAAGGGAACAGTCCTGCATTATTACTGATTTGGAGCAGATGACTGACTGAATCTTTTTCACTTCTAAATCTGAACATTGTTATGATAATTTTAAATGGTCACAAAAGATAGTACCTATATTTGCAGGGTATTCTTAAAATGCATCTCTTGTAACTTATTCCTGATCATTAATTCTCATAACAGTATTAAGAATGAATAGAGAATTGCTTTAACCTTGTGGGTAAGCTTAGCCTTTCATGAAGGCCTCTGCTCTTTATCAAACAGTTGTACCTACCCTTTTCTTGTGTTCTTCATACTTTGCTTTGTCCCATTTTAGCTGAAGATATTTGTTGCCACATGGTAAAATTGGCTGGTAGGCTCGATGCATCTTACACAAAATAAAGCATCTCTGAATTTGGGCTTTTAAAGTATGAGTAATATCAGTCTGAGCCTACTTAAAGCAAAGCCCTAGAGACTTGTGGTATGTTTGTAGCGGGTCACATGGTGGTTGTCATGGTATCGCTGCTAAGAAAAAGAATGAATAGATGGTGGTAGCATTTCAAACAATACATTTAACGAATAACAAACAAGAACTGAATGTTGTAACATTCCAGAGGATATTTTATTCATATATAAAATAGATTATCAATTATACTTCACTGATTAAATGACCCACCTCCCACTGATTAAGGAAAGACAGTGGTGTAAGCTATTAATAATGCTTCATACAGTACTATAAATATGCAAAGGACTGTATAATAGGCTAAATTTGCTGAGCTTTTAATTGAAAGGCATGCCTCGATACAGCGTAGAGCAAGCCCACGTGAGTTGTGGTGTTTTGCACTGCAATAACTTGTTTAAAACATTTCTTCATCAATAAGTGTGCACTTTTCAAAAGCCACAGCAAATGTGTTTATAGCAAAATATTTCTCTTTTTAGTAGGCTTTTCACCTTCCTTTATCTGCATTGCCATCTGATTGCTAATGAGATACGGAAAGCTCACACAGACTTGCAAAAGCTAGTTGTCTACAAAGTCGGCCACTGGTTCTCACACAGGGCCATCTTCACTTTCATTCTTTCTTGGTTACATTTGGCAGGGAGGTGAAAGGGAGAGACAGGTTTTCTCAGGCCCACCCAAACGTTGTTTATCTGCAAGGTGTGGAGCACTCTGAGGCTCGGTCCAGCAGGCTGCCCAGGGACATCGCTTTTGGCTCGTGCAGTCTCTTGGTGAGGCCCATACCTGCTAAAGAGAAGACCTGAATTAAACCATATAGTTGTGATGTTGAAACAGGTAGGATAACACACATTATACAAAAGCACTGGCAAATAAGGAGGGAACTTATTATGGCAGACAGTACCAAAGTTTACTAGCCACAATTGGTCTGTACCAGAATGACCCAGGTGATATTCCATTATAGCACAAGGCTCTTAGTGTCAATTATTCATGCACATAGTGTTTCATCCGTGTACAGTGGAATAGCAACACATGTATTGCACAACTATCCAACACAACTATCATTGCAGAATTAGGGCCAGTGCTCTCTTTACTCTGTGTCTTGATTAACTTTTGCATTAGCAAAGTTAGGTTGGATATTGGGTTTTGTGATTTTTAGTGATGGTTGGTGTGAAATGATGTTTAAACAATAGAAACAGACATAAAGTTAAAACCTTGGTACACACTAATTTTAGTTTGTAAAGCAAACACTTTCATTTTTAGAAAAATGATGGAAGGAATAGAAAAATGATGGAAAGAATTGAAAAATGGTTTTTTTTTCAGTTGCTGGGGATCTTGTATTTTCCTGATAATGTAACAGGAAGATATGGAGAATGTCAGTAGAATTAATAGAGAGTATAGAGTTGAAATACATCTTTTTCTTCAAATATATGTAACATCTAACTGTGCAGTAATATAATGCTGTATTTTGCTCTTGAATAAATAGAAATGCTTTGCCCTCATTTGTTCAGCAGGGTCATGGCCTCTGTCTTTAAATGCTGCATGTGCAATGATCCATTAAGGACAGATCCAAAGGGCAACCTTATCAAAGGAATCTTTTCATTGATTTTGATTAAGTCCTTAAAATGTGAGGAAAATTTAGCCTCTCATGCTGATGAAAACATGGCCCATCAAGAATGTGAAATCTCTTCAACAGTTTCCTTGCTGCTTCTGAATTAAAAAGTTTGTGAGAGAAGGGAAGTGACTTTGAACTTCCTTTGCGGTCACCTCCTCTCTGCCCTCAGAAACTGTGGACCATATATGCATTTTTTCTGGCTTGGTTTTTGTTGTTGTTTTGTTTTGTTTTTGGGTAAGGAAAGCAAAACTCAAGGAAAATGGTTTTGAAATTGGCTATCTTAATGTTGAACTACCCAAGGTCCAGCAAGTCCGTTCTATCGGAAGGTAGTGCTGGAGGGCAGGCACAGGAGGTGCCTATTTCTATTTCTGATTTCATGCTTCACACTAAGAGCTACAACCAAGCAAGGGGGGATTCTTTAGAGTGATATTCCACTGGTTAGTCAAAGCTAACTCATGAAATATCCTTAACAAACCAGGGGAATGGACCTACTCTCTCTACAGGACAATGCAGATGTTTATGAAACATCATTTATCAACATTTATTCTGTAGATTATACAATTTTATTAAGTAACAGTCATGAGAATTTCCATGTTATATGCAGGAGGACTTGTATGTGATCTCTTGATAGCAAAAGATACTTGCTAGAGAAGAATAAAGGGTGGATGAATAAGTAGATAATGAAGGTAAGAAGATTTTTGCCCCAAAAAACATTTTTTGGTATGTATCAAGACCTGTATAGCTACAGCTTCCATACAAAGCAGAGTTGTGTTTTCTGCAGCATAAAAGCAAGGTGGAGAATATTAGTCTGCTTCTTAAATGGGGCATCTTGGAACATGCTGAGCTCCTTTTGTGAGATCTCAGCACCTTACTGCTCTGATAGATTTGTGGTGTTGCCTGGTTTTTAGTCTTCCTTCTGTTTTGGTCTGATTTTTGAGCAAACCTGTTCGTATAGCATATAGGGCCCTAAACTCTGTGGGATGATACTGATGCTAGGAATTTGAATCTTGAGTTACTTCCCCCTTGAATTCTGTGGCGAGGTTAGTGGATTGCTGCCCTTTCCTCTCCTGGTGTCTTTGCCAGAACAGATGATGCTGACTTAGGAGTTGCCAACTGCAGCAGCAGCTAAGGCTAACGGCCCAGTCCTTATGGAATGAGTCAAAGAAAAAGATGCTCCTTCCCCCACTGCACCCCCAATATATATTGTGTTTTTGGAGATACTGTTGTTTACCCTGACCAGAAGTGCATTTTCTCCAGTTTGCTTTTGTTGTGTAATCTGTACATATATATAGAAAAAGCAAGAGGCTGAGTACACAATTTTTAAAGCTTTAAAAATTTTCTGTAGATGTGAAGAGAAAAGTAAGTCCTGTTTTTTGTTGACAGCTTTACCAGTTATTTTAAAGTCACGATAATTCCTGCCTTTATTCTGCAAAGTGTCTAAGCCTGCCTGATTTTGAACACATGCACAGACTGAACTGCACAATTGAAGTCACTCGTGGGTGTGCTTCAGGATGAGGCCCAGTCTTCTGCCATTCATTGCATTTCCCTGAATGAGGCCTTTTAGAGATGTTGAAGGAAGCCATATTTTTTCTGTCAGTTCAGTATGTTACATGATAGGATCCAAAGTTGTGACTTTGACCCTGCAAACACACACCCTTATCATATATCTCATAAGCAAACCACCCGACTCAGTAGCTGAAGAGTCCATCTGTAGTTGGGGGATAAAAAAAGCAACTTGAAAAACTACTGGTGTGAGTGAGACCCTCTCTGCCTGTGCATGCAGCATACCTAGTGACTTCCATCTAAGAACTGACTGCAGTCATGCAGCGTGTGTGTCTGTGCGCACGTGTGCAGCAGAGTAAACCCTTTCCAGCATGGCATGAGTGCATGCTGTACTGAGTGGTGCAAAGGGAGGGGGACAGGAGGGCTATGGCTCCTGTTGCAATACAAAAGCAGATTTACCAGATGCTTCCTTTATACTTGACCCTTTTTGGAAGGTTTGAGCAGGAATTAATTTTTGGCTGGGAAAAAGAAAAGTTTGTTTCCCACTTATTGTTTGAGAAATTGAGAGAGGGGAAAAGGGGTGGGAAGAGAGGAAGAGGAAGAGAAAAACACTGCCATAATTATATGGAGTTATACACACACACACACACACACACACACACACACACACAATTTTAAATCTTTTAGACAATGTTTGGTAAGATCCAGGATTTCCTTGATCTGTGGCAGAAATGCCAAGTAGAAAAGCTGTTACAACTAACTTTTCTTAGTGATTTTCATGACGGGGTGCAGAAGGGGAGAGGAGAGAACTGTCTGACAGTTGACTAAGCTTGTGCGTTAAGGTTAATTTGCTTGTGCAGGAGTCCTTAGCTTTTTCGGGAAGACTGATCTTACTGGGTGGGTGCTGCTGAGTACTTGCACAGAGGTAGGGCCCTGGCTCTGTCCTCCATCCTTACCGGGGAGGGAGCATGGCTGGACACAAGCTATTGCCACCACAACCATCTCTGCAGCCTCTCCTGGGGAAAAGGCTGAGCTGCCTCTGCCCCAGCAGCAGCAGCCCCTGGGGAAGCCCAGCAGGCTCTGGGGAAGGTGCCTGGGGGTGACTCTTACTGCTGCAGAGCCACAAAGCTGGCCCGCAGTCCACGCAGAGGGCTCCTGCAGGTTAGATGACTCAGCCCAGCAGGCCCAGCTGCTCTAAGCTGAGCACCTGCATTCAGCCAAGTGCCCTGTCTGCACTGCAAATTTATCATTTTTCTGGATATCAATGTAACTACAGCAAAGTTAGGAAGATTTCTGCATGTGCTGCGTGGGGGTGTTGCTGATTGCTTTGTCTGTCAATTTTCTAAATTGTTCATTTTTTTTTGTTTGCATCAAAATCTTGTCAGACTTTACCAGAGCAAACCTCAGCCTACTCATCAGCGTGGGGCACAGCTAAATTTGTGGCTGGAATGAGGGCAAATTGCCAGCACAGCCAAGGCCCACATTGCTGGAAGAAAGGTGATAGCTGCCTGAGCAGCACAGAGGAGAGAGAAAACTTGCAGGGGCCTGAAGCATCGCTAGCCTGGACCTCATGCAAGAACAGAAAAGCACTCTGAAGCTGCAAGGGCTTGTGGCTAAAACCAAATCCCAACAGAAACATTGTTCTGTGCGTTTGTAGGTGGGTGTACAGTGGTACACGTGTTACAGAAGTGGGTTGTGGTTAATACACATGGTGTGAATGCTGCAGCTGCGAGGCAACGCGCTGCGATGGGACGAACAGCCTGGCGGTACGTGCCTTGGGCAGGCCTGGCCCTTCCGCTCCGCAGGAGGCATGCAAAAGCACAGGCCACTCTTAATTGTTGCTAATGTATTGCTCTGTATTTTAGATCTGTGATATTGCTTGCAGGGCTTATGCTGCTTCTTCCTGCTCTAAACGTATGATGGCTTTATAAAGATTAAAACAATTTAGTGGAGAAAGCTAGGAATTAGTTAGAATTTTATCAGGTCCCTGGAACTGTCTTTGCTTTTTCTCTTTCTCCACTCCATCCTGCAGACCTGCATAGTCTTCAAAAGTCATTTGCTTCCCAGTCTTCATTTTGATTCTCCTTGTTTTACCTCAGAAATAAATGAAAAATACTCAGAGAAAGGCACTGTGTTTCCCTGAATGCAAGCATTAGCTAAATGTGAACTCTAGGCTGCTCCTCCAAACCTGTTAGGCACATAAAAGTCATCTGCTTAAGGGCCTGGGTAAGATTTCTGAAAAAAAAAAAAATCTGAAACCAATATAGTTGTACCTGCTATAGTCTGTCTCTCCCCACTGGTTTGGGGAGACCTGACAACTGTAAAATTACACCAGTACTATTAGCCCCATCCTTGGCCACAGTCAGATGCAATATGCCAGCACACTGACAAGAACTGCTTGTCTTACCTGTGTGTCCTGCTACTGTTCAGCCTATTCCACACAAGCAAGTGAGGAAAGTGAGTCCTGTGATGCTCCCTTGGATTTACCCTCTGGCTTACTTGGATTACTTTGGCTTACTGGCACAGAGGCAGTAAGTTACATGGTTCTGGCCCTCGGGAAATATCTCATCCAAACCCTCGCTCTCTGACCGTCCTTTTCTTGAGTGAGAGAAGATGTCTCGGACAGGAAGGTTTTGCTCTCCTTAAGAGTTTTATGGGGCAGAATGGCCAACCTCTACCAAATCAACCTGAAAGCCAATGCTCATTGTAGTACCTGGACTGAGTGTGAAATAAAACACTTCAAAACATGCAGACTGCTGAATTGTGTTATCATTGCTGAGCATCCAAATTTCAATACTCTTCAAGGTTCTCTCATTCTTTAACCTCAAGATTTGAACTGGAGTAAGGGAAGAAATCCTTTATAAGGATGGTGCAGGTGGACATGTAATTATGCCATTGGTAACATGGTGGCAAGAGCTTCTGATCTGTTTCTCAGATCTATTATAGTGCTATGCTAGTGCTGAGATATTAGCTGGATACATTAGTTTCAGATTTTACATCTTGCTTTCTGGTCAGATAAAGGCAAATAGCATTATTCCCTGCCAATCAATTTTCTGTTAGTTTAAGCAATGGTATGGCATGGGTTCTATGTGAATGCACATAAATCCCCTCACATGCAAACTGAACTTTCTCACTGGGTGCAAGATGAGTATGCTCTTGGGTGTAAGGAGCATATTTTGTTCCTTGACATTTGTTCTTTGTTTGATGAGTGACCAGACCTTCGGTGTTTGGAACTAAGTTGAGATATCATAGCTATTTCCAGCAGGTGGCAGATGATAATCATGCTAGTAACCAAATCTGGGTACAAATGATGTGTTTTCCAGATTGTTTACTCAGATATTGACTTAAATATACACATTCTATAGTGGCTATAAATGTGTTTCCAACAGTGATAAAATAAGATTGCATAATTGGAGTGGATTAGTAGTTACCCATGATAATATGTAATTAACTACTTGGGAATCAAGTGTGGTATGATTTTTTTTTCCAGCTTTGATTTTTAATCTCTCAGATCAGAGAAATTGCTTCTATTCCAAAAAGCTCCAAATAACCATCTGGCTAATTGTGTTTCTTGGTATAAGATTATCCTTGCTCATGTACTGTGATGGGAGAGAGCTTCTCCATGCAGTCATGCCTAGATAATTAGCCACTGCTTTAACGAATTACATGCTAAAAATATAGTGCCAAATTGTGCCACATTTATTTTGTTAGGTAGCACCTCACCGAGGGAGTTGTTCTGCCTCAGTGGTACTACTCACCAAGTGAAGTATTTTTCAGACTAGCAGTCCTTAACGAGGACCAGATTTTGCTCCTTTTACTCGTTAGTGAGGAGTTACTCACTCACATGACTAATCGCAGTGAGTTCAATGGGAGCTATTCATGGAGGAGAGCATGGCATTCGCAAGCTGACCCGCCAGCCTTGACTTCAATGGGAGTTTCGACCAAGTGGAAGATAACAGGATCTGACCCATAGTAAGTGTGTGACTACATGGAAAATTCTATAAAAGGTTTAGAGCTGCATGTGGGAAAGCTGTGTTACTCACAGTGCTGGCTGTGGATGAGTTATGCAAAGCTTCTCAATGAAAGTCAGTGTAAACTTTATATTATCTGTCACATATCTTGCTTATGCCGCAAAACTGGGACATATCTGGGAGGCAGAGAGGTACTTGTTTTATGGGTGTTTTCAGGTAGATACTGGTAGTAAAATCCAGCTGGCTTCACTCTGAGGACTGTACAAACACCCCGGGGCTGGCATGATGCTGGAGAAGGAGCTCTCCTAACAGTCCCCCAAGAAGAGATACTATTGTTGCTGCTGAATTAGGGGGATTTGAAGTTTTGGAGAGGGAGAATAAGGATGGAGTCCTGTGTTGTCAAATTAGTTCTAATAAAGAACACGGGGAACTGCAGATTAGTTGGTGACATATAAGCAAAGAAGATATGAAAGTGATGATTGTGGTTGCCAATATGCAATTACTTGTGAAATACAGCATTTATATGACTGTCCACACAGTCATATATTTATTATAAACAGCAGTATCATGTATTTAAAAAAAAGTAGAAACTCCAATGCTGCTCAGGTTTTTTTTCTCATGATCATTTGCTGTTTTCACTTAATTACAGCAGTTACACAAAAGGCTAATGTGGGAGAGATGAGAATGGATGTATCCTTATTAAACTGCAATAAAATTCACCACATTTCATTCTTGCACCTAATCACTGTTTTTTTCCTGTAAGATCATAGTGCAATTTTATTATATTACAATCTTTTATGTGAGATAGAGAGATTTGTTCCTTAATAGGAAAGCAAAGTTTATAGACTTGGATAAAGCAGATATGACCCAGAACACAATAGTTTTACAAGTTTAACTAGAAGGTATTTCATGTTGTTAAACTTCAGTTGGAATCCTGAACATTCTGTGTTAGCCAACTGTAATGACTGGGATTTTATCATGGTTACATTTTTAGAATGACATGAGGTTGACAAATTTTTAGAAGTGGTGAGTAAGGATTAAAAGAGCAAAGCTTCCTTTTTTAAAAAACATAGATGTAAAAATCATATAACATGAAAACGAGTTGTATTGTCTCAGCTATTGTAACAACCAGTTCTGAGTGGCCCCTTTTTCCTGTAATTAAAGCCATTTTCTTTCCCCCTTCTGGCCTCTTCCTGGCCCAGGGTTCCAGCGACATCCAGCAAAAATGTGAGAATTTTTTAAAAAAGCAAGCAGTAAGATCAACAGGTAGACAGGCTTTTTTTTCTGTACACAGAGGCCATAGTGGAGATCTTCTCCAAAAATTGTGACTGCAGGGCAGTCCCCAGTTTTCCTGCTTCTCATGCATAGATCTACTTTTATCCAGTGTGTGTGTATGTGTAAATAGATATATTAAAAAAAATACATATATAGAGTTCAGTAACAGCCATCTCAGTAGTTTCCAGTCTTTCCCATATTTTTTCTTCAATTATGCTTTGTCACTTCTGTATTTTCATGAAACTTGTTTTTTCTCATTGTCACTGCGGCTGACTCCCTTGTCCACATTTTGTTAATTAAAACGTCCTTCTTGTCATCATCCTCTTCCTTTTCTTCTTCCATTTAGTGTAATGGTCCAAAGCATTTCTCTTTGCCAGACTATAATCATACAAACTATTTCTTTGCTACTTCTTCATTCCTCTGTAAGTATGTCAGATGCAAACTTCTAACCTTTGGAGACATAGATAATCACAGACTGATTCTTAATTTTCCTACTCATATAGATCCATTATGTTTCTGCTGTACTTCACTCTGTATGAAGACAGAGAAAGGATTGGAGCATTTTCCTGATTCGCAGGACTGGTTAGTTCTAGGACTTCTGGAGCAAAAGCTCTTGACCACTCGCACTATCTAACTGTGAAAGGTATTACCGCAAGGCGTGGATTTACTAGCCAGTCAGTCAGTAAGAGTCGAAGGCACTACTAGAGACATCTTCACTTCCCTATGCGTTCTGTCAGGGGCAAATGTTTCTTGGATCACACAAGTCAGAGTAGTCATGCAGCTCCTCAATATGGATAATAACTACGCTTAGCCCTGGTTTAGATATTGTTAGTGCCCTTAAAACTATTCCCCAAATCCAGCCACAATATCTTGCGAGTTCTCAGATCATAGTTTTAATTCTCATTAAAGTAATATTTATTTAGATTTCTTTCAAATATATTGTTCCTTTGAAATCACCATCTCTGCTACCACATGATTGGGGTAAGGCACCATTGGGGGGTGATTGGTTTTCCCATCACTCTTCATCATTTCAACCACTTCAATCAGGTTGTCTCTTTCCAGGCAAATCAGTGTGAATTCTCATTACATACAACATTTGCCTTATATAGTTACTGATTTATCTTGCCCTGCACAAGACCTTTCTGGGTTTTCTCCTTTTCTTTTGAAGCCAGGTAGCTGTAGGCCAAGCCATGCACTCCCAGGCAAAATGTGCTCCTGTTTGCTACAAAATTATCATATGGGCTGCAGTTTTATGTTTGTTTTAATAAAAGCAGCCACTGTTAGTTTCCTGTAATTTGTAGAGATCTTTTCACTAATGAGGGTTTTTTGCCATGCTGAGCAGTATGATGCTAAGTATTTACGTGCTGTCTTCTCAGTACACATTTGATTAGTTGCAGTGAAGTCAGCGAGGTGTGTATAAAATTAAGCAGTTGCATAATGTTACCAGAATCAAGTCCTTTATGTGTTTTATTTACATCAGATCCCCAACAGCATATATAAAAAATGTAGGCTATTCTTGGCAGTGTTTTCCACGATATCTGCCATAATAGTTGCTACTTTTCCGAAGTGATGCTCAGTGTTCAAGAGCTGAAGAGCCCCTGCATTAGCAGATTGAACTGCAGAGATCTATTAAGTGGCATTCGGAGGCAGTTCTGGATCAGGATGTTTTGTTGGCATGACCTAGCAACTGCGGGTTGATGAAGACTAAAAGGGAGCATTTTATTGTTAATGCTGCTTTTGCCAGATTTTGCAAACGTAGGTACTAAAGTTGGGTTCTCAAACCCTTTTTCTTTCTTTTGATTTTTTTATAGCCATCTAATTAACCTATAAAGTATATACATACTGTTTTTATATCTCCCTAGCAGATGGGGATAATGGGGTGGAGAATTTTAGAGATTTACTCAAGAGAACATTTGTGGAAGATGAAGAATGAAAATTGGGAATTCCTGATAGTCTGTGTTGTTTTTAGTCTGTGTTGTTTTTAGACTGCTTGATTACACTTTTCTGAAGACATAGTATCACAATAACATTTATTTTAGTAGTGCCTTATTATTGAGAGGTCTTAGAAAAAAAATTAAAAAATCAATTCTAATGCATTACTACCAGATTACATTGATATAGTGAAAGTCCAGCATAATCAGGTTTAAAACCATAAACAATGAATATCTGCTATAGAAGACATCCTTTTTGCCACTGCCAATTTATAAATGCTTCCAAGTGATCTGTTTTTTAGACTTTGATTATTTCTGGTGTTTTTTCTTTTTTGGTAGCATTCAGGAGATGCTGGAATTATTGCAGTAGTATGTCAGCAAAAGCATGTTCTGTGGAAAAATCAGCTGAATGTTCAGTGTCAGATAAATGGCTAGCAGAATGTTAGAAATTATTAAGAATGAGAAAAAGAGCAAATCAAAAAAACTTGTCATGCCACTGCATCCATTGCTGGTGTTCCCATATCTGAATACTGCTTGTACTTTTTGTTTGCTGCACCTTAAAAATAACTAAGTGAAAGAAGTACAGAAAATGATCAGAGGCCTTTGTACAAGAAAAAAAAAAGAACTATACTTTCAGCTCTGAGAAGAGGTGTGTGGGAGTTGAGAAAGGGACATATGAAAATGGTCTATGAGATCATGATTGGAGGAGGCAAATGTAAGTGATTTTTGGTTATTGGGCAACAGACTTACACAGAAGAAGTATGTTTTCTTGCAATTCATAATTACATTGTGGAATTTATATTGGCCAGGCTAAAATATAAATGGATTCAAAAAGCGATTACATACATTCAGGAGAAAATGTCTTTCAAGAGCTGCTAAGGATCTTGCGAAGATCTATACAGAAGTAGCCTTTAGATCAAGAAGTAACTAAGCTGTAGATTACTGAAAGCTGTGAAAGTATGTTGAAAAACATTACTTTCCAGTTCTTAAACTGTGTTTTGAGGTGTCTGCTAATGCACACTTAAAGAGTGAGGATACTGGGCTAGGCAAAGATCCCCTGGTACTGCTGCTCTTCTGAAGTGGTCCTTGCCCCAACAAGTTGATCGTCTGTTGTCAGCCATCTGACAAGGTGGAGCACTCTGGTCTGTACAGCTTAGAATTTCCATGGTTTCCCCAGTTAAAAGATGGTTGTCATGTTGGCAACATTTAAGTCTTTAAGAGACGCTTATTTCTTTAGATTAAAATGATTAGTAGTTCCATTGCACAATGCAGATGTACAACATAAAACACCTCACAAAAGTGAGGGAGTTGCCACTGTTGCCATTTCATTTATGGGGAGAATGAATTACACATAAATTTCCCTAAGATTGTTTAGCAAATCAGTGGAATAATTTAGAGTAGATAGATTCATGATGTTTCCATCAGTCTATTTATTTTCTGTTTCCAGAACACTTTATTCTTTATCTTTTCCCTTAAAAGAATCAAAATGTCCCTGTTCCCTCCTCCACACCCCCTCCCATTCCTTTTTCTTTTTGTTCTGTCTTGTCTTGTTCTGAACAAAAGTTTGATAATGCGTGTGCTATGGATGGATTTGGTAAGAGCCTCTTGTTTTCTGGTGATCATAATGAGAGGAACCTTCAAAAATGTAAAGAAGCAGTAATGCCGCATAAATAGAGGTAGCAAGTTTGTGGTATCCCAGGAATAGTAGATGCATATTTTGTCAGTTTCTTGCATAATAGAAAAGGAGATTAGAAAGCTTCATATATTCTGTTTCCTCCCAGGAGAAAGCTATCATGTAGATCAGGAGAGGAAATGATTTCCTTGCCTGGCACAAATGAGTCACAGAAAATGACCTTCTTTGTAGTCTAATTTAGACCCAAGAATCCTCTGAAGAGCTGATAATATAAACCCATATGGCTTGGATGAAGAGAAGTTGGAAAAGATATTTTCATTAACAGACTCATCCGCATCTTAAAAAAAACAGCATTTTGCTTTGCCTAGATTTTTTGATCAGACTGCTAGCAGCTGCAAACCTCATGTTGCATGCGCACGTTATCTGTAATATGCACACACGCATGTGATAAGCTGGTGCTGAGCTTTCATTTCAGCAATGGAGATACAGAAAAAGCAATGCACATTCTTTGAACTGTTTCTTATAATGCATTTAACATCTTTAAACATACATGAGTTTTGACATCGCTCTCATTTACATTGTTGGACTATTTGGCATGCAGGTTTGGAAATAGATGTTTGTTACTGGAGAGGCAAAGAGCTTTTAGTCCTATGTCAAGGAAGGAGAGAAAGATGACAGAAAAGAGACTTTCACACTGATGCACAGAAGCATTGTCAAAGGGTTTCAACAGAAAAGGGCTAGTAGGAAACCAGAAGAGTAGCTGGCCAGCACAGCAAGCCACAAGTAACAACAGTTTGTGAATTCCGATGTAAAGAAGCTTGATGTATTCCATAGTGAAGGTGCCAGCCTTTTTTCATTTGCTCCAAGTTTATTTTTAATAACTAGGTTTAATAACTAGGGTTTTTTGGGCATTTTTTTTATTGTTGGGCTAGTCTCACTGTTGGTGATTGATTCTGTAGGCATCCTGATAGTTTCTTTTATGCTTAGGTTTGGAAGTTGGTGATGCTTGACTAAGATTTAAAGGAAAGTCTGTTTGCTTGTTTGTTTTCTAATTTTGTCACAGCCTTCCTGGATGTGTCCATGCTCTTAGTAAAGTTCAACCACCCTGAAAACCAGTAGTATCCTCACTGCAAGCTTGGAAATGTAGTTTTGGATGAGCACACTCTCCTAAAGGTGCCCAGCATGCCACTGTGCCCCAGTCCCACCTTTGGATTGGGATATTCTGTCATCAGGTTG
The DNA here is from genome assembly GCF_036370855.1 of Dromaius novaehollandiae. Taxonomy (NCBI): domain Eukaryota; kingdom Metazoa; phylum Chordata; class Aves; order Casuariiformes; family Dromaiidae; genus Dromaius; species Dromaius novaehollandiae. The sequence goes on from NC_088098.1 coordinate 153,208,172, forward strand.
CTCGTGATCATGGGCAAATCATTTCAGAGTGTCATGGCTTATGGGCCTCTTGTTTTTCATAATATACAAATGGTATTCATGACAGTTTTTACCAACGAATGTGGTACAACACACATCCTCATGAGCATTAGTGCTAGCACAGACAGAGGTGGCAAGGAGCATCTGAGGACAGTGATGGGAGGGCAACCTTAGGTAACAGGGTGGATTTATGCTGGATTTTTATTAAGAATGGTGGGATCTGACTCCAAATTTGGGTGCGAAAGAAAGGGGTGTGGGACATTTATGTATCGTCTTTTTCACGAACTGGGTATAGGTAGGTAGCTTTTTTTTTCCTTCCTGGATGTAAAGGAGATAGGAGTGCCTTACTGTCTGAAAAGAGCACAGCTGCAAATTGGGAAGGGTAGTCTGCTGAGTATCTGCTGAGAGTAACCCTTTCAGCAGGAAAGGCTGGGAAAAGAATTGGTAAGTTTATTTTTTTTTAAATAACGCTATTTTGGGGTGAACACTGTGCAGGTGAGAGAAGCTTCAGACTGGGAAATGAAGCCAATTGAAGTGCTTATGTACCAATGGCAAATATGGAAGACAGAAAGTGAGAGGTTTATGTGAGATGTCTGTAAATATTCACAGCAAGAAAACATGTCCCTCCTCCGATCTTGGTGGGGAAGTTCTCAGAGTTCCAATTATCAGCATGTAGAAGTTATTTCCCTGGTTACTGAATCACAACAGGTACAAAGATAACTTTTTCTTTTTTAACAGATCTGTTGGCTCAACTTGTGAACTTGTCTGGGGTCAACTTACAGAAATCCTGACAATAGGAAAAGTTTGTCCACTTATAGCCAAAAGCTTGTTTCTGCCTGTGCACAGCATCCTGCATAACAGTTGTTTGCCATTCCTGTTCAAAGTGGTGATTCTGGGCCTGTATTTATTTTGTGCAAATATGTTCAAGGTGTGTACATGTGTGGTGAAGGAGCAAAAGCAACAGCCGTTGTATATTCCTCTTTATCTGTGAAAACATACAGAGTGTTAAAACAAGCCTGTAAAACAGGTGTTCTCCAAAACTTTGTCCCATCCAGCATCTGAGAGGCAACAACAGGCTAGCCAGTCTGAGTCGATGGACTTCTTTAACTGTGAGCTATCTGATCAGCATTCTTGTAGCTCTTGTCTTGGCTGTTGCATGTGTTGCCTCTTCTCCAGCTAGAAGATGAGACAAAAATAGGAGAGTTAGAAGTATTGTGATAAATGAAATAGGGATATGGTGGGAGAATGTTAAAGGTTATTAGCAGAAGGAGAACTGAAGGCATCATGGGGGATGCAAAGGACCTGTGGGTGGAGGAGCTGAAGTATTGCAGTGAGCTGGAAGCATTATGGAGACTATAGACAGCAGAGAGAGCTGAGATAATGCAATAGAGGGTAAGAGGACATTGGATATATTGCAGAGGGGAGGAGGGATTTATGTCATGGATGCTGGTAAATGGAAGCCTGTGATTGCTTTATAAAATCAATTCAGAGTCCTGTGCTATACAAATATTTTTATCAAATGATGTATGTCACTTGGCTACACAGACAATGAGAACACAGTAAATCAGGCAGTTCCTTAGGATAACTCACTGCTTCCTTTTTTGGTTCTGAGCTTGCCAGTTTCCTTTCAGAGTCCGGCCCCTACCTGTGCTGGAAAACTAAATACCTCTGCTTTTCCTCTGAGCTGACTTCCACTGCCCTTATAGCTCCTTCCTGAGTTTTCATCTGCTGTTACATATTTCAGTATCTCCCCTTTTTTAAATAAGGAAATCAGTTGTGTGTTGTACCTTCAGTGATTCAAGCAATGATGGACTGCAGAACTATGTTCGTTTAGCTTGCCTGGACAACTGCTCTGCTACGGACTTCATGTCTCATGTGACTTCCACACTCAGGGATTTGCCTTCTATTTCTTGCTGTCCCTTAATTGTCTGCTTCAACATACTAGCTTCTCAACATACCAATATACAGGTTGGCCTTAGTCTCTTTGCCTTTCTCTTCCTTCTGGAATCCATAGGTAGAATGGGAAAGCTTTTGCTGTTCTTCCCTCTAGCCTTGAGAAACAGCATTTTGTTGTGCTTCTCAGACATGCTAGATTGTAAGGTGACTAGGCTATTTGGTGCAGGGATGGTCTAAGCCTCCTGAGGTGGTTTATGACCATCTGCACCAAACGTACCAGAATTTTTTTAAACATAATCTATAGAGCTCTATTGCTGTGCTACAGTAGCCACCACAAGTTAGAGTGTTTTTTCAGCCCCAGCAACTTGCAAGTTTTAGCCATGAAAATGTAAGGACATGGACATGTAGTTTTTATATTAAGTATTTTGGCTTTTCTGATATTGCTCTTCTTTTGCCAGATTCTTATGCGAGGGATATTGCAGCTGCTGACTTTACAGGGCCCAGTGTTTGGCACCAAGTACTGACATGGGCTCTGTTTCTTGCCATTTAATGTATAATCATGCAAGTCCGAAATCTGATGTCCCTGCTCTTCGCATGCCAGTCAGGTAGAGCGAGCTTTGTTGCTGATCAAATGGCACCAGGAGACAGACTGGCCCGTTCCCAGCTCCCAAGCTCTCGCTTCGTTTTTGCTTATTTAATATGGTGGTACTTCCCCGCTTAATGAATGGGTCCCAACCTGCGGCCAGCGCAACGGCCCTTTCTTCATGGCTCTGGGGGAAAGAGGCGTTGAACATCCCTCCCTGCCGCCTGCCTTTCACCGTGCCGCGCGCCCCGCGGCAGGGGCCAACGGCTGCTTCCCAACGGTCGGCCCGGGCCGCGACGGGAGCCAGGCCCCGCCGCTGCCCCCTGGGGCTCCCTCCGCGGCGCGAAGCGAAAGGCGGAACCAGAGCGATCCGCCGCCCCCCGGCGCGGCTAGCGGCCGGGCGCCGCCGGGCAGCCCCGCCCGCCTCGGCGGTGCCGCGGGCTCCTGGCGGCGCGGCGGCCGCGGGAGGAACGGCGACGGCGGCGGCGCCCCGCAGCTGGGTGGGCGGCGCGCGCCGCGCTCCAGCTGTTGCAAAGCGCCGCAGCCTCCCCCCGCCGCCGCTGTCTCCCAGCCCCCGGCGGGCGACGGCCAATGAGCGCCGCGGCCGGCAGCGCTGTTGGCCAATGGCGGGGCGGGGGCGGGCGCTGCCGAGGCCGGCGGCGGCGTTGCCAGCGCGGGGGGCGGGAGGCGGCGCTGGGCTGCTCCGCTTAGATCCGCCGCGTTCCGCTCCGCCGCTCGCCCGCTCGTTCAGGGGACCCGGTGGCGGCGCGCACCGAGCCGTCCGCTCGCCCTCCGTCCCGTGGCGGGGGCTCGCCTGCCTCCTTCCCCCCGGCCCGCGCGTCCCCGCGGCGGAGGAGCCGCGGCGCCGCTGAGCACCCGGCGCGGCGGCGGCACCATGGCGGTGGAGGAAGAGGGGCTGCGCGTTTTCCAGAGCGTCAGGATTAAAATCGGTGAGGGCGGCAGTGGCGGGGGCCGCGACGGCGACAGGGGGTCTCGGCGATGGGGGGGCCGGCGCAGGGCTCCGCCGCTTCTCCCGGCGGGGCGGGCGGCGCCCTGGCGTCCCCTTCCCCCCCGCGGCCGTCGGTGCGGTGCTGGGGCCGCCCCGGGGCCGCGGTGACAGCCCGGCACCGCGGTGCGCCGTCCGGGCGGCCCCGGCGGCGTTAGGTCGATTTTAGCTATTCTTCTTTTTTTTTTTTTTTATCGTTGCTAAGCTACGTGCTAAAAGTTTGAAGGCGAGCGCGGTCGCCGAGTCTCAATTCTGCGTGTCGCTGGCAAAGCCGCTGTAAAACCGGGCAAAAGAGGGGAAAAAAGGAAAAAAGCGGCTGTTAGGAGGAGTCCGTGCCTCAGAGCCTCGCCTCGCTGGATGGACCCGGCCGGGCTGTTGCCGCTTGGTGTTTTCTTACGGTTTGCGTCTGCAGCCTCGCTCTTACTCCTGCTGTTGATTGCGCTCCAAGCCGCGTTATTAGAAAGTAAGCGACAAATGTCACAGTGCAGATTAAACTCTCTCTGGTACTGTTTTGAGTGTGCAGGATTGTAGCGAAATCCCTCGTTTCCGTAACAGAATTAAACTCGTGTTCGGAGGGAGCAGTTTGCTGGTGGCTGGGAATTGGGAAGGGAGCGAAAGGTTCAGTGCCGACCCCCGGTGCTGGGTACTGAGGGAGCTGGACCTCTTGAAAAATCTCCGCTTGCCTTTTGATGCTTGTAAAAGCAACTTTGTAACCGCCAATTGTCACGTTAGACTAAGAAAAAAAGCCTATGCGAGTTGTTGCTGTTGCTTTGTTATTCCTACCTGCTGATTTTTGTGAACGGAATGAGAGCAGGGTCTCAAACGTAGGATGCTGTCTCTCACGTTTTGAGAAGAAGACAGCGACGTTATCGTACCTAAACGACTGACGTGACTAGAGCATGAGGACTTCTCTGAGCGCCAGAGAGGATCGGAGGTAATAGCAGCAGCAAGAGACTTGAGATTAATGTGATTAAATCGTTGACTGAAGTTAATCCTACTACTGACTTCAGTTACCAGAGCCGGCGTTAGACCCGAGCATTTGATTAACGTGTGCTGTTGCAGTAGGACTCCTCGCCTTCCCCTCGCGTGGTACTGAGCATCGCACGTGCGCCGGGGCTTCATCTCTCCCTCCGAAGCAGGAGATCTTCACTCCACGAAGTGCGAGTATAACGCCAGTGCCTGAAGCAGCAGGGAGCATTGCTGCCCTCAGGTTTTCTGCTGTAGTACAGCAGAGGGCGATAGTAAGTGCGTGCAAAAGCAAACTCCTTTCTACTTTGGAAAGTATCTGAAGCCATATTAATCAGCTCTTGCAGCAGGAGTTTATGGGGTTCGTTTTCAGAAGTTGAATTATTTTCCATAGCTGGCTATCTTTTGTGAAAGTCTTGTGGGAAAAACAGAAGTGGCAGGATTACTTTGGTTACTGATGGGTTGGGGAAGTAATTCTAGTCTAGTGGGCTTTGTAAAGTAATTGATCTTGAAATCTAGTAGAAATTATGTATGGAGGCTTGTTGACTCCCTCCAAAAAGACACCAGTGTGTAGATGTGAAAGGCGATGGTGAGTACTGGAGGGAGAGAGAGGGACACTACTTCTGGCAGGTATTCCCAACAGTAAAATAACTTGTCTGTTAGCAGTTCCCATTCACTAACATCTTGTGGGCTTCTTTCTTCTCTAGTGATAGGAAGCTCTCAATCTTTTGAAGAGAGGGAAGTTATTTACCCTCTTGACTTGTTTTAATTTATCGTGCTCTAGAAGTGGTCAGCCTTGAAGTCAGTTCTGTTTTTTTGGAAGCTTGTTCCACAACCAAATTCCAGCTAATCTCCAGCTTTCCGGTATTCTCTGCATGATCTAGCAAGACATTTCTGGGTCTGTAGCATTTCTGCTGGCAAATCTTGAATGGTGGCGCTGGTATATAAGTGTGCCTTGGTGTGAATATGATGAAATGCAGGACTGATGTTTTGAAGAATCAGTGCAAACACACTGTGAGATAAGGGTGGAGTACACATGGTGACTTCTCTTTCTAAATAGAGAGGTTGGTGCAGTTTGGAGGCTTCAGGCTGTGCAAAACATTCATAGCCTAGAGATATCTGAATATCCTAGTATAGCCATAGTAGGGTCCCATACTGTATTTCAAAGACGCTGAAGGTAAATGAAGGCACATCTTCCACTGTTGGTATTACTTGTTCTTCTGATGGGTAAATACAATGAGCCATATTTAGCCAGATGGGGAGTTTTATCCCAGTTCTTCTAAATGCTTCCCCGTTCTGAATAGTGTTATTTTTAGTCTTGTTTGGATTTGGCTTGTGCCATCTGTTCTCTATTGAAAATGTGAACCCTTGAGGTCATTAGGATGCCATGTTTCCCTCATTTGGTTGCACTGCCAATGATGTGCCATTTCCAAAAATGCCTCATTGAGATACTGAAGATGTGGAGCAACAACGTGAAGTCTGTCATTGTGGGTAGCGATGTTAGGAGGAGTTGCTACTGTGCTGCCTCTTGTCCAGTTTCTGGTTTCTTTTGTGGTTATTGAATCGAGAGAACTCTGTGCGTCACTACTTCTGCTCATGTCTATTGCAAGAAGGTATCATACAGTGAAAAGAAGAGAGTAATTTCTGTGTGAATATGAATACTGTTCTCAAGTCCATTTGAAATTGATTTCTTTTGGCTTCCCTTTGTTGAAACTACTGTCGTCTTGTCTTTTTCTTTTTTTTCTTAATTGAAAATTATTTTTACCGGAATCCCTTATACATAAACAAAACAATGTGTCATGTAAGACTAAACAAACACTTCCTATAAGATTGCCACTTTGAGGAAGTGTGCAGTGCTGATATTTCCATGAGTCAGTGTTTCAAAACCTGAAAGGAAACAACATAAGGCTCTATGGCTGACGATTGGCTGGAAAAACTACAAAGAGAGTGCTTCTGCTTGACAACATGACTTGTATTTTACTGCTAATAATATTTAATAAATATATTGTTCTTGATTGCTACTTTTTTTCCTCTCCTTAAATGACATTAACTGTTCGATTTAAACTTTCAACTGAAAAACTAAAGGCTCATATTCAGCACTTCTGCTTTGGAAGACTGTATTCTAGTTAGCAGAGAATGGCTCCCTTTGTGTCAGGATCTACTTCATGAAATTATACTTGAAAACTTAGAGAAGCTACTCATTTGTGAATTTGCACTGTAATGTAATAAGTAATTTAGCTCTTCCTGTCCCTAAAATCTAGTGCTGTTGTCTAGGAGTCTAAGACTCTTCAAACTGCCCTAAAATTGTATTTTTCTAGCTATAGCTTGGCTTATTGTATAGATTAAGCTGTCCCATAGCTTTGGAGTAATAATGGTGCGATACTGTATTTTCTTGGCGTGATGGGTTTGGGACGGGAGCATATTGTACAGTACAAGACTATCAGAGGCCTCAATTTCATGAGTAGGACCTATTTGCTTACGGCTCTGGTCAGCTGATACATCGTGAGTGCTTACAGTGGGTTAAGACATTTGTAGATTTATAAATCTCCTTTATCATTCTTGGAAAGGACCAGGGGATTGACCTTTTGTGGTTACAAGTGTTGAGTTCATTATCTAAAATGTGGGACTTCTGGCAGCATGGTCTCTCCTTAGTGCTGTATGCAATCAGAGACATGAACTTTTAACATTTTGTCCTATAAAGGCTTGCTACTACCTGACCTGGGTTGGTGCTGTACTCACAACTTACCCCGCTCAGAAAATAAACCCACCATTTTTTTGAGAACTCAAAAGTCTCATTTACACTGCAGTGATCTAGTTGACTGTTTGAGTGAGGGTTGCTGGTCTGTAGATTGTACCATCTAGTTTAGTCCAATTTTACTGTGCCTTCCTTGCAAATGCATACAGAGCTATGGGTTTGAAGATGTTGCAAAAGGAATTGAACCCTTCTTTGGGAAACTGGGAGCCTTAGGTGAAGTCAGCTAATGAGTATTTGCTTCAGTGCCAGTATACTAGTGCTTAAGCAGATTGATTGCCGAGAGAAGGTATTTCTTGCGCTTTCACCATAAAACCTGGTATGGGATAAGTGTTTGAGAGAAATACTTCTATGCATTTCTCTAAGGGTAAGGAGGAACCATCTTGTCTCTGACAAACTTAAGGCTTCTCTTAGTCTGATAATCCTAAGGTTCATCAGAGAAATCCATTTTGCCTTGAGAAGATGTCCCTTTTAATGTTGTCTCTTGGGATTTAGTGCCTTAAGTGGTTACTCATGGAAGTAAGTAAGTACAACTAAATATGTTCACCGCGTAATACTGTAAATGGATTTATCCTCATGTAAAAAGGGCATAAGGTTGCTGACTAGATATTTTTAGAATGAGAGAATTTTCCCCATGTATCTAATAGAAGATGATTATTTAGAAAATGCAAAATGTTTCTTATAAAAATGTGGATGACTTTCTAATGATTTGTTTCAAAGTCAGTAGACCAACAAATGAAGAGAGGAAGAAAAATTATTTGCATCTTACCCAGAATATATATATTCAAGGTTTCACAAGATCAGTTCTGCACATTAAAAAGTTAACAAGCACAGATTAAACTGATGCTGTGTAGGTAAAATAAAATGGCAACAGTGTTACCAGCTGACTGCAATGCTAAAAAACTGTTTAAGGCTTGAGTTTGCCACTAGCTGTGGAGGGTACAGAATAGGATATGTGGACTTTCCACCTTTGTTTCAAAATTTCAGACTCTGCCAACTTTGATATTTATTGCGTTCTGGCTGTTCAGTGTGCTGAAAGAAAAGAGCTGGGGCCAGTGGTCTTTCAAGAATAGCAAGCTGTGACCATTTGTCGTGGGCTGTCAGGAATGGCCATGGTTGGAGCAAACATGGAGAGCAAACTTGTCTTCAAAGCATAGTCCTTCCGAGCGAGAGAAGGAAAATAATGTAACAGGGGAAAATATTTTACTTGAGTGAACTTGGTTTTTGAAGAAATGGAGGATTTTTGTATTTGGGACTGCCAGCCTAACATCAAATTATCTATAAGTTAATTTGCTTTTTAAATAAAAAATGATTTGTATGTTGAAGCAGAAGCCAATGTGACTTGGCTTTCAGGATTCAAAGAGGTGAATTCTCATGAGTGAAACAATAAACCAGATTTGCTCAGCGCATCTAATGTCAGGAATCAAATACGGTAGATTTTTTTTCCTCTTTTGGAATTAAATACATTTAAAACAAAAAAAGTGTTCTCTAATCTCTGTCATGAGAACTAATAGCGATTTTGTTTTCTTGTCTTCAGAAGCTTGTTGAGGTGATTATCTGCTGGTCAAAGTAGCAAATGCTCTTACATGAGGACTTTTATAAAAGTGCTGGATATCTTAGCTTCACTGTTTTCCAGAAAATGATTTTGGAAACTTTTCATTCTGTTGAAATGACTCTCCAGACTATTCTTTTTATTGGTGGAAAACAAATGTTCTAGTCCTTAAGTTATCAGGTTAGGCACTCTTGATATTTGCTTCTGTGCCACATCTTGCTGTATTTCTGTATCTGTGTTCTGCTGGTGCTGATCTCCTTCGTATTTCACCCATTGCTTTGTTATTTTCTCCTAGTAGGTGCAGTCTAAGGCATGGCTTCATGATACGCTAACCCAAATTATTAGCTCATTGCTGCTGAAGAGGGAGGTCTTGCTTTTCCCCTTCCCTGCTCATCTTGCTCCCAGTTCTTCGCACACCTCTGCCTCAGACACACCCATTGTTGACTCTGATGCTCCTTTGCTGACAGAATAATCCAATTCAATTTGCAAAGCAGGCCAAATAAAACCTGAATAACTTTTTTCTTATCAGATATAGTTTTCTTCCATTTTAGTGAACTGAATCTGTACACTCGAGTGAATGTCAGAACTGTCTCTGGACAAATATCAGGAGCTTAATGGGGGGCATGCAGAGGAGGCAACAGCAGGTGCATCTCCTGCTTTCATGTCCATAAACTGACCATATCACAAGACAGCTTGGGTCTTGCTATGCCCTTCAGTCCACTCTCCTGTAGTTCATGTTTTCTTGATGGTGCTGTATTTGTTAGTCTCAGTACACATGGGCTCAGTCAGCTGCTGTGGAGCACAAATGCTAAAACTGCAGTGAGATCACCAAGAGGATAATCTGACAAACTGATATACATATCTCTAAGACCTTCCACCTGAAAACCACTTGCACCTCAAGCTCAGTTCTAGACCCCCTAACTGCCTATGACAGTTCAGGTGTTTTGGCTTGTGTTAACTGATACTGGTTTCTCTTGCCCCACTGTTACTTCTCCATCATGGACACTCACCTTCTAAAGCTGAGGTGTGTAATGTTGATTATCATCTTTATACCTAACCAGAAAAAAATGATGTAAATTGTGAATAATTCTGTAGGAGCCAATAGTTATACTTCTGTGAGAGCTGAATTTAAATCTTTGAGTAGCTCATGTAGCAATTGTTCTCTTGGAGAGGGGGAAAGAAGGATGAGGCTAAATCCACTTAGAGTTATTAAGGAGCACTTAATACCTCTAATTTTGTGACAATTCCCTTGTGAGAAAACCCTCTGCAAATGGGTGTGTTTAGAGAATAAATCTTAAAGTGCTGTTTCCCTGTGCAAGAGGAAGAAGCAAGTGAGGGAACAGAAGCCCTAGAATAAACAGAGAGGTTTGTTGTCTTTGAATACTAAAGATGTAAGTAGCAGACAGTTATATTAGTCATAATGATTTCAGACCAGTAAAAGTTAAATAGCCATATATGTAGAAGAAAAATGTGTGTGCTGGTGTGCCAGTGACCTGCTAATGACTCTGGGGATCAAGTCACCCAAGGCATATATAACAATCATTAACAATCAACAATCTTTAAAACAATCCCTATTATGTCTTAATGTTGTTCTTTTAAACCTTCTAGTACCAGGAGTTTGTCCATTTTGTGGTTATAATGAAGGAGAAGCTTGGTATATGCTTAGCTGTAATAACAAGTTATATTTTATTAAACTGAAAAGGTGGTCACAGGCTTTCACATTCTGAATAGCTCTCACCTGCTTTTTAGCAATGTTTAATAAAACTGTGAGGTATCAGTTCTTTAACAGTGTATCTGTTTAGCAGGTATCTGTTCTTTCAACAGTGTCTTTGATTTCTTCAGCATAGTGGACCGGTGACTGAATTTAGGATCCAGCTAGAAGCTTTGTTTTGGAATAAAAACAAAACAAATCTAACTTCCTTCCTCCCCCTTCCTAACCTCTACCAAGGGAAAGCAGCTTCCCTGAAACTTCATATGTTGTTTTCCTCCTTTAAAACATTCTCTGGGTGAAAGTTGGGCAAAATGAAAAGATTTAAAATTATGCTGAAGCGAAAATAGGAGAAAATTTCCAGTTCTGGAATTTTTTTGTGGATTATAGTCAAATGTAAAATATTTTAAAGATTCAGTTGAAATTTTGAGGGCTTTCATCCCCCCCCCCTCCCCCACACACACCTTTTCTATCTGAAAAGGAAAATAGTATAGTGTATTTATATTTTTTGAGGTCTTTTTGAGGAAAGAATGAAAATATCGAAGACTTGCAGCCTGGTCTGACTTGCTTAATTTCTAACTAACTTCTGTTGGTTAGAAATGCTCCTCTCTACTTTCATATTCCAGGCATCAGATGTCTATCTTGGTCTCTCTGGCTAGAGACTCTTCCATTTGCTGGTTATTCCCTCTCCCAGAGGGCAGGGGTGCAAAGGGAAGAGCCCTCCGTTGGATCACCAGCTGCATCTGCTTGTTCCCTACCCGCTGGGGAGTGCAACTGTGGGACTGCACTGCAAATAGCAGAAAAGGATGGGTATGATGCAATGGGGAAGCTCAGTAGTGTAAAGGAGGAGGGTGGTTCACTTACGTAGGAAAGATTGGTAGGTTTGAGCAGGTAACATTTGATGCAATGTTTAATTTGCATAAAATATTAACATGCTTTACTTTTTCTAAGCCTGTAATAGGCCCTACAGGACAGATGAAACATTTGATGAAACTACTCAAATTAGCTGTGTGCAGCAAATTTGAGAAAGGACTTGAAGTTCATTTAGGCAGAATACTTACTTCTCAAATAACAGGAGGAGGGAGGATCTTCTAATGCAGGTCTGTGTTCCAGAAGAAGTAACCTCACGCTTTTAAAGTGCCTTTAGGAGGAAATATACTTGTCCATTTGTCATTGTACTTGTTACTCAAAGAGATCTTAATCCATTTAAAAGGAGTCTGCTTTACAAGGCCTGAGTCTGTGTTTCAGGAAAGGACCATTGGAGACCATGAGTTATATAGAGAGCAGAATGGTCTTTGAACTTGTGAATGAGTTCTATTTAGGGTTTTTATCCACTCTAATTTTTGAATTTGTAACTGAAGGAATAAAGTTTGAGTGACTGATAATTTATGTTCTGGCATTTTACAAATTTAAATTCCCATGCAATTCCATTTTCTCTATAGCTGTCTTGAAGGCATATAATACAAATAACTTTCATATTTTTGAAACTCGTAAGAAAGGGAAATCATTCAGCTTTCATATTCCAGGTACAGGAGAACTGGCAACTTGAAATACTTTATTTTACAGTTGTGCTTCTGTTATGGCTGCGCATACAGAGTTTTCATATTTATAAAAGCAGCCCAGAAAAACAGATGCACTCAGGCTTGGGTTTTAAACTCCTTTAAAATAGGAGAGAGGGGAAGAAGATTATTTTGACTACTGTTTCTAATTTCTTCTAAAAATATTTCTATTTTCAAATTGTTTACAGCTACTTACTTTTGTTCAAGAGCTCTAGAAGAAAATAGTTAGTGGTAGCTTTTTACAAGGCTTTAGTTGATTCTTGCTTGTATTTCCCAGCTGGTGTTAGAGTACATCTGGAATCTATGAAATTCCTTTCTTTGTTCCTCATTTCCTGTGTCATTCAGTGCTACAGTGCAGGGTTTTGAAAGTGATTTCTCTTGGTATCTTCTTTTAAGATGCGTTTTTTTTTTTTTTTTAAAGCATTTGGTAACTTCTTAAAGATAGTTGTATGTTCTTTGTGTTTAACAGCATAATTGAATGGTATCATGAAACTTCTAAAATGTTTTGTTTTAATATTTCAGTGAAAAATAGTTTCGCTGATTTTTCTGGCAGTCATTCAGCTTGTCGAATTGTAGGAAGGAGGGTGGTAGAAAGAGAAGAAAAATATGCTAGATGGTATAAAAGCTCCCTTAATATCTCTCTCTAGCCCTGGAACAATCAGTAGTTCGTGATACAAAATTAGATCTATTTTGCAGGAGACACAGAGTGTGACTTCTTAGGCTTGTTTTTAGATTCTGGTTTGAAAAGCTGGTGACTGCTGCAGAACACGTGAACATGACCTTGGAAAACTGAGCTTTGAGAGTATGACAAAACTTCAGAGTGGTGTGGATCTAAGAACAAATACAATCCATCCCCTAAACCAGCAGATGCTGTAGTGTAAATTGAATTGTTGTAGAAACCTAGTACTGACTGAAAAGGAGAGGGAATGTAGTGGTCTAACAGAATTGCTCTTATTTTTGGCAACATTGTGTTTTGTTTTACCAGCAAAACACCTGATTAAAAATTGTGTTTTTATGCGTATTCACATCCTGAAATTATATGAGTAGCTTATCCAAGTTTTCCGGAAAAAATGGAAGTTTATAGTCCAGTGGTTCATTCTTCTGTTGTCATCTGCCAACTGCTACTTACAAGAGGGGAGCTTTGCTCAGTATGTGATATCTGTAGTCATGAAAGCTCTGTAGTGGTACATTGCAGGTTCAAAAGCTTCTTCACAAAACGCCTGCTATTAAGATGTGGTTTGTGTTATGAGCACTGTTTCTCCTCTTTGTAAATGCACAAGCTGTTTTCCCTTCCCTTTTGATTTTGCCTCTTTTAATGCAGTTTAGGAGGTAGAAACAAGCAACACTGTCTCTGTGGGACCTGTCAGTTCTCTACAGATCAGATTTTGAGATCTGCTGACTCCAGTAGCTTTTTATCTTCTCTTGATTTTTTTTTAATGTCCCTAACAGCAGCAGTGCATCACTGATTACATTAAAAGGCTCGTAAATATGTGTAGTTTTTATTTATGCCATATATTGGTAAGAAAACCAAGGGAAGTGCTTCTTGTTCCCACAAGGTATGGAAAAATAGTGAAAGAACCATAAAACTCCAGAGTTTGTCTGAAATCTGCCTGTCAGCAGAGCATGTAAATGCATCTGGTCTGTTCAAGTCAGAAAAGAGCTGTACTTCCCTAAGTCTTAGCCTTGACTGTCAGTAAGGTCCTTGTCTTGATCTGTACAAATTCTCAGTAGCCTAGACCTAGTCTGGTCTTGGAGACCTCCTTGAGACCATGTTTCCCCTGCAGCACTGGGCCCTTGACTCTAAGCTGCTTTACTACCTGAGATCAGGAGGAGTTGCATTTTGCCTCCATGAACACAGTGGCTAAGTTCTGACTTCTGTGAAAGTATTCCACAGTAGATGAGCAGAAAAGGACCCATCAGCTGTTTCTGCCAACTTTGTGATCTGTTCTCCTTTCAAAATTTGAAGCGGCATTTCCTAGTGTACATACTGATGTTTGGGAGCTTGGCTGATGTTGCATAATACTCAAATACCAGGTTAAGATATTCTAAGAAATACATTTTTCCTCTGTTAGGATTTCTTGGCCCAAAAGTAAGGTGAGCTGACAACCACCACTTTTTTTTTTTTCTCTATATATGTGTTAGTTTTACCCTGTGTTTGTAGACGATGTTCCAAGTAGTTAGTTTTGCTTCCCAATGCCAGCCAGCTGCCCTTGGGTGTTTACACTGGTCAAGCAAAATTGCCCAAGTTCCCGCTGAGACTGTAGGCCAGTGTTTGCACAATACTTTGGAGCAGGAGCTTCAGGGAATTGCTGCAGAACAGACTTGGACTATGAGTGCTTTAGAGTTGGTGGTGGAGAAAGAGACCTAGAGCAGTAGTCACAAACCCACCCGTGACTAAAGCTAGGGGAACTGTTGATGCCTCTTCTCTCTCGTACTGATGTGTAGAGTCTGACTGGAGTGGTGACTGTGGTGAGCTTCAGGAAATTTGAGTTGCACTGTAGGGTTTGAAGGAATTGGATTACAGAATAGTGTAAGTGATATACTTACCCTTGCTCCATCCCCCTGTGGACTTTTATTTTTTAGGTCTATTTAGCAAAATTGCTTGAGAGAAAAAGCTATTTTTTATTTAGACTGATACTGCGTACTGTTGGTCTGTTTTTGAGTAGTGAGGCAGAAATTTTTGACAGGCAATAAAAATGCCTGGGGGAATTTAGGATATTGGGATAGAGCAAAATAATTTAAGTAAGATGAAGCTCTAACAAGCTGATAATTAGTGTGTTTTTACACCTGCTTCTATAACTGTGTTCCAGAAAGGTGTAGGTTTGAAAGTTTAAAAAAAAAATTAACTGGATGACTGTTTTAATGTTAACTTAAATTTTGAATTCCACGGTAACCAATCTCTTTAATAGCCTAGTGGGAGTTGTTGTATAAGTTGTTATTATGAGAGTCTCCTGATACACCTGCAAGTTTTTGATATGCCGATGCCCTGTTTTTGGTAATAGGTATTAGTGTTCAAGTCTTGCATATAATTAAGACTTGTACTTTTGGGCAGGCAGAATCTTCATTCTCTTGAGTATAGGCATAACTTTCCTGTGCAAAGTGAACTCCTGGCATTGGGGAGCACTTTTTTTCTTTTCCCTCGTTCCATGAAATCCTCCTACTCAGGTATAGTTGGATGATGTTAAACTCTCCTTGTCCTTTTTTTGCACTGTGGCCATTTGATTTCTGGCACTGAACCAGAAGTACTAAGTGCTTGTAAGGTGGGGTCCCTACTTCAGCAGTACCATGCACTGCATTGGGGAGCCCATAGGAGCAAGTGCTGTGCTTAATAGACCATCCACAATGGCAAAATGAAATAGGGTCATGTATGAACTCATCCAAATAAGGGCTTACATAGCTGCAAATTAGTACCAGGCTACAGGGACACCAAAACTCCTCGTATAGTGCATGAGGATAACTAGGTGCTTTAGAGTATGAGCTAAACACCACTTGTGTGGTGAGCTGCCTGGAGGAAATGCTGAACACTGGGTTACATTTGTGCTCTTGTTGCTCTCCTGAGCTCCTTCATGTGAGGCTGGGGAGGGAGCTTCCATCTGCCCCCTCAGAGCACAGGGTCAGTCACAAGGCAGGACCTTGCAACTCTTTTTCAAAGATGCGGATTTGGCTCCCTTCCTGCTTTTGGAGGAGGTGGTGGTGGTGGTGAAGTATCTGTGCTTTTGTTGCATCCTAAGTAAAGCCTTTGGTAGTCTTTGGTCCTATGACCAAATGCTAATACAGTGTCTTCTACGGTATCAGGCAGCCTGGGGTAGGATTTGGGCTATTTGTGTTAGGGCAGCTTGGGCTTGTACCGAAGCGAAGCATAGTTGAGCATTCTAGTCCAGCACAGATGTCATGTGCATTTATTTGGTATTTCTTTCTATCATTGTTTTGGGCATAGATACATGTTTTTCATTATCCAGGGTTTTTTTGGTGTCTCACCTCCTGAATCATTTTCCCCCAAAGCTAGAAATCGTATAGCAAATGAGGGAGGGCGTGGCAGGGAGAGAAGAGAGTCTTACGGTGAATGCAGCTAGAAAATAGCACAAGAAGTCCATGCTGTTCTTCTACTGCAGATGTCCCTTAAGAGGCTGAACAAGTATGTCGGTGTTGGTGAGAAGCTCCTAACAGGATGTTTGTCGCCCCAGCTTCATACACTTGAAACTGTCTGTGCTGGAGCACTGTATGTTCATAGCTGCAGCCACAGTAGGGTATGGGAAGGGTGAGCTATAGCCTAACCATTGTGTTAGATTTTTGCTTTGCAGTATTACTTGCTTGTTGAATAATAATTTTCTTTGGAGAACATGAGATTAATGCTTAACTAGGCCTGCATGTAGAGAGGATGAAGGTGATGACAGTATAAAACTTCAAAATAAGATTTTGAGCCAGTGGGTTGACAGATGTTACAGTAAAATTCTTCTCTGGGACCAGAACAGGTCAATATCAAGAGTATACTCAGGTATTACTTTGAGGAGTGGAGCATCTGGTAGCTGTCGATGGAGGGTAACGTGAAGCTATGATCCAGAGCTGCTGGGGAAAGAAAGTAGGAGGTTGAGGCTCTTTTTAAAGTAGCTCCAGGAAAGAAGATGCTGCTGTGAATTTTTTGTGATATTAGTGGGGCATCTGAAAGATCTATAAGTTATGCTCAGACTTCAGGATCAAATAAGCGATTTATTTAATAAGGCTTAGCCATAGACAGTGTGATTGTATTGCTGTTGACCTGTACTCTTCAGATAATCCAGATCGGATAGTTCAGTCCCAAACTTTCAAGATGTTAAACCATAACAGTTTGGCCTGGCCCGCTTAGTTCATTTTACAGCCTTTTCAGTTGTGTGGGGTGTGTGTGTGTGTGTTTTGTTTTGTTTTGTTTTTTTTTAATCAGTTCATTAATTGTCTAATTAACCTTCATGATAAATGGGTTCTTACACTAATTATTTGAAAGCCTGATTTAGTAAAGTCATTGAAACATGTAGCTTCTGTTCTGCTGATATGACAGCCTGGATATTTGTGTCACTGTGACAATATGATATCAGACATAGTGACCTTCATTCATGTTCCTAACAGCTTATGGGCCAGCCTGGAACCAGTATCTAGAAGGGGGTTTGCATTTTCTACTCCTGGGTCTGCTAAACACTAGTGAGCTTCCAAAGTTGAATGCTCAGAATTGAGGGATATGATCATGAGGGTTGTCCACTGGAATCTTAATCTGATCCCCTTGTGAACATGAAATTCATGTCACTCTGGAGTAAATACTTCTAAAAAAAACAATATAGTGTGTTTCTTTCCATCCATGGGATGGATGGTACTTGCTTAATGAGCATCTATATTCTATAGGAGGTCTGTATTCTGTTCCTATAGTGTGAAATGTGTCTTCCCGCATGTCTGTTTTGTTCAAAACCTACTCTGACAACAATGTTGGGTTTTTCTGTTCTTTGTTGTTGTTGTTTTGGTTTTTTTAACTGTGTTCCTTACCATACAGTGAAATTCTTTATAAGCATCAGCTTATCTTCCTGCCCTTTGTGAGGATAGGGTGACCCTCTTAAGTGGGAGACAGTATAGGGAAATAGTATCTGCTCATCATGGTGTCCAATTTGAGGCTAGTTCCAGATTTTCATACTACTTTTTGTCTTCTCCCATCACACACTCACAATACAGCTTACTTTGACTGCATTTGGCACTGTGAATGCTTATTGTTTCTGCAAATCAAAGTTGACATTTGAATTTGGGTTCTTTAGGAAGAAGAGACTGCAAAATAGGTGATAGCCCTCTAAAAAGCTTTGAGTTGTCAGGAACTGGAAGGGGATCTTGTAGGAGATGGGGATCTGAATAGCGGGCCTGGGGCACCACTGTTGTGCTGTGGCACTCGTCTCTCTTCTTGCTTACCTCATTCACTATGCACCTTCTTGCTGCAGAGAAAAGGGGCAAATGAGTCTCCCTGTTACTCACCTGTGATAGGATTGACCCGCTTTGGGTAAGCAGTGTGCAGGACGGTGATGGAGCCCCATTTGGGGAAGGGATGGTGGAGGACAAAGCAGATCCTCTTTCTCTGCCTGGCCAAGTCTTGTTTCCTTCCTTTCAGGATCCTGTTCTTGTCAATCAGCATTTGAGTCAAATGCCCTCTGCCTCCTCCTGGATACAGTAGGGCTCTTGCAGTGAAAATCCTGCCTGGCATCAGTACTGGGAAATTGAAATGCAGTGTAAGAGCAAATAGCGCTCACATGGGTCAAAAAAGCCACTGACTCCTGATTGATTGATTTATTTATTTTTATTTATTTTTAATTGTTTAAGTCCCAATTCTAAAGCCTGCTACTTATTTTTGACATCTACAGGACAAACTGACTTCTCCTGAAACAACTTAGCTGTTTTAGCTGAAACACTTGAGGGGAATAGAAAGCATTTAGTAGAAAACAGTTTTAGAGACCACTCAGGTCTGCACAATAGAGACCAAGGAAGAAACCATTGTTAAGAAAGTGGTACTAAATTGTTCATTGCTTTCCCTTCTCTTCCCCCTGCATACCCATGCTACCAGGATTTGTTTAGACACTTCCAGTTTTTGTGCGGGAGTTAACATCATTTTCCTCCTTTCTGTAAGCTGGTGGTAATGGCATTTTTAGCATTGCACTGCCATGTAAAGGTTCCAGTCAAGGTTTAGAGTCTTGTTTCATGGGAGTGTACAACACAGACTGCAACATATACTGTAATTGCTTGGAGTCTAAACAAGGTAGTGAAGCTTGCTGTAGGATTCTTAATAATAAATCTGTCTTTGTATTCTAGCTGCTTACCTTTCTGAAGAGCTGCTGGTCACTCAAGTTTCAAATACAGCCTTTTGCTTAGCCTTGGCCAGTGTTTGAGATAGCAATGAAGGAATACTTAAATACTCCTGTGGTTCTTGTGACCTTAGTAACAGAAACCCTAGTGCCCTGCTGGTGTAGGGAGGTGTTGTATATTAATACCGAGAGCAGAGCTAAATGCATATAGGATGAATGTAACGTGGCTCTGCTAAGCTGTGAGGCCATCCCATCCCACTTGCCATGGAGCAGTGAGAGTAGGCTGCTTGGTGGGGGAAGGTGAGCTGGAAGCTGAGTGCGACGACAAAGCAGATAAAGCAGTGGTCTCGCCAAAAAATGAGCAGTCCAACAGTACCCAATGAGAAGAGCAGAGCACGTGCATGATGGTAACCTAGCTCAGCCAAGAGGCCAGTGACTGCCAAACAAATCTGTAGTGGTGAGGTAGGCCCAAGATCAAGCTAGGAAATCAGGTCAGCAGGTCAGGATCATCAAATGGCCAGGCCTGCAGCATAGCTCTGGTGAGGACCGAGGGTGAGGGTCTGAGCTGAAATGCAGCTCCTGAGTGAAGGAGGGGCCCAGTGAGGCTTCTCCCAGCACTTTCTCACACAGCTCTTATCCCAGGAGCCTGATCCAACATTACAAGGCTGCACTGTATTACAGCTGGCCTTGTGCTGAGGCATTCGAACCCTGAGGCAGAGGCTGTGCTTGGGGCCCTGGCAGCACTGATGTCTCAGAAAGGCCTTGTCTGGGCTAGCCTTTTTGTCATAAAACTTTCTACAGTTCCTAATCCTGGCGGTAGCCATGGTGGGAATCCTAAAGGAAGGAAAAGGGAAGTGCAGACGCAGTAACACAATGTGCGGCTGTATGTTTTGTAACACTAACTGTGGCAATAAAATGCATCCTGTATGCTAGGGGAGCCAGCCTTCACTTGTGCTTCTTGAAGTCACTGTGATCATGCTGGAAGGTGAATATTTGAACAAGTCTTTGTGGATAGGAAGGTGTGCGTGGGAGGCACTAGATAGGTAGTTATTGCTGCAGTATGTAACAGTGATTCTGAATTGGACTGTTGGAATGGAGAGAAATTAAATTCTCCTGAAGCTTTAACCTTTTTTGGTTGTGTTTTGTCCCTTTATTCGTCCATATATTTTGGCTAATATGTAGCTTTCATTCTGTGACACATTTTCAATGATTTACTCTTCTTCCTTTTTTCTGTGGTTTGCAAACAGTATCCAACTTTATGAAGTTTCTGGTGCATGTTCTTATTTCTCCCTAAGCTGTGGCAAGTCTGCTCTTAGATCATGTCAGCACTATTCTGTTGAATAGCAAAAAAGCACTACTGGTGTAATGTTTCCTTGTCTCCTTTCTCTCTTCTCCCTCCCCCTCTATCCCTGATGGAAACTAATAACGATTTTTGAAGCCTTTTTTCTGATACTTCAGTGGGAGCAGTACTGAAGGAGTTTTTTACAGGCAGAAGGGTGGAGTGGAAGTTCTCTGTGGTGCTCTAAAAATTAGCTTGTGAGCTCAACCAGTAGGTCTCCCTTAAAGCCTGGAGTCAAGCTGAAGGGGATCTGTTTACATCTGAGTTTTCTGCTTCTTTGAAAGTGTCCCAGAAAAGCAGTATTTGCAATGTGTTGCTCCCACAGAAAGAAAAGTAATGACCAGTGTTTTAGAGATAGAGGCCTGCAGTGCCTCATCCTTCCTCTTAAATTCCCCCTGGTGAAAAGAGATAGAAGAAGCAGTTATCAGCGTGAATTTTTTTAGTAAAGCAAATGATAACTTATGCAAATGTTTTGAATTGCGTATCATGGAATATTCAAAATACTGGAGAAACTATTAAATGCATCTGAGGTTTGTTCTGCATAAACAAATTGCTCCGATTTTTGTCCTGAATTAAAATGCACACAAAGTCTGTGCTGTGTGTTTGGTAGTTCCTTGCTGCAGAACAGCAAGCATTCCCTATATTTAAGGGTATCTTGCTTGAGTGAGAGCAGGGAGATGACAGGGAATCAGGTTAAGCAAAGATGTAAGGAGTCAGAGCAGTTAGAAATAAAAACAAAAAATAAATTTCAGAATCGTCATAAAAACTTTTCACAATTGTCATGTAAAGAATGTGGGAGAAGATCTAACTAAACCAAGAAGCCAAAAGAGCTCGTTAGAAGTATACAATAATATACTATATAATACTAATATAATATATATACATTGCTTTATAGAGTGGCTCTGCTGTTAGTAAAGGGGCTTTATATGAGCTCCTGCACTTACGTGTAGTGTTGATTCTGGCACTGTCTGAATTAGATGAGATTAGATATTCCTCCTTTCAGTTGAAGGGCACAGCAAGGAGGTAGAAGTGGAGAAAAGTTGAAAGGACATGCTCATCTGGTTAAGTTGCTTTTTCCTCCCTGCGGAGAAGACCACAAAGCTGTACTATCTATTCAGTAGGCATCTTTGGTTGGGTGGGAGCTGTTTGTAGTTTGCACCTCTTAATGACAGCAAGTGAGAGAACTTCATTTTAGATAACCTATGTGATGGAGGTAATTGCCATAAAGCTTTTTTAATGGAGAACTGTCTGGATAGGGAGAGAAGCTTGTCTGTAAATGGGTGTCCTGCTCTTTCCTGCAAGTATAGTATAACAGGTTAAAACTCAATTATGTAATTGGATTCCTCTGCAGATTTATTTTAGGTGGGTGGTTATTTTGCAGTTCTGTTGTGCATGTGCTCCATCTCTTTCCATTGAATGTAAGCTTCTCTGACAGCATTTATTACATGTGATTCCTGAGGAAAACAAGGCAGGTTATATTCTTAAAATTAGAAATGCAGGTTCTAATCTACACAACAGATTTGGATAAATGTGTTTACATCTACTTTGATGCCTTCAGAAGAAGGGAACAAACTAAAAGAAAAGGTACCATTTAAACTGGTCTGGATGTGGGACTGATACAGGGAATAGAAATCTCAACACCACATGAGTTTTATGGCTGGTGAGAAAGCACCTATTTGTGTGTGTGTGTGTGTGTGTTTTTTCTCTGTAAAGTGCACGTGTCAACTTTGCTTAGCTGTGTCAGCAGGAGTTATGCAACTTGGTTGGAACGGCAGACTGTCGGACTGAGGATATCCCACGAATGTGCGAATAAAGCTTGTGGATGGTAAATGCCAATGCAAGAGTTAATTTAATACCCACTTTCCAAAAATAAGGGAAGTTTGTTGATATAGTCACAGCTAGAGAGTATATGAGCATGTCTGAGGCTTTACTGTCTTGCTTGAGATCACAAATGCACTGAATAAAGTGCCTGTCAGGTTGCAGAATCTGATCCTCTTCTATCCTTGGGTTGGAGGTCAGAAAGACAAAATGGTATGGGAAGAAACATCTTTGCTTCCATAATTCTCTTCACTGTTTGGATTTTTAATACTCCAAACAATTTCACTGGATCCTATTCAAGATACTTAACACTTTTTTTTATGATTTAGTGTAGCAATTAAAGATTAGCACCATAAGATGTTTGATTATTATAGAAAAGAAAAATTCTATTCTGTAACTCAGATGAAGTTGTATCCAAAAGCAGTGGAATAAGTTCTGTCAGAAACAAAATTGTTAAAATGTTAGCCAAACAGAACTTCAGAGTTTAAAGTTGCTTCAAAGTTGTGAGTAAGGTTTAAATAAATAAACAAATCTAGAGAACAGTATTTCAGGATAGGTAGTTGTACAGTTTTCAGGTGTACTGTGTACAAATTACTGCAGTTAGACATTATTTGTGGAAGAAGCAGAGGAGCCATAGCTTGGGTTATGCTATCAATGATCTGGTTGAGGTTTACCAGGGACTAGTTCAGGGCTGTCTCCATTTTTAAATGTGCTAGCTGTCTAGCATGGTTTTGGTGTGTTGTTTTTGTTTGGTTGGTTTTCGTTGTTTTAAGGGATGACTGGTGCACACGTGTACCTAGCATGTTTTCTTTCGAACCAATTTTACTGTCACTGTAAAGCTGTCATCTAACTGCTCTGGTTATTTAATTCCTGATTGTTTAAAAATGGTGATAGAATAGGCAGTGTGAGGCTCTTATCTGGCTTGTTAAGGGAGTAACTCTCTGCAGGTCTTAAGTGAGGTTTAAAAAGGTGTTTGGATTGGCAGATTGCATTTCATTTGTAAAATGAATTCCTCTGCCTGGAAAAAGAGATGAAAGTAGCTGTTCAGTGTATGCCAAACTGAGTAAGTACTTCCAGGGAATGATCTGCCTAGAAAAATGGTGAAGTGTAGCTTTGTTTTCATTACTAATCTAAATGCGATTCTAATAGATAGTAGAACCTGAAACTTGGGCTGGCAATACAGGGGTCGGCTGTGTAGCGTACTTCAACCCCAAGCACTATCTAAAAAAAGATAAACTTACCCTAAACTCTGTGTTTCCTTGAAGTTTGTAGCCAGAAACATAGCTTGCATTTTTGTCCAAAATTTTTTGCCCTACTCTTCACTGGTCCTGTAAAAGGAGCAACCAGTTAAGTATTCACTAGTCTGTCAAGAAATACTGCTGTTTTGGTAGGAATCTTTAAACTTTTAAATGACTATTTCAACATGCAGTAACTCATTGATGTGTGTTCTTCCTCAACGTATATTTAAAATGTATTAGTGATGCATTTATATTTTTTTCATTTCTGCTCTTAAGTGTATGGAATGTGCATGAAATACAGTCGATGGGCTGCCAGACTGGCACAAATAAAATTCCATAGTTACATTCATAAGGACACTTAGTGTGACTTTAAATGGTTTTTCTGCCATTTCCCATCCTTATGAATCTTGATTGAAGTTTCTAATGAAGATTTAAAAAACAGCTATATTCTCCACACCCATAATTACACTATTTTCTTAATGCTCTCAGACTTGTTATGTGTTTGGGAGAGGTGATAACCTGTTCTCAGTGTTTTTGTAGGAAATTTATAGCAACAGCTTTGTGATCTCGTGTTCTATACCACTAGCAATTTTTTAATGCAGTTTGGTGTATTCTTTTTTCTGCCCTTGTTCTTAATATGTTAATTATGCTATCAAGCTGTTATATATTCTACTGACAAAATAACATTTGTTTCCATTTTGGGATGCATGAGTGGAAGAAATCCTACAGAAGTGTCATGTTTTAGAGTTAATTTTTAAAAATTATCTAGCTCTTGTTATGTTGCCATCTGTTTTCCTCTAGCCTGAAGAGGAAACAGCTGTTGTGAACAAGCTCCAGATAGTATTTTTAATAAAGCCTAGTAGGTCTGCTTACCTTCAGTTTGCATGTGTGTCAGGGTGAATAAATGCTTCATTTAGGGGGAAGATGCTGTTTTATGGTAGAATTGTAATGAGTTTCAGCTTGGTACTGCATTGATTCAGCTATGAATCCTCCATAACTGGATTTGAATATAGCTAGAGACATCTTTATTAATAGGGCACACTTGCTGTAACTGTGTATTTCATATAAAAGGGATGTTGGCTGCTGCTGCTGCCCTCCCGTTGAAAGTAGTTGTAAGGCAGTTTAGGGAGTTGATGGAGTTGCTGATCCAGTGTAAAACTAACTCGCAGCCCCATCTATGCCAAGCTTCAGCTTCCTGATCAGAAGCAGTACCTAGCTATATCTGGCCCATGGGAAAGCACTGGAGATGGAGAGCCAGTGGTGCAGCCTCTTCAGTTGACAGTCTGCAGTTGTGCTGGATTAGGGGCAACATGTGCACTGAGAAGCTTACAGAAAATATAATTTTGGAGAAAATATTTAATTCTCGGATCTAGGTTGGAGAATAAACATGAAGGTTCCAGTCAGTGTTTAGACTGTCACTTTGATAGTAGGGTATGGACACACCTGATGTGGCAGGCAGGTGATTCCCTTGTGGGTTTCTTGATTGTATTTTAGACTTGGTTTTGGTAAGGAGTGAGGGACCTCATGAAAGAGATGCTGTAAAACATAAGCTTGAATCAAGATAGCGATTCAACTGAGTTAAAAGGGAGGATAAATGAAAGCAGACAAGTTCACTGTCAAAGAAAGCCTTGAAGAAGAAACTTGATAGTAAATAAATTTATCTGAGCTCAGACATTGGAGTATGGACAAGATTTGGTTCTGCTTTAAATAAAAGGCACTGAAGGAACCTCATCTATCAAAATCAAAGGAAAATATGTTGTTAGATCTGGAAACCTTTGCAGAATGAATAGGTGTTTGAAGTAAGAGGGTGATTCAATAATAAAGGGAGTGGAGGAGACTGCCTGGCAAAGAGCCTTAGGTCAGGTAGTGTAGAATTGAAATAAGAATGATCTACGATTGAATCAGACTGTTGTAAGTAGAGAGGCTTCTTATTTTTGTGTAACCAGAATGGATTAGAGGCTTTGCCACTTTTCAGTGAGTCTTTAGATGATGGCATTATACAACAATGCTAATAAGGGCAGCATTAAAAAGTGTGCCCATAGCTGGATAATTTTGAAACTGTACCCTCAGGTTTCTACCAAGAGTATGCCTTCCATAAACCTGTTTGAAATGCATGTCTAGTACCAGGCAGTTGCATGAGCTCTTTAAGTTCTGTCCTATTCACTCTCCTTGTTCCCCCTTCTCATGGCCCAGAGCAGGCGTTTGCACTGTGAGTCAGTTAGGAACCTCTACTATGTTAAAGCCAACAGAGGTAAAAGTTTCGTTTTGACCTGATCTGTTTCCTAAAATGTGTTCATGTAGCATGTGAACATTTTGTGATGGCACTGTGTGGGGGAAGATGGGCAATGAGCAGTCAGCTGGCTTATAGTGGTTTCAAGTGGCTGTGAAAGTACAGTGTTACTGAAACCAGTGAGGAAATCACTGCTGCATACTTAAAACACTTAATCTTTTTTTTTTTTTTTTTTTTTGGTCATTTGGAACAGGATGAGTATGTTGGAATTCAAGAAAGTAAGAGACACCAACTCACAATACGCTTAATATTAAAAATCGGGTGTAATACTTGCCTCTGAGCTTCCTTGCCAAATTTATGCTGTTAAATAGTGTTTCTTGCCTTTCTCTGGAGGAATACCCTATACATGCCAAAACCGTGGCGTTGCACAAACCTGTATCTGACTTTCAAAGGAGAGAAGCTAAAATTATTTCCTTGAGCATTTTCATAGGTATTAAGCAAAAAACAGTGACCTAAAATGCTGCCATCTAAGTAGATAACTGTTTTTAAGAGTGTTATTTCTGCTTATGTTTGTAAGCAATTTCTTTGATCAAATAGCAAACTTGGATTTATTTTCCCACTTGTCAGGTTTATCCACTGCCTCACTTCTGAGTCTACAGTGGGATTACCTTAAATTAAGGACAAGTTAGACCTGGAACTAAGAAACAACCCATTTCTTTTCCTGAAGCCCTCAACAGTCAAGTAATTCAAGAGATGTGCAAAATTCAAAACAGATGTTTTCCTGTCCCAAAGGTTCTTAGTGTTCAGATTTGAAAATGGCTCACCTTCTGGGAAGGTAGTGTCTGGCTTCAGATCTAAGAAATCTATAGCTGTCCGCAGTGGGATAGTTACGGGGTGGCTGTTTGGGGCGTAACAGTGCTGGAGTATGTAGAGATGGCCTTATAGTTTGATGGGAACTGCTCTTGGGCTTTTCTCTGTGTTATCCTGTGCTCCCAGTCTGTGTTTCTCCCTTCTTATCCCTGTGCCCATTTCCTCGTGGTTTCTCTGCTCCTGTATTTTGGTGCAATGTACCTCAGGCAGCCTCCCATGCACAGCGTCCTTCCTATCAAAGTGATTTCTGTCATGATGCAATTTTTGCCAGTTTGCTTTCAAAGTAATATGGTACCTCTTTCATACCTGAATTGGTGTTCTTTCTGTGATAAAGCCTTTGGGAGCCGTTTTCTCTCTTGTGTGTGGCAGTGCTGCTGGCAGTATGCACTGCTAACAAGAAGGTATTTCCTCTCGTGGTTAGGGAGAGCTACATTCCTGCCTCACATTTTCATTAAAAGGGCCAGATGCTTTCTGTCTCCTCTTACTCTGTGTTGGTACATCCTGATTTATGTTCCATTTTTCCCCCCGTGTGCTGCTAAATAGGTAGGCAGAGTGCTTCTGAGGCCAGGAATAATAATAATCTTTACTTGCCGCACAACAGAGGGTCCTTTGGCATAAGGCATGTTCGTCAGACTGCCTTAACTTTGCTGGCCTCCTCGTAGCTAGCCCTCACATGCAGTTTCTGCAACACCTCATGCAGTTGCATTAGCAAATGCTGCATGCAATACTTAATGCAGTCTTTCATCTGAGGAACTGAAATTGCGTTTTGAACATGAAGTGTTACAGAGGGAGGTAGTTCAAGTACAGAAGTTAGCTCTCTGACTTAGTATGTCCAAACATAGATGGAAGTCTGCGGCAGAACTGGGACGGAATCCAGATCTTTTTTAACCAAAGGAGCTAACTTCTTGCATGGGAATACAAACTTCTTGCCTGGAATAGCTCTGCTATATAGTAGTGCTTTGTAAAAACAAGTGGGAGTGTTTTTGGACATGGACATATGGAACTATATGGACATGGGTAGGGGGCTGTTTGAAGGCAAATAGCTTTTCATTCTTGGTGAATATTTTTTCTAAAGAAGCATTAGACTTAGTGACTACAGTATGCACATGGATTTGCTTGTATTTAGAGCCTCTAACTTATCTTCTACCCTAAATGGTAAAAATGGCCTCTTTTTATCCAGCGAATAGCCTTTGGAAATGCATGCCCATTTACATTCTTTAAGTTTTGCAGCTGGTTACTGTAAATGTCAGTGAAATGCTTTCTCACTGTGACAGTGAAAGTGTGTGATATAATCCAGAAATCAATTTCATCTTACACGTGATTTTCAGAAGTGTTCCCTAACTCCAGTCTGCTATTCTTTTGTAAGTTGTGAGTACGCATAGGGGTTTCAGGAGTTTATTTAAAGACAAGAGAGTGTTGCGCTGGTCTAGCTTGGCCCATAGATTCTTATTGACAGTGGGTGCATGAGGTACTATAGTTTCACTTGACCCTCTGAATAAATGTGAATGGCTTCTTGCTTTTTGCTTTTAAACTTGTGATAAAACTAGTACATGCTATACAACAAAAATGTGTATTTTATCACTTCTATCGAGTCCTGAAAAATGAAATATAAGCTGATGTGCAGGGGTAGCTCTTACGACTGTTTGCCCACTTGGTGTGTTTTGTAAACTGGTGAGGATGGGGTTGCCCTAGGTTTTGTGCATCTTGAGGTTTTTGGTGACGGAGTAGTCGGAGCATATCAGTGTAGATTCAAGGCTGTGAGTTCAAGCTGACCTGTGTGCATCATCTGTGCTGGTCAGTGGGCTAAGGAACAGCTTGGCTGTAGGGCTATCTATGACTGCATGTCATTAAAGCAAGCCATTGTCACTAACTAGCTTTGCCAGCCATAAGTATCGCTAAGCTGGATCTTGGTTTGGAAGAGTTTTCAGTACAGGGCTGTTTTCTTTTTTTTTTTTTTCTCTTCTCGCTCTCTTCTCGCTCTCTTCTCGCTCTCTTCTCGCTCTCTTCTCGCTCTCTTCTCGCTCTCTTCTCGCTCTCTTCTCGCTCTCTTCTCGCTCTCTTCTCGCTCTCTTCTCGCTCTCTTCTCGCTCTCTTCCTTAAAAAACATGTATTTTGTATTGCATTATCTTTGGGAGTGCTACGCCTGTATATGTCTGTCCTGTATCCTTTACCTGCCCTCTTTTTTTAAAGCTTAATCCTGCCATTTGATGTATGAACGTTTGTGCAGCCTTAAGCATTTCAAGGCAGAGAATGCCTTCTGCATTTGTACAGCTCCCAACTACAGTTGGGCCTTTGCTACTGAGGCTAAGTCAGAATGGTTTTCTACTGTGTTATACAGATTTATCAAACTAAACGTGTTTATAAATTTCTGCATATGTGTTTCAGAGCAGTTGCCAGTTGTTCCTCGTGTACATGTTTCTGAATTCCCTGGCATCTGTATGCATAAATGGGTTCTGCTTTGTCACCAGTAATAAGTATGCAAAATACTTAACATGTCCAAAATTTTTCACAGACAGTAAGTGTTGTTCACCCCCTCTTCTACAGCTGATATGATTAACTTCTAAACTGAAACTAGAAGGGTAAAGAAAACTAACATCTATTGAGTTTTATTATATTAACACTTTTTTTGCACAGCTTGTAAAGGATAAAGCAGAGTATTTAAAAAGTGACTTTCTTTTTCCATGAAAAAAACAGCTGGATTGCAGACATTTCATGGAACTTTATAAATTTCCCTGTAAATACAAATTTTAATCATGCAAGTGTTTACAGAAATTAGATGGGGGCAAAAGCTACTTTTGGCTTAGATGTTTCTTCAAAATCTCAACTGCTTATACCAGTGCCGTGTTTCAGGTGCACACAATTATATGAAATAACTGCAGAACCCTGTGGTTTTGGTCACTATTCCTGTGATAAATGAATATGCTCAGTTCTGCCTCTTCTTTTTTTCTATGCTGTTGTGCCTGTGTAACCTATATTCAGCACTGAGGAGTGAAGAAGTAAACATTTTTTTCCTCTTCTCCATGTGAAGCCGTTGTTGCTAGAGCTGGATAAGGTAGCATTTGGTTCTCATCACATTGCCCGCACAATGCGATGAGTCATTCCTTCTTGGTTAGGCTTGTTCCTCAGACCAAGATTCATGTGATATTCCCTCTCTCAGGGAGATCAGATTAGTCACTGTTTGAAATCTTGTTTAAAAAATAAATTGCACCACAGGTTGATGCCTTACTTACTGGTTATGTGCTTTCTTTTTTTTTTTTTTCCCTTCTCCTCTGCCTGATGTAATGATACTGCTGAACTCAAACACTTAAAAATGGGTTTTAGTCATGGTAACAGACATGTTCTAGGAGTCCCACTGAAATTAACATATTAAATTGAAGACTTTTTTGGTGCTAGCGGAGAATCAACTATAAGACAGGTGAATTTCTAGTACTTAAGAGTTTCCTAAAATACATCTAGCTTAAACTTGAACTTCTTTTATTACTGTCTTAAGGAGAACAAAAACTACACTATGATTGTGGCAGCGGCTGGAGCTTTGTGAAACATTAATTAAAAAAATAGCAATAACAAGAATTATTAGTACTGATGGCCTCTTCTTATGCTACTTGAATCAGATTTGAAAAAGTATTTGGGACAGGAATTATCCCTGCAGAATTCTCTGTCCCTGGAAGTATTTGGTGGAGCTGAGACCTGGTGGGAGTTTCAAACAGTCTTAGGACAGGGGCAGAGTTTCCGGTCCCTGTTGAGAGAGAGGATACACGAAGGCTTGTGAGGTTCTTCATCTTGATATCGGAAGAGATTTTGGGGTTGGTGGTTCATTCTGAGCAACAGCAGTGTGGAAGACTAGCTGTGCCTATAGAAAACGTGAGCTGAATAAATCAAAGGTGGGAAGACACTGGAGAAAATATATACTGTGCAGCTGTACATGTTTAACTTGGGTGCTGACTTGAGCTGGCTAGGCTCCCTCTCTGGCCAACGGAAAGAGAGAGACTCCTTCAAATTGTAATTCAGAAAACTGGAGTTATATTCCTGCTCTGAATCCTCTTTCACAAAATCCTGTGTGAACTGTAGAGGCGTTGCAGAGATGCTAATGCAGACACCTAAATTGTGTGTAAAGTTGAATCCTTTGACTATTCGCAGGAGCAGTGGCTGTTGTGCCTTGAAAGATTGTAAGGGTTTTGACAAGATGAAGGATCGGAAGTTGCCAAAATATATGGTCATAAACACTGTCACAGGGAAGATAAATTCATGTTTCTCATTAAACTTTGATTCTGGTTCTTTTAAACAGCATTATTTTCCATCTGGTGAGTTGTTAACACTGTTTTGATAAGAAAATGCTTGTGAAATGGGCAAAGGTGCAGACCAGTGGGGTAGAAAATGAGATTATCTGTAGAACATTCAGACAGTGGTTCTCTTGTGTAGCTTTTCCTGCTGTTCTTGTTCTGCCTCCAGGTTTTAGTTGATTTTTACAGATATCAGACACTTACCACCGTTATAAGTATTAATTCAGATTATTAGTTTTCCTTTCATTCTCTGTGTGAGACAGATCCAAGTAGTGTCTAAACAGGCATATTAAAAATTCAACTTTGGATGAACTTTTTGGGTGTGGATGAGCAGTTCTTAAGGAATGCCCAGCTTCCAAATATCATTGGCAGTTTTGAAAAATGTTTGGCCTCTGGGTGAGTGCCTAGGAACTCTGCTTCTTCAGGGTTTCTTTTTGAATCTTGCTCCCATTTCTATAGGAATAACCACTGGAAAAAAACAAACCTTTGCTGCTTTGAAGTTCATTTGCCACTACTGCGAACTATTTGTTGGTTTCCCTGGAGAACAGCATAACCCTGTATTTTGGCAGTTACTTCTTTGGTGAAGAGATGAGTATGTTGGGTCAAAGTTTTAGCCGATATAAATTAGCTTGTATACTGTGAGAGGGGGATCTGGGGCGTTGGACTAGATGATCTCCAGAGGTCCCTTCCAACCTCAACCGTTCTGTGATTCCGTGATCTGACTCACTGACATCAGGTCATGCATATCTACCAAGGACAAATGAATCCTTAGATATTCTTTCCAGCACATGAATTTCATGTAATTGAAGGCATAAATGAAGTTCCCAGCTGCTGCCACTCAGGAGAATGGAAACTTAGAGTGTGGGGTTCGTTTTTTGTTTTTTGTATTTTGTTTGTTTTGTTCTGTTTTGCTTGATACTGGTCAGTCAGTCTCATATACTGCCCTACATTTGTGGGTGGAACTTTATAGCTCATTTTTATAGCATAAAAGTAATCAGTACTTTGTCAGCTTGCAATTCTGACATTCTCAAAGACAAAAGTTTAAGTCTATTCTTATGTGTATGTTTTAGCTTTGAGTGGATTTCAACACAGTGAAGCTTGGACACTGTTGGGAATTTGCTCTATTACACTGTAAAACATAAGCACAGAACCTTAGTAATACTTTTCAGTTTGTATGAAACAGAAAGAACCAATTTTAATATTTTTGATCTTCTTTTTTCTCCATCTAGAATGAAAGTAGCCTATATGGATCTAAATTTGTTTCCAGAAGTGTTTTCACTTTCTATATGGCATATACTTGATAACTACTGTCAACAAATTTGAAAACATTTTAGGATGTTCTAGAACTTCTCTTGATAAAACGCTGCTTCTGGCCATCAGTGTGTTGTTCTAACATCATCGTCTCCTCTTCCTCCTCCTGAAGCAACTTCTGCTTGCTGTTTGTCTCAGGAAAGCTGCCTTGGCTGGTTGGAAATGTAGCTTGTCCAATAGAGCTCAGCTTGCTAGCTGAGTAGTCTAACTGTAATGAACTTTTTGTTAAAGGGCAGCTAAGTAGAAATGTTGAACAAGCGCTAGCAGGGAAAAAAGTATTCCTAACAAGAACCCAGGGAGAGCACGTTTTTTGGGGGGTTTTTTGGTTTTTTTTTTTGGGTTTTTTTTGGGTTTTTTGGTTTTTTTGGTTTTTTTTGGTTGGTTTTTTTTGGTTTGGTTTTTTTTGGTTTGGTTTTTTTTGGTTTGGTTTTTTTTGGTTTGGTTTTTTTTGGTTTGGTTTTTTTTGGTTTGGTTTTTTTTGGTTTGGTTTTTTTTGGTTTGGTTTTTTTTGGTTTGGTTTTTTTTGGTTTGGTTTTTTTTGGTTGGTTTGGTTGGTTGGTTTGGTTGTTTTTTTTGTTTTTTTGGGTTTTTTTGGTTGTTTTTTTTGGTTGGTTTGGTTGTTTTTTTTGTTTTTTTGGGTTTTTTTGGTTTTCAAGATGTTGCAGTATTACAACTGGCAAAATTGAACGTTCGAAAGGGAGATTCATGTTCTCTCACATTTTTCTAAGTGGATAGAGAAATATGTATATTGCTTGTATGCTTGCGTATGTGTTGGTCAGCTTAGAAAAAGTTAAGGTAGTGTCTGAGTGCCTTAAAGTTAGTGGCTGGTTGATCCTGAACTGGGAATAAGCGGTGGACAGACGCTGTTGATGAAGATTTGAGAACAGCCATGCTGACCCATAGGTAGTACAGCAACTTACATAGCATAGTTGAGAGCTAGAGCTCCTTCATCCTGCAGAGTTACAGGGCTGAGTTTTGGAACACGTTTTTCCTCAATAGGCAATGCAAATCATTTGGGAATAAATTAGTTTGTGACAAATTCTTCTTGTTTTGGTACTGTTTGGCAATGTAAGTCACAAGCGTATTTCAATCTCTTGTGGTCTCTTCATTTTGAAATAGGTAATTATTTAGCAATTGTAAGAAATATCTTTTGAGCTGAAGACTAATATGAAAGTAGAAGTCTGTGGTGTACACTGAACAGAATTCCCCAGCTGGCTCAGCGGTAAGTCGGAGCAGAGTTTTCATAGCACATCAGCAGGATTGGTGTGTGTACTTCTGGTTTCAAGAAGATGTCCACTGTTAGTACTAAAGTTCCAGGGTGTTCAGGTTGGCTTGCTCAGGGTTTTCTGAGGAGGGGTGTTTAAAAGGATACATGAGGACCTATCCCAAGATTTCTCATTTGGGAAAAATAAATACCATGCAGCTTTCGTAAAGGACATATAATAGAAAAGTCTGTGCTATGATCACAGTATGAGATTTTAAGTTCTAAGGTTTTAAAAATGGTGTGTGTAAACAGTCGTCCTTATTCAAAGATCTAATCCATGTGTAAATCTATTGAAGGGAAAGAATTTATTTCTAAGTTTTGCACAAGTTTTAGCAGAGCAGTTTTGACAACTATAGACTCACTCCCTCCCGCCCCCAAACAATTTTCTCCAACTCTATAGGACTGGATTTTAAGGATAAATTCTTTTATCCCTCTTCTGAAAGTTACTTAAAAGAAAATACTTTTTGAAAGCTTGCTTTTTTGTTTAAACAGCTTTGAGAGTGAAAGCGTTTTGGTGGACACATTTCTATAACAGATTTTTAATAACAAGCTGGAATCCAGTGGCCTTCTGACCGTTGAGATTAGTGACTTCAGCAGTCCATTTTTTTTCCGTGTGAATCTAAGAAAACTATTTTTTTTTAGTTAGTTATGTCACTGACTTCTTTTGTCATTCTGTATCATCTTCAAAGTTTATTGCTGTATTTAGCACCTTTTCTTCAAAGAGACTGAGGTGGTGGTGGCGGCGGCTTCCCCATGGTGATATGGGGAGGCTGGCAGAGTAATAGCAAGGGAGCTCAGAAACTGAGATTCAGTACTAACTCCCATACTTCTTACCCTTATATATAGATAGGGGAGACTGCCTACATTTTAGATTGCTTTATGAAGTAGTGATAGTGTCTGTGATGGATTTAATATTATTGGTTCTTATCTATACAGTATGTGCTTGTGGGTGATGTCTTTTGCATCTCATGTTGCAGCTGTCCCTTGCTTGTTGGATGCTGAGGAGTAATTCTAATATTGCTTAAACTGATAAATACTTTTCTTTTCAGGTGAGACTAAATACAGTTACTGTTATGGAGCATCCTTTTCTTTGACAAATTGGAATCTGAAAATACTAAAGGCTTAGCTGAGTGTTGTATATATTGTTCTTACAAGGCTGGATGGCATAGTCTGCTTTGTGAGAGAACTTTTAGTTTAGTCCAGTTTTGAAGAAAAGATATAGCTCATTAAAGCCATACCAAAATATATCAATTTTTCTTGAAGTATACTTAAGTTGCAAAAACCCTTCTATCCTCTGAAAAGAAGACAAAGTTTTTAAAAAAATGAGCAGATAGAACCACAAAGAAATGCTTGCGCTTTGGAGACAAGTTATTGCCTAAAGTTATGTCAGTATGCTTTAGCTTCATAAAATTCTGGCAGAAGGACTTTCTATTCCATCTCTCTGCTGAGCCCTGTTAGACCTACTGGATCTGTGTTGGTGGACTTGCAGAGTGACAAAGTGGAGGTGACGTGCTGCATGGCAGAGCATTTGGAGGAAGTCCGCAAAGAGCAAATGCAGAAGAAAGTGGTAGCTGATATGGTCCCTTCCTTCCTATGCATAGGTGATTTTGTTTCTCTCTCCAACTGTGTTTTTATTTTCTAATTGAAAAATTCATTTCAGCAGTAAGTCAGAAATCCTGTGCTGATAGGTTGCTTTTTCTTCAAAAAAAAAAAAAAATCTATCTATAGATATAGATATATATAATCTCTGCTGAGCCTGCTGACATGGCAAATTGAATGTTTATGTTCTTGGTTGGCAACAGTCCAGTTCTATCAGTGTGTGGATGTTCTGTAACTGGCTGTTTTTAGAAATTCATGTGGCAAACTGTGTGGTAGCAGTAGTTAAGGCAGCCTGAGCTTCTGACTCTAGAGGCTTGTCGTCCTCTTTCTCTTCACAGAGAAATCAGTAGGCCTGTAGGTCAGCTGCAGTGTATCCTTGCTAATTTGCAATCTTAAGAGTTTAATTGCACAGTATTGTGAACTGGCAAGCAATCACTTTATCAAGCTCAAATACTTCCAAACATGTTAAAATGTAGTAAGGAGACAACAGAGATGCTGTTACTGTGTTTGTGTGATTAATGAGACTTCAAACTAGCAACAAGAAATTAACAGCATTTATAGAAAACCTTTTCTGTGTGCTGTCAGTCGGTATTGCCAGTGTACATCTGCACAGTACAGGCTGTTCAACAGTGAAATAAGTCTTTCACTGCGATAATTCAAAATAGCTAGCATGGAAAAGTCAGCTGTATATCATATAAGACACCAAGCTTAAGAATGAACAAGTGGAGTGTTTCACTTTACAGGAGCAAGTGCATTGTGAATGAAGGTCCAGTAAATAAAGTTATAAAAATACTGTGAATGATTTATGTAATGTCCTGATCAGGAGTGTTCTGTCCAGTGCAAAGTCGTTTCTGCAATGTAGCGTTATCAACTGTCTAAGAAGACAGCTAGGAAGTTCTGAATTTTCTTGAATTAATGTTTTCAATTTAAAAAAAAACTATTTATAACCATGTAATCAGAGAACTGCATATGACATGCACTTTAAAATAAAGAATTCCCTATTAAATTGTTCCTTAGTACCTACAATGCTCCTTGTGTATTAAGGAATGCACAAGGAGCGTGTGCACTAATAAAGCGTCAAGACCACAGCAAGCCTGAAATAGTTGTAGTCTTGCCTGTTGTTGGGCTTAGGGAAACTACCAGGTATTCCAGATTTGAAGGAGAATGTGTCTGGGTTTGGATATTTAAATGGAAAAAAGAATTTGACCTTCTTTTAGGAGAGTATCCATTTCTCCTGCTTTGAAGAAAGGCTAAA
The DNA here is from genome assembly GCF_036370855.1 of Dromaius novaehollandiae. Classification (NCBI taxonomy): domain Eukaryota; kingdom Metazoa; phylum Chordata; class Aves; order Casuariiformes; family Dromaiidae; genus Dromaius; species Dromaius novaehollandiae. The sequence goes on from NC_088098.1 coordinate 153,244,219, forward strand.
GCAAAGCAGCTCAGGGCAGGGCATTTCAAAAACTTTGTCCCTCATGATGATTGATTTTGTAGTAGGAAGAGATTTTGATATATGAAGGAAGATAGTCTTTACTCCGTTAATCCTTAAATTTTAGGTGGTTTTCGGGATTGCCCTGAACTGCTGTGCTCTGAGTCAGCTTGTTTCTCAGTAGTAGTTGTTTGTTTTGGGTTTAAAACACTGCAGGGCCAAATGGCCAAACTGAGCTTGATCTATATCTGATCCTGTGAAACGCTGGTTGGGGAAGGCATTTCTAAATGAGTAGTTCTAAAGCAAGAGCAATTATGGGTGACTGGAGCATTAGAGAAAACAGTTACAGTTTCTTAAAGTTACTGGTATGGCTTCAACTTCTTGGCAATGACTCCTTTTGCAACTACTTTTTAATCTAAGTAAAACAGTAACAGATTCATATTTGTCATGTTAATGCTTTTAGGGTCACTTGTTATTGGTGATACAGGTGATTAATGTCATACAAGAGAGGGGGCATTATTCCTTTTTTTTTTTTTTTTTTTTTAATGGCTTTCTTTTTTCCACACAATTGTAGCTCTTTGATCTACATCAAAAACATGGGATGTACATAGATGGGTTAAAACTTTTTTTTTTTTTTTTTTTTTTTGGTAATCATCTGGATTTTGGGGTTTGTGTGTGAAAATATAAATGAAGGCAGGTAAAATTAGATATTTACTTTCTCAGAAATTTGAGACCATTACAGCTGGTCTTTAATGATGACCAGGGTCCTTACTGTAGAGGAAGTATGTAAATTATACTAGAGTACAGAAACTCCCAAAAGAGAGCAGCAGTTGAATTGATGTTGGGTTATGGTCACGTTTTGTTGGATGCTTGAAATCATTTGCTTGTATTTCCTGTCTCATACTGTTCTTCTAAAAATAGCTTAAATTGTGAGCTGTTTGCCCAGTGCAGCTCCATGGTGGAATAGCACGTTTAAAGTTACTTCCTCTGAGCCCCTCTGCCCCTCCTTCAGCCTTCATGCTCTCCCGCATGGCCTCCCACAGCAGATGTTCAGTGCCTTAAACTTTGCTGAGAGAGGATCTTTTATAACTTTAGGAAGCTGATTTAAAAAAAAAAAAACAAAAAAAACCCCAAAAAACCGTGCAAGCCAAATGAAGGTCATAATTCAGAGGCACAGAACAACCTGTAGCCAATCCCTGCATTACCGAAACTGCTAGGAAAAAAACTCAAGAGCCGATAGCAAATGCAGCTGGGAAGTTGCAGGAGATGTGTTTCGATCCAAAATTATCATTTTCAAAATACAAGCCAGACTGAAAAGTAATAAATAGCGAGGTAACTTTACCATAGTATCAACGTAGATAGAGGCAGTTTGGTTAATTCATCTGTTTTTCTGCAGCAATACAAGAAAGCTGCATCAAAGAAACTTGGAACGCTTACCCCAGCCTGCAACAGGAAAACTTTGAATTCAGGTGAAAACAACCTGAGAGCACCCCTTTTCTGGCAGTATCCCACTTTAAAATTACCTCTTTGAAATGTCCTTTTACACAAAATGGCTTCAATCTTATTAGAAAGCAGCTGGACTGTACATTTTTTTGTTTTTTTGTAGGGTTAGGTTACCATGCTAAGGAAATTGAGAGAGAGACTTGATTCCTCCAAGACCAAATGAAATCACCTCACAACTCTTAATTTTGAGAGCTCTCATGGAGCTTGCTGCATAGATTTCTCCCCTCCCCAATCCCGGGATTTCTTTAGTGACACTTGTGCCATGAGCCCTCAATTATCTGCTATCTTTTCAACATCTTTTGAGCTTTGTCAGTATGCATTGCCTCATGCAAAGACAAGGATGTCAGCCTGGAGCTTCTCATTGCTCCGCATGATGAGAATATACTCAGCCACTTCTGTCATAGCCAGGAGAGTAAAGGCAAGATATTTGGCTGCTTTATGGACCTTCGGGGCTGCAAAAGGCTTGGAAATTGGTGCTGCAGGAGAACTGGGATGGCTGTTAAACATACGTGGGGAAAAAGGGAAGGAACTGGCTGTTCAGAGCAATAGGCCTGAGTCTGCTCACCAAGGTTGCTAACTGGTGTAGAGTAAGTTTTGATCATGGGAGGAAAGGACACTAGTACAGCTCTTCAGTGCCACACCTTGGTACAGTGCGTACTGATGGAGTGGATGGTGCAAAAGGGGTTTTAATGGGTGCCCAAGGCTCCTGCTGCTGGATTGTGAAGGCATTGAAACTGCACTCTAAGTAGTAGGTCTCGGTAGGTATAGGTAGCTTTTAGCAGTGAGATGTCATCTGGCATCAGCACTGTGGTTGTCTTGAGTTTAGTGCCAAAGGATTGGGGGTTGATATTGCTTATTGTCCCTAAGACAAGAGTGTTTACACGTCATGCTCTTGTCTGAAGAGTTTTAATTAATGTAGCACAGTTTGTTTCCTTGCTGCTTATGTGCCAAAGCAGTAGTGGTACCAAGTTGTTCTGGGGTTGCTGTGGCCCAGTTCAATATCATTTTGCTGAGGAAATGATGCTTTCCCTGAGTCTTCTAATCCAATAATCAATTCACTGGACTGCATGGAAAGGGGCTGGCAGGCAAGGTTTTACATTAAGAGTAGGTCATCTAAAAATCTCATTTTCCAGATGATCAAAATCTGTTCACAGATGGCTATTTTTGACCTGGTTTAGAAATCTCATGCAATCTGTCTCTTTATGAGGGTAAAGCTTGTGTGTGTGAGCATGAACAGATAAATATTTAAAGTTAAAGCCAAAAGAGATTGTTGGACAAATAATATTTCTAACCACATCTGTTTCTAAACAAATCTAACTTTTTAAATATATGAATTTGCTTGATCAGATGTTCTTGAATTCCATGGTTTTGTTTTATTTTCAGGCTGAGTGACCTATATAGATAAATAGAGGAGAGAGGAGAGGAAAGTTTTTGATGCTCTGCATATATTGCCAAAAAAAAAAAATATTGGTTCTAAGTTACTATAAAAGTACACAGGAATACCACACCATTTATTAACTTCATATTCGCATGGTGGATAGACCAGTCTTTGAGACCTCAAATTTTGTTATTTTTCTTTTTGTTGTTCTTTTCTTCCTCTTTGGAAAGGCAAAAATGAATTGGAATTTTCCTCTTTGAGAGGTACACAGTATACCTACGTATAGGAATTATATACAAAAATAATTGTATAGTCTGCTGTCAGACACTTTCTAACGTTTGGTTATTGTTTTGGATGTTTGGTAATAAAAATAGCCTATATGAATGAAAGTTTTCCAACCACATCCATTTTAATATTAAAAGGGATTATTTTTTCTCAATGTATGTATTTTTCAATTTTTTTTTATTTTAAAAAAGAAGGCTGAACTTCTTTCTCAACGTTCAGACACTGGTGTTTGATCAGTGTAAGTTCACATATAGGCCCAAGAGTTAGTGTGCGTCCAGGTATTTCTGCATGTTTTAATTGTCATTGTGTGATACTGTATTTCAAAGTAAGGTTATCTGACGTTAAGTAAGTATTTGTTATAAATTTGCTGGTATCTTAATGTTCTACATACACACCCTGGGTTTAGTGCTTGAGGAATTTTTTAAGCTTAAATTCTGATGGAGAACCAGGTCTATGTCTGTGCATGCGTTTTTCTTTTTTTTGTTGTTGTTTTTTGGCTGATTTGTTCATGTTGAAGGAATAATGCTTTTTAGGAAGAAAGAAAACCTGAAAGGTGTACTTGAGATAAGTTTTCGGATCCCAGCATCTTTAACAGAACAGACAGCTCAGAGGAAAACAGGAGAAGCCCTTTAGTTCTTGGCATACATCATTGTTCTGTTTTGTTCATAACTTTCTTGCCTACAAGCTTGTTTGGAGAGAGTTTTCTGAATATGGCAGAAACAAAGTGAATCATCACTGTTGATGGTTTGGATATGTTGCCCTTTTCAGATGTGTGTCTCTGTTTCTGTGCTTAAGTCTTTCTGCTGACTCCCTGAAGTGAGCAGCTGAGATATAGAAAGCTCAGATGCTTGGTGGCATTTTTTTTTTCTTTTTGGACATAGTTTGGGCAATGATTCTCCCTCGCCTTCTTGATTAAAAATCAAATATGTTGCTGCTAGAAGACAGCAAAATAAATTTGTTGGCACATAACAAAATTTTCCTTAATGAACACAGATTGGCGGATGCGTTCTGGTGGCCAAATACTTACAAGCATAGGACTAGCAAATTTTATTTTGCAAGGTAGAAATAATGTCCGTGTCTCATGCATTCTCTGCTGTACAGAAAATTGCACCCTGGACATATGTCAGAAGCAAAGACAACACAATGCCAGATATCTAAATTGAATTAAAAATACTAGATACCTGGAAACATTTAAGGTGGCAAAACTGTAGGTAAATACATACATACATAAATATGTATTTTTTTTAGTTTTCTTCCAAGCCTACAGAAAGGGCAGTTTCTTTATTTTTTTCACTAGTTAGGCTCCCAAGCATCTGAGCTATGTTCTTTTCTAGCATATTTACAGCCTTTTGCACTCCCTGTGCCCAGCTTAAGCTAAGCTGTGTGCTGCCATGAAAATCCTCTTTGAATTTTCAATGGCACTGTATCAGTGGGAGAAGATAGCAAGTCAGTGAGATATCCAGATTATATAGTCTCTTTTTAAGGACCTGTCCACAATATCTAATGAAAGCTTTTCCATAACCAAAATGAGCTTTGCTAGGTTTAAGTGCATAGTGTGAAGTTAAGTGCCTCACTCTGTTAAATTAGGACCATGCACATTAGAAATGTATGATAGCAGGGATAGAAGGAAAAACTATTGCAGACAAGCTGATTATTCTACCTGCAGGGCTCTGAATGGAAGCCTTATGCTCCAAAAGGAAGTGCTTACATATTTTAAATTGTCAAGGTCTTACTAAGAAGCATTTAGTTTCCTGTTAACAAAAGTGGAAAACTGGAGGGTTTAAAGGTGAGTGTATTTGACCTCTTGTCAAATGCTCAAAAAGTCTCCAGCATACTGATACCTCACATATATGAAGAGCGAGACTAAAGCTTCCTCTTGAAAATAAAATCAGTGAAGGTGCTTGTTCTGTATGGATACGTTAACCTGTGGAATTCCTGCCCGAATGAATTGATCTCATCAGCTCTGGTAACTGAGAATACGGAAATGGTACACAGCTAGCTTTCAAGTATTTTGGTCCTTGCTTCCCCCCCACCCCCTTCTCTTTCTATTTCAGTAGTAGCAGGACCAAGAAATACTGATTGAATTGTTCAGTTTCCTTGTCAAAGCAGAGCAGTTCCATAGAGGGAGTGTTTTTTGTCTTTAAGGAATCTGAAGAGCAACCGAAGCTCTAACAGAGTGCATTTGTTGACATAAAATGTCTGGCTAAAGAGCTGCGTCTTTAGCTATGCTTGAAAGCTTGACAGTTTTTTTTCCTCCCTTACTGCTCAGTGCTAGAAAAATCTAAACAGCCATTGGTTGCTCTTGGAGTTGGGAAGAAACCATATTTTTTGTAAGCTCCTACTCAAGTCAGTAACGTGGTTAGTATATGCAGTTGGTCAATCAATCCCTTGTTTTGGTCTCAGTGTTTTTTTCAGGGCCTTTTTCCAGCTTGAAGAAAGAAATTACTGTCAAATGTCTTCTCTCTCTATCCTCTCTCTGTGCTCCATTTTCCGTAACCGTGGTGGTGATCTTTAAGTTGCTCTGCAGTTTGTGTAGGTTGTCACTTCCTAGCAATACCAAATGGTGTTCTCATTTGTACTGTATTTGGATTTTAATATGGATTTTCTTATGTAATTCTTTTAACAAAGAGAAGTTAGCTTCAAATTACAGTTCTTACAGAGCACTCTGACATGACTATGTATTAACTTTGAACACTTGAGTGAGTATTGTCCGCATCAGAAACCTATTTGGAAATCAGGAGAATCTGGAAGTAGTTTTATTTGTGTGTGTTTGTGTTGAACTGGGAAGTGGAAGAGTGCAGAAAAAGGGAAATTGCAGGTTTTTTTCTTTAATTTTGAGCTTGAAAACTTTTGACCAGTTCTCTTTTGGAAGAACTGTGAGAACAGTACACCAGCCCCACAGGGAGACTTCCTTATCTTCTAGTAATGCTTCCTGTGGAGACTCTCTCACTCTCTCCAGAGAGCTGTACCCAGTCATCTGGAAAGAGGCTGGTCTCACGTGATTTTAAAGTGAAAATAGATAAGAGGAATTTGGATGCTAAAGACTGGGGGAGAAGGGGCAAATTCCTACAACTGAGCCTGTATGAGGCTAGTAGGTTTGATTCCTAGCTTGCTTGAATTCAGGCTAACAAGAGTAAAAGTTGGAGGTTTACCACAGCAAAATAGACTTTAATGCAGTTTATACAAGCCACCAAGAATCTTCAATATATTTTTGGCTGGAGTTGCTGCAGTTAAACTATTGTTAACACTTCAGCTTAGTTTAAAGCCATCTTGGGCATGCTAATAGACATTGCAGTCACACCTTTGAATTACAGTGGAGACAGCTTTTTTAACATAATGTGTCTCACAACTCTGAACAAAGTGGGAAGAATGCTATTGGGTTGTGTCAGCTGAGTTGTGAGCAAACTTATTTAAAAAATTCTGAAGTAAGGCCTTACTATGTGAAACATCATTTTTGTCCACATTTCAATAGTTCTTTGTATGTTCTATGGTTAAATTTAGAAAACGTACACGTGTATGATCACCCATACCTAGACAGTTTGTGGAAAGTGTGGATGCATAGCATTTCTAAGGGCTGAAGTCAAGAGATGTCATGACATGAGTCAGTTAGCAAAAGTGTATCAGCTGTATGCGAAAAGAGACCAGATGAGTGCAACACAAAGTCCCGTGTCTCTTTGTGCTCCCCTTTTAAAGCTGCGGATGCTAGTTGGCTTGATGTTTTCTTGTTATAGTTCTGCAGTATTTACATGCACATTGCATCAGATTGTTGCTGTTGAATGAATTTGTAGAAGAGGGGGAAAATACATCTCCATTGAAGCTGGGGTTGAAAGATGCAAGACGGTTCTGTTAATAGTAAAGCTATTTGGGAGTTGGAGACTGGGAAAGGCATGTGTCTAGTACAGAGATCTGATGAGAAGTTACATTTGTTTCTGTCATTTAGAGTTCCCTTCTCTACTAGCAGACAGGCTGTGGTTCCCCTGCTCTGGTTTTCTACGTTGTATTTTTATCAGGAGAGCATGTTCTACTTCCCAGGTATCTAATTATCCCCTGGTACTGAAAAAGTGAAGGTAAATCAGACCACATGGCTTTTGGACTTTTATTTCATCATTCTTTGAGAGTTCTAAGTTTTGTCTTTGGATTTGAAACACTTGCCAGGTGGTGCTAAGGTGCTTGAGTAAAGCCACAGGGAGCATTACCCTATTTCCTTTCTGAGAGTTTTGTGTCTGTCACTCTGCCAGGCAAATTTAGTTCTCCATTTTGGTTATTAATGGATAGGTAGAGGACAAAGCTGTCTGTGGTTTCATGGTTGTTTCATACCCCTGTGTTTTGTAGTCTTTTGGTTACCCTTAGTTCCTCAATCCTTTTTCTTTTTTCTTTTTTTCTTTCTTTTCTTTTCTTTTTTTTTTGTAAATATGCAATACATACATGTTTCCTGTCTCATTTTAGAAGAATATTTGTTTCAAAATAAATATGATTTACATGGTGCCTTTGCCCAGAGACCTTAGCGGGCTTCACAAGCACTTAGTACCCCATCAGTGTGTTTCAAAGTCTAATGTGTGGTGTAAGGTTATTCACTGTATCTGAAGTGACTGTTTTCCATCTTGGCATCTGTGAGAGTAGTATTGCTGGGCATCAGTCCTCATTTACTGTGCTCTGACAGTGGCTTTGGATAAAGTGAGTGGGACGTATGTGAAGGCTTTATTACCATGTTGTATTATGTTCCTCGTATCCTTTGTGAGGGGTGAGAATAACTTTCTAAATAAATAATTGGAATGAAGCAAATGCAATTAAATTGGAGATTAAAAAAAAAAATTGAACTGTTGCTGATGTTGACAGACAGACTTACAATGGACTCAGCAAGGCTGGTAGCTGGGATATCTCTAAGGCATTGACTCCTTCCTACTGTCTAAATTCTGTGACTGTCAGGAGCTCCTGCCTTGGAAGCAGGATGCTGCTGCTAAGTTCAATAGAGACATAACACTTGGGAAGAAAAGTACATAGTACTTTGCCTTACTCGTGTTGCTGACCCTACATTAGTTGACAGTTGGCTAATATATGGATAACTCCTTAATATGTAATCCTCTTGGGTTTTTTCTTTTCTGTCTTTAGGTGAAGCCAAAAATCTTCCTACGTATCCGGGGCCAAACAAGATGAGGGATTGCTACTGTACTGTAAACCTGGACCAGGAGGAGGTTTTCAGGACCAAAATAGTGGAGAAGTCATTATGGTAATAAATACATGTGTGCACATGTTCTGTTAACACTTAGCCATCTAGACTGCTTCTCTGCTTACTACAGTGTTGATGTTCCATGGATGCTTAGGGGAAGGAGAGAGGGAGGATGAACATAATCTTTTTTTCCAGTTTTAAGAACAGTAGTGGTGAAAGTATCAACACCACGATTGCTATCTGTATGTATGAGAAAAAGTCTCCACTAAGGCAAGCCATATAAGCTATTCTCTAAAGAATTTACAGCCAGTGCTCCTTTCTCTGTTGCAATACTTGTTTTGAATTTCCCTAAACTTTCTAGTTCCCAGCTTAGAGTACCAAACTCCTTTTTGTGGCTGTCTATGCTTGGAATTTTGTATTGCTTTGCTACCCTAATTGCTGGATTTTGGGGTTTCTTTCTGTCATGGGGCAGCCACTAAAAGGAGAGGTCTTGAACATGAAGATGCCTGTCTGATTCTCTTGAATACTGGGTGTGAAATTACAGTAGGCAAATGTAGAACAAAACAGGTAGCAAAAGTTAGAATGCTTTCTACTGGAAGTCCCCAAATGTCAAAAATATAAAGGGAACAGTGAGGATCAAGTATATATGTGTATACTCTGGCAAGGTAGGCTTTTTTGAATTGAAGGGCAGGTAGCAAAGAGAAGTCAAGCTTATAATTTTTATCTTAAGATACAAAGTGGGAAGGGAGTGAGAGTTGAGTAGTACAATTAGGAATTTGCTATTTGTCTTCTTATTGCAAATAGTTTACTTAGGGAAATAGCTCTATTCTCCCTCCCCCCTGCCCCAAGTACTTAGCTCACTTAACAGTGTAAGTCTGAGTAGCTTGAAGTGAGATTTATTCCCTTAAGTCATTTAATCTTTTCTCACATAATTTTTTTCCTTATTACTTATTTTAAGTCTTTATCCCTTATCTTATATTCTGATGTGGTACACTGAGAGTCCATAATGGAGACTTCTGGTTCTTGAAGTATTTAGATCGGACAAACATAATTAGGGTGTTTTTGTATGATGGTGTTAGCACTTTGCAGGAAACAGAAAATTCCAAGGTTGATCTGTACAGTTTTTAAGATAGTTGACATGCCATGTCCGTGAACCACTTTTTTCTCTAAAAGCGATTTTGTAACTCATTTGAATTTAGTCCTGAGTCAACTGTCTGTAGCCTTATTGCTCACGACTGGAAGTCACACAGTGGATTTTTTTGCTAGATGATCATTAAAGTGCTTCATGGGGGGAAGGAGGGTTTATGGTCATAGTTGATGTCATTTCCTTGAACTAATCCAATTATTTTCCTATTGAGAAAACAAACTTTTAGTAGTAGGACTAAGCAAGAAGTGTAACTTTTCCTTTGGGGAAAATTCCATCTGTCTTTAGATATCATTATAAAGCTGAAGTAGTACACCGAGGCCATGCAGGAATTAGAAGGTTTCTGTTTTCCTGTGGAGCTGGGTTCTTTTCATCATTTGAGGTGAATTCAGAGGAGAGCAACATATGATCAGAGCTCTGGAAAGTGTAACTGATGAGGTTAAAAGAATTGGAGTTGTTTAGTTTAGAGAAAAGAGGGCTGAGAGGAGACATAATTATGTAAATACTTAAAATCAAGAGGAAGGAAATTGTTCTGTATGTCCAGTATGGATATTGCAAGTAATAAACCGGCTTAAATTGCAGTGGGGAAGGAAGTTTGGTTAGGTTTGTTGTGAAGAAAAGCTTCCTACCATTAAAGATTCTGGAGCATTGGACTAGGTTGCCTTGGTGTTTTGTATGTTGATTGCTGAAGACTCTTGTTAGGTTAGCTGTAACCAGTTCTGACCAAAAATGGGAATACTTCTGCTTCAGAAGAGTAGGCAGACCAGGTGATGTCTCAAAATCCCATGCAGTCCTATTCTCCTTGATCCTAAGGGCTGACTAAAGACCATTTCTTCACTGAGAGAAGAAGCGATGACCTTGGAGATCGTGTCTCCAGTGGTAGTCTGCCTTCTCCCTCTGTGAGCTATTTCCAAGTTTAGCTATAGAAATAGTACTATTTTTGAAGAGCTTGCTTCTTCGCAATCCCTGAGTATCCACTTCTAGATATTGATATCAGCTGAATTTTGCATTTATTCATGTAGATGTTTTTCTATTCATGTTTATTTCTCTTGCATCAAAAAAGCAGATAGAAATTCCAAACCCATGAATGGAAAAGCTAAGGGGTATCTTCCCAGTCTTTTGGTAGGAGTTGCTCTTAGGAGACTACTTAATTTTACATATGATTGTATTTAAATGTATTAAAATAAGTGCATAGACTTCCAGAGGTCGATGTTTTTCAAATGATTTCAGAATGCGCTGTGGTAGCCTATTGTTTTTTGTAGTACTCCAATATGAGTGCATAGCTGAGGAGCCAGTCATGTTGTTACATTCTTTAACGCTTGTCTGTAAATCGATTCAACCCATAGAGTAGCTGTGAATTATTGGGCAGGCAAGGCTTATGTACCCTAAGGCCCATGTACTTTGTATGCAACAGAGAAATACCTGCTTTCATGTGTAGAGTTTCTTTGTCAGGCACTCATCAAATAACAGTGAAGCATGTATTGGGTCCGTTGTTCTGAGGTATCACTGCTGTGATATGTAATGTTGTCAGATAGGAGCTGGGATGCAAGCTGGGCCAGTGTGTGGCTGAAACCTTTTCCAGCTATCTGGATAAGGAGACTTATAATTAAAATCATGCTGAAACACTTCATCTTGTGTAGTTTGGAAATTCTGTGAGTGTGGGCATTTTTTTGTTTTTGTTTGTTTTATTGAGGTGAACTTCACTGAACTAAAATCAGCCCCTTTCTGTTAAGCACTGCAGAAGTGCGTATTTTCCAGGCAGACCTTCTCCTGCTGTAAAATTTAAATAGAGTTCACAAATGGGAGAAAGGAAGCAGTCATCTCTCCCTCCCAGGGGGACTTAGATGAATGACCTATTCTAGCTTTCTTGGGATATTTGTTGCAGAGCCTTTGGACTCTGACTCATGATCTCATGTGTTTTATACTGGGCCAGTATAAGAAGTTACCCCCCGAGCTCTGTCCTCATCTTCTGCAATAGATTTTTTATTTTAATAGGCAGTGGCAGAGGCACAGTGAGACAGCTGAGAGTAGTGGCCTCTTAAATCAACCGAACACAAATCATTTAGAGCTTTAAGAACTGAACCAACATACCTGCTTCCCAGACCAGTGCCTTTACCAATGCTCTTTAGAGAATTTCTGAGAGCCTGATACCTTTTATCCAAGTTTGCCTCTTAAAACCTGAGAGCAGCCAGAATGGTGAACCTTAGCTCCTCTATTCATCAGTCAGGTGGGATTCATAAATCATTGTCAGGAACTTCAATCATTCTTGCTACCCAGCCTCCATTGGCCTCCATTAAATTGGATGGCTGCATCAGTGCCTTGTGCTGGAAGATTTTAAGAGCTGCTGTTAGGACAACTTAGTAGTGTCTGACTGAAATAAGTCATGGGTTACAGCATGGGCAGGTCTTTCTGTGAAATCAGAGCGATGCAGAACAAGTACTGTTGATGTTGGGGCAGTTCAGAGTCATCCGACTTCTCTGGGGATCTTTGGTCAAGCACGATTAATGTGTGGGCTGGTCGGAGGCAAGCTCTCCAGGTTCCCGGGAAGAGAATCTTGAACTCTTCGAGCAATACTGTTTTCATGAACTCCTTGGCACAAGCTTTTAGTAAATTGTCAAAATGTCACATGCAAGTCATAAGATATGAGGGAGAGGGCAGTTGGAGCCAGGATTTAATACACTTCTCTGTTTTGTAATTATTGTTCAATATTTATATTACCATTATACAAAAGGCACTGAATAGAATTGGATCCATTCCATATAACCTAGCACAGGTGTACACAAAGTGGATCATCTGTTTTATGTCCTAAGGAATGTGTGAGAATGTATTTTTTAAAATGCATGGATCTACAACTTTTCTGTAGTTCTGAGCTGCAAGCAGTGAATTTTCTTGCTTGGACACCCTGACAAGAATTTTGCCAGTTCATTTCCTTCGTTGAACCAACCATTTAGCTTCCCTTATGGGTAGCTTCAGACTTTAGGCTCCACCATCCAGGGCTTGCTCCTAGCTACAGTTCTTCCCTGAGGATAAACTTTCTTGGTTTGTTGGCATTAAGACTGACTTTGCTGTTGCTGTTTGCATCAAGTGTTTCCATTCACTTAAAGGGCAGTGTCAGCTGCAACAGGAAATCAAGGCAGCTTCTCAAATCATAGGTGAAGAATGGAAGGAATGTGACATCTCTAAATTTGTTTCAAGGATATGAATAAAGGCAAAAAGTGTCGTACATTAAGAATCAAATGGCTGGCAGCGTGAGCTTTAGAGACATGAGCCAAACACCTTGAGTCCATGATTATTTAGTTCTTCACTATTTCACTGGAGAATTTTTCACATGCTAAACATAGCTAGCAAAGCCTGAATGAAACAGCAAATGAAGCCAGAGGCACTTTCCCCAGCCCCCCAGTCTCTTTTTTCCTTAGTCTTCAGTGAAGGAAACAGTGAGAACTACAAGTCTGCAGTGTGCTTTTGAGTGTATAGTGAAATGTGCTGCAAATTCATAGTTAAGGCTGTGACCTCTTTAACAGGAGGCTGTTGTGTCTTTGTTATAGTATTGGATCTGGTAATAAATTCAGTCAGCAGCTCTCAAACCTTCTCTAAATAATTCTACTGCAATATTTAAATGTGTTTTTTTTTTTTTTTTTTTTTAATTTGAGGCACACTTGAACACTTTACTTTCCTCTGTTTGGAGTTCATGGCTGCTTAGCTAAACTCCTCTCACGTGTTCTGATAATACCTTGGATGCAGGCCACTTCTCAAATCTTAAGCAGATAGTTGTTTCCCTTAGTTGGAGTGTTGCCAAAATTAGCTGTTGTATCAGAGTTAGCTCTGTTAGTTGCTTCCATGTTCTTACGTTGCCAGCCCATCTCCTTGAGATACCAGCCTTCCCCAGGCCTCGCACTGGCTACTGCAGCATGAGCTCTGCAGCTTCTCTCCCACTCGCTCCCAGCTCGCTCCTCGGCACCCTGTCTGCTGCTGCGACCTGCCATCTCCTGCGCTGGGCTGCATCTACCCGGAGTTTTAATTCCTTCAATGCTGAAACATCCCAAGCCTTCAAGCGAAAGGGCTAAGATGGGCATGGGTGAGACTTCAGGCTGTTCAGGGACATTACTGAGGGTGAGGAGTGCATGGTTGCGTGGGGAAGTAATACAGCTGGGAAGGATGCCAGGAAGGGAAGCAAGGCTTAATGGAAGGAGAAGAATAAAGTGAGCCTTGAGACCCAAGGCGGGGTTTATGAATGAGAGCGTTTATCCATACTGAAAGCCACCCATGTGAGTAACAATTGTTGGTGTTGTAGACTGGTTTGAGCTTTTTTTTAAAAAAAAAAAAAAAAAAAAAAAAAAAAAAAAAAAAGAGAGAGAGAGTAAATGCAGCTGTAATGTGAGTTCTCCTGTTGTTGGTGTATGTCGTCTTACAGAATATTTTGGGAGGTGACCGGGGCCAAATGGCTGCTGCTTAACGTTATCATAATCCCTATAAGCCTCATTGAGCCGAACTAGCAACTGTCAAGTGAGGACGATAACTATAGCTAGTGTGTCTGTCTCTCTTCCGAGTTTAGGATAGAGAACACGCTTAGTGCTTTATTTTTTTCCTCTGTGTGGTAGAGGTGGTTGTGGCTGTAACACAGCACTGCCCATCTGGGTGTCTCTGCACAGTGACATGAGGAAAATTTTGCTTGGGCAGAGTGGATGTCTGGGAGACTACGGTCTGCACTCTAACAATGGGCATAAGTGGTATGTTTGGATTTAGATGTTGCCTTGTATGCCACATACTTCCTGCTGCATGTACTCTGCCAAATCGATGCTTCAAATATAATACTAGGTATTTTTAAGAAGTTGTGTAAGAAAGCTAGCACGACATCTGCCAACTTTGGCTCTTGCAGGGCTTCACTTGCCTGTCTTGTTGTAGCTCTGTTGTGTCTAGTAGGAGACTGAAGTGTATTCAGATTTTATTTGGCTTGCTCAAACTGCTTTGAATAATCCTTCCCTTCTCTTTCCACCTCTCTTACATACGCTGCGAAGCATAGTTAAAAAATTTATAGTAGTGGGAAAAAAATAGTAATAGAAACAAACAAGTGTACTCCTTTGTATACAGTCTGATTTTTACTTCCAGCTCACACTGTGATGTGAACTCTGGTTTTCAGTTCATGCAACAGGATGTATCCAGTATTTCTAAACATTTTAGAATAGTCAGAGGATGTGGAGTTGTCTGTGGCATGTTAATAGTCCTTACTTCCAAGCACAAAAGCGGTTTTAAAAAAAAATCTATGCACAAAGAGTTTTGGTTTGAGGGGTTTCATTATTATTCATCATGCAACTCTCTCACTTCATCCACTGAAGTTCTAATGCCAAAATAAAAACAAAACTGCTTTTGCAAATCCTCAAGTATTGAGAAACAAGCACAAGGTTTTGCAGCATAGCCTAAATTGAAGAAATGTTTTTATTCTGAGATTTTCTTTATGAAGTCTCTTCCTCTCAGTTAATACTACTTGTGATGATTTCAATAGATATTTAAGCATATGGAATTAAAGTTGCCTCTGGAGTTTAGTAAAATGTGTAAAAGCAAATAAATTTTGCACCTCTTTTAGGGGGGGAAAAAAGTCCCCATTTGAAAATTGGTATTTGAGGATTCTGTTCCTTATTTGCTTTCATTCCACTTGGTTTATACAGTAATTTGTTTCTCTTCTCCTTCCCTCTCTTCTCCTGAAAACATATCCGTTGCCAAAACATACATTAGAAGAGATTCAGAAATGGGTATCTTAAATGGGAAGTGCTGTAAGTTGGATAGTTATATGTGAATGAAACAATACTTTGCTTTTGATTTCCTGGTGTTCTTGTTCACTTGAGCATTTAGAACAAACAAGGGTTTTTTTGTGCAGGGAGAATAGTTTCAAATCCATTGCACTGTGTTCTTTATACTTGTTCATTAATTAATTTATTTATTTTTAACAAAGCTTTATGACTCTCCTGTCATGATAACTGTGGAAGTTTCCTAGGGAAAGTGTTGTCCTGAGGAAAGGTTGGTTAGCATATGCCTTTGTGTTAGGGCCTATATAAAAGCTATGCAAGAAGAGAGCCCTGCACTGCCTGGGGAAAAGGCTGCTGCAGTAGAGCTCCCCTCCTTTGGAGCCCAGCAAGGTGCTGCTGTTGTACCAGAGAGGAGAGGATGGGAAGGCATGGCGACTATGAGGCTACAGAGCCAGGCCTTTCCCGTGTACCTGAAAACTTGGAGCAAGGCTTTAAAAATTGATAAGAATCTTTTACTGCACCCTCTAACCCTGTCAGGACAGTGATAGAGACTGACTTAGAAACAAGCTCTATTTCATAACAAAATAGTGGCTCATGCCTGCCCCGCCATTCTTCTCATCACTATGACCGCAAAACTAAAAGGAAATTAGTAAAATTGGACTAAGTTCAGTGTTCTGAAGCTGAGTTTGATAACCGCTTCTAAATGCAGCTTGGAAGGAGGCTAATTTGCTTTTACGGTGGAGGTTTGTTCCACTGTTTTCTGTCCTTGCAAAATCCTATTTTTAACAGTTCTATTCCACAGCTTGCTTGAAATCTGAAAGAAACTGAAATAACAGCAGCACTGGTCTTGTGTATGACCTTCATTTGTGACCATATTGGTGCACAACCTACACTGTAATGTTGGGGAGGGGAGACAGGGACAGGTGGACACGGACCCTCATTGTTTCTCCTCGTCTTTGAATGTTTAACATTTCTCCTGAGCATAGGACTAATCTACAATGAAAACTTAAATCAAAACTTGAAAGTTGAATCTGAAAGATTGCTGAATTTTCAGCTGGGTTAGTTTTCATATTTGTTTTGGAGGATCTTGTCAGACTCCTGAGGGCTGTGTAGGCAGATGCTGCTGCTTTTTATTAATTGCTGTGTCAAAATAAAAGTGCTCACTGAAGCCATTGGACCAGTTTTGGCTTTTGGGATAGGGGGGACAGTGAGTGAGGGAGGGCTTTATTTATTCTTTTGGAAAAAAAGGTTCTGGAGCCCTGGGGCTCATGCTCAAGATAAGTTAGCTTGGGAAATAAATCATGGGGTTTGACTGCTGCGACCTCTTGCTCTTCAGGTCTGGGAGGGAGACAAAGCGAGCACTGTTCTGAGGAGATAGATGGAGGATAAGCACACAATTTAAGTGGAAGCTCAAAGCATTTACGTGGCTACTTTTGATTCTTTCAGAAAGAAGATACTGTTTCTGCAGAGCTACAAGATATGGGGGAGGGGGTCAGACTAATCTTAATGTGTTTTTTCCCTTACGGTTGAAACTTTGCTGTTTAATTGTACTGTAGGGAGTGAACACGCTTGTGTTGGAAATCTGCTTGCTTTTATTAATGAGGAATTCAGTGAGATTTGGGGGTGTCACCTGAGTGACATAAGCTTGTGAATCTACAGGGGCTGCAAGATCTTGGGGTGGCAGAGGAGCAATGAAGTGCTGAGCAAAGGTTATATTCTGCAGGCAGCAGCCTGTGAAAAGCACCAGCCAGCGGGGGCTGCTAAGCCCTGTGCCTAAAAGTTATGACAACATCTGGTCCTTGCTTGGCTCACTCTGTCTCCACTTCGTTACTATTAATAAATTTCTTTCTGATACTGTATATTGGACTAGAAACTTCCAGTTGTCCAGTCTGCCTTTCAGAATGTCCTGTGTTTCACTGTGGGGCAGTCTTGGTTATCTCCTGCTCCTGATCACCGCTGGTGACAGTGATTAATAGAGGACTTGCCAAAGGACGCAATCGTTGTCTCTTCCCTGCTATTTCTCCCAGAGCCAGCTGAGCTAAATAAAATATGCTCAGTACAACTTTCACTTGTATTTTCATTGCTTTTCAACTTCCAGTATATTGAAGCTTCCATAGTGTTCTTCATAGAGAAATGGGTATATAATCTACTGTTCATCAAATATCATTTCATTCCTAGGTCATTAGTGAGTGAATTCATCTGTCATGTTCTTCCTGAAGAAAGCACAATTTTGTGGCTGAACAGAGTATTTGAGCTTTTGGAAAGATGCAGGTGTTTTGCATGTAGAATACACTAAATGTTTGGACAGCGATGATGCATTTGTATAGCCCCACTGGGCTAAGCCTGTGTGAAAACTTGCACCGAGTGATGTACACCATGAAACAAGGTACTTGGGGCTGCCACTGCACCGACTACTCTCGGTTTGGTAGAAGCTTATTCTACCAAAGAATTCAGATATTTTATATCTGGAGCAGTGGGTGTTGCATTCTTGCTTCCAAATAAAACCTAGAATGGGATAAAGATGATATAACTGCGAGTATTGAATCAGAGGTCATAGCTAGGATGAATGTAGCAGTCAAACCAATTACCATTTCTAGTTGTTACCTCTTTTTCCCTGTTTTCATAGTAGGGATGGCTGAATGGGTCGCTTATTGTTTGCTAAATTGGCATGATTTAAAGCTGGATACATTTAAGTTTAAGGAGTGGAACTCTATTTCAGTGGCTGAAGTTTAACCTGTGGGCACGCCTTGGGCTTCTTTGCCCATCCCATATGTGTTCTTCCATGCTGCTGGTGGGGTAGTGAGGTAAAAATGTTTTTCCTGCATTTTGAGTGATGTCTCTGGAGTTAATGAAGTTACCCAGTGTGGCATACTCTGTTTGGGTATAGTGTTTACTGTTGAGCCAATATGCTGTGCCTGTATGTTTTGAGTGAGATTTGCTAGCTAGCTGTTGAGGGCATACAGGAATCTTTTGGGAATGTGTTTTTACCGTAGGCAGAAATATAAGCAAAAGTATACAGTGATCTAAAATACCTATGCTGTGGAATCCTGGGAGAAACCAAGGGAGTAGCCTCTACTGACAAAATGCTTGAAAAATTGGAAGTTAATGCAAGGAACTATTAATAGCTCTTGGATATCTAATTTTCTAACATAAAAAGCCTTCAATAATGATTAAAGCTACAGCACAATTCCATCTCCCGGTTTTGTGCTTAGCCAAGACAATAGGGAGGCCTGTGTTTAAAGGGAGAAGAAAAACCTCCTGGCTTTCTGCCTGTTAATTAGAATTAGAGATTTATTTTTAAGTCTACATCTGCAGTGCTTGCTGTATTCCTCCATATGACTCAAATTGCATCCATCCATTTAGATCTACTGAAGCATGCACTCATGCACATGCGGTGAAAAATCTGTGGTAAAATGGCAGACCTGTCAGTGAGCAAATAATGTTGATAGATGCTTATAGTTCTTAGGCAAAATTCCTTAACCATATAATTGGATAGAGAGAAACTGAAAGGGTTGCTGTTAGGAGTCTGAGATGTTTTCCATTTAAAGTGGTAGGATTCAAAGAAAGCCACCTAAGTCTCTAAAGAGCTTTTCATGCTGAGATAGGTGGGGTTTTTTGTTTGGTTTCTTGGGTTTTTTTTGTTTGTTTTTTGTTTGTTTGTTTTTTTTTTTTTTAACCTGGTCTTACTGTAAAATAGCTTTATTCTAGGGAATTCCAACAAACAGAAATAGAGAGACATGCAGGGCTATCATGCCAGCTCCAAGGTTTAGTTACTATGAATAGTCTAAATCTCACTTTAAATTAGAAACTTTGGAAGGGATGAGAAAGGAGGCAATGGCTGTAGACATTTTATTTTTTTAAAAATGAAACCCTTAGAAAAATATATGTATGCAACAATGTCCTGCTGTAACAATGTCCTGCTGTATCTGCTCATCCTGCTTATCTGTGTGCTCTTGTGGTCTCTGTTACAAGGTCTTCTGTAAGCAAGGGTCTCTCCTGCCTGTTCAAGGTACTGTATGCTAGTTTCTGCCACTTTTGTTTAGGGACTCTTGTTTTTCCAAATAAAAAGAAGTATCTGTTCTTTCTTGCGCGTTAGGAAATCTTGTTTTGTGGCCATTTAAGGTAGGTGGGGAGAGTCAAAGTGGAACAGCACTTGAAGGTGCACCTTCGTGGGAGGGAGAGACCAGCACAGTCCAGAGTGATGTTCTGAGTTTGAAGTGTAAGCACGCTTTTTCCTCCAGGGTACCAACACTAATTTCTCTCTTTCTTTGTGTGTGTATGTGTACGTTGTGTGTTTTTTTTTGTTTGTTTGTTTTTTGTTTTACCCAGCCCCTTCTATGGAGAAGACTTTTACTGTGAAATTCCTCGGACCTTTCGTCATCTGTCATTTTATATTTTTGATAGAGATGTTTTTCGAAGGGATTCCATCATAGGTATGTGTTCATAAATTATTATTTTCACCATAGCTTAATTCTCTTGGATTTTTACTGTTAGACCATGCATAGCCTTTCAAGTGGAGGTCTTGATTTGATAGATAATGACAGTGATAAATGATGCCCAGTGCTTTCCTTTTTTTGTTGAATGAGTTAATGATTACAATATTACATGTTATAAAGAAGGAGATAAATGATGGTTGTTTTGGGAGCAAATGCAGATTGTAGTTTAATCAAAATAGGCTTCATAGCAGTGTCTAAATGTTGGCAGTATCACTTGCTGTTGCCTTTTTTTAAGGTTTTTAGTTCTGGAGTATTGCAGGGCTCATTAGAGTTATCAGTACTTGGTATCATTAAAACTCAGCTACCTTAATGGCCTGCACAGTAATAGTTACTAGTCACAGGTATCCACAGTACAGTGATGACAGAAAAATTTTTTAAAGAACATGAGAGCAAGCTGTTACTTGCAGAACAGTTCTCTGAGACTTTTAGTGCCTGTTTGAGATGGACAAAATTTCAGCTTTTTTAAATATTGCTTGCCAGGCATTTTACATGCAGCAAACTGCATGACACTCAATGTATTCCTAGAGATAAGAAGCTTACTCAACTCAAGTTATCATAGAGGGGAACAGTTTCAATTTTAAGGCATTTTATTCTGGCATTTAAGCTTCCTGAAACCATATCAATTTTGAGGACTGATAAAATATATGTTATTATACATATATGTGTGTGTATAGATATTGTTTATAAAAATATATTTTTTTTTAATTGTACTTGATTGCTTTGTGTTAGTGGCCTTGTTTTGTTTGGATTTTTTTTTTTTTTTTTTTTTTTTTAGTTTTTCATCCCTTAATTTAAATTAAGGCATATATGACTCTCACTTTTTAAATTCCAATACAGAATGACTGTAGCTCATAGTTAGATGTGTATATTTTGACGGAGCTTGTGGTGAGGAAGCTGTCTGATGTTCAGCAATAGTTTGTACAATGCTGTAAAAAGCTTTGTTATATGCACAGAATTGTGGTGGTGTTCTCTTCACATGTATCTTTCCATTACATCTTTTCTCTTTATTTCTTGCTTCGTGATTTACATATGAGCTGAGAAACTGGATCATTCTCTTTGTGGCCCTAACCCAGCTCATCTGTCTGCAGAATCTAGCATTTTTGTTGTTGCTATTTTTGATTAAAAAAAAAAAATCTGTTGCTGGCCAAGGATGTGCTTTTGAGAATTTGGTAGGAATCTTAGCTTTGAATTCATCCTTTTGTGGTTTTCGCATTTAATGTTATGGTGAGAATTTGACTTCTGGTTAGATATGCTTCACTGGGTCAGGGCTTGTGAAACTTCATCCAAAATCCAATAAAGTTACTGGAAACTGTTTGTGTTAAACTTCATTGAACAAATCTTTAACAAGAAATTAAATAACACAATGTGTTATTTATAATCTGCTATCAGATACTCCATTCTTTAAGGTGCATCAGCTTTAAATTGAGGTTCTCTCTTAGCTGCGTGCCTTTGTACGTTTATGTCCACTTAAAACAAGTAGGTGTGTATTTCCATCAGTCACTGACAAGTAGAAGTCATTACCGTGAGCTTTAAGAACTTTCTTGTTTCATGATCTTTCTCTTTATGTTTTGCCATATTTCCAAAGTAGGACTTTGTGACATGTTGAACCAAACTCTCTAAGTGGTAGGTTGAATTATGTAAGTTTTAGGATGCCTTATCTCTTTAAATGAGAAAATGAAGAGTTCTCTTATTTTGGGGGGGCTTTTTCTGAGATTGCTTCTTCTTGAGGCAAAGAATTACCTTTTTCAATTTAGTGTGTTAACCCCATCTTGAAATACAAGTGTACAGAAGTCCAGTTAGGTAACACTCATGTCTTTTTCTGAGAATCAGCACAACATACACAAAAGATCTTAAAGGCAGGATCACCAGGTAAATACAGTACAATAACAGATAATGCTGTG
The DNA here is from genome assembly GCF_036370855.1 of Dromaius novaehollandiae. Taxonomy (NCBI): domain Eukaryota; kingdom Metazoa; phylum Chordata; class Aves; order Casuariiformes; family Dromaiidae; genus Dromaius; species Dromaius novaehollandiae. The sequence continues at coordinate 153,265,831 of NC_088098.1, forward strand.
GGGCCCAAGCGATTTCATAGGAAGCAAGAATTCCATCTTACAGGCATTATGAAATAATTCAGCTTTACCTGCAGATCTAAGTGGCAGCTACTTCAGCTATCCATTTCTGAGGAAAATGTAGTTGCACAAGAATACACAGTCGTAGCCAGAGACTTTGCAGAAGAAAAGTGTTAGATAAAGAACTAGGGTGGAACTAAGCTGATCTAAAATTAATGCTCAGTTCTGGCATACACATCTTGCGTGAGGGTTTCAGTTTTTGATTTTTGAATGAGCTTTTGGAAAGCTTTTTGTTCTCTAATCTCCAGCTTCCCACTTGTAATGTGAAATAATATCTTCTTTCTTTCAACTGATGAGTTTTTCATTCTTGAAATCATCTTATCGGATCTCCTGTATGTTACTAGTTTTCTCTTGCTGCAGTGGCTCATAAACAGGCCATGTGCTGGGATTTTGTTGCTAAGGATTTTCCTGTGTGGAGCAAGGGCCTTGCAAGGCTTGACACAAGCCAGACCCCATGAAATTGCAGAGAGAAGCACAGATTACTTCATTTTTTCCATGTTCCCTAAATTCCTGTTTTAATAATCAAGCTCTGACATTGGAGGGGAATCCTTCAGGAACTGCTGAGAGCAGCTTGTGAAATAAAGGACCTGCAGAAGACATGCAGAGACTTTTGTTTGGATGGGCAAATTGTTGATCAGGTTTCTATTCTTCACTATCTCTTCATGAAAAAGTGGTAGTATTTTTGCAATATGTGTATTTTATTTTTATTTTTGTGTGTGCATTGCAGAATCTGTATATAGGCAGACTGATGTATTACTGTTTTAATGTAGCACTTGGGTAACAATGGAGTTCTGCCTTTATCTACATTGATATTTTACAGTGTATATTAGCTGTTGTAGTCCAAGAGTTTCCCCTCTTCTTCCCCCTGTTTTCCCCTTCCTCCTGATCACAGGCATATCTGAAGAGCATTGCAAAGATGCAGAATCCTGATAAATAGCTAAAAGGCAATGGGGGGGGGGGGGAAGAATTACTGTTGCTTTATGATACAAATCCTAAACCTTCTGCTTGTAGTAGGAAATGGTTCTGGAAACAGAGTAGCACTCTGGAGTAACTGCATGCTGTTATTTTCAGTAGTTCTTGTTGAACAGGGGTCAGCAGCAGCAAAGCTAGGCAGCGGGGTTTTTTTGATGAAGGGAACTCTTTCATAGGAACAGTGTCTGTAATATGAAAAAGGAATAGTTGCTTTCTTGTGCATTTCAATTCAGTAAGTCTTAAGAGGCCTTCTCTGGAAGAGGCTTGCACTGAGAAGTTTGGTTAGAGTAGTGCTAGAATAGTCTCTCTTCCACTGAGCTGCTGAATTCTGTGAATAGGAGCCCTTTGTTTGCACTATAAAGATCGCTTGTTATATTCTGTCATCATGAGACACTTCTGCTGAAGTAAGCGTGGTTACCCATGCTCATCTAGCAATGTGCTTTCTCAAAGAAGGGAATTGGGGGTTAGTGCCTTCCATCCAGGGAGACTAATTTTAAGTTCAGATGTTACTGAGCTTGTGAATTTGACTGTGTTTCCTGTGTGATCTGGTATGTTTAAGACATCTGTTTGCATCGTTTGTTTGGCTGGGTTTTTTTGAGAGAGAGAGAGAGAGAGAGAACACAGTGTGTGTGTCACAAAACGGTGAGAATGTGAAAGTAGCTATTTTTTGAAGATGGTCGGCTAGAAAAGTTCCTTTTGAATCACCATTTAGCATTGTCAGGACTTTCTCTTGCTGTTATAATATTCATTTCCAGGGTGCCTGGAGCTCAGAGTAAGCATACTTTTATTTTTTCAAATGTGAAGTACATGTTTGTGATAGCAAATTATCTAACATCCAAATGCAACTCGCTCAGTATGTGACAGATGAGAACGCTCAAGCCAGCAAAAGAGGAAGGCAGGGGGAGAAAACGAAAAACAAGAAACCCCTGAAACCTCTGACAAAAACTTCCGAGGAGAACCAAACAAATTCAGAAAGTTCAACACGTGTGTAGCAGATATGTTTTGGAACATAATGTAGTATTTTGGCATACAGGATGCCAGGATTGTTCAGATACTTTTATCTTTGGGTTTGCATGTTTGTTTATTATGTTTGCGTTTTCCTGATGATAATTTGCTAAATCATGTAGGATTTTGTTAGCAGAACAGATACAACTCTGAATTGTGTCTTGGAAGAATCTTGGATGCCAGGTGAAATGTTCATTATATTTGCAAAATACCCAACTTAATGGATCTGAAGTATGAATTCTGTCCATTTTTTGATAAATTGTGGCAAATATACATTTACTATGGAAATAGACTAGTCTTATGTTGTCTCCTGCTATTATGTCCTTTGACTGTTATCTGGCTAGAGTTTAATATACTGATTTATATTGTATGTTGGATGCTTTGAGTAGGAAATAAAAATGATGGTAAGTTCTATTTTAATTTAGCCTTTTTTTTCTAAAGAGGAGCCAGAACAGCTTTACTTTTTAAAATAAAAGAATGAATTTCTCCAAGCTGTTTCCAAATGATCAAATATGAGTAGCAGGCAAAGGTGATGAAATGTGTCTGTATAATAAATAGCAGAGTTATTTTCATCTAGCTGTTATAATGAGAAAAACTTTGTGGAAACGGGGTAACCTGAAAAACTGGCAATTGATTCCCTGCTAGCAGTAATGGGAAAACAAGATAGCTCTGGGTGAATGCAGCACAAGGAATATTAGGGCAGTAATGCTGCTAAATAAGGCAAATGTAGATGTATGTTCATTAATGATTGATTTTGATATTTAGTTCTTGATTTTTTTAATAAATATTGAGACTATAAATGAGCCAAGCTGAGCCAATACATTAGAACAGAAGGGTTTTCTCACTCTTTCATAATTGAGCTAGATTAACTGAAGAAAACATCTCCACAATGGGCCCTGAGCTGGTATTCTTATGGGTGTGTAACGAACAGTTCAAGTTGCAAGTCTGTGACCTTGAATATATAGATTAGTTAAAAACAGGAAATGTGCCACACCAAATAATTTAACACTCCACTGAAAGAATAGTTAATATTATATGCCCTTCAGGTGACAGGTACACAATTATTTATCCTCTGCTTAAATCACAAATCACGCTGTATTTTTTCCTGAGCACTTCATTTGTTTTGTTAACAGATACACATAACTGGTGTGATAACATCTATATTAAGCAGGAAGCTGGACAGAATAAAATGCAACCAACAGTGAAATTCTGAGGGGAAGAAATTACTTTACCATATCAAATTTTGTCCCTCTTAGTGCACTGAGGAATAAGAACTCTTTCATATTGAGGTTTGTGGTAGTCCTGACAGATGGGCAGGTTAGGTTGCAGTGGGGTTGGGATGGGATGGTACTAAGAAACTATCAAGGTCAAATTCCTGAGCTCTTCAGTGAAGAGGCAGAAGACCATTGTGGAGAAGACTAGCCTGTAATTACATTTCCTATACCTTACTGCTCTAAGACATTCTGTTAATTACATTTACTATACCTTACTGCTCTAAGACACTTTTATAGAGGTTACTAGGTGTGTTCTGAAATAAATTGTAACCCTTGTGGTCGGTGCATCCTAGCAGGTTGTAACCATCTTCCTGCGTAATACTAAGTGAACTGAAGCAAAGTGAAGCAGTAAAACAAGTTTTGACTTTGGAGGTAATTAAACTTGGCTGCTGTGGACTAAATTAGAAAAAAAATGAGTCATAGCTCATGGAGAGCTCATTCTCAGAGAATGAAAACGCTCTGGAATTGGAAGTTGTTCGAGAGTAGCATGTTTGAGCTGTCTGTGCCTTTGTTAATGAGTATGTCCAAGGCTGAGGAGGAGGTGTGTTTATAGAGTTGTCACCATTTATTACCAAAAGACCAAGCACACCATCCATCATGAGGTAATTGTTGCCAAGTGTAACTGAAACATCACCTTTTTATACCGTACTGCATTTGAAGTAAAATTGAAAAAGAACCATCCCTGCTAAACTATAGTTCCTGTTAGGTAAGTGGAGGAAAGATCTTCCAGTACAATGCAAAATTGTGACCAAGGTTAAAGTAGACAATTGTGTTCCTTTTCTTTCCCCATCCTCCACACTGCTGACCATGGCTTAGGCAGAAGTCACAACTCGGTTTACTGTTTCCGTGATGTGACTGTTGGATGACATGGGAATAATGTCTACTCACTATGGTATAAATATAGCTACTAATGAAATAAAGGAAACAGATGACTGTCCCACAATGACAAGTCTTGAGAAGCTATAAACTAGAATTAGCCTGAGAAGATCATCTACGGTTGCAGAGAAAGCCTAAAGTAAATACTTTCTGCATAGAATAAATCGTTAGGATGCATTGACAATATCTTTTAGCATAACAAATGATCACAAAAGCAGGAAAACAAAGCTGAGCTTTCAAAAATACCTATTTTTCCTTTTTCCTCCTACAAGTACACATCTTATAAACAAAACTACTGTGCATAATGTGCTAGAACCTTGACTGTCTGTTCAGCACATCCTTTTATGCAGGCCCTGTTACTGCACAACAGTGTTAGTGTCTGTATTTGGGTTATCATTGTTGATCTGTCCTCCAAGCTTACCTCTGGCTACTATAGTTTGAGCTGGGCTTGCTCTGTTTTCTGCAGTGCTTGACTCATCTCAGCACTGGAAGGTGTAAAGCAGTCTGTTTGGTTTGTTTGCTTGAACAAAGTGAAGACTGAAGGAGATGCAACAGCAGTGGCTTCTGGTGGCAGTACCTAGAAGGAACTGATGATGGAGGGCATGAAGGGTATGGTTGTCCACTGCAGGCAGCACGCTGAGGATCTTGATCACCTACTGTAAGACAGACTATGGCGACTGCAAGTCTTGATTTGGGACTGGTCCAGCACGGGAATGAGCCACAGGCTATAACAACTTTCTGAAGTGTGTGTATATTTTAAGGGTCCAGATAACAGCTAATAGGGAACTGATACTGGAGGTGTGGTTGGGTAGATATTTATTTTGATTTTTTTTAAATGGGAGGAGTGAGGTGAAATTGCAGTGGGGAAATCTTTAGGGTTGTGGCCAGCAAAAACTGTCCTGATAGAGGATGGCCCTTGCAATGCTGTGCCTTGCTTCTCTTAAGGATAGAAGCTACAGCTTTTTCACGACCTGCCTTTCTTCACCTTATTATCCAAGATAGATCCCAAGAAGGAGAGAAAAAAGTGTTTCACAAGTGATTTATTCTTATTATATTTGCACTAATTATTCTAAAAACAGATGTTCTGCCATTGTCACCATGAATTCCTACCAATAGCAGCAAATGGTATAGCAGTGCTCATGGTTCATGATGTGCTACACAAGAGTGGAGAAGGAGCAGTTGTCCTGCTTCCAAGACTCTCAAGCCTTGTGTCATCCCTAATGCTTATCCATATCTTGCTAATTCTGAAGAAGGGAGGTTGCTATTTTAGTCATCTTCCATGTTGTGGGAAGGGGTGAGAGAATTTGTGCTGTTCTTGAACAAGGTAGGCCTCTAACCCTTTTTGCCTTACAAAGTTTCTCATTTAAGGTCAAAATAACCCATTCAGATAATTATGCATTCCACATGGTTTGGGGGAGTAGCAGTGGTGTGGTTTTTTTGTTTTGTTTGTTTTTTAAGTTGGAGATTTCAAGTTGATTAAAATCTTATAAAGCCTTTCATGGCCTAAAACACTGATTAAAACAATTCTGTTTTGTCCTTAGCATTTCCTGCTGCTCCAAGCTAATCCATGCACCTTCATATCAATGTTTTTAAATGAATTCCCTGATGTAGTGGGTCAGTGCACTAATATACTTCAAGGGAGCAATTTCTGAACTGGCTGATACGTTGCAATGAATTGAAAGCATCCCAAAGAGACTCCATCTTCATGGCACCGTGCTCACATTTACATGAACATGTTCACATTTACACATTTGAAATTGTGTATAGTCATTTTTTAATTATTTTTTTATTAGATCAATATTTCCGCTATCGACAGTGCCCATAAATGCATGCTGAAATTGCCAGTTAAACAGCACATGCTATGAGCTAGCTCAGACCCCACTCTTGCAATGAGCCTGCACACCCAGAAACCTCTTTGACCTCAATGCTGATATGAGGCTTTGTGAATATGTTTTACTCAACATTTATTATTTGAATTTGTTTATGGATGGGTGAAGCCTGTGATAGTAACTGAAGTACTCTGGGCTTTTTTGTAAGATTTTTCTCACGCTAATAATTTGACTTGTTGTGAAAATGGTGGTCTATGAGTGCTTGAGGAAGAGTTGTTGTGAAAGTGCATCTGAGACTTGAATGAAGAATGAAGTAGCAGTAATTCTCTTAAAACAATTGGGCAGAGACACTCTGAATCAGTTAATTTCATTACCTTATTCTTCATGACATAGCTACCAGGACTGGACAGGATCCAGTTTAAATTGGACATCCAACACCTAAACTTAGGTGTGATAGTTTAGGCAAGCCTACATTCGCCTTGCATTTGGTATAGGTGTTTGAAAGAAAGCCTCTGGAGAGTGATTGTGTCTGATTTAGATGCCTATACTTAGGCAGCTGGGTCTCCCACTAGAAGATTCCAAAACCAGCTTCATCCATGAAGTAGAAGAAACACAGGTATGTAATTTTTTAGATGTCCAATAAAGCAGACCTTGAAGAGCTTAGCTCAGGTCGCATGTCTTAATTGAATGGGAAAGGTCTTTATGGCTGTTGCCAATAACCGTATACTTGAGGGAGAGTAAGGTACTTGATGCCCAAAAAGACCAGTGTCACTGCTTTAGCACTCTGGTGCCAGCCATGAGTGTGAGGCATGTCAGTAAGCTTCACTGCTGATGAGCAAACATGTGTCTCTCTCAAACATCCACATTTCCTATTGTTATCTGGTTGTTGACTTGTCCCAAAATGCTTACCCATGAGCCCTCAGCAGTTTAGCATGTCTATCTTTTGGATGGCAAAAACTTCCTCCCTTTTGAGTCAGTATAGCTTTGTTCCTTGTTAAGGCACTGAAATAGTTAGGCAAACTTTCCATGGCTCTATGAAGAACTTTCTTGTGTTTAGCCAGCAATGGCTCCAGAACTTAACCTCTGTTATTCTGTCAAGATGGTCTTACTGTGCTGTTTTAATTTTTCCCCAACAGTAGTGGGGAATGTGCAATAATTGCAACTTCAGCAGCTGTCTGCGTTCAGTCATGTTTGGAGCAGGCTACTCGCCAGGCTTAGTCGCCTTCAGGGGATCAGAAGCAGTGGCTTAATTGGCCTCTGTGACCTCTCACTGGCTAATATTGCAGTTATAAAGAGGAACAGGTTATTGACCTGTGCTTGCTCCCTGGCTTGATCCAAGCTATAACAGAATAAGGAGCTGGAAGCTCAATAGCAGAATATGTTGGCAGACTAAGAGTGTTCCCTAAGAAACCCCATATTATGGGCAGGTTTCTTCCAAAAGCACCTTTCAAAACAGCTTCTCAGGCAGCTCAAGTAAAGAGGTGCATATGACACTGGGAGAAGCCTCTAGAAATCATAGCAAAAAGCCCTACACTGTGAAAAGGAAACATCTTATGTAGGGTAAAAACAGTTAGGCTGATTTAAAAATCAGTTGGTTCTACATAAGGTTTGGCCCGAGGGATTAAAAAAATATATGTACAAGTAACTTCTACAATACTTACTGTAAAATGGATAATAGTGTACCCTTTAGACCTCTGTTTATCCTGTGATATTTGCTCAGGATATTCAACCCATCATCAATGTAAAACTTGAGGAAACTAAGGTATTTAGGTTCAAACAGCTGTCAAGTATTGTGTTGTATGAATAAGGGGAAAGGGTTTTCTAGAGCTACAGATCAAACAAAAGTCACTCACTTACTGAAAAACTGCATGGGAAATATATTCCTCGTGTTCTCCTAACAGTCACTTCTGATACCTTTGCTAATTTTTGCTGAAGTGTAAGTGCCAGCCTAGCCTTGCTCCATTTGCTCCCAAAGCCTCATATCAGCTTTGAGGTCGGGATGTTCTGGTTGGGCAGGCTCATTGCAAGAGTGAGGTCTGAACTAGCTCATAGCGTGTGCTGTTTCTCTGACAATTTCGGTCTGCATTTATGGGCACTGTCCACAGTGGAAATACTTGTCGGTAATAAAGAGGATTCAGTAAGGGATTCAAACAGTGGGTTTTTAATCTGCTGTAGATGCAGAAATTTTCAGTTGCTTTGTAGCAGGTGGGCAGCTGGTAACATTTTTCTTTATTGCTCTTAAGATGAATGGTTTTGGTCTGTAATCTGTGACCCCTCTTTGACGTGTACATAGGAGACAAATTAGTCCCTGCTCAGAGCTGAGGGAACAGTGAATTAGTTAGGACTTTGGGTCCTTTTAACATGTGACTCAAGCCCAACCCTTCACTGTAAATGAATTAACTGTACTGCAGCCAGCATTAGTGGAGGACTAATATAATGTATTATATTGCTTCAGCTCATTTAGCAGCAATATGCAAAGTTTCATGCTTTTCACTGTATAAAGTATCTTTCGATAATTTAAAGAAGACACAAGAACTCCTGAAATGCCATCTTTTAGCGTCCTGTAAAATAACTGTCGGGTAGTTTTCCAGGTTAAGCCTTACGCCCTTTTAAAATGACAAATTCCAGTCCTGCTGCTGTCTGACAATTTTTTTTTTTTCTTTTTCTGGAAGAAAACATATCTTTTATTAACCTAGCATCTGACATAAACATTTGGATGCCTTAACTGTAAGTGAGACTCTCTGCAAACTGGCAAACGGGCATTAAAAGGTGAGAAATATTCATCAGACTAGTGCCTAATCCTTTCGTCACCAAGAAGTAATCCAGACAGAAGGTAGCTGTGACTGAATGTGGGGTATGCCTGAGCCAAATTATGAACTCTGCTTTAGTCTTTGCATGGAAATGTTGGACACTGAATTAACAAGCTCAGGCAGCTTAATGGGCTGCATTTCAGACTTGCCTGGGAAGGGCACCAGAAACCCCAGTGAGGGACAGGCACTGAGGGTGCGGTAGTTCCACAAGCACTTTCTCCAATGCTAAAGCCACATTCCCCTACCCATCCGTGTTGCCTGATTTCTGCCTCTGTGCCCAGAGGATTGCCCTTCTGCCATCCCCTATCTCCCAGCTCTGTTAATGTGACTTTGAGTAGGGGAGCCGTAAAACAGGTCAGCTGAAACGCTCTGTGTTTTAAAAATGCAAACACCACCCACGCATGACCCCTGAAACCTATTTCCTCCTCCCTTTTTCTCCCCCAGAGTGTTTATTTTCATTGGTTGGAGGTTTTAAATTTGGATGATTTTACTCAGTGTTTCAGAATGTCACAGGGACAGAGGTGAATGGTTGGGGAAAATGGATGTCTCTTAAATCTGTTTGTACCAGAGACTGTAAAGTTGAGTCTGCACCCTCAGGGGACCATGAAGACCCTAGCTAATAATTTCATTCATCTCTGTACTGGCTGTGTGTCTTGAAATAATAGATTGGTGGTGGTTTGTTTTTCCCTACAGGGAGATTCACAGAAGGAAAGGGCCAGTTGTGGCATGTTGCGTCTTTGTTTTGATGTGGGGCTTAAGGTTTAAATATCCCAGTGAAGATCTGTTCTGTTTGAGATTGGGGGGCATGGGGAAAATCACTGCCCCGCTGGGTGAAAAATGTGCAGAAGTGTGTGTGGGATCCCCCAACCTGATGAACCTCAGACGTAGGGAAGAAATGAGTTCAGGTGAGAATGCTTTTACCGCATCTTTGTTGGTCCTGTTGCTGAGAAGGTAGCTTACTTTAAAAAATGTGTCACATATGTGTGCTTTGAAACTATACATTATGTTGTTAAGCATGCTCTTTGTGTTTCCTGTCTCCTTCCATACAGCGTCTAAAAGGTTAAGCTAACAGAGCCAGAGTCTCTGCAGCCTCGGGTAGCTCTGAGGAAGCAGGCATAAGTGACTGGTTGCCTCAGATACAAGTTCTGGAGTCTAGTACAGCTGTCTGGCAGCAACCCAAGTTTTGAGAAAGAGTATTGGACATTGGGGTTGAGCGTGGGAGTGTGCTGAAGAATCTCAATGAGGAAAAAGTGCCCTCAGCGAGTGGTGCTAAAATTTTTTTGATCTCTGGTGTCAGATTTATCTTCAAGGAGAATTATAGGCCCTTATCAGTTAAAATTATAGGTGCCAACAGCTTAAGATTATTGGTCTAGATTTAACCTAGATCTTGTGAGTCCAGAAGTTGTTTGAGCCAATGCATAGGTCAGTGGGTGACAGAACGGTACCTGTGTAGAAGAGTGCAGGGCCTAGCCCTGCTCAGTGCCTGCATTATGCCTTATGTGGGCCTTGTGCTGGAGGAGTATGGTTTGGGTGAGCGTATGAACGTTGCCCATACAGGCTAAGAGTTATAAACAGAAATTCAGCAGGGCACTGCTGTACACAGCAAATTGTTTAACAGGACAGATTAAACAATCTGCCCTATCAGTAATACACTTTTTTATGTTTAGAGATAGCTAGTGAAAGTATAGGCCTTTCCTTTATTCTCTCTCCTCTCTTTTTTTTTTCCTTCCCCCCCCTCCAGACTTTTCTTCTTCGTGGATCATTTGGTATACAGTGAAAAACACTGGCTTCTAGCCAGCCCAGTCAATAAGTTTCACTCATTAATAAGAACTGCATGTTTGCAGAGCACACAGTGCTGTTCAAACAGTTTCCTAATCAAAACAGTTGTACCATCACATTAACCCTCTTGGAGCTGGAGGCATGTGCCGCTGCCTCAAAACGTTGTGCGCTGTAGTTACATCCTGATTCTGTGGTCAGACCTTCTGGATTGGTTTTACCGTGCTTCATTTAGAAAGTAGTGGGATTCCCTGCGGAGAGAGGGGGCAGTGGTAACACCATTTATGCTGATTAAATGTGCTGGAGTAAGTGAAATTGTCCTTGAGCTTTCCCCAAGGAAGAGGCCTGCAAGGGAGGTGACTGTGCATGAAACCAATGGAGAGGAAGGTATGAGGGATGCTGCTCGTGAAGCAGTTGTTACACTGCAGTCCAGCAGAGGATTTCTGCAAGGGATTAGAAGGGTAGAGTGAAGACAGCAAGCAGCGAAAGTAAACAATTTCAAATGAGATCCAAAGCAATTACGGGAAGGTCACATGTTTAAACCTATTCCTCTGACAAGTTGCCCAGATATTGCTACGGTTAGAGAATAAAAGTGGTAGCTTTGAAAATACACAGCCATCATTACAGAGATTCTCAGCAGTGTGACTGCATCTGTTCTCTGTTCAGCATAGTTGCAGTGTCTTATTTACCCTTTCGGTCATCTTACTTTGTACATTTGTGTAATTTAATTATGGGTTTTCTAGGAAGTTTCGAGTCACTAGGTCTGCATGTCCAGTAAAGAGCCTGGTAGTGTGTCTGCTGTATTGATCCCCAGTTTACTGTTTGCCAGAAGAGGGGAAGTAATCTCCAAAGGATAAGTAGGAGGAGGAGAGTGCTGACAGCAGAGGGGGATGGCTTGGGAGTGATGTATCAGAAGCCCTGTGGAAGCTGGAGAAACCCTGGCAGAAGCTATGGAAGGCAGCTGTGGGAGGCTGGGAGAGCAATTTAGAAATTGGGACTGAAAGTCTGGAAACTGTCACCAGAAGGAGCCTGAGGGTGACAGAAGGACACAATAGTAGCTGCAACCAAGTGCATGGGAGCAGCCCAGCAAACAGGAGAGCTGGGTGCATCTGTCCAAGCACAGCTAAAGAAAAGGCCAAAATTTGAGGGGAGACAGTCGGAATAGGGGATGTTTTATAACTCATCCCACTTAAAATGGTTGTCAGGACTTCACTAAGCTTTTAGGTTTCAGAAGGGAGAATACTTTGTGTCTGCCATTTTTATAGCCTTCCACCCTGTGGATTTTTTTTTGTAAATGTCTTCTATTAACATTTGCGAGGGTAATGTATTACTGACCCTTGGCCAGACAGCATGGATTGGGGAGCCTTGGAAATCTCTCTCCCGCTTACAACAAAGACTGTGGCTACTAAAATATTTTCTTAACAGGATTTAGTTAAGGAAAGTCTTTTATTTCCTCAGCAAAGCCGTGGTCACAAACTGTATTCAAACAACTCTGTCAGGAAAGTCTGCTACTGAACTACATTGCCAAAAGGCAGCTTTCCTGAGCCTCATGAACATCTCTGACTGTCCTGGCTCCTTTCACCTTTAATGTGCTGCTTTTCTCAGTGCCTAGGGAACCACCCAGCCCAAAGATACTTTCTGAGGATCATGTGATCCACAAGTGTGCAGTGCTCTGCTTTGTATATACAAAGAAGCTTGGAAAAAGTTTCATTACCCCTCAGAGTGTGCTTTGCATAATGCCTATGAGAGATTGGGCAAGATAAAAGTTTCAGCTTTACGTATATATTAGTCCTCAGCGTGCATGTACACCAGTTCATAGCATGGAATTGGCTGCTGTTGCCATAACTACCAAAACCCCCTAATTTGGTAGAGATAAGGGAGTTTTAAAACAGCGGAGGGAAAAGCTCAACTGTATGTTTTCTCTGTATGGTTAGAGGTGGAACATGAATGGCAATACTTGGGTGGCTCTGGGTTGCGACATGCAAACTCTGCAAGATTTGAGTGAGTGAAGTAAGAAAATCTTTTACCACTGAGAGTGGTGAAGTGCTCTCAGCACAGCAAAGAGCTCCCAGCCTCAAAATGCAGGTCTCAGATTCAGTCCTGAGCTGACATCTTCTCTAGCAGCTGCACTTCTACAAAAATAGAGTGAAAAGCCTCATCCTTAAATGTTACTAGTAACTCCCATGCTTGGAACTTTCTATGGGGATCGTTATAGACATCTGCCTCAAAAAAACAGAAAACAAAACAAAAAAAAGTCCCCCCATTTAATTATAGTATCATGACAAAAAAATAATAATATTTTTGCTATATTTGCAACCTAATCCACGCTGCACAGTACTTCAGACTGTTAAGTGAGTATGCTGTTAGGAATTTTGAAGTCTTTCACAATATGAAGTGGAAAAAGCTGTTCATCAGAAATAATTATGTATTGTGTAAAGAAATATGCCCTGAAGAAATCTTTCGTTGTTCTGAAGCCCTGATTGAAGAGGATAGTCCTTAAATGATTGTTTTAAAACCTGTTTCTGAAATCTTATTGAAGTGTACTTTTAGGGAGCTATAATGTCTCTTAAACTGTGTTTCTGGTTTGCTTTATTTCCAGGAAAAGTAGCTATACAGAAAGAAGATCTGCAGAAGTATCATAACAGGGACACCTGGTTTCAACTCCAGCATGTTGATGCTGATTCAGAAGTACAGGTGAGATTATCTTGGTAAAGGAGTATTTGTAACAGGGCCATAGCAACTTTATGGGTTGTGTGGCTCTAGGACAGATTCCCTACATGAGGGAAGCATTGCTCAGTATGGCCTAGGTTTCATTGATGTTTAGAAGTTGTGCGTGGTGTCTGTTTGGAGCGTGAAGTATTGGCGTGCTTAAATCAGCTTTAATTATATATGTGGGCAGAATCCTGGTCCCACTCTGTGAACTGTCGGGGTCACTGTACTGCAAGGATGGATGTGGTTATCTACTAACATCAAGTAACTTCAAAACCCTATAAATAACTGTTGAATCCTCAAGGAGCAGAGCCAAGTTGAAAACATTATCTGCAGGTACTGTCTTAAATAATTTTGTAGGCAGGTTATCACAGGAATGACAGCACGCACATCTCAGACAAAAAATGTTCCATGCCAGGTTTCTAGGCCCTGCTCCAAGCCGTGGGAATGCTGATGATATCACTTCAGCTTCATTTAGGGTTTGGGTGGTTTCAGATTTTGGTACACAGTGTGAATGACTGTTCTTCTCTGCTTAGCCTCTTTTGGAGTGAATTCTGTTATCTATTGCAATGCTAGGTCTTGTGAATACAGCCATTACAACCAAATGAGAAGTCAAAATGATGTAGTGGGATATCATGTGAATATAAATCAGTTACTTAACTGTTTTTTTTTTCCCCTGTAAATATGTATTATAGGTCACTTTCAAACCACAGTATTTGTTTAGGAGTTCCTGGACCCTCCAATCTTAACTGTGCAACAGTGCCCAATAAATATAAGGGGAAATGCTGCTTAGATACCACTATGTGGTAGGTTTGGACATATATGCAGATTGAAAAGCTGATACTTCTATAAGTCTGCACACATTAGGCAAGAAAATGACACTTATTGCATATGCATTCAGATATGTAGTGTGGTTATGCATAGTGAAGCAGACATGAAAATATATTCAAAGCTGGATTTTCTGTTTACTTGGAGAGAGAGTTAAATAATCTGTTGTCATGCACGTGATACAAAGAAAGCCTCATGACAGCCTATTCAGTCTATAACATTCTCTTGTAAAATATTGATCCTCTTTAATGCCACATTTCATGCCAATGGTGATGGAAAGGCTTTTAACAGCCTTTTAACATTGAAGTTTATTCTGTTTACCCTTGTCTCCCTCTCTTCTCACCCCAAAGCCTCTTATGACAGTGACTTTAAAACAATAGATGTAGTGTTTATTTCCTGCAGGATATGAAAACTTTCCCTTTATAATTTATCAATTGAAAAGGCCAATATTGAGATAAGCTTCCACACTGTTTATTTTGCTATAATATTGACACAAAAGGAGCTTGTGGAAGCTTTTTGGACCCCGAACAGCAGTGGTAATATAATGCTGTGAACTCATAGCAGAAAGGTTTGCAGACAGTTCTAGCTGCTTGGGGAGATCAGGAGCACGTGCTGGAAAGCGTGTTCTTTGTTTGTACAGTTTATCACTTCCTCTGTTTGTATCTTCACAAGAGCCCAACTGTTAAAACCTGTGTCTGGGCTCCATGATAAGCATTTATTACAACTAATACAAATATGAACAGCACTCAGATGGCTTTGTCCATTTACTTAGATGTTCCACAGTCTTTAAATTTAAGAAGTCTGTAAGAGGGCTTTGTTTTCCATAACAGAGCAGATTTGTGAATATTTTTTAGGAATTCTTATGCAAGGAAAGATAACGAAATGAAAGAGGGTATTTACTGTATTGTTTTTGTATTTGTGGTATCTCAGTTGTACCTTTTTTCTAAACATTTACTCTTTTGTTTGCAAGAGAAGGAATACTTGTGTTAATCAGAAGAAGTACTTAAGCGATGTTACTCAGTTTTTCTTCAATTTTTAGGAAAACTATTGTAGAAATTTTAAATGGTTAACATTTACACTGAATCATACAAAAACTAATAGTCAAAAAACAATTTTAATGTACCGGCTATTAGTTAATCATTCTAAAATTGTCCCCATTGTCCACATAATTTGGTGGATTAAGCATTGGGCCACGTGCCAGGAACTCCCGCACCTACTTCTGATTTTGTCGGTCAGTGGCCTTAATACTATTTTCCATGTCATAGAGCACTTTATGGTTATTTAGTTATGCATCAGAGCACCGTGTTGAGGTAAGCTACTGTAACTCCCATGCTTTGAATACAGTGAGAAATCAAGTGTCAAAAAGAATGTGACTAGCTCGAGGTCATACAAGCCAGAGGGAGGCATAAAAAAGAATATCAGAGACCAGACTTCTCTCTTTTTTTTTTTTTTTTTTGTTTGTTTGTTTCCCCTAATTTATTAGGCTGTGGTATGAAAGAAACTGGGTAACAGCATTAAGCCTGTGTAGGCCTTTTCTTTACTATGTGTGAAGCCACTAAATATCCAAGATTTAAGCAACCAACCAGAACAGTCAGAAGTTGAAAACCATCTTAAAATCAATGGATTATTGAAATATTAATGGTCTTGGGTGCCTCTATTCTCAGATGTCTAATTTTGGGACACATTGGCCTTGTTTTTAAGAATAGAAATATTTATTTGCAATTTTGGATAATAAGCTTTTCTGAATGTCAGAACTGGTATTTTGAGCTGGCTATCTGAAGTTTAATGAGTATAATTTTTGTTCTTCTTATGTAGATATGGAAAAGTATGTGATGTAAGGATTGCTGTCTCTTTTGCAAGGGCAAAAGAGTAAAAAATTTGAATTCTAGTGTTGCAGAAGTTGAGTGGTTTTCTTAATATTTTTGTGCTGTTTTTAAAATTTTTCAGAAGTCATTGCTTTGTAAGTATTCTGACACCACACAAAAATACGGTAAGCCTATATGTTAAAAGAAAATCAAAATGTAAGTGGCAATGTTGTGTAACACCATCAGATCTACTCATAAAGATGCTTAACTTGAGGCTTTGCATTGTCTTATAGTTTTCCAAAGCTGCTGATTCTTACTGGTTTGTAGAGATGTTTCGTATTGTCAGGGGCACAAGGTGAGACTATGATGGGCTCTCACTTGATAATCTTTATTGCAGGCAGAGTGTGTTACTGACAACAGGACTAATTTAATTGTCAAACTACACAGAGCTTTACTGTCAGATGCTTTAATGCCATGTCTGTTCATTGCTTGACATCACTGGAAGGACAGGAAGATATACTCGAGTCCTCCATGATTGCTTATCTTGAAGGAAAAAGAGAAGGCACTGTCCTTTCTTTTCTTTTCTTTTTTCTTTTCTTTTTAAGTCAGCTAGGAGGGCTTGTAGTCTTACCACCACTCAGTGCTGTGCACAGTCCCACACTAAGCAGCACACGTGCTGCACAGCTCAGCTCACAGATGCAGATTTGGCATTACCCACCCATATGTCCTTTGTGGTTTGGTTCATGAGCTGTAGCAAACTAACTAGTTGAGATCAGTGGGACTAGTGTAACCAGGAGCACCTGAACTTCTTTTAATCTGACTAGTTGGGTGACAGCAGCCATCAGGACACAATGGTGTATAGGTCAGCTGTGGGCTATAGGCTATACTTGCCTCTTGAGGACGAAAGGCTTTTATACTGGTGGTAGATCGATACCCCCACATCTTCATGGCTATTTTTGCTCTTGCTAGCTTGAAAATAATGTAATGCATTTCTGTTGTAGCGCTGCCAGTACGTACTCCAAATGCTGTTTATAACCTGGATGGTAGGCCTGTTATGCCGTAAGTGGTTTAAGTTCAAGCTGCTCTGTGGAGAACAAATGATTAAACTTGAGCAAAATTATATTTATTCAGTATATAAATATGAAATGACATGAATTATGAGTATTTTCTTTTTGAATATATTAAGATATGTTAAATGTTGTCAGGAAGATATATTATACAGAGTGCAAGATAAAACTTGACAGCAGCCATTAAATGCATAATTCATGGCTTAACTTTCCAGACTGGAGAACTCGTTTTGAAAGTATGAGACTGTAAAGCAGATGGGTTTGTGCAGATTTAGTTGGAGGAATTTAAGTTCCCATCCTCTGGTGGAGCCTGCCTACTCCTCAGTGGGAGGTTGCCAGGCCCAGAGCTTAAATATGCAGTGTCTAAGAGTAAAAGCACTCAAACATATCAGTGGAAAGTAAAACAGGACTTGAGGATGGAAAATGGTTTAACTTTGCTTTGAAACAAACTGTGAACAACTGGGCAGCCTCAGGCGAGAGGCAGAGACTAGCAGCAGAAGACAACTTTTTAAGCTGATGGAGTGTAGTAAGACCATAGCGTGACACACTTTCCATGCGATGTCTCTTTTCGACTAGTCTTTTGTCTTTCAGGATCTGCTATTTTCTCATTCTTACGCTGTTTGAGGACTGCAACCAGAAATTGCCATTCTATTGTGTGTATGTCTCTCTTGATCCATGCGTGTTTGCTTCTCCTTCACATACAGAAGTTTACCCAACAGTAACTGATTCAAATATTTGCCTGGGGCTGTAGATGACAGATGCTCCCAGTGGTCCATGTGTTCTCAGTGGAGTTTAAGCTCAAGTGCACATCTGATCTTTATAAGGCCTTTTTTTGTTTTTGAGCAGTTTTCTCCTTTGTTTTTTCACAGTAACTTCAGCCCTGCATAGTTCAGGTCTGTTTTGCAAAATTTGAGCTTTTCAACTCAAATACTCTTTGTGTATGTGTAATCAGTGAAGCAGTTAAAGATCCAAATGCATTCTGATTAACACCAAATATCCTAGCGTATTCTAAACAGTAGTGGTATATGTTAAAGAGGGGGAAGAATGCAAGGAGAGTTGTTTCATTCTGAAATGTTTTCATGGGCAGGCTCTTGCATTACAAAGTTCCTCTTTTCAAGTGTCCTTTGAGTTACTTCCTCCACAGCAGTGACAAATGTAAAATGGTCACGTTTTCCTACAGCTGAGTTCTCAGTGTTAAACGACAGAGTGCTTTTCCACAGCCAGTAATTCTCAAGGTCTTTTGTAAAACTTATTGTTGAGAGAAAAAAAATTTGACATCAAACTTGAAGATTGCTCATTTCCCCTTCCTCCTCATAAGAACTTTGATGTGTCTAAAAATTGCCCATTTAGCTATCAATCAACTTAAGAAAAAAAAAAGTAAATGGCAAATAACCAGCACTGAGGAAGCAAATTGCCTCACATCTTAACCTTCTGTACACAAAGTTTTGTGCTAATGATTCACTGATGCTAAGAAATACATTCTTCAGACACCAAAAGCCCTTCCTCCTTCTACCATGTTTGCATTTTGCTTACACTGGTCTTTGATTATTGTTGACTAAATATGCCTGTTCTTGAGAATGAACTGATACGAGTACCAGTTAGTGGGCTGTGCATCACTGGAGGAAAACGTTACTTACAGATATGTTTGGAGAATACACCTAAAATCCTTTTTTTGTGCTGAAAATCTCTAATGGCTCTGAGATGCTTCCTGTATTTTAGCTAGAAGACTACAGCCAGGACGCTCTGTGCTGCTCAGAAGAACGTCCTTTTTTGTTAGCACCTTCCCATTCAGTGCAGTGTCTATATTCCAAATGTCGAGTTTCATGAATGAAATCCTGGCTCTGCTGGGGTGGGAGTTTTGCCATGACTTCAGCAGAGCCAGGGTTTCACCTCAAGCTTCTGAATTAGCTCTACTAAATTCAGTTCTCTTTGACAGTTAAAGAGAATTTATCCCAGATCTTCAGAGGAAGCTGGAAGCGTGTTACTTTTTCTTTTGCCTTATCTTCCTGATATTGTAGAAGTTGCCACAATCTCTGCCGTGTCTGCCTGCCTCCTGCTCTACATAAAGCAGTATTTTTTTTTTTAATATCTGTGGAGTAAACTGTGTTAAACTTGAATGATTCAGATGTTATTTTTATTAAGCATAAGAGTTTCAATATAACTAAGCTGATCAAATTGTCTTTATAAGCAACTGTACTGAGCAATATCACTCCAATGATTGATAGAATTATCTACTTAAACAGTTTAGAACGTAGCATACACATTGTCCAACATTGACGTTAACTGTCTTTGTTTAGGTATTTAAATGTTTCTAGCATAAAGATGAGTCACTCACTGGCACATTTCGTATAACCTACTGTAAGCATGGCTTTATGCAAATTTTAAAAAGAAGCTGCTTCCAGGTTCAGTATCAGCTTTCCACCACACACAGGAAATAAATGGGTGTGACCTCCTCTTTTATGAGCAGTGGCTTTTAGGTTTCTCTCTTTTAGTTGTTTTGAAAAGATATGAAATCTCTGTTTTGCTAGAGTGGGAAACTCTCAAGGCTACATGCCTACTAACCTAATTATTTCAGAGAACTTGATCATGTGTAAACAATGGTAAATGTTTCATAATAATGTTCCTGATAAATGAAAAGACCAGTTATTGACCAAATCCTACTTTGTGGCAAGACGACTTCTCTATTCGAATATAAGAGCACTGTATTCAGGCTTGTGAGCATGGAGGGGTAAGATAGTCTATCTGCTTTTGGTTTGTTACTTTTGAAAGCTAATTGGAAACATAGCGCATAGTAAAGAGCACCTACCACTTCATTAAAAATTTACATTATTTCAAAATAACTTAGCTGAATTCTAAATGTGAAGAACACAGTTTGTCTGGGGACATGAAAACCAGGTGATTAGTATCCATCCAGTGCATCACGTTGAAGTATTTGAGAGGAAAATGCAAACAACTGCAAGGATTTTGATCATGTTGAAGTACTCTTCCTTTAAAGAAACAAGGAATTTAATGTTGTGCCGTTTGAAGATGCTTTGCTAATTATCTAGTGGTGGTGATGTGCTTGTGGGTCTTTATTTGTGCATTTGGAGACCAAGCAGGCGTAAGTTCTGCTTTGTCTAGCATGTATGAATCCATACAGTGTTTGTTAGAGCTGTTATACTTTCCTCATGAGTAGATTAGATTTTGTTCCAGGCTTCTTGTATGCTGCCTCATAGTCCAAGAGGCAGCTTGTGATCTGGAGCATGATCCTTAGACCTTCCCCAGCAGCCTGCTGCCCTCTGCTAAAGGAAGAAGCAGCTGTTACAGCAGCAAATGCACAGAGCAAACAGACAAACTCTTTCTCCTGTTCTCAAACTTGCCATCAGGCTGTGACTGATAACTGTTAATACTGCAGGGCTGGATTTACTTAAAGCAGTAGCTGCACCCTTCCTGTTATCTCTTCCTCCCCCTCACAGATAATATTTAATGAGCCCTTAGAGATTGGGTGGGCTGCTTTGTTTGTTTGTTTTTCAGCTTTACCCGTGCCAGACAGTGACATATCAGCTACCTAAGAGAGTGTCAAAGTAGATGAATCTGGCTAATAACACTTACCAGATGCTGAAACAAAATTTGGAAAGGCAGAGAAAGCAGCAGCACAGGTTATCTCTTGCTTTGGATTGCTCCATGTGTAACTGCAGAGCTAAGGTTCTTCCAGGGCTCCTTTCTGCAGGCCGCCTTCTGTGAAACTTTAAACTGTGTTTTTATTGTAGTGGGGGACAGTAAACCAACACTCTGTGAGTATCATGATCCTGAATTCATGAGAATCTGAAATAATGAGGTGTTGGTGTTAGTTATGTGTCTGTGTCAACTTGCCTGCTTAGCCCAGCCCTCTTTCCACAACCCGTTCCTGCTATGCCTCTTCCCTCCTCCATCTACCAGTGCTGGAGTGATATCTCCTGCAGCCACTCTGTACCAGCAGTAGGAAGGGCGAAGAACCTAAGGTGGGTCCCAGGCCTTCCTTCCACACTCCGAAGCAGCGAGCTGAGCTGACCTGAGCTGCAGAGCTGATGAGGTGGGGGAAGCTGTGCTGAGGTAGGAGTCTCGATGGATCCATGTGGGATAGGTGTTTTGAAATTCGTGCGTGTGCACTCCCGCCCGTGGGGGAAAGGTTGCCAGCAAAATCGGGGAGCCTAGAGAAGCGGAATGGCTGGTAAGCGCCAACCTCTTGTCCAGCAGGTTAATAGAGCAATACCTTTTTTTGTTATGAATGTTGTGAACAAGGTAAATGGTATCAGCTGCTGCTGTTTTGTAGAAGCAAGAATAGTTGCGTGCGAGCCTTTATGTGAAGTCAGTTGTCTTGATGTTTTCAAGCAAGGGGGTTAGATGTTTGATATATTTTTGTTTGGAATTAACAGTGAGGACTTTTTTCTCTCTCCTTTGAGTTTTCTAAAAGTGAAATATTTCTAAAAACTGTTTTATAATAACAAAAAGGATGACCTAGTGAAGATCTAGTCGATAGCTCCTTGAAGATGTGATTTAACAGATGTGGGTAGATTGGCTCCTGTTTTCTAAACTTAGACAGTCAGAATCCTTTGTGTATTACTGAAACCTAAGATACAATACAGAGGTTTCTAGTGTGTATAAGTATTTTTTACAACTTTTTCCCTGAAAAATCAGACTGCATCTGTTTTGAGTTAGGTCAGATGTTTCATCTGAGTCCACACTTGGCCACTGGATCACATAATGCGTGTTAGATTCCAGTCCAAAATTTGTGCAGCGCACAACTGCACTAAGAAATGTCTCCTAGTGCTGTCCTGGCGACGCTGGAATTGCTGTCTCTGAGGCCCACCACTTGTTCAAAATGTTTAAAAGTGGCTCATGCCAGTATGGCAGAGCTTTGCAATAAGAATAACCTTAGGATAATCTGTGGTCATGTGGGGTTTTTTTCCTCCTTTAACACACTATGTTTAATTTAAACCACAAATTTGCAACTGCTGGAAACATGATACAGGTAAGTAGCATTTATATAGTTTTACTTGCTTTACAACTGTCTTCTGATATTTCAGTCTGTAGTAACTTATGATTACATTCCAAGGAGAAATAAAATTGGTGGAGACAAGCTTTTCCTGCATCCATAAAAAGAGAACCTTGATTCTGCTTTTTTCTTTTTTTTTTCTTTTATGTGCTTTGCAAGCTTATAATTACTTAAGTTCGTTTCTTGAAAAGTGTATTTGTCGTTCTTACTGATATCTGTTAGAGCTGTGAGTATGTCAGCAAGACTGGAACTTGATTCTTTTATCTTTTTAATAAAGGGAATATTTAACAAGCATCATACAGTTTTTTTCTTAATAAGGCCATTTTACAGTTTTGATTGTTACTGATTTCCTCTTGAACACTGTTTACTTCCCTACAAGAAACTCAATCTACTGGTGACCTCTTTAATGAAGAACTGAAATATGAAACCTGGTTGGGCCCAATATGGTATGTCAGACATGATTAGGAAGGACATATGACCTACAGTTTATGAAAAAGGAAGTGGTGTTCAGCGGTTGAGTTGGCACTCCTTATACTTGTTCCTTGAAAAAGTTCTGCCCAGTTAAATGTGAAGGGTGTACTAAGGAACGTAGCTGTTTCTAGGAACATCCTGACACATTTTTTTTTTCCTACAAATGTGTGTAGTAATTAATGTAATCTACCTCAAAATTGTCAAATCTCCAGATTCTTCTCTGAGTTTGTTCACAGTTGGAGGAAAAAAACTGTGCCTAGGACACAGGCCAGGGGCTGATCCTAGATTCGCTTCCTGGCTCTGCAGTGGGGATTTCATCTGAACAGGAACAAGCCCCAGTGTTTCAGCTGTCAAATGGGACTAAAATACTTTTTTATCCTGCTGCTTTGTCTGATCTTTCCTGCTTATAGAGGCTGTCTTTAACTGTGCATCTAGTACAACTGGAGCCTCTAGATATTGTCACAGTGTTTCTTTTAATAATGAAAATACTAATTTCTTAGTTAAAAATTGTCAGTAAACAAACATGTTGGCTTTTTCCTGTTTTTTTGGCCCATTTAATTCTGTGTAGGTAACTGATTGACCTTCTGTTGGTTAGATGATTTTATAATGCTCATTTGCTGCACAGTTTTCTATCTTCTCTTTGAAAAATGCATTATCCAATATTTTGTAGACCAACTAATGGTATTGCTCAAGAGTAAATTTATTTGGCTGGATCCTTACGTTTTGTCTAAAGGTATAATTCATTTGGTAAGAAGCATTCTGTCTATGTAGGGGTTATTTTCTGCAAATTAAATCTCACAAGTATATTACCACAGCCTTATTTTATTTTAAGATATTTTTGTATTTGAATTCTTTAACTGGAAGTAATGAGGTATTCTGGGAATAGTCACAGGGCTGACAGCCCAAGTGATTCCATGACCTTTGTTTTGCTCTGCAAAGCTTTGAGTCACTTTTGGAGCAGCTGGCCAGTTTCAAAGTCTTCACAAGAGAAAAATGAGAGCTACAAGGAAAATTGGCTTTTATCCCAAAGGAGGCTGCACTGTATTTTTATACTTAATATAGTTGGGAAAATGTGTGAAATAATGCTGACTTAAAAACATTTTTTGAGTTTAATTTCTAATTTCTAAACCATCTTACTTACTCAGTTTCAGTGAAATCTAGTAAATTGGCAGTATAAGTTTGTATTCAGGCTCACCTAAGTATATTGAGGCATTCTTTTCTTCCTGAGAGACCAGTTTTCTCTTTGCTTAAGATCAGCAGATATATTTCTATAAAAACACCATCTTACCTTCTTGGCATTTCTCTGCAAGAGGTATTTTCTCTAGAGTTCCTAAATCTCTATTCCTGCCTATTAATTCTTTCAAAACTCTTACTAGTGTTAACTTCTCTAATAAAGGTAATATATAGAAGATCAATAAAAGGTGGCAGCAGTGTTTGTTATAGGTATGTAATATAAATTTGTTCTCCAGAGACTCATGGTTTAGCTCCTGTGATAAATATGTGGCCAGCAGAAGAGATAACAGTGAAGAATAAGGTAAAATGTAGCAAAAATAAAGCCAGAAAACGGGGGCCGCATGACCAGAATTCTCAGCTCATTGCATGCTTAGCCCTTGTTACGCGTGTTTTATGGTCACAGTAGCAGGACTGAGTCTTAAAGAGGTGATTTTAGAACTGGCTTTAAGTATTTGTGGAGGGAAATCTTTTTCCCATTTATGAGGGCTGGCTGGAGACTGGAAGAAAATGACAGATGTTGGCATCTCTGTATGCTGAGTAAGGAGGAGATTCATTTCTTAGTGAAACAGAGGTGAAGAATCAGGAGTCTAAGGGTCAGACATGGTGTGGGATTTCGTTTTACACAGCTCAGGCCTCTTTTTCTTGTTTTCTGGATAAACACAAGTGTCTTCTGCCAAATGTACTTGAAAGGGCTGTACTGTAGCCCTCAGCTGGAAAAAATCTTTCTTACCAGGTCAGAATACTGAAGGTAAAAGTAGATGATAAAGGTCTGATGAGTAAAAATGCCTAAGCAAGCATGAAGCTTGCATTCAAGAGAGTGCAGAGAGAACGGTCTTTGGACAGGAGTACCCAAGGAAGAGAAGAGAGATTGACTGTCACACTAAGAAGCAGTATCTTTCATAGACTTTGCAGGATGACTGTTCTGGCACTGGTGTCAGAGTTTAGATAAACCACTAAATGCAAGAGCGCCAGGGAACGAGTTTAATCAGAACTTCTGAGTGTCAATGTCACTTAATAGCGCACTCATGCTCTGATTTGGGCTACTTGCACTAGATCTCCTCCAGACAAATCTGCTGTGGAGGAAATAGATCTTAACAGCATTGGTACAATTTAGGGCCAGGGTTTGATCTTCTGTTAAGCAGGATAGACATCCTTGCAGAGGAGGAGGTTGCTGTAGGCAGTCAGAAGAGATGAAGTCTCTGGTAAGAGTTGTGGGGGTGTGAAAAAGAGACAGGTCAAATCTGGAAGATCTTATGACAGGGGTGGCAACAGACTGTTATGTGAGTTGAGACAGAACTGAGTCAAAGATGATACCCACATTAGCACCCCAAATAATTAGCAGGGAGGATTTTAGGGCCCTTCAGTAAAAAGGGTGAAGGGGAGGTAGTTATGAAAGTCAGTGATTCAATTTTGGCCATGTTAGCTTTAAATAGATGATTGGGCAGCTCTGGTATGCCAGAATAGGCCAATAACGAAATGTATTTTGCGTTTGCTACATACACAGTAAAAGTGTTGCTGAGCTTTTGCCAGTGAGACTATTTGCTCATGTTCCAAAATGTAATAGCATTACTAAGAGGAATGCAGTGTGTATTTGTGATTGCCTTTATTTTCTCGGTATATTCAAGCATAGTTTTGGCCCAGGTTACTTAATGTGATGGTAAGGAGTGGAAAACTATGTAATTATAGATGTTATGAATGCTAGCAACATGTTTGACTTTTTTTTTCTTTAGTTGCACAGTGTAGTTTTACAGATACAGTTTTCTCACAGTTTATACTATTTCATAATTTCTAGGCCCTGCAGTTTTCTAACACTTAAAACATAAGACTTGTAGGTATCCATTTGTGACACACTGTGATGATGTGATATCTTTTTGAAGATTGTGCTGCAAATCTTTGCTTAACTTTTAAAAAGCTAAATATAGATAAAGCTACAACAAAATATTTTAGTCTCAAACCAGAGGCACTTTGTATCCCTCAATTAGTAAAATATACAGAGATAAGATACAGGACAATAGTGGAGTTCTTATGCAATGAAATTGAGTATAATGGCTGCTAATCTGGATTCTCCGGCAGATGAAATATCTCAACTATACAGCTGTTAACTTATCTTTAAACTCCTTTTGGAATTGCTCGCATTAACAGACTTGCTTTATTTTAAGTTGGAATAGTATGGCTGGCTATGCATAACATTAAATTTTCATGTGATATTTTTTGGTGTTTTTCAGGGAAAGGTCCACCTTGAGCTGAGACTGAGTGAAGTCATAACAGACACTGGTGTCGTCTGCCATAAGCTTGCAACACGGTAGGGTTGACTGCAGAGTTATGAAGAAGCGTGCTAATTACAGATAGTGTGCAATACTTCATTTTAAAATAGTTGGAGGAATCAAAATATTGATTGAAAATTGAATGTCCTTATTCTCTGAACTTAAATAACAATTGCTCTTAGTAAGTGATATTCTTAGGAATTTATAAGATGTTTTTTCATTTTCTGCTCCCCTTCTCCACATGATCTAGGTAATTTTCTTCCTAACACTTTTAAATGTTAATAAATCACTTTTCCAATTTAGTCATGGCATAAATATTAAAAACACTTCAAAGCTTAATATTAATGTCCTTCTGCTTTGCATTAAGAACCTTATGAGCTAAGCAAATTTATGGCATAACTTGCATGGTGACAGGGTGTTACAGGGCTGGGTTAACAAACAGAAGTCTTCCATCAGTTATTGAAGTAGTCTCAATCAGCCATCCCATCTCACTTCAAACTAATTGAAGCCTAGAATCCCCAGGACTCAGATGGGAGTCAAGATTTTGCCTTCTGCTACGGAGGAGTCTGGGAGGCCATTACTCTCTGACAACAGCAAAGCCTGTTAGGTGGCTGCTTCAGGAGCAGTAGCTGAGCTGGTAGGTTTCTGTCAGGAACCTGCCTTGTATTCTGTCTGTCAGAAGAGCTGTCAAAATTGGAGCGTTAACCTATGAACAAAGCCTTGGCAAAAGCACTAACAGAATGCTGTCAAATGTGGGTCTAACAACAGGGCTGGTCAGAACTTTCCTAGCAGAACATTTTTCTGTTGAAACAATTGCCAAATAGCTTAATGTATATGATGCTATCAGAGTAGTCTTTGCAGCTGGGACCTGTTAGCAGATGCAGGTGAGCCACGTTGGTTGATCTGCATCCTTCCAGGCATACTGTTAATATGAGGATGTGCTGGAGTATGCAGTCTTGCATGCCTGTGCATGCCTCTTCTAGCCCTGCCAAAGCTCTGTGAGTTGGTATACTTGAAGTCTTTGTCTCTGCAGTCCACTTTTTTTTTTTTTTTTTTTTTTTTTTTTTAAGTGATGAGGCATATTGAATAGCACAGATAGTCGGTAGTCTGGTGAAAGTTGCTGTGTAGACTCTGATCTCCAGCAAACTTACTAATCAGGGCACAATGCCACTTTGAACGTAGCTGTACCTCTTTCAGGATAGAAGTTGTTACATCAGTGTGGCTGTGCATCACTCGGAAGGACCAGTCTTCATGTAATTAATACCTGAGTAGTCTTTTTATTTCATTTTCCATTGTTCCACTGGATATGCCCAAGTGATGAAGATTGCAAAAAGTCCAAGAAACCAGAGTTAAAACCTGCATCTCCCAAGTCCTGGGCTAGTATCTTATGTTGCTGTGTTATTTGTATTGCCCTAAGTCCTAAGGCTTTGCAGGAGAGATGAAGGAATAGAGGATGGGAAAAGACACTTTATTGTCCTTCCACCCCACTCTGCAATGTCAAGGGGGTGTAGGTGTGTGGGGCACACAGGACAGTGGGCTTATCTCTAGGCTTGGACTCTGCCTCTGAGTGGGCCCAGAGAATGCAGTGCCTGGAAAGGGAAAAGGAGCAGAATTGTCCTGAGGGCCAAAATACTTTGCTTTGGCCTTTCTGGAAGTATGCAGTGCGTTCCCATGTGATGCGATACAGTCACAGAAGCCTCTCTGTAGATCCCTTGTGAACCTTATTTGTGGGATGTGATGTCTGGTACTCTGCAAATACAGATTAACGGGAACATGCTTTTACGCTCACCATGGTCTCTGTTTTGGATAGTTAGGTGACGTATTGGTGGAGCATCAGAAGTGCTTGACTCCCTTCACTTTGTTCTGTGGGATTATGCCATGCCATAGCCAGCTTTCTTTTAAAGGTTTTGTCTTCAGTGAAGTAAGACCTGGTAACATTGTAGTACTAGGGCTTTTTTTCAGCTAAATTCCTGAAATGCTAGAGATGGTTATATTGTTAAAGTTGTCATTGCCTCATTGCTTTTCATGAAGCAAGAAGCTGCATGTGTAATACATTAAGAAGCACTTCTTCAGACATAACAATGTTCAGCATTTTCTTTCTACCTTTCTATTCATTTGACCAGACAGGTTTTAAATCTCTATTCAAATTCTTGCTTATGTGGCCTTGATTTGAAGACTATTCCTTTCACTTTCTACAGTACAGAGAAAATACTTAGATTGGATTGTGAAGCATTCCATAACCTTGATTTGCAAGGTATTGTTCAATAAATACAATACTTTGGCTGAAACGCCTAGAAAAATCCTGAGCTTTTAACCACTATATCATAATGTTCAGAGCTTATCTCAATTTAAATCCAGCTCTTGGCTCTAAGAAACAAAATCTGAAAATCGGAGCCCAAAAAAGCTTTTATCTGCTGAAGTTGTCTTTCCCAATGTCTTCCTCTCTTCTGTAGCTGACCTGAGCACTCTGTTTGGCTCTGGCTAGTCTCCGAAGCTATTTGTCGTTTGAGTGGTAAGTGGGAGTAAAACTTAGATTAGGAAATTAATATGTCTAGAGTGTGCAGATCCATTGGTACAGGTTTTTGTGGCAGTATATCTTATGAGTGGGAAAAAGAATGGGAAGAGAGAAAGGGGAATGATTACATCAGAAAAATAGCACTTCAGAATGTAAGGCGGCATTTTCTTCACACAGCACCTTTTGTATTTTTGCTTTAGGAAAGTATACAAAGCCTTTCCTGCAGACTATGGCTCTGTGACGTTTTCTCACACTGCCTGAAATCTCTTTCAGGTTTGTTCGTAGATGGTCTGATTCTAGTGCTTAGACATGTAAGGAGAGAGCATAGTAATTAAGTAATGCTTAATTAAATGTCTTTGGGGCTGGACACAGTGGGAAGATTTGCCAGTGGGAAGAATGGAGAAGATAGGGAAGGTAAACTGTTTGTTATAGGTAGTTCATGAGTAAAAAGTAGAGACTGGGTGAATTAGAGGAGTGCAGGTACCAAATGAAGTATGTAAAGATACCTGATTTTAATGTGGACAGCTTACAATGAGCAAGTAAGATAAAGCTATAAGACTGTGATCGAGAACCTAAAATCACTTAATCCTGCATTCTTCAGAGCAGAACGTTTAGAATGCTTGTCTTGTGGATTTCCTTGACATTTTTTTTTCTTTAATAGGGCTCTTAGGTGCAGGAAGATAAACACTATCCTGTAAATTGCCACACAGATATAGCCGGTTGAACAATTCAAGTTGGTGAGGAGAACAAAAGCTGCTTCCAGTGGGCCACAATTTAGAAATACCTTAGAGATGCTTTTCTAAGCCCCAGGAGAATGCTCATTTTCAAAGACACATATGCAGGCTCACTGAAAACTAGGCCTAGCTAGGAAATTTTTCCAGAAACTGATCCGAAAAATCAGTTTTCTTACCGGCTCCCCAGCAGGTTGTATCTTCGCTACTATGCCTTCTTCAACCCTGTGTGCATTGTCACCACTCCACATCCCAGAAAGCCTCGAAAGCAGCTGGGACCTTGCTCAGCCAGTCTGTAGCCCCATGGAGCGCACTGTCAGCTGGATGGGAACGTTCATCTGAATGGAAGGGGGCATTAAAATTGCTATCTGCTAAGCTTTTGAACATTAAGAAGTAGATTATTTTAAAATGCAAAAGGCATGTGAGCTTCCTTAGCCTCTGCAAAGGAAGCAAAAAAAATCAGTTAAAAACTGTTACCTAATAGCTTCTCCCTAGGAAGCATTCAATACTTTCATTTAGCCCTAAACCACTAAGCTGTTGTGCTTCATCAGAGCCCTTCAGAGGCTGTAGTCTTTGCCAGCTGGTACAGCACAATTTCTCTGGCTGAGTCTCTGCAGCAAAGATTATGAGGAGAAGCATTAGTGGATTTAAAAGTTACATTGACAGTGCAGATGCAGGCATTATGATCAAACTGCCTGTGTCCCCAAGCGGCTCCTGCTGTCACCCTGTGTAAGAACCAGAGCTCATCTTTGTGGGCTCCTTTTGGGAGCCCTTTGCTGCTTGTGGCTTCTCTCTGTGGAACTGCTGGGAATCTTGGTGGACCCAGTCACTGGGTTGCTCTGAGTTGTCAGCTGGTCTCCCTAAGTGTCTCGTGTTCCTAGCACAGGACTTGGGCTTCTGATGTGTCGTATATTTATGTCATACGTAAGCAGAGCGAGTCCGTAGCCTACAGAGCACAGACCCTTGCCGAAGTGCTAATTGGATAGGAGAAAACATGTATGGACTTTATGGCCTGGTACCTCCATGTGACTGTGTTTTTATGCTAACGACTGGTGTGCCATGCAGTGTGTCATCTGGAGTACACAGTGCGTTTGGAAAAAGTAAGTCTGTTCAGCAGATTCTGGTTTTTCCTCCTCTGTCCTTTCCTCACAGAAGATCTTGAGTTGTCTTCCCCTGCCCTGTACAGCCACCGCCTTCCTGGCCCTCTGCACAGTCAGCTGCGGCTTCTCGTGGCTAGCAACATCTGGCCTCACCTTTTGTTGGCTGTAGAGCGAAGACCGTCTCTTATCTGTCACATGGTTTGGCACTTGCAAGAAATCTGTCTGTAGTTTTATGAACATTTTAAGGAAATAAGGCCACGGAAAGAAGCAGTCTGGACCTTCCCATGCATCCTGCTGCTTGTGCCCATACCTGTTCCACTCTTACCTTTGTGCTGACACAAGTTTCTTGGCAGCTGCATGAGCAACATTTTTTTTCACCTCAAGTTTTTTAAGCTGGATCAGTGCCTGATCCTGTATACCCTAGAAACAGCACAAAGGTTTTTTTGAGCACAAAGAGGGAAAGTAAGTGACAGGGATGAGGGAAGGATGCTCCTTCTGCAGCCATGCCAGCTTAAAGTGTTTGAACAAAGGCATAAGCAGTGTGTGTGCACCCCTATTCTGTGAGTACATCTGGAAAAACATTGGCACATGCCTATCTCTACATTTTTTTTCTGAATCACCACATTCCCTGTACAGATATCCTTCCTGCTTCATGACAGAAGTGCTTAGAAAGGAACTGTAGAGCTTTTGTAAACCTTTCCTCATCATCTCTGCAGCAGACTCCATGCAGCACATTTGTGTTCACTGCAGAAAGGTGGTTCCCCAGAGACTTTCAGGCCTCTGGGCTAGTGCAGACAACTGTCTCTCATCTTGCAGAGCAGCATAGGCTAAGATTAGTAGATATGTTCATTCACATTTATGTAATAAAGAGGCGGGCTCCTGGAGATTGCTTTGTAGAAAGCCATGCGTTTCACTTTGGCTAAGCTACCAGAGGCAACGTTTAAAAGCAGTGTTCTGTATTTAGCAAGATGACATCTGACTTCGAGAATGCCTAAAGGAATAGGCCACTGAACTCCTATTGAAAGTCAGCGTGAGCTGGGAGTCTAGCTCCCTAATCTTCCTTTGAGAATTCCAGCATGTGTATGTAATTAGTCACATTTAAATGTCTGTATTTATTCAGTGTCCCCAGCTGCTCCTTCAAGTGTTGTCTTATGTCTTGTCTCTTAGGTTTAAAAAAAGCTTAAAAACATCTGTTTTTGAGAGCTTCCCCCCCTTTTTTGCTCTCCCCCCTCCCCACTTAGTCTATACAGCTGAATTATTACTTATGTGGTTTAGCAGCCTCTGCTGCCTTTCATGTGTAGCAACACAGTTTTCCAGCGAGTGATTCATGGATCTGCAAAGACATTACCAATGCTGAAGTTTTATTTGCTAAATGAAGCATTTATAACCCTGGTGTGGAAGACATGCTGTTGCTCTGCATTAATTGATGAATTAATCTTAAATGCTGTGTGACTCTCTTGAGTGCTTCAAGAGATGTATTCTGGCCATGTGGAACAAAGTTAAATGGGCTTGTTTGCAAGAGCAAGCAGGAAAGGAAACAATGAGTAGATATGACATCTCTAAGATAAACACTTCAGGGGTCATTAAGAGAACAGTGACTGAGCTGTGGGCATTTAAGAGCTTTAAAAGTCCTTCTGAAGAGGAAGGGGGAGGTAAGGAGGAAGGATTCATTTGTCAAATGTGGTTAGAGCAGAAGGTGGGAGGGGTGGGGGGTGAACTGCATAGGGGTGGGAGTGGTGGACTGGGTGATGGTTCCCCAACTGTCCCTGCCCTGTGAACTGAGCATTTAGTGGGCAGCACCTTTGCGCTCTGACTGCTCACAGTATAGTTTTTACTTTACTTGTCTGTGAGCTTTGGAAAGTGGCGTGGGCAGCACATTGCTCACAGGCTGTCAACCATTGCTCTACATCATTCTGCCTATGTAACTGTGTTTAAAATTCTCTTATGCAATATGGCATTTCTAAGGTTAAGTGTAATTGATATTCCATTTTGAAAAGTTTAGATGGTCAGTCTATATTTTGCTAGTCACAGTTTTTGAGGGGCAAAATCACAGGTATCAAGTCTAGTCAGAAGTCTAACTGCTGTTTGTGGATCACAAGTGATTCTTAACCGCAGAGGAGGAGAATACATGATCCAATCTTGAGTGGTGAGAGTTTGTTGTGGTCACCTGTAATTGCATTTGGAGGCACCTTAAAAAGGACAGAAATACAGCCAGTCCTTCAACCATGGAATATATTTAAATGCTGCTATGTAAAATTAAAACATGCAGGCATCGTCTTTGAGTCATTTGAAAATTTTCCTTTTCAAACTAGCTTGCTTTCTGCTTTTCTCATTTATGTTGCAGCTAGTTTACTTTCCTGTAGATAACTATCTTCATCAGATCCCAGGAATAAGTAAAGAAACTGTTCAAAGGGTTCGATTAAAGAGATAACTTTGAAATGTGCGACTTTACTGTATTTGTGACACCGAAGACTGAAATGTTACTGCTTTCTGTCATGGCTCTATCTTTGACATTGATAGGAGTGGAAAGCAGGAGTGCAGAAAGGATAGCCAGCAAAGTTTCAGATAATGCTTTCTGTGTTTTT
Organism: Dromaius novaehollandiae; assembly: GCF_036370855.1. Taxonomy (NCBI): domain Eukaryota; kingdom Metazoa; phylum Chordata; class Aves; order Casuariiformes; family Dromaiidae; genus Dromaius; species Dromaius novaehollandiae. The sequence goes on from NC_088098.1 coordinate 153,298,752, forward strand.
TTTTGTTGTTGTTTTGAGGTGTTTTTTTGAGTGTCGTGTTAATGCAGAAAACTCTAGAACCTGTTAACTTGGTGCAATTTCTTTAATCTCTCACAGTATTTAATTTTTTTTGTAATAGATGATAATGTTGCATGGACATTAATCCTAGTTTTAAAACACAGCGAACTCCAGTGTCTGCTGGATGATGGTGTAGAGCAGGGGTTAGCCCTTTCTTGAGGCTGGTGTGCTGTGCGGTATTTTTCTTTTCCAAATTAGAGGAGGTGTTCTGCAAGAAAGTCAGCAGGAGCCAGGAGGTGCTGTCTCATAGAGGCAATACGCTGATGACAGTATTTTGTTACTGTGCGGGGCAGCAGCTCTCAGGCTCTTTATTGTATGTTGCCCCAGTGCAAGACCGCAGCTCCTGCTGAGCTTGGAACTAGCCTGAGGCCGGAGCCGAAAGCTGATGTCCCTCTCAGGGTGCTACAGCTCTCAGTGCTGTTTGCCTCCACTCAAAACCTCTCCATGAGCCACCTTGCCACCTGTGCCTGTGTTTGCTGCTTCAGCGTTTAGAGAACACAGGTTTTTAGTACTGCTTCAGATAAGCTTGTACTTAGTTACATGGACATACAGTGCACAGCAAACTTTGAACTCACTTCAGGGTCAAATGAAGTTTATTCTCCTGCCTGAAATTTGAGCTGAGTAAGTTGGGGGAAAAAATGGTGTTGCTGACTACAAGCAGGCCAGTTTAATGGTTTCAAGGGTTCATTTTCAATAAATGTAAGCACCCATTAAAATGTGTCACAATCTTGTTTGTCTGGAGAGCATACCCTGCATTAAGCTATCCTTTTTTTCCTGCAGCACTGCATCTTGGTCATGCTTTTAATCTTGTATGTGTTTCGTAACAAACTGGGGGGAAAAAATTGCTCTGAGATTAAATCACAAATCATCTGGTATTTTATTGTGTAGTGCTGTAGTACTGTGGATTTGGGGAGTAGGGAGGGGAAGGGAGAGGGGATGGAGACATACTTCTGTCTGAGGTTTTAGTACAGATCACAGGTTTTCCTTCCTCTCAACTGTGGTGATGGTAAGGTAATGAGCTGCTTGCCATCGGAGCAGTTCTCTGCCCTTTGCTTCTGCTTCGCCACCAAAACTTGTCTTGCCCATTCTGTAGCCTAAATTAAGTTTAAACTGCTCACTCCCTCCATCAAACCTCCCCATGTCTATTAATATCACTTCCTCCTGCTGCCAAATTTCCTATGACTTAAACTTGTGTTTCACCCTTCTTCATTTTTATATTCAGTGTTTCTTCAGTGCTTTCTCCTCTGCTTATGAAGTTCTTCCCATTTACTTAAGTTGTAACCAAATGTCTTGTCTTTAATCCTAATTAAGAGCAACTTCTTTGATTAGGGCTTTTAGCAGTAGTCTACCTCAAGCAGAGAATGTAAAGTGGTCACCATTTTGAGACTGTTGCATGACTCTTTGGAGTACATCTAAGACTGGTCTTGTGGTGCAAGACTGGAATGTATCTATTCTAAGTCAATCTATTTCAACAGTAAGTGCCACTGTTTAAATAACTTCAGGGTACTTCCTGTTTTGCACGGAGTAAACATAGTCCAGGATGATAAATTGAGGCAAATTATTCAAGCATAAATCCTTTTAATGAATTATTTTTAACTTCTAAATGTACTTGAGGTCACAGTGTCAGAGTGTTTGGGGGGCATTAGAGAGTATTCCTGTGGTATCCATGTTTGTAATAGATGCATAAATTTCGAGAATTTTGAATCGTTAGCACTTCGAGATACTGACAGTATCCCAAGTTGTCTGCATGTTTTTCTTCACTCATGTCCTTTAATCAGCTGGAGAAGTTCAATTAATTGTTCTTGGGGTAGGTCCCTAGGAAAAATCTGTGAGCTGTTTTGCAGCCTGACCTGTATCAAGTGGCTCTTTGATGTACATGGTATTTAGCATAATGTAAGGGTAAATTTTATGCTTTTTCATTCTGAATGACTTTGTTGGAATCAGTACAGTTTCTGTGGTAAGTAACATCCCGAAAAAATGTTAGTGAAGCTTCTGAAGGAGCAATGTCATGGGACATAATGCAACTTAAAAATCACACTTCTACTTTATTTACTGATGTCACTACTGCTGCAGGAGGAGCAATCTTGCCAGGGTGATAGTTAGGTAGCAGAGCAGGGAACTGCGGATATTGAGGTATGATAGAAAGGAATAGGGTAAGCTGCAGGGCAAAAAGGAAAGTCACAGGGCCCCAGGTGTTGAAGTTGGGTTTTTTTGCAAGTGTAAGAAGCATTAAGACAGGGAACACAATGCATAGGAGACAATCTTTGTTAAATCTGTTGTTCACAGAACTGTTTGTTGAAAGGAAGTTGCTCCAAAAATCTGCCTGTGTATGTGACATTATCATTAATAATGAGAAAATACCCCTTTCCCTAATCTTTCAAGATGAGCTAGAAATCATCTTTATGCTTCTGGATATGTTATACAATTACGTGAGCTTAACTGGTTATGTACTATGACCAAGTTTTTTTCAGAGTCCATAGCACCAACCTCACCAGTGTCTCCTGTATTGTTTTTTATCTTGGTGTAGACCTTTGATTTGGATGACAATTGTGAAATACTTGCGCTATGTTGCTAGTTGTGTATTTATAACAAATAAAAGCACTTGTGAATGGAAAAGGTGAGAAGTCTTTGAGTTCACTTTTTGAATTTAATAGCACTTTGAGGTCAGTCATTTTCACTGTACAGCTATTCTCCTTCTCCTTGCTCCACTAGATAGTTTGCTAGTTCCTCCTTTAGTGGTTTTGCTCTCTCAAATACAAAGAAAAAAGGGAAATACTTTGAAAGAAAATGCAAGATGTGATCCTACAAGCACAGAAATTGGCAAAGAGTCTGTGCTTTTGGAGGCAGTAGTGTCTGCAATTAATTTGAACTCATTTTCCAGTTGACTTGCTTCCAAGCTGATGGTTTTGTAGTAATTTCATACACATAAGCTTCAAACAGAAGCAAGACTTCAGCTAGACTCTGTGCAGTTGCAGATGTACTAGCTCTGCTTGGTGTTATCCTTTTTGTTGTTTGACAGTCACTGCTGTACTATCCTCCGTTTCTTGCCTTGGTACTCTAAATATCATGTTGGTAAGAGCTGGTACAGTGTGATGGTTGGCTCTTGCTATGTGTGTGCTTATGAGTCAGTGGCCACAGAGAATCAGTGAATTGCCATCATCTACAGCCCTTTCCTCCTTGGGCATTTTTGGTGGCCCTCTCTTCTCTATGCAGCCATTGGATTTAACAAAATATGTCAAACTGGAATATCCTTTGGGGATCTCTACTGCTCTTTCAAATTTTGTGGAAATTGCCAACCGATTCAAAAAAATAATCAGTGGGAGATTGATGGCCAAATGTGGGCAGGTAGCATTTTCTCATAAGCCTTTTTACTTTAGCAGACCAGGCTAAATGGATGCTGTTAACTGGAAAGGGTTTGTAGAAGAGCTGCAGGAAGAACTGGAAACCTGATAAATGTGCCTTATAGTGAAAGTGTGTTTGATTTATGCAAGAAAAACTTCAAAGTCGTGAAACCGTGGTATGTAGTATATTCAGAGGAGGGTCATTCTGATAATATGGTTGCTTATTCTTACCACAGTAATGCTCAGTGGTTGGAAGCTAAAGGCTGATCTAATAGGAAACAAGTATTAAAACACTTTTTTTAAACAGTCAGGATCATTAATCAGTAAACGGTTCCCTTTAGGGTGCTGTGGGGATTTTTTTAATCATTGGGAGTCCTTTACGTTACACCTGGATTTCTTTCCAGAAGGTGCTCTGGAGATGCCATAGACATCATGAGCTTAATGCGGAACTTGACTAGGTGAGAGCTTTGATTAGTGTCATGAAAGAGGTCAGAGTGCATGATCTCGGAGATCCCTTTCGGTACCAAAATATAAGGAGAAACTTGAAGTGAGTATGAACTGTTTGTGTGGTAATAATGGAACTATAAAGCTGATGTGGGTTACTAATTAGGGCTGGTTATACCTGAATAGCTACCTAACCATGCCCTAATTTGCATCTTGGTTTTCCCTAAGAAGATCTAAAGTGACAAGAGTCTATAACCTTTTTTAAAAAGAGCTTGCTTTTCATTGCTTTTCATTACTAAGGAGCTCAAAGTGCTCTACAAACAGAGGTGTAACAACCACTTTGTGAAGCACAGCTGCATTTGGGATGGAGTATGACAGGTTTTAGGTGAGCGTAGGACAATGCCTGACCTTTCAGGGCAGAAAGCAAAATGGGACAATGTGCTAGAGGAAAATGTCAGCCATACATTAGTGCTTTGTTCCTGTCAGAATACCAGTGTTACCATCCTGACTTGCTCTCATCATGCAGAAAAATCTCACCTAGTGCTTATCGAATGCAACTGGTAAAGGTATTTTAGTCTTCCACTGAAGGTCTGTGCTTTCATCACGAGATGCCTTCTGGGTATTGCTCTTTAATGATTCGATAGTATGAGATAAATTAGAAAACTCTAAATCACTGGGTATTTTCCTGAAACAACACCTGTAAGACAATATGCATATACCTTTTCTAGAGGAGAAAGCATCAGTCAGGATCATTTCAGGTGGATGTTTTCCTAAAGTCTTAAAAATTGTGGAGGATGTCAGGAGTCCAGTGCTTTGTAGTTCTGTTGTTACGGAGGGCAATGCTTTATTATGAAGGTTTCACTGCTAGCTGAAGGGTTTGTCTGCAGGACTCCCTGTCTTTTTTTCCACAAAAAGTCCTGAAATATCCTTCTCTGCTGTTTCTGTATCATATTCACAGTGTAATCCTCTAGCCACAAAGCACTGTAATATACATCTGTGGGAGAGATGGCCTCTTTCTCTGCTGGGCTTTACTAAGTGGATAGGCCATAGCAGGAATCTAGGGTGGCAAAGCTGGTACCAGTATACCAGTACTGATAAGAAGAGAGGGCAGCAGCTGATCAATGCGTGCTACATTAGCTCTGAGAAGCTGTATGTATACTGCCTTACATGTGAGGTGTTTCAATACCCACTTTAATTTCAGCGTAACAATACAGTACATCTGAGCATGTCTGGAAGAATACTTTCTAGCCTTGCAATATAGTAAGTGGTCTTTTAGCACCAGAGAAACAGTTCAAAGTAGGTAAGTAACCATTCTGTAACAACCCTTTTTAAATGAATGGCTTATGAATCCTATTTGACCTCTCTTTTGGCCAAGTCATAGACATTGGGGAGGATTTTTTTTTTTAGTTAGCTTCTTCAAAAAGTGTGTTTCAAACTGTGCCTTTTCATGCCTGTGATGTTTTTGTTTCTTGAAATGAAGAACGTTGTCTTCTATGCTATAAAAATTTTAGATTAACAGAACGTAACAAGCCTGGTCCATGTTTCTCTGTTTGGATAGCTAAGGAAGACTCTACAGTTCTGCCTCCTGGCTGCCCTTCACAAACTTGGTGTATCTAAATGCCAGTTTGAATTGAACTGTCTTGTGGTTTTTTTTTTTTTTTAATAAAAATAGTTTTCAAGCACATAGTGCCTTGATTTTAGTGTTAAATATCTGACACCATGTAATTTTTCTGCCCCCTCCCACCCCACTTGGTTACTGGTCTGTAATTGCAATGGGATATGTTAAGGTCTTTTTTGTTATTTAAATCTAGACAGCATAAAGTTAATATTGTTAATTCTGGAAATGTAGTTAGAAGAGAGAATTTTTCATGTTGACTCTGACATATAATATATAACCTTAGCCTAGTTCTCTTATCACAATAAATTCAATGCATCTGCATTACTTTGGGAGTCAGTGGTAAACTTAATTATCATCAGCTTTCAGTAATGGTGATGAATCAGCTCAATTTGAATTAGTTAATGGAAGTATTGCATCTGTAAGAAAAATCACTACCCTTCTAATATTAAGTATTGTTAATAAAGATCACAGATCTTCTGAATATTCATATAAATGAAGTCAAAGTTGTTTTGCATTGTTTCAACTTATGTTTTTAAAGACTTAAGTTACACATACCTTAGGTGAGCCAAGGCATGCCCAGTACAGAAGGTTGTTGCCTCAGTGTTTTGAAGTTGCCTTTGATTGTTTTCTAGGTCCATGAATAGTCACTTTTTTTTCCCCACTTTTAACTGTGAGCTGTTTTATCTTTTTATTTTAAAAAGGTGCATTTGCTGCTGTAATACATCTAGTTAAATATAAAAATGATGGGAGAATCTAAGTGAAACAGTCATCAAGGATTTATTTAATAAAGAAAATATTATACTTGGACTAGGTAGTGCTGAGAAGAAACTGACTGGGCTTTCATTCTATCAATTCCACCTGTTTTTCTTTAAATGACCTCATATCTCCCTCCCACGACCCAAAGAGTTGTTGAGATTTGATCCAGACACTCAACTGGTGTATTCACTTGGTCCAAGACTTCTAGGTTGTTGGGCCGTTTAACTAAAGTGAGATGATGTTTAGACACTTTCTTACAGTCTGCTGTGCTTCATGCTCTCACAGTTGTTATAGGTGTGTCTGTTCAAGTTGCGTATGGGGTTGTCAATAGTTTGATTTAAAATAGGACCATCTATGGCCAAACTGCAATGGCAGCTTGACTCAGCTGTACTCACCAAGTAGGAGGAAACCCTCGGGAGGAAACCCTTACTCACCAATTAGTTAGGAAACCCTTAGCTAAGTCAGGGATGTGCTGCTTCTGTTTCACTGTTTTGATTCTGTTTCCCACAGCTGAATACTTTTTTTTCTCCTCTTCAGAGTTTTCTTGTTACCTCCTCTCTGTCTTAAGTAGTGTTAAGCTGTAGTGTTAAGCTTCTAGTTTTAGTCTCTTTCCTCTTTTTATTTAACTCATAATCACGCTTCACACTTGGGATGAATTTCAGTCATTCCAAAACTAGCTTCTTTGTTTTGTCTTCCTTCTGTTCATATCACTATCAGTCTGTCTAGCTGTTGTAGATCTTTGGCCTCAGCTGGCCAGTGGAAAGAAAAACCAAGACATGCTTGTTTGTTCATGCACAGACACAGTGACATGCATGCATATCCTGAAAGGAGGTGACTGTGCGGCATGCAGGTAGTTCCTTCCTGGGAATGGATTAAACTTGGACGGATCTCCAGTCAGAGGTCAGAGCAGTTGGTGCAGTTTCATTTCCCTAAACCCTGTATGTCCCATATATGGACAGCGCATCTTCTTGGGACTGAGCTCTCTTTCCAAGCAAAGAAGAAGAACGTGGAAGACTTAGGTGTCATTAGCTGGCTTCGTTATGTAGGCTGTAGTAGCCTTCCTGTATCTCAGACTTGCAAGCTGTGTTTTGGTCTTTGGTCACCTTTCTTTCCTTATCTGCCTGTATAGGCATGATCTCAGTTCTTCTATTTGATACTGCCTCAGGCCACTGACAACTCAGCTAAAGTTGTTGCCTGGGCTCTAATCATTTGCTGCATGTTGTAATTACTGTCGTTTTGTCTCTTCCTCTTCTCTTCATTCCTCATTAACCACACTGTTGTAACACAAATGCTTCTGCAACTGCCTTGCTGTGTTGATCCATTCCTTGGCTTCCTGCCATACTACATCAGATTGAAATTTCTTCGCTTTCCTTGCAAGAACCAACATAGTTTTGTCATTGGTCTAATTCATTCTTTCCTGATTGTACCTTCTTTCTTGCATAGCTGTTTCTTTATAATTTTTACATACTTCTTGCTTTGGCACAACTTGTATTTGGGTCTTCTGTCCCCTCTGAAAATCACCTTATTCTGGAAATAGCTGCTTCTCCTTACTTACCCTTTCTCTTTACTCTCCCATAGCTCAGCTGTTACTCCCTGTTAATAATTGGAGATGCGAGTCAGAGACTGAGGCAGGAAGAAATGATGATGTCAGTGCAAATAGTCACTAAACCAGTGCAATTTAGAATTTCAGCAAGTTTGTGTCTTTGTTAAAGCCCTCAGGAAACTATCACTGAATACAATTTAACCTTTTTTTTAATATTAACCTAACTAAAAAAAAAAAAATTCTCAAGTGGCTTTTAGGAAACTTGCAAGTCTCATATAATTGACTCAAGCTGGCTAAGCTGCTAATGAATCAACTCCTTGCCCTCTGAGAATAGTATGGCTGACACCCACTTTTTATTTTGCTTGCTTTATTTATTGTGCCAGCTGGTACTCTGTAAAGTGTGGTTTTAAAATTCTTTCTAGAGCTGATATTGGGAACCTGTTTTGGTATTTTCAACTGTAGCATGGAGGACAGCTCCTATATTAATAGCAGACTATTACTGTTAAGAAATGTTTAGACTACTACTGGCATGAGAAATTTTTGCAGTTTCTTTGAAGCAGTAGTGATGTAGGGATATATAGGCATTGACAGTATGTTGTCGTCTTTGTATTTAATGAAACAATTTCATTTCAGGGTTTTTAGTGCACCAATAGTTGTTCAAGACATAACATTTTTGTCACACACATCACACTTGAGTGTGTCTGATAGTAGCTGAAGGATTGTGAGAACAGCCATATGCTGATGTGCTTTCTTGGCCTCCAGAAATTTATGATTCAGGGAATTCCTGAGCTAGAGGTAGTTTCTTTGTGCTTAGTAGTGGTGGATGCAGATACATCCTGGCAAAACCCCATTAAAACACATGAATATGACTGGCTTGGCAAGGCCTTGATCACACGCAGATCAAAGGAGCAAAGAAAGAGGCCTTGGAACAGTTCCTGATTGTAATGGAAGAAAGAAGTCAGCCCATGGGTCTGAGAGCAGCAGCCATGTGTTAGCATAGATGTGAGGTTGACCAAGGTACATTTGGAAATCTACCATGCAGCTTTACCTCTAAGTTCCTCTTAAAATACTGGGAATGAATAAGGAACTGAGATTGTGATGCAGGGCTGCATTGAAAGCAAAGGACATTCAAGAATGAACTGAATGTGGCCAGAAAGGGAAAAGTGCCACTCTTTACTGTCAGACTAGACAAAAAGATTGGGCTACTGTATTATGAAGTTAGAGGTTAATAGCTTATTTTATCTATCCTGAAAAGTCTGTTCAAAAAGGGAGACTATTCAAGACAAGGTACTCAGAATGATATATTTGTCACCACATGACCCTGTAGTCTGCTAGAAAAGAAGATGTAGAGCAATCTAAGAAAAGTAGGTCACGTACCAAGTCCTGGAGAATATACCTTACCAAAGAAGTACTAAACATAAGAAACCAAAGATACATTATTTTGACAGTTCTGACAGATCTGCCACATGGTTTGCTTTTAAGCTCTGCCTGGTCAGACTTATCACACAAAGCACCAAGTGTTCAAATAATAACTAGTTCACTAGAGCAAGCAAGGAGGAGGAATTCTTTTGTCTTTGAAATTAAGCAGAGAAGAATCTGAGAAGAACCAAAAAATATGCCTAGGACATGGGAGAAAGCCTTAAGTTGAAGAAACTAAGAGCACTGGAACCAAGTGGAAGTTGGAAATAGAAGACTAATAAAATACATCAGTGAACTTGCCAAGCATAAGTTTGGTCCCAGGACCCAGTATTTAAGTGAAGGCAGTTAAAATGCATCAGTTATGTACAGTGATAGAAAAGAAGTTCATGTATAGAAAAAAAGTCTATTCTGTTGAGGAATCACAATGAGAAAGCAGTCTGGTTTGACAAAAGGGTGTGGGAACGCTGTGCTGTTCCTTAGGTTGGAACTGAAGGAAGAGTGGAGCATGACCAGGTACCTTGGAAGCTTCTTGGAAAAGTGGCTCAGTGTGGAAAGAACACTTAATATGAGTACACGTTTTAAGAACAACCATGTCCCTTCTGGTTTCTTTTCTCTGTGTCTGTCTTTGTACTGATTTTCCATCCTGGCTCACAAGGATGCTGATGACACATGTACATCCTTGACTAATTAGAAAAGTCTCTAATTTTCAAATAACTTATGCGATTTCAAGGAAGGGGTGTGGGACTCCCACAGGCTTGGATCACCCTCCTGTTGCTTGCCTATGATAGGCCTGTTCTTGGGTAAGACTGTGTAGGAGGCTGTCTTAAAGACTACAGACTACAGCTTCTGGTTGGCACCCCAGAGGCAGAAGGAATGCCTACGCTCTCAGATGTGTGCCTTTGTAGAAACGTGTTTTTTAAACCTTCTACTCTCCACCCCCTCGATCTCCTGTAATCACGTAATTTAAAGAGGGCATGTCTATGGTGTGTTTGGGTTTGGGTTTTTTTTTTTTTACCCTCTGGGAATTTTCCATAGCATATTTACTCTTGAGAAGGTTTGGTCATAAACCACATTGAAAACTGAAATCTCCTGTTCCTTGAAACCTGTTAATTTTATAAACCGCAAGCAAAATATAGTGAGGCAGCTGCATTGAAAGTTTTCCCATATGACCCACCAATAACCTTAGCCTAGCCCAACCTCTCTAGCTGTGAGGGATAGCTAACCCTGTCCTGGCTGGGCCCTAGACAGCTAATGATCAGAAACTACTAGTTGGACAGAAAAGGTTCTAGCAGCTGCCAGACATTGTCCCTCTGGGGTCTGATGAGTCAGCTTGTAATTCTTGAATAATCTAGATTGTCTAGGCTTTTTTCATTAAGATAGTACACATATATTAAATTAATTCTGCAGATGAATAGAGCAAAGGCATTCATTTTTGACTGACTGTTTTTACTGCTTCTCACCCCAACCCTCCCCCTTTTGTAGAAACAGTATTATCTTTTTTGTGTGTGTTTTTCCATCTAATCCAGATATTAACTGCCAGTCGTAATAGCGTGATACCCATGTGGCAGAATGGGGGCTCCATTTTACTGCGTGTCTGAGTAGCTATGATTTTGTCCTACCTCTTTTCCTGCTTGCAAATTAAAGCATGTATTTTGGTACCAGGTTGGGAGAGGAGGAGTGTTAATTTACCTAACTTTCCCCTGACTAAAGAAAATGGCTATAATGAAAGCAGTTCTAGGATTGGTTTCCTACAGCTGATGAGCGTATAGTAACATGAGTCAATCAGACTGTCTTGTTGAATTTTATTATATCTCTACCTACTGCTTAATAAGATACAGGAACCAGAATGAGCCTCTTCCCAGACATAGCTTTCATTCCTTCAAATCTCTGTCTTCAATTTCTTGCCTGCTTTCTCCAGCATCATTACACATTAACTATTTTTAAATTACCTGGAAGGCTTTGGGTGCAGTTTATGTCCGTGAGTGTTTCCTGTTTTTCTGTATTTGTTTCTTTCAAGGTTGTTTTTGCTTTTCTCATTCCCACGGCACACAAAGAAACATCTTACACTCTAAGCTATCCTGAGTATATAAGCACATCTGTGCTCTCTGCTTTTTTTTTTTCTTTCTCCTTCTTTTCAGAGAACGTGAAAACTATCCTACTGTTTTAAATACACTTCTGGTTTAGTCCTGATCTGTTTCTGATATTTGCCAGTGAATGATGCTTCAAATAAGGCTTGATTGTCCCAGTGTTATATTCTTCTCAATCAGCAATTTGAGCTTTATGGAGCTGGAGGTGGCTTCTGGACCATTATGCTTTCATAGCTACCTGTGAGCCTACACTCCATTAATTTGCGTAATCCCAGTTTGAATCCATGTCTACTTTTGGCATCTGTGACATCCTGTGGCAGTAAGTTTCACAATTTCATTATACATTATGTGGAAATAGTACTTCCTTTTGTTTATCTTTAACCTTCTGTCTGCTAATTTCATTATGTGCTGCCTAATTCTAGTTTTATGAGGAAATGTTTTCCACATCATTCTTGATTTTTATAAGCTGTTTGTGAATGGATAACTTTTTTTTTTTTTTTGTCTTCTGTATTGAAGAGTTCTGATCTCTCATGTCTCTCCATATTTCTAGTCATCCTTTAGTAGTTCTCTGTATCTTTTCTAGATGTGTTTTTGAGAGCTGGTATTTGGAACAGCACACACAATTTAAGATGCAAATACCCTATGATCTATGCTGCTATGACCTCTCTGACTGGCTGCTGATACTGTTTGTCTTTTTAACTGTTGCTGATGGTTGAAGTGATATCAGAGGACTCGCCACAAAAACGTAAAGAACTTTCCTGTGTGGCAATATTAGAATGGATCCTATCATTGTATACATGTACAGTTAGGGTATGTACATTTTTCTGGTGGATAGCTTTGTCTTTTCCATCATTTGAATTCATCTGAGGTTGTATCTTGTACCGATTTTTAACCTCTACATGTCCTTAAATTTAGATCATGGATCTAAATTTAACATCTGTCTTGGATAACTTTCTATCATCTGTGTATTCTTGAAAGGACTGCTTTTATTAAAACAGGAATAATACTCTTTATGAACATGCTTTCACTGTGTTTAGTTCACATAGTTCTTCCTGTGTGAATGAGAGCTGGCTTGGAAGCCATTCATGAACAGTAGAAAAATTGGCTGACTGCTATAAAGCCATTGAGCTAATATTTTATTTTAAGGAACTTAAAGGCTGCTTTAAGGAAGCAGTGGAAGGGGTGTATTTTTTTGATACTAACAAATGGTGTACAATTGCTCTTTTTTCAAATGGAAATACGTTCAGCCATATTTGCTACTCTAGAAGAGCGTTACCAGTAGTCAGTGTAAAGACCACTAGAAGAAAAGTGGCTTCCTCTGTCCCTACAAGAGAATCAAGCTGAACCTCTCTCTTCATAAAGATTTTCTGTTTCTACTTCTGGATTTTTCCTCCTGCACTTCTCCTAGCTACTCTGCCAGAGATCTACTGTGCTCATTTTATTCAGATGTACCCTGTGTGAATTTAAAAAGTAGTACTTGCCTTGCAGTGTTGAGCATTTGTGTTAATACACATGCAAAAAAAGCCTGTTTTTCACCTTCTCTGTAAGATAGGCTGGGTGGATTTGGGGTTGTACTTGGTTGCCTGAAAATATGCATCTAGTGTATCTGTGATACCTCTGAGAGGCAGGGAGCTGTCAAATATGTAGGACCCATGAGTGACTGCTGCCCTTCTGGAAGCAGCAGCAGGAGTCTGCGGAGGAGACCTAAACTCACCTCTGTGTTTAGACAACCAGATCTGGTGTGTGGTATGTATTTGGCTTTGAGGGTTACTGGGACGTGAATCTTTCATTTCTAACTGGTACTGTGATAGCACTTGTGGCTTGAATTTAGGTGTTGACGTGGCAACACTGTGCAGTGTCAGATACCTACTAACTTGGGCATATGGAGGGCTCCCAGTTCTATGTGCAAAGTAAAATTTGTAATAGAACAAAAGATGTCCAGAAATAAGTGGCAGAGTGCCTATCCAATCCAAGTCTTTTCCATGACTTTTACTATGGTTTTGATCTATGATTTCACCTGAGTATTCAAAATAATGAACATAATTCTCTTTTGCACCAGTATTGATGAATCAGTAATGAAAAAAGATTCATCAAGGTTAACTACTGAGTGTTGTTCTGTGCAAGTGGAGGCTGTGAAAATAGGAAGCTTGTGAGTGATCGTGTTATTGGGGGCTGCCTGTATTAAGCCAATTATTTAGCCTTTATTCTGTGAGGTTGCAGTCTTGAGTGTCACTTCAGCTTCTTGCTTGTGCCACTTTAGTGTGATCTTCGGTCTTAATGTACTTTTTCGGCCTGTTTGAACCTATCTAGATTGACTGAAGTTTGCTGTAGTTAGTTGGTATTGTTTACCTCCATGCCTCCAGTAAACTGTTTTCTGTTTTAGTCAAAGGAAGTACAGCTCTGGACTGTAGTACACCTTGGTATAGCAGGATTTTGCCTAGATAGAATAAATTATTTATTGTACTCTATCTGGTATTGGTAGAACATAAAATTTTTCACCGCTTTATGTAGAGTCAGCAATAGGTCTGTAGTAAATTGGTGTTTGAAGTCCACATCATATGTTTGAAAAAATTTGCTTTGTGGATAAATTTGTAGAGTGCTGTCTGTTACTGTTTTTTTTTCCTGTTGATTTTTATATCAAAGTTGGTGTTATTGAGAGCAAGGAAATGGATATTATTTTTCTTGCTGAATTTATAGCACCTAGTAGTTTGTAAGGTATGTCACCCTGCGAGTAGAGGTACTGCTTACCTGCCCAAGGAGCTTCAGAGTGTGTCTTCATTAAAAATTTCCAGTTGTAACAGTGTAGTTCTGCTTGTGTAATTACAGCTCAATGTATGCAGTCTAAGGACTTGAGGCAAGACTTGACTTGGACTGAAAAGCAGCCTCTGTTCTGCAACTTGGTAAAGATTCTGCATTTCTGCTGTGTTCATGAGAAAAATCATTTTCAGTTGTTCCATTGTCCCATTCTTAGAAATATCTCCATCTGCTTTTCCCCTTTCCTGCTTTAGAGCATGCTTCTCTCTGATATAAGTAAATGCTCCTACTCAAAACAAAGGCACCAAGTAAATTAAAGTAATAGCAGTGCAGTAAGCACAAGATCAAGTATTTGCCCAGGTAAGATGTAATTTGACATGTATCTGAAAGATTAGGGAGCATTGTTACACTAGGAAGCATTTTTGACACTGTCTCTGGAAGACGCCATGTATGAGCTGCTGCAGTACACCTGTTTCTCAACACTTCACTTGCTGGAAGATGTGGCTGGCATCCTCTACAAAACCAGCAGACTTATCTGCTTGAAGCAGGAGTCGTTTCAGGAGGGAGAGTCCCGGCAGCTGGCTTGCCTGCTGTTATTTCCAGTTGGCGCTACCTTCCTCAGTAGGGCTTTAGCTTGTGAAACATGGAATGTCTTTACACGGGTCCATGTTTTTGGCAGAGATGTGGGAATGAGAGCGCGAAAGTGCAGATTTCTCACCTTGGGTTGCCACGTGTCAGCAGAAACTGATTTGTTCCATTTTGTCCCTCTAGTGTCTCTTCTCTGACTTCTTCAGTGCCAAGCTGCTGAATGTGTTTCCTTTTTCAGTTTTGCTATGTAAAAATCTTAGGGAGGAAGCTGGATGCGTCAGAACAGTCTCTTGGTCTGTAGTTAACATGTCTTGACAAATAAGCCAGTGCAAAACTTTGTCAGAAGCACTCTGGGCATCGTGAACATGATTCTGAGAAATCATTTGTCTACTGCTGGGATCTGTCAGTGTTTTTTTCCCATCTTTTGTTACAGAAGTAAATTCCGATTATTATTATTTTTGGTGAATAAATTGTTGGATAATTCTAAAGTGTTGACAGCTCCCATCTTGATAGCTGACTTTTATTTCATGAACCTCAAATTGTTGTTCTTGCATACTAAGAATCCTTCAAGTTGATTTCTGTGTAATTTAATCATACTTTTGACTCTATTAAAGGTAGTATTTAAGACCAATATATGTATTCAATTTTAAAAGGATTGTGCTTAATGACATTTCAATTCTTTAGTAAAAGGTATTGTGAAAATGGGGCGGGAAAAAAATGCATTGCTTCTATTTGCTCTGCAAGCTGCTCTTATTTCATTGATTTGTTTGTCTGCGTTTTCTTCTTCTAGAGTTTTAGAATGCCAAGGCCTGCCCATTGTGAATGGGCAATGCGATCCCTATGCCACGGTTACCTTAGCAGGACCCTCCAGGCAAGTATTGCAAATACAAGAACATTTGCTAACAATGATTTGTTTCCTTCATCGTTAGAAACCTGCATTCTCAGATGGTCAGAGGGTTGTGTGTGCATGTATGAACTAGTGAATTATACTAGAGCAAGTAATTTGAGGTTTATTTCACTTTTAATGTATATAAAGGTCTGAATAATTTTTAAATAATTTGATTATCCTGGAGTATTTAATTTCTGGTGAGGTTTAATTTGTGCAGCTTCTCACATAGCAATTGGAGGTCAGTTTTTAACCAAATTTATTGCCCAATTTTGGGTGGGTGGGGAGGCAGAATACATCAACATCTTGCAGAATATGCGCATTTGTATGTGAATATTTTGGGATCTTTTCACTTTCAAGGTGTGGCAAATTAATGTATATGCAAAATGCTGTAGGTGACTCAGTCCTGTAATTCAAACTATGCGGACATAGTACTGGGATAAAACTCTGGAAAGAGGTTTAAATAATTAGATGGTATGATACATTCTGCACAGTACTCTTCAGTTTAAATTTGGGATTAAATTTTCATGTTCTGTTACAAAATTTCACATACTGTTAGACATCACTATTTTGGTTTTGCTGATCTGGAGAGTCATTCTGTATGTCTGTGCCCCGTTAGAAATAAAGTGGGTCTACATCTACCTCTCCTTGTCTGCTCCCCCCAAGTCCTGATAATGTACAACTCCGGATAATGCAAAACGTTTTGTTTCCCTTCAAAACATAGAGCATAGCTCCATCCTCCTCCTATCTGTTGTTTTGGTGGAGGGGAGAAGGCTTGCCTTCCATCTTCAGTGAGCGGTATGCAGCTTATTCCCATCCACTGCTTTGTTATTGTCCAGTAGTTGTGCTTGCCTTAATCATCTCCCATTTTGCATCCTACTTCCCAGTCTCCTCCCTGATGGGCTTATCAGTAAAGAGGTTGATTGGCAAGTGTTGCTGATGAGGTGGGGTAGGCAGTCAGCCCTATGTCCTAGAGGCGATTAGGCTCTCTTATCTCTCAGCTCCTCTTAGGAATAGTGAGATATTTTTAATCTCTAAATCATTCTCCTCTCTGGATTTTTTAATTCGTCTCCTTCTGGAGTAGGAAAGCTGATTTATGGTACTGCATTTTATGCAATGCCAAGCGTAAAAATGTCAACAGATGTGCTGCTGTTTATTGTGTAATTTGTACTTATAGAGCTTAGAGACTTCTCAACCAGAACTCATTCTGCGCCTGTATTATAGATAGGAAAACAGGGTATGTTGGTGGACTGGCTCATTCAAGTCACACAGAGAGCTTTTAGCAGCACTGGGAATTAAACCCAGCTTTGCTTAGCCACTGTTAGAGAAGACCTAGAGTTGTCTGGTCAATATAACCAGTTATAAGCAATATAAGCAGCTTTGCTGCATGAGAAATGAGGGATAAATTCTGGGATGAAATGATTAGTAGGTCAGGTTTCCATGTGGTTGTTGCACCTCTCCATCTGTGCCTGTTTTATCTATACCCTCTTATTACTGCTGAGCTGTAGAGGAAATTCGGTGAGCTTTTCAGTTGTAGGTAACTAGGGCAAATCAAGCGTTAGGTTCATAATATTTGGAAATCATCAAACAGCTGTTTGGCTGGCCTGTGTGAAATACAGTGGCTGGCTTTAGCTCGATACCAAGCAGTTAGTATTAGTCTATATTCTAAAATGAAGACACAGGAGGAAGATACTGTCTATAGAGGAATGAATGGGCAGCGCTGAACTTTGTCAGGCGTATTGCCCCGTGAGAGGTTTGAGGGAGATCTGCCACGCACCGTTCATTCCTACATAGCTGTAGAAATTGGAGACTTCTGCTCAGGACCTTTCATAGTAGTTCAACAGCATAACATTTACTATGGGCTGTTGGGGCTGCAGGGAAAATGGTGAGAAGGAAGAGAGGTATATAATACAGCAATAAAAATATGACTTTTTAATCTTATAAAAAGTTGAGGTTTTTTTTAAAAAAAAAAAAAGGGTTTGAGGTGCTTGTGTGCTGGACTGTTTCTCTGAATAATCTCTTCATTCTTATCAAGTAAATTATTAATTATTTTTGATTATTTAACACATTGAAAAGTAATCATTAATTCCTCATGCCAAGTTTACAAAAAGTAAAATACAGAAATATGTGTATCAGTCCTCATCTATCTCCTGTGCTTTTAAGGCATGAGAACTTCCTGAGTCACATCACAATTGAAAATGTCCCCAAAATACAGCTGCTCAGATCCCCATTCCTGCAAGTTGCTTTGTACAGATGTGAGACTGCCAGATGGGGCAAGTGACAAAATCGGGGTTCAAGGATGCCAGTTTAAGAGTAGATAACAAACTGCAATTACTTACCCTTTAGAAAATCAGGCATGCAGTGAATCCCTGTCTTAAACGTGTGCGAGCGCAGGTGCCCTGTTGTGCTAGAGCCACATGGCACTCCAGTTTTATCAAATAAATCAAATGTGTGACTATTTCATTATTGCTCAGTGGCTCTGTTCTAGGATTCTGCTAATGTTGTTTCTTATACTTTTTTTTTCTTTCCTTAATTCAGATCGGAAGCCAAAAAGACTAAAGTTAAAAAGAAGACCAACAATCCACATTTTGATGAAGTGTTTTATTTTGAGGTTGGTATTTCAAAGGAATGGATGATAAGATGAAATACTACACTGTAGATAGTTGGCACAGCAGCCTGCCCCGTGTTGTGCCAGCTGTCTTCTTTGAAGGCTGTTTCAAAGCATAGCGCAGAGCACAGAAGTATCCAGATTCGGACTAGCTGTCTGCTGAGGCAGCAATATATTGCTTCAGCCCAGGTGCTCAAAGGAAAAGCTTCTAGCCACTTCTCCTGAGCAGCAGGCTTTTCATTCCCCTATAACTCAACCCAGGCAGTTTTGAGAAAGGGTGGATAAGACTAGGATTTCTTCTTATTATTATTTTTTATTACTTTTTATTTATTTGTTTAGCTTGTGTGGTTCTTTCTACCCTATGTTTTTTCTACCCTGTCTTCCCTAGTCAGTGGGAGGAAGGTTGTCTCATAGGAATATTAAAACATTGAAAACAGCAGAAAGAAAGCATATTCAAAACTGGATGTTTTAGCTGTCTACCATTCTGCTACAGTAGCAGTGCCTTTTCTCCAAGTGGGTGAAACCTCTGCAACTTTATTTGACATAGAAATCCTGTTAAGACAAACTGTAACTCATAAGTGCTCCTTTTCTTTTTTTTTTTCTCTAGTAAGAGTAGCAGTAAATGTGGCGTTTTCTGTGCATATATATGTGTGCGTATGTACGTGTATAGCTATATAGCTTGAATACCTCTTGAAACTTTTCGTTCTGCCTTATAAAGTATCTGCATCTTTCTCTTTGCTTTTTATCTGGGACATTTTAGTCCTGGTCTACACTTTATGGCTCTAACTAAATTGATATCTCAAAAATGTATCTGGCATAACTAGTTGATGAAAAGCCAGAGTAGTACAATGCAGTTGGCATACCGTTGAAAAACCCTTTCTGCCCTTATATATTGCATCATTCAGGTCACATCTGCACTAGAAATTGTTACTGGTGTAGGAATGGCACTTAAGGATGTGGTTTCTAAAGTAAATTCAGGAGCACGTGCAGCCATAGCAGGCAGGAGCCAGGAAGAGAAGAGCTGTGGAGCCATACAACTGATGTTGCATCATGCTGATCTGAAGTGCACATGTCATTCTGGACAGTGCCAGTGAGGGAGCTTATTGCTTTCCCCCTCCACCCTCAATAAACTATCATCTTTACCTAGAAGCTGGACAGTTATAGCAAAATCTAAAGCCAGTCATGCCAGCAGAAATGTGCTCATGTTGGTGTAATATATTTGGTTTTGAGGAACAGATACAATAAGCTCTTTATTGGCAGAAGCGCTCTCTTGCTGCCCTAAGTGGTGGAAGCACTGAGGGTTGGCAAGGATAGCTTTCTAGGGTAGTCTTTGCTGTGGTAATCCAGCAAATATTTCTAGGGTATAACTTCACTGCAGATTTAACCGTGGCTAGTGGTGAGCCTCTATCCCTGCCTGACTCCGTATGCCTGCAGCCCTGCTGGTGCTGCATGGGCATGGCTGGCAGGGGAGAGATCCCGCAGCTCTGGAGTAGAGAATCTGCACCGAGGTGCCCTGTGTGTTCGCTCTGGGCTGCCTGCGATATCAGCTTCTCACCTGGTCCAGAGCTGCTGCCTTTGGCGGTGACACAGGAGTGATGCTGTATGTAAATAAGCCGAAATGGGCTTCCTCGTTCCTGACATAGGTAGTTCTGGAGGCATCTGACTGAGATGTGTCTGAGATGAATGAGAGTGTAATCCAAGAATTCAGTCTGCAAACCACAAAGCTTCACCTGTCTGATTCCTCTGCCCTCTGTGCCTTTCAGAAACAGAGCAAACAAATTCAAACAAATTAAACACTGAACTTGGCAGCTGATGGCAGATCGGGAGGAAGAATGAGAGAAAAAGGAAGCACCTGCTAGCTGGAATTATGGAAGGGGGCTGGAGGCTTGCTTAGTTTGCCTTTTTGCTAAAAGCCAGGTTGCATGCAAGGATCAGCAGGAGCAAACGCTGAGCTCAAGCCCATGCCCCAGCTGTTCTGCTAACTCAGAGTAAAAGGTTTTCTGTGTGGTAAGAACAGAGCTGGGGCCGTGTCTGAATCAGCAGGAACTCTGCTACAAAAACATACCCCCAGTGCAGACAGAGTCATCATAGATTTATGTCATTTTTTGAGAGTGGTTAGTACATACCTAGCTAAATGTCTCCAGAGACCAAGGTTCAGGAAAACAGCTATGACTGGGAAATACATTCAGTAAAGAGACGTGAGCAGCCTTGTAGCTGATGCAGGCTAACAGAATACACTGATTTCTGTAGAGCTGCACAGATTCATGCTGTTGACAGAGGTGTCATTTGCCACTTCCAAACAGCTTCATCAGCTTTCCTGCAGTCTGCTAGCCCAGGGACTGGCTGTGGATCCAAGGAGGAAGAAACTCTGTAAAAGTCAGTGAATAGATACTTTCCTTTCTACAACAAAAAAGTCACATAGGTTTACTTTTCTACGTGGAAAATAACTCCTCATTGGTTTGTGAAATCTAAGTGCTCATTAAAAGGGTGGAACAAGTGAAACTTGCACCTGAGGGTTGGGAACCATTTCCACCACCATCCAGCTGCAGCCCTGCAAAGGGACTCAGAGGTCTATATGCAGCTACAAGAAAATTCCCCTCTCATGGGAACTGAGGAAGGTAGGTGCTGAGGACCCCTTTGCAAACCCACATGTGCTGAAAAAGTTCTGAGCAGCTGGTAAGTGGCTTGGCAATTTTGCCTAAATAAAGGGAGCAACAGGACTGAGCTGTGTCCTCCTAGTTGTCACACACCTTTTTACAGCAATTTCAGTGCTGTGGGCTAGGAATCCCCTAATATCCAATTCCATCCTTAGTACTGATGGACTTCATACAACTATCTTTTTAGGAATACAGCTCTTGAGTATTTAAATTAATCTGCATGCTGAGCAGGCATACAGGTACACAGGTCTTACACGTGCAGACTCCAGCAAAGCTTCTCAGAGAAGTGTTTACTAGACAGATTGTGCCATAAGTTACACCTGCGCTGGAACTTTTTTTGAGCACTCATGTGTTACAGCGAATAAAAAAATTTATAAATTAGCTTCCTTATTCAAAATTACACCATTAGCTTCACAGTAGTAGTAGAAAATAAGTCATTTTCAGTTATGTAGGATAATTTCTTGAAGCCACAATGAAGATGCTTGCAAGGTAGGGTAAAGAAATTTGTGCTGAACTCCTGAAATTGTATGGTGTATTTAAATCACCATGCTCTTGGGCTTGCAGGTGCATTTGAGTCAATTATAGACCAGAGGGTTTGGTCTCCAGTGCTGCCTAGTACCGTTTAGGTGTTAGGTATCACCTCAAAAATGGTGCTTGTTCACAAAAAGAAAGGCTACATTCAGTGTCACATGCTGAGGATGATACTCCTCTGGTTCCTTTCTTTCTGTGCAGCTAAATCTTTGCCTCCCTTGTTTGTACCGTCTGGCGTACAATGTAAAACTAAGAAGCTAAGTTTACAATAAAAGCTACTTTTCGTGAGTGGGAAGTATTAAGCCACAAGAGTATTTTAAACCTACAATAAAGTTACGCTTGTATGTGTAACCAAGAGCTGAACCCACACATTATACATGCTTGCATTTGATCAGTTTCTGCTGTGGTTTCAGCTGGGTGGGGTAGCCTTTTTCTCAAGTTTCTGACACTAGTCAAAAATACAGCCATCAAAGTCTCTCTTTCTTTTTTTTCCTTTTTATCATGCTAGAAAACAAATTTTAAGAACTGTTTGCATAAAAACTTTCTCTTCTCTGATGCACTTCACTTGCAGCTATCTTTCCATGTCTTTCTGCCTGTGCTTTGCTGCTTATCGATGTTGCAAATGTGGTTGGTGAGAAAAGCTAAACTGTGGACCTGATTCTACATTCTGATATGCATAACAGTCTAGCATCTCTTGGAAAATTGATCTGCTTGGTATTTTTATGTGGGCGTAATTAACTGATATCTAAGATAGCAGAACAGGCAGAACTTCCCAGTTTTAATTTGACCCACTGTAAAATGTTGGGGGGAGGGGGAAGGTTTTCGTTGGTTGGTTTTTTTAAGCTCTTCAGAGTGCCTCACAGCATCTGTTGTAAGACTATATTTCAAGCCACTTACTAATCGCCCTTTTTTTGCCTAGATAGATTCTAAAAGGAAAAGTAAGTGGTCTTCCTTCACCTTACTTCTTTTTTTTCAATGTGAACTCAAAGTACCATAGTAATATTAAAGATTCCCTTTTCTGGTTAAAGAAGGTATGGTGTATGATGTAGTTATTCTTTGATATGATTATGTAGCACTTCTGAGTAGTGAGGAATCTGTTTAGTCAACAGGTTTATTCAGATGCATAAAGGTTTTCAGAATCAGGACTAAAGTTACTGCTCATGGTCAAAGACTGCAGTCTGCCAGGACTTTGTACAAGTAACAGAGAAATTCTTTTGTATCAGATTAATTTGTTAAAGATTATTCCTTTTCACTAGGTTACAAGACCCAGTAGCTACAACAAGAAATCCCATTTTGATATTGAAGATGTTGATGAAGTCGATAAAATGGAGATCAGGTAATATAAAACACTTTGTACAAATTAACTTTTCTTCCAAAGTTGTGTAACTTTATATTAGGCTTAGTTTTCCAAGTGGCAAGCATGGTTTTACTTCTGATAAATCAAGATGAGTCTTTCTCACTGTGTCTGTATGCTCCTTTACCTCCACAGTCCTGTAGATCATGTCTGAATGTACATGACAGTTCCACTGTGGAAGAGGTCCTGATTATTTTCCTCAGTATCATGTGTGAATTAGTAATATGCTGTTGTCACTAAGTGTAGCCTTTTATTTCTGGGCTCCTCTTCCCTCCCTTCCTCAGTTCCCCAAGAGAGCCTAGAAGTTATGGGATGTTCTCAGTTTGAAGAATCTGTTTTCTTTTATCCCCTCACTTTAGCAACCCAAATGGAGGTCTTCTTTCCCTGATAGGAAACTCTTGAGCTCAGAGTTTCTTTGCGACTGAGGCAGTTTCTCTTCCTTTTTGCCTGCCAGAATTTAACTTCTTCTTGAAAGGTTGGGTATGATACATGTGAAATCCATTGCACAGGAAAGCAGCTCTAACTTCAAAAGCAAAGCAACCCCCCCACACACCTACTTGCTACTATTTTAAAACCTGCTGGGGCCTGTCAACAGTGTCTTTAGGGACAGATGGATAGAAGAAGTGGAGAAACATAACAGAAGGTGCAAAACTTAGAGGTATTGCATGCATGATACCATCACATGTATTGAAACTTAGAGATCTGGGCCATCTGGTGACCTGGATGCACCACAGCTGAAGACTGCTGTGACAACATCAAGCAGTGTCATAATTCCCTTCTTCTGACTGCTAGGATTTGGAGGAAGGAAGTTTGAAGGAGAACAGTTGCCAGTCCCTCCACCTCCTTCTGCACATATGTTGCCCCTGGAGGCGAAGGCTTATTTCTCAAAGCATTCTCTCGTCCCTTCAGAAGCACAATTGGCAGTAAGGGAAAGAGAGGAGACCAGAAAGAGAAGACAATACTTATCCCCGTAAGCGAGATGCATTTATGTTAGTGAATTAATGGATGTGGTCTGCTATATTATGCTCTACTGAGACTGACTCTCAGCAGCTGGTTCATGTAGCCTATTACTGTAGTATCACAGCAGTGTGTGACCGTTAATAGATTTGTCTTGGCAGGGCTCCACGAGACAGGAAAGTGAAATTATTCCTGTTTGAGAGACACAAGAGACTTGTTTCTTTGAGAATATCTGCATCAAGCAGTGCAAAGGTAGCTGGTTTAAGGGCAACCCACAACCAATTTCATAGGAGAGCTAGAAATCCCACGTTCAGTGCCATGCTGATTTGGCCGTGTTAGTATGAGGACCACATCAGATGACCTATACGAGCACCAGACTAGTATTTCTGCATAGCTTTGCATAGCGTAGGCAGGTATTAAATAACAAGTCCCATGTTCCATAGGATATATGTGTTGGGGCAGAGAATTGAACAACATCTTGGGAGTCCCAAACCAGTGTTCTAGGCTGGAACGTCACTATTTTTAAAGAATCTCCTATTGCAAGGGTGATGGTAGATGTTCACTGGATCAGCAGTCCTGGAACTGACACCTATGCTCAAATATTTCACACTTTTAAACTTCTGTTCTGGGCAGCCCATTGACAAAGCTGTAGCTTTGGTAGAATTCAAGACACGTTTTCATATCTGTTTTTGTGAGCATGATGTCCCGGCATACACTGACTATAAATGAGAGCTAGGATTCTCTGTTGGCTGTTAGACTCTTGGAAGGGGACCCTTGACATTGATGGGCAGGGTTTACACATTGCTTAATATTTCAGTCTATTCTTATTTTTGACTGCAGGGACTGAATAGAATTATACAGTGGTGTTGATTTACTTAAGTGATTACTGGACAAATGACTGGCTGCAATGATAATGTGCAGGTAACTGAGCTTGAAAAAAGTCTCTTTCCTTCCTTAAGACCAACACATAAGAGTATGGTAAAGAGTAATAGTTTGTGAAGAGACTTACTGAACTGTTGAGAAAAACATTAAGCACTTAATGGTGGAAAGCAGATAAAGGGTTAGTTTTAGCTGGGCAAGCTCTTTGTTCAGAGATTTTGTCCCATATAGGACAGAGTGTTTTTGTTTCCATCCTGGGTTCCCCTTCCACCTCTGCTCACTTCCTTGAGTCTGTTCAGTCAGGGCTAGATTGCCCCCATGCCCTCTGGATGGCTCACACAATTTGTTTGCTTGGTAGCATTGTGGGGTGTTTTTTTTTCTCTCTTCTCCTGAGAAGGATACCATTCCACAGGGTATGCAGGAGTCTTAGTCTCTCGTGGTTTTTCTCTAAAGCAATGAAAGGTTTCTCCCTTTGAGTGGATGTAGGAAGTTGCAGGCAGGGCCTATCAGTGCTTTGGGACCAGATGTTCTGGGGAAATCCATTGTCTTTCCTCCCTCTCTCTGCTGTTCTTTCTTCTTTCTGTGACTGAAGGAACATTAACTTAGCAGTGAAGACTCTTGTTATACTTGGTGTCAGCCTGACCATTTTTAAAGCTGCGCTTGACATAATTTTGCTTTTTAAAAAGCTGAAGGACAGTAATCTTTTAGACTCTGAGACGTGTTATTACAAATTTTTTACGCTGCCTTATCCTTCATACTCCAAGTGCACAAAACAGTAGTTTCAACACTTTGCATGCCTGGCTTATTTACTGTGTAGTGTGAGATCTTCTTGAGTTGTTAGCTCCCCTCCTACAGATTGTTTGTACTGATTTTATCTATAACATTCAGTGTGGGATCATTCTCTTTGGAAGTGTGTAAGGCTGTGTGTGTTTGAATCTGTTGTTGCTAGTGAGTAAGTGTCTTGACAGAATTTGGATAAGCTAGAAACCAGTAGCATATAAATACTTGGTAAACTGTACGTTTGACCACATATAAATAAGCTGCTCAAGATTCATCGTCTCCTGAAGCTGTTTTGAGTCATCTGAATTAGAGTTAGGATAGTAGCTGACCAAATATGGAGAAAGGGGGGAAGAGGTAGAATTTGCATAGAAAATTTTTCCTTTTTCGGAATTCTTGTCCTACAAAAATACTGTCAAAATATCAGAGTTTGAAGAACTTAAAGCAGCAGGCATGCAATGTGAGCTGATGGTATGTCTAGCATATGAAACTTGATGCATGAGACACTGTTGAGAGATAAGGCTCAGAGGATTTAAAAGTGATATCCTCTGCATTCATATAAGGTAGAACTAACCTTTAGAAGGACTGTCGGCCCTCATTCCTTGACAAGCCTGCTGTGAATTGCTTAGCACTAGGAAGGTGGTGTAAACGTGTCCATAATTGGATGACTTTGCACTTTACCTAAATTAAACTTACTGTTCTCTCGAAAATGCTTCTTATTTGAAAACCTGTATTTTTCCCCTGTATATACGCATGTTCCCCAAAGTTTAAGGTACATTCAGACCACCACTTGATTAGTTGTGAAATTCTCAGACAAGCTTGTTCTAAAACAGAAGTGCCTCTCAGAGGAAGCCCTAAAATGTGTACAGAAACTTCTGTCCTAGAGTTTGAAACGTTAACTCTGAACATTATCATTTTTCTAGAAGTGCCAGCCAGTACTACTACTTTAAGTCTCAGCAGTTTGTTTTATATCCTAACATTAAAGAACACAAGAAAGGAGAGGAAGTATCATCTAGAGAAACATATTAGAACTTCCCAAATGTGAGGGACTGAGTGCTGGAAGTTACGTAGGCTGAAGTCAGTACACAGTTAAGCTATTACACAGAATGGTAGAACTGTATTAAGGTTTCTGAGTATCTGCGCAGAACTGGTTTAGGTGCAGTAAAGTTTATTAGCCTGACACAGTAAATCTTCCTAGAACCAAAAACACCAGGAAAGACTGTGTAGATGTTCACCCTTACTCTGTAAGGGCTCCCGCTTCTAATAATCCTAAATTAGACCCAGACTGAAAATATGGAGTCCTTAAGATACCTTTGCATTTTTTCCCAGTATCGGCGTTTCCAAAGAGCCCTCTGAATCTTTATCAATATGGATTGTGGAAAATTGATTATACAGATGAGGAAAAAGTGGTCTATGAGATTTTTCTCTGGTGTTTCATGGAGGTGAATTGTAAAGCTCCAGAAATCTAAGGTTGTCCCTGACGGCTTGGAAAGCAATTTAGTACAGTTTTGGAACTTTTCAACTCATGTGTTTGGGGGGGGGGGGGGGACACAAAATTGAAAAAAAGGGTTTTTTTTCCTTTTATTATGAGTCCGTGTTAATTGGTTTTTTTATTACAGAGTTGATCTTTGGAATGCCAGTAACTTGAAGTTTGGAGATGAGTTTCTGGGAGAACTAAGACTTCCTCTGAAATTTCTCCGACAGTCTAGTTCATATGAAGCATGGTATTTGACATTTTTCTTTTGGAATATAGGTGAAAGCCTATGTCTGCTATGAAGTTCTAAGAATAACTACTGCTATCTGATAAAGTTTAAATGGATTTTATTTATATTGTTGACATATATTTATATTGTTTTTTTTGGGGGGGAGGGTGTTTCGTTTTGTTTTTTAAGCAAGCCAATATAATCTTAGTAAATATAAGAACAAGATGTTTTGATAATGTGATTGGAGATTTCAGTTTGCCTCTGTATATTGCATGTGGGAGTTCTAATGCATTGACTTTTTGCTATTATCTACTGTAATTCAGTACCAGTGCCATAGTTTTCATATTATATGGAATTTCATATCATAGCTACATAAATCTTTATGATCAGAACTCCCTCATGTTACAGTTGGTGCAAAATAGACTGGTGAACTTAATTCAAAAATCTGATTCAGAACTCTCAAGAATTTAATAAATATATAAATATTATGTATGTCTGTACATTTTATATATGTTCATGTATAGGTTGAGATAATGCTGTATTTCAGCATAAACTTTCTATCTTATTTTTGCTTGTTAGGTATTTCCTGCAGCCCAGAGATAATGGTAACAAGTCACTGAAACCTGATGACCTTGGTTCCTTAAGGTTAAATGTGGTTTACACTGAGGACCATGTTTTTTCCTCAGACTATTACAGTCCACTTAGAGACCTCCTGCTAAAATCTGCAGATGTTGAGGTAATTTGCTTGCGCTGTTTATTGTTTACCTGCTGATCATCCTCGCAAGGGCCTCCCTAAATGTTTGTCACTATCTAGCTGGCACCATAGTTCTTTACCGTAGACTTCACCTTCTTTCTTTTATCATTTGAGGGTCTTGTTAAGCTGTGCATATCTGTCATGTTTGTTTTCAGTCCTTGCAGAAAAGATCTTTATCTGCATGCAGTATGGTGGGTGAAGGCACACCCAGGAACAGCAGTGGTTATGACAGCCACATATTCTCCGTGGCTTTCTAATTTTATATTTGAAAGTGCAAAGTAAACTTCAGTTTGATGAATTGGTTTTCCTTTACTGGAAAGAAACAGGTTTACTTGCACAATGAAAACAAAAAATGATCTGAAATGTCAGATGGTTGGGCCATGTCTGCCATTATGTATACTTTTAGCAGTTGTAACAATGCTGCTATTTTTTCAGTACAAGAACTGGATTCTGTTATGATTGTGGCTTGAAAATGGGAAAGTTTAAAGTTCTTCCTCTTCAGTTGCTTCCCAGGCAACAGTGATATGCAGTGAAAAGACAGCTATTAAAAATGGGGGAAAAGAGACTATATTGTAATATTTTTTAAATTGCTGCCCTCTTGTGATCAAAACTTATGACCAACAGAAAAATAGAAGGTAAGGCTCAGCCATGTTATGTACAAGCAAGTTTGGGTAATTGGCCATTACAACTGTTACATGGTCTTCTGCATTAAGGAGCTGATGGGAAGGAAAGGAAATGATGCTTATTCTAGAAAGACCTCTCAAAGTTTTTATTTATCTCCACTGTTCAGCCTGTTTCGGCATCAGCTGCACACATTTTGGGTGAAGTTTGCAGAGAAAAACAGGAAGCAGCCATACCTCTTGTCAGGCTTTTCTTACACTATGGCAGAATTGTGCCTTTCATAAGTGCCATTGCGAATGCTGAAGTGAAGAGAACTCAGTAAGTACCAACAAACCAATTGCTTTAAACATACCTACTCAGTGTTGGCTAGTTTTAGGATCTTATACTCAGTTTCTAGAATTTCATGTAATTTCAAAAGAAACTGCTGGAGTTGTTC
Organism: Dromaius novaehollandiae; assembly: GCF_036370855.1. Taxonomy (NCBI): domain Eukaryota; kingdom Metazoa; phylum Chordata; class Aves; order Casuariiformes; family Dromaiidae; genus Dromaius; species Dromaius novaehollandiae. The sequence goes on from NC_088098.1 coordinate 153,327,522, forward strand.
CTGTTCCTCCCAGCTGAGTGACAGAGTGCTTTGTAAACTAATTTGGTGCTCTCAAGATCTGTGAGTTTAAATTTTAGAAGGACTTCCCTTAATGTTTTGCTAGGTCTGCTTGCAAGATTGTTGTTAGGCCTGAGAGCAGGGATTCTCACTGTGTTCTCAGTCTTGATTATATTTGATAATCATAAAATCCTACATTACTTTCAGCTGTTCACATAAAAACATTTCAGCTTTATAGTGTGCTAATAAAACATCTAATGCTAAGTGCTTGCTGAACTTGCTCAAAAACAATAGGCAAGTTTCTACCTAGGGATGAATTTTTAAGGCAAACTGTATTCCATCTTTCCAATTAGATAGTGAAGAGCAAAGATGGGATTGGATCTGGCAGTGGATGGCAGAAAACATAATCTTTTTTCTAGTCACTTTTATCTAAGTCTTGACTTACTGTTCTGTTGACATTTTTGCAGCATCAAGATCTAGCATTCAGGACAGGCAGGTCCTAAGTAGCATTTGTTGCCATAAGCCTATATAGTCATGCTCTAGACTGACAGCAGAGACAGTTGGGAGCCGAGGGGAGTGACAGATACTGACCCTAAAGTAACAGCTTTCCTCAGTACAAAATAAAGTCTGTGTGTGGGTTGGCTTTTTTTCAAAGTGTCTAAGGGATAAAGTGTTTTCCTTCCTGTAGGTAGGTGTATTTTTCTGTGCTGCAAGTTGGCTGAAGCATTCTGGTTAATGCAATGTGAGGAAATTTGCTGCTCTCTGGTCAGTCATGTTCCTGTGATAAGACAGCAAAGGACTGTCTTACCTGTTTTCAGGGCTCTGTGGCACTTCTAACAGACAGGGAGCGTGCTTCTTTATAAAACAACCATGAATCCAGCAGAGGAACTCATCCTGTTCTTCACTGCTTGTAAATGAGTACAACTGTGGTACAGTATGAACAATGGGAAAGATATGTTGTTACTGTATGTGCAAGCGTAAGCAAATGACTTGATATCCAGGTTTGAAATACTCTCTGTGGGCACAGTTTTGATCATATAGGTTTAGATAGGACAGTTGATTATGTACCTGTCTGCATAAATTAAATTGCTATACAAAGAATTGCAGGTACAAATTTAGTATGAAATTGCTTGCATTCTCAAAATGCAGTAATAAAAAAAAGCACAAATGACAGTACAGATAGCTGAAGCTTGCAAATGCTGTGCCCATGCCTAGTAGTAAAAAAAAAACAAAAAAAACCTGTGTGCAAGTGGCCCTTGCAGAAAGATGCAAGTGTCTCCACAGCATCAGATATCCACAGGGTTCTCAATGCAGATTTGGGATCTGCGCCATGTTGAATAGTATTATCATAGGACAGCACTGTAGGTCACCTAGAAAAGATGGCGATGCCAGTGAAGCCAGTGTTTTCATATCCCTCCTAACTTACAAATACTGATTTTGTAGGATGAAGGAGTAGGTCACATTTAATGTAAACATGGAGCGTGTAAAAGCAGGTGTGTTTTCCCCCATTTATGTTGTAAAATCCTTTGATCTGAGCCTGCATGTTGCCATGTATTTGGATGGTGCACTGAGGCTTCTACGCGCTGCCCGAATACAAAAAAAAATGTCACTACCAAAATCTTTGGACTTACTATACTGCTTTTCTGTTATGACCTGGGAGTGCGCTAAATGCTACATAACTGCATTTAATGGCAGTCTGGATTCAAAGGGAGTTTGTGTTTGTGTATTCAAAACCGGATTTCCATCACCTTTCACTGCTTCTTTTATTTCCATATGTTAGCAGTTTCCATATGTTAGCAAAGAGACTAAATTACAGAAAATTGTTCACTTCCAGAGATCCAAACACGATTTTCAGAGGGAACTCATTAACTTCCAAGTGTATTGATGAGACCATGAAACTGGCAGGGATGCATTATCTGCAAGTTACACTAAAGCCAATCATCGATGAGGTAAGAGCAATTTAGAATGTTTATTTGATAAAAGTCTCTGTAAAAGGACTTTAGGGAGCAGATACTGTTTATTCCTTCCCATTTTAAGATGACTTTGTAGGATTAATGTGCAAGAGCCTGTTTCTGCATCAAAATCTTGTATGTTAGTTTATCCACAGCTCAGTTACCCAGTTCAGAAATAGTATCAGAGGAAATAAGAGGTTTCCATTTGTCTGAATGGATTTCTTCTGTTTTATAAAATGACATTTATTCTTTTTCTGAGAAATTAATAAATAAATTAAAAATGTGGATGAATTAAGAATGTGCACAGCAGAAAGCTGCCAGAACACTGTCAGCAACACATTGTGTTCTAGTGGTTTTAAAGGAATAAAATTATTCTTAGATAACTGTGTATATGATGCATGGGTTGTAGCAATGATTTATTATCTATCTAGTCCAGAGTGGTGGTGGTGGGGTTCGTTAGTGCAGTTATTGAGCAATACTTTCAGACCACAGATTTCTTTTAAATGATTTGACACTTTCTTCATCTGTTGTTTTAATACTTCATCAAGAAAAGTTATTTTTTGGAAGAATAAAAATACATTTTTAAGTCAACTGTTTTGGCAAAATAGGTGTTTTCTTAATCAGCCCTGCTTGAGAGGGTTTAACAAACAATTCTGCTTTTCAGTTGAAGGCTGAAGTAGAACAAATTAATGTTACTTTTTGGAAAAAATAAAAGATAACAGGTAATTTAACTTTGATGCTTTGTCAAAAGAAAAAAATGCGCACACATTATGAAGTTGGGTTCAGCTATTTACCCAAAAATCATCACAAAAATTTTCTGCTTGAAGATAAACTAATAAATTAATTGTTCAATATATTCTTTCTAGATCTGCCAGGTCCATAAACCTTGTGAAATTGATCCTGTGAAATTAAAAGATGGCGAAAACCTGGAAAATAACAGGGTATGCATTAGATTTTGAAGATACATGCTAGTGTAAATAGAGTTTCTGTAACTGAGGTTCTCAGACATTTCATGTTCCAAATAAATCTGTCATTCATTAGGATACGCTGGAAACTTTCTTTGCCCCACGAAGTGTGTATAATTATTTCACATGAGCTTCACATTAAGCTATAAGGCATAGTGCTGAAATGTGATATCTACAGAATTACTAAAAAATCAAAAAGCAAACAAGAAAGTCTAGGGCTTGCTGACAAATGACTGAATACTCAGTATAGCATTGAGAGCAAGGATAACAGCTCTACAGCTAACTACAGCTACAGCTCTAGTGATGCCTAGTGATGTTATAGAAAACAGTGCTATAAAGAGGAACAATATGCCATATCACTGGATGTTTCCTTTTCACAGAAACAACACTTTCACTGTTGTACTTGAATATGTGCCTTTACCAAAGAGCGTATCACTGAGTGTGAGATTGTTTTGCAAGTATGCTATGTTGGAAGTAGGACTCTCGTAATGATGCCATTATGCACAAAAGCAGGAATAGTCTTGCTTTCCACAACACATTAATTTTGCCATAATCGTTATATTTTTCAGGAAAATTTGAGGCAATATGTTGATCGCATTTTTACTGTAATTACAAAATCTGGTGTAAGCTGTCCTACAGTGATGTGCGATATTTTCTTTTCACTGAGAGAGTCAGCTGCCAAACGTTTTCAAGGTAAGTTACTGTGTATTTTTTGATCTCATATCTTTGGTAGCTTTTAAATGTGCATGTAGTCTACAATTCTGCATGGTGGATTTAGTCATTGAAAAGCAGCTTATCTGAAATACAGTTTTGGGGTGCATATTAATGCTGGTTTTTTTCCTTGACTGTTTGTTTCACAAAGAACACAACTTTTGGTGATTATATGAGATTTTCTTAAACATCTTTCAAAGGAAAACAACATTTAGAAAGAGCAGTGTGATGATATCTGTTTGTGGTATCAACATTTACAAAGTGTACTCAGTTTTCAAATGTTCAGGCTTTTTATAATGGCTCATTTTGCAGACTCCATGCAGCTGAATTATTTTCTGCTAATACATCAATCCATAATAAAGGCCAATCTATAAGTGATTGAAATCATTGCAAACTCGTAGCTCAAGGGGCCAATATGATTCAAAGGCTTTCTGCTTGTCAGGAGAGAATTTATTCCAATCCCTCTTAGTTATATTGGCTCTGAGAGATGCAGCAACAACATAAAAACAGAATCGAGTGAAAAAAACCCAACCTACGTATGTTCACTAAGGGAAGCAGATTAGAATAGGACTTTTCAGAGAGAGTAATATGAGTTCAGTTTTTAACTAGTCGCTTCATAATAGAGAAGCTTGAGCAGGATGCCATTGATTGTCCTGTTGTGTTCTTTATCTGTTTTATGTTTAAAAAAAAAAAAAAAAAGTATTTATGTAATTACCAAAAGGAACAGGGACATTAAGAGACTGTACTGCACTGGTGCTTGGGGCTATAACTAGATAGGGAGAGTTGGCCTTTGTACTGAACTTTCTATAATCTGGGCAAGTAATTCATCCTACTTTGGTTGCATAGATTGAATATCTGATGTTCGTATGAAATTCCTTGTGTGGTGAGAAAGTGAATGGTGTTCCTGTAATCTGTGTTGTGAACTTGCTTTTATTTAAAAAGCTGTCGTTGACGTTTCCTTCGTTATACGGTAGCTAATCTCTATCATCAATTAATCCTGTAACTTGCAAATATATGCATATTCAGCACATATTTGAACTAGCTTTTTGAAGGCATTCTGATAATTTCAGAAGGTTTTTAAGAAAGCATTAATGAAATGCTGAGCAGATTTTTTTTTATAGGTGACCTAGATGTGAGGTATACAGCTGTCAGCAGCTTTATTTTCCTGAGATTCTTTGCTCCTGCCATTCTTTCTCCAAACCTCTTTCAGCTTACACCACACCATCCAGTAAGTACTGTATCAGTTTTTTTTCTGGCTATGTATATGGTTCTGTCACCGTAGTCTGTTTATCAAGATTCTTGCTCTAATTCTTTTAATAGCATTTAGGAGAAATAGCTTGGTTAGTTCACAGGTCTCCTATGCTTGTCTTGCATATGGAGTATATGTTGAATATGTTGAATATGTTGACTGTGTGTGTGAAGAACTTGGAAGGTATGGGAGGAACAGTGAGTCTTACATTAAGGTTAAATGAGCTGAAAGGTCTAAAGTTACTGTGCAGAAGATAGTCACTGCTTCCTTTACTGCTTTATATTAATCCTGGACTGATTGTATCAGCAATGCTCGGAGATGTTCTGGATGTTAAGCAAGTTGCTCAAAACTTTAAGTAGTTGTTCTGGCTAGGGGTAGGGAGGACTCAAACAGTTTTTTCAAGATTGACTTATCTTTTCTGTTTTGTGTGTGACTGTTCTTCAGAGAACCAAAAACAATAAGGTAGCTATGAAACATGATGACTTAAGAGTCAAATGCCTTTAAAAGAAGCAACCTATACTGCTTTATTTGGACATTTAAATTTTATGTTAATTTTCTGCAAGTGAAATAGGAAATGTATTTTACCTTTCTCTATCCAATGTGTTAAATATCTAGTCCATATAATACCATTTTTCTCTTTCCTAGGATCCTCAGACTTCTCGAACTTTGACACTTATCTCTAAGACTATTCAAACACTGGGCAGCTTATCAAAATCTAAATCTGTAAGTGTGACACTTCCATTTAAAAGTTTATTTTAGGAAAACAATTTTTTATGCTTTTATCATTCATTTTAATTAAGCCTTTCAAATGCTGGAGTTGCACCAGGCTCATGAAAAAATTGTATTTGTTGCTTTGATTGTAAGCCTCACATGTTCATGGGAAAAATAAACCTGTCTTAATTTGAACTACATTTTAATAAAGCAAAACTGTGTGTGGCACCATACTAGAGGAATATTCCAGGGCTTCTCATTCCATCCTTTGGGAAGAAAGGTAACAATGAGGAAATTCAGTGATGTTCTGTACTTGCCTCTGGTACATGGTGGCAGCTCTGCAGGGCTTTTCAGGTTGTCTCAGCATTTTAAAGCTTAACCTAGAAAATCACCTGCTGTAGGGATGGGCTGTGCTTTTCATACCAGTTCTGTTTTCTGCAAGGCAATGGTGATAGTGATATTAGATCTAGATGCCCATTCTCTGGAGATTTGATTGAAATGAAACATGTAAATAGGCCACCAAACTGCTATGTCTAGTGATAATTTCAGGTCACTGATGATATAATTAAGATTCTTAGAGCCAACTGTAGATCAGTTTGTACCCCAAAGATGAATCCTTCCAGACCACAGAATTTCTTATCTCTTCCTGCTTTTGTCAGCTTCTTTTAAGACCAATATTAAAAACCAAAGCAAAACCTTAAAGCTTTTGAAAAACACAGTATTAACTATAGTGGCTTGAACATTTGGAATGCCATCTGCTACCTTTTTGAAATAAAAATTTGGATAGTACTGAATGCATGCTGAACAACATTGAAGTAGTTTTTGCTGCTTACAGCCAGAAAAGAACCCTCTTATCTGTGGTGGTTTGTCTCATCATCTACTGCTGTTAACAATAATATTTTAGATATAAACCGTATCCTGATATGCATGCTTTTGGTTTTGTATTTCAGGCCAGCTTCAAGGAATCCTACATGGCTACTTTTTATGACTATTTTAATGAGCAGAAATATGCAGATGCAGTAAAAAATGTAAGTAATGCATGCATGTGCTGAAAATCTTACTATGCAGTTGAAGCTGATGTTCAGAAACTGTTTGTTTCCAAGCAGTTTCTGAACTGAAAGCTGATGTTCCAAACTGGAAACTGGCAAATGTGTACTAGAAAAATCAGACTCTCTGTAATATTCAAGAAACATGAATCGAATTGTGTGCATGTCAATGTTAGAATCTCTTTGGATCTACTTTTATTTAATAATTAGGTTAGATCAACAAGCTGCTGCTTGGGGCTTGAGACTTGTGCATTACAGCATGCTGTAGATCTGTGATGAAAACTGTCAAGTCTGAAAGGAAGTGAAAGATACGCATAATAAAGGAGAAGCATGAAGAGAAGGGCTGGTCATCTGCAGGTTTTGCACTTAGGAGCATTTGTGCGATTTTTGGTATACAACCCAGGAAATCTCCCAAATTCCTCAAGCATTTGCCATACCCTTCTGTTTAACTACTTTTACAGTATTTTCTTGTAGCACAGTACTGTACAAATATGCAAACATAAAGGAAATAATTTGGCTAGTGCTGTACTGTTTTCATATCTATGCTTTCTTTTTTCACCTTTTAGTTTTTAGATTTGATTTCATCATCAGGAAGGAGAGATCACAAGAGCATAGAGCAACCTATATTGCTTAAAGAAGGGTAAGTGTGCATTTGCAATGAAAAGTTGTAGTTCTGTGCTTGTTACCATTCTAAGACAGCTACCTTTTTTCCTCTCGTTCCATCCATATGTTTAGAGAAACATGTCGGAAAATTTTTGTATTGCTGTTTCTACTCTCTGTGGCTGCTATAGTTGATTTTAACACCCTTTCATTTGATTTAAACATTTTAATTTAAGTATGTGCTGAAATATGCGGAGGAAAAAGAAGCCTGTGATGCACTTGGAAGAGTTTCTGGTTTTAGTACCTTTCTTTTTTTTTTTTTCTTTTTTCTCTTTTTAAACCATGTTCTATATGCTAGTTCAGTTTTAGGGACAAACTGTTGACATTTTTTTCTGTTTTAAAAAATGAATTGGTAAGATCACCCAAGTGCATTGTGGAAACAGCATTTTGGGGCTGGAAGGAAGAAAGTAAAAATCCACGTTCATCCTGTCAGAACTCAGTAAGCTGAATCCCTGCTTGAAAGTAAGCTTTCGTGGCAGTTGGAAGTCATGTAAAAATCAGGTTTGTAGTGAAAACATGACTACCACTTCCAGTTAGCCTCTGCAGTTCACTTTGCTTCTCTGATGAGAGTCTGTCCCTAAAAGCCACTTTGTCTCTTTTAATTCTGTGCATTTATCATTCTTTTGTTTTTGAAAATAAATGTATGGTTTGTAACATTTTTTTTCCCTCTAACTCTAAAACATGATTTTTTTTCTGCCTCTGTCTTTCTTTTGCTCCTGTCTGATTTTTTTCTGTCTTTTCTTGCTCGGCCTGTGGCTGCTGTTTTAAGGACTCTTAAACTAACAGTAAAGAAAGTTGATGGTAATAGTTCATGCAGGTAAGATGGTAGGGGCAGTTGGTGCTTTGCTGTAGCTACCTGCTGACAGCGTGTCGTTCCTTCACAGCAACAGACTTGTCTGACTTAATTTTGGGAAGGAAGTATTCTGTTTAATAATCTTGAAATGCCTATGCAAAACCAGCAGAGATAATTTTGTTACCTATTTCTTGATGCTGGCCAACTCCCTTTTTTCTTTTTCTCCCCTTTAAAAAAAAAAAAAACACCACTTGCTAAAAGTAGAGAATCAAGGGCTTTTATCTATAGGTAAAGGATCCAAGAACGACTGAAATGTGCTTAATGTTCAGTGTACATATTCTGATGACTAAGAAGTTGCTATACATTTTGTAGGTGCTTAAGTAGCATTCAAGTAAATTGTGCTCAAGGTGAAGGAGTGGGCTTCAACTGTGTATTTTCCCTACCATTTTGCAATATTGTCAGGTTTTGTCATGGGGAGTGGGTGGGAATTTTCACAGCCTTTGATTTGATTCTTTTTCCAGATCAATAGCTTGGCTGGTTAGTGGGGTTTCTGTTCACCCTTACCACACTTTTGTTTGTTTCATTTCCTTTTTTAAATTTACCTTTCTTTCAATTGAAAGAACATCTAGACAGAATGCTATAGCATATGTACTTTTGGGTGGACATACCATACCCAAGATTAGTCACTGACACTTGTGGTGTGCTAGCATTCAACATGCCATCGCTGCTCTACAGCTTTCTGTCTGGTTCTTTCCAAAAGGAAGAGAACTAAAAGGAAACCTAATACTATCATTCTTGTGGGCGAAAGGGACATAGTGATGCTTCCAAGTAAAGCTAATGCAGATCTCAACTCAGGTCTACCATAAACATGAGAATAGAAAATTTCTCCAACCACCCAGCGCCAAAATGTGGTTCATATTTTTCCCTTTGTGTTTCTGACTGTTTGCTCCAACTTCTCGTACATTTCATGAATATTAAAAACAAATTCTTTAAATTGACTTTGAAACTCCTATGTGGTTCTGAATACTTGTCACCTATCTTTGGGAAATAAAAGCACACTCTTCTCTTGGATAAATTCCTGAAAGTAGCTTTAGATCTTCAAAGCCCTTCCTATTCTGATATCAAAAACAGGTCTCTCTTCCACAAGTATCCAGTATCTGATACAACATATAATGTGTAATTTTAAACAGCTAGGAAGAATTTAATCAGAAATGTGCTCTCAGCTCTGCGGTGTGGAATGTGCATTTCTAAAAGGGAGAGGATCTGTAGGACAGTTTGCAGTCGTAAGTCCCCTTCAAGTGTCTGCATGAAAAGGAAGAGAAACTAACACGAAGACCATGTTGTCTGCCCCAGGATATCTGCTCTGCTCTTGAAATTTGCCTTAACTTTACAACACGAAAGTTACCACCCACTTGGTGGGCCTGGCGAGGATCTGAATCATATGATTGTATTAAATCTTTCTCAAGCAATCCAAGAACAAGGTCTGAGATAGCAAGTGAGCTTTTTAAGAATGGTGTTTATGCTGTAAAAGGATCTGTTGTTGTGTACGGTGCTTGTCAGCCTTTTGCCTCCAGAACTTTACAGGCAGCAGGCATCCATCAGCCCAGCTGGTCACAAAATAGTCTGAAAGAACTTCAGTTTCTGTTTTAGCTTTTAACTGCTGTTTGGTTGGGTATAATATAATTGTTCCTAAGTCTTGGTATCACAAGTGAGAAATGATATTGGCTGTTCCAAGAGTTTTAGCTCTGCCGTTGAAAATCTTCTTCAACCAAATCACTTGCTGTTCTCTGTACCGTGTGTGTGCCTTGTGGTGTATGGTGCTTTCCTACCTGATTAAAAACTACTCTGTAGTAAGTAGTTTTCAGTGGCTCTGTTAAACAATTCTGTATTTTTCATGATAGTTAGTGCAATGCATAGAGTAGCTGTTATCAACTCCCTACCACGTATGCGTGCACAGCTTTCACCCAAGGTGATGCTGAGCAGTGTGAAATCACCAGGCGTTCCAAAGTCACTTTGAAACTTTTGGATTGATTAAGTAGCTTGGAAGATGCTGGATGCATCAGTTCCTTGTAAGCCAATTCAAATCCGAAATGAACTAAGGATGACAGTTCATTACATGGCACCCCACCCACACACCCCCACCCGCCAAGAAAAAGGTTATGGCTTTAAAGGATTAGGTTGTTTTGTACTGTTACTGAAAACACGTATCAGCTCTAGGATCAGTGTGCAATTGCAAATGGAGTTGTGGAACATCCTGAGTTTTCCTAGAGCATGTGAGTGACTAAAGCTTCTAAGGCACAGACCGCCTGCTCCCAGAGACTTTACACCTGCCTTTTAATTATTAAAAATACTCTAAACTTTTTGAGTTGTCTCACAGCTGAAAATAATGGTAGGGTTAGGTCAGGCTTAAGAGATCCATGTTAGCCATGCTCTGCCCTTTTCCTGCTGTAGTAGAAAATCCTCTGACTGGATTTGTAACTGAGGAAAGGGCAAAAGCTGCTACAGTTTAGGTAACAATTAGAGTCCATGTATATACCACAAGTCAAGCTACATGTTTTACCACATATCTAGATTTGGAGAAAGGACAGGCTTAGCTAACAGACATGCTAAACCTGTCAAAATGGGACTTTTCTTTTACTCATCGAGACAAAGCTTCAATAATTAGAAAACACTGTGTGTCCCCTCCTAAAGCTTTGCAAGTGCCATCAGGTGTGTGTGTCTGAATATATAAAACATATGCTTATATATGTGTGTGTGTATATGTATATATATAATATGTATGTTTATAGATTATCCAGTGTAAGAGTGTAACAACTGCTGTCCTGTCTACTAGGTTCATGATCAAAAGAGCACAAGGAAGAAAAAGATTTGGTATGAAAAACTTCAAGAAGAGATGGTTCCGTCTGACAAACCATGAGTTTACCTATCAGAAAAGCAAAGGTAACAAAGGTTTGCCTGTCTTTTTTTATACAGAAAAGTGGAGATTAAACATGAAGGTTATATAAGAACAGAACAATGAGATCTAGATCTGTAACTGTAGAAGGCACAGAGCAGAGAAGTCCTGTCAGCCTGTATGTTCTTGCCAGCTATTTAGTATATCTGTATTGATTGTTAGAGAAGGTTCTTCGATAGCGCAGGATCGTATTAATTATACAAACAATCAAATAGTCTACTAATATCAGTTATTAATAAAATCTGTAGGCTTCACAGTCACTTAGTAGATTACCTGAGGAAACAAAACTCAGGAGCTCCAGTACCTTACGTTGGGATTTAGGTGGTATGGGGCATTGCCAGACGCATCTCAGCTGGTTCTCGTAAACTCTGTAGCATTGGCCCAACAGACTGCGGTGGGCAGGGGTTTGACTGAAAACTCTGAACTTGCAAGCATTTGCTCACTTAATGTTGCCTAATCGCAAGGATTTTGCTTTTCTCAGATTGGTTCTGTTTGTTTAGTAGTTCTGTGCAAATAGCACTCTCTTCCATCACATAAGTACATATGGGATGAGAAAGGTGAGGAAACAGATTCAGATTCAGCAGAACCTGGAGGCTGCCAGTCATCATTTCGCTCTCAGCTTTGAGGTCTTGTGTCACCACTACCAACCAAGTTCAGCTGAGTTGACAGGAATGATTTCTTTCGCTGTCCCCTCCTCAGTAAATATACTGTGTTGTGCTACAGTAGTCTGTTTCTAAAAGGCTTGCTAGCATAACCTAGTGCAGCCGAAAACAGAAATGAAATTAAGGTAATACTTCAAGGGCACGTCAGTAAAACCCTATTCAATTAAAGATTTTTTTTCCTGTGCAGTCACAATAATATTTCAAGAAGCTGAATCAGTGCTTAGAGTAATGACAGAGGGAGAAGTTGAGTTTTGAACAGGTTGCTCAGTGTTGGTACGTCTGTTCTGCAGGTGATCACCCTCTATGTAGCATTCCAATAGAAAACATTCTGGCAGTGGAAAGACTGGAGGAGGAGTCCTTTAAAATGAAAAATGTAAGTAGGTCGTCTTCATTAATTTACTTGTTAGGCTGGTCTGGATCCACCAACCTAATCGCCTTTTTCCCGTTTGTAACCCGGGTTGGGTTTCTATTGAAAGATGTACAACCACAGCTGCTTGTTCTGTATATAGTAGCAAGAGTTTCCAGAAGTACAGCCCATTCAGATTCTTAACAGCCCAGTCAGCAGTCCTTGGGTTTCGTGATTTGCAGCACACTCAGTACTTACCACTGCTGATCAGCTGTCTGGGCTCCAAAGTGTCGGACACAGGTGAAATAATCGAGTCCCTGCACTTTCTGTCAGACCTGTCTGTTGGGAAGAAACTGACTGCTTATTTTTGTGAAGGATCACATCATCTTGCTCTAACCATCAAAATTTCTCTGTAAGATAATGAAAGTGCATATATATTTGGTTTAGGTCATGTGCCAGGATAACATCTGTGCTGTGCCAGTATGGTGCAGCATTTTGATTGCCACATTAAGGGAAATAGAGCTGTATTTCTCATACGTGGAGCACTGCTACCAATTTCTGCCTGTGTTGTACATACCATCCGTTGTGCCAGAACACTTCTTAGACATGATCAGTTTAAGTGATGTTAGGAGGCTTTTTCATACCCTTCTGCCTGTAAAGCTGAATACAGTTTTTAAGAAGTTTTATTAAAAAAAAAAAAAAAAAAAAAACACATCTACTACAGACTTCTTTATACACATAAATGGCTGTGACTTTGAGCTTTTTTGCCTGTAAGTCATTCCTGCTATTTGCACTGTTTCTGGGCACCATTCAGGGCAATGCTCAAACCTACCTTATATATTAGGCCCTGCGCTCGTCTCCTCAACAGCGCTTTGTCGAAGTGAGACTCTGTGCTCGACACTCTGGTATTTTCCCCACTTCAAATGTTATTTTGGTAGCATGCCTTTGTCTCTGTTAAAAGATAGAATAAGTTCCAGCTCACTTGCTCTTAGAGCACATCTTCACTGTGTAGCTGGCTTTGGCTTTTATAAGTCACGTTAATTCCTGCTGAGATAAGCAAAAGCAGCCAAGCTGCAAAATAATTCTCAAGCTATCAGAAGGCAATGGTAACGTGTGGTGAGTAGGACTCACTTGAACTGTTGTCTTCTGTGCTCTGCAAAGCAGCCTGCTTGAACTAAAAGTAGCCACACAGTTAAGATAAAAGTTACTCTGTATGGAGCTGAGCTGAGCTGTAACTCTGATTAACTCTTTAGTGAAGACAGTCTTTAACTTATGCTTATTCTACTGGGCTAAAATGCATTCAGATCATCATCCCTTTATTGTAGATATTTGTTAAGGAAAAATATCCCTTCATTGCTAAAGTTAGAAGATAGTACTCTGAATACAAACAGAAATTGGGCTTATTTGGATGCCTAAATTCAGTATTGCGTAGGGAATGAAGGTGTTTATGTACATTCCAGAAAGTAAAATGCAAAGTCTTTCCATAAGTGGTAGAAAACATCATTGCCACCTTCCCATGCTAATATATTTTCATTTATCTTGCCATATATAAATAGAATACCACAGCAAGGACAGAATTCTCAAAAAAAAAAAAAAAAGAAAAAAAAACAGCAGATGTATTTGCAGTGGATATTCCATCCTGGGTGCTAAGTGTGATTAAAAATCCAAATTTTCTGTTAATATTCTGCATGCATGTGTGCTCAAAATTGATCCAAATCTATTTTCCTCACTTCTGGTAAGTTTGCATGTCTGGCAGAAAGACCAGAAAGTCTGTGCATCACCTCTCAAGCAGCCTTCATCTTCCTAAGTAGAGTTTTGGGTGCTGGGGAGCTAATGTTTTCTTTTGGGGTGGGTGGGGGGGCAGGGTGTTTTTGTTTTTTTTTTAAGTACTGTTCAGGTCTTCAGTGTTGTTTGAGGAGCAACTGGTGTTTTTGAGAGCGTAAAGGTCTTACAACCACTTGAAATTCTTGGCTTAGTTGTTGGCTTCTGAGTAACAGTTGCCATATGTTTGTTCACTTGGACTGGTATCCCCTTACGCAAAGCTATAGCCCTTAAATCTGTTCCTCTGTTGTAATGCAGAAGGCTGCATTTAGCCCGGCAGGGTGTTAAAATTTTTTCTTCGCTGTGGTTCTATGTTAAAGGAAAGTTAAGCTGCACAACACTCCTGTCTTCCTTCTCCTTTTTTCCCCCCATCTCCCAAACTCAAAGTTGCCAGTTATGTCCTGAGAAGTTTTAATAAAAGACTTCTCTCTTTAGTCTGTATTTTGGCAATGCTGGAGTGATCACAGCTGCTGGTAGCAGCTCCTTCACTGGTATTATGGTAGCCTTTGTGCTTTTCTAACTGATGTCCCACATCCACAGAAATATGAAATCTGGGGAAATGACTGTTGGAACTTTCTGTTCCCTTTCAGAAATAACACTGTAATTAAAATAAAGCTGTTTGCTCCTGAATTAGCAATTATATTTGCAAGCCATTTTGAGGGATGCACACTGAAGAGTATCACAAAGGGAGAAGAGATTGTGGCTGGTCAACAACATTGTGCCAGTCGGCAACATTGTCCTAACCTGCTAGGTTAAGAAATCAGACCAATGTTTCAGATCTTCATAATGCACAAAGGTTCATTTCAGGTTTTTTTGTTTGGCTGTTTTTTAAGTAACAGAGGAACCAGCTGTTTGGAAAATGATATTCCATACGGTATGGGTAGCATAATATCTGATGACTTGAATATTCAAATGGGAAAGTAGAAAGGGAAAAGGATAATTTAGGTGATACAGAGAGGAAAAACCCATTAAAATTAAGTATTTGCAGAAGTTAGAGGAAATGAAGATGATTGACACTTGCCTTCCCAGCATTTATGGTCAAGGTCACTAACTTTAGCTTAGGTGTCCTCAGTGCAACATCGATATGATCAAGCAAGAGGGCTGTGCATCAGAAACTTGCTCCTTCAAGTGGAAGAAAATAAATGCAATTATTCCACATTAGATTACAAGCTCTTTTGAACAGGCAGGGGAGGTCTAGTTTAGATTTTGAGTGCCCAAGACATAATGCAGAATTAATGCATAATTATTTGAACCATCCACAGGTGATTAGAGAGATGTACAGAAAACTGCATGGCTGTAATTTACTAATAGCAGATGTATTTGGGGGGCATAGAAGCATAGAAATTATCAAAAGGAAACAATCAGGCTGAAATGCATATTAAAAAGACTAGTGATATGACAGTGTTAAATAAAGCAAAGCTGTCATGAAGGCTGGATCCAAACTTTGATTTTCCCTTTCCTGACCCCTGCTGACTAGCATTTCCTTTCAGCCCTGCATTCGTTCCTTCTGTCAGCCTTCCAAAAACTGGAGCTGCAGCATTATTTAAATTGTGTTTCTGAGGCTGAGAGCAATCTTGCAGAGGACCAACTCAGCAAGTTGGTAATAGCTGGTTTTAAATCATCTTCTTCAGGAACAGGATCTTATTCCTGTACCAGGTTAAAGGCCTTGTTGTTTTAAGGGCACAATTGATGCTTGGTTTTGTGTTGAAATATATTTATTGGTGCATTCTTTTCATGTGCTTTTTTTTTCTCTTTAATAAATCTTTGGTCTGTGCCCAGTCTTAAATTTGACTCATACCGGTGGCTTATTGTGTGGCTTATTTCCTTGTTTGCAGATGTTCCAGGTGATACAGCCTGAAAGAAGAGTCCTGTATATCCAGGCAAATAACTGCGTGGAGGCCAAGGACTGGATTGATATACTCACCAAAGTTAGCCAATGCAACAAGAAGCGCCTCACAGTCTACCATCCCTCTGCTTATCTTAATGGCCACTGGCTTTGCTGTAAAGCTCCTGCAGATAACACTCCTGGCTGCACACCCTGCACAGGGTAAGGATTGGCAACATGACATTGGTCTAGATATTGCCAGGGGATGTGTGTGTCTGCAGTGTAACCTGCGGTTGCCAAGAAGATCTGCAAGGTGCACCAGCACTGTGGAGTTTTCAGCTCCAGCAAGGAATGCTGCCAAAGACCATCATTTTTGTAGTTCCTTATGCTGTCAATATCTGCATATCTTAGTTAAAATATTGAAGTTTTTAAAGTTCATGGCATTGGCAGGAATCCCCTGTGGGATAAGATATTTTTCTTCCGGCCAACTGTGCCAGAAGAAATGCCAGAAATCCCTGCAACTTTCTGTTGTTTGTAAATTTTCTGAAACGGGGAAGCTTTTGCTTCTAGATTTAATTCTTAACTGATCTTCTCTAAGAGCCCCCTCGTTGTATTTCTTAAATGAAGAGGTACTGTCCACTTCCTGGGAGACTTTTTTCATCTAAAATGAGAGCGGCAACAAGTCTGTAGTGGTTGCAAGTCTCAGAATACAAAATCTGAATAGTTGGGAACTTGGTGCTTTAGCTCCTCCATCTGGCTATAGCAGATTAATTTACTAGAATGTCTGGATACTGGTAGTCTGTTCCTTCAAGTCAGAGTGAAAGCATGTTGGATAATCTGGATGTGAAGATGTTTTGGGCTTGTCTACCTTTTCTGCTGGGAAAAATGGGGAAGTTTCAAGATTCATTACATATAATCTGATAGCTTTCATAAATACATACTTTTAAGCATGAAAGTCACATGTTCTGTCATCCTTGTTAAGTATTTTTATGCCATAATACACTCTCTATAATCTGACTTCCGTGTCTCTTCCTGATGCCTTACAGAGGCCTGCCAGCAAATATACAACTGGATATAGATGGAGATAGAGAAACTGAGCGCATCTACTCTCTTTTCAACTTGTATATGTCAAAATTGGAGAAAATGCAAGGTGAGGATGAAAGATCTTTGCATCTCCAATACATTTAGCAAGATGAAAGTACTTTGAAAAACTGTATGTCTTAGCTAGACCAGCCTTGCAGATCACATGCCCATAATATAGTGGCCGTTATTTAACTTGTTTCCCCTCCTGCTGCCTTGAGGCAGTTGCATGAATTATTTTTGGTACACTCTGCAATCTCATAGTCTGTACAAAGTTATTTGCATGTTAAACAGTTGTTTGAAATACGGTCTTTACCACAGCATCCTAAAATAGCATAGGCTCAGAGCATAGCTTGCATGCTCTAAATTGATAAATCACTGCATGTACTAAACCAGAAGTTTACTGATCCTGAAAAGAAGCACCAGCAAAGTTGAGGTTTCAGTGTAACATGGTTTTGTGTTACCAGAAGCCAAGTGTGCATTCGGTAATTCAGTTCCCAAGAACAGGCTGGATCCAAATGGTTTCCTCAGGCAGGCTGTTTTGGAGCTATCAATGAAAGCTGACCCTGTGGACACCTCTGAAATGAAAAGTGAAGTTTGCGCTGGGAAACGCTCAAGAGCTGAGTGAAGCAGAGATATGAAATGAAGGATCAAAGAAAGAAGAGACAGTAGAGGAAGTTAGTACTGGTAGGCATGCCAAGAAAAGTATCCGGTGTACATGATGCCAGACTTGAAATCCCAATTTAGTACAGGGAGTGGCAGGGAAGCCTTCACTGTGGCACTAACCTTTAAATAGTACTTTATTTTATAATATGAGATAAGCCAGTGGTGTCAGACGTCCAGCTTGGAAAGCACTTTAATCCATTTCTGGCCGCCATGCAATTGCAAACTTTAGATCCCCCACCACTTCCGAGCTGCCTGAACCGATGCCCAGCTTCCCCTGTTCCGAATCATCAGTGCCAGGGCCAGCATCTAGTTTCAGCGACAGGGAAAAGGACACAGGTCTGGCACAGACTGTACAGCAAAGGGAGGCTAACCTGAAAGCTGAGACTGAAACAGTAGTAAAGCTATAAAGTTAGGGAAAAGTAGAGACAACAGTAAAATATTCTCTCTCCCCCCTTCCAATATGGTCAGCTACAATGCAGAGGTAGACCACATGATGAAAATGTTGCATATGTTCATATAAGCAGTGTCCTGGTCTCTTATGCAGCAAGGTTCACTGATGGGATAAGAAGGTAATGTTACAGCTTACCCCTTCTTAGAACATTTCCTTTAGCAGGCAGCCAGGCAATAGCTGTGGCATGTTCTACTTATGCTTGCTTTCTGATTCTTTTGGGGATAATGTGGTAAAACATCTTCTATGCCTGCTTCAACCTGTAATTCTGTTTCAAATTCAGTCTGTTGTGAAGAGCCACACTTTGCTCTTACCTGCTGCTTATGAATGTTTCCTGTCCTGCTTTCTGATGAGAAAATACTTGATTTCATGCGGGCCAGTCCTGCGGTGAAATGGCATGTTTTGGCCTGTGTTAGAGTTCCCAAAGGGTGTGCATGGTACTGCTGGTGGTACTAGAGCTGCTTCAGTTGTGTGCACAGGAAAAAAAAAAAAAAACTGACTTTTTTTTTTTAAGCTTTTTCTTTTCCCCAGAGGAGTTAGGAGCAGCACAGCAGAGGGCAGTTTAGCACGAAGTTGGGAACAGCTGCCAGGCTTGTTGCCCTTTCCTTATGAGGCTAGAGGAGAGAGTGGGCACAGACCAGCCCCCATGCCTGCAAGCAGCACAGCAGAAGGACAGGGAACTGCTCCTTCTGCTGTCACCGTTGATGTTGGCTGCAGTGCTGTGGTGGTTACACTGAGGCAAACCAAGTTTAGGAACTGCTGGCCTGTGTGAACCCCAGACTGAGTATTTTTAGTCTGCCTGTTCCACTTTTTTCCCACCTATCTGATAGCTATTCCTACCTATTCCTGTACTCTGTTTTTTCCCCAGAGGCCTGTGGCAGCAAATCTGTGTATGATGGGCCTGAAGAGGAAGAGTATTCAACATTTATCATTGATGACCCTAAGGAGACTTATAAAACACTAAAGCTGATTATTGAAGGTGTCGGAACTTTAGAGCAGGAACATGCTCAATATAAGAGGGATAAATTTAAGAAGACAAAATATGGAAGCCAGTAAGTATGGATAGTCCAAACAGAGAAACAGTCCTGCAAAACAGCAATTCACTGGCTTATTGTCTGGCCTTCACCCTATTCCTGTTCAAAACAGATCGAGAAAATACATACGAAGTAATATTTTGACTTGGGATTGATATCATGGTACTTTAAAGAGTTAGAAGGATTTTTTTAAATGCTTATTTTTTAATATAGTTTCATTAGAAAAAATAATCATGCTTATTTTTATGAATTTTGAACCTGTGCCCATAAAACAGGGGGTAAATAGCATCCTAGTGTGTGTCCTAGAGTGTTGGTTTAAAACTGGGAGGAGTGGTTGATGCAGCCTTACGACCTTATTTTGTGTACATATAAACAAAGCAGTTTTGGGCACAGCTGACATAAAAAGAAAAAGGAACTCAGTTCAACTATCAGTCAGTTCTTCCAGTTAAAGTCAGATGCAGATTATCCTTACAAATACAACTCTGAAAATCATACTTATGGGAAAGGTTTTGCCTGTTCACTTTCTGTTCTGAGGTTTTGATGTCCTGACGGATAACTCTTTGTAAACGCTTTCCAATTTTGTTTTCCTTTTAGAGAACATCCGATTGGTGACAAGAGCTTCCAGACTTACATTAGGCAGCAGTCGGAGATCTCAGCACATTCCATTTGAAGTGCAACGAAAATCACAGGACAGTGCTGAAGGATTAATCAGTGAAGCTAAAAAGCAAAACAAAAGGGAAGCCACACATGTAGCAAAATGTATGGATAAGTGTCAAGCTTACAAACTTTGAGACTTGCTAAAGGTTGTATTCTCTTTTCAAGAAACTGTTACAATAGTTGCTATGCACTTTATTCATCTGGCTGTTGACAGATGATAAAACTCTGCCTTCTAGGCAGTTGTTGTCATGTGTATTTTTAAATTTGCTTTGGTTTCTTGGAATCTAGTGATCAGTTCAATGATCAAGCTGTGTGGTCTTCATCTTGACAACTTCCATGCAATTCCTTATGTTTCAGAAACCAAGCATGCTGCTAATATGCAGCATTTTCTAGAATTGTTTGTTACTGGTTTTGTTCCTGGTTACTGTATATTATGCCACACCCCCCAGCGTGCTCTCTTAGGAAAAGCTTAGTAACACTTTGCTTTTAATGCCTGCATTTAGAAAAAAAGCAGAGAAAAGCCCTCTGGTTGGTGTAATCTCTTGCATTGTAGCTTGTATTATGAGCAGGCCACGGAGCAGGCCTTTTGTTTTTACAATAGCGTAATTTTTGCTAAATGTGCACAGTTTTTAATAGAAATCCAGATCTGAATGGTACTCTTGATATTTTTGAGATACAAAGTCATTTTTCCAGACACATTCAGCAGACTTTGAAGATGAACTCAGTGGTATGATAAAACTGACTCATATAAATGTGAGTAGGTAAGAAATGAACTAATGTCAAAGCTACATGTTTTTTATACAGTCCAGTAATGATAATCTTTGGAAGTCTGCCAATGGAAAGGCAAGGTAAGCTGAATTTGAAGACTTTTCACCACAGCAGCAAGAAGGATGACTAGAATGCAAGTCTGGCAGCTGAGATGCACTGAGTCCCAGGCACAAAAGTCATCAAGATGGGTTTTCTGTGAAAGGATGTTTAAGCACTGGAGTCCATGCTATCCTGGTACCACTTGGTTTTCTGGAATAGAGATTTTTACTTTTCCAAAAATGTTTTTAAATACTTTTTTAAAGAGATGTGCTAAAGGTAATTTAGTATATTAACACGCATAATGATAACTTGTTAATGTTCTGAGTGTAGTGAAAATGGAATGAACTATGTATCTCAGTAATACCAACAAAAGTCATTAAGGAGGAGAATAAAGATCTGCTAAATATAAGATATATATTTATGTATGCTGTTTAGTTGTATTCCATAACTTTCCTGTGTATAAGGGTCTAATTCACAAACACCTAGCTTTGATAGCACAGAAGCCTGTGTGATGGACTTTAAGCTTCTGTGGG
Source organism: Dromaius novaehollandiae (assembly GCF_036370855.1). Lineage (NCBI taxonomy): Eukaryota > Metazoa > Chordata > Aves > Casuariiformes > Dromaiidae > Dromaius > Dromaius novaehollandiae. The sequence goes on from NC_088098.1 coordinate 153,348,438, forward strand.
GTAGAAGCTAGTGTTGGTTTTAAGCTGAATTGGACCAGAAAACATTGAACTTTCAGTTTAATGTGAAGTTATCTGTATCTTTGCCTAAAGTGTTACAGAGTAACTCTCAGCTGTGTCCTCATTGCATCTGGTGTGATTTAAGATGGCTGAATTATTTGGAATGCCTCTGTTTGTTAGTGATGCTCTTAGGAATGAGGTTTTCTTTTTGTTTGAGTATACAGTAGACCACCTCCTAGTAGATGATAAATGATCCTTTATTCGTCTTCACCCAGAAGACTGGGGAAAGGGAAATACCGAAGCATTACAGAAATGCATTTTGGACTCCTAGCTTTTAGCTGCCATGAACTGCAATTTTTAACATGTATTTGTAACTTAATATTGTTTATAAAATACTAATGACCTGTAATGTGTGTTCTACTTGCCAATTAAAAGAAATGTTTTATTTCTGAAAAGTGCATGTGCACCTGAAGTCTGTTTAGGTTCACAGTGGTCACCAGGGGTGCCCTGTGGCACAGCATCTGCTGTTCAGAGTTGGACTGTGGATGAGGATCCTTGTGAGTTTAAATCGACCTCAGCTGGGGCTGCTGAGTCCCATCCTCCATTTTCCTCCCTTCCCCACCCCTTTTCTTGGGTCAACATTGTGCCTGTGGGACTGCACAGTCAACCAGATGGGGCACCTGAGCCGCCTGTAAATGAATCCAGCAAAGAAAGCAGTTCTTGTTCAGCCAGATTAGCTTTTTGAACTGATTCCTTGTGTTATTACACAGTTGCTGCTGGTAAGGAGGAGGGGTGAGACCATGTTGCAAGGACAGGAGGGACAAGAAGAAGCGTGGCAACTAGTGTTTAGATTGGCTCATACCTTGTGGAGCTGCTGCCTTTCTGGCTACAACCTGTTCTGTGGCTAAAGCTTGGACATGTTACTGTTTTTCGCAAGTCAGTCTGGTCTGCAATAGTTTTCTCTAGCATCTGCTGAGAGTTTCTAGTGTTTATCAGTCCTCCCTGAAGACGTGTGTGAGTTAAGCTTTTGCTCTGAGACTTCCTGTAGGAAGCCTGCACTTTACTGTTTCTGTTGGGGAGTATTTGCAGGAAGGCTAGGCAACAGCACCTCCAGTATACAAAGCTGTCGGCCAGCTCATACAGGAGCGTGTTAATCTAGCTGGCATTCAGGATACCTCCCACTGCTTCATCTGATGTCTCTAGTTGTCACCAGAACATGGATGTCTGTTTTTGAGAAACTTCTGGAGGAGAGCTTTTGCAGACACACTCTAGCTGAGTGACAGCAGTGGTTTAACAGATAGACCACAGCCAGGAAAGAAAACCAGAGTGATGGTGGAAATCACATCACATGCATCTTCGTGAAGGTGGAACTTACCACAGCATTCAAGGGTGTGTTTTTTGCCTTCTTGTTTTAGAAAGAAACATGATTTTAAGTAAGATGATGTAGTAAAGTGGCAGGTGATTCGTAAGAAGTGAGCAAATTTAACAGCAAAATTAGTGTAACACCATTCCCAGGTCTGTCTCCTTTCCAATCCTTCAGATTCCCACTTTAATCTCACTTAGCGTATAGTCATTTCCTCTTCCTGACTACCTCTCTTGGCTGGCTGCTGTTTTTTCCCATGCCGTGAGGTCTCCAACTGTCATAATATGCAGTGGTTTCCCACCCCAGTTCTGGTCCTCCATATCTGTATGACATGAAGAGGTAGGGACACAATAGCTGTCTACTGTAGAGCTGAGCAGACTCTTAGTCCAATCTGTCCCTTTTTCCTGTGAACATCTCTAGTCTGTAGGAAGAAGACCAGTCCCGAAACTCTAAAACCACAGAACTGGTGTCCAGAGAGAATCAGCAACTATAAAATAATGGGAACTTGGAGACCAAGAGAGCTCAAAATGAAAAAATTCTGTCTTGTCATGTCAAGATACCAGGATCTTAGAAGTGCTTTCTGGAAGCCTTTTATCCCAGTGCACACAGAGCTGGCTCTTTTCTGGTTTTCCAGGTACTACACTGGTCATAGTATAAACCCCTGCTGTCCAATTCCAAATTCAGATTTCCTAAGGTCACTTTTGACACTTCAGTTGTTAGTCTAGACAATGTTTAGAAATCATGGATTTTGGAACCTACTGTCAGGTCAGGCAGGGGCTGCTTTCTAACAAAGCACGGGCTACTTAGTTTTGACCAAAAAAAGAGACTCCAGATACCAAAGACCATTCCTGTGCCTGTTTTCTCCATCATTGGTATCAGTATGATAAAGCAAGGCTGACCCTGTGAGAGAATCCAGGCAGTGCTGGTCTGTATCCATGCCAGTCCAAAGGAGGTAGTGTACCTGGCCAAATATCTCTGTGCATTTCAGGAGCGAGGAATTGAGAGGGTGATATTAAGCTGTGAAATGACACACATGAGGAATAAGGATTCCTGTTAGATTTCCCTAAGGCAATGCACGGGAGCTCAGCTGACAGGTAAAATCCTGTCACTCTTGTACGTGTGTGTGTTTGCTGGGGTGGATGGAGTAGAGCTGGAAAACAGCTGCTGCAGCAATGACAAATCACCGCTGGGCATTTTCATGCTGTTGCTGTCATTTCTGAAGCTTTGCTGTGACACAGTCAACTGAACAACAGGAGTGACAATCCTCACATGTGCCAATGCCATCTCAAAGCTCTGTTGGCACCTGTGGCACTTGGTTCTTCACCCACTAAGGTTTTACTGAGGTCTGGGTATGGCTGAAAGGATTGAAGAACACTTGACACTGACAACTTTTCTGAGTAAAAATCGCCAAATGCCAAACCAGAAAAGCCCCAGGTGCAGTGGACATGGTGTATAATTAATGAGAAGATTACCCAGGGCCCACCACACTGTTACAGAGACTCACTGAAGCAAGCGTCAGCGACTGACCCCCCAAGACCTGAACTTCCCAGGCAGATTGAGGAAACTGTGAGAAATTGATGAAAACTTTTGTCTACATGAGAAGCAGAGTGTTTTTGTTGTTGAGATCCTGAATCAGGGCTAGGAAGGCTGCCTGTGTGACACAGCTGCCTTTGAGGCATTTGTATTTTGATGTGATTCCCTGTTGCATCCCTTTTCTGCAATATACTGTTTCAAGCAGATCATTCTAATCCTGTAAGCATGCTTAGAAAGACTTCTGTAAGAAGCTAGCTTGGATACTAGGAGAGTGCGTGAATCCTGCCAGTCCCTGTTATTTGCTTCAGGAAATGAACGCAGTGGGGAGACTAGGGCAAAGGGCTTGGGGTAGCCAGGGGCTCAGAGTGATGCTGCATAATAATGTTAGAGATAAAGAACAGCATCTTCTGTATTAACTGCTGCTACAGACAAAGGCTAGCAGACTGACGGGGAAAGGCATTTATTTCTGGTTCTGAGCTAACGTCATTAAACAGTAAATGAATTATTCCAAAGCTCAAGTGGACACTAAGGAAAAGACAAGGTTTTAAGACAGAAGTGCTGGATTCCTACATGTGTAAGATTGTGCAGCTGGACTGTGTAAGTAAAGACTGGAAGGAAGGCACCATGGAAGCCATCAAGTTACTATGCTGAATCTTCCCACAAATGTATCCTATTTGTACGCAATTCTTTTTAATATTGAGGGCACGTCTTCTCCAGAAGTGTGGGGCCTGTGTGGTGTTTGACTAATTTTATTCAATTCACTCAGCTTCTTTAACTTCCGTCACAGTTGTCACTGTTACCCTGCCCTGCCTAAAGCTGTTGAGAGGAAATCCATTTTTTACTGCTCACTTGGGGGCCCAACAAATGTACTGAACTCCAGGAGAGTTGATTAGAATAATTATAGCTCAACCAGGCAATATATACATTCATCAAAAAGAATTTTTATAGCTGGACTTCCTCAGAAAAAGTTTCTTATCCTTTGGTCCGGATGTGGATACTAACGCCTCTTAATTTAAAACAAGTCTTGATATAGGTAACACGGTGCACAGTGTTGCCATCAGACACTAGAGGTTTAAACAGTTAGTTTATTTGATTGCAAACTCATTGGATAAGTAAGGAGGTGTATTTTTCTGGAGTCAGTAACTAAAACTGTAGTAGTTGTGTTTGTGTAGTAGAAATTTGCTGAAGAGGATAAAGGAAGGAAATGAATTTTATGAATTACAAGTGAAGAAAAGGAATTTTTTACTCAATGAAAGCAAAAATTATACACTGAAAAGCCTCCCTAAAACACCTTGTGTTCTGCTTGCTTTAGCAAGGTTTTCTGTGTTACAGCTGAGCTGTAATTGCCACTCCCCAGCCTCTCTAGAAGTCATGCTTTGGCAGCCATGACATCCTATGCCCATGATGGAAATGACTGGAGAGGCTCACAGCTGGTGAGAACAACTGTAAAAATAGACAGGCTTATCTGTGATGTCTAGAGATGTAAGTGCTTTGCCTCCCGCTGAGCCATGGCACTGTGAGGACAGCCTCATGGCATGTTTTGTCTTGTGGTAAAGCCCACTTAAGAGATTCCTGCCCCTCTGTTGCAGTTCAACATCCTCTTAATAGCACTGATGCAACTGTGCGTGGTGCTATGCCGTACCCAAATCAGTGAAACCATCAGGGTGGGGGAGTTTCTCAAAAGCAGGGGGAGATTTTTTAGAAGCCTGGATCATTTATTTATATTTATCTGACCAGGTTTACAGTAGCCTCACTGGCATTAGCACAACTTGATGGGCTGGAGGGGAACAAATTGCCCCAGCTGGCTTTGCCACCAGCAAGTGCATCTTTCAGCTCTGCCCCAAATTCATTTGCTTCCAGCACTGTCTCTCCTCCTGCTACCTATTAAAATCACTGATGTACAGCTCTGTCTGTAACAACTACTTCTGAAATCAATATTGCCTGTTTATATGTCCTCGTCCCCCAAAACTGCACTGTTGTCTATCACCAGGAATATGTGAGGTGGTGGATGACACCTGTCCCTGCCAAGTCATCTTTTCCCTTTTCTATGTGTGCAGCATGGCTACTGACCAGCAGTCTTGCTGTTCTTCTGGCATAACAACAGGCAAAATCAGAGCAAAATTCTGCCCCAAGATTTGTCTCTTCTCACTGTCACAATACCATGTTTCATCAAAAAGTTTACCAAGGAGCTGGACCTGCAATAGTTGCTCTGCCACCCTCCCCGCCAGCTCTTTGCTATCTTGAATTTCCCTGGTACTACAGGCTCAAAGGCAGGTTCCCTACTGCAGAGCATTATGGACCCTTTTCTGGGTCTGAACCTCATTTGTCTGAAAAATTTGTCATCCTTTTTCCCTCCAGAGAAGTCCTTTCCTTTTGATGCAATTTCTATCTTGCCTTTGGTAATCCTCTTCCCTCACCCTCTTTTTCCTGTAATGCCTGCACAGCTCTGCTGCTTGTCACATTGCCCTGCCAGAGAGACAGCTCTTTCTTGGTCTGCGAGCTCTGGTCAAAACGGCTCAGCTACAACATTTGCCTCTACTTGCTCCAGTGAGGGAAGCTCAGCTCTATCCACAGCAGGAGCTGATGGAGACGTGTCTCGGCACCGCCTTTCCCATAGCTTGCCTTGCCTTTCATTCTCTTCCTATGTTTTCTTTGCCTTCCATCTGCTCCCTGTTCGGCTCTGTCCCTGCTGCCCCAGAGGACGCACGTTGCCCCTGCTGCACAGCGGGTTGCTTCACCCCTCAGCAGCCCCATGCGTGAGGCTGGTGCTCCCTCGCGATGTCCTGCTCCAGGGCGCTCCACTTGCAGCCCCCTGGCAAACCTCCCTTGGGTGACCCGCCTGCCCCAGGTGTGTGGCTCCGTGCTGGGAGTCTCTGGCTGTAGCGGAAGAGGTGGTCAAGACTGGGAATAACAGAGAAGGGTTTGTCCTGTGAATCAGCGCCATTGTGGCCGCAGTGGTGTGGGTGGGTGTGGGGTTGGCGGGGGGAAGGCGCTGAGAAGAGGAACAGTGAGCAAAAAGCCCTGGTCCGAGCAGTCTGAAGAGTCGTGAGGGGAGTCGGGACTGTTTCTAGGCAGAGGGTAGCTAACACTTGAGTTATTTAAGTGCCAGAAGGAAATGGCTCGTGCTTTCTCTTGTGTTTAGAAGTTGCGAGTACAGCAGAGAGACAATGAAGGGAAGTGCAGGCCTGGCCAGGTAGGTGAGCATCAGCGCATCACATTAAAAAGAGGAAGGCCAGGTGCTCCTCAGGGGGTGGGATGGAGGCAGGCTTGCTCTGCCTGGCACAACTCTTTTTGCCAATTTGTCCTTCCTTCTACCAAATGTACCATGTTGGCCCTATCCTTTTGAAACTGTCCCCATCTCTTCTCCCATCTGGCACCTGTGCAGCTGCTGCTGCTCCCCGTGACCAGCCAGACCCTCTCCTCAGGCTTTCATCCCAGGCCCTTGCTTCCACACACCTTGTCTCCTCCCTGCTGTGAACCCTCAGTCCCTATTTCCACCTTTCCCCTATTCCTAACAGCTTCTCTGAGCTGTCGACATCCCACACCCCTGCTCCAGTTTCCTTCCAGTCTTTCAGGCAGTCGTCTGCCCGCCGCCATCACGGCTCCCCACCAAGCAGTAGCACTGCCTCCATCTCACCCACCTTCCCATTGCCTTCCTCTTGCCCCAGGCTGCTGGCCTGGCTGCCTGCCCCTGCCCACGTCTCAGACATCTTATTCACCACTTCCCTGATCCTGGTTATCATCACTTACTACAGAATCACTGAGAAATTCAGTGTGGAGAGGACCTCAGGAGTCCATGTAGTCCCACCTCCCCCTCAAAGCAGGGCCAGCTTCAAAGTTAGATCAGTTTTCCAACCCTATCTCTATGGGAAGTGGCAGTGTTAATTAGAATAAACTGAACATCCTTTTTCTGGGTTTCTTAATGTCTGTCAAATACATGGCCCTTCTCTTTAAATTAAAAAAAAACAAACAAACAACTTCAGGTTCCCATATTTCTAATTGCCATATCAGATTTGCTCCACTTGCAAGAAATCTATAGGTAGCCTGTTAACGTTAACTGACTGCAGCAAGGATTAATCAGCAAAGTGCAAAGCTGGGCAGGAACTTTCCTAAGCAAGCCTGGAGTGGGTGCAGGCCAAGTAAAAGCTGTCGTGTGCATAATTGTCTCTGGAATAGACATGTGTGCCAAGTGTTACTGAATGTTATCGAACATATTTCATTAAGACACTCCCATTTGCAACCATTTTTTCACTTTTCTCTATTTTATTGAACTGAAGACACGTTAACAAAAAAAGAAAAAGAAAAAGAAGAATTATTTGAAATTGGGTATGGAAAATATTTAGCCCTCACACAGACAGCTAATAGGAAAGGATAATGTAAAATGGTGGTGTGCTTTTGTTGGATGAGAATGCTATGCAGGAGAAAAAAAAATCTGCATCCTGCTGGAGGTGAAGAGGGGCAGGTTGCCAAAGAGTAATATATAGATAAAAGAAATGATCCAATGTTGCATACATTGTGGTGCCACAATTATTTTTCCACACATGTAGAAACCGGTGGCTCTAGTTGCTGCTCTGACCCAAGTGCTCAGATTTGGCACATTAGTTGCCAGGCAAAACCTAACTGAACCTAATTCCAGCTTTGAACTCTCCCAACATTTGCACTTCCTCTGTCTTTCCTCATTTGAGGCTTGCAAATTTTCTATTACTAGTTACAATGTTTGCCTCTTGCCTAACCGTTTCCTAGTACACAAAGATGTCTTTTGTTTTGGGACCCTCAGTAAGCAGAGTAGTTTGCAGGCTGTGCTGAAAGAAAGTTTGGGTAAAAGTCTTCTGTCCTACTTCATTGTCCAAATAGCTAGATCACACTGGCTCTGGTTATCCTTGTCTAAATATTTCTGGGAGGAATAAAAGCCTGCAAAAACTGGTTCTGGAAAACTAGAATTAGCTATTTTCTTCTTGCTTACAAAAAAGGTTATGCATAATATCACAGCCCAAGAATCTATTTAGTAGAATAAATATTTTCTTATCACTTGTTTTAGTTTCTTTTGCTTTTCATGTGGGTAGCCATCAGTTAAAGTCTCTTCTGTGTTATAACTTGGTGATTAATTAATTCTGAAATCTGTTTTCACTTTTTAAGCATTTTTTGCTCTGAAAATTTAGCCAATCTTTTTTAGCTTCAGCTAAAGTGTCAGCTTTAGCTATAAGCACAGTCCAGCGGGAGCAGTAGACATGGGCTCTGTACAAGAACAGAATTAACTGCAAATATTTTACTTTTTTATTTGATTTGGTATTTAAAAAAAATAAACAACTCTGATGTCTTGAAACAGCAAAACTATTCAGCTTCTGGATGACATTTATGGCAGGAGAGAGGAAGGTGAAGATGTGGTAACCGGATGGATAGCGCACTCAAGAACCACAGTGCAACTCAGTTGGCTGTTGCCAGAAGGCGCAAACCAGCACCATGTACCCCTGTTGTCCATGTGGATAGCCTTAACTTGGGCCATTGACATACTCCCAGGCAGGTGGGACTTCGATCTTGCTGGAAAGATCCTGAGCCATCTTGTATCTTTGATGTTGGTTGCATGACACGAGCACAAGAGCAGATGGAGCCAGGCCATGCACAGCATCCTGGGAGCAATCACATTATACGTAGGTAAAGCTATGGTAGTGGTTGCTCTAAAATCCTGAGCTGAGCTGTCACCTGAGCATAAACAGCCTGGCAGGTCAGCAAACTTACCTGGGCCCAAGGCTGATAGCCTCCATATTACTGTTAGGATTCACCATCTGAAGCAGGTGGTGAGGAGACCTGAACGTGGATTCATTTCTTTCCTGGTGATGTTCAATATAGGCTTTGACTTTTAACTTACCATTTCTTTTTACGTTTTTAGATTCAGACAGATATCTTGATTCCTCCTGGTAGTACCTTTGTCAGGGATGTAGCACCACTGATTTGATTCAGTCAAGGAGGCCACTTGGGTGGTGATACGACATTACAGGGGAAAGAAGATGTCGCAGATTCTGACTATGCTGATGAGCTCCTCCGTGGAGTATTTTTATTTTTCTTCCTTTACAAATGCAACAACCTCAGTGCTGCGGGATGCAAAGAGAAGTATTTTGATGCCATGGGCAACTATGCAAACATTCTTGTCTGTTAAATCCCACTCACCTGAATGCTTGTATGTAGCAGGGGCTGGTGCTCAAAAACTGATATTAGGGTCTTTGAAATTGTATTAATTAGGAGCGAGTTTTCTTTTGTGGGAGGGTGGATCATGTTCTGCTGAATATGCTCTGATATAATTCTGACATCACTGTTTGAGTATTACTTAACCAGACAATTGCTTATGTTTCATTGCAGAGCCATAGGAAACAAGATCTGCATTCCAAATTAATTCAATAACAACTAAAAGACAAAGAGAATGAGATCCATCTTTCCAAATGTAGATGTTGACTATGCAGATGCTTACATTTCATTTAGTTATCCAGCCTCCTTTAATAGTCAGAGGAGAGAGGCAGTCACTTCTAGATTGTGACTTACCATTTTAGATGGCTACCTTAGGATGAAATGAACCAAGCCCAAGAAATTTCCATTTCTCTTCTGTTGACTGTGCAAGGAACCTGGCATGATGATTTCCAGTAGGCGAGCTTATAGTAAAGACATCTCAAGTTGGTGAGATGAACTCCACCCAGGGTGATAGGAGAAGCCCAGCTGCTGTGATGAGCATTATTACACTTCTTTATTCACTCTGTCATTTTTGCAGCAGTAATTTTCCTACAAGCCCTGGTTCTCCCGTGACTTTTTCCTCCTGCATTTGCCATCATATGGACTGATCAGACCACTAGGTGGTGGTGCTCTCTTGCAGTATCCTCCAGATAACGCCAGAGCACTGTTCCTAATTGCACTGTTTTGCAATGATCCCCGCTTGGAGTTTCTGAGCACGTCTCTGTGAGCATTTGGACTAGGTTTGTGTGTTACTGAGTCACCGGGCGCAGTGCATTCAGCCCAGATTGGGTGCGAGTGCACCACTGCATTCCTGTCGAGCTAGCCAGAACATGCTCTGCACGTTTATGCTGATGTTTTGGTTTTATGCCTACTGCAGCAGGACAGAAAGATATTCGATCGGATATAAAGCTAGAGATGCATGGACAAGGCCTGGTGCACTATAAAGGCTGCAGGGACAATGTCTTCCCTCAAAACTTCTGAATAAGCTTGAACTGGTGGACTCTGAGCAGATTGAACTGGTGGACTCTGAGCAGATAGGTTCAAGACTTGCGTCATGTGTCTGCGGTGTTTTTGACTGAGTACCTTGCACTCTAAAACCAGATTTAGGCAAACCCTACTGGGAGGTCAGAAAGCTAAATCTCTCACTCCCTCAGCAAAGGCAAATAGAACAAAATGAGAAGACTGGCTGTTTTCATGTGCTGTCACTTTGACCTCAAGCCTCTAAGCAGCAATGAATTTCCAGGTTATTGCTTTTGGTTTACTTTTGTATTTTTTGTACTGAACTTTTTTATTGGCACATTGTACTTATATAGTATTGATCTTATTTTAAGAAGCTCTGCTCCCTCAAGCTGCTTGTTCTGTCTGTTTTTCCAATGTGGGAAGGGAAATCTGCTTGACTGGGTGAGCTGTGCATCCTTATTGTTAAACTTGCATTGGAAAAGAACTGTGTATTTAACTCTTCAGTGCCACAAATGATTCCTGTGGCATGGATCACAGCTTGGGAACCGTAAACCTGGAGATGGCCGTGTGACCATTTCAGGGACGGCTAAGAAGAAAACCCAAGGCCACTTGGCCTTACAGCGTTAGTAACACAGCAGCCATCACACCCACATTATGGCTGGTCCAAAGGATTTATGTTCTGCAAATAGGCCTGAAAAAAAGATTTAATAAAATGTCAAGGCATTCCTAAATTTGGGAAGGGGGATATCCTGTTGTTTTTGCAAAACAGGAAAAATACACAGTCAGTTGTGTGAATTATAATCAGGTGAAGACTTTGGAGCCCCTCAGCTGTCCTACCCAGGACAACTATAAAGCATTTACTTAAGACAGAGCAAGCATCCTTTGTACTTTCTTATCAAATTTTCAGGGTTCAGATGGAGTTATCAGTGGTGCAAAGTCCTTAGCATAGAGCTAAAACCGTCTCTGTCTCTTTCCTGGCTACCAGGCCCTGAAGGAGATGGGCCGCCTTCCAGGCTGGGAAAAGCAGGAGAAACAGAAGGAGAGAAAAGGAGCAGTGTTAAACAGGTAACTATGTGCCGGGGAGCTGCTCAGACCTTGGCCTGGGGAATGACTTGGACCTCAGCGAGACAGAGATGAGGCACATGGGAGACCTAAGGGAAGGGGAGGAACTTTCTCCACCAGCCATCTTTCACATTACCCTCCCTGGCACCCTGGGCTCTGACATGATTTCAGACCTTTTCTCCAGTACACCATAACCCAAACCTGACCTTCCCCAACTCCTTCCTGCTGTTTGCTATCCTCCTGTGACTGCTGCCAGCAGCCCTCCCAGGAGGAGCAGGTCCTGCTCTCCATGCACCACCCACCACCACTGCCAGGCCTGCAGGAGCCCGGGGAGTTTGCTGGCGAGGTGCGTGAACAGACTCATCCCGAGACGTGCCTCGCTCACCGTGGCGGGGCTGGAGCATGGGGTTGGGAGCACTTCTTGAGGGCCCTTCCTAAAAGAGGCAGTGTAAATCACGCCAGCTGTGTGGCTTCCCCGCCGCCCCCACCCCACACACACACTCTGTGTACATCAGCAGATTTCTTTCTGCTTGCAGTGTGTGTTTTTCCCTGGAAAGCATGTGATAGTTGATCTGCAGAAATCCCTTCTTAAGAAATGTTTGCCTGCAGTTTCGAGCCAACACTGGTTCCTGGGAGTGAAGGAGCTCTCAGCCAGCCCTCCTCCGCAGGGTCCTGTTTTCAGCATTTTTGGTGGCAGATTTGGGGGGAATGAGGAAAGCAAGCTCATCTTGCAATAGAGATATAGCTTTGTGCTCAGGCTGCTCTTCTTGAAATGCATTTGTTGCGAATGTGAAAGCCTGTGACAGGGAGAAGAAATCAGTGATAAATACAATATCCTTTCTTCTGCCATCCGTTTTGCTTCACTTATAATAGACATGGGTGAGATGACACTAGAAGATTTCCATTCAACAGAAAGCAGAAAGGCCATTTGCCATGAATGACAGCTCCGTAGGTACCTTGCATGTTTTCAAAGGTTGAGGAAGGCACTAGCAGGCTAAAACTTAGTAGAAAGCTTTTCCATGGATGCTGACTTCTCTGAATTTGGCAGTTCAAAAAACTGAGAAGGGTGAGAGCAAACTCAGCTCAAAGAAACCTGCTAGGAGCATCTTCCTGGTAACAAAGAAGGAAGATGGCTGACCTCAAGGGGTGACCCTGTTTACGGGTGGATGTGGACGTTCAGTAGGGCTAGATCTAGTGCCAGCTTAGGTGCCTCAAACCAAGCAGTGCATTTGCCTGTGATCATTATCCTAGTTTATCTGAAGTGACAAAGCCAAACCAGAAACTGAGACATTCTTAAGACAATGCTAAGCTACCCCACCATTTAAAAAACACCTGCTGATTTTAACCTCTCTGGGGAGTTCTGCCAACTGCAGAGTATAAATCTTCAAGCTTGCAGCTCTCTGCCTGTGCCGCATTTGTGGGTGTGCGAGAGCAGAGTTGTGTTCTCTAGAAGATCAACACTCAGCATAATGCACTAGATAAACTACCTTTTTCTTAGGCAGTGAGAGCCCCGCTGTCAAATGATCATTATCCGGAAACACTTTAGATTGCTTCCACATGGTAGCTAGGCTGCCCCAACAGTCTCCCGTCATCCGTACTGAAGGGAGAAAAGAAGCCTGTCGGTATGGTTCAGGAAGAGGGCTAATATATTATCCTTCCAAATTGGGTGCTTATTTGGGAAATGGCAACTGAATAACTGCATTCTAAAAGACTACAGTAATGGAGCATTTCTAGAACTTTTTTCACCTGAATCAGGGTCCCAGGAGTAAGGATTTAGCCTATGGCTCTGGGACTTCTCTGATACGGTGACATGCACCTCAGCCAACTCAGCCCAAGAGTTGCACATACTGTGTTTCGTTAAATGGGTTTAAAAAACTTTACCTTCTGAGTTTTAAATCATCAGCAAACAAAATGACTCTGACATTGATCTGGACAAGTTTTCTCTGACCCACCCTTGAGGTGGCTGCATCCTGAGAAGCCCTTTTCCACCTGTCATGGAGAGATCCAGCTTTGAGGGCTCAGTGACATGATGCTTTGCCCCCAGGTAATTCCTCTGGCATCCTTTCTCCTCTCCCCTATTCTCCTCTCCGATGGCTTGGGGAAAAGTAAGGGGAGTGTATGTATGCACTCACTGCTGGGTATGAAGGATCCCAGCCTCATCTCATCCCTGGTGACTGCCAGTAAATGCCTGGCTGTGCACCAGGCCAACCCAAAGCATTCACTCCCAAGCACTGTGTGATTTCTGCTGTGGAAGGGGAGAAGCAGAGACAACTTGTCACCACATGTACAGCTCCTGATCCTCAGGAGCCTGTTTGTGGACCATGTTCAGAGGATGCTACTTCAGGGCGTCTAATAATACATGTACCGACCAAAACACCTGGAGTCAGGTGAAGTACATCATGAGGACTGGTCACCTTTTCAGTACCCCTGGGCCAGAGACTGAGTGGTATATTACTCAGCTTTCCTCGCTGAGAGGAAGTCCCATGTGGTCTTAACCCCTTTCAAATCCTACTGAAACTAAGAGTTGGCATCTTAATCTGAAAAATAACACGCAAAAACCCTGCTCAGCACAGGACAGCAGTTCCCAAACTTCTCTGTTGCCTACTCTGTTTCTTGTTGGGATCCACTGGGCCTACAAACCCTCTAAGTGATGTGAGCCTAGAGGAAACCTGTGATTTGGAAGGTGCAAAATAGCCACAGGCTTATTCCTGAACTACATCATTGCCCCTGTTAGCCTAAATTCTGTAGCGCCAGATGCAGGAGAATTGCTTGATGAGAGACATTTATTTACCCTTAACAGACACATGCATTTGATAATGTTTGCTCACAGCCACCACTGTCCTTACTTGGACATGGTACCTTGGACAGGTATCAACAGCATCAGATGGAGCTGTTGCAGTATTTTAACTAGAGGACTGGTTTTCACTGAGATATTCTGAGGGCTAGAAGGAAGTGGAGTGAGATTTTCTTCTGTTGCCTGGCCCTTTGGTGAGGGAGATCTGAAGACTCTGTCGAGTGCAATACTATGAAAGAAATGTAAACCTGCCTTTCAAAACCTCCCAGCAGCCCTTCCCACAGACAGGCTGCCAAAGTGCTGAAGAGCCTGAGCAGTGCTGATGCTTGAGGGCAGCTGCTTAGGCTTCAGTGATGTAGGCCTGTCTGCAGCTCGGATCGAGCTGTCCAACAAATATTCCAAGGTCACCATAGCTTTCTTCCCCACAGGGCTTGCCTTCCCCTCAGCAGCCTTATGATGTTTGTTGGAACTACAGGTCATTTTCCATCTTACAAAGCATAAGGCTTGCTGCTAAATATTTGATGGGCTGGGTAAAATCCACTGTTTCACGTGGTTCTCTAGTAACATTTTGCCTTCTCTCTGCTCTGCCTCCATCAATGGGGATGGGAATGTTTTCTTCCAGGTTACCTGCATACATCTGCCACTAGCTTCCCATGCTTATGGGAAAAGTGCAGTGCTATCCCTTGCTTGAACCAAATCAGTCACTGCCATTGAGAAAACAACTGCATGTCAGTTATGTCATCATTAAGTAATGGGCAAGGCTTCTAATGCCCACAGCACAGGGAAGTAAATTGCATCAGATGTCAGCACAGCTTGTGTCTGTAGAAACTGTGGAGGGCATCATTTCCTCTTCCTAATGTAAATGTCTCTCTGTGCTGAAGAATTTCATCTGATGTTCATGCTCCTTGAAATACTAAGTGTAGTCTCATTTTAGTTGCCTTTGAATAGGTCTAATCAACCTTGCAGCTGCAGATGGAAATAACTTTTCATCAGACAGTCTTTCTTTTTCTGTTCCTTTCCCTGAGATCATTTTTGCTGAAGGAAGTATGTCACTTACAGCAATGGGCTTGCAGGGGGACAGCAAAGCATCTCTGCAAGCTGGATTTCTTCACCCCATTCAGATCAACTGATTTGCTTGGCAACAGCATACAAAAACAATGCTGAGGAGCTGCTGTGAAAGAAAGTGGATGTCCTGTAGGCCATTATCTGATGTTTTCCAGACAATGTCTCTGTCTGGCAGCAGACTACACTCTTCTCCAATTTTTCAACATCTTCAAAAAGCAGATAATATAATTGGATGCAATTGTCTAGGACCAGATTTGCCAGTTCTTCCTTGTTTCTATTTGTTTCTTTATGGACGTAGCCAAAAAACAGATTAACCCTTTTGGCTACAACCTGAAACGAGGAGCTCACACAGAACTCCCCATTCAAACTTGTAAATCTTTTTAGAGAGCGTTCTTTCCATTTCCTCACTCTCTAAGTAGGTCCAGCTTGCTTTGTTCCTCCTCTGTCTTTTTGGGAGCTGTGCAATTTGGTTGGGTAGAGACAGCCCCAATCTATTCAGTGCCTTCTTGAGTCAGCTTTAACCAACAATTGTCAGGTGCCTGGAGACACCTTGATAAAAGGCATGATGTAAGCCTGATGTCAAAGTCTGCTCTTAAATATCAAAATTCTAATTTTCATGTAAGAGTATAGAGGAGGGAAAAAAGACCAAGAAGCATAGGTGTGGCCTGATTCATCAGCAAAACTAAATTAACATAGTGGTTAACCTAACCTCTTGGTCTGGTTATTGCAAAATGACAGAAGACTTCTGCCTCCAGAAGCACTGCTCCGTAAGCTTGAGGCAGATTAGCTTTGGGTTTTGCTGGGAATAGCTCAACTATGCTACCTCGTGGCCAGACAGAAAACCACTTTACCCTCCTATTTCTCACTTGAAAAAATTCTTTTTCTCTTGCATTTGAGTGACAGACAGGGATTAAGAAAGAGCCTCTCACTCCTGGACAGATATTCCAAGTACATCTATTGTAGCAAGCAGCATAAATGAGTTTTTTTTGTTTTTTTTTTTTTTTTTTTTTTTTTTTTTTTTTTTTTTGTGGTGGGAAAGACTTAAACATGCAAGGTTCATTTGTCTGCTGTTAAGTTTCTGCTTGTCCACTTGCTGTTATCTGGAGCAGGGATATACCCCAACTCAGGCTGGGAGATTTTTGTTACAGGGACTGTTTCTTAACTCTGCTGCCCAGCTCCCAGCAAGAGAGGCCGCTGTGGAGCAACCACCAAAACTGACTGCCAACTGTAGCTGGCCCCTACAAACACTGTGCCTTTTCTTAGGGAAGCTGAAGAACAAGCTGTAAAGAAATCGCTCAAGACCTCTCAGTATACTGGTAACAGAGGCTCTATTATTTTGTTTTCTTCTCCATTTGATGCCACCTCTCTTCTCTTTTCTTCAATACAACCTGGAAAAAACTCCAGCATCAAAACAAACTAGAACAGAGAGTCTTATGACTCAGAAGAATGAGCTGGGCTGGAAACTCCCAATTCCAGTTCACCAACCTCTTTCCAGCCCCTTTCCAGGATGACTGAAGCTATTTCTGTACTGCTAAATGTAAAAGACCAGGGACCCATCTTTGGCCCTGAGGCCACTGCCTCATATCTGCCCTGTGTAAGATAGGTTTAAACATACTGGTTTGCTTTCACAGTGTCACGCCTGGCCTGGGTCTCCTCTGAGCCATAGGTGGTGCCTCTTTGGCCCAAACATATTTTTGGTTTTCGATCTCTTTTTTCAGTGCAAAGGGTCAGAACTAACGCAAGGCCCTGCGCTGCAGCTCACCAGCTCAGTGTCTCATAGCAGGAAACTGAAGGTGGGAGTTTGTCTCCAGTGGGGCCAGACATGAGAATGGCTGAAGAAGCAAAACCTTCTGGAGCAGTGTTGTGCGACCACGTAGGATGGAGAGAGCCAAACCTAGTACTGCCCTGTGTGCGTGGCCTCTGGACTGAGCCATTGCCTTTGCCTTACCCGTGCGTGGCCTCAGGGAAAGTGATTTGGAGCAGTGCAAAGCAGAGCCAGAGCATGAGCAAACTAAGTGTGGCTGAATGGGGTGGCGGGTGGTGCTTGAACTTATTCCTTGGCTCTCTTTATTTAGCAGTGGAGATGCATCCTCCCAAGTAGTTACCATCTGTTGTTGCTATTCAACGCTTTTATGAGCTAATTGCAGCTGCTGCAAAGAAAGGAAAGACTATGACAGCCTGGAAGTCAAAATCTGCAGACTGATGCATAATATAGGTCTCCATTGACTGAAGTTGGCTCCAGCTCCCCTGGGAAAGGCTATGATCTCTCTCTCTTCAAATTAGCCGTTGTGAGACCGTTGTCCAGAAACCTTCTCTGGATGGAGACAGTCAGGATAATAGCTGTTAACCTCACACAAGAGAAATTAGCTCTTGAGTGCTGGAAGCCTCCCCAAGTAGTTTTGTAAAAGAAAACAGCAGCGTATTAAAAAAAAAAACCCATACACAGAATATTTGATCTCTGATAAGATGCAAGATTTTTGGGTCCCAGGGACAGAAACATGCCAGAGGAGAGAAAAATAATCACCTTTTAGGGGAAAATTGTGCTGAGACAAATCTTCTCTAAGTGCTGTCTTCCAACTACTTTCTTTTTGAGATATGGCACAGAGAATTTGTTTGCTTAATAATCTAGAGAATGATCCTACTGAAGTTCAGAGCCAAGTTTCTATAATGGATAGTGAAAAATTCTTATTTTTAATGGTAAGTTTTTGTTTACTAACATATAGTGGCTAGAAGGGGTAGATACAACCATGTGTCCATATTATTGTTTTCCTTGGAGCTGTTTTAGGAGCTGATTTAGAGAACTGATCCTCCTGTGATGGATTCTGCTGGGGTTTTTCTATCAGTGCTCCTATCTATGCCAAAAATACGAGGTAACTGTTCTGTTTGATGAGCGCTTCCTGGCATTAGAAGGGAGGAACCATGAAGGGTAATTAAAGCTACCTTTTTAGTTAAATATGAATGGAGGTTTATTTAGCCATGGAAGACTCCTCCCCTCCCACCACCTGCTTTGGGAACCTCTAAGAAGCGTTCAGCGTCTTACAGGAAAATTTGCACAATGTCTAAGTGCTGTTTCCTTCCTGATTGCAGGGACACATGATTTCCAAGAATCCTGCTCACAAGTGTGAAGTTACAGAACATGCACAGAGCCTCTGCTGCCGGGCAGGGGAGGTGCTGTCTCTGCAGATATGCGTATCCAGCAAGATAGAGGATCCCAGCCAAAGTACTTTTTTGGCATGGTTTTCCTGCCAAAAATATTTGAAAACGTACATTTAAATTGGCAAGTTTAAATTACTAGAATGGCCCATGGAAGTGTCTCAGTATTCCTGATGTGGGAACTCTCAGCTGACATTTGGTGTAGAAAATTTCAGTCTTTTAAGAGGATTATTTTAATGCCAGCTTGACTCTTTTTTTGCAGTGTTGATACATAGAGACACATTAATTGTGCTGCTTTTTTTACGACTGCAAAATTCTGACAGCCTTAGCTTAAGAAAGAACCCCATTAATATTAGATTACAAAATATGATCCAGTTGCTTTTGGTATTAAAAAAAACCACTTAAATACTCAAGATATTTAATTTGGGAAGAGGATTTTCCTATTCTCTCTATTTATCTGCTTCTCTGTGTTCATAACTAGTGATATAATTGAGAGAACAGGGAAAAATAAAACTAATCAACTGTAGAAGCAAGTGTAAATCAACTGGCAATTGTAACATTCTTCAATATCACTGTACTTTGTAACAAATCTGGGTCTCCAAGGATCACGTGATTGATTAAAAAATGCGTGTGGAGAACATTTTCTCTGATAGTGCATGTAAGCAAGTTGTACAAATATCACTCTGTATCTAGCTGTCTCCCAGCAGGTCCCTGTTACACACCTACAACCAAGCGATAGTCAAAACAAACTAGGTGTGGTATTGCAAGCTAAAAAAGAAAAGGAAAGGAAAAAAAAGCCCTCAGGATAAACCACACTACACAAGCAGCCAAAAATACAAACCGCGTGTTCTCTGGCAGGGCTTGGCAATGTTTTGTGTTTCTTAGACTGCTAAACATTTTCCTGTGGCAGCATGGGTTCCCTGCATTTACGTTTACTAACAAAAGCCCTCCTGTTTTAGCTGTTTTTCATAGACCCTTTAAAAGTAGTCCGCTGAGGAACCCTAGGAACCTCAGGTGGAAAATCATTGTCCTCTGAAACAGACCTATAAAAGACTTCAGCCATGGCATAGCACTGCCCAGACACCCTAGCTGCAATATTGCAGAATAGAGATCTCACCTATGGGAGCTGGAAATCACATCTTGTAGGAATGTTCCAGCTGTTACATGTGTACCGGCAACCTGCAGAGAAGAAAGCAAATAGCTTTTAAATGCTTGGCTTAATTTCTCTTTGGTTGTAAATTAGAACAAGCTGGTGTCCTGAATCTGGCTCATGAAGCTAGGTTGGGTGAGTGAGTCTCCAGCAATTAGAGAGTCCCTGTCTCATTATATTCCCTGTCTCTGCTGTGATAGATTTGTGTATGAAGCTGCTTGAGGACCCTACTTCTTCAAGCCCATGGTGTCATGGGGAGTCACACTTTTTGCAGCCCAGTGATGTTATTCTGTATTGTGCTGGACCAGACAGGGCCTGGTCTTCCAAAGAGCTTCAGTGTTAAAAAAACCCCAGAAGATTCAAAAAAAAAAGGGGGGGAGATAGTCCTTCGCACAATGTGTGGGTAAACCATGGAGTCCCTTCCTGCAGCATAGTGCAGTTGCTGTACCTTTATATGAATTCAGAAGCCAATTGGGCAAAACTGTAGCACAAAATACACTGTGGCCAAACAGAAATGTATAAACAGAGGCACGCCACCTCCAGCTCAGAAAATACTTTGCAGATTATTAGATTCTGGGAGAGTGCTCCAGGGAATTATGCTCGGCTCCAATGTGCTCTTTCTGCAGTACATGCTAGTTTCTGTGTCAGAAACAGGATATTCAGCTGGATGGACCTTAATTTGACATGGCTCAACCATTCCTATGTCCTTGTGCCTTAAAATGCCCCCAAAGCAGCCTGGCTATCCGATCCCTCTTGTTTTTACTGTGGTTCCTGTACGTCTTTCCCAGAACCCCAACAGAAGGACTCCTCCAGTTCCCCAGTTTCTTCAACCTCTCTTTCCTCAGGAGAGGAGATGCCATTTCCAGGGGCTTTTGTCAGCTTTCACAAGAGGGGGCTTCTTGTAGACTGCCTGTTCTTTGGCCTACTGACATGTCTGAAATTTCAAACTACTTCTTTGGATATTTTTCATTTTCATCGTTTCAAACTACTGCCTGGTTTGAAAGCTTTTGCTGTGTTCATTGTTTGGAATATTGTGACAGTTGAAATAAGGGACTATAGATGATGCTAAGGAGTTTCTGGGCCAGAGGTACTTTAGTCACAGGCAAAGATCAAAAAACTACAGATCTGAAGGGAAAAACTGCTCCACCCCTCAAACTGCTCTCCCATTCCTCCTTCTGACAATATCCTCACTGCTGCAAGACACCTCAGGGGTTGTCTAGTGTTCATTCTGGGCAAATCTGGATCTGCTCTTTCTATCAGTCCTCTGGTTCCTTGTGCTCATGAGAGCACTTCCAGGCTTGGGAAGATCTGGCTTCGAAAAGGTTTCTGGTCTCCTCTGCTAGCTGGCCTCCAAGACAGCTTTAGATACCCCCTTAGTAGAGCTGATTTCTCAACTTTAGCCCCTTCCATGAGGTCAGCTGTGTTTCCCTACATTGCAGACAGGCAACTGCTCTGTGTTGAATGCTGACGATCACTGAAATTCAAGCCACGTGGTCAAAGCTGAGGGATTTTTCCTGGTTTTAAGTTCTCTGTTCTACGATGGGACAGAATCAAACTTCTCTAGGTTTTTGGTGAGATGTCCTTGTTCCCAGCAGATATAATATCTTGGTGGAAAACACAGATTCAGATCAGTTCAAAGATTCTATCCATTCCCGTGTAGAAGAATTCCCCCTGGATTAAGAAATTCGATGTTCATAGGAGCAAGGACCCCACATCCCATTGACTGACTCAGTTGGTTTCCTTCAGGGTCATGTAGGAAACTCTAAGCCTGCAAGAGAGCTCAGTGCTGTGCTTTTATCTTTGGAAGTCCCTTAAAGTTGGTCAGACTAGAGCTATCAGCATAGCATAGCATAGCATAGCAGGGTATCTTCACAAGTATAAAAGAAACACTGAAAATAAGGCCATGTTTTACTGCAGCAGGTAAATGCATTTGTATCTTCAGCAATCATCTTGCAAAAGGTAGAGTTTCACCAGATTTTATCAGGAGCAAGCTGTCTTCTGCGAAAAATGTTGTTTATCTTTTCCTAGTTCAGTTACCAGCTGCAATACTTAGCAAAATTCCCTCAATACCTGTGGGTTGGCAACTGCTGTGGACTGTGTTCTCCTCCATTTGCAAGACTTTTGGGTCATTTGGCAGGTTTCAAGTCTGAGCCCTTTTTAAAAAATTATGCAACGTAGTTGGTTTCCTCTGAGCTACAATAAGAGAAGTGTCTAAAAAAAAGCCATCCCTCCAAATTCATATTCTTGCTGTTACAGTCAGTTTTGTTTTCCTATTTGGTTTCATTTAAACTCACCAAAGAAGCTTTTGTCCTTATCATGCTCAACAGAAATGGGCAGCAGTCCAGGTTACAACGAGATGCTTTTAGAAAGCAGCCATGTTAATTAAGAAGCATTTCCTCCATACCAGACATTCCTAATTAACCTGCCTTAAAGTACTTAAGTCTAAGATAAAGGCCAACAGAGTAGCCTGGGAAGTCACCCATGAGAAGTGTCTTTGTGACCATGTGTATCGTGTCTATGGTGTATGGTATACCATATGTATATGGTACCATATATGGTACAATCGTGGCATCTTGCAGAGCCATGTGAATTAATGTGGGAGCCAACCCTCTTGGATGACTCCAAGTGAAGCTAGCAAATTCTGAACAGCTTGGCAGTGCCATGTGGATGTAAAAATAGAAAAAAAGTTTTGTTCAGTTTAACTGTTCTCCTTTCCCCTACATGAAACCTGGAATTGGTGCATCTTCTGGCTATGCTGGAAAAAGCCCAAAGGTAAATGGAGTATCTTCCGCTTCGCTGGTGTTCTCCATACCTGTCGCACTCCACACGCCACCATCTCATGCCAGCAGGTCTTGTGGTGATAAAAGGAATGATTGGTGGAATTTAAACTTAGCTCAGCAGGAAAATGATCTTTTCTCAAGAAGGGCCCTTCTGTCTGGTGTATTGTTGCAAAATTAACTCTGCTGGGTTTATGTGCTTCTCGCATTGAAAGGCAGTCAAAGGCTGTCCTCACTGTGGCACTGGAAGACACAGTTTATATCTGTAGGAAAACAAAGTTCATAGTGTATTTTAAGCTGTGTGTATAAGCTGATTATTTTTGCAGAATACAGTAAATGTTATTTCCTACTGTGGACAGAACCTGGTTTTTTTGCCTCTCTCCTTCTATTTTGTACTAATTGTGCTTTATTGTATCCATGCTTCTCTCTGGTCTGTGTTTTTATTTTCATTTTGCCACTCGACAAAGAAACCAGGTTTGTGACCTAGACTATTTATTTACAGCACCCTGATGGTGGCTGATGCTGCAGTTTTCTAATATCCATACCGGTCTTGAGATGAGAGGAAAAACTAATGCTTGTGGGGTGAAATCACGGCTCCATTGAAGGCCACGGCAAAGTTCCCACTGGTTTCAGTATGGCCAGGATTTCACCTCTGGATTGTCTGAGGAACTGAATATCTTCACAGGCTCTTATAACTTCCTGCCCTGCTGCTGAATAAGGACTGGGTCTCTGCAGCCCAGAGCAAAGTCCACCAGCTGCTGCCTTGACACCATCCCAAAAGAAGGAAATGAGGCCTGGTGCCTGCTCCAGGGTTCAGCTACTCCTCGGTTTAAATCTGAAGCTATTATTTTTATTTATTTTTGTCCCCTAATCAGTTATAGCAACAGTGATGTTAACGAAGTGTGGCTTCAGCCTGTATTTATTTACCCTGGTACATGAGAGCCGTGACTTCACTGGGACAAGCAGCCTGACTTCGGTCACTGTGGAGCTGCTACCTGTGGGCCCCGAGCCAGGCCTGAAAAACAATCTACTTATGTTTTCAATCTGCCTTGCTGAACAAGAAATCAAGGCTTGACTTTGAATATCAAAATAAGCTGTGTGGCTCGAAGGTCGTCACTCTCCGACTCCAGCTCAGCGTCTGCCACGAGGCAGCCCGCGCCCATGCGCTGGCAGCAGCCTGCCCTCTCCAGCCCACGTCGATACAGCGCACTGCTCGTTCGGCAGCTGCATGGCCTCTGCGTGCAATTTAGGAAGGCTTACTGCAGCAATTCCCTTGCTTCTCTGTGCAAAACCCCATCACTTGAAAACTTGAGAAGCATCTAAAGAGATTTGCTACCTAGATAGCTTTCACAGAGCCGCATCGTCTCCAGAGGCTCCTGCCTGCCAAGTGAGCAGGTAGTCGTGGGGTAGTCACAGCTTGCATCTCTCGAAATCCTGAGACCTTCTCCCCAGACCAGGCCTTTCTCATCCTTTGCAAGCGGGAGTCAGCAGACAGAATTGGGAGGGAAAATGAAGCTATTCTGTTTTTTGGAATATTTTTTCTTTTTCCTTTTGGAAATCCCTTCTGCATGCAGAAGGTGATGAAATTGTGCAGGCGGCACGAGAGATCTTGCTGCAGAAAAATCTAAAATGCTTTCTGTATCTGAATGTTCCCTTCTTCCAGACAGAGTACAAAGGTAACTTTCAAAATAACTATCTCCACCCTCCATCTCCACTTATCCCTGCCCCCATACCCTACTGTGGTACATGATGTCTAAGCTTTCAGCATCCCAGTTCTTCACCCACAGCAGTCTGTGTGAATGTAAATCAAAGTTTGGGAGAATCGATACCTTCTCTAGTCAGCTGTTTTGGTACTTTCAGTAAGGTTATAGCTGTTCAGTATCCAACTTGTAGGATATGGTTTCAAGATCAACTCAAGCAAGTTTTCACTGCTGCTGAAGGCATAAATTAGTATGTGGCATTCTGGGGCTGCATGTGCCACATCCATAAAGAGTTTATTAGCCTGGCCTGCAATGACAGCGCTCAGATTTACTCTTCTGTTTCTCCTTGCCTTATGCAGCTCCTGACATCCTGTCCGTCCTCAAATTTTTTGCCCTCCAATACAACAGAGTCAGGATTTCACACATACTTGGCAGTGGTGAGCAGAAGGATTTATCACAAATGGCAGTTCAGGCTGTGTTTTTGCAATGCTGCTGAAGATGCAGTCCCTCCAAAACACACGTTCTTCTCCCAGGCCTGGGGCTTGTGCAGTTGAACATCCAAGTCAGACAGGGGAACCACTCTGGCTGAAAGCTAACTCCACCAAAACCACAAAAAGCTGTGTACTTCCAGCAGCACATGGGAGGGTAGGAACAGAGGGCCAGAGGCAAAGGGAAGGATGGGATGGTTCCTTTCAGCAGCAGCTCACATTTAGATTAACTTAAAGCAGTCAGGAAACTTCACCTTCTGTGGTAAACAGTGTGGGGTTTTATCACAGAAGAGATTATTTAGGAATGTGGGAGTGAACTTGTCTAGGACAGTCTGGTAGGACAGCCATCACATCTGATACAAGCTAGGGCCAATACTCTCAAATTCATTTTATGCACCCACACTTCTTGGCAGATAGGATCTCTATGTGGCTCCACCTGCACCACCTTTAACTGTCCAGGGCGCTTGGCACTTAATACTGGAGAACTGCTTTATTAGTCACCTAAAATGAAAGTGTGAGTTGGATGCCTAAATTAGGTAAAGCACGTCTCATCCTTTCCTCCTGTGCTTTCTTCAGTAGGTGTTTTCTTACAGCAGATTCCCCAAGCTGTGAGACACAGCGAGATAACAGACCGCTCGCATGGCTCATCATTGGAAAACATGAAGTTAAATACTCTAAGTTTTTGGCCAGAGAAGGCCAGAGTGTCTTCTGGGACTGATCCTGCCCTCGCTGAAGTCAATGAAAACGTCATCTGATTTTGCTGGCTGTTGTGAATTATTGTTTAAATTATTGCATCATTGCATCATTCTGGGCCTGAGTTTACCACATCCATAAAAAGTTTATTATACCATGCTGGAATGGCAGCAATCATATTTTCTATTCTGTTCATCATTGCATTGTTAGACTTTTTAAATTACAGCCTGACATCTCTTGCGTATAGGGACTTTTTTTGCTATTTGTTACCATAAAGTCAGGATTTCAGTCACATTTTTAGCACTGAGGATTGGAAGGACTGATCACATCGCAGTTCAGGTCGTATTGTTTAAGATTCTGCCATCTTGGACTTCGTCTACTCAAGTAACATGGAAACCAAGGATTTGTGTATAAGCAGTTTACCCCACTGGTGTATCAAATAAAGTGGAAACCACATGGAAAAGATATAGCACTCACAGAAAAGGTACCTGACCTGTCTGTGACCTGACCTTGTGACTAGAGTTTGGCATTTTTCTCATCTGTACTGTTTTCCAGAAACAAAGCATAATGACTCTGGGGGGGGGGGGGTTGTGCACGGGACTTTCAATCTCCATATAGAAGAATGACATGGAAAATGAGGCATGGGCACTTGCTCCTCTCCTATGCTCCTGCTGAAAATTACCGCCTCCATGCTCCATTAACCTCTGATGCTGAAGGGCCTGATCCAAAAACCTCGATGGGAATATCCCTGTGGATTTCACTGGGCTTTAAAAGAGGTTCCTCGAGAGTGTGTAACCTCCTTGGAAAGAACTGGTAGTAATACAGCATTTTATCTGAATGGGGGTTATCTCGGCGGGAACCACGGGCTAGCTGCACATGCTGGGCGGGACCAGAAAGCACAGGACCTTCTGCGACTGCCTATCTCCCATACAGTACCTCTGTCTTGCGGGTGTTTAATTTTTGTTTTGTTTGCTCACGTTTTGGCATGGCTGAAAAAACTTTCCTTGCCTTTAAAATGGGAAGGTGTGTACCACACAAACAATAAGTCAATATTCTGAGCTGAGACTCATCATGAGCCAGGCTTGTCTGCAGTTGCCTCCTGGCAACCCTTTAAATTAACTTCTTTTAACACTTGTGTCACTGCACGTTACAGAGTCAAGAAAAATGTTTGCAAACAGAGGAAGGTGCAGCCTTCAGCAGCTTCACACCTGATGTTGCCTCTGTGTGTCAGGGAAGCTTGTCACGAAAAGGCAAGTGCCAGCAGCAGATACCTGCTTCCAGCATGTTTGACCTTGCTTGGAAGCATTTTGTGACTTCAAAGCTGAATGTCTGGAAGGCTATCAAGAGAAAGATAACCCTCCAAGTGCATTATTTATGAGAGTCCTAGCTGGGAGGAAGGGCATGCGGAAACATGGGATGGAAGTAACTCAGCCCTAAGACACTGTGACAGAACGAGGGAGTGGTATTGCCAGCTAGAAGAAAAAACATGTTGCTGAAGGAGGTTTTCCTGGCTAATGGGCAGTCACACTCAGCTTATGGGACACAAGAGGTTGTTTTTCCTGAACCGATCCCCAGTGCTTCTTTCTGTGCCTCTGGCCTCAGAAGTATCCTAGAGACACTGCTCGGAAAGGCCAGTGCCTTTCAGTGACACATTCGTAGTGCGATATGTGCGTGCGTGTGTGTTCTTCCAGTTTCAGCAAGACTTTCACACTGCACTCATTTCATCTGAACTTGGACAGCCCCATCTCTCGCTTTGCAGTCGTGCCAGCCCCACTTGCACAGCTTCAATGCGCTGGCTCTTGGCCACCTGTATTGGTGGCCAGCCCAGAAGCACGGGTGCACTGAGGATGGGCCACCAACCCAACACCCTTTGCCCACTTCTACCTGGCAGCAGTGGCAGGATTCATGGAACATGTCACTGCTCACATGCTTGTGTTTTCTTAGTGTGCCTTAAGGATAGTGGTAGTTCAACTTTGTAATCTAGAAACACTGCTGCTTGTCACTCAGGCCTTCAGAGGTGGTTTTCACCAATCCTGGCAAATGCTGGGCATCAAGAGGAATGGGGGATGCAAGAAGTAAGCAGGAATCAGACCCTAATCGATGTGGACAACGCTACATATTTGCTGGTTACCTCTTCCCTTGTGGGAAATACAGGATCAGGAATGCCACAGGCAGAAAAGACACGGGCATATAAACCTTGGCAAAAGTCGGCACTTCCTGACAGAATTAAGCCTATGGTCAGCTAATGTAGTTAGATTTTCAGTTTCTGTGGTTTAAAAAAAAAAGGGGGGGGGGTCTTCACATGATCACATCATCTCAAGCATGCAAGTATTTCCAGGAAGGGCTTAAAATTTTGGCTTCTTCAAAGAGAAAACTGGTTGGGTTCAAGCCTCTCAGGATAGAAAGGTTTTTGTATACGGAATGCTGTTTTAAAATTTTCACCTTTTACTCCACTTTGCAGTTCAGTCTCTCAGTGATTTACCAGATCCTCAGCCTTTTGAGCCTTGTTCCTTTAAAAATCAAGCACACCACAGCCAGGCAAATACTCATTCAAACTGCACATTGAAGAGTTTCAAAAGAAGCAAAATTGTGGAAGAAAAACCTCAAGAACAAAGAGCATTCAAGTACAAGATAGCTTCTGAACTTTTCCTGCAAGTGCTGTGCCTCTGGAGACTGTCTATTATAACAGGATAAGCCAAATTGAAAAACTGAGATATAGATTTCTGTTGACCTCCACCCAAGCTCAGCATTGTTTGGGCCATAATTTTTGCTCTTGAAAAGTAAAAGAAAACTTTCTAAGAGAGTTTTAAAATAGCTTCAGAGTGACTCAAATCCAGCAAAAGCATTCCATTTTAAACTTAAAGAAAATGTTTTATCCTTAATTTGCTCCGTAATGTTCAAATCCACAAAATGAGGTGCTATTTGCCCCACCAGCTCTATGTGACTCTTCTGGACCCAGGCCAGAAACAGATCCAGGTTTCCATGGGTGGAGGCAGGGACCAGCATTTCATTTCTTCAGGATTTGCTCTGAGGCCAAGCTGAAGAGTGAAGGAAGCCATCTAAGGCTGCACAAGATATGCAGCCATGTCACTCTGTGTTTCAGCCCTTTGTAATCCTATTTCCATCCATGCCTCTGCGTGCTCGCAAAAGCCGAAGAGTAGACTATGCCTGAAGCATTCACCTTTACCAAGGCTCGGTGGTGACCACGGGAAGCTTAGTAACACCTCCTCCCCCTAGCACTTCGTTTTTAAAAAAGCTGTAACCTAGGCTCTGAGTGGGGTTCGCTTTTGCCCTTGGTCTGTTTGAGTGCTGCTGAGGACAGCATTTTCCAGGAAGCAAGGATGGCAGTACTGCATGGATAAGAGATATTCCCCAACCCAAGCTGTCCAGCATCTTCTTTTCAGGAATAGTCCACAGTCCTGCCCATGAAAGACTCTCTGTGGGTTTGCATGGCTGTTGGGTCAAGATTACTTTCTCCCATTAGCTTTACTTTTCAGCTCTCCTCCTTTTCTCAGCATCTTAGAAGGAATTGTACTGAAGTCTTTATTCCCTTCTCTTTTTTTTTTTCTTTAAATCCCCCCTCCCCTTCTTCTCCTTCTCCCTCTCCCCTTGTAACACAAACACCCTCCTTGCTGTAACGGTTCAGCATTAGCTCTTTGCTACGTTTCAGCATGGCATTGCACAGGCCCCAAGGGGCTGGTGACTGCTCTTGTTCTGCAGCAGTTGGCAGAAGCAGGGCCAGGTGTGGGGCTCAAGGACTCCCTGGTGCAGCATCATGATGCACTTAAGCTATAATCTCTCTCTCTATGTATATAATCTATACTGTGACCAGAGGAGACACCCTGATGTTCCCTCGAGTTCCCAGCCATTTGGATGCCCTTCCTTTGCTGCCTCCCCCGTGTGCTAGCTGTGGTATTAGAATGAGCATTTGTACAGTACTAAAAAGGTAAAATAGTGTGTGGCCGGGGTAAAGGAGAAGGTTGGGACCTTGTTCAGGCTGCAGCATGCGCTCAGGTTAGCCTAAGCCAGCCCTGCCAGTGTGGCACAGGTCAGGGCAGAGCATGCAGTGCTGCAATGCCCCAAATACTATGGGACCACCTTCCCTGGCACCCCCCTCACATGCATATTTTGGCTAATATAGTAGAGACAGATGCCAAAAATGTATCCCAGGCCTAGCTGTAGCAGCAGTGGCCAAAAGTTGTGTGGATAGCCTCTCCCCACCATACCGTGCTCCAGCATGCAGCTACGTTACAACAAGCAGTTACAGCGTAGCTGTTTTAGTTGGGATCTCAGCAGCCCGCTGGCAGAAGGCTGAATGAAGTGTTAATTTTGGAAACCAAGGAGGATATTTAATGAATTATGGCTCTTTCACCAAAACAGGTATCAGTGTTCGGAATAGCTGTGAGGAGGCAAATTGTAAATACCCCCAAGCAGATGGACACAAGCTGGGCACAGGAACTTGGAGGCAACCGCCGTGACGCTCTGTTCAGCAGGCACCGCTCATCACGCTCGTATTTTTCCTCTGGGCATAGACAGCCCAGAGATTTCCACAGTCTGTTTTACATTCTCCCTGAAGGGTAATTAGTGACAATAAAAATAATTTTGAAATTGCTGGCTGGCTTATAGCATGCCAGCACGGGAGAGCTTTGTGACCAGCCCCAGCTATGATGAGCCATGAAATGCCTGCAAACCCATGAGTAGTCCAAAACAAAAGCCTCACTCCTGGTTTTTGCCTCTCCATCATACAGCAGCAGCAGCAGCAGCAGTCTGGGATGTGCGGGGAGGCATCACTTCAGGCAGAACAAGAACATAAAACCCAAATATTGTGTTTAACCGCTATCCAAATAAAAGAAAAAGAAATCTCCCTTGTGGAAACTGAATTTAGAGCTGTGTTCCTATTCAAAAATGGCTGGAGCCAGCAGGACATACTTATTTTTGCATCTTTACTTACTTGAGGGGCTTTACAAGGGGAAGAAGCTTGGTATGGTGTTTGACTGATCTACTTGTATCCTCTCCTGAACTCCTCAATTGCTTCTTCATGATCAAATTTCAAAATGTTCCTGCTCTGTTCAGAGGTTCCTTCAATGAGCCAGCAGAGAAAATCTGGGAAGGGCTGTGAGTTACAGGACGTGCAGTGGGCTCTCTGCTGAGCCTCACAGGCTTGCAAAGCTCGCAGCCAACCTAGCATGCCCTGTGCTCATGCTGCTGGGGGCTGGTGACCTTCAGCTCTGGGGGAGAGCATAATTTTCTCTCCAAGCTGATCAAAATAAAGAGCAAAAGAAATCCTGCAAACTACACTGTAATCGCAGAGCTGGGGCTGGCAGAGACGAGTATGGGAGAGTCAAAATAGATGTGGCAAGTGGTGATCCTGGCTGAGCTTCAGCTGTGCCCTTTTCGTCTCCCTGTCCGGTAGATTTTGGACTTTGTACCCGAGAAACCCCAACACAGAAAGCTTTGAAACTGCTGCCCAAGAGTTATAGACAGCACATTAGCAGTCGCCTTGAAGGGAAGATAAATGTAATATGCAAGAGTGTTAAGACTGATATTGAAATGGACTACTTTTAAAGACTAACACCAAGGTCCTTTCCCTTTAATGCAGTTTTAAAGTACAAAATGTTTAACAAATCAGTATGTTAACAGTAGGATGTGACCAATACATTTGTATTGATTAGTTGGGAGTTGGTAGGCTGCTCACTTGCACATCATCCAGAATCAAAGTCCATGTGAAAAATCACTAGAGCAGTATGGTAATAGTCTTCTCCTATAAATTAACTGGGGCATTGGTTAATACTGTGCTTAAAGACCTTTTGCCCTTGATTATTCTTTACTGCATTGTTCTTTACATCTATTAATGCTGTGCATATATGCAAAAGAGAGATTTCAATCTACAACTCAGAAATCAATCAATCACATTTTTTCCACAATCAGAAGATATCAGTCCATAAGATCATCATCAAAATTACTCTTTGACTAACAGATATCTTACTGTAAAACTGATTTATGGTTTGGTTCAGAAGGATACTTTGAATCTTTTAATAAAACGATATGCATAAACATTCAGTATTGAGTTCCTGCATGTGTTCTGAATGAATAAAAGCCTTCATTTAAAGTTCTGCCATTAGTGGCAAGAACTAGTTTAAATAAGGTTGTTTTTTTTTTTTAAACCTGGTCTATTAATAGTATTCCATATTAAATTGCCCCCCCCCCCCCCCCCCCCCCAGGACTGAAAAATTATAGAGAAGCAAGAGATTTTTTCAGAACAGGTACAATGCCTAAATAATTTTCACAGGAGTGCGCAGGATGAAAATGGATTTCCACAGTCAAAATATTTAGACAAATGAATTAGTCTGAGTTACTTGGCTCAAATTCCAGAATATTATTCCTACCCAAGCATTTTAAAAGCTTCAGCAAGTTTCTGGGTTGGCGTTAAGTGCAAAAGATCAAATGGGAAGTGAATGAAAGTGTGTGGAACACAAATGTTTTGATCACTGACTCTAAGAGTGCTATCTTTCTTCAGCTCACCAATGGCAAAATTTATGTCTATGGAGGTGTTCATGATGGTGGTTAAAATCCTGCTTTACTGAGCTGGTACAATGTCATCCGCATCTATAACAAACATATTTCAGGTGTTTTAAGCCTGAGGATTTTCTAGCCCTACCCTGACCTGGCACTGGATGAGGCTGGACCTGACACAGGCAAGTGAGGCACTTGCCTTGGGGCAACCAAGAACATGTCAACCCCCGCATGTGGTCCTTCAAGGAAGAACAAGGCTGGCAGTGACAGTGTCAAGCTACAGCCTGGCCTTCAGCCCAGACTGTCCCCAGCCCCTCTTTGCATTTCCTGGGATGCACCTTGTGGCTTTCCAGCCAGGCAGGCAGGCATGTGTGGGGCCAAGGCAACGTGTCCCACCTTGCGTGGCGAGAACAGTTGGGAAATCACATCTATGCCTGTTTGAGGAGGGAACTATACGTAATAAATGGAGATAGGTCAAGAGGTGTTGACAGGAAGATCCAAGAGTGCACAATTATTAGATACAAATCACTGCCAATCCTCTATATTGGCCGGCATGCTTGTATGACGGGAAAGTAGTTGCTATTTGGCAATATCAGAGTTTGGAAGCTATCGGATGACAGCCTGTTTTGCTAAAGGCATTTCTGATCGAGGGATGCAGGCCATTCTCACAAAATTAATAGCTGCAGGCCAGCTCAAAGTCCTGGGAGCCAGATCTCACTCTTATTCCTTGTGATTGTAAAAATGAAAGAACAAAGGGCTGTATCCTGCTATTGATGTTTTTTCAAAACTCCTAATGGACATACCTGGGAGCCCTAGATACAGATCAATGGCAGGATACAGTCATAATGTCTTTGTCCCAAACTGGGCTAAAAGAATAGTGTCTTCCTATTTCAGCTTAATATGAGATAGCACATTCAGATAATCAAGACCAGATTTTTCTTCTGAACAAGTTGTCAAAGTATCTGTTGCACCCTGATGAACGAATTCTTAAACAGAAATTCCCAAACCCAACACTTCAGTAAATCTAGCAAACATGTTTTACTATACCGTGCTGGGAAATCTCTACCGATCCTTTTAGTTCAGCCTTTACAGGTATAGTATTCTGACTGAGACCACAGCTGGAATTGTTACCAGCAAAATGAGCCACCTAAAACGATGATGTATGATGTTTCACCATAGCACTCAATAAGAGCTTTGCCATGTCTTTCAGTTTGTGCAGGCTAAAACCTGTGTGATGAAACTGTATTTTAAAGCTCACTAGCTATCTACCAAGTCACTGAATATTTTGCCTTTCTTTGTACTGTGTGGATTAGTAAAAAAATCAGCTACAGAAGTCTCTACTGAATAATATTTTAGAAGCTACCTTATTCTTCTATGAGCTGTTATTAGTCCAAATGACTCATGACAGCTTAATTTCTTTTTAAACTTTTTCTCCCTCACAGTTGGAGGTAGCATTTCAAAATATTTGGAAGAGCACTATTTGTTTTTCTTCCCAAAATCTCCACAAAGATGTTGTGGATAACCACAAAAGTATCATCCACATTCCTTTACATGGGGATATGATTTATTCAAAACCATGGTGTACTTTAAAACCTTGCCAAGTTGAAGTGCACAGCGTTCCAGAAAGAAGCCCTTGAGAATCCACCTAGACTGTTGACAAACCTGGCGCTGAAAAGCAACATATATGCTGTCCAAGATTAACAGGGTATATGACAGTGCTGCTAAAAACTTAGGAGGCTGATGTGAACCAATAAGGCCATCTGGGGTTGTTTAACTGTTCTTACTGTTTGATACCATAACTTGGCGTGAGGTACTGGAGCCTCCAGCAAAATCAGACATGACAAAATCTTCTCAGCTTAGTCAGAAACAATAATTATTCTTTTCACTGCAAAGAAGCAGAAATCACTGACTTATGCATATCTGAAAGCAGTCTGAAAGATAAGAGTTGCTGGACAGCAATGCCTTTTGCCTACCAATTGCCTTGAAAATGTGAAAATGTGAAGGGAAAAGGGCTCATTAGGTTTTATTGCACAGTAAATACTTACAGTCATAGCACTGACACTTGTTCCTGTAAATGAGTCATATACACACCTATGGTGAGGTCCACTTATTGAAGGAGCAGTCAGCCAGGATCAGGCCCTTGCCTCCCTTGCTGTTCCACTTCTCCTCAGCCACACAATGCCCCCCACAAACACGTCTGTGCTCTCCCTGGAGAAGCTGGCAAAGACAAAGTTGCTCTGAGATGAAATACATAATTTTGTAATTTTCAGTCACTCCCCTTACAGAGGCAAGCTGTGAATTGGAAAAGATTATTTTGATTAACATCTCGGAGAGAGAAAACTGTTCTTCCTGCTGGCTGGGATGAGAGAAACTTGCTCCTGGTGCCACTACCGGAGCGACCCAGAGGAATGGGTGGCAAGAGCCCAGCCACTGTAGCTGCAGATTAAAGGCCTGACACACCTGGGACAGACTTCCCCCTACCAATGGCACCAGATAATCAAAAATATCTTTGGCATTAGCAGAGCTGGAAAGGTGGGGACCAGATGACAAGCATGATGCAATCGCTGAGTGCATGAGATGATAGTTCCTGTAAATCGGATCTGCTGTGATTGCCAGTGCCTGGGGGAATACTGATGTTCAAAATTATGCAACGAGGTAGCCTGAGGTAAAGCCAAACATACTTTTTCCTAAGTTCCCAAAGGATAAGGGTTTGGGGACCTCAGGAGAACACACAGTGGAGCTAAACTCTTACCTATTCAGCTGTGCGTACCTGGCAGCTGCTAGAGAAACAACATCCTATGGTATATCTCTGAGAGCAAACTTCCCTTGTACTATAACAATATCCAGCTATTGTGGATTAACTGAGAAAACCTAGGTCAGTGTTTTACGTATGGCTTCTCTGAACTTCTTTGTGAATGTTCCTTGTAAACTTGGCCTCATAAATGCTGTCATTTAAGGATCATTTTTGTAGTAAGTTTAGAAGCAGGTAAGTTCAGGACAGCTTGTGGAAACAGTAGCAGAAAGTTGCTATGCAAATGATTTGAAGGCCAGGATCCACTCTCGAGCTTGCTTCTTTGCTGCCTCTCACCTTGTGAAGCTGTCAACTTCTGGTAACCCAGGCATCTACGAATAATGTTCTGGTTTGGTAACATTTTTGCCCTTGTTCTGCAGGGATGCATGTGACTACCCACAGCGCAAGATAATGAAGCCTCAAGGCGCTTTTTTTTTTTTTTTTTTTTTTTTTTTTTTTTATGAGCTGGTGTCCTCACGGGACAAACCAAAGCCTCAGGCTTGCATACGCTGAACAGTGCAAGAGTTTAACCTCAGAGTCACCCAAACTTTGTGACTTAGGATTAATTGGTGGTGGTGAAAGGAAAAATAAGAATGTGTGAGTCTATGATAGGTACAGTTGAGGCAGATATGCTCTTGTGGCCACAGTTTGCTTTTAGATTTGATGAGTTATTCAGAAATTTAGACGTCCTGGAAAATAAGGAGAGGGGAGAAAAAGGGGAAGAACCCAAGGTGGTTCTGGGATCAGGAGAACCAACAGTATCTGGTTTCTTGTGGGATTCTTCTGTTCTGTGACTTTCTGCATCCTACTGCAACAACCCCAACCACAATCCCAGCCTCTGTACTTGCTGTTCCTTGATTTTGAAGCTGTGCTTATTGCCTGTCCCAAATACAATCGTATTCATATGGTATTAATTCAGAAAAAAAAAAGAAAAAAGAAAATCCAACCCCCCAAAGGGGGAAGAAACTGGTAACGCTAAAGTTAAAACAGCCAAAGGCATATCCCCATTTCTTTCCCAGGACTCCTTACCTCTTTCCGCAATATTTCTTATTTCTTCCCACGTCGTCTGTAGCTGCCTATTTCACTCTGCCATCTGTGCTGCCCCACACCATGCGCATGCCAGTTGCTGCAGCATGGATGGAGCTCAGGATGGAGCGCTCTCTGGTTTCCCTTTCATGATGGCTTTTATTTAAATGTTTCTGCCCTACCTGGTTACTGATTTTCACAGATCTTGCAAGCATGTGGTATCTTTGAAATCTCTACCCACACTCTTGTCTGACTGAAATTGGCTCTGGTGGGGGAGTGTCAAACTTGTTCAAAAAGAGGTTAGAGACAGACAGACACTATGGCTGCACAGGGCACATTGACTCTGGAAATCAGGCTAATATGTGCTTTAACATTTGCGTGTTTTCTGAGTTTTTGTCTTTAAATAACTGCTATTCCAGAACTCTGTTTTCTTTGGCTGCTTTAATTATAGAGTTGCAGATTTTTCTTCTCCTTGTTTGACTCCTTTGCTTACTATATTTTGCTGGATTTCCTCATGCATGCTGGACAGTATGTGTTAGCTGCAAAAAGACAGATGAGTAATGGTCCTTGGTTCGTAAACTTGTCTAATGATTAAGGACTGAACTGTAAAACTTCTGCAGAGCTGGATTGCTGCAGGGTTACTCGAAGAAGAGGCAGATTTCTCTATAGAGCCCTTCGGTACCAGGATATACATCTGAAGCCACAAATATGAATTGCAACAAGCCAATTCGAACCACAGTCTACCACCATCTAAGTCATACAGTCCCTGCAAAGTGAATGTGGTCCAATCTGAGTTGGAAAATGGTGATCAGTGAAAGGCCACAACCTGTTTGATTTCTTCACATGATAATAGAAAGTGTAAATATCACACAGTGCTGAGGATGCAACACGAAGAAAGATGCACACTGAGAGAAAGGGTCTTTACCTTACCGCCATGACGTCCGTGGAACAGGATCAGATTGTGAGATTAAACTCTGGACTCAGCCTGAAGAACTGAAAGATAACGCTAGGCAAGAGCCCAGAAGCGTGAACCCAGAAAGAAAGCCTGGAAAGTGGCAAAGCCAAAGGGCACCTGGACACAGTGCAAAAACAAGTGACTTGGATACAAACTTCTACAGCTTTGCAGTTTCAAAATCAGCAGCCACGTGTTTGGTGTCCCTGGGACATGTTTGTGTGAAATGTGGGACACAGCTCACCTCTTCTGTCTATGCGGCTGAGGAAACCTCTCTACAGCAACAGGTCCAGTTAAGGCATTTTGTGATTAGACCAGGTTGACTGAGATAGTGGCCAAGAAGAGTCACTCCCTGTGGTTATAGGGCTCAGAAGAATGATTTTGGGGGCAAGACATGCAGTCAGAATATGCAGCTTGGTTAAAAGGCAGCAAAGTCCAACAGTATGAATTTTATGGAATTAGTTTCAGCCAAAATGTGTGTTGCAGGTCCCACTGTTTTGGAGATGTGAAACAACTGCTGTTATAAATTCCTCTGCCATGGCAGCATCATTGCCAGAATTTAAGGTGATTTCTGCTAACTTACTCAGCTAAGTCATCGTAGCCTGTGTTTGTTGCATCTCTGAGATCAGTGCTTTGGTTTTCTCCATCTGTCTGGGAATGTGTGCTCTCCTTTTGCTGTGCCTTGTACAACAAATAATCATGAAGTCAGTCATCCAGCCCTTCAGATGCCTGCATGGCAGACAGGTATCATAGAAAAAGTACTGTCTTGACAAATATTGTGATATCAAGTAGTGAACTGCCTTTGATTTCCAAAATTGAAATAATCACTGAAGAACTGTATGCTTCTTTTAGGCACTGAACTGCATTAAGAAAGCAAAACATGGCCATTAACCCAACGTCCTCTATGCACACAACAGAGCTCACTGATTTCTTTGAAAAATCAAACTGAAGTATTCAAAAGAAATTAAGGATTTTTGAATCCCCAACTGCTATGAACATGCCATGAAAACAATTGCTGTGGAGGTTGTGGATCCTCAGCTCTTCCAGAGAAGCAGGACTTGCAAGCTTGGTCATCACAGCTAAATTAAGGAGGGCTGTGTCCCAAGGTCAAGAGGCACTGAAGGGCTCGTGTTTATACTGCTTAGGGCTACGCTTTTCTAGGTCAGACTCACCCTGGATAGAGCTGTGTGGAGCAGTCCAAACAGAGCTGACCATTAAGCTTGTGGACAATTGGAGGTCCAGGGCTCAAGTTGACTTCCCAGCCCTTTTCTATTTAGCAGAAGAGATGTTCCCATAATATCTCAAGCTGCACACTCCAAAAGTGAGAAGCTAAAACCACAAGCAGAGAAAGAGTAGGTGAGTCAGAGAAAGAATAGGTATTGGTGCTCATAGAGTTTTTAATAGTGCAGGAGTCTTCCTACCTGATGACAGAGGTTGAGTTAAGCAGCACTTGACCTCGAAACCTGAAAGCTGGCTGCTTCATCTGTGGACGTGCTTCTCAGTTCAAATGGAATTTGGACAGTGTTTTGCACTGAGTGATTTCCAGAAAATCTTGTTCTTCATCCTGCTGGAATTTTTAAGGAAGTATTTGCCCAGCTGTCCACATGAGTGTCTCTTGTAATGTTTGATGTATTTTGGAAGTTTTCCCTCAGAGAACAACTATGGATGAAATCGCACAAAATGTTGTGCAATTCTGTTTTTCTCAATTAGGAACTTGGAAATAACAAATATACTGGAATGTGGTTTCAGTCCATTCCCTTCTTCCTTTGACCTCCTATCAAGAAGCAACAACATATTCCTCTGCTGGAATAGGATTAGGGACAGCCAGCATATTGGCACAGTTCATGAAACATACAGGCTTACTGCAAAACAACATCTTCTTTTAGGAAGGAAATTGCACTGAACTCACTTAAGGCACTGACCAACCATGCAACAAAAGGATGGGAATTCATCCTGCTTTTCATCAGATCTCTGCAGTCCTCAAACAACTTGAGCCTTTCCAGTGCCCTCCCATTCCACGGCTCTGCAGTTGTCCAGCTCTTCAGTGCCAGACTCTTCCTCCCGCCAAGTCCTCATAGCTTCATGTACATCCACTGCTGGCGTGGCCCAAATGTCTTGAACCCAGCAACCAGATATAACCGTCTAGTCCTCTCACCACCCAAAAAAGCATCCCTACTCCCTGAGCTCCAGCAAAGCCAGCCCTGATGCCCCTCCACCCCAGCTGCCAGCACACCTCCCTTCACGGCCCCCTTGAGCACCGAGGTGCTTGTACTTCTATCAGGCCCTTGTTCTCCTGGTGCCCCAAGGACTGTGTTCTCTACCAGGCCCTGGGACCCCTCAGGGCACCAGCCTTTCCCCCTCAACCTCCCAGGTCCCTACAGCCCAGTCCTGTTGTTGCCAAGCAAACCCAAGAGCCTTTAGGAGAAAAGGCACCGTGTTGCCCACAGCGGCAGCCAGACACCCCCGTGGGCAGGAGCTCCGATGGCCGACCTGTATCCATCTCGGCTGAAGCCTCTGTGCTCTCCTCCTCACCTTGGGATTTCCTGAGAGTGGAGGGAAAAGAAGGAGGGGAGGGCCTGGAAAAGGGAGAGTATGGCCAATAAGTCCTCCCATGGCTGCTTGTGTCTCTCCTAGAAGCTATTTCTCGGCTCCCACACCCATGGGCAGTCTCATCTCTCCCCATGGGAAGCACTGGCTGAGGTGACGGTGTGCCCCCCTTTGAGTGACTTGGCAAGCCACTGCCGACACAGACACCCCCCCTCCCCCGCCACAGCCATATGGACATGAATCCCATAAAACACCTCCTGTGCCATATTAATCTTTTCCTACTGACAACACATCATTGCAGACTTATGCTTTCTCCTAATTTTCCTCTCACTTGTATGGAAACTTGCTACTCAAATCAAATGGCTTGAAGAAATAAAATGCCAGGACATTTGGACCATCACATGGGGATTCCTTACTTCTCTGCAAGGATATGCAGGCAGTCACTGCCGAGGTATTTCAAAAATGACCATGGAGAGGAATGAGGCCTGAAAGGAGGTGGGAGGATTATGTCTAGACGAGCATTTGATTATGGTGTTTGGCTTGCTGATTTTGCAATTGTCTTCCTAAAGGACTGGCAGGACTCTGTACTGGGTTTTTTTAAAAGCTCATAGAGGCCACATTTAGTCTATGGCTGATTTTTATAACATTCACTTTACTTATAAAACATCACCAAATAACAAATCACTTAATCTTTTTTCTAGTCTCCTCCTCCTTCCATTTAAGACACATTCTCGAAACACCACAGTCTGCCTCTTAATAATCAAACTGGGAAAAGGTTCACATTGCTAGTATTTTACTTTTTTTGGTTGAATAGTAGAATAGAAATTGTGTGTGCATATGGTAAGAACTTAAAATAAGTCTGAATAGACAACCCAAATATTTAGCCAATATGTTCATACACTCTTGGGTTCTCAGGAAAAGCAATTTCACCCTTGTTTCAGCCTGTTTCTGAACAGGCAAAATTCTGCCTACAGTTCATTATAGGGTATTTTGAAAACACTGAACACTTTTGAAAAATCTCCACCATGATTTGTCCAGCAAATAGGATCTGATGTAACTCTCCTGAAATCCACCATACATATAATTGAAACCTGCTGCAAAACTGGGCTTTTCTTATGGGGTGTTTGCTGAGTTTCAAAATTTTACAAGTACGTTTAATTGCTTGTCCTGTATAGTAAATGTTGAAAAACTGGCTTTCTCCTCAGGTTTGCTGTTTTTGTAATGATTCCAATAACTACCACATCACTGAATATCTTTTAGTATGCCTGCACAGACATGAAAATTTATGATAAACAGATGGATATAGAGAAAAAGGACAATTGCACTAATTCTCAGCTTTGTCTTTCTGTGTTCAGCTGTATACTTTTTTATTATTATCTTCTATATGCTTTTTTCCCAATCATCCAAGTCTGTGCGCCTGAAGAAACACATTTTTTTTTCAACTTGGAACCATGCAAATGTAGCAAGTAACCTAACAGGAATATATAGGTCACAATATTACAAAACCTGCTAAGCTCTGATTCAGTAATTTATGTTCTTTTTCAGTTACTTCATCACCACTAGCTTGTTGTTGAAGGAGCCAAAATGAATACAAATGATTATGCAAAGAGGAAAGGCATTTTTTCATGACTTCAATATCTATTTTAAGTACATTTTCCAAGATATCATTCCCATTTATTTTCAGAAAGAAAATATTATGTTTATTTTACTTTTGTTAAATCAAATAAATGCTGTCTACTCACTTGCTACCAAGGGGAGTATTTAATACTGTAGTTAGTTCTGTTAAAGTTACAAATACACTTGAAGTGACCTGTGGAACAGAGCACTTCAGTGAGCAATAAAGACTATAATTCTGCTAACTCTGATGCACATAAGCCAGCTATTTCCCTGCTCAGGAGTACAGATACAGACTAAACTGGCTGCACCTTGTAACAATACCCCTGAGTAATATGTGTTGTGACAGGTTTGGGAGGGACAGTTAATCATAAAGTTGTGGTTGGCAGGGGTGGCTTAAAGACAAGCAGCAAAACTTCTTGTGATTTTACTTCTTTTGCCCTAAAAATTACTCTCGCCTAGGAAGTGGATGACGTCCGCATTTCCTTTCCCTGGGAAGCAGTCCTGCATGGCTGGGGAGCCCCGGCAGGAAAGGCGTCGTGGGCAGGAAGGTCTCGTTCAGGGGCTGCCGTCAGGCACTGGGGCACTTCCCACCTCCTTTCCCGTCCTTCGCTGAAAATATGAGGAGGGCGCAGGACTCCAGCAGACCAGCTCTGGTGCATGAGAGGGAAGAGCCATCCAGTATGTTTTTATCTAATGTATTTATTTCCCAGTAAACTAACTCAGTGGATCAAATACAAAATGGCATTCAAGCATACTCAGAGGTCACCTAATTCTGATTTCACTGAAGGCAGCGGGAGTTTTGCCACTGATTTTACTGGAGCAGAGGGATGCAAATGCTGCAGGAATTTGAAATCCTTCCCACACAGTGTTATTTTCTAACCCTTTCTACTGTGGGCTGCAATTCAACAGCCAAATAAAAGACCTGAGAGAGAGCAAGAAGACCTTACAAACACCTTGGATCCAGAGAAGTAGCAACATGCCAGGTGATATAACTAAGATTCCCTTCCAGGCCCAGACACTTCTCTAGCTCTACTCAAAGCAACTTCACTAATGACCAAAGGAGCTTGGTCTCTGTGTTGAGACATACTTTAAAATAAGGAAGGACTAGTTTAAAGCTGATCTTCTTACATTCATATGTTTTCCCCATTCATCCAGCCTTTTAATACAACAAATGGCAACTCTAGGCTGGTCGAAATGCAAACATACTTAATCCAAATATGCATCACTCAATCCATGCCTTTTCTACTCTGTCATGTGGAAAATACCAAGTCAATGTGTGGAGATCTAATGTGACATGTACACCTACCTACTGGAAAGTGGGTTGAGACCA
Source organism: Dromaius novaehollandiae (assembly GCF_036370855.1). Lineage (NCBI taxonomy): Eukaryota > Metazoa > Chordata > Aves > Casuariiformes > Dromaiidae > Dromaius > Dromaius novaehollandiae. The sequence continues at coordinate 153,390,168 of NC_088098.1, forward strand.
CCTTGATTATTTTGCTCAATTTACTTGATTCAACTATTGTAAAACTTTCCATTTATTTCTGACTGGATTTTAACTGGCAATTTTATTTACGCATGAAAGGAATACTAATGCAAACCAGGAATTTTTAAGTCTCAGAAAAAAACACAGACAGAAGTACCATGGATTGAATGTAGAAATAGGATGGACAAAAGATTTAGTAAGGATTTGTCAAGGACAGGTCATGCCAAAATAAGGCAATTTGCTTTAAAGAGAAGGAAATAGGTTAATTATTTATTTCAATAGATTTGTAGATAGGAGAGAAGCAATATCTCTTTATATTGACAAGATCTTGCAACCATCACACATGATATCCTCATGCAGGCTATATAAGTATAGTAAATCAAGAGAAGCAAAAAAATCATTGGAAAACCATCCAGAGAGCAGTTATCTGTGGTTTATGATAAGAAGAGAAAGACGAATGGAATGAATATTTAGAAGGGCCTGAGTCTCTTCCTATTCAAAATTTTCATAAGTAACTTCAACAATGCAGTAAAGGTTATGCTCAGCACTTCTCATTCTGCAGACCATCTATTAGGAAGGGTAGCAAGTACTTTGGTGAACAGGATTAGAATTCAAAAAGATCTTGATAAATCAGCATAATAGTTTGAAAAAAAAATCGGTTCAAGAAGGAGGAATGTGAGGTTCCACAGTTAGGTATGCGACACATAAAGGCTTATAGTATGCAATGAGTCAATGTTGTCAAGCTGTTATGAAAAATAGTAAAGAGTATGCTGAGATGTGCATGTCTATTCTACAGAACAGATGACAAACTCCTGTTCTTCTGAGTCACTGGAGACCTGGTGGGAAAGAAGAGAAAATAGAGGCAGAAGGGGAGAGAAAAGTGCTTTTAGAGTATTACAGATGGGTAGAAGGAAAAGAGAAGAAACACAGTAAAACAAGTTTCAAGAGAAAATTAAGCAAGAAAGAAAATAGTGTTCCTTGCAAAGTAGACAGAAGCAGAAAGATTTGTGGCAATGTATAGATGACTTGACTACAGGTTTTTCGGTGAAGCGTGATGTGACATTTTGCGATCTCCACCTGCCTTGTGAGGATGTCAGAGGAGCCTCCATTAGTGTGCTCAGAGCCAGATATGTGTATTGACTTTGATGGAATAACAATGGAAAGGCTGTCAGGGAGAGGAAAGCCCAACAGAGAAGAAATTATCTCGATTTTGCTGGTGTCACTTTTCAACAGAGATTTACTAGAAATACATTCATCTCTCTAAGATATGGGAGAACATATTTTTTATAAGAGGAGGAGGACATGTTTCTGTCACATTTCTCTTTTTGGAAAGCAAGTCGACTTTAAAACAAAAAGTCAAAGAAATAAAAAGAAGCCTAACTCTTCAAAATGAAGAGGTAGAACTAAGCTTTGTGGCTACTCCGAGATGTGCCAGATACCCTAGATTGCTGCCACAGAGGCATTAGAAGAGAGAATGCATACCATGGGACTCGTGATATCCTGTCTGAAAAGTAAAAGACCTTCAAAACTTTAGTACCTGACCATTGCATTGGCATGCAATTTCCATACCCAAGTAAAGCCTGGTAGCAAAGATAAATGTGTCTCTAACAGAAGGAGAGGCAGGGAAGTCTTAATAGTGGAGGATTTCCTGGAAGACTTCAGTAATTCCCCCAGAGATAAAGGAAAATATACATTGATCATTCTTTCTTTGTAGGAAAGAAAGTACTTAGAGTATTCCCAGACAGTCACTGTCTTGATATAGTTGACATTTCCATTTTTTTCAGTATACTGCAGTCACAAAGACAAAACAAAAAAGAGACACAAACCAAAAAAAAAAAAAATCCAGTTTTCTAATCGGACAAGAATGTGTAAACATAAACAGGGTTGGTGGAAAGTTCAGTAAGTCCCATTTATAATTACAGGGAGCCATTAAGTCCTTTGCATCAAGACAGGCTGCATAAGTCGTAAGCCCATGTATAACAGTCATCCCAAGCATGCTACAGTTATTGGTTCTAAGAAGATCTTTATTTGATGTTGGGACCTTGGTCAGGGTGTATCTTTCCATGACTGTCCTGTCCTTTACATCTTAAGATGTCTTCATGTGACAGTACTCCCAAATTCCTAGACAACAAGGAAAAGGAGTGGATGTAAACAATGAAGTCTTTCAAGCTAGTCAGCTTCCCTTGGGCTTTCTTTTTTTCCCCACTGCAAACCCTTTGATTCTGGCTGCCTTGACTGCCTTGACTATCCTTTGAGCATTTCCCACAGATGAAGAAACAAAAGCAAAGACCACCCTGATTTGGATTTTCCACTATTGCAGCCCACAGTGGCATGAGGCTGCTGGACAAAAGCAGTTGTGCTGCCGGGCACGGCAGTGCTGGCTGGCCAAGCCCAGGTGCCCCAGTGCCAGGCCTGGGCACAGACCTACCTGCAGCTCAGCTCAGGCAAGGAGCAGGGCAAAAACCAGAGCTTGTTCAGTGCTCCTGGGGAAATGGGCAGAGGGTGCATGGGGAAGGCCCAAGGAGGCTGCTAGGGGCAAGTAAGGCTCCTTGATGCACTCAGGGCCCTGACACTTCCTTCCGTTGGACTGGAGAGGTGGCAACGGTAGTTACCCGAAGGAGCTGCACTGTTATCTCTGCTGACCAAGAAAACATGAAATTAGGGGGAGAGAGATGAGAATCCCTGCCAGGTATTATAACTAGATCCTTAAAAATACTTAGCAAGATTGACTGTGTCAAAATTAAAATACTTTTAAAGTAATGGATTTTCCATGCCCCCCCATTCTAGCTCTACATCAGCTGTGAATTCAGTAGCCAGTAAGATCGTACTTGTGCTCCTTGCTTCACCTTGCTGTGTGCAGCTGCCTGACACACACCCCTGCGTTCCTGCTCTTTCCATGGAGCATGTTCTTGCACACGGTCATTTGGAAAACTGTACCCAGCAGATGGAGTATGGTAAGGCGGATGAGCTGTTTCTGTGTGGGTGCAACTGCCATGTCCCCAAAGAAATGGTGAATAACTTGTCCCGTGCAATGCAATCTGTATGTTCTGTTTAATTTTATTTCTCCTCTGCTCAAGTCCACAGAATTGTTGGTGTTCATAAGATTCAGTTTTAGCTGTTATACAGGCACATCTACAAGAACATTAGGAAAATAATTATGCAGTGGAATATGCATGCACCAATTATCCTATCTTGTCCTATTCAGACAGGTCCCATCCTAGCCTACTGCAAGCCACTAGCAAATTCCTGTGAGTCTTAGAGCCTTTTACACTGCAGGGGCTTGAGTTTAACCTAAATTCTGCATGTTCATTAAAGAAATCCCCCAAACGAGAAATGGAGGCTGCTTAGAATAACCTTTATTTTGCTGAGTTTATTTTTAATGAGATTTAAGAAACTTAGGAACATAGGTACTTTCTGCAGATTTTTGCCCTACTTTCCTACTTCTAATTGGCAGAAGCAATATTTGTTGTAGATGCTAACCTCCTTGATATTTAGACTGCATCTAGATTCATAATTTGCTTAGTTTTTGTTCTTTAATTTTCAGTTTAGTGGATTCTCTCAAGGAATATGCCCAGGACTTGACTGAGAGATTTTGTTTCAGAAAGGCATTCAAGCTGTCAATTCATATTTAGGATTTGGATCCAACTTACAAATCTGGACTTACAATTTCACATCATCGAAGAACATAAGTAGTACCACTCAAATCACTGACATGCAGGGGACTATTTGCATGCCGAAAGTTACACACATTTGAGAGCTTTTCTGGACTGGGCCTAATTCAGAAAGCCTGAGTGATAAGATAGAACTCAAATCCTGCTGTGCGACAATGTGCTGAAAGGCAACACACCACTGCCTACCAGAGATTCAATGACATTTCACCTCATTCTGAAACGTCGTCTCTTGACTTTCAACCTCATGAATTTAAATCATGGCTCTTATGTACACACTGGAAAACAAATAAACATTTATATACTTACATTCTTTATAGTGATCCTTTAGTCTTATATGTAGGCTGACAAAATGCAGTCTTCTGTGTGTTGCTTTTTAAATGTCTACACACTTAAATATCTACACGTTATTTGTTAATTCTCAGTTCCAATTCGACAGGGTTTGAGAAGCCACAGGTAATTTTGGATGAAGTCCAGGGTTGCTGGCAGGGAATGAGACAACTCTACAGCCCTCTGTTCAGCCTCGAGGTTCCTCGGGACCTTTTGCAGAAATGGAATATATTTCATTGCAGTCAGTACTTGTTTGATGTGACTAAGAGTTAGCAAACACCTTTTTTTTGCTGCTGTATTAATGGATGTCCCAGCTTATGGTTCAGTATATGCTGTCAGAAGGAATTGCCTCTCACCAGGCCTAATATAATTGAAAGGTACCGGCAGGAGCTGGGACTGCACATGCCAAAGTACATTTTGACGTGCAAACAAGGCCCATTGGCATAGGGATTATCAGTGGGGAAGTGACGTCTGGGGTCATGGCTCAGTCTCCAGGGCAATAGCTGAGTTTATTTTTAATGAGGTTTAAGAAACCGCACTTGAGCCAGCCCCACAGGCCTGGTGACAGTGGATATTCAACTGATATTTTGCTTTAATATCCCTACATAAGTGACCAGGCATACATCACACTAAATCACAATAAATCATAATTAAGTTTCAAGAAGTCATAGGTCAGACGAGCCTGGCACTGCCTGCCTGGCTGCTGAGGATCAGCCTCTGCCCTCGCCCCTTGCACCAAAGGGCACGTCACTCCCCCCGACACCTCCCACCTCGTAAGGGCACTCCTCATCTTTCAGCCACAGAGATGTCGTGGCCTTAAAGCAGAGAAACTATCTCATCCACACAAGCCTGTTTCAGATCTTCATCTTGGAAAATCCCTTTGGCCCTCTCTATGTTCTCTGTATATGCTCCTACCAAGCTGCCCTGCAGCAAAGCTGTTGTGATAAAGATTGATTTAGGGTGGTAATTTTATTGTAAAGGGTATAATGAGTAATGCTTATTGCATCATATTCCTTCTCTTCTGAATATTTTTTGTAGGTGCTCTTTTACTTGGAAAGCTCATGGCCTTGGATGCACCAGAATTTTCTAGATACTTAAGCCATCCATTTTTAGGATTGAAGAATGGAGGGATACTTGTGAAGCTGTATTATCTGGGGAGATAATCCTTGCCACTCCTCCTTGCCACTGTGCAGCTTTACATTTTTTCTTTGTAGGATTCACATTAGGGCCCTTCAGAGGACTGGAGAGTGATTGATGGGCGGCAAAATGATGAAGAAAAAGAGGCGCAACATCACAGCAGATCAGTTATAACTAGATTATTCTGCCTCTCGCAGTGTGAGAGGACTACAGAGCACTCAGAGAAGTTACTACACTGATTTTGTGCGTATGAACTGTATTTTGCCTATAGCAAGCAGAATGCAGGAGGCTGTAAAGGTAGTTCAGACTCAACCATCTGGAGCATGTACAGGTAACAGCAAAGCTATACCAGGTGTCACTGGGCAGTGCGGTTGCCATGGCCACCGAGGGGTTCACACTGCTGCAAAGTGCATTCAGCTTCCTCTTCTGATGCCTCCACAGGGCACCACTATGATTCTCATTTGTTCCTGTTCTGAAACCCATCCCCGTGATCAAGGTGTTTTCATACAAATAGTCCAGGCTTTCAGCTTATTGACACAGAGGACATTTGCTTTATTTTACCATATACTCAGTTCAATTCTCAGTTTTGGTGGGATTTTCTGATTGAGCAAAGGATAGTCAAGGTTATTCATCTCTGGAAGGAGACAGCAGAGACATCCAAGGTTAGACCAGGAACTGTGTAGGCCCCCCAAGATCTTATTCATAAGAAGGAAGGTTTCCAGCTTCACATTCCTCCCTTTGCCATTCTGGTGGATGCAGCCTTACAGTTCCTAACAGCCAAAGATGACTACTAATGGCAACTACTATAAGCAAGTTTTGTGCTGACCCATGGGTTCTTTTGACAAAATATAGATATGTCCAGCATAGACATCCACTCTGGAGTAATCTCTTTTTAGCCCATGAATAGGTATTCAGTGTGTGATTCATTTCCTCCTGAAGTAGACGCTGGAAATAGCTCAGACGAGTCGTGCCCTTAAAGGTGTCTACATCCCTCTGCTTATCATAAGGAAAGCCTGGGATGAGTGGCTCAGATGTAGACATCTGCTCCTGAGATGTCTAAAACAGGTGAGACAGTTACTTCCTCATGCATGCATTTCTCAGGCCCTGAAATCTGAGATCTGTTTTGCTCACCCACCCATCCCATCCCATCCCATCCCATCCCATCCCTACAGAAAGTAGTCATGATTTGAAACAAACCTGAGTCCAGGGAGAGCCTTTGTCTGCCAAACAACTACTCTGTGGTTTATGCTTTCTTATTCGTATTAGTAAATTCTGGTCCAGAAAGCATGAATTAGACTCCTTGAGAAATGCTTAATTTTACCTCCCCCTCCCTCCTCCCAACCCTGGTAAGTTAAAATAGTTAAATGTTTTGGGTCTGGTTGCATGCATTGTTTATCCATACTTGCTCTTGCTTCTATGTTTAACAGAGGAAATAACTTGCTACAATGAAGTATCACTACATGCTGGTAACATCAGATAAGCAAAGCTGGACAAAAATGTTTTCTTTGGCAACTTTCCATTTTCTTTCATTTGGCTAGAGTACCCGCTTTACTTCCGGAAATGTGAAGGCCCCGGTTCTGCTTGATGGCAACACAAAGAGTTTCACAGTTTTCCTTGTAAAAGTCCATGTCAGACAAGGCGAACAATCCTGTCATTCCTTTCCCTAGTGCACAATTGGGCTGATAAGCATCGAGCTGTACGTATCAAAAAACACAGGGAATGTCATTTGCTTTAGTTTTCTGCCCTTCCAGAATAATTTGTCTTTGTAATCTGCTTATCTGCTACTATCGGAAGCTGCACAATACTATAGCTATATATATTTAAAATTTAATACAGGGGAGGAAAAAGGGAGTGCGCCTGGAAGGAGCACTTTTAGGGTGGAGGCAGCCTCCGTGTGAATGGCGGGAGGAGCCGAGCGGCTCCGTGGCGACTGGGTTATGTCAGAGAAGCCCCCCATGCCCAGCAGGTAGCGGGATGGGGGCACCCACTCCCCTCTCTAATTTACATTTTGCACCGAATGCAAAGCTTCGACCTCGTGAGCACTTCTCTGCCTGAAGCCTAAGAGTGGCATTACCTTCCTGAGAGCCGGGGGCGCTAGCAGAGCTGCTGGCATGGCACATGTCCCCCTGCCACCAAACACCCTGAAAAGCTCTGGCTGGCCTTGCTACAGCCTGCTGCAGCTGCACAATTAGGGCCGCTCCATTTCTGACAGTGTGACTATCTTGTGCAGCACACATGCAGCGACTCCAGCGCTTTCAGGATACTGTAAACGGGATTTAGTGGGCTTCACCCCCAAGCGGGCATCCTCTATTCATTGACTGCACTTAAGAGCTGATCTCCACACAAGTGATGCACATACCTAAGATTTCTAGTTTTGACACAGTTGCCAGTTGTATGGAAATCTGAGCGATGTTTCTAGGCAGAAAATGCATCTGGCAAAGTAAGCCATGCTGTGAGAACTTTTCTTGCAGGGTACGTACAGACTCAAAGTCTTAAATAGGCTGGATTTATTTGTTGATTTTTTTTCCTACCCTTCCCTCTCTCAATAAAAACATTTATATAATAAAAATATTTCTAGAACACAATGTATAAACAATAGACACTTAATGATGATAAAAATAAGAACTGGAAAATTTTCTTAAGAAACAGCTGAACTTAATTTTCTAGCCAGCTGATAACTGAAGGTTGTTTTTCAGATATTAAGGTGTTTTCACAGATATTTCACTTGTGATCAGTTTGACTTACTCTGGAATATTTTGTTTAATCCTGGCTCCTTAAAAGGATACTTGAAATTTTTCTTAGCTAAAACCAACGTATAATTTCTGGGACTTAAAATTTGAATTCCTGGTTAAATAGCTAAGAAGCAAAATATAATTTTATGCAATTCATGCCTTTTTCACCCAGTGCAGTTGTTGCCAAACCGTAGATGAAAGTAAACTGATTATAAACAGGAGGGAAACCACTGGCTAACCAGATGACTGGGTTTCCTTTGGAGGGAGTCAATACAAGTCACTTATGAGTAAATCCAGCAAAGAATCTGCAGTAGAGTCCACTGTCTGGTGTTAGGCTGGGTCCTACATACAATATGTGGAGAATGTCTTTACATTGCGTAGTCTTTGCATAAAATATTGAAATGAGGCTAACATACAAGATCCCCTACACCCTGCTGAGTGTCCTGCCTGTATGTTACGTTATCACAGTAGCTTCCTCCATCGCCTCCTGAGCTGGCAATAATTTGCTGCTCAGTCGCATTGCTTATAGGAATTGAGGGTGCGCTCCCTGGGTACGAGGGGTCAGCATCCCAGCTGAGGAAAGCCCCAAATCTGTGTCCTGCTGGTAGAGATGTATTACCCTGCCCTTGGCACCTCTCTGTAAGAGGGGGGTGCTGCCTCTCCAGAAAGACCTGTTTGACCTTCGTTTTTTTAAGGGGTGCTGCTGTATTTTGCATGGAGCTCTGGTCTGCCAAATTTGGGTGCGTGTGTGAGAAGCATGTCTTCCCAGCTGTCTCTTCACAGGTGACCCTGGTCCTGTCAGCTCCTCACCTAGGGAGCCTCACCCTGAAATGTAATGGTGCCCAAGGCATTTAGGTACTTCTAAGCTTACAATGCAGTTGAACTGAGTCTTTTGGACTATTATTTTTGGAAACAGGTACCTAAATTGCCACCTAATCTAGCTTTAAACTATTACATCTTTTTCTGGTTCTAGTCCCTTAAGCCCGAGAAGAGCTTTAATTAGAATGGCCTGAGTATAATTCACCTCCGATGGTTTCTCAGCCATGTACTTTCCCCTTCCTATGGTAGAGCTGACACAGCTTGTTCAAAAATATGCGGCTTTTTGAAGCCAATCAGACCTTCATTTTTCAGTTGATGTTCTGATACAGCCTAAGATGGAGAAAATAAGCTCTCTCTCTCAGATTGAAAGCAAACATTAATTCTCTCCTTTTATTTGTATGCTATTCTACCTCTGATTTTTCCCTCTCCACCACACAAATTTTGGGATCCAGTCAAACACTGAAAAGGTGGTACTGCAGATGACACATAAAACTTGGACTTAAAAAAAGAAAGTCAACTTCTGCTCTTCCTGGGTTTTATGTTGAACTTCCTCATCTTGGGGCTTCAGCCTTCTAGTCTGTAAACAGGAATAATACTTTCCTGTCTCAGAGGAGTACTGTAAGCAGCTTAACCGATTCATGTTTTTACAGTGCTGGGATATGGCAATATACGTAGATATGCAGATACATATATGTGCATATTTGTATATATCTATGAATGGAGGTACAAAGACCTTTTATATTTTTGTGCATGCCTGCTGTTTTTTTACTCTCTCTATATCACTATCTTTATAAAACACAAAGCTTTCTTACAAACAAGCAAGGCTCAATATGTCTAACTGAAGATCAGCTTACACCTGAATGAAATACTGCGTTTTCTTGACATATACTTCATGCCTGTGTCAAGTGCCAATGTTAGAAAGTTTTGGTATTTGAAAAACATAGCAGAACACAGGCTCAAAACAATCTTTCATCAGCAATGTGTTATCACATTACCATATCTTTTAGAGCGCTCTAAAATACAGACGAGTTGAAAAATGAAGCAATATTTCACCTAGATAATTCCCCCCCTCCCTAATTTTCCTGGTTTAAATAATATGTTACTGAACTATGATTTTTTGAATTTAAACAAGAATAAATCTTATTTTATTTCAGTTGCTAGTACTCTCAGAAAAAGTTCGTACCAGCTCCACCAGCTCTTTGTTAAGCTCTACCAGCTCTTTGTTAAGTAGTCTCCCACATCAAAGCCCCACATCAGTACCACCTATTGTCCCTAGGACTTGTAAGCCAATCTGGAGAGCTTAGACCTTGTGTTCTAATTGCTCTTTGTTTTTGAAGGCATTTTCCTTTCTTCCATGTTTGGGAGACACAAATTTCATGGCAATCAATCACAGGCTGATCAACAACATTACATCTGGAAAGTACTTTCCTCAATGATCACAGTTTTGTGTTATGGCATGCTAACTCTCAGCCTTGACGTAACCTCCACTTCCACGTTTCTTTGTCTATCACATAGACATTAAAAGGCCTCCTTCACTTCCCATTTTCTCCCAAAATGGGCATCTAGAACTTCCCTTCTGGAAATAACCAAAATAAAACTCAGTACTCTTGCTTCATTTAGCCTGCAGAAATCTTCATTTTATTATTTTTAATATAATTATGCAAACTGGCATTTGGATGAAGATGTCAGCACATCAGAGATTCATTCTCCATTCAAAAAGTAAATCTAAACTGGTTATTTTAATACATACCTTCACATGAACTTTCAGAAATTGACTTTTCAGCTTCTCAGCTTTGTCCATGTCTTGTCCTGCTCTGGTACAATCTCCATTTCCATTACCTCTTCCCCATCTTTCACACATGATGGAGATTATAGCATCCCACTGACAAACCTTGCTAGAGCAAGTGGCTAATCAGTAAAAGACTACAGAAAGCCCCACTTTCCTTTTGCAACGTGGACCTAGTGAAACTCTGCTGCAAAAAAAATGTGTCCTTTGAACACAAAATAATAAATATTTAGTCCAGATGAAAAATATCTGCTCTATCATATTTAGCGAATATATTTTCAGCCCCTGAATCTGTATGTGTATATATATACACACACATGTAAACAGGGGCAGGAGAGGGTGCACACATTATGGAAAGCAGCAACATACTTCTGTTTAAAGCTCTTCAGATTTGTGGAATTTTATTTATCTTACCCCTTTTGTTTGGCTTTTAATTAGGGACAAAAAAAGAATGGATACACTTGGCTTCAGAGAGGAGATAGCTACTTCCTGCTGCTAATAGGAAAAAGGTGAGTGACAAAAACAAAGCGTTGCTGTACTGAGCAGCACAAGAGCTTACTGGCTTTGTATCAGCTTTTTCACTTGCTTAAAATAAAACACACCCACAGGCAGAATGTTAATTGTGGTAAAAGGTTAAAATGCTTTTTCTTACTTTGCCAATCTTCAACAACTATGTTGTTCTGGTAAACAATTTAAAGATGTGATTAAATGACTCCTATTTTGTTATATTAAAGCTGGCATTAAAGCAGACAAACTATCAACTACATTTCTATTCTGCTGTTATTCAGCTCCTTTCTGTGTGGTTTAACAGCTGGAAAAGAGAAGAAGGCAGCTGTAGGTTACCAGGCAACTCTCCCCAACCACCAGGGCTTGCTCTGAGGACCAGAGTTTGGGAAGTGCAGTGCAGCGACAGCTCTGCTCTGCTCTCCTAAAGTCAATGGGTGCTATGCAGAGGCTGTTTCAGTGTGGGGCTCCTTCAAGAGCGCCAAACATTTGCAAGAGCTACGCTGGATGGAAATTGTGGCTTCGTTTCTCATCATCCCATTACACTGCATTATAGCTGGCAGATTAGCCACTGACTTCCAATAAGCCATCACTCTTCTGTATACAAGCAATTTTTAAATTATGCATTTATTGCTTTGAGTTAATGAGCACAATAAAGAATGCATCATGCTCTTCTGATAAGAAGCCTGTTTCAAAGGCAGTAATGGAAATGTCAGTCCATTCTCTCATGCGTCTGAGAAACAATTTACATAATCTCTTACAGAGTCCTGTCACTAATCTAGTGATAATGCTATCCCTGGTGCAATTCTGTAGGAAATAACACACTGCACAGGCTTATATTTCTTCTTACTATTTTGCTGCAATACTCTTTTGCTCCTCATGACACCCTTGATTATTTTTATGTATTTATTCTAGTTTTTATTCAAGCAACTAAAAACTTCTAGAAAATGAATACACGTGGAATGCATGGGAATAAAACCCACTATGACCTCATGCAGGACATAATATATGAATATACAGCTGGCCTTACAAAGTACAAACCACATCCACTAGCAATATTGATGAAATACCTTACATCAGTGAAAAGTTCATTCATATTCAGAGAGTCTGGCTTGGCATTCAGCCTTTACAGCTTGTTGAACTCTTGTCCTCTGCACAAGTCAGAAACGGGCTCCATATGTTTATACTGCTTTCTCTTGACTCTTTCCTAGCAATCTGGCATGTTGGGTAGTTGCTTCATCACCAAGATGCCCTCTGTTTTACCTCAGCACACTCTCCCTGGGATGAGGATGGTGGGGATGAAGGACCAGCTCCTTCCCTACTGGAGCAATGCTTCAGCAAGCGGTGTAGAGGAAGGAGTCCAGCGAACCCCTCTGCAGATAAGCCTTCAGCAGGCAAATGGACAGGGCTGAAGATAAATTGTGCCCCTTAATAGGTTATTCCTTTGGTCATTCAGTCCAGCATATATTTGGCTGTCCAGGCATCACTAGCATGTGTGGGAAAAGGACCATTTCTCCCTTCCTCCCCAGCCCTTGCAGCATAATGCATCACCGTCAGAAAATGTGTTTTGGATCCTCATTAGAGGCAGATCCTAGCTGAGGAGTTTTTGAGTGTGTCTGTGTGTATGTGTAAATTGCATCTGAGAGATAAATAACCTTTCTCCCACATCTCCCTCCATGCATCCAGCTCCATTTCTTTAGTCAGGTCTTTTTCTCTCAAGTCTGCATTTGCTTAGTTTTCTCATCCACCTCTTCCTCTACTAAAATTGTGTATATTTTGGAAATTAACCCTTTTCTTTTTGAGTCAATATGTTAGCTGCTCGGAAGAGTTAAGTGATATAATAGGAACTCTTCTGTGTTTGTTTTTATTAGAAAATGTTTAATTTGAACATATTGGATAAGAGGAACTTTATGACATTAGGGTTATAGGAGATGTCTTCATGAAATTTCACATCCTCCCACAAAAACATTGGTCTAATCTAAACAAAGACAGACGTTTGAGTGGTTTGAGGAAGGATTTATGTCTGGAAGATGGGAGGAAGGAGCAATTTTTCGTATTTATCCAGGGATCTCGAGTTCGCCTGAATGAAGGTGTGGGTTCTAATTGTTTTTAGTCCACGGTTCTCCCTCATCTATGTGACAGATCCTTTTTCCTGCACCATTCTCATTCTACATCAACCTGTATGTTTAAACTAAGTTTCACACATGAATAAGATCTTTCACCTGAGCCACATGACCATCTATTGTTATGCTGAGTGCCATGAAATCTTCTTAGAAGGCTTGTATCCTATTTTTCTTACTCTTTCAGCTTTCTTTTCTCATAAATGCAAATACTTAACACTTTTGATTGAATGTGATTCATTTTACACCCTGACATTAAGAGAAGCTGACATGTTTCAAACTCTATTGTTTTCAAAGAGGAAAGCGTGTGTTGTGCAAAAAGTCTCAATTCATCTGCCTCAGCAGTTGCCTCATATTCCTTTGCCCCTTTATGAGAAGGTCCAGCCTGATCCACCACAGGAGGTTCCCAAGCAGTGGGGGTCAGGAGTGTACCGCTACCACAAGAGATTCCTATTTTGCAACCTGGGTTCAATTTGTGTTCGATGTCAAGAAAAAATCTTAAATTTCTAGAGTGGGAACCCTTACCTGCTTTTTCTGGTTGACTTAGGTCTATCAGGGGAAGCTCCACATACTGCCCCAGGACCTCCATCATCTTTGAGAGAAGCAGAAATGCAAATCCTCAGCTCATCTTCAATTTCACACTATTTTAGTAACAATTTTGTGTATTTCCTTTCCATACAATCGAATATACAATTTCTTTTTCTGTGTCAAGAAAGTAGGCTACTTGGAGTGTTGTTTTTTAATGTAAATTACATGTCAGGGACCTCCTAGAATTATTTATTGTTTGTCTGCCTACAGTGATTCCATTTTCACTTATCTAATTACCTGGCGCCCTTGTCTCTCTGCTCACACATGGCTGAAAATTAACATATTCTTTCAACCTCTGCAGAACGTTAACACTCAATAGCAATATAAAGATATATGATAATTTAATGAGGGTGTGATGGGTGCTTTGTCCTCACGCAAGAAATTTATTATGCCTTCTCTCATAAAATACCGTAGAATGTTCTTACTTATAACTGGATAACGTACATGCAAAGGCAGGTGGGTGGTAAAGGAACGTGGCTTTGTTGACACTTGGTCTAGCCAAAGCAGTTAATTCCCTAATTTGATGTTTGGATCCCAGGGATCCAAGAGTTCTCTTCCAGAATGGAGGAAATGAGAATTCTTCTTTTGAAAGGCAGTAAGAAGTAAAAAGCAGAATGTACCATGTAAGGACCTGTTCCAATTTCTCTTGCCTATTCACAACCTCTTGTTGCCGTGAACAATACAACAGCTTCATTGTGCTTCCTGTCTCCTGGGCTCTTGGTGCTAACTGGATCACAGTGAGTCAGAGCATGCGGAAGAGGGATCTTTGGGTCCCACATCCCGACCCAATGCCTCCTGTGATCTACAGCGGTATGTAACAACCAGGGAGCTATAATATATCATAGGTTGATGCAAGAGATTTGGCGCTTTTGCTCCATGCCGTTTAGCAGTAGGCGCCACTCATGTACAACCATGCTGCCTTCCGTCCAGGAGCGTGCACATTTCCTCACTTGCAGTAGAGGGAGTGCCACTGCTGAGATTAATATTTGGTTTTGCAAGTGCCTAAAGACATTTTTGGATGTCACTCACAATTTTGGCCTCTAATAAAAGGAAATCCCATTGAGTTGGAACCAAGACAGACACAGAGGGAAGACAACAGTTTAGAGCTTCCTGTCCTTGAAAACTCCGGTTTATTTCCTGGCATCAGGCTATGAATTGTAGTTCACACAACTAAGCAGCAAGTTCCAGATCTTGATGTGCTAAGCATACTTGGCATATTCCCAGCCTGCAGTGCATTCAGGTCAAGGAACATGGAATTAACTTTCTTACTCTCATAAGGATTTGCTAGTTAAGTATGTTGTCTTCCTCAACCATTTAATTTTGAAATACTCTGATGTAATCCTCCCTCTTTGTAGAATACAGAAAACATAGAAATATCATCTTTGGAGTAGTGCTGAAGGAAAAAGAACAAGAAATGAACATGAACATGGAATAAGCATGTGAAATACTCACTCTCTAAAGCCTGATATACTTTGACAATGTGGGAAAATCCATAGGACATACATCTAACTGTTGTTCCTTGAGGTCAAGCTAACACGTTACATGAACAAGGTGGTCCATCACAAGTGAACGAAATCTCCCTGTAGTGACCCAGTTGAGGGAATGATGTACACTGGGATGAGAGGAAATGCTGGGAAATTCCTTCCTCCTCTCCATATCTCACTCTGCATCTTTGAAGTCATGAAGCACTGGTTTCTGATGGCCTGCTTACTCAGGACATTTTACAATTTCGTTCTACGTCTTCATACTTACAAATGTTACTAGTTGTGGGAACCTAATGAACTGTGTTCACTTTTACTTCATTCCACTAATACTCTGTAGCAATGACCTCTGTACCCAGCTATATGCTATGCATTGCTTTTCACTAAAAGGGAAATGATACCTTGTTTTTTGTTTTGGAACTAGGTAAGGGAGAGGGACTGACTGATACTTTTCAGCATTTGGAATGGCTGGCTCAAGGTCTCTTATCTGACTAAACCGTTTTTGATTTTTAAGTATTTATGTAGCATCTCCTTGTGGTATTTTTTATTGCTTTTCCCCCAAATTATGTTTTGCTGCATATTTCTTATTGCTGTCTAGTAACCAATGGATTCTGATCCTTTAAACTGAGATTTACAGCTAGAAATCCCTTACTTAGGTAACACTACTTTAAAGTCAAAAGAGGGGCTAAAATAGGACATGCTGAAAGTGTAAGTATTTTACATACTGTTGTTTTGACACAGGAAACCCACCACTGGATTACAAAATGAGCAGCAGTTTACAGAAGAACCCACAAGAACCTGTGTTGTTCAGCACATTCATAAAATATATGGCGAAGTTTAATGCCATGGTGACTGTTTGCAAAAAATTCCTCTGAATAGTCAAATCTTAAACTGACAATCAAGAGTTTGAGAAGACTCTTAGAGAAAGGTAATACTTTGCTGCTGGTTTAGTGAGCTGAATTGGATTGCTGAGAGATGAGGTGAGTGACAAAACTGTATGGAGGGAGGAGAGAAAACTGTGCATCCAGGGAAGTGGGGAAAGGATAGAGGGAAGGAAGACCTGGATGACCTCTTCTGGTAGCAAGAAGCTGTTAGATTAGCTCAGCAATTTCACTTACTAGCACTTCTAAAGTGACAGTGTGATAAAATGACAAACAAAATTTAATACTGATACATGCAAGGTAGGGCAGCCAAGGAAGGCAACCCTTACCGTATGTATCCACTACTGAAAAAGCAGCTCCTCTCAGGAAAGAGGTCTCAGCTCTTTTGTTATAGCTCTTTGAAAATACCAGGTCAGGAAGTAAAAAGAAACAAATGCAATGTTTGGAAATATTTAAAAAAAAAAAAAAAAGGAGAGAAAGAGAGACAAAACCACCACAGTGTTTAAATACAGCAAACCCACATCTTGATTATTGCATGTAGTTTTGGTCACTTCAACTGAAAAAGAATATAAATAGAAAAGATACAGAGAATGATGAAAACAAAGATAGGGAACGGCTTCTGTATGAGAAGAGGTACAGGCTGCCGTTCCACAGCAACCCGTGTACTCACTGCCACAATCCCACTCCTCGTCTTGTGTTTCTTTGACCTTTCTCTGAGATGTTTCAGCACAGTAACCTGGCAGAAAATACACACGCACTAAGGAAGTGAAGAGTTTTCTGCCAAGCAAGTGAGCTGGAATGGCTCAGCATGGTGCCAGCAAGTGCTGCAGCAAGCTCAAGGGGAAGGACAGGCCCCACAGCCGACAGAGGTGGAGCTGCAACTTCCCAAGCAATTTCAGCCAGGTCAGCTGCTGAAGTTAGCAGGCCAGTGGGCCTCACTTCTCCCTGGCTCCTCACTGCCACCTCTGAATGCCCTCTGCCTTTTGGTGTCTGTGCCGCTGTGCAGCAGCTCAGCTAGGGAGCTGTTCTGAATTGAAACTAATCTTTTCTGCTGGGTTACTCCCATCAGGTTCACCGCCAACACAAGGAAGGGGACATGACAAGGGAACGGGAACAAACAACAGGGACTGGTGGGATTGCTTCTTTAGAGGGCAATGGCAGCTCAGAGTGTTTTTGAAGCTGTGGCCCAAATAGACCAGAGCTTAGGAATAGCTTAGGAAAAGAGATGGCTCAGAAGGTATGACAAAGGTCTACAAAATGGCATGGAGAAGACAAATAGGGTATGACAACTCACTGCTTCTTAGAAGACAGAAACTCAGGATATCCTTCCTATAAAATTACTAGGCATTGGGTTTAAAACTGGAAGGAAAAAGTTCCTGCCTAGACTTTGCACACATTCTGGACCTCACTGCCACACCTGGAGACCAGGAGTACAAGTAGTTCAAAATGACAAATTCATGGATGAGTGGTACACTGTGGCATGAGAGCAGGTAGCATTTTTATCCGAGGGCGCTCCACCATTGCACTTCAGAAGCTGAATACAGAAAGAAAAGACCCCCTTATACTGTTTTATATGCTCTTGTATCCCTTACCTACCTGTCTGCTGTCAGCCATGGCCAAACACAGAAGCTCGGTCTAGGAACATCTGGTTTTGAACCAGTGGGCTGCTTCTTATGTTTTCCTGTAAATTACATGAATTATACATAATATAATATACTATTTACATTAGTTACATACATAGTAACTTATTGTTGTTACACAAAGCCTGTACTAGACATATAAAATGTAAATACTAAAAAAAAAAAAAAGGCAATACTAAAATTATATTAGACAACTTGTTTTTACATAAGCTATGCCATTACAGGTATCTTGAAGAACAGCTTTGATATTACCCAAGTTACCTGTCACATTTACCCCCTGCAGGGTGATCTACAGACAACAGATGTGGCTTTGAGCTGGTGGCAATAACGAGACTGAAGGCAGCTCAGAGCTTTGCCCCTGCTGCTCTGCGCTACAGCTGGCAGGTTTCCTACATCGGACATATCTTGTGTCACCAAGGATATGGACAAGGGACACTGCAGAACGGCATGTGGCTTACTGGTATAAACCATATCCTCTCCCTTCCTTAAGAGCTTACCCTAAAACACTACTATAGACTGAAATGTTAGTTGTGAAGAAAACATGCATGCAGGGGGGGAGAATTCAAGTCCCTCATTTTAGGCAGCAGCGAGCTGGGTCGGATGCCAGCCTCTCCGTGCCTGCTTGCCAGCTGCAGAGCTAGCAGAGGAACGGCAACGCCAGCACGGCTCCCCACCATGGCGGGTGACGGACCGGCCCTCTCACCACCCCCGCGGGAGCCCAGCGCACAGGTACGCAGCTGGGGACCGCAGGGAGGCGGCGCGCCGCGCGGCGAAGCCGCCGCCGCCAGCGCCGCCCGGGGGTGCCCGGCGGCGCGGCCCGCGGCAGCCCGGGGGCTTTGGGCCCGCGCCCCGCCGCTAGGTGTGTCCCTGCGCCGCGGTAACTTCGTGAGTGATTGGGCGAGCGGAGCGAGAGGCTCCCCTGCTGGGCTCGCCGCGCCCCGCGCTCCCACAGTAGCTGCGCGCTCCCCGCCCGCGCCGCGCCGCCCCGCCCGCCCCGCTGCGCCGCGCCGCGCCGCGCCGCGCTCCGCCAGGGCCCGGCCCGGCCCCAGCCGCCGCCGCATCATGCCGCAGCCCGCGGCGACCCGCGGGGCCGCCCTGCTGCTCGTCCTGCTGGCGGCGGACTCCTCGCAGAGTGAGTAGTTGGGGAGGGGGCAGCGCCCGCGCAGGCACCCGCCGCCCCTCGCACACGCGCGCCCCGCGGAGCATCCCCCACCGCCTCCGTCCCGGCAGGGACGCGGGGGACTGCGGCGGGGGGGGTGGGTGCGGCGCTGGGGAAGGTGCCGGTGTGCGCTGGGCTTGCGGGGGGACGCGCACAGCTTCCCGGCTTGGTGGCGGTGCGCCTCGCCGCGGGGTCGCGGCCGTGAGGGGCTGCGGCGACCCGCGGGCGGGAAGGGCAGGGGGCGGCGAGGTGGGGGCGACCGTTGGCGGCCGCTCGGGGTGACCGTTGGCGCGCGGGAGGAGGGGCGGGGCGCGCCGCCGAGGGGAGCCCGCGGGGTCAGACGCGCCGCCGGGCTGCCCCGGGCTCGGCCGTTCACTGCTGCCTCCCCTTCCTCCTGCTCTTCTCCTCCTCCTCCTCCCCCCCCGGCCTGGCGCTCGGCGGCTCAGCCGTGCTGCTGCGCGCCCCGGAGGCTGCCCAGTTCCTGCGGCAGAGGCAGCGCCGAGCCTACCAGATCTTCGAGGAGACCAAGCAAGGGCATCTGGAGAGGGAGTGCGTGGAGGAGCACTGCAGCAAGGAGGAGGCCCGGGAGGTGTTTGAAAACGACCCCGAGACGGTAAGGGGATGGAGCCGCTGCTGAAGTTTCAGTTTGTTGTCCAGCTCTGCCCTCCCTTCTTCCCTGCCTGCTCCGGTCGCCGGAGTGGGTGCCAGATGCCTGCGCAGCTGGGGAAGCTGTTTGGAGGAGGAGGAAGTATTAGGTAAATAACTGGAAGCCACACAGCGTAACTAGCACTTAGCCTGAGCAAGGGCTGTGTCAGTGCTGTCCGGCTAAAAAACACCGCAGTGAGGATGGTCTGGGTAAATGGCTCTGCCTGACGATGATTGGCGTGACTGTTGTCTCAAAAGAATTGAAGTGCTTTGTTCACCCGTGGCGTAAATCCATGACATAATGTTATGGCCTCTCTGTCTGGACACCTTACTCTCCCTCTTTCCTTCACCCTCCCATCCCAGATGTATTTTAAATCCCTTTAATGCAGTCCCAAAACAGTATGACAGAATAGAAGTTTCTCAGAAGAAGCATATCAGAAATATACTTCAGTTCTTCCACGTCGTATTCACCTTGGTTAGCATTTTGGAATCAGTGATTTAGTTTCAGGACCTGTCACTTAGAAAAGAGGAAAGCACATGCCTAGAAATACAGCATTGATACATTTCTGCAAGTCAGTGTGGATTCACAGTTACAGCCTGCAGACTGCATAAAGAATTGACTTTCAGTCTTTTCAGTCTTCTCATGGCTGACTTTCCCTTCAATCTTCTTTTGTGTTTGGACAGTGTGTGGATGCAGTTGTGTTGCTTTACTAAGCTTACCTTACTTTTTCAGTTACTTCGCACCTCTGTATGCTGTTTTGAATAGGCTGTTCTCATTGCAGAGATTATCTGGCAGTGATGTAACAGTGGGAAGTAGATATCCTGGTGTTCAAATTGAAGCTTGGTATTGCACAGTGTGTTCCTGTTAATTGTGTGATGCATTAGGGAGAAAATAGGAGAGAGTGAGTGAG
Organism: Dromaius novaehollandiae; assembly: GCF_036370855.1. Lineage (NCBI taxonomy): Eukaryota > Metazoa > Chordata > Aves > Casuariiformes > Dromaiidae > Dromaius > Dromaius novaehollandiae. The sequence continues at coordinate 153,410,569 of NC_088098.1, forward strand.
AGTGTGTGTGTGTGTTTGTGTGTGCATGTATACGTACATACACGTAGACGTGCACAGAAGCAGCGAGGGAGGGACTCTCTTGAGATGTTTTATGTTTCAGTCAGACAAGTCTTGACATGTGTCATGGATATACAGTGCAATAGATTGTTGTTACAAAGCACTAGTAGTAAGTACAGCAAAGAAATTCTGATATTGGCTTATCTTTGAGTATCCTCAGTTTAGAGTTTACCATGGAGCTCTTGCACAGGCAATGTTTAATAATACACCTCTTGCATATACACGTAGTCACATCTGGTTACAGCAGTGTCCTGTATGACTAAGCTAATACAGAATATGGATGATCGTAATGGAGTGACTTTGGCTGACACACCTATTTCCATATTCATATTGAATGACATCTTTAAATTTGGTACAAATACTCATTATATAGCAGTGATGCAGGAAAAATCCCAAATGTGATTTTGTAGCCTTCTGGAAAAAAGGTGATCCAAGGTCACCAGTTTTGCTAACTGGCTTCTGACTGAGAAAGTTGCTAAAGGTGAGTAATGCAGGATGCATTGATAGATCAGTTTAGAGGACGGTAGACTGCGTTAATGTGTGCACAAGTTTTTAACAATATTTGGCACTTATTCTGTGCATTGGAAAAAATGTATAGTTCTCATATTCTAATGAAAATACTGAAATCATTTGGGTTTTAAAATCTTTTTGTATGTAATATAAATTCTGTAAGATCCAGTCATGTCATGTCATTAAAGCATGTTTTAGAAGACTAACCTTTTGGCATTGCAAAGGATTTTAATTTTTTGTGCATTTCCTTCATTGCAGCTGTTAGGCCTCTCTCTAGTTCTGAAATCTTCTGAAGGAACATCATTAAAGCTAGATCAACTTTCAGTGTCTCTGCCCTCTTGCTTGTTTTACGTGTACTTCTATATCAAAGTACTGTGTTTTAAAATGCTTCTAGGTCTGCAGTGGCATAAGAGCCTAGCTTCTCTCCTGAGACACAAAACTCCAAAGGATTGTGAAAGTATTTGCTGCATGCAGTATGCCCTGCTCCTTTGTTACTCCCTGTTACTTTGTTTGAATTTTACTGGGAAGCAACTATGGCATGGCACCTCCTGTCAGGTGGATTTATGACCCTGCCTATCCAGCTTCAAATCAGTATGTGGCATGAAGGTAGCAGTTGCTGTTCAGGAGCAGTCTTCTAATGTCTAATGACAGAGGTCATATATGTGGGCTGTTATTACTGTATATATTAGAAGCCTTCGGTGCTTTGTAAGGTACAGATGTCTACTTTTATGGCAGTATTTGTATTTTCCTCATCTAGCATTTTCATCTGACTTGATCTTTTCACATCTCCTTAATATGCACCTAACGTAACTGAAGTGTTTCTTAAACACTAGGAAGTTATCACATTGTCATTTCACTGATGCTGGATTGTACATGCTGTCCTGTTGACTGAAAGACGAAGGAAGCTAGCTGAGAGAGACTTGACTCAGGAAAGACGAAAGCTGTTGCAAAACAACGCCTAGCAGTTTGAGGAGTTGCAGTAACTGCAGTCACGCTTCAGCACATCCTCAGATTGCAGCTGGACCATGTTGGTAAAGTGAGGACTTTTATTAATTAGGAAAATGTACAGATTACTGTCGAAGTTTTACTGCACTTTAGAAAGGCAGCAATTTTTGTCTCTGCCTATTGGGATCTGGTCACAGAGATTAACTACTTTGGCTGTATCAGAAAGAAACAGCTGTAGCACTTTTTGCCTTGCACTGAGCCCTAACCTTGTAGGCAAACCACAAGGAACACATCAGTGCAGTGCTTGAGCTGTGTTGTCAGGTTTGTCCGCGTATCTCCAGAGTTTTATGCTTTAAAGCTCCAAACGAGCCTGAATGTAGCCATTTGGATGTTTACTTCTTCTGTGCCACGTGTGCAATGTTCTTGCAGCCTTGATAGTTGAAGGTAAAACATTAGTTAATAGGTTGCTACTTCTTGTTAGACAAAAATGGCTTGTGATGTGAGCACAAAAACTTTGTCTCTCTTCCCTGCCCCCTGTCTCCATCAGATGATCTACTGAAATGTATGAGTCTTCCTTAGAAACCTTCCCATTCTTAATTCTCCTATGGTTGTGTGAAGAAAATTTTAAGGCCTAACCTAGACTATGACCTACAGGTGTGATACAGAATTATATTAACTGGTTTAATCAGACAGCTCCAGAAGTTTGGGTAAGATGAAGCAAGGCTGTACTGTAATTTGTGTGATGCTGGCCAGGTAAAACCATAGCTTGATCCAGCCAATTATAATATCTACCAAAAATAATATTTTATGGAAAGGTACCTATGACAGGCCACTAAATAGGATTGTCCATTGTTTCACTGATCAGCTTTTCCAAGAAACATCTGCAGGCAGTCAGAAGAAGATACACATTCTCTGAGACCTGAATGTGGGTGTTGCCACATGTGTAATTACTTACATCAACTGCTAATAATAGGGTACTAGGTGGGGCTAAATAGCCATTCATTTGCAGGCTAATGCAGCTTTTGTCTTTTATGTTGCGGAAAATATCAGCTAGCCCAGACTGCAGGAAGGAAGATCAATTGAAACATTTTCAGATTGAGTTTTGTTCTGCTTCCTAAGAAAAGAAAAGCACCAAAAAACAAGCCAGTCTGTGCTCTTTGTATGACTATACATGGTAAAAAAAAGTGTGAGCCTAGGCTAATGAGTCTTGCAGCCTATCTTTTCCATGAAGTTGCTTATAACATCCTTAGATACTGTTTCAGAATTTGGGATAGTTCCTGTATTATAATTTCATTTATGCTACAGGTGCTCAACAGAAAAATGAATGGATAATAATGATGAGTGGGTAGGGAAATAAGGGTGGAAAGCATATTCATGGGAGGTATGAGGACTGTTTCTAAATAAAATTTATTAAGAAGATATGTCAGGTGTGATAGATGGAGTGAAGTTGCAAAATATCTTGGATATAGAGATAAGAATGTTATCTTATTTAAAATGTTGAGGAGGCCCTATAAAAGGCAGTACTGCACAAATATATGAGTTTGGTATGCAGTCAGGGTATTATAGCTTGTTAACTGACTGATAAAGTGGTCTGGAATTTGGTTGACCTGCTCTAAAAATGTGGTTATCCAAGAATGTAAAACGAAGGTCAGAAGGGAAAGTAGTTGCTGGTGTCCTTGGAAACACTGGATTTCACTTAAAAAATAAATGTAACACAAAAGTCTCCTTGTACAAGGAGTTTCTCTATTTTGGAGGGCTCAGCATAGTGAAGGTGTTTGAATGTAGCCTCTTAGTCTCATATTTTGGTATTGCTGCCTGTTGGTACAGTAGCTGCTTGTCACTACTCATCACGTTTGCTGTTGTTACTGTTGGAGAAATGCTAGTCATTCTGCAGTACACTTTTGAAATTACCCTGCTGAAGTTCTTTGAAAGCTGTTAGGCCATGCCAGAAATGCTGAAGCATGTCAGCTTACACTAACTGAAGGGCCTAGCCATCTGTATTTATTATTTACGGACTTGTCCCACAATAGTGTATCATGGAAAGCTAGTTGTTGTTCATATGTGTACAGGATGAACATCTGATTCACAGGTATACATATGGTAAGTTCTGTTGCTTTTTTGAGGGACTTGCATCCAAACTGATATTAGAACTTGTATTTTGTTAGATATGCAGAAAACTGGCCTGGAATACCAGAATAATTCAGGCTGGAAGAGACTCAAGTGAGCTCTAGTCCCACCTCCTGCTCATAGCAGGGCCAACAGTGAGACCAGATTAGGCTACTCAGGGCTTTATGTAGTCATGTCTTGAAAATTACTGATACCAACAAAACATCCCGCAATGTCAGCATTCTTTCTTCTAGCCTGAGCTTATTAAGAATCTCTGAAATGTAGCTGAAGCAATGTGTAGGGAATGATACGGGTCAGTTTGATTGGTTCATTGTTTTTATTTCTTTGTTTGTTTCATTACATGACATGCTCTTGATAAAATACAGATAAGCTGCATGTACAGATCAGCATCATCCAAACCTTGCTCCTATCTTTTACGAAGAGTGCTTGACAGACAATATTTAGGTCATATTTGTAAGAATAGTGATGTAGATACACATTTGTAAATGCAAATAACAATAACATGAAAGCATGTAGGAGGAGGAGAGGTAAATGGGAGAGTTGAGAAGTGTAAAATTTGAGTAATGTAGTGAATGTACTGTAGTCTAGACATGCATAATACTGATATCATCTTTAAATTCAGATGTCGTCATCCCTGTATAGAATATTCCTGTCTAGATCCAGGAAAAAATCTTGTTATATTTGCTGTGAAAAGTCTTCTCAATGTATCCATTTGTCATGGCATTTTGGCAGAGTATTGAGGAAGGACTATATTTATAGTTGTTATATCTCTTCTTGTTGATGCAGAATTCATCTGAGAGAGAGAGACTTTTTGGAGAACCCTGTGCTGATGATTTAACCTGCTCGGACACAGTATATGAAAAAAATGTACTCCCAGGCACAGTGATACTTGCTTAATAGATTTTAAGAAAGGAAATATGGGGAAATTTAGATTTTTGTCCAGAAATGGCTTGAAGGGGAGAAGAAGGAACTAGAAAAGGTTGAATATCCAGGTATATGCCACAGTGGCATCCTAGCTCTGTGTTGAAATGAGATCTGGCTGTGCACCAGATTCTCCTTTCCCTTACTCCCCTTTTCCTCTAGTTTCTTATAAAGGAAATGCAGGCTGGGAGTGAGTCATGTCGAACTCCCAGATCAGGTGGACCCACTGGACAGAATGGGACTGTGGAGTGGGATGCATCTGTCTGCTTGGTGGTATAGACAGAGCCTTTGCTTGTGGTCATGGTGTTCAGTAGCAGGAGAGCAACAAAAATACTCCTGTCTGCCTTAGAAGGCAGGTCCTACATTTATTAGCTAAATGCTTCATTATCACGTTATTGAAAAGGGTAAGCAAAGTTTGCTGCTGCTGGAAGCTCCATCAACTCCAGCTCCATCTACTGTTGGACTCGTGCCCACTTGATCTTTATCTGTTTTCACTTCTGTGAATTTAGCTCAACAGTTAAGAATAGAGCTGGAAATAATGAAACACCACATCATGAAAATACAACACACTACCCTTCCTGTGGGGCAGGAGAGAGGGAACGTGAGAAAACAAAAGTGACTAATGTTACATGGAGGGGCTGTTCAAAGAAAGGATGGAAAAAATGGTGAACTGAAGCAGGGGGATTATACAGGTTTGGGTCAAGGAGGAAGATAATGGAAAAAGCAGAATAAGTTAGTTTAAGTCAGAGTTTTTAGAGGAATACAATAGGTTTTAATAAATATGTGAGAGAGGAAAAAAGCCAATTTAAAAAAAAACTGTTTTGTGGTTATGGGCTCATTTTGTTTTGTTTTAAATTAAAAAAAGGGGGAGGCAGCAGCCTGTTTGGAATTAATACACACTTTGTTATTACAGCTGCTTGAGAATCAGGTAAGGGAAATACTGAATCTGCATAAATTGGCAGTTGTGGTTCATGTGCACTCCAAGCTCTTAAATGACCTTAATGAATTACTAGCAATTACTTTTAAATAGATCTGAAGAACAAGGGTGGAACCTGCATCAGAGTTTTGGGAGAAACCAAGAAGGGACCTAATGAGAAAAGTGCGGACAACACTGCTGCTCTGGGGATTGTGGGGCACAAAACTGGGCTATGAAGAAGGGAAAAAAGTAATGGGGCAGGACAACTACAAAAGAAGCAAAAAAGTGTTCATTATCCCTTACTTCCGTTCCCAGTGAAGTAGTTCAGTGAGTGCTAAATGACCAAAACCTTGGCAATTTGGAAACAGAAGCACTGGAAAGAGTGGAAAGAGATTCTTCCAGTTTACTGCCCCACTCACGTTACTTTTCTGGCTTTGCTTTCACATTTGGAAGCGGGGTTGATCTAGCTGGTTTAAGCAAACCCCTGGCGGCTTCTCTTAACCTTGCCTGCACAGCAGTTTGTGCAACTGCATGGACTTATTTAAGGAACTGATCTAAAGGAAAAGTAACCCAATGAGAAAAATGATTGTTCTGCAGCTGGACCAATCCAGTTCACCACACAGCTTTACAAAGGGTTGTGCCAGCACAGTGGAAAGGAAGGGATTTGGATGGGGTGGAAAGGCCAGGTGCAAAGGGAGAAGCAAAAAGCATTGTCTCAGCCCAGGCTGCTGAAGAAATGAATGAAGAAGTAAGCTTTGGAGAATCTGATTGGAGCTTCTGAGCAAGTCTTCCTTCCGTATTTCTACCCTTATCACTATTTTGTTATGACTTGTGGTTCTAGAGGTTCTCTGAATGGACAGCATGCATGTTGCTTTTCCTTTTTATTGCTATTTTGGATTTTTTCCCTCTTCTGTTGAGTATCAGCAGTGTAAAGCAGTGGAAGATTAAAGTTGAGAAGTAGGGAGGAGACCCAGAAAGGGGGCAAGAGTTGTTGTTGTCTTCACTCTGCATCCTTTTGTGCTGCCTGCCAGGACAGAAGAGCGCATAAATGAGATAAAAGGAGAATGGGTCGTCGTGGCACTGTGCAAAATCACATGCATCTGGGGAGCTACTGAAATTGGCTCACTCCTGGAACAATGAGTCCTAGTTCAGTTCCAGAAGATGTTCAGGATAGTAACAGAAAAGCAAAAGTTACTTTGTTACTAAAATAGTGGACCAGAATTTTAAGATCGGATTCTATCACAAGGGCCTAGTGTTGTCTCAGATGTCACTGCCCTGTTCTTCTCTTACCTATCCACCCTGAGGCAAAATCTAGCAATGTCTTAAAATTGCTGAATATTGTCACTATGACTTCTTAAAAAAAAAAAAAAAGTCTGCACATAAGCCAAATTGTCAGAAACAATTTACAAATTATCAAAGGAAAGATAAAATCTTTCTTCACTTAAGTGGATAAAATGTTAACCTATGCGAGAGATCACAAACATTTACATCACATTAGACGGGATATACAATCTGTTTAAATATGGCCTAAATAAGTGCAAAAGGTAATGACACAATGTATGAGATTGGAGGAAGATAGCCTTTTACACCTAGCATAACTAGGTATATTTCAGATACAGTTTTGCTTAATTTACCTGAAATTTCTCAGCAGGTACTAGTTTTAGTACACTTGCAGTATTGTAACTATTGCAACCAGTAAGGTGTCAAGCAAGCAACATTAAGTGAAGATATGACATCAAGTTGGGATCCTCTTTTCAAAATGCAGATTAATATAGGAGGAAAAGTAGCCTTTAAATCCTGAAGCAATGGAAGAAACCTCAAGGCACTTGTAAATGGATTGGATTAAGCATAATTTAAAAACATGCAACCAGCTCATTGGGATCACACTACAAGTGATTTTTTTTGAGAATATTTGCACCTCAGCATCAGTTACATCCATTTCATATTGTTTTTGTCCAATCAAGTCCTGCTTTGGACTGCAGACAGAAACCAGCTCTCTGTGCTCCCTACATCTTTGCAAATGTAAAGTATCTGTGTTTTGCTCAGCCATGACATATAAGAACATGTTTTTTTCCTCTTTCTTTTCATTACATTTTTCCTCTAATTGCGCATAGTAATTGTTGGTGGGTTTTTCTCATCTCAGTGAAAATCTTTTGCTGAAATGACACTCAGTATGCCGTTGGGAAATAGTCCAGCCTCTCAGAGGGTGAGGAGAGCTACAATGATAATTACTTCTGTTTTCAATCTTCAGAATTCTGTGGAGATGCCTAGTCTGCATGAAACGGGAGCAACTGCTATAAAGGGTGATTTTAAATGCATCTTCTAGCAAGGATTGTAGCATTTGGAAAGATCAGCAACTCAGTCATTGTCTGCGTACATCAGAGTGGCTGGACAGCCTGAAATAGATACTCTGCAAATGGAAACAAAGCCCAGATACTACCCAAAACAACTATAACTTTAGTCGTAGGAGATGAGACTTCAAGGCCACTGTTGGATATTGACATGGTCTGCTTGGTTATCGAAAGCCCCACTTGCCAAATTATGGGGAGAAATTCTGTTTGCTCTTTGCATGTGGGTGCCCATTGCCCCAAACAAAACAGGAAGCAAACGAACTTGGCGCTGTAGAAATCCTCACGATGAGTAGGAAAGTTGGTGCAAGGAACGTGGCATTGAGTTGAGCAGAACTTCTCTAACGATAGGTTTAAAATTTTGAATCATAGGACTATTTAAGAACACTGTGTGGGATGAAAGCCTAATCATTCAGCGTGAGATTTGCAATGCATGAAAAGCCCAGGGTTGAGTTAAAAAAAAAAAGGATAGAAAGCTCTTGAGCATTAATGAGACTTGCACTCCCAAAGCATAACAGTTGAACAACCCAAGTCAAATAGTAAGTTACAGCCAATTAAGATCAGCAGTGGCCATTTCTTTGCTGGGATAGGGCAGGCTTGCAGTATGGAAACATGAAGTGTATTTGTAAAGAAGGCCATGCTATGTGTAAAATAAACATTCCATCTCTGAGGAAAGAGGAAAAGGGAGAGTCATTGTGTGTCTATGAGAAAAGAGCATCATGTGGGAATTGTCACTCCACTGTAAGGGGTAACAAATTGACATATATGTCAATTATGAGTTACTCTGCAGATGCTGTGGGTCTACAGAAGCAGCAATTGTGCTGAAGGCAAATGAAATTTTTACTAGTAGGGAAAATCCTGCGTTTTGACACAAGCTTTGTGTTTCTGTATTTTATTTCTGGAGGGAACTGTTTTATTTCTAAAGCAGAGCTGCAAAGGCAAAGTTAGTTGGACTTGTGCCCTTTTATGCATCTCCGTAATGTCTGAAGAAGGCCTGAAAGTGTGCGGTATGATGGGGTGTTTGTTAGTTTTGTTTTTGTAATACTAGCAACTTAGGTGTTGTCAGAGACCGACAACAGACTAGTGTCTGCCCTAAGAAAATAGTTTTTAGAAATTACCGTTGCTAATACAAGTCTTATTAGATCCTCTGGTGTTAGCAGTATTGCAGCCCTTGCCTAGGTTACATTTTTTATCAGCTGTCAGTACAGCTCAAACATGATGTTGATCAGATTCAGTGCTGATCAGGATTACCTGACCTGGTACTCAAGCAAAACAAACAGAAGCAGTTGGCAGATCCTTTTGGCTGAGGTTTCTAGTGTTGCCAATCACTTTAAGCAACAGTGAGAACATTTTCCTGGTGTAGACAGGGTCTTTGTTATGTTTTTACAAGGGCTATTTATATACAGTGACTCATGTAAGGACTAGTCTGATTTGGTGTTCTTCCATCTTCTCTGAAAATGTGGCAGAACAAATGCATACCCAGTATAATTTCACTGATTCCTGGATTGTACCGCTGAGGGCAAGCCTGGCCATAGAGTTTAGAATAGATCACGAGCATAGTTACACGATATGTTTCCTCTGGCAGGGAAGTTGGTGTAAGTACTTCTGCCCCTTCTACTCTACAGCCCTGCCATGCATTCTCACCTTCATGTTACTGTTCTCCTCCATTGTGTCAGTACAGGGTATCATGGGGGTGCCTCCACAGAAATTATTCTTAACTGGCTCACTCAACCATTCATGTTTGAAAGAATAAACAAATCCAAAACCCAACAGCCTGGGGGATTGGCAGTTTTTTTGTTTCGTTTTGTTTTTTAGGACACTTAAACTTAAGCTCTCTCTTCATTTTAGCTATCCACACAGAGTTTTGTAATGATTGTATTATAAGGGGTAGGAATGAGCTGTGGGTGGGGGTGGGAGAGAAACTTCTTAACCTCCTGAAAAAGTGTTCTATGTCACTCTACCTGAGATGAAAGCAAGTACTCTTAGATCTTGCTCTGTTAGATGCTGCAAACCCAGTAATTCTATTTAATGCATCAAAAGACTCAACTAGCATGTGTGTCTGTGTAGAAGGGATGGCAGTTGTAATGCCTTAAATCTGCTCTGTTAAAAGGAGAGTTCTGTCTCCTGGACAGCAAAAAAAAGGTCTCTTGAACAGAGCTGGAAGAAGCAAGCAAGGACCTGTCTGCAGGGACTGGCCTCGTGCTATATTTTCCACTTCACTGGAAGGGTGGAGACTTGTAGATGCAAGGCACTTGCTGGTCTCTCCTATTTCTCCTTCTCTTCTTGAGTTCTCCGCTGAGTTGTACTTCTGATGACATTTGCCATGTTGTACGTAACTTAAAGTACATGCAGGTCTCTAGTCTCCAGGTTCCTGATGCCAGTCCATTGAATATTGAGGCTTCTGACATCACACAGTCGTGCTGCTTGATACGTGGGAACCAGGCAGAAAGAAAGTGTCACAAGAAAGGGTCACAAGAAGCGGAGATGGATATGCTTTAAGGTTATTTTGATAGGAGCAGACACAGAGGTTTGAATTGTCCAAATCAGTTCTCTTGAAGGCTGCTTTCTGGTGGAGGTTGGTGTGCCTATCAGGTCTAGGCCACAGCGTATTTGCCCTCCTCTCATTTGCTCTAAGATGTTATTGCTGGATGGAATGATTATAAAGCTGGTCAGGTCAGTGTCTACAAGAGCCTGTCTAGAAGATGTTTATGTCCAATACATATTTGTTTATAGCTTTTTATGAAAAAAGCCAATTTCTTGTAGTTTTATTTCCAGCAGTAATTATGATAGTGAATTTAAAAGGGAAGGGTTCACAGCCTGAAGTTTAAGGTGACTAGATGAGAAATGAGCAAAATACTAACAGTGAATATTTTGCCATGCTTTTTGATCTTCTGACCTTCTTGTTAGCAAGCCTCAAAGCATTTCTGTTGGCATTTTTGTTGGCTCCTGAAAATGGGATGGAAGACTTCTGGTGAAGGGAAGACAAGTCCGAGACTTTTAATAGGGACCTGATCCTGTATAGGGCTGAGGTTTCATCTTCCCCGAGATCTGTGTGTCATTAAGACTTAGAAATGCACAGGAATCTGTGAAAAGGCATTGTAACTAGTGCTGGAAATCATGCATGTCTGGCTATCTTTGTGTGCAGGCTAGGTGCAACTTGAATTTCTAACTGGGCAAACTTCTGATTGATGTTTTTTGAAAAGTGGCTGTTACTTTGACTTTAAGCAAGTTCCTTTTCTCAAGAAAACCGAAGATCATTCATTCTTCATTCTTGATTACATCTTTTTGGCTAAATGGAAATTTGTTGCTATTATAGCTCTAGAAGCCTGTTGTAATGAAAGTTGGTAAGGGAGAAAAGTGAAAAGTTAATCTTACAACAGTCAGTAATGTTAGAACCTGTGATTACTCTGTTTTGTTTTAGAATAGATTTATCAGCAGGTCCTGTAGACTTGGAGAAGTGTTACTAGTCAGGAAGGAGTTTTGCATAACATAAGCAAATGAGGAAGACAGGGAAAGAAGGGTTAAATTTACATTAATAGTCTCTTCTTTAAATTGCTCTGTTACCTACCTCATGGAATGAAGCTCATGGTGGCACAGTGTCTTGGAGTTTCACTCTCCTGCTCTTTGAGCAGGTCAGGAGTAACAGCAGAGACACTATAGGTGTTCTGTTTGCTGACTCCGTAAACTGGCGTTATAATGGTTATGCCCCGAGTTTGTGTTCAGAAGGCTGTTTGTGTGTGCAACCAAAATAACTAATTACTTTATTCATTCATTTAAAAATAAACTTTTACAATTTTTCTAGCACTCAGCTCCTTCATCGCAGGTAAAAGAGAAAATGGAGTTTTATGTCTTTGCCATCATTGACTTTGAGCAATCAGGTTGGCAGCCATGAATATAAAAGCTCCTGTTTCTTGTCCTTTCAGTGCAGCAAAAGTTGTTCTTGCCAGTGTTTGGATTAGCCTGGTGTTGGTGGTTAAATACATTTGCATATTTTGGGGACATATATTGAATAAAGGGGAAATAATGAAAAAAATCTTTGGTCTATTTCATCACATGCAGCTATCTTTTTTTCCTTAAGTGCTGGCTGAGGTTCACATTGTGGTTCTAGCACATCTGGGCACTCATTTGAGTACTCAGACTGTTTGGATTTATTTCTGTTTTGATGTTATTTTTTTGCCTTGTCCTTTCCAAAGCTAAAACTAAAAAAAAAAAAAAAAAAGTGGAGAGGACCTTAGCAAGTTCTTTGCTCCTCACTCAGTTGTTTAGCCAACAAGACATTACAAAACTCAACCCCAAAAGATACTAAGTCTATTGCCCTCTTGTCAGAACTAAACATTTGGTTAAGTGTGAGCTACATCTTCAGCTTCTTTTTATTGAAGTTCTCATGATTTATGGTGAATGCTTACATGGTGAATTTCAGTTACTGGAGCATATTCGCCAAACGCAATTGATTTTTTTCTGGAGGGTGCCAGCAATGCAAAACTATTTTAGGTTGTATGACCTTGTCAACCAGTTGATTGCATTAGACAGTCCAGGGCAAATTGACTCATAGTGTGTGCTTGTCTGTGGTATGCACATGTCTGTATCATACATGAGCTTATTCTCACATTAGTAATAAGACAAGAAAATAGTTTCTAATCTTGCACGTTATACAGCCCAAATTAATTTTGTGGAAGACAGGATACTTACCATCCCAGTCTCATTGCAGATACGCTGTTATGTAGAAATCACTCATATTGTGCAAAAGAGAATTATAGTATGCATAAACTTTCATAATTAGTTGAGAAATGGTTTAATATAACAAAAAAGTTAGGCATTGATACAATCCACAAGTTTTCCCTCATTGCACACACTGTTTTTTTTTAAGAACGTGGTTTAATGGTCAGTTTAGGTCAATCTCCCACCCACCTTTTCGCACATTTTCTTGGCCTTTCTCTGTGTTGGTGCAAGCCACATGCAGCTGGCAAGATCGCACCTGGCTAAACATTCTTCTAATGTGAAAGGTTAGATCCATATCTTATCAGCAAACTGTTGGTCTGACCATATGGCTACACTGTGCTGACTCAAGGCAGGAAACAGTAATGAGTGGCTGTGGACCATGAAAAGGGTGGGAAATGCCTTTTTCAGTTCAGTTTTAGATCAACGGAAATTGGTTGTGAAACTGCACTCTTAATCCTTCTCAGACAATTTTTGCCCATATAAAACTGTTTTAAGATATAGTTAGACCTTTCTGAAACAAGCAGCTGTGATGATCTCTGCTTTCCCCTCACTTGCAAGCTCTCAGTATTCCCTTCTTTGGATGGACCGTAAAAGCAAAATGTCACCTTCCAGTTTAGTGGTTATGGTGCTGCCAGCGTTGTGCATCAGTAGAAGAACTCCAAGGAGGCACTGGGTGACTAAGTGATTCTGTACTTTCCCTCTAGTTTTTTGTGCCTAGATTCCTCTTCCTTCCTCTACCTCATACCATGATCAGCACCTTTACCTCTTGGAGAGGGATAAGTGGCTTCAGGCTCAGTCACTGCCAGTGCCGCTTAACATGTCAGCTGTCAGAAAAATGCATACTGAGACTGGGGCAAATGTTGCTTTCCTCTCTCATGAGACCAAATGCATCTACAATATTGTGTGTTCTCCAGCTCTGAATAAAAGCAATCAAGATTTTGTGTTTGAATCTTGTTACACAACCACCATGGAAGACCACCAAACTAACAGCTGTTAAGTATTAGTAGAATAACAACAGAAACAAATATTATTCCAATAAATCTTTGTGTTTTTTTTTCTCCTGCAGGAATACTTTTACACGAAATACTTGGGTGAGTTGCAACTCTTACTTTCCATTTGTGGCAGTGCTGGTATATGGCAGTGCCGGTATGTGGCAGTGCCGATATGTGATGCCTAATCACTTGTTGCAGCTAAAGTCTCTTCTAAGGAATGTGATGGAAATTGCAATAAAAACGCATTTCTTCTAAAATAGACTATATGTTCCTTATGTGATTTTGAGGTGTGTTTTCTTTACTTACGTATAGATTTTCACACAGAGATTTGTTATATGTTTTCTCCATGTTAAAATGTGTATTAATGTTGCATTTATATCTGCAGCTTGCAGCGTTTGTGGACAATATGAAGTCTTCTACCCTTTTCCCTTTGTAATCAGCTGAGCTATTGACTAATCTCCTTATTAAAAAATACTTTTGCTGATGATTGATCCATTGGCTTATTGTATTGACTATATCACTGTCACGCCACCGTATTGTTTTCTATTTGTGTTTAATATGTAGTACTTAAGATCACAAATGTCAATAATTTCAGAAAACTCTATATACTTTTTAGATTTAAAAGAGATTGTTACTATTTTGTAGGTCAAATTTGAGTAGCTACTAGTACGCTTTTAGAATCATAGTAGCATCTGGTAAAATGATTCTGCTCTTCAGATGGCTTATAACTCTACTGTATGTCAGAGCTAAAACTTTATAGGAGCTGATGAATTTTAAGGCATCTGGGAGACTGTAATATTGCAGAGGTTTTGCACCCAGTCTCCAAAACTTTGCTTAATGAAACATCAGCAGGCCAGATATCAGTTTATATGTTTTAAACAGCTGCCATGTAATCGTAATAATAATAATAATAATTTCATTTTCTGTTCTTCAGCTTGTATTCAGAAATACAGATCACTGCATTCAACAAGGACAGATTTCCTTACATGCGTTCATAGTAAGCATTTTTGTATTGTATATTGTAGTTAAATGTATCTTTCATTCTATTTGAAGTAGTGAACCACCTCAGTCATCTCCATTTTTCATAGTACTTTAGTGCTGTCCTTCCTGTTCTCTGTGCTCAAGACTCCATGTTAGTTGTCCTACCTAGTTCAGCAACATAACAAGACTTTGTCCTTTTTAGAACATATTGTCGTCTATCTGTCTTCTTTCAGTGATTTGGTATTTCAAGATGTGAGGCATTTGTTTCCCACCACTTTCCCAAGGTCTGAATGATCTGAGAAGCAAGAAGGACAAAGGAATAGGGTTTCCAAAAGGTTGTACACTATACTTGGCCCTTCATTTTATTTTTTCTTGAATGCCAACTTCAGCTTGCCCTGTTAAGTAACTTTTAAAAAAAGCTTATAGTCATACCCAGGTTTGTGCAGGATTTTGACAGCTTTCTGTAAGCTGTCGTCATGTTCATCATGTGACTGTGGTTTCAATATTACCACCTTTAAAAATTCAGCTTATGATCACTTTGGAAGTCAGTCTGCTGTCTGTCTAGAAGGGGGAGGGGTATTTGTTCATCACTAACACTAAAGATTAGAATTTAGTTAACTCTTCTACTACCTTTTCAGTTCCCTCTTGGAGCTTAGTAGCGCTAAAGATAAAAAGCTGCATGAACATTTCTGTTACTAAAGAGGCTAAATATGTTCTGAGAGCAGATCAGTTAAAATGGGGGGGAAAATCATGTGTATATATATTTTTTCATTTTTACCCCTCTGGTTCTGTATCTTACCATGATGAAGTTTGATGAGTCATGTGTTCACACCAATGCTACCAAAGCAGGATGAGGATTTAGTCATGCTTTCATGTTTAAACTACATCACAGCAACCTTTTTGAAGAGTGAATTCCAAGGTTAATAAGCAGAATGTCAAGACTTGCCCTCATAATGCAGTAATAGCACTTACAGATGTTAGAGTCCTCTGAACTGGGAATTCTCAGACCTATGGTACATGTGTCAGCTGTGGTATGCAAGCTACTTCAAAGTGGGAAGTGAAGCTGAATGCTTCCTTTTGGTTATGTGTGTGGCACGGCAAAAAGGTGTGAGTTGCTGCTGAAAAATGATGTTATCAACTGGAAACACTTGCTCCAAATAGCTCATCAGTGTTTTAGAAATGCAAGTCTAATGGGTAATGGTGTTCTCTATGTACTGAAAAAATAGAAGCTGAAAAGTAGTTTTTAGGAATTTGGCCCATTGCAGATGCAGTGGTTTGGCAATCAAATGATTTTATTTTCTCTCATTAAAATATGAAAATATTTTTAAATGGCTGAGTTTTGGCTAGCTGTTGTTAGTTCACAGGAGAAGAAAAGGAGAAGCAGCCTGAAATGTGCTTGAGAGAATTTCAGACTTTGTGCTTAGCTGATTCCAGAGTGTCTCTTAATTTTTCACAGATGCTGCCAAAAGGCTATGTAGCTCTGTGGGGCTGTGCCTGCAAGACTCATTTAAATTTTATGTTTCTTAAAAGTCTCCTTCTCCTCTCAGAACAAGGTAGTAGCAGGCTTTCTTAATCTGGCATACAAAGACATAGCAGAATCCAAGGGCTGGAGAGTGATATTAGCCAAATTTATACTGGAAATAAGGTACAGATTTTAACCATGACGTTGATCAGACACTTTAGTGAGGAATTTGAGAATTCTGTTTTTCATAAGGTCTTTAAATCAGGGTTGCTAGTAGGATTCAGCTCCAGATTCAGATAGCTAGATGTAAGCGCCTACATGAGAAGTAAGTCCCATTACAATCAATGGAGAGCTGGTCTGTATTCAGTGGGTTTTGGAGTGATTCAGTTATTAAGCGGTATCTGCTCTAGGGAGAACTGGATCGCCTTATGGACTCTGTTTATTGTACTGACTAGATCTCCAGTGACTGCAGTGAGAGTTTAGTCACCTGCTTTAGACATAGACACCTATGTTTTGGTCTTCAGATCTGAACCTTTTTCTAAAAGATGCTGTAGGCCAGCTAGGAGTTAGGGATTTGGTTCTGAGAGTTGATAAATTCTACAGGATTTTTTGGAAATAAAATTGCATGTGGCCTTAAAAAACATAGTAGGATTCTTCTTATGTTGTGTGCTTGTTTTTAATAGTGGGTGTTGTAATCTTCACAACCCAGTGTTTTCCCAGTGAAGTTTTAATTTGCCCTGTTCATGATTATCAAAAAATAAATTCACAATATAGAGTAATATATTAGAAGAAGAAGTGTATTCAGGTGAAATCTTGTTTCCATACAAACTTCAAAATGGAACTGATAGTCCAATTCTCATCTGCATTTATGAGCTATATCCATGCATGTCACATTTTTTATTACTTTTAATGCCTTTACTGTCATGTAAATGAATGGAAACAAAAGTTACATTTTCTCTTACAATGGTGTAAATCAGAGCAACTTTAGTGAAGCTGGTGGAATTACACAGTTGTGAAGCCACCAGGAGAGTGTAAGGCTGCCACCCATATTGTTAGACTCCCATGGTGAGAGGAGCAAACCATCAGCATAGTGTTGATGCAGTAGAAGTGCCTGTGGTTATTTCTGCTATCTGTCATGGTTTGTGATAGGGTGGTATTCTGCTGGGCAATATTTTTTTTCCATCTAGCTCTGCAAGAGACATAAGGATGCAGTTTGAGGAAAAGAATCAGAGGCCTGAGGATCCGCCAGATAAGTTGTACATGACCCTGGTGACTTGTTTTGGCTACCGAGTAACTTAACATTTCCATGTCTGGGAGGCTTAGTTTGTGCTGCTTCAAAAAAGGCTTGGCTTACTGTACATAAATCATTGTTTACTGTATACAAATTGTGGTCTATCTAAGAAAAGAAACATGTTGATCAGACCTGGCCTTTCTCAGCTTATCTCCACCACTACTCCTTCCCTAACCCCGCCCCATGTTGTCTCAACTGGGCAGAGATTTTTCTGGAGATATGCTGCAAGTACATGTTGGAGACAGCCCGCATAGCTGTGTTTTCTTTTGTGTGGCCAGCCTTCTGCCTTGTCTGTGGCTTTGCCCCAACTCTGCACAGCTGGAGTGGTGGGGAAGGAAAATAATTAGGCCTTGTTCATGGTGAGTGGATGATTATTTCATATGGGGTTTTTAGTAAGAACTGTGTATCTGTGCTTTTCTTACAGAGTTTTCTCAGGCATTATTTTTTTAGCATGAAGACAAGATACTGAAAATATGTATTTCTTTGGCAGAGTGCTGGTCAAATTCCATTCCTGATCAGCCTTCTAGTTTCATCTTCCCTTGCCCACAATAGAATACTTTGCTGAGGCTTAGGATCTTCCCTATGGCATAGTACTAGCTAGAGGTTAAAGCTGTGCTAGATACAGAAGACAAAAACCTGAAGTGTGAGAGGAGCTGGAACCATCCTGTGTTTTGGCTGAGGTGGATGAAATCACAACTAGAAATGCAAATTCTTTCACTTGTGGAGATGTGTTACGTTTTATGACCTTTTATAGAGCTCCTTTCTTCTCTTCCTATTTTGCCCTGCTTGATTTAGCCCACCATATTCATTGACAGCCACTGTGAATCATCTATTGATTTCTGTCACCTGTTAGTCCTCTTTAGAAAAACAATGAGGTCTTTATAATAAATATATTTATAGTGGACAAGTATGTTTGTGATAATTGTTGAACTTGCACTAGACAGTCCTCATGTCTGAAGCTCAACTAAATACCCTAGGGAGAAGGGAGTAAACAAAATTTTCATATTGTTTATTGTGATACTCCGTGGTAGGCTGGATGAACTGCAGCACTCTGTACTGCTAACTTCAGTCTTCCGGTCATTCACGGCTGCAAGGTTTGCAAACAGTGTAGGTTCATGTAATTGAGAAAGGGCCATCCACTGTGGGTTGCATTAATAAGAAATGTGCAGTGCAGCCTGAGATTCTTAACTGTTTTTTTCCTGATAACTATAATACAAATGCTATACAATGTTACAGTATATTCTCTTGCCTTATTTTTATGCCTAACGTAGCACCAGTCTTAGACGGCACTGCTATCCAAAAACGTTTTTCATGTTCACATCTAAAACAGTAACTGCAAGCAACAGTACTGTAAGCACCATGTAAGTACATCAAAGGGAGTTGCTTCTGTCTGCACTCACAGAAATGTTAGTTTTTTCAAAGCAGCCTGTCATGAAGGTGTCTTTCAGGGTCACATAGAGGAAGTTAAGAAGAGATATGTAGAAATAATATAATCCTCATAAAAGTAGGAGTTAATCCAGATCTTAACTTTTCTCTATCTGAGAAGTCTGACCAGGCTGCTAAGCTGAAAACAGTTCCTCTCCTTGCACACCTCCCTGCTGCCCCATATGCCCATCAGTTCACAAATCGTGTTTCAGAAAGTCGTTAGGAGTTTGAACTGAATCTTGCTTTCAGCAGAACCACTGTATGAAAAGGCATCCTTCCTGCTCACTTAATGTGTATCCACTGAACACCTTCTGCACTGCAGCCAGTGTGGCCTGTGATTCTTCATCTAGATATCCTTGCAGTGATTTTGATTTGCTATGAGCAAAAAATATGGTGTATTTCTGGGTAAGTTTTCAGTTTTTGCTTTGTAATACAACTAATAATTGGTCAATACTTAGCAATATGAAAGAAGTGCATAAGGTTGCCAATGTAATTACATAAGGCTGCCAATGTTGCACATACCTTAATAACAGCTTTAAAATATTGTTTTATACTGTATCAGTTTCTCTGATCATTTTACAGCAGGAATGAGTCAGAATTCTGTGATTATTTTATCATTTAAATCAGTATATTTTGTCTGAGCAGGGGACATAGTTCTTGGCCGATGCATAGGACTATTGCTGATCAAGGGCTCTGACTTTACCTGTCTGATCATTTTTTGTAAACTCCTCCTTTTGTCTGGACTGAACTGGGGTTCTGCTGAGTTGTAAGGATGTATTGCCAGGATTGTAGGATTGGAGAAGGCATTGTTAATCATAATAATTCTTTCTCCAAAGACTGCTAGCTGCAGCAGCTGCAACAGTTCCTGTATGATGCACCAAAAGGATTGGGTAAAATCATTGCTTTGTGGCTGTGCCATCCCCACTCCGACATAGTTGGCCAGGCACAAGAAGCTGCCAGGTATGTTTATTAGAAGAGAAGCCTGGACATCATGTGTTTATGTCTTAGGACTTCCTCTTTCGGTGCATCCTGTGTGCTGGTGTGCACTGAGAACCATTTGAACCTGATCAGAGCTTTCACAAACTAAATGAATGTATATTCACAATGGGACTGACCAAAGATACCATTTACACTGCAGTAGTTACCTTTTATCCTAATGTTGGACCTGCAACAGGAAATGTCTCAAAGTCTTCGTGAGAATCTACTGCATGTAGTTGATATCCATTTTTTAATGCCTCCTTTGAACTCATTAGCATATTAAACTGAAGGGAGCCAGCAGTGCTAGAAATTATGGTTGCTTTAGGGGGCCAAGTTGAGATATGAAATTACCAGCAAACAAAGCCTAAACCCATCCTGATGCAAAGAGGAAGTCAGTGAAGAGTAGCACTTAGCAATAGGTTACCACGTTTTGTATAAGTTGACATTAATGGCAGAATGGACTGTGATTAAAGTTCACCCAAGTATAGAAGGCCTGCAGAAAGCCCCCTGTCTCTCCTGAACCCCACACCTGTATAGCAGCATACTGCATGACAGCTACCAACTCTTTTTTTTTTTTTTAATGGAAACAGGGGTATTCCCTGATCCTTCATTTGACTATCTCTGCAAAACACTGTCTCTAGAATTGGATGGGTAAATTCCATTCTCTGAGCAGTTACATAATAGTTTGCTATTTGTTCCCCTAGTCATTCCCCAAATCCAGTGGCTACTCTCTTGCACTATACTATTGCTGATCTGGGGCACCAGAATTCACAGTGAAGATGAAGGAGGCATGGGATGTCCTTTCCCATGGAGAATGCCCATTGTCACCTTTTGGAACTTTGCTTAAAAAATGGTGGCAGACCCTCTGTGCCACTAAAATTTACTCTGTGTTGGCCCAGTAGGGGCCTTGTGCCATCTGTAAACTGGTATAGTTGTTTGATTCTTACTCTGTTAACACATTGGTGTTTCTTTTTTATTTTCATTCTGCAAACCAGAAATGCCTACATGGAAAGCTCTGTCAAAAATATCAATTACAGCCCTTTGCTAACAGCAGACCTGTCAACCCTGATGAGATCCTCAGCTAAACTACCAAAAGTAATTGAAAAGAATATCCATCCTTCCTTGAGTACTGAATTGCTGGCTTCTTTCTGTTTTCTTCATAACTAGAGAGAGTTTCATTTTCGTAAAAATTAGCTACTTCGAGTTGTTCTCAGGATGTTCCCTTCGAATTGGGTGTAGTAGTTCACTCCCTTTTGTAATGACGTGAATTCCAGCACATGTGCTGGGCCAAATTCTTGGCATAGCTTGTTCAGCATGAGAGTACTATGAATTAGCTCCCAGTTTTGACAGGTGTGAGTATTTCCGATAGTGATTCCATTACTGCTTAAGTGTCTTGACTTTAACAAAAGAGTGGGACATCTGTCTATCAGTGGTTTCAATGTATTACTCTGTTTTGTTTCTTTTTTTTATTGCTTATTTAAATCAGATTTGCCAAACCAGTGTTCTCCCGATCCTTGTCACAAAGAAGGAACTGTCAGATGTGAAGATCTTAAGGGAGACTTCTATTGTGAATGCAAACGTGGCTGGCAGGGAAAAACATGTGAAAAAGGTAACTGAGGTTTTGTTATCTTTGATACCAGTCACAAAGAAGTATTATTTTTGCTATATTTTTAAATTGTCACTAATACTGTGCTGAACAATTCAAAAGTCATGGTATTGAACCTGGATTATACAATGCTCATATTTTTTACCCTTCTGTGCATCATAAAACTATGTAATATCAACTTTTTTAAAAATAAACTTAATTTATCTCAGCTTGTTTTTGCTGAGGCAATCATAGAAGTTATGCCCCAACTCTCTGTCCCACCACTCTGAAAGGGACAGCAGAAATTAAGATGAACTGGCTTTTCAAAGGTAATTTCCTCAACTGCTACTGCTAACCCTGATGTAACATCACAAATTGCAGACCCTGAGAAGCTGGCCAATGCTCCTTTCAGTGCAATGGGAACAGTAACTTTTAGCAGTCAGTTGAGTTCTTACGTTGTTGGTGCACAAATTGACAAATTTAGCATGTTAAAGCCTCTTTGCTAGTAGGGCCTTGTTCCAAGTCGTTATGTATTACTGAATGTTCCCATTGATTCCAAAGGGATTTCAGGCAGAAACTACTAATTTGTGCAAGAAGTTTCTGGCCTCAAGAGGGCTTTCTGTATCCTTTATGGAATATCCAAGTTCTTCCTCTTGTTTAGTGTTTTCTGTTTGTCTGTTTGCAAGGCTTCCTACCAGGGCTACCGCTGTTCTGCCTGCCAGAACTAAGTAATTGCCAGAAATCACATTCAACCAGTCCAGAATTGTGGTAACCGAGACAGCAGGAGAACCAAAACCTGTATTTCTGCTGTGAAATTGTGGGGAAATGATGGGATCACTCTCAAGAGCTTATTTAGGCATTTGTGATAGTTGGCTGATCAGTATACAAACATCTCTGAGAGCTCAGCAACTAATCAGTCTCAAGCATGTTCCCTCATTTTCTTATAAAATGCCATGAAATTTGCTGTTCTACCAATTAGCTAACTCTAGTTTGCCATATACAAGGAGGATAAAATGACCAGGTAGGGCTCACAGAGGGTGAAATCCAGGCTCTACTGAATTTAACAGGCTTTTACTGCTAATTTCAGTGTAGCAGTTTCACTCAGAGTGCTCAATACCTGTGAATTTATCATTTTTATGTTCTGGTGAGTTCCGCAGTAGTAGGGATATTTTGTTCTTGTTTTATTCAAAGCTTTCATCCCAAGCTTACCGGTCTCGGTAGGATTTTAAAAATTAGTTATAGTATCTCTTTCTCTAGAAAAGAGCGAGGTCTGCTTCTGCACATGGGCTCCTCCTCTTCACCTCCACAGTGACTAAAAGTACTCTTCTACATGATCATAATTGTGAGGGAGATTCTCAGTTTGATTACCTCTTTGACTTTTTTATTTTTAATGAACTTGAACATACTTGCAGTGATTGAATGAAATCTTTGTACTGTTTTATACTGTTATGTTGCAGATGTAATAATGTTTGTTGTTTGGACTTTTTCCTTCCGAATTCCTATCCCATCACCACTCTCCAGATTATTTACAGAGCTGAAAAGCTGACTGTAATGCTTTTTTTCTATGTAGATATTGATGAATGCAGTGTGCAACATGGTGGCTGTAACCAGATCTGCCTCAACAAGATAGGCAGCTACCGTTGTTCATGCTACAGCGGTTATGTTCTTAAAGACAGCAAAACATGTGAAGGTAAGTTTTCCTGGGCCTCTCAGTTTGTTTCAGCTGATTCAGCAAATTGTTAGTGACTTGGGATTGTGTTTCAGAGTGCTGGGTTGCACTGAGTGGCCCTGGTCTCCTTCCTACCTAGCCCTGCTGCTGCTGGAGTTCTTATTAGCTGCACTCTGCTGCGGTTGTAAGTTGGTGCTCCAGCCAGCTGTGCATGCCTGGGCTTGTCAGTGGTCACACTGCACTGCTCTCCAACATCATAACACAGGCGTGATTCACAGAGGATTTGTGGCTTGGATTGGGCTAAATTGGTCCAGCTGATCAGGCCTCATATCCTGACATTGAAAGGAGGAAGGGCTAGCCAGATGCATCGTTATGATTCCTTCCAGTCTCTCTGTGTTGTAGTATATAAGCTGATTGTTTTTCTTTTTTGTGTTCCTTATTTCAATTTATTTTTTCTAAATTTGAATATGTGCAGCAGCTTATAAATTCACATGGGTAAGTGCAGAGAATAGAGCTTTTATTTATTCTGGAAGACTGTAATTGAATATTAATAGCTGTAGAAAGGCCCTAGTGAAGGAAGGCAACTATTTTACATAAGTTGAGAACACAAAGTGAGGATCAGAAGTATCTGATTGAAACTGTGGAGTGAATTTATATCAACAGAATTTAAACAACTGAGATTTTAAAAGTGCTTCTTTTGCATGCTGAGACATAGACTCATTAATGATCACAGGTGGCTGTTAATGTTATGTGAATCTCGTGGAAAAAAAACAAGCAAATCTGCATCTACACCTCTTGCAGATAGTATGATGACATAGTTCTAAACAGCTTAGCCACCTCAACTGAACAACATATTAATGCTACCAGAAAAAAGCAAATAGCAGGATTTTATTTCTGTGCCCCTTCCCCTGTTCAAAGTGATGATTGTAAAGTTTACGTGGTATCCCTTTCTAATGAGAACAGCCACTTAGAAGAGCCAAGAACAAGGCTGACATCTTCACTTTTGAATGGTCCTCTCGTGTCAGTTGGCATGGATAAGTGGACACTGAGTGTGGGTTTGACTCACAATTATATTTATTAGTTATGGTGTGTACATATATTTGTATAACATTTTAGTACTGTTTATTAGAACACTGTGACACAAGACAAGAGGCAATGGGCATAAATGGAAACACAGGGAATTCCATCTGAACATAAGGAAAAAACTTTTATACTATGAGATTGAACACTGGAACAGGTTGTCCAGAGAAGCTGTGGAGTCTCCATCCTTGGAGATACTCAGAATCTGGCTGGACACAGTCCTGCTGTGGCTGACCCTGCTTGAGCAGGGAGGTTGGACTAGATATCTCCAAAGGTCCCTTCCAACCTCGACTATTCTGTGATTCTGTGAACATAACATACAAGGATTCTGTAGCTTCAAGGTGTGACCTTTGGGGAGCTGATATTAATATGAGCTGTGATTAATGTCAGCTGTAATTTGTCATGCCATTTATACATTTTGTCAGTTTCCTTCTGTTGATTTGTATAATTACATATACACACTAAAAAGTTTCATTCTGTCTGTTGATTTGTAGACTAGGCTTTGTAACCTACTCAGCTACACAGACTAGTTCACTCATACATGGGAAAATTACCAAGTGTAACATATAATTGTAGTTTTAACATGTATTAGAAAGCAGAAGTAAATATTAAACTCTCTCATAATATTCTGCAAATATTTTGTCAACACCAGGATTTTGCTAGGTATTAGTTAACATGGTAGAAAGACATTTTTTGGTTTTATAGACCTCCAGTGGCAGCCCATGAAGTGTCTCTGTGGAGAAATCCCACATGTATCTCATACAGGACTTCTTTGTGGCAAATTGGGCTGCCTCAACTCTCCTTTATCACTGGAGATCAGCAGATTTAGATCTACTTTTTGTAAATGTGAAAAAGGATTGTTCAGTTGTCTGAGGAAGGAGAACAAAATTCTGTGGTTGTTAAGTGTTCCTTCTGTGTTATGTTAAAAATCAGACTGCTTTTGTCATTTCCTGATTTCTGCTTTTTGTCTTGGAGTTTGTGCCTCTGAACAGAATGGCGTTTTGGATTTTGGTGGAGGGTCTTTTTTGTTTGTTTGTTTACGGTTTTTCTTCTGGTTCACTTTTCATTGTTTTTTCTAAAAGTGGTTAATGGCTTAAAGAGAGAAACAACAACTGATTTTGGAAACCTGAAATCACTTATTATAGCTAGCTAACCCCGAAGGTAGATTCTTAAAGATATCAGTTTTTCAGTTACCAAAATAATTGTCACATCACTTGACCCTGAGGCCACTCCACTTTGTGAACACTGAAGTGATTATGTTCATCTGAAGCAGTGTTGTTTAAATTGCTTGTTTTTGCAGACATAGATGAATGCACAGCACCAGCAGACATCTGTGGAGAAGCTCGCTGTAAAAATTTAATAAGCTCATATGAATGTCTTTGTGATGCAGGCTACAAATATGATGAGTTGAGAAAGACTTGTCAAGGTAAGATTGTGAAATAACATCATGTTAGCATTTACTACATGCTTTAAAGCTATAAAAACACAGAAGTTTAACTGCACATTTTCTTAAAAGCCTTTTTTCATCTTGCTTAGACACTAGACTTCTGTTGCCTTTCACTAGTTGTGAGCAAGTACATTAAGTTTACAATCATCTTTGGCTTGATTCAAGCTGTACAAGCTGGAGTCACTGAAATTTCTTGAATTTATGACAAGTACAAGATCTGGTAGAAGCTCAGAAGCATCTGTGCATGTTGCTGTCTCTCTTTGTAGGACAAAAAAAGTAACAGAGCAGTAGCTGTTGTTCTTTCAAAACCTGTCATATGGTATTTCTCTGAACTAGGAGCTTAATATGCATGGGACCATGTACAGTTCTGCTGGCTACACTGCCTGCAAGCTTTCTCAACTGAGTAAGTTTTGAAAGTATTCCAAAACTAGCATTGCTCCCTGCCTTTTTCTGAGTTAGTGTAATGACTTGAATCACACAGACACCAGCCCTACTGGGCTTGAGGTGTTTATCTGTGCCTGAAGAGATCTCTGTGGGCCATCACAATTTGTTTTCCTGCATTTGTTTATAAAGTGGCTGAACACATGCCAAAAAAAATGTGCTAAGCAGAAAGAAAAAAAGCAGAAAGAAGAAAGGAAAAGGAAAACAAAAAATAATGAATTAGAAATTCAGCTCTTGCTTGTCTATTAAGGATCCAGTGCTGCTGAGTAGCTATGAAGCAAGCAGAGCAAGCAGTCCCTGCTACCCTGAGTTGAAGGAGCAGAAGCCAGTCAGCACAGGAGTAGCGGAAGGGGTCTGAAGGGAGGAAGTCTTGTCTAGAAGTTAAAGCATAGGGCTCTGAACCAGCAGACCAGAAGATGAGTTCCTCTTCCAGCCTTCCCACTGACTTGCTGTGTAGCTCTGGGCAGCTTGGATCTGTGTGTGTAAATAGATTTGTGCAGATGCTAGAACTAGCTCTTCCCTCCTGTAAGGATGTGGCGTAGGGTAAGTGCTGGCTATGGAGTACCTGGGCACATTCAAATGGAAGGTGCAGCGAAACAGCACCAATAACTTTTTTTCCCCCACAGATGATTCACGTTTAAACAAACAAAATTTCTATTTTCTCCTCTCTCCTTTGCTGGTTTTGTGCAGATATAGATGAATGTGAAGAGCAACTCTGCGAACAGACCTGTGTTAACTCACCAGGGAGTTACACCTGTCACTGTGATGGCAGAGGGGGAGTAAAACTTTCCCAAGACATGAACACCTGTGAGGTAAGTTAGTCTTTTTCCAGTAACTGCAGAACAGACCTTTCTTTTATATTGCAATTAAGAATAATTGGTGAAGCTCTGCACCAAAGCTATTTGAGCTGAGTGAGTAGTAGAAGAGAACTGTACTGCTAAGGTCACGCGAGCTGGGAAGGAGTCTCTGCTGAGGACACTAGCTCTCCTGAGAAGGAGAATCTCGTGAGCATTGTACAGGAGGATGTTCACTTGAAGTTTCTGAAGCTCTTCTCCTGTCCCATTTCAAAAAGAGCATGGCAGTGATAGCACTGCCTGTCCTCTGTTTGACTGTGAGCCCCCTGACTGCACAAGGTTTTCTGTATTAGACCCAGTAAGATGGTGCAGAGGTCTCAGGGAATGTGGTGTAAGTTACAGAACAGCACTTGCACTTTACACTTTCATGCTCCGGTCATTTGAGGTGGGTGGGCTTCAGTGGCACAGGCTGCTTCTGCGTAAACCAACCAATAACAGGTTCATAGTTCATTTTTTGTTGCACTATGCTGCAGACTATGCTGCAGTAGAAAATGTGTTGTACCTTATGAGAATGGTTTCATTTTGCAATGGGAAAACATTCTTCCATGGTGGGTGAATAGAAAGGAGGAGAGAAAGAAGGAAGAAATGTCCTCAAGGATTGAAACAACTGTCTGTTGAGAGTTTAACCATTAAAGTGCCCTAAACTACTATGTGTATAGTGATTTTATGTTTGAAAGAAAAAGAAAGAAAAAGCATACTGTTTGATTCTCTTTCTGTTGTGTGAGGAAAATATATGTGTTTTGATTATAGAACATTATACCATGCGTGCCTTTTGCTGTTGCAAAAAGTATTAAATCGTTATACCTGGGGAGGATGTTCAGCGGAACCCCTGTTATCAGACTGCGCTTTAAAAGGAAACAACCAACAAGGTGAGGACAATTTTGAATGGCAACTTTAATGTATGCAATGCAGTTAAGTCATTAAAATAACTCTTATTACTATGGTCATCATTATTTGTTTGGATTATGGAGTCCTGTTATGCTAAACATTATCCAAACCAGTAGTTGAGAGAGGCAGTCTTGACCACAGAGCTCCTAAGATAATTGCTGAAGTGCAGTAATGTTTTCTTTAGTCATGACTTCATGTTAAAATCCCTCTTCAAGCTGAAGTCTTTCAGAAATGCATTAAAAGCTAGTACATTTTAACAGTGCTTTATAACTGTTAGAATTGATGCTATCTATATGGAAAGTACTTTGTGGTTTCTGAACTCTGCATAACTAATTTATTTCTTGACACCTGTGTGGTCAGACTTGTGGCTGAGTTCGACTTTAGAACCTTTGATCCTGAAGGTATCCTTTTCTTTGCTGGAGGCCATCAAGACAGCACATGGGTAGTCTTGGCTTTGCGCAAAGGACGGTTAGAGCTGCAGCTGAAATACAACGGGATAGGCCGCGTGACCAGCAGTGGACCACTTATCAACCATGGCATGTGGCAAACAGTAAGTATAGACCACTTCTAAGATCTTACGCTTTCTTTGCTTGTTCCTGCTGGGCTCTGTCAAGTGTAGCAGGGTTTTGCATATTTGTATTTTTGAGAAGATGCCTTTTTAACCTATTATTTCAGTGGTCAGAGCTTTTGCTTGCATGCTGGTATATTATACATTCTATGGTATAAATAACAATGTAATGTATTTCTTCTAACAAATTGAATTGTTCTTTACATCCAGGGTAAACTAAACTAGAGTGCATCACTAGTTTGCACAATGCTAGCATCAATGGAGCAGGCACAGTGCCTCCTCTGAGACGGATCAGCGCTAAATCGGCTTTAGCTGTTCAAGAAGACACCCTCTGGGTGGGTGTAGGAAGGGAGGAAGAGGGAAGAAGCTCTTTAGTTTTTCATTTAAGAAAGTTTCCAAGGCTGGTTTGTTTGATGTGTGATGTGTTTGGTTTGGGGGCTTTTTGTTGTTGGTTTTCTTGTTTTTTGTTTTGGTTTTTTTTTCACAGGGCTCTCTTCTGGCCTGTGATCTTTTATGCTACAGTGTCCTTTCTTAAACTCTGCAGGCTTGTTTAAATTCCAAATAATCCATGTAAAGTCCTGTGTAAAGACATAGTCTATTAGAAAACATATGGATCTCTGCTTACTAAAAACATAATCCCAGCAATCTCACAAGATGATGTGCTCCATTTCAGAGCTTGTATGGATTCATATTCTTAACACTATCTCAGAATGTCTTCTGATGATTAGGGAAGTATCATATACTTGGCTGTTACTGTTTGTGACAGGATCACTAAAACCTCCTTCAGTATAATCTTTAATAGGTTAGCATTTTATATATGCATCTTCTCACTTGTGCCTTTCCCCTCCACACTTTCATTTTTGCATACTTTATTTTTACTGTTGAAGCTTTTGACTGTTAGTTAAGTTGATGTGTTTTGGGAAATGGGTGGGAGGTTCTGAGTTAACTTACTTATGAGAGAAACACAGATATTGGTAACTGTGGAATTCTGTTTTAAACTTTTTTTAGTATAAAAAAATTCAGAATTGTATGTTAAAAAAAAAGGTAGATTTTTTTTTTCCTAATGAACAGTTAGATTAAGTCCTCGAGTGCATGTATTGTCAACTGCTGACATTTGATAATATTTCCAGCACATGAAGTGATGTTTAATTCAGTTCCTTACTGTCACTGAAACAAATAATTTTAGATTCCAGATGGAGAGTCGTAGAGGTTCAGTGAAGCTACAGGTAAAATGTAAAATGTGATGCATCTTTACAGGTAGGAATAGCCTCAAGCCAGTTCTTACTAAATTAAAGATTTGTTCTGCTAATCTGAAATACAGTGATCTGTAATTGCCTGCAAGGGGAGGCTGGTATGGCTTGGCCTTTAGAGTTGTGAAGGAAGAAGTAAAAAGTGGAACTGATGCCATTAGGCTGATTTGGCAGTCACATAAAACAGTTATTGTCCGGTTAAACCATTTAACATAGGAGCGTAACATAATTGTTAAGTGCCAGACCTCTCTGTGAAGTAACTACAAACTTTCCCATATCAGTTTTGAGGGACATGTCTGGAATTCATTTTCTTTCTTTAAGTAATACAGACATGCTCAAACACATAGGAATTACAGGGTAAACAGTGCAAAAGCTGTGTTTGCTTTCTGCAGGCAGAGAAGGCAATATGATAAAAGTAAATATCATCTTTAGGCGATAAGCACAATTGCCAGTCTCCTGCCATTCAACTGTGGCAGGGGTCTTATCCCCATGTACCACTGTCACCAAGAAATTGCCTGTTTGAGATCAGACTGCTTGCTCCAGCAGGTACTTGCTGTGCGTGGTTTTTTTTAGATGTTGTATAAATCCACTGGAAACTCTTTTTCAAGACTCCGCGCAACTTCTGGGGACAGTGCAGACCGAGCTGCAGATGCTGTGACAGCAGCACCTGCCCTGGGTGATGTTAGAAGAGAGCAGCCACACCGAAGAGGGGCAGAGGTGTCATGTTGCTGCCACTGCCATCAGCAGTGCTGCCATCAGCGTAGGCTGGGCAGGGCCTTGCAGCTGCCAAAAGATGTAGTGCGGCATGAGCAGAGGACAGAGAACCATGCAGTGCTGGCACAGGAGTGCTTGCTTGGCACTGAAGTCAATGGCTGTAGCTGTGGTGGTGCAGCTGTCTCCCAAAGTTAAATTATTAATGTTGTGCCTGATGCTTGCTGAAGGCAGAAGGATTTAACTACAGAGGAAAAGCAGTAATAGGAAGGAACCTTTAGTCTCTTGACTTCATGGTTCACTCACCTCTGAGATTTGGGATGCAGCTTGTGTCACTGGGGTCCTCTTAGTCCTTGGTTTCTCCTTTCTCTGCTCCATTTTCTTACCCCTTGCCTCCACCCTGCAGGTATTCTTTTTCTTTACTGCTTAACAGTCAATGTTGCCCCTATCTCTGAATACCCTTTAATCTGTATGGATGAGCCATGCAACTATAAACATGATCCCCTCATTCTTCCCTTCCTTGATTTCTCCTCTTCCTCTGTCTGGCATGGTTTTTAATTTTGGAAATCCTTTCGAGGAAGTGTTACGCACTTTTACCTGGCTCCTTTTATGAAACATGTAGCCACACGTGTTGTTTGAAGTATGGACTTCTGTGTACTTTTCAACCTCATATTCTGTGAAGTACAATCCAAACAACCTTCAGAGGTCGTAACTCAGGCTCATTAAATGCAGTTGCGGGGCTTTACTCTGGACTTCAGTGTGCATTGGATCAAGCCCTTAGTTTTGGTAAGGCCTGGAACAGTGGATTTTGGATCCTGGTGGGAACTTTATAGGTGTTGTGAGAAAATAGTAATTTTACTATATAACTTTCAGCAGATGAAAAGTCAGTTTCTGTTTAAAAGCAAAACATATCAAAAAGCCACCAGCATCATATGTCTTTTGGTCTCTTGAACAGAAGTTGCCCAATTTTGTGGAAATATTAAGACGTTGTCAAAACTTAAGGCCAACATTCCTACCTAGATGTATTCTCTGATGTTAACGTCTCCTAATCTATTTTCAGCTGATCATTCCCAGCATTGAAAACACAAACAATCAAGCCTCAGGAAAAACTGTTCATGCAGTTACTTACGTGCAATGCAGCTGAACAAAGTGACATGTGTGAATTGATGATGGTACATTTGCCTTCCGTTTGTGTTGCATTTCCAAAAAAAGAATCAGCATTTTGTGTTATTTTCAATGTTTAGTGCTGATATGAGGACAGTATAGTTAGCAAAAATAATCAACTACCTGCACTGTTAAATGTCAGAGCTGAATGTAAAGCAATCATAAGTAGATTCATATTTGGCTTTAACCCTGCAGCTGTCTCTAGTCTAATCCCTTTTCAGTGCTGTCCACTTGCTTTCCAGCAAAAAGCAGACAGGCTCCTGTGCACCATGAGTTATACAGAGCATGAAATTGAAACACAAAACTGACTGCCCATATGGCTAAGCTGTATGGGAGTGCTAAGCTACTAGAACTGACCACCTGAAAGTCTCAGAGCATACTATCTGACAGCAGTAACTGGTTAAGCCTTACAACAGGAGGAGGGAATTACAGCAGTCTGCACCCTGCTGAAATGCTTCCCCTTTTGGTGATGGTGGTGCACCAGCAATTGAGCTTTGAATATAAGGAATCACAGCTGAAACTGCCCGAGGGCAGTGTGAAGTAGGCAGAACTTAATTTCCTAAATTGGAATTTCTCCAGAGCTTCCATGGGGATTAACCCCTTCTGCTATGAAAGTTTCCACTGATTTGGGTTTTTTTTATTTTAATGATCAGAAGCAGCTAAGAACTCAGACTAATTTTTTAAAAATATAATTAAGATCTATATGTTAATACTTTTTATATTATTTAATAACATTTTAGAAGCACTTGTCGCCCTGGAAGTTGAAGGTTTTATTCATAGAGGAAATACAGCGGGGGCATTGCTCCAGCCAGCTTTTCCACATCCTCCACTCCTGTGTGTTCCATGGCTGCCTGTGGTCTCTTCTAGGAGCAGGGAGACGGTCCGTGCCAGCAACTTGTGGCATTCTGTACCCCTGTGCACTGAGATAACGGTGACCACAGCACAGGCTAGAGGCGCCCAAATGAGGTTTTAGCTAGACAGCTACTGTACCTAAACTGGTTTGGCCGTGGCTGCCAGGACCTGATCACATGCTAATGTTCCCAGCTTATTGAGTAGACTTCACAGCCTGCCAATACCCAAAAAAAGACTATTTGAAACTGGCTTATGTGCCTCCATTGAACACAGTGAGGTAGTGTAGATGCTACTTTAAACAGGCAAACTTAAGACAAGTAAATTCATGTCCTACAGGATACAGCACGGAGGAACCGTTCAGATGTAAACAGTGTTTTAACAATATAAACCAGGCTGTACTGGAATGAGAAGGAAAAAGGTTGATATTCTGTTAATAATCTTTTCAACTATCAAATCCCCTTAATCTTCATTGCTGAAGACGATGATCCAAGGAGAGTGTCAAAGTTTAAATATGCTCAACCCTGTCGTTCTTTACATTACATCCACAGAAAAGTTGCTCAGCTTGGCTGATGGAAACAATCTTTGGACAGTTATTCTCAAAATGCAAAGAGAAGGGTGCTCATGACCTGACCTGCTTAGCAGGGTGAGGGAAGAACAAGTCTAAATAGCTGCTAGACTTGTTGATGAGATATTTGGTTCTATACAGTGGTTGAGTGATGGAGGTTTTAAATCAGATATCTGGGTGTCCCAGGGAATAGACCTTTACAGATGAAGAGTAAGCATTTGTCATGTAGTGGGAAGGAGGAGTGCTGTGGTGAAGATTATGAAATAGCTACTACTCTCTTCTTCCCTACAAGAAGAAAGAGGTTGCTTTCCTCTACGGCCCCGGAATGTCCTGTGTGTAGCAGAATCCATGTCACTGTTAAGCAGGGTCTTACAGACCAGGTTTGTGCCTGACTTCCTGCTCTCCCTACCTACAGGTGGCTGCTTTACAGTGTTTCTCTGTGCAGCCTGGGCTCTTATTTTGCAATGAGGCACCTGTGGCAGTTCTTTGTGCAAGTGCGATACCCCAAGTATAGCAGTTCAGTAAAGATTATGACAAATTTTTGAAATTTCAGTGGTGACAGACTCTTCCTAAAAGTAGCTCTTCAGAGAAGCAGAGGTAAAACTTACATAGACCTTTTGAAACAAAAATTATTGCCTATTACAGATTTTTATTACCCTCTCAAATATGCCATCTTCTCCTGTTCATTTTTTCAGTGGTCATATTTAAAGATTAGACTTACTGTGGCTGGAAAGCTTCTGTGTTATCCTTCACTGGTCCAACAAAGGACTCTTATCTGTCTTTCCAGCTTTTCCTTTCACATGCAGCTGCAATAGGAAGTTACTCATTAATAACTTGTTACTGCATTTAAACTTTGCATAGACTGTTATTTAGCAGCTTACAAACGTCAAGTAGTTAATCCACTTATATATTTTCTTCTAGCTGTTTTCAAGTAGCTAGGCTCTCTTTGCCTAGGCAGCTCCATGTTTCTTTATAAAGACTTACATAATCAAGATGGAATTTTACTTTGGTAAATAAAGAGGCTCAGGAACAGAAAATATTTCTCCATCTTGGAGATTTCAGTAGTGGTATCTGTCTTTAATTGAGACTGCAGATATTAAATTCTTTTTATACTGAATTTTTCTATTTACAATTTTACTTCTTCAGATCTCTGTTGAAGAGCTTGAGAAAAGTTTGGTTATAAAGGTCAACAGGGATGCAGTCATGAAGATAGCTGTCTCAGGGGACCTGTTTACTCTACACAAAGGACTGTATCAGCTGAATTTGACAGTAGGAGGCATTCCTTTCAAAACAAAGGACCTTGTTCTACCCGTAAGTATAGCATGATCATTTGGGTTGTGTTGCATGCGTGAAGGGCTTGATTTCATCTTCTTTTGGGGTAATGTAGGTTCTTCATGAGAGCAGTTCAGCCTGCCCTGAAATGGGCGGAGTTATCACCTTCTGGATACGCATTTCTCTCCACTGACTATAGAGGGAGCCTAAGCCAGTAGCAAAGGTGAGACTCTTGATTTTTCAATGGATAAGCTTGGGTGATATCTATTCCACCCTTGGCCTGCAGAATTAGGACACAGCAGAACCGGGGCATGTGGTGGAGCCCTGAGAACTAATAGCGATCATGCGGGCTTCGAAGTGGCCCAGGTGTGTCAGTGGGTGTGTCACAGCTGTGTGAGGAGATGGTAGTGCCCGCTGGATCTTGGAGCAGTGTTGGGGGTGCTTTTTGCATTGTGACTGAAATTTGTGCTTCATGTATATCATGCTGTACTTTTGCCACTGCTTGCTTTTTCTGTCTCTGTTTAGTAAGATCCAAGGAAAAAGACGACTCTTTTCTCTTTATTTCCCCCGAGTTCAAATAAGTAGAGTGTAGAAATAAAAGGCACTCTAGGTGAGATTGGCTGATTGCTATATTTCTGAAATAGCTACTGCTCAATCTGTTTTGAATGTCTACCACACACACAGCTGGCACCTTCAAACCAAGATTGGCATCTCTTTATTTTTAAATGAGGTGACAAGCTTGTGGCTCCGTGACTGGGAATGCAGCAGCTGAGGGAGGCTTCTGTTCCTCACAAGAAGTCATTCAGGGCCACTGCTTGTCTGAAACATTAAACTAGGGGTGTGGTCTGAACACAGGACTGAGACCCAAACACTTCTGAGGTTTGTATCCTGGCTTGGACACTTACTCTTTCCCTGCCTCAGTTAATTGGGGATAATGTTGCTGATTTAGAGGATTTACAAGGAGCCTTCTCCTTACAAACTGTCTCACTTTTAGTGCTAACATTTGGGTATAGGATAACATCACTAGAAGCTGGAGCAAACAAGATGTGTACAGAGTACAGAGTGCGCATCTTGTGGCTCAGGCACCCCTCCCTTAAGCCAGAATATGGCAACTTATACCATGGCCAGGTCCAACATGCTGTGTGTCATGAAGGCTGTTTGCAATGGCACAAAGTATGATTTTTTTACCTCAAGTTAGCATCCAATATTTGCAATACAGAATTATGGGTGTTGAAAAGCTTTGGCTTCAAAGCTTTAGAAGTACATGCCATAATGATGTGTAGCATGTAGAAATGGCTAACAGAATCAATACAACCAGCTTGGGGCCTGTCTTAGCTACTAGCGCACTTCAGTCCTGTGGAGGCAAGTTGATCTTGGGAGGTTCCTGCGGAATACTGCTTATTTGCTTGGGGCTGCAGGATTGGAGTTGCAACCAGCTGGGTTACATACTGGTAACATGTTGACATGATTTCTTTTTGCATTTGATATCATAATATAACTCAGTCTTATATGATTCCTCTGCACCTGGAATCACTTATTCACTGAATAGCAGTTTAAGGTGCAAGATACTGCATTATCTTCCTAGATAAACCCTCGGCTGGATGGCTGCATGCGGGCATGGAACTGGCTGAATGGGGAGGATACCACTATCCAGGAGACCATAAAGATGAATGACAAGATGCAGTGCTTTTCTGTAGCAGGACGAGGATCCTTCTATCCTGGCCGAGGTTTTGCTGTATTTAATCTTAGTTACAGTAAGTACTTTTTTAATTTCTAAGCTGTTGTCCTGTCATATGAGACATACTTGGTAGAGCAAAAACAAACAGTTTAAAACTTGCATGTATGCCAGCCTCAGTGCTTGGTGCTGAAAAGACTGGCAGCTATGGATGGAAAAAGAATGGCTGAACTTGTGGTTCACAACAAAGGAAGGCCTATGTATGCTAGTTAGAACCAGTGCGAATATGACCAGCACTGATTAGCTTCTCTCTGTGTGGCTTCAGCAATTTGACATCTGGGCTAGCATATGCTCCAGCTCATCTGCATTGTTAGTGGCTTCACAGTCCCTCCATAAACACTGTAGCTGGATCCAGCGCGTTCCAGTGTTTTCACCTAAATAAGGACAGCTGCAGGCCATAATGCTGTATCTTGGGTTTAGGATGGACAGAAAATCAATATTGTCTGTAGCAAAATACCAGAGATCAAATTTACTTTTAATCATTGTGTGATACTTGTTGCGCTTGGGACAAACACACTAAGCTTTTCATGGCTACAAGCTGCATGAAATTGGCCTAGATACAATAATAGCAAGTTTCAAACCGAGCTTGACCATACTAATTTAGCACTCAGAAGGACACCTTTTCTTTGTTCTAGATTATTCTGTGTGTTTATATGTGTGATTAACTGTCAGTACTTTTAAACCATTACAAGTGCCAACCATCTATTTTAGTTCTGTGTAGAAGTCCTCCTCTCCAGAAGCCTTCTGTGCAGCATTATGTGGATTTTTCTGCTGTGCCACTGTAAATTAGGGAGTATCAGGTGTCTGTCATCTTGTTTACCACGTAGATTCAAAAGCTGCAAAGTGGAGACAATGCAGCGTCTAAAGTGCAGTTGAGAACATTCAGCACAAATGTGCCCTCAGCACCTGCACATTTATATTCTTTTTTTTTTTCCTACAAACAATAATCCTCTTTTGGAGGGGTTCTGTAGCAGTAAGCTTTATGAAGAACTTATTTATTGGTCACAGAAACAGTATGGAAATCTTTCTTTGTAGCCAGCATCACTTGTTAAATTCCAAGGGTATTGGCTCAGTAAGAAGGATTCCAACAAGTTTTTAATTCAGAGTCGGGCAAGTGAGATAAAACATCCCAAGCATTTGATAATTGATGATTAGGTAGTGACTAGGTGATCAATATGGTCTGCTTATATCCTTTTTCAGTTTAATATAGGCTTTTGTAGAAGTGTTTCTTGTGTGTCAGATTTGGACTTAGATCCCTCAATCATCTTTTGACAGTCAAGAAAGATGTAAAACTTGGGTGTCCTATCTTGCAGCAGTTCTTTGAATATGATGGATTGGCAGCCGTGGGAATATGAATCTCTTTGTGATTAAAAAGCTTAACCTTGTCATTTTTGACTTGAAAGACAGCAGAATGTGGAAGGTAACAAGACAAAGCTGATGCCATTTTCTTTTCTTTTCTGATTATATGTTCACATGCCCTGGCATTTTTTGAGTAAAAGAAATGTAGCAATCTCTCCATATGCTCATCCCGTCTATCCTCTCCTCCGGGCAGAAATTACACTGCTTACCGTAAATTTGACCTGTTGTCCTATGTTTGCCTTGCCACACATTTCTTTTCCTGTAGTGCAACCTTCTTCTGGAAATGAAACCAAGACAAACTGGAAAATAGAAGTAAATGCTGTGATTCAACCAGCGACAGATACTGGCGTGCTCTTTGCTCTGGTTACAGAAGAAGCATCTGTCCCTTTATCGCTATCTTTGATTGACTATCACTCCACAAAGAAACTTAAACAACAGGTACAGACTTAAGTATTTTTTCCAAAGAAGACGCTTTGCTATTTCCCAGGAACTCAGATTATTTTCAAAAAACAGTCATCACATTTGCTGCTTGCCACTCTGTGTACTTATTCGCGCTAACCAATTCAGAACATGGGTTGAGACTGAGATGCTTGGCTGGCACTGAAGTTCTGCTTGTAATGGATACATACTAAGGGCCACATGGGAGATCTTTGCAGATGTGATCTGGGTAAAAGATGCAACTGGTCTCTTGAATCCAAGCATATTTTGTTACATTTTTCTGGCATATAATGCCATAAGCAAAGAATTTACAATCTCTGGAACCCATCAGTAATAGTCCCAAGGTAGTTAAGGAACAGACTTAGATGTTACTTCGCATGCTGTGAAAGGCCAGTTATAACCGAGTAAAAGCTACTCATTTAATAATATTCATAAAACAGGGCTAGATTCTGCCATTACGTGAGTGTAAATCAGGAGTAATTCCACTAAAGCCCATGAGCCAACTTTCACTTACACGAAAGCAGCTGAGACTCACTCTGTTTAGTTCCAGTTCAGTATAACAAGCTCTTTAAGACATGCTAAGAACTCCCTTTGAGAGGAAAGTGGTCTTGCTGTAATGAAGAATCAGTCCCACTGGTTCAGTGGTTTTGCCTCTACGCAAATGAGCTCAGAGCATGATCAGCAATAATAATAAGGGCAATTCTCTGATGGCTCTGCAAAATCTTTGTAAATAAGGCCACAGTGGGCTCATCCTGGCCCTGGGTAGCTCTGGATAGCTATGTTTCAGCTCCCTCTCTTTTTCTTCTGTCTTCTGCTGTTCAGTTTGTCATTTTGGCCTTGGAGAACATGGTTGTGTCCAGATTGGCAATCAATCTCTGCAATGAGAGGGAACACTCTGTGGACATCCTCCTCAAGAAGGATCAGTTATCCTTGAGTGTGGATGGGAAAGCTGGAGAAAGTGAATTAAGTACCTCTGAGCTAGAGGACAGCCTGTCCATCTTGGAGAACTCTTTGCAATCAATGGTGAAGACATACGTGGGAGGATTGCCAGGTGAGCATCCAGGTTTGCAGCACAGAATACAGACTCCAACTCACCTTGCTGAGCTGGCAGTCAGGAAATATTGTCTGTGTTCATTCAACCTAGGAGCCTCTTTCTCTGTTTCTTCTTGAGCAGGCTTACCCTTGAAATTTTTTTTTTTTTTTGAATGATTGTGTCCTTCTGAGGACAGCTGGAGGCAAAAACAGAAAGAGGGGGTTTTGTTTGGTCAGCAGTAGGGAATGATTTTTCTGAAGAGTAGCTATATGCAGGGTCATTGTCTTAAACCTGTAAAATCCATAGGAGCTGTGCCATAGGCTTCTGCAGGGATACGTGAATGTCCATTACATGAGAATGCATGGGTATTATGTCCTTATCTTAAGTGCTCCTCCTGGGGCAATCTCAGTTCTCATCTATGCTCCACTGAAGTCTTTGTATATGCCTTCAGTTTTTATAGGAAGTCTCAGAGTCTGCCCAGGAAGCTGTTTTGAGTGCTAAATGTTTCATGCCATAGTGCACAACACCTGCTCCTCAGACTCTCAAACATGCACGTAAGGTTTTCTGCCCTTTTGTCTCTAAATTCTTACAGTCTGACTCCTAGATCTACATGATCTCCTAGTGTATAGGTTCTTCCATAAAATGACTAGTTCCAGCGGCTTCACACAGTTTTGACTGAAGCTTGGGAAGCCCTGTGTGGTGATTCTCCCTGGCTGACGTTCTCCTTGAACTGATCACACCAGTCCACAATCAATAACACATTTCCTCCCAACAGGGGTACTTAGTGCACAAGCAAGGGACTACCACAATTTTTAGGTTTTCACAGAATCACAGAATGGTTGAGGTTGGAAGGGACCTTTAAAGATCATCTGGTCCAACCCCCCTGCTCAAGCAGGATCACCTAAAGCATGTTGCCCAGGATTGTGTCTGTACAGCTTTTGAATATCTCCAAGGAAGTGGAATCCACAACCTCTCTGGGCAACCTGGGCCAGTGCTCTGTCACCCTCACAGTAAAGAAGTTGCTTCTATAGCTTCTCTGTATTTAGCTCCTTTCACCCTTTGATCTGATCCACTCAGCAACAGAAATTTCTGCCTGTCGTCTGCTTTTGCCATTGAGAGAAACCCAATGCTTGCACTGCTTGCACTGAGAAATCTTGTCAGTTTGCCAAATGAATAAAGATTTTAGCAGTTTGATTGAATTCTTCACTCTGGGTTAAATAGCTATACCAAAAAGTCAGATTGAATTGAGCTGGGCAATCTCCGTTGGCTCATTCAGATTTTGATAACATTAGGTTGATTTTGTTTTTTCCCTGCTTTCTTACCCTTTGGAAAAAACAAAGTTGCACTTAATCTCTTATTTCTATTTGTGATGAATAAAGAAAGAATCCAGGGTTGAAATATGCAATATGTCCCATATTAAGTGTAGATAATATTGCAGACATGGAAGAAATATTTAGAGTTTTAAGAGGTAAGAGGGAACATGTATGCATTTGCTACCTTTTCTGTGGTATTTTGAGTCCTGGTTAATCCTAAATTACTTAATTTTACATGGTACATAGGTATTTCTCCAGGCAATGTGTATACCAACCAGGTGAATGAGACTTGAAACAAGACTTTTGAGTCTTTATAGAACCACATTTCTGAGAAAAATCCATTCCTAGTCATAACAGAAAAATAAATACTTGACCTGATTTACAATTATAATACTAAGAAAAATCTTTTTTTCGATAGCATCTTACAAATCCATCTCAAAGTCCACACACTTCAGTAATCCCTGTAGCACATGTAACAACAATCTGCATGATCCCTTAAATGAGTGTTCAAGCCATTAAGCCAACACTGCCAATTTCGGAGGTCAAAGTTTATTTTACATTCATGTACTATAACATTGATGCCCACTCCTTCAGTATGAGTCCAGTTCTCTTGAACAGGTAAAATTTGGTAAGCAGAGAAAGAAATATGAAAGAGATGAAATCATTTGTTTAAGCAAGTACCACGCCATTCCTGTATGATGCTAAGGAAGCTGAAGAATTTATAGTTTCTTGCTGTGGCGTACAAATACCCCACAAACACTCTTTCTCTCTCTGCAGTCCCAGAGTCTCTGTCCTCAGTGTGAGCTGTGTTTGCTTACATTAGCTTTGAATTTGGCCCTGCACATCCCCAGGCAGGACCTTTTAAATTACATATAATCTCAGACTAACAGGAGAACCTATTGTTCAATTTGTCCTTGCTTCAGTGTAGAGATAAGGGGTTTATTTAGCTACCTGAATCACTCTGAGATTAAATAATCTCTGAGACATTCATTGCTTTCCATTGCACAACCAGCTTGACTGGGTTGGCTTTGGGTTGTAAATAAACTAATAGCCTTCGGGGAAGGTTAAAGGACAGACAGTTCATTTAAATGTTCATGTTATGTTTTACTACATGCGTTTTTGTTTCTCTGTTTAAGGTCAATGTGTATCTGATGCTACAGAAGTTAGTAATAAGACTGATTAACAACTTCTAGTCTTCTCATTGCTGTTTGTTTTCTGCCCCTGAAACTGGTTAGAAGGATTTTACCAGTGGATTTCCCTAGCAAAAAAATTATTCTCGTTGGTCTTATCAACTCAGTTGATGTCTTCCAGCACCTTTCTGATGAATGCCAGGAACCTCCTTGTGCTGATATATAGCATAATCGCAGAACAGTAAAGACTGCAGCAAATGGTAGATTCTGTGTATGGAGAGGGCCTTCCTGTCATTAAGTTCTTCCTATAATCTTTCCGCAAATATTTTGAAACAATAGGACTGATCATTAGAGGAAGGTTTAGCAGTTCCATTAAAGATGAAAATAGAGGGTTCAGAGATGGAGAGGGAGAAAAGAGCGGGATGGAAAGCAGTGTGAACACAGTGTTCATAGTGTGGCAGGTGTGAAGCTGTGCTGCTGTGCAGCAGCAGTTTCATCAGTATTGGAGGCCTAGCACAGATGCAGAGCAGCCAAGGGTTCAGCCTGGGAGAATGGGTTGTTATGTGGGAAAGCAGAAGGCGTTCTTCCTATGTCTGGAAGTGCGCTCTCACATTCCTGTGAGGGGTCGGGGGAAGGAAGAACTCCTGGAGTGGGAAAGAGGAGAATTTAAATTTAGGAAAGTTGTGATCATCTGAGTATGGTGGGGCAGGTGTTTATTCAAAATGGGCCCTCAGAAATGTTTGTCTCCCCTTTTGCCCAGACGTTCCTGTCACTTCAACTCCGGTCACTGCGTTCTACCACGGCTGCATGACTGTGAAGCTGAGTAACAAGGCACTGGACTTAGATGAGGCTCTTTACAAGCACAGTGACATCACATCACATTCTTGTCCTCCAGTTGAGGCGGGTCAGTAGGTACCACTGCAATGCGAAAGTTTTATATTCAGAAACTTTCAATGCTTTTCTTTTTTTTCAAAGATATAAATTATTCAGACCTACTGCACTGCGTGTATAGTTTCTCTTAAACACTGAAGTTATGTAGGAGCTACTGATCCTTATGTCAGATTGATAAATGAAATACTCCTTTGCTTTGAGGTTTAAAGGTTGTAATATATTTGTAAATAGTTCAGAAGACTAATATTAAATAAGCCAAAAGTACAGAATATTCCTAAAATGAATGTTATATTCAGACTGTAAGAGACAGTTTTATCTGTAATGTGGAAAACCTGGTAATATATGAGTGTGGACTGGAAGAAAAATAATAATGCTGTATTATTTTTTATTACCAAACACTGCTTTCTGATTTACAAAATATGAGAGAATAAAATATTTACATACAACTTTTTAATTTACCTGTGCTGAGATTATTTTTTATTCTGAAACTTGGGGATTATGAGTCAGGCTCTGCCTGAGGTGGAGACAATACTGATGGGAAGTTTTTTTCCTGTTTTCTTCTTGTTTGGAGGTTATTTTTACATGCTTATGCCAGTATTGTATATCCTTCAGGCTAGAGTGCAAATGGTTGCTGCTATTATTACTATTACAGTTTCTTTTTTTGGTACCACTCTTGGTCAACAGAAAATGGAAAACAAACTT
This sequence comes from Dromaius novaehollandiae, assembly GCF_036370855.1. Taxonomy (NCBI): domain Eukaryota; kingdom Metazoa; phylum Chordata; class Aves; order Casuariiformes; family Dromaiidae; genus Dromaius; species Dromaius novaehollandiae. The sequence continues at coordinate 153,453,188 of NC_088098.1, forward strand.
GGATCAGCAGGAAACAATTAGAAGAAAAGACTCAATAAGTTGAAAGCCATATGGATCTTGTGTCAATAACCACTGAAGCAAATGATGAGGTGTCAAGAACTGGGGAATATTATGTGGTGATGACATTTTTTTGCTGCTTGCTTTTTGCATTGGCTCACTCACTGTGAGCCTAATGGGAGCACTGAGGTTTGAGACTGTGCAAGTTAGCCAGCCTGAATTGCAGTGTGGTGAGAATATGCACATGGGTTTACTCAGGAAAGGTTGTAGAGCCATAAAGTGCATTTAACTTTTGAGCTAACAGCATGAGTTTCCTTGTGAAGCTGGGGTGGGCTTTGCTTATCCTGCTTAGAGGCACTTGAAATCTTGCTTTATTTGGTCCTTATCTTCCATCAAAATAGAGCAATGAACCGAGAGGCATGCATATTCTTGTGGTATATTCTTGTGGTGGAAATCCTGATACTGAGTGGCTAAGGATATCCTGTGCTTCAGATGATTGATATGGAAAAGGTCTAATACTACAAAGTCTTTTATAAATTCTTCCTAGTTATTCTATGTAATGTTTTGCCTAGTCAAATACAGAGATGACGGATTAATTTAACAATCCACACATAAGCCAACACCTGTGACCAAGCTGTGGAGATGGAACTGTCCCAGAGGAAAGGATGGAAGATGGGGAAGAATACCTCAAACATCTTTCCTGGTAAGGATCACTGTTTTTTTAGCAGAGAAAAGGCAACTACTGTCTTAGCCAGTAGACAGCAGGATGTCATGGCTCCGTATCATGACCAAACCAGTCAGCATTTACACTGCAGGGCAGAAAAGACCAGAGTGCTTTATCACTTTCAGCCACCCCACTCTTTTACACTTGCAGAAGGACCTCTCAGAAGACTCTTCACACTCAGGTATGACCAGATATAAAGTTTGAAGGGATATTTGCTAACTAGACAGTAATATAAAGGGACAGGCTTACTGGTGGAGTGTGCACTCAAGAGAAATCCATGAGTATGGGGTTTTGCTTTCTGTTTTTTCTTTCTTTTCTTTTCCTTTTTTCCTTTTTTTTTCCCTTTCTTTTTAGCAAGGGAAGTCAAGTTATCACTCAGAGTTAAGAGTCAATGACTCTGGATCAACTTGTGATATGATGGAGAACCTAGAAAATGTCAGTTTAATATTTTCAGTGAGAGCATAAATAGAAGGCATTGTGGTTAACAGTATTTCCCCACTGTGGTGCTTTGTTTTCTGTTTGTTTTTCCTTGTTATTGTAGTTCTTTTCTAAAATACATCTCCCATCTTTTCAGCTTGGAGTAGGTCTTATGAAAACAGCACAAGCTTGGAAGACACCTAGCATTTTTTAAACTAAGTAGATGAAACAAACCCTGTGTTAGACTTTGTTCTTTGCAGAGGAGGCATGCTAGCAAAATAGTCTTGTGTCTGGCATTTTCGTGTACTTTCTGTGGTAGTTCCCCCCAAAATACTATGTGGCATAAATGAATCACAGATATGTCTGACCTTTGTGTTAATGTAAGTGGTAATATTTATGAGGCCAGAATTATACTGGATACTGGAAATGTGAATCCTGTGGTACAGGGTAGTACTCTGCAGTTTCAGACTTAGTATTATGTGAATTAAATTGTTAAAAAAAGTGGAATTATAGTCCTTTCAGAGCAAAACTTGCTCTAGGACTGTGCACATGTGTGCATGTATGCATAAATACTGTGTACAGACCACAAAGAACCCTAATCCAAAATGTAATTAGAAGTTCAGACTTTGTAAACTGGAGAATTACAGAAAGGGGGGCTTGTTTTGCATCAAGCTGGATTGTTCTTAATACACTACAGCCGTGGCACACTGGAGGCAGCTGCTTCTATATACCATTTTGAGAAGAAGAAAAAAGTGATAAACATAGCCTCTCCATTCCTCCTCAATCACTGTGCTTCAGCCCAAGGGAAATGTTGATTTTATTTTTGTTTTGGAAGCAGTCTAGGTGCTCAACTCAAAGGGAGCAAGTCTGTTCCAGACTTTGAGTCACCAAAGTGAACATGGGTGGCTCCCCTGGTAGTATTCATAGTAAGCAGAAAGAAATAAACGTGCATTTCCATTAAGCGCATGATCAGGGTGATGTGTACTGTTTACAGCATACACTTGCACAGAACTAAGCATTTTGGATTGGTTAAATTCATGTTTAAACTAAAAATATGATGACTCCTCTCTGACTTTTGTTTCTCTTACCAGCTTCATATAGGTCACTTTGTTGATATCAGTGGCCTAAAACTTAGCATCCTAGAAAAATGTTCTTAATTGAACAAAGAGATTTTTTCGTCCATATAAACTAACCTCTGATTTTTATGTGTATTAATACTGAATCTGCTTTCTATAAATAGAGGTACGGCCCATGAATTAAAAGAAATTTCTTGAAAGGTGGAAAGTATTATGTAAATGGACAATCATTCCAATTATTGCTCTATTTTCAGCTGGTTTGGTGGTGTCACTTCCTTTCAAAGGAAACTGTCAAGTAGGTTGGTTTTGTTTATATAGGGTTTTTTTATTTCATAATATGAAGCAGCTGCTTTAAAAGTTAATGAGAAATATGTTCCTTTCCCTGTTCTGCTCTATGGCCTTTGAAGAAATTTCTATAGCTTCATTCCTGTCTAGACTGCAAGATGTATAGGGCATGCAGCTCCACCCTTCCTCTGGGAGCAGAAAGTAGTGAAGGGATACAGTGATCTGATGGGTTTTCATTCTTGTGTAGCCACTCCTGTCATGAAATACAGCAGCCCCATGCTAAGAGGGATGCCTGCTAATGTGATGCATGACGAGGAGGGCATGCTGGAGGTAAGACTTCATTCCTGTAGATGGTACTTTTGAAGGTGTTTCTGCTTAGCCTTGTCAAAGTATTTTTAACTCTCAGGAGAAAATAAAAAAAAAACAGTGGAAAAGAACACTGACCACTCATCAGTTCTGTTTCAGTGGTTGTAAAATTACTGGACCAGGTCTTGATCAGTTTAAATAAATAGCTGGGATCAACATGCAGTGGTTTTGACTGCACAGGAATAAATTCCAACACTAAAAAAAATAGATTAAATCTCTGTTTCAAAATTGCATCTTTAGCACACTGATGTGACACAATTCAGGTAAAATAGTCTCAATAAAATTAACCTTTGTGTTTGGAACTTGAAAGAGGGAAGTACTTGGTAGGATACTTTCCCTCTGTTCTTCAGTTTTCCTGTCTTTACACAGCCTTAGGTACAATACAAATATACACAGTAAATTTTATTGTAAAATAGTCACCACACTTTTTTTTATTGGTACAACACTTTCACCAAAAAAGGGTTATTAAATAAATACTACAAGGAAACAAACATCTCGTCTCTTCCTATGCAGAGTGATTGACTCAGAACTCCAAACTACGTACTCAGACAACACAGACTAAAACCCCTCTATATTGGCTTATGAAAACAGAACACATATGCAGAGTGTTTTCTTCCTTTCTCTGCATGAAGAAAAGTTGCCCTGCAGTATATGGAGAAGGAAAAAACTCACTCATGTTAGCTAGAAAGCAATACTGCAGTTGACTGCAGGCAAACTGAGTGGCGACTGGTAACCCCTGCGGTGATGTGCCTGCCCTTACACTTCCAGGATTCTGCTCAGCTCACAGTGAGATATGGATTAAAGCAGAGTGGCCGTAACACACTCTGTGGGATCCTTGATCAGACTGCACAGAGTTTCCAAAACTCAAGACTTAAAAACGAAAGGAGCCTACCAACTACTTAAAATAAATCCTTTGTTCTATGGTGCATATGGTGGGGGCTTTTCTCCAGGCAAGAAGTAAGTCGGTGCATAGAGGGGCGGAGCATTGGGGGGAAGACCGTAGCTGGAGCTGGACTGAGATGGAGGCTGAGTTTCTTCTGATAAAGAAATGTCAGTAGATGATGTTCCTGGAAAATTGCTGGCAGGCTGTATATAGACAAAGAAAAATACCTTCTTCAATAAAGGATTACAACCCCATTTGCAGCTCTGAGTTAAGTGTCTACCATGTACATATTATAAATAAGCCTGATGATAGTTAAATTTCTCATGCATTGCAGCACAACACTCACTGGAGTATTAAAGCATGTGCTTAAGTATAGCAGTTACAGTAATGTAGTGAAACAAGACAGATTACATCTGCAACCAAGTGATTTTTAATAGGCATTGTGCATACAGCTAGGCAATAGAACAGAAGAGGAATTTCTGCAGCAAAAGCTGCTCTGGCTTCCCAGGTGACTCACTGTACCTGCTTGGCTGATTAGATTACGTGTAGCTGCTAGTTTCCAGGCATCACTGTGAAGATTAAATTGTCTCAGAGTTACAGTACTTGCATAAATGCAAGGTCTTATTGCTGTGCCAAATGCAGACTCCTCTTAAGAGAAAATTTTATATGTAGGCATGTGTCCCCCTGTAAGTCTTTCACTTTGGCTGTCTCAGTTATAATGGGGTTTGGCTGAAAGAGGCACCAAAAATAGATAGACTTTAGGAAGCAGCCCATGTTCAGTAACAAGCAGAGTTTGTTAAAAACAAAAGGATGCATCTAGGGACTAATGTTCTGGATAAAATCCCACCACTACTTTAAACCAAGTTTTGCCATTGATTTTAGAGGGCCAGGATTTCACTCCTCCCCTCATGTGCCAACATATGCCAGTCCATGGGATTCATCAGCAGAGTTGTGCGCTCAGCTCCCCTCAGGTTCAGGCCTAAAGAGCCTGGAATTTAAAAAAAAACAAAGAATAGTAATCATGGATCTATTTCAAGGGAAATGAAAAATCCGGGCAAGTAAACAGGGCTGTCTTGGGTACTTACCATGCAAAAAAAAAAAAAAAAAAAAAAATAGTAGTCCTCATCTAGAGCACCAGTACCAAGGCTGGTACTTAGCCTGTGGCCTCTCAGGGCTGGTGTTCCCCATGCCGCGTTGCCGGCTTCTCCATGGGGGTCTGGCTGAGGAGGGCACAGCCCTGGGAGTCAAACCCATCAGAGAAGAGAGTGTTGTCCTGCGTCTGTGCTGCAGGATGATTGCCAGCAGGGTCACTGTGTGAGAATGGGGACTTTGTGACGGGAAGGTTGTTCATGCCCTGTAACTCTCCTGGAGACAGTGCAGGTATATTTACTTACAGGCCTGACATACAGGTCAGCTCTAAGAGCAGTAGCTGGGGCTTGGGTTTTTTTTTTGCTGTTACTTCCCTACCCTCTCCACTGCAAACTGCAGCCACCATTTCCGTCCGTCTGCCTGGAACTGCTTCTGTAATGCGTTCTTCTTTGGCAGGAAGGATTGGCACAACCTTTACTACTGGCATCAGCAGCAGCCCCTGCACAGTTTTTTCATTTACCTGACCACTTGGCAGGCTCATTACCAAGCCTACTTACAACTGAACTGTACCAGTAAATCAAAAGTAGTAGTGTTAGTGCATGCCATGGTAAATAAAAGCAATGCTGGCTTACATCTTTGTCAAAATGAATTCCTGTAGTCACCTTTTTCTTTTTCGCATTTTTCTGATTTCTGCTTGTGTACAAGGAAGTATGACGTAAACTAAAGTGCTCCTACCAGCAGCTATGTGATTTTTTTTTTTTAAGACTTTCTTTGCCCCTTTCCAGAAAACAGTTATTCAGTGAGACACTGGATGCAGCAGGGGACCAGGAACCAGTCTGGTCCGTGGTGGGAGCATCAGGTGAATATTAAGGTTCATACTCTGAGCTAATGCAACTTGGGGCAGTGTATATCCCCTGGGAGTGCTACAAGCCAGACTAACCCAGGCCTGGGGGGTGGGATGCGTTCCTGGGAGGAGCAACAATGGCCCTTTACTGGCCCAAGGGAATGCTGGCCAGAGAGAGAGTTGCGTCTCAGGGCCCATTTTGCTGTACAATTCGGTTATTAGAAACGAGATGAGGCCTGAAGGTGAGATGCCAGCCTCCACGTGGGCGTCACATGCACATGGTGCACATTGCCATGCTCATGGTGTTGCGTGCTGAGGCTGGCCAACAACACGCACAGCACCACCGCCACCTGGGCAGGGCCTGTGCCAGAACGGCTGCCCTGAGAATGCCCCAGGAGCTGAGGCTCTGGCACACCTCTGGGGACCACACAGGTTTCAGTGACTCAGCGACTACCAAGGCACAGGTGGCTCTTGGCCTACCCGGAAGCAAAAACTTCATGCTTTTGAAATGCCCGAGAGTGCCCTGCCAGACCTCCATGACCAGGGATATGTGTCAGTCTGGTGTAGACCTTGGGCCCTGTGTGGATGTCTTGGAAACATGAGGCCGTCTCAGATGCCCTATCTTTAGGCAACTGAATTGCATTCCAGGACAGGGTTCAGCTTCAGATTTTGATGCCTAAATTAATGGCTCAACAGCACAGATATTTAAGCTCACAGCATAGTGACATGTAGGAATTGAATCCCACCCCTAGTCAGTGGAAAGGCCTTTTGGGGTGCATTTGTGTTGCTCACTTCATAGATCTTCTTTAGGCTGAGATTATCCATGTGTGAGAATTGCCTAGCTCGCTCTGTGGACTTGAAGGGTAGACCAGCTCAGGTGGAGACACCTACACTGCAGACACCCAGAGCTCCATTCAGTTGCCTGTGTTTAAGTGTCTAGTCCTTTTAGGATGCTCTCAGGTATCCCAGGCATCCACACAGACATGACACAGGGGCTGCAGGCCCTGGGCCCTCCCAGGGCAGCAGCAGGGTCTAGGTATGATCAGATGTCATGTCACACAGCGCTAGACACCTAGATGCCAACAGCATTTATGTCTAGCCAGGTGAATCCTGGACCCTGAAGTATGCAGTTGCCTTAAGGGTCAGGAACAACTGAGCAGGGGCTGTGAACACCTGAACTCCACAGTTGTGCACTGCTTGGAGCAATTAGGTGGGTTATGAAAGCCTCCAGCCCTGCGGATTCAGTCCACAGCTCTCAAGTAATAAAGTATATGACATTTAAGGATCTGGCTGGTCCAAATCAGGCATGCTTCTTAGTTAAAATTACAAAAGGGTAAATGTAAGTTTATTATGAGGGGTTTTTTTCCTACTTATATAACTATTCCATTATACTAATGCAGTAATTATTTCTCTCTGAAATACAACATAATTAGCTCATGCAGGAAGGCTGTCTGCTCTTTTTTTTTTTTTTTTTTTTTTCCCAGGAAAGGGATTAAGAGCTTTCCCTTTTGGAACCCAGTGCTTGTTGCTAACCTCTCCTGGCTTGGAGCTAGCTGGTGATGTCTTCCTCTGTTATGAAGGGGAGAGAAGACAAATGAACACACCTTTTAGAAAAAGTAAAAAAAATTAAAAAAAAAGAGAATAACTGAGTTTATTTTGGAATGCAAAGAATTTTAAGAAGAAAAGAATGTTAAGAATTTGGGGTGAATATAATGATGTATTTCTGTTTCTCTGTGGATGCAGGACTAAACAGTTAAAATCAATCCTTACAATTACTTACATGCATCTCTTCAGCTTAATTCTTTCTTTCCTCTGTTTTTAATTCCCTTTTCTCTCTACTCTTGGCTATGTGCTAACTGAACTCTGCAGAACAGCACAGCTTTTCAGCTAAAAATAAACAAAGAAAGATTCCCTGAGTGTGCCTTTTTTGCCTCTCAACTAATGGTCTCCAAAAGTGCCTGGCCCAATTTATATTAATGAGTAAGATGCACCCAAGGGCTGTTCTCTGGCCATGAGGCCAGCTGGCACAGCATGTACCACTTCCCTACAGGTGAACTCTTGCCACCAAGTCAATGTGACTGTATGTAAATGACCTACTGGGAATGGTCCATGATCCTTCCTGTCTCCTAACCTGTGTGTGTGGGAACACTGTTAGATGGTCTGGGCCAAACCCGTATCAGGCACAGGCTAACAATCCCCTGATGCGGATGACCGTGTCTCAGAGCTCAAGCTCATCAGTTGTTTACTCAGAACAGATATAGTCCAGATACAGATGGGGGTAGGTGGACCACAGCTAGTCCATGTTAAATGTGCAGTGTTTTCAGTTAAAAAGTGTTACAAAACATGCAATACCTGTTGGTCTAGCACTACACAGTCAAAGAAAAAGAAGCCATTAGGTTGAATTAAACATCCTTACTAGAACTCCTATGATTGCTGTAGAGTTTCAGTGTATTTAGTTATTTACAGCTCATCCCTATGTTCTTCACTTCAATCCATCTGCTTTTTGCAGCACCAGCCAAATACAGTCATGGAGGTGACTGATGTCAGCTGTGCCAGGCACCATGCCCCGGCATGGCACAGGAGCACTATTGGCGGCCTAGCTGGGTGAAGGAGAGAAAAGGGCCTGCTCAGGCCTGCAGAACATATGTGTTCCAGCCCCTGGTGCAGAATACAGACTCTGATTAGGTGCAGACACCTGAATATTGGGCAGGGGGGGAGCTAGGTGAACAACGGGTTCAAGGGACAGAGCAGGGCTTACTCTTCGGTATGAGCTGGGGGTGGCAGTGGTGCTAGCCCTGTAGGTCAGAGCTGTTGTCTGTGTCTGAGCTGTTCTGTCTCAGCCCAAAGGGTTACAAACCCACCAGCCAGGAGACTGCCCTACTGTCTGGCCAGGCTGGTTGCAGGTGTGGGAACTCTCCTTCTCTTGCCTGTTGCAGTGCATCACAATCCAGGAACGAATGCAAAACGGCCAGGAAGAGAAAGCACATGAGGAACCCTGATCTTGCAGATGAAGAGGTAGAGAACTTGAACACAGTCCTCCTCCCACATAGGCAAGCCCCTCCTCCTGGGGCTGCCGCCATATTTTCTGTGATTAACATCAAAAACAGTCCCTGGGTCACCCCCCTCCCAGACAAGTACCCTGGCACAGAGATTGCAGAGTCTTAGCATTTGGTGTGACCACCATAACACAGCTCCAATGAGACTGGTGGTAGGAATGGTGCTTTCTCCACTGGAGCCATTCCAGGCCCTGCTGGGATAGGAACAGGAGATGGAGGTTTGAACCTCACTGGCAAAGGAAGGTCAAGGGCCCTCTCGTCACCTACATATGTTCCCTCATCACCGGGCTACTGGGGTGAAGAAAGCAAACACCATCTTCAGCACAACTCATTGCCCTTCTAGTCCAGCTGGAGTCAGTGCAAGCTCAGAGTACAGCTTGTGCTTTATCATTCTGAAAGACGCAAAGCAGAGCTGACTCGACTCATGTTATATCCCGTCCCGCAAGGAGAGAGAAACGTAGATCCGGCAACTTTCCATTCTGCCTTCAGGCCAGCCTCAACTGTAAGGCTGACCAGACTCCATCAATTGCTGTAGCAGATCAGGCCAAGGTCTAGCCAGCTCTGTACCTGTGTCTCAGCAGTAGTCAGTAATAGATGCCTAGGGGAAGTCTAAAAGAAGGGCTCTATCTTCTGTTGAGCCCCTGTTGGTACTTGTGGCTGGCAGCCATTTGGAGACTTTCAGGCTGCAGGTAATACCCGAAGCACTGTTTTAAATAGCAACTGATGCACTAAGTCCCCAACCCCTCATTTACATTCTTCCACAACATCCTGTGGCATTTGAGTGTTCTTTGGTGTGTAAAAGCCCTTCCTATTTCTGGCTTATCTTGCTGCCTTGTAGCTTTACTGGGGCTACCAAAATTTTGTGCACCGAGAAATCATCAGTGATATACAGCCACAGTCCTTTCCATATCACTCCTGACTTCATAGACCCCTTATTTCCTCCCCTTTCTTGTCTTCCTTCTACCTGAAGAGCCCCAATCTGTTTATGTCTCTACATATAAACAGTAAGGTGTGTAAACTTTTCTGCCAAATTCTGTATGACCCTGTCTCTTTCCAAACTCCACAGGAGCCAAGATCTACCACTGCAGACTTCACACTGAGGAGCAGCTCATGGTTTTCTGATGGAGTAAGGGTGCTGTTTTGTACTGTACCTGAAGGGGTAATGGGTAGGATGGATACGTAGAAATAGTTGCTGCAGAAGGACAAAACCCAGCATATGTCAGGATCTGCTGGGCAGGGTTGTACAGGATCTGAGGAGGAGGTGCAGCACTGAAAGCAATTTGGGACAGTGGTACCTGTTGAGCACAAAAGACAACAATATATCAGCTCAGTACAGAGGGGATTGGAGCAGAAACTGGTTCTAATACAAGTGACTTGACAGTTTAGTAGCTTTCTGTTTTCCAGCATAATACCAATACTACAAAAATCAAGTAGCAGACAGAACGAGAGGAGAGCGTATCTGGAGTGAACTTTTTGGCCAGCATTACAGAGCTATTTTAATCTTCTTCCCTTGGAAAAAGACTGCTGGTGCTTCCCTAGCATCTGTTACAGAAACACTGGCAGGACTCCAAAACAGAGATACCCTGAAGAGCAGAGCATATAGTTATGATCTCCTCTTCTTCCACTTGAACACCAGACACCCCAGTCCTTCACATTTTGCTGTAGCCTCTTTGCATTAGCAACTAGCTGATGGCCTCGTGTCTTTCCCTCTTCTTTCCTAGACAGATCTACGAAGACCTCCTCCCCCTCCAGAGCACTTGCTCTTTCACAGGCTCCTTCTCATCTGTGAAGTGGATTTTCCTGCTGGCCCTCCATATACATATTTTATTCCTACTGCATGAAATCAAGGAGGGATTCTCATTTCCATCAAAGCTGAACTGACTCCTTGATCACATCCTGTGGCTCTACTGGCATGTCCCTTAACTGCAACATGAGGTAAAGTTTGCAGGAAGAAGTAAAGACTCATATTAAAGCAAGTGATAGAACTGGGGAAAAAAACAAACAGAATAAAAAACCTGTTCCTAAAAGCTTGTTCTATGTAACCATTTGTGAAGGACAGTGGAGCTGTGTGAAAGATTCTCAGGGCCCTCTGCTTTGCAATTTGAGAGAATCTCAGTAGCTTCTTTTCTCTCCTTTGTTTTTATTAGCAGATTCCTGTATATGAGAGTATGGTATTTGCTTTTTACTCAAATAATAAAACATGGTGGTTCTAAGAAAAATACTGAGAGAAGTGGCCAGGACTTTTTTGGCATTTCCTTTCAGATTCATCAGTGAGAGACATGAACCACTGCACCCTTCAGAGACAGGATGCAGGCCATGGTTGAGTAAGGGGTGTAATAATTGTGTCCATACATGGAAAACATATTTTAGGACAATGGTATGCCACATGAGGGTATCTGACAATCTAGGCCTGAGCTCTGCTGAGGAAACGGGCATCCCAGGAACTGGCACAGAGAAAGGCTTACCCTGAAAGTAGAAACCTATGTCATGGTAGAAGGCAAGTCTCTCATCTTCAAGGTACCCTCCTCAAAACACCTCCAGTCTCCTTGCCCTGCTGGGTGGATACAATGGGGAGGAAGAGAGAGAGAGAGAGAGACTTCCTTGTGGAGAGCAGTAGCAAGAGGCAGCTAATGAAATTGCCTTGGATCCAGCAGCTATACAAGCCAAAACGTGGCTCACCCTGATGAGGGCTGAAACAGGGTCCAGCACATGCCCTTCCTCAGAGGAGGCTCTGTCGCTATCAGATCCATCTGGCTACGGACATAAGCAAAGCAAGAAACACTCTTTTTGCTCAGCATGAAACACAGATGTCTGTTCTGAACCTGTCACCTCTGTTCTGCTGTAGCTCATCATAGGTGTCTCTGTCCCAGCCCCAAGAATCTCTCTAAATCCTGTTATGTCCTGTACACCAGCAGCAGCCATATTCTCCAATTGCTAAGGACAAACACTGCAACAGTCCTGGCAAACAGGTTTGGGCAGTCACCCATCCCCAATCCACTGATCAAAGCATCTCATTATCAGGCCATCTGGTCTCAGCCAGGAGGCAGTAATGATTCACAGGTATGATTTGTGGGTATGTATGTAAGCTAGTTGGATGCTAATATCAAGTATTCTGTTAGTGACACTATATTAAATTAGTCACATAAAATACAATGGTAGGTAGTGACATTTTAAGCAGGAGCAGGCACCCAAGTCAGAGCAGTAAGGAGCTGTTAACCGGCCAGTTGAGCACTACCAGTGCCACTTGGGCATCTCAAAGGAGAGGCTCATTTCCGGAGCAGCTCCATGCAACACCCAGCGGGGAAAGCAGGGCTGTGGCGTGTGGCCTTCCTTGTACCTGGCCACGCACGCCACTGCTCCCTACATGCTGCAGTTGTGCAGTGGCAGAATGAGACAGTTCAGCTTGCTGATCTCACAGAGAACTCCCAAAACACGTATTTTTGAGCTAGGATTAGTTGTAACATCAGACTGCACCTTTACTTGCAGGAATGCCAACACATGAATATGTGGAAAGTAGCTAAGTAGTTCGGGGTCTGTTTTGCCAGGTTTTTTTGAGCAGGCTGAGGGAAGAAGGGGAGAGAAAGGGAATGATATTTAATCTGTCTAGATTCCCTTCAGAAGTCCAAGAAGGTGTTTGAAAAAAAACGCTAGCATATTCCACCAGGATCAGAGGTCTTTCTGATTAATGCCACCCTAAACACAAGTCAGGCAGATTCCTTGGCCAGGTGTGTCAGAAAAACATCGACAAGTTAACACATAAACACTGGGGGCATGGAAGAGACCTTCCACATTCACTCTTCGTACTAGCAAGTTAATTTCTTCATTCATTCCTTTACCTCTGTCTTGCAAAAGAAATGACAATGGTGTGTCACCATTTTGGATACTGTAAGTACGCACTTCTATTTGCATTATAACTTAACCTGTTGTTTGTTAAAGGTGATTTTAAGGTAACTGTCTCGCTAGCGTTCTGTAGCCCAGCACGCAGTAGATCTGAAAACAAGATCCCATCATACCCTAAGAACAGCTCTAGCTCCCCTTGTACCCAGGCCCGCAGATGACACAGGGGGCCCTGACACCTCAGGGTGAGGAGAGGACAAAGCGATTCCCACTGAGCCAGCAGGGCTCTATGGCACGCAGCAAAACCAGGCGGAGCATGCCAGGGCCTGGGGGGGGGGGAATTTGTCACAAGAAAGAAAACCCACAGGCACCAAAACAACACTACTATTTTTTTCCTGTCCAAGAAATGTGATGGGTTTAGAGGCAACTGCACTGTGTTTTGCAAACTCTTTCCTTTGTAACATGCTTTGGCAGCCAGAATTCCCCAGAGGTAAACATGATGTTTTTTCTTCGACTAGTCAGCCTAGCCCTGTCTTTTCTGGAAGTCAACCTTAGAGCAATACCCTGAGGCATTTCAATGGGCTTTAGAGCTCTCCGTGGAAAATACCAATGGGCATTTCTGTGGTAAGATAACATCCTGAAAGAGCAAAAACTGTTCTGTCACACATTTCTAATACTTTTCTTATTTTGGTCCCATGCCACTTTCTCCTCCTCTTCTATTTGATGTTTTCTTGCCCCCCCCCCCCCTTCTCCCAAGAGTTATGCCTTTCATAATGAAGGAAAACAGCAGATCAGCAAGCCAGTTATGGTTTGTAATGCAAAAGGACCCTGAAAAAGCACAGGCCGGAGCAAGAAACAGCCATTTCATTTTGGATTGCTTCTTTAGTAACACTCTTATAAACATAGCACGGTTCCTGTGCTGAGGTAATTGACACAAACTCATCTTTCCTCTTAAGCTAGTGAGGGTTTTTTTTCCACTCCTGCTGCAGAGGAGACATTAAACTGCTTATTCAGATCAGGTTTTCAGTTGGAGCCTCTGCAGACTTGCTCCAGAATAGCGGCTGGGGCAGGTGCGGGGGGGAAGCTGCATGGTTGCTATCGCTGCCTTTTCCTTGGGCGGCTTTTTGCTGCCCGGTCACAGGACTCAGAGCTCAAACCAGGCGCTGCCTTCCAGCACGGGGAACATGCCAAGTCATGGAAACTCTAGTTCTCCCAGGAACATCTCCGCAGCTTGGCACCCACCATGAGCAGTGCAATGATATCCCCCTAGCAGCAGGGATCTGCTTGGGTTGGAGCTCACCCTGCACCAGCCCAAATCCCATTTAAGCCTCGGTTTGTGTGTGACATTACATGGATTTCAAGCTGGCCCTCTGCACCCCTCCAGTCCATGTCTCAGGGGAGCTGTGGCAGCTCCTGCAGTGGCCCTGAGCAGAAGCAGTCACAGCAGTCTGCCACAGCCCAGATCCCCCTGAAAGAGGCAACACTGAGAAAGCTTCTTTGTACCTGCCTGCACAAGGCCTTAGAGGCTGAAGTCAATAGCGCCAGGCAGGACACTGCTCTAAACCAAACCTTTGCTTTCCTTTTTTCTTATCTAATTAAAGCTTGGCCCCTACTCTAGGGGACCCACACCTCAGGGACACAGAACAAACAACATTTTGATCACCTTAAAGCTAAAGAAGAGAAGAACAAAAAAAGGCAGAAGGGGGGAAAAAAACATAGCAGCACCAGAAAGCTTCACAGTCCAGTTAAGCACTTGTGGATGATAGCTGTCTTTCCCTTCTCTTGACACTACTCTTCCCCTCTTTTCCCACTATAGCTGTTCCTGTTCCCCTTCTGCTATTACTCATCTTGGAGTGAGGTGATGAATTAAGCTGGGAAAGCTGCTTCCAATCCCTCCTGTCAAGCAGCCACAGCTGTTCATTACTAGCTGACTGCAGTTTGCTATCCACTCCTTGCATCAGTCCTCTTGCAGTTAGGCATAAAGGATCAGTCAGCTGCACATTTTTTACATGTGGGGACTAAGTGTGGTTGTTTGCCTTGTGCTGGAGAAAGGCAAGTTTCCAGTAGATGTTTTGCAACTTTTAACAAAAGCAAATTTCAGATAATTCACATGGCCCTGCTCTAACATGTCATTTTTAAGAACCCTGACACATGCTGTAGATAGAGAGCCTGGACATGCTTGCTGAGGGAAACGCACAAGATTGTATATAAGAAAGGGGATATGTTTTACATAGGAAGGCCAATGTCCCTTCCCAGCATACTTCCAGGCCTTCTGCTGTCAGCTGCTGCTCACTCTCTTTTCCAGTAAGCCTCTGTAAGCTCCCATGTAAGCTGTCATCCAAAGGACACTCTGGGTGAAGCTCCCCCAGGCTTCACCACTGATTAGACCAATCATTTGTATCCACAGAAGTGAGGAGGCTTTTTAAATATCTGGCAGCATGCAAGATCTTAACAAAAGCCACCAAACCAAAGCAACCAGATGAGTGCTGTGCTTTTGCCCTGTACAGCTGCATGTTTGTGGGTCAGCTATTCCTGGCCCCAAGGCCCAGCAGCTGGGCTGCCACAGAGACCATGCTGCAGCCAGTGCCCAGCCAGGCTGTGCTCTGCGAGGCCTCTGACAGAAGCACAACAGGGCCCAAAACTTCCTGAGGAAGCTTCCTGAGGTTTGCCAGCTGGGTGCAAGGCTGCAGGCAGTGTACAGCATTACCCCATCCTGTCCCTTTCCTCTCAATCTTCTCTGGCATCCATGTATCAAAGAAGGCAAGGATTTGGCTTACAGATGGGGAAGCACAGGTATTAATTAGGGCACAGCGATGAAAAGGGAGCAATCACAACATCCAGGCCAAGGAGATTCAGTTGCCACCGCTCCTGAGCTCCTAGTTAGCTCATACTCCATATGGTACAGCTGCAGAACATCCCAGACAGATGTCTTCCCTGTGCCTTGGCCAGCCCTTGATGTGCAACCCTTCCAGGGCTGCCTCAGTTTCTCCTGCTACCTGAGGACTGATAGCGGGGGTAACACCAGCAATTAATGCACCAGCACGGACCAGTAACTTGCTGCTGCTACAGGAAGATATTCCCCCTCGAGCATTAAGCCCTTCTGTCACTTTTGGCAGGTGATGCTCCAGAAATGTAGGAAAGGTGTGAAATGGGCACTACTCTCTGCTTGGAGGAGAAGGAGCCAACTGGGCAGTTGGAGCAGGGCCTGGATGCCCTCCAGTTCTGACTGGGTCCTTGGCTTACTGGCTCCCAGCTCTGAGCAGTCCCATGGTCTGTTCCCCACAGTGCAAATCACACCTGGCACTCTTACTTTCTCTTCCTTGCTCTATCCCTCTCTTTTTCCTTTCACTTTTCTATTTAGTTTATCTCCTCCTGAATAGTGACTGTCATGGAGCTAATGAGGCATTTCTCCCTTCTGCTCAGGCATTTCACCCCTGTCCCCACACCTCTGCCCATTTAGGTTGGAAGCTCTTCGGGGCAGGGGTCATCTTCTGCTCTGTGTGCCCAGCAAAATGAGAGCTGCTTGGCGGATCTTTAGGCACTGCTGTAGTAAGCATGACCAGTGACAGTCATAACCCAGAAACAGGTACTTCACCCTTTTTACATGTCAGAAAATCTAGGCATATAAGGCAATATTTTACAAAATCACACTGCTCCCTGCATTCAGTCCCCTCTGAATGCAGCAGCGCATATCAGCACAAAATAATGGTGTGGCATAGGAAGCAGTGAGGAATCGCGTTTCTTAGTGAAACAACAGAGAAGATTAATGTGACCTGAATGCAACTGTTTAAATAAAAACTTGACTGATACATCAGAGTTAATCCCTCTTCTTGGGGAAAGAACTACATAAGCGTCAATCGCCACAGCTTGGACTTGAGTTTTACATGTTATCTGTATACTAGCATCATCCAACTCTATGCTAGCCCACATGTTCACGGCTGAATTAGAAAAAAAAAGATACTAGTAAGTAAATCAGTAGCATGAGTTCATACAGACGTCTGCTTTTTCCCATCCATTCATGTATTGACCAGACCTGACCTACTTAGCTGTGAGCAGCTGGCAGCTGCGACTCCAGGCTCCCAGATCATGCAAGAAATATGTTTAAAGCGCTTCCTTTGTACACTTATGCTTCCTTTGTTTGTAACCCATTTGATAATACCAGTAAGCACAGAAGTCATCAGAGAAGGCAAAACTGTGAGTCTTACCATGTCTTTAAATGCCCCAAGAATGGCTGCCGTAATAATCCCCAGAAACAACCCGATAATATTCAGGACTGTGGAGGACCACAGCAGCCTATACAGGTGAACCACATCTTGACAGCTGCTCACTCCGAGAAATTCATAGTAGCTGGAGGACTGTTCTGAACTGAAAGGGAATGGAAAAAACATCATTACTGTGGGAATGATTTTGCACATAATACAGAACACCAGAGGATCTGAATGCCTCCTGCTTACTGCGAAGTATTTGATCATATTTGATCCATACTCCCACTCACAGGTGCAAATACTGCTCAGATGAACCAGAGAAAGTCACTGTAGAGAAAAACTGGCTCAGCCAACACCAGTATTAGTCCCAGCAATAGGACTAACAGTTTGGCTCATCAGTGTTGGTGCCAGCAGGGATTCTTTTCTTTTGCTAAGAATCTCCAAAAACAGACATAGTCCTAATAAATGGACGCCACCCTTGCTATTGTATGCACTAGAGAGCAGCTACCAGTAGAAACCTGCTTAGCCCAGCTTTGTTCACAGCCCACCTAGAAGTCTGCTGCCATCTCTAACGATGGGGAAGACAAGCTGCTTAAGCATTAATGCTACCAGAGGAAAGGAGATTTTGCCAGCTGGCTACGTTTGTTTATGGTGTCTGTGGTTTGAAATTAACAGATGCCACAGAGTACAGTATTAATGGACAGCATAATGATGTGCCTTTAAACTACAGATTGTACTATCCAGAAATCTTTGTTTATATTTCTGCACTGTTTGTTGTAAATAATGCAATGGTTATTGTAAATCAGGCATGCTGTGAAGTCAATCCTCATCTTGCTGAAACTGAGAAACATCCTGCTACAGAATTTGAAAACAATTTTCTGTACTTCTTCCCAGTATCTTCCTTAATGCTGGCCCACTACTGAGCTCCTATAGCAGCTATTTAAGATGGAAAGATTTTTTTACACGTCAACTCTGTTTTTGCAACTGCTAGGAAATTGCCATCAGATTATGTTGGAAAGCAGAGTGAGCATTTTGCAAAATGTTCTTCTGTTCCCCGTTCCCCAGCACACGGGACAGTAGGGGAGATGGTGGGTAGGGAAAGCTCTTCAGGGAAAGGCAGCATGGAGAAACCCACAAGGCTTCTGAAAAGAACCAAGCCAAGCACAATAACTGCTGGAAATGTCAAGTCATTTGCTGTGGGGCATGGTCCTGCCACTGCAGTTTAGCTATTGCTGGATTCACTTGGGCCCTCCTATATGAGCCCAGATGTTGCCTGACTAAATAAACTCGTAGCTTCAGCTGTGTTCAGGCTGATGAATTCTGACTTCTGATCCTGACTGTGCATGGGTCTGTTGTATGGCTGGCACCAAGTCACTTCACGTGATTATGTCTCCTCCTCCTCGTCTTTGGCCATCCTATATACTGAAATTGCCAAGTCTGCAGGGCAGAAAGATTGCTTCTTTACTTTGGATTTGTCCATGCCAGTCCCATAAGATCTTGCTCTTCACTGTGGATTCCTGACACTGGCAAAATGCGCATCTTTAATTATATCACTAAATACTGTCACAGCAGTGATCAGTCCCAGATGTTTCAAACAAAATGTCTGTCTTAGAAAACCAGCACTGGGGACATGGAGAGGGATTTTCTTCCTGATCTCTTCTTGTTATTATCACATGCTTTAAGCAACAGAGTTTCAGTCACTTTATTTGTTAACTCCGGATGCTTTCATTCCTTTCAGAATCCTGTGCTTTTCTGCATTGAGCTGCGCTGTTCAATTCAGTGTTAACTCACAGCTGTTAATTGTGTTCTGTGGAAGAAAGTATTCTCAATGTAAACATACTGCCTTGCAATTAAGATGCCCCCTCATTTGTCTATCAAAGAAAAGGTACCAATGTGTGGGTGTTTACTTTTCTCTTGTTGTTTGTTTTGTATACCTCCATCACGTCCAGATACAACACCTCTTACACAAGCAAAAAACTAACATTCATATGGAATTTTAATCCATTCCATATACCCGCACTCACTTTGTCTCTGCGTGCAGAAGAAATACACGTGCATAGATGTCTCCCATCTGGTCCCAAAGTTCACTTTATTTCTCTAGTATAAAGAGGATCTGGGCAAGATCTACTCTTCTATGCAGAAGCCGCATGTATTTACCTCACTGTGCCAGCCTCATTCTCCTAAACCTAAACCTTTATGTCTGGCAGCATACTAACCAAAGCTTACAGAGGTCTAGGGTGTTGACATGTGAGAAGAAAGAGAAAACAAAACAAAAACACCCAGAAGAGGTAGGAAGAAAAAAAGAGGGAAAAAGAGGGAAAGAAAGAAGAGGGAGTGTGAGTGAACTGTAGAGAGCTATGCAGGTTGCATGACAAGATGAAAGTGAGGTGTGCAGAGAGCAAGTTGGGCAGAAGCTCCGCTCTGGGAAATTCTCCTCAACTTCTTATATATGGCAAGACATGATGCTGCTTGCAGTTCAATTCTGTATGTGCCAGGTGTGCAGTCAGTTCTGTGAATTTGTTTTATCTGTCTTCCACACTATAAACCCTTGAGCTTGGCTGTCATGTGGTTTTCCTAACAACCCTTTTATTCCCGTTAAATTGCTGCATGCGTTAACCTTTCAGCTGATCTTCAAAAGCATATCCAGACAATTCCTCCCTCCCTATCTTCCGTCATCCCATGCTTTGTAATGATGAAGTCAAGTGGAAAGCTTCAGGAGACATTCACAAGGCCCTCTGTATCTATCGTATGGCAGTCTAGTAAAATGCTTTGCAGACAGAGGCTGATACTAACAAAGGAGTTCTGCATTTGTCTACAACATAATGTCTACTTGTGGTCACCTATGTTCCTATTTATTTTGCTTCCCACAGTTTGGTAGAAAAAAAATTAATTAAATCTCATGGGAAAATTGCATTGCATAAACAACAGCAAATCTTGATGGGGCTAAGACTGATTGATTGATTTTAGTCACACAGCAAAGAGCTTATGGGCATATTTAAAAAAAGAAACTGAAATAATGACAATACTAGCACGTAACCTCTGAGCTCTTCTCCATTGATCTCAGGACTCCATCCACAGTGGAACTCTTTTGCTCTGCATAGAAACCCCTGGAGGAGAAATGGGCAGGGTCTGGGGAAGGCACTCACATGCAGCGCAGAACTGAGATATAAAAACCTATTGTGTAGCTGAGTGCAGGAATAAATGATGTCAGGACCTACTGCCTTCCCAGATCAGCACTGATGGCAAGTCAGGAAGCAAATCTACTGGCTTTGCAATGGTCTTATAGCCAGTGGCGGAAAGGCTCTTTGCTCTCCCAGCAAGTATCCATCAGTGCATAGCCTGGTAGACTGTTGTGTGGTACTTCTCCTAGCCTAAAGGCAAAAAGCTCCATCATTTAGAAGGAGAGACAAACAACCGAGGATTTCTCAGAGAACATTAACTGCACACAGGTACTTACTTCTCACAGTTGTACAGGTCACAGCAGTAGCACGTGTTACTCTTTACTTTCAGCTGGCACTTGGTGTTTAAGGTATAACATGTCACCTGCCAGAAAAGAAGAGAGTGACAATTATTCTTAGTGTTTCAGTGCAATTTCCAAGTCACCCTACTCATCCAAACTAAGCAGCTGCTGCAGTGGCAAGTTTTATTTACTGTCATGCAGAAAGGATCCTGAGAATCCAAAAACCACAACTGCTGGGCAGAAGGACCTGCTGGCACTTCCAGGAATTGCGTTTGGGACAGCAGCCCCAGAGTCTTGAGGCATCTGCACTATGAACCCCGGAGCCCCAAGAGCTTAGCGGCAGCCAGAGCTGCCAGGGTTTTCAATGCCTTTGCTGCCATGCTCAGCACTATTTTGCTAAGACCCAGAGTCTGTAGCTGTAGGATGGGGATCCTGACGGCTGTGACGCAGGGAACACAAGTCTTATGAGATACACCACAGCAAGGCACTGAAGTGGATAACCACACCACTCTGTAACAGCAGGGAAATGGGCAAGAATGCCAACTTCTCTGAACGGCTTCCTAGAATAAGTGAGCTCTTTCCTTTTGGAAACACCTTCCTGAAGGAGCAAATAATTAACAACAACAACAATCCCCAAATCCACAAACAAAACCATTCAGAAAAGATCCAAGCACTCCAACAAATAAGTACCATTTACAGCAGGCTCTCAAATACAAAACTGAAAAGGTTATTTGTGTGAACAGAAATTCCAGGGCCTGGACAGATGTTAGAGCAATAAATGTAGGCATACGCAAGCCACTCTCCATCCAGACAAGAAATTATTTTAATGACTCTTGAAGTGTGGTGAGTATATATCTCTTCTGTCTATTACAGCAGGCTAATTGAAATATTTTGTATGAAAGTCTTTCTTCGGAGATCCTTAGCTTACTGAGTTTGAAATCCTGCAGAACTGTCAGGTTTTAAAAGCTAGCAGGATAGGAAACACATTCTTTCTATATTTTTTATTTTGTTAGAAAAAATATCCTGTAACCACTGAGAAATGTTCTGTTTGCAAAATGAAAATAGAATGCTTTATTGAATAGAAAATTCCTCGTAGTGAAAGAGTAGAAACAGCATGCCTGCTTTTGAAAACCTTCCGTCAGATAGTCTTTCTCACTCCTGCTTAGCCACAAATGTTTTCGTCTGCGGGACAGTCTCCACAGAAGATGTAAAAGCATGTTTCTCAGCTCATGAGTTCTGGGTCTGTGCATCCTCTTTGTGTGAAAACTGCCACTTGTCGATGATTCTGTACTCCTCATGTGTTTGTTCCCAATAGAAAAGAGAGCCTTACACATGCACACACACTCAATGCCAGACAAAGTTCATCTCACTGCTGGTCTCACACTTGCCGCACTCGTTGCTTTAGCAGGATTTGCTTGAGCAGTGGAAGTTAAAAGGAGTGTTAGAAGTTAAAAGGAAGTTAAAATGATGGCTCTGGACTGCTTTATTGTCCACAGCAAGGCTGTAGGTTAGTCTCTAATATAAACCAGCTATTCTTCCAAAATGGAAGTTAAGTTGTAAAAGGAGAGTCTCAGTCTAAGTTGCAATCCAGAAACGGAGTTCTAAGTTTGATACAGACACGTCCCACCTGTCACAAGAATATCTCATCCTGAGGTATGACATCATTTTGTTAACCTTGTTCTGTTGTGTTTGAACTCACTGGGATTTCACACAGCTTTGCTGACCTGAAATCAGCTGCAGTCTTCCTCAGCCTGAGCTACAATTTACTGTAGAAGTAGCATGTAACTGTCAATGAAAGCATCAGCTTAATCAAGGTCTGGCTTGGAAGTGACATCACATGTGGCTAACTTCTCAAAGCAGATTGATAACTGATCCTGGAGCCAATGTGTCTATTATCAAGAGCATTTTGTTGGAAAGCCCTAGGACTTTTGCACTGAGTAGATCTTAAGACTTTGGTTTTGACCCCCTGCACGTGATCAGGGTGGCCTGGGATTCACGTATCTCAGAGACCGCTGTCTTCTGTCACACATGCATGGCTGGGATCAGACTGCTTCGTAAGATGGATCAGACTGCTAAAAAGATGGTTGTTCATGATACATTGGCTTTGGGGCACACTTTTGATTTGAAACAAAAGTAGTTTTCCACCTTCCAGCTGGCAATAAGGCCAGTTCGTTTGCCCCTTTCTACTGCAGAAGGCAAGAAAGACAGAAGAGGGAGATCAGCAAGATCTTAAACATGTTTTTAACAGATTCTAGGCTACAAGGCATTAAAATACTGGCCAAGAGAGTTACTGTATTTGTCTATTTTTATCACTACATTTTTAAAACATGCAAAAAGGAAGGCATCAAGACACTCCTTTTTAGGAGATGAGTGAATAAATCAAAATAAACAAATAACTGTCTGGTGTGAGTAAGGGTGGTGGAAATAGGCCATTTGTCAGTATTCTGCATGTCGAATCCTATTTTTTCATTTCAGTGACCAGATATTTAGCCTTTTCATGTTCAGGCTGTTTGTACCTTTCTATCCCCTTAGCACCAATCATTTTGATCTTCTCACCTCATAGTAATTGCAAGAAAATCAAATTCCTTCTGCTTTGAGCAAAGGGAAGAACTGAAGCCAGCAAACTCCATGAGCTGGAGACCACTCACAAGCTAGTGATGGCAACCAAAAGGAAACTTAAACTCAGTAAACAGTCTGCCTTCCTGGTTAGGTGTTCGCCTGGAATGCAGAGCATGTCCCCTGGTCACTACTTGGCTAACTTTAGAAAAGAGAAAGCCAAGTTCAAATGCCATGGATCATTAACTCTGAATTAGCACATGCTGACTCTAGATCCAGAAAAACATGTCAGTGGACAAGCAGACAAGAATGTTATTACAAGCTAAATACTTTAAAAGATACACTTTTTTTGCCAGAATAGAGTGAGGAGTTCAGGGTGGCCCAACTTTAAACATTCCCAGAATTTGCAGAGCTGGGGAAACCTGTGTGGCCAGAATCATATGGCTGGGGCTTACCTGCATGGAGGTGTACTCAATGTGACCCAAGCACAGAGACAGTACTACATGCTTAGAGAAATCAGAAGCATTTCTTGGACCATACCTGTGTGCGTGCACACTTCAGAAGAGGATGGAATGAAACTTATAGGAAAGGGCGTTGTCACAGGTCATAAGTTTGTTTGGGTAGGTCTTTAAGCAAGGAGGTTAATGAAATATTTTGGTCATGCTTTTTTTCTAGAATCAACAACAAAGTGCCCTAGCAGCAAGATTTCAGCAGTATTAGCTGTTTAACCTGATAAAATACTTACCTAAGCTGTCTAAAATTCTTAACAGCAACATTCCCCATACACTTTTTCACAGCCATGGGAGGAATGGTGGTGAAGGACATCTGGCGTCCTGCAAGTTATACCACTGTTTGTCTGTTTTCAGTCCTGCTCTGGTTGATTTCCTTTTCATTCTCACCAATTTACCATAATAATAAAATGAAAAATAGGAAAAGAAACTAAATTTGGACTTCTCAGGAGGCTAGTCATTTGGGTATGGACACTTTTCCGACCATGTTAATGTCATTGAGATAATAAAAAAGCTGAATACAGCCCACTGACATTCTTGGCATGTGCTCAGTAAATACAGAGGAGATTTGAAGTCTTCTGGGCAATGCAGATGGATTCATTTAGATATTTCCTACACCACTTGAAGTCAAGAAAAACCTTCTTGGAGAAAGAGGCCAATGTGACAAATACATTCCAGACAGCTATTATACAATCTAGATAGGCTAGGAATCATTTTAGTCCCAGAGTAAATACCCTGGATATGAACAGTGAAGCTGACTCCAAACTTCATTGGGTTTAATTATTTGCAATGATGGGAGGCTTGGACACGTGAGGAATCACTTGTGGAAGAAAAAACGTTTGAGTTTCTATCAGTGCCCGACATATACAGAGATCCTCTCAAACACTTGTCCCTCTGCCCCAGCTCCCCAAATCGCAACGGAAATGAACATGTGATGATGTTACTTTGTTTACCTCTGTCTGATAGGCATCATATAGGAATCCTATTCCACTTGAATAAAACTGGCACCTTCTGTTATACAAAGGTCTGGGTTCCTATAAAGAGAAAAAAAAGTCAAAAAAGCACTCAGTCTGTAAAAAGTGTGAAGTCATCATGCCCCATGTCCCCATGCTTACATCTCTGTGGAGCTGGAGCCAAAGCAGATGGTTGGATAAGCAGTTCACATACTCCCGTGCTGGCTTTTTCCAGAATGGATCTCCTCAGGGTTACATCTTCTTCCCTCATTTTGCCACTAATCTATGTGAGTATATTAATTTTTCTTTGTTTTTTCTTTGCCCTAGTCACCTCATTTGAGAGGACATTATCCTTGGCATTTAATAACTTCCTTCCCCAGTGTTGAATAGTGCTGCTCTGTGAGAATGGTCCAGTCACTCTCTTTCCTGGTACAGTTTCTTACCTAACACAAAGAATTACTTTGCTATCCACCTTGAAGATATGGGAGTTCCTTTTTAAAGAATTTCAGCAGTGTCCACGGTGAAAACAGACAAGGTAAAATAGCTAATGCTTTAAGCATTCTACTTACTACATATACTTCAAAAGCTAAAAGACAAAGAATAATTGAGAAATGAAGGCATTAAGGAGAAGCAATTCACAGTAAGTTTGCTTTTGCCTTCTTTTCTGTTTATGCTTATTGCAAAAGATGCATTCACTGCTCTTAATTCATATTTTGCTTGTGACAGTTCCCACAAGATAATATAAAAGAAGAACACAATAAAATATCCTTGGCCAGAAGGAAGACATGTGTTTCCGAACTTGGCAAATGGCCACTTGAAGGCTATAGGATGCATACCTCAGCCAATTTCAGGATTAGACCATATTTGCCTAGGGAGGATTTGATGACTGAAGAGTTCTCTGTGACCAAGCGTATATCCCAAAGCAAAGGGTGGGAACAACTTTTGTTGGCAACAAAGTATTTTCTCAACATTTTGGCACTTTTAAATCTAGTCCTAAGCCACTATGTGCGCCAGCAAAAGCACTCAAGTGCCCTCCAATATGTCAAACCACTTCCAGGAGAGAAGATGGAAACCCTCTATCTGTCAGCCCCTCTCCCCATGCTAATTTACAAGCAGAGGAATCCTGAATTGTTAGCAGAAATCTGTGTCAATTAACTTTCACTGTGGCACCATGGGTTTCAAAACTCTATGGCCCACCTAGGAAAAACCCCAAAACTCCAGGAAGAGCTGCACTGCTTAAGATCATTTCTCAGTATTCTGTATTCGTTGGATAATGAAGTGTGAACCATATAAATCTGCTGAGCCAAACTAGATAATCATTAAAAATGCAGAGCTAGGCAGGAATGCATACAGGTCAATGAATAAAACTCATGCATCAACTTGCTTGACTCTCTGATTACCCTGGCAAACCCAAGTGTTTGGACACCAGCTCCTAAGGGTTGGAGAAAGGTTAACTTCCTGCATCCAAAAATATTTACTTATATTACAGAAGCAAAAGAAAAAATGCTCAGTAACTCTTTCTCTCTAGAGGGAAAGCAAATACCGCACAAACAGCATGCCATGTCTTGAACCAGGACAGAGTCCTTCTGTAGGTCTGGAAAAGTATTGTTACCAATTTGTTGCATTCAAGTTACAGGGTAGATGAGCAAAACTCCAAACAAGCCTTTAGTCATGACTTCCAGGGACAGATCTGGTGGGAGGACTAACAGGTTGTAGTTTCTCTACAGCACAGCAAGAGCAGGATCAGCCAAAGGCTGGGCTGCCCGTATTTCAGAGACTAGCATCCTCCAGGCCTGCTTTCATCTGTTGCATTGGGGTTAAATGGGAAAGGAGGAGAGTGAGGAGAGCAGAAGGGACACAAGACAACAGCAGAAATGGCTCTTTCTACCATGAAGAGCAAATCCATAAAAAACTGTTGTCCATCATACGCACAGCAGTAATAAGCTTCACTCTGATCCTGGAAAATCCTGGAAGGGGGCAATGGTCAAGGGCATGGGGACCCAGGTGGTTTTCTCCTCAATCCTGCTAGTGAGGGGGAGGGGTTTGAGGAGGAGTGGACGGATCCTGTGAGTCCACAAGTGGTTGCGGAGCTAATGTCAGCAACAGGGATTTGGCTTTTATGTTCATGTGACCCTCTTTGAGGATCGAGGACTGCTTGGAAGAGAGGTGATCCACTTAAGTGGAGCAAAAACATTTTTGCCAACAGACTGGCCAACCTGGTGAAAACGATTTTAAACTAGGAAAGACAGGGGAGGGCGATGAGGATCTACGATCAAGCGAGGAAGTAGTGGACAGATTTGGCAAGTAAATGAGCAGGATGATGTGGACAGGAGTGACCTCATGATCAAGGGCTAACTGGGGCCTGCTTCAAGCATATGCACATAAATAAGGAAGCACCTACAGGACAGCATGGAAATAGCTCTCATACCTTTTCTGGGAAATTAGAATGACTGGGGGCCCTTCTGAAGTGCCTGTACACTAACACATTCACCATGGAGAACAAAAAGGAAATGTTAGAAGTCTGCATGCAGTTGCAGGGCTGTGGTCTCATTGGGATCATGGAGACGTGGTGGCTCACATGATTGGAAGGCTGCCATGGACAGATATAGGGTATTTAAGAAGAACAGGTTGAGCAGCAAGAGGGGCAACAAGAAGAGCTTCTACAGGTATATCAGCAGCAAAAGGAAGATTAGGGAAAATGTGGGCCTGCTGCTGAATGGAGCAGGGAAACTGGTGACAAAGGACATGGAAAAGGCTGAGGTACTCAATGCCTTCTTTGCCTCAGTCTTTCCTGGAAGGATTGGCCTTCAGGAATCCCAGGTCCCTGTGACCAGTGGGAAAGTCCAGAGCAAAGACGACACCTTGGTGCAGGAGGACCAGATTAGAAAACATTTAAACAGACTGTTCATATATAAGTCCAAGGGACCTGGTGGGATGCACCCATGAATACTGAGGAAGCTGGCTGATGTCATTGCAAAGCCACAGTCAGTTACCTTTGAAAGGTTATGGTGATTAGAAGAGGTTCCTGAGGACTTGAAAAAAAGCAAGTGTCATCCCAGTCTTCAAGAACTGCAGGAAAGAGGATCTGACTAATTACAGACTGGTCAGCCTCACCTCTAGCCCTAGGAAGAAGATGAAGCAAATAATCCTGGAAGCTACTTCCAAACATATGAAGGACAAGAAGCGGATTGACTACTGTCAGCATGGATTTACAAAGGGGAAATCATGTCTGACCAATCTGACAGCCTTCTACAATAAGATGAGTGTCTTGGTGGCTGAGGGGAGAGCAGTGCATGTTGTTCACTTTGACTTTAGTAAGGTTTTTGACACTGTATCCCATAATATCCTCATAGACAAGTTGATAAAGTATGGGGTAGATAAGTGGACAGTGAGGTGGACTGAAAACTGACCGAACTGCTGGGCTTATAGGGTTGTGGTAAGTGACTGGCCAGCTGGAGGCCAGCCACCAATAGTGTACCCTAGGGATCAAAACTGGGGCCAGTGTTGTTTAACATCACAACATTGACAAATGTGGTTTTGATCAGAATTTGTCTGTGACTGAAAGCAGCACTATTCCCAGGGGAGAGGGTGACTGATTAAGCCATACCAGCTACTATTGCTTAATAGTACCTTGCAGGAAAAGGGTGAGAGCTGTGACATTGAAGCAACCACTGTGAAGGCAGTAAATGTATTTGCATGCATGATCGTGGTAAATGTGTACATTTCCTCATGCAACTAGTTTTGAAAATAATATGTGCAGTCAGTCTGGTGAACCCAAATCAAACAAATGTATGGTGATCTAGAGTATAAAGATAACAAAGATTAGGTAATGACTTCACTCAGACATCCACAGAACTCAACACTTCAGGCATACAGGTTTTAAGTACATGTACACTGGGGATGCTGAAAGGTTAAATTGGTAAAAGCTTCGATTCAAATTTGATTTACATGCCACAGAGACGCTGTTGTTTGTCTGATTACTAAGGCATTTACATGAATAAGGCACCATGCAGACATTAAAAAGTGTTTAAAAATTATCCAGCAACATGCCACCCTGCATTAGCACCCATTGTATTTTATTGGCCTCTCTGATAACAAGGAAAACGAGACATATTTCAAAGCTATGAAAGTATTCCTGGCGGACTGCTCATAAAATACTCCATATTTTTATATTGTTTGCTGCAGACTGTGTATGAATACAGGCTACCCAGCAGTCCTTGATTCTACTGCTTATAGCAATACTGGTAGAGGCAGAACTACTTTTATATACTAGATATATGTGCTTTTTCCAGCTATTAACACTGGCTTTAAAATGTGTATCAACAATGTTCTGTTATATCCCCTCTTATTACCACATATAAATAAATAAGGTCATATTAAACAACATTTTCTAAACTTAGACTTATGGCAGTTTGATTGCATCTGCACATTATACACAAACACGCTCATACATAAAGTAAAAATGTCATCAGAATATAATAAAAAGACCTCAATATACACACACAGAGCAGAGAAGATGACTACCACTCGTAAGCTCTGTGAAACATGGATACCAAATAACCACAACAAAGCCAAGCACAATTAGCTAAGAACTCATCTTTTCGAGCTCTCACAAGGATTGAACAAAACCCAACCATTTTTCCTTTATATCAGTAAATAAACTTAAGTATGCAACTACTTTTCTATACAGAATTCTTCATCATTCTGCCAGCCTACTAGTGTTTGTCCTCCACATTTATCAGCACAGCTGTAGCTAGCAAATGTTTCCCATCTGCCCATCTCCAGTTAAAGGGAGTTACTCAAAGAAGCAGAAGGGGAGGACATTATTTATTATACATTAATATATTATATTATTATAATGTATATAATATTTAATATTATAATATTAATATATTAATAATATATATTAATGGGAGGTATGACGTAGCTCTGCTCCAACAACAGGGGTTGAGGAAGTTCCTGGTAATATCTGGTCCTGTAATGAGCTACACTGAGAAATACTTCTGAACTTGTGGCACTCCATGAAAACTTGATGCACTGAAGCCAAAGGAAGGCTTGCTGCTGAATTCAGCCAAAACAGGACTTCACTTCATTGCCTTCTAAGATTAGGCTACTGAAGAACATTTGTGAGCTTCCGGGATTTGACTAGCATTTCTCCTGCAGGGCTTATTGTTAGTCACACTAGAATTTGGGTTATAATTTTCAAAAACAATCTGGACAGCCAGGCACCTTTAACTTCATGCAAATCACAATCGGTCAGCCTTGAAACCCACAGAGCAAGCTGTAGCTCTCCCTGATCTCATTCCATGGTTTTTATTTCAATATTTCATTTGCATGTGTATTAGAATGTTAAAGAATAGTGAATTGAAACTGTCTAGAAATGGCTGCTTAGCACAACTTATATAAAACTTGCTTAGCATGAGTGGCTAGATTTGCTGAAGCCTTAGGCCAAGCATGGGAAAAGTAATGAATCTTTACTTAGTTTAATAAAAAAATAGTGCCTCAGAGCTCGTTCAGGCTGGGAAAATAAGGGAGCCACACGCACTCTGCGCACCTGTGTCACCAACTCCGAGAGGGAAGACGCCAAAACAATGGGGAAAAATAAGACCTTGGGAGACAACCGCCAGACCCAACAAAAACAGAGGTACAACCATCATCAGAGACTGCAAAAAAACAAGAATAAGGAGAAAAACAGCTTGCCTCAGAATGACGATGAGACCCAGTGAGGAGCAGGAGACCCCAGACCAAAAAATTATTATTGGTCTAATTATCGCGTGAGGGGTGGGAAATGTAAGTCGAAAAGACTATAATTACCCAGAATTTGTTTATGTTAGGGTCCTTCTTCAGAGGCACCCAGCTCGAGCTGTAATTACGGCATGCGCGTGATTAAAATTATGTGATTTGTTTTGATTTGACTCTGAACTTTTCTGCAGGAACCTAGGGTTGAGCCTTGTTATGGTGGCCGACAGGCCTAATTTCCATAACATAGAACCTGGGAATGATAAACAGAGGGAAGGCTTTATGCCATGAAAGAGAAGAATTTGGTCCAAATATGGAAGATTTTGGTTTCATTGGTTGCTTTCTGTTAAGAGCATACAGCACAAAATATATATATATATATATATTCTCTTTGATGGTAGGAGCACTGCAATGCATTATTTTTGTAAGGAAAGTATTCTTTGAACAGTATCTTCAGTGGATTTGGTATAACATCTTTGGTGGAGGGAGTTGTGTGGCTTTTAACTGAGGTATGGAAAGTAGATTTTTCTATTTCAGTTCTTGTTCCCTTGGAGAATGCATATATTTTGGATAACACAGGGAAAATTCCATTTCCCTTATGTTTAAGTCCACTTTCCGAAAACTGAGGTATAGCATAAACTGTATTGACTGAATTTTATCCCATACTTTACAGATGCAGAATATTACTAATAATTTATTAAAATAATTAAAGACTAAGGGCTATTTTTTCCAATGATAGCATTTATTTAGTTTTAGCTTCCATTGCTGCATCGATAGAAGCAGATTAATCAGTGCCAGGGAATGTTCCCAGGCCTGAAACTTGATCATCTATCCCACTAAATTGTTAGAACAGTGCCTGTGATAGTTTTGGCTGGAGTGAACTATCACTCTTCCAAATAATTCCTGGGCATGATTTGGGAATTAGCATGGGCCAAGGACCATTCCCAGTGAGCAATTTGGACACTGTCATACTATTTGTGGCTCTAAGAGACTTAAAAGGTAAGGACGTGGGCCATCCCACGCCAGCTGGCCTGGGAACCACAGAACAGTCCTGAGCACATACAAAAGACTAATATAGATAAAACCAAGAAGTCCAAAATCAGATTCATGGTTATGGTGGCTCATTAACTTGAAATATTTCATTTTCTGTTTGTGTCTTACTACCACATTTTTCCAAGTCTTTTTCATCTATAGCATAGCTAGCAGTGAGGAGGAAAGGGAGGTGCCAAGATTTTTCAAGTTTAATTCTAAAAGCAAACTGAAAATTTGTTCTTTAGTGCCAGATCAGCCACGTGCCAACAACTGGGTGTTCCTGGAGATTATCGCTCCCTTCGATATCAGGCTGTCTGGTAACTTCTTGAAAGCAGACAAGTAAATATGAACAAATAGATATTATTGCAACTTGCTTTTAGGCTTTTCTTGAGAGCTAGATGAAGCACAGGCATCTGTCTGCTTAACACTGACTGTCCCTGCAGCTGAAGGCATGAGAGGGTGCCCGTGTCTGCACAACAGGCACAGGGGAGCACACAGCCCTGAGAGACTTCAGACCAAAGAGGGAAGAATCTCATGAAAGAAGGTGCCAAAATCTGAAGGAGTTTGGGAAAGCAGACAGATTGGGTCACTGTGCGGGGACCTGAGCTCAAGCTGATTGTATCCCACCCCATACAGTAATGAGAAGTGTTCCAGATTTTTGGTCTTTCTTACATCTCCCTGTGCAAGAACCATTTCACAATCTTTTTTAACATTCCCAGTGAGATAGATGGGTGTCTCCTGAGGAACGCCACTGCTAAGAGATCCCAGGGATTCTTAAAGAGTGATCACTACAAGCCCCTTTGTGCTTTCACTCAGAAACAATATTTTTGTGCATTTTTTTAAATGTTATGATCAACTTCCATGTTGGCTGTGACAAGAAGCGCATTAATGAATGTTTGGGTAAAAGGTACAGGACAGTATTCTCAATACTGCGGCAAGGAGCTATCAGCTGTAAGAAACAAAACATCCTATACTTCTGTGTGCCCCTGTGCCTTGCAACTCCCACATAAAGCATAAGATTATACCTTCTGGAATCAGAAGCAAGTTTTTCTTTTTTTTTTGACAATTGTTTTCAGCTTTTACTCCTTCACAGCTGAACATGCAATGTGGTTTTCAGTTTCCAATTTCAGGAGCAGAAGAGGCTTTCCGAAAAAAAATTATTTTGCATAAATTCACTATTTTAAGAAAAGGGCACAAATAGTAACCTCCTGAACTCTCCCATTCCAGATTTCCACATATTGACCCCAGATCAGCTGATGGAAAACAAACTAATTACAATAACCATTTTAAACTGGCTAGATTCTTACAGACCTGTATCTTCTCTTGTGCTTGAAAAAGAACCTTTGATCTCCTGGTAGACCAACAGAATAGCTTACCAATAATTCATGCAAAGTTAAATTTTTGTATACATAGTTTACACACACACAGATAATTGTTAAAATACTACTCCTCACATGTCTCATGGAATGTTATGTGTGTAAGTAATGGCGCTATTTTAAAAACCTCTGCATTTCACAGAGCAGTGATGAAAACAGAGGTCACTGCCCAGTGGTAGGAACTTCTGGGCCAGACAGAGCATGCCTGCCCCCAGCACCTGGCTCCATGGGCTTCTCTTCTCATCCATCAACACCAGGGACTGCTCTTACAGGAGCACCAGGCAGCAGCTCTGGGCCTTTGCTGCACTGTGTTGAGCAGATAGGCTCCTTCAGTCAGTGCCACAGATGTTAAAAAGGCAGGGACTTGAACCAACCACTGCACCTCCATCTCTCTCTCATTCACTAAAACATCCAAACACTTAATAAATTGGTAAGCATGTAGCTGACAATAATCTGGAATACTGTGGTTGCTGCAAAACCCCACATTTTAAAAAAGCAACAGTCCAGATGCTAGAAAATAAAGCCCTGAATTCTGCAAACAGCAATTCTAAAAATAAAGAGTGTATTTTACTTGAAATGAAATTGGGAAGTTGGGAAAGAACAATCAATTATGCAAAAAAAAATAACTATATTGATAATTCTTATTTTCTTTGCATTTTGACCATCTACCAAGAGAGTCTTCTAGAGTTATTAACAGCCATTACCTCATTGCCCCTAACACTCAGCTCATCAGCAGCTTTTGAACCCAAACTTCAGTCTTGTTTTCATTCATCAAGTGGGCCTCCAGGTCTAGTCACTCTTGCATTTCAGCAATTTTCCTCCCCAGAAATACCACTACCCTTTCTGTGCTTGTTCCCTAATTTTTGCTCTGTAGTCTGTCCTCTTAGGAGCATGATCTTGACTCACAATGTAGAAAGTCACAGGCTGCCAGGGGGAGTACAGTGCATGGTCGTTGGGGTCTGGAAGAGTCAGTGCAAAAAAGAAGGAGTAAGTCATTATTGGACTGCAGTCCTACTTCTGTGCACCAGGTTGGCCCTGAGGTTATGCTACTGCCAAGGGGCTGCAATAGACTGGACCGTCAGGAACTGAAGGTTTTCAAAATTTTTGCCAATTTGTCAAAATTCAGCATTCACCAGGGAGAGAGGCCTACAATTAACAAAGTATTGAGAGTCTCTAAGCTTTACAAATAGATTTTTACGTGCTCTTTTGACCTAAGCTGCACACTTGACTATTGTGTGTTGATTCAATGTCTACATGTATTGTTGCTGCCTTACAAGTCAGGGTTCCCATACTTACGGTGCAGCAAATCTTTCAACAGCCAAGCTGTCCATGTTGTAGCCCCTACTGCAACTAGGATATATTAGTGATCCCCTGGTGCAAATAAATTGTTTCCAGCTTTGTTTAAATATTTAGGATGTAGTCAGGATAGTATTTGTTTAAAATTCTTTGGGTGATGTCATGCCATAAGAGAAATGATGTGAGAATCACTGTAGACTGCAGTCACTGCTTATCTTTTCTTGTGCTTCCCTGTACACCCTGCATGAACATAAGCTAGAAGCTAATCTTCCTCCAGTTTAGGGCCTGTCTTGTCTGCTATTATGAAATAATCTAAATCCAGTGCTGAAAAAAGGAAAAGCAGCTGGTATGGCTTACACACTTCTTTTCTCTCACAGACCAGATTTATTTTGTGCTGTGCTTTCCATGAGCTCTTTTTAGAATTTCTATTTAATTTGAAAGACCAAGTCCTACAGTATTTTCTTCTCTTAATGCTTAGAAGCAGTAGACAATTGTTTCAGGTCTTTCTAAGCACCAAGCACTCAAAAAGTACCTGCATACTGTCACAGCTGAAAGGCCACATACATGGATCTGTTTCACTTCGTTATTTCCTAACAGATTTTTCTTCCATTTAAAATGTTTCATAATAGTAGCCTCGGCTTCATCCTTCTTTATTTGGGGAAGCTTTCTGGGCTGGTAGTACCACTGCAGCCAAATGGAAAGCCTCCAGAGCCTGGAGAGGACCCACTGATTGCTGATGTGCGCAGAGAGGTCTGTACTTGGATAGATACAGTTCTGTTAGTAAAAATATTAAATCCTATTCAAATAATTTTTTTCAGTTGCTTTTCACTACATTCTGCCTGGCATGAAGACAGCAGAAGAGTTCCATCAGCCTTCACCAGCATGCATAGTGCAGCAGGATGAGTAAAAAAACCAAGGACTGACTCCCCTGCACTTACTCATGCAGGTGCCAGCAGCCCAGGCCCCTCTAGCTGACGCAGACATAGGTGGGTGCAGGGAGAGGTGCGTGCAGAGCTGTGGGGTGACTTCTCCCTCAGCTCAGGGTCTGCATGTTCTGCTGTGCTGCAAACCGGTATGGCATTAGAAGTAGTCAGTCTGGCTGTACTGGAGAGTTAGGGGCCACACAAACCTCTAGGGGGAAAACTACTCTCTTAATACACCAGACCTCTTGTAAATTCAAGCCTGGCACTGGGAAGAAGACTACTTTTCTTTAGCCAAGTTTTGCTACCTAATGTCTCTCGTGGTCAGGCAGTAGACCTCCCAATGATACCTATAATAGCTATTTTGTGTAGTTAAAATCTTAGGTTTCCCATTGGCTTTTAGTTTTCCAATGACACTGTTAGCTGATATTATTCAAAGCTGTAATTTTAGTTATTGCTTGATGCAATTATATATTTAATTGCTTATTATAGTTGATTACTTACATTGATTACATTAGCTTGATTATAGGGTTTGTTATATGAACTCTGTCTTGATTATAATGATGATGTGTCATGTGAGTAATTATCTTTTTCACAAGAATGCAAGAACTGTTCATTCTTTTTCTGTTAATGTAACCATGTAATGTAATATGATATGAAATACAACCCTCCTCCTCCCCTTTTGCCTTAATACTATTAGAATATATAAGAATATATGAGTCTCTAAGTGTACTACTGCAGGAACTGGCATTTTGTAAGACACTAACCTTTACACAACTGAAGTACTAAATATCTTGCTGACTTGAATGTAGGTTTTTTACATTTATGATGTTCTTTCAAATTAAATTTACATTAAAGAGAAGGAAAAGAGGCTGCATCAAATGCATCTAATTGAGCAACATGTATTCAAACAAAATGCTTGAATCTTAATTAATACTGCAGCGGGAAACACTGTTGCTTTTAATTTTCAGGGCACAGCAAAGCACTGACAGGGGTCTTTAAATGTCCCCCATTATAATCTAGGTAGTATAATAACAACTTTGTGTACTGAAGTTTTATGTTAGGCATTGAGCAGAAAACACATCAAGTAGGTGTTTATGCCCAGGAATTTGCCATCAAAGCTGTCTGTCATCCCTGTTGAGGGAAGCGCCCCACTGACAGACATCACTGCGCACTAGATGCCAGGGCGAAAGGGTTTGCCCAAGTGGAAGGGACTGCAGGACTAGATCCCAAAAATACAAACATTAGAAAGTAAAGGGTTCACTACAGAAGCCCTGGGAGAAATGAAGACGTAAGTTATAAAATTAAGACAGTCTAAACAATTAATGAAATGATTCATGTATATGCTGGTTGTTCAGGTACATCTCCACTGGCTCATCATTTTGAAGCTCAAGTGCATTTCAGAAGATCAGAGATGTTCACATACATGGTGTTCAGTCCTCCAAAGATGAAAAACACTGCATCTACTGGTGAGTGGGAGCACGGAGAGAACCACACTGAGGCATACACACAGGGAAATTCTAGGCCGGCTGTGTAGAAATTCCTTTATAGGTATGATATCTTATAAACACAATTTTTAAAACTTGGAATTTCTAATCACAGACTAATTAAATAAATTACAAGTATGAATTTCCAGAATTTGTCAACTGTGGTACAGTACATCTTTCCATATGCTCTGAAGAGCTATGAATGATCCTCAGTAAAAATTTATTGAATACCTGAGAACATACTGGACACTATTTGCAGCTGTACAGTCAGCCATCCACAGAGAACAATTTCTGCTATGTGATATTATTATTCATACTAATCATGGTTTCTTCTTAAAGATCAGACAAATAAAACCTCTGGTCTCTTGAAACCTTTTGCCCGGGCAAACTGCAGCATACACTTAAATATGTCCTCAATTTTTACTCTAATAAAAATTAAGGATATTTTTGTGCTTTGCTGGTTTATATCAATGTGAATAAAGGGCACCTTTTCCTTTGTTCACCCCACCAGTTTCTGCACAGGGCAATTCAAAACACTGGTTTTCACTTAACAAATGATGGAAAAAATGCCAAGTATTACTGCTGTTAAGTCTTAATTCTGCAACTAGCTGCTACTTTGCCCCTCTATGTATCTTTTTGAAGCTCTTAATTTTTCTGACAGTATCTATTTTATCTACCTGTTGATAGTCCCTGGAAATGCTTCTGAGAATAGGAAACAATGAAGGAAACTCTCTTCTGCCTGCAGCCCATAAAAGGGAAGTAGATTATGCTTGCAGACTGCAAGATCTTTGTCCCAGTCACCACCTTTTTCATGATTAAATTGTTATTAACTTGCTTTGTATGTTTTGCATAGATTCCATGATGGCTAGTGCTTTGCAAAGTAAGGATAAAGATGGAAGTAATTCATTTTCATCCCGGCTCTTAATTCAACAAAGCTAAACCAATTCCTGCCACTCAAACTGATTTTGGGGTGTAGAGGAGCCACATAGTGCATTGTATAGATGCAGATGATTACAACCTATAGAAACTAGAATATCTGTGTCACTTTAAATATGAAGCAAAACCTGCTCATCTTCCCTCTATGGAATCATGTGAGTAAAATGTGCAGAATTTCCCTCTGTATCTCTATAGCTGATTTACAAAATAAATACAAAATAGTCAGTGGAGTCTGCATCTAGCTAATTGCACTGAAAGCAAAGCTAAAAGAAAATGATTTAAGTTTCCAAGTCAAAGAAATAGGAAGTGCCAGATTTCCTATTACCCCCATGCACTGGAAGTTCTGCTCTGTTTTGCATTGACCTTGTGCTCTCTGTGAGACAGGCTCATATAATTAAATGGCAGTGATATTTAACCATTAACTTTCACATACTCACATGTGCGTGTCATTCTTGTAATATTTTCTTAGAGCACAAACCACTGATTTATTTTAAAATAAAATAAAAGAGCAGTCTTCCTCCCTCCTTAGTGCATGCAAATGTAGTAGCATGTCCTTTACTGCATCTTCAAGGAAGTTTTACCTCAAAGCTTCACTATTGCAGCTCAACCTATCAAACCAATGACATTAAAGGGGAATCTGAATATGGGGTGTTACATCTCAGCAAGGGAAAGGCAATGAAGTAATGTTTGTGCCATGGTGCTAGGGAAAGCTGGATGAGTCTTTGCTTTCCCCAACAGTGAAGGCTTCTGTCATTTACAGTGGCCTAGATGAAGCGCCAGGAGAGCCTGAGACAGACTTCTCTCTTGTCTTGTCCCGAGGGTTGCAGCATGGAATGAGGAGACCATGTGGTATATGATCTAGAGAGATGTAGCTGGGAAAGAAACCGGGTTTCTCTTTTTTCCTTCCCATTGACAAGAGTATTGCTCTTTGGCATCCAAACACAGTATGTGTGCTGTCTAATGCTTCAGACATCTATATTTGGTTGACACAGTGCCAACCCTTTTCCCTCAGCAAAACAAGTCACAGCAGGGAAGAAAAATGGATTTTTAAGAATTTTCAACTCAGCTAAACCTGAAAGGAATTTCAAGGAAGAAAGAGAAAAGGAGCTGTACAACCAGAGGGCTTTGTCCCTGCCAATATGAAAGACTCTGTAAATGGGAGGGGAAGATCTTAAGAGATTCTCCACAAAAGGGTTGCAGTTATTTTTCTTGCTGGAAAATGTCTGGCAACCAAATTAAACTATGCTACCAGCTTCTCTGTAATATTAATATACTCAGGCTGTATGTGCAGTACTTACCTGGCCAAAACCAGAGGAACATCTGACCACATATTCTTCAGAAAAATACTCTGAAGCCTTCCCCTGCCCCTCACACAGTGCTTGTGCTCTATGCTTTAGCCTAGGAAACACTAGCAAGTTGACAGTTTTGCGGGCAAGCCCTTCAATGCATCCAGAAGATTCATTATTGGGCTTTCTTGGGTATTATCTGATACCTGAAGAACACTGTTTTTAGTAGAGGTACTATTTCAATTATGTTCATGTTAAAGATTACATTTCCTTTGCAGATTTGAAGTCCAGAAAATGTGGATCAGAAATCTTTATCAATGGTTTTCAACCATTTTTAAACTGTAAACTCCTAAATATTTTCTAGCGGCAAATAGGTCTTGGCACAGCACAGGGAAACCAGGCAACATGAGTTTTTACCTAACCATAGAAATAGTCCACAGGACCCTTCTTTTAAGATGCTACTCTAGAATGATCTTCTGAATAACACAGACTAAATAGTTTTGCTCCACAATATCTGCATCCAGTTCATAACCTTTCCCTAAGCTTCATGAGATCACATAGAAAGGCACTTTGGATTTAAAGATTTCAGTGATGGACAACCCTCTGTACCCTTGACAAAGTTGCTCTCATAGTCCATGACTATTATCATCAAAACTGTGTCTACTCCATGGTTTGAATCTGTTTAGCATTGACTTCCTCTTACTGCACTTACACATGCTTTTGTGTAACAGACTAAAGAGCCCTCTGTTATCAGATAGCCTTTGATTATGTAGATGCATTACAATAGCCAAGATCAATTCACTTCTCAACCTTTTCTTTTATAAATAAAATAAATGAAACTTCTGAGCTCTGTTGCTAAAGATGCTGCTGCAAACTTCAAATTTTTTTTGTCTGAACTCCTTCCAAGTTGACAACATCCTTTGTGAAGCACAGAGAAACACCAGAGCTGGAGTCAGTAATCTAGCAACGGTCTCACAGGCTATTTCTATATGGCCAAATAAAGGGAGTTAGGGACTGATCTCCAGACCTGAGATCAAGCGGTCTCATCCACACAGCTTAGTGTTACCCCATGTAGTGCAGATTTGTTTTGAAGAAAGCTTGCAGGAGTGGTCTAAAACAGAGCTGAAGTGGGAGCTAACAATTCAGCAGGGGTCTGATGCTTGAGTTTATTCCATAGCAGCATAGTAGACATGGCTACTAATACCTTATAAAATGCCTGTCATTATAGGTAACACAACTTCCTCTTCCTAGTAGACATTACAGCCCACTAACTCTGGGATCATCTTAGCTCGCTTAGCTACAACATCACCCTGGGACATTATGCCTTTACGTTCAGATTTTTTACCACATTGATGCTTAATCCCTCTTCAGACCTGCTTCCTTCCAGAACACACTGGCTCTATCCTACATCTAAGATATGTTCTTTTTCTCCACTCTCGTTTGTGCATGTCACCTGTAAGTACTAGCATGGCAAAAAGGCATCCTGAAAGCCCTCCCCTGGCCAAGGCAGATTCTTCTGGGGAAGACATGCTAACCTACAAGAGCACTGATGTAACTGCAGTTACTGTGGAGGAAACCTTCACCTAGAAGGAGCTGATTTTGCTTGTTGAGTGTGCGCCAGAGCAGACAGCACAGTTTCCCTCTGTAGATGTCTGTAACTTGTTCCAGGGGTCTCCAAATTAGGACGGAAACCTATCCAGCATGAGGAGCTCTTCCTCCATCTGGACTGTGATGATCAAGGAAAGGTAGTTCTCCTTTGATTTAAAGTATATCCAGTTGCATCTGGATGCATGAGCATAACTGCTGTGTGAATATAGTCATCTTGTAGTTGAAAAGAGAAATCTTGGTAGAATGGCTTAAGCTGGCTGCAAGTGTCCTGCTCGCTCCAACTCTTGAAGTAAGTCCACAAAAAAGAATAAATTCCCCCTTGTAATTGATTGGTACTGCAGGAAGGTGCTTTCTGCTTCCCATCCCACTGTCAGATGCAAGATCTAATACTAGTACTTAATACTCTGGGATAGTAGACCATTGCCTTAAAAATGCACTGCATGCTAACTAAAGCACTTTGTATTTAAGAAGATCATCAATAAAACATTCTTCACCTCAGTGGACCTTCAGTGAAAATGAAGAAAAGTGTCCGAGAGTTCTACACTAGAGGTAGAACAATGCATGTCTGGAAGCTGAACATCTTCAGTATAAACATCACTATTGAACTAGTGCTAGCTTTCAGTTAGAAATGACTCGTACTCACTCTTGCTAAAAAACCCCCAAACCCTTTATGGTATATGCTATGCCATGCTATTATATTAATAAGTCATGCAGGATGGAAATGGAATTAAAAGTAATTAGCTGTAATTTTGTCTCGTGTAGCAGCATGGAGAAAGTAAAATGCATTTAGGGTTTTTCTCCAGAGAAGCTAGATAACTTAATTGAGATGAGAAATTACTTACTCTTGGGGTTGAGTTTTCTACTACCAGTTGTCAAGGTAACAACTTCGTTAGAAATGAAATACAGCTATTTGTTTTTCTATTAAATGAAAGGCCAGCAGACTCATTTAGAACATTTTCAAATGGCTTCTTAAAAGATCTGCAGAGCCTGGCTTGAAGTGTGCAGGGCATGAAGGTAGGGCTTGACACAAGCCATGGCTTTATGAAGTCCCACTGTAGTGCATATATGCAGTCGTTATCAGCAAAGCTGCCAGGGAACCCCTGCTGCAATTTTTGGCTGCGTTTCTGTAATCTGCACAGGAAACTTCAGAGTGGAAGAGGTTTGACATTCTCGGCCATTACATGTACAACCACCAGATGGTGCCTCAAAACGCATCAATTCTTGAGCACATATATCCAGCATCTGCCTACTCTGAAGCAGCAAAGAGCAAGTAGCTTGCTAGTGCATGGGCATCCCTGCCTGGAGGTCTGTGCTTATAACAGTATCTTCCTTGGGTCATTATCAGATCTTTAATGCATTTGAGGTTGTACTTCTTTGATTAACTACTGTCCCAAACAGCAGTCTCATAATGTTTCGTTGGTTCAGTCATCGCTGGATTCACTGCTTCTAGCTCAGTTTGACACTGACTTTAAGCCGAGCCAAGTGAATGCTGCAGCCCAAAGAACTGGTCCTGCACTCCTTCCAGTTTCCAGCTACACTTTCCCACCTCTCGCATTGTGCTGGCACTGACAACTCTGCATCTGCCTGATAAACTGGATGAGGAACCAGTTCAGCAGGAGGAAAAACACATATGACATGGTTTTTCCCTTCAGTCGGTCCCTAGGCAGGCTCATAAGCTTTAGTACTACAAGAGAAGAGGCAGAAACATGAAGCCAGGGGAAGGAGGATGCCACTTTTTGACAGCCACCCTATTTCAGTTGGCTTACAGAGATTTTTTTGACCTCAGACAGCTGACCTGAGCCACAGTACTCTGTAACCCATAAAACACTAAAAACTCTGATGTTTATCAAGACTGATAAAACCCAGACTGCTAACATAGCTTCACTGTTCTCCTCAACAGCCTCTCTACTTGTGAAGGAAGCTAGAGCACCAAGTGGCTCAGGGTCCTATCAAGTCCATTCATTTGGACTTCTGCCTTGGGAGTTTTCAATCTAACACTTGATCCTTCCTTTGTACTCACAAGCCCTATGCTCCCCACCAGCTCCACCAGTGCTCACTGTAACTCAGCAGGGGTAGACTTCATCAGCAACACACTATTTTA
Organism: Dromaius novaehollandiae; assembly: GCF_036370855.1. Classification (NCBI taxonomy): domain Eukaryota; kingdom Metazoa; phylum Chordata; class Aves; order Casuariiformes; family Dromaiidae; genus Dromaius; species Dromaius novaehollandiae. Next base: position 153,495,226 of record NC_088098.1, read on the forward strand.
TCAGTTTTGAAACATACTGATCTGGCTTTCTGATCAATGCCCTGAGAATCTGGTTCCTGATGCTTTCCTAAATGTTCTCCCTAGATGGTAACCTGGATATGGCAGTTCTGTTGAGCCTGTTCTCCATTGCCCCAGCTCTCCCAACAGGGCATTCCCCTTTCTGGCTTTAGAGGAGGGTTGTGCTTGTGCCCACAACAGCCCCAGTCACTAAAAGACAGAAGAAAAGAGCACAGGCTTGAGAATATACAGTCTACCTTCTTAGCAACTGAAGGGAGAGAGGACAACCCATCTACTTTTGCTGCCACTCATTGTTTCTGTGTGCAGTCACTGGCCATGGTGATTTTGCAGCTTCTCAGTCTAAAGGCATAAAATACCACATAACTAACAGTGCATTTGCCACATGTTTTCCGTGAGAAAAAAGCAACACTCACCTCCCTGAGCAGGTCTGTAGCTGTAGCACAGAGGCCAGAGAGAACATGATGGCCGGCAGCAATGTGTAAATGTTCAGGGCCCACAGTAGTTCCAGCTGCTGTCACACTGTGACTGCCAATAAATTCAAAGCAGAGGGATCAAGACTGCCTGGCTCCAAAAGTATAGGCAACTTTCCACAGGAGGAAGAGTTGTATTTGCAGTATTTCGACCAGAACTGGGAGTCACAAGGCAAAATTGTCTTGGTCTAAATCCTTTAAGAAAAACTGAAAGAACTAAAACCCACACTCACTCAAATGTTAGTTTTTGTTGTGACTGGCTGGAACTGCAGTTTTATAATGTAGCTATTTGTTCACTGGATGGGGCTACCATATTTCCATCACATAGTATGGCAGCTCTTGAGCTCTACTAACCAGAGGTGAATTCACATCAGCAACCTCCAGAGGAAGACTCACTTTCCCATCAAGTCTCTGTTCTTCCCAGAAAGTGAGTTTACATAATTCCACTCTTACTAAACAGTTTATTGACTTAACGTGCATGAAGACAAGACACATACTTCAAGTTTCGTTTCTAAACTCCCAAAGCTATAGGTAATTACCCAGCTGATAATGCTTCAGCAGTTTCACAGCCCCCACAATCAAGCGGAAGAAACCAGAACAGCTGAAAATGAAATGAAATGAATGTGATGCAGAAGTGGTTTTGCAGAAGGGGAAGGGAATCTAAGGGATATTCTAGGACTGCCTGGTTCAATGTGCGTTCCAGATCTCATGACAGACAAGCAGTTCTGACTTTTCAATGTGCGTTCCAGATCTCATGACAGACAAGCAGTTCTGACTTTCCACAGCTCATACATTTGTCCCTCTAACAACTACACGAGTTTTCATAACTTCAGTGGAAGAGATTGACACCTTACAGCAAATGTAAAGCTCACACATAGACATACCGTCCGAAAGAGGGCAAAACGAGGGCCCAGGACTGGAACCTGCCTCTACTTCTGTTCCAATTCTAGCGCATTTTAAGTGCTGAGAACAGCTTGTGAGAATCTACTACTGTAAATCAAAATCTAAAGTGTCGTCTCTGGTTCTGGGCAGGATGGGAATTTTCACCTTAGCTTGAAATGAGTGATGTCATGCCTGAGGCACCAAGAAGCCTCTCCTCTATATACTTTCAGTCATATTAAAATGCTCCAGTTAGGCAAGATCACTTATTATGTATATACAATATAGGATTTCAGAGCCACAGCATCACACATTTTTATCACAGAGGCTCTACAGTTTGTGGTCTAACTTTCTTCAGAATAACCAATGTTAGCAGAAAATGAAAAACCCACAGATGTTCTCTCATTCTTCCACCATTTCACTATTGCGATCCAATGAAGCCTGCAGCAAGAATAAAAAAGTCTCCATATCTCCATAAACAAAGCAATCATTTGTGTTTATGTTTTCTATTAAAGATCAACAGGTCTCCACTGATCTTAGGCAGGATAATCTTATGGGTAAATTCATTTTATCCTGTCTCTGGACCAGTTTTCACAACATTTCGCATTTCACCACCTTCTTCCTCGTTCCTTACTTGTGGAGACTTAAGAAAATGCTTGAATGGAATATGGTTTATCCATATAATAACAGAGTTCTGAAATCCCAAAACAACAGTGCAAAATGTTCCCTGAAATAGTGGCTATTTCAGAGGAACATCTTGGAGGAACTTTTAAGATACTTTAGCCACACAGCCCTTGGCCAAATTTTTTATTAGACCTTATAGCTCTCTGTGGCAGAGGAGCAGGGCTCCAATAACAAGGGGACAGTAGACTGCATATGCACAGCAGTTCCAATATGTAGATTTATGCTGTCCCTTCACTGCACCACATAAAATCAGACTGTGTTAAAAATCACTTCCTTTTACAGCAAGTTCATGCCCGACCATAAACTTCACTAAAATAGAACTTCAGCTAAGAGGACGTAGCAGTCACTAACAATAAGATACACAGAGGTCATTATCAACGACTTAGGCTCTATAAACACAGAAAATTCAGCTCAGGTCATGCTTAAAAGAAAGCCAAAAATGTTAGCGAAATGGCAACTAATACTCTTTACTCTTTTCTGTAGGCAATAGAATTTTAGAAGGGAAATCTAATGCCTCTTTAAAAATGGCTGAACCTGAATCTAAATCCATTGACTGTATTCTTTTAGTTTTTATTCAGTGTCAATGCAAAATCCTGCATCTGAGATGGAATAACTCCATGTAGTAGTTCAAGCTGGCTAGGTAGCAGCTCTGCCAGAAAAAACAGATGCTTGTGGACAAGCTGAACAGCAGTGATGACCGGTTGCCTAGTTGGCAGTTTGACTGGGCTGCATTAGCAAGAACATACCCTGTAGGCTGAAGAAGTGATTATTCCCCTCTGATGAACACTCACAAGGCCACATCTGAGTACAATGTCCAATTTTAGTCCCTCTCCAATACAAGAAAGACATGAACAAACTGCAGCAAGATCAGTGGAGGGCCACTAAGATGAATAGGAGTCTAGAGAACATGATGTACCAAGACAGACTGAAGGAATTGGACTTGTTCAATGTGCAGAAGGGAAGGCTTAGGATGAGATCTTTTTGCTGCCTTGCACTACCTAAAGGATCATTAAGAACCAAAGGGGTGTCCAGAGAAAGGATAAGGGCAAGTCACAAGTTGCAGCTTCACTTATACATCTTCTGGTGTTCTCATTCTTAATACCCTAAGCTCTTTAGCTCTCTTCTCATAAATCTGCCCTGATGTTGTGTGTGAATTCCACTCTACACAACAAGACCAAAGAACAGTTCTCTTAGTCAAGCAAAGGAGACTTCCCTTGAACTGTGAGTTTCTCCCAGAGCTTTCAGACATGTCAGAGTCTCTTCTTATCCCATACTATAGGTAAATGTGACTGGTACACATGTCAGTATTGATGTTCTCTGATTCCCAGTTAAGTATGTAAAAAGATGATACACAAAGCATTTGTCTCCACAGCTTAAAATGTTTGCCAGTGCTTTAGGTACTTGTCATCTTCCTGACCTCCTCAGAAAGCTGTTGTACACAATTTCCTCACCTCATGAGTGGATTTCTTGTTGCTGGCTATTTTATGTTCTGCCTGGGGATAACCACAAAGCCAAAAATCATCACATCACTGCATATTCATTCTAGGTTTGAATTGTTTCATTTGATTCTGTCTTTTCTTTTTTTTTTTTCTTGAAGGTGAAGAGTGCAGCTGAAGGGACCAATGGCGAAATTAACTTAACATGGTAAATTACATCTGCATTATTTTTCAGATAAGCTAGTGCTACTTTAAATCAAACTACTTTTCTTTCAGTGTTTTAAATTTTATAAGTGCTGTGCTCCAGAGCTTTCTATTAAGCAAAGTGTTTTTAAATGAGTCTTAAATAATTTAAATATCTCTTTTTTGAAATACATCCCCTTCCAGGAATAATTTTTGTCAATTTTATGCCTGCTTGAAAAGAAAACAGAACAGAGGAAGTATTTTATTATTCCATCTGCAGTTTTATAAGAGGAGGAGAAAATGTGCAACAGTAAGAGTCTCCATTCAAAAGCAGGCACACACTGAGAAAAATATATAATGTTGTGATTTGTCTTCTCAGCATCCCTTCCAACTCAAATGAAGTTAAAAATAAAATGAAAAACAGGAGACATTTCTTATTCTGAATTGATGTGAAGGAGGATGTTGCATCTGTTGGCTTCAGCTAGCAGTTCCCCTCCAGGAAGGGATGGGCCTGAGGTGGTATCAGCACCCTGATACTGCAGAGATGAAAGAACACAACCCAGCTTCTCCTTATTAAAGCATTAAGGCTTTAATGCGGACCTAAGCACCTATTCTGATGTGCCAGGAGTTTGGCCTTTCTTTGAGTGGAGGACAGTTTAGTCCCATTCTCCAGCAGTTATCCCCCAAAGGCAGTGGCCAAAGTACTAACAGCACAACACGGGTCAGAAAACAGTTAGTACCGGCCTTGGTTGGTCCAGGCAAATGGACTTACTACATTGTTACTGCTCCTCCTGAAGGAAATTAGCTATGTAAAGCAGAGGAAAGGTAATGAAATACTAATACAGCAGCAGTGACACCATAGTCTGCATGACCCACCTTCTTTTGACAAGGTACCAGCTTTATTATAAGACAAATTGGAAGTGTCCTTACACTACCACCCCTACAGATTTCCCCACGTATGTCAGTCAGAGAAAATAGGTGATGTACATCTTTATTTAACCTGATTTTATTAAGTTCCTTGTTTGACAGAGGAATAGAATGAGATGATGTCCATAAGCACACATTAAGGGCATGCCATGACAGCAAGAAAAGCCATGCAGCTATATATACTTTGATAAAGAAGAGGTGAATATAAACCTAGGTATTATGAATGAGATCCTGTTTCTTCACAGTTAAAGGTATGGTAGTGTTCAGATACGATATTGCAGTTTGATTTAGGTAGGAAGCAATGTAGTTTCTAGAATAGCTAAATAAGTAATGTGAAAGGAATGTAAAGCCAAAAGAGTGAAAACTGATGAAGCAAACACCTAGAAATATGAAAGGGCTGATGTTTGTCCCTGTGTTTGAGATTCAGCATACACAGTGTCCTCTGACACAGTAGCTTGCATTACAGAAGTCAAAACTATATCTAACCTCAGCAGTATGGGGTTGTAGCTGTGTAACTGTATCACAGTCATAAAGTCAATGCAGCTGTTGCATGAGAGAGCTCACAGCACACCACAAGGAAATCGTAGTGCTCAGTCAGGAAGACAGACAGCACCCTGCACCACCCCAGCTCTCAGGCTGAGAGTGAACTGACTTATTATAGAATTGTTAATATAACTTCCCTCCTGCTCTGGGTGTGGATTGTATGCTGTACACAAAGGATGAGTACAGATCACACTATATTTATACTCAGAATGGCACTGATCTTCTGAAGATTCTGCAAAGGAATCAGGGAAGACTAAGAGGCTACCATACCATAAAGCATGGTGGAAACACACGGAAAACCGAGCAAGACACAATGAAAGGCAAAGTGATGCTGAACTGGAGCTACTCCCATCGTGCTAAAAGGCTCTGCACAGGTAAATTACAATATTGCAAGCCAACAGCAAGTGGGAGAGTGGTCTGGGCACTCAGTAAGCATCAAATGCAAAGATTCTTTTTAAAAAGAACCCAAGTTGTTAACATTTCTCTCCCTATATAAGTGCAATTTGAACAATTCCTAATGATCAGATCAAAGCAGGCCAAAAATAAGTCTGATTCCCACGAAATTAGGAGTCAGGCCCAATGCTTGAATAAACGGCAATGGTTTTCTGGGGCACAACCACTGTGAATTTTCAGGAGCAGGGAGGCTGAGCAGGAATCTGCTCCTCCCCTCTTTTAAGTAGCTCTCCTGGAAAGGCTCCCTAGGCTTACACTCCCACCCTAATCAGAAATAAAGTTATACCAATTTTCAGGCAGTGCAACAGCAGGGCCCATCAGAGGCAAAGCAAGCCACTTCAGTTTCAGGCAGGCTCTGTTTAGCACAAAACATGATTTTAATGCAGAGTGTTTATTCATGTTCATATTGCACAACTCAGTTGTTTATACCAATAGATGTCTCCTTCCTTGTGACATGAGGTTTTGAAACCCACATTTGGTATTAAGTCCTTTTCGATAAGAGTAAAAAGAGAAATAGTTTTACAGCTTTATGTTCCACATGATCCAGAGCCTAATTCTTCTGACGCATTTACTAACAAAAAAATAGGTATAGTTCTAGTGATGCCAGTGCTGTTACGTTACCCCTCAACAAACATAAGCAGAAAGATGCTCAGGCCCGTGATATTTTGTACCAGTGTGGGGCTCATATACCATCATTACTTGCTGTATTAGGCACCACTGTACATCTGAGTCCCAGTGACTATTAAAACATTTAACTTACTATTTCCTGATACTTTTTCAAACCAAAACTCAACTAAAAGGTTGTCTTTAGATTGATTTTTAGGTATTTAACCACGAAAGACAGAGCAGCCCACAATACTTATCTGATATATGAAACTGACCTGTGCAAATCATCCCGCGCTCCAATTTGTCTGTCTTGTCCCTTGATTGATCCCTCTTGCCTAATACTTTACTTCAAACTTTGTGAGCGAAAAAAATCACTGTTTGTTGTAAGTTTGTGTAGCGCCTACTTTAAGAAAGTGTTAGGGCATGAGAAAGATGCCTAGGCACTGATAGGTAGTCATGAACTACTGGTAAAGCTACTGCTTCTGTAGTACTATAAATGTCCTTTTGAAGGAAAAAGACGGTAGAACGGAGACTGGGTTTGGAAGACACACTGGAAATACCAGTCACTCTGGTCACATGATCAAGCCTTTGATGGCAGGTATATGGTCAGATCTGGGTTGTTGTCACTCAGTAGGTGCCCTTTCATGCAACCTCTAACCAAAGCCTTCCACTCTTTCCGCTCTCTTTGCTCCATGAAAATCATCCCTTCTGTGCTGTCACAATCCACTTCCCTACTAAAGACAGCAATGGCATTTTTGGTGTTCTTCACTGGTGCATTCCAAATTGTGACTATGCTCACAAAGCCTATCTGCAAAATGAAATAAAGGCTGGTGGCAGCTGATGTGTCCTTCCTTTCCCAAGCAGGTATTAATTTATGCATGGCTGTTATTACATCATTTTACATCACCTCAGTATTTGGAACTCTCTGAGAGTTGAATAAGTGGTTGGCAAAATCTCTGGGTATTGGCATGATGGGCTTTCTTGTCAATTTTTTGCCAAAAGACATTTCTCTAAGAAGAACTATCAAAAAAATTAATATGCTGCTAAACCACAAGAAAATGCCTTCCTGTTAGAAATGACATAAGCAATCAAAAATGAAAGATGACAGAAAATCACTGTACTTACTATATGTCGTGCTGCAAATACTCCATCAACTATTGCACAACAGAACGCTGCTACCACGCCAAAGCTGATAAACACAATGGATGCTACTAACTGAGAAGAGAAAAACAGATTAAGTAATGCTTTCAATATAATTCTTTAAGTAAAACAATTATACTAATTTTTCTAGGATTCTTGAATGATGTTTTGCACTGGTGTCATTCACATTTTATCAGTGTGGCAGGATGCCAATCATGCAGGAGAAAAAGAAAAGGCAGAAATTCTTGATGCTGAGTTGACATACAGTCCAGTCTATTAGAAAAGCTTAAATCTTTCTCGTAAAAATTAAGTCAGATGTAAGAGTTATTAAATTTAGTGATGATTTCTCCTAAACCAACTTATTTAATAAAACAGCAATGGCATCCATAGGAAGCATGGCAAAAAGCCATATTCCTGTTGGCTCACATCAGTCTCTAGAGCTTTGCTACAGTGATAGTAAATCACACATATAGATAAAGACATTCCAATGAATTAATAATTAGCTTGTCAGAAAGCTTTTCTTACCCCAAACTGTTTATGACGCCTCAGGACATTACAAAAATCACAGAATCACAGAATACCTGAGGTTGGAAGGGATTTCTGGAGATCACCTAGTCCAACACCTCTGATGAAACAAGGTAACCTAAAGCACGTTGCCCAGGACTGTGTCCAGATAGCTTTTGAATATCTCCAAGGATGGAGACTCCACAACCTCTCTGGGCAACTTGTTCCAGTGTACATAGAATCACAGAATGGTTGAGGTTGGAAGGGACCTTTAAAGATCATCTAGTCCAACATCCCTGCTCAAACAAGGTCACCTAAAGCAGGCTGCCCAGCACTCTGTCCAAACAGGTTTTGAATATCTCCAATGATGGAGACTCCACAACCTCTCTGGGCAACCTGGGCCAGTGCTCTGTCACCCTCACACTAAAAAAAGGTTTATGGCCAGATGGAACTTCCTCTGTTCCAGTTTGCTGCACTGTGTCCTGTCACTGGCCACCACTGAAAAGACTCTGGCCCCATCCCCTTTACACTTTCCCTTCAGATATTTAAATGCATTGATAAGGTCCTCCTCAGCCTTCTCTTCTCCACGCTGAACAGGCCCAGCTCTTGCAACCTTTCCTCATAGGAGAGATGCTCCACTCCCTTCACTCTCTTAGCGGACCTTCGCGAGACTCGCTCCAGTAGCTCCATGTCTCTCTTCTACTGGGGAGCCCACAACTGGACACTGTACTCCAGGTGTGGCCTCCCCAGGGCTGAGCAGAGGGGGAGCATCACCTCCCTCCACCTGCTGGCAGTGCTCTTCCTAGTGCAGCCCAGGATAGCTTTTCTCGGCCCCAGGGGCACATTGCTGGCTCGCGGTCAACTTCCTGTCCACCAGGACTCCCAGGTCCTTCTCTGCAGAGCTGCTTTCCAGCAGGTCAGACCCCAGCCTGTAGAGTGCATGGGGTTATTCCTCCCCTCCGCAGGTGCAGGTCCCTGCACTTGCCTTTGTTGAACTTCATGAGGTTCCTCTCTGCCCATCCCTCCAGCCTGTTGAGGTCCCTCTGAATGGCAGCACAGCCATCTGGTGTATCAGCCACTCCTCCCACTTTGGTATCATCAGCACACTTGCTGAGGAGGCACTCTGTCCCTTCCTCCAGGTCACTGATGAATACATTGAACGGGATCAGGCCCAGTAGTGACCCCTGGGGGACACCACTTGCTACAGGCCTCCAACTAGTATCTCCCTTCTCTTTCCTTTCCCCTGCAATCTTTTGGAGACTTTGACAGTCACACTGAGCATTCACTGAGAAAGATAAGCCACAGTTGTTTGACCTGATGTTTGTGTTCTAATTGCTGCAACTTGAAAAAGCAAAAGCAAAGAGAAAAACCTATTCAAACATCAGCTTTTTCGGTCATCTAATCTTTATATCAAGCGTTTTTTTCCTGAGAAGTAACGAAACAAGTGAATAAAGCTTATTAAAAGTAAGAAGTGTCTGTGTGGACATCTGTAACTTCATAATCAGCTTTTAGAACTTTTTTACAGCAGATACCCTATAGAGAGGGCACCAAGTTTCATCTCAGAGCAACTTATTACAGATATATTATCAAATTGAGACTGTAATACTGACAGTATAAAGTCAATATAGCATCAATATGGGACACAGCGTAGTATTTCCTCACAGGAAAATGCATATTGTTCAAGTAAGAAATTATGGCCTTACAACCCTATAGCATTGGGAAGGTGGCTCAAAGCTGTATCAAACATTTGGAAATAAGAGCTCTCAGTGAATCAGCAAAAAGTACAGCTTCAAAGTAGATAACCAAAAAGAATCACAGCTTCCAAATGCTTTTTGACATACTCTTGTAATCCTTCATTAGCTCGTGGAGCACACAAAATGGGCAACCCATGTCTTTACGTCATATCTTGTAATCACAAGTAAGACAGCACGGCCACAGGCGTTGCTATGTAATCTGAATCCTAGGCATGGGGAGGAACAAGCAGGCAGAAGTAGCTGAAGCTGATGTTACTGGCTGATCTTGTGAACCAGCTGCACACCCATCACAGCCAGCTCCATCCTGCAGTGAAGAGGTGGAAACTCCAAGAAAACACTGCCAGCTGCATCACTCTTCGAACTCCGCTGTCTCTTGGCTCTCCAGCATGGTGGGTCATGTCTTGTGGATCTGGCTATCTAAAGATCTTGGCATGCAACTCATAGGATCAAGAAGGCTGTGTGTTCCTTGTAGAGCACTATCATCACTGCAGAACAGTTTGGGCTGTGCTGCTCTGCTGCAGGTACATTTGCTACAGCACTGGTCTCCTTATTTGAGAAAGCAGCAGTGTTTGAAAGTTCAGATTAAGTCATTATTGTCTGATAGCCCTATCTTGTTTTTGAAGTCCTATCAGTCAATCCAATAATTAGTGGGCTTAGCCAGGTGCTTCTAGATTGCCTGAGCTCAGGATGAATTTACTGAAAGCTGACCTCAGGAGGGCTTTCCATTTCACACATGAGCAATTTATTGATGATTTACAGTCCCCAAACCAACATTTTCCATTCCTGAAGATTGTTTAAATCACTCAATAAGAGTCTGCTGGCCTTTCAGGTTCACCATATAGCTATAAGAGACCACACACAAAGATGTACTGCAAATTGACTCCTTAGCCATGTTGGTGACCATCTACCCTTCATGCAGTTATGTGGATGTCAAAGGTTGTCAGCCAGATTGTGCTGTTCTTATTCATGCTTACTAGCAACTACTTCAGTGAGTGATCCCTTTGAAATTAAGAGGACAGTTTCTTGACTAGAGTAATATTTATTACAATGCAGAAGTTGTAGAATGCAACGCTACATCATCTGGGGTTCTTCTGACTTACTTAAATGGACTTACATATGTTTCAGGAAGACAAAGGCAGTAATACAATAATGAGAACACAAAGAATTCCTTAAAATAAAATTACAAATTAATATTCTCTCTCAAGCCTCCCTTTGCTCAGTGAGAATGTGGAAACATATAAACGAACTATAAAATGAATTATTTTTAAAATAGCAGCCCAGACAGTCTGATGAAGAGCTGCTGTAAATTCAAAAGTTAATTTTCATGAGTGGTGTATGATTGCTGGAGCTGTGAGGTTATTGAGCCCAGCAGTGTCAAGAAGGAAAAACAGTACAGTCATAAATGAATACAGAGGATTTTTTTTCTTTTAAGAAGCAGCTAGTGTAAAATAGGAGTTGATAGGTAAAAGAAATAGCACCTTTTAAAAATAAATACTGATCCATCACATCATCTCATCTCCATTTTTAACAGCAGTATGTTTTGTCAGCAAAATCCTTCATTATTTGTAATAATATATGGTAACAGTTACTCAAGAAAGAGCTTTGCTCTCAGTGTTGGATTGCTATGCAACCAGGCTTCTCTAAAACTATTATTATTGGAACATATTTACTATCAGTCCTGGTAAAGAATACAATAATTTTCTTATTTCCAAGGGAAATATGAAGTCCATCACTAAACTGTGAAAACTGTACTCTGTGGGCCTAACAGTTAAAACTGAAAGTCAGCTGTTTAACAAAGATGTTTTAGTAAATGGGGGAGCAAAATAGCACTTAGAATGAGGGACTTGTGCACACACTATTAAGTGAAGAGCTATTATCTTCCTTCCTGTGACAGAAATACAAAAGCACTCAAAAATGAAAAACTAAAGGTTGTACAGCTAAACACCTCCATGCTGCCTTCTTTAAGAAGAAAGGCACACATTTTACTGCTAAGAATTCATGTGCATTAGATAAGCTCATGCCCCTTTAGCAGACACACAGCACCACCAGCTACATATGGCTCAAGTCACTGGCATTTGCCCTGCTGTGCAAGTGAGTCTAGAGAAGAGAAACATGCCAGGTGACATCCGTTGGTCATGGTGGTCAGTCATGTACTCTGATGAGTTGTCAGAACTGTACCTAGCACAAGTACACAGCAACTAATGGTCTCCCAATACAAATCCCAGGCCTGGTTTTGGAGTTAGAGTGGGCCAGAGGCCATGCCCAAAAGGGAGCTGACAGGCACCACACAGGCAAACATGTGACTCGGGATGGTGCAGCCCATAGAAAAGAGGTTTGCTCTGGGGTGCTCCCCAGGAGTTAACAAACCCTGGGTGCACTACGGCTGAAGTCACCACACTGTGGGGTTGCTGTCACCCAGGGGCACACTCTCTAACGACCACAAGATTGACAAGACCAGACAAAGGAGAAATGCCACCGCAGACCCACACCATACACATCTAGGTGCTGTGTGAGTCTGTCAATGAGCAGTGTTGTGGGCTGAGCACTAGGTTACCTGTTGATGTGCACACTGTTATTCACTAGAGCCATAGTTTTTCTGTAACTGTGGACTGCATTGTTTTGATCAGCTATAAAAGAGAGTAAAACATACGTTTGGTGTGCGCTCAGACCCACCATCAGCTGGCCTGCAGACTTGAGAACCCATCCGTCAGTGCGGAGGCCTCTGATGTCAACAGCGTGGTGAGGAGAAACTGGGGAAAGCTACACCGGAAAGGTGGCCCATAAGGGGCGAGAGCAGTCACTGTACTGTGCACCTGTTGTTTAACTATAGAGCTCTGATATGTATATATATTTTCAGTTCTGTTGTACTTCTAGCTTTGCTATACTTTCAGCTTTGTTATAACCTCTTATCTATAATAAATTCTCATACTTGACAAATGAGTTCACTCAGCTAATCTCGGAATCCAAAAGAACCCCGGACATCCCTCTATTGGTGCATCACAGGAGTTTGATACAGCCTTTCTCACACTTTACCAACACACCCCGGGTATTTTATGTACTGAATCACAGGTTGCTGGCACAGCGTCCCCTACAATGTGACACCATGAGACATGCAACCAACTTTTGTCCAGCAGACCAAGCACACAGAAAATTACATCACTTTGAAGCATAAGCACCTGCTTGTTACAGGCTAGTATCCTCTAGTTGTTTTCAATATTACTGTCACACATCCCTGTGAGACTTGTTAGGTTCCAGGTCACAATTCTGACATATACCTCATTTCCTCACAGCTCTCATTTAGCCTTTACCTGCCTTCAGTCAAAAGGCAGGGCTGTTCATATTATACTGGTAATCACTTATGAGTGCTGGATGCTTTGTGAGATACCTCATTCTCGCCATTCAGACTAAGTAGACCTGAAACTTTGGAGAATATAAAGATTCTGTTTTCTACATCACTGCTGCATCAGATATAGGTAACATTATATCTTATAAGCTCATTTTCTCATGCTAAATGGCTACTTTCGCATTGCACAGGCTTCAGTGTCTCCAAGCATCATGCTCTTCATCAAGTCTCTGGGGTTTTTTCCAGGAAGAGGAAAAATCACAGTTACCCTCACTGATATAAATTGAGAAGCTCTGTCATCCAATCCCTTTTGCTTTGAAAAGTAAAGGCATTGCGAAAGGCTGTGAAAATGTTATGCCACAGGTTTGTAAAGCCCTTTTTATCCCCATACAAGCTGAAGCAAACATATTTGTTAATATGTGTTTGTAAGAAATACATGGGGCAGTTTGTTGTAGGCTGTTCCTAACATTAAATTTCCAGAGAAAGAGTTTAGTTCTGTGGAGTTTTTTACTAGTCAGATTTTCTTATGTCTCTGAGCTCTGCGCTTGATACAGGCTTAAATAAATTCACCGCACTTTTTCAGTACACTGAGGTCAAAGATGCAAGAGCAGAAGTTTACAAAAACTGTATCCCCAACCAAAACACAAAGACTTTCAATTCCTGGCACAATTTGAACCAGGAACTGCATCTGTTACTATGGCAACTGAAGAGGGCTATAGATTAACAGCCTGTAAAGCTAAGAAAATAAAACTCATTGCATTCCACTTGAGATAGTGCTGTCAACAAAATGCTGCCTGTGTTGTGAGGTAGAAGGGTAGAAGAGAAAAGCACCTTTAACTGTGAGCTAATTTTCTCTGATTTGGCATCTCCTCCTCTGTATGGCCCCTTCGCCTCCCACAAAGACCAATTTTGCCCCCGGCCCTTGGGCTAGAACTTTTGCTTCTCTGGTGAAAATTAAGCTCAGCAAGCTCCTACACTGGCTCTCACAATTGGGCTAATTAGGAGGTTTCTCATTACACCAGGCAATGTGTTTCACAATTTATGGCCTGCCAACCTATTCTTTCCAAAGGTTGGTTCTTCAGTAATAGCATTGCTATAATTGAGGCTCTGCTGGAGGGCTGTCACACCACAGCAGATAGGATTATGTCATGTTCATTATTCATAAATGCCAATTCCAGTTGTAGTACTGGTTACAATGACATGAATTCCTAATGATGAAAGACTTCTGACTGCCCACCCAATGCCTGCAGAACTATTTCCCAGATTGGCTTCCAAATGAAGCATGAGAGAAGAAGAAAATACTCACTGTCACTGTTTTAACAGCACAGTCCTGGGAGCAACTGAAAGAACTATACAGAAAGAGAACAGCCCAAGAAGACAAGGGCTGGGGCTGGGTCCCATTCATAAACACAGAACTTCCTTCTGAATTTTGTACATCTAATAATGCAGCCAATACAAATAGCAGATACCTCTATTTCCAAGAAGGTGGGGCAGACATCTTTGGAGGCCTCCAGACACTCTGAACACATGATGTAGTCAGATGTGTCTTGTGTTTAGATCAACTGACCAAGTTAGAAATCTACAGCCTTTCCCCAATATCATCACTGTTGAATTTGGCAAATCCAGTAACATGTTGTTGAATACATTCATTGTCAGTAACTGATTCAGATTTTCTTCTCTAACACTGTTGTTATTAGCCCCTCAGGGTACATAGCTTAGCCTATTGCTCACTGTCATCCGAAATGGAGTCTTCCTCTCCTGTCCTTAGCTTCGGTTCCTGCTTCTAGCCCTCTCTCCTGTTCTCTCTTTCAAAGTGCACTCCCTCGTATGATCTCCAATGCTTGCTTGAGTACACAACAAGCCAGTTAAATTCACTCACCATGCAGAAAACTATTTGTTCACACAAGTGAGTCAAATCAGGTTACCATAAGGGGAGACAAGCATTAGACCCAGTGCAAATGAGAGGGTGGCACCATATGGCCAAGACAGAAGGGAAGGAGGTAGAAGTGGTGGCAGCAACTATTAGGTTGTCTTACCAGCTCATGTAATTTGCACTCCTAGGGATTACCAAAATAAGAGGTACGTTTTAACGATAATGAAAAAATGATACAGAGTGGGTTTGTTCTGCTCTTTGTGGTCAAAGAGACTTTTGTCTTCCTGCCTGTGAAGAAGTTCACTGTTACCCAGTATCATGTCAGGGATAATTAAGAAAAACAGCAACATGAAAAGGCCAGTTGGTATAACACAGGCAGAGGAGAGTTCTCATGAGAAATTTAAGCAATCTCAAAAGCATAAAAAGGCAGAATTAATTAGATAAATAAATGTTGGGAAAGAATAGAGAAACCACGAGAGGTATCAATTATTTTGCCAAGGAGAAAGAACAAATTAGAATCCACTTTCAAGTTAAAGTCAGCATTTTCCTTCAGAAAATTTCTCTTTTCTCTTGTCCCACATCCTGTTTGGCAAAATGGTAAAAGGTAGAATTCACAAGATCTTTTGTTACTCCTTAGATATGCAGAGGTAATTCATATCATATGTAGGCATAGTTAATGGATATTTCTTTCCCTTCTTCTCCTGTGGAGGTGTTGATGCTCAGCTTTTGCAGGTAATTACCTAATTGGGCCAGTTGCATTGGCAAGAGACTGTAGAACTGCCCGTTGTTGGGAAATGGGTAACAAGGTGACATACGGTCCCAGCTCTCCTGCATGGTTGTGTAACACACAAGAGGAAAGAGGTAGCACAGAGCATCTGAGTCAGCTAACCCCAGCAGTCCAGGGACACAACTGGATCTTTAGCACACAGATTGTTTCTTTATTGGTCAGGTAAACAGGCCTCTGAGGTTACTGGGAACTTTACTTGTGACATTCACTATGCCAGTTATGCAGATGAGGGAATGAGCATCTGATCCAGTTGACAGCATGCCCAGGGTTGTGTGATGGATATGCTTGGCCACATGATAGGAGGTGGCTCAAAGAGCCAGGCTGCTATGAAGGAATGTATATAATAGTAGCATATTCTTCTGGTTGCCACATAGGGCCACTGTCTCACCAAGCTCTGGGAAACTTACTCGGCACAGCTGAACAACCCAACACCAGGCAATATCCAGCCACTGCGCCCTCAGGGCAGGGGCCAGGAAGCAGTACCATGCTGCACAGTGGGGAGTGTGAGATGGTGACCGACAGGCTGCATGTTCCTCTCAGCACATGAAGCTTGAGGGAGATCTGCAAATTCCCAGGCATCCAGCCAGCCAGTGTTCTCTGCAAGTGTTCAATGTCATGGGACTGTCTATACACATTTACAGACAGAAATAGTAATCACTCACCTGAGTCAGTAAGGCAGTCTACTCTGCTTTTCTCTGCTTCTCTCGCTTTTTAATATTAGCAGTGGATTCTCTGCTGCAGACACTCTACTGCTATACATGTTATATACTGCTATACATGCTATACAATACCTCTATACATGTTCAGTGGTTTCTTCCCAGCAAGTTTCCCTGCACGCTAAGTAAATGTTTAACTGGCTTTGGCTCAGTTTCTTTCAGCGACATGTTTTCAAAACAAATATTTTCTTGAGGAGAAGCACAGGAACACCCATCTCCATCTTCCTCCACCACCTTGGGCTTCCTTAACAGTTTTTACAATCCAGCACGCTGGCATACCTGTTCCAGGGGTCTCCATCTACTATTCCTTCTGCATTCATCATCATGTTTACTACTATCTCCCTGTCTCTATTAGTTTAAATTCTTATTTTTAGATCTGAATTTGCTATTATTCCAAAAGTTGTGCAGCCCTCCTTTATGGCCTCTTCACTTCATACCCTGTCAAATAGGGACATAATGATATCAGCCATTCCCAAGCAGCCATCTTTGTTTATCATTTTTCTTTAGAGCGTGGAAGCCCTTAGTACAAAACTCCCCTTTAGTATCCTTGTTGTTAGCCTTCCTCACAAGGTTCCCCAGCCATCCACACGCACAGCATCTCTCCCATTCTCCTTCCCCCTCTCCCTGTTAGCTAGCAGTGGCCAAGCCGCTCTCACAGTTTTTGAATACAACTGAAGTCATTCGCAACTTCAGTCATTTAGAAGAGTGTCATGGAAACATTTTGCCTTAGCACTGTACTATCCAACTAAAAATCTTATATTTTAACCCCGATAGTTCCCTAGTCTGTCTCTTAATTATCTTCACTCTCTGAAAACTCTCTCTTGAAATAATCCTTAATTTATACCAATCCACTTTGCACTGCTCTTGCTGCAATTTACCTTTCCTTCTAACCTGCTAAAGCACTTGAGGATACAGTTTCTGTGAAAGATGCTGTATGAAATAAAGATGAATTTTCACGTATTTTTATCTTCAAGCAACGAAAGAGTCGCAGGAATTCAATCAATAGCCATTATGAAACATGAAATAAAGTTATTGAGCAGGATTATCTGATTAATATATTTCTCCTTCTCTCATAATCCAGTTTCAGCTGCAAACCCAGACCTAAAATGGCCAGGAAATTATTTCAAAGAATTGTTTTATGAGCAAATCTATACTAGAACAACCCACCTATTGAATGAAATCAACCTGTATCAAGCAGTTTATGTGTACTTAGACTTCAACACTGGAGCCACAGTTATACTGCAGACAGAGAATGAATTAAATATATGTTGTAAATAATGAGCACACAGATTAAATTCATGATAATTCATTCATTGGTGAGTAAATGGTAGTCTTGACTGAGTTAAAATCGTCACCTCTGCTGGTGCACTGTCAGTTTTCCTGAGAGGCTGGGGAGTCTGAGGGTTCCCGTTACTGGCATCCTGTAGGTCTTACTAAAACAGAACATGTTGGAAAAAAGATCAAAGTGTACTTGGTTCACATTTTCCAAGACAAAAAACAGAAGACAATCTAAAAAAGTCTCTTTTTTAATCTCCTGGGGCAGGCTAGTTTTATTATCAATGTTAATAAAACTAAAATGAACTGGATTGAGCCAAAATTCTCTGTTGATTCCTACCATGTATCACACTTTCCTTGGGAAGCTGCACTCAACTGGATGACTCGTAATTTGTCATGCACTAACTACCTAAACCTCCACAGCATCTGAGGACCCCTGTTCATATTCCAGTAGCCGTTACCACACAGTTACTGATTCCTTCCTAGCAGCAGGGCATCTCAACTTCACTCAATTTCTCCACATAGCTTTGGTTCATTTTCTCCTTAGTCTGAGCAGATACAACTGCTCTAATGATTGACCCTCTCTAGTGTGAGCAGGTGCAATGCACATGTTCTGCTCCACCCATTTTAGCTGATTTTAAGGATGATTTGTTTCTGTATTTCTGTATTCTGTATTTAGGTATCTGTATTTTTCTCTCAGCCCAGTGCTGATTATATGATCAAAATGCTTTCCCCTGTTTCAGCTTCTTAGTGTTAGGTAAAGGACCACTGAAAGGAAAACTGAAGCTCCTCAGGGTCGTTCTAAATATAGTGTATTTTTACAAGTAATGGTGCTCTCCATTCATCTTCTCCTGTTTTTGTATATCCTTGTCTTCCTGTTCCAAGGTTACTTCTATTAGAATCAGAGCTGGCCTTCCAAATTACTACTTTGTTCCAAGTGCTGTCTTTTGGCAATAGATTTTTTCATTCATTTTATATATCTATGGTTTTTAGCATTTTATTTCATAGGCTTTTTTGTGATATTCTACAGCAACTCACATCAATTGATTTCAGATGACTTCTGAGAGCAAAATTATTGTAACATTTGGGATTGCACCCTCATGACTTGATCCATTTGTGTGGATAGAAGTATAGACTGGGAACTGCATTCCTTCACAAAGCAGATGGGCTTGTGTTTAGGAATCAGCTAGACTCTGCCTCAGTAGAAGTATAGGGTGTGAAGCCACAGTATATATTTCTGAAAAGGGAATGTTGCAGTACTCCATCCAAAGCAAAGTGGCAGTTCATATCCATTCTGTTGGATGGTACCAACAGTCTTACTGTACATGGTGGAGCTGCTAAAAAAAATTCTCCTAAGGGTAGAGTTCATCATACGTAACTCCAGCTACTTAAAAGATAAGCATTTATCTCATTTGATCATCCACACTCTTCTGTAGTCAGTGGAGAGATAGCCTCCTCCAGACATCTTCTACACCTATTTTAGGATGGAATGAATTACTTTCTGAAGGTACCTGTCTTTTTTTCAGCAGTTACAGAGGGGACCTAGATGAGGAAGTATCTGTGCTGCCAAAACCAACAGTATGTCAATAGTTCTTTCCTTCCACTGATGTTGAATAATCTGGTTTCTGCTTTCTCTTTTCCACTTTGATACTTTCCTTCAGTCATTTGCCTGGGACTCACAAGAAAGGAAGAGGAATAATGAGGAAGGAAAGAAGGATGTATTGGATTTTGTGAGGACAGAGTAATATTATACAAAAAAAAAAAAAAAAAAAAAAAACAAGATCAGCTAGATTTTACAGCTGGAGATATGCTAACGGTTTTGGAACCAGCATAAGCAAACCTTAGTCTCATAGGCATATCAAGCTGATAAGAATTCCCTTTGCAAATATCAATAAAAACACTTATTTAAGAACGGTTGAGGATGGTTACAGATTTGGGGATACCAAATGCATAGAAAAGAAGCAAAAACTAAACACAGCATTAAAGGAAAGGGGGCAAAATTGAAAAATGAATTTAGATCCACTGATCTGCAGCTCTGATACAGGAATCCACCACATTTCCATTCATGGATGCTCTTTTATTGATTAAAATAAAATAAGCTCATTTCATCATTTAAACCAATGCAGCTGTTCAGAGCAGTATGAGAATAATAACATTGAAATAAATAGCATGCCGTGTATCATAAACGTTTGTGCTTCCTGGGAAAAAATGGTGGAATTTATATAGATCAAGACTACTACAGCCAGTACTGTTTTAGCAGCAGGAAGCTTTTTTACACCGAAGTCTGTTAGTGTCTTTACAAATCCTCTTTCATGTTAAAGTGACAGCACTGGTTTCTCAAGACACACACTTTATCAGAAATGTATCGCAATTAAATTACCAGCTTTTATGTAGTGAAGTTCTACCTGTACAGTCTGGAAGATTTTATCTGGTCAATTGGGAGACTTGTCTATTCAATTTAATCTCACTCTTCAAAAAGAAGATCAAAAATCACCTGTCCTCTTCTTTGGGAACATTCCACCTCACTTTCTCATCCACACACACAGGCACTTACCCAGGCTTCCTTACCAAGACTGTTATTATCCTCTGCCTCCTTCTTGCTAGGGAGATTTCTTTATTGCTCTACAAATACATTTCATGGGTCATAAAGTTTACTTCTGTTTTCAGTTGTGTGACAGTAAATGCTTTCATTACATAAACAGCACAAGAAAACAGACTGGCAGAAAAGAAAGTCCTATTATGTGCTTAATACTGCGTGCTGTGTTCAAACGCAGATTTTAAAGGAACCACATCCTGAAGGACTTCCACTTTAACAAGATGTAAGATTTAAACTGATTTGGTGGCTTGGATCTCTCCCTCCAAAGAACAGCGCCAATCTTTAAAAGCTGGAGTGGGGAAAATAAGCTGTGCTGGTCCATGCATATATATATGTGTATGTGTCCATACATAAGTGTGTGTATATATACGTACACACACACACCTTCTGTTTCTATAGAATTTAAACTGCCAAAAGCAAATCAAAGCATTTCAGGTTGCCAAGAAAGTCCTCCAAATGGAATCCAAAGTCTCTATTTCCTACTTTTTTCCCCTTTGCACTGAATTTTCAGTTTATTTTGCCAACGATGACAGTGAAAACATGGCAGTTTCTTAACTGAGACTGAGCTAGCGTTGCATCGAGTTGTAAAGCCAGGGAACTTGGGGTAGGCAAGACCTGGGACTTGTATGATCAGCTGACCAGCACAGGGTTATATGAGAGAGAAAGCACTACTGTGCTAGACTGCAGCTGGACCTGTTTGGTGGCATATCTCCAGGTATGTGGCACCTGCCTCCAAGCTGCAACATAGCATCCTAGCCTCTCTCCACGCTGAACAGGCCCAGCTCTTGCAACCTTTCCTCATAGGAGAGATGCTCCACTCCCTTCACTCTCTTAGCGGACCTTCGCGAGACTCGCTCCAGTAGCTCCATGTCTCTCTTCTACTGGGGAGCCCACAACTGGACACTGTACTCCAGGTGTGGCCTCCCCAGGGCTGAGCAGAGGGGGAGCATCACCTCCCTCCACCTGCTGGCAGTGCTCTTCCTAGTGCAGCCCAGGATAGCTTTTCTCGGCCCCAGGGGCACATTGCTGGCTCGCGGTCAACTTCCTGTCCACCAGGACTCCCAGGTCCTTCTCTGCAGAGCTGCTTTCCAGCAGGTCAGACCCCAGCCTGTATGGGTGCAGGGAGTTATTCCTCCCCTCCCCACGTGCAAGACCCTGCACTTCCCTTTGCTGAACTTCATGAGGTTCCTCTCTGCCCATCCCTCCAGCCTGTTGAGGTCCCTCTGAATGGCAGCACAGCCATCTGGTGTATTAGCCACTCCTCCCACTTTGGTATCATCAGCAAACTTGCTGAGGAGGCACTCTGTCCCTTCCTCCAGGTCACTGATGAATACATTGAACGGGATCAGGCCCAGTAGTGACTCCTGGGGGACACCACTTGCTACAGGCCTCCAACTAGACTTTGCACCACTGATCACAACTCTTCAAGCTCTGCCATTCAGCCAGTTCTTGATCCACCTCACTATCCACTCATCTAGCCCACACTTCCTGAGTTTGCCTATGAGGATGTTATGCGAGACTGTTAACCACCCTCACAGTAAAAAAGTTCTTTCCTATGTTTAAATGGAACTTCCTGTACTTCGATTTGTGCCCATTGCTTCTTGTTCTTTCACTGGGTGCCACAGAGAACAGTCTCGCTCCATCTTCCTTACTCCATCCCAACAGGTATCAATCTTAAGACTGACATGATGTTTCAGAACGGCTTCTCTGGATTGCTGTCCAGGCAGTCCAGAGTCCAATCATGTCTCCTGTTTCATTTTGTTTTTAAACAAAACCTTTTTTCAGGCAATCACTGTTCTTCTGAATTCCTTCAAGGATCCCAGCTTTGAAGTGCAAAAGAAATGATTTAGCACAACATTTGCATATGGACACTCTATTGTCATATTCTACAGCTGCAATAGCAGAAATGCCTTTGAGTGTAGCAGATAAGAAAGCAAGCATGCTTGGTAGAATCTGCTAGAATATCATGGCTTTAGAAAGAAGAGAGTCATCCATGAACTGGTTATTCCTCTCTATGGTCAGGACTTCACACTTTCCTTTATTTATCTTCACAATGTTCTTCTCTGCCCATTTCTATAGTCTGTGAAGAAGGTCTTCTCAAGAAGACACATGCCTGAGCTCAAACAAGTGTCAGTAGCCCCAAATAGGTTGTCTTTATGTAAACCTCACTGGCTGTTTCTAACACATGGCGTTAAATCACACCACAAAATCTAACTCAAGTTTATGTTGGGAAAAAATGGTAAAGGGTCTTTTCAGTTTCAATCATTTTAGAGGTGCTAAACAAGACAAGGATGATTGCTAATTTGCTTAGTTCTTATCTTTTTTACATCAACATTAATTGTTCTTTTCTGAATTGCATGAAATGTTGGCACACAAAAAACAATCAGAGAAACAAAGAAGTGCTTTTGAATTTGTCAGAAGCTTGAGTTCAAGGGAGAAGTAATACCTTCATAATGACAATGATTACATTCACATGATGTGCATTTTCCCTTTACTACACTACAGACTTCTTTCATTTATTTGGGCAGGAACAGTAAAGATAGTCCTCCTGAAACTAAGGAATTTTAATGGTATTTCTCTTTAGGTAAACAAGCTGCTTTCATTAGCTTTTTATGTGACATGGACTCTATCAGTAACTAGCATCTTTGATCAAAATCTGCACTAAAGCCAGTTTCTTCTTGGTTGTTTGCATCAAAAA
Source organism: Dromaius novaehollandiae (assembly GCF_036370855.1). Taxonomy (NCBI): domain Eukaryota; kingdom Metazoa; phylum Chordata; class Aves; order Casuariiformes; family Dromaiidae; genus Dromaius; species Dromaius novaehollandiae. The sequence continues at coordinate 153,518,111 of NC_088098.1, forward strand.
GTAGATTAAGCACAACTTCCTTGAACAGAGCTGGGTAGGTATTCATATTAATTTCTTTTATTTGGTATATGTTAACAGCCACCATCTTTGCACAAAATATCCAGAGGGCAATTATTGATGGATATAATCTATTTACAAAATATACTATGTTTCAAAAAGTGAAAGCTGCTTGGCTCTTATACTTCTGAGAAGTGGCATGCACACATGTAACTGCTTTGAAACAGCTCTTCTGAAACAGATGCAAAGTCTAGCGGCAAGACAAATAATCAGATAATATACCTCACACACATCTCAGCGCAGGATAGGAACACATGCATTGGCAGGAAAGTCTAAACTAAAAAGAGAAGAGAAAAATTATCTTTGCTTCACTTCTCCAACTTCCGCAATGGTTGTTTTTCAGCACTTAATTTGAAATTTAATTATTGTTGACAGAGATCAGGAAGCAAGCATATTCAGGCACCTAAACTTAGCATCTCCTGAGAAGTCTGAAGAAATAGCTTTGTCTTTTCTGTTTGTGTGCAGAGCTCCAAGTTTCAACCTCCCTCATGTTTTCAAATTCCATTTTTGTCAGCAGCAATGTCTCCTCAGCTAAAATCACTACTATCACCTTTGTGAACAAGCCAAGGACCATGATTAGCCAGTTGAGCATTAAATTTATATCCAAGTATGTCCTAGACTTGTCCCTGAGAAAATCAACTGTGTGTTAGTATGAAAAAAAAAACCTAGCAAGATTCAGCAATGGATAAATACAGGACTCAGATCTGCTGCAGGCAACCATCTTCATCACAAGTAGTACTGAAGTTTGTGATAACTTACACCTCCTTAGGGGTCATCCCTGCTTCTCTGACCCTTCCCCTCTTTCTATGCCCTTTACAATTCTTTTTTGTACCTTCTCCTCTTCCTCCTCGTGCTCCATTTCTTCCTTTGCTGCTGCTTTGCTTTAGTTCTGCTGTTGTCGGGGTGACTCCTGCTACCCTACTGAGAGCTCTTGCAGGCAGTACTGCAACACTACAGGTGTTAGAAAACCTGACAGTTATGGTGCCCTTGTATCCCACAATCACACTTGTAGGCACCACAGTTTCAGCATGTTTACTTTCAGCCTTGTGAACAGTATGGCTTCATGAGATTGGCACCAGAAAGATGTGCAAGTGGAAAGAGTGAGCCAGCGCTTGGTTTATCCATTGGGTTAGCTAAAACAACATAAATGGTGTCTTATTGACATTGCACATTTAGAGAGTGCTTAGTTTCTGGAGGCTAGCTCATACCACCCTCCACATTTACCTGAAAAGAAACCTGAGAAACCTTTTACGGCACTTCCAACTGTCCTTTCTGAAATAAACACCAGTGATTCAGTAGAAAGTGGCGTCTATCTCCCTCCTCAGCACTGCTTAGTGCTTTCAGCTCAGGTCTGCTGTCACTTCCCCTAGTTCATTCCAGCTTTTCCTACCTCTGTACGTAATTTCAGCATCTCATTTTCTAATTGGAAATACTTTGTACTGTAATGTGAGGAGACAGCAAGCAAGCAAACAAGCAAGGACACTTCATGTCTTACAATCAAATCCATCTGATTTGAGCAGTATCATATTTTCCATGCATCAGGCTGGACTAAATATGCCTTTGCAATGCAACAACTTACAGCTATATTTGCTATTCAGTCCATGACTTTAGCTGTGTAAGCCTGCTTTGTGTGGGGGAAAGAGAGGCAAAAGGGGATATCCACACATTATTCTTTTATTTCTGCTGTTTGCAAGTTATAAACATCCCGAATCAGTGCAAAAGCATCTTATCCTAGTTAAACAGAAATTTTATTCTGCTGGTGCCAAGTTCAACAGAGCAGAGGCAAGGGTGAATATTAAGAGCTCAAGTGCTAGTCAATGAGGCAGAGCCTGATTCTGCAAGCAGCAATCCCTTTGAATTAAGGGTTATACCTTGGTCAGCATATTAAACTCCCACTCTGGATGCTAGGATGCTGAGAACCATGTCAAAGAGGAGCAACATTTTTAATTTTGTGTTTTAAGAACAAACCATTGTCCATTCTGCCAGACAGTGCTTTTGTTCTTTCATGTTCACACTTACTAAGTGTTGGATTTCTGCTGGAATAGCTCTACTAACCATTACGTTTTTCATACGGCACTTGACATTTCATCAGCCACGAACAAATTTGAAATCACAGAGGGTAGACCAAAAGTACATACAACTTCAAGACAAAAAGAGAAACATATTTATGGAGAAAAGGTCATTTTAAAATTGATTATTTTTTTCACTAGTGTAATTGAATCTACATTAATTTTCAACTTAAAAAAAACAAAAATGAAGTATCGAGTGATTACAAGGGCAAGACAATTGTCAGAACTACACCAGGTTCAACTCAATTCAAATCAGACTGAAGTAACTGCTCAAATGAAGTTCAGTTAGAACAGAAGCAATTCAGCAAATAATATCCTTCCCACCACCTTTGTCTTGATGGAATTCATAACACTTTTAGTTACAAGAATATGACATTTCAGTTACACTTCCATGTTTATCTGAGTCTCACTCAGTCTTACTGATGGCTGCAACCTTGTTTAAGCTACGTAAGCCCTTTCAGTCGAATATACTCAGTTACATCGCAAGGAATAATTACTGCCCTCAATTGTACTATGATGTCGAGCCTTTCAAACTCATTTCTGTAACATTTTAAAACAAGAAACTCAGCATTAGTAATGGCAGTGTTAAAGGCTTTGGCCATTGTAGACGATACTCAAGGCAAGAAGCCTAATCAAACTTCCTAGTTATTTTCTTGATCTATTCCCCAGAAACACAATTATTAAACAGCCAGATCATAACATTGAGTGCTATTAGCGGAAAGCAGTTTTCCTTGTTCCATGCTTGCAAATTCAAACAGGCACTAATAGCAAACACAGTGGATGCTTGTTTCTCCACAGTCCTTGTGTAAATGATACAACACACTGGGCATTACATGATTTAGCAGCATCTCACTCACTTTACTTCTTTTGGCCAGCCATTTTATTTTCTGCTAAGGACAGAAGAGATAGAAAATTAAGAGGCAGTTAGGAGGAAAACTGAAAGGTAAAAACAACCCCAAAATGTTACGGCTGTTAGTAAAGTAGCATGAATTCTGTGCAAAACAAAGCCATTTTCATCTACCCACCAGTGAGTCTGTAACTTGGAACCAGCTATTCCTTCTGGTCTCTGATGTAGAAATCAGGGATAACAGTTCTTAAAAATGAATCAGCTATTTTGTTAGTTGCAAAACTAATGAGGCCTGGGCCTGCTGTAGATTTGTCTCACAGGTCACATCCCATTTGGATTCTCTACTGTTAATAAGAGGTGAGCTGACATTGCAGCCTTCATCACCGTGTGGTAACTAATTTAATCTTCTCTCCTCTACCCACCAGCAAATTTTTATGAAACCTGAAGCAGCTTCAAGCCTTTGAAGTCTCAACATTCCTGCTAAATTTGCCTGAAATTGGTCAACAGGTTCAAAAAAAATGGAATGGGAAACAGAGAAAGACACATGAAAACATCATTGCTTTATAAATCTCATTTCTTTGGGAAACCTAGATAGAAACACAAGTTAAAAGTAGGATAATACTTGAAAATATATCATTGAAGCTTTCAGGCAAAAATGCAAAAAATACTATGAAAGATATTTGCTTACAAATAGTGGGATCAAGACCGCATTTACTAAGAAAAAAACAGCAAATAACAACAAATAGCCTATTTGTAAATTGTTAGTAAAAAGCAAGGTCAATCAATCGGTTCTTCCTCTGAGCTTAACACCACTCTCCTGATTTATACCAGCAAAGACTCTGCACTATGAAATTTATAGTATTTCATGATGCTTAGCTATAATCAGTCTAGTGTAAAGTGCACGCTGGACATGCTGCTATTCAACCAAGACACTACTATTTTTTGCTGAGAGCAAGGAAACTTTAAGACTGTCCACAAATCCAGTCCCATAAACCTTCCTTTATCTAGACGGTCTCAAGGATTTTATGTGACTTCTTCAGATAAATAAAAGCAAAGGTTTGCAAAGCCAAGCTAAATCTAGAAACAAACTGTACAGCATGGTTAGATCCTGCCTAACCTAGCTGGGGAATCTTGGTAGTAAGAGCTCTGGAGTTTTGGTTTTCTTTTCTTTTTTAAACACACACATTTTCAGGAAAATGTTGCTGACTTAAACTTCTTACTCAGGTTGAGATCACATATCATGGCCGAGCTGATCATGTGGCCTGTTGCTGCTCAAACTGGGAAATCCCATGCATTTTGTCTCTATCCCCATCCTGTTCCCAACTACAGGGTCTTGCCCAAGCTCTAGCACTCATCTGACCCTGCACCAGCTCAATTCAACTCACTAACTGGCAGGAAATGAATCCAGCAAAAAAAATCCATGTTGTTTTCTGATGGGTTTACTAAAGGAATTGATTTATTCAGGACCCAGGTGACTGGCAGAATCAACACAGATGTCTTACAACTGGAAGGAAGGTTTCTCCTTTCTGAAGAGGTGAACCCTTAAGCCCCTCCAACCATGGCATGTAGCCTTGCCCTGTGCAGATGGGTGAAACAAATAACTAGTATTTTGGTGAAGATGCAGCAGGTTTAAGTCAATGGGAAATCCTTTCTTTTCATGTTTTTAATATATTCTCATACAAAGAAGGAAAACAAAAAGGGTTGTTGCTTACCATTTGTCTTCTGTTCTCTACCAGGTGGATGCCAACAATCCCTAGGAAAGATCCAAAGCCAAGCTAAGGCAGAGAACAAAAACAATATAAACACATAAGATCAGTTTGTTTGGTCAACATACCAAAGCATCACAGTGACATCTAAGCTGATACCTGATGGCCTAGATGGACCAGATGGACTAACTGGGTTGGGTCAGGGGAAAGGGTGAAATAGCCTACCTAAAGTTATTGCTGCTCATAAATCATATAATGCAACAGGGAATGTCCATAACTGCAACTCTTAGGTATTTCTGAGTGAATTTTGTACTGCAGTAAAGGGAAGCCACCCTTCTACAGCCTGGGTCAGAGACACCCTTCTACAGCCTGGGTCTTTTTACTATAGTAGCATATATTTTCACACATTGTAAAGCGAAAATAAAGTGAAGCAGAACACTTACATTTACCCTATGCATGATTATCCTGGAAAACTGCAAAGCTTTAGGCAACTGTAAAGAAACAGTTTTCCTCAAAAAAATGGATGTGTTGCTGCTATGCAAGTGACCCAAGTTTAAATCCTTATGGTTGGGTTTGTTTGGTTTGAATGACAAAACACTATCACATATCCCAGGAAAAGTCCCTGCTAAAATGCCAAAACAACCAGCACAGCTAGTATCATCAAGGGCCAGTTGCAATACTTACAGCCACCTCAGGAGAGAGAGGAGGAAAGGAAGCTAGAAGAATCTGGCCTTACCATTCCTGTCAGTACTACCTCAGCATGAGGTTGGCAGGAAAAAAACCCTCTTTATGGGGGACCAGTGAGGGTCTGAAGAGGTAAAAACTCCTGGGATTCTTGGCTTACATCAGGTACAGTGGCAACAGGCAGGACCCCCCTTTTATCAGACCTCCATGGATTCAAGATCCCCACTGGGCTCATGTAGGCTTGGAGAAAAAAGGGGTAGAAAAGGGTGACTGCTAAGTGGCACAAACCTAAAGCTTATCTGGCTACAAATTCACAAAGAGCCACAGCAGAGGTGCTAATGTCACTGGAATTTTTCCCTAGAATTTATTCCTTGCACTGATTGTCCATTTGCTTCTGCACAGTTACCTCGAACTCAATCCCCCTTTCACTTCTACCCCCTTTCTCCCCTCTTCACTATCTGTCTGACATCCCTCTCTACTCAGCGAACTCCCCAGTCACCCCATCCAGCTGCTATCCCCCTATTCCATGGAGGGAGCATGACTGACCCTTTTCTGTTAAGGGAACTAGACCCCTTTCTGGAACCAGGTTTCTGAACCCGTTTCAGAGCATAACTGTGCTCTTCCAAGCATAATTGCATTTTTAAGTACTAAGTTTCCCAGCCAAGGGCTTAAGCAGGGCCTATGAACTCTTTGCTGTTATGCACAACTGCCCACAGCAGAAAGCAAATCTCCTGTAAGCACTTTAATTGCTCAATATCACAACAGGAATCTGTTGTCATTCCCCCTCAAGAAGCAAATGCAAGGAAGGGAGAATTTGCTATTGAGTGCTTTGGGAAGATTTATGTGAGAGAAAGAGAGAGAGAAGGCAGCATCCAAGAACCTAACACAGCCTGGAAAAGTACTAAAAGCAGAGACATAGAAAAAGAGTGCACAAGAGCATCTGTGCTGACTGCTGAATAGAAGAGAGACTTGGAACCATGAGCAAGGACATTGTGCTCAGGGGACTGCGACTTTGTAAATTAACATAACTACATCAAAATGACACCTGGTTCCAACCCCAATCTTTCATCCTAAATGGAACAATCCATGAAGCTCCATTTACAGCTTATTCAGAGGGCACGAAAGGGAGCAATATCATCCATGTAAAGAAAAAATGAGAAAATGTGGAACAAAAAGAACTAAATCAGAAGGAGCAAAACCACAGATAGAGACGGTGCTTTAAGCCACCACATCAGTTACGTATTATACGCATTGTTTTCTTCTCTGTTTAGATAGGCTCTTTCTATCAGGAGCTCTAGGAATCCAGGTCAGTATGGTGACCAGGAAAATTGGACCCTGTAGCATCTTGGTTGAAAGATGCTACCATTATAAAAATAACAAATGAAAATAATACAATCAGTATTTATAGGCAAGTGACATGAAATAAATATAAGCAATACTTGTAAGGAACTAAGCTCAAAGAAGCTTAAACTTTGGTTTTGCAACCTGTTCCACAAAACCTGAGTCCTAAACCCAAATGGACAACCAAGCTGCAATCTACTAAATGCACAGCTTCCAAAGAGCAACGTTAAAATAATTTATCTAAATAAAGAAATATTTTATGTGAAGCTACTCTGGGTCTACGTAAACATACTTCTACCAAGATGTATATAAAAAAAAAATCTGTTTCTGAAACAAGTGATAGGTCACCACATGTGCAGAAAAATTAAGGTGCCTAACTCTTCTAGAAGCCAGTGGGAACCAAGCAGATGCCCAAATGATTTTTGCGGTTCTGGCCCTTAAACCCTGTTCTGCAAATGTTTATTCATGCAAGTAAATCTATGAAGTTAATAGTCTCACTTAAGCTGGCAAGGTAAAGGCCTAATTTTGCATGCTTTTTAAGACCAGAATCCCTTACCCAAAGTCAGTGGAGATTCAGAGCTTATCTACTTGCTCTGAAGTTAATGTTTTACTACTGAATCCTATGAGAAATAGACCTTACTTTTAATTGTAATTTCAGTTGTCTGTCTTCAAAATTTTACTTTTTCTTTGAGCTGGACAGTTAAACATGTAATGTGGGAATCACTCACCTAGTTTCAGCTATCTAAAAGTTCAAGATCAATGCTAAACCAGTTTTCTAAGCTCCCCCTACTCTCGGTGGAGAAAAGAAGCACCCTCTGAGGATTATTCGGTTCATTCTAAAATAGGTGGCTGACTTTGCACAAAGTCACATGAAAGGCCCTCCCATAGTCTATCTGTCAATGCTGCACTGGAGTCAATGACATGCAGCAACGAGGCAGGATCATATCATTTCTGTCATATTCATCTAAATAGGCTTCAGTAATATTTCTTGCAGGGTTTGTGTAGCGCCGTTAACTTTTGCTAAATGTTTGGGATCTTTATATTGTATTAACCAATAAAGGATACACTGACTATTAACCATTACTCTTTCTCAGTTACTTCAATAATACATCACATGTTCACCAAAAAAATCAGAAATTTATTAAAATTATTTAGCTCTAACAATCTTTGAGAACGAAAATTATTAATAAAAGATTTTGTTTTCAAAGTCTTCTGATAAATTCTAGCTATTCTATCAGATTATTAATGACTTCAAGATTTCAAAAAAAAAATTTAGTAGATTATACTTTTCTGCTCAGTGAATAGACACTGTTTGCTTCCTAAAAGAAACTAAATGCTGAAATTAATGGGTTTGTGCACAAGGGTTTATTACTTGTTATCCTTATTAAAGATAACCATTTAAAAATTAAACTTCTTTCAAGGGAATTAATACAGATAATGTGGTCTTCTAAAATGTTTTAATTCAAATTATAGAAAATTATTTAAGGAGACTTTTATCAGTATTAATCTATCTATTTTAGTTTAATGAAAGGAAAACTCATTCTTTTAAGGTTTTATTCTTGGAACTACTTGTTCTATTTTTAAAATACCACTCCTTCCAGATCATTATCCCAAAATTATCTTTCTGAAAGACCTGTTCTCAGCATGACACTAAGATGTAAGAGGACTTGCTTAGGAAGAACAGTTCTAACTCATAAATTATTAATGGCAATGCAAAATGTATGCACAGTATTAAAAGATACATATTCTTCTTCTCTGGGCATATGATTCCATTGAGAATAAGAACTAATGGTACCTTGCAAGACATTTTGATACAGGCAGAGCCATGTACTCAAGCAGATTTCTAACCCTAAGTATGGGAGTTTCTTTCTTAACCTTGCACCTGTTGCCTCATCTTGGCTGGCTAGGAGAGACCAAATGAGGCAGATAGTCCTTTCTCTATCTGCTTTCCTTACCCCTCTTTTTTAAAATTCAGCCCAAACATCTCAAAAAGCTTTTTAACTCCAGTGGTTTCCACCCTTCTTGATACAACTAATCATTTTTTCGGGGATCAGAAAAGGGCCACAGAGGCTGAACTGGCAATGGTCTTGTGGGGCCACACTCCCCTGGAGGTCACAGAGGCACTACAGCACTAAATAGATGGGATTCAAGCATCCGCTACTGAGAATGATAAGACAGCTGTGCTTGTGCCCAATGCAGGAACATGTTTAAAGAGTCTGTTCTCAAGGCAAAATAAGACCAAGGATTTTGGAAAGGGACCTTGTATGATGGGAACAGAAGAGGCTGTAGGGCTCCAGGGAGTCTACTGAGTTCATCTGTTTGTGCCTGATCCAACCTCTGCACCAAGGCTGTAAAGAGGATGTAGAGATCAGGCAAGCTCTAGGCCTCCATATATCTATCTGCAGTATTTTCCATGCACTTGACCCAGAAGAATTCCTGGCATATGGACACAAGAGCAGAGTGATTCTTCCTATCATCAGTGTAGTAAAACTCTAAGAGGTCATTTAACTCTACCCCACGTCTGTTGTTCAGTCACCTGTACATCTACATTTAATAAGGATCAGTTGGAAGTCAAGCACAGGCTCCAACATAGGCCCACAAGTTCAGTATACTAGTATGCAGTGCAAACTTAACCCCATGTGATCAGACCCTTGTGCCCCCTAGAAGCCTTCTCCTGGGAGCACTCCAGACAAACACTGAGTCCACTCCCCTACATAATAAATTGTGATGCTGCCATAGATTACAGTCCTGCAAACACAGTAGAACTAGATCAAAACAACAGAGCATCTACCTCTTGTGAAACGCAACAGGATTGAATTTTATTTTTTTGTATCAGTTGGAGCTGCCTATATCCAGATGATAATAATGCATCTACTTGCACCCAATAATCTAAATTATATTTCTTTACTCACAATGATTCCTGGATAGTAGCCTCCCACGGTAACATTTTCTGTTCTTGTGGTAGCTGCCAGACCTATGGTCAGGATGAAAATAGATACTACCAGCAGAGAGACTGTGAACCACAGCGAAGTCTTCTTTCTTTTTGCAAACTGCCCTGTGGGGGGGGGGGGGGGGGGGGAAGGGAAGAGAGCTTTTCATTGCAATCTTGGCAGAACAAATACAAAATAATAGACAATTTTTTGTTGTTAACCCCTCCTCCCACTAAGGTAAATGACTGGCAGGCAATAGAGGTATTTAAAAAATACACAGGGTTAGCTGGAGTTTCATATAGTTTAATACACACGTATTGAGTACACGTACAAGGTGAATTTTTATTATGCTGAACTGAATGTTAGCAGCAATGATAATTATGCCTTATCTGCAGTGGTATTTATAAGTAAGTTGTTGATCGCATCCATAAGCCAAATCCTGCAGGCCTTAAGCAATGCTTACCTAGGTGAAGTTTCAATTTGACTCTATCTGGACAGAATATAAATATTTAATATTTGAACCAAGTTTAGAAGGAGCTCTGCATGCTGTCATGAAAATGAATGTGTTCTTCATATTCATTAAGGAAAGCAAACCAATTTATACCTCCTGAAGTAAAGCTGTAATGCAGCTGATCAGCTCATGATATATGGGACTACCTTTTTAAACAGCAGCAGCCCAATGAAATACATTCATTGTCCCCGGGATTTGGATTCAGACTCCCAGATGTGAAAAATGGCAGGCTTGTCTACTGCATTCTGCCTGCTTCAAGACTCTGAACCTTATTATTGTGGTGGTATATCAGAGTTGCAACCACAGATCACTAAAATCAGAGCCTCAGCACATAGTACAAACTTATGTAAAAGTTATTTAAAAGCAGCAATTAATATGTCACCCTAACCAACAAAATGCAACCAAATGAATCAAACAGACGGCCCATGGTCCCCCTTTCAGGTGCATTTTGCTTTCAAAGGCACGGCAACACTGTGCAGGGTCACCTCTGGAGCATTTGGCTGTGCGACACAGTGCTACGCTAGGCTGGAACTGTGCTGCACAGATCTCTGATGAGCACCCAACCTGTCCACAGTGCAGTACCAACTTCTCCCCCCTCCCTGACCTCATGAAGCAGTGTGGCGCACAGAGTCTCAGGACGGGTCAGGACGCTGTGGTGTTGCATCGAATATTGGAGGTAACAGCCCTAGGCAGGGAGGGGTGTGACAGAGGAGGCATTCTTGTGATATCAGACTCCCTATGTGTGAGGCACGATGGTCCTGCTGTAAGCAAAAGCAGGGAAAATGAGGAAGTAAAGTCAGAAAGCAACCAGAAGCCATTTGCCAAGAGTCAGTTGAGTTATGTAGTACATTTAAAGTCATGTAACTCAGTTAAATGTTTACATTTCAAAAGTCAGAGTATATTAGCTAAGTTTGCAAACAAAGTCAAATAATTTCAATGAATAAATACATTCATAATAAAAATCTGGATGTTTGCTGACATTCCTCCAGGAAAACAACCAAACAAAATGAATCCATTTTTTTAAGCCTGAAATGCAACCAGCTTTACTGAAGACAAATAACATCTATTGAGCTTCCATGTGACACTGCCATCTGCGTATATAAAGTGCTAAATACATATAAATATATCCTGCTAAAGATCAGGAATTAATGCAGATGATTCTCCAGCCATGTTCCCTCCAGTCTGTGCCCCAGTTGTCTGTCTCTGGCAATTCCCCTTTAATCCATGGATGGCCACTGGGAATATGGAAATGGAGAGGTGATAAATCATTTCTTCACTAAGTGTATGCGGTTCAAGGCAGTTCTTTCAATGAAGCCAATTCACATGGCCAAAAAAGGAAAGCAGACCTTAGACTTTTAACTCCACAGGCCAGATACCCTTTCCAACAAAGTAAAATGACTGATTTGATAAATCTACCAGATTTTTTAAAATATTTGAAGTGGTTGTGCTTTTACATGTCTTCCGCTCTTTGAGTTCTTAGAATTCATACTTTTAAGTTTTTCTGAAACTGCTAAGATGACAAACCTCTCTCTCCTCCCCTCAAAGATGCCACTCTCAGGGATGTGGTTCTCAGAAAAAAAAGTCCATTGCTTCAAGCAGCATATGGATCAAGCTACTTAATTTCAGATTCCCAGGCAATAATCCAAAATAGTGCTTACACTACTGCAGTTCTCATCTGTCCAACCTACTGCATAAACTTGTAGCCTACAACAGGAGACACATAAAGCATAGTATGGACCCATGGATTTAGAAAACAGACCACCTTCTCACCTGCTCACCACCTTCTAAAGTAACAAGGAAAGTCATTGGTGTCAGAGGAGTAGTGGGAAAGAAGAATCTTTATTCTGTAAAAAGGTGGAGGTTGCTGAGTCTGTGTGAAACCTTGTGCAAGCATGCTCTGGTTTTATATGAGGGAATCATATGTCCCTGGGAAGCTATCACTTTTGTGGCAGCAGTTGTTTCATAAACCAGCCAAGCCTCCTGTGCTGGGGGAATTTGAGTTGACCAGTCCATTTACGTTATAGAAATGTTTTTCAGTGGGAAATCAGAGGGGTTTCCAGATTTTTCTCTCCATGAGTTATCTTGGCCTTTGCCATGAACTTGACTTATCTGCCCTCAGACATTCATTTTCCAAGCAACAGAAAGGTAAATATAGAAAAGAGGTTAGATCCTCAGCATCCATTCAATCCTCTTCAAATCTTCTCAGCAGCCAGCTGAGAAACTCTTTAGCAGTGATGAATTCTGAACTAGTGTAAGCAAGTCAAATCCTTCACTAATCTTCCTTTTCCCTAGAAAAAAGATCATGTTGTAGGACAGAGGACTGTGTCAGCGGCAGCGGTGAATTTCTTCAGTGCAGCAGATAAAAGCTCTATGCTCCTTCAGGAATTAATATCTGGAATGTGATTCTTCCCACACCCCCATGTATGGACACACTCTTCCTTTGAACTCAGATTGGTTCCATTTTGGACCCAGATTGAACCTAGCCTCCCTACTTGACAAGCAGAAATTTTTATTTTCTTCCCCTTCAACCGAATACAGTAAACGCAGGAGAAAAAATAAAAGAACAGAAAACTGAGAAGTCTGTACTTCTTAACGACTTCCCTTTAAGTCCATAAACAAACAGGCATCCTTTAAAAAAGGAAGTTGGTAAGGGAAAAGGTAGTGGATTAACCAGCTGTAACTGGCTACACATTTTTAGTAAAGAATGATTTCAATCATAGGGAAAGTTGAAAAGGCAGGTCAATGTTATTACTGCATCGTCATGCATATAACCTTCCCCCTTTTATTTTACAGATAGTAGTGACTAAGACACTCTGAAGAGCATGTGAGCAACAGAAAGGGAAGCCTACCCCAGAACCTTTGCTAGTTGAGCAGCTCCTGGGCTCCAGCCCTCTGGAGCCTGCTTTCCCACCACCACACCCTGAGTCTCCTTGTTTCTGCCTCTGATGATGTGTGAGGAGGTTAGTGAAAGGTACATGTTAGTGATGACTTATATTCAAGTACCAGTACTTTTAAAGATATGAGAATTATCTGAGATGTGGCTAACACACACGATAATACAGTGATGTCTACAGATGTGTAATCTGCTTTCCTGTGTTAGTGAACTACAGTGATGCAAGGGATGATAATAGGATACACTGAAAAAAAAAAGTCATATATTAAAAGGGTGCTGCCTTTGTACTGTTCTTGCTGGCAAAAAATTCCCAGTGCATGCTCGTATTCAAGAATAACAGCTCAAAGGGAAAAGGTAACCGGAGCATTACTTTATTCCCGAGGGTTAGATCAACATTCACTGTTGGGAATCCTCATCCCAACCCTCCACAGCCATGAAAATCAGGCCACGAGAAATGGTGAAGCTTTGTAACCAAGATGCCTTTTCAGAATTAATGAATACTTTAAAGAGCTACTACAGAACAATGGATGTTCAAAATGGACCTTTGTGGACTCCCTACAGCCAGTCTAGTTCACAGACCACATACCACCCCAGAATTATGTAAGTACGTGCAAGTGAGTGCAGGGCCCAACAGTCAACAAACATGTGTAAGGCCTACTCTTAGTTTTGGCATAAGAAAACCATTTGCCTGTGGTTGCATTCGTAAGAACTACATTCAGAAATGTAAGACTCCCTCAAAGAAATCCCCATTGCAAAATCATATTAAAACAAGTACCATGTGTCTCAAAAAGTCTCAGAGACTTCGCAAATGCAATTTTGCTCAATGCTTCAGAGAAGAACACTGGTTATTCTCCATATTTCCAGTCCTCTCATGTCCCTGGCTATGAGACACTGGTTGCTGAGTTGCAGGGCTTCAAAATGTCACCACTTCATCAAAGGAAAGCTCTGGGGTATCCCCAGTGTGTTTATCCAGACACTATCAAGGCAATGGCTCTACAAGAGGCTTGCCTCAGAGTTTAAGTCAGTCTAAGAAATGGCCACCTTGGCCACTCATCTGCCTCCTCTGCCTCCTAAGGGCACTGATCTTAATGACTTCACTGATTTGGGGAGGGCTATTTTAAGCCCCGATAAAACTCCAGTTTACAGCTCAGATCCGTGAACTGGCACAACTGGGAGGTGAATAAATTCCATCCTGTAAATGCAGCATTGCTGTGACACATATGAACAAACACTTCAAGGAAGATGGGAGAATTAGCTATGACCAAGGTTACCAATATGAAGAGGAGGTGAAGGTTACTATCTGCCGCAGTAAAGAAATCAGACAGCAGCATGGGCAAACAGAACTGAATCAGCTTTAATCCATCTAGTCTGAGTAGCAGTGAAAAGTCCAGGGCTCTAAAACACTCTCAGAAACCTACACCCTTACTCAAGCACTGAACCACTCTATCACCCCTAGTTGTCATGTCTTTACAGGGACAGTGAAAGAAAAAAAATGTGGGCTTAGCACTGAATGGATGAATTAGTGATGGCGGTCACAGATAAGGCTAACGTACTCAGTATTATTTGCTTGTCTTCACCAAGGTCTCCTTTCCAGAGACAGGATTCAAGGAAAAGAGAAGTGATCAGCAGTGAATGAGGCTTGAATCAGGGATTACTTGAAAGAGATCGACTTTCAAGTGGGAGCAGATGGGGTGCCTAAAGGGTGCCAAGAGAACTGGCTGATGCCCTTGCTGTTCTCTATCACGTTTGAAAAGTCACAGAGATAGGGGGAATCCTCGATGACTGGAGAAAGGCAAATGTTGCTCCTATCCTCAAAAAAGGACAAAATGACGATTTGGGAAATTATGGTGAGCTGTAATTTTGAGGTGAGGTGAGGTGAGCATCACTTTGATTCCCTGGAAAATCATGAAGCAAGTCCTCTTGGAAGACATTTCTGGGCACATGAAAGAGAAGAGAGTGACTGGCAGCAGTCTACCACGGATAAATCATGCCTGACCAACCTGACTGCCTGCTATGACAAAATGACTGGGTATGAGGAGCAGTAGATGTCATTTACCTCAACTTTAGCAATGGTTTGAACATTGTATCTCACAGTATTCTCGTATCTAAGTTGGGATGTTACAGTCCAGATGGGTGGACAACCAGGCAGGTAAAATTGGCTGGATGGTTGGTTTCAGAGGGAGTGGTTAATGACTGTACTTTACCTGGAGGCCAGTAACAAGTGGAGTACTGCAGGGGTCTGTCTTGGGAAATGTCCTGTTTAACATCTTTATCAACGACCTCGAGGAGGTGATGTTGCGCACGCGCATCAAGCTGGCGGATGGCACTGAACTGGGGAACCAGTAAGTACTCTGGAGGGCAGGGATGCCATTCAGAGGGACCTAGACAGGCTGGAAAAATGGGCCAACAGAAACCTTATGGAATTCAACAAAGGCAGATGCAAAGTCCTGCACAAGGGAAGGAATAATGCCTCAGAAGGATACAGGCTCAGGACTGCCAGGCTAGGGAGCAGCTCTGCTGGAGAGCTTGATAGGAGAGAGTAAGAGGAAAATGAGCCTGCAGTGTGGCCTGGCAGCAAAGAAGGCCAAGTGCATCCCCCGGGCTGTATTAACAGAAGCATCACCAGTAAATCAGGGACAGTGATTACTCCCCTCTGTTTGGCACTTGTTAGACCACATCTAGAACACTGCATGAAGCTTTGGGTCCCCAATACAGGGGAGACATCAGTTAACAGGACCAAGTTCAGCAGAGGGCCCTGAAGAAGGTCAGGGAGCTGGAGTACTCGCCGTACAAGGATAGGGTGAGGGAACAGGGCTTGTTCTTCCTGCAGAAGAGGCGGCTCTAGAGGCTCCTAGTAGCAGCCCTCCAGAGCCTACAACATGGTTATCAAGAGGACAGAACGAGTCTCTAAACACTGGTGCACAGCAGGAGGACAAAAGACAGTGGACGTGAATTATAGCACAAGAGGTTCAAACTGGGTATAAGGAAGCATGTTTTTCACCATTAGGACAGTCAAGCATTGGAACAGACTGCCCAGAGAAGTTGTGCCATCTCCATCCTTAGAGGTTTTCAAGTCCAACCCAGAAAAAGCTCTGGAAAAGCAACCTGGTCTGACCTCACAGCTGACCCTGGTTTAAGCAGGAGGTTGGACTAGAGACCTCCTGAGGTGCCTTCCTACCTGAGTTACTCTAGGATTTTATGATATTACAGACAGCTTGATTAAAGGTGGCTTGGGTATGCATGCTCATATCCACTCTTACGAAACCGAAGCTGCCATACAGACATATTCTAAGGGGACTCTGGAACAAAAACCCTTCTGAAAGTCAGTAGGAGAGGTGCCTCTCGGCCAAGTGTATCTGAAATCCTTTCATGTCTGCCTTTATGAAAACTGCCTGAGGAACCAAGCCACAATATTTTTCTCAAATTAACAGCTGCACAAGTAAAAGTTAATCAGATTGCATGGAGATAAACTGACGGTCTAACTTGCCTTCCAGAGTTCTGCTTATTGATAATGATGTGCAAGAAATAAAGGCACAAGTTTGCTCAGAAAATGTGTTAGGAAAAGCATGCTATTATTTGTAATTGGAAGAAATCTGATGTGGAATTTAGTGAGATAAACCAGAACAAAATGACATTATTTATAAGGCTGTTTTTCATATTGAACTACATTTTAACTTTGAAATTTACACCTTATTGGAAAGCGTAAGCAATTTATGTCTGTGATACCCTTAAACCTTCCCCTTTTTTGATCTTTTACTAGCTGCATGAAACAGGATGCAAATATCCAATCATACTTCTTCTCTTTTGTACTCCGGTTTGGAAGCTCTCATAATTACATGTAGGCAGCCGCAAACTCCCTCCTTAGCAAAGACTTACAGATGTACAGAAAGGCCCCTTCTGGAGCAGATATCAGCACATGCAAGCCCATGTTTTAGAAGACTGCCATGTGCTAAGAGGAGAGAGGTAGAAATCAGTTCTAAATTGGCTTCTGATCTGGCTGTTTGGGTTCCCTTAGTCAAAAAAAGTCTTTGGCACCCTTATCAAAATGTGTATGCATTCAAGTCACCAGCATATTGTGAGGAAAATTAATATTTGTAAAGCAGCATAGTATCTTCAGATGAAAAGGGCTATAGCCACAAAGGGTTTCTGCTATTAATTCCCTTCTGTTATTTCAGTCATGCTGGCTTCCAGGATTTTGCACATGTTTGTTTACTGGTGTTTATGGCAGTTGCCATGCAGCTTTTTGGATCTTCTTTTACTGTACCTACCCACGGTCTGTGCAGCCAATGCTAATGCCAGACTGTTCCATCAGGAACATGGACAGAGAGAGGGTCTGATTCAGTCTTCTTCCCTGTCAGTGTTTGTGGCAGGGGCTGGACCAAAGGCTGACCATATACAGAACAGTTAGTTAAGAGCAGAGGAAATGTTACTGTCAGTAATTCTAGGCTGAATTTTCCTCCAGTGCAGACATTCCTGTACCGCAGGACACCATTAATAAAGGCTATTGACTTTCCAAGTTGTTAATACTGAAGTCACTCCCAAAATAATTTTGACATTTATCTCCTCTAACTCTTTTAACAATGATTCAGTAAGAACATATAAAATCTCTAGTCTCTTAGTCTGGACCTCACTGCAACCTACTTAGTGCTTCAAATTCATATCTCAGCATACCAAAAATCAAGCATGTGGAAAGAAATCTTCTCATCATATCTTTATTAGCATTAGCTCGAGGTCAGAGTCAATAGAGGGTGTGAAAATGTTATTACCTCCTATTGGCAATATTCTTCAGCAGTTTTGGCCAGAGATGTATTAACCAAGTTTTGATACTGCAGCAATGGACATTATAGTACAAGCTAGGAGACAGATCAGAGAGATAATGCTGCTTCCATGTTACCGACTTATATGCTGCCTGGCATAGTCTTAAACTGTGCAAGAAAAGGAAGAGTCCCAGAAACACTCTGCTTTGCCTACTAATTATCTGTTAGGCAAAGCATCTGTTTGAGACTCTAAGCCCTGCCACCCCAATAAAAGGGACGAGAACACCATGAGGACAACAAAAAGAGGCACCAGGCTGCTATCTCCTTGGGACAGAGAAAGGCCCATAAGGAAAGTAATTGAGATCATCCTCCTGAGAGTAAAAAGAAAAAGTACCTGCTGAAGACCAAGCTCTTGTAGCCACACAACAGTGAGAGACACAGCAGAATCCTTTGCCTGTTTATCAGGTGCAGCAAAGAAAATTATATTTACAATGCTCTGTTCACAATAGCTAGGGGAATAAATTCAAATTTGGGAAGATGTATGCTTTTGTGGGGAGCGTACAGATCATTTTTTGTCAGGGTGCAGAGTGGTAGATCTGTAGATGGAGAGTAGGGTCTGGGTTTGAATAAAGAAAAGGGTGACTTTAAAAGGAGAAGGAATTAACTTATAATGAAATGTGTCCATCGTAGTAGGTCAGAGGAGAGAAAGAATAGAGTGAAACAGTATCTCTCAACTCTGGAACATTTGCATATGACCTGCAATTTAACTCAAAAAAGTCTAAATCTAGATCAAGGCAACTATACTTTGCTAACTTTATCACTCCTTTTAAAATCCAGCTGCAGACATCATAAAGTCTGTAAAACTGTGGAGAATAATTTTTGGCAAGGAGAGAATTGCTGCAGGATGTATACAGAATAAATCACATTTTGGGGGATACTAACAGCACACCATTTTGCACACTTCTCTTTGATCTAGTTAAGGTGATATTAAGTGGAGACACTTATTTCTCCATGTTCCAGCCAAATGTATATTAACATCCTAATACAAGAAAAGATAAGACAGGAAAGTTTCATAGCAGAAAAAAAGAGGTATATTTTCATTATGCAATGCTGCAAAGAATCATGATATTGTGCTTTATATGGAGAGGCATTAACCATACATAACAAGATAATTTTAAGCAAAAAGTCACCATAGACAGAAGAGCATAGTGTCAAAGAGATAATGCAAATTCTGTATCTAGTGCTTTGCTGCTATAAAGCTAATGTTAACGGAGAGATCTTTGGAGCTAAATTACTAATTTTTAATTACTGCAGTGTTCACTTCAGTGCCACACCTCTTTTGGCTATGATTTTCATTGTATATTCACAAATGGTTTATGGCAGTGAAATTGAATTAATCCTTCATTGCCTCCAAAAACTAAATGTGATGGACTGAGATGTTTAAAAGAGATATTCACACTTGCTTTTGGTGCTTACTTTTTCTTTCCTGATTCAATGCTTGACTTGTCCAGCATGCTGAAACTAATTAAACCAGATGCAACAGCATTCATTTCAAGCCACAAGATAGCAGCTTTTATCAGGTCTGTCTCTTATCTTTATTACGAATTTGTGAGGAAGAAGCCGTAAGTGTGTTATATATTCAAGTACATAGAAAACATTACTGTGTTCTCTTAGAATCCCATACAAGAAAAAAAAAAGCCCAAACCCTGCTTGACGCTTTGTGGTATAGCTATAGTAAGTGATATCCTGCAGTATCACTATGACTTCATTGCTTTGGCAGCAATTGTTTTACCAATAAATAATTTAATGACCAGCTAATTACTAGTTTAAAGATAGCATACAGACTTCTCTTTTTCCACTGTTCACCTGAAAACATACTTAAGTTACAGCAGCCACATCTTCCACTGTTACCTTTTCAATACTAATACCACTTTTCTTCAAAATTTAAGACAAAAGTTAAGATCTAATACAGTTTTTAACTGTCTCTTACAATCCTTGGGTACATAGCAAAGTCTCTATTTATCCTTTCAGGCACTATATAGAGTAATTCCCAGGAATATCTTCTGTATTTTCTTGACTTTAATGAATTTCACTGGAATAATGACATGGTTGACCATTCTTTTGCATATGTTTTTATTTTTCTGCAAATAAGCTGCAAATATAAGAATCACACCATTTTAGTGTTGAACCACTCCATTACTAGAAACAAGAGCTGTAAAACCCGCTGTTACAAGGGTTTGAGGCTAACTAACCAAGATCATGCCACTACCAACTGCTGTGTATTCTGTCATGGCCATAAACCTCTCTGCAAGTGGAAAAGAGCCAGAGCCAGCTCAGCACCCTGCCGACATTTCAACCTGCTCTAGCACAGCAACTAGTAATTCTCATTAGAGACCAGGGTATTTCTTATAGGAATTGCCTACTAACATCCCATAGACAGGCATTCATTTTATTGTTAAAATACCAGCACAGGGATTTAATAAGTACAGTGCAAAGCTAAAAAAGAAAAACTAAACTGATATTTCTGAATACCTCAATGAGTGAGAGTAATAGTTGCACCCCCAGTATCCCCAACTCTACGGGATACAACCCGAATGCAGCCCTCACTTCTTCTTTTTTTTTTTTTTTTTTTTTTTTTTTTTTGCCTCCTTAAACCTGTTAACCGAAACGATGAGAGACAAGAGCAATCCTCGAAGTGGGTTACCCACCCCGCAGCTCCCCCGGAGGTGCTCCGAGTTGCGAGGCACCCTGCAGCCGGCTTTTAGCTTCAGCGGTCTCCCTTGAAACGCCCGAGAGGCGCCCAGACCCACTGCGCTCCGCCTGCGCGGGGAAGCGTTTCCCTCGCTGCAACAGCCGCACCTCGGGCCGAACCCCGCGACCCCGCGGCGGCGGAAAAGTTACGCGAGGGACCGGGAACAACGCGGCCCCTCAGCCCCGCGGGGCGCCCGGGCGGAGCAGCGCCTCTGCGCGGGGCGTGACAGGCGCCGGGACTCACCTGTGGGGTCCAGCACGGCCAACGACCCCGCCACCGCGGCAGCAGGCGGCGGCGACATCATCCTCGGCGGGCGCCTCCGCGCTGCGCTGCAACGCGCTGGGGGCCGGCGCTGGCCGCGGGGTGCCAGCGGCCCCTGCGGCCCGGCGCCTCCCGCCCCGCGGGGGAGCGCGGCGACGGAGGGGGCGGGGCGAGCGGCGCTGCACCTCTGGCAGCAGCGGCCCCTCGCACGCCTCAGCCGCCGCGCGCCCCAACGGCTGCCGCGCGCGGGCGGGATGGGGGGTGGGGGGAGGGGCGGCCGTCCCACGCAACGGACATGGAAGCGGGGATGTTCTGGCCGCAGCCCCCTGGGCACGCCATGGCCCCCCACGTACGCTGCCTCCACACGACGGCCCGCACTTCTCACTGGCTTTCGGTCTCCTCGGGAGCAGTTGCAGTGGTGCCCCCAGGTCTCGCGTGTGAAGGCTGGGTACAGCACTTCTTTGGCCCATGCTGAAAGGTTGTTTTATGTGGAACAGGCATCATTCAGGGACATATGTCAAACATGAATAGCCCAGATCTGTACCTTTTGACCTAGGTCCAGGAAAGATTTGAACCCTGTTTTGGCTCCCGTGTACAGGATGGCAGTCCAAAAAGCTCTTGTGTAATCCCTTAGACGACCGAAAAACATGGGGGCTTAGACTTTCACGGTGAGGCTTCTCTGTAGTCTTGCCACTGCTCCCCTCGGGGTCCTGGCAGACCAGCCTAGCCCAGCCCAGCCAAGCCGCTTGCGCTGCTCCCAGCCTGACTGGGAGGTGCAGACCAGCAGTCTGCATTCCTCAGGATCTTTCCTCTGTCCAGGTCCATACCCAGCCCAGGACTGGGAAATGAACTGGCCAGAAACTAAGTGGTGGTGCAGACTGCAGTTCCACTCCAAGAGCAGGTGTGTTTCCTTGCTGCCATCTATTTTCTCCTTTAAGAGATAACGTCTCCTTTTACATTTCAGTTGGGCACCTTTCTTCTCCAGACTATCTATGCATACCATGAACAGTTCATTTTGAGGCTGACCTACTGTGTGTTTGGGGAGAGGGAGGGCGAGTGCTGGATCTTTATTTGTGTAGCAGTCAATAACTTAATTCATTATATGTTCTGACTGTGTCTCAGGCTTGGCTTCACGTCTTGATTTGCTCTTGGCCTATGACATGGGCCAATCTGTCACCTGGTAGAGATCAGAATTACACAGCTTTCCTTTCAGCTTTCTTCTTCCCTCCTTTTTAAAATCAAACACAGATAAAACATCATTGCAAACAGAAATAATATATAAATATTATATATTTATAAAGTGAATATCAAGAGCAGGAATCCCTGAGAAATAGGTTAGGGTGGGGAACCTGAATAGTCAATATTGAAGGGCTCTTCTTTTTTCTTACTTGCTGTCTATCAGTTTCTAAACCTTCCTGGCTCTCTCCTTCAATCTCAGCTCTTACTACCACAGCAGATCCTGCTGCTTGTCCTGCTGCTGCACTGCAGCTGCTACACAGGAGCTCGTAGTGTTATCCACTGTAGGGATGTGTGACTGTTGTCAGAAACAGTCTGGGAACAACTGTGAATAAACAGTCAACAGACATTACCTTGTTTATATGCTTTCTGTTCCATTTGTAGGACTTCCCCATAGAGGAGAGCATAAGAGCATTTTTTTATGGACAACGTATTTGATAGATCGACAAGCATTTTGCTTGCACTAATACGGTCTTCTGCTTGTAACGAAGGTAACTCCCGCTATAAACCATTCCTGTTCTTCGTCTGCTCAAATTTCTAAATGTGTTTATGTATATATATTTAACTACTTCAGTCTTTCATTCATGTCCCCAGAAAATGGTTACATGAAAGGAGGTGGCTATCTCAGAAAGTGCTCGTAGCCTATGAAGTCAGCTGAGCTAGGAACTAAGGCCCATGATAAGCTGTTTCCACTCCAAGGCCAGTTCTTTGACTTTGCATCCTCTGACTTGGAGGGATTGAAGGTTTTAATCTGTGTAGAAAAGAGAAAAATGAAGATAGAGGTCGTATTAGTAATTAATAAAATAATGGATTGTGAAGACAGAAAATGCGATCATACACATAAAATATTTCTTTGAGTGAGAATGACCATGAATAAGAATGATAAAAAAGCCCCAAAGTCTGTTATAGACCCTTAGGCTCAGGAATGGCTACAGATGGAGATACTCATCAACAGTAAATAACAATGAGGATTATGGAAGACTTTAATTCCTCAGACAGAGTTCAGAAAACAAACAGGGGAGTGCACTATATTTTCTTGCATGCAATAGGCAATAATTTTTTTCTGCTGACAACCACTGAGCAACCACAACAGCTGAAAGGGAAGCTGTTTTAGACTTCTTTTCAATAAATGGCAAGGATCTTACAAAACCTTTTAAAAATAAGCTGATTATAGGAAATAATCTAGGATCAATGAGTCATGTTTTTCACTGTAAATTTCAGGAGAGTCAAAACTAGCTCTGGCCCTACAGTCTTGGATATCAGAAGACAAATATTAAGAAACTACAGATAATTGATTTGTGAGGCTGCCTGGACCTAGAAACTCAAGTGTTTGAACGTGGAAGAATCATGGGTTTACTTTAAATCCAAAGTATTTTTACTGTATGTATCCTGTGTGGCATTTTCATCCCCCCCAAAGAGGATAAAACTCGAAGAGAATGACCATAGACCCAGTGCATAAGTAAGTACCTGAAAGAGGATGTTAAAATAGGGAAACAACTTATGGGAAAGGAAATAGGAGGTTTTCAATTAATTAATTGATTGATTAATTAATTTCAATTTTAAAAGGTTTTCAATTAATCAATCAAGCTGGTGGTGGAGGACTATTACTGGAGAACAGGAAACCTCTGTTAAAAAAAGACAGGGAATTAGGGGAAGACCCAGCAGCTTTATGCCCCATTAATTTGATGAGGAAAAATCTTACATGTAAGTGGGTTCAAAAGCAATATGAGTCATCAAAGCTAGGTCACATCAGACTAACAGTATCTTTGCTAAGGTAACAAATTTCTGAGGTAAAAGCAATTCAGTGAACAAAATCTTTCTGGATTATGCTAAGCATTTAATACAGACCCTCACAGAAAACAACACTAAGCAGATGTAAGTACTGATCGCCAGCAGGTATGGAGGTTTCTAAAGAGGGGACTAGATACTGGAAGAGGTAGGGTGTCTGAGGTGCACTTCAGGGACCAATCTTGAGGCAAGATCATCATTGTCATTGGGCATAAGGAGTATATCTCTGGTTATGAAATGTGCCACCTCCACAAAGTTGGGAGACAATCTATTACTGATGACTATAGGAATTTCATACTAGCATATTAGAAATGGGTTGATGTTCAGTTCACACATTTAGAAACTAACAACGAGAGCTTTTACTATAACTGTGCAGTCTCCCCAGTTCAGTGAAACTGAGGAGAGATCTATATAGGTGACTGACAATGTTTACAAGAGTCCACTGCAAAGACTGCAAAAAACACGTGTTCCAGGATGCGTTATTTAATACCTGTTAGTTATTTCAATGTATTATGAATGTGGTAGAACTTCATTTATATTTATGCTGCTGGTTGTCCCTAAAGCCAAAAGGCTTTTTTTCACTATCTTGATGTATAACTTGGACCTGGATTTTCTTGATTAATATTTTTAAGGTCTCTCTTTCTGAGATACCAAGCTCGTGTGCCTTGCTCACATGTGAAAATTAAATCATTTGCTGGATTTGTGCCTAGAAGAAACACCCACACACACTCCAAGGCCAGGCTGCCAAGGCTGTTAGGAGTTTTTTTGGTGTTTGTAGCGTGGTACATGCTCCATTTATTAGGATAATCTTGGCTTTTTTACCTAAAAAATATCCTGTCAGCATAGGGCCTGAAGGCCTCCATGATGCCCTTGATCTCTCCTCCTTTCCTTTCCAGCTTTGAAGGTTTTGGTCTTTTGTCCTACAGGTCATAAGTATGCTGGTGAATGGTTTGGAGGTGAGGATGGTGACATGTGAAGTTTGCATCCCTGGGTCCCTGATATCTTCTCTTCTTTGTTTTGCAGCCTGTTTGCTCTTTCCTGACAGGTCATGTTCTCTAGGCCAGTGGACATTCCCATTACTTTCCTCTAGTCCCCATGTCATCACACTCCATGTGGGCCACATCTGTCTTATGACGCGCAAAGGCTGGGCAAGATTCAAGATCATTTTGAATTCTAAGCCTGTCCACCAGCCTACTTCCTCCAACATACTCAATAGTTTCTCCCGATTTTATGTCCTCTGCAAATTCAATACACTCTGTTTTCCATCATCAAGGTCATCAATGAAAATATTGAATAGTACCTGACATTGGAAGCACCTCAGCACTTTCCATCTTCCAGACCATTAATGGGCATGACTCTCCAGCTTCATTTTTTATCCCTTCTATAATATTGTTGTTTACACTATCTCTCTGTAGAAGTCTCCAGTCTCATGCTAAGTCCTATTATATCAGCTTTGTTCTCTCACAAGGGTTGTTTTGTGAGTAACTCCTTTTGGAAATCTATGATGGGCTTCTTTGTTGGTGTTTTTGAGAGAGGGTTGTTTACTTGTTTTTAATACAATTCAAAGCATGCAAACAGCCCCCACCTCCTACATGACTCCTGCTCTCAGTGGGAGTTTTTTTCCTTGGACTCAGAGGTCCAGTCATAGATACTGCCAATAGGAAGCAGCTCACACACCCCTGACACTTTCAAGTCTTCCCCGTGGTATTCGGACTGCTGTCATATTCCTGAAGAAGTTTGGGGCCTGTCTTCTCCTCCCATTATATGGACCTCTAACTGAAAGATAAACCAGTCATTGGTGAGACTAGACTCAGGATTCTCTTAATAAGGAAGCTCACCCAGTGGCAGAGGATTATGACAGTGAGGTAGGTAGAATGGCTTTGTTCATAATTTATAAATAGTATTTATTGGCATGGTTACTGGTACAATCCCTCTAGGAATACATTGCTTTAGTTCAGCTGGGCAGTATAAGGAAATCATGCAGGAAGTGGAAAAAGATTCAAGGTAAGTCACTCTAAGGCAGTCAATGGCTATAAAAAGACAGTTGCTGGGCAATTCACTTTAAAAATTCTGCTTCCTGGCACCAGGCAGCTTGCACCAGGCAGCTTACAAAACTGTATATTTTTTTTTCTTTTTAACTAGCAGAAGATTTAAAGGACTGTACCAACCTGAAAAGAGACTTAACTCAAGAAGGTATATCTATACATAACATTGTTCAGAGGAATCTAAGATACATGACTGACACCTAGGTACATGCACGTAAAAAGTCTTTAATTGTCCTTAATAATAGACTTTCCATCTGTTAATCTATCCAGTCAATTTTTGAACTCTAGTAAACTTCTAGCATTCACAACACCCTGGGACAAGGAATTCCATGGATTATCTGTGAGTTGTTTGAAGAACCACCTTCTGTTTGTTTTGAGCCTTCCACCTTCTAGTTTCATCTGATGCCCCTCAATTCTATCATGCGGCAATAAATAATTGTTCCCTGTACACCTTCTCTATGCCACTCATGATTTTATAGACCTCTATCATATCCCTTCAGCCATCTCTTTTAGGTAATACAGGCCAGAAGAAACCTACTCTGCTTAATAATCCCTTTTATAGAGGTTATGCCATACCATTAAAGAATGTAGTCGTTGTGAACCTTTTCAAATGTTCTGAGATCCTTTCTAAAAGAGAGAGAGGCCAAACCTGCAAATGGTATTCTGGGTGCAGATGCCTCAGTGATTTATACAGTAGCAATAAGCTGCTCTCTATTCCTTTCCTCATCATTTCTCATTTACTGTTTGATTTTTGGATGCCTCTGAGTGTTCAGCTGACATTTTAATAAAAGTATCTCCAGGTATACAAAGACAGACACCCAAAGGTAGACAGTCAGACAGATTGATCAGGAAAGAGGCAAAGGTATGACCATATCATGAGAACAATCGTGCAAAACTTGCACTCTGCAGTTTTTCAAGGTTTTCATTTCTGATTTTTTTTCTCATGGGCGATTCATATCAAATGCTCTTTTAAATATTTGTGAAGTCATTTCATTTTGAGTTACCCATTTCAGATAGACGTATTTGTCCTTCAGATGTGGGATATTCCAGTAGGAGCAAGAGGAAAACTGAAAAGAGCTAGACAAAGTCAACTCAAAGGTATATTTAGAGTCATAGGAGAATGTCCCTGGGGAAAGGTACCTTGCCCTTAAAAAAAAAAAAAAAAAAAAAGCCAAATGATACCACAAGTCATTATGTTAGTTATCCCTTAATAAAGCTAACTGATAGGAAGTTATACAGATAACTTTTACACACTAGAGACTGGATTCTTGTGGTATTGCTCATAACCATGTCAAGGCAACAGTAATTGTGAGAAATGGACTCAACATCGCAGAAGACTGTAAATAATCTTTTAGCTGGGCTGGTGACAATCCTGCTTCCTTCAGGAAGAAGTTATTGGTTAGTGAAAGAAAGGAATTCATCTCATTCAAAGGAAGTAAGAAAGAAAGACAAAACAAAATGCAAGGGATAACCAAAAGGCAGAAATGAGTTTTGTTTGCAGTGGAGACAATCATGGCAAAAGGCAAAGATGTCAAATACAATGTATTTAGAGTCCTTTTAATATAAATGAACAGTTTATGATTATGTGTCTTTGGTAGCACAAGCTTTGAAGACATACAGCATCAGAAGACAAGCAAGCCAGGGTATAAATATGCTGTTAATAAAACCAAACATGCTAAGGATTTCTGTAAACTGTAACAGCTAGATAAAGTCACCATGTCCTAACCTTACTTCACGGAATGGTCAACATGCTTATAGTGAACACTTGAATCTGTTGTCTTTCAGGTGCGTGCCAAAGGGTTGACTTGGTATAGAAATAAAATCTCTGAAAATTCAGCTCTTCCTTTGACAGATTGAAGTGACTTCCTCTGGGGAGTAGTAGGTCAGCAACAAAGAGGTACAGCAATACCAGGTACCAGACCTTTGTGGATCTGATAGGAAATACCCATTGGTGGAAATAAGACTGATAAAAGGAGAACGGAGATGGACTTCTGTGAGCTGCAAAGAGGTTAATATTAAAGCAGAATGAGCAGAATCAGTCATTTAGGACATCTAATCCATAAAAAAGGAGCTTGACTGACTCCAGGAAAAGTGCAAGCAACTTTGTTAAATGTCCCTGCCCCATCTGCAAAATGAGACCTTACAGTGGTTCACAAATACGTTAATATCTAACAGCGTCAACCCTGATTTGTCAAAATCCAGTGTTACGCTGAAGACTCTGCATAGCAAGAAGCCTGTTTACTGGAAAATATCTTTGAAAACTAAAGTAATAAACTAAAAAGATTTCCAGAGAAGTCCCTGTTTTTTAAATATTTTGATACTGATAGCACTTAAGTTTATATAAACTGGATGTGTCCTTCTGCAAGATAATTAGTAGAGGTATGTAACTATAGCACAACAGAAGTGTGACCAGGCCAAAACCACCTTAGTTTGTGTTGTGAGCTGTTACATTAATTTGTTCCTGGGTAAAAAAGGTGATATAGCTGTATCTATACCAGTCCAAAAAGAAAGGGATCATAAATTTTTGGAAGCCATATTACAGAAGCTACTCCAGAAAGCATGACATAATTTCAAAAATCTCTATGTCATTGCCAAAAGAATAAATCAATCTGAAATACAGATATGATAATGATATTTCTATAACAGGCATAATTTAATTATACTTCTAAGTAGTAAATGTAAAGTGTGATTCATTATTTTGCCTGATTCAAGGCATCTTCAGAAATCTCTTTAAGAGCGCAGTGAATTATACTATCCATTTAAATTATGGTTTTTTTAAAGCATGAAAGTAAGTGAGGCATCCCGTACCTTTCCACGTGTCAGCTGGGTGCCTGCCTTTTTTAGGTGCCCTTTGCATCCACTGTAGTAGACACTGTTAAAGTCAAGGACAACATATAATACAATCTCAGTAATGGAAAAGAACTCCTTGCACCGCTCTCTTTCAACGTAAGGCTGTTTCATCTAGTATATCCTCAGCAACTTTGCTCAGTTCAGTTTTAAAGTTTCAGTTACAAGGTTCTCCTCCTATTCCTTGACAGGCTGTTTTACAGTTTAATTGAAAATGAGCAGAGCCAAGAACTAAGCTTCACACCAAGAACCCCCATGAGAGTTGTAATCTATTCTGACACTTGTCAAACTGATCCTACAATTGTTTTACTGATGTACTACTTAAACTTAGATAATTCACACTACTCTTCAGAAACTCTGGACAATGAAATATAAGATTAGAGTAATATTCTGACATGCACTGCAGTTTCTAGTGTATTAATTTCTTGGTAAGGATAACAGCAGAAGTTTGGAGAATGTGATAGTGTGAATCAGGAAGAACAGCAGAGGAGGAAAGTGATCTGAGATGAGTGGGTCACCCTTTGATGCTTATTGTAAAAGGAAATTCAGCAGCCATGGAGACTTTTTTTAAATAAAATAGAGTGGATCTCCCTCCCTCCTAAAAGGTTCTTGGGAACCACCTAGGTTCCTGGTTTTAAAATGAAGGATGATGCTCCATTCTCTGTTGATACCTGGGTGGGGAAGAAATTCCTCAATTAAAAGTTAAAATGTAGGCACTTTATCTTCCAAATTCCTGGTTTGATTCATTATGGCAGCACAAAAGAAGGCTACAGCCTGGTTTGTTTCTTCTGCTTCATTTGAAAGTACCTGAATTAATGGTGCATATGGTGACACAGGCTGCCTGTGGAGATAAAGGGGAGATGTAGGGCTGGAATAAAAAAAGGTGACAGGTTTTAAAATGCATTCTCCACCCTCATGGCCGAGACACTTTTAACTGCAGTTTATGGTTTTCCAGTCATTTTGTTTTGTAAAATACTAAACTCTCAATAACAGGAAGAGAGTAAAAAGTAGCTGGTGGAACCATGATTTGCTGCCTGAAGGTTTACCATCGAGGAGATGAACTATTGCTTGCTGCCATGGATGTTTAGACATCTGGGTAGAGGACGAAGACCCAGAGCCACCACAGCCCAAAACATTTCACAAAAGGAAAAAACATATAGAAGAAAACTACATTCGGAGAGTTTAAAAAGTGTTTTCTTGTTTCCTCCTCCTGTTTTTCACCTTCAAGGCCCTCATTTTCAGAGTGGTTAGGGGAAACAAATTACATATGTGTGTCTTCCTCCTTTTGCCTCAGATGTCTGTTTTTTAAACACAGTGTTTTGTGAGGACATCATATTGTGATGCTAATGATTGCAACAAACTAGGTCTAGGATGAGCACATCACTTCCAGGTTTCTTTTGTTTCTCAGTCTTTGTCTCCTTCAATTGTCAGTCTTAGACCTTTCACCTGGCCTCAAAGCTGTCACTTAAGCAGAGTCCCTGTTGTTTATGCAGTTACACCACCAGGATAATATTTTACACAGTGCAGGACTGCACCCACTAGAATGCAAGAGAGCTCTCTCTAGCTGAAGAGATTTAATCCATGAATAAACTTTCAGCCTGGATTAGAATGACCTTAAGTCAAACTGGTATTTGATGTATGCAAGGCCTTCATCCCCCATAACAGATCTCCCTCTTCCCTGCTTGTGCACCACAACAACCAGAGCCCTTAAAATGCTGGACATAAGGGGCTGTGCAGAGATGAAGAAGATGCTCCTGAAGGACCCCGCAGGTCCCAATGAATTGAAGCAGGAGGAGTAGGACTAAATCAAAGCACTTTCCCTGTCTAACCTGCTTTCTTTTATGCAGATGGTCAAGAGGTCATTTCTCAGATCACTCCCTTTAGCCGCAGCATCTACCGATTCCAGCGTAAATGCAACAGCAGCAGGTGATTCATGGATTTCTCACCCTTTTTCCTGAGGATCTGTAAGCATGTGATTGGTTATCGATTATTTTTGTTGATGAGAAAAATGAAGTTGTAAGAAGCATAATTTTTTCATAAATCATCTTCAAACCTATGTGTTTTTTCAGTGAATCTATTGTGCAAATAATGCAAGGAACTGTACACATGCAAAGGAACATACAAAAAATGCAAGGAAAATATATTCAACAATATGTTTGTCACTTTCAACAAGAATACACTCCTGAATATTTATTTATGCTAGTATTTACTGCTATTTCCTTTTCCAAGAACAGTCTTGAGATTATCTAGGTATTGTAGATAAGTCACAATTGCCAAGAAAGAGCATGTCAGCAGCGTTTCTTTATTATTACATTTTGCTGTATTTTCCCATCTTTTGTGAAACTTTGAGTTGATAATGTAGAGAATATCTTTTGGCACAGTTCTGCAGGATCTTGATTTCCTATATATTTTTCCAGGTCACCCCTGAAAATGTTATTTTTAAATTGAATGTTGTTACTAATGAAGTCATTGAAATAGATATTGAAAGCTTTGATCCAGACGTAGTAGGCATCTGCTTAACATTACATCCTGTAATTCATCCCATCGGCTTCCATGGGACATCCCCAGCACCTCTGCCGTGGTCCTATCATAGAGAAGGGAGATCCTGCAAACCTGCAAGCAAATTCTTCTAGCTTTGGTCCAGTCCACAAGCTTGACTGAGGATCTAAAGGCACATAAATGTCTTTCGCACACAACTCACAGCAGGATTAGTCCTCTAAGCTTATATGCTTATAAGCTTGTATTTCTCCAACATACGGAGTACAGAACTGATAGAAGTGCAGTAGAAAAGGTTTATTAACATGACTGGGTATATGCCTAAGCAGCTGATAAATCACAGAATCACAGAAGGTTTGAGGTTGGAAGGGCACTTTACAGATCACCTAGTCCAACACCCCTGCTCAAACAAGGTCACCTAAAGCAGGCTGCCCAGGACCCTGTCCAAACAGGTTTTGAATATCTCCAGCAATGGAGACTCCACAGCCTCCCTGGGCAACCTGTGCCTGTGCTCAGTCACCCTCACAGTAAAGAAGTTTTCTCGTGTTCAGATGGAGCTTGCTGTGTTTCAGTTTGTTGCCTCTTGTCCTGTCACTGGCCACCACTGAGAAGAGTCTGGCCCCATCCCCTTTACACCTTCCCTTCAGATATATAAAGGCATTGATAAGATCCCCCTCAGCCTTCTCTTCTCCAGGTCGAATGGTCATATCTCTCTCAGCTTTTCCTCATAGAAGAGATACTCTAGTCCCTTAATCATCTCAGTGGACCTTTGCTAGACTCACTCCAGTAGCTCCATGTCTCTCTTGTACTGGGGAGCCCACAACTGGACACTGTACTCCAGGTGTGGCCTCCCCAAGGCTGAGTAAAGGGGGAGCATCACCTCCCTCCACCTGCTGGCAACAGTCTTCCTCATGCACCCCAGGATACCATTGGCTTTCTCAGCCCCAGGGGCACATTGCTGGCTCGCGGTCAACTTCCTGTCCACCAGGACTCCCAGGTCCTTCTCTGCAGAGCTGCTTTCCAGCAGGTCAGACCCCAGCCTGTACGGGTGCAGGGAGTTATTCCTCCCCTCCCCACGTGCAAGACCCTGCACTTCCCTTTGCTGAACTTCATGAGGTTCCTCTCTGCCCCATCCCTCCAGCCTGTTGAGGTCCCTCTGAATGGCAGCACAGCCATCTGGTGTATCAGCCACTCCTCCCACTTTGGTATCATCAGCAAACTTGCTGAGGAGGCACTCTGTCCCTTCCTCCAGGTCACTGATGAATACATTGAACGGGATCAGGCCCAGTAGTGACCCCTGGGGGACACTGCTTGCTACAGGCCTCCAACTAGACTTTGCACTGATCACAACTCTTCAAGCTCTGCCGTTCAGCCAGTTCTCGATCCACCTCACTGTCTGCTCATCCAGCCCACACTTCATCAGCTTGCCTATGAGGACATTATGGGAGACAGTGTCAAAAGCCTTCCTGAAGTCAAGGTAGACATCATCCACTGCCCAGGAACTCATCCAATCATAGCAGGCTATCAGGTTGGTTAAGCATGATTTCCCCTTTGTGAATCCGTGCTGACTACTCCTGCCCACCTTCTTGTCCTTCACGTATTTGGAAATGGCATCTAGGATTTTCACACAGGCCATCCTAAACATGTGCCAATGAAAGCTCCAAGCATTACCTAGGAGGTGCAGTATGCATACCAGATATTTGTAGAAAAGCTGCTGCAGAAAGAAGCTTTTTGGAAAGATACTTTAAAAATTATGTTGCTTCTATTTTTTACATGATTTTGTGGCCATCTGCCTTAGTACGGAGGTACCAGTCTCAAAAGACAGTGAGAAACTAGCTGATCAGTTTCTGAATTCTCTGCCAGTTGTTTGGAATTGTTTTTCCATGTGCCATAGTATCTCCGTTTTAGGGGCTGGTGTCTTAGTACTGTCTATGAGGAGATTAGCTGTAAAGATGGGAATCTCCATTTCCACTTGCATAAAGCTTTCAGTATTGGCCTTGCTGGGTCTTGAGATTTCAGGTCTGCAACTTGACTGCTTCAGGAAAGTATTTTATTTCTTCACTGCCAGTGTCATTGAGAGGGATGAGGAAGGGCAAGAAGACAAGAAGAGAAGCACTGTGGAGATGGAGTATGTGAAAAATCCGTCTCTGGAAAGGGAACATTTGCTGAGAGCTGGTGAGAGTGCATCACTTGTTCATCCTTGTGGTAGCAGCAGTTTGAACGTGTCAGGGATTTAAGTTGTGAAAACTAGGCCCAAAGCACACAGATTAGTGGGACAGGGTACAGGTGAGGCAGTAAAAAATGCCTAGTGAATGAAATGTAATTGCACATAGCTAAACCTGTCACACTGCCACAACTCCCTTATATAGACATATCTATTTAAATATTTATATAGACATGCTCAGGCATCCCATTAAAACATGCTGTTGGATTCATAAAAAACATGAACCGTATCATCAGTCCTTACAGGGGCTCAGAGCCAGTGGAATATTTTATTGCAGCTAATTGTAAATCTTTGACTTTACTTTGGCCCTTTCTTTGTGAATTGATCTGAACGTCTACATACGGATTTGTTACCAGAATTAATCCTAAGGACAAAATGTAAGTAAGTCTTTGAGAAATGAGCTGTTCACCTCATCTGCTCATTGTTTCTCTATTGTGGTGTGTGGTCAGTCATCTGCCTCCAAGTCTTTATGGTCATGGCATGGGATTCCGCTGAACGAATGAAGGATTTCCCCTCAGAATATTCCCTCAGTGTTGGAGCATGCCCTCAGCCTTGCGTTATGCACGCTGAGGTGCAAGGAAATATGAGAGTTCTCTGGACGGCACAGAAGTCCCTGGCTGTGCTGGCAGGGGACCTAATGGCTCAGCCCTCATTGCTCAAAAATACCTGCTCCAGCCCAAGCATCTCTGCACCCTGTCTAGGAAAATAAACCTTACAGATGAAATGAATAGCAATCTGACATACACCATATACTATTGTTTGCTCATCAGTATTTCTGTTTAGGCAGAGAATAGCCATTTCTTAAACATCTGCGCAAACAAAATTTCATCCACACAAAGGTATGAACATGTAACAAGAGTTACACATTTGGGGGAACCTAGATATTCAGTTATAGACGATAAACATTCATCAATCTAGTTTAGTACTGGGCTCGTTCCAGTAAGAACAAACGAACCAACCTTTACAGAAATCACAAAAACTTTGCGTTAAACCTGAATTGCATTGAAGGTGACTAAGGACGATGGCTGACTTCAGGGAGAGAGGCAGTTTTGTGGGTCTGTATCTGTTGGGCTGCACAACACAAAAAGAAGGCAGAGGACCCAGTCCAAAGTAGCTGCTTTCTGCAATTGAATAATCAGCTCTACACATGCTGGTTTTGTCTGTCATTTTAAATAATACTTTCTCTACGGTCCAAATGAGTCAGAAGAAGTGATCACATCTGCTAATGTAGAGAGACTTATTTCAAGCACTACAGGTGGTTATGGTTTACTCCAGTAATAATGCTTTCAAAAGAGCTTTCATTTAGCTGTTAAATTTTCATTTAGATTCTTCTGGGGAAAGCCATTCTTCCCTCAGCATAGCTCCTTTAGTAATAACTAAGTTTACTGATCCACTTGACCGTTGTCCCTGGAGGGCTCTTTACACATAAGCAGAGATTACAAATGTACGTTTCCAAAGTTACCTTTTAGTCACTCAGGAGCATTTATGTCCTAAACCCAGTCTGCTTTTATGGGCCTTGCTACTGCATTTCCTTTTGCATCCAAATTCCCGCTGAGCATAATGCTAGCCTGGCATGCATGCATGAAGTGGCATCAGACCCAAGGGCCCTCTACCCTGCCAGTACACTTAGAATAATTCAAGATCTTGAGTCTGGCCCTTCTTACATCTGTACTGGAGCTTTTATATATGATGTCAGAATTTGGCACATCTCAGGTTAGCACAGTCCAATGAGCTAAGCCTGAAGTCACAATCTTTGAAAAAGAGAAATTCACACGGCTCAGAAAAAAACAAGGACAGTATTCAAGGTTCAAATTAAACAGAAGTTTAGAAGTTTCTTGAATGCACTGAAAGAGAGATTGGAACACCAAAAGAAATCGCTAGTAAAGTACTGTACAAATATGAGACTTACTTAATATCAACATACAGCAAAGAGTAAGAGGGACTTTTAAAGACCTGGTTTTGAAAAGGCTCCTTTTCCAGACATAATTTTGTACCTGTACATTAAATCTCTCTGCAGTTGCTAGCAATTATTCCTGGGAATCCTACGCCTCATTTTAGCATCAGATAGCTCAGTGTCACAGGGCTAGTGTTTGTACCCAGTGTAAATGGTACTCTACAATTCTGGGTCCTCAGTGACACTTGGCTACAGTGGGATACTTGAACAGAAGAGCTTCTCTCTCCTGGATGCCTTTGGGATGTGTCTCAGGCACAAACATCCCTGGGCAGAAACTCAGCTCCACTTTGCTTTCATTTACACTACTAGAGAGGAGAAATACCACCAGGGTTGTTATGTACTTATATCCAGGAAGATGACTGCAAAATCTAACCTACAAAGCCATATTCTTTCTGTTCCTTTGGCCATTTTAGGTTAGTCTTGAGTGTTTATACACAAATATAAAGTGTCGTGGTCTTTTAGGGTCAGAAAAAACAGCTTAAAGGCTGGATCCATTAAAAGGCTTAAGGAACTGAAACCACATTCAAGTTAGCTGATGTCCAAAGTTTTGACCCAAAAAGTCTCAGACAGCTGCCAGCTAAAATGGGAGGCACCTCCCTGTTTGACTCCAGCATTGCTCAGGGGCACTGCATACTGTTTCTGCACACCTCTGGGCCTGCTCCTACCATGAGCAGTGCAGCAGCCCTCCTCAACCCAAGTGCCTGTTAAAAATATGGTGGTGACCACATTTTATTTAAGAGTTTTGTGGCAACAACACTCTCTCAGGAAGTTGGAAACCACGCCAAGGTCATCTCTGAGGACAGTCTGTATTCACTTGGCCTTTAGCAGTGCTTTGGGAAGAGATGCTACCTACATTTCCTAATGAAGGTGGACCATCATTATTGTCTAAGGCCAGCAAGAGGATACTCATTTTGTTTCTTATCCTGACACTATTTAATGAAAAATAGGTCTTGACATGCAGGCTAGTATCCATGACTGCCTTGTGTTGGGTGAGCACACTAACCATTAAAATATAGTGTCCTGCTGCAACTGACTCTATCCCTCCCATCATCTCCATGTGTTTGGCCAAGCCTTTAAAGAAAAAAGTTAGCTCCAGTGATGCTTTGGAAGCAAAGGCTGGGAGAGGTGTGTCTTAAAAAGGAGGCTAAGTGGACAGAGACATCTGCCTGCAGTCTTATGGGATGTATCTAAATCCTGGAGTACAAGATTGCTATAAACCGCTCTTTGTGGTCCCTCAGTGTGCTCAAGATTTGGGCTGCCTGCCAAGAAGCCCTAACTCCTCATGTTCTGCATAAAGGTCCCTGGCCTCTGTGTATTTCAGATGTCTGAATCCAACTTAGGCATAACTTGTAGGATCTTGAACTTACGGGCAAATGGCCATCTTACTATGGGTTGAACTGGCATTTAAATTTCATATATATCAGCTTCCTGCAGTGCCCATGTGCATGTTTTTTACCAGTGATAAACACAAGGCCACTTTCCACCTCAATGAAAAGAAAGAATGCTAAATTTGAGAAATGATAATAAAGCCGCATAAACAATGACAATAAAACAAGAGCTGAGGCCAACATTCCTGCTATAATGCAACCAACTTTCTAAAGCAATCAAATAAAAATACACATAATTCTAATTCCTGATGTATTTAGGTTGGTCTTTCTATACACAAACATTTAATAATTTTAATTACTACAGAGTCCTCATAAATCTAGAGGACTTCCACACAGTTCAACAAAAGTGGTCTTAATCACCCTGGAAGATTATGGCTACCTGCTAACAACAATACTTAATCCAACCCAGCCTTCAGAGACTTTGAATTACATACTGGCAAACAATTCACGTGTGTTCATGTGGTTGTTCATGTCTGCTCTGGGCATAAATGCCCCCCATATCTTTTGTCCTTTAACTACAGTGCACTGTAAATAAACACTAAGCCTTTACTTCTCAGAACACTTTGTTCTATTTTTTACTTCTTACCTAGATTTTAGTTTTTTAACTGGATGCTACCTGCTGATTTATCAGCTGTAATTTTTGTATTGTGTTTAAAATTTCCTATTATATAGCATTCTACATTTCCCCTAACAAGCAGAGAACATCAGGTCTTCAATCTTAATATTACCTCCTTGTCTATTTATGTATACCAGTTGTTTGTGGAAACTCCTGTCCTTTCCATTTCGATGAATGACACCTTTAGACAAATGTATGCAGTTAGTCTGTTGTGTATGTGTTGTTCACGTTTCCAATAGCATCCAGCATGTCCTGAGTTCTCATACGAGCATAAAAGGTTGGGTGCCTGCCTTAGAGACTCTAAGTCTAAAAAAAATAGGAGAAACACAAATGGAAAGAAAGGAAACGGGACACAAATGCCTTAACTGGGTTGGAGGCTGGCCATGTACTGCTCATTCAACAGGCTTTTGTTTTGCTTTTCTCCTGGTTTCCTCCGGAAATGTGGCTGAAGCAATCATGCTGCCTGCAAGTGTTTTGAGGGGGTGTCTCCTTAATAATTTGAACCCTGCCCAAAGGAATGCCCCCAAAACAGGGCTCAGCACCCACAACACAACTGGCTGGACACCCTCCGAGATGTTTAGGGGTGAGAGAGTCTAATGGCAGGGACAGACACGGAGGGACACGTGGTGAGGGACAGAGGGAAGCAGCTGGGAGGGGTTATACAGGACCAAGAGGACAAGGGCAAGACTTGATTGCAGAGGCAGCAGCATGGCTGAGGAGGGATTTTAGGAGGGCAAGGGGAGATAGGTAATAAACTCTGCAAGATTTTAACTCCTGGACTATGCTTTCAGCAAGACATAAAGTGACGCTAACCTTACGGTGACTTTACAAATAGGAGATAATTTTTTAATTAATTGCAAAGTGAACAAGAGAGAAATGAACACTTCTCTTCTATAATGATGATTTGCGTTTGGTGGTGCTGTCCTGCTACCAAAATAAAAGGCATGCAGAGTGTTGTGGTGCTCTGGCAGCATTTCTGGAATTGAATTATCGCCCCTCCTCCACTTGGTATTGCAGAACAGTCACTCGTAATTGTGTATCCTGTCTGATTATTAACCATTGCTTCTGATCATACTCCATCTCTTCCCTCATCTGCTTTTCATCTTTTGCATTGCTTCTCTATAATTGCAGCAGACTTGCCTCATGGCCCTGAGTTATTTCCTATCAGCTTTGGGTGCAACTGCTTGTTTTGGGAGATTTTTGCAGTTCCACTTATCTTAGTGCTCTTCATCTCTCGCTTGAAGCTCTGGCTAGTTGTGTTCTGATTGTAACAAAGAAAAGGAGAAGTTTCTACAGGTGTTGGTGCCTAACTCTACTTCAGGGGAGGGAGACCCTGAACCAGCATGGGCTGTGTGTGATGAAACTCTTCAAATGGCTTGGCAGGCCCAAAAGTGAAGGTATTGTAAGATATGAAATGTCACACTGCCCTGCCTATCTTCAACAGGACAAGCATAAAACATAGTGGTGGCTGCCAACCCAAAGACATTAGGTGAAGCAATGATTTTGCAGCAAGTTCCAGAGGCACTGGCCTACTGTAAGCTGTGCGTGGTGCAGGTCGTAAACATGCTCATGTGATACACTTTATATGTGCAGCCATCACCATCTAGAAAACCTCACAGCAACCCTCCAAACAACTAGACAGGAATTGCCTCAAAGTCATTGAAGTAAATACATTTCTTGTAAAAATCCTAGCAGACAGCCAGCCCTTCTTGCCAGGGGGATGACTGGGCCATCACTTGGAGGCTGGAGGAGATGAAGGGAATAAATGAGAGAAATGATAAATCCATCTATTCATATTATGTGAGGGCTCTCTCTGGCCCCTCCACAAAAGGAAAAACTGGCAAGCACCCGGCAAAAAAGAAGCCGGTCTGGAAGTTGGAAAACACGCAAGAAAAGAGCTTGACTGGTGCCAGAATTCTCTGGAGGAGCAAAGAGACCCAAAATCTGTAAGTATCACAAGTATCCTACCCTTTAGATTGCAAATGCTGAATGAAAATAAAATTGTGTTGGCTGAGTTATTAGTTCAGCTAAATACCCAGTTGCAGCCAGATCTGAGCTGTTGTGCTGAGTACAGCCAATGCTGAAAGTTTCAGGAAGGGAAGCTGAACTCAGAGTCTTTATTACTGCTATTGATTACTTTGCTTTCATTTATAAATAATGCTTGGTTGCTTATGTTGCTAGTTAGGAGTTCTAAGATAATCCAGGGTGATATCTCATTCCTTTAGAAAGACTTGGTGTAATATATCACATGCTCCATAGAGGGTGACACTGCACAAACAGAAAATATGGCCACAAAGCCATATGAGAAACTGAGATCTGTCATTTTTCCTCCGTGAAAACTGAGATACCTACCTCCAAAATAGTCAATCACCAAGAAATTAAAGAGCTCACCTATGGAAATGGTGGTCTTTGGGACTCTAGTACCAGAGAGTCGGCTGCATATACATTCACAGAACTGAGAAAGAAAATCTAGGCACCCTGAAAAGGCCCAATAAGAACTAATACTTGACAGAAGTACATAGCCTACGTAGGAATATACAGTATGACTACATACACAGTGTTCAAGGACCAGTGAGCTTGGCTTATATGAAGTATGTTAAGCACGGCATCTGCATGTGCAGCTACAACTGAAAATCTGCCATGCAGCTGATTTGAATGTTGAAATCTAGGTTTCTGTTCTGATCCTTTGAGACTGAGGCCTCTTTAAGTGTTTCTGCACTTCTTTCATACTCCAAGGTGGACATCAAAGGCACCAAAACCATATATTTTACAGTCTCCATGTTACGAGTAATTGTCCAATCCTTTTCTTTTGCAAGTTACTGTTAGCTGATATGCAAATAACATATCTATCCATACAATATCAAACAGAGTCCATAGGTTAGTCTTGTGCAATAACCGTACCTCCAACACATGGATGCTCTTCCACCTGTTTGTGAGGAAGAGTGTTAGCTCAGAAAGCTCTACTAGTCCCAGAATTTAGCCAAGGAATGAATGGAGGTTTCTGAAATCATGTTATTTCTCTCCTTTCATTCTCTGTGGGGGATTTTTACCCTTGTTTCTGTCAGAATTGAGACTTGTGCAGTTGTGCTGTCTGCTAATCCTCTTTAACGATATTTGAACCCACTGGCCAAATTTATCACACTTGGCAGAGGAACAGATATCTCAAGGATGATATGGGTGAGGAAAGAGGCAACCAGATGAAGAAGGGAGAGGGATTAAATTAGTGCATTCACTGCAGAAGGGTTTCAAGGAGAGACCAGCCACATCAGGAGGCACCAGAGCATTTACACAGAGAAGAGAAACACAGAAAAAAGCCTCTGCCCATACTGGTCTTCATGGAGCAGTTTGTTTGAGGAGTGCTAACTTCAAAAACTTAGACGGGCTGTTTGCACTGACAACATCAAGTACGTCTGCATGTAGATAAATTGTCTGTCTGTCTTTTAGCCTCTGAATAGTTTCACAAGCATGTGAAGTATGCTGGACTAGTTCAGTCCAGCTCCGTTTTATTGTATCTACTGAATAAAATTTGACCTTCTATTGTGAGTAACTTTTATACACTGTGTTCAGGAGGCACCCTGGCGCTGTTCCCTTCAAGAATCAATTGCTGCATGCTTATTTATCCAATCCCTAGGGCTAAAAGAGAACGACTTAAAGAAAAGGGGTATCTGGTAAAAAGTAAATCAGCTTTCTTCCTGTCTTGCCAGGGACTGTGGATTTTTAACAATCTATATCCCTCAACAAAAGATCATAGCATTTCTTCCCTGTGCAGTCCATATGGCATAGTTATGTAGAACATGAGTGATGGCTTACTGGGTGGTTTCCTAACTTCAAAGCAAATATACTGCACTAATTTGTGTCACAGTATCTCACCAATATCTTGGAAAATTTGTTAAGCCCAGTGAAGGAAATCATGACTGACTGCAGTTGTAGGAAGGGAGAGACAATGTTTTCCATCAGAACTCTACCAAGTAACCAATAGCAACCAGTGATACTTCACCAAGCACGTCTGTGTTACTTGCAAGGAGGTCTTCTCCCAACAGGAAACAATGCTTTATGCTTCCTTATTATGAAAGGGCATCTGATAGCCCAGATCACTTTACCAGACAATCTATCATTTATTTATTGGGCTCTAATGTAATTGAATAGCTGTCTGCCCCTTCTGGATGCATCCTGTTTGCTGCTCTGTGAGTGAGTGATTGGGACCATTAATATTGCTGTGGACAGATATATTGATTTTAAGGGCAGGACACATGTCATAAGTTGAATACTTTGTACTCTTCCCCACTTCCAAAAAGCTACAGTAGAACAGGAAAAGGTTCAGAAAAACAGCAGTCAGGATAATCAAAGCTGTGAAGTGGCTTGTGCACCAGAAACTACTAAATTGACTACAGCTCTTCTGTTTGAAAAGGAGATGAGTAGGGGGTGGTAGGAGAGAGATCAGTAGAACCATGAATGGCAGGAAGAAAGTCAACAAGAGTCAGCTGCTCACTGTCTCTTCTAATGCAAGAGCTACACGGCAGCAAATGGACCTAGCAGACAGCAATTTTAAAAGAAAGAAAAGTATTTCTTTATATAATTGGTGGACTGCATGGCCTTTTGAATGCTAAAAGTCTGCCTGGGCTCAGAAAGCACCCAGACCAACTGAAAAAAAGTGTCACCACCACTGGGTCTTGCAGTCCTGGAGCCACAGATTATGGGAACATTCCTGCAGCTCTGTGCTCATATCCTTCCTGGGACCTGCTTCTGGGCACTGCCAGAGGCAGCATCCTGGGCAGCATG
Source organism: Dromaius novaehollandiae (assembly GCF_036370855.1). Lineage (NCBI taxonomy): Eukaryota > Metazoa > Chordata > Aves > Casuariiformes > Dromaiidae > Dromaius > Dromaius novaehollandiae. Next base: position 153,560,292 of record NC_088098.1, read on the forward strand.
CCAGTCTGGTCTCACCACGTATGCCCACTGTCATCTTCTAGCACAAGTGCTACTGCAGAAGGAACATCCCCTCAGTCAACCCCTGTTCTGATCACTGCCAGTGAGATTTTGAGCTGTGTCTTAGCGCATGGACCTAGTGGTGCAAGGTGAAAAGGAGGCTGAGTTTGTCCCTCCTGGTGCCCACCCCTGCTGGGCTGCAGGGCCATGAGGGAGACCCTGCTGTTTCATCTAACACTGAGCCCTGGCAGCTACTGGATTTGGGGGGCCTGTCCAGGGCTTTCTGATGCCCAGCGAGGCCAGACACAGCCCTTAAGTACCTGGCTGTATCCCAGGGTGGAGGAGGAGAGGGGGGCCAGTGAGGGGCACCTCTCATGTCTTGCCTGGGGAGAGCAGTCTCAGGAGACTCAGCGTGTGCTGCAGAGCCATTTCTCCGTCAGTTGGGAGTTGGATTAAGGGCCTCTAGAGGCTGGCTAAGCCCCTTTAGCAGGTTTTGAGGGACTGGGGTGAGTATAAGATCTCATCCGGCAAGTACAACCATATTTTGAACTGAGCACATGCCCTGGTGACCCGTGGGGTGACACCAAGCTGAGCTAGTGTGCATTTAGAGCTACTCAGGCTTCTTTGAAATCCAAGAGATCTGGGATAAGACTGAGGCAAAACATGTATCTTAGGTGTTCTTTGGTGTTCTGCAAACTGTTTGTATGAAAGAAAAGCCATTAAAATGCGTAGCATGTGGACTGGGGAGACCAGCTCCTCATCCCAGCCTCCAAGCCACCCAGCTGGGATCTCATTCATGCATGTTTGCATTTGTCTCATTTGCCAGCCAGCGCATGTACTAGTGATGCCTTATATGCTTTCCTCATACTGCTGTTCAAATAGTCAGACTTTACATTATTTAAGGAGTCCATCAGTTTGGTAATAACCAAAAAATCTATACAAGACCAGTCATCAGAGCCAACAGGGAAGGACACATCAAAAAGAGTACTGAAAGGCAGTCCTGTTGAAGTTGATTCCATCAATGATCTTGAGCTTATGGATGTCTGTTGTAAGAACCATTAGCTGTTCTGTGCTACTGTTACTAGAGGCAATTAAGAATAATGCATTGTGTTAAAGCAAACGAGTTATCATAATTTCCTAAATACAACATATTATTTAAGTTCACTTTTCTTCCTTGTGTAAAACCCCTTTCAAAGTCCATAGAGGTGCTGCAGGTAAAGAGTTTCTAATGGAATTAATGAAACTGGGTTGCATTTAGCAATCAAACTGATTATGCCCATTAAACCAGTGAGAGAAGGAAATTTGTTAACTTCAATTCTTTTAAAATAAATTAAAAAATATATATATTTTACTTTCTCCTATTCACTGCATGACTTATATTTCTTAGAACCCAAGAAATGACAGATAATAAAGACCTAGGAAGTTGTCCAGTCTGTCTCCTTGCTGATAAAAGTGTTCAGTGGTGCTTGCACTGTCATCTGAGAGGTAGCACTTTCAGTACTATTTTTGGAAAACTATTCTTTACCTTCTCCATACTGCTTCATAGACATGGAGGCCAGAGAAAGTCCTCATGGCTCATGGCTGCTCCCACTCCTTGCTGTACAACACATGTCCATGAAATTTTACCTAGTCTTTGCTACAGTGATCTCATAACCTACAATTTTAGAAGTTATCTGCAACTGATCTGAAGACCAATGGATGAAGGAGGACAGAAGCACCTGAAATGTTAATACTCAGTATTTCAGGACCTAAAGTCCCCTAAGCACTAGCAAAAACAGCTTCAGTGAAAAATGAACTTCACATTTAGAAAACAGAAGTTTTTCTTTAACTCATACCGTTTTTGCAAGATGACCAATAATCAAACACTGTTGGTCTGCTTCCCTACTTCCTGCTATGTGTTAAGGACACCTGAACAAGTGTGTTCTCACTCTAAGAAGCAGGTCTAATTTTGCTGGAGGGCCCTCCTGTAGCAACTATTATTCCCATGTTCAATTAATGACCTGACAGATCTCTCCATCTGCTGCGCTTCACACTTCATCTTAACACCACTGATGCCTTTCTGGAATACAGTACCAGATAATATCTATAGTCAATAAACTACAATCTGCTCTCTCATCCATTCTCACTTTCTAGAAGAAAAACATATATTCACTGAATTAGCCCTTAGTCCTTCAGATCGGTGCAATTGTGCATGCATGTATGTAAAGTACGCAATTAAAAAGGCAGCTGTTAACAGCTACCACATACACTGAACTTTTACTCCATATTGTGCTGGTAAGAGAAGGGAATCAATGGCATATAGCATACTGATTGCTAGTGAATATTGATTCTTTCGACTGGCTAAAATTGTATCAATTTAGAAATATGTTTGCAGAAATGCTTAGGAACAATTGAGCACGCACAGGTGCATGCACAGCACATGAGCACATGGTTGCCACTCCCTCCCTGAGCTCTTCCTTACACGACCTCACCAATGTAGGATTCAAACTATAAGACTTTACGTGCTTTGATGGAATGAAACCACATACAAATCAGTGATAGGGGTATGTTTATACACAGAGCTATTCTATTTCTCTCCAGTATCTCCCAGGGGAATGGAAGCTCTGAGCTGTGTGTTGGCATCTGTTAGCAAGTACTCCAATGAACAGGTAGGCATATAAATGGGAATTCAGCTGGGAGTAATTTACAAGATTACAAAAGTAAGTTTAGATTACTTCCTAAAGAAGACAGAGTTTTATCCAGTCCACACTCTTTAGGGCACCTGTAAACACTTCTCAGTATATGCTTTGTAGGGCACACACTTACTGAGTACAAGTGCATCCTCTTTGCAGAGCTTTTGGCTGGCAGCTTATAGGCAATACTTCCTCCTGTGCATGATATTTGTGAGGCAGCACTTTACCTTGCTGTCTGAGCCATGACAGGCCCTCCAGCAGTTATTGTGACTGAGCTGGAAACTCCCAGATTGTCAGTTTTAGTACAACATGTGACTTGAAGACTGTTGCCACATCCAGAAACAAGGCCTGATGCCCCCCAACAGTATCTCATGGCTGGCGAACAGCTTCTGAGCAAGACAGAAGCAGCTGGAGAGAGGCAAACCGCAGCAGGACTTGTGGTGGGAGAGGAAACTGGGTGAGCACCAGGAAACCACAGCAGCTGGAAAAGCCAGGGGAGACAAAGAAGCAGAAGGTGAAATGCAGGAGAGAAACGTAGCAGCAGGCAACGAAGGAGGGAGAAGGCATGAACATCTCCACAGGGAGCAAAAACATGCTTGATGTTAGTGTGGGTTCTCAAGGTGTAACAGAAGCTTTCCTTTTGCTCCACAAGTTCAAAAGGCAATTGTGTGCACCTGATAAGCTTCATTCAGGCCTCAGTAGCATAGCTCCGTGTGCCCAAGGGTCTGGTCCCTCCAGGGTACAGATCAGGAACCACTTGAAGCCTACTGCTTCCTTCCTCTAGTCTCTGCACTGCTGTTTTCATGCTCTGTGAAACAAGAAGACAAAAGCAGTGTGTGCCTGGATCTCACTGTGGTACAAGTCAGGATGAGACTGAGCTTCTGCATGTGGGAACATGAAAACTTCCAAACCTGATAGAGGATAAAGCCACCAGTCTCCCCACTCAGACCTGCCTGAGCACCATACTACTGTTGGTATTCATTATGTGACCACAGACCTCGATTTCTGTATGTGTGATAAATTCTGTCAGCTTCGGTGGCTGGAGCAGTTGGGGGAAGGAAGCTCGCACCCAGCTCCCCGCCTGTCCCTGCAAGCGTGGGGTTGCATGGCCAGGGCTCACCTGAGATGGCATCTTTCTAGGCTCAGGAGTTCAGAAATGATCCCAAATAAGTAAGTTATTCATACTCAGCCTCAGAGAAGCTAAACTGGGCTCCCAGCAATGGCGTCAGCAGGTATCTGAGGGTGCTTTCTCTGCTGACTCCGCAGGGTGCCCTGGCTCCTAACATCAGCGCTCAGCTCCTGTGCCAGTAGAGCAGCATCATCAGTGCCTCCCTTAGCCATAAACACTCCATCCACTTTCAGCAAGGCATAGGCTCCTACCTGCCTGAGGTCCAGATCCCCCAAGTGATCTAGGCTCACTAGTTTCACAGAGACGCTGTGGAGATTATTTGCAGCTGAGAGTAAGAGTGAGATAAAAAAAACCTGACCAAATAACAGCCAAGTCTGTGCTAGACCATTTGGAGGTCTGTTTATCTGTTACATGAGCTAGGAGAGCCAAGGGCATAGGATAAGTAACCAAGAAGAGAACAACTACTAACTACTACTAACTGGTATGCCTGACTTACCCCAGAGCAACCCCAGAGAAGTCTCTCTTCTCCACCGGTCTGCAATAGAGCACTTGGAGAATTTTTTTTAATCATCTCTCCTGATGCCTACACTAGGCTCGTAGAAAAGTACCCCTCTTGTCCTTTCCGTATTTCAGTGACTGAAGTATAGAGAACTTTATATTGAATTTCTGTGTATATGTGGTTACCCTTAGGACAAGCCTTAATGTCTTTTCTAAACCAAACGAAACTTGTTCAGATAATTCTCTGGCTTTCTAATTGAAAAGTATCTTGTTCCCTGTCATAGATATTAGTCATTATGCCTTTTCTTATTGTGCCTGTTTCCCTCTAGTTCTATTATGCGTCATTCCACTAATTCTTTTTTTAGACGAACTCTATTACATGAGACACTTTCCCAATGATATATTATTACCAAGCTGCATTTCAAATGTGAAGTCAGACTTTGCTTGAAACAATTTCACAGCGGTAGACTGCACAATGAAGTATAAAGGGCAGGGGGAAAAACATGAATTGTTGAACATAAATGGAAAAACAATAAAAAAGGGCACCATCTGCACATACATAAGTATTTTGGGCAATCAGACCAAAGACCCTGTGCTGTTACTCTTCTGGACAAGAACCTATAGCATTGTTGAGATAAGTTAGTTACAAAGCATTTCTAACTCACTTTTATTCATTCAGCAAGAGCTGTGAGAGGTCATCACCACATCTTTGACATCTGATTCACTGCTCTGTTACAGTCTGAGGTCTACATCACAGTTTTGTGTCTGCAGCATATCTTTTCATTCTGGATATGCCCTGGAATCTAAAGTACAGCTATCCAGGTAAACAGAATAACCTGTAAAAGTGTTATGACTACCTGTTCAGTCTCACTCACCGAGCAAATAAATAAGCTTCTACGATTTCATCGAAAGCCCTGAAACTATCATTTTAAACTTGAAAGACAAATTTATGATTCATTTTCATGCCCAGCTGAAAATATGTCCAGGGAGGGAAATAAGAACAGTAAATAAAATCTATTTCTGGACACATGTGTTTCAGGGCTGGAAAAGGCCTGTCTAGAATTATCAGACACAGTCGTACCCAAAATACACCTTTGGCAAGTCACATGGGCACTCCCTGCCTTCGTTTCCCCATCTGCAGCACGCCACAGCAGTACTGGCCCTTCTTTGGGGAATATTTTGAGACCTTGGATGAGAGGATCTCTGCTGCTGCGCAAGGACTAAGCAGTGCTGTTACCCATTATGAATACGCAGAGCACTAAGAAGCTGCATTCATCAAAGCAGTCAAATATCGCCCCACAGAGCTGTGAAGGCCACAGTTTCCCTTTGTAGGTTTTTAAGCACTGGTTCACTGTTACATTCCCCCCGCCGCTCTCCAGGATGACAACAGCTCACATCCTAAAAACCACTACGACCTCAGTCGAGACACATGATGCAGAAACCTGAGAGCCCGGCGCCGCAGTTTCAGGCTGTGGGGCCCAGGTGCTGCGTGAGATACCCGCAGCCATGGGGCTGCAGGGTTTTTTTGGTGGGGGAGGCAGGGAAAGAGCATCTGAGAGTGGCAGGGCCGGAGAACAACCCCTTCCCCTGCTGGAGCAGCATCGCAACAAGGAGGGGCCAGGAGGAGGCAGGCCGTGCAAGCACGGGTCCCCGGTCAGGGAGCCTGAGGGGCTCATGAGTACCTCTCCCAGCACTGGTGCATGGTTCATTTAATGACTATTAAATGTAAATACTGCCTCCTTCCTCTGAGTGCATGCACACCCACCCTTTTTTTTCAAAGCCAGCAGTGGCACCCTGTAAGGGCCACATCCTGCTCACAGCCTGGCACCAGCTGCGCCTCCCTGTGCCCCCTTCAGGCCTGGAAATGCCAATGGGGAAGCCAAGGCCTCGGCGCCACTGCGGTGGGAGAGCAGCCGGGGCAAGCGCAAGGCGGCCAGGAGCGCAGCCTTGCCTTGTGCCTTCATCCCATCCCGAAGCCCCGCTGTAGGGAGACCCCGCAAGGGAGGTGGCCGTTCCCACCTGTTCCCCTGACTGACACCTTTGGATACTTCAGAAAGAGGTTAGATGCCCCCCAGCCCCTCTAAGACCATCATGTATCCGTGGTAGATCAGTGATTTGTATAAGCTATTCGAAAAAATTCTTTTTTCTCCTTTATTTAGAAGTTTCCGGTGAATAATTCTGTGATCTCTTTCTTTCTCTCCTAATATCTCTCCAGTATAATTTTTTTTCCTCCAATAGCAGCAGTTCTCCGAGGAATACCATTTTTCAGGCAGTAGTACTAAACACCGAACTGAACGAAGCTATGCAATGCTGGGCACCAAAGGGGCCTCCTGAAAGTACTGCGTATTTTCTTATGTAGAGCATAAGAGCATGGCATCCAAAACTCTCTGCTTATTCAAAGAGTATTTTGAGTTTGAGTTTGAGTGAAAGAAACTCTCCAAAATCTCACTGGCAGCTATTTCATTGCAGCCCCTCTGCAGGAGGTGCCCTACCCAGTAGGGGAAGGATGTTTTTTGGAATCTATGTCAAGAATCTCACATAGGGTCTTTCAAGTCATTGGGATGACCTGAGGGCTAAATCAAATCTGTTGTTTTCTCTCTCTTAGTTGGTGTTACAAGTTTACAAGTCTGGTTTCTGATGTTGCTATAAAAGCCAGATGAGAATCAGGTTCACCAGCTTATTCTGTGGCTGATGATCTTTGCCATTGATCCTGCTGAGCCTGCCCATCTTAATGCTTATCTTTAGGAAGGAACAAATCTAGCAATAGATATGAAACAACAGATAAATGTAATGAATCCACCTTTGCTTCAGCTAGTCTTATAGTTTAGGAAAAGAACGAGTTCTTTACAGCAACTGGGATATATTTTGAGAACCATGCCTGGTACTTACAGGTCTCTGCACAACTTCTGCTTATAGTGGTGGTTAATTTCCAATACTAGGACTTCATAATGGCACCTTGGGATCACAGATTTCATTATTCACTACCGATGCTGATCCCAGACAGTCAAATCAATATAAAGAACTGCCATTTCCGACAGACTTAAATTCTGATGCATAGCAATGTTCTCAAATATTCCCATCTCAGCAGTACGACAGTTAAACATAAAAGTGCCATATATGCTTCTAACCCATTTTGGTGAAACACTCACTTTTAGAATAATTTCTCTAACTCTGGCATTCCCCTGAAATGTCGATTCAGCCAGCATTTATACTAATGGCATCTCAATTAAAACTGTTCTCCTTGTCTTTCTGAAAAATACCATTTTCTAAGTAAGTCCCACAGCCTAATAGCCAGAAGCACAACTGTTTCATCTATAGCCATGCACTTTTTTACTGCCGGATTGCTAAATATAAGATTGTATCAGAAGACGCCTTAGCTTAGACCAGCAGTTTAATAGCTGCACAATCAGGCACACTGAGATCATTGGACAGTAAAACCTGCCTGTGCTCAACCCTTGTCCTCAGATTTCTCTCACCTCTTCTTTTCTTGAGGATCTCTCCTTAGCACTTACATTTATGCTCTCAAGAAACATCTCTTCCTTTTTTCCCTGTTAACAACATTTACTGGAACACGAGAAATGTTTGTGCCTCTGGATAAAGACCAAATGCGTCATTTTTGCCTTTTCCTCAATAACATAGGTACCATTTTAAAATGCCTTAGTCTCTCAGTATGCACCATCTAGGAGATGTGCAAAGGGTTAAGGTATGGTTATTTCCAGAGCTGTGCAGCGGTGTCCCCCTTCACTGCTCGGCACGGGGGACCCTGGGTGCAATTTGCCCCCTTGCATTGAGCCCTGCTCCTCAGGGCGGCCCCATGAGGGATCTACAGCAGGGTGCTCTGCCAGCACCTCGGGCTGCTGGCAGGGGAACAAAAGTTGATTCTTGAAGAAACAACCAGTCCTGGGTTTGGGGTCCCGTGTTGCACAGTGGCACACAAGGAAAAAAGTGATGCACTGAAGTACAATTAGATCGTGCTTTTAAATAGCTCAGATTACTGTATTTGATGCAGTCGAACATGTCTTTCAGCAGCGTCGGGAGCCACGTCAATTAGAAGAGCATCAGTCTCTTATAACAACACCAGGAGGACCAGTGAAAGTGCTAGAGGGACAGGAAGGGTGAAAGGACATCTATATGGTAAAGCAAGCTCATTAATCACTGAGCAGCCAGTGTGGTTAGACTGGAAGACAATACCACATTTTCTAACTGGCCTCATTACCTTATATCAGCCTGGAAAAAAAAAAGCCATTTAAATTTTTTTATATCATCATTGGCACCACTAGGGGAAATAAGGCCCATGGGGATTTAGCTCGTAACAAATATGGTATAACTCAAAATGACAGCAGAAGAGGAATCAGCCACGCATACTTCAGGGAAAATACATTTTCAATGAGACAGTATGAGAGGCATCTGTAAAAGCAGATTTCTCCAATGGTATTTTAACATCCGCAGCTGGAGATGCCTCCTGGGAAGCTTATTAGTGCAGTTTCCTTCTCTACCAATTCAGTCTCTTTCTATCCAGTTTTGATTTCTTACCCAGGTTTAAGGCATTTCCAGGGCTGTGCTCTCTCTTAGGTCAGTGGGGATGCAGGTTTCTTGGTCTAGGGGAGGCAGCTCCTGCTCCAGAGCAGCATCACGCCCTCAGGGAGCCTCGTAAAGCTGCTGGTGGGGAGCAGGGCTAAACTCTGGCCCAGCCGTTCCCCACCACCAGCCCCCAGGCATGGACCACACTTACTGGGGGACAACAGCCCTTTTTCTTCCTTGCAGCTGTCCTGAGTGGCAAAAAACAGATGTAAAGCAGGGCTATTGAGCAGGAGAGCAGCCCGATAACTAAAATCTGAGCACAAGTCCTAAACAGTCCCTCAGCTTTGGATCATGGAAACAGCTTTTTTGGTCTTTGGTAAACAAGCTGACCTTTCTTTGCCAGGTCTGGCGGAGAATTAATGTCCAATACAGCACACCCAAGGAATGTGTAAATCCATTGTATGCAAACAAATCATGATGTCTCTAGGCAATTTTAACTCCAAGTGGCAGATTCTTAGCGCAGTTGGGCTCTCTCTGGTGTTGGGCAGGGCAGCATCTTTTAGTGGATCCAGCCCTAAAAATGCAATAATGAAAACAATTATCTTGTCTATGGAACAGAACGTACAATGCCACATTTTACTAGAGTCAGGCATTTTAAAATATGCTAGAATTTGAAGGTGACTGAGGCAGAACCAAACACACTTGGATCTGGCAAGGGCCTCGTTGATTGTGCTGTGTCAGCTGCGTCCCACTGAGCTAATGCCAGGTTATGGATTCATCTTTTTTGGTTGGGAGGGGAGAGGAGACTGAACTTTGATTAACCATTACCTGGGATAAATTAACTTAGCAAATGGCAGACAGCAGCATCCCAAAATCAAACAAAGCCAAGATCAGTTGCAGGCCAGAACAGAGAAATATCAGGTTAAAGAATACATAGACGAATACATGTTTTCAAGCTGGCAGAGAGCAGTAGAATTCAGCAATTAGCCAAAACAATCTCCAAAAAACTTTTGAGGACCAGCCTCCTTCCCAGGGGCCCAGAGAAAGGTAAATGCATCACCTTCATTTACAGAGAGAAAGGATGGACCTGGGGAAACAAGTCAGTCCCACTTCAATACAGTGAAAGAGCTAGGAAAAATGATTAAACAATCAGTTTATAAACACCTATAACTTAATAGGGTGATTTAAGTCAAGCTGGAAATGCCAGACCAGTCTCACTTCTATTTCTCCAGGGGGGCAGCAGTAGACGTGGTATATCTAGGGATAGGTAAGATTTTAATTGATTCACATGGTATTCCTCTAAGCAAACTAGGATAATGTGATCTAAGTAAAATAACTATTAGTTGTGTTCACAAGTGATTAAAAAGCTGTTCTCAAAGTGTAGTTTCAGCCGTTATTTGTACTTATTCATATTTTGCTGTAAACCGGGAGAGTATTCTTGATCCAAGGAAATGCTCTTTCTTCCTCAAAATACACTGTAGGTTTAATGAAGTGCTGAAGATGCCTGTGTTAGTGATGGATTTACTGAATATTCTTATTAATGATCTAGCAGGGGCTAGGTGAAGAGTGCAGTCATGAATATGAAGGATGACGTTTATAGTATGAAGAGCTGTTGCACCACAACAAGACAATGATACCACAGAGTGATGCCAGATGTCCCTTGTGATGCCATTACATATAGTTTTCTCAGTATCTTGCCCTTAGCATGCAAGCAAATGTTCAGTCTTGGAAAGACACACTTTGAAGCTGTTTGTCTTTGCTCTGCTGGGTTTCACATGGAGGAAGACTTGTCTGAAGCGAAAGCTGTGCAGAGAGCAGGAGTGTTTGCTTCCTGCCTTAGTCACCAAGTAGCTTTAAATCAGAGTGCAGAATTCATTTCTGAAAGCTGGACACAGATATTGAGCAGAGTGGCCTTTAAAAATAAGGTTTCCTGTACAATCTTTGAATGTGCTTGGACCATGATTGGACCATGATATAAACTAGAAAAGATACATGAAAATTAAGACCCAGATTCCGCATTGCTACTTTTTCATCTCAGTTGAAAACTGAGCTGTGAACGTCAGCTACAGATTTTCAGAGAGAGGGTCAGCCTGCCAGCATGAAGCCTCAGCAACAGAAAAAGCAGCAAGAATACGGAGAGTTCTGGCAGGATTAGGGACTTTGTCAGAAAACAACGTGGATTTCAGCATGTCAAAGTGTAAGACACTAAGCCAGAGGGCAAATATGGGCATGGCTAACATTCAATGAGAGGAAAGACTATGAGAAGAGGTAGCACTCAGAGTGGTTTGGAGAATTTGCTGGATAGAAAATACACAGGAATTTGAAATTTGGTAGCTCTGTAAAAAAAGATATGTCATTTTGAATGGCTCGTCCTGAGACATCACGTTACCAAGCAGAAAAGCACGATTCCTCTCTTTGGGCCAGATCCCCAGGCAAATTTAAGTCAGTGGGGACATTACTGTCGATTTAAGTGAGTTTGTGTTTGGTGAGGCCACATCCCGAGCATCATTCAATTCTGAGCATCTTATTACTCCCAAGGCATTGACAAGCTGGGAGAAGTTCAAAGAAAAGCCACAATAATAGAGCACTGGAGAACTGGCTTATGAAGGAAGATTGAAGAGTTAATAAATTATTAACAGCTTGGCTAAGCAGTATCTTAACAGTCTTTGAAGCACAGAAATATGAAGGAAGAGGAGAAAGGTAAGGGGAAGCAATATTCTCAGTAGGAGATTCATTTCAGACATATAGTCCAGGCTGTTCATGTGAGGCCCAAATACCTGTAATAAGGAAGGTCCCCACATTATCAGGTAGATGGACAGGAGAGAAGAATTAAGGGATTTCACGAATCCCTGGAGCTTGTAACAGGTGCTGGCAGGAGGAAGGAGGGTCTCCTCTAACCATTGTCCTTAAGCTGAAGAGACAACAGGCTGCCTGGGACAGGGCAGTGAGGGAAGAGCTGCAGGAGGCCTCAGAGGCTGGGGCACATGCATGGGGGAGAGGGCAAAGAGCTGTTGTCCAAAACTGCCTGCATAACCATGCACCTGCATTGAACACATACTTTATTTCTTTTGGCTTAAAGGCTGCTTTATACAAAGGCCCTGAAGTAAGGTACCCAATTTGGTTATTTTTCAGTAGCCTATCAAAATATAAATCATTTTTCCTATAGCTACAGAATTTATTCATACATGCTCCTCAGAGCTAACCATATGAGACAGTAAAAAGCACAAGCAATAAAAACAACAACAAAAATTCCAGCCTGAAATCTCTGGATGCAGGAGGATTTATTGAACTTCGAATCCTACTCCTTGCAGTAGTCGTCAGAGGGAGACTGGGAAGGGGAAGGACAAGATGGGAGGGACCAGGTGATGAGACCTGTGATACACAGGTGAAAAGCAGAAAAACTGCCAGTTGTTTTATGTCTAATTGAGAGTGGCCAGCCACTAGTAACAAGCAGGCCATGTTAATAGTTAGTATTGCTAAGTGGTAACCAAAATATCTGACTACAGACAGTTTATGATATCTATGCTTTTTAAATCCACACTTTGTTGCCTTTTTTTTACAGAGAGGTCAAAACAGAGGAACTGGCTGTGACCCGCCCCCCCCAGGAAGCATATGAGACTGGGGACTGATCTCACTGCACTGCACTGCTGGTCCCTTCTTGACAATGTGTAAAATGACATTATCATTTCACACCTACCCAAAAAAACGATGGGCAGAGACAAAAAGACAAAAAGAAACTGTCATGAATGCAAAAGGAAGCCGAACGCTAGCGACTGCTTTTTTTGCCAAAGCAGTGTACATACTTTTGAATACATGAGATTGCCCTGAGTGGCAGGGGTCCCTCAGGAGACCCTCACGCTTGTCTCCTGGGACTGGCACGGCCCCGGGGAGCCCTCTGCCACCCCCAAAGCGCTCTGGGTGGCCCACACTGGGGGGGCTGCCAGCCTCGCTGCCCAAAGCCGCCCGTTTGCTGAGCGGTGCTGCCACCCGCCGTGGCAGCTTGTGCAAGCAGGAGGGAAGCGGTGAGCCGGTTCCTACCTCCGACCCCCGAGCAGGCGCCTGGGGGGCTGTGACACCGCCCCCCCATCTGGCGGGGAGAAGGACCCTGCTGGGGTTTCAGCCCTGCTGAGGGCTGTGCTGCAGCAGGACCCTCCTCATCTGGGCACAGCCTCACGCTGTCCTGCCAGCTCCTTGCACATTCAGGCCTTGAGCGTACAGACTAGCACTGCGTGCTACGCATGAAAAAAAATCAATGTTTCCATTTAAAAGATATATGCCCGTAACATTTCATAACATTTCACTTCCCAATGCTTAATGTCAACCTAAATGTCCCTGTGGCAGCCACCTAATGCACATCCCTCCTCTCAGCAGCCTGAAGCCTGACCAATGCTGTGGCTTAAGCCTGTCCTTGCAAGCACGAACCGTGGCACCTGCACATGGGTAGGCTGCTTTGCATTACACAGAAATGTGCCAAAACCGGCCAGGAAGGGATGCTCAAAACCATCTCTGGGGTCTGAGAGATGTTTTGTGCACCTCTGCCTCCCTCACAAGCTCCCCCTCTCCTCTCCTCACCAGAATAATCCAGCTGGATGACCCAGTGCAATCCCTTGCTGAAAGGGCTTTGGCCCTAGTAAATGGGATCATGTTAAATTGCAATGCTGAGCTATGAGCAGAAGTGCTAGCACGACATTTCTTTAGGATGTTGTCTGCATAGCTTCATCTGTTACACACACGAACATTTTCTGGAGATGCAGCGCTGTTAACAGGGGTGATAATGTGAGGCCCTGGTGCTCCTGTGCATTAAATCCTGAAGACACACATGAAGATGAAGCACTCTTTCATAGCACTTTGCATGTTTTTGCAGGAACCAAACGGCAGTCTCTGCTGTCACTGGGCCTTTGGTAGCAAGATCAGTACTGGTGTTATTTTTGACTCCATACAGAGGACCTGCAGGGGTCAAAAAGGAAAACAAAACCAGATGCAGAGGTAGGTGAACTTGCTCTGGCACTATGTGCCGTGGACCCAGCACTCAAAGACGTGCTTTGCACATTTGAGGGTGGCACAACACCTGCAGCGTCATGGGGAACAGCAGCTGAAGCCCTGATAAAACCAGGAGAAATTCCTGGATATCAAGAAAAGAAAACTCACTGTCTCCCCAGGGTGCTGCAGTTTTCACAAACTCAGAAGTCAGAGCAGCGCAGCCTGCGGGGAACCAGAGCAGGGCGGGAGGCAGGTCTGTGCCATCTGTGTGTTAAAGGAGCATGTCTGGACCTCAGTTACAGAAAATGAGCTGCTGATACGACCGCAGCTGCAAAGTTGACCCCAGCCGTACTTCTTTCACCGCAGAGAGCAGAAAACGCCAGATCCGAGGAAGGTCAGCATGTCTCCCAGGCTGCCGGGAGCACAACGGGGCTGCCCTTAGCCTGCCTCCGTGGCCGGTTTTGCCACGGCCGGGACAAGCAGCAGTAACCAGGCCTGGGTTTCCCTTCAATCCCGGTACCGCAACCTCCCTAAGGCCGGTGGCAAGCGCAGAGCTGGGGAAAAAGCAAGCAAAGCGCGCCTGCGGTTGCTGTCGCCCACACGGTGGCACAGTGCTCCCGCCCGAGGAAAAGAAGAGACGGCTCAGTCGCTTAAATAAACCTTCCTGGGAAACATGTCGGCGCTGCTCTTCTCCTGGGGACCTCTGGTGCTTCCCGCCAGCCACAACGCAGCTTCCTCCTGGGACATGCAGCTCCTGCCTGAAGCACTCCCGAGGTAAATTTGAAGGCTGAGCTAACTAAAATTTAAATATAGAGTATTTAATTTCAGCTCACTAGCTAAAGAACATGCGATGGCACCTCCGTACTACGATGAGTTCCTCCTGCCACCACAGACACGAAATGTGGCCATTGCTCACCTGCGAAGCCCCAGGCCACCAGCAGGCTGCAGCCCCTGGGGGGCATCTGCTCTCCCCCGGGGTAACCAGGCGCCCAGAAAGCGTGACCGTGTAGCCGTGCAGTACAGTGCTGCCATGGACCAGCCACAGGCTTGGCAATGAGTTTGCAAGGGCTCAGGGTGGAGGTTTGCTAGGTTTGCTGCATTTCTTGAGCTGCCTGCAGCTTTGCTTGGCTTGGTTTAGCTGTAACAGCAGTTCTCCTAATTGACTAGGTGGCCTTGGCAAGTAAAGCGACCTTGTGCTTTACTGTCACTGATCGTGTGGGCTCCAGCCCTAGCTTTATCATGTGGGCAGAGAGCCAGGCTGCCCCTGAGGGGCTCCTCAAGGGCGGCAGCAGCAGCCGTCACCACGAGCCCCCCATCCCTCCCCACGAAGGACTCTTCCAGGTGCTGAGGACTCACCATAACACCCACCACCACCAGCAGAGCGACACCACTGGCCTTAGGGCCCAGAGGAGAAGGGGAAGGGCAAGCACAACATCAGGGAAAGGGGTGGAAACTACAAAGTATGTGCTTAACAATTTTAACTGCATTATTATTCTATCTTTTTCTGCAACAGTTAGAGCTGGACTAAAAATGATTAAACTCTTAAGATTTCAGTTAGACTAACGATAAATTCTTGGCTGTACTTATGTACGAGTATATGTGTGTCGCCTTTGCCCATAAACAAGATTTTGAGCGTAACAAGAGGCAGATGGGCATCTGGCTGAGTGCATGGCCTATTTCCTTGCAATGCTGCGTGAAACTCCATGGCTTGTGATGCTCTGTGCAGATGGAGAAATCCCTTCAGCAAAAGTCAAGGAGGCCAGAACTGCTGGAGAAGTTTCATGGGATGTTTAACGTTTCCAGGGATCTCATTACTCCCCATCTGAAAGACGCCACGAGCAGTAGTACGTTGCCCTCATGATACCAGGCTTTGGCACTCATTCACTACCAGTCTGAAAGGAACATTGTTGGGTTTTGCTAGATGCATTTTTGCATGCAAATTAGCAGGTTTGCATAACTAATTTCTTTTCGTTTTTTGGGAGACAGGAGGGAGCTGACTGGGCTCACAGTGGAGTCGGCAGCCCTTGGCCAAACAGGAGCAGGACAGAAAAGCAGAGACAAGCCAAGCTCGATCTGGAAAACAGAGGTGAGCAGTAGGTTGGTCCTGAAGAGACGTTGCTTTGCTTTTTCCACAGTGCTGATCATGCTGCTATCATAAAACCAGCACTGAGCCTTTCCTTAAACCCCCTGGCTCTTATAACTTGCCCCAAGTCTTGAAGCAGTGAGGACACCAGTATACTTTAACCCAAAGATATTTTCACTGTTGTCTTGACCAGAATTGCTCAGGCGGCAAATTTGATGTCTTTATTCTTGAACACAATAACTGTTCTCCCCAAGCTTTAAAAATGTCAGCACATTTTCTCTTGTTAGCTGAGAGACACAGGAGAGAAGTAAGAGGGATTGCTAGTGAAACACACAGTCCAGCTGAAAAAAATATCAAAACCTTAAAACTAAAGGCAATTCTGGACACGAAAAGCACCTCTTCACTATGCTCTACAGTCCGAGGCACCAGCAACAATTTTTGCTGCATTCTCTTGTATTCTAAATTTTCTTTAGGATTCAGATTTCAGAAAATTATCTTTACAGTCTCCATTTGAAAGGCAAAGTAAACCTAAAACTGACTTTTTAATATAGAAAACTGTCACAGGCCGAACAGAAGGGCAGAATCCTCATTTCACCTTTAGGAGATGAACTTCAAATGTCAGCCCTAACATAAAAAACCTCAGTGGCGACCTCTGCATGCAGAGAGTAGGGAGCCCAGCAGAGACACCTCTCCCCCTTCTACACCAAGGTGGTTTTTTGTCCTTAGTGTGGCCCACACTGCATGATGTCAAGGCATACAGTGCCCAGGCAGCAGCGAGGGGGTGTCACCTCCGCTGCAGCCACACGGGACTAAAAAAGGGAGCTCGAGGTGGGTGTCCCTGCTCAGGGCGTCCTGGGGCTGGTGGCCAGTAGGCAGCTAACAGCAGACACTGACTGGCCTATTTTGGGGAGCCAGGCTGAAATCACAGGGGCCAAAGGAGCTTGGAGGGGTCAAGCCTTGGCTCCAGAAGGGAACCGGCAGCCGACCCCACCACTGATGTGCTGGCCATTGCAGTAATTTGTCAGGACAAATTACTCATCAGTGTGCAATTCCTTCTCACGTCTCCACAGCAGCATTGCTGGTCTAAGCACCTTCCGGGCTTCATCTTTTTCCTGTGGTCCATCAGGGAACCTTGCTCCCTCCGGTAATGAAAAGGCAGTGGGCAATCAGCAGTCCTGCCTGGTATTTCCCCTACCAACGCCTCCTGAGCACCGTCCTCAGGAGAAAGAAGTCAGTCCCATTATCATGAGTGAATGATGTTAATGTTTTACTAATACTGAGCTCCCGTTCAGTGCCATGCAAACCTAATGCAGCATGCACAGGCATGGCTTGTAATGAGGTCCTTGTAAAACAGGCTTATCCGAGGCAGGCCATCATCGATTTCTGCTCAGGTTAATAGGCAGAGCATTATCCGTTCATCTCAGAGGGATAACATGTCAGACTGCATCTAACCTTTAAGGTACGGTCCTCCAGGAGAGGTGTTAAAGCTTATTGCCTAAGCTCACTAATGGTACAAACTCATGGCAGAGGAAGGGACATTACCTCCCTCCTCGTATGTACAAGTACAGCTACCTCCGATCACGGCAGCAAGGCTCTCCCAAACGCATCTCCATTATTTTTTGGAGAATCTGAGCCTCCATGAGGCCAGATTTCACCTTGCCCACAACTAGGTCAGCGAGAGAGAGAAAATGCATGAAGCCTCCCCGGCCCTGTCTGCCACCACATCTGTGCTGGGTGAGAGAGCACAACTCAGGGTGCCCCCAAAACCGGTGCTAGCCGTACTGCCAACCCCAGCACAGGCAGGACTGAGGGCCACGCTCTTACCCACAGTGCCCCCAAGACAGCAGTTGGCCCAGCTCAGCGGACAGCATGTGTTGTACCCTCAGGCAGGGGCAGCACAGCTCTGAGGGGGCAAGCTGTCTGCTGCAAGGTGCCTCTGCTCATGCCGCGCACACCTGCATGCTCCTGCGTGACCTTCCCCCACCGCGTGCCTGTCCTTCAGTTCAATGGCGAGCCCAAGGTCAGAGATGCAGACTTTATATACCAGCCGGGGAAAGCAAACATCAGCCCCTGTTCAAGCAGCTCCGAGTACATTAAACAGCTCGCGGCTGTCTCGGCGGGGCTGCGTGCCTGCTCCCGCGTGTGCCGCAGTGTGCAGGCATGCCCACCCCCTGGTCTGGCCCTGCACCCTGAGGGCAAAAATCCCCAACCTGAGGCTTCAGCACAGCGAACAGATCAGACCTGGCTGCAGTGCAAGGCCAGGAGATCTGTGCAACGCCCTAAATGCTGAAGGATAACCCTGCGCAGTCAAGTGAGGAGAATGGGCACTGATTGAATCCTGATGGACCACAGGGAAAAGATGAAGCCCAGAAGGTGCTTAGGCCAGCAGCCTTCCTGTGGAGACAGAAGAGGGCATTGTACACTGCTCAGTAATTTGTCCTGACAAATTACTGCAGTGACCAGGAGCCAACCAGTGCTTCAGCAGACGCCACAGAGCAGCCGCAGCCGTACCTCTGTCCTGTCTTAACAAACCTCTTCAGGCAGGTAATGCTCTTTTTCACTGCCACATACAAACTTTCCACAAAGACCCCATATTTGTCATAGTTACACATCAGCCTTGTCCATGGCTCAGCTGTGCCACCCAGCTGGCATGTCGCTGTAGCACTGAGCTTGGCTCTGTGCATCACCCGTTACCTGTTTCTGTTCTTCCAGATCTCTCACCCCCACTTGCACCCCAGGACTGGCCATACTTCTGCACTCAGATGTCACTGCCTCCCACTCACAGCACTCCACCTCTGTTACTTTGTCCACCTGATATAGTGTGAGATGAGAAAAGGCAGGTTTCTGTGGCCTCGTGTGGAATTCAACAGGGAAATACAGGTACGGAGGCCTTCTGTCAGCTCTGTGCAACCAGATCTCACTCACTGTTCAGGAAAATCCTCAAAGAAAAATCTGTCATTACTCTTTACCCTTTTAATTCACAATTTTTCCTCCAGCATTTCAGGGGACACATCAAGTTCTGAGTCAGCTTGTTTGCAGAGAGGTGGAAAATCCCCAGATTCCCACGGGGACATTTCTTAACTTTTTAATACTCATTCAGCAAATAAGGTGCAGCTTTTGTAGGGCCTCACAGTCCTGCACGAGGCTGAGCAGAAGGGGCCAGGGATGTGCCCTGGCTGGCAGGTGAGGTGGCAGCGCCAGGCATCTCCCTCGCTGCCTCGGGCTTGCGCCTTCAGTGCAGACTGGCTACGTCCGTGGCACACGGCCCTGGGCCTCCTCCGGGCCTCTCCTAAGACGCAGTCGATATTTTCACACACTTTCTCAGTTCTAGGTCTTGAAAAACAGGAGGGTTGTGCTGCTCTGTACTTTCCAGTTTAGAGGTCATGCTGCCAGGGAAACAAAGTAAGTTTTACCTCCACCCACCATCTGAAAATAGCTTTCAAATCTTGCTTTCACCTGCAAAGCAAGTAGTAGCAGAAGCTTTACACAACAGCAGCACTAGTCTTCAGCATAATGCTGCAAAATGTGTTTAAATCTGCATCAGAGTCTCCTGATCCACTGGGTCACTGTGGGTTTGGAAGAAGAGCTGCGTGCTTAAGTAGCCATCACACGTGTGCACGTACACGAGGCCAGGCACACGTACGCAGTTGCGCTGACAGGCTCACCTCTGGGGGACATAACTCGTCGTGCTGATGAGGCAGGAGGAGCCGCGAGGGGGTAAGAAGTTTGGGGGGGCAGAGAGGAATGGCAGGAAGGAGAGTGCAGCCCTCCGGGCAGCGACGACAGCAGAGCAGGGGGCCGTCTGCAGCTGCCAGCCAGAGTTGACAGGAAGAAAGGCTGCAATGTCAAAATAGGCAAAGAATAAAAAACTCCTGAAATTTTAAAATATTTCGTTTCGGGTCGGGTCAGCGTTTGGCTGGGTTAACCTGTGCTGCCATGTTACATGGGGGTTCAAGCCTCAGCGCCTTTTTTCACCTTGGCCAGACGAATGGTCTGGACTCCTTGTCCATGTTCCCAATTTCTGCCTAGGAAACCCTTGTCCCCACATGCAACCCCGCTGCGGCATCTCGGGGGGCAGGATGGGGGCACGGGGACCAGAGACATGGGGCTTGCTGCTCCTGAGGGGATTTGCAGCACATGCAGGTGCACACTGACGCTAACCTGAACCAAAAGTAAGTAACACCGCTTGATTAGACAGCAAATTGAGGGGAAAAAAAAATCCTCTGATTTGGGTGCAACAGCCTGGAATAAAATATGTATTTTTTTATACTTTCAGTTAGAACTGCAGAAAAACGTAAAGAAATGACAAAGCCAACTCTTACTGATTGTGTAAGTATTGTGCTTACAGGACTATAATAACATTAATAATAAGCAGTACCCCTCATAGGTTGCCTTCTAAATCAGTGAGATTTAGCTTTTACTGACCTGTGGACCCTTCAACATTTTTTTTGGTAGAGGTGCAGATCCCTGCACAGAGAATATAAGCCTTTGGGCAATAGGTCTGCTTTTTTTTAATTACCTCTCCTGAGGCTGTTAGAAGCCCTCACACAGAGCCATCAGGGGCCACAAACCACAGGTTAAAAAACAGTCCTTTCCAATAGTCTACCGGTAGCTCTAGGCTGGAAGGAAATGAGAATGATGCCTCCGTGGTTTTTGCTAAGTGAGTGTGTGTGATCACTGATGTTTGATGGACAAGGCTCAGAGCAGACACCAAAGGTTTGAGAGCTGCTGCTACCCTTAGTTTATGCAATGCATCAGCTTTTAGGAAGGGAGCAGCAGAGCTGCATGGAGCATATTGGAGGGATACTCAGGCCTTCCCTGGTTACACCAGCTGAGTTTTTAGTCTCTCTGAGGATGGAGAGTCCACAGCTTCTCCAGGCCCCTGTTCCCATGAGGGACCACTCTCATGGAGAGGTTTTTCCTTGTAGCTAACTGGAATTTCTTTTGTCTCAACCTGTGTGTGTGTGTCTGTCGCCTCTTGTCCTTTCGCTGTGCTCCTCAGAGAAGAGTTTGACTCTGTCTTTCTGTAATGTCTCATTAGGTAGGTGAAGATGGCAGTGAGACCTCCCTGCAGCCTTCACCCCCGGCTGAGCAATTCCCACTTGCACTGCGTCTCGCACCCAGCTGTCGCTGTGGGCCCACTGTGCTCACTCCAGTTTGTTTCTGCCTTTCTCGTACTGGGCGGGGGCTGAAAACTGGACACAGTGCTCCAGAATGGGGCCTGGTGAGTGCTGAATAAAGGGGAATAATCACTTCCCTCAGTCTCCTGGCTGTACTCTTGTTAATGCAGCTCAGTACATGGTTAGCTTTCATTGCTGCAAGGATGCACTACTGGCTTCTGTCCAACTTGTTGTTCACCAGGACCCCAAGTCTTCTCCTGCAGAGCTGCTGCCCAGCTGGTCAGTCCCCAGCCTGTGCTGTGACACAGGGTTATGTGACGTGGGCTTTGCATTGACCTTTGCTGAGCTGCGTGAGGCTCTGGCAAGCCCCTCTCTGGCGGACCCTCCAGTGTGTCAACTGCTGCCCCACAACAGCATGTCCCCGGGGGAGTGTGTGGAGGGTGCGTGCTCTGCCCTCACCCAGGTCATTAATGAAGGTGTTAAATGGCCCGGCACCAGTATCAACCCGTGAGGAATGCCGCTTGTACCCAGCTGCCAGCTAGACTGACCCACGGACCACCACTATCCAACCCTGGCTACCAGGACAGCTTTTGAGCCACCTTTTACTCCACCAAGCCAGTCCATATCTCCCCAGTTTGGCTACAAGGATACTGTGGGAAGACAATGTCCAAAGCTGTGCTAAAACCAAAGTAGGCAGCGTCCTCTGCTCTGCCTTTGCCCGCTGAGCCGTTGTCCTACGAGAGAAAGCCGACAGGTTGGTGGGCGCGATGGACAAATCCCAAACACCTCCTTGTCCTTCATGTGCCTGGCAATGGCTTCCAGGAGGATTTGCTTATGAAGTGGCTATTTATTTTCTAACCCATCCTGTTTTCTTTAGCTCTGTTTAGAAATCATGCAGGTGAAATACAACTTTTTAAGGAAAAAGGGTTTGCAGCTACCCATCTAATATTAAATAGGAGGTGCCTGTTTGCGAACACTCGCTGCCTGTGGCAAGCAGTTGGCTGGTTGCACACACAGCATGACTTGCACAGGCGTTTCCTTTTTTAACTCAAGTGCTGGCTCGAATCTCCTGGTGACATCTTCGGTAAAACTCGAGTAGTGACTCTAGCTAAAACTCCAAGTAGTGACATCTTTCATTTTCATTGACAAATATCTAATGTATTTGACCATTTCAAATACTGAAGAAGAAATCTAACAGAGAAACGGTCTTAATCCAACCACTCTCTGTTATATGACTTTTATCTCGTTTTTCTTCTCTTTTTTATGTAAATACGTTTTTGTAATTGATGTAACTTATTGTGTTTAATATATTTATGTATTTCATTTATATATTACTTAAAATTATATACCTAACTTATTATAATAATGGTACTTATGCATTTATATTAATGTAGTTAATGTATTTATGTAATCCGTATTTACAGAGTTTCTAGTCAGGCCAGATTTCCATCTGTAATATTATTCCCTTTTTTTCTTATCTTTTATTGTAGATACTATTGTTAACTTCTTGCATTTTCATTTTCAATTTTAAATGAGCTCTTCTAACTTCAGTTTAGAAATAAGGAAAGCTAATATAAATCATCCACTTGTGGGCCCTCCCCCTCCATTTGAAATTTAGCTTTCCCTTCCTTTAACCATCATTTTCCCTGTCTGCATGCAGATTCATGCAGATTCTGACACATTTCTTGGACCCTGTTGGGTTTAAAATAGCACATGGTGAAGATACTCTACCATCCCCTTAACGGTCCCTTTCAACGGACTTGTACTTTGCTCAGCACTGCCATGACCAAGCGGCATGGACTTCTCTTGCCTTCTGCATTAGAAGCTATTGGCCTGATTTTAGTCTTCTTCACTTTATATGGTCATGCATGCATAAAACGGTGCTGAACTCAGCGGAATTTTAGGTTTCCCTTCCAATGGTGCCCACGAACAGGGTGTAATATAAGAGAGAAGATCACTCAAAATCCTTGGCCTCAATGTCATTAGCTTTGTCTCCAGCTTTCCATGCCACTGAATACAAAATCCTAAATTTAGGCAGACTTGATTCCATCTTTTATACAGATACTTATGCTGGGCTTCTGCTGTGCCTAGATGATCAATGCTTTACATGTATTCGCAGCAGAAACCTTGCTGATTTCTAGATCAACCTTTGGGGTGTGAAAACACAGAAGTAACAGTATTTTCCTTTAGAACATAATTTGGGATTTGGTTTCATTATGAAGAGTTAAACTGTTTGTTGTTGTGTTGATTTAGTTGTGTACTCAAGTTGTGTACTGTTAAGATATCACCTGTCTACAAGTGGAGTTGAGATTTGCATTTCTCCCTCACAATACTTCTAACTTCACATTTAATTGAATCTCGTTACTCCGCTCCGTAGGACTCAGCAGAACTGCTATTACTCAATACAGAAAAAGTTAAAATGTGTTGAAGATCTGCTACTTTCCTTCTTACTTTACCCTCTAATTCCTTCAAGGTCTCCTGTTCTCTTTTCTGAAACTATTATGTAGGAACCTCAGCCGTATTTTTAAACACTGAGCAGCTGTATGATTTTCATTATTCTCAGACCATTGCCCAATCCCCTTGTCTTATTTTAACTTTAAAACACATATTTGTCCCAAAGATGGGTTAGCTCATGGTGCAATTACTGAAAGTACCTTTTTGCTCATCTTCCCGTCCTTTCTATGGGAAATTGAAATTTGACAAATGTCTGTGAATCTTATTTTTGTTTTACTGTTTTATTTTGTTTTATCTTTTTGTTTTTTAGGCCTGATTCCTATTTTATAATCTGAAAACAGATAAAACGCCCCAGATGGGTGGCTGTTAGCCTATACTATCATGCTGCTTGATCTGTTGCAGAAAAGCATAATCCATCTCTAGCTGTGTTTAGAAATTCAGCATTATTTAGCTGATAATGAAAATTGCCATATTACTCCAGCTGATGAGACCACTTATGGCTGCCTCAATATCCAAATAATCCAAGGTCTATCAAGTAATTCGTTCCTATGTTCTCATTTTAAAGCGTTTGCCTCCACAACATGTCCTGCGAAGTGAGGGCATGGCGACATGCCAAATGCAAAGAGATGAAATCCTGCCCTGCCAGCTTCAAAGGGCAGTTCTGGACTTTGACGTTGCTGGTGTCCAATGAGAGAGTAACACCGTTCGTTAGTGAGAAGGAAGAATACCAGCATTGACCAGAGGCACTTTCTAAAATAAAAGCTATAATCTGAGCCCTCCTTTTTTCTGCAGCCAAGCAGACTTATCATGATCTGCCCTGTCCCCCTGCATCTGCCCTGTTGCAAAGTGCTCCTGCTGGGGGTGAAGCCCGGTTCCCCACCGATGGGTGTCTCCTGGCTGGCAGCAAATGCAGCCCCTGGGCGCTCCTGCAGCCCGTCAGCCCTCCGGCGCTCTGCGCCTTTCCACCAGCTGGGAGGTGCCGGGGACACGTTTGAGTCCTGCTTCTCTGCATAGTCACCTTATTTCCTGGAAAGTTGCAGTAACTGAAGGGGCTGAGGCTTGCTGGGGCAGCTGGCTGGTTGCAGGGCCCAGTGGGGACAAGTGCCACATGCCCCATTTCGGAGACAGGCCTGTCTGAGCGGCCAGTGGTGCCTCAGCCCTTTCTCCCTTGCAACAGCATCAGCACAGGCACTGCCTTTGCCCCGTGCTCACGCACGCGCGCACACACACACACACACACGCACGTGCACGTGCACGTGCAGTGCAATTGCATTAGAAAAGACCAGCAGAAAACAGGAATGAAGCATCATTAAGACTCTTCATGGTCCCACTTGGGACACAGCTGGTTTTGGATGAGCTGCTCACACAGTTAAGTGTGTCTCTGAATGTAGCAGAGCCTTCGGCGGCAAAGCAAGTGGAAATGGCAGATAAATTACACCCAGGCAATCACAGCTCCGCCTCTTTATATATACCTGTGTGGCAAAACTATCTTTTATTATACAGTATTTTTTCTTCTTCCCTGTCTTGCTTCTGGTTTTGCTGGTGGTATGCTGAGAAAGAGGCAGGGATATTCAAAAAAAAGATATGGATATCCTCTGTATCTGAGTTAGCATTATCACAGATTGCATAAAAACATTCCCTGTAGAAATCAGAGAGAAAAATATTGGTCTTAAATTGCCCAGCTGTGAAACATGGCAAATGCTACAGGTAACGGAGTCACTTCTAGCACACCCATTCCCACCGCAATTGCGTATATCTGAACAGATGGATACAGGTTGTAATAGGAGAATTGTACCCAGTATTTGCAGGTTAATTGAAAAAAGAGAAAAAAAAAAAACCATGGAGAAACAAGTTCTCCTCAGCTTTATCTGCCTTGATAACAGCTATCGCACTGAATGTATCACAAGCCTTAAAGGCACTCTACAAAACGCATAACTGCAGATCTACTCAGGTATTCAAGAGAAAGTAGAAGGGCATTTGATAGGAACTAACTTTTTTTTACCAGTCTGAACCCTGAACTTTGTCAACATTGTTTATAAAGAACAGTATCTGCTGCGGATTGATAATTGTGAGTAGGTGCTTTCATTGGTATAGGAAGCAATCCCCTTGACCTTCAGGAGAGAAGAAGGTATAAAAACCAAAGTATTTTTCTTGGCCAACTGTTTGTGCGGCTGTCAAATTTCTTAGTGTCTGAGGAGGACACCTTTTGGGGAAATTTTGTGAGAAAATGGCAACTTTAAGCGAAAAAAAGACCTGCAGCGAACGGATGGAAAATTTCCGGCGTTTCATCTGGAATCCAGAAACAAAGCAGTTTATGGGAAGGACCTTAATTAACTGGGGTATGTTTTCACACACCAGAGTCTTCTCTTCCTTCTGGTATGCTTAAAAATCTTGGGCGGGGGGGTGAGTCTTCCTTATGAGTGGGATACAACTTGGTGATAGCTTTTTCGTAATTATTGAAAGCATCAGTTTTCATATATGCTTCTGAGTCACCTCCAGAGCTAATGAGACAGGGTGTTAAAGCAGATGTCTGTTTGCTACACTGCTGTTGAGGTGAAATTACGGAACAGGACTTCACATTTCAAAACTGTTCCAGAGATAAACAGTTTTTAGAGACCAGTTGAGGGGTCCCATGTAATCTAGACAATATTTTAATATAATAAATTGAATAAATTAGATCAAAACATTGATCTGAGTGGTTCCTACAAGTGTAAGAATGCTTTAAAACAATTCTGGTCCAAATATTTCATAAGGACAAAATTTAACACATTAACACATTAGTTAATTTATTAATAGCCAAGGATTTTGTTTATAATATGTTTCTAGCATTGTTGACTATAGTGAGTTCTGGTGTATGGGGAATTTTATTTAATTTACTTGGTGGGTTTACATTACTCAGGCCTGCAGGAATCAGACCTCATTGTATTTAGGCACAGGCAGCAGCATGATGCAGAAGCCAGTATCTGTGCTTTTCCTCCTTAAACCAGCTGGGGAAGTGTGGGAAAATAATTTTTGTCCAATTCTCTGGAAACATGTTATGCCTTTCCAAGATTCCTTTTCTATATTATTGTCTGTTTAACAGATCTTTTCTTTTATCATAACACACTAATGCATATTTCAGCTGAACCTCACTGCCCATAGCCAAACTTTTGTCTACATCAACAATGTGTTTTATGATCTATATTCCGGATAGTGCAGCTCTACATATTTTAGAGAAGGTCCCTGCTCCTCCCAGAGATCATAATGGTAGCTGTGGGTTTCTAGGAGAAATTTTTCTCACATGCAACCTGCTGGCAGAGCTTATTGGCCATTCTGAGAATTCAAATTCTACAGAAAATCAAACTGAAACATGCGCCTTTCCAGCTTGGAGAAGAGAAGGTCCGAAGAGGTGCCAATGACTGCAGGAAGTGATTTCTGCCTTGCAATGCGCTGCCCACCCGAAACACTCCCTGGTCTTCTGTATGGCACTGGCAGTGTATAAGACACGTTATGCACCTATATAAAGAAACACAGCATTATTCTAAACCTCATACCAGGAGAATAAAATAGCAGGAGGATGCATTTTGCTGAAGATGATTTCAGATGTAAAAGGCAATGAACGGATACAGGTCTAAAATCAACACGCTTGAAATAATACTGAAATCTGTGACCTAAATAATAATATTGGCAACTTGTTTTTGTCAGTGAAATGCATTGGTTGTTTTGCTTAACTTGTGCAATGAGCAGATAAATGGTCTTAATATGTGAGGTTAGTTCAAGAAGCTGCACAATCTCTTAAACTTTAAATAACCTGAGCTAAGTACGAGTGACCTCAAAAACCATTACTTTTTTTGTCTAATGTGACACCATCAGCTGCTGCATCCAAACTAAAAGATGTGGCCAACAAAGAAGGGCTGAAATTTTTGTTCCAACCCTTCACACCCTTTCTCGCAAAGCCAATTTTTTCTACGAGAAAGCCCTTTTGAATTTAGAGAAAAAGACTTGCCAATGCCAGCCCCAGTGCCCAGCTCCGCTCGGCCCCCAGCGCCCCAGGCCAGGAGTGTTAACCTCCGTTTCTCCCACAGTGTGGATCAGCCTGTACTACCTTGCTTTCTACGTGGTGATGACGGGGCTGTTCTCGCTTTCCCTGTACTCCTTAATGCGGACGCTGAATCCGTACGAGCCGGATTATCAAGACCAGCTGAAGTCCCCAGGTATCGCTGCCGCTCGGACCCGCTCCTGCCGGCGGGTGTCAGAGCCCCCCACTTCCCGCTGCACGTCGGGGCTGGGCGGCGCTGGGAGCGCCCCAGGGACCCACAAGGGCAGACGGGGAATAAACGGAGCCAGTTCTGCCCAAGTGACCCCGCGTGGGTTAGCTGCAGCCGAAAAGGCGTCTGAGGTCCTGGAAATAGGGGTGCCTCGATTTTGCTCGTTTACCTCATGGTGCTGGGGGAGGACGGGGCCTGACTGCAGCACCGTCCGCACCCCTGCCCCGGGGGCAGGCACCTCCTGCGGGCTGGCAAAATAATTCCTGCAAAATATTAAGCCTGGCTTTTTCTAAAGCCATCTCTCACGGTGCAGTATGTGCTGTTTCTTTGACCCGATGCAGTTATCCTGTTATTTTGCTGAAATTATTTTGCAAGCTACTCTGATGATACCACAGACATCTGCGAAAAGAGACGCTTAGAAGTAGCATGGATTTTCAATTAAATAACTCACAGCTGAGATGGTTTCTGTACGTGGTTGAATCCTTGCTAACAAAGACTGGGAATTGAGCACATTTATGTTAACAAGTCTCTATGCAGTAGAGTAGCTAGTGTTGACTAAAAGAAATTAATCTGTGCCTGGCCCTTCTCCCCTGCCTCCCCTTTCACGCTTCTCTTCTTATGAAGGTGTCACATTACGGCCCGATGTTTTCGGGGAGAGAGGATTACAGATCTATTACAATGTATCCGACAACAAAACCTGGGATGGATTCATCACAACTCTTCAGACTTTTCTAACAGGTAAAAAAAGTAGTGAGGTTTCTGGCATAATGGTGAATAGACCTGCTGTCACACTTCCCTTTTCAGATCTGAAGACCATAAATCAGAGAATCAGTGTTTCCATTTTCTATTTGTCCTCCTGAAATTACAGATTTTGAGTGGATAACATATCTTCTGAAAAGGAACCAGCAAATCCAACAAATATAAATATAGCTATTAAAAGGAGAGTCCTGCTTCACAGCTTTTTCTCCTTATTACCCTGAACAGTCTTAATAAAATAGACATATTTTGAAGGAAGAGGGGAAGGAAAAAAGGTGTTTAAAACTAATCTGATCTAAACCAATCTAATATTATCTGTGACTAAAAATATCAAAGTGCCATAACTCTTGTGAAGCCATTGCATACTGTCATCAAAGGGTATAGCCAAAAGAGTTTCATTGCTCTATTTACTCTATTTCTACATTGCTCTATTTCTTATCTTAACACATTTGCATCTCCTGTGAGGCTTAATTTCATACATTTGTGTTTCTAATGCACATTTTGAGAAAAGTTATACCTGAAATGAACTTTATATGGAGCTATCAACACAAATTGCCAGCCCTAACTCAATTTGATTTTTTTTTTTTTTTTGGCCTGAGTATTCTAAAATAATTAAATTTAATTTTTCCTCGTTCCATCTAACCTCATTTTCTCTTGTAGTAAAGTCCCCCGTGATATAACCTTCAATATGATTTTGGGATGTCTATCTTATATACGAATAACTTCAGAGGGGAATTTTTCTTTCTTCCTTCACATATCTAGCATATACGCCAGCTGCTCAGCATCTGAACATCAACTGCACGAGTGACACATACTTCATCCAGGACACCTTTGATGGCCCAAACAAAACAAAACTGTCTTGCAAATTCACATCAGATATGCTTCAAAACTGCTCTGGCCTCACAGATCCCACTTTTGGATTTCCAGAAGGAAAACCCTGTTTAATTATAAAAATGAACAGGGTAAGTACAATCTCAAGCACTGCGCAGGAAAGGGTTCATCAAGAAACATCAGATAGTGGAATTCTTATTTGGGAACTTGCTAGATAATCTATTGCCACAAACATTAAACTCTGCTTTGTACTGGAAAGGCAAATACTGTGCTTTTTCTGAGAGACCTGCAGGGTTACTAGAGAAACAGTAAGGTTTTTTTGTCACATCTAGGAAGTAACAGAAGGCAAAATGGTTTCTAAACAGACTCTTTAAAGCTTTGTTTTTTGTTTAGAGTTGTTAGCATCTCCACAGTGCTAGTATCTGACAAACTAGCATGTAAAACAGTTTATCTTCTGCAGTTTCAGGATCCTGCGCCTGCAGTTAAAGTGTTAGGATGTGACTGTAAATGAAGAGATATCAGAGATGTGATGCTCACACATCTTACCTCTCCATGCTGCAAAAAATGTCATTAGCTGAACCTGTAAAAATAAAATTCGAGATTGGTGGGTATTTTTTCAGTAAAAGCCAGGAACGCATTCACTGAAGAGGGAAAAGGAAGTCTTCCATACTTCCTTTAAATTTTTCAGCACATAGAAAAAGGGACAAGTATTTTGTTTTTGCATTCAGGTAAGAGCCTGGGGCTTCTAGCTTAGTTTCAGTACATCAGTGAAAAGAGTCCGTATTCTTCACTGGTTACTGACAGACAAAATTACTCATTTTTTGGTTCGGCTTGCACTGTAGCCTCTGGTGATGAGCATTTTCAAGAGTCTGTGCAAGATCCAGCTCCGAGAGGAGAGATGTGCACCTGATTTTTGCAGGGGAAAGGCAGGCTTTCCCCCAGCAAAATCTTTGCTTTCTTCAGCGAGGCTGCATGCCAGCCCCGGCAGGAGAAAGGCATGTTTATATTGCCTCTCAGGCCCTACTTTCTTTTGTCTTTGCTGCTACAGAACGTGGTCCTGATATTTCCCTAGGATAAAACGGGCCCAAGAGATCCTGCCAATGCCACAGTTTTCTAATACCACATATAATGAAAAGCATGGGGGATACAGCTTTTTTTTCCTTTTTTTTTCCTTTTTTTCAATACAATTAGCTGCTTTAACAGGTGCCCACTGCCTGGGCACTGGGAAGAGCAGCCATCCCACACAGGCAAATAAGGGGACTTGGCAGCAGGCGCAGCGCTGTCAGCCCTGGGTGGAAGTGAGCACACCTGCACTTCCCTGCACTTCCCAGGGCAGCGCATCCAGGGCTGCTCGGGAAATATCCAGCCACATGACATGTTTTGTCCTCCCAGCTGCGTAAGATGAAGGGATCTGTTGGACAGAGCCTCACCAAGCAACACACTGAGCAGCATCTCAGCCTGGGTTAATCCTTTGCTCGTTTTAGTCTCACAGTTTCCAAGCTGAGTAATGTGTGTTTTCTACTTCAGATTATCAAGTTTTACCCCGGCAATGGCACTGCACCAAGAGTGGACTGCACCTATGTAGTAAGTACATGGGGTCCAAGTTTCAAAGATTTCAAGCACTGCAGCAGTGACAGCAAGCAAAGTGCAGTGGTGGTCAGAGAGATTACCCTGTATCTCTGGAAATCAGATCGTTCTGGCAAAATACAATAGGATTACTCTTAATTCTGTGCATCCTTTTGCACCACGAAACAGCCCGAGAAGTAAAAACTTGCTTCGTTTTAAATCACTTGAAAAATTGTTTTTCCATGCTGCAGAAATTATAATAGTGAAATAGATTTGGTTTAATAAGACATTTGCTCATTGTTTTCTGTTCCCGATAGGGAAGTTTATAAATCAGAGCAACTCCTTCAGGCTTTCTGAAAATTTCAGCTGATTCTAATTCATTGAATTCATTGTTGCCATATGAACACTTGGCTGTTTTTCTTGGCAATAGTAACAGCAGGGGATTTCCATTTTTATTTGAAAAATAAAAACAAGACTAAATAGACTGCTGAGTTTCAATACTTATTATATGGCTTTTACCAGAAATAAAGCATTTGTACAGGACAGGGTTACAATTGTATAGACATCTCTTCTTTCTTATTTTACAAACAGGGTGATGATTCTCGCCCACTCGAAGTAGACTACTACCCCGTGAATGGTACCTTTAACCTGCACTACTTCCCTTATTATGGAAAAAAGGCACAGGTAGGTGTCCGGGTACTTGAATTTGTTTTTCTTATAAGATGAAATATCTGGAGCACTTCTGTCATCTTACATGAACTGGACAGAAGTTTAATTTTAGGGCTGTATGTCTAAACTGTGTAAAATTAAAGTGTCTTATGTTTTTTCTTTCTCCTAGCCCACCTACACTAATCCTTTGGTAGCTGTGAAACTTCTCAACATTACAAGGAATGAAGAATTTAAAATAGTGTGCAGAGTGGTTGGAACTGGAATTATCTCCGATAATGTTCATGATCCATATGAAGGAAAAGTGGAATTTAGACTCAAAATAGATGACTAAGCAGCAATATTAACAGAGACATTTCTGAAAAACTTGTGTGATGTGAGACTTACCCATTATCACTTTCATATTTATTTTCTCACCATGATTTCCATATAAATTTAAAATTACAGTGAAATTAAATTAAATTACAGTGAAAGAAGACAGATCTGAAAAATCATCCATATAGCTAAAAATCAAGATACCACTTCCAGTGTGTGAAGAAGATAGCAATTAACCTGATGTACATAGCTTATCATTCCATGGCTACCATATGCTGATGCCTTCATGTAAATATTTGCATAAAACAAGTTTCCTCTCAGCTGAGCAGCTATTACTTCAAAGAAAACAAGTATAGTATCAAAACTTCATAGTACCAAAACTAACATTTCAAAGCATAATAAATAATTGATGTATAATACTAAATTTTGGGCATTGTAGAAATAATTAGATAGGTAGAAAAAGAAATCAATTCAATAGTTTGAAATACTAGCAGGCAATAGAATTTCATTCTGCATTAGAGCTCAATGTCTCATATAGAATGTATAAATTACAGAAGTGTATTAAAATTATCTGTATCCCGATGCATTATTTTTTTACTATTCAGCCAAGTCGTTTTTAGTGCGACAAATCAGTGAGTGCAAAAGAAGTGACTTGAAATCTGGCCTCTAGCTTACAGCTTTTATTGTATCACTTACAATTTCCGTATGTATACAATTTAATAAAAAATGATCAGTAAGAATGTAACATCTAGTTATAGCCAGGAGAATTGTGTTAATTTAGCTATTTGCTTTGAGTAAGAGTAGTCCTGAATTGCAATTATGAGTTTTGCTTACCTGAAAATATCTAGAAAACAAAGACATTAAAGTAACAGTAAGTTGTTAAGCGCACCTAAAATTTGAGAAGTCTAATTCTACCACAAATGATACTAGGACTGCTGCAGTAGCACTGCACAGAATATTTATTTTAGATGATGGCCAGAATGCTTCAGCCAGAGAATAAACATTACCCAGAAAAAGGAATTCAGGACAAGAAATCGTTTTAAACCTTCCTTGACTTGACATTCTAGAAAGTGGGAAGATGGAAGAGGTAAAGCTCGGTCACTATAGTAACATTCAGATAGTCAGCTTATAGAAAGAATCCAGCTGGAGGGGAATATTTCACCGCATCAAAACCACGAACAATATTTGAGCCTTTTGCAGAAGATCTGAGCATTCTACATTTCAGAAACAATAAGAAAATGTGTCCTCATTTATATTCTCCTCCCACCCAGCCATTCATGTCTCAATTTTTACAGTAGGATTTTGCCTTTCTTAAAAGAGATTAAATGAAAATCAACCCTATATCTTTGTTGGAACATAAATCTCCTGTTGTGCATCTTTCCAAAGTAATGTGGAAAGCTATTGAAATAATAAAAGTTTTTTGATAACAAAAATAATAATTCATGCTCAAAAGTAATCCAAGTCTGTCTATAAATGGAATGTTTAAATATTAGCAAGAAAACAAAACTCTTCCTTTGGTCTTTCTAAAATAGGCAGATTCTGCTTGACTGTATCTGATTTAGCTCCTACACTTTGCGTCTTTGAATCAGGGATACAGTATCACAAGCTCATGTCATAATTGTCTCTGCTGCACACAATGGCAAGCTGCTGAACAGATTTCCCAAGGACTGGTATCTCCGCAGCCGCAGCTCCAGAATTACAACCTACACCGACTTTATAGAAAGGCCTTTGATGGAATAAATACCTTGAAAGCAAAGGCCGAAGTGTTCCAGTGTTCACCAAAGGATGATGTGTTCTGAGGTTGAGAAAACGGTATGATCCAGATATACCGGATCTGGTTCTTTAACTACAAACTTGTAGATTTTCATCCTGAATTTAGATTTTTTTCTTAAACTTCTAACCATCGGAGAAGATTCTCTTTCTTTACTGGAATTGCAAATAATAATAATACAGAGCAAGGTTTGTAGCTAATATAAAGAAAGTAGAGAGGTCTGGGAAAGCTGTAAGCGTGTTATTCGGGGTGTAATTCCAGCTTGGCCAGAATCCAAATATAAGCCTACTTAAATAGGGTAACCAACAGCATGTAAGTATTTTGTAACACTGTGATGGCATAGTCAAATACAAGGTACAAGCATTTCATATAGTGAGCAAGGTAACCATCACAGGGGCAAAGAAAGACTTGCCTAGTTGCACTCCGGAGACACCCAAATGACAGAAGCTGCAAGATAAAAAAAACAAGACGAAGCTAAGCACTGGGGAATGCAAAGCACAGAGCATCCTGCCCAATACACAGGATGGATGACTGGCAAAACCAAACCCAAGTTAAACAACACTGGGAGCAGCTGAGATCCCCCTTCTGGGAGGGGCACAAGAAGCATAAAACACCATAAATGTCTGGGGAAAGATGAGGAAAGACATCTGGCTGCCTCAGCTCCGACTGCACTTGAGGAAGAGCTCTCAAGCCCAATCACCCTGACCTCGGAGGCTATTGAGGACCTCAGCCATCAACGTTAACTGCACGGCATCAGCTCCACGGTACTGTATAGTCACAGCTAATTCAGCATACAAGTGTTATAGACTAACAGTTTTATATATGTAGCAACAATGATTTGTTGACATGTAAGAACTAACCATTAGCACAAAGTGTGTTGTTAATGAATGAATTTAGTAAAGTTTTGTTTAAAAGTTGAAAATTGGCCTGATTTATCAATCTTCTAAGCACTCCCATTGCCACAATCTCTGATTCCCTGATACACACACACAGAGATTTGGTTGCAACATTAGAGATACTTCATTAGATCAATCAATACAAATGGGAAAAAGCTAATGAAATACTACACAAATTTTTCTTCAATCACAAAACAGAAGCAGCATATTTTGGAACTAAATGCACATCAAGAAGAGATTCCCGAGTTCAACTAGATGCCAATCAGCAAGGGCATCTGACGGTAAAGGCAGTTAGTTCCTATCTCTGGAGCAGAGGAAGGGGGCAGACGGGCATTATCAGAAGAGATGATTGGGTCATTACCAATGATAGGAAAAAGGACAGACAAACTATGCAGCCATGCAACAGAGAGTAGCTGAGTGAAAAGGCATAGGGAAGACTGTAACATGCCATGAAACCAGCATCATTGACTCCTTATTTTTCTTATCCAATACATTTTCCTTTCCAGACTCATCTCTTGAAGGTGTTACGTAGCTCTCTTGTGAAGATCAGTGCAGAGAGGACAGAAACACAGCAGTTGCTTTGAGAGACCTATTTTCCTATTGACACCTGTATCTGTCCTTATGAATATCCACACAACTGGTAAATCCAATAATTGAAGTGTACAGTCCTAATGTTTATTAGTTTTCCTTTATCATTTTTAATAGTAGAGTGGAGAAAAACATTGAATACAACTTCTTTTCTTTTCCTATTTTTTTCCTAACTTTTCCTATGCTTATGTGACTACAACAAATTCAAAATGGTATCAGCTTTGAAAGGTAGAGGCCAAAGTACTATATACTAATAATTAAGTCTTTCCTTAACAGCCACACATGATGAATATGGCATCATTGTAATCGCACTTGAGAATTCCTTCTCTATCCTAATATTTTATATAACTGGTTTTAAATCTTTTATCTGTAAGAAAAGTCATGGAGAGATTGATTCAGCAGCAAATAAAGCTGTCTAGCCATGTGCTACTTTCAATAATTGGATGGAGAATGAGAACTGTATCTTCTATGCTTGCAGAAAGAATACTTAATGCTTTGCATATGTACCCCCTGGACAAGCTTCATTTCTTTCAGGTACAAAAGCTGGAGCTTAAACAAGAATACCTTGTTTAATATAAAAATGTGTAGGAAAACAGATATCTCTTTTCCCCCTCCATTTACTTTGAAAAATTCTCCTTCTATGGGAACAAAAACTGTGTTCACTTTTCCCCTCCTGGTTCCCAATTTCCTTTTATTGATACCAGAGTGATAACAACTGATGCATTTTTTTTATTCATATTTTTTCTGATGAAGGCACAAGGGCTTGTAAAGCAGGCACTTCTCATTATGTGAAAAGTACAAGTAGGGCTCAGAATTCCCTTTTTAGGCTCCCGTTTCATCTCTCTCACTTGCTCTAAAATGAGAAAGAACTGAATTCTGGAGAGATACTTGGGGTAGTGTGCTTCATCATTCATTCCTATACGCGAGTAGACTTATTGTCACCTCTGTGAGAATGCTATCATTTCAATTCAAAATATGTTCCAGGAGTTTATTACCATCAACTAGATAACTAATTTTAATTTGTCTGATTTCAGATTCCAATCCTTAATTCTTCTGTCACTTTCTCATTTCTTTGACATAATCACAGAAGGGTTGAGGTTGGAAGGGACCTTTAAAGATTATCTAGTCCAACATCCCTGCTCAAACAAGGTCACCTAAAGCAGGCTGCCCAGGAAACTCTCCATACAGATCTTCATATCTCCAATGATGGAGACTCCACAACCTCCCTGGACAACCTGGGCCAGTGCTCTGTCACCATCACAGTAGAAAAGTTTTTCCTTATGTTCCTGTGTTTCAGTTTGTCCCCGTTGCTGCTCGTTCTATTGCTGGGCACCACTGAAAAGAGTCTGGCCCCATCCCCTTTACACCTTCCCTTCAGATATTTAAATGCATTGATAAGGTCCTCCTCAGCCTTCTCTTCTCCATGCTGAACAGGCCCAGCTCTCTCAGCCTTTCCTCGTAGGAGAGATGCTCCACTCCATCATCTTAGTGGACCTTTGCTGGGGCTGGACTCTCTCTAGTAGCTCCATGTCTCTCTTGTACTGGGGAGCCCACAACTGGACACAGTACTGCAGATGTGGCCTCCCCAAGGCTGAGTAGAGGAGGATGATCACCTCCCTCCACCTGCTGGCAATGCTCTTCCTAGTGCAGCCCAGGATACCATTGGCCTTCTTGGCCACAAGAGCTCATTGCTGGCTCGCGGTCAACTTCCTGTCCACCAGGACTCCCAGGTCCTTCTCTGCAGAGCTGCTTTCCAGCAGGTCAGACCCCAGCCTGTAGAGTGCATGGGGTTATTCCTCCCCTCCGCAGGTGCAGGTCCCTGCACTTGCCTTTGTTGAACTTCATGAGGTTCCTCTCTGCCCATCCCTCCAGCCTGTTGAGGTCCCTCTGAATGGCAGCACAGCCATCTGGTGTATCAGCCACTCCTCCCACTTTGGTATCATCAGCACACTTGCTGAGGAGGCACTCTGTCCCTTCCTCCAGGTCACTGATGAATAAGTTGAACAAGACTGGACCCAGTATTGACCCCTGGGGGACACTGCTTGCTACAGGCCTCCAATTAGAATTTGCACCACTGATCACAACCCTCTGAGCCCTGTCATTCAGCCAGTTCTCAATCCGCCTCACTGCCTGCTCATCCAGCCCACACTTCATCAGCTTGCCTGTGAGGATGTTATGGGAGACAGTGTCGAAAGCCCCACTGAAGAAAAGGTAGACATCACCCACTGCTGTCCCCTCATCTATCCAGCCAGTCATCCCATCACAGAAGGCTATCAGGTTGGCTAAGCATGATTTCCCCTCTGTGAATCCATGCTGACTATTCCTGACCACCTTCTTGTCCTTCATATGCTTGGAAATGGTGTCCAGGATAAGCTGTTCCATCACCTTTCCAGGGATGGAGGTGAGGCTGACTGGCCTGTGGTTGCCTGGGTCCTCCTCCTTGTCCTTTTTGAAGAGTGGAGTGACATTTGCTTTCTACCAGTCCTCAGGCAACTCTCCTGATTGCCATGACCTTAATGACCCAAATAATTTCTCCTATTTCTTTCTCATAAACCAAGATAGAGCTCCTTCAATCTCTCACTAAAAGATCTTGACCTTAGATATTAAATAACTGCGGGAAGGACCCTTTTCCAATTCTTCCAATATCCTTTTAAATGGTGATGCTAAGAAGTACAGAGCTGCTCACTTTTGGTCTTGCTGTATGTATTCAGATGTAAAATCACTTTCGAATTTATTATTAGTCTTACCTATATATCCAAAAATCAAATTAGCTAGCTTCTTAAAAACCTTCACGTATGACTTGTATGCAGTTCTTTTCCACCATAACACCAAGATAATTTTCAGGATCCCACTTTTTCAGCATATGATTTTACCTCCTATAGGTATAGCTTGCATCCTTTGTTCAAGAGATGTGTAGTTTAACCATAACGACATGTATTTTCTGGAAGTCCTATTTGCCCAGCAAACCACATTAATCTGTCTTTCTCATTGTTTACTCTTTTCTAATCTGTATTACTTACTTTTTTTTTTTAATATTTACTTCTAGGTTATTGAATAAAAAGTTAAACAAAAGTAAGATTTTACTTTACGCAACTGTTCAGTCAGTGATAACTCCACAAAAAATATTTTTGATTCAGCAGTAAGCAGTTCTTAACCCTTTACCATACATGTTGATATTGTAAAATGTTTTTAAAATCAGAATGCAATAAAACAAAAAAGGCTTAAAGATGCCATAATGTATCTACAGGTGCCTTTACCAGCTAAAAAGTAATCTTCTACCACATTCATTTGGATGAGACCTATTTTGTACTTTGATGTTAATTTTGTAACTATCTTCCAGGCTTTTAATCTTAACTGACTCCTTTAAGAAGTCCACAAATATTATGTTCAGGGCTGATCTCAGGCTGTCTAGACTATACATAGACAGGACTTGCTCACATCACTTTGGAAACTGGAACTGCAGCATTACTTCAGTCTTCAAGAATTTACTCATTATTTCAAGATTTGTTAAAAATCAGCATCAGAAATGTAGAGATCCACTCTACCAACCATAAATTACGTGCATTGCCTGTTTTAGAAGTGATAAGCTTTAAGGACATGCTTAATATTCTCTCTTGTTTCTAAAGAAATCTCTCAAGCTCACATGATAAAAACAATGTGAACCTTCCCCAAAAGTCTCCAACCTTGCTGGTTTTTTACATCCTATAATGAAAAACATTCCATTCTTGATAACATTCTAACCCACCCGAGTGACAGGACAGGGCTAGTGTCATTGCAAATTTACTGTTGAACCAAGATGCTTATACTGAGGTGTTAAATCTGAGCCTAGGTTTGATTTCCAAACTGTTCAACACACCAAAAATGTTAACAAGCAAACAGTGTTAGCAGAACACAGAAAAGCATTTATAAAGCTATTACAATGGTGGTTTTGCAATTAACAACAGTCTCTCTTCCTTATTGTCTTCTGTATCAGGATATTCTGCCCTTATCATAGCAAAGATGTGAACCAGTAACGACGAGATGATTTTCTTCGGTTAACGTTTTACTTGCTGGTGTTGGAGTACTTTGAATGCTTTTCTCTTGTGCGTGGACAGCAACTCCTCAATCTCCAATTCTGAGTAAAAGGACAGGCATGGCTAGGTGAGTTCCATTATAACACAGACAATAACCACCAACGTAAACAAATGTTGGATGTAGGGAACAACTGTGCATGTCAGTTATTGCCCTTCTTCAGTCTTCTCTCAACATCAGGTCTATTTGCTTCCCCTCATCCTAGAAACCTACCCTAAAAGAAGACAGTCTTCACTTCTACCTACTCAGCTAACTACCTTTTCCATCACAGGAGTTTGGGTAACTTATGACAGCTTCTGAAGACCAACTGAACTTCGATTTAATCCACTGTATTCTGTTTCTGCTGAGTCTTGGGTACGCAGGCAGGCCAGATGACCCATTTGTTAGACCATTCATGATGCTGATGCATGACATTTTCTAGCATTTTTTTCCTTCTCCTCTGCCTCATAGGATCATAAGATAATTCAGGCTAGCAGGCACCTCAGGAGGACTCTAGTCCAGCCTTCTGCTCAAAGCAGGGTCAGCTGTGAGGTCAGATCAGGTTGCTCAGGGCTTCATCCAGTCTGGTCTTTAACACTTGAAGGATGGAGACAGCACAACCTCTCTGTGCAACCTGCTCCACAGCATGACCTTCCTCGTGATGAGAAAGTTTCTCCTTATATCCAGTTGAAACTGCTTACTTCAACTTGGGCTTGCTGTCTCTTGCCCTCCTGCCATGCACGACTCTGGAGGTGCCTGACTCCGTCTTCACGAAAACCTTCTCGCAGGTACTGGGAGGCTGCTATTACATCCTCCATAGCCCTGTTCCCTCAGCCCCTCCTCATATAGCGAGTGCTCCAGCCTCCCCCCAGTCTTGGTGGTACTCCATAACC
The DNA here is from genome assembly GCF_036370855.1 of Dromaius novaehollandiae. NCBI lineage: Eukaryota > Metazoa > Chordata > Aves > Casuariiformes > Dromaiidae > Dromaius > Dromaius novaehollandiae. The sequence continues at coordinate 153,600,325 of NC_088098.1, forward strand.
CACAGAAGCTCAAGGAGAAAACTCAAGAGACCAAAAGAAAAAAAAAAAAACTTGGAAAAATCTTAAGTACGAAACTTTGAAAATAATGACATTAAAAGTTGCTACTCCTATGCTGTCGGCTTGCCTTTCTTTTCATAATAAATGAATGACAATTAAGGTAATGCAAGGCTTCAACGAAGAAGTGCGTATGATCCTATTTGCATCTTTCTGGAGGCAGACAGATCTGGGAAAGGCTCAGAGCTGTTAACTCTATGCAGTAGCCAAAACAAATAGCCTATTACTCTTCTCATAAGCAGAGAAGAGAGAGGATCTCCCTCCAGAAAACAGTGGACCATCTGGGGAAAAGTCTCTCCTTTCTTACACTTCTGATCATTCCAGTATGAATTCATCAGTGCTTCCCACCCACCCCCTCCTCATTTTTTCCATTTTTATCTTAAAGCAGCATCCAATTTTCAGGTTTCCCATTAAGGTGAAGATTTCACAACTCACATATTCACCTACAAAGAAATAAAGAGATTTATCTTGTGACAATTATCAGCTTCCATGAACATCTACTAAATGATCATCTCAACAGGTTGGTACCCCATTAGTCTTGCTTGTCTCTGCAATAGCTGTTCTTTGTTGAAAAAAGATTTTTAAAAGTTCAAAGTCAGAGTTACTTTTCTTTAGTTAAGATAAGCAAATTCCTAAGTTTGAAGGTGTTTGTTCTTTTTGGATTCCCTCCTTCTCCCACTTTTCTTAAAGTCAGCCTTCCTCATTTTCACCTCCTGCCTTCCCTGCTGTTCTCCTTGCTCTTTTTTCTGCTCCTTCCTCTAAACACTATGATCAGGTAACTGCCTGAAGAAGTCATTACATGAAACCTAGCAAGTAACTAAAAAACCAATAGACTTTGTCTTGTTCCTAACTGTTGCCTTTTGTTTCAAACTTTCCCTTTCCGAGATTCGTAAGCAATCTAAAGTAAAGCAAGTAATATCTTCTGAAATGTGTTTCGCCACATTTTCACTCCCTCTTTGACTTTGTCCCATCTGAGGTCTTTTCCACTGACAAGAAAAAGAAAAGGAAACTGTGACAGACACATTCAGCCTTCCTTTTCGCCCAGCATCTCTCTACTGTCCTCCCTCACTCTCTTCTCATGTCAATCTTAAATCATACACAGGCAATTCAGAATCCAAGGGAAAGCTGGAATAACCGCTTTGGACTGTCCAAAGGTCCTTGATAACTACTGTTGGATTCTCCAGATACAACTGCTGTTCAACAGCAAAGAGGATTTGACGCAGCTGACTCAGCTGCTAGAAGAACATTGCTTCTAGCATCAGTGTTGAAAAGAATGATATGCATCTTTAGTGAGAAAGATTAGTGAGAATTACCCTCCCCCTAAAAATGGGCTTCTCAGACCCATAAAATTAAGTAATAGGCTCAATTCACTTGCATAACAGTGCGTTGATAAAATTAGAAAACATTCACTGCATATCAAATGCTCTGTAGTAAGCACCCACATCCCGTTGCCCACAGAGGTGGCAATGCATAATCCCTCATAAAAACCTAATGCATGTCATGTTTATCAGAGAGTTTAAGTGCATCCAGGAGCCATTACCACAGAGCAGTTCATACAGTGTAACTTGTCTTGCAGTTGACTCCCTTCATGGAAGCAACAACTCCCAATTCTGGCAGTGGCCTGCAAAGTGGCTGAGCCAGTTCAGTAACCTCTGCTTTCAGGTGAGAGCAGATGGTATTATCTGACAAAAAGGCTTCCGATGAGAGTATACAGAAAGAAGGTGGAGGCCTGTTTTGAAGACCTACAAATCTGTGACAGAAAGTCAGGACTGAGGAATATGGGATGAAAATTCAGGACAGTAAGCATGGTAAACAGGGAAGCTGGACTGGAGCAGTAAGATCGGCCTGGCACTTTGAGGAGCAATAGGACTGAAATAAGACGACATGGGAGAAGCGGGTATACAGTGTATGATACTGTCTTTTTATCACCAGATACCAAGAGCCAGAAGGACAGGTTATTAAATCACAGCACAGAAGCTGGGACCTGTACAGTGCAGACACAAAAGACCATTAATTCTAGGCCTTGGGAGCAGAGGTAGGGAAATGTTCTAAAATAATCCTAAAATTAGAAAAACCACAGAGCTTGTTAAAAATGCCCATGCGCGTTTTATTAATAAAAACTAACAGTGCCAAGGTTAAACAAGTCAAACAATTATAGTCTCTTTATATTCCATAAAATATTACAGAAAAGTTTATTTGTGTTTCAGTAAAAAGACTACTGTCTTAGAATAGGCAGCTGACAGTATTTGTGCAGTTAATTGTTTGTGAATAAATTTAAAAAGACTACCACCTGCCCTGAAATTCCTTTTATAAAAATGAACTATTAAAAATGATTGACAAATTTTGAGTTAAAAAACTTAAAACATTCTCTATATTTAATTTCAACTTTATAATAGATTACAGGAAGATGCTTATGAAACAAATACAAACATTTGTTTCAGTACATGTCTTTATATGATAGACTTATAAGTATGTAAACAACTATATAATAAAAAGTTTCCAAACTCTGCCTGTAAGAAATCAGGCAAATTTTACCATAAGCAATAAATCATTCCAAACCTTCAAGACATCTTATATAGCTGCACCAGCTGGCAGTAAACATTTGCCAAAAACTTTGTAATTCGTATGTCCCAACATACAGTGAAAAGCATATAAACTTGATGGAATCACAATGTTAGTTATAATTTAAGGGAAAATAAGTTCACAACAACATTTCTGGAATCTAACATGTAAAAAAGTAGGACCTATCTTTCTTGTTTGGTTCTTTGGACACTGCATGATTAACAAAAAACACTACTACATTAGCTCACTATCCCTCAAAAAGTGGTATAATCAAAATACACTCCAAATAAATTGCCATTCAGTGTATTCATTTTCCACAGAAGGACAGCATTTTATTTCTCAATGATGTGTCTACATTTTCTTTAGCAAACTTAGCAAGAACATTTGGGGCAAAATGCATTTTCCTTCAAGTAAAAAAAAAAAAAAAAAAAACCCTAAAACAAGAGTAAATAAAGGCTCTGCATTAACACACTGGTATCAAAAACACACATCCACACCACATTTAAAAATATCCTACATAAAACAATCCTTGTTTGCTTATCAGAGGTGCAATTTCTAATTCAGAACTGCTTACCAATATTTTCCTTGAGGGATGGGGCAAAGTAATTTGAGAGTTTTATCTCTAGAACAATTTATTCCTGAAGCTTGCTGAATTTTAACACAAAATAGTCTACAAGCAAAGGGCATCAGTCGTCATCATCATTTTCATTAAAATCGTCGTCATCATCGTCGTCATCCCCAACATAAGAAACTGGTGTTTCAACTCTAGAGCCACTGTATTGAGATCCATTGGAACTTGTAGCTAACATCCCATCTCCACCATTGGAAAAGTCACTGAAAAAAAGAAAGTCCAGATGGCATCATTTAATGATTTTTCCTAGTTTACTGTGCTCTTAAGTATAACCACGTATCGACTCCCTTCCTTTAACAAATCCATCTCTGCTATTTTATAAATTCCTGTCTTTAACATATCTCTAAGTTGTTTCTTTCAAAAGCTAAAATAGTTGAAGTAATCTCTAAAGGGTTCTTTTCATGCTTCTTCCTTTACATTTAATATAATGATGAAATCCTTTAACAGGTGTCTTAGAAGTATGTTTTCTGCATTTCATCCAAAGTATATTTAGTGTTAAGGATATACAGGTCAGAAGTCATCAAGCAAAGACGACCTTTGTTGCCCTGGACACTTCCATTACAAGCAATTCATGTCTTTTAGAAAGCATCAGTCTTGATTCAAAGACTTGGAAAAATGAAGAATTTCAATGATACTTGATTCATTTTACACCTTAAGCAGAGCTCGTACAAGGGCATCTTTCTGATTAATGCAACAGCAGAAAGCGAGTGAGTAATGACTACATAAGGAAAAAGTGCCCTACACAGCAAGAGAAATTAGCTAAGCTCTGAATTAAATCTCTCTGAAGCCATCTCTGAAAGTTAAATAAAAGCTTATGGTTCTACCAGCTTCTGATACTATTTAAAAACCCAACTCAAAACTCTGTTTTAAGCTAAGCACTAAAGACCAAGTGAGAATCTTGCCCAGACTATATCTTCAGGGAATTGCTTTGTTTTCTTGTCACAAACTCAAAATTAAATAGTACATTCAAAGATTAATACACCAGTCTAATCAATTTCTTTCCTAATATTTTGAAAAGGTTTCTTTCATGACACATTTTGTCCAACTCAAACTTACCACTGTAACATACAAAGCAGAAGGTACTTCAAGAGGTACGAGTGCTGGTAAGGAGCACCACTAATTAAATAAAAACAGTGTCTCTCAGACACATATGCACACATTTAATCAAAACAGAACTAGTTTCATGGAGTATTTTATCACTAGTTAAGTTTCTTTGGTGCTCACAGATTTTAAAGCTAATTTATAATTTCATCTCACCTGGCTGAAAATCTTGTGCCATTTGATGCAGAACCTGATGAAGATGTGACATATACACTGCTGATTGATCCCTGAGCCATTTCTGTAAAACAAACAACATGTACTTCAACAGTACTTCAAAACAAGCTCACCTAATTCACAGTAGAAACACTTTATCTGTTCAGAGTACAGAAAAGGGGCATTTCAACCAAAACAACATACTAAAGTCCTATATCCAAAAACAGTGCAATTAAAAAATAAGAAGCTAGTGTAATAGCAAAATTCAAAGTGTTTTTAATATATTTTGAAAGTGAGCAAGTCAGAAATCTTCAGTCTTCTTATATACTGAAAACAACAAACAATATAAAATGAAGCTGTGACCTCATTTGCACCTGCTGTTTTCCCTTTGCAGGTACATCAACTGTAAATACTGTCCTTACAAAAATTACACACTGAAAAGATCTACTGATGTGGTACAATACAAAACAAGTGGTTTTGTGAACAGCAAAAGCCCACTCCCTATGACTCTGATATTTGTTCTCTTGGGTACTCTAAAAAGCATACACAATTGAGAACTTGTCATAAATCTACACCTCAAACTTGTGGATATTAACCAATTTTAAATATGTTCATGTTTTTTCCTCAAGTCCCATACTAAAGAGTAACTAACCTGTCACATATGGTTCCAGAGCTTTAGGAACCAAACTCCTTGCAATTTTTAGGTCCTCTGCTGAACAGCTTCCAGATTCTAGCCCACAAGCCATTCCCATTCGTTTTAGTACTTCAATATCATCATGAATTTCAAAAGTATTGTCAAAATTAAATAGATACTCAAACCTAGAAAGAAAAATGTCTCAATTAGTTTGAATTCCTTTAACTATCTTTCCACACATTTTTATCACACAAATTGCAAAAAGCTTAAATACACAGAGTTAGTGACATATCACCTTAAGCAATCAAAAATTATAAGCTATGTGTGGCTAAAAATAAAATGAAGCATACTGTATAAATCGTTAATAGGTTTAACAGAAATTGAGATTTAGTGAAATATTCTGTATGTTTAATAAATTTTTCATCTTTAATCTCATTCCTCTCCTTCTGTTGTCAAGAGATGACTGCTTACCATCTAAATTTTTTTTAAGCAGCAAGCTAATAGCGCAAGTAGAAATGGCTGCTACATTCATTGAGCTTTTATTTAACAGATGAAAAAACTAGATTTTTGAACAAAAAGCAGAAAACAGCAGTTCTAAAAGCAAAATCCATTTTCAAGTCTGCCTGTATTTCATCACATTAAGGCCAAAGGATAACACTACATGGTAAAGTATTATATCAAACTTCAGCAGAGTTGCCTCACTTTGCTTCTAACATCTCCAGACAGTTAAAATGTCTTAAACAAGTTATTACATCTGAACGTAATTATTTCTGTTTAATAAAAAGCTTTACGAAACTCTATTCAACATAAGTAAGTTTAAACCATCTAAGATGCATTTTTCACTCAACAGTAGGCGCAAGTAAATTTATTTGTATTTTATTTTCAACAAAGTACATTTACTAAAGAGTTCATGTATGGGCATAAAACTCATAGCTGTATCAAAAGGCAGACAGAAAACTTTGTTAACCCACTTGTCATTTGAAATACTGCAGTCAATCACTGTCTTCTTGCTGGTGTTTACAATGATAAATGGCAAATGGATGACAGAATTGGAAGGCGGCGGTCGATTTGCCTGTTGTTCTGCTTGACGATTTCGCTGAACGAGGTTCTTAAAGGCAATTTGCTACAGAAAGTAATAGTGATATCAAAGCATGAATTTGGTAAAAATTCCTGGTTTGTTTTTCCTCTTATTAAAAAGTGCACATATAAGGTCTCTCTGAAAAAACTGCAATAGAACTAGAATAACAGTTATTTAAGAGGTTCCACATACACTCTGAAGTTCTATCAGCATTTAGATGAAAGACCTGTTTTGAATTCCTGAATCAGGAGAACATAACATTTGAATTAACTAGTTTACTTTCTTTGGAAATCAAAGTCAATCTTGATTATGAAAGCATTCTAATGACAAAGGCAGGAGAAAACAACAATTAGGATATCCAAAAAATCTGACTACAGACTACGATTTCTTCAGTAAAAAGAACAGTTCTTGAAAAAAGAAAAAAATCTAACTACATTAACATTTTTGGTAATGAAATCAATTAAGTATTCTTTCCAAATCTGTAAGATTCTGTCATTCTTTATCTGAGTGATTTTACGCTTTCAGCAATGGCTGCAACAAGGAAACGCAAAGAAGAACAGAAAACATTCATCATATTCCTGCATTTTTAAGATGCAAGAACGGTGACAAACGATAGTATTGAAAAACACAGCACAGGACTATTTAATTGAGAAAAAAATGTGTGTTCTAATAATTACATCAGAATAGCTGTGGATCCTTGACTGAGGGAAGAGATGATAACACTTGGAAAAAGCAGGACTGATACAGCATCCTATTTCCCTTCTGTTTACTATTTCTTGCTGGCTATTGCACTCCACAACAACAGTTGAATGATTAATACTGTATTTTTTTTGGAAATAATATGCCCTAAGACAGTTAACATTTAGAATTTAAGTATCTGATGACAGATTTCTGAATTACTCAACTAAGATTAGTGACTTTACTCTCATATTTCTTACCAACACTGTTTTTCAGAATGCATTGTTAATCCTTTAAAGGTTAACAAATGTATGAACTACAAACTCAAGTCTGTAATAAACTAAAACTGAAATTATACTAAAATTGTACAGTAAGCCATTAAACTCTTAAGAAAAGACTTTTTTGGTCATGGAATCAAATGAAATAAACATGAATTAAAAACAAAATCCAAAGCCAGCATAGAGGTTGATAAATAACACAGCTGTACAGACTGCTGTCCCACAGCTGTCTGTCCTTTCCTCCTGCACTGCCTTGCGCCGCTGCCCCCACTGTCTCCGGGATTTTCATTCCTACTCAATGGGAAATGCAACTACTAACAGAGGTATTCTGGTGAACCACCAAAATTACAGCACAGTGAGTTAGAGAAAAGACTAATGCTTCCCATAGTACTCCAGGTGAAGCCTGTGGCCATTTCACAACTGCTTCACAATGAGTTAAACCACCTACGCAGCAGGGGCAACAACATGCAAGAAAGGCAAAACACAGAACATAATGAGGTGACCATCACAGTCACCCAACTTTATCTAAGGACTTCGTTTAACACAGAAGAACATTCACATATGAGAACTGAATGGTAACATTCGAGGGTAATGTACCAATTGTAGTCGTTGTCAGCATAAACTTTGTTTAAACATGCTTGAAACTGCAAAAGAAATCATCATAACCCACTGGAAGGTTGCTGCGTTCCACAATAGTGTGGTCAACAGCATGGTACCAGGTAAACAACAGTACTAAATTAAGACTGCATATATCTTATCCTGAAATTCATCTTGAATAGGAGTTTTCCATCCCTCAATGGGATAAACAACAGCAGGAATACAGACATAAATTACCTTGCCCTACAGACAAGAGTACCTTGACTGTACCTGTAGAATGAGTTCTTGTAGTTGAGACTGTTTTTGCTTTATTCTTTCAAGTCTTCTCTGTTTCTCCACCTTAAAACAGAAAAAATGTCATTTGGTTTCCTTGTTTTTAAACAGCATTTTATATCAACATTTCCCCTTAATTCGGTCTCAATACCAGTGAATTGGAAGTAAGAAGTATTGCTGTCAATCATTAAGAAAGGTTCTGTAGATGATTCAGAGATCTATCAAGTCTCACATCACTACCACTAATGGTAACTGTTAATAAAGAATAGAATCAGCACATCAAGAAATACATACAACATACTGGGGAGAGTGCAAAAGTATCTCCGCAAGCAGAAGTTATGCTTCAAAGATTCATCCAAATTCTCTGAAGGAGGCAAAGAGCACATGGACCAGAACGATCCACTTGATAGTGCCTACTGATATTTCCAAAAAGGTATTGGACAAGATCCATCATCAAAGAGGCTTAAAGAAATAAAGCTGCTATGGGATCAGAATTTAAGTCTTACAGTATTAAATATATGCTAAATTGTAATATAAAAGATAGGAGACAAAATGGTAGGGAATAAACAGCTTTCTCAGTGGATGAAGGTCACCAGCAGATCCCCACAGGGATCTGTGATACAGACTACTATTCAAATAAAGAGTCAGAATAAAGGGATGAACACCAAGGTGATGGAATTTGCTGACAACACTGGACTAGCTGGCACAGTAAGAGGAGGAGGGCTGGCCACAAAGCACTCCAGAAGTGCCATGCAGTATTAAGTGATTAGCTGATCAAATTTAATTTTGGTAAATGTAAACTGATATGTGTGAGAAAACATAATGCCATTCATACAAATTTTACATATCCAGTGACAGGCTCTGAACTATCTACTGCCACTCAGTGAAGAGATCTTAATTTACAATATCTACAAAAACATCAACTCAGCACTCCATCACAGCCAAAGAAATTGAGTTATTAAGCAAGGAATAGAGAGCAAAACAAGAATTATCACTACATCAGTGTATGAATCCAGAGTGTTTACATCTTAAATGCTCTTGTAGCTCTGGTGTTCCTATTTCAACAAGACCATACAAAAGAGCAATTAGGATGATCAACGCTACAGAAAAGATTCCATGCAAGAGAATAGTGAATAAATTGGGACTCTTCAGAAAGGAGAACAAAATAATGGCGGAGAACATAGGAAATATCTATAAAACCATGAACGGCACAGAGAAGGTGAATAAGGGATGACTAGGTACTATCATTTCCGATTCAAAAACTAGAGGAGATCAGCTAAATCTAGTACGTGCAAAAATAAACAAGAGGTATTTCATAAGAAATTCATAATGCAGCGAAAGAATTCACTGTCACAAATGGCGGTGGATGTTAAAAGCAATTACACAAATTTATGGAAGAAAAATTAGTTGAGGACCATTAAACAGAAGAATACTATGTCTGTCTGAGGTTGTCCCTAAACCACAAGTTACAGGAGAAAGTATCACTCTAACCTTCCTCTAATCTCATACTCCTTCCCACATACCCACTATTGTCAGGGTGTATACTGGTATAGACAGACCTTTGGCCTATCCATAAACCTTTGCTCTTATGTCCTTAAAATACACAATTAACAACAAAATGACTGGAGTTAAGAATCCACATGAGTGCATTTTTCTGTTCATTTTCAGTGAGAAATTAAAGTGTACACAGTCGTGAAAACTGCAAAACAAATTATCATAGGTAGAAAAGGGTAGGACCAAGTCCAATGCTTAAAATTTAGGAAAATAAGTTAAATAACCCCATTCAAGAACTTTTACTGCAACTTACCAGAGATGCTGTCCTATCATATGCAAGTAAACTACACTGGTTTCCGTATTACTTCAAGATATGGACCGTTTTAATTGCCCCTCCCTGATCTTTTTGCACTATCAGGCCAAATTTTACCATCTCTGCTATTCTGCTTTATACATAGAGTAAAAAATTATAAAAGACATAGGATGCTAAATACTTGAATTTTATAAAACAGGGAAAAATCCCTGAACTCCTATGTTCCCCTATAAACTGTTTGGCTTGATTTTTAAACAGTTTAAGGATAAAGCTAAACGATTTCAGCTGCTGTAGTCAAGAAAGTTTATTAGATTTGACAGTTTGACAAGCTGGGTATTAGCTTCCACAAACTCATTAAAAATAAGTAATTTTATTACAAAATTTGTCTGGTAATGTCACTGTAATTTAAATGTCAAAGGCAGTTGCAGAAATGCAAACTAGAGTACTCATGAAACAATACTGGGAAAGGGGAGGAGGAATCCTGAAATTTCCACAGATAAACTCAACACATTAAGGATTTTTGTTGTTTTCAAGGCTGTATTATACTTGTGGCTCAATTATTCAGTGGTTAACAGAACTCCTCCCTCCTCTTGTGACTCCCAATTAATGAGATTTCATCTTGATATCAGAAATCATCATTGTACCTACCTTAAATGCAGGAACTTTCACTGTGCACTATTGCATTTCAAGTTGCTTCTTTTTCTTCCACACTAATATCCTATTCTTCTTTAGGACACTATCAGTCATGATATTGAACTCAGTAGAGTAAGCAACACTCCTTTCCTTTTGCTCCATCGTTACTGGTAATATCATACTTAGTGAGACAGGATCAGCTTTTAAACTTCCTCCAGCTGGCTAGTTCCTTATTCAACTTACAACACTGACATCTTTGAGCCACTTCAGCTTCTACATCCAGCTTGCATTTTATGCCCCAACTCTCACTCTCTCAAGTTAACTAATAAATTTCACTTGGAGGCTATCCTGGGAGATTTTCAAAAGCCATTTGAAATCATAAATATCTTAGTGAAAGGAAATTCAGATTGCTTAGATCTGCTGTATTTTCTCTATCTAGATAGCAATTACAGTGCCAACTGAAAAATCAATTATCAAAAAAAATTTCCATAGAATTAGCCCTTTATAGATAGATTCCAAAGGGATTTCTTCAGTTCTGCAGAAGGGAATTTATGCTTATTAAGAATAAAGACTCATTCTCTTCTGATGCAGTAAATTGACTTCAGTAAACCCCAGTAAGTTTATCCTATAAATCCAGTACTCTTACTCAGGATGCCTAAAAACACAATAGACAAATGCTGCCAGAACTCCTGGATGTCTGAGGATAAAATAAAATTTCCATTTTTCTCTCACCTAAGATTTACATTAAAGAAGTCTGACATCTTACGCAAGGTAAATGTCAGAAATACAAATGGCTTACAACAATAAAGGAAGAGTAATGTGAAAATATACTGATATATATGCAATACCTATCAATTACATGCAACAAATTGCAGAAGTATCATTTGCCTGGAATCTGGGGAAAAAAATAATTTTCCCGACTACCGAGCACCACTATTGCAACGTTAGAGTTATATGTTAATTATTTTTATTAACTTTGAATAGGAATCATTTCACATATATTACAGCTCTATCATGTAGCACCTATATTTTTGACATAGAAAGAAGAATTACTTAAACAACCTGGAAGCTTAGATGTGTATTCTTTATTTAAAAAAAAAAAAGTCAAGATGCATCCAATTAGTCTACTTTGCTAACTCAGATGATCACACGCACACATAGGATCAGAACATATTAAAGCCATAAACATTTACTCAAACACAAAGTCACTGTGAATTTCCTATACATATACCTCTAAATTCTGACATTCCTGAGCCGAGTTAGTAGGTAGACCAATCCATTTGATTTCTTTCTTCTCCTTAGAGATAATGTTCATGGCCATAAGGACATTTAAGGCATCATAGACACGTCGTCTAATATTCTTCTGGTCATAAGCCTGCTGTAGACATAGTGCATTAATCAAAAACATACCTGTGACAAAAACATTTGAAAATAAATGTATTACAGTAAATGGGTAAACTCAGGTAGTATCTGAACTGTTTCATTTAGCAGTAGGAAAAGAAATAAAAAGTCTCAAAAGAAATTTCTCTTCCCCCATTCAGTTCACATGTGACCTCCCATATACTTACTGATTCATTTGGTGAAATGTGATTATCAGTGGTACTGAACTCTGCAACCAACTCGTCTGCCACCTCATTGTATGAGGTGGTTCCTTTTCTCTGTACCTTCTCACAAACCTTCATAGAGAAATGACGTAAACCCTTGCCATTCTTCTCTCCTTTTTTGTTCCGCTTCCTAAATATACGTATAATATATATTTTAAGAAGATTTGAACTTTGGAATATTTAACTTTTTTTTCTCAAATACAGGCACACTGCTCTTAAATAAAAAAGAAACAAAGAAAAAAAAAAGTCTTCCCTGTTGTTTTGCTCCTCATCCCTTCCCAGCATTTTTTTCCTGTGATTTACAGTAACTAACAATTGTATTATCTTGATGCTGAAACACTTCAATACAAATCCATCCTTTTGGCAACACTGCTAGGTCCAGTAGCAGATAATTTAATAAGCATATTTCTTGAAGAAATCAATAAAGAAAACCCTGCAATCTTCAATACAAGAAGGGACAGGAGGAAAAAGCTAAAATATGAGGAATGAATTGCATGCAAAAACTTTTTTTTTTTAATAGCCCATCTTTGACAATAAGAAAATTAGATTGGTCAAGTATTGCTCAATATAAGTCTGATATTGACTGAACAGATAAAGTGTGAAATTGGTTGAACTGACTAAACACTACAGTATTACTAAAATACAAATTTGGACTGTCAGTATACAAAGTTGCTACAAAAGCTTCAAAGTTGGAGTAGATGCAACAAGAAGCAGAAGAAAGTTTTCAGCATACGTCCTAAATAAGAAGATACTTATATCTCTCCTCAAATTACAAGGATTAACAACACTGATATCAATAATGGAAGCTTTCATTTCTCCCTATCCAATTTCTCAAACAGTTTGAAAGTTCAGAGCTTCGTAATCTCAAAGTAGATATCTGTTTATGTATAATGAAACACAGACGATATATCAAGTCTTAAACTACATTTAACAACATATCCTTAAAAACAAGCTTCCATGAGAATGGACACCAAAAGAACATGCTTCTTGTAATTAATACTTTTTTCTAAAAAGAACTACACTCTTCTTATTTCAAATGATACCTCAGGCTATACCTATTTGGTATGAAATGCACTGTATTTCTTGGAACTACATTAGCAAAAGAGAAATGCCAAATTAAAAACTGAATTAAGTCAGATGAATTCCTGTGTTCTTTCTGGAGCTACATTGTCTAAATGTAAACAAAGTAAGAACATCCAAGAGTCTTTAGGGAAAATAAACTAGTTGCTTTTATGCCAAATAAGGGAGTATTCATTCTTGTGTGACTATGCCCGATTTTAATACACAATACTTTAACGTTAAAGCACTCTTAATGAAAAGGTGAATAGAAGGCATCTTTCACACTGCTAACCTGAAGAGGATACACATTATTACAGTGAACATTCAGAACAAAAGTTGCAAACAGTTTATTAATCCTCTGTAACTTTTTATTTGTCTCACCCAGCAGACCAAGGAGAAGAATCTGCAGTCTGGTTCTGTGGTACAAAATGCGTATTAGGTGTATGTGGACTTCCAACTAGGATAGCATTTGGCGCTGAAGGTCTCTGAGGTGTACCAATAACCTACAGTAAAAAATAAAATTATTTGGAAAATGATCGTAAGTATTCCAAGTTACTCAGATGCTTTACCTGGTCTTCAAATGATGCACTATTGAGACATGACTGATGCTTTATTTCTACCTACTTCTATCAGATACATTTAATTTATACCACAATAGCACAAAAAAAACTTCACACTACATATTATATAGCTTGACTTAGAGTACTCCCTTGGTAATAAGCATTTATGTATTATTCTTCCTAAATGAGCTTTACATGCTTTCTGGATTTCTTAACACTGTTTGACAGTGCAACTAGACAAGAGCAAAGCAGAGCAAAGCGTCTGAGCAGAGTATGCCTAAAGAAGTTGCAATAAATTGTAGTTAAAAATATGAACATATGAAGCAAGGAGAAGATCTGAAAATTAGTAGAGGCACAGGAAAAAGCAGAGCTATTGCAAGGGCCAAATTCTCTCTTGCAGTCAGTCTTTCTCACTACAGGATCAAAAACAAAATACAAGTACGTTAGAGGTGAGGAAGTAAGGGCCAACTTTCTCACTCGCTGCAGATTTTGGTTTTAGACCAATTTAGACAAAACCATTTTATTCTGAACATGCTATGAGCACAGACATGGCTGATCAGTGTTCCTGCTTACACGTACGTAGTTCTGAAGATCTGCAAATCCGATCATGAGTAATCATACAAACAGTCATTTGCGCACAGAACCATGCTCTCTCATCTGTGAAACTAGCTGAAGCAGAACTCCCACTTCTGCAGATGATGGTTTTTTTCTCCATAAATGTAACTTTCTAGAGAATATATAGTTCAGAAAACAAACTGATACTGTACAGTTTCTCATTTTGTAGAAGGATATACCTATTTCTCTTGGTACATTTATCTCCCAGTAGGGGCAATAGTCTGCATCCCTGACACCAGGTATGTGAAACAAACCTGAAATTAATCTAAACTCAAAACCACCTGCAAACCTCCTGTATTTTCCTGCAGTCACGTTCCCCCTCACCAACAAAATTTTACATTTCTTCCCCAGACCAGCTTCAAGAATTTAGTCTTAATGCAAAGTAAGATAGAAAATTTCAAAACCTGACAGTGAAACTTTTCAAAACTAAACTTCTTATTGTGGGAAAGAGCATGAGGGTGGGGGATGCAGAATAGGTACAGGATGTGTGGAAACCAGCTCACTTTCTCCCTCTGAAACGCTCAAAGTTCTGCTGTTGACAATTCTCTGCTAACTACAGACCAAACCTTTTGCTATTTTTACCTCTAATGCTAGACAATTGCTAACAGAATGATTTTAAGAACTGGAATAAACATCTGCCAGGCATATTCTAGATGTATGACCCTACTGCTTCATTTTTTGCCTTTAGATGACCAAAATTCCTGCAAACACACATCTCTGATTCAGTCCACAAACCCTTCATTGACAGCATGAAGAGAAGTCGCATTCACCAAACATCTCAGAAGTCTACGAAGAAGACTAGCAGCACCAGCGTGCTATTAGACTGACAGAGATAATAGAGAGAACAGAGGAATATTGTTACCCACTTTTTATTCCTTAGGATGCAGTTACAGAGGACTGGAAGAAATGATTCCAACATCTTACAGATGCTAAAATTAGAGGGTCCCACTCTATTCCCTAGTTTTCCATTTTTCAGAAAAGCTCTGCCACCTCCCTCATGTCAAATCTAGCATTTGTATGATTGTGCAGTAAAATGAGAGGCCAAGCCAGTACAGCAGAGCTGCTTCAGCAGCAGCAAACCCCAGGCATCTCCTGCACTCAGTAGCCTTTTGAAGCATTCAGCAGTAGCAAGGGGGGTGCATGAAAGGGTGCACAAACTCAAAGGCTCATTTCTAAAGCAGAAAAGTGAAGTCTGTTTAATACATTTAAAACCTGCTCAGTGTTCACATTCTAATTCATGGAACATCTTCAAACTAGCTAAAATGATATACTCTAATGTTACAACTTAAGAAAACAGATTTTTACATAAAGGGTATGTCTCAGATTTAAGTTTATATATTATGCAAACTTTACATGTCTCGGATGTAGAAAAAGCTAGAAATACAAGTACCACCCTTAAAAGTCTAATATTCCTCTTACACACTGAAAAGACTTTGTTTAGTGAGCAAACATGTTAAGACTTCATGCTATTTTTCAATAGACTGGAGATATGAACAAAAACTTATCCAGTGTAAAACTTTAAAAAAAGAATTGTTTTAAATCTAAATACTCACAGAGTTACAACTCCAAAAAATGATTCATTAATTGTCTTGTTTTGCTGAAAGATACATTTAACTAGCTTTTAAATATGACTGCCACAAAGATTTCAAATTTGTACACATTAATCTAAAACTTTATTTCCCAATATTTGCATTATATGCAGTGTTTCCAAATATGTTCATCAAGTTTTGTTTTCAGTTATTTCAAGGACATGAACGGCTATTCCAGAATAACTTATAAACTTGGTAATCAAGTTAAGATTCCCTAACAAAGTGGCTGCCAAAACCTAACATCCTTATCAATTTTAAACAAATACATAGAGGAATACTAAGGAAGATAGTACAATCTGGAGTTTCAGAATCTTCAAAAAAGTTAGTATTATTGGTATTTTTAATAGAAACATTAATAATCCTAACTTCTACTCACAGGATTATAAACAAACTGTATTCTGGAACGTTTATATGAAAAGAACATTTTAAGACCTTTGCAAGTCACTGGAAACATTCTAAAATGAAAGGTTATAGATGAAATTAAGAGAGTTTCAGGGAAAACAGAGGGTGGCTTTTTTGTGGGTGCGGGGGGTGTAGGGGGATGAAGAGGGAGCAAAAGTAGAGACAGAAATCTCTGCTAAGATGTTTCTCCAAAGCTTCTAGTTTTTAAGTAGAGAATTAACTCTAAGTTAGAGAATTAACCCCCCCCCCCCCCCAAGCATGGTAACAGTTTGCTAGTAACTTAATAAGCAGTTATACAGATATACTGGCTATGGCAGAGGGACTAAATGACTTACATAACTTCTATACAGTTAAAGCCATACAGTTCATAGATTTAGGCAGCCTCTCTGTTGTAAAACACAGCTTAGAGCTTAGAGTTGGGAAAGACAGACAGGAAACTGTGTTTTCATAGCGAGAAGAAACCCAAATACACAACATACTACATTTTTGATGTTTAAGCATTACAGTTGCTTTCAAGAAGGGGATGAATTGAGACCAACTCATTATGGATGACCAGATTTTAATTTTGATCACTGAAGAAGTGACTTCTTTCACAATCTGTAGGTTATCTATTACATTATTAAGTTCTTTGAATTCACTAACTTCATACAACTCACCAAGCTCACAGTAAGTTTTTAAGCAAAAGGATATTTCAATTAAGTGTTAAAAATGTAGATCCAAAAAGCTTTTCAATTTTCAATTCAAAAAGTTTCCAATTTTATTCCACTTAACTTCTATCTCAATAAATTCATAGTAATGGACTTAATTTACACTTCTCTATGCCAGGTTTCAAAATAGAAATTAGAGGATCCCACTCTATTCCCTAGTTTCCCAGTTCTCAGAACAGCTTCAGCATCTCCCTGGGGTCAAATCAAAGCAGAATCTGAAAGAGCCACTGATGTGAAGCAGCAAGATAAACAAAGGATAAAGTTGCCTGAAAATCCAGATTCCTCATGTTGATTTGACAGTTATCTTTCTATTTCTTTCCCCCAAAAGAGCATTATGATAAACACTTGTTCTAACATGTAATTTAAAAATTAGAAATATAGCCAATCTGTGCATGACAAATGATACTGGACATCAAGATACAATTCAGATTTACAGTGTGTGTAAGCAATAGTACAAGCAATAACAAAAATGCAAAATCTCCTTACCACTTGCTGTGCAATGTTGACATTAGACTGTCCAAATGTTTTTGGCAGGAGCTGTTTTCCAAGCGTATTTACTGTAGAAGGATGAACAGCCACCAGAGAAACAACCCCTAAAAACACACAGAAATAGAAAGCTTCAGGTCACCCATGTTGTATTAGTTCAGTAATCTAGTTCCGTAAATACTACCAGTGAACTATCTGAACTGCATATAAAGTCAATATAAATATAATATCTATGCATTTGAAGCAAGAGACACATTAAGATTTGTAATATATTCTCCCAAACTTTCTTCCGTGTAAGCTTAGAGCTCCATTAACTAGTATAAACATGTTTTAATTCCGTATATTCCAGTTTCTCTCTCAAAGCTCAGTAATAGAGTCATGGGCATCTGATAGAAGGCATAGTCCCCTCTTCTTCCCCTCCTCCTGCCTGGCTGAATTTTTGAAACCTTTTCCTGCACCATCTGAAAAACATGCCCAATGCCTCAGCATAAGATAGACCTTTCTAAGGCATGTCAGTCTATAAGAAATAATTAAGAAATTTGGTTAGCGCTGGGCTTTCTGAGAGTGTATTCCCAACTTTCCTCTTTCTCCTAAGGGTTCCCTCCCAGCTGAAGGCAGGAGATTAAACAACAAAAGTCTACAGGAACTCAGTATTTAAACAAAACACATGCATCACAGTAAGCCAACCTAGCACAGAAAGCTGCTCTCTTCCTGTTCATGAGTCAATCATGCAGTATCACAACCATCATTGATAGGTAAGCAAGCCTTAAGCTACATTAAACAAAAATATCAAGCCAAGTATTCTTTATTATTTAGTGCTCCATGCCAGGGTTAAAAAACAGCAACAAGGACTGACCACTAAAAAGGCAGAAAAAGAATAACAGCTCAAACAAGTCTTAAAATATTGAAGGCATTAATTTTGTTGCAACACCTGTCACTTGGAAGTATCAGGTCAAAGTTCTGGCAGTCCTTTCCCTCAGACCTCTTTTAAAGAGCCCAAGAGAGCCACGAGGGATGGCATAACTCCTATTTCTCCTTATTTCTTTCTCCCATTGTCCAACACAAAGACAACAATTAAATATTTTTACAACAGTTATATCAGGAAGGGCCCAAATCAGTCCCTGACCCTTACCGATCTGCTTACACATTCAGGTAGTCCACAGAAAGCAGGGAGCAACTCAATCTTGTTTTTGAAGCTAAGGGACTGAGTTTAGAAAAACCCTTCCTTTCCAACAGGTGTGTATTTCCTAGCTACCACTAGTAGTACACTATGACAAACTTGACAGCTTCACACCAATTTGGATAGGATGGTGCAACCTGTCGTTCTTCTGCGCATTAACCAATACTCCAATGCTATTTCAGTGATACAGCAAATATCCAGTTCATACCACAAGCTTCCTGTTCCTTTGAGTATAGGCATCACTATCATGGCCTTTTTAGTTCTTCCTTTCTGCAGAGTGCAGAAAAGTGATATAAACCCCTCCTGCTATTACTGCTTGCAGATCTTCTGCTCAGCCTTCCTGAGGTCAACATATCTCTTTTTAACCTCCTCCCCATTGCCTTAAAAACAATAAAGCAAGCTGAACATCGTATTTGCCTCTCCTTTCCAAGATTAAGATTCCTCATCTATTTGATCTTTCATTTCAGAGAACCTTTCCATACCTTTGACAGTTCTTGTTGCCTGTATGCTTTCTTGTTCTCCTACCTTTTCAGGTTTCTTTTTGCAAGGGACAGTGATGCACACATTGTTCATGACAACGGAATGCCATGTGTTACTGTATAACTCCATAACACTTTCTCTATTTCATTCCCTGATCCCTTTTAAATAATTCTTTAAATTTAATTTGCTTGGTCACCACCAAACAGTGATATCATGCTTTCATAATAAAATCTACAATGACTTCAAGATCTCTTTCCTGAGTTGCAATAGCACACTTAGGGTGCTCATTATATTTGGTTTGGTTTTCACCAATTATTAATCCATGGGTGGACTTTCCCTCCCATTCTATGACACCTTAGTTTCTTTAAAAGTCTGATTAAGGACCTTGATAAAGGGTTTTGTTTTGGGGGGGGGGGGGGCTTTTTTTGTTTGTTTGGTTTTTTTAAGATATCCAAGGACATCGCCTTGATTAGATAACCCTTACCATATACTGTTGACTCTTTCAAAGCATGACTTTGAAAAGGCATAACTTCCCTTTTTCCCCTCCCTCTAGAAAACCCATGTTAACTCCTCCCATTATCACACTTATCCATATGTCTACTAATTCTATCCTTTATGCTTTCAACTCATTTGCCCCAAGTCAGACTTACTGATCTGTATTTATCAGAATCCTTTTAAAAAAAGAAAAAAAAAAAAAGTCACTTTCTATTCGTCTGGTACCAAGGCCAATCTAAATTATACACATACTGAGTAAGCAGGACCAAAGTATCATTGCCAGGTCCTTTCAGCATTCACAGGTAAATGGTTTCTGGCCAATGTGATTTCTCATTACTCATTTTATCAATTTGTCCTAAAACTTCTCCTTATAGCTACACTGCAGTCTAAGACAACCTCATAAAGAACAGCCTTGTCAAGAGACCATCTCTAAGCGTCTTGACCATCTAATAACTTAACAGATGCAGCAGCAGGCTTTGTTCTTAAGATATGCTCAAAATTAAAAGTTATTCCTTATGCTATTGTGTTATTCCTTAAAAACTTTTTATGCAGTCAGCAAAGACAAATGCAAAATCTTGCACCTGGGACAGTGATAAAGACTCAACATCATATTGGGCTGGATTTGGAAAAACATAGCCAGAAGGCCAAAGGAAGTGATTATTCCCCTCTATTCCAGCACTCTTGAAGCTGCACGTGGATTACTGTGTTCAGTTTTGGGCCCCACAAGACAAGATAGGTATTGAAAAACAGGAGAGAGTCCAGTAGAAAGCCACTAAGACAGGTAGGTACTGGAACATATTAGGTATAAGTAGAAGCTGAGGGAGTCCAGTGTGTTTCAGCCTAGAGAAAACAAGGCTAAGGTATGGGGGCGGGGAACAGAGGGGATTTAATCACTGTCTTCAGCTACCAAATGTGGAGTTTAAGAGATGAGAGAGGGTATAGCAAAAGGACAAGAAACAACAGTCACAAGCTGCTGCACAGGAAATTCTGGTTAGATACAAGGGAAAAAATTCACAAGCAGAATTGCAAAGCACTCCAAGACACAGCCCAGGTGGTTTCCTGTAGATATATAAAATATAAATAAAAACTCAACTAGATCAAGCCATTGCTTTGATCAGAAGGTTGGACAAGATGGCCTCCAGCCTCCTTACATTATTCATATAATTCTATTAATATGAATAATTATCTTGCAAGTAAAACATCTGCATGAAGGGAAGAGTACATACACACTATATGTCTTTACAGTTTTTAATTGCATTGAAGCCTTCAAACCATTACTGACAATTAAAGGTTCCTAAAGAAATATACTGATTTTTCTGTGGTGCTATGCCTGAGTTAATATATGCTGTTGAACCAGCGTGGCTTTATACAGAAATGACATGGTATGTTTATTTTTATGGTACAAACTGATTTACAAGAAAGTTAAGTGTATTTGGAACAATAACACACAGTTCAGTCCTAGCCAAAATCAAAGTCAACCCATAGAAGATAATACACTAAACAGAAAAGCATACTTGTTCAAGAACAATACTACTGTTAAATTAAACAAAATGGAGCTTTTTAAAAAAGTAACTTTTCAACTTGTCCCTCCCAAGTGAATCCTACTACTTTCTCAATTACCTCACACACAAACATACTTCTACTACACAACAGCATTTTCAATGAGGCCAAAGCCACTTTAGTTTCATAGTCTTTAAGGATGCAAGCAGAAATTATTTTATTAACTCAGCTCTGCAAGTCAATGACGGCTTAATTTATTCAAAGGAATTTCACTATTTGTTTGTTAATTATTACTCTTACACCAATTATTGTAATCTGAATAACACCGTACTTGGTGGCCAAGAGATGGTGTGCATATGTAGCATGTAAAAATTAAAAGCACAAGTTTGCAGACAGTTCCCCTGACACAAACCTTTCTTCCTTCTCAAAACAAATACACACTAATACAGATAGCTCCTGCCACTTTTTCTTTTTTCTTCCTTCTTCTAAAGAACTAAAGACTTCAAAAAGAGTGGTAGTGGTAAAGGGACAGGTAAAAAAACACACACAGATTATCTCTAAAGACTTCACACACACTATCCCAGGTAAAACACACACACACAAATTATCCCTAAAGACTTCACACACACACACACACGCTATCCCAAAGGACATAACTACTATTTAAATTCTCAATTTCCAGCCAGTTTGGATGACTTCTTTTATGGATTTGGATGACTCATTTGCAATAAACTTCAAAGAACACAGAACTTAGCTAATACAAAATTCCATAATGCCTTCAAACAGAAGATAATGATACAGACAGGATCAAGGCGCAATGCTGTGTAAAACTCAAATAGCAAAAGCAGCAGCAGAAAGCTTGTAATGATCTAGCTACAAACTGCTACAGGTTAAGTGCTCTTTTCATGTAGAAACATGGTAAACTAGTCTCCTTTGGTTACCATTGGCATTTAGGGAAGAATCCTTGAATAGGGGAGAATTCTTCCTCTGCAAGCAAAGCAATAGATCCTTCCCAAAGCTGACTGCTCCAGTTCATGAAATAGCAGTAGCAACCTCATACTTCGTGTTTCATATCACAGAGGTTGGGCTGAGGTACTCCTCGACCCAGGAACAGAAAACCCACACCTTCCAAGTGCTGTACCATCTGCTGATGCAATCTACCTGCATGTTTTCTGTACTTGTGAAAGAGCAATAGGAGTGATGTAACAGCAGAAGTTAACTGAAAAACAAGTCAGTTTCCTGATAACATTGTCTTCAATAAACTAACTCTTGCCAGTCTGTCTTCTACCACAGAAGCAGTGTTGTATACGGTGGAGCTGGATTTTGTAAGAAGGTAATTTTGCAAGCACTTTCTGAATTAGTGTACCCCAACAAGGAAGGTACAGAATGAGAAACAGAGTGGTTTGTCACAACACAGAACACAAAATAATTACTACCATCTGCTGCAATAGTCTCAAATAAACTCTGTCCAGAGGACCAGTTTGTAAGTAAACGCTCTACGTGACTGAAGGTTAGGAGGTAAGCAAAGGGTTATTTTAAGAAAGGTCTAAAGAAAATTAATCTTGCAAATGACAACTTGTAGCACAACTGCTTAAAAATGCTCTTACGAACTCCACAACTTTTGTCTTGATTAAATAAGCTTTGAAACACATGGTTTTTACACAGCAGATGAAACCTGTCTTGAGGCTTCCTATGCAACTTGAAGGCAGCGATCTTCTTCAGCTAGCCTCAATACAAATCATACATGACATGCCCTCAAAAAGATACTATTACTATCAATTATCTGCTACAGCTCAGAGCTAAAAGAATGCAATTTGAAAAGCCTAACAGGTCTCTTTCAGGAGACCAAAAAAAGACCAATGAGACTTTCCACAAACAAGATAAATTAATGAGAAATACCAATTTTATAAACACAAGGAAGTGACACTGACACTGGAGATTCCATTGTGATAGTTACTTTTGAGAAGGCCCTATGCCATTTGGAACATTACATCCCTTTTATTTGGAGAATTAAAAAATATGAATAGGAATAGAATTTATAAGCAGCTTGAATATCTGTATGCTTAAGATTCAAATGGATTTTCTTCTTCTTTTTGGTGAGGAGTGACCAAAGAGATAGGAGGAGGAAGAGGGAATTCTACATTAATACAACTAAGAAAATTTCTTTACTGTCACAATTTTGTAGAGCAAATACAGACAAAGCTAATTCTGGCTCCAAACCTTTCCATCAAATCAACTGCTTAGAAAAAATGAAAAGACTAAATAATGAAAGCAAACTAGTCACTGACTGCAGAATCTGCCCTGCTTTCCAAAGTGTCATATGCCCCCCACTTCCAGTGGTCTCTTTAGAGAACTATCTGAAAAATAAAAAGTTTGGAATCAAAAAGTGACTAGAGTCTCTTCTAGGAATGTAAAGTAACCTGAATCCCTCTAATTTTTGTGGAGGTTCTCCTTCCAATTGAAAAGCTCTGGGTTATCAAATTACATATTTCTCTCAAGGTCTCCGCAAGTCACGGGCCTTACTACCGATAGCGCTATAGTGTTCTGAGAGACCGCGTATTAGACTCTCTGATTTTCAGTCACTGCCTCCACTTGTCTTTATTCATCTTCAGCTAGTTATTATTTGTCAGTATCCTGCTTAAGGAAGTTGCATTTGGATAGCACGGACATGCAGCTGAAAACTCAATGGGTAATTAGTAGGACCTTCTTCCCTAGTGAAATAAGAGCAAAGCATCTGCATCTCCTGGAAACAGAAAGAAAATGCATAGTGTGAAAGCACTGGGAACTGGAGGCTTATAGGAGCATTCTAACTCTTTCTTCGGTTTCTGTTCAAGGCAATACATTCATTTCCAAAATGAAAAAAAAAAAAAAAAAAAAAAAGGAAGCAAGAATTAGAGATGAGCTTCTTCCATTAATCAGAAGCACCATTCTATTACCCCATGCACTTGAAAGTTTCAGTTGCCCACTCTCTGCTAACACAGAAACTTCCACAGCTAACTTCAACTCCAGGGCTTTAACAAAAACTGCCCAATGACCAGGCTATAGGATCTTTTTCTAGAGGTGTTGCAAGCAATAGAAATCTAACCCCCCCGCAAATCCAGTTTTTTTAGATATATGAGATCTCATGGAAGCTCATCATGGAGATTTAAAGATAAGGAAGACAGATCATCTGAGGAAAAACTTCAGGTTCGTTATTCAGTATGAAAGTGTCTAGTTCATAAAAATAAAAGTTAAGATGTGCCTTTGAGGGCTCCAATCAGTGAAATCCAAAAAGCTCCCTGGAAAGTGGAGGATTATATAGGGTCCAAATCTCCATGCAGTTCAAAGACAGATGCACAGTCTCTGAAGCTGAGACACAGGTGAGGATGAATCCTGTTTTGGATAGCAGCAAAGCAAAGCCCAGAATATCAGCTATACTCAATATAGGAAATAACACACAAAAAGTGAGAATTTCAGAGCTACAAAAAGTTGGTGATGGAAGGTAATCAGGACACAATCAGGTAAGTTGAGGAAAGTCCTCAAAGAAATAAAGCTAGGCAACTATCACTGGACAAGAGGTAACAAAAGAGGTGTCCAAAGCAAACATCCTGAAACAACAAGCTATCATAACAGCAAAAGTTTTCTGTATGAACTATGGGACAGGCTTCCACCTCTTTCTTCATGTCATAACAGCATCACAGTAGCAGGAAACAGTGCGGTAAAGGCTCAAACCCTTTAAGCTGTCTCAACACAGTGACCAGCCTGGCGCTTGACAGCAATCTCTTTCAACCCCAATGCTAGATATAGGTGAAGTGGAAATCAAATGCCAACAGTCCCCTCAAGAACTGTTTACAGTTACTTTCTGTGTGTTTTTCTTTACAATATCTACCCAAATCACTTAGCCAGAACCACTGCTCTCTTCTAAATTTAAGAGAAGTCTTGAACATGTATCCAGGATGAAAACACTAGTTTAAAGTGCTGTTTTAAGTGTTTAAAGTGCCTTCTGTCTAGCTCACATCAGCTACAAAGAAGATCATTCCTTACCACAAAGAACACATTCCTTATCACAAAGCATCAATTTGACTAGCCTTAGATTAAGACAGTATATTTATAAAAGGCATACTTAGACAATCCGGGAAAGAAGGTAGAGGCGATAATTAGATCCTGGCAGCTGACTCCTCAGATATCTTTCTTAGGATGTTGTAGTTTGCAACTTCTCTCTCACAAACACCATAGATGCATCACAATTAGTTATATGCAAGCATAGTTTCGTGTTCTCTGAAAATGAGAAGGGATCAACCTACCATGAGCTTTGCCAACACACACAGACCATTGTCTCTAGTGTGTGCGAAGTCAAGTAAGAGTATCTTTGTTTACTGAGCAACTTGCATCATCCTGTTAAAACAACATGCTGATAGAGCAGTTATGAGCACTTAATACAAACAGCTCAGACTTTTAGGCAATTCTTATCAGTCTTAGATATGACTAATGATACTAACTTATAATATATGGAATAAAGTATTTCTGACACTGTTTTGAAATAAACTGGTTCCCTTAGCTGAAGACATTTTTTAATATCATTCCTATTCGCAGCAGTGGTTCCATTTCCTAACAGTGTCTTTGGAAAAACAACAAATGATTGGAATTACCCGAGCTGCGATAACACAGGCATTTTATAACCAACGTTCAAGCATATAACTATTTGCTAAAGGGAGAATCACAGGCTCCGAGATAGGTCTCTACTTCTGTTCCAGAGTAACAATTCCAGTCACTGTCAAAAAATCAGACAGAGTGTGACATAAAGAAAATTAACAATAAAATTAAATTGCAAAAGTTTCTTGTCATATAAATAAAAAGATAACAGAATTTTACAATTAAGCAGCGTTGAAATGTAAGAGTCTAAATATGTCCTCCAAAATTAAACATTTGACTTGAATTTTCAGTTACCAAATCTGAAATGAAAACAAAACTCAAATTATTTATGCCCATACAATGTGAAACTTTATTCTGAAGTTTAAGAGGTGAAAGGGGTTAAAGACTTTTTTTTAACACATATTTTCTGGTTACATACCGATAACGCCACCTACTGGTATGACAGATGATCCAAATTTCCTTGGCATTTTAAAATTAACTTCAGAGATTTAATTTCAACACAACATTAAACACTATTGGTTCTCTTTCCCTCTCCATTCATCTGATGCAGATCATTTCTTCCACCGTACACCCTCACGAGCAAGAGGCAGGATTAGAATTGAACAGTTTCCTATTTAATACTTAAGTATGAACTCTAATCTGGCTATAACAATGAAGATCAGAATACAGCAGTTTTCTTTGAAATGCAACCTCTCTGAACAGCAAAGCTTTTAGGTCTGTAAAATTCATTGCTAAATCATTTTTAGCAGAAAACAAACATTTGTGAGGCAGTTTTACTTGTCCAGCTCCTTTTAAAAATTCTTTCCATTCCTCCAACCCCTTAATATTTTCTGAGTCCAAAAATGAATTCTATCAGTCAAAGTCCATATACAGGGTGGATATGAGTAATTTCAGGATTAGGCAGTTAGCCAGGTGGATATTCCAAAACAAACCCAGGAGTTAATTAGATTCCCTCCCACCCCCTTTTTTCTCTAAGTGGCTTTTTAGAGTTTAAATCCCAGAGTGTTAAAGAAAAAATAAAAAGAGAAATAGAATATCCAAATAAGATTATCCTTGTCTTTTAACTAAGGTATGCAAGAAGCAACAATTACAATCAAGACACTTTAGAATTTTACTCCACAATTACGCTGCTCTCTTTTTCTTTTTTGAGTAAAACAATTTCTCCTTTATATTATTACCAGAAAAGGAACAGAGATATAAATCACAATGTGCGTTCCTTTAGAACACTGCTTCACTTAATATTTGAAATTCTCATAGCTTGTAATCATAATTTGAGTGTTTATTGGGCTTAAATTAGGTACAATTTCTACAACACCCATTCCTGAATACAGGATAACAAGCAATGGAAAGGGCCCTGCACAATTGTCTTCTCAGCAATCAAGTCTTTAGGGAAGAAATGTAATTGGTATTTTGGAAAGAGCCAAGGAAACTTGCATCTCTGATTCGAAAGGGATTTAGCATTTCTCCGCAATGTCACAATTGAAGCTGACAATAAATATAGCAGTACTGAACAAGCAGCAGATATAAAATCAAGTAGTTTTATTACCATGTATCAATGAGAGGCCATCAGGATATACAGTTATCTATTGCTGCACATATCACTTGCTACCAGAGTCACTAGCAAAGCTGCACACTAGGAAATACCTTGGCACTGCACAGGAATTCCTGAAACAAACGTGCTGCCACCATGTCTTCCCCGCTTCTCAGAACACTCTCTCTGTGCATCATAGTGCTGCTTCTCTCCTGAACAGCATTACACCAGAAAACTAATTTGTTAGTTATTCCAAGCACACCAAAACCTTTCGCACTGATACTTGTACTGAATCAAACACTCTGGACTAAATCTGTGGTTTTGTGGCACTGAACTCCACCAGACTAGAAGTTCAGATACTATTGGCATTAGCCTCAAAGCAAACGTTTTTAAGAGGAAAGTTGTACCAAGATAAAAATAGCTAGCCATGCCTCATGTCCTTAAAAAGGACAGGACTTCCAGAAGAAATTACAGTTTTTCAACAGGAGCACCCTGGAGCCAAACATACTGAAAACCTGTATTACCTATATTTCCTCATTCAAGGACTGACAAATACTTGGATAGTAAAAAAAATAAAATAAAAAAAAAAAATAAAAAATTCTCCCAACATATGCATCTGCATCAAGAAGATTAATTAATTAAATTGTAGATTTTCTAAATCTTTCATAAGATCTGGGAATCCATATGGCCTCAGATCAAACAGGTTTATATCATTTGGTGTGTTACTGGATTACTACTTTTCTGAGATTTAACTTTGAGATTTAACTACTAGCCTCATAAGACTAAATTCTCAGTGGTAAAGGAACAAAAATAGGCAGAGAGAATCTTCCTCAAGTGAGCAGAGCCAATAGTGTCACCTCAGCACAAAGGAAAATTAGCACCTTGATTGAGCAACTCCAGCTAACACTGCTTTTTTGCAGTTTCACGGCTAAATGCCTGGGTGTTACATTCCATTATTGGAAATACACAACGGTACCAGAGAACATAGGTGAACTTACACTCAACTTTTTCTAAAGTATCTTATGCACAAGCTTCCAACTCATCTCTACGACACACAAAAAAAAATGACACTTCTTATTCCGTACTAAAGATGTTTTTGAAGAAAAAAGTCATTTTCTAGAGCATTTTCTCAAATGGTGTTACATTCCCAGGAACAATTTACTCAAATTCACATGCCTTACCCAAACCAAATGTTGTAAACTGAACAGTATTTTTACTACTTTTTCCTCTTAAACCAAATAAAGCCAATCCTTGTTTGAAAAAAACAAAACAAGAAAAAAAAAATCAGTCTGGAGTTCATGATTCTGAACAGTCTCTCCAAAGTGAATTAGACTGTAAGAATGTCACACTAGCTCAAATAAAAGGCTCTCTAGGCTGGTAACCTGCTTCTGACAGATGATCAGGGAACAAATCCAAGGGCAAGACTTACATACAGAGAGGCTTCCCTAACTTACACGCTCTCCCCCAGATTCTACAGCTTTTGGACTTTCTGAGCAAGAGGTTGCTCAACATAACCACTAAGCAAGACCAATGATGTCCCCTTTTCATCATTCACCTAAGAAACAATAGCTATCTACCCAACAAAATTCAGTCTAAAAACAACAGGTAACAATTCTCTTTTCTATTCACAGGTCCCAGATTTCGGCCACATAGGTTAAAAACTTACAGCAGTCCATTTTCAAGCTACTCCAAAAGGTGTGGATAACTGACAATAATCAAACAAAACACTTTCTTTAGCTCAAACTATTCCTTTTACTGACAATTACAAAAAATCATTCTGAAGGTACACAGCTTAAAAACTTCAGTTTTGTCCGCCTAGTAAGAAGTTTTACTATCCCAATTTAATCAAATTAATTAAAATAAAAATATTACTACACTGTAATTGCTGGTGATAGGGAAGTTTTCACATTACTTATGTCTGCATCAAGTCCCAAGAGGACCATGTGAAAAATCCATTCTACCACGGTGTAAGTACTAAGAAAAACCCCCAACAGTGTTTCTATAACAAAAGAAGGATCTTAAAGCTAAGTGACATCGCAGTTCAGAAATTGCTATATGTATACACCCATATATCTATAAAAATCCACAAACACTGCACGCAAAATCTGAGAGACGAAATTTTTCAAAACGTTCTACCAGATTATTAGTTTTAACTTTGCCAACAGAGCTTTAAAAAAAATGCTAACAACAAAAATAAAACCACTTGGCAATTTGTTTTTTTAATCCACAGTAATAAAATCATGACTGTTTTTATAATTCAGTGAATAAGGCACTCATGTAAGGCACTCAATAGCAAATTCAAACATATACATCTTACTAGAAAGGCTTCTCTTCAAATTTACATACCCTGTACAGATGTCTCAACTGAAGCACTAACTTCCAAAGCTCTATCATGATTTAAAAACAACCACATTTAAAAAGCTTACATACTGTATTGATAAAACAATCATACGATTTCATGACTTTAAGAATATCTATGACTCAGATTATCATTACAGACCTTTTATCAGTTTCAAGTTACTGACAGATAATAAAAAACATCCTTTTCCTCTGTTCTTTGGCCTAATAGTTCATGTGGCAGATACTCCAGAGTAATTTCTAGTTGCCTCAAAGGCCAATGTCATCTGCTTAAGCGTGTAAGAACCTGAATGTAAGATTTGAAAACACTTTCTCAAAGTACTTTCTGCTTTTTCATAGTCTAGTATAAACTCTTAAGATAGTGAATAGCAACCTCAGCCTTGTGAGTGATAGTTTGTAACATGAGGTACCTATGTCAATGTAGTCTGTGCACTACTTCAAAAGTGCATAGTCATTCCTACACTACATTAAATCAGATCAAGTTTGCTTTGAACTGATCCATCCTGTAATACAGTGCATAGAAACAGCTCCAAAAATTTGTGCGAAGTGGTATCTGCAGTACCAAAATTTGATCAACATCAAATCTTGCACCTCTTGCAAATCTGACCCCTGAAAATTTCTTAAAAAAAATTATCAGCATCATAGCCTGAAGAATTTTGGTCACTTTTCATTTGGAAACATTAACTTTACAGCATATAGTATTTTTAAAAAACTATATTCATAAATAGCATATCTATTACATACACATTAAAAAAACAAAAACAGCATCACAACCCATATGGCAGGATTTAACCTGTTTAGGCCTAAAGTAAATTGTATCTTAAAGCAGCAACTGCTGTTGCTGCAACCTTCTTCAGGCTGTAAAAAAAATTTTTGGCCAGAAAAGTCAATCTCTGCTAACCTGCGATACTTGATTCATACATCTTCCACTAAGTCTCATATTGACCTCATAGACCTCTGATACAGTGTTACAGAATAATTTCAAGAAAAAGATCCTACTCTCCCAAAACATTTTCAGGAGTATGCCCTTATGACTGGGGGGACAAGTCAGTTTTTTCCTCTTCGATGTCCTTAAAAACCTGATTTCTTTGACAACTGAGTTACTCCAGATACCTTTCACACCCAGCTAGCAACACGTAGAAACAGAAGTCAGTCAAGAGTTTCTTGTTGCGGTTGCATTCTTACTCTGCTGAGCTTCTCAAAATCAGACTATTCCCAAAGATGACGGAAGGCATCATTTAATATTCCTAATCCAACGACCCTGAATGCTGTGAGAGTACAAAGGGAAAGTACCACAATAAGTAGCTAGGCTCATGTATTCTTCCCAAAGAGTTTCCCCTATTGCTGTTATGGGGGACAGCAGACTGGGCTAAGCAAACCACTGGTCTAACACAGTAGGTGACTTGTCATGTTCTTATCCAGTATCAATAAAGCTGTACATTCCCCAAACTCTCACTGTGATTGACCTGTGATTTCTTGAAAAAGACTCCTTCCTTTCATGAAATACAAAGCTGATGGGGGGGGTGGGGGGGGAACAACAACAAAAACTTTCAATGATGGACCCCGAAGAAGAACAGAAGGGTTTCTTCCTGACCTCCTTCAACTCATTCTTGAAGTACACCAGATGCATTTCTACTCTTCTCGTCATTAAAATAATTCAAAAGAACTACCTTATTAAATACCTAACAAGAACTATTAAAAAAAAAAAAGCTATACTCTATGGCCCTATGGAAAGCTAACCCTGCATTTCTGATCCATTAATGTGGACTGAATTCTCTTCATCATAAAATTAAAAGAAATCTTTCACAGACTTAGTAATACAGCACTAGACTTCCTTATATAATACCTAATGTAAACAACTACTAATAAGAAAGTACATACTATCTTGTGTATATGAATTATATTTCAAATAATAACTTTTAAAGACTACATAAAAAACTTAAAATTGTAAAAAAAAAAAAAAAAGTAACAGTGGTAAACAAATACCACTTTAGTGAATAAATTCCAATACACATCTAAATAATTTAGTGACAAAAAGATTTGTTGTGTTAAATCCTGATTAAGACTACAAAGCCTGCCAAAAAAAAAAAAAAAAACAAAACAAGGACAAGTTAGAGGCAAGAAATGTAAAACAATCAAGCTAATAGAAACAGTCACTGTTTCTTCTCAGAATTAAGAATTAGTTGCTGACAATTACCTTTAGAAACCCTCCTGAAAGCAATGATGCACAAAGATTAATTAAGGATAGCTTAGTTTGCTTGTGTTACTTGTGATGGTATACATTAAGAACAAAGTTGGATTTTCAAACAAAGGAGTTGCAAGCCTCAAATAAAATATTTAACCACTGATATTAATTTTAGGAATTCTAAAAGCAAAGAAAGTTGGCCCCTGTTTTTTCCCAGTTTTGCTTTAAGAACTATGCAATCATAAAAGATTCACCTTTCCAACTCTTACTGTCTAGGCTCCACCATCTGTATTGACTAGATCTCCATTGATGATAACAGGGGCTTAGACACTTAACTCAAACATAGTGTAAAGCACATTGGCATGAAATGTTTCCATAAATATTTGCCCTACCAATCAGTTTTACTGCCCACAGGGGTTGGTAAAATGGTACAGTTGTTAAGGATCAAGTCTCTACTTGCATTTTCTGCTTTTGTTTCAGGAGGTGGGGTGGGGGAAGGTGTGACAAATATACATGTGGACCGCTCTTTGATTACATATTTCCACTGCCTTTTAGAACAGCTAAGCATGGATAGCAGTCTGAAGGAAACTTATGGCTGTATCAAAAAGATTAAGCTACTGACTTGTTTGCATGGCAAGTTCTTTCCAGCAGACACAAATAAGCATCCCTTCTGCAGTTAATATGTGTTAATACAATCATTCACGCCATAGTGCCTTCTCCTTCAAAGGTAGATCATGGCAGATTAGTCAGGCAGTTTCCTTTTGTAAAGCAATGTACATTTTTATTTAAGAGAATGTCACAGTCTATTGAGATTCCAATATAATATTTGATATATTATACTATGTACAAAAATTACTAGTTAAATTGGTGATGATAGAAATTAGAAGTTCTTCTGCAAACTGTGAAGAGAAATGCTCAAGTGAGTTCTTCTGAAATGGAATATTACGGTAGAGCAATATCACTAACGGAGTTCCCCTGAACTGGACTATACGTCAATCTTAGAGTACACCAGTGTAATCAAACAGTGCATAAAGTCAACAACTTTGTCAACACTGACGTTTATGGGAGCATCAGACAAGAAGCAGAAGATGACTCTGCCCTAAAAAATTTCACCCTACTTGTACAAACATCAAAACACACCATCTGTCACACAGAAGCATAAACCAGATCATCATCACTTGGAAGCAACAACAAAGGAAAATGGCCATTTCACCAAATCTATTGCAAGATGGCTGTGAATCACAAACATGACATTGCACAGAAGAATTATTAATACCTTTGTACAAATATGACTAACATTTCACCTGGAATCATATATACAATTTTGGTTACCTGAGTTCAAGAAAGTTGATCAAACAGGTGGACAAACAGTCTCACAGACTGTCTATAGAGAAAACCCAGGGGAAAAGGAGCCTATCTCATGAGGAAGCTAGAAAAAAATGGCTGGTTGGCCTGACAAACCAAAGATCATTAAGATATACAACTTTTATTTAAAAATAGTAGATAAACATAGTAGAGAAGACCTATTAAGCTAAAAAACAACACTGGATTACAAGTAAAACATATAAATTGGCAAAAATATACTTAACTGGAAACCAGAAAATAGTTCCAGAGTCTCACTCCAGAAACAGCTTTCCCATAATAATTTTCACATACAGCATAATCAAAGATAATATGACATAGCTGCCTGGAACTGCAGGTGACTGGAACATTGTGTGCTTCTGTTTTTTCCCCAATTATGCTAATTGTAAAATGCAGCACATAATTTCCCAAGTGTTTAGATACTTTCAGTTTTTGAGCTTGCCTATCAAATTGA
Organism: Dromaius novaehollandiae; assembly: GCF_036370855.1. Taxonomy (NCBI): domain Eukaryota; kingdom Metazoa; phylum Chordata; class Aves; order Casuariiformes; family Dromaiidae; genus Dromaius; species Dromaius novaehollandiae. Next base: position 153,634,003 of record NC_088098.1, read on the forward strand.
AGTTTATAGCATATGTCAAGCCTATAGGCTTGATTACATTACACTATAGCACAAGCACAGGCATTATGTGCAAAGAGTTATATTGAAAATATTATCTCAGACAGGCTTGTACTAGTGTGGATGCACTATCATATAAATAGTCATAACATTTCAAACTGTTGCAGCTCTTGCATTTTTTCCTATTGCTAAAACATACCTATCCAAATGATGTTTCAGACCATCCGTTGCCTGTATACTTTAACACAGCTACCCGAATGAGAAAACCACATATGGATGACAATTAAACCGCCACTAAACTTCACACTCAGCTTAAAGACAATTATAAGCCATAGCAAATCTAAAGTTTGTTTGCCTGAGTACATAAAATACAATTTAAGGAAAGCTTTACAAAAAATATACTAAGAAAACAGTTTAAAAGCAGTAGTAACTATATGGACAATTACAAAATCAAGAAATACAAGTCTTACTAAAAATCTTTTTCTTACCTTTTCCAGGACTTAGGTTTTGGTCTATAAACACCTTAAGCTCTCCATTGGCTTCAATTAGTCCAGCCTATTAAAGAAAGTAACTTTTATTAAATGTACAAATACTGACAGCCTTTTGTTGTTAAAGATGGAATGAATCATACCAAAAGACTCTGCTGCTACCACTCCCTTTTCCTCAAAAATCTGCCACTATGAAACCACACTGTTTATGGCACAAAATATGCCAGTTTTTTAAATCTATAGATCTTTATTCAGATACCATATTCTGAAAAAGCAAGGAGAAAATCCTTTCACTTTTACATTGCTATTTTGTGTCCTAATCTAAGCTCTAATAGTACACACATGTTGTTTTAAGAGATAGCTGAAAAGCCTTCTAACAAGAACCATTGACACCTGTGACTACACTTTTATCTATGCAGATACTATTTACCTACTACAGAAGCTAAACATTACAGTAAGAACAGTACTGGTGGTAGACAAGAACTTTAATCAATTTTATCAGAAAAACAGCATTAAAAAGAAACAGCTTGAGTTTTTTAGCTTTCTAAAATCAGAATTTAAAGCTCTTAAAAAAGCTGTAGGATTATATACAAATATATAAAGTAATCACCATCCCTTAAGAAAGCTCACAGTGGAAGTTACTCAAAAAATTACTATTAATTTCTAGATAGAAGATATTGAATTCACTAATTCCTTGGTACTCCCAGACAAAACAGTACTAAAAGAATCATGAACACAGGACACACTTATTGCTTCCATTTAGGAGGAACAGCAAGAGAGTCAACACTTGTACTTACCATAGTTTAGCATGTCGTATTATGGAAGCTGGAGTTCCTAGCTAAATTTTGTGCATAGCTGGTAACTTGCAGGCTACTGGGAATCTTCGAAAGACAATTAAGTGGCCTGCTATTAGTCAACAGCAAGGCTTTCCCCTTAAAAATCAACCTGAAGAACCCTGCTTAAAATTTGCCCTGTGAAGTTTCTGCAAGATAAGAAAGCCACTAGGAGATGCTATGGTGCTGTTATGATCCAGGTGTATGACAGCAATGAATTCCTAAGAAAGGGGAGAGGAGAAAAGAAGATGGCTGAGTATTGAAAGCAGGCTGAGAAGTGCACAGAAGAGAAACTTTGCTAAAGAAATCATAAAGAGCAGTGGCCTGTAAAGACATGGCAGAAAGGAGGACCTGGTGACACAGAGCAAGCATAACCAAGGAGAGAAAGGAAGTGATGGGTAAAATGAAGAGCTTGTAGCATTTCTGTCTTCCATTCTGCTATTTTTCCCCCAAAGTAATGCAATAGCCCTGTTTTAATAAGACTGCAAGTACATACAACTTAGCAGTATAAAAACACTACTTACTCTCTACCTTGCCCACAGTACAGATTCAAAGGTCCGTGTAAAAAATGACTATTCCCAGCCATCTGAACTTTTATAAGCTTAACTCTTCATTGCACTTACCACAAAATTCAGAAGTACAGCAGACTATACCACCCTATTAGCTGGCAAATACTTTCAAAGAAAGCACTCAGCAACATAATATCACATGCAAATGTGTTATTAGAGCTGCATTCTATGGCAATATGACATTCCAAAACACTGGATCCCAATGTATTACATGAAGATAATTTTTTGCTAAGTATTACATTGTACCTATACTACCTCAATTTCACAATAAGAGTGTTAAACCACACAGGAAGTGCAGTTTCATTGTCATATATTTTTTAAATGCAATGCTTTAATTTCTATTCAACAGCAGAAAGAACAGGTTTATACTTTAAGATTCCTGCCAATTCTTTTCCATAAGAATCAAAAACATACTGATAAGAATGAAAAGATATTAAATGTCTTGAGTTTGCAATTTGTGGACCATCAGGAAAATGGCTGTTTTATTCTATAATATGTCTTTCATTTCAAACCACAGGAATTTAACAATTTTGATTTATTAAATCCATGCATCATTTTAACAGGCAAAAGCTAATGTGCACTGAGTTCACATGTCAGTTACAGTGATAATCCAAACACAAATATTGAAGCTGTGAGCATTATTCTGCAAGTTCAGATAAGTATCAAATGCAAGTAATTACTGAAACAGATATTTCAGTAATTAATTCAGTTATTAGCAAATTAGATAATTCAGTAATCAATTTTTATAGGCCCCTTCCTATTTAACAATTTTTTTCTTAACTAGGATGGTCTCCAGTAAAACCATTTCTAAAAAATTATTCTACCTTTCAGTACTTGAGCAACTGCGACAATTGTAATACCACATCATCTGATGAGCTTTAGTTTTTCTTCTTCATAATTTACAGTGAATAGAATTACCCAAAACAACATACAACTCTTGAAACACAAAGAATCTATTCCAGTACTACAAAGGGTCAGGTTAGTGCTGCATGCCCCAATCCACCCTTTTGTGTGGCTGGAATTATGTAAGCCACAGAAAAAACAGAGAACATTCAGGAAAAATACTGCATTTCAATCAACAATAGAATGCAACCCAGGAAAAAAAAGAAAAAAAAATCAGAGAACAACAATAATTGAACAATAAGAACAACCTTCTCAGAAACTGGGAAACTCATGAAGACTGCAGGTCTACCACCATTCATACCAGTGTCTTGCTAGAAGGCTCAGTTCTGGCAGTTAAAAATTCAACTCATTCATGAGAGAGCATGCCTACAAAAAACTCCAGGAAAACTACTTGAGAAGAATACCATGAAATCTCATAGAAAACAGCACCTCCCGCTGCTATTATTCTTAAAGAAAATTAATTTCTGTTGAAAATCGTTACTCCAGCCCCAGTATCTTGACACTTTTGGGAACTTTATTTGATTCTAAGGTTATGAAAATTTGTCACTAGTGGAGTCTCTTCAAAGTTACGTGCAAGCTTTAAGGCAGGGATACAGTGTTTTGAAAGTCTTTTTGGCTAGAGAACTGAAAAGCAGAACTTCCAACCCATATGAAATTCTGGTATCTTTGTTCTAAAATGGAGCTACTAGGAAAATCCCTTAGTATATATTTCAAAGTAATTTCCAATACTTTTCAAGGCATGTCATTTTGGAGGAGAGACCAGGATTACTCCTCTATGATGCATCTAGCACAATGCAGTGCTCAAAAGAAAGAAAACAGAACCTACAGGGAAACGTGACCATAGCTCCGGTTAGATATAATCACATAGTCACAGATTCACACTGAACAAAACAACAAAGTATTTGTTTTTTTCCCCCCAATGAAAAAATAACCTTTCCACAAGAAGGTTTTAAACTTGAAGAAAATTCTGTTCTATGCTGGGAAAACACACTTAGTTTTCAGGCCTTATCTATCAACTTGTATCAAGGTATTCTGATTTTTGCAACTGATAATGTAATTTCTTCGTATTCTCCCTTTCCTGATGATCTTCTCATGATCCTCAATTTCAACATGCATTACTTCCTTTGATGCTAATGTCAAGGTTGTTTCAAATAATATGATGTCCTTAACATTTGATTTTGAACATCTGATTCAGCTTTATTAACTCACTGCAACTTCACAATTTAGAGCTGCTTTCCCTTCAAAGAGACATGTTGGCTACGTACGCTTCTGTATGGCTATATAAAATAACCCTAGTCTTCTAAATGGATAACAACAGATACAGGAAAAGAAGACATCTTTTCACCCTTTGTCCCTTCTGCATTTCAACAAAATGAACAACGATTAAAAAAACAAAAAAGAAAAAGCTTTTGACACTCAATACAGCAACAACTAACAACTAACCCTATAGTAACTTAAGGTCTGAAAATAAACTTTGATCTTCCTTCCATAGATCAGAAAGAGAAGGTTAAAAACCTTTGGACAAATTAGTAAATTTGAGAACTGTAGCTGCAGAACCCATGCTGGAGTCATTACCCCAACCCACCACTTAGGCTCTGTCTCATCAGATTCTTCAGCAGTCCTAGGGAAAAGAAATTGACTGACAGGCTAAACTATCAAAAATTCCACTAAGTTAGCTTTGGCCTCCTATGAGATTACCAGCAGTCATAAGGACTGGGAAGTCTGTTTTTGTTTTGTTTTCAAGCAAAAGCTGAAAAACTACAAGTGGTCTCAGCCTGACAGTCAACTAGGAAATAGCTTTTTGCTGGTATTAAAGTTAATCTGAAACAAACTTTACTAAAAATACAGAGAATTTCACTTACATTAAAAAAAATGATCCCTTAATGCAGACTGTCACAGAATAATTTATTATCTTGCTAACAAGCTAATTTCTGTAACCTTTGTAGTTATGCACTAGAAACTTAACACCCTTACAAGAAAAGTATCATTTCTTCCTCAGCTTTCTAGACTTTGAGCTCAATTTCTTAATAAAAACTGGCATAGAATTATTCACTAAATCTTTAAATTAAACAGAAAAGATGTAAGCTGAAATTGGATTCGCAGACAAGGAACACATGAAAGTGTGACCAAGTGTAGAAGTTTGGCTAAAACCAGATTTAACAAGTACATGTGCTACATCTATCAGGTTTAAGCAGGGAGGAAGATCTCCATACTTCTCTGAGATAAGTAAATATGGAGAACAGAAGACTGCTTTTTTGCCACAGAAATACCTTTTCTATATAGCACCTAGGTAAAGAGCTCATTTTAATTAAATGAGAAAGAGCTTGAGGAAGAAGAAAAAAAAAGTTGGAAGAAACACAGGTATTTGCCAAAAGGTATTTAACTGAATAGAAATGTTCAGTTGTTAATAGCAGATTAAACCCACTAGAATGAGACACAGGACTGGGATTGACAACAAAACAAGAAAACTGGGTGCCAAATACATAACACTGCTTAACAAATGGGAGTCAGAAAGGGACAGACGGAAAAACAAGCAGGGAAGATTGAGACTGGCTGGGAAAGAAATCAGCTCTGGAATGAGCCAGAAAAATCAGATGGAAGATGACAGATGAGGAGTCGAGGCAGAGAAACTCAAAGTAACTGAAGCAGAGGAAAAAGAACTGATGGGAACTTCAGAGAGCTTTATTTGGACAGGGAGATCAGATCCTGTATGGAGATGGGCAGAACATGGGAACTGGGAAGAAGAATACAATCTGTTCTAAATTAAACTAGGACTGACAAGGTGAATAAGATGGCACCAGGTTGAGAAGATTAATCAGGTAAGGAGTAGTAAAGACAGAACCAGGAAACGGGGAAATTGGAAAGGAAACATATTTACACTAGAGCACATTCCTTCCCAGAGCCTGTCAAGGAAGGAAGATGCCTCTGCTGTCTGCAGGCATTCGCAAAGCCAGCTGGCAAAAATGCACACATCCCATGCAAGCTGCACCTTAACTTGATCCATAGAGAATAACAATTCCTACAATTTTACCTTTTAAGAAAAGGAAATAAATGTAAAGGGCCTATCACATGCAATTTAATTATGTGCCACTTCACTGACAATGTATTCTTTTTGGTTTGCCTCATTTTCATATCAAGACACGACAAAGAAATAAACGGAAAATTAGCATGGCTACAAAGTAGAGAATGGCTTGTAAGCATTAGAAATAAGGCTGCTTAAACGACCCTAATTTTTTCTTCCACACCTATCCATACACATGATGCCATCTGTAACAAGATGATCACAAACTATTTTTTCCATTGGACTCTCATCTCATTCAGGGACCAGAGCAAACATGCTCTGGGAATGAATCATCATGTAAATGCAGGAGACTGTTTTTATGGGACACTCAATTCATTTTTCACAGAAATTAAAAGGCAATTAAGGAGTAAGGTTGAGGACTGCAGTAAGGGAAAGGAAGGTCTTAAATTTAAAATATTTGAACTGCACTTTGCAAATGAAGTAGCGAGAACTATGCCCTACTGTATAAGGTAACATAAGAGAACTTCTAAAGTCAGGTTACAGGAGTCCGATTTTGCAAAATTCTCAGATGCATTATTTTACTGTCTGTGTTTCCGTTGCCTATTTGCAAAACAGGGATCATCCTCAGTTCACAGCAGCATCGTGAAGCTTAATGGGTTTGTCAAGCACTCTGCAATGAGCTATACCATAGAAATAAGCTTCCCAGAAAGTAAATTGAATTATTAGCACCTTAGCTAGCAAGACAAAGTCAAAACACTAGACATTAAAAGATCTGGATCACACAGAAAATTGTGAAGATAAAAACTAAATGTAGAGTAGTACCTCAGTTAAGCACTGTCAAGCTTTGCTCTGCATATAGCTCTGCTGCTAATGCATGTATCTCAGACACTGAGTATATACAAAATGACACTTACGATCTTGTTGAGTACATCAAGACCATTAGCTTTTTTGGTTATTTTTCTAAGAAGAGTAACACACCTAGAATTCAGCAAAGACCACATGAAAAACTCACTTTGAAGATGAGTCAAATAGTGGTCCAGTTTAAGTAGCCACAGAGATTAACAAATATTATAGGAGTTAAACCCATTATACTCCATTGTTTCTTACAAATACCAGTCTTTCGCAATAATTGAACTCCAGCTGACATGATCCTTGCATACTTCAAAGTTGGCATTCCCCAAAACTAACTGCAAAGTTATAGGAAGGAAGCAACTTTGGTCATATTCACCTTAGGAATCTCATACTCAAATCACTGGCTTGCCACTTTACCAGATGAACCAATCAGAAAGAAAAAAATATATATATATCATCAGTTGTGTCCTCCTGGACTAAATAATCATGTAAACAAACAAGCAGCAGCCATTTCCACAACTAGCTCCTGATGCTTACTATCCTGGATTTGATCTTAGTAGACTGTTGTTTTTCCAACCAAATCTTTATAGCAGTTTGTTCAACAGCATCTGAACCACAGTAGAAGTCAACAAATAACATTAAACAAGATTCATCCCTAAGTCATTTGCCTCACTAATCTCCTCATCAGCGTATTAAAAGGCTACAGCAGCCCACAATTTTATTTGAAAATAAGTCTGTGTAACTGCTAATGCAATACTGCAACACATAGCAAATGTAGAGTAATGCAACACAACACAAGTAGCTGACAACATTTTGCGGGTATATGGACCATTGTCAACCTCTAAATCAAGTTGTCCACTATCAACCTGAGAATGACTTCAAAGTACAGAATGTTTAGCAAAGATTGGCCCACTTTTTCCCCCCACTAATTCTAAGCAGCCATAAAAAATCTCCACTGAGTGATATTCAGTCAAGCAAATATAATCACTAAAATAAGTGATATCTTAAGATCCCTACTGTAACTGAACTATTAAAAGCTGGTATTTCGTTTATCATTTTAAGTTGTCAGCACACACTGTATTTACTCAGTAAAACTACAGATACATATCTATAAACAGCCACTACTGTAAACTAAAACATACAATACCTACAGAAATTAAACACATACAGGCTATAGAAAAGATTCAAATTACACAAATAAATTAGCAAGGTGACAGGTAACTTCTGAGTTCCTATTTTCTGTGTCTTTTAAATATAAACCAACACAGAAAAAGTGAAACATGCTCTTATTGTGTTATTTATAAGGTAAAAAGGAGAGCTTTAAGATAATTTTCCTTCTGCCTCCTTCTAAAAAACATATCTAAGAAAATTTTAACCTGTGAAATCCCAGATTGAGATACTTTTTCCAGAAGACTTAACTTTATAATATTATTTGATCTTCAATTCATAAGCTTCTGAACATGTGAGGAATGACTAAAAGCAAATAAAAGTAATTCAAGCTACTTAAAAGTCACTGAACTAGAATACCAGAAAAGGTGAATGAAACAATTGAGCTCCACTAAGGATTGAACTTCTCTAGTCTGCCTCACTGAATCTCCCAGTACATAACAAAAAATACATAAAAGGAGAAACATGCTGATATTTTAAAAAGTTTGAAAAATGTTTTTGAACAATACTATCTAACCATTAAAAGTGCATCATGTAAAAACAGTTTCCAAACATACCTTTCTCCTGCTTCCATTAGTACCTCTTTTTTCAAAAAATGTATACCAAATGCTACCCTTCAAGATCATAAAGGTTTGTCTGAGGTTGATATAAAAGCACCATATGAAAACTATCAAAAGTACAACTTTGGGGGTGAATTAGTGAAATTTACTGTACAGCAGCACAGATCCACTGAATTTGGGGAAAGAAACAGACCTACTGAACATGTAAAGGTGCAATAAGAAGTGAGTTTGCTGTTGCTCTTTCGTAAGTATTCTGTTCAATAAATTGATTAGAGGAAACCATGTATCCAAACATTTTCTGATTACTCAATTAAAATTAAAAAAAAAACCAAACAACCTTAATCCTACATCTTTAGATCTCTTAAACAGTAACATTAGATCAGGTGCTGAACTTTGTGCAGGCAGAACTTCTTACATGATGTCCTCAGAATTTACAAATGTGCACAGGGCTCCCTTTGCAAATTTAGATGCAGAGGACCTATCTAGTATTGAACAACATAAATGAAAGCACCATGAAACACTGAGAAGATATCTTAAGATTTATTACAGCCATACAAGCCAGAGATCAAGAGAAGAATCGGTCATAAACTAATTCAAGAAAAAGATGACACTAAAACAAAACATGAAATTTGAAAAAAAAAAAAATCTAACTTTAGAACCAGTGGTTCCAAAACTAACATCACTATAAGCAACCTATGAAAAAGTAGAGTGCATGAACTTTCCAATGAAGAGCTCTCAAGAAAGATATCTGAGTTTGGGAGACATTCTGAAGGCTAACAATGGTGTGTCAGTCCAAAGAGTTTGTGAAATACCAAATTAGTTTTCAACTGCAAATTCTTCATGACAAAATTATTTTCTATGACTGGAAACAATCTACGTGATAATGGTGAACAACTGAAATAATCATAAACAACTGCTGCTACATAAAGAAACTATTATATATGCAATTTTTGAGAACAGAAGGAATCTTACTAATTCCTTTTGCCTAGTCCCTTCTTTTCCCAGAACTCACTGTATTACCACAGATTGGAATATCTTCTCTAATAGCTCCAGTTCCTGAAGGTGACTCCTAACTCCTCTCTTCTATTTAAAAATGGATCTTAAAGCAAAGAGCCACAAGCTTCCCTTTATGGCTGCTTCAGAGGCCTCAACAGCTCATTTGCAACAGAAATAACTGAAAGGAGAACCAGGATCGTGCCACAAGTCTGATCTTCAGCTACAGCTTAAAAATTGTTAAATTAGCAGAGGAGGGTATATTAATCATTGATACTAGAAATATTTACTGTCTTAATTTTCAGAAAATTCTAATATCTAACTGAATATAAAACTGACCAGCAACTAGTCCTCAGTCTCATACTGGGAGTTTAAAGACAAAAAACCCATAAGTTACCTAATATACTTCCTTGCTACAGTAATTCCTGCTTCTTCTATCAGTATTGCACCCTGCCTAGTTTTAAGTGTCCCAAAGATGGACACATCAAGACTTCCCTCAAGGAACTGTAGCCCCCAACGAATTTTATTTTATTGCATTAATCCAGTGAGCAGCACAAGTCAGCTAAGGACACTGTCATATTTGGCACCTCTGGCTTCTGCCCAGAAGGTGACAGAACTGTAAGCAATGGAAGAGTCCATAGTAGAGTAGACTCAGCAGAATCTTAGAAAATAACACTGATTAACCAGAAAGAGGAATGCTGACCAAACTGGAGGTTTCTGGAGATCCTCTACGTGTGATTGACTCTAACTTCGTCTCAGACCAAGAGGCTTCCCACACATTGTGCTCACTATGCTCACAGAAGACATGCACAGTGCAAAAGTACATGTTAAATTGTACCCAACTCTACCAACCCTGACTGAACACAATCTGTTACTCGTCTCTGATAGGCAATAGAATGATCCTGTCTCCAAGGTGCACACATTCTTCAGAATTGCGAGGTGTTCTCTCTCTTCCATGCACATTTCTATCAGTTTCTCTGAATTACAACCAAAGTAGTCTTTCTAGTACCAAGCCCTTCTGAACTAAATGTGATATTCCACAGCCAATCTGCGTGATTCTGTTAGAACTGCTTCACCACTCTATGCAATGTTCACATGCGTAAAATGAGCAGTGAATATGCTCATTACTGCTACCAGATCACATTGGAAAATTGCTTTTTAAAAAAAAAAAAAAACTTTTACTGCTTTCCAGATCCCTTCCTCCTTATATGATATAACCCACAGCTTTCTGAAAAAAATTATTGATTCATATACAGATACTTTAGCTTTCACAAGCTACTAGTATTTCTTTTCTTCATTAGTATTTTTCAGTTTATCCAACTGCAACATTAGTTGTGAATATCCTTTTTGACTTCACCTTCAGGCTCTTAATTAAGATGCTAGATATGAAAGTGTTTATCTTTTTTTTTCTCCTCTATTAGTTTTTGGACTATGTCAGAGGAAATGAAAATATTTTGCCAAAGATCTGTACTTTGTCAATTATTTTCTCTTTAACATATACCCTAAAAAGCTTTAAAGGGATACATATTAAATTAGTATTTAGCAGAATTTAGATTTGGTCAAATAGTTGATAAATATTATCTTGCCAGCACACCTGATCAGTACTTTTGTAATTATTTAATCATTTTAAAAAACAAATAATTGATTTGCCAGCATTCTCTATCATGCTCCCTATTTGTTAAGTTAATCCAGTAAGTTCTCAGTCTGCAAGCTTCTGTGAGTATTTAACTTTTAACATAGGCCCTTCCAAACTGTAGTTTTTATAAAGAGGAAAAAAGAGCTGGAAGCGATCAACAAAAGAAAATGTGCCTTCCGGCAGCAGGTGGCAGGCAGGGTGAGAGGCAGAAGAGAGAAGACACCTTCCCTTCCTGCAGAGTTGCCTGCTTCATCAGTCACTACAGCTAGCACTAGACCCAGCAGCATAGAGTAAGCGTGGTGTGTACACTGAGCCTGTGTTCCCAGGCTGGAGCACACGGAAGCCACTTGGTCACGTAAATGCCATCTGAAGCGCAGACTTAGTATCACAGCAACACAACCCTTACCACAGCCTAGCCATTTCAGCCTTGTTGGGAAAAGGGAAGGAAGGGGTGGGAGCATTCACCAGCTCCTAACTGTGCCATCTCCTTCACCACTGCATCTTACAGTCAGTTACTCCACTTGATAGGTGACATGGCAAAACCATGAGCTATTAATCACATCAGTGTTTCCATGTCAGAATGTTTAAACTTACAGTGGTGCAGCTCTCTGTGGACTAAGTGCCTACAAATTTAGTGACATTTTCTCTATTACGATTAACTCCACCCTTTCACTACAGAATGAACTTGGACTCTGCACAAAAATTACCAGAATCACTCTTATTTTCCCTTCTGAAAATCAAAGAGTGTTATACCAATTAGCATCTCTATTTTCTAGTAGTAAATCAAACCTAGTGTGGCCTATCAGACTTGGGAAAGCAAAATGCATTTAAAATTTCACAAGATTCACTAACATGTTCTTCGACATTATATAAGGGTAGGCATGTAATGGTCTGCAAAAAAAGGAAATAGTTCATCTTTCTTCCCCGAGACAGGATTAAATGTATGTAGAGGTTTTTAAGAACAGGTCAGACAATCCTTCAATTAAGATTTCAGACCTTTTCTAGCTAGTCTGTACCAGTGCCCAATTATACTTAAAATTTTACCTAAAATCTAAACTGCCATTTTTCTAAATTCAGCCGATTACTTCTTTTACTCTCAGAAGAAACTGAAGACAATTTTTGCTTCTACTTGTAGCATCTTTTTTCTCATGTTTCTCATTCCTCCCTTAACTATTCTCCTTTCTAGCAGAGGCTAGAACTTTCTATCTAATATGTCATTCTTTCTTAAATGTCTTATTCTCATTATGCTCTCCTAGACTTTCTAAGGTATTCATCAGTATTCACAGGTGCTAGTACCTCCTCACTGGGTTGACCTCTCTCCCAAAAGATAATGTTAAACAAATGTACTTTAATATCTCAATTACTTTGAACTGCTTCAATTTCTTCTCTTATTCTAACACTCCTCCTTCGTTTTCTTCCCCCTAAAACGGCCTTTCCTTCCCTGAACTATCTGCTATCTGTAACATACGTGGCCACGTTTATCTTTGCCAGGCAAGCTTTGAGTGACTATGTATTTCTGGTTACTTCTCTGTACATTAAGATGTTTTTCAATTGCTTCTAAATTACTTAAATTTTCTGCAGGATTAATTTGTAAAACCAATCACTGTTGCACTGAAATTCTCGCTACTTGAAACATACAATAGTTCATATCAAATTTTAACCTGCTGTTTAAGAATTTGAAGTTGTACCACTTTTCCTTAGCTTGTCAGTTGTGTTTTTTTTAAGTGAAGATACATTCTAATTGGAATATGGAATAGTATCTCGTCTTACCATCATAAGGAAACGTGAAAGCCCAATTACATTATCCATCAATAAAGAATTCTGTTTTAAATGCAGGGCCTATTTAAACAGTTTTTCTAATTGTTAAAAACAATACTGAAATGGGTAAAGAGCAAACATATCACTTCTTGGCCTTTTGGCTCAGATCAAGCATACTGTAGATGGTTCAAGAGGTAGGCCACAGAATCAAAGCCACCAACCCTGAAGTCAGTGATAATGAAAGTCTATGATGAAAGTCCCCAAAGGCTGTTTTTACTGACACCAATTAGCATCTTTTGGTAGACAGAGGAGAAACAATGAATACATACGGAAAGTGAACCATCTTCTCTCCCTTGAATACATGATGCCTCCTCAAGCAAAATGCTAGCACTGACACTCCTGTTTTGTCGGTTGTCAACAGGTAACAATAAAGGAGTAGTCAGTGACAACCCCAACATTTCAACAGTATTTTATGTATGCAGGGTTTTCTAAATCCAGTTCAAAACGAAGTATTTTTAGTGTCCAATGTGAATACACAAGTGCTTTTATGAGGACAGTGATCTCTTCATTACTTACTTTGAAAAATGGCTGCAGATATGAAGTTGATTTTATGTTGTTTTATCTGAAGAAAAACAGTGACTAGGCTTGGTGTACAACACACAAAAAGTACGTTCCATATATTCACTACTACCAGCTATTGTAAAGCATAACTTGCTTTGCTTCTGCTAGTAAAAAACAAAAGCAAAAATATATTAGCTGTTCTTCCATATATGATGTACTACAAACATACTTACATCTTTTGCCATGTTACCAAAGACTAGAAATCAATCCTCTTAAAATCTTGACGGCTGCAGGACACAGAGACAATGATGCTATTTTCTAGAAAGTAAGTAAAGACAACATCAGCTATAAGAGGGAAAGGAGGAAAACTTTTTAGCGACAGAAACTACTGAATACCACCGAATACATTTTACTTTAAAAAATCCGGTTTTTAAGAAAAAGTTTTATGTCACCATCAATCAACCCCCCAGTGCCCCCCCACCCCAAGCTCACATGCGGGAATAGCCCTTATCCTAGAGCCGGGGCGAGCTCTCCGCCCGCAGGAGCGCCCTTCCCCCAGGACGTACCCGCTCCCCGCAGGGCAGCCGGAGCCCACGCTGGGCCGGTCCCTGTCCAGCTGCGCCCTTTGCAGCCCCGCGGAGAAGGGCGCGGGCAGGAGCGGCGGGGAGAGGAGATCACTCCCTCGGCCGCCTCCTCCTCCCCACCCCCATTTCCAGCAGCAGGCACAAGTAGGCCGCAGGGGCCAGCTCCCCCCGGGGCCTTCCGCAACCCCCCTCTCCTCCCGGCGGGCGGGCGGGCCGCGGCTGCACCGGGAGGCAGAGCCTAGCAGTTGCCACCGCGCCTCGGGCACCAGCGCGCCCGCCCGCCTCCCCCCGCCGCCCCCTCGGCGCCCCCCGACCAGGGCCTCACCGCCCGGGCAAAGCCCTAAGCCCCGCGCCGCCTCCCCTGCGCGGCGAGGGGCCGCGCTAATCGCCTCAGAGGCGGCGGGGGCACGAGGAAGGGGGGAGACGCGCCCGCGCGCCAGGCGGCATCGCCGGCAGGGGGACGGGGGAAAGCGGGGGAGGAGGAGCGGGGGGGGGGGTCCGTCCTCTCCTAATTCTCCTCGCCCCGCCGGCGGCAGCACCTCGCACCCCCCACCCCCCAACCGACCCACCCCCCCCGGATCATCCTCATCCTCCTCCTCCTGCAGGCCGGCCGCGGCTGCCCGCACCTGAGCGGCCGAAGGCGGAGAGAGCCGGCTCCATTCCCCGCCGCCGCCCCCAGACAGGGACCCGGAGCGCGAAGCACCAGCAGCAGCAGCACCCCCCGCCCGGCGCCGCGCTGCTGCGGAGGCGCCGAACTGCACATGTGCGGCGGCGGCGCGCGCGGGCCTGGCGAGCCCGGCGGGAGGGGGCAGGGGAGGAGGCGGCGGGGGGGGGGAACCAACCGCCCCAACGGCAGCTCAGGCGGGGTGGAGGGAGGACGAGGGGGGGCCGGCAGGGACCGCCCCCCTCCCGGCGCACGGCGGCAGGGGTTGGGGGGGGGTCGCCTAGCGGGCTGTCACTGCCCACACCGCCCCTGCCCCCGCGGGTCGCCGGCCCGGCGGGCTCCCGGCCGCCCCCAGGTGCGAGCGGGGCCGCCCGCCCCCGGCCCCGCACACCTGCGCGGGCTGCGCGTCGCTGCCCCGGCCCCCTCCCGCCCCCCGCGCTCTCCCCTCCCCGGGGGGGGGATGGGGACGGAGACGCGGAGGGGGCAGGGCGGGCGCGAGCGCCGCGGCCGCGGCCCCTCCCCGGGTTCCGCGCGCGCGACCCTGCGATTCTTTCTTTCTTTCTTTTTTTTTTTTTTCCTCCCGTTGGCAGGAAAAAAATTAAAACTTACACTTTTGTGCGTCCCACCGGCGTGACGCTGCGCGCTGACGTCACGGGGGTGTAGCGTGCCTTGCACGGGCACACGCGGAGCGGCTAGAGCAACCGTCCGCCCCTCCATGGGCGGAGGGAGCATGCGCGGGATTTTCGCGCCTTCGGACTCCCCGCCCTGCGGCGCTCGGAGCCAGCGCGCGGGAAGCATCGGCGCGAGATTGCTCTTCGGCCCTGGCCGCCGCCGCCGCCGCCGAGCACGTGGGCGGTGGCGCGCGGGGGCGGGCGCGAGCCGCCTCCCGGGCCGGCAGGAGGCGGGAAGGCGCTGAGCGCCGCCGGGCTCGTCGCTGCGGGCGGCAGCGCGGGCCCCGCGGGGCCTCCGCGCTGTCCCGCGTTCCTGGCGCGCGGCGGCGAGCGGGAAGCCCTGGCGTTACCCGCCCTCGGCTGGCAGGATTTCTGGGGGTGCGGGTGCCGTGGCGCTGTTAAATTGGAGCCAACGGCACGGTGCGGTTAGTTGCCACAACATCCTGCCGGTGCTTCCTCATCGCTTCTTGTCCCGCTGCTGCTTGAGCAACTTCGCTTGTACTGATCCATTCTGAGCTTGTAATTTCATAGTAATCGAAGTGAAAATTTTCAGTTACATAACTGGTGCTGTGAAGCTTGAATTAGGCCCAGATCTATGCTAAATAAATCCAGCTTGCATGATTTCTGATGCTTTAAGACCGTGAAACCTCCTCATTCCCATATGCTAGCAGGAAGACTAGCGCGTGTGCAGCTACGGCAACAGAAATGGAGTTTGTTAGCTTGGGTTGTGTGATGTAATTATACAAGAATTACATGTAATTCTTGGCAAAACCCTTTTAGCATGCATAGTAGGGGCTATATAGGCATAGCAATAATGGTGGAAACTGCAGCAAAGTCAAAACCTTATACTTCAAAAGATGTGTTGCTTATAGGTGCAGATATAAGACTGCTTGATGGGGGTAGCTGCTCAGCAACTTCTGCCTGCAATACCAACTGTGCATGATACAAGGTTGTCATAACAAGGTCAAGAGGGGAGCAGGAAAGAAAAGGTTCTTTCTCAAAAAACGTGCTGTTTCCTGATCATGCCTGGGGAAGATGACTATTTGTGAATAAAGGACAGTACCAGGAGAGCCACTATACAAGAACAGAACAGCAAAATCTATCACAAACCCTAGAGAAGGTTCATCAGTCGACTAGATTCACATCAAGTTTACCTCTTTTACACTTCCTTTTTTAACTTGGAGTTGTGTTTTGTAATAATGAGGAAACAATAGTTACTTTGATTCTTTTGATAAATGTAGCAATATTCCAAGCTTTTTCTTTACAGTAACAGCCTTGCTACCAGTCCCTTCCCCACTCGCTGTTTTGGGCTTCCATGGCTGATAAATTAGTACCCTGCTCTGCTGAGTAAAGTGAGGTAATCCCCATTTTTCCATTCTTCATTCTTGACTGAGCTTGACAAGCAGTGAACGTCTGAGACAGATGATAATATTGGAAATGTAACTGTTCAGGAAGGGGCAGACAGAACAACCTCAATGAAAGGCTGACCTTGGCCTTTCAGCCTCAGGTGAAGCAGCTGAGATCCTTCTGCGTGGTGACTCATTCCAATAACAGGTAGATAGAGCCATCAGCAGTATTGCAAGATTCAACTCCATTAAGAGAGCTACTATTCAAAAATCTCAGGCCAGTAAGCAGTCACCTCTCCAGCCACCAAAGCCAGCCTCAGGGAAAAAAAAAATCAAAAATCCAGCATCTCCTCCCGCTGATGCTGCTGCTCTCCATTTTAGGGGCTATATATGTTGTGTTTGTGTATTTAAACTGTGTATGTTTAAGTCCCTGCATGCATCCCCACTTTATTACATTAATTCTTATGGGGAAAATTGTTTCACTATCCCAACTACCACAAAGCACTGCAATTTTCAAGAATGCACCCGCAACTGATAACAGGGTACGTCCGCCCCAGGATGAAGACGTGACTACAGAAAAACCAAATACTTCTAAAAAGGTAGAATTCAACGACTGTGCTAAGGTACAAAGCATTTTCTCTCATGTTTCAAGTTTTATTTGACAGACTAGCAGCATCTTTAAAAAGTCCGAGTCTGAAAAGAAAAATTCTAGCTTCTCTAGTACAGAGGAAAATTGACAAGAATCCTCTTACGAAGAAAAATAAAGAGGAGGAAATAATGTATTTGGAATTGTGGTTTGTATAGACTAAGATAACTATGCTAACTTTCAGAACAAAGGAACACTAGCAATCAAAGGACAGAATATGAAGCTGGTCTACCACTACCTGCTTTTGCAAACTACATAGCTTCTCTGCAAACCTAAGAATCAAGTCTTTCTTGACCCTAGGCAGTAAAGAAATGGTAACTGAAGACCGTCTTTTTTCATTACTCAGTTTTACACTTGTCTATTTACACTTGTCACATAATCTTGCTGTGTCGCTTATGCTTTCCAGTAAGCCTCTCTTCTTTGCCCTGAATTTCCTGTGAGACAACTGAACGAGTACATACTAAAGAGGTACAGCACTTGTTGTTTTTTCCTTTAATGCTTTAGGCGGTCTCCATTCCTTATGCAGCTTTGGTGGTGAGGGGGGTGAATGTTATCCTCAGTTTGCCAGCATTTATTTTACCCCATTAATAACTCCGTATCTACTCCTAGCTGTTTTTTTTCTTTAGTACTGTGCTGTTTACAACTGATTTTGAAATATTTATATCAGTGGAAAAATCAGCAGTGTTTCTCTGATCTCTGAGCACTCCTTTTTTGGCCTTTTCTTAGTCATTTTGGAGCTTTAGGACTTGTTTTGTGTTTGTCGCAGTAGAAAGCTACCCTTATTGATGACTTTTCTGTGGCCTGCCTCCCCCTTTTAAATGAGCTTCAAACGGAGAACAGAATACACCTTCAAGCCATGTCATTGTGGCATAATGTATAAAAGACAGAGAAACAAAGAAAGTAATGGGTTTCAAGAGGTCATCTAGCCAATCAATGGTCAGCAACCTATGACATTGATGCCAGTGATAGCACATGGACACATTTTGACTTGCATGCTTCACAGCTGGAAGCTATGCCATCTTAAGACAGGTACCTGTGAGAGCTACTGTCTTAAACAGACACCTAATACCAACTGATCAACATGTCAGCATCTGGACTCATTTAGAGGTAGTATCTCCCAATTCCCAAATTTGTTTTACCTTAGGAAATAACAGTACAGCTGGGCAGTGTAACTTTGGAAGTTTGCCATTCTCTGAGCTAGATTTTGTCCTCCAAGGCAGGATCAGTTCTCCCTAAGCTCCCTCTGGTCACATGATTGTCCAGTTTGTTCTTAATCTTCAGCAACTAAGACTCCATAGCCTCTTTCAGTGATTCACTGCTGTTAAGTTTTTCCCAACTGGCACCAGCTAACTACTCAATAGAGGCAGTAGGAGAACCAAGGAAGCACACCTTCTGAGCTACTAAGTGAAGTTGGTAGCCTTCCTGCTCTGCCTTGTTTCCTTTTGGGCAAGGTGGGCCACACATTTCCCCAGCTGTAGGACATCTTGGTCCTCTTCCTTCACACTCCACTATTGTTTCCTCCCTCATCGTCAGATTAGTTTACTAGTGTATTTCTCGTAATTGCTGCTGTTTATAAGATGTTGCTGTTTCTAGTGACAATATCTATACTGTCAGCATGGCTTGCCTCATGCCACTTAGTGGTCCAGTTTGCTCTATCTTCCACACTGCCCTGGTGCTGAAACACTACCCAGCCTGCTTACAGAGCAGCACTACAAATTCTTGCCCTAGACAAAACCCAGGAGTGATTCTGTGGTTAGATTATTCCTGGGTTTGGTCCAATAGGCAGTAAGACTGCTCATTCCCTCTATCAAGCCTCATCATATAATACAATTCCTTTATGCTATGCTCCCCCCCTCAAAACACACACACACACACACACACACACCCCTCTCTGCCCACAAAGCAGAACGTGTCCAATTGTTTAAACAAAGAAAAAGAAAGAAACCATGAAGCTGCTTTCTCATTAGCTTTAGCATTTATAAAAAAAAAAAAAATCTTAAAGCTTTTAAAAGTTATGGAAGTCCCATGGACTATGCAATTATGGCAGCATTTCTTAAGCTATCCTAGGCCCATGCAAGGTGACAATTGCCAGAAACCTACCTCCCACCTGTCGGTAAGTGTTTTCCTTCTGAGAAACTGAAGCATAGTCTCCTTTAGATGGGGTGGTTGTGGGTCAGTACATTCCAGTCTGACCCTGGGACCAGGGAAAGGAATCAAAGTATAAGTACAGTCTATGCTATGAGCTTTTAAACTGTTTGGTTCCTTCTCCTTCATAGGCAACAATGACTAAAGTAGCAATCAAAGGGGTAATATGTAAGAACTCCACTTCTCAGACAGAAAGCTACCTAAGTTCCTGAAACACAAAGCAAGCAACCAGTTATACTCGCCTCCCCCCAAATAAATAAAAAATAAATCAGGTATGCTGAACAAGTTGCTACTCATGTACAGAATGGACCCTTCCTTTCTACTCACTTAAGCTCACTTCACAGCAATAACCACTCATCACCAGTGAAGACAAAGGTTCTGCCCTCCATCAGCTTTTCTGTTTTCAAACAATGCTGATCATTAGATAATGAGATAGATATCAGCCAACAAGCTGAAACAAAGGTTTCCAGAAAAGTCCACTGTTCTTCAACAAACCTATATAAAGTCATTAGTTTCCTTTCAGGGGTTCTGGGTCTCTGCTTTATTTTTATCTCCTTGACACCAGAGGATGGGTAGCAATATTTTGGAGTACAGGCATTCCTTCTGGAAAAGCTGCAACTGTATCTAAATGGACCAGTTGTCAAATATTCTTCCTGTTTTACCTACAGGCATGCCAGATCTTCAAGGAAGGTGGTCTCTTATTTCTATCCTAGGATTTTATCATGAGAGTGTCCAACTTTGACATGGAATTATGCATGGAGCCATTACCTGCATTTCAGGAAGCATTTACAACAATCTTCACCTTTCTGACAGCTTCACACATCTAATTGTCAACAAACTTGATGTGTCTGATAAGGTTAGCAATTTGGACTTGGATTGGCTGATGAGATATTAGATATAACTCAAAGAAGCACAGAATATTGATACGCAAATAAGGTTCCTATTGCCCTTTTCCCAGTTCTTAGAAAAGCTAGCCAAGTCATGACAGAGTCAAAAATTATTCGGGAAACAGTGACAGGTATGAGGCAACCAACAGGGTATCTACATCTTGCTCTCCATTTTGGACCTGGTACCAAAAAGACTCTTCACCTAACTCCTTTACAAGATAATTACACTCCCCCCCACCCTGCCCTTGGAAACATAAACCATCAATATTTTCTCCTCTCCTAACAGCAGTTTTTCAGAGAAGTAAAACAAGCCACACCAATTTAATTTATTTAGCTAAAGGTCTAGTCATCACAGTTGTTAATACTTTGCATAATAGTTTCAACGGCTAACTGACTAAAAGAGATAATGAAACCATACAAAGGTCTCTATCGTGGTCAGCTCTAAGAATATGCGAAGAACAGAACAACCCAATGTGAGGTGACATCAATTAGACTGTTTTCTTCTGAAATGTAGGTGATATAAATATGATTGTGGCAGCAAATAGTATGCGCAAGATGCATGTCTTTCAAAACCAAGATGAGGCATTAAGGAGAGAAGCTTATATTTCAGGAAGGGATGCCTGACTATGAGCTGTGGCAGTGGACACAGTATGACCTCTCTCCCTTATACAGTTAGGAAGCAAAATTAAATTATTTTAATGAGGCAGCTGAAGCAAAATAAAAGGTTTGAGACAGCAAATTGTTAAATTGTACAATAAAGCTGTTGAATTGCTTCTATAATTTGAATACTAAACATTGAAATAAACAAAGCAGTTTTCAAATTCCTTTTCTGTTAAAGACTCATTTTTTAACCAAGTTATTTTATTTATTTGGAAGTTTTCTTTAATCTGTATTTGTCACTCTTCCCCAAAAGCTTCTGAAACCATTCAAGGAGAGGTGAAATTGTCATGCATGCCTGAAAATTTTTTTGAAGAATCAGTGCTGGGAAAGAAAGGCCCCAAATCCAGTGAAGAACAAGAACTCAACTATTATGTACCCTGCCTTGCAGGGGCCAACTGGCCTAACAGTATGTATAAGCTCTAGACTAGCCCAAAGTGTATTCTGCCAAGCCCAGCAGGCATCAGATAAAACACAGGAGGACACTGAGGCTGCTTTGGTAGGGAAAAGAGCTTTGAAGCATACAAATCCATAGGAAACAAGCCTTTGTTAGTTCCACTACTTGGAGGATAACTTCTCATTTTAATTGGCGATTTAAACCTATAACATTCATTTTTCTAACCATTTTGTGCAAACCAAAGTTATTTTATATTACAATGTAATACTAACCTAAGCTGTTAATAAATCTTTAATAGCATTGTTGTAAACACAAGATTCAAAATTTTTTTACTTGTTTGTCAGAGCAGGCTACAGTGAATCTCTTTCTATGACATATAAAGAATGGGCTTTTTACAAGGCATATGTAAATGCAAAGTATAAAGCTGTAGAGTTCCCAACGCACATCTAATCGGCCTTTTTCAGTTTTGTGCAAATTTACTTAAAATAATTTCAAATGTAGAATAATGTCAATTACATCCAACCTCCAGAGTCAGAGAACTGATAAAAGGTTTTCACATCTGCTTGAAATTAGACTTCCCAGATATACCAATTTTATTTTCAGTTTAAACACAGAAAGAAAATTGTAAACAGTTAGGATAACAGTAGTTAGCAACAAGAATGGGTAACAACTGTCAGTCTTCAAATATAACTTAAGTTATGCCCTTTCTCACCATCAACATGGTCAAATCTGTAAATAAATACAAGAAATAACACAAATGAAAGTTATCACTGTAAGAAAGTATATATGTGGTAAATTGGAATAAAATATCACATAATGCTAGCTGTACCATTTGGAATATGTATTTACTGTTTAAAATAATTTGATGCTAACAGAGGTAAACCTTTTCTTTGTGTAAAGGATTAGACTTTTACTCACCACTGGAAATGTGCTTTGTGACCAAATTTATGGCATTGTATTGAACTCTTAAATGTGAAAACGACTCAAGTCATTTATAGTGTAAGAAGATACCATAGGCACCATAATATAATATATATATGTATGTATGTATATATATATTATATTTTTTAAAAAAAAACAAAATCTGGTGAGAACAAATAGTAACAAAACCAGAGGAAAATTAAAAGGCACATCTAGGCAAAAAATACTCAATACAGTCTGCATGATACTGGATTTAAAAAAATAATTTCTACTCTGCATAATTGATTCGATCAGAAACAAATATTCTGGCCTATTTGAATCTGCCAGAAAGAAAGCCAGTTTTGAAGAGAAGTTTAATTCAAATGTCAGATTTTTTTTTTTTTTTTTTTTTTTTTTTTTAAGATCAGTATAAGGCTTTTAACTGAGTACATATTAAGAGGACTACTCAAACCTTCTTGGTTTTTTGAGTGCATAGAAATACAATGAGCAATGAAGGTACTCTTTGCAAAAACATGTATTCTTGTACACATGCAAGTCTTATCAAGTACTTGAGCGTCTTTCAGGTCTTGGAACGCATTTCATAATTGCGGCTCTCCACAGGGCTGGGGCAAGTAAAAGGCTTAGAGTAGTCACACTCAAAATAAGGAGATAGACCTGAAAATTGGAAATGAAAGAAAGCCATTATTTCTCTCCTCAGTTAGGTGGTGAGCTAGGAAACAATTAGGAGTTGATGAGATCAGACTTTTCTGGACAGTATTTCCAAGAGACTTCACCTGTCCTCCTGACCAGCTATGCATATTGTTACAAAAGCAAACAAGTGCACACGCAAGTCATGTAATTATATGTTTACCTGTTTTGAACATGCAATTGCAAGGACAACTTTATTAGCTTACACAAAAACAATTATTTGCATGCATATTTAAGAGGTCAGTTTTAAAAGCTCAAAGTGCACTAAAAGGCCAAAAGCCAAGAACCACTTCATTTTTTTTATATATATATATATATATATTTTTTTTTTAATATATATATTTTTTATATATATATAAAAATAAATAAAACAAACAGATGGAAAAAGAAAAAACAACAAAACTGGTTTAACGGTACAGTGGAAACATGCACTACCATCTTACACTCTTAAAAAAAAAAAAAAGAAACAAACAAACAAACAAAAAAACCTCAAAGCCATACTGCACATCTTCCAAAATAAGATCTTAACTATATTCTCTGAAACAGCCTTATACAACAACAGTAGGGAGGGGCATGTTTGATGAAAGCAGTTTTGAGATGTCAAAACAGAAAAGCAATTTTTGGAAATTTCAGAGCTATATAGAACTACATAACAGATAATGACAGAAGAACTGCTATAGGAAAAGTGAAAGCCTAAAGGTCTCCAAACACTGCGGCCCCCAAACTGACTCTGTGAAACATGGTTGGGTATCTTGAAATTCTGTACAAACATGCAGGGCCTTTTTTTTTTTTTTTTTTTTTTTTTTAAGTCCTAATTACATGTAGGTGTAAACATGAAAATTAATCACCTAAACATATACAAGCTAACAGTGTTGTGTAAATTTTCCACGCTTGCTTTGTTTGGCATTGGTTCCAGCATTATATAACCTACTGCTCACACAATGAAAAGCTCAGATAGCCAGCAAATAGAAGGAGGTTTTTTTTGTGAGAGAAGGTACAGAGAAGAAAGCAGCTAGCACTAGAAAGTGAGGTCAGCTGTTACATCTTTGAAGATATAATTTACTTCAATTTGCAAAACAGACTTCGTCTTGACAAAACAGGGTTCTGATAGCTTGGAAATAAAATTAAATTTAAAGAGTCTTTCCTAGAGTAGTTTTTTTTTCCCCCCATGATTGCTGGAAAAGCTAGTTGTTGCTTCTGCAAAAGGATGTAAAATGAACCAAACTAAGAACCCTGTCTGGGACATGCATGCATCAAGTATACATTTATTCCATTTGTATGGGCTGATTCTGCTTGTTAATATTTGAGAGATGCCATAATATTGGAGTATCTTTCAAATGCATTGCAATATAAAATCCCAGTAACTTATTCAGGTGCTAAAAACAAAGTTAATAGTGATAAAATAACTTACCTCCCGAGATATGATCCCTGCTCTGCGTGCTCTACTTCCCAGAACAAAAGAGAATTCACTGACTTGTGCCAGTCCTGCTGAGACAATCCACTTGATATACTGGCTGCTCTTTGGAAGAATCAGAGAAAGGACAAGCACTGCCAAAACAAACTTTAAAAACATTTTTGGGTTGTTGTTGTGTGGTTTTTTTGAACAGTGCAATAGATAAAATAGTGCAATCATTGTAAGATACATAGCATCAGATACACTAATGCTTGTTATAAAATAAACTAGTAGTCTTATAAATAAATACATCTTATCTTTTAAGGTCAGAAGAGACAGAGTATACTGTATAGTATAAAAGTAATATCTTGCTATAATAAAGACACTTGATAACTTTGTCAGAAACCCACAGCTAGACAAATAGTTGTTTCTGCACGTGTAATGGGCTTTTAACATTAAAAAAATTCCTTTAATTTATTGTAAGAATGTTTCAAACTGTATTCTATGAATATATAAAATACAGGATTTACAGTAAGGGTGTAATATTCTCTCTGCTATATCAAATGTTCAGTTCTTGCACAGAATTTTCATTATGGCATGCAGCACTAAGGTTATTTAGATTATTAAAAGATAGATGAGAGAAAGAAAATACCTTCATTATGACCACAGACAGCGTAAGAAAGAGTAAGACTGTGAGTTCATATATCACAAATGTGGGGAAAACATGAAGCCCTGTGGGGGGTGGCGGGGAGGTAAAATAAATAATAAATAAAAAGATTAGTACATCTTTTAAAAACAGCAACTTTAGCAAAGCATTAGTACAAACATCTAAACTAAGTCTGAATAAATAAATTGTGTATTTATTGGTACATAGAATGAAAATACGCAGTATTCACAAAGACTGAAACAATGTATTTTACACAACTTATATTTTATTATTGCTATATTATTTCTACATACGAGATAATATATTTTATTACATATTATATATATTATTGCTGTATTTATTATAGTATTTATATACAGCTCAGTATATTATTAAGAAAAAAAAGATCCCCACCACTTTTTATTTACATGAACTGAAAGCTTTTTAGTGATTTTTTTGTTGTTGTTGTTAAAAGAGGTGTGAACTCTTGTGCTGTGTTCCATTTCTAACTTCTCTAGAACATACACAGTTCATCACTGGCAAAAAAGAAATGCCTTGTGTAAAATTTTAGTGTCTAGTATATTTACAACCATTCAGTTTTATTTTTTTCAGAAATTCTTACCACTACCTTGATGTATTTTTAAATTTAATGAATACAACTGTAAGCTCCATTTAAAAGCAATATCCAATTTGTCTTTTTAGAAACTTCTGAAAAACAACATTTCAAACTTTAAGGCAGATATCTAATTATGGTACTTTTTGGAATTAGTAATAGATTTAATGGCAAGAGTGTATCTAAACAAACAAACAAATTCTTACTTAATCACTAGGCACTTTGTGCAAGATCCAACCATTTTGCACATTGGAGGGATTTATCACAAACAACATTCCAAAAAACATAAGTTGTATATGATTGATGCATAAGCACTTTTATTTATAAGCTTTTCTCTCTTCCACACCAATCAACAATACAGAATCTTCAGAACTGAAACATACCTCTTTTTTATAAGCTATAAAAATATTGCAAGAAAATAATCTCACTGCTCTGCATATATATTGTAACATACACTTCAACTGTTCAACATTTTTGTATGAAATGGTAACAGACTATCACTGCAGGAGAAACACATTATAGTGTTTACATTGACTAAAACAATTTACTACAACAGAAAACATGCCTGTTTTGATCCCACAACCTGCACATGTGAGCCAGAAAAATCACTGACTGGAATCAGAGAAAGTTGTAACCCCTGAACATGATCTAACAATTAGAGAGTTATACAAAGCCACATTGCTATGATGTAAAATTTTCTTTTTTTTTTTTTTTTGAAATGTAGCAAAGTAGCAAAAATTTGTATTCCCAGTGACCACACATACATTTTCAGTAATCTTACAAAAAAGAAAAAATCCATAAAAATCAGTAAAAGGTCATTTTTATTTGTTAATTATATGAAGCAAGATAAGACGAACTGGGAAGAGCACAGTAGTTTAAAAATATATAAAAAATAAGTATTTTTTGAGAGCAGTCCTGGCCTCGCTAAAGAATAATCTTACTCACAGTTGACTAAACTAGAGTGCTTTTTTTCCCCTAGGCTATGAGGAACTTGTGCAGGCAAACATAACTGGAGTCTTTGGAAGCTCATTCCTTTTTTCAAAAATGCTCTTAAAAGAGGAACCAAAATTATGGTGTTCCTGATAAATCCATAATAGTTGGCAATTCTCCAATCTAATTATTTCTGTTGAAGGAGGAGAGTTTAGCTTCCTAAAACATATGAGGCATGTAAATCAATGCTCTAACTTATTTTAATGAAAGACAGGTTTTCACTAATTTTCTCTTCTCCATAGCACTACAAAGCCAAAAGAACTCTAGAGAACTAAAAGCTGTCTTCTCGTCCTAAATGTGCAAGAGAAGTTGCTTGCAGTTACTTCAAGATGTTTTGTTCATATGCACATTCCATTGCGGATGAATATATACTTCAAGTACTCTAAGCTCAGATTTTTATGCAAGTGGTACCCAATCACCACGCATACACCCTATGTTTTGTTTCTTAATTTCCTTCCACCTACAGAAGCACAAATGTTAAAGATTCACAATAAGGGGAGAGATGGCAGAAAACAGAAGAGATACAAACATCACATCTAAAAAAAATTCAAATGTGTGTGCACACACATGAGAGTGACATAGCTTTTCTCTTTTTACTGTTTGTCGTGTGCACATTGCTAATTAACCTTTAGGCTGATCTCAGAGATGTACATGAACAGCAACTAGAAAAATAACAGCATCAGGTTTGACTAGGGCCAACTCTGACACATCTGGAATAGGAGACTTCAAAAGAAAGGCTATAATATAGTCTAGGGCTTTCATCACTGTTGGTGAATCTACTGTTCCAGTTCTGGAGCAGACAGACTGAAGTTAACTTGGAATGCCTCTCAGCGCGGAGATCAGTACCATATTGGAAAGATCTATGAGGCACAAACTACCATGAATTTCTACACTAACCCTGTGGAAGCAAGCATCACTAAGGTGAAGCAAGCATCACTAAGGTGAAGCAAGTCTAAAACTCTCACATGCAGTATTCTGAGAAAACAGAACAACTCCCCACTCACATAATTCAGGAAGAAGACCTACCATGGTGGATTTCATGCTTGTTACAGATCTTTGCCCTAGCTCTAGACAAAAACTTGGGATAAGGCCACAAGTCATAACAAACGATTATACAAGTACACAAATCTTTCAAGCCTTCCTGACAAAACAAATGCCACCAGAAAGATTAACTTCATAGACAGATGATACATGAATAAGGGCATTTGTTTTAAATAGATTTATCAGACTTTGTGACTAGGAAAAAAAAAAGATGTTCTCAAAATGTGGCTCTTAAAGATTGGTCCAAATGTTCTCTGAAAAATATTAGCAAGGACAGGCAGTAAGAGGAGCTTTCCAACCTCAGCATAGAGCATAGAGAGCCAGGAAGCTTGAAGAACACATAGGCGTAAATGAATGTACAAATGGAAAGTTACTTGAACTACAGCTGTTAATGTCTAAGTGCAAAGGTATATTATTCCTACAAATGCATCTGTGCATGAATTTGAAGGCAGCAGCACTACACAGGCCAAACTAAGGTCAGGACCACTTTTAAAGATATAAGATGAACGAGTACTCTTCAGCAGCTTTCAGGCACTAGAAGGATTTTTGTAGTGAGAAAAGTAGACATTTAAGACGAGCAAGATAGGAACTAACTTATTTTTCTTTTTTTTTTTTTTTTTCCTTCAAATGACATATTTACAACCACATTTCAATGATGTCACATTCTTCTATTTATTCCTTTATTCTAAAAGGAATAAAAGTCTCATTGCTGCAGTGGTATACCATCCCACCTCAGGATCTCAGGTGTCTTGACTCTCCATCGTAGGGTGCTTGCTGCATGTAGCAACAACTCTCTGCTTTGGGAAAGGGAAAAATAATCTTTCCTATAACCTTTGCATAATTTCATGTAGTAAATCTATCTAAAGATAACCATGACAACATAAAAATATTTGCGTATGTGCATATATACACATACAGAGAAAGCAAGAAAACTTTTCTTACTAGATTTCTTCTTAAAGTTTAAGGAATACATCATCCAATTCAGGTTTTCTTTGCAACATCACATCACTCCTTTTCAAAACCTCACCACACCACAAAACACACAAATTTCCCATTAACCATAGAAGTTGAAAGTATCAAGGAGGAAAAAAAAATGTTTTGTAAATAAGCAGCATTATCACATTTTGTCAGATGCTCATTTTTCTGATTTCTGGTCAGACATTTTAGCTAATTTTCTTGTGAGGCAGGGATAATGCCCATCTTCTGTAAAAATCACGCTAACTTGTTAGGCAATTTTCTCTTCTTTCCCTTCTTACAGTTATAATGGGAATAACAGTCAAAAACATTTTTTTAAAAAATTTTGTAACAGAACTACCAAAGTATGACTATGACTTAGGCTAGATAGCCTGCTTCCTATCATGCCAATTGAAGTCTTACTATTTTCTTGTACTGTACGTAAATCTCATCTCTAATTTTAATCTATGAAGTCACAGGAGTGTAGGACAGTATTTTTGTTCAGTATGTAGCAAAATTAACTTCTGGCTTACGATTACTTGTCATGCTTTTGCAATCCTGGTAACATCACCCACTCCATCACCATCTTTACTAAAACACATAAACAGCTTATCTGTGAGCATTTAGCAATTGCTCATCCAACCTTTTCAGTTATATAGGCCCAAAAGTTTAATTGTAGCTTGCCAGTTTCCTCCCTTTCATAAAAAAATAAGTTCTTTAAGTAAATACATCTATTAGTCAGCAATCTGACTGAACAGCAGAATTTGTTATTATGGGTTGGGAGAAACAAAATTAAGGCTGTTGAACATAACTATTTCTTTTTTATTTTGATAATTGCCGCAAAACAGCTTTAGTTTCTCTTACACACCAGTTTAATGCCCATTGTTTCATATGCACATCATTGCTTAAGACTAAAGATATGAAAGCCATATGAATTATGCTGATGGGACTTCACTATTAGTTGAATAAATACACAGAAATAAAGAAAAAACAAAGCTCAGAGTAGAAATAGAAGCAAAACAAAGGTCGGTCTTGGAAAAAGAGACATGAACTTCTGGGTGAGCATGGGTTGAAAAAGGCTGGAGTTGTGTGTAAGCAAAGGGCTATATTCAAACCACCTATTTTGGACATTACAATGCCCCAAAGTTGGACATACACCTCCTGTACAAAATATAAGGAGAGGCAAATGCTTTCACAGGAATGAAAGCACTTTGGTAACATGCTTCCTTTAGAGAAGGCCATGCATGGATACCTCAGGAATTTGGCATTTAAAATGAAGATACCAACTGATTTTAAATATTTTCAAGATTAAATTGCTCTGGATAACAAGCATGCTAAGTTATTCTCCTGGGCTTAGGCATCAATATCCCATTTCAGTAGGCATTCAGGTAGTCTGTCTGAGAGGTATCTTATTCAATTAATTCTTTCTTGTTGAGAACACACAGACCACATTTTCCCAACTAGAGAAGCTATAAAAAGGATCTGCTTCCATTACCATATTGTACTTCTAGAGAAAAGCAAGTCACACAGACCTGAAATCTATTCTACTAACAACTCAAAAAGGCAATACAATTTTCATATAAATTACAAATAAATATCCACTGCAAATAGAAATTTTTCCAAAAAACCTCCATTTTACCTTAAAATAGTTTAACTATGCATGTAAAACAGCTCAAATTTAGAATTAACAATGAAAAACTGACACACAACAAAAAAAACAAACCAGAATTGAGAGTACAACATGGAAAGCGTTTAAGAAAACAAATGTTACCTCTAAAAGTATTAGCAAAGTCAAACCAACACTGGGGCCAATTAATGTTTTAATTTTTTCACAAAATAAAATCGATTTCCTCCCCCCGCTCTCTAGTCACCAAATTTCTTCCTTCCCCTTATTCATAGATTAGCACTATTTTTAGTAAGTTTTCTTAGAAATTACCTATGGATGCAAAGAAAATGATGGCAAGAAAGTCACGTATTGGTTCAATACAGGACATAATCTCCTCAGTAACCATGTGACCCTGAGAAGAGATCAGAGCTCCAGCTAAGAAGCATCCCAGCTCCATTGACACATCCAATAGCTCTGTGATCTGTCAAGGAATAACAGAAAAATCTATTGCTGTTCTCTTGCCCCAAGTGACTTCACATACCATTTTACAGTGAAATAATAAAGCTATACATTATATTGAGTGCAGTAAATTATTATATCTTTCTGCAATTTCAACAACAAATAGAATTCAGCACATTTAAGTGTTCTGCAGTAATGTATTTATCCAAAAGACACACAAAACCAATTTCCCCTTCATGTTACCTCTTTCCCCACGGAAGCAAAAGCAAAACAAAACAAAAAACCTCCTTTATCTACATTGTAATTCTTTGTGTCACTCATAAGGATAGCATCTGATTTCACTAAAATGAGAGAGCTTCTAACAGCTTCAGTCAGGATTACATAACAGATTGAGGCTGTGAAAATAATGCAGTAAGAACAGCATATTTTCCAACAGTCAGCCAAGGCAGGAGTTGGGCGGTGGGATCAAAACTTTTACTTTGGGAGAATAGCCTTGATTCAGCAAAACACTCCCAGGCACAACTTATGTTTTATAATTGTAAACGGGATTTAAAAACATGCTTGCATGCTTTACTAAACAGGGATGGATTCAAGCACGTAAACTGCTGAACTGAAGCATGGTATCTATTTGAAAGAATGCACACTGCTTTTTATTCTTTCTGTTATTTGTATATGGTATTAGAAAAGCAGGATGAAACACATGTAGAGAGTCTAAACTAAAGATAAAGAAATTGCTTAAGGCAATGCTCTTAGCATTAAAAAGGCAGGCAGCACTTTTAGTAAGTATAAAATATGTTTTAAAATAATTACTTTAAAACCATGCTCCTGCAGAGAGTCATCTTACTGAGAAATGACAATGCTATTAATATTAATAGAACACTTTAAACCAAAGCCTTATTTCCATACTAATTTAGAATAAGCAACAATATACTATTGTACATTTATGGACAACATTCATTACATCTTGAACAGTGTTATACTGTATGGTATGAAGCTAAAACTCAAGTGACTTGAATTAATGGAGTACAGCAAAAGAAATGATAAACAAGTCATTCCAAGCAGTGCATAAAATGCTAGCTAAAAATATAATCAGACTTTTGTAATTTTTTTAAGTAGCAATGTCTGAATGCTCATTACATAACTCCATTTGTGCTCATAGTCCTTAATTTATTGTGAGACATTTAAGAAAATGAATTGGAACTGTCAAATAATGCAAACAGTTGCTGATCAAGCAAAACCAACAAAATAACATTATAATCCATTCTGACTACTACGTAAAAGCTGTCACTTTGTATATGCTTATGTTTTAAAAGGAATTTCAGTTTAGTTTCAAATGATGGAGTGCTCTTCACAGCAATCTCAAATTGTAAGAGGGAAGAGGGAAATTTTTATATAAAAGGCTTTAAATCACCAGAATAAGATGAAGACACGGGAAATAGTTTGGAATAGGAAACATGCAAGTTCTTTTTCTTAACCATAGCATTAGCTGTTGTAAAAGTCGTGTCCTCTAGATTATGATTAAGATCCAAAATAGCCTCTTCAGACAAAATTGTAACTGTTTCTACTATCCACATATAATCCCCACACATTTATACATTATCAGCTATAACAGAGCTCCAGGTTAAGACATTTATAGCTAATAGCTTAAACATTCGCATTTATGTGGTTAAGTTGCCATTTTAAAAGGGATTTACAATCTCTTATTGGAATTGCATAATACTGTGCTCTTGTAAGTATCACTATTCAAGCAAGCAACAATTTAAGCATGAAAGAAATATACTACATGCTTGTTCAGAAAGCATCAACATAACAAGAGCAAACAATACATCCACATGGGTTTGAGTGTAAAAACTGCAATCCACTTTACTCTAGGGAAACCTAAGTATGAGTTCAAGGACACAGTAGGTAAACTGTGAATTTTGCCATCTCTTCTCTGTCCTCTAGATATTACACAACCTCAAGTCTACAAAATAAGTATGTTACTCTATACAGAGAAAAATCTATAGTGGATGGGAGACACACACGCACACACACTCTGGGAAGAGCTTGTGTTATTGGCAGGATGGCCTTCTCAGCAAAGATTCTTATACAAGCAAGACTGAGAAAGTATTTTGCATTTAGTACTCCCTCTCTCTGCTCGCACTAGTTTTAATGTTTTGCCTTTACCTAAGAGGGCTCTAACAATTACTACCTTCTGGGCTGTGCACCTGTGTTTCAGGTCCTTTTCTTTACTCCTACATTATAGAAAATGTTTTGCTGATTTGCACCTTTATCCCAGTACAATTCAGTTTTCATTTGTTTTCAAAGGTCCCATTTTACTCTGTATTCAGACAGGTTACTTTGCTGTAATAGAAAATTTGAACATAAAAGTCCAATATCATAGTGAAAGCAATAAGTAAGACAGTAGTGCTATTCCCTTTTCCATTTGATTTTTGAACATTTGTTCAGCAGTTGTTCTCCCTATATTCTCTTATAATGCATGTCTTATTATTACTCTTTAATCATCACAGAGGCTTAGTAAATAGGGTAAGCCAATAACACTAAAGAAATACTCATTGAAAATAAATGTATTAAAATTTCAGGTATTAACAACCTAAATCTGCCCAAGAGTAAAGAGGTGAATTCTAAGCTCGCATTTTAAGGAAGAAAAACCTCAGTGCAAATGTAAACAATTTTTAGTGAGCCTTGTAAAAACTCCATCTCAACTGTATTTATACAATTAACCAGAGGATTTGAGATTACAGTCCGTCCTTAATCGTCTCCCCTTAATTAACAGAAAATGGAGTTTACATTATGAGTCACAGAGAAGCACTCCAGCAAACAAGGAATGACATTTGTAATACAGAGGAAAAAATATGTACATTTTCATATACTACAATAACACTGACAACTTTATTTACATACCAAAAAGTTGAAAAGAAGATATAGTTATTTCCCTCTCCTTGCTGCCACCATCACGAGTCAACCATAATGCAGTCAAACTAGAAGCCATTTTCCCCCCCTCCTATTTGTATGCACATTCCTATAGATGAAACTGCTATCCTCCTTGTCAGTTCAGGTTTGGGGTTTGTTTTTTGTGTTTTAGTTTTTTTTTTAATTGACTAATAATGTTCAGCGACTTATTTTAAAACATGACAAAACTGAACACTGTTGTCCTACAAATATCTAATATTACAGCTCATTATCAGGATATTGTTTAAAACAACCTCCTTGTAATGATTCTATACACACAACATAAAAGCAACACTACACCAATCAGCACACTGGCTGACATATTACATGTTCTTCAGCTCTCCTTGTGGTACATGTCTCAACTCAAAAGCACCATTTTGGTCACCTATCTTAAATGGTCACATTTAAAACCATAAACTGGATTCTACTTTCTATGTTGTGAATGAACAGAACAGTTTACCAATCTACAAAAAGCAGTATCTGAAAAACTCAAAGCTTGCAGGGGAGTCACTGAGGCTTCACCAATGGTCTGCAAGCCTTTAGTACTGATGGCGATGTACTAACTGAAAAATGCACGACTATGTCTCAAAGTTCAACCAGATTTTTAGAGAGTTGGCACTTGACATGAATCTTCCCCTGCGACCGCAAGATGTGCTTATCTAGTTAGGGGATGGCAGGGGGAGGGACAGAAAAAAGAATCATTTACTTCTGAGAATATAGCTACATTTTGAGGAGAAAGAAAGGTGTTTCAAGCTCATAGTTGACATTTGTTGCATTTCTTTTTCCCCTAAGTTAGTTTGTCAAGAAGAGGTATATTTAAGATCCACTTTCAGATTTAGTCATTTGCAATGCTATTGAACCAGGTCAAGCAGTTCAGGAATGCTCTCAAAAAAGGAATTTTCAAAAGTTACTTCCAAGCAGGAAGCTCCTCATCTGACAGAGGATAATCCTTACACTAAAATTGCTTATTCTTACCACATAGAAGAACCTCTTTTATCCCATCCTCCCTATGCCTTTCCACGTGTAAGCACAGAATCTGCGCTGATTCATAGAGAAAGCCAAATTCTTGTTGTTTAGTCATCTGAGATTTTCAAACCAGCAAACAAGAAAAATAAATATATGATATGTATTACATGTGCTAATGTTACCAATGAATCCCAGTATAGCATAAACTTAGGTGGGCCCCAGAAATCCAGGCAATACAGGAGGAACATACAACAAGTAACTAAGCAGAAAGCAGAAACACCATGATATTATGTCTACCCCTTTGTTACACATTGGAAAGGATGTGGCCTGCAAAACACCTCACATGCTAGGTAGAGATTTAAAATATTTTGTTTAAAAGCTTCTCTCAAGTTTTCTGAATGGAGCTGCAAAGTCACCTGTGATTATGGCCACTAAAATATCAGCTCTCTTATTCCTCCCTCCACAAACTGAAAAGCTTATTTGGAACTACACAAGTATGGAAAATTCCACGTGTGCAGACAAATATACTGATTTGGTCAATATTTAGGCTGCTTCTAGAAGACCAACCTTTGAAGGAACTAAAACAGTTTAATTGTTTTCCCACCACACCCAAAAACCTTAGTTAGTCCTTTCCAAATATATGCAACATTTTTTCAAGTTAGATTGTTTTCCCCATCCCACGTTTTTATGCCTGACATAATTCCTGACATAAAGGCATGTATACCAATTAAGATTTGTTTTTTCAGAAGATTTGTTCATTGAACTTTTAAACCGGTGAACCAAACAATTGCCTTTTTTTTTTTTTTTTTTAAATCTTGGTGCTCAGAACACAACTTTTAGTATTATGCTAGTAACTACAGCAATAACTATATCAGTGTCAGCAAATATCAGGCATCTGAATTAGCTTGCTGAGGTTACATGCAGTATGCTTTGTACTGTTCCCTTTTTATACGTTCTTTATCAACTTCAGAAGGAAAACTGCTTTCACTAAAAGTACCCAAAGTGTGTGCTTCTCTACAAAGATTTCCCATATTGAAGAAGCCTGCCATTTTTGTAGTATAAATTTGACACGCTCACTTAAATACATTCTCCCTCAGCTTTGTGTATGCACATATATGTAGAATCATGCACAGAATAAACTCTTAATGTGTTTGATGTGTTCATTTGGGCACAGTATGTCCAATTCACTCAGATTACTCCCTGTAGGCCATATTTTTAATGAAAGTAAGACTGTTTCCAGATACCACAATTTTTTTTTGTTAAAGATGTTCCACACATACTTTGTCTACTTGCTAGAAAGTAAAAAGAAGAAAATAATTTGTTTCTTTGCTTATTAAATGGCACATCTGTTTGAATTTTTTTTTTTTTTAAACACACAATGATGGTATTTTTATAACCTATAAAATACAAATTGAAAAATTTTAATGCTATTCTGTCACTAACTTCTTCCTTGACCTTCATCCTGAAGAATAACAATTTTATTGGCTCTGTAACAATTACACAAATACCCTAGCAAGAAAAGGTGTATGCACAGAAACTTTTTTTTTTTTTGATATTTTTTCCTCAGAATCTCTCAAAGAGGGCATAACAATCTGCAGATCCATGATAACAGCGTTTCAAACCCACAACATTATCAGGGACTGCCATGTTCTATTCTGTAACAGAATAGTTTGCCAGAGGGCTAAAACGTGAGATAGAAACCAATGGAAGGAAGATTCTGAGCAGAAAAAAAAACAAGGCCAGAGGAGATATCAAAACTTACAAAAGTGGTTTGTGTCCTGAAGAACTACGATACGACTCCTAATAAAGTACTATTCTGTCTTTTAAAATATCCAACTTCACGCACAGGAATTGCATGCTACATTTTAGGCAAAATATCTGAACATAAAGGCATTTCTCTACTTTCTCAACTTCAGCCCCAACCTATCTATCACAAAGAAAGGAAAACTATTCTGTAACTAAAACTACGTGAAGAATTTGCTATTCAAAAGGCAAGTAAATTCAACAAATAAGTAAGTGTCACAGTCAGCCATTATCAGTAACTCAAAACTCATCCTGAATGTTTCTAAATGCATGAAGCATCCCAAAATTAAAACTGTAATCATGATTCTTTAAGTGACTTTATTAAAAGTTACCTGCAGAAATTCAGCCTATTGACACTGAAATGTTATCAGTTACTACTCACCTATGCTGTGATGCATCAGGCATTTGTGCATTTGAGTTTTTATATTAAGCATTTTAAAACCAAGTAATTAACTACAGAAGTATGTGGATATGCAGCAACAGTAAACATGATGGCTTTTGTGATACTGATGCACTACAACACATGCATAATTTTTTAAAATTAATTTAAATGATTACCGTTAACATAAGGAAGATGAATGCAGATATTCCTAGAATGAGGATTTCTTTATTCCCTTTGCTTTCCGAATGCAACTTGCGATAATATGGTCCTATGAGATAAGTCTTTATAACAAGACATATAAGAAAAACAGCAGCCAGAGAAAAGAGGATTTGGCCAATCAGTATCAGTATTCTCAGTATTTCCTTGACAATGCTGAAATAGAAAAGCAAACAATCATTTCTTTAAACTGCTCTCTTGCCCCTAAATCAATTTCACTTAAATGAAACGATGTAATTGCACAGATGTTCAAAATTACCCTAGGTACCTATTGTAGGTACCTACAATAAGGTACTTACATACATAAGCAAACAGCATGAATACTAGATCTGCTGAATGCCCGGTAATCTTTTTTACAGCCTAGAATTTACTTCCAGGCTGTTTCAAAAACAACAACAACAAACTTTTGTTAGTTGATCTTCAAGGTGATTTATCAAGCTCAATAATTCTATCTCATAGTCTGTGAGTGACTATGAGTCTTTTTAATCTAATTATTGGGCAGGGCAAAGGTATCTAGAGCAGAAAGAGTATTGCCATATAACACTGTAATTACAGATAGTAAAGGGAACTCAGAATAAAGCATGCATTTTTCAAGAAAACTGACATTTTAAGTGTAGCTTTCTTATATTCATACTTGCAATCAGCATACTAAATTGGAAAGGGGGGGGCATACATACAGTAATTTCTTGACCTGGAATAGGTGCTTGCTCCTGCTTGAATAAGTGTAGGCATGACAGCTATAAATAAACCAAGCTGCACATCCTGCATCACCAACATGCCAAGTAGTACACTACTGTAGTCAATATCCCCTGTACATCAAAAAAAAGTCACTGAAACATTTATCAGAATCTATGAATGCTTTTAGTGCTCAAATATTTAGAAATGTCTTCATCAAATGGAGGTTAAGCATGGTTCTCAATGCAGTGAGAAAATTCAAAGCATTCTATTTTTTCCACCATCAGGTAAATCACACCTATAAAATATTCATATGAAGCTTCTGTTATACAATAAAAATATAGACTTTGCATAGCAGTTAAGGACTAGTTATGCATGTACTGTAATTTCTGTATTGAAAAAAATCACAGTGTACAGCATAATGGGCACATGTAATTTAACAAGAGACAAAATATGTAAAATATTTCCTTTGAATTTGGGCACTGGAATATGAATATTCTAAAGATAAAAAAGCCTTAATGCAGTTTGTATGAGGCAGGTTCAAGGGGAAGAAAGCAAGCTGGCAAAACTTTTGAAAGGTAACATTTAGGAGCCATTTGAGAAGCTAGCGATATAGGACTTGAAAGGACTCAGGACTACCCAAGTTGGTCTTACTTTGCAGAAAAACAATGTGATACTTCAGTTAGCCTTTCTGCCATGATGACAGACTGGTAGTAATGGTCTAATTTGCTAACTTCCTAGAAGCACAAGAATTCCAGACTTCAATTAATGAATACTGGATGGGCCACACAGCCTTCCTCTAAAGAGGACAGGCTATACAGATAGCAGTTATATTTCATAACAAGAATGAGCAGAATACTGGTCAGTGTTAAAGAAGGATGATTCCTTGTAAACCAGGCTTGACAATGCCGTGTTTTTTTTTTTTTTTAAACACTAATTTGATTTGACATAATATTACAAATCTCAGCTGTTTTCAAGTTTTATTGTAGATTCTACAGTATTTCATTGTAGATTCTACAGTATTCCGTACGTATTTAAATCACACCTACCTTCTTTATCACCTCGAACACTACCTGCAAGAAATCTTGACACCAATGGTGTGCTCGATAAAGACAAACAAGTGGAAATAAAGACACTTTGTGTTGGTCTAATTTGGAGCAAGTGTCCCCATAATAAACCAAAGGCAATCATCAGAATTGTCATGTAGCAGGGTCCTTGCAAAGATATCTTCCATACCTGGAAAAGAAAACAAATTCCATTTATAAAGTCTGAGGACATTTTTCTCACTGGTATCTTACAAAGCTTTTCAGTGCAAATAGCTAAAAATGCATGATTTGGTGCTGCAGTGCTGGTCCACAGAAGTAACAGGCTCTCATCCTACACATCCTGAAACTCTAAAGATGCTATGCCTAGTAGGTTATATTCCATTCCAGGAATCATTACCAGAAATTAGGCAAATTCCCTGTAGCTCAAAGACCAACAAATGAAGGGTGAAAGGTCCAATATGAACTGAACTATATAAATATCAAATAGAAGATCAGGTATTTAGTGTGATTTCAGCAAAAAATGTAGGAGTGGTGAGGAACATCATCAATACCAGCAGTCCACTCTGTAGTGGGGCACATACAACTTTCAAGTGGCTTGCACACCAGTAACAACTTACATATTACAGTTTAGGAACCCCTGAATTACTAAATGCACTAAAAGATTCTTATTGTTGACTTAAGATAGACTAAAGATAGCAGATTAAGTGGAAAGCTCATAACCTTTAACATATTTCAGTGAAAGCTTTTACAGTCTCATGCACTAACAACCAGCAATTTAGGGACAAATCGCACAATGCAAGTACACTTTTAATACTGGAAAATACAGCTGCAAAATATGTAAATTCTAGGGTTTTTTTTTTTTTTAAAAAAACAAGGTAGTATTTTTTTAAATTAAAACCAAAACGAACTTGTACCTTTTTGCTGGATCCTGATGGCCATAGCACTTAATATTCCAGATTGTATCAACACACTTGCAGAATCAGTTTATTAGCCAGTACAGCATGTATCAATTCACTACGCAGCATCTGACAAACTTTTTTTTTTTTAATTTATTTTATTTCTTTTTTTAAACTACAGGACTAATAAAACATCACTAGACACTGCATCACAGCAACTAGATTGCATGGACAGCAAAAATTAATTGCCATAAATTGTGTCAGAACTTTCTAGCAACCGAACTGTTTTACTAAAATGAAAAGGGATAGCAACGTTTTTTGGAAGCATTAAGTAAATAACGCATCCTTTTCCTTCCAAAGATTTAAGGAGCAGAAGCAAGTGTCATATTCATCTTTTCAAAAGAGAAAGAAAAAAAAAAATTAAAGCGTTACCCTCAAATGTTATAGATATAGCCTAAAAATATGAAACAGACCTGATTACAGGATTTAACTGCTAATGTTCAAGTTAGGTAGAAGTATTGTAAGGAAATACCTTTCTTAATCTTTCAGGAGAAAACTCCAGACCAACTAGAAAAAGAGTGAAGAATACACCAAACTCTCCTACTGTCTCCACCTGTACAATAGACTATTAAAAAATAAAATAAAAAAATCAGTGCATAGCAGTCTATTTTCAATGCAAATTTCAAGTCTATTTTCAATACAAATCATTTCTTACCATGTTTCCATAGGCAGTTCACTTACTAGTCACATGACATCAAAAGTTCTCTCAGTGTCTTGAGGATTTCAAACATTGTTCCCATTATCTGGCTGCTACTACACAATTTGGTTGGACAATGCTGGTCACCCAAATGCATATGTGCTGTTGAGCTAGGTCAGTTTTCTTGCTTGTTCAACATAAATAGGTTAAGTTTTATGTGTATGTTATTAAACCCCCAAGGCTACTTCTGGCTAGTTATTTTATTGCCCTGCAGGTATACTGACTCTGCTAAACTGTAGTAACTGTTCTTCTCTCCATCCTATAGACTCCATGTACTTATCTCTCAGACCAGGCTGGTGTAACTACCAGCCTTTCTACTTCAGAGAGAAGTATAAGGGTGCAAGAACAAGAAAAGCAGATGCCTAATATTTCCTTTTAACATATTTACAGTCCAAAGGAGGGGAGGATAGAGAATATCCTTGATTATAGAGAAGTGGAAATGGGGAATAGCTTCCCCCAGATGAGAATCTGCCTGCCTCCTCAGTTCATCCCACACTCCACATTTTTAGGAGACGAAGGAGGACTAGAAGGAGACAACACACTACAAGAGACCCAGTAAACATGAATAAGTATTATCCAGAAGAATAACATTTAATCACAGCTCCATAAGAGACAGGCAGCTCCATAAGAAACTGTCCTAAAGAAAACTCTCTCATCTCTGTTCTGACCACTCATCTTCCTCAGTGCAAACTTCAGTGAAAATCCACTGTTGAATCTCTTTCTGATGACAACCATACAAACTTGTTTCTCAGTCTGAGTCAAGCTTTCCAGACCTTCTCAACCCAAGTGTTACATACTACACAAAGGTTATTTAATCTCATCTTTTCAGAATACAAAATCTTTTCAGAATATGAAATGAAAACGTATTTTTAGCATTCTTTCCTAAAAATGAGATTGACAGAAACCTATAATGTCTGTTCATCCCTATTTACTTCTAAGCCCATTGGTCAATTTCACGTAAGAGCAGAGGTTCCAAAGATACTAAATTCCAGCCAGTTATGTGGATGTCAATGAAACATAGACATTTTATTTAACTTCACATTAACATGCAGTCTTAACATTTATTCCATTTTGCCTGCTGGCTAAACAATCTGTTAATGCATACCAGACCACTAAGCAAAACATGTGTAACCTCAAACCAACCACAGCCTCTACTGCTCCTCATCCAGCTGGTAATCAGGGAACATGTGATGGAGCTAAAAAGGTTCAAAGATTTCAGGAATGTGAGCAGGGGGACCAGGAAAGAACTAGGGTTACTAGGATGGATGAAAGAGCTGTAGAGATGCAAAATAACCCTCTAGGAAGCCAAGCTATTCTACTCATAGAACAACTTGTTTTAAACACCTGCACTGCAGTCGGTATTGACTTTTTCCAAGTTTTTGAATATTTGATATCTTTTCTTAATTTGGCTCCAAAATGTGATGCTTTATGAAGAAAGCAAATAAAAAAAACAGGAAAAAAACAACACAAAACAGAGACAGCCCTTCATCTTTGTCACAGTTACACAGGAGAAAACAAAATTGAAAACGGTCATTCAAAGACATAATTTCAAGGCCTCACTCTGCATAGGTCAAGCTTTAGCTGTGGTTTTGGTTTTTTTGTTTTTAAATACATTTGAGGTTAACAATACCATATTCTTCTAAAAATATTCTTAAAGCTTTCAATAAATGAAACCAGTTAAAACATAGCAGTAACTTGCATACTTACCTTGATACTATTTAATCCTGATGGTCCCAAGAGTACTCCACAGATGATATACCCAAACATTGTTGGCAATCCTATTGCTGTGCACAGCCAGCCACATGGCAAAGACAACATTCCTATCGTCACAATATCCTGTACATAAGGTTTACAAATGTGTTAACACAAAGTTGAAACTAGACTCTCATCCTTCAAAGAAAAAATGGCACTGTAAAAATTAAATGTAGAGTACTGTGTAGAATCTGTGATAATAAAACATTAAACATCAGTGAACTAAGCTGAACGCTGTCGTAGGCATAAACACTATGCTTTTGTAGATGCAGTACACCTTACATTTAAACAAAATTGCGAAACAGATCAATTTTGCTTAAAAAAAATTACAAAAGAATCCTAATCCATTTATTCTTTACCAAGCACACATACAATAGAAACATTCCTATGTATTTTCCAACCTCAGTTTCCTTATCACAAGACACGTATGGATAAACTCTCTTGTGACAATATGCAAGCTACTTACCAGGCACAGCAGTAGCTCTCTTTAATAGTGTGCAGTTAGAGAGAAGAAGAGATGCTGCCCCACAGGTACAAGAAGTTAAATAAACATACATACTACATAACTCCTCTGTTTATTTTAAAATCACAATCAGTCTTGTGAGGACTACACCTGGGAGTGAGGAAAACATTAGCCAGATCACCAATGGAAGGGGGAAGCCAGGAATGCTAGAGTAATTTTAGAGGGACAGATGCTGAAACTATATAAAGCAGTACTGGCATGCAAACAAGTGGGAGTGAGTCATCCTAAAATGAATGATGGAAGCATCTCTAAAATGATTACCTTTATGAAATGATGATCAGCACGAGGAATGGTTGAATCTCTGGGCTTTGTAAGGATATATTGATTGTTCTGGGAATCAATAAGCATACTAAGACCTAAGTCATCTTCCACTTCTCTTTTTGAAGCATTTCTTTTGGAGCTGGCTTCATCTTCTTCCACCCTTAAGACTGCTTCAAAGTTAACACCTCTTACCTTTCAAGAAAAACAAACAACAAAAGATGTGTCAATGAAGTATACAGTAACAGATGAAAAGACTACTAGCTCTGCTTGAAGTTTCTCCAGAACACGTTGAAGCCAAGTAAAAATACTGCAGTTCGTTCTTAGAGAAATTTTATCAGACTCTATCAAAAAAATGACGTCCATAACTGAAAATGTAACTTCAATTTTATAATCTGCTTTACATTTTAAAAATGAAGGTTTTTCCAGGCCCACCTATTAGTGGAACAATGTCTCTTTAGATAAGTTGTCCAACCAAAAATATCAAGACAAGCTTTCAAAGCTGTAGAATTCCAACTCAGTATTCTCAATTGAATTTAATCCTTAAAAAAAAAGAAAAAGAAAAAAAAAGAAAGTAAGTTTTGGCACATTTAGACCACAAAAGTATAAGGTCTCTAACAAGTCTGGATTAAAATGTAATATTTTTGTTGATTTGAACAGAAACAATCAGAGATTAGAAACTGATAATCAGTTCACAAAAATCAGACAGTGACTATACCCCCATTCAAGAAACAAGTCATACCCTATAGAATCGAAGGGGAGAGGATGAAAACAGTTTCTACTCAGCTCTGTCTTCAGTGTCTTAAAATACACTGAACAATGAAATCATTTCTCTGTCTTCTACTTTGTAATTAAATTAATGCAGATTCTCACAATATTCAGAAATAGTTACGATGATTATTTCTTTCAGATTCTTATGCTATTCTCATTCCAATGATTAACATCTAACTTTTCTGGATTACCTTATTTTGCTTGTGCAATTCCTCAATTTTAAGATGACATGCAGTCGCATAAGCCATCTATAACATATTGACCTATTTGCCTTAGCTGAGTCCCCTGCACCTTTCACCAAATTGTTCAGATAAATATTGCATTTTCATTATTTAATATTGACATGTTACTTGCAAGTTTTATCCTTTTCTTCACTCCATTTGTATTTTTTTTAAACACTGAAGCTTCTTATCATAGGAATTACCTCTTCCTCTGTTTTTGTACATCATGCAATACAATGGGCCTCTAAAGAACTGGAAGTCAGTAAGAATCAAATGGGGAAAAGAAATGCAGAATCAGAAACAAAGTCTGAAGTCTGCAGAATTATTTAGAACTATCAAATATTTACTTCAAGTACCAGCATTTTTATGTGTTGGACAGAGATGTCGATGGCCATTTTCTTTTCAAGCATTATGAAAGTTATCTTTTCACT
Source organism: Dromaius novaehollandiae (assembly GCF_036370855.1). Classification (NCBI taxonomy): domain Eukaryota; kingdom Metazoa; phylum Chordata; class Aves; order Casuariiformes; family Dromaiidae; genus Dromaius; species Dromaius novaehollandiae. Next base: position 153,678,298 of record NC_088098.1, read on the forward strand.
CCTTTTTCCACAACCTGTCTTTTTATGTCTATTCTGTTTTTACAGCCCTAAGCTCCCCACTTACCAGGCTATTTTGCATTCCAGAACGAAGTGTCCCTTGTCAAGCAAAAGAGCCCAAACTGTATGTTTTCAGTGTTTTCAACTGAGGTGAGAAAGCAGGAGCAGCTGCACACCCTGTACATGCAAATTATTCTCACAGTATTGGAAGAGAGAAAGGCTTCCCTACAGTCAGGGAACATGAAGAACTGTTTCTGTGCAGAAGACTCAACAGGTTCCCTATCCTACTGCTTTTCTGTTGTCATTGCTCCTGATCCTGCCCCTGCGCTGCTCCAGGGGTATCAAAATAGCGCTCAGAGCATACAGTTAAATGTTGGTTCTGCAATTTAAAACATATTCTAAACTGACTTTCACACAGGAATTACTTCATTATCTAGTGCAGTGTCCCCATCTTGCAGGTGACTATTACTTGGACTAAAATCAAAACATTAGTAAGCCAACTTCTGTTCTAGTATCTTCTTGGGAATTTAATCCTATGATATCAACAGTAGTATTCAATAAGCAAATCATAAAATACATCAATATTGAAGCATCTTCTTTGAAACTCTAGAATTCTAAATTCATATAAAACTTGTGTGTTCCTTTATACTTGGTAGCTTTTGTGTGTGGAACCTTAAGCAAACTTCTCTGTATCAAAATTTAAAATTATCATAGACCATATAAAAGTGATATGATTGGACAAATATGTTCAGCATCCAGTGGAGTTTACAGTCTAGTTCAGAAACAATATTAAGAACACAAGGAAGATATTATAAGACTATGACAATTACAAAAAAACTGTTTTTCTGTGTAGTATATTTACAAAATTAAATATTCGGTAGATATTATGGTACATTTTTGTTTTTACTAAAGAAAAGGGAACCAAAGACAGAATATGATAGGAGAGCAAGAATAGATGGCACAGATTCACATGAGCTTTTAAGAACTGATGAATTTGAGGACATAATAGGAAAACAGTTACTTCAAGATTTTATTTCCTAAAACAGCAGTTCCTGCAAATGGGCTGTATGCGACAAAATACAATGTACAAATATCGTTGTCTAGCACTAAGCTGGCTAGCTCATATTCTTTTTTCCTTTCTATCTACTACATTTCTCCTTGATTATACTGTTAATGAGAGCTTCTATTCAGATTATTGATAACTCTATTAGACCTTCTTTGTTCTAGTATTCCAGTTTATGAGAAAATATGTTAAATGTTTCTTGCTAAGCTGGAGACCTAAGTAGTCCTCCAGTCATCATCTCATTAGTCCTCCTCTTTCATGAATAGAGGCACAAGAAGAAAAACAGAGAGATACACTGGAGAAAAACGCTGCATTAGCCTTTTGCCAATTGGCCAGAATGACATTTCTGCTGTTACACCTGGCCTCTTTAAAGTGTGCGTTATACCCTAGAGTAACAGAAGAGGGCACTCCAGCTAGCTCTTCTCTACCCATTGGTGGTCCCGCTAGGCAGGATGACCAATGTGTACAATCGCAGCAATCTGGAGTATGCAAAATAAAAAGCTACTTTCTCTCAAGAGAGGACAACTGTGAAAAGGGCCTCGCTCTCTAACAGAGAGCAAGTGATATTCTTCCTCAACAGAATTCCTGAGCTATGATGGCCTCAGAATTCAACCTGCAAGTCAACAAAAGCCTTTCAAGAGCAGAAGCCAAATAAAATTGCAACCAACACTCACATAAATGGGACCAACTCGGTCAGTCTCTTAGGAAGACACACTGAGAGTCAGAAGTAAACTGATGTACTCCCAGGTCCTAATACAAACAGCCTTACCTGAGGGATACTGTCCATCATGCAACATAAAAACAAGGAACAATGCAAGTAATCCAATGGACTGAAAGCAAAGGAAGTCAAAAGAAAGCAACACTACAACACATTTCACATCCTTACCTTGATCAATATATCTTTTCCCAGACTGAAAACTAACTGCAAGGATTCTTGTTTTCCCATAACTTTCTCAATAAAATGAAAGAGAGGAAAAAAAAAAAAAGTGGAGACTAAGCTTGACATGGTAACTCCATACTCTGCAAAGCCTAGATAGTACAGTCCCCACCACCACCACTGAGATGTCACAACTCTCATGGGCTGTATCAGTGAGATGGAATACACTTATCACAATGCAAAAGTGCCAGCTGCATGGAGGACTTTCAAATAAGAAAAACAGAGAAATCACTAGCAAAAAGGGTAATGATTCCTGTTCATTTCCTAACAAGGAAACTAAATACTAAATATTTTTCTTCTGCAAAAAGGGAAGATAAAACATGTAAAGTCAAAATGTTTTACATTAGTCACTAAAATCCTAACAACTATTTAATAAAGCATAAGAGAAAAATCTCTACAATTCTAATAACAACTTAGAAAGAAATATACATGAATGAAAAGACTGAGTCTAAAACACTACTCACGGATTTGTTGTCATCAAAAGCATGTTCTTCTATTTCCTCCTCCAATCTATCAGCTGCCTTCCTGACATCTTCAAGAATCTCATCAAGTATTGACAGGCTTTTGTTTTGATGTTGCATATTCTTAAGGGCTTCAACCTGATGTTTCTCTGCTGCTAAGAGTTCAACATACTCCATTTCTTCCTGTTGAAATTTACAACACATACATAAAGTGCTGGCCACGCCTTTGAGCGGGAAAACATTTGACCTAAGGGTACACTTCTTTTGACACAAAAGATCTAACAAGAAATGGAGTTACGAAAGCAATATAGATGTTACAAGGGTATTTGAAGATTGCGTCCTCTTGTACCAATTTACACTGTGGGGAAAAGGGGCAGAAGTAAAAAAAACAAAACAAAACAAAAAACTCCCCACCAATGGAATTCTCTAATCCATTAAACAGCAGAGCTACCTCACAATCGCTATCCAGAAAAAACAAGAACGATGACTTCAAGGAACCCTAGGAAAAATTTCACAGCCAAGTAAAATTCAGAATTCAATGCTTTAGCAGAGAAGCACAATAAACTTGAAAGGATGGCTTTACTAACTACAACAATGAAGCAAACTGGAAGGAAAATACAGTGAAGCTTAATTTTATAAACCATTTTAAAAACAGGGGAAGGGGTCTGTCTGTGTTTCTTAAAAATTACAGTAACCGTGGAAACAGCTACAACAACTGCAAGTTTGGGAAAGAGTACAGATTAACAGTCAAGCACCCTTGCTGAGGTTCCCATTTATGTTGCCCAAGAAGCATTTTTCCATCAGAAGCAGAATACTTGACTTTGTCCATTTTTGCAGTCTTGGCCTCTTACAAACCTGCACTAATGATTTATGAAATCTGTTTCTAGGCTTCAGAAGTAAGAAAAGAAGAAATACTGACATGGTCTGATATGGTGTAAAAATACTGTGACAGCTTCCCTGATGAACTTCTGTTTATCAGGATGTCTCCGGATGTCTGGAACTCTGGATGTCTGAGGTTCAAAAAGAGAGAATTGGGGAAAAAAAAAAGAAAAAAATTGATTTACGGCTCAAGAGTAGACTTAAGACTGCCCCTTCTGTAGGCTTATCAAAGCAGTGATTTAAGATAACAGTTTGTGCATTGACTATAATTTGTTTTTTGGGGGAAAGAGAAAGATAAGAGAATGTCAGCACGTAAAGTGACAAATCTTAACGATGCTCTGGTTAAAAGAGAACAACTACAAATAAGCAAACAAATATAGGATGGATGATAATATTTAGATAAGATTGCCCCTTTGTTCTTTCAAAAAGCCAACAGCATGGCCAAAGGAAAAACAGACTGGGCACTTAACACAAGCACTATCTAGGTCAGGCTGAGTTGTCTGAAAACAAAGGTTTCTATCACCATTTCAGATGCACTATTATATCCAGCTAGAGAGCAGGCAGAACATGGGTCTCCTTTAGGTTTTGTATTCTCTCTGCCTACACTACACAGATGTTTTATATGCTCTGGACATCTAAAATGGCCCTAAGAACACCTATTCTTAAATAACTGAAGTGCCCCCTCTTCCATGCAAGTTCATGGATGAACACTTTTTCCCCTTGAAATCTGCAAGAACATGCATATAATTCAATCAATTCCTTGATGCCAAGAAAACAATATATTCAGAACAATCCTGTAACTGTGTGGCTTAGCCTTTTTAAAATCCTGAAAGTCAGAGCAATACTCTAGGTTGTGATGAAAACTCAGGATTGCTGGCTTTTGTCTATTGATGTTTAGAATTACCATAGCTACACCAGCGTGATGAAAATTGCCCAGTTCCCAGAATAACAGGAGTTGCGAAAAATGTAACTATTAATGTGCTTGGACCAACATCAACTGCTTTGGTTCTTATGCAACACATAAGCAACAGTCACTCATGCTCTTGTACTGCCTGTTTTCTCCATTACCAGATTTTGCTTGAAAGTTTTAAAAAAACAGCCCCAGTTTGATGCACGAGCTCTCTCTTTGGTCAGCAACCACTTAGAACAGAAGGTGGATTTAATAATGGGCTTTTTCTTCAAAAATGGAACAGGTCTGGGGTGGAAGGGTGTTGATCAGTCCTTTTGGTCAGCTGACACAAACTGGATGAAAAGAGCTGGAGGTAAACTGCAGAAAAACAAAGCTCTAATATGCAAGAGGTTAACTTTCTCTGGGTAGCAAAATAGAAAAGCTTTGAAAATTTGGAGAACCTTTAGTTGTAAGTTCCTTTAATTAATGGAAACAAATCTTTTTGTAGTCTATTGAAGTGGCATCTGTTTTCACCTGCAGACCAGTGCCATAGTAGTACAGACGGAGACAACCAGGAAGAACAGCATCCATGAAAAGGACAGACTTTCTCAAAGAGCCTGCTTCATGTTAGGCAAAGTGCATCACAGTACTAACACTGCTCTGTAATCCATGCTGAGATTGGAGACATCTGAGCACAAGTTGCACACTGAATATCATTTTAAGCAAGATGAGGATTCTGTACTAAACAGGGAACACCTAGAAACAAATGAGCAAGACTGAGTAAGACTTTGGGGCAATACTAGTTACAAATGCAGTTTTACTGTTGCTCTCCACTGTTTAATAAGGAGCGAGGAAAGCAATTCAGAGTAGGATGCATCTTTGCAGTGTGTGAGTGTTATCTTTTCCATCAACTTCTAAGTAGCAGACACCCAAAAAATCAGAAGCTGATGAGAAGTAGATAGAATTTTATTGCTTCTTCCAGAACCTTGATTCAGTTTCCTTGAGCAAAGAAAGGCAGAAGACATCTTCAACACTTCCTCCTTCCTTTTTTTTTCCCCCCCTTGATATGAATGATTCTGGCATATCTGTTCTCAACAGCAGAACCAATATGAAATGTATCAGACATACAGCTTCTGATACTAAATACTTCCAAACACTTCAATTGAACAGAAATAAGAAGATAGAGTTCAGCCCCCCGACATGGTCATTTGTATTTTTCACTCAATCACTCTTCAGGAAAACTGAAAGGATGTCTTTGAGTACACGAACAATGTAACCATTACAATTAAAACAAACTGGAACAAAATTGAAACTAATGCGTGTCTTTCCAAGTGAGAATAAGCCATAACAAATTTATCCCATGTAATTTTCATTTTTTCAGCATGCATTTCCTCAGCACCTTTGTTTCACTTTAGGAAACAGATTGTAAGGTTAGAACAAAGAATATTTTATTTAAATAATCATGCAGATGCATAAGAAGGAGGGATATAAAAGACTGCTTATTCAAGTATCAAGTGATACAATATACAAAAACAGCCTACACAATCCACCTCTGTAGAAGCAAAGCTTTGACAGAACACATACCTAAAACAGCACGGGCCTCTCAAAATGAGAAAAATTAAGAAGCAACATTCAACTCCAAGGGTAGATTACTCCAGGATTTGTTTTACAATAATATTGTTGCCAAGAAGTAGGTAAATTAGAAAGATTATTCTGGACTGGTTTCACTGCTGCTATTTAAAAAGGTGTAAGCAAAAAAGGTGAAAAAATTCATTTTCATGACAACTATCACCGTATCTATGCAGCAGAGGCTGGCGCTACCATGAAGCACCAATATCAAAGTCACGTAAAGCCTTTCATTGGAATACGCAGGGATCCAAGCTACTCCGTATCCAAATTCACCATAATTCAGTTTTCACTTTCACAGCGCAGACCACTCCAGGCTCCCAAGTCTGCATCTTAACTTCTGCTCCCATCACAATTCACTGCACAACATTCTTGCACACAATAGTCTCTTGCCATCTTCACCTGTTAAGACTACAGGTCTCTCACACAAATACCCCTTCTTGATTCTCCTAGCTCAGATATTATACCCCAATTACATTCTTTCCTTCTTTTGCTCACTTTCACAAGGACAATCTCTTCTTTAAGAGGACTTGGGCGGGGGAGAGAATCTTTCATGTTTTCCTTCAGTGGCTGAGGGCAGAGGCTATGTAAAGAACAATTTAAATACCAAGTCCATTAAAAAACATTTTCTCTGAATGGAAGATTTTCAATATACACTGTGAGCATTACCAAGTATAGCAGACAGCAGCAGATAGTGCAAGCCCTAACAGGTGTGCATTTACACGGGGACCCAAACTTTCCACAAAGTATTTATGCTCTACTGTTACTCATCTGTGATTTTCGTGGTAAAACAATCTCAGTGCACTTTTCTTGGAAACACTGTTTTTGAAACCGGCACTCCTTAGGCTACAAGTACTGTATTGAGATAGCAATGCAGTTATCTCATATTTTGCACATCCATTTTACCCCCATCTGTACAAATACAGAAATAAAAGCCAAGAAATCATTCTGCTCAAATTATAGACCTTGGCTGAGAAATTATCATTTGAAGTGGCAATACTATTTTGCCAATTAATGACTTTATATTCTTTTGGATAATCCCCCTGCCTTACATATTACAACTGTGCTATTTGCACTAACTTCTTATATTCCTTTAACATAATTTGATATAAGACTTGCGATCAGCCTTAGCTTAACTATTGACTGTTACTGAATTTTAAACTCTATTACAGAATTTTTACTAAGGAGAACAAATACTTCCAACTTCGCTCAAAATCTGTTTTAAATAGTAAAATATTGCAAGCTTTGTGTAGATCCACTTTTTCATCAATACAGACTGAAACTGTATCATAACTGAAAGCACAAGTAGAATATTAATATTCTAGTAATAAACATAGAACAACAACAACAAAAAAACCTAACCTTAATTGCAGCTTCTCTCAAGGCTTCCAGTCTCTGTCTACTGCTTTCTTTCATATTTACGACATCTTTGTAGTCACCTTGTAGAGCTCTCTGCAGGCCGTGGATTGCTTGGAAGACTGAGTTTTCACTTTCATTTAGCTCCTTTTGGAAAATTTCAAAGGTATGCACCTGAAAGAGTTTCTCTTCATCTGACAGGCCTGTATCCTTTTCCACTGCTCTTATAGCATTTTTTAGTTTGTTGAGCACAACATTCTTTTGGCGAAGGAGGCCAGATAGTTTTCTGCAGCTCTCCAATACCCATTGTTTTCTCTGAGTAACAACAGCTCCTTTCCCACGATGCAACTTTATTGCATGCTTTACTACATCTTCATGTTCTCCAGTATTCGCTAAGTGGCCACAAAGCAGTGAAGTCAATGTCAACAGGCAAAAAAATCCAATTGCCTGCATTCTTCAGTTTTTATTGCTGTTGGTGGAAACTGATAATCCGTAACAGCTCAAAGCTTTCTGCTACATGGCTTCTGCAACTCCAGTATACATACTATGCTGCAAGACAGTACCAATTAGTTATCAAACATGATGATGCTGGGCCATTTGATGAAACAAATTAGAAGACAAACTGAAGACTGCATTCTACACTATAATCTTTAAAAGAAAATATGCACTCTCCTTTAGCAAATAGTCAAAGCCAACAAACAGTCCAAGGTTAGTGATAGATTTTTGTTCTCCCATGGCCAAATATTTTCTAAAGATCACCTTGCTTTAAAAAACACAATAATTGGAAAGCTTAGTTATGTCACACAGCAGTCATTTGTGTTTCATTTTGGATGAGAAGAGTCGTTAAAAGTGTTAAACTGTGATGCCATAGACTGTACTTCACCATAGTACTACAACTTATTCTTATACATATCAGTGAACCTCTTGCCATTTCTGAAGTCTATCTTAGAAAAAAAAAAGTATCATACTCATTAGTTGCTTATACAGTCTCAGAAGCATAAACATACTAAACTCTAAAATATAATGCAAAAAATCTTAACTGAAAGAGATTACATTATAAATTATTCTTGTGAAATGAACATTTCCACAAAGAAAAAGCAAAACTTCCTGACTTCTGACCACTACTCATTTGGATCAAAGATCTTGATCTGGAAGGGTGCATGGCCTTGAAACATTTTACTTAAACACTAATTATTGACCTGTATCAACTTAAAATAGACCTATAAGAACACTAAAGTAAATCAATATCATTTATAAGTTGGTTTTCCAGAAGCTTTTTTAAAACCTATATTTAAACTGCTATGTTTGCTTTTAAAAACAACTGGGATAGAATTTCAAAACCCTCCCTTCCCCCAAATCCTACAAAAAAAGGCTAGGGACATCATTTTATAATAACAAATATATATTTTCTAAGAAACAAAGCTATACATAACAAAACAAATATTTATTACTGCAGCATGCCATTCGAGAACTGCACAACATACACTAAATTTTTGCAAATCATCAATGCAGCAAGTATTTGCCTGAATCTTCAGCTGCAGTCTTGATCTCTGAGCCAACAGTCTTAATCAGGAACCAATGTGCAGGACATGCAGTCATCTGGAAGCAGTTTACCTAACAGAGAATCTTCTTTAGCCATAATACAGTATGAGTTGCAACCAGGAGTATCAATGACATCCCTCTTCGATTAAGGGAAGGGAAGATGGAAGGCACTGCCATGCACTACTTCTGCTTTTAAAATGCCCTATCTCTGTTCCATAGGCAACAGTGAAAACATATTTGTGCAGCATGATGGAGAGTTTATTCGTTTTTGAAGAAAGTCAACACATTTGGCTATTAAGAGCTGGGCTAGAGCTTAACAAGACGAAGAGCTAAAACATTTAAAGTTAAGAACTAGAAGCCTAATTAAAATAGTAAAAGCATGTTTACATTGCTCTAATTGTACTAAAGTAGAAATATTTCAGAACTTTGATAAAACTGTTAGGTTTCACTCTTTTTAAGAGATCAGAAAAACATGAATAACAATCTCCATCACCTGGAAATATTCTAGATTGATATTTAAGGAAATATTTCTTCACAAGTACAAATTAACACTCTTCCTGTTTAATAGATTTTGGGGAGAGATTTTGATGAATATGTTACAACCTCTCTCCCGCAAGAGAGAAGGAAAGAAAACAGCATAGCGTGTATTTGACTTTCCCTTCTTGAGGAGGTGAGTAAAATACTTTGCTGCACATATTACACGGCATGGCAAACCATGTAACTGAACTCTGGGCAGAGAACTATGTTAGTAAGTATTGCCACTGTTGCACTGTCTAAACTTATCAGCATGGTTCAGAAACAGCACAGTTTTGTTTTGGTAACTAAGAGCCTGATCCAACCTTTTTTACTTGAATAATAATTTTATTTAGGAAAGCAGCACCTGCGGTACTGCTCACACGCTTCTAAGTAGTGGTGAACAGGAGATCTGTTATGCGCTTCATACTGTGCACACGCACAAAAAGGGACTCCCACCCCCGCAGTAATTATCAGATCAAAGAGAACTCCCGCTGCTCGTAGTCCTTCCTAACCACAGGCTGTCTGCTGATGGATTGCGGCTCACCTTCCCCATTTTTCCTTCCTAAGCATGGTACCGCATTACTGTACTTCATCGAGCTGTCCCTGAGCCAAAGTCTGAACCCTCGCCTTGTCTCCCCGAAACGCCTGCCGGTTCCTCCCAGACGGCGCGCTCCGGTGCCACCCGCCGCTTCCTCCCGGCAGGCTCCTCCTCGCCACCCCCGGCCGGCGGGCTGCGCCGGGAGCGCCGCGGGCGGGGGGGGGGGGGGGGGGGGCACGCCGCGCTAACGGCCGCTTTAACGGCCGCGCACCCACCTGGGAGCCATCGCAGACTGGCGGCACCTCCCGGCGCTGCCGCCTCGCGTCGCGGAATGGGGTCGAGACGGCCTCCGTCCCCTCTGCCTGGGGAAGAAGGAAAGTCAGGGGGATGCGGGTGTTAGAGCCTCGCCGAGGCGAGGCCGAGTGGGGCGCAGTGATTCCTCGTGGCGGCGGCGGCGGCCGCCACACAGCCTGCGCCGGGGGCTGCCGGCACGGCGGGTGGCGCAGCGGCTCCCGAAGCTTTCTGGCACCGCGGCAGGGGGATGAAACCCACCGCTGCCGCCTCCTCTTCCTCCTCGCGGCCCCTCTGCCCCCACCTCGGGGCGGCGGCTGACCGGGCAGCCGGCTGGCAAGGGGAAGCAGGCAGCTGCCGGCGCCGCTTCCTCCCGCCGCCCCACTCACCTGCGGCAGGGCGGGAGGGAGCGGCGAGGGGAGCGCGGGATCACAACGCGGCAGGCACCGGAGTAAGGGGGCGGCGGAGGCGGCCGCTCGCGAAACGCGCGAGGGAGCCCCGTCCTTGCCAACGGCCTCCCCGGCCCCGCGCGGACCCCGCGCTCACCCCATCAACGGCCGCCGCGAAAGCCACCCCTCTCACCCGGCGCCGGTTACCGAGCGTCGACGCGGCACCTTTAAGCGCAGAGTCACATGGGATTTGTAGTCCGAGCAGCTCGGCGCGGTGCACCATGGGAAACGTAGTACGGCCACCGGCTCTTCCCCCTAACCGCCTCCACATATATTCCGGTGGCTCCTCGGCGCGGTGCACGTCGGGAGTTGTAGTTCCCGCCGGTTTCGGCGCGGTGCACGCCGGGAGGTGTAGTCCTCGCTCGCGCGCGTCCCAGCCCCGCGGGCGCTGCGTCTTCCCCGCGCGCGGCGGCGAAGGGAGAGCCGGAGGCGCCCGCCGGAGCCGCAGGCCGACGCCTGGGGCCCGCGCTCCTCCTGTGCGCCTCGAGCGCGGCCGGCGATAGGCGGCGAGGGCGGGCCGGTGCGCGCCTGCGCGAGAGGCGGCGCTGGGCAGTGAAGTTGGTCAAAGCGCCGGTGTTAAAATGGTAGGTTATGGGGAGAAGGGGGGAGGGGAGGGGGCAGAAGGGGGGAAGAAGAAATAGGGGAGGAGGGAAAAGCCAACGCAAACCGCGAAGCCAACAAGCCGAGCGACCCCCCCCACACCGCGGTTCCCCGCCGTTTCTCTCCCTTCACGCGCCCCGCCCCTCCCCTCCCTCCCTCCCTCGCTCCCTCCCTCCCTCCGCAGCGCCGGGTCTCGCGCCCCTGCCCGCAGGGGACGGTGCGGGCCGGGGACGAAGAGCGGCCGTTGGGGGCTGGGCGCGTGCGGCGGGGGGGAGGAGGGGGTACACGGGAACCCGGACGCGGCAGCGCGCGCGGAGTTGGCGGCCGCCTGCCCCTGGGGCCGGGAGCGGGGAAGGTCACCTGGGGCGGGGGGGGCAGGGCCGGCGGGGGCGTGCGGCGCCGCGGGTATTTTGAGCGCCGGCCCTGGCAGCCGGCGCAGCACGTACCTTTCCCTTTTTTGGGCTTCGGGTTCCCGGGGCAGGTTGCCGCAGCCCGGTGTCCCTCGCTGCTCCCTCCTCGCCGCCTGCCGCCTTGCAACGGCCGTCGGGACGGGACGGGTGGGTCCCCCCTCCCCCCCCACGCGCGGGCTGGGGGGCGCCTCGCCGCCCTCCGCCGGGGACTGCAGGTGCAGCGCGGGGAGCCGGAAATCAGTCCGGCCGCGCCGCTACGGCTAATAGCGAAGTTGAAGGCAATACGAAAGGTGAAGTAGAAATTAGCTTCCTAGGACGGGAGGCGGGGGAAGGACGTGCTTGAGCAAAGGGGAGCAACTACGTGATGTGCTGAGCGCTCCGTCAAGGCCACCTCCGCTTGCACTAGACCTTGACTGAAAAAGCAGCAGCTTTGTGCATTGAGAAAGTTATCAAATCTGGTTTGGGAAAAGTTCAAATCGTGCCTAAATGCATTTTAACGTTAGCATTTTTTCTTCTGGATTTGCAATATAGTATAATTACTGTTTTAAGAGGGCATTTAAAGCATGACTTCATGACTTAATGCAGAATACATATCTTGTTTTGGGTTCCACTAGGAAGAAGGCATGCCAGAAACCTGACTTCCAGACCCTTCCTCCCCCCCAGTAAAGAGCATACATTGATATGTGTGTCTTTAGAACATTAAATTGCTAAACAAAATGGCAGAAACATGGCAGAGTGGTACATTGGATAGTCAAACGTGTTTCCTACCTCTCACTTCTTCAAATAACTTTGTATTTCTCAAACCTGGAAGAAGTCCCTAGGTGCATGGAATAAGTAGACTTACACAAGGACATATTTTACTTGTGGAATTGTTATTAGAGACCTCTGTTCTGAAGGGGTCATCACTAAATTCATTGCTCAAAAGAAACTTACGTAAATGAGGGTATTGGTGCAAAGAGACTCTTCTAGATAAATTTTAACGAAAAGGGAGTTACATAGAGCTTACAGAAATAAAGCAAACCAAGGAATTATTGAGTATTTTCTTGCCAAAATACATGGTAGTTCTTTTTGTGGCTCTTCTACCATTTTGCATGTTGCTTCTCCTTTTTTATATAATTGAAGAATGTCAAGGAAAGGCCAAAATCCATATCTTGTTTACATAATGTCATTCTTGTCTGGGACCATCTGTAGTCAAGAAGTCACTGTCCATATGTTTACAAGAGATAACTAAACTGAAAGATGTTTGTATGTTTACAGTTTGCTGCACTCTGATTCAGTGATACAATGTTTTCCGCTGATATTTAAAGACCAGTGAAATGATCTTTTCTACTACACCTGATTTAAGTAGTAGCCAGAAAGTTAGATGTTCTCTCAGAAAACTTCATTGTTCCAGAACATGTTAAATATAGTTTAACAAAATCACGAAGTATCAAAAGATAATAAAATTAATTTAAGCCATCTCCCTCTCCTTCTAGCTTTATACGAAGAACAGTGTTTAGTTATATTAATAACAAATTTGCTCTCCATAAAATCCCTGTTCCCACCTCTCAGATTTTGCAGAAGTTTAAGAGTGTTGTATAAGTATGGTTGCTGCAATTAACTGCAATTAAGAGAAAAATCTTACTGATTCCTATATGCCACTATATTAGGTTGTTTTGTTGTTTAGTATTAGTAGTATAAACATCTTCTGTCAGAGTTCATTTAAGTTTTAGATCAGGAACTTTATATTCTCATTCTAACATTCAGCAAATCTCTGGCATGTCTGCTTTATCTATTTTCTTTTGCTCTTACGTGTTCCAATGACAATAGTTAATGGTTTCTAACATAAAACTGTGAGAAATGCTTGTAACTTTCAGCTGATCACTTAAAATGTTTAAAGTTTACATTGTTTTTTAGAGCCAGGAAAGTACTAGGAAAATTTAAGCAGATTTCTGTCATACTCTGAGTTTATGAAGTGCTTTTATACAGAATCTGAGAGTTGTGTCTTTGGAATTTCTTGTTTATATAATTAATAAGCTTATTTTTCAGAAGATAACCATGTTGTCATATGATAAAATGTATGTTTACTAGTTTACAAAACAGAGAAAGACTTTTGCATATGGGAGCAGTAAAGCAGAAATATGAATTTGTTGTTGCCAGAATATTTGCTGCTAAAACTGTACATATAGATGCTGTCATTTCAATTTTCAGAAGAAAATGTTGTCTTTTTAACTGCAGAAGAACAAGGCTTTGTCTTCCTGTAATTCTGAAGTGAAAATTGTCACCAACAAGAAAACTAAAACCTTTTAAAAATAGGCATTAGTAGTAAAATGCTGAAACAAACTTCTGGATTAGCTTCATTGGCTTTCCTGCTTCTTTTGCATCCCAAAGCATAAGCTTAAATCGTCTCAGAAGGACAAGGTCCGCCAGTTTATGGCATTTACCCAGGCTGGTGAAAGGACTGCTATATACTGCTTAATGCAGAATGAATGGAAACTAGAAGTGGCAACAGACAACTACTTCCAAAATCCAGACTTGTACTACAAAGAGTCCATGAAAAATTCAGTAGACCGGAAGAAATTAGAACAATTGTATAATCGATACAAAGGTAAGGCTTGTTGTTCTTTTTCATTTTTTTCATTTCAGTTTTAATTCCACTTTTCTGTTTGCCAGTTGTAAGAACTTCTAAGCAAAGATTGCTACGTACTGCCACATCCATACAGTTAGTAGCAGAGGGATAAGAATGAAAAATGTTTTAAATGCTCTTAATATTCAATACACAAATTCTCTGTGTGTTCCTGTAGAGTTCAAAGTAAATTCACATTAGGAAATTAAACCTGTAATGAGGAAATACTGTCAGCTACATATGGTAGCAGGGAAAGTGAAGCAACTTACTTGATCTTTTGCTGGCGACTGCTAATATATGTATGATGCACTTTGTGTGGCAAAACAATACACAATTCCTGTACTAATATTTGGTTAATTTAGTTCAAATACAGGAATATTGCTGTTCATTAAATTTAAAAACATTTTAAATAGTATTAAGGCTAAGAATCTGACAAAGCAATCAAGCAAGAAGACTCAAAAATTAAGCTTCAAGTTGCACCCTTAATTTATTCTTCGTGCTTGCATATTACAGCACAAATGATATTCCTGTTGTTCAGAAAGGCTTTGAGGTAAAATCACAAGAAAGTGGATTAAAGGCACAGTTGTTTCTTTTCCATTTCTTTTTTTTTTTACAATATTGTTAAAACGGGAGAAATAAGAGGAAAAGATAGTCATGTAAATGTAAGAATTTATGCGATCCAGGTAACAAAGCTTTTTGAACTGTGGCCATCTCACATGAATACATGCATTGTTTATTAAACATTATTATTGTTTATTAAACATTAGCACAGAGCAAGTTGGAATCATTACAGCCACTGCCTGGATCCAGAAAAATCTTATATTTAAAAAAATGAACTGTCAACAATTCATCAACTATGATTTTATATACTTTTCTAATTTTTGTATGTGGATGGCTTTGTATACACTTTGTCCTGTTCTTTCAATACTATTTATGCCTTTTTTGTTATTCTTTAAATATGCATTCTATTTTAAGTATAGATATTCTTCAGTATTTCATTATAAGGTGGTGATGAATTGCAGAGTATCTAAAATCAGAGGAAAAAATCTGAAATTTTATTTGTTCTTCATAATGTTCTGGCAGCAGCAAACTGCACCACTTGTTTTTTGTGAAGGAAAGTTACTTAGTCAGTTTTAGCAGCACAACTTTGCCATTCTGACACTGAGATTGCAGTAAAACATGTGAACTTAAAACTTTCACAGGATTTGAAAGAAAATAATTAGAGGTTTGGTTCCATAAACTTTATACCTTGGCCTCTTGACAAAAGGGAATTTTTTGTCCTATAGAGCCTAGAGACTACTGTAGACGTTGCATTATATATGAAATCTAAGATGAGAGGTATTTCATTTTCTGTGCTATCTGCATTAGTTTTCTTTCTTAATATCCAGCATCTCTATCAAAACAATAATTTCATTTTTATTTGTTCTTAGTTACCTGGATGCCATGAGTAATGATAAAGATGGAATAGTTCATGTTGAAATACATCAGCATTTTTTCATTGATCTCCACACCCATACATCTTTTGCCTTCAGTTCTTCAATTATTCCCAAAATATACCAGAAACTAATTTTACATGTTTTAGAACTAAATCTGGCATACAGTAGCCATGTTTACTTGTTACTCCTGCACAAAGGTCCCCAATTTCAACTGAATTATATGGGTAAAGATATTTGCTAAGTTAATTTCCTGTCCACTATTTAAAATTTACCATTTTTGCCGCTGTGGTAGTGACTGGAAAACTGAAAGAGATCTTATTTATAAATAAAAAAAACCCTTGCTTTTTGATCAGCTTGTAGGATCAGGACTTAAAACATAGTGCAGTTGAAAATCTTACCAGCTTTCCATTTAAGGAGTTAGTCTTAAATTTACTTGAGAGATACTTTTTTACGTAGCACAGCCAGTTATACTGAAATGGCTACCTGTTAAGAGTTGGGAAAGACAGTTCTGTAATTTGTAAACTGTCATGTTTTGAAAACAAGAGATAGTGATTTTTAAGAAAATTACTTCAGTTTACATGTAGAGGGTTTTTTTTGAGAATTCTGTTACAGCCTCGTTGAAATTCCACAGCAAAACTTAAATAGCTACCACGTTTTATAAGAAATAATTTGAGGCACAAATGAACCAGCCCAATATAGTTATCCATGAAAGATTTATTGTTAGTTTTTAGATTTACATTTTATTATTTATAAATAGAAGTTTAATGTTAGGATTGTGACAGAACCTAACATAGGTAATTATGAAGTACGGTTTTGGCTCTAAAAAGTACTAAACTGAGTACTACTGTAACATAATGTTTCTTAAGTTGTGTTGTTTAGCTGAAGACCTTGTTTTGCTAAGGCGTCGTTTGGGCAATGTTTTGGTGTTTTCCCTGGCTTGTAATTAAAAAATAAGAATCTTTCAATTAACTGGTCTCTAAACAGTTACAGTATATTTTTTCCTTCTCATATATCACTACAAGGAAAAAGAATTGTGGGCATACCTAGTAGGTTTTTTTAACCTTTTTTGTTTTGTTTGTTTGTTTGTTTTTAGGCATGTGCTAACCAGTAAATATGTCGTATATTTTCATGTATTTTATCAGCCTTACCATTTTTTAGCTATAGTCAGGCATTTCCTCCAGCTCATCCAGATCTTTCACAGAGCAATGCAGAAAGGAAAAAATAAATACTATTTTTTTAAAGTTAGCTGGTGAATGTAGGAAAAAAATACAAGCCAATTCTCAGGGAAGCTTGCTAAATACATCATCTGCTTACAGCTGCTCTTTAGGTACTTTTAAAATTAACTAGATTTGAAGTAAAGGCTTAATTTGCTGAAGCTTATGTAAAACTGAAGACCCATGCTATGCAGCATATCAAAGCTGTGCTGGTGATTATTCATAAATATTTGTAATGAGTAACTGTAATTCTCCTATTTGTTCTTTGAACTGCAGACCCACAAGATGAAAACAAAATTGGCATTGATGGTATTCAACAGTTCTGTGATGATTTAAGCCTGGACCCTGCCAGTATCAGTGTTCTGGTTGTAGCATGGAAGTTCAGGGCAGCTACTCAATGTGAATTCAGTAAAAAGGAATTTGTAGATGGCATGACAGATTTGGGGTGAGTATCCATTTCTGTGTGGTTCAAAGTGTAAGGCCTGAGCTCAGTTTCTATTTAAAATGTTTGTAATAGAGTCAAACACCGAAGCTTTGAAAACTCTTCGCAGCCTGGCTTTGTTACAGTTTTGTTACACTCAAGTAACCTAGGCTGTGGGACTCTACAGGCCTTTGTCTAAATGCATCATGGGAACGTATTAAAGGATCGCAATACTATGCAGCTGGGTTTACACAATAGTCAAGCTTGTTTTATTTTTGATAGTCTAAACCTTTTACTGGATCTCACTGAAATGGTTAAAACTGAGTTATTTAACCTAAACTGGCACTTGCAGAATATTCATGGTGGTGTATTGAAAGATAGATTGATAGAAGACACTGATTTTAAGAAAATGAAGCTGTTGAATCAATATATTGGTTCCTGTTTATTTTCCATACAGTGATTACCTTCTTACCCTCTTAGAGATTCATACTCACAACGGCTCGTTCCTTCCCCCTCATAGTGCAGTTACAAACAATTGATAAAGTGTTTGAGTTAGCTGAAGGAGGGTGGACGTTGGAATGAGAGGAAGGAGACTGTGTTCTCTTAAAGCAGACAAACTGCTGCTAGACAAATAAAACTTTCTCTGTTGGCAGCATGCCAACTGTTACCACTTTTTCATGCGAGAAAGTTCTGTAAGCTGGTGGAGAGAAGTCAGAGTTGAAACTCTTCTTAAGGGTTGCTTATGTTCTTAGATCTGCAACAGAACAAAATGCAGTTTTACCCACTCAGTGCTTTTTTTACTCACTGCTCAGTGCCTTATTTAACAATGATTAAATAAGTTTGGGGTTCTTACTGCTTAGAAGTTATAGACTTCCTTTTCCAAGACCCAGAATAAAATTTAGATCATGTAATTCACACAGACAACCTCGTTTAAAATTATCATTTGCAAATCTTGATTAGTTTCTCAAAATGCATATTTCCAGTAACTTGTAGTACATGTTGCTTGCATAGTTTGTTGGTCTATGTATGTCTTGTAATCTTCTCTACCTCATTCAGAGGGTGCAAATAAGAGGAAGTACAAGCTATCAAGACTCATGGTTTTTAGCTGTTAAAGGCCATCTGTTCTCCATGGTAATGGTGGTGTCAAGCTCAACAGGTGCTAAAGACCTGTAGTGTCCTCTCTTCCTTCAACTGGTGCTGTACTGGAAAACCTTAACAATGACCTCAGCAAGGCTGAAGCAAAATAATTCTTAACTGTACAGCAAGGAAGACAATATGTTGATCTTTTGATGTCATTCATGTAAGCACATGCATGGTTGCGTTATGATTTTGTATTCAACCGTCTGCTGTTAGAAGTTGAAAGTCGCTGGAGATGAAAAAATAGAGTTCACTCGGTATGGAAGGTTGATATGAAAGCAGATAAAACATGCAATGTTTTGCCTTTATCTTATCAAATGAGACTTTTTTTACAGGTTTTGCAAGCAGTATTTTTCTTTTATTGTCTTGTATGCTAGACAGTTCGTTGTACAGAATATCTGTAAGAAACTGAAATCAAAAATCAAGGTATCAGCAGTAGAAAAAGTTGTTTAGTCTAACTGGCATAACTGGGAAAAATTTTTTTTTTCTGAATTTTGAAACTGTTCTGGATAGTGGACTTTGAGGTTAAACCATGTTGCTTCTGTTTAGAATCAAGCATTTAGAATCAAGCATTTATCACCATAAAATAATGTTTTGTGTATAATTCTTACTTGGGAGAGATGAAGTATTACTCATATTTAGAAGGGTTAAAATGTTTTTTGTGGACAGATTGCATTAGGTAGGTGGAGAACTACGGTTTATTACTTGGATGCATACTTTTTGTTGCTAATATAATTTAATTTGATTTTAGATTGGTCTACTGCAGAAAGGCATTAATAAGGTGCCCACTTCCAACAAATGCAATGGTTGTTTCTTGAGCAGGGGGCCTAGCAGTCTGTTGCTACTGACCTCATCAATTATTGACCTCTTTCTAAGCTTTCCTTTTTAGGTAAGGATATTCAGAAATTGTGATGAAACAACTTTTGATATCATCTGAAGTCCACTGCTTTATTTTGTCCCTTTCAGTCTGATTTTTTTGGGTGGAGGCTGTGAGAGTGTGTGATTATCTAGCCATGGACAACAATCAAGTGGTCATGGTGTTATATTAAAGGCTGCCAGCATTATCTGATATATCTGACAAAAAAGGTTTTGTTGATCCACCTGTGGCTTCTGGCTTTGTTCTCTCCCTTCATTATCATGTTGCTTCTACGTCCTCATGACTCTTGGATACAGTTCAACAGAAATCTGTTACTTTTACTCTTTTCTGCTCAACATCCATGCAGGGTTTTGGGGAGTACAGTATGATCATACCTGGTAGCAACTAGTATGCTGCTTGTTAGTAATTCAGGGTAGTTCTTATTATATATAGGAGATGCAGCATTGGTGTTTTTTAGCATTGAGCATGAAAAGAAATTGGTTGAGACTTGGTTCCTATAGTATGTGTGGAGTATGAATGAGAACCATCTAGATGGTATGAGTGTCCCCATTAAGCAGATCAAGTCCCCATGAAACAAGTTCTCAGTTGAAGACTGTTGGCAGAATTCTTTACTTTTCCTTTATTAGATACTATCGAAGGCCAGAAAAATACTTACCTTTATCTGCACTATCCAAGGTAGTCAGAATCATGTCTGCATTGTATGGATTTTGCTGTAGTTACCATCCTTTAATAAAATTATTCTTGAAGCTTTAAAATATATAAACCATTTAGCTGTTGAGAAATTTTAAGTGCGAGACTTATTATGATAGCTAGTTCTTTGAAAACTATTTTCTTTTCTATGAATTTCTAGATACAATTCAAAGTATTGATAATATCCCCAAAACCTTGAATATTTATTTGATTTCTGGGTGTGTGGGGAAATCCTCTTTCTTTCAAAATTGCATCTTGTCAACTCAAGTACTTTTGCTAGAAATACTTCAGTCTTATGTTAAGGGATGCTTTTCCGTTAGAACTTAAGTAACTTGATTCTATCTTAGCTTTATCTGTATCAGGCGGTTGAACAGTTTGTTGGCCTTGAAGGCATTGGGAAGGGCTCATCTCTTTCCTAGGTTTTATCCAGAAGTGGACCATGGTGCAGAGAAGATGATTGCAAATAATAGTTAATTTTGCTGGAAAGTCTTCTAATTTTAGCATTAACTGTTAATGCAATATGTGCTTCTTTGTATATGGGAACAGGGAGTAAGTAATGTGTATCTAGATTAAAACAACCCCCCTCACTCTTAAGTTATAATGGCTATAAAAGGGGAGAGGACAGTGGATTTAGTGAGGTTTATATACTCATTAGGAATAGAATAATGTCTGTTTGAGTTTATAAACTCATAAAGAGACTGAGAAAGGAAATGGAACCACTGAATCCTATTTGGGTTGTGTAGTTGTGGACGCCTATTTATAACATTTCACCTAGTATTGTTTAGGAAAAAAAATGATTGTGTTTTAAAGAGTGCTAACTAACAAGATGCTCTGTATTTCTTAACTACTATTTGATTTTGTTCTGCTTGATATTGTTCTGAGACTAAACTTTTAATATTTACAAATAATGTAACTTTTGCCATAGGTGTGACACCACGGAAAAACTGAAAGCTCTATTGCCAAGACTGGAACAAGAGCTAAAGGATCCGATAAAGTTCAAAGATTTTTATCAATTTACTTTTAACTTTGCTAAAAACCCTGGACAAAAAGGTCTAGGTAAGTAGAAGAAGATTCAAGAAAATATCCACAGACAGGGAACTCGGTTCCAGGGGGAACTGGGTTCCAGGTGCTTCCAATTATGTAGTAGTTTCAGTGATGATTATATAATAAATTCATTATTGGTTTCTTTCCTTGACTTCTCCTCTTCCCTTCTCAATTAATTTCCTTTTTAATGTCCCTTTGGTACAGATAATTTAACTGGATTTTCCTGCTATCTTTGACATTATCTCCTCTTACCAAAGTAAGTGCCTCTAGTTAGAAACCTACCATCATTAACCTCCCCCCCCCCCCCAAAAAAAAAAAAGTGAGCTGGTTCATCCATTGTGTTTTGTTTTGTTCAGCACAAAACTGAAACAAAATCCTTATATCGGCTCAAAAAGAGGGAGAAAACTCTGGTCAAAAGTCTACTGACCTCTGAAGAATTTTTACATAAAAATGTGGGCTAAGACTAAAGCTATAAAAAAACAAACCAAAAAAAAAACCCCTGTAGATTTGATTCCAGAGAGTAGACATACAATATATGAATACATTTATCTTTAATTGTTATCTTCTTCAAAGTTTGAGGTTTATCCTTATCTATGCTTTGTATTGCTGGAGTAAAATCGATACATTATTTAAATTCCAATGTTTTATTCTTGTACTTCAACTTAACACATTTATTGGGTTTTCAAATATAATAAAACATTTTTAAGATGACATTTGATACCCTTTCAAATTTATGTCCACTTTCAAAAGACTCTGTGTATAAAGGAATTAAGCTCTTTAGTGTGCCACTTCTTAGAATAGTACCATACCATCATCACTGTTCTGTTTGTGCAATAGTTAGGAGGAAGTGTTTTTTTAGCCTAGCCACTTTAACTCCTGCCTGTGTTAGTAGATACATATTAGTAAATACTTTTTTCAAAAACTTTCGGAAGAAAAGGGGTCTGCTCCTCATTCTTTCTTGGGTATTGCTTTGATTATTATCTTTTGTCTTTCCCAGTGGATTTTCTTTTGTGGGCAGCTTTTCATCAGTTTCCCTTTTACTTCATCTTTGACAGCAATTTCTTTTTTCATTACATGTGTCACGCTTTCATGGATCATGTGCCATCTTTCCAGAAACAAAAATAATGTAGTTCTGCAGCACAATTTTGTTATTGTTATTCTTTACATTCTTTACCAACTTGAATGGGCCAACTTTAAATGGGCAGTGTAAAACAGTGGTTTTGTGTAGCATAGTGGAATTGAAGTTCATTAGCTAATTCATTTTCTTGCTACTCCTCATTAAAAAGCTTAGTACTTCTAGACTGGAAAGAAAGGTAAGTCAGTTACAGCTAGGGTTGGAATTTATGGTTTACCTAAAGAAATGTTACAAATGGCTTCCTGTTTTAGTTGTCTCAGTTCCAAATTGAAACTCATATACTTAGGAAATATGTCTCAAAAGCTTTATGCTTTTCACCTAGGCTTGTACAAAGAGGGAGAGAGGGAGGGCAGCCCAACCCAGATTATGGAAGCGAACATGCTGTTTATTTGATAGGAGAAGGAAAAAGGAAACTTACTTGTTTTCCATTACTTCTCTTTATTTGGTGTGGAGGCCCTTTCATTTATAAGCCTGTCCTTCTGTTGTGTAAGAATGGACCTTTAGGCAATAAAGCACCTAAATATCTTCTAGCACTAAGAATTCAAGTATTAGTGGGAGAAGCTAAGCACAGAAATGACATGTTAACCTTAAAATAATTGTTGCCAACTCCAGGTTTGAAGAATTTTATTCTAGTCATAGGGTTTCTTAATTTCGAGTAGTACTTAGTTCTTGCATGGCAGTATTTGGGGGACTTTTTTGTCAGACTTTCTGGTTTTGCTAAGGTGATCTTAGACATTAAAATAATCAAGGTTCAGCTAAAAGTGAGTGAGTGCTACTCTTCTTACTTCGCTGTAGATATAGCCTACTTCTGTGTGGTGTGAACTTGGACCACTGCAGGTTGATTAGGAAGAGTGCTGAGCAAGCATGTTGACTAACATGACAATTCTATGTGCTTGAGGTCAGTGATAGCCAAATAAAAATTAACACTGTACAAGTTTGGAGTTGGAATCTTTTCAGAGAATTCCATTATATTTGGTGGAGCAGGAAAAAGGAGACAAAACGTTTATAGGCTGCTGTTTACAGCTTACTGTTTCCTCTTCTGATTATTCTGAGGGTTATTTTTGTTCTCTTTCAGCAAAAAAGCATTCAGCAAGCAGAAGTTCAGTCAGTTATCTTACAGAAGAGTCAGTATGAGCTGAGAATTCTTGTTTCTTCAGCAACATCTAGTACAGCCTTTGCTTTTTTTGTTTTACATCCTCTTCTATATATAGACTATATTTTCTTCCAGAAAAAAAGAAGCTGTTCATCTTCTCTCCCTCTCTCCAGAACCACATAGAGGTGTTTGGTATTTATGCTCCAGTGATTGCATGGCCTGCTGTCAAGGAGATACAGGAGCTTGTCTCATTATTGTATAAAGTCTGTTTCTCTCTTACTAAGTTTGGAGCCTGTCTCAAGATGCTTTCACGAATTCAGTCCAGACAGTTAAACAGAATGCACAGTTAGATTTGTTACCAAATAAGCTGGTGTTAACTTCTGCCTAGCTCTACCCTACTTCCTCCTGAGGTAAAAATCTCTCCTTCCTCTCCACGTACGTTAGATGACATGCAGTGCTACGAAAGTATAGGATGCTCCTAAGCAACTGTGCTAGCTGGCTTGCCTTAAAATTGTTGCTGATTACATGCTCCTATGATGGTCTTTGTGTACTCATTCACATAACATACTCACATTTGAATTATGACTTGAAGACTAAAAGAGGTCAGTAAGTCTATAAAAAATAGGGTTTAAAAAGACTTGGACATTACCTCTTTTTATCCTCTGGTAGCACTGACTCCTCTTTGATATGTATGACTGCGAAACAGTGAATGATCTTAATTCATGAAGTGGAAATAAGCAAAGGAATTGTTTCCTGACTTTCAATTACAGAATATTTTAGTGTGTATTGTGAATACAATGAAGTATCCACTCTTACTACACTAGAAACTTAAACAACCACCTCTGGTAGCTGCAGCGCTCATTTTAGTTGAGGACAGTGATCTGCTTACTAAAAGGATATTACTTGATTCTTGGATATCATAAACATGACTTATAAATATTCCTGTTTGAAGATTAAGCACATTTGATAGTGCCAGTGGCAAACAGGAAAGTCTTGTTCTGAGGAGTTTATTAATAGTTTAACTTTTTGAAAAAGAAGACATTAAAATGATACGTCTGTTGGATCCTTCAGGCTAACTTCTAACACCTTTTTTTTTTTTTTTTAATAGAAGTAAAAAATGAGACTAGAGCTCACCAGAAAAATGTGTATGTGAAAGGCAAAGAAGACTCATTTATGCAGTTATTTTTCATGTTTATTATCTTAATACACTGAAATAATAAGAAATTACTCAAATGCCTCTAAAATGTCCAAACACTGATGCTTTAGTCAAGAGTCATGTTCATTGCTATATCAATATTTTAATATGTTTCTGATTAGAACAAAACTATCTATTTCTGTTGTTCTAACAAATCATAAGCAACATTTATTACTTTTTTTGTCCTATCTCTAACCCTGAACAACATCAGGAAATGAAATGATTCATGGATTCCTTTTCAATATGCTAGGTGGTCTTCCAATTTAAATGATAGAGAAACACTTATCTAGGACTCTTTTGCCAGACAGGATTGACTGTTGCCTAAACCATTCCTGACATGTTTTTCTAAGCTAGTGTTCAGTGGTATGCTAGCAATATATACTAGTTTACCATTTCAATAGCTGTCTGCAGGAAGAATCGAGATCTGATTGGCAGTGGTCCTCTGGCTGAAAAAGTTTTGGAGCCACTGCCTTCACTTAGTATGCTCTTAAATTTCCGATGACAGATCTCATACTTAGACAATCTATTTCAGTGCTTGATCACACCTATTGTTAGTTTTTTCTTTTTCTAGCATGTAACTTCAATCTCTGTTGCCGAATTTTTGAGTTTGATACTTACACATCCAGAGTGAATTCGTAACATATGCATTTCCTTACAGTTAGTAACAGCTTTTTACATATTTGGCAACTATATTTATGTCCTTACTTGGTCTGTAGACTGTAAAATGAACTACCCTGATAAATTTTATCTTTCAGGTCTCTGATAGTTTCTGTTTTTTTCCTTTGCGCTCCAGTCATCTGTCTTTTTCTTGTCCTGTAGTGCCCAAACAAGCTGGAAGATATATTTTGTGTGCCTTATGTATTTCACTCTTTGCTTTACATCTCAATATTAAATTTGCTTGTGTTTGTCAATTTATGGTCTTTTGTATTTGTGGAATTCTGCAGAAGTCCTGTGCACCCAGTTGGTTCCCATCTTCTATTTCTGCAATTAATTATTCCTAACAACACTTTGCACTTCTTTCTAAAGAAATGTTTCCTGTTTATTCAACTGTTTTTCCAATTTGTCCAGACAATTTTGAATTCTAGTCCTGTCTTCTCCAGTGCTCCACCCTTTCCAGGCCTTGTATTATTTTCAGATTTAATAAGTGGTTCTCTGTTGTATCATCTAAGTTGCTGACTTTGTTAGTCAGTGCACTCGGCAGCATTAGATACAGGACTGGCCCTTGTGGTTTTGTTTCATTCTTCCGGTTTGAGAGTACCATGATGATTAATATTTGAGGGCAATGTTCTAGAAATCTCATCTGACATTTTCAGAGTCTCAAAGATGATAGGCTTCAGTCAGTTCTCAGAATATACCAGTATGAATTTCACCATGCCTGGCTTTGGGCACTAGTGCTTTCAGACTGAATTTCTAAAAGTTCTTTCTAGAATTACAGTCAGTTTTCAGTAAACTTGTTTTTCTGGAGCAAATCTTGAAAAACCACGACAACAGCATTTCTCTTTCAGGAGATATTAACAGGACATACCATATGTTTTATCACACCAGAGGATGTTTGTAGGGAGGGAGGCAGAAGGCCAGGCTTCTGGACACAGATGCCCTTCTTAAGTTTAGAATTTTGTTGATACCTGACATAGGCTTCTTCCCAGTGCAGAGGATTTTCCTACAAGAAAGCTGTTCTAGTTTTGGTGGGGGTTTTCTGTTTGTTTGTTTGAAGACCAGCATGTCTTCCATTGCTTCTTTAATTTCTTCTCATTCTACATTTCCTCTCAAAACCAATGCAAGAAATCCTGCATTTACATAATTAGACTGATAAATTCAGTTTCATCTATTCTCTCATACCCCAAACTAGGCACAGAGTTTGATACACCACTATTCATTCTCAGAAATAGGGCCACCTTTGTAAAGGACTTCTTTCTTTTATAGGATTCTCTTTTCCACAGTTCATGTGGTGGCACTAGGGAAGTTTTCTTTCTCTTTAGGGACTCCTGTCTCTGTGGTCTCACCTAACTCAGATGTTTCCATTTTTTTACTAGCTTAATATTGGCAACCAGTGTGCTTCAGTGTGGATACACGCTGTTTAAAGAAGTAAAAGCAGTACCAGTCCTTCTAGATGGTGTGAGTAGCAAGATGCAGGAGGCAAAGGCACATTGCATAAGGTCTGCTGTGTTTTCCTTTAAACAGAAAACAATTTTCTGATTAACGTTACTCAGGACCCAGATGTCAAGTCCTTCAAATACATTTGAATAGATTTGATTATTGTCTAAGAAAGGATTGATATTTATATCTACTAAGACTATTGCCTTCTAAGTGATGGATAGAATTCAGGAAAGGAGATAACAAGGTTTCACACAGCAATGCCGTTTCAGTGGCTGTGTATTGTACCTAGCAGACATAGTACTTAGACATACTGAACTGCATCTGAGTGCTTTATTTATATTTTGAGATAATGCAAAAGCTACAGTTTATTAAAGTCCAGTTTGCCAGGAGACCTTGAGAAAGAGTTATTATGTATAACTGTAGATCTGTCTATTTAATCTGCTCTCTCATGTTCTTGCTATCATATCTAGCTATTGCAATAACTCCCAAGTTTTAATGGTACAGATTTGGAAAGGTTTATTTCATGTTCTACTCCTATGTTTTAGCTTTTTCTGGTGCAGTCTGAGTGAAATTCTGCATCCTAGCTCTTGAGTGATAGCTGTATCAAAGGATAGGATTATGGACCTTTAGTCATGTTGTATGCAGAACAGTTCAGATTTCTAAAGACACTGGTCATGCTGAAAACAAGGCCTTAGCTCCATCTTTTTTTTTTTTTTTTTTTCTTTTTTTTTTTTTTTAACCTGATATTTACACCAAGTCTCTTAATGGATCTCCCTTTGAGCCCCAACAAGACATATTGAAGATATTCCTTATGCTCCTCAGGACTTTACTACAGTTTGTTTCAGCACAACGGAAGAACATAATGCATTCTTTCATGATTTTCGACGTGGAAACAAAAAGCAGATTTGGTCCTTCATCACTCTTTTGTGATTCCTTTGCCTGCTTACTGGCTCAAAAGGTTGTGCTTCCTTCTCTCTGCCAGTTTCCTGGGATCAAGCAAGAAATGGTACATGAGGAGGGCATTCAGAATTGAATCAAATATTGCCTCAAGACCAGGAGAATGACTATTTTTGCGTCCTGTATGCGGACTTCAAGAAAGTTGCATCTTCTGTGAGCAGATGAGTATGACATGCTCTTTTTAATTGAAGCAGCATCAACTTTAGCTTTCATCGTAGTAAGATGTTAAGTGTCAGATTCTTTGAAGAGACAGACAGTAGGGAGAGATATCTTTTTTTTTCTTTTCTAACCAGTTACCATGATTTCCTCTGTTTTTTTTTATGAAGGATTAGACTGATCCATTTGCAGGGTATTTGTAGGAATGAGTGGATGAAGAAAGGGAGGGAGAGCCAAGTTCAAGAAATGAATTTCATGATTACTTATGAGAGAGATCTGTGACTACTATATTCGAGTAGTGTTTCAATAGTCTTGGTCTGTGCTTATGGTCCTTGCTTCATTTTCACTAACTTTTTTCTTTCATTCTGAAAAGACCAGCAATTTGGAAAAGCTTAGTATAGGACAGGTTACTGTGATGAAAAAAGGCCCATAGTAGCAGCAAGGGTGTGGCATAGCTACCAGTTCTAGTAATGCCTCAATGATTCTGTAACTCATGTTTGACTCTTATTTGGGAAATGTAGATATGGTCAACTTTCAGTCGTCTGTTGTAGTTTATCTGAACTGTAAGTTAGCAGTATCACAGATAGTGATTTTTAAACTGACTACAAGATTCATTAGCTTGCACTCAAATCACACTTAGCTATCTTTTTGTAAGCCTAGCTCAGATCCAAAGGCAGTTCATCTGCTTTTGTCCAATTGATACTCAAGATAATAAGCATAAAAGGTTTTGCATGGAATCAAATTGCTTCAGCATAGCTGATGCTGAGCTAGAGTTAATAAGCACAGTCAGATACCTGTAGAGCTCTTCTGAAATCTGCATACTCTGCTTCACTGCACTTCCCTGTGCTTTAGGTTCCACAGGGGCTTAGCTCCAGCACTGTATAGTAAGTGTCCACTTACCTAGAGTACTGGGGAGCTCTTTTCTTACAGCTTTGCAGGGATGAATGGGTCCAACTCAGCTGGAATCTGAATTGAACCACTTTCAGTGTTTGCATCATGCCCCTTATCTCCCCTGCCTCTTTGGGGAACTGCAGATGAAGGCTATTTAGGTGTAACTTTTAGCAATTTGGTGAAGGAAGGGTTTTCAGGTTGAATCCTGATGGTATTTTCTTGCTGCTTTGCTACATGAATTATATTTATATCTGTCTAGAAGAAAAAATGTTCTGACTAGGAAAGGAACTAATTTTTGTGTCCATGTTCTTAGTAATTTGGAGGCCAAAGAAGACTTAAAATCATTCAGCGAGAGGAGGACACAAGGAATCAAGTAACTCATTGAATTTTGCAAGTATTCATTTGTCCTTTGGTCAGGTAGTGTGGTAGTCCAGTTCTTTAGATATATTCACGCGTTTCTGCTGTTTCCACATCTGTACCAGTTTCTGCATGGTGTCCAGGAATTTTATCGAAGCAAAATAAGTATTTGTGCAGTGTAGTTTTTATTTTAGCTTTATGAAAGTATGATTTTGCCTGTGATCACAGCAAGGAAACAATAGGAAAGAGATCAAAGAGTATCAACCCAATGATACCTTATGGCAAATTAAATCACCATAAAGAAAACATTTGAAGTTCCGTGCCTTACATAGGCTAAACGCTCTTACAAGGCAACTGAATGGTAACCTACATTTCTGTGTCTGTGCACCTATCCAGATTAATTTTTTATGATGTGTTGGAAGTAGGAGAGTTGGTTGCTTTTTTCTTTTCAAGACCGTAGAGTAAGTTTGGGCTAAAGCATTGATGAGAGAAAGCCTCAGGTGAAGGTACTCAAAACTCTGAAATAGCTTCCTCCTACAAGCTCTGTGTTGCATTCTTTTTTAGTATTTTGTTTTGTGTCTGTAGATGGACCAGGTAATGCTCCATGATACTTCCTGTTATAAAAAAATCCTGCTCATATAGTCTGAGACAGTATTCTTTGGATAAAACTCATTGGTGAAGCTTAAGAAGCTGCCCAAATTCCTTCATAGAGATGACTTATATGAATTAACAAAGCATTACAATATTGATAGGATTAAATATTAATAAAGGAGGAAAAAGGCAATATTGGGACAATCGGTAAATCTCAAAAGATGAAATTAAAATAAATTACTTGCTTCCAAGCTCTAAAACATGGTAGACTCACTGTCATCATGTACAGCACCTAGTCAGCATGCTAACTAGGGGTTAGAAGTGCAGACGTGGCTAATATTCTTCTAAATAACCTAAAGACTTTAAAATATCATTAGGATTCCAGTGTAGTGGTTTTTGGCCTTTTTTTCTTTTAAGTTCTGTCAGTAATTTAAGTGAATTAGTTATAGTATTCTGATAGCTTCAAACATGACTTCCCAAACAGCTTTGTTGGTAGGGCAATCCGAGAGGGCTGGAAACCTTTCCTTGGTAGACAATGACAAGTGAGTGCTGCAGTCCCAGAGTGCTGCTTTGGCACAGCAGGTCTAAATGAACTTAATTTCACGTTCCTCATAAATCCTACTCTCCAGCCAATACCTTGCTATCCATTGATTTATCTTTGTTTTCTCACTTTCTTGTATGTACTGACTTCATTCCCATTGTCCAAAATCATAGCAAAACGACAAGGAGCTTTATTTATTTTTTTTTGGGGGGGGGGGGTGCTGGGGGTGTTTTTGTTTTAATCTATGCAAGAGTCTAAACAAGTGACAAATGAAAACAGTGAAAACTTTCATTAACAAAATGTGCCTTTGATCAAACCTTAAAAGTAGATACAGGCTGTCTAGCTGATAATGAATGTCTCCTACGTTGATTGTGCTAATTTGTTATCACTTAAAGTTCTCTGTTCAGTCAGGGAAAGAGAGACTAAGTTTTGTTTGTTTATTTTAACATAATTTTAGAATGAGGTTTTAATGTTTTAGAGAAGATTATACTGCATGCAAAATGTTTTGCTCCTGGTTGTGAAAAGTTGATTATTGAAATAATTCAGAAGTGTAAGGAACTCTTAAAATATTATACACACCTTTATCTTCTCATTGAACTCTAGTTTTACTTAGATATTGTATATATATTTTTAACTTTTATTTTAATAATTTTTAAATGTTTAAATGATAATTGATAGCTAGTTAATAGCTATCAATTAGAATTAAATAGTTTGTAGAGGTTTGTTACAGAGCGCTCTATGGATGCTGTATGTATGCCCAACATGACTTTTTCTGGGCATCTAGATAATGAAGCTTTGTTTCAGTGTATATAAACCATTTATATTATCAAGCCATTATACTGAAGGGGCTACATGAAACGCAACATTCGATAGATAATGATACTGAAAATATTTTGGGGTGGAGGGAAAACTCAAACCACTGGATGTCTTGTATTATGAATTTGTATTTGTATTTACTTCTAGAAACATTTTTTGCCCCTAAAAAAAAAAAAAATTAGAGGTGGATTATGTCTGTCTAGATAGCCAATTTGAGTTTGCAATTTGGCAGAGCCAGATAAAGAAGTATCCTTTTCAGTCATGGTGTTGCATGTTTTGGGGATCAAACTAATATGAGCTATAGTTCCATCAACAACTGACACAAATGACTTTCATTTCTGACTGCTATATCTTTCTAATGCAATATTTTTATAATGATTTTTAAACATTCACTGTTTAGCAGTTTTATGTATCAGATATGTACACCAAAGTCTTTTATAAAGCCTCTTCTAAACTTGCCTTTGCTTAGATACTAGTTTTCAGAGACTTAAGTATCTGTCCCGTCCATTCCATTCACAACATGTGCATCATTAGTGTGTAATGCGGAAGGCATGTTCTTCGGTACAAAACTAGTATATTTTCATAATTATAATTTGATTTTTATTTTACTTGTAATTATGCTTTCATATCTGTTCAGCACTGAAATAAGTATTGCTAGGACTGTGCAAGAAATCTGCACCCGCACAGAAAGATGTTTTTGCAAGGCATAGAACTTCCATAGCCTAAGGATTTTTCTTCCATCTTTCATTGCTGCACTCATTGTAGCAGATAAACTGCAGTCATACTGTTTATTGATGCTACTATCAGAGTCCTAATGAAGAACTGGAGCTTTGTGTTGTACTAGGCCCTCCCTTTACAGCAGAAAAGTTCCATTTTTCTCTCCTTGAACCCTAAAGTTTTCAATCTAGATGTGGAATTGTGTTCAAGCAAAAGCGTAGCCAAATCTCTTGACAGTATAGCAAGCACACTTAAAGGCCTGGTTTCCCCAAATGCTCTAAGTTGGTGTAAACTAGCATCATTGCTGAAAGTGATATTCCCATCCTGTCCATTTGTTCAATATCTCTTCCTTGCATCAGTTCATGGATTTGTGTGACTGCTGTGAACCATGTAGGAAGCTTTACTTTTCTTTTTTTTCTTTCTCCTGAGCTAATTTTAATCAAGATCAGGACCTACTCCTCTCTTAATTCACAACAGGGTCACCCATGCTTACATTGCACAACGAAGGAAGAGTAGGTATGCTTCTTTCAAAGCCTTATGCTAGTGTAAAGGATTTGGAAAATTACGGGTACTGTTCCATGACAGTTTAAACTGATATAAGTTGGCCCTGCCACAATCTCCCCCTGTACCACCCCTAATATGCGCAGTATGTCCCTCTTCTTTGCACTGACACTGGCACCGTGTAGTGGATTAGTACAGTAAGCTAATCCAGCTGAAAACTGAAAAGTGATTAGTTGGCAGCTAATGTAGCACCCTGAGGTATCTTACCTCCAAGCGGTGTGTACACAGAGCTAGTGTCAGGAAGGGTGTGTTGTTACAGGGCCACAGCCTGAGAAGGATACGCTTACTGTATATTATACCAAACAGCTCCTCTGTCTTTGTGCGGGAGAATCAGTTTGCACACACATGAAATGTATCCCACAAGTATCAGTTAAAATAGTATTTCACTTTCATTGTGTTAAATACAATTTTGCAATAATCATTCAGTATAACATAATATTAAATTTGATATAGATACCCAAATGAATCAAGGAAGTGTTGCCTTTTCTTTCCCTTTTAACTTTTCTGTGGCACCTTCATCCATCTTTGCTTCTATGCCTGTACCTTCTTCCTTTTTCCAGGAACTATTTCATCTAAAGAGTAAAAATTCTCATGTCATAAAACTTTTTTATTTAAAATGCATTTTACTTAACGTTGTCGTATAATAGATTTACAAGGTTGGCTTGGAAAGGTTGACTTTCATAATGAAACCTGAATGAATGGGGTCAAAGCCAGTTACTTCACAATGAAGTTTAGAAAACCTGAAGATTCTTTGAGTTTCTCCCTTCCCATTCGTTTTGCTTTTCATTTGAGATGACTGCTATGAATTATAATCCGTATATCTAAGCAGCAAATAAATGCTATTAATTAGCTTATTCTGTTTATTTTCTGTGAGAAATGAATATGAATAGGTGGTAGCAAAGCCAGGAAGAGCTGAAAAAGTTTATTAGGGCATGAGGTAAATTCTGTGCTGAAAGGCACTCTGATCATAGTAGCGAAAACACCTGCAGTGCTGTCTTCATATAATTGGGTATATGTGTACCTCATTTCTTTCATCATCATCTTAACTATTGCACCTTTTTATTGTCTGGACCCCAGGCCTGTATTATACAGACTCTAGGGAACTGGCTGTGTTGAAATGTAGAACTTCTCTTTCAGACTTGCAACTTGATTTGAGGTAAAACACTGGCTTTTGATTTGTAATGTGACACACAGAATTCCAGATGTCTCACTCCTTTCCTTTAGGTGGAAATCAGGCTTCTTTTTAATATACTATGACAATATTTTCTACTAAGTTTTCACATTTTGTTTATACCTATTTTACATGGAAAGCAAACAGTGAAATCCATTTGTGATTGAAGAAAAGCTGTGCCTTTATTTTGTGGTTGCGCAGCAGCATGCATTTAGTGCTGCTGTCTGTGGGACCTGGGGCAGAAGCAGATAGGCCTTGTGAGTTGCTGAGAATGAAAACAAGCCTTCAAAAAAAGCATTTTTCCCCTTATGCTGCACCTCATATTGTCCCTACTCTTCTTTTTGAACATGTGGCATTACTGCATCCTACTCTTGGCATGCACAAGCTAAGCTCTGCTCTTATATCACTGGTGGTGTTGTAGAATAATTCCTCCTTTCCTGGATTTACATTTTCAGTTTTGGATGTAAGTGTTCTTCTGTTAAATGATTCTGGAAAACTGTATTGCTGTAAAGGGTGCTGTAGAATTATCATGCTCCAGGCAAATCTTCCCCCGCTTCCCTTTTATCTAAAATCCCTTTAAAGTCAAGTCCATATATAAAATGCTATAAGTTAACAGGAATTGGCACCCCCAGACTTAAACATTTAGGTTTTCTATTGATATTTTCCATCTTTTTATCTGGTTTTGTTCGTTTGTTTCTTGTAGCCAGAGTTATTGAGAGCTACTGTGTTCTGTTTCTGTGGATTAAAAGTAACTTTAATCCAACACTGCTGGATGGTGACAAGCAGATTTTAATAGTTACAACTGTAACGTTCTATCTGCAGTTTTTACCATTACTACTTGTCTTCCTCCATTCTGGGTCAGTGAGTACAGAATAGAAGTTACTCGTAATGATTTAAAATGAATATATTTCATCTGTATCACAACATACTAGATCCAGCATTTACTGTGTAACTGCAACAGTTTTATTACATATACTATAGTGTTTGTGTTACTTTGTTTCTTGCAGATCTAGAAATGGCAATTGCATATTGGAATTTAGTCTTATCAGGAAGGTTTAAATTTCTAGATCTTTGGAATAAATTTTTGCTGGTAAGTACATACTGCATGCCTTCCTGACTATCTTAGTCCACAGTGGTCTGTAGCTTGTATAGCTGTGTGCTTACAATAAAGAAAAAGGCAGGATGTTTGAATACTTCCTTTGAATATTTCTGAAAACTGATATCAGATATTCTTAAATCAAGACAGATTCAATCCTCTCTATATAATTACCTAACTGAGAAGGAAGCAAAAAGATGCATTAAGGCAATAGTGCATTCTACTTGCTTGATCCTTTATCTTCCTCCTCACGAAAGCTTCTGCCTGAAATGAAGCCATTATTGTAGATTGAACCTACGTTGTCTTTATTGTCAGACAGCTGTGGTTATTGTCAGCCATAAATTTTACCATGCTCTGCTTTTTGTAATATTAATGCATAAACTTAGTGTTCTCTAAATGTCAATTCTGTTGTGACTGACTTAACGCTGAGAGACTTTTCTTTTTAAGTGAAGGTTCTTGTCTGAGTAATTATTTTGACTCATTTTTTAGATAATAGTTTTGGACTGATCTTGATGGTTTTCTATTATCAGTACAATTCTGTAGGCAGTGGAATAAAGGTGCATAAATTAAACTTTAGAAATCACAAAATATTCTCATAAAAGACGTAATTCATTCATCCATGTTTCTTCATTTGCATTTCTGTGTGTTTGCAAAAACTTATCTTATAAAAGTGTGTAATTCATCTTGGGTTTTTTTTCCTATTTAACTCTTTCTCTGTAGTTCAGGAAAACAAGAAGTCTGCGTTTTGTCACATAAGCACTAATGCATAATAGGCAAAGTGTATACTTTTTAGAATATTTTCTTGTAAGCTGTCTTCTAAATCAATGAGGCTTTTTGGACAGCATATTTATTTTATTCACTGACTGTTTATACTAGTTTCACCAAAAGAACTTGTGAAAAGATTTCTCATTTTAACTGCCTTAATATGCTTAAGACATCTAAATACAGGTACAGAGGTATGCATGAAGAAAAGTCTTAACACTTTTTTTTTTTTCATTTGGCTATATAATATGACAGACAGTTGTGCAAGTCTTTATACCACATCCTCTATAATAGGACTTCAATTAGAACATGTCTTACTTTGCTGTGAGTATTTAACCTGAAAATTTACATGTAGTATATTTGTTTCAGAAGAAACAGTTAGATCCAGAAATTCAATGTAAGAAAGCAGCAAGCTAGGAATCTTTAGGGTGGGGTTTTTTTTTTTTTGTTTTGTTTTGTTTTGTTTTTGTTTTCAGAAGATGTATTTGCCTGTCGTATTTTGCAGTCAAGACAAGATGTTTGGCTTGTGTCAGAGATGCATATTTTCTGCTGTGTTGGGCTTGAACTAGTTTTGATGAAGTTCTAAATTTTTTTAGAAATGCAATTTATTCTCCTGAATATATCAGAATATTATTGCCAAAAGAAATTTACCCTACTCCCCAAACTGATTCTGTTTGCTAAACTGACAGAAAACAAATCAAGGAAAAAAAATGAGTATTTTCCTCTGGGCTTATCAGTTGACTTCCCCAGACAAGTGCCACAGCTGGCTCAGGAGGCCTTGTGGGACTGCGTGGGTGCGTGTGGTATGGATGGAAAGAGAAGTGTGTGGGGGTGTGGGGGGGGGTGTTGCAGCCTGCCCCAGCTGACCAAATTAGTGCCAGCATAGAGGAGGGGAGCAAGAGCTAGCAGCTATGAACAGGGCTGATAGGGAGGATAGAAGGGCTGACTCTGAAAGCTCAGAGAAAGCTGCCTAGGAGTAAATCTTTCTGGAGTGCAGCTCAAACTGGCTGTACTGGAAACTAACGTGAACAGGGTGATACAGAAGGAGGACACCCGAAATCAGACCAGGATGTGGTAATGAAGAATAAGACTGACTGGGAAGAAGAGGCTGGAGAGAAGGAAGGCAGTCTGGGAGTAAGTGAGAAGAGGAAGTAGGAGAAAGGTGCAACTATAACCAAGGGGTTGAGGGAGAGTCTGGATTAGCACAGGTGAAAAGGGACAAGGAAAGAAGGGCTCGAGTTGAAATGGCAGAATGCCAGCTTGTGGCTACACAGTTTCAGAACCCTGAATGGAAGCCAAGACCCATTAAGCTGAAGTGTAAAGTGCATTTGTTTTATTTTTTTACCATAACAAATGAGGAACATGCATCCTAAAAGCAAAACACAAAAAATAAAACAGCTAACAAAGACTTCTTATGCTTTTCCTTTTTTTAGTAGCTATTTATTTTTGTAATTTTCATCAGAAGCTCTCAACTTCAGTGTAAAATAAATAAATTAAATAAAATAAATAAACCCACCACTACTGTGAAACTTGAAAATACTTCATACTTAACAGTACCATTTTTCCTCCTTTATAGGAACATCATAAAAGATCAATCCCAAAAGATACTTGGAATCTTCTGTTAGACTTTGGAAATATGATTGCAGATGATATGTCCAACTATGATGAAGAAGGTAACAAGTACTTAAATAACTTTGCAAACATGGGTATAGCAGAATTAAAATTTTGCTCTGAATGAACAACAGAACATACTGTTACCTGGTGTCTTAATTTGTTTACCCATGAAGGTGTAGCTGCAAGTAGAGTATCATACTTGTTGCCAGAAAGTTAACAATAAGTAAGTTAACAAGTTTGCTTTAATATGTAGATAAAACTAAGACCTGTCACTAAAAACTGTCAAACTATTATACAGCAGATGCTATTTGAATCTGTTATGCAACAGAAGTCACAATGAAACTGTATTTCTGTTCAGAAATGTTGCTAATAGCAAAGCTATATATCATTTTTCTACTTGCAAGAATGTCTGCAAAAGCATATTTTTACTAACCTAAATGCAGCTTACACTCTGTCACTAATCCTGCAAATCCTGCTTTGGAATGACTGTGTACAGAAATATTTCCTAAGCTATGAATGACTTTAAGAG
This sequence comes from Dromaius novaehollandiae, assembly GCF_036370855.1. Lineage (NCBI taxonomy): Eukaryota > Metazoa > Chordata > Aves > Casuariiformes > Dromaiidae > Dromaius > Dromaius novaehollandiae. Next base: position 153,715,555 of record NC_088098.1, read on the forward strand.
GAATGCCATGATTTTGTTTTCAGCTAATTTATAAACCTGGTAGTGTGGATTATGCTTTAAATATATTTCATTTGTGCGAAGAACTGTTACTGCAAGGGGAGATTCAAATGTTTAATTTACTAGTTGGGTGCTTTTTCAAGTGTCCATCAAGTCATGCATGTTAGAGCCAGGGTAGGCCAGAAATATTGACGTAAGCTTCTGATCCTTTGTATTTTAAGACTAAACCAACTTATTGCTAATAATGACATGTTCTTTTCTAAATTGCTTGACTTCTCTTTAGGAGCGTGGCCTGTTCTTATAGATGATTTTGTGGAATATGCACGACCAGTAGTCACAGGAGGAAAGCGTAAAACTTGCTAACCCCAGACTCATCAAAATGGACTAAATGTGCAGTCTGAACTGCATTAGGTAACGAAGATTTGTTGGCCAATAACTGCGCTCACTGTTGCTGGTTTCAGTGGTCATGATGAGACTCCATAGACAAAACTGAAATTCCTCCTTTCTGCCTAAAGAAAATGATGGCTGACTCGTGGACACCTCAAGAACAAACTCGGAAGATAGTCCAGGCTGTTTGTAGGCTATTGGCTTCAATTATTGTACTGGTTGTATCATATAGGATGTAGATTTTGCATGATTTTATACTTTGGAGAAGTTTAACTAGAGGCCATTTTATTAAAGTTTTGACAGCACAGCATGCCATTCAGTTCATGATCCAAAGTGAACACCAGCAGTTACATGAGTAAAACTGTATTATATTGTACTTAAATGAAAAGCAGTATTTGTGATATATAAATTAAATCCCTAAATAAACCTTATGCAGTATGTTGTATTTTTATAAAAGTTAGCTCTGTGGATCTGCCCTAATACAGAACTGTAACAAGAAACTTTTTTTTTTACTTGTTGCTGAGATTTTAAATTTATATTTTTAAGCTCTTAGATGTACAGACTGATCACATCTAGCCTCTTTTTTTGCCCACTAAGATTAACTTCCTGATTATTACAGTCTTGAAGGTCTTGGACATGTTACAGTAGCATTGCTGAGGAAGGACTGCTGCTCTACATTATGTTGCAAATCCAACTTTTTTTTTACTAACCATTTTAAAGTAGACCTTAAACAATCAAAGATGCTTTTATAATTCATGTTTGATTATCATGATTCAGTTAGTCTTCAATTATGTATTTTGTTTACTTTATTTTGAATTATGAATTGGTGTGATTTAATTTTTTAGGTTTATTAGTAGCCTGAAACATATCATAAATTCTAGCTAAATGCAACAAGTTATGAATGCAATTCCTGATATCCCACAAAAATAAACATGAATAAGCCCAAAGACTACTTATAAATAAAGTTAGCTCCTGCCTTGGAGAAATAACTAGAGGTAAGGAGACGTTACGTTACATTACTGATGTTAGCCTCTGGATGTTTTTGTAATAGAGTTATTCAGTAACATTCATTTAAAAAAAAAAGTATATAGATGCAGTGTTGGATCAGTTTACACCAAATCTGAATTTGTTCAGTCATTTCCTTCTCCTCTTCTATCAGCTGTCTGTTATAAAGCATATAGAGGTCAGTCTCTTCTTTCTCAGCAGTGTCTTTCAATGCCTAAGCACAAGAAAGTTTTACCAGAAACTACTGAAGATGTTTTCACATGGGGCTCTTTTAAATGCTACCTCATGAAAATGAGTTTATCATAGCCACTGTAAAAGTTTGTTAAAGCAAAGAGTTGTTAATGAGTATGTACAGCTATGATTAATATATTTTCTGTAATCAGAGTTGAATTGATGCAAGAACTTGGGAGATGACAGTGCATTAAGTTATATAATTTATATCTATTTGGATCACATATCAGATAATTTAAGTATTTCATGACAGGATACTATTTTATTTCATAATTGTGAGGATATAAAAACTTACGTTCTTCTAAACTCTAATATTTAGAGTTTCATATAAGCTGGCAGCTTTTATTTATGTCAGTGCAGCCTACAAGACCAAATGAACATGCTGAGTACAGAAATACTGCCTTCATTCTTTCTCCCACTTGAGAGAATTTTAGTTGTGCATGATGCTTAAAAAGTAGGGTGAGGACAGGGCCTGTATTTGAACAAATTAGTGACATAGAAAGCAAGTTACAAATACCCATGAGTGATTTATTATTAGTCTGTTTTTTACCCCTAAGGAGTATTTATAAATGTTATGTCTTGCATGACAGCCACTAGATGTCAGTGTCTCAGTCTTTTGATACCTATCTCTTTTCTGTGTAGAGAGTTAGTATGTAATATTAACAAAAAATTATTGCTTAACTACATCTCTTTAGAAAGACATTCATGTATGTAAGTCCAGGTATTCTACAGAAGTCAACTGAGATTTAAAAAAAAAAAAAAAAAAAAAAAAAAAAAAGTATTATTCTGTTTTTAATGCATTCCATTTACCTACCCTTCCCCAGCTAGAACAAGTAATTTTCATATCTCTCCTGTAGGCTTTGGAGAGTAAATGTGTAACATCCAAAAATATCAACTGCATTTATCCAGCCAAAAGCAATGGAATGTTTGTTATTCAGACAATTGTGACTTAAAATGTGTAGGTATAATATAACTGAGCAGAAGTAGTTTAATCTATTGGTCTGTTATGTAGCTGAATAGTTTGCATAGCATTAGAGCTTGTGAAACATTTGTTCATGTTGAGACCTCTCTCAAATGAAGCTAATAATGATCCTTTTACCTTTTAAAACAAATAGAATATAAAAAATGCTTTCTCTCTCTCTCTCTCTCTCTCTCTCTCTCTCTCTCTCTCTCTCTCTCTCTCTCTCTTTTTTTTTTTTTTTTTAAACTGAGGAAGAACTTCCTGAGGGCACCAAGGTTGCTGGACAGCTGGGTCTTGCATGTGTGTTGAGGTTTTTTTACTTCACCCATGTTAATATGAGGAAGAAGGTGCTCAGGATAGTTTTCACTTTCTGTACGCATACATTTGTTCACTTACTCTTAAGCCTTATTCCTGTGAGGATCCTTCATGGAAAACACCTTCCAGTAGAGGAAGACTGGCCAGCATACTCTCTTAAGACACAAGTTGCTCCCTATCAGCCATGTTATTCCCCGTCTTCTATCCAATTAAGACCACTTAAGAATTTTACATTCCCATAAACAATAGTATGGAATAACACTACCAAGCTTGAGCAATTATACATGTAAATGCAAATAACCTGCTTTTAAATGGTGACTTCGTATGTATTTTAATACTTGCTGCTGTCTGCTGTTCCACCTTGCAGGTGACTGACTTTGCTTTTAGGTAAGCTGGTATAGTAATAACACCTAGGCTGAACAATTTATAATCATATATGCTACAGAAATCTTTGATTAGGTTTTTCAATGTATACAGTATTAGTTCCTAGATATGCTGTATATATTTTTTTAAAGTTGGTGCTAAGTTGTTTGGTTTTACTTAAAGTATTCAAAACTGAACCATGGGGTTTGTATTTGCCAGTTCTAATTTAAATGTAATTTATTGTGTGTGCCATGCCAAGGAGAGCAAACCTATAGGTGTCCACTCCCACAGTGCACCTGAGATTTGCTGCTGAGTAAGCTGTACATGTGTAAACTTTGTGGCAATTGAAAAAGGAATAAATGAACTTTCAGCATAAAGGATTGAAGTCAGTCATGTGGGATGTCTGTGCTTTTTGTCAGCTTTCTGCTTTGGAAGCCTTGCAAAGGCTCGTGTGGTTTTTATCTCTGTTTTCTGGTTAATTTATTAGATTCTTGCTTTATTCCATCAATCAGAAGATGGCAAGGATGTAACACATGAATTTTTTTGCAATTAAAATAAATGTCTGTTTTGCTCATCTGTGCCATCTTTATGTTCTTAAAAAGCTTGCTGTGTTTAACTGCAGTGCTGGATCTATTACAGGTACCTGCTAGCAACCAAACTAACTCTCTGCAATTTGCGTCATTAGTTTGTATTGGCAATGAGAAGTATAATTGCAGGGAAAGTCATGCTCAGTCCTGGGCTCCAAGCTTTGTAAGAGAAGCAGCACATTCAGATGTCTGTGCAAAGACCTTCAAAGGTATGTATACAACTGCCCTTATTTCTCTTTTTCTGAAAGCTTGAATCAAAATAAAAACAGTTGTCCTCTGCACTCTCCCACCTGTCATCTGTTTCCAGCCTCTGTAATACTACTTGGTACAGCCAGTCTGGTTGTTCAAGTGGTTGCCTTCTCTAATGAGCACAAAGTCAGGTGAGTATCCCAGAGTGTGAGCAGACACAGCAGTGAAACTATTTATCTCAGCCAAGATGCCTTGAAGCTTGTTTTACCAACCACTGGATGCTGGTATCACACAAGTCGGCGGCCTTCTGTAACAGCAAAAATGGCTGGTGCTGATACTCCAGCCACGGGAAGCTCCTTTCTTCCAGGCATCAGCACCCGTTGCTTTCCTGAACTGTCACCAACCCAGTATCTGGGACATCAAAAGATTCTGAAAAGGAGAAAGACTAACCTTTCACAGCCATGAACCTCCTGCCCCCCTGCTTTTTTAATTTTCAAGAAATCAGTCACATTCTTTGACCTTTGTATCAGTGTGCTGGATGGAATTAAGTTAGGATGGTATCTCAAACTAGGCTTTTTTTGTTTTAAACAGGCAGAAGTGTCTGCAACTGCAGCTATGTTTTCAACCATGTGCACAAATTCCAAGTTTCAGACAAGTGGGTACAATGTTTACCTCCGTATGAGAAAGGACTAAGGGAAGCTTAAAGGCATTAACATTTTGATTAATAAGTGACTATAATTATTGGGATCCTCTTGGCTTTTATACATACGTGAGAAACTATACACATTACACAGGCTTTATGTAAAGTAAAAAAGAACAGGTTCCCCTGTGCAGTGTTAAAGACATTTTTCTTTTAGGACAGTGGTGTAAAGTGGTGTGAAAATAGTTCATCCTCACTGTTACAGAACTGAGTCAAAATAGTGTTTTTTCCCAGATCTCAATGAATATTTTTGTTATACCAGAAATACCTGTTTAAATTTTACACAAACTCTTGTATTAATCTTCTGGCATAATTAGTATCATTCCTAAAGAAATGATTCTTTTGCCAAAGTGATACCGTTTTCTTCAATAGTGGCAAAAGATACAGCTCCTGATAGAAGTCTCACAAGGTTTATTAAATAGGCTCAAGTCTAATCAGCAAGTAAAGCAAGAAATCAAATCTCTGAGAAGACCCAGCTGGTACTGAGATTGATTATTTGTCTAGGATGTGGTTCTGTATCCCTGGAATGGGTGAACTTGGAGTCAAGAGCATTTTGCAAATCAGTATGTTTGAATAGCAGGAGCATCACTCACGGTTGGAGCACTTGGGATATCGTCTTACTCTCTTATTTAAAATGCTTAAGGCCTTGTGGTGACATGGCAGTCTCAGCTTGTGCTCTATTCACCAGTTAATTTTTTTTATAAAAGACAACAGTCCCTGTATGGAGCAAGAGCCCTCTCCCAGGAGGTAGGGAAAATTGCTTCACATCCCCTCAGGTAGAGGAGGACTGCGAAGCCAAGTTTCCCATAGACTGAATGCATGCTTCAATGTTTTCAGGTACAATTTCAAATATGACTGAGCTGCAGTAACAGCTTGCTGCCACCATCAAGAAGTTGCCTTTCCCCTGGCCTGCTCCTCATTCATTTTCTTCTGTATTTTCCCTGCCCTAAACCAATTATATGGACAGTAATGACAGGAGACCAAAGCTGCATTTTTATCTCGTTTAACATTTACCAAACATTTTTTGCAAACTTTATTTATTTTGTGTTTTTTCCTGTCAACAATATATATAATAAATGAATACTTCTTGATCTTAATGGAGTTTATGTATTTTGGCTATGTTTCAGATATGCAAGTGTGATATTTTACAAATTATTATCTCATCTTTATTTTCTTTGAGTGTAGATATCTGTGTGCCTAACTTCTGCCCAAAAAGTTTGCCAAAAAGCAACTGGAAATACTACATGAAGAAGAAATTATATGCAATTTACAAAATAAAAAAAACCCCTAAATTCTTTGCTGCATGTTCTGCTTCATAGACTTGGAAAAATAAAACTTCTCTGACTTATAAAGGCTGGGTTTTCATTATAGCCTTATTTCTAAGAGCTAAGATTTTATTCCTGATTTGGGCTGTGTTATGGGTGGTCAAGTATGCAGGCAACAGGGTAAAGTCCATGGGAGGGAACAGGGCAGCACAATTGCTAGCCACAGTTTAGAGGAAGAGATGAATGGGAAAACTAAGAATAACTTTGCTCATTTTCAGAAAGAAACATTTCATCTGATAAGGCCATTACTAGCCTTCTGTGGTGTGTCAGTAGGTGATTTCTCTAGTCCTTGATTTGCAAGGTTGAATTCCCATGTCCTTTCAGATCACAATATTCTGTGCAGTGAAGGGGAACCATAGAAGGATACATTGACCTGTACCTGAGACATCAAATTGGAAGCTACCATGCGTTTGCCTGATGTGGTTTTGGTAGGCTACATTGGCTTTAGTTGTCCATTCTGACAACTAAATGTTCATTTTTAGGCATGCTGAGCCTGAGGATCAAAATCTTTACAGCTGCCTCTATGTTGTTTCAATGCCTCAGTTCAGGGATGTGATCTCTATTCTCCTAGCCAAGCAGTGCTGTGACTTGCATCCACACAGCTCATGGTTAGCCACCTCTAGAGCCCTGTGGCCACATCCGCGCTATAGAGTACTTGGCTCCACATCTCCTCTGGTCCCTATGTAGTCCTGGCATCCTAAGGCACAGCTGTCATTTTTGACCACTTTTTCAGTTTAGAGTTCTTTGTTGCTAGCAGTAAGGACACACTCTCAGGGTCCAGTTCCTGAGCCTCAGCACTTCTGTTAACCAAACCCTAATCATTAAAACAAGGGTTCACAAACAAGAGGCTACTTTTACCAATTTTGCATCTTATACTGTAGAATAAGGATGGTGATGCTTCTCTTCCATCCGTGTGTTCTTTTTGTAAAGTGAAGTAGTGTTCTTATATGTGTAAATTATTCAGTTATGCAATTAACTGCTTACCATTTTGGGTAATGTTAGTAAGATGCATGCTTTACACTTTTGGCCTATTCCATTCAAATGGCAACCAGCATTTCTTTCTGAAAAAGGTCAAAGAAAAACAAAACCTTTCCCCTGCTATCCTGTATCAAAATTACAGTCAACCCAATCAAAGCTTTCTGTTTATCTAGATAAGTTTATATTTACACTTGTATTTCTATCTGTAAAGTAGTAATTTGTGATTCTTTAGGACAGCATGAACGGTGCCTGGGAACCATGATTTGGGTCTGTCTCAATAAACCGCCCTGAAGGAAGATGTTGAGCCCACACTGCGACATGTTTGCGGGCAAAGCATGTTTAAAAGGCTGCAAGACTACAGAGGTCGGTCCTTCTTGTATTGAATGACAGAGGACAGAAAAAACTGTGATGACAGAATAAAGCAAATAATCTCAAAAGTATCAAGTTGAAAGCATGGTATTAAAACTCTCCATTCTCACTAACTGAGACTTCTTCATATGTGAACTTTCCTAGACTCACAGGATGCCATTTAAACACATCTTTCAAAATAGTTTCCTTTCAGAATTGAAGTGTAGGCTGCACTGGAGCTCTGGCTTAGGAAAATGTCATCCTTTGCCAGAGAGCAAGGAGATGCAAGATTTAGGTTGGTATTTTGCTCAGTGTTTATCCAGGGGTGCAGTGAGTTAGCAAGATATTCTTGTTATAGGTTGAGCACAGCAAGAAAGTTGTGTCATCTTGGAATCAGATAGCTTTCTGGGTCACTTGTCCAAAGTCAGTTGCAAACCCATCTGAGCCTGCAGATGACAAAACATTGCCATAGGGCATAGTTAGAAACGTGAGAGGTTTACTGCTTTTTATGAGGCTCTTACCATGCAGCCCATCATTCTAGTATTTACTGAGTTTGGAAATGTCTTTTATCACATTCAACTGTTTTCAGTTTCTTGATCAGTCCCCAAAAGGGACACTGACTCTATCATACCAGAAAAGTGAAGGAAAATATATTAATTTACAAGTTATTGAATAAATAAATACCCCTGTGGAGGCATCTGTTTTTCTGGGTGTAGAGTTACTTATGCTGGGTAGGGCTAGGTATTTCCTGGCTTGCTTTATGCTGGGTTGCAGAAGTGCTGTTTTTGCACTTCACTTTGTGGGCATGCTCCTGCAGTTCCATTGAACAAAATCCCTGCAAAATCCCTGGCTGATGAAATATTTCCTCTGCATTGGGTCTTAGGCAAGAGACGGCATCTGCAAAGCCAGAAAAGGAAGCTCTTGCCTTATAGAGCGAGCTCTCTGTAGTGACACAATGGCTGATATAAAGTGTCAGTGGAGCTGAGCTGAAGGCAAAGGAACAAAGAAAGATCACGATTCAGTGGCTGTTTCACACGAAAGGAAAGTGGAAAGTATCTCGGGGATGGATAAATTCAAGGCTGCACTTGTACTGGCCGGGGTAGGAGATGCTCTTGGTTATCGAAATTTCTCCCGAGAAAACAATGCTTTAGGTGCAAAAATCCAGCAGGAGCTGAAGGAAATTGGAGGGCTCGAGAACCTGGTGCTCTCTCCAGACAAATGGCCAGTAAGTGACAATACCCTCATGCACATGGCTACAGCAGAGGCCGTCATCACAGGTAGGTGACAATGAACTAGCGAATGCCATCCGGAAAGGAGCAAAACTGTAGAGCTGCTAGATTTCTTAAAATAAGCCTGAGTGCTGTGGAAGTAGTGAGAAACTGTGTCAGGTTCCTAAATGCTGCTTATAGGAATGATAATATACATATATTAGCTTGTCTTTTAGATAAGCACGATCTTTTGACCATTGTACAAAATAAGCAGATCTGATTTCTTTAGTGTGGAGTAGCTCTCTTCACGTTTTCCACAGGTTTACCATGCTGATTAAAGCTTCAAGATTAAAATACAGCATGTCCAGCATAATTAAAAAAAGTAAAATCTGCACACTGTACTTCAGGGAATAATACCACCAATGGAAATAAACCTGTTTAAAACTCTTCTGTAAAAAGAATAGTTCTAGGCACATTTTTAAGATGTTTGTGTTCAGAACTTCAGTTTGGCATAGAGTTGCCTTAATACCTCTTTCAGGCTAAAATCATTTGAACTATCTCATCTTTGCCAGCTTTCAGACAAGCGGTTGCACCTGCAAAGCCAGAGAAGGAACAATTTTTTATATGAGTAGAGTTCTATACCTTTTGTCCAGAAAAATATTTTAAAATGTGTTTTATAAAAAAGTATATCAAAATAGTGAATGTTATTAGCACGTGTCTTCTAAAATCACAACATTTTGAAAGAGTACATTTGTTTTTTCTTAAGGCAGTAATAGTCTTTTGTAACATGCCATGATATTTATACTGACACTCTACCAACTGAACCAAGGCTTTCTGAGACCATCAAGCCCATCAACAGAAATACATAGGAAGACAGTAACTGTTCAGCAATATTTTCTCATTTCAAAATGAATGAAACTTATCTCTGTAAAAATATTCCTAATTTTTCTTAACTCTTATAATACTCAATAATTAACAACAGCAAAAACCTATAATGTAGCTAATATTGCCTAAGTCAATGAAGTTTCACTTGTGCTTCTGTTTCACTGCTTTATCTGTCTGCTGCTAACCTGCTCTAAATTTAGGATGTAGAGATCAGTTGGAGAGTGTGTTAGACACTTCATGCTTGGCTATTAGCTAACCAATGGTTTAAGGGGTAGCTAATACACTAAAGATAAGGGCAAGATGTCAGCCTATCAAGAGAAAAGATGACTAACATATTTCTGAATATAGTCTATGATTAAATACATATCATATGTTTTCTGCTCGTTGAACTCCATAAATCTGTAACTTCAGAGTAATCAAGCCGGTTAGACTATCAGTATAATAATAAATCTTATTTCTTAAATACGCCAGGAGCACAACTGTTCTTTAAAGAAAAAAAAAAGTCTCACTATATTTCACATCAACTGTGTTTATTATGTACTCTCATTTCTCTGTCCTCATTGAATAGTCTTTTAAAAAAGGTCTTCACATGGACTGGTGAGAAAGCAAAGAGCTATAGTGGGGAGTTTTAGGAAGAAATTATCATTTCATAGTGATGTTCCTGAAGGAAAAGCAAGTCTTTTCGTCTGCTTCCCCAAAGGAAAACAGAACTGCTCCTGCCTCCAACAGTGTCTCCTCATAGCAAACTAAATGCAAAAAAGCCACCAGGTCTGGCCATGGCTCAACGAGTGTGCAAAATCGCTGAAGTCAACAGAGTAAACCTAATGAAGGTGGCAGTGGGTCCCCGAGGCTGAAGTGTCCCTGGCCCCCATGACCTGCGTGGTCATGCCACAGAGAGTGCTTGCTCACCCTCAGAGGCGATGGGAGCGTAGACGGTGGCTCTGTCTTCTTGCACCATGGTCATGACTTCAGGGCAGAGTGTACACATATGCTGCAGAAAATGAAAAGGAGGAAGATCTTTAAGAATATATTGGAAATCTGGAACATTACCAGCCAAAAAAAAAAAAAGGATGGGGGGGATAATCAACAAGTATCCTGTCCCTCACTGCTATTCGTTAAAAAAAAGATATCACAATCGCTGCCTGGGACCTTCAGGGGCATTTCGCATCCTGGGTGATTGACCCTCTCAAGTGCCCTTGTTGCCCCTGTTTCCTGCGGAAGGAGCACAGAGTGACACCACTTGGTCACCTCAGTTATGGGGTATCCGCCTGAGCAGAGGACTGAGGTAGGGGCTGAAGGCTGTGCGGATGGCAATAAAATCTCTTTGGTGATTTGGTGGAAAAAAATCTCTTTTCTCTTTGGTGTCTACTGCAATAATAAGCAAATAAGTCTATGTCAGAACACCATCTCTGTTTAAAATGCTAGTTTTTTGGTCTTGTAACAATCTCCTATGGATGACTTTATTTACATCTGTGTATCTGAAGTACAGAGAATAGGAAGCCATTCAGTAAAATCATTCAAAGCCATGCCTTCTCGCACACTCAACCTCCCCCAACTGATATCCTCAGCAATAATCACCTTCAGCAAGTGTTCTCCAAGCTGAGAAATCAGTGCAAGACTTTACATGGAAAGGGGGAGACAGAGCTGAGAAGACATTGGAGGGGGGGGATCCGTCTCCCCGTGTGTTTCGTTCACCTTGCTGGCTGCCAGCCAGCTGCAGCAGCAGCTCTGCATAGAGAGAGGCAAACCCATGCTGCTCACAGGCCAGGTCGTTGCACACTTAGCACCTTCCAGGTCTGAGCTGCCCGGAGCCTGGGCTCCCGATCAAATTCCAAAGTGCCTGGGCGCTGCCCTCGAGATTGCTCCCAGCCTGAGGCCGAGCCAAACGCCAAGCCCAGAGTGGAGGGTTGATGATGAAGTATGGGGCAAGTCTGATCTCGGGAGCCAATTTTGACCAGCGCTGCACTGGCTGCGTAGGAGAGGTCCAAGGATGCTCAAGGCACGGGGCAGCAGCAGTGGCGGCCCTGCAAGGAGGCTGAGCTACTGCTCTAGCACTGGCCGAGGCTCTCCTCGGGTTAAACAATGGCCCAAACTGGAAGTTGGCTCCAACAATGAAGGATAAACGAAATATCTACTTTCATCAAGTATTTGTCCCATAAAGGAGGAACGAAAACCTAACATCATCGAAAGCAGAACAATCACTGCAGTCAGGAAAGCCTTTTCCTTTCTGACTCAAACAAGCTCTAGAAAATAAAAGCCTTATTTTCTAAAGAAAGAATTTGTCCTACTGACTTGACAGCTAAGATACCAGCCTGACTCCAGTGCAGGAGTCATGGTGGGCTTAGACAGTCCTAAGGTGTTAGAGACCAAAGTGTCTCTGACTTTGAGGACAATACTTCTCCAGAAGCTGCCAAGTGATAAATTCCTGCTCTCGGCTCACACCCAGATAAAATGACTCTCAATTTATAAATCTGAGAGGAGTCAGTAGCTTGAAAACAACTTGTTCCTCTGGCATTTTCTGTGATATGGCCAGTGTATTTGATAGGATTTTTTTTTACATGGGAGGGAGATCTTGGTTTTATCCTGGATCTTTTTAATTCTTACATTTGCATAAATGGTATTTTAAAGTGGCTCTGGGTTATGGATCTCTAAACTTTGTCTTACATTAAATCTCTTCTGTGGGTCTCAATATATCACCAGTCTTTGACAAAATGATTGAAGATACTTTTAGAAGAACTTTCCCTACTGTGTCATTTGATTTGTCAGTCAAATCAAGTATTAAACAGAGTTTCTTTGAGTGCATCGAAAATACATAAATGGACAAATCCTGACAGCCTCCTCAGTTCTCATTGGTTACAAAATTGTAACAGAAATCAGTGGAAGCTTTTCCTCAGTAAGAACTGAGGGCAGGACTCTTCAACCCCAATAATATAAATAGTAGAGTAAACAAGCAGTTATACTGAAGAAAAAAATGTGTATTTAACACAGGAAAGATTCCTTAGAAAAGACTGTAGACCTTAGTTGAAGCAATCAATGAATAGATATTGTTAATGAACATATTCCAGGAAAATTACCTGCTAGTAATACTATAGTCCATAGGAATTTACTACTATTACTAATTTTTATGATCATTTTTATAAAAGCTCACTGTTCTGGTTACTGTACTGGCATGCCCCTGCATGGAAGACCTACAAATTTTAAACAAACAAATATAAAATACAGGATAAAAAATTAAGTTTGCTAATTTGCTTTTGTGTTTAATTATGCATATCTCATTAAAATAATTCAGTGGTCATTTAAAAAAATAGTAATTCATTTTTAAATTGGAATCATGTCTGCAAACGAATGCAACAGCACAGATTGAGCCAGGCACTGCTGACTACATGCATACCCACAGTGCCCACAAAGGCAGCACGTTCACCTTACAGTCAGACACCTCTCCAAGCACTTCACACCCTGGGTCTAAATAAAGCCCCTGAGCAGTTACTGTCAAGAACAGAATGCCTTTATCTTTTAGACTAAAGGAGTTAAAAGCGAATGGGAAAGAAAGAGAAGATAAGAACTGAGAAGCAAGACGGTTCTCTGCAGCCCATTCTCAGAGTTTGTGTAAAAGTGTTTACAGTGGTACCGGAAACATGTCTTCAAATATATTGGAACTGGAAATAGGAATGTTTATTAAACGCGTAGTCAGCCTATTTGTTTGTTTTCAGTATCTGCTGCCTTTTTTGTTTTCAGTTTTTCCCTTCTCCTTTTGCCTTTGCCTGACAATCTTTTATTCCTGCTTCTGACCAGATTACTGGTGTTTAGAAGACCTGTATCGTGAGCTGGTAAAACGCTACGTCGAGGCTATTGACAAACTCCCAGCGAGACGGCTAGACCCTGCTACCATTGAAGGCTGCAGGGAATTAAAACCAGATAACTACCTTCTGGCTTGGCACACACCTTTCAATGAAAAGGGTACAGTACTGCCTTCTATTTATAGATATTGGTTTTAATAATGCCTGCTTTGAAGATCTGTGAGTATTTGGAAATTGTTTCCTTTTTTCCCTGACTTCAAAAGCGACTAGCCCTGCAACGTTTCTATGTTTGCCTGAGGATGGCAAGAGATGTGCCAGGAATTCCTTTTGTAGGGCACCATGTCCTTTCGTAAATGAACCCTTCCCTGTTTAACATCTATTTAAAGAGACTTTGTTCTTGGCTTTGTGCCTCTGGGTCCAGATTTTTGTCCTTCAATTTAATGGTTATTTTAAGAAATATTTTCTGCTGTTTTTCATTTAATTGCCTGTGGTCTTGGATCTTTTCAGTGATGGCAGATCTAAAAAAACAAATAGCTGAGTTTTTCTGTGGAATTCTCCCTGTGTCAATGTGCTCACTAGAGGGAAACCAGAGATACAGCATTAGTTTTCTTCAGGTGGACACACTGCTAAGAACTATAATTATTTTGCCAATGATCCCTAATATTCCTTGCACTGTTTCCCTATCCATGACTATTCCTTCCTCCCTTTGTGGTTATTTCGTTCTATGATGAATTGAATTTCTACTTCAAGTTAAGGAACATACATGCAGCTATGTGTACGCATATATGCATATACCTATGCCCACAGACTACATTTAATCTTGAAGGACTGGAGAGACACTGTATCATTAAATGAGGCAGAGCTAGACAGCCACAAGACCCTGGTAGCTCATAAAAACATTGTGCTGTGTTGGCGTGACGCTGTGGTATGCATCAGTACCACTCAACAGCATTGCACATTGATGCAAAATCATGACAAAAACACGGCGGCACAATGCCATGGCTATTTCAGGCTCTCTGCCAGTTCTCTTTGACAGAAAAAACACCCTTCACTCAGCCTCAGCTTTTCACAACAGCTGCGGAGAGGAAAAAGGATCCTCTCTGTTTACTTTGTCCACCCCACTATTAGCCAGGCAGAACTGAGAAAGTTCCCCTTTAGCAGTTGTCATATGTTTTCTGGTTGATAGTGAGTAAAATTCAGTTGAAGCAACTGGGAGCTGCCAGGCTGGGCCAGAGAAGCTCTGGACACCTCCAGTGGAGGAGCACAGATGTTCCCCAGGTGGTTAGTCTGCTGGAGCTACATCTCTTCTTTTAGCCTTCCTCCTCACCAACTTTCCACGGTGGAAGATTTGCTCTTGGGATACTCGGGGCTGCAACGCTCTAAAATGAATTCCTGTCTTGAGAACTGACAGATGAAATCCATCTTCTCTATCTGGTCTGATAAATACCATCCTGAACATCTCAAGACACCTCTTTTTTTCACCCTGAGAACAAAAGAACCAGTGACAGGAGGTGGAGATGTTCTACTTCCTGTGGCGCCTGACACTGCTATGGCCATAATTGACTTTTAATTGAAATTTCATGGATTTCTTCTTGAGGCAAAAAAATTCCATAGGCATTGAATGTCTAGCAGTCAGATGACGTCTCAGATGGGTGGGAAGCAAAATGCTGTTTTCTTATAATCATTCTGTGTTGTCTCTCTTGCAGCAAAAATTCATGTACTAGCCTTCATGGAACAGTGAAATTCTAGATTAGGTAATTGCTAATTGCTTATATGAAGCTCTTGTGCTCAAATTCTTCTGAATATAGTCACTGCATTCAGTTCTTATGTTAACCTGCCACCTGTTGTCACATTCATTGCCACGTTCATTGCAAAGGTACCTGAATTATGTTGAAGGATAATATTATCCCTGTGGCTGCTGGGAGAACTATACAAGGTTGCCTAGCATCTTCCATTTTAAGACTTCATTTACAGATTATTGTTGTGATAAGCTTTAGGCTGAAATTTTCACTGCTGAGCATTTGCCTCTGTTAACATTTTTTTAGAAGTTTTGAAACTTACTTTGAGTCTGCTGTTCTGAGATGTGATAAAAATGTTTTGTTCATTGCTAAAAAAATTCCTGAGTGCTCAGAAGCCATTCTCTAATGTCTGAGAGCTGGAAACTGAAATCTGAGTAAGGTGGTACCCCTGGAGCCAGAAAGGTGCCTTCAGAGCTACCGTGTAGGTCCAGTCAGACCTACAGCAGGTTGGTTCTGCCTGCATTGAACGTATCCCAGGCTGAGGCTGCAGTGTCTGAGCAAGTCTTTATCTGCAGCTGCTGGAGTCAATTACTGGGCTTCTTAGCAGTACTTGAGACTGTGCCCTTTTGCTAGTGGCATTGATAGAGCAGTATGAGGAAAAAGTGAGTGAGATGCAGAGTCAGAGAAGAAAAATGAAGAGAAGCACAGCTGCAGAGGGACAGGAGATTAAAGAGGACAGGCTCTAAGCTTTCATGCAGAACAGTCTGTAGTCACAAAAGAGCCCAGAACAGTAGCCATTAAGCTGATCTTTATTATTTTTCAGAAGTAAAGTGAAGGAAAACACACTGAATTATTCTATACTAATAGAAAATAGTAGAGCGCATGCATGAATGAAAATGATACGGTAAGAAAGCGTCAACACAGCTTTTGTATAGAGAAGTCACACCTCATAAATCTATTAGAAAGTTCATTAAGTAGCCAAGGATCAGGAGGATTCCTGATTCCTTCAAAGGAGAGGCTGTGAAGATAGTCTGTTTGGATTTCCAGGAGGATTTAGCAAGGTTCCTCAACAAAGGCGCTAAATGACAAGCCTCTAAGTTGCTACAGGATGAAGGAAAGGTTCTCCTGGCTGGATAACTGGGTAAAAGACAGCAAACGAGAGTAGGAGATTACCGTCAGTCTTCTCCATGAAGAAGGAGGCACAGGGGTTGGACCTGTGCTGTTGAACGTATCCACAAATTATCTGCAAAAGCAGGTGAATAGTGAGTCAACAAAATCCACTACCAAAGATAACAAGGTGCCGAGTTGTGGAAGATCCTCACAGTGATGAATAACTGTGTGACCACACAGCAGAATAAATGCAATGTAGATAAATGAAAAATTCTATGCATGGGGAAAAAAAATCCTAATTTTATATATACAGTTATAGTTCCTGAGCTAACTATTATTACCATTCAGAAACGGGATCTTGGTGTTATAATAGTTCTATAAGAACATCACTTCAGTGCTCAGTAAGTCAAAAAGCAAATGGAATACTAGGAATGTCTAGGAAAGACTAGAAAACAAACACAAAACACTCTTGCACCACTCTATAAATCCATAGAGTGCCTGTTTCTTGACTACCATGAATACATTGCCCCCACCCCACCCCTCAAAATGATGTAAGAGAACTAAAGAGAATATGGAGAAGGATGACTAGGTTAGTCAAAACTAGCTTCCATAGGCAAAATGGTTAGAGACTAGTGTTCTTCCACCTAGGAAAGTGATGTCTGAGATAACACAAAAAAGATCTGTAAAATCGTAGATACCTTGGAGAGCATGAACAGGGATAGAGAAAAATGCCTGTCTCTTCCAGCACAGGAACCAAAAAGAAACTAGCAGGTCATGAGTTCAAAACAAGCAAAAGGAGAGACTTTTTCACACAATATCTAGTTAAATTGCAGAACTCTGCCACAGGAATTTACAGATACTACAGTTCATATGGGTTCAAAAGATAGTTGGGCAAATTCACCCAAGGAAAATCTGTCAAGAGTTATTAAACAGAAAGATGAGTAGCCAGATGCCTCCTGGATCAGGGAGCCAAGTTATCAGCAGTTTAGTATGAAGGGGAAGCATCATTATATTTTTCTCCTTTTCTCTTGCTCTTTCTCAAGTACCCTCTGCTGGCCACTGTCAGAGACAGGAGCTGGTGGGTTGACCTTTGGTCTGACCTTGCAGGATTGTCTTTATGTTCCTATGCGTATCACCTCTAGCTGAGACTAGCCTTGCTGTCCCGTACTTCATTGATTCAGATGGTAGCTACTGATGCAGTGGGTCTAGTAGTTGCTAATCTCCTGAAGCCCTGCCTAGGCTTACCATTATGCCAGGTGGTGGAATTTTTTGTTACCCAATTTACTTGTGTAGGTCTTCAGAAGGTTTTAATATAACTTCCTAAACTGGAAGAACAATGAAGTCACAAAGGCAACCACCTTCAGACCAGCATTCAGATTACTGTAATGCATCCTCCACCTTTGTATATATTAAGACATGATACTTAATCACATCGTAATATAATGTGTCTTAATACAATGAAGTCTTCGTTCTGTGTAGCACAATACCCTTGCCTCTTGGACTACCCAGCACGAATTGTGTCCTTTGGAGAAATAAAGGTTCAGTCATGAATAAGACATTTATATTCTGCTCTGTTTGCTGCACTAGATAGAAGCGGTTTAATGAAGACTTTGGGCTTGCAAGGAGGAGATGGATTTTCTCAGTGAAGCTGAATGATGCTCTGGAAGACTTGATTTCTCTCCTGATTCTTCTGTGTGGTTTCTATGTAATTTGTGGGATAGGCAGATGTTGTTATCTGCTCCTGTCTCCTTAATAACCAGGTGCTACAATTGCAGTGTATGTGAAGTATGAGAAAAAACACATCGTTCTCAGGACAAGTGTCCAGTCATTTCAGTGCAGAGCAGTGGCCAGAGCAGTCCTGGAGAGGGCTTCTTTCACAGTCATTAGGAAGGCTGGCAAGGGGTGAAGAAGCAAGCTTGCAGAGAATAAAAAGATATTTTACAAAGGCTTTCATGTCACATCTATCAAATGTTTGGCCTTTTTTAGGCTGCCCTTGGAGGTTAATCTACCTACTGGAAGAGTCACTTCACACAAAATTTTCGCACTGGACTCCAGGCCAGAAAGGAAGCAATGTCTTCATCTAACCTAATTAGATTACCTGATGAGGTTGCTTGCTCAGGATAGCTGCACTCTGGGGAGAAAAAGAGATGTCTCCAGAGAACAATGCACACCTCAGTTTATCTGTGTTGCCCTCTGGAGATGCCATCGGGCCTTATGTTAGTGTTTTGGTTTGGATCAGGCATATACTTTTGAAGCAAATCTTTCTACTGCTTACTTACCACACTTTGATTCTCATCATGATCTTAGACCGTCTGAGCTGAAGTCATTTTGGGTGAAACTAAACTGAAAGATGCTCTCCAGGGGAGCCCCTAGTGCACTCCAGCCACAGTGGGCACCGTCCAGGGAAGCAGATGAGGCTTCCTCTGAAGTTAGGTGTCTGCAGCATTGGTGCTGGGGCCTTGGCATCTGCTGCTTCACTCTGAGTGTGAATTGCTCCTCTTGTGCCACAGTACTGCCTAATGGAGACTTAACCTATCTCCCTGATGTCTATCTAGGAGAGACAGGAAGACCGTGCAGGTTCCACAGAGGCTAAAATTAGGTGGCATAACGATCCCCCCTATCTTTCAGGGGCCAAGAAGAGAAATGCTGATTGTTTTCAACCATATCCAAGGTCACCAGGAAGTGTGACTGAGAAAAGACAGTGCTGAAAAACGCTAAGTGTTTTGAAAAATCGAACCCTATCCATCTCCAGCTTGGTCCCTGCAATGAGTTAAAGCTTTTCTGGGCACTGGCTCACCAGCTGCAAAGAGGAGATAATCACCTCACTGGTGTGTTAGGAAGATAAGCTCATTAAAACTTCTGTGGGATCCTGATATTACTGTGAAAAGTACTGCAGAGAAACCTGTTAGCAAATTTAACTCCATTCAATGAAGTGTTCAGAAGTTGAACACCTGGCATCATGCACTCAGTGCTGAGGATTAAAGGAAATACTGAATTAGCCATTCAATAAATAACCTCTGTGCTGCATGAGGCACGAATTCCCAAGAAGAAGCTAAATGCAGGCTGTACCATAAAGCATGCGCACAGAAACACTAACTTATGGTTGCACAGGCAACCCCAGTTCTGACATTTCCTGACTCTGGAATATTCAGCTGTGCAGCCTTCATTTTATTTTCAGACCCCCTATTTTCGTATGCAATAGAAACTATTTTGTGAACTACTCATGGGACTCTCCAGGATGAAACATGCTATAAAATTGTAAGACTATCTGTGATCTTCATATAAAGTGTTTGAATGACATGCTTGCAGCATGAAGACTTTAGTAAAATAAGGGCATAGTAGAAGTGTAACTATTTCTCAAACTGCTGTTTCTAACAGTAGCATCTGGAGCAAGCAAAACTGAAGTGGCAGCCAAGAATGAGCAAGGATGACAGGAGAGCTTGACTCAAGCAAGCAGTGTTGACAAGAGAGCACACTGCTGTTTGATATCCACAGTGGTCTTCATTGCACTTGAGAATATTGGAATATTCCTGTAAAATTGGAACCAGTGCAGAAGCAAAATTCCTTCCAAGAATCTGTCAAAACTTGCCCCTTGCTTTGCACGCTAATTTCCTGTTCCCTGAGGAGTTTCCACAGATGAGATGAATTACCAAAATGTATTTGTTTCAGATGGTATCAACATATTTGTGTACCATTAGTTTTCTTTTAAAAGCTTAGCATTATCTTTTTGCTCTAGGTTCTGGATTTGGAGCATCTACAAAAGCCATGTGTTTAGGGATGAGATACTGGAAGCCAGAAAGGCTAGAATCGCTCATTGAAGTGAGCATTGAATGTGGACGAATGACTCATAACCACCCTACAGGTAACGTCCACTGACATACTATTTTTTCTGAAGTATCTAGGGTTGCTTTTCCCTTCAGGAGGGACTAACACAGCTCCTGCAAATTCACTTGGTTGAACTGCTTCTGCAACACAGACTCATAGGCCTTGGTTTGACTGTTGCTCAGATATTATCTGAAAGTATATATTACATACACATACATACTTGTATATTTGCTTATATATTATATAAGCAGCAACTTCAAGGATAGGAGTTATCCCTTCAATAACTGAACACAGCCTCTCTTGTCCAGAGTATATTCACGTCACTAGCCCTGATCAAATTTTAGGATTTATGTACGTGCAGATGACATTTTTGACACATAAGTTTATAATTCAGCAGATAATAACATTTTTCTGTTGACAGGTCTTGTCATATCCAATCACTGTAGGTAAAGGTAGAAAGCAAAAAAAAATCTAACTCCACATACTTTAGGGATGAAACATAATCTAAACAAAACATAAATAAGTAGACTTACTGTTCTAAATACACACATCTGTCACTCTGATAATTTTATACTACATTATACTACATAAGCAGATATTCATTCTGTCTGCTTTGAACAATAACAGATAAAACCATAATGAATGGTGACATGTTCAGCATGTTCAGTGCTCTGAAGCAATCGGAAAGGCCAGCAGGACAGCACAAAATAGAGAGGAAAAGAATTTAAAAACAAAGCAGGAAATATCATGAAGGATGCTGCAAAGTCCAGAGCTACACACAGGCTCAAAAAGGGATCAGGCAAGGGAGGAGAAGGGGCCGTTGCTGTTAAACACAATTAAGCCATGTAATTAAAACTGCCACTGTGTGCTTGCATCATTTCTGCCAGTGGTGGCAGATGCAGCTCCTCGTCCTCAGCAGCAGCTGCAGAGGCCCCTGCCAGGGCTTCATTTCTTCCCCGCTGTGAGTGGCGAGAGCTGGGGGCTCAGCGGGGGCTGTGGGGCAGTGGGGCGATGGCCTGGGAGAGAGCCCTCTGGAGGCAGGGAAAGAAGAAACCTCCCGGCCCCCTCAAAGCTTACAGACACTGCCCAGCTTCCACCACCCTCTGCATGGACTCCTCCCGCCACCCCCTCCTCGCCTGCCTCTTTTAGCCTCTAAACCCACTCTGTCACCACCTTCTTGCTGAATCCACCATAAGAACCTTTACAGCAAGCTGGCTGGATGATGTCTGGCCAAGTAAAAAGCTTTGAGCCAGCTCTGCCTGTTTTTTTATTCTTTCCGAGAGCATCTGTTGGTTGCTGGGTTAGACGTGCCTTTGGCCTGAGCCCATACTGCACATCTTAGTGCAGAGAGAATTCGTATTAGTCTCATCTGGAGTCATAACCTCCTAAAATAATTTGGATTTACCTTTCTCAAAACACATAAAGTTCGTGCTTACCTTCACACATGAGAGAGCACTTTTGACTCATGCATCAAGAGAAGCACACGCATCAATACTTTGCTCACCTGGGGCTTATTTAAATGACTGAGTTGTTTTCTTAGCCTTCTTTTGGATGCTGCATTGGGTTGTTTTTGCTGCATTTGAAGAAACACCCCTCTTCCCCAAGATCACAAGGAGATATGAGAAGTGAGCCTCTAAGATTCTGATATTATGGAAATTTTGAGTGCCCATTAGCAGAAAATTCACCTTAAACATATTCGTATCTAAAGAGGAAGACCCAGCTAGGCAGGCAGACAGCATATCTTACCCAGACAATTTCTTCTTCAAGATAAATACAGCCCAAAGAAAATAAAGAACAAGTGTGTCTAACAGCTAGGTACAATGCACTTGTCCACTTAGAGTAAAATGAAATAGTATTAGATCTAATGTCCACAGCCGCTGAGCTGGATGACTCTGTACGCAAGGTGATTGACTTGTCGTTAAATCACTTTGTGCAAGTCAGTTATTCCATGTGACTTAAATTAAAAGATTTTTCAGTCTCACATTAATGCACGATGTTTATTTTTGACCTCTGCATCAATTTCTGTCACATTATCCCACTAAGAACAGAAGCTCCCTTCTATGTAAAGTAAGTCATAAACCAGAGAGTGCCATGTATTAGCCAAGAATTTTAACATGCAAGGGTCAGCTTGTAAACAGACAGAGATAGGTTATATTCATTTGGCAAACTATGCTAGAGGCATGAGGCAATGATTTTGCAAGGGACATGGTACAAATACAGATCACATATTAATAATTGTTATTATCTATTAATTCCAGGCTTTCTAGGGTCCCTGTGCACAGCTCTCTTTGTGTCGTATGCAATACAAGGAAAACCCCTTGTGCAGTGGGGAAGAGAGATGATGAAAGTTGTGCCAATGGCTGAAGAATATTGCAAGAAGACCATTCGACACATGGCAGGTAACGTGTCTGAATCAAGAGAGCTATAGTCTTAAAAGTATGTTCAGCTACAAAGACATTGAACAAATGTCACTTCCCAGTTTTGCCGCTTCCCGCATCTCCTGGCTTCATGGGACACCTCCTGCCTTACCTGTTTAGGCTGTAAGTTCTTCTGAGGCTGTGCCCTCTTACACTGTCTGTTAGTTGCCTGGTGTATTGGTAGCATAAATACAAAGAGAAGTAGCAATGATAATACCAAACTGCACAATTTTATTACTAGGGGAGGAGAAGAAACGTTATTTAGCAGGTTATTAGGAAAACTGACTGCTGAGAGATTAATTAGTTCAGCTCCCTTCCATCAATTAATACAGCCCAATATTTTCCATAAAGGAATCCACTGACATTCCTAATTTTTCCAGGATAAGTTCACCTGCAGATGCCTCTTGGGCAAAGAGTTGTTTATCTTTGGACCACAGATTCAAATTTGGCTTGTTGCTGTTCTGAACAAATATTTAAGATACCTTCTGTTGTACCCTTCTTTCAGAATGAATGGAACACAGCTATTAAACTCAGTATTGCTACTTTACTAATGTGCATAATCTTCTGGACAAAGGTACTTTAGTTCCCTCTTGCCCAAATGAAGTGAATGAGTATAACTGTATTATGAATTTGAAAAAAAAGGCTTTTCTGGTTAATCTAAAGGGACAGTTGTTGAGAATGATTGAATTCCATGGAAATCTTTCCTCACTCAAAATGCACTCAAAAATGAAGACTTACCTAGGCAGGAAAGCTGCTGCTTTAAAAACAGAAAAAAGCAGGAAGCCTTTCTGAAAGACACTGCATTCTTTCGTGTGTCTCATTTGGAACTAAGATTTTTTTAGACAGGACCTATGAGCAGCAGGTGCAGGATTAGCGTGAGTGAGCTTCTCTTTGAATGACTTTACAGAAGGGCCCTGTCACTCCACCAGACCCGACCCCCACTACATAGAGGCATGTATATTGGGCTCCTGGAGCATGCTCGGGGTAATACCGGCATTGTTGAGCTTAGTCCTTTTTTAGAAGCAGGAAAAGTCTTCTGCATGAGAGTTAAGCTCCTTGGCTGGTGAGATGCACTGCAGAGAAGTCCTGCTAAACAGAGTCCTCCATTTCTAGAAAACTCTTTCTTAGCTGCTTTATTCCCTTTCACAGAGGGCTTACTCCAGCGTTCCCCTCTGTTATTAAATTGCATTTGCTTGCCAGATAGTCCCATAGATGAGAATGTGACTGTTCTTACAGTGAAGGTGCAGCCTCGGGTTGGGCACAAGAAATGGGGCAGAGCATCAGTCGGGTGGTGGTGTGGGGTTTTTGACTGTACCATAGGCCATCCATGCAACTAGAGTTGTCTGGGGTTGCTTTATCCCTGTATTTCCTAGCCTGTGCATTGGTGCTGACATCGCCTCTCTTGCTAGGGTGCTACGTAGGAAATACTCATTTCTGAAGCACTTGTGTTTTCCAGTCATGGGGGAAATAGGAAAGTGGAAAATGCATTCTTTAAAAAATAAGCACACCTGTCAGATCTTCTGCATTTTTAACAGCAGTTTTGGAACCAATTGATGGAGTGGGTTTGGGGAGTTTCTTTCAAACGTTTTTCTTTGTGAGACCTCACTCTGCTTTTCTAAATACCTCTTTTTTTAGGGTTCTAGCTAATAGCTTCCTGAAATCCCACAGAATTAGGGCATGCATTCAGAAGAATGGAGGCTGGGTTTTTCCCGTCCTTAGGAATATAGCTCATTGCAATTGAACTCCCATATCTGTGTGGGGCTGGGGAATCGACAACCTTGTGAAGGTATCAGATCATACAAGGCATCATGGATTTTTTAAATGGAGCTGAACCACTTTAAAGGTCTTAATTGCCAAGGAGGCATGCTTGCATGGCGTTTTAGGGAAAGAAGCCAAATCAGATTACGCCCTTCAGAAAAATGATTTTGTTCTGTGCATGTTCTTCAGTCACTTGCAGCAAGCCCAGAACTGAGTGACCAGAAAGGGGGAAAGCAGCAACACTTAATTTGATTTTAAACTCTACACAAATAATCCTGTACTGAATTATTAGCTTCCTTTGGCATCTGTAGTGGTCTTGTCCATCTCACTGGTTGCTAAATCCTTACCCACATTTGCTTCCCAGGCAGATTTTCACTTAGGCCTAAATTCTGCAAACATGTATGTGTGTCTGTGCTTAACTGAGCATGGAGCAGTATTCAGGGTGACTTATGCACCTTTTTCAGCCTTTACAGAAAAGGCTGAATTTGAGTGTTGGCTTGAAAATAAGCTGAACGTAATGAGATTATTGACTTGCACAAAGGTAAATATGTTTAGAGAGACTCTTATTAAAGTGACACAAAAAGAAAAGGAGCTGCGGTTATAAAAGAAAGCTTATTTGTATGGGCACAGATATCAGATGTCTGTGTTATCTGCCCCTATACTACATTTGGTATGTATTATAACACACATAAATGGACATTTTTGTCTTTCCTATCTGCCTTTCCTGAAAGATTATCCTGATGAACAAAAATACTAGAGAAATTATATAAATAAAAACTGATAACTGAGCTATGAGACTATTTGTATTTAGGACATGTAAGCATTTTTAGATAATCTTTAATCATAATAAAGGAATGCAGAAATTAGTATAGAATTGATTTTTTTTTCTCTTTTTCTGCTGACTCTTATCTTTTCCTTTGAGTGTTCCTCAGTAAGTTCACTCTCAGAATCTCATCGTGCTGTATTTTAATGTAATTTTAATATAACATAAAAATAGCATTATATTCTGAAAATATTTTCCTTCTTTCCTTCACATCCTCTCTTTCCAGTTAAATGTCCCACTTCATACTAAAATGCATACTTAGTACATACACCTGCTTAATATATGTTACTGTAAAATACACAATTTTTCTGGTCAGTCAATATTGTCATTTTCTTAAAAAGTTACTTTAGTAGAACTGAAAACATTGCCAAGATGAAATACTACATCCTTAATTTCTTTTGCATTCAGAATATCAGGAGCACTGGTTTTACTTTGAAGCCAAGTGGCAGTTTTATTTGGAGGAGAGAGAAATCAATGAGGAAAATCAGAATAAACCTGTCTTTCCGGACAACTATGATGCAGAGGAGAGAGAAAAGGTAACTGCAATTTCAGAAAGTGCTCAAAGAGGTTCTGAACTGAAAGAGGTTTTTCCAAAGGGACACACTAATGTTTTTAAATGTTTCCAGGGCTAAAGCAGACAGGAAGTCTTTCATAAAAAAAAAAAGATTAAAAATAAACAACAACTTCCATCTTTAGTTCAGGTGTATGTTAGCATTAAAAAAAAGCTACAATCAGTCTTGAAGTGCTAAAGGATCCTGAAATGGGAGGAAACAATATAGAGAGGAAGTCTTAATAGTCAGATGTGTGAACACCCAGAGAAGGTACAAAACTGAAAAGTGACTTCCAGTCACTCATGGCTTTTTGAGGTTGGAAAAGACAAACAAGTTCATCTAGGTGGGGGCTCTCCTGAAAGCCTAAGATAGCTGTGGCCTCACTCCTGCAGAGGTGCCCATGGGCATTAGGAGCTGGACTTGATCATGATCCTTAGAAGAGAAGTCTTCTTAAGCGACTGTCGGCTCATGCAAGTTTGTTCCCTTTGATTTTGGCCAAGACAGTTTTAAGTATCCCAAGAGATTATGTTTCACCACGTCTCCTACGATACTATTTTATAGCATACATGATCTTTCTTTTGCCTTATGACTTCCAGTCATAACTTCTTAACTCAAGAGAAATAAGGCTTTGTCTTCCCTGGTGTTTACAACTTTCTGATACATGTTGGCACTTCTCAAGTTTTCCACTTAGCAGTTAAGGAATAAGTATGTGCTTCTTGTCACCTTTTCCCATAAATCAATCCATTTTTTCAGACTATTAAAGCACAGTTCTATTCTAAGAAGTAACTTTGTATATTTTTAGGTGCTTATATATGCAGTGAAAGGTGCCAGTGGAAGATGGATTGACAGTGGGTAATAAAAAAAAATTATCACTCTGTATAGAAAAAATAGATCTCCTTCCAGTTTTATTTTCTTAGTTTAGTTCCATGAATTTGTTACTAGTTTTTTTGTTCCTTTGAGTTTTATAGAGCCTTAACACAACTTTATGAGAGATTAAACTAAACAGTGTTTCCCCTTGATCATTATCAAGTGAGAACTGAATAAATTCCTAAGGCAGAAAAAAAATTTACCTTCTTTGCCGCAGCCCAGCTAGTTTGGCCTACAGAGCTATTCATTTTGACGCACAAGAAAGGAAAATATTGCTCGACTCTCAAACTCCACAGCCATCCAGAGACCCCAGCCCTACAGAAGGCTCTCATTTTGCTTATAAACCAAGCATGTTTAGTGGATAGCTGAGGAAAGAATAAACAAGGAGAGAGTGACCGTCATGACTGCCTTTGTGATCTCCCCCAAGTAGGCCGATACTGTCCTTCTTCCCATTGCGTTCGTTTGCACTCCTTCCAAACTAACTGGCCATTTGTGTTTGGAGGTAGAGTTGGTTGCCTGTCTACAATGCTTTAATAAAACACAAATGTTTAGCACCACTTTTTTTACCAGGCCCTTAAATGCATGTTTTGGCTAGACAAGGCCCATCCTTCAGCAGGCACATACCATCTACAGGAGCTGTGAAAGTTAGGCCCTCAAAGGTGGCTTAGATTTATCTGAGAATGCTGTAAAGACAATTTCCCTTTGCAAAAGAAAACCTGTACCTCAAAATGCTAAGCAGCAAAGACCACATTCTGTATAAGCAGATGTACAACTTAAATTTGGAGATAACTAGAAATGTGGGTATAAAAGACAAATTAACCCTGCTTGAATGCACAAACAGAAGATGGGCAATGAGCTGACGTAGGATAAATCATGTTTCAGTAATACATGTTTGTTACATGTTAGAAAACCTGCAAATAGGCAGAAATTGGGCCTCACTCATGTTCAGCCTTGATTCTGCAAACAAACCACTCTCATTCATTGCTCACTTTTCCATGTTGGACACAATGTATGACAAAATGGAAGTGGAACTGAGGCAAAGTTATTCAGGAAATTCAGACGCCAATGGAGTTCATTCCCTTAACAGGGAGTTGCTCAAACCAGGATCATGACAGACCTCAGAAAGGGTTACAAAATGATAGAAAAAAGCAGTGTCAGCCAGCAGGAAGTCACATCCTTCAGGGTGAGGAAGTGAGAGGCAGCTGCACCTACAAATTACCTTTAGACCGTGGCAGGGGCTCAGATCCAGCAGCACAAGGGAGTGCGTGTTTCGCCTGCATCCACTACGTGTTGCCAGTCCTCACCCTGCCGCCTGGAGAAGCTGACTTGCTGCCAAATTACGGAGGTGCACTATGGCAGGAGAGGCAGGAGGAGGTTGTGCTCCTGAAAAGTTTGTCAAATGCAGCCTTGGTGTAGGTAAGTCCCTCCAGGCTCAATCCCAAGGATTGTTACTCCTAATGTAAAGAATTTTCCGAAGTCAAAGGGAGGCGATGTCAAATTTGTGCAGAACATCAGCTATCTTAAGGGCTAAATGGAGTGAAACTTGAGATGCCTGCATGCTCACCTAGAATAGCACTTACGCGGTTAGTCCTCTTGCCTTCGGTAGTATTACACAAGTGTCAGTACTACTCCACCAGAATAAAAATGCAGGATTAAGGCTTTAAAGTTTGCTTGTGTCAGAGGACAGCGTAAATAGATAAATGCTCTCACTAGTCTGCAAACCTAAAAGCAGCAGAGTGAAGCTGTAATCCAACTCTTTCTTGTTTGATGTGTATGCAGATATACCACATCAAGGATCAAGGTATATAATGGCCACAGGGAAAGTGAATAGATTTAAATGCAAGCCTTCATACACATTGTAGAAGCCAAGAGTAAGCCCAGCAGATACAATTCAACTTACCGTGTTGCAATTCATACTTCAGGAAATGAAGCTAGGTTATAGGCCAAATTTGTTTAAAGGACTTTTTTTTTGCTATAAATATAGCAGAGGTG
Organism: Dromaius novaehollandiae; assembly: GCF_036370855.1. Taxonomy (NCBI): domain Eukaryota; kingdom Metazoa; phylum Chordata; class Aves; order Casuariiformes; family Dromaiidae; genus Dromaius; species Dromaius novaehollandiae. The sequence continues at coordinate 153,743,913 of NC_088098.1, forward strand.
TAGAGTATGTCTTGGGATTTGGGGCAGGTAAAAGTGAGCTCTGGAGGTGCCCGCTGTAAAGAAAATCTAATTGTCCCTAAGAAACATTGCTGTGGTTTTTTTGTCTTCTTTCTTCTCGTGGGAAGAAATCTGTTTCTCACATTTGCAAATTATTTTCACTCTTGTTCAATATATGCTTGTTGGAGAGGAGAGGAAGGGCCTAGCAAGAAGGACCTAAATGAACATAGTCTGAAATTGAGACCCTAAAGAAATGACTGAAGAAGAACATTTTCAAACTCTGTGTGAAACTGGGCTAAACAAAACATTTGCAAACATGTGACAAAGTGGAGAACATTTCCAAGAGGCAGGAAGAAGACTGACAACTTAAGTCCTTTCCACCCCTAATATTTGAAAGAACAGGAACTTTTAAGATATGAAACTAGGGACTATCTTGATCTACTTCTTGGTATTCTTGCCTTGCTTAAATTAAGCCAAGTATTCACCCTGCCACATAGCTGTGTGTTGCTTCATGTCCTTACTAGTGGTGTCCCTGCTGCAGGCATGGTGGCCTCTGTTCCTCATGGGGATGTGCTGCTTCAAGAAGGGACCAGCTAGCAGAGGAGCAAGGGCTGTAGCAGTACCAGCTCTTGGAAATTATATATGCAGGAAGTCATTTTGTACTTGTGTTGATGAAATGAAAGCTCAGACACCACACAAAATGTCATCAGTCAGCAGGAGGACACTTCCCCCAGCTGCTGGACCCATCAGTCTTCTCACTGGACTTGAGAAGGTCCCAGAGCAGAAAGGCTGGAATCATAGGAATATCAAATGCCTCCTTGTGATGCACAGACCAAAGGGCTTGGGCAAGCACGTGAGGTATCGTGGGATAAGCTGGGGTACAGGCCTACAATGCATCCCCAGCTCTGGGATAGGGGCTGTTGTGTCCACTCACCCCTGCTGCAGGCAACTGCATGAACAATGTGATTGCCTGCTGCCCGTTCATGAGCTATTCCCACCGAAGGAGGAGTACAGAAGTTACCATGCTTTCAAGCAAGCCCTGCTGATGCTGCCATGTTTCCCGTAGACGTACAGGAGGTGGAGCTCCGAAGGCCGGGGGGGCAGAAGGGGTCACGACGCCCCCATGATCGCCTATGATGCCCTGATGGGATGCGGCGGCGACTGGACCGAGCTCTGCAACCGCTCCATGTTCCATGGAGGTGAGGAGTGCTGCCCCATATTTCGGTCCCCTCCTCATTAAAATGGCCTACTGCTCCCTCTCACACGTAACGTGACCTTTGCGGGAGGAGATGCAGCTTGTCGAAAAAGAGACCTCTTGCCTGTAAATTCTCAGTGTTTACCAACTTGGCATTCCAGCTATTATTTCTGCTTTGATGGTTTTATGTCATAAATATCATTCCTTCAGGAACAGCTGCGATGCAATTCATTAACTGTTTTTCAAATGTTAATTCATCTAAGTCTCACAGTTTTGCCAGAGATGCCTGTGAAGTAAAACCAGTATCATTTAGTAAAAGGCTGGTGTCTTCTGTCACCAAAACACTAACAGCTCTGGCAAAACAACCTTTTAACTGCACGTAGCAAAACCAAGTAGGAGTCTGAGGGAGAAAAATAATACAGTGCCTAGGTAAAACTGTAAGGGGGCCTCAAGCAAAAAAAATCTAAGTCCTAGAGGCACAAAATTGATTACTTTTTCAGTTTTGCAAATGATAACACTTCCACTGGCACTTGCATCTTGCTGGGCTTTTGGGCCAAGGAACTGATCCCACCACTTGAATTATCCGCTCCATCCTTTGCACATTGAGGCCCTTTACAGAGACTCTGCGCTGATAACTCCTCCAACCCCTACTGCCTTGGTGGGAGCTCATGACCTCTCACTGTGCACTCCTACAGACACATACCATGAGACACCACAAGGAGTATTTTTACTATAATTAGATATTTTAAATCACATGCAGTGCTGTGACATGTTAGAAAGGAAAATACAGTCTCCATTCCAGGGTGCTTGCCTGTAGCAGAGACTCCTGCGATTACTCTGCCTTATCTTTCTTCCTAGTAATGGTTAGCTGCTTGCAAGAGCTGTTGTACTGTAGCGGCTTTTCCCAAAACCAAAAAGCAGTAAGTCTGATTGCAGCACTGACTTTTTCCAGTCTGTCAGTCATGCCCCTACCTCTGGCCGCTACATCTCTCCGTTGACTGTCAGTCATGCCCCTACCTCTGGCCGCTACAACTCTCCGTTGATCAGACATGTTCTTTCCTTTAGGACTTTGTTAATATCTTCTTTAAAATGGTGTTAAATACATTGTTTTAATTTAATTAAACATTCACTCAATCTGACTGAGTATTTGTTTGGGACATTAATAAAGGACACAGCACTCCATGATGGATCCTGCCTTCACGGCAATCTTTCTAATCTAACACATGCTGCATGTTTCCTCCAAGCACCAAAGAATAATTGTTTCCTAAAATGAGTTTTGTCCCGTTATCATTTGACGAATTGATTTTCCACCCACACACCTGGCAGAGTTCTAATTTTGGGAAATTTTCCATGTTGACTGGGCAGCAGAACCAGAGGTGTCCACACTGCCGCTCGTATTGCAGGTAGTCAGCGTATGTTTCTTGCTCTGCAGGGAAAGCGCTCTCTCTGCTTGAAAACTTTCCTATGATAGTGAAGCCCCTACTGAGACTAGACATTTCTATATCCTGTTTAATACAAAATACGGACTTAACCAATTGATTGTACAATGAATGTGCCATTGCATTCGTTAAACATGAAATTCAAGATCACTTTCTACGATCAGCATGACCCTGCTGGGAGAGTTATGCAGAAGCAAGGGACATCGTAGGCAGGACCTTGGTCTCTACCGACTGTACCTCAGCCTCAGCCGAGGAAGTTCTCATCCTCCTTAGATGTGGTGTTAAGTGCTGTGTACACTGACTGCTGGAAAGCAGCAAGAGAGATCCCAGAAAAAGAATTAGGGAATTTCCTAGAGCTACCATGTCTTGGCCCACTACAAGTGGGTGAAACACAAAGATCAAAAATATCTTACAGGGGAACCAGGAGAGTCTGGTTTCCTGTGGATATACATCCTAAGGCTGAGCTTCTATGCTGATTTTCTGTAATACATCTCATGAACAGTGAACCAGAGCACATAGTCATGTCTCTCCTACCTCCCAGTTGCTTATTATCCATCAGTGTTAGTCCTTAATCACGTGATTTTGAAGCTACTCAGCACGTTCAAAACACAGGTGTGTGAGACAACCTGCAAGATAGACAGACATGTGTGACAGTCACATCAGTTCTCCAGGGAACAAGGCCAAAACCAAACTGACCCCAGCACACACACACATGCACACAGGCAGACACACTCTCTCTGAATGTAAAAGGGACGACACAAAGTAGATATAATAGAAATGTATGGGATCAAGTGTCACAGGAAAAGCCGATAGGGAATGATCAATCCTAAATTGTCTCTTCCAGTACAAGAAGTAGGGGAGATCAACTGTAAACAGCAGGCAAAAGGTCTGAAACAGGCCAACAGAGATGCACCTTTCACACAACATGAAAGATGTAGCCTCCTCACTGCAAGATGTTGTAGGTGCTAACAGTTCGTGTGCATGCAAGAAGTGATTGGACAAACTCATGGAAAAAGATTTGCTGAGGGTTATGAAATACCAATAGAGCAGCTCTGGTTCAGGGCTACACACCACAGAAGTATTGCTGTAAGCTTGCCTTGGGGTTATTCTCTTCCCTAGGCATCCTCCTCTTGGCACTGCCAGAAGCAAAACACAGGGTTATGTGAAACTTTGGGACTGATTCGACATGGCCATTATGTCCTTATCTCCTTTCACTAGTGGCTTAGTATTTCCTCCTCAGTGTAGGGCAAGCTTTGATTGTGTAGCTACGAGTGACTCTAAAAGAACTTTGCAATTGTGTTTAAATTCGCAGGTGAAAGTGCAGCTACTGGATCTATTGCTGGTTGCTTGTATGGATTGATTTATGGCCTGAGCAAGGTTCCCAAAGGCTTGTACCAGGACCTTGAACAAAGGGAAAGGCTAGAGTACTTGGGCGAGAATCTTTACCGACTATCCACAGAGGAAAAGTAAAGCGGTTTCTGCCATTTTCTCTTTCTATAAAGACTATGTCAAACCCTGTAGATAACTGACTGATTTTAATAATGAAAGGCTAGGCTGAGAGTTAGTCTAAAGGGCTATATGTAGAATATGTACAAGCGAAGCTAGCTGAATAATTCAAGAGTAACTAGATATTTATAGTGTTCATTTTTTCACAGATGTAGGGATTTCTGGGTATAAAGATTGCTACTTAAACCAGTGAGATCATTTCAAATGGAAAAAAATAAATAAAACCTTTTTTGATTGATTTCAGTCTAACTTGCTGTAATACCACTTCCTAAAAAGCTCTGACCAGTAATCACACATATGAAATTAATTTTCAGAACTAATGCTTTCCTGCAAAACTAATGATAGTACACTTTTATGGGGATATTCTCTGTATATTTGACAATCCTTTCACCGCTACTGCCCTCCTTGTTCACAAATTTAATGTTGTCTGTGACACTTGTAAACCTAATGTTTCACGGATTATCTTTTAATGAACAGCTGATCCCCACATCAGCACTGTGGTGCAAGGTACACTTGAAGCTTCCAGAAAAGGAAAAGCCAACACTAAAAATACACCGAAGGTACAGCAAAACAGCAGGGTGTCCAAAATTTCTGAATAACGATTTTCTCATTCTGTAGTCTTCTGAACAAACTTTTTTTAAAAAATAAAACTGACAAATATTTGTAAATAAATTAATATTGCACCATTTTCTAAGCATTATTCTTTATTTTTAGATTGAACAGATTATATGTTGCAGTATCAGTATCAAAATTTTTGGCTGAGGTCTTCAAGCAGTTGTAATAGGTCAGCCGTCAGGCTGTGATACATTTCACAAGTCTGAGAAACACTAAAATCCCTGGGAAGAAAGCACTTACAACTGCTTTTACTGCTTTTTTTCCTTCCTTTTTTTTTTTTTTTTTTTTTTTTTTTTTTGAGAAAACCATCTAACTGCATGATTCAGTTAAAAGATGCCTAACGCAGTAAATAAAATAAACAAGTAGAACTGGGTGAATGAGATTCTGATATATCAACAGTACGGGCACAGATCTGGACTCTTTAATGAAATTCCATGGAAGAAGTAAGAGCAGAACCTGCCCCTGGTGCTTAACCCTATGTTTTACCTCAGGAGTTTGGAAACTGAGGTTTACGTGGCACTTTCTGATCTCCACAGTGAGTGATTGCCTAGATGGTGTTGGTTTCTCCAATCTTTCTCCAGCTGATGAACTGCATTTTAGAAAGATAGCTAAAAATACCTAAGTACTTCCCTATTCCTTTTTCCATGTAAGCGATTGCTGGAATCGTCACTGGGATGTTATGTGCCAGAAAGAGGAGCAGGTGATCCACGTCATTATGAATAGCAGCCTGCATGACAATATCTGTATGACAATGTTGTCCATACTATGAGCAACTTTAAATACTGTTGTTTTAGCATGTTTTCTGTTTGCAGCTTTGCCAGGTGCTTTCATGTTTGCTTTGGAGATATGTTAAACAAAAAGGATCATTTGTGTCTGTAGCTTTTGATTTGACATAAGAGACTATCAAGACTTTCTAAAAACATTCCTTCTAGTTCATGATGCCTCTAGCATACCTGTAATAAATTCAGCAATAGAGAAGAGAGAAGAACATATCCCGCATAAGGTAGGATTTTCTCTAGTACATTGACTTTTCTCCCTCCATCAGGAAAAAAAAACCACAAAAAATAAAGAGCATTGGTAACTGTTCCTCCAGAGTATCTCATCGCATTTCCCTCCCAACCTTACCTTATATCCATGCTGGCTGAGGACCAAATTTTATTTCAGAGACAAATAAGAAAATCTAATTTGAAAGGTCATTCACAGAGGCTGAACTTCTAAAGCACTACTTTTGCAGTTACCGGGGAAAACAGTGTGTCAGCCATCACTTCATCAAAAGCACTATAGAGGCCTGTGCATCAGCCTGACCAAGCAGAGCTTCTGCGGCATAGACCGTTGCTTTCCTTAGCTATGGGCAATTCATTGACCCAAGTGCCACGCAGAGCCAGGTAGCCACAAGATGCCTGGGGATATGAGGAGCTAAGCGTTAAGGTGCCTTGTGTGCTCCAGCTCGTGACCATTTTATCCGGAGCTGTAACCAACGGACACAAAGTCAGAGCAATTGATCTGTCTCTGGCAACATCTGCTAGTGGAACAGTGCTTTCCAATTTTTCTTTTTTTTAATGAAGTCTCCTTACTGTTGCCTCATCCTTCCTGGGATCTGTCCTGACTGCTGATCCTCCTGCCTTCTCGCAGGGCAGCTAGTCTTTCGTGCTTCCAGGAGGTGGAAAACATTGGCCTGATATTTAAAAGGAGACTGACGGAATTCAGGGTCAAGAGGGCATTCACTTCTCCAGAAAAAGCTACAGGGACTAGAGATTACAAGCCAGAGGGCTGTAAGACAAGCTTCTTGCAGTATCAGCAAACCAGCACAGCAGTGAGAGGGCTTGAATGTTTTAGTGGGGGCTGATAAGAGCCAAAAGGACAAAGCCTCCGTGCCAGAGACAGTAAATCAGAAACTCCTCTACTCCTTCAGTTGCCTGCTTTTAGTAAATGTTATGGGGCCTCATGGTCCCCTGTTCAGAAGCCTCCATAGCACGAATAGAGTGAAGAGCAAAGAGGGGACTGGTGCATTAGGGTGCATGCAGGACTGGAGGAAAGCGCTCAGCTCCTTTCCTTATCCTGGGACAGGCTCTAGTTGTCCTCAGCAACTTGACATGGCAGCGTCTGCCACAGAGGCTTTCCCTGGGATCAGCCAGCCTCTGGATAAGGTTGCACTGTGGCTGTTAGCATATGAGGCTGTTGCCACTCAGATACTACCATGATAAGTGTCACCAAAGTACCTCTAAATAAATAAGTAAACTGCCTGTCTGCATCTTAATACACATCTTAATTATTTGTGGGCCAAGAAGACAGGAAACTTGAAAGTGACCTCCTCTGGACATCAAAATGATCTGCCCTCCAGATACTGAAATCAAGTCTTTACAGCAGCACATCTCGAAAGTGGCAGCACGTGAAGGCAGCATCACATCAGCTTTTCCTGGGGCAGAAAGGGCTGCAGGCTGAAGTCTGTGTGAGGCCATTGCACAGCATCAGGGAGGAGTCCAGGCAGCTGCCTTGGCCTCTGCAGAGCTCACACTGCTGGGAAGTGACTTTTGCAGAGACCTCTCTGCTGGTTTGGGGTTCCCAGTGTGCACAAGGGGATACCTGGCCTGTTGTTATAGGTGAGACAGCAGTTGACTATATGAAGTTGATATAAAGATGACCCTATTTTATTGATAGGTCACATCGTTTAAGAACAATCAGTTGAAAGTTGGGAAAAAGCAGTGAAGAAATATTAGGGAAGATGTGTTGGCCTGTTGAAAATGGTGGTGATGTCCTCAAATTCATATACCTGAGGAACCCTCATTCTTTGCTCTCCTTGCTGAGGAGGAAGCATACTGTTCTCCAAGCACTGTGACAAGGCAATTTCATTGTTTTCTGAGGTGTTCTCAAAATTTAGCTTCATTATATCGTGGTCCTTACACAGAACAGATTTCAGATTTACAAGGCTGTAATGCTGGTTTGCAGGTTAGGTCATCTTGGAAGAACTGGAGATGCCCTAAATAGGTGCTTTAGCTGTTCGTTCATCTGCCATTTTCTGGTGAACATGAATCAAACATTCAACTGATGCAACATGACTTGGTACTTAAGGCAATGCAGTATTCCTGTAAATTCCACTTTTCAGAAGGCATCATACGAGAATGCTCTAATGTATATTTTACTGACAGCGCAAAAGGAAAGGCCTGAACAGAGCTCACCAGTAACACATTTTGTAGAAGCTGTTCAAATTTTATAGTTCATAAGTGATTAGTTAATGTTAATACTCATAACAAAGAGGGTCTGATCTTTTTCCCTCACAATCAATAGTAGTTTGGCTATGATGACTTCATTGAAAGCAGGACTAGTCTACACTTTACTGTGATTACTTATTTATTGTATCCAAAGCAGTCCAGAGGGGAGAAGCAAGCAGGGCATCTTTTTCCACTGCCGTTCTGAGAGATCAGAGGTGACCCTAAATTGTGATGGCTTATGGCCCTATGTTTGTTTCTGAATATACCAGACCCTTCTTAGGGAGGAGAGGGGCAGTCTTCTGCAGCAGAAAGCTCTCAGTTGAAATATCAACAGGCTGGCTAAAGGAGGAAGAGTGAACCAGGATATCTTTAGTCTCAGTTATACCCTGAATTCTGTTTTCTTATTCTGAAAATCCTAGTAGTTGCGACAAATGGTGGTCTTGGCATAACGTGGCAGCCTTGCTTCGTCAGCTGTGGTTTATTCTGAAGGGAAAGGGTAAATGTTATCATGTTGTGCATGTGGGAGAGGACACCTGTGCTATGCTGAAATGTTGTTTTTCCTAATCAAACCCTATGAAGTACTGTCACATCAGATATACGCCAGTTGTCATGCTTTTTCCTTTTATTGGCCTTTAAAAATATCTACAAAGTCATTATAAATAGACTTTCTTCCATTCAAGATGGCAACTTCATCCCACTGCTGAGAGATGCAATTTTCAACATGTGTGCTTGAAACACAGCCAAGTGGAATCCAAATGCCACCACCCTCGTGAAGGAGGACCAGCCCCTGACTTTGCAATTAGCCTCCGTAATATCGCAGTGAGGGGCCCGGTTCCAATTTCTTTCAGGCTCTGTGGGGTGCCAGCTGCTTGGGCACAACTGGGCCTTACACAGCCTTTCAAGACTCACACTCCCTAGGAGAGGAACCTCTCCACAGCCTTTCTTCATTTTCTATAGGCTGGCTTAATTTATAGAATTTCTTATTCTGTTTCTGCTCATAAAAATTAATACCCTCCTGGTATGTAGGCTGCATTCTGTGCATGAAGCTATTTCACTGCACGGTGAAGTGACCTTCCAGATCTTCACGGTGTTAGAAAGCCGACACCTCTTGAGTTTTTCCTTCCGAGCCCCCTCTATTGTTATTGACTTCACACTCCAGCTTTTGTGCTGAGTTCAGTATTTTATTTAGTAACTGAGCCACACCAGTTAAAGCATTGCCTAAATCCCCAGCTGTCCAAGGGCCTGATTCTTCAAACTAGAGTGTAGATCCAGCATACCAGCCTTCTTGCTCCAGATTAAACGGGGTTGCAGTCAAGTGACATTGCCAGGGTGGTTGTTATATCGAGTGCTTTATCTTTAGTTTTGTACTATGTGGTGTGATCCTCTCAGAATACAGATTTATAAGGATAGCCCTGAAGAGGGATTTGAATTCTATCAAAAAGAAAATAATGCAATGCAACTGGGGTTTTTCTTTCTCTTTTTGTACTACAGAAATGTATCTGCTGACTTCTCAACTGTACCAATAGCAAAATCTGTCGGTAGAGGATTTATGTTTTTCAGCCTTGACATTTTGCTTTAATAGTTTGAGTCTTTTGAGAGTCTATTCTTATAACACAGAGGCAGAGTTATCTTTTTCTGCTAAATGCGTTCTCATCTTATTTATCTTTACCTATGCTTTACTTAGCCAGAGGGGCAAATTTCTTCTATGTTGCCCTTGTATTAGGACACAGACATACTAAATTAGAGTGAGGAGTGGCACAGAAGAGATGTGGTCACCCCAGCTAGTGTCGCTTGTTCTCCTAAATGCTTCCACTTATCACAAAGCACGGAAGAAACTGCGGACGGTGCCTTGTGCGACTGTTATTAAAGCCCTGCACACTCTTGCTACAAGATGCTTCACAAAGCTTCTAAAGCATTTTGCATGCTCTTTAACAGGCCACTAACTACAGATCTGTTGAAAAGTTCTAAATTAAAGTATTTTTTTCCATTTTATGTACGGTAGCATGCCGTTAAAGCAAAATAAGGAAATAGCAGCAATGTTGATGACTTGAAAAGAACATTCATGTTTTCTCTTGCACAGCACCAAAAGCACAGAGTTTTGCGGAGATAAGATGCTGGTAGATCCTTTGGTGCTGAAGAAGAAACTCAATAGGATGGCAACAGAGCAAGGGGCCTTTGCTGTTCTCAGCAGCCTGCTGCTTTACGTCACAGAGCTCGCAGCCTGCGATCCACAGCTGAGCAACAAGAGGACAAAATGGGCAGAAGGTAAAGAAAACAAGGTGAGTTACAAACAGGCAAGTCCAGATCCAAACAGGGGCCAGCGTCCTACCAGATTTCAGCTTTTGCGGTCCAGGTTTCTAAACAACAATCGTGAGCCTTATACCAAGAAAAGAAGAGAAGTTGGCAAACTGGTCATTAAAGAAAAACTGTGGGTAAGCAAGGCTGGTAACAAGTTAGACAGAAGCAAAGAGAGAAAAGGAGATAGAGAAGCACCAGAAGAGGATGAAGACATGACGTCCAATAACAGGGTCAAGTGGAATAGCATGAGTGGGAAAAACACAGTGAAAAACATTCTGAAGAAATTTTTAGCTGCCGAAGAAAAAGAAGCCAAGGAAAAATCTCTCAGCTGGAAAAAGAAGGAGCCAAATGGCAGTTTACCAAAAATAGTAAACAAGAATTCAGTCCTCTCCAAGCTAAAGGAGCAGTTTGAACAAAGCTCTCTCTGTTCAGCCACAGAGGTGAAAACATCACCGTTGAGTAAAGGTGAGAAAAAGACTAAAAACTTCCCAAGGAGAAAACTTATTTGTAAGCCAGAGGTCAGAGTGCTGCGCACAGCAGCCATGACAACCACAGATATAAATAGTCCAGAGTCCCAGTATTTAGTGTGCTCCACAGTCCCAGTGCCCAGACTCAGCATGGCTACTGAAGTTAATCATCCTTGGAGCTGGTCAACAAATAATGCCATTAAGCAGCATTTTGATCATGACACACCATTGAAGGAAAAAGCAGAGTCTTATAGAAAGCCTGGTGTGAACGAAACACCGGAAAATGCAGCACAGGACAGAGAGGACAAAGAACAGCTACTAGTAACACCCAAGGACATGCTTGATGCAAAGAACAGTGCTGAGACTGAAACATATTCCACAAAGCAAAGACCCAACTCTAATCCTCAACTAGATAGCTCTTTTACTGCCTGTGAAAATAGTCTTGCAGACTGTGTTCCTCTGTTGTCTCAAGATAGTCCAGATTGCAATGGAAATAACGTGTCACCTGGGCTTGATAGGACTTCACTACTGGAGCTTACCAATGCTGTGCAACATGGTAAGGAAGACACTGCACCTTCTAAGTTGTCTTACTCTAGCACAGCTGACAGATCCCATGAACAAGGTCCCCAGGATACTGAAACAAGTCAGATTCCTGAAATAATTATGTATGTATACAGTCCAGAGGAGGCTGACACAGAGATCACAGAGCCAGAAAAAGATCCTTTCTTTGCAGGCCAAAAATGTTTTCCAGAGCAGAAATCACTGGAAAATATTCTACCATTTCACTCCCCAGGAGTTCAAGCATGTCATAAAGTTGAGCCTCCAATGGATGACCAACAGTTAACTCTCCAAACACGAGCTGCTGGCAAAATGTCACCAAAAGACCAACATAAGGCACTAGGTTTTAAAGGAAGACATTCTGAGGCAGCCAGAGGAGGAGAGAAATGTCACAGTGAAGACAAAATATCCTCTACGTGTAGCAAAAAAGACAGCGATGTCCCCACTGCAAAGGAACAGGAGAATAAAACACCCAACTGCCAAATGCAAAATGAATCCAAAAACAAGGAGCCACATCCACACCAAATACTCAGCCCACAAAATAAGCTTGGTAATTCCAATACTGACATACCAAATTCAGATATAAATCAGACAAAACACACACTTTCCTCACTTGAGGGCAAGGAGGAGAAGCCTGGTGCTGTAGAAGAAGATCACATCTCTTCTGATTGGGAAATGAAACAAAGCCCTTTGCCAAGTGACCTTGTTAAGCACAGCTCTTACATTGCAGAAGAAGATTTTGATAAGGACCCATTATCTTCATCAAATGAAATGATGAATCATGCAAACAATCAAGCCCTGGACAGGAGTACCTTGACTGACCTGGAGACTTGTCAAAAGCCAGCCAGCTATTTCATTAAGTGTGAAGAGGCCACAGCAGATGAGATGCCCTGGCCTGATTCTAGGACATGCCAAGCATCCTCATCAAATCCTTTAACAATACCTACGAGTGGGATTGCAGGGCAAAGAATCCACCACGTTCTTGGAAAGCCCCCAGCCCTTCCACCTATTGATCTGGTGAGCCAGGAAGCTCGTGGTGTGGAAGATGAGCATGCCAGCCATGGCAGTGGGAAGCATCAGCTACCCTCTTTGGATGAATCAACAAACCATGGGAATGATATTAAGGAGGAGAAGAAAACTGCACCTGATTTTGAGAACAACCAAATGCCATCCTCAAATCACATGACAAAATATGAAAACACTACAGCCAAAGAGACAAATACATGTCAGAGCTTTGAGAATTATCTTTCACTTTCTACCAAGAAACAAGGAAAATATGAACATAAAATCATACTAAAGAGAAAGTGCCTGTCACCCTTGGAGAAGAACCAAGCACCAACTTCAGATGATACCATGAAGCATGAAAGGGATATGGAAGGGAACCTGTTTCCTTCATCAAGTGAACAGGTGTCAGACCAAAAGAAGGATCCAAGAGATACTAATAAAGTCTCTGAATATAAGAAGCACAAGCTCCTGTCATCAGATGATGACATGAAGCATGAAAATGATAAGACAGAGAGTAATACAACTACAGGAGAGAGAAATGTGTTGTATAAATCTGAGATGCGACAAAACTCTGCACCAAGTGATGCTATGGATCATGACAACAACACTTCAAACGACAAAAATTCTCATAGTCCTGACACATCCCAGTTACCTTCATCAGAACATGACACCAATATTCAAGGAGTGAAGAATAAGGGGCAGGGTTTGAAGTATCTAACACCTTCAAGAGATTTAGTGAAACATGAACATGATATGACAGAAGATGAAAACATCTGCTATAATAATGAGAAACACCACCTGTACTCATCAAAAGAGCCAATGAAACATGCAAATGACACTGCAGGGGAAAGAAACATCAAGTTTGACTTCAAGATATATTCAATGTCACCAAGAAATATAGCAAAACATTACAATAAGACCACTGATGAGAAGAATACCTCTCATAATTTGAAAAATGAACCAGTGCTGCATAAAAAGAATAGTGGAGGAGAGAGGAATACTTTGCTTGATCCTAAAAACCAAACACCATCATCAGATCCTTTGGTGAAACATGACAAGGAACCCTCACCTCTAGAAACGCAGAACCAGACATCACCAGATGACTTTGTAAAGCATGAAAGAAAGTCAGCTGAGAAAAAGACTAAACATACTTCTGAGAAAGCCCAGACACCTTCAGACAAACTGATGAAGCCTCAGGAAAGAAGCACTTCAGGAGAAAGGAAACAAAAGACACCAGCAGCAGAGGACATCAGGACACCTGAAACAAAGGCTGTGAAAGAGAACAATAAACACCAGCATTCTGGGAAGTACCAGTCTCCTCATTCAAGTAAACCAGTGAAGCATGAAAAAAATACTCCAGAAGGAGAAAAACAGCAAACAATATTCGAAGGTTTTAGGAAGCCTGATGCAAATGCTGTAAAAGAGAAGAACAAAGATCCACGTTCCCGGAAGTACCGACCAGCATCTTCAGAAACATTGGTTAAGCCTCAAGACAAAAATACTCCAGAACAAACACAGCAAACATCAGCATCAACAGGTTCTAAGAAACCTGGTACTAATGACGCAAACTTAAAAAATAAAGATTCATATTCTGAGAAGTCCCAGTCACCTTCCTCAAACAAAGAAAAAATTACTTTGGGAGAGAGAAAGCAAAAGACATCAGCGGCAAAGGACATCAGGACACCTGAAACAAAAGCTGTGAAAGCAGACAATAAACATCAGCATTCTGGGAAGTACCAGTCTCCTCCTTCAAGTAAACCAGTGAGGTGTGAGAAAAATACTCCAGGAGGAGAAAAACAACAAACTGTACCTGAAAGTTTTACAGAACCTGATACAAATGCAGCAAAAGAGAAGAACAAAGATCTAGGTTCTGGGATGCATCAATCACCATCTTCAAAATCTTTGGTGAAGTCGCAAGGAAAGAAGAGTACAGCAGAAGAGAAGCAATCGACACCACCATCTGATGAAAATATAATGTATAAAACCAATAATGCAGAAAAGAAGAGTGGACCACATAAAACTAAGAAATACCAGCTATTCTCTTCAAATCAAACACAGAAACATGGCAATGGCAATGATAGCACAGGAAAGGAAAGCTTTGTGGGTGACTTTAAGAGCTATCAACCTCCATTGCCAAGTGATGGTATAAAACGTAAAAGTGATACAACCCCAAAAGAGACCATTTGGTCTGATACTAAAATGCACCAAAAATCATCACCATCAACTGATGCATCAAAATACGAGAAAAATCCCACTGAAAATAGGAAAAAACAGCCTAAATTTAAGAAGTACCAAACACTCTCTTCAATGAATTTGGTGAAGCATGAGGAAGATACCAGTGAAAGGGAGGCTAGTTGGCAGGCGGCTGGTGAAACAAATGACAGTGAAGCAGAACTGGACAACTGCTCTAAAACAGCAGCATTCTCAAAATACACAGTGGAAAGTTACAGTGAAAGACCCTTAGATTCATCTTTTAAACCATTGGTCATTAGAGTAGCTGATACGTTTAAACACCACAGCTAAAACACAGCTACAGACTAGGTAAGAACTTAAAACTGATCATGCCACTGATTCACTCCATCTTTCTTTTTTCCTTTACTCTCCAGGGCATTATATTAGCATTTTGTAATCACAAGGACATTGGTGTGCATTTATCTGTGCTGGCGATTTTCCTTTCTTAAGCATTAGCCTGAAGGCATGAATTAAATTAATCACTGCAAGCATACTAGCTATTCATTGAATTAATCATCAATTTATGAATTAAATATGAGAAGGGCTTTGAGATCAGTGTGAATTCAGTCCTGCTCCTGTCTCTCCTTGCTAAATAATGGGTTTTGTTTGTAACAAAGATGACTGTTCAGGGTGGACTCTATTTATATTTACTTATTCTAATGAAACTCTGCTAGTACTTCTTCCGGGAATGGTGGTAGGCAGTGTCAGCTTTAATTATGTCGAAAAGCGCTTATTCTAAGCTCTGTCTTTAGACAGATTAATGGGAAATGTTGATCTATTGCTGCACTGAATGACACCGTTAATAGAAATAGTGAGGAAAGGAAGGAAAGGCTTCATTTATCTGTAGAAAAATCCTCAAAGGACATTGACGTTACAGCAGGATTTGCTACAGATGAAATGTTCAGCCTTATTAATATTGATATTATTAAAATAGTGATTTAACCTCCTCTGAAACTATTTGTACTTTGGCTATATACTGTATGCGTTAGTGTTTGTGAAGATATGCCATTTCAAATTACTCTCAATTACTGCAGGTAAACATGCAACAACTGTAAGAGCTCAGAAAAGCTCAATACGGAAAGGCGCTGAGAGCCTCTTAGGAGGATAATTTAAGCAAGAGAAACTTAAAACCTTGCAGGAGGAAAGTGACTCTTCCTGGGATATTGTCTGGTTCTGAATCCTAGCGGGTGCAGGCATCAGGCAGGCACTGCAGCTCACGTTAAAAGTCTTAGGAAGCGCTTATTTTACAATGTGAAGTGGAATGGGGTAATAAGGAGCGGCCAGCGTTGCTGAAGTCTGCGAATGGGATATGACTTTCTGTTTACACTACCAGCAGCTTCTGCACAGAGCCTCTGACAAATTTCATTTTGGAGAAACGAGGACAGCTCGTTACGTTTGCTCCCCTGTCATGCTGATGAAGAGAGCGTGGTAGCAAGACCGTGACAGATTGAAATGTCACGGCAGAGCTCTTCCTTATTGCAATTTAGCTTAGCTTTCTAAGAGTGCATTCGTGCAAAGGCTTGTGGTGGAGGAAGGCCTTTTCTAATTAAAAGGCTTTTATTTAAAGGTATATCCTAAGGACTCAATTAACGTTTTCCATGGTCCACCCATGCGCAGATCTTGGCTCTGTGACAGCAAAGGTTAGGCTGCTTGGAAAGCCAACTAAAAGCCCGATCATTTAAGCGGCACTAAGCTTCAGAGAGTTGCAGAGTTAATGGGGAAGGGGGAGAGTTTACACAAATGAGGTCCCACTCCCCCCGGCAGCAACCGCCTTTGAATTTTTAAGACATTCTCTGCTACCGCCCCTTGCATGCACAGCCCGGACATTGCTCCAGCCCGGGCTGCCAGAGCGCCCCGACCGACTGCCAGTGAGGGACGAGGGCAGGAGCAGACTGGCAGCAGGCTGAGACCAAAGCCCGTTGCCAGCGTAAGGCACCCAAGTCCCACACGTGTCATCCGTGCTAGGGACAGGGCTGGGATGCAGAGGGGACAAGAAGCACAGGTTACCCTGCCAGCTAGAGAGCTTTAGACTGATTTCTTTTCCTTTAAGACATGTCAAGAATCAGGCTTTCTGGCATCAAGGGGCTCGCAAAATGGAAATCACATTTGTAGACCACATCAGTCCTCAAACTGGAGGCTCGGTGGAATTTATTTGTTGTACAACGCTGCCCTTCTGCACAGAGGTGCGTTTCGCCCATGGAGCTTTTATGAGCTGGCAGCCATAAAGGCCACTTTGTGGTAAACCTGAAACATTATTTTTATTAGCCGTGATTCCATTTCCCATCTGAGAAAAGTCCTTACAACATAAAGAATTTGAACCAGACTGGAACGGTAAATTCTCTGTTTATTAGCTGACTTTTTAAAACAGCGGACAAATCTGCCAGGACAGGAGAAGCTTTTGAATTTTTTTTTTACAGTCTTTTAAAATAAATCTAAAGGGTTTTTTTTGCCCTTTATCCACCATGGCAAAGATCACCACACTGTAACAAATTAGGGGATTTCTCCTGTCTGCCAGAAAGTTGATCAAATGTTAAGCAGTTACATCCCAGCTGGTCAGTGCATACCAGGTGGCTCTCAACTCCACAATTTACACCTGAAATGTCTGCTTTTCTCAACAGAGATATATCACTAGGAAAATAAGAGGGAACACTTTATGCGCAGGACAACTCAGGCAGAGTCATCTTGTGGGAGTTAAATTTTACATTTCTGCATGCCTTAATCTCTGCTGGAAAGAAGTAAATCACCCATTCAAGTCACTTGACTGTTCCTCCCCGAAGTCCACTTAAATCATGATAGAGATTTGCACTAAATGCATCTTTAAGTGTAATGCTTCCATTAAGCAAACAACAGAGTTTGTTTTCAGGAATAAACACGATTAAATCTTGAGGAAAGGAGAAAGCGAGGCCATAAAAACTCTCGTGATGATCAGAAGAGTGTTTGGTGTGTCCTGCAGCTAACAGTTCAAAATAAGCCACTCCTGCCCATACTGGCAGGAAATTTAGCACTGTCCATAAGCAAAAAAAAATGCCACGAATGGTTATTTAAGAAGGAACAGGAGTGGTGGACAGGGGGAAGGGGGCAGCGGGTGTACAACTATGCCACCTGTGCCAGAAAAGGTATAAATGGCCAGGCTCCAACTCCAGTGAGAGTCTTGCCCCAAGGTACAAACTAGTGTATGAATATAGGAAAGAGAAACTACAGAAAATCATGTTTCATTCCCAGTTCCTGGCTCCAGTCCCCAGGAGTCTCTCCTGGTCCTCTTTGCCTGGGGCGAAAGGCCTTGTGCCCCGGCTCTCCTTTAAGCACATCTTTCACCACATCTCTGTATAAGCAAGGAAGGGAGCCCTGCCAGGAGGCTCTTTCACTTTTTCTGACCAGGCAATGGATCCTTTTGCTGCTTCTCCTGGCACTTCTGTTGGTTTTTCTTAGTTTTGAATGACTGGTGTGACTTTTTTGCCAGTTTTGCTAATGCTTCTTTAAAGGCCTGGCTCAGACGTAGATACAGAAAGACTGTCAAAACCAGGCTGAGCTTCTTGCACACGGAAAACAAAGAAAAAACAAAGCCCACATAGAAAAGGTTTTTCAAATCTGTCACCAAATGTGGTGACATAGTTTGAAATTTTAGATACTAATGGAATTTCCCTGCTTTTATATACAGACGTTTTTACCAGGACCGGGCAAAATGAATGACATCATTTTCCCAGGCATTGTGTGTTGCTTTGAATCCTCCAAAGTATAACTTCTCAGGAGTTTTTGAAAGCCTGAATAAAGGCGGTGTCTAAGGCGAGTTATGACTTTCAACTAGAACTGGGGCATCTGAAGCGTCCCAAGTGAAGAAGCCAGTCTGAGAGGAGGGTTTGGTGGTTCATGATGGGGTAGAAATTGGGGCAAGCAGAGAAGCCAGGCAGGTTCCCAGCAGCAGCCGGCCATCAGTGAAGTATTCAAGTTTTTTCATGTCCTCTAATCAGACCATGACAGAGAGCGCCCATTGCACTTCGCATCAGCAAGACACCTCTCAGATGAACGTTCAGATGCACCAAGTTTTGAGAGGGTCATGAAGCGAATGTCACATCTTTTTTGTGGTTTGAGGTTCTGGGTGAGCTCAGATGGAGCTTGGGGAAGGGCTGATAACTGCCCACAGCACACTGCCAGCGAGGCCACACTGCTCCCCGCCACTTGGGAAGGGTTGCGGAGCCACGCTGGTGAAAAGGGTCATCCCCGTGAACAAAGAGCTCCTGCTTGCTGGTATTTTGTTTCAGTTGAGAAAGAGCATATTAATCCTGTAAAAGCTCTCTCAGCAAAAAGATCCCAAACCCTGAGGAGAATTAGCCAATCAAAGAATACAAATTAATGCTGTATAATGAGGCACAACCAGTCCATCGCAAAATTAGGAAACATATCGTTAATTTTCTCCAGTGCAAACAGGGAAGAAGCAATTGTCCCAGTAGTATTATCCGATTCCAAATTGTTCTCATGCATTTAATGAATGCACATTTGTGCGCCCGAACTGTGAAATCATTTAATAATTTATCTACTAAGTATCTACAGTTATCTCTCAGACAACCTTTAAAACATGGTGCATGACAAAAAGGTAGGGACTAAGACCTAAAGCTGTGGGATTTACCTCAGGTTTTGCCTCTTGTAGAGTTTTGGATGTCAATGGAGCTGGTAATAGAAGAAAGCACTAAAGAGAGGAAAATAGATTTCATATTAAAATGCAATTTTCCCCCTCACATTTTAGCTTTTTCATTTCCACCTGCAGCCAGCAGATACCAGTACACAGGTACTATTCAATACTTCAGTAAAGCATCCCTCCCTGACATGCCATAGATTAAATCTCTCGGTTACTGACAGTAGAAACACTCCACCTAATGGCTGAATTTGTATGGCAGGTTACGAGTGAGCGTCAATGAATGCAGAGTAAACTTCACTCATTGCAGCAAATATTAGGAAGATGTAGGGAACTAATTCTTCTCTTATTCCGATTCCAGGAAGCATTGCACACCATTCAAAAGGAGCTTGTCTGTGTGACTAAAAAGAAACATTACAAGCAATAACTGGGGCTCTCTATAGCTTTTGAGGGGAGGCGGCTGCTGTTGTATGCTTTAACGGAAATATCTGTTACCTTAGAAATAAGCACGTGTATAATCAGCTATAGCAGAAACCTTTTTAACTACTTCACTCACTATGTGCTTTCCAAAACATGCTATGCCCTCTAAGTCTTATTGCTCTTTTTCATTTCTGTGAGCATCTCTTTTTATAGAATCAATCATTTTTCACTCCTTGATGAGAACTTTCAATATAGAAAAAAATCTTGCTAGGCATCTGCCTTCCTGCCAACTAAACGACCTTTTGTACTGAATAGCAAAAAAATCAGCAGGTCAATATATTTCTCCCTTATGACCTGAAGGACCTGAAAAAAGTTTTGGGAATTGCTACGCACCTTCTTTTACTGTACGTGGCTTGTCCTTAGTGTACCTTCAGTTGCTTATATTCTACTGAGTTATAGATGCAAGAGCAGTCATGTAAAATGGTGTGAACTTCACTTGGCAAGCCAGTACTACAGTAGGCTTTCAATGATGTGTGTAACTCAACAGCAGGAACAGGCTGCCAGAGGGAAAATTTCCTGAGATAATAAAGCCATAAAAATCTATTATGCACTGAACTGGTTACCTTCAAAAAGGCAGCAACTAGCTGTTAGGGTCCATATTTTCAGCAATGGCTAGTGACGCTGGATATCTAACATGGGACACTTAATTAAAAGGCTCTGATTTTTCAGGAAGTGCTCAGCACTTGCTCTCTAAAAATCAAGCTCCTTTTAAGGTGTCTCATGTTAGGCACCCAAAACCCCTTTTTAAAAAAAATGAAGTTCTTGGAACACCCAGATTTCTGAAATGCAGGAGAGTTTCCCAGGCAGATGCTTGCCCTCTGCACCTACAAAAAAAGCCTGCGAACAGAAGGATTGGTTTGTGGGAGCAAGCTGGTATGCAGGAACCCTGTGCGTGAATACAGCCAAAGCAGGTTGCTTTTACCACAAGGAACTGCAACCACCACCTGCAGACTCTATGTTTTTTGGCCGGCACCACAGCAGACAGGAAAGAGGGAAATCTCTAAGACCACTCGGGACGTGGGAGAGCTTTTACCTTGTTGAGATGCCTCCGAAAAAGAAGGCAAGTCCTTCCCATCTCTCTGCTCCTCAACACTTCCTCAAGGAATCAGAGAGACAAAACTATAGGACACCTCACAGCCAGTTCATCCTGACCAAGAAACAACCATGTTTAGTCAAGTTATCTCTTTAGGATGAAATACTTGTGTCCTTGGGATCTGTACAAATACAGAGGATTATCCAACCACAGCCCTGCATTGCTAGCCCTGGCTACTGAAATCTTTCATTCTTCTAAAGAATGGGAACAGTGCGGGCAGCGGTGATCCAAGCAACCAAATAAGGTCCCACCAAATGTCTCTCAGCTCTAAATATCTTCAGACTCAAGGAAATTTATCTGCAGAAGGACAGAAGTCCCCAAAGAGACATCTTTCTTAGACTCATTTAAATTACACCCATCATGTAAGAAGAAAGTCTGTACCATTGTCATGTCATACAGATTCCAGAATAAAACCATTTTCCTTTTTATGTGTGTTATTTATTTGTATGACTGAGTCTTCCTTGTGTGTGTTCAGAAGATGAAAATAACAAAGACATACAAAACTGGGCAACGCTGCGGTTTGAGCCCTCTACCGGTGCATAAAACACTGCAAGCATT
Source organism: Dromaius novaehollandiae (assembly GCF_036370855.1). Classification (NCBI taxonomy): domain Eukaryota; kingdom Metazoa; phylum Chordata; class Aves; order Casuariiformes; family Dromaiidae; genus Dromaius; species Dromaius novaehollandiae. Next base: position 153,765,195 of record NC_088098.1, read on the forward strand.
TGTGGGCCCAGCACATTGCCTTTCCAGCAAAGGCAAGGGAGAGTTCTGGAGGGCTTTGACTCATGCTGGGGCCTCTAAGGCTAGCCACCACTCCCTGGAGGCAAACCAAGCCTGGAGATACCCTCAGGAGAGTGTGGATTTCAGACCACGCTCTTTTAAACCAGCAGCGCTTTTTTTGGCTGTATCTGTAGTCAAGTTGCTGCTCCCCTACAACTACTCAAAATGATGCCAGCAGTTGTTTGGGGCCTTCTAATGTTCCTCTAATGTTTCCTTCCACCAGCTTGTAAAACCTGTATTTGCACATGGCATAAAGCATGTGTGTAAAGTGCCTGAGAGTATGACTCCTGGTAGGAGTCAGTAAGAAGCTATATATCTTTAAGACTTAGAAGAAACAGACTCGTAGAAATACCACATGGAATACCACATGGAAGTGAGTACTTTAGCACAAGCTGTTCCTAAGAAAATATAATAAAATGCAGGTAAGTCTTGATATTTTTTTTCCTAATATAATAATTCTTTCTGATTTCAAAAGAATCCACTTCTTTCTATACCTTACTTCTCCATCTGTGTAATGGGAAAGAGTAACAATGATTTTTTTCCTCATCTGGTTGCCATTTTTTGTATGTTTGGTATACAAGTTCTTTGGGACAGGGCAGTCTGCTCCAAGTGTATGTATGCAGACGTATCATCTATGTAGCTAGGACCAAGCTATCCACTGAAATTTCCAAGTTATGATAAAGCTCAGATTGAAGATCACATTTGTCATGTCTATTAACTTTAGTTGCTCATTTTCAGAATCGATGTGAAAGCCGAAACGTGGCACAAGCACAACCTCCAGGTTTTCCCTTTTAAAAAGCTCAACGTCGAGGCTTAGTTTTATACTTAAAACCTGGTTCACCAAATTATCTATTCAAAAAGAGTGCCCACTGCTGTCTAATGTACACAACCAGTGCACAACTCCAGACAAACGGAAACATAAAATCAGGTCTTTATGTTTTCTCCTTTCAAAACTCAAGTTTAAATTAAAAACCAGGTGTCTGAAAATTTGCTAAACTAAGATGAGATAAGCTTCCATTTTCTAGGGTCTGAAGTACAGTTCAACGTCATTTCTGAAGGCAATGAGATCACCACCGTGATCACTGAGTGCCATGTGGCTAATGAAAGATTGCAAGGGCGCATTAAGTCAACCAGCAGTGAAACTCTCCTGCAGCTTTGACGGCTATTGCCGGGCAGCATCTCCTTTGGTGGCTGCCCTCGCAGTAATTTAACGGTAGTGGTGCAGCTCCCATTGCACCAATAGAAACCCCATGTGGGACAAGACACCAGCCTCTGATAAGGGCTGGATGAGACTGTGACAAACACGGTTCAGTCTTGCTGCCAGGAGCAGTGGGGCTAAGCCTGCACACTGGGTAGGAGATACAGCACTAACAAGGCTCTGCTGTTTCTCATTAGCGTGCTGCATGATGGTATTTAGGACACAGTTTACAAGCCTGGCAAAGGCAGGGCTGCAGACTCCCTGTTTCCTCTGTGTTTATAAATCCTCCACAGGCTGTTGCTGGGGGAGTGGGACTCGGTGTGTTTTCTGTTCAGCAGCTTTATTCCAAATGGAGCAGAGCTGAGACTTCTTCCATTTCCTCGTATTTTTTAAAGTGCTGAGCTGAAAGAGAATTATAAAAATAAAGCATCTTCTTTTGGTTTTTGACTTTTTACTGTTAATTGGCTGTGACTGTAGTTCCTGGGTACTACAATATGACACTCACTAAAATATGGTAACTTTTCTCCTTGAAATTTGTTTCAAATAGAAAAATGTGTTCTAATAATGTTCCTCCATCCTGATAAGGAAAGTTCACACTTCCTGAAACACTGTGTTTTGGTATCTTTCCAAAATAAAACATGTTCCCATGGAAAAAAAATTATTCTGAAGACATTATTTTAAAAAATAAAACTATTCTGAAGAAACAGAATGTTCCAATCAAAACCACATTTCATGGGGAAACCATTGATGATTAGTGACAGCTAATGGAGCAGGGAGAGGCTGTTACGGCCCAGGATGGGGAGGCTAAGGGGGCAGAAGCCCTGCAGCTTGCTCTCTCCTTGCAGCCCCAGATATGGACCATGCATGATGACACTGTGTTAGCAAAGGAAGAAGAAGCCCAATATAGAAGAATACCATCAAGCCTATTGCTTCTGCGTTTTTGAAACAATCCACTGGGATAGGATTAAGCTCCAGAGGCAGAAACTCTAAACTTCTTTGGGAAAACATCCAAAGGGCAATTTCCCTTTACTAACTGGTGCGTAAAAGAAGAGGAAATCCTAAGACTGTCACAAGCAAAGGTGTCCCTGAGTTTGTGGGAGTGTTTTGCTCCCGGGTCCCTGTGGGTGGTTGTACTGGCCTGTAGATGGCGAGTTTTCCATTTGGAGGAGTGGTTGTTTCGGGGAAAAAAAAGGGGGAAAACCCTTCATCCTTAGGGAAACCTGAGAAGCAAATACTGTGTGAAGTGGCTAACTAGGAGTTAACCTTCCAGTTTCCCAAATGCCTCTCCCATGATGCATAACTCCGTACGCATGACCGATGGTCTACCAGGCATCAGGATTTTGCCCTGAAGATGATGCTATTACAACTTTGGCTAAATATTAAGCCTTCTTACTTGAAACGGAATCGGGAAGCTCAACACCCACTTCAGTAGCATCCACAGTCCATGGCATAAAATCATCAAGATTTCTCTTTCAGGAGGCAAAGTGAAGGTATGTGATGATCATGCTATAATTTCATTTTCTGGTTCCCTCTTATGGTTTTTAGTAATACACTGACATGAAGAAAGAGGTACCCATATTGACTGATTGACACAAAAGATAACACTGCAAGGCCCAAGACATTCAGGGAATGACTTGCAGTGTTACTGATCTCTGGGCTATCATGAGCCAAATTCTCTCAGGAAGCCAAAAATTTTAAGCTTGGTCCCCACTGAATCATGACATACTTCTAAGAAAATGTTTTCCATATGTTTTTCATAATCCATGCCTGTATTTTAAGCTCATCTGGACTCCTTCACCAATGAGCTAGTAAAAATATCAAGTTGAAAAGAGTACTTCTGATACACACAAAAAGACATGTTTTTCCCTGACTACCCAAACGGAAACTTCACTTACTCCAAATTCATCCTTTAACGCATTCACTTCCTATTTCTAGCTTCCCTCACTTCCTTTCTACTTTCCTCCCTTTCCCTTTATATTTCTGTCCTGTCCAAGGGCTACAGAATGAGGCTGGAATGTGAATCGTGTACTTCCAAGAAATATAAAGTACATACTCTGTGGGTCAAATTTTCCATTTATTTTTTCAGTAAAGATTTATGAGCCTTCCTGAAGGCTGCATGGGTAGGAATGTCTTTCTAACATCCAACTACTCACTAATTCCCAGGAAAACCCCTAATACAAAGAGAATTTTTGATAATTCAGTAGTCTTTCCATTTTGAAGTTTCACTGTTATTTTATTTTAAAAAAAAAGCACTCATGGATATTCAAGAGACATTTTTAATGCACTATTTTGATAATCTACATAAATGCACACACGTATTCCATTTTGGTTGCAAATCGCAAATTCAGCTACAATTTGGGGCCCAAATAACTGAAATATTTGTTTTCTTTGAGAGATTTTTCCATCCCTTCTGCTCTCCTGCACTGTACCCACTCCTCTGTGGGTAGCCTGGGATTTTCCCTTTGCCACCATCCCAGGAGGAGCCCCACGGCAGAAGAAGGTGGGCTCCTTTGCCACGCACAGCCCTGGGCAGCTGCTGCTGCTGCTGCCAGCGTTGCTGCAAAGCAGGTAGCAGCTCTCCTCGGACATTTCCACAGTTGCAGGAGGATGCTCAGCTATCAGCCCATGGATATATAGCAAATGAGCCAGCTCTGTGCTATTTGCTCTGGGGCTGAGCTGTGTCAGTGTGTTCAGCTCTCAGAGTCGCAAGAGTAGAAGAGCAACACACTGTAACTCAGGACTGATTTGAGATGTAATGTGAATTCCAGCCTGCCCTTGCTCTGCCTCTGCCTGCACTGCCCCCGGCTCGCCCACAGGGTTTGGGGGGGGTTTGCATGGCCCCAGGCCTGCACATGAGCGTGTCTGCCCATGGCTTTGCCTCCACGTGCCCAGCACCGGCCACTGCAGGGTGGTGCCTGGACTGGAGGTGCTCAGGTGCAAGGGGGTCGCCAAGCCAGTGCGCAGCTGCTGCCTGTGCAGCACAGAACAGGACGGCACTTTCCTATGGTACTGGGAGAGGAGTAACACACAGTGAAGCCTGAGTGCTGATGAAGAGGAGAAGCTTTTTGATTGCTGCCCAGAAGATCATGCTGCTGGCAAAAAGCAGCATTTATTACCTCCTCTCTCCTGCTACCCTCAGACTCTACTTCTTTCCTGAGCCTTAATAGCTTGTCTTTGACTCCCAGCATGGTCTGTGGGCTTCTCCACCCTGGTACCAAGCACAAGGGAAATCAGGGGCAGAGGCGGACGAGCTAAGGGGAGCCAGGACAATACATTGCTAACATATCTCTCTGGCCTGGGGGCATGCCCTCCGCATGCACAGCATTTCCGCCTGAGGTTTTAGGTGTACAGGAGTGCTGGGGTCTCAGAGCCATGTCGCCACTTGGCTCGTAGTCTCCTTTTATGTCTTGTAGGATGGACGTCGTCCTGGTGCCCCAGATTAATGCTCATAAAAATAATCTCAAGGTTTGCTGTCACTGATAGGATGTGATGACACGCCCCCGGCAATCGCTCTGGCTCCCTCCACCCCGACCAAAGTCATTTCGTCAGGCCCTGGGCTCTGACATCCCCCCAGGTTTCCACAGTGCTGCCACTTCAGGACAAGGCTTTTTAATGTCCTTTTTGCAGCAAGGTCAGCAGTCGGGCTTGAGCACCAGCCAACACAGAACTGGCTCTGTCAAGCTCAAGCCCCCTGCATTTTGTAGGATCTGGCTCTTTTCTTTCTCATTTGCAGACTTAAAAGGTCTGGAGGGTGTATTGCTGAGATCAACAAGCAAATCCACAATGATTTGCTTCAAACCCCTTTTGACATTCCCAAATAGCGTTTGCACAGTGACTTCTCCGGCTGTTTTTTGGCTGCAGGCACCGATCAAAGCGCTCCCCCGACTCCTTTCCGCCTCCCATTCCACTATCATTCCCCAGCCACCACAGCTAGTAGGAAGCCTTTTCAGCTAGACTATTTTATCACTTACGAATATCACCATTCAGCACTGTGGGCAGGTTTGTGAGCGAACAGCTTGCTAATAGTAAATGGCAATAAGAAAACCACCCTTGGCAGAGGCAGGAGGAATATTATCCTGCGACAGCTCCCGTATTTTGGGCCAGTTCTGTACTTTGATACCCTGTGCTGCTTCCCTGGCATTACACAGGAGCCGACTACGCCTCCAACAGCAGAATGCAGTTTTATATGGCAAACATGTTCGTATATCCACTGCTAGGGATTAGACAAGGCTCACTCTCTGCTGTTCTCAGGATTAAGGAATGAAGCAGGCAAGTTTCTCCACAGGATTTCCTTGCTTCACAAAATGTTGGAGAGGCCACAGAATAGCACAGCTTAGCAATAAAAAGAAGCCAAAAGGAAAAGATGGTAACCATTCGTAACACAAAAGGCCCAGAGCTTTGCACAAAAGCCATTCGCTCCATTAAATAGTAAGAACTACAGACAGTAAAATTCCTTTACAGAGGTAAAAGGTCAGAATTCAAGTAATTTAACTGCTTTTACTCGATGTTTTAAAGCACAAACTCATCTCCAAGGACTGCTCTTAGCTATTCCAGCAGGGCTATGTCATGATGAAGGGGCTTTCTGACCGGCACCATTATGCTTCACCTTTTTACCCTCCGTTATCAGACTTAAACATTGATAGTTTTGATTTCTCAGCCACCCTGGGCAGTCAGACCCCCTTGCTGTGCTGGCCCACCCTGATGCCCCCCGAGCCACTCATGCCTTTGCACTCCCCACACGCTTGCTCTTGGGCTGGCGTCACAGCCCTCGCTCGTCTTGGGCTAATTTTGCCCGTGGAAGTCTCTCACGCCAGACTTTGTAAGTCCTGTGTAACACACATTTTTATATACAAAACGGCAACCCAAAGGGGAAGAGAGGTAAACCAAAAGCATAATGCAATTTGACGGAAATAAAATGAGCAAATTACTGAACCCCTGCCTGGCAAAGATGTGCCTTAGCTAAATCCTGAGGGTTGCACACAATGTTGCTGGCTTTGGGAACTCAGTTTTGTCTGCTGGCAATCATTAGTGTTGTTGATATGTATAACTGATCCTCTAAAAATAGCCGTGTTCAACTTTGAGCTGCAAAAATCTGAATGCAATGACTCACTGTGGTGTCCTACCTCATCAGTTCTTACGCTCATCAAAGAGGGATTTTGTCTCACTCCTTCTAAAATATTTTTACCTGTCTTCATCAGCATAGGCAACCTACTCAGTTACTGTCTTGAAGTATGTAAGTTCAGGAGGAGATTTCAGATGCCTTTGGTCAATACAGGCTTATAGTTTAATTAAAGGCAAGTGTTAAAATTAGAAATGGCAAGATATTTGTATCACAAGTCCTTATTATTAAACTTTTAGCATTCACAGTTCTGCTTATTGCAATCCTCTACTGTATGTTTCTCAACTATTATTTGAGGCTATTCTATTGTTTTTCAAGTGTTCAGCAAGAAATGTTAAATGGACTCCAGACCAGAGCATTTGAAGATAGCTTTATGGGGTCAGTCGAGTTTAAAAGTCACAAAAGCCAATTAAGCACAGGAAGAGGTACTTACACTCTGAAGGGTTGTTAAAGGGTGTTTGAGAGGAAAAATAGACCATTGGAAAGCTAAAAATAGCCATTGATTCTTATGTAAGTGTTACCTAATCGTTATTTCTTCCAAGAAAACAGTACACCAGAGCTGTCCCTTGCTTCATCGCAAGTGTCCTCGTGTGAGGACACTTCACAGCAACCGGGAGATTTTTAAGTACTGCTTATTATCACTACTGTAAACTTAACTACAAGGATCAGTGTTAACTTTCTCCCGTGGGAATACAAATGGCATTGCCAGAGACATGCTATCACTGCTATGGGAAATACAACACCTTGCTAATCTTGTATTTTTTTAATGATAGACACTACACTGAAAACTAACCACTGCTTGTGGTAACCACACATCAGTGCTCTAAAATGCAGCCACAGCAATTAAAAGCGCTACCAGTGGTTTTGCACACAGAGCAAGTTCCAGGCACTCGGGCGAATACTGATGATGTACACTTTGAAAGGCTGAGTCCTCCCTAGAAGAGGACTTCCAAGAAAGCTTTGTGGAAACTCTTTTTTTTTTTTTTTTTTTCCTTTTCTGAAGCACTCCCTCATTCTGAGGAAGTTCTCAGGAAGTTGCCCATCTTCCTGGTTTCTGACTGTTCAATTTTCAGCTTGCACATAGGTGCTAGACTTGCAAGTTTGTTGTGAGCTATATTTGATTGTATGATGTGTGGGGGAAAAAAAACACTGCAGTATTTTGCACAGTAACCAGTGCACCAGCATTTTCTCTACTAGATTGAAGACTGAACTTGCACTGTGTCTAGTTGCAGCTCCTTTGTGTTTGCTTTCCATGACCGCTCAGATACTCAAAAACTGTGGCTGTACCTTCAAATTTAAGACCTTGCCTGTTTTAATACATAACCCTCAGCCTCTATTTTTTTTGGAACACAAGCAAGGAAATGCAATGCATGAGAAAGAAATTTCCACATGTGACAGATTTCATCAGAGCTGGCCAGGTCCTTTGGGCAGGGGCTGGAAGTCTCCGGCTGGAAGAAATGCCAGAGCTTCACAGCAGCCTTCCTCCTGGCTCAGCGGCCCCTGGAGTGAGCACTCGAGGCCTTCCCTTGCACTGCTGAAATACTACGTGGGCTTCACAGCTCTGGAGAGAAATGAGGAGGGAATGAGCTCCTCTGTTTGAGAGGTTCGAACGCTCCCTGATCCTGCCCTGCCATAGCTGTTCGAACCCCGGGGACCAGGCTGGATTGAACCAAAGAACTGGAAATGATGAAGAGAAGCAGGATGAATACTCAGCCTTCCCACAAAGTGACTTCTGTGGGATTGAATCTGAGCTTTCTTTGCTGAAAGCTGTTTCATTTATTCAAACCAACCTGTTGCACATGTGTTAAAGCACCATTAAATACCCAGAAGTCTACACTTCTCAGCAAATTTTATGCAGAACATTTATGCTGCCACTGAAATGAAAAAGCTATATTTGAGATATGTTTCCAGAACAGTGTTAGCTGAGAGAATTGCACCTAGAATTATTTACAGAATCATTCTTTGCAATGTAAAAATGATTTTAGCACAAATAGGTATCATGGGCTAAATAGCAGCTGACTGGCACACAGCACCAGGGGTATACTGGCCCACTAGAAGGCATGTCCACAGCAGGCAACACTGTATGATCTAATGTTAATTCTAAATACTGTTTATGTATTTTGTTTGATTGAATTACATCTATACATGGAGTATGACTGTGAGAGTGATGGTCAAAATTCCATCAACATCTAATAGGAAGAAGTTTGCACTTTCGCAATCAAGTGAAGAAATTACTTTGTGTAGCTCAGGAAAGATAAAAATTATCATAAAGCATACTTGACAGAGCGCGGAAGTTTTTCAGTTGCTCATAGAGGACTGTTGGGGATGAGGTGTCATGTAAAAGGAAGTGATTATGAAAATAATTCTATTATCATTTCTGAGAACAAGATTCTTGAAAAAAGAAATATGAAAATACAAAAAGACAAGGTAGCTGTTGAAGAAGCAATATGAATGTACAGCATTATCATACACAGTGATTGCTGTGGCTCTCTTTATAACAGCAAATTAAAACATAATTTTCCTACGTTCGCTCATAGCTAAAATGAAATTTATAGTTAGAAAAAAAATTGGTGTATGGCCAACATTGAGCTACTCTTTTAATTGAGAAAACAAGAAAACAGCTGGCTGAAAACATACTATATTTTGTAACAACTTATGCATCAAACCATGAAAATACCAAAATGTTGCTGATTGATTGATAGTTTTCATTGCTATACATCCCTCCTCAGTTTGATTACTTTAAGACAGCAATGAAACAGTATCACAAATATTTGAAATGTAAAAGGGCATTTTAATGAAATTGATTAAACTTTGACAATGCATCAGCTAGTGATATTAGTGTTAACTTTGGGCAACACTTGTCTGCAGACAAACTGAATATTTCCTTGTATGTTAATTGTTTCATATAATCTGTAACCTGACAAAGAATGACAGAGAGAAATTGTAATTTTGTCCTGGATGTTGCAATCAAATTTCCTTACCTTCCGAAGGAATTTAAAAATAATCCAAAATATTTCAGCTGCTATCTTGATTGCATGTAAATATTGAGCATATCTAAAAAGGTAGATTATTTCTATATCCTGCAGTTGAAAGAACCTTCAAAATGTTTTCCAGCTAATAGCTGTTATTTTTGCACATTAGGTGAGAGCAGACAAGTTGCAATACTTCATTTCCTTAAATATTACAGATACTGAAATGATGTAGAGACAAATTCAGTGGCTAACTGCAATTTCTGTTTCATTCATAATATTCTTATTTGTTAGGATATAGCCAAGTCTGGTTTTGGTTAAGTTTGTGGCATAGTATATTCGCTGAAGGACAAAGAATTAATGAGAATTACTTTGACAGTAAACGTAGATCTCAACTTAAAAAAAAAAGAAGGAGTAGGAACGGCATTACATTTGGGGATATATATTAGCCTAAAGACCTAAATTCTCTTTTTTATTTTAGCAGACAAAACTACCTTAACCTGAATCAGTTACCTTCTTTGAAAGACATGTTTACTTTTCAGTAATTTGTAAGAAACTAGACAAAAGGCTGGCTATGGATAATTTGTGGGAAGAATATTGTTTACTGAAATTCAACAGAGTGTGCACGCATAATTCAGGTACCTTAAGAGGTTTAATGGTCTTCAAGTCCTTGCTCTTTCAGTTGCTCTAAACTGCAGTATTTATCAAATCCACTGCTACCAAGGGCTGCAGTGAGAAAAAAATTTAATGTGTGAAAGGATTTACCTAGATTACAGGAACCCGCTAAACATTGGCTCTGTTAAGGCTTAATTTCAAATTAAAGTTGATTTCAAATGTGCACATACAGTTGACATTTGGATTTTATATTTGAGGTAAGCAGATGTACACACGTGGGAGAATCCGCGCTCTTATTCGGAAAACACTGTTTCTGTGGAACAGCCCATAGAACAGCTTGTTGCCCCTTATTTTTTGTGGTTGCCCCTTACTTCCAACCGAGACAGACGCTCAGCCTGGCCGGAGGCAGAAGCGGGAGGTGACAGTGGTGCGAGACGGGGGCAGGAGGGTCTGCAGGCACCAGGGAGGCCAGCACTGGAGCCGGCAATGCCCCTCGGCCCCCGGTGCCTGTGCCATGCCTGTGAGCCCACCAGCCAGCCTGGCTGCTGCAGGGGCTGATACGGCTTTACAGAGCCACTTCATGTGCGACGGGACACAAGAGCCTCTCTTGCTGTCAATCCCAGCAACCACAACTTCGTATTTTTCCTTCGGTCGGTAAGTTGAAAAAATGCATAGGGAATAAACACGCAGAGAGGTACCGTGAAGAACAATCTCCTCTGGAGCGTGTTAACATTGCAGGGTTTAGCACGCCAAAGTCGGGAACAGACAGAAATGGAATTTGCTGATCTGACCTATACTCAGTGCCCTTGCACATATGCATTATGAAACAGTATTTATTTACAGAAACTTAGGTTATCTGTGTCCCTGGAAAGTCCTGCTTTATTCCACATAAAGAATGGATGGCCCTACTGGAATGGGGAGTTTTTCATCTTTTTCTTTTTACACCATTACTTTAAGGATTTTTTTCACTCAATATTTTATTTTTAGAGAAAACCTTTACAACACTCCCATAGAGCCAATTAAGTGATACAGACAACATTCTTCACTGCTAAGGTTATGTATTTGCCTGCAGTGATTGTATTTAAATACCTGCGATGACATCTATTTATGGAATAGGATATCCCTTGAAACCATTGTAATGAGAGTCCTTGCAGGAGTCCAAACGCAGAGGCAATTAGGGCCAGGAGAAGGTTTGCCATTTCACTTTTCACAGCCAGGACTGAACTTAAAATCATGTTATACAGCTAGAGATCATTCAGAGTAAACCTTATCTCTAAGCAGTAGATGTTGGAGTTGCCAGATTTGCTAGGCATGACACCTTTACAAATTCACTAGGGACCAGAAAGAGGAAAGGGATGGGAGAAGTAAGAGGAAGTTAATACTCTCCGATCTGATCTGCTTGTCATCTCCTCCTGAGAAATCTCACACTTCAATTGTAAGCATTGTACTCAGGCAGCCAGGAAAGCAAATGTCGCCAGCATGAATGGTGCTTTCAGCACACCGCTCATGATCAATCAATTTAGCTAAGGAAAAACAAGCAAACAAAAGAACTTTTATAAAATACTTTGTCAGTTGAAACAACAAACATGCTTATGAAGTTGCAGCCTGCCCTTAAACAGATCCCTTGCCACTGTGAACTTCTTTGGCTTGCTCAGTTCCACACCGTAGCGATACTGGTCTGCGATAGTTATTAACCTTCACAGGGACAAGGACATTCTTGTACTGGCTTAGAAAGACTTCCCACTAACATTTGAGTGTAGTTTCCATATCGCTTTTGACACATCATTTTGCAGCGTTTTTCACACTGAGGGCACTACCACATCACATCTCTTTCACTGCTGCTCCCAGCATTGTCACTTACAGCCTTGAGCCTCTTTTTCTGACACAGCTGGAGGATGGCAGCTGAGTGCAAAACCTTTTCTGCAGAGATTTCCATGGCTAATGTTGATTCTGCAGGCAGCTGTGCTGGTGTGCAGCAGGCTTCATAGCTCCTTTTTATACTTGCTGATATCAGTATGCTTTGACTCCTGGGGCGACTCGTCACACTGAGATTAATCAAAATACGGGCATTTGCAAGACTACATGGGGGTTTGTAACTTGTCTTACCAGCTAGTAACCTTCATTGATGTGAAGCTGTGAAGCCTTCAGGGAATAGAGGAAATAATTTTTTTTAATATGTTTCTGTCCTTGCTATACAGTCTGTTCTAAAGTTCAGCGATAGCTGCTGGAACAATTCACATGAACAGGTTTTATCAGGCCCACAGACTATCATCAGTTATGAAAGCATGACACAATTTTCTGGGACAAAAAAATAAAGCAAGTTCAGCATTGCATTACACATGCAGAGCCTCAAACAAAATGTAGACTGAAGGTTGACTAAACTTGGTGGGTTGTTGGTTATAACGGGACCCAAAGGCATTTGAATGTGATGGTAGTGTTCTTTATCCGTTTTAGCTGGGTGAGTTGCTTAGTGCTGGAGCACACTGTGGCTAGGTTAGGATACAGACAGCCAGTGATTTAAACAAAAAAGAATGTATCTTTACTTTTTACTGGATACTTTTGTACTGCCAAATCTGCGTAGTATCTAAATAGTTTGCCCCAACTATGGAATACTAGAATTTTTTCTGAACATGGGAAAGTGGCTTAAGCCAAATCAATGCAGAGTAGAGCTCCGACAGAGCACGGTACAGTGGTATTGGGTGGTTTACTAAATACAGACACAAAGATGAAAGGCTGTGTAACAAACCACACAAGCTAGGGAGACCTCATATACTGTGGGAGTTTCATGGCTTATTTAGGACACTAGAACATCCAGTTACAAGCAAGAATTACTTTTGTTGTTGTTGTTGTATTTCCTCCTGGTGAAAAGTTAGTAACGTTTTCTGGAGGTTTTGCCAAGAGCTATTCTCCTCTTTGTTACATGCTGACTGGATTACTCTAACATGCTCTGCCAGCTTTGTTCTTACAGAAGCCAGCATTAAAAGACCAGACTTGTAATAGCAATGTATCCTCTGAGTACTGGCAATTTAAAATGTTGTTTCAAAAACCTATTTTTATTCCAAGTTCCTTTTTTTCAGATACTTAAATATTGTGGAAAAGTATTATCTGAGATTTGTGTTATTCTCCTTAGCCAAGAGATAATTTTGCCTATTTACCTTGTCACTGTCTAAAAAAATGTTCTATTTTATTAACTGAATTCACAGTGTCTCACAATGAACCTAAAGTGATTTCTGTAGTGACTCTTTAGATGTTCTCAAGACTCATCTAATTTGGTGCGATAGCTATAAAACATCTTCAAACTATGTTTTATTACTCAGGGAGGACCTGATGACCACTTGCCATACAGGAAACACTCATCTTTTAATATAAAGCTTCATCATGGGTGGTTTCCCTGCTGTGCTGCATGCGATATCTCAGGGTGGACTTATGATCTCCCCTCAGCACTGCTTCCAAGACACAAGATGCTCCTCGTACCTCTGTGAGAGTGGTTCACCCCAGATGGGATCACGCACTCACCAATCCCACCACCAACACAGAGACCCTACCTTGAGTATCCCCAGTTCAACAGGTCTCACCACCTTCTCCTGTTTTCAGAAGGAAACCTTTGGTTTTGTTTTATAGACTGGGAAATATAGTAGCAACTTTCCTGATCCCAACCACTGTTAAAAATGCCCCAGCGGTAACTGGCACCTGCAAGGAATCTTTCTCCAGGATCCCTCTCATGAGCAGTTGATGAGAACAATTCAAAACAGCTCCTTCCGAATAGACACGTAACACATATTTAATGCAACCATACAGGGCTAGCATGGAAACATCCACAGCAGGCCTGAACCCTGCCTGAAGCATATCATTTTTCTCAAAGCATAGGCAAACCTAAGCTACCGCTTCAGATGTTTCACACAGTCTCTTCGCCAGTGCTGCTGCATGCACATTTTCTAAACAGGGGCTTTTAGTGCTCTGTGGCTGGCTGGGTTTCTTAACTTTCATCTGGATTTAAAAAAGTAGATCTGTTAGTCTTGCTGGAAAAGGCTTAGAGGTGTTTCTCAATAAACAGACCCACTAGTGCTGTCTTAAAGGTTGTAGGCATTGTATCCACAGACGCGTTATCTCTTTTCTTGGTCCTGTTCCACATTGCTTGCCCCTAATGATTTCTTTATTTTGACCTCCCTACAGCCAGTGAAAAGTAAACCAACACTTTACTGGGCAAGTAAACCAAAACTACTTTAATACACAAAATAAAAATGTTATTTCTTTCATTCTCCATAGGACAAACAAGCCTTATGGCTTCCAGAAGCAGCCAAAGAAATTCTCTCCAAGCACAAATGTTGCTGAAGGCTTTCTGCTGACGATCCCTCCCAGTTCCGGCCTAAAAATAACAGCGGGGCAAGGGGCAGTACATGAGAAGCAGGCCCACAAAGCATTCCTCACTAAAATACAAGGTATAACACAAGCCACGGTTTGAGTACCTCAGCCTGTGAAACACTTGCCTACTGTGTTTATCTGCCTTTGCAGTGAACAGATCTAAATGCCTGCCCTTAAAGGGAAGTCACTATTTTAAGTACTTAATTTGGCAGCAGCAGGATGGGAATTTCTACCAAACATGTTCACTATAATGCAAAAGCTTCAGGGATAGGATTTAGAAAGATGGATACAAAAGGAAAACAGTACCTTTCCTCTGTGCCAAGTGATAGTTCGGAAGACTGTTAAGTCATGATACTCCGCCCTCCTGCACTTAGTCATTGACACTGTCAGCAACTCCTTTAACAGCAAAGGATAAAAAGCGAATAGTGCCATTTTCTGTAGGTCACAAACCAAGAGCATGAATTTCTCAGATTTGAGGCTTTATGCAGTCATTTTCTTTCAGTGCTTTTAATCTTAACACATTAAAAAATGAGATGATATAATCTGCCCAGAAGAGAGCAGTATCGATACCCTATGAAGGACAGCCACGGTGGTATCTATTGCCATCCACTAGACTGATTTATGAGACTGACTTATACTGTTTATACTATTCATATTATTTATATGGAGATGAAATCATTGTTATAAAAATCAGCACTGAAATGTAGTAATTAGTTCTATTAATTGATTAACATTCTAAGTAGTTCCTTAATAGGAGTTAAGTGAAGTTTCTTAACAGGAGCCTTTCTGTGAAACAGGCATACATCTGAGTGAATTAAGAAAGTTATTATACTTGTATTAAAACAACAGAAACTGTATAAAACATTGCTGACAGTAAAAAACACACCATGATACACACAAGGCTATAGTTGAGGCACTGCAGATGTACCTCTAATTAACCACAGAAATAATCTGTAGCTTGTAGGAAATATTTAATGGAACAATTTTAAAAGGAAAATGCACAATAGAGCTTGACCTTGTCAGATGAAGCACAGCCTAGTTACCAACTGTGTCTGTGGCTTTAGGATTTGGGGGAGTAGGTGGTATTCTGCCCAGCAGAGGCTTCCCAGTTCTCTTCCGCGGGGCAGCATCTCACCCTCCAGTTCTCCGCTCCGCTGAGGATTTTCCGTGCAGCCTTGCCCAAGTCCTGGGGGCAGAGCTGTTTGCAGGGCGCACCTCTGCCTACGCTCAGGCAAGACAGCGCTGGCAGGACACCAGAGCACAGACTTGGCAAAGACACCCGCTCTTCCTTGATTGCTCTGTAAGCAAGCTCCAGCCATGCCAGGACTCGAGCATGCTCACAACTCTTCACAGTAATTTCAGTGGGACCACCCTCTTGCGAGCACAGTTACACACCTGCTTAAGTACATAATTTCCCCGAGCTTTACAAAAAGCAGTATGTTTTGCTGAACAATCAGAATTTGCACATCCCTGTGGCATTTAAAAGGAATACAGATCTCCTTTTTTTTTCTTGCTATTGGAGCTGAACTATATCCACATTTCTGTGTGGGAGATTGTCTTTGATCCCATTTACAGGAGGTAGCTATCTTGAGGAGTGTGCTGGGAAGGAACAACTGTTGATCTCCCTTGTGAAATCCCATCTGTTGTCTTCAGCAACTATTACTTGCTGGCTGAACTAGATAATGTTTCTGTCAGTAGTTGTAATTTTCCAAGCGTTTGCCTGGTGCAAAGTCAGAACTTGATTGAAAAAGGACAAGGATATTATTTCACTCTCTCCCTTCTGTTACACAGTGTGTTATGAATTGTTTCTAGCAGTCAGGTAGTGCAGAATCTGTAAGTCTGGGGTTTTGTTCTGCGCTCAGAAGATTAAGAACAGTATGCTAATGTTAGAGGCAGGTTCAGATTCCACATGTCTTTGACAACCTGCCCTGTAGATTGTTAGTTTATGGTGGAAGCTAAGTCAACAGAACCTAAAGTTAACAATAACATCCCAATATAATAGAGCATTGACTTCACCTCCAATAAATTACTTAGGGGAAATTATATTAAATGAAAATGGAAATGTGTATTGGAGTTTGGCGATTTGGGGGAAAAAAATCCAAACCAACCAAACCTCAAAAACTAATGTAGCTGCCTCTTCTTCTTAGTTACGGGGAAATTCCTTCAGCTTGAATGATACCACTTGAAGTCATTCTCACTTAATGTACTTCAGTGAAACAGTTCCCTTGTACTAAAATTTTCAAGATATAATAGAAATGCAAAATACTCCTATCTAAAATAGCGTCAGATCAACACTTCCTTGTTGTAGTCATATGGGATTAAGTATATTGACAAGATGGGAGGACTTTTAATTAGCTATCTACTCCAGAACTAAATCCTCATTTTGAAGAAAGACTTGTTAACATCAATTTCAGTAGAAGTACTATCCACGCATAAAGTGAAGCACATGCATAATCTATAAGGAATGGGGACTAATTTGGATATCTTCGTTTTAGGGTCCAGAAATAGATGCCTGAGATTTGATACTTCAGTGCACTAGCCATGTTTTTTTTTCTTTTAGAAATCAAGCAAGTCAAAAATATTTAAAATTATGTACATAGAGATTCGAAACGCCTGGGTTCTCGTGTTGTTGTCCCACATGATTAGCCGCAACGAGAGCCAGGGCAGTGTCTCCGTACCGTGAGGCCTGTTTCCGCAGAGGCACCTCTGTATTTGCGTGGCTCCCGAGCCACTCGGCATGCTCAGCTGGATCCTGTGCCAGCAAATTTTCGCGCTGCTTCAGGACTGTGCAGTGAGCGAACAGCCAGTGCTGGCCACCAGGAACCCGAAGAAAAGGTAACAAGTGACCCCGTGACTCCAGAAAGCACACACACATCAGGTAAAGAGGAAGGACTTGCATAGCACTCCCAGCGCCATAAAATTACACATCCAGACACTGCTACCACTTGTTGTCCAGCTCCAGCACGATTATTTTTCCTTCCGTGCCAGCTGCCCCCTCGCTACCTCGGGCCCCTGCGGCAGAGCCGGGAGCCAGGCCCGGGCTGGCCGTGGCCTCACCCATGGAGGCCTGAGGCCGCACCGCAGGCCTGCTGCTCTTAACACCAGTGCAACACCGCGGCTCGGCCACCCACCTCCCCTCGGCAAGGGGGAAACCGGACCCCCAAGGCCCGGGGCGCGACGCGGCGGGGCGGGGCGGGCCGCGGCCCCGAAATGACGGAGGGCCCCGCACTGGCGCCCTGCGGGCGCGGGCAGGAGGCGCAGGTTGGGCGGCACCGCGGCGGGGGCCGGTGCGGGGCAGGGAGGGGCGAGAGGCCGCGCCGCCGTCCGCGAGGCTGCTCTGCCCGGCCCCTGGCACGGGAGGCGGGCCCGGGCCGCCGCCGCCGCCCGTTCGTGGGGCGGAGGAGCGCGGCCGGAGCGTTGAACGTCTGCGGGGCTCCGCGTGGGGCCCGGCGCCGCGGGGGCGGCGCTGCTGGGCCGGAGCGGAGCCCGCCGGCGGCTCCCCCGCGCTGCCGCCTCGCCGCCGCCGACCCGCGGCAGCGGCGCCGGGCGCTTTCCGTCGCAGGGAGGCCGAGCACGGCCGGCCGATGGCGAGGCGAGAGGACGGGCGGGACACGCGGGACTGGGCGTACAGGTAGGGCTGCGGGCGGCTCTGCCCGGCGCCCGCCGCCACCTGCCCGCGCCCGGCGCCGGTCGGAGGCGGCCGCGGCTCCCCGGGCGCGGCCGTTGGCCGGGTTCCGTGCGGCCCCGCGTTTCCGCCGCTCCGCTCGGCGCCGGCGGGGGTGCGCGGTTAGAAACGCGGGTTTCCTAACTTTCCTGTGGGTCCGCGAAACTGTTACTGCGATCGAGGGAGGGAGCAAAGGAGCCTGGAGCAGGAGCGGTCAAACTCCGCTCCTCGCAGGGGTCTCTTTCCTTTTTTTTTCTTTTTTCTTTTTTTTTGGATAGGCGTTTGAAATAGTGTTTTTCTCCGTTACTTTTTTTTTTTTTTTTTTTTTTTTTTTTGCCTCTTTCCTTCCCCCCGTTTATCTCAGGAGTGGAGCTGAGCGTAAAATTAATCTGTTTACTGCCTGACCGGTCACAGCGTTAACACTTCAATGAAAACGTGTCTCGTATTTATGATTTCTCAGGTCATTCTCGTGTTGCCCGTCCTCAAAGACACCTCTGTGAACGGTTTCGGTATTTTTGTGTTTGCGTATCATATTTGGGTAGCATAGAGAGACAAAGGTGACTCTTCCCACCGCTGGTTACGTAGCTTCACTTGAAGGTCTGGATATTAAAATGTTCCTCTTCTGATTCATGCTTCACCACCAGCGATGGTCCTGGGAGCCAGGGTTTACCCCAGGCCGTGCCAAGGCCGCTCCATGGGCAAATGCCGCCTCCGTGGATGAAATGGCCAGTGTGTTTCAAAGTTAAGCCTTGATGTCCTGCAGACCCTTCTGAATGCACAGACCCCTCTGCCTGCTTAATTTCTGCCAAGCTCGTAGATGCCCCATGTGCACGGCAGAGCCGGCAGGTATGAAGTGTCCTGAGAAGTTGCAGTGAATCTGGCTTGCCGAGTGACTTGCCGAGCTCAAGTGCAATCAGACTTGCAGTTCAGAAACTCCCTTTGGTTCCTTGTTGTCCAAGGCAATGTGATGTAAAAAAGAGAAATTGTTAAAAAAATTATATATATATTTTCAATAGTACATATGCAGAAAGCAGGTAAACACAAGGGTTTGGTCCACCCCACCCCACCCCCCAGCTCTGTATACTTTCAAGAAACTAATTTCAAAAAGAACAGCTTTTAAAAGTAATCTTTGTAACTCATTACTAGTTCTTTTTTTTTTTTAATGCCGAAGTGTGTGGAAAAGTGAGTACAGTCCATAGTCTAAGAGCTGTGAAATTGGTAAAACTGACTGAATTATGCATGTTCATTCATTTACTTAAACAGTTTTGGTATGCTATTTGGACAGCAACAGTTTGTGTAAAGTGCATTTTTGTTGGGAGGAGGGAGTTTTGAACTGCTTTTAGAACTAGCAACTGGAAGCTATTTAAAGGATGCTTCAGTATTTTTTTCAACTGTGAGTATGTAGAAACCGTAGTATAAGGTTTTTATTTATTTATTTATTTATTTATTAATTACTGTAGGGTTGATCCATATGGGTTTGAAAGGCCAGAAGACTTTGACTATGCGTCCTATGAAGCATTCTTTTCCAGATACCTAGCGGTGCTCACTAGAAGAGCAATAAAATGGTCCAAGCTCTTAAAGGGGACTAATGGAATACAGAAAAGTTTAAAAGGTGAGTTCTGTGTTTATAGGTAATAATGCATTATGTTGCAACCAATATAAATCATATTTAAATTGGTTTGCCTTTGTGAATGTTAAATATTACTTGTCTTTTGCTCTTTAAATGAAAAACAGTAGTGTAAACAGTAATAACATAAAACAAATATGCTGTGGTTTTGGGGATCATTGATTTGATTTAATGCTTACAAAGAAGTAATCCTGTTTGGCATACATAGTAATTATCTTATTACATCCAGAAAAGTGATAGATTATACTTTCAAGGTGCCAGTCTGTGGCTGTTTGCTGTATTTTGTTCTACACTGCTTTTTTTAAAAGGCATATAATGAGGCACTGTCTGGGACCCCAGAGATCAGGACGTTAGGGCTCTACTAACAGATCTGTTACTGACTTCTAATACTTCTTTTGTAAAGTACGCTTCATTTCACAGCTAAAAATATGTGTATGAAGAACTAACGTGAAGTGTCTTACAAACTGAAGAAAGTAAAAATTAATGCAGGAGCTAGTGCAACACTGGAGAATATGCTGATGGGACTGTTAATGCCCAGTTCAAACAGCAGTAAAAATTCTAGTAATATTTTAGCTTGTAAAAGAGACAGGGAGGAATAAATGGAGAGAGTTAGAAGGTGACAAGGAATCTTGTGAGACTGAAAGTTTCCCCCTTTTTCCCCCCACTCTTTCTCTGGGTTGGTTGTTTTTCTGTATAAACATCTAAATTTTACTCTCTGCTCTTAATGATGTATCCAGTTTGCTTTCTCTTGGGAGCCTTTTAGAGCTGGGCAGAGTTCTCTGTTAGGCTGTTAAAGGAAAAGTGAATAAAAATAAGCAAAAGCTCATCAGACTCTTTCTGTAATATAGCTGAATATTAAGAGTTGTACTTAAGGTGTAGACTTTGGTGCTGGTTCTGGGTGTTAGTTTTCTTGGCACTAAGAATGGATTGATAAATAATTGGACATTTTAAGTGGAACAGTGTATTTAGTATAAAGTTGGTTTTGAGGCTGAAGAGCACCAGAAAATGTAGGTTTGGGCTATAGCTGCTAGGTCTACACCACTAACTGGAAAGTAGCTACTTTTACTCTCTTCTTTTTCTTCCAAATGCAAAGAAGCTTTTGTTCTGGGCGTTAAGTTTTGTTGCAGTGCTAACCATGTAGTATTTTAAGTTAGTGAGGGCTTGAGAGTCTGTGGAACTTAATGTTCTAGTTGTGAAAAAATAATCTCGGGTTTTAATTCATCTCATTTTGTTAAAACGTACAAACTGTGACAATTGCAACCCTTAGCAATTTCTGATTTGGTCACAGTTCTTTTGCATAGCCGGTTCCAGCATTAGATACAGAACGCTACTGCGATACAAGCAGTGCAAGTGCCCTTGGTCTTATTTCAGAGCTGAAATTGCAGTTAAATCTCTCAAGTTATCCACTAGACTTCACTGTTGATGGAGGATCATGCTGCCTAATAGCCATGTAATGGCAATAATCATTACTACTGTGTTAATCTTCCCAAACAGGCTGTATCTTTTTTTTTTCCCAAGAAGTCTGCTTCTGTTTGGGCAACATAGGATACAGTAGATCCAGAGGGTAGACACAGGCAACAAATCATGATTGTAGCTGCATCATCTTTCACATTATTAAGTTTTGCTAAAGATACTGAGATTTGTAGACCATGCATTTTCATGTAGATATTGCATATATACCGTGTAATTAGAAGGAGAATGACTGGGATACAATAGAGCTGTGGAACTATAGTCTGAATGTAAAATTAAAGTTGTTACAATAAGCCCCCCACATTGTATCATCGATTGATACCCCAAAGGAGCAAAGCAACAGCTTAATCTGTACAATTATTGATTTAAACACTTGCCCTATGATATCAGTATGAAGGCTGAAGTTGGTGGCCTAATTGCTTGAGCATGTTTTATCCTGTGAAAGGTGATCCTGTGGTGATTTCCTCGTGGGAAGTCTGAGAATGGAAAGTATTCTGGGTTATCGACTGAACTCCCCTCTTCCAGGACTTGACTTCCTCGCTCTGAAGCTTTGCTCAGGAGCCTACACTGCTCTTTCTGATAACTTCCATAAGCTAGAACCGAGAAGGATATTTGATTTGCTGCTCCCTCCCCACAGGCACCCTAGCTATATCTGCAGCCCACGCCATATTTTGAGACCTGTAGGGGCCCTTTCCAGATGTGTCCTGCTGTGACGACAGAGCAGAGGCATCGCGCACGTGGTAGCTGCGTGCCCCTCTGTCTGTATGCATGGCGGACCTCATAACTCCCGTCAGGAAGAACAGGAAGGAGTGATGACTTATGCTAATTTTCCAGTCTGGAAATGTGGCATGTTCACGTGCTGCTGTGTTTTGCCTTGTGTTCAGCGTGGTACATGTGTATATAATTTTGTTCTACTCCAAAGAAAAATAATGAGGCTACTCTTTAACAACAGTAATTAAGCAGCATATCCTGTTGTTCTGGATCACAGCCTTCCGGGAGGGCGGTCACAGGAATTTTGGTTGACGGGTCCTTTCACTCCCTCTCCAGACTTTATTTTTGTCGTTTTGTGGTATTTATTTTCCCCTCTCTGCCCCTGTTATCTTCACTGGCTCCTTCACATGTGCGAATTTCCAGTCAGTGTTTGGTCATTTGCCTCCTCTCTCTCTCCTCCACCACTGAGGTCCTCTAATTTTTGCTTTGATCCATTAAGCTGCTTTCTTTGTGGGACCACGAGAGAGCTGTCTGCTCTGGCCTGTTTACAGGTGGGCAGCAAACTCTCTGCTATAATCCCCCAGAGGAGCTTAATTCTGACCAAAAGTGTGCTGTGTGAGAGAACGTGGCAGCAAGTGGGTTTAATCAGAACAGACCAGCAGCAAAAAGTACTTTCTTGTCTTTGAGGCTGATAAAATACAGTGAAAGGCAAAAAGTAAAAGTAATGGCACTAGAAAATGATTATAACTAGAGCACTTCTGTTTCAGCACAGGAATGGGGGGGGGGGGGAAGGAACATCTTAGAAAATCAGTACACCCTGTTTGCAATTTTGTGTTTGACCGTAACTTGAACGTTTACTGCACAGATCTGCTTTGTTTCTTCTGTGGTATGTTCGTAAAATAAAACTTGCAATTTCTTGTGGTTATGCTGTTTTCAGTTCAGCTGTAGAATTCATTTCTCTAGGGTGTAAGATAATTTTTGTTTTTAAACGGTGCATTACTGCATGATTTAGTATGCCTATGGTGAAAAATGAAACAGTGTTTGTAGGAAAAAATGGTAAATACATCTTCATCTTGAGGCAGAAACCTCAAGAATTCGCAAATTTTACCATTAAAGAAAGACAGGCAGCTTTAAAGCGATTTACTTATTTTTAAATCCTTTGTTACTATATGTAATGCCCAATACTGGAAAAATGCTATTTTCTCTCTATTTTTCCCTTCAGTTTACTTTGGGTGTTTGTCAGCACTTCTAGACTACTTCCCTATCATATAACAAGGAAGAAAAATACAGTATTTTAACAAACCTGTAGAAACTGTCTTGTAATGTCAGATGTAATTGAATTATTAAAATTACTTATGTTTGCTTAAAAAAAACACTAATGATGGTTCATGTTTTGTTAATGAAGAGAGGCAGAAATTTCAAATAAAGATATCTTTTATTACATATGTTCTGAGCTTAGACTCTGTATTATGTGCTTCATGGCAGTCCTCGGAGTGATTCTGAGTGCAGATATTCAGCACTTGGTGGTATTCAGTGAAATGGTGCTACTTTTGAGATTAAGCCCTTGGTTTACAGTTGGAGTAAAGATGCATGACTGGTGTCACATGCATGATCCAGCTTCATCTGTGAAAGCTTCTCAAGTATTACAGTGGGAGAATAGTCTGTTTTGTGGAATATTGCTGTGGGTATTTTTCTTTCTTGAGGGTAATGTGGTGTTGGAGTTATAGGAAAAGAAAACATATATATATATATTTTAATTGCAAGTTTCCTGATTTTTTTTTTTAAACTACATTGCTGCTTTTGTAAGTTTGTGTGCAGATTTTGGCAGGTGTGATAATGATGTGAGGAAGAAAAGCACCCTCTAAAGACACTAAAGTCTGGTTCAAACATCTGGTGGGTTTTCATCCCTCAGGGAGTGGAGGAGCTTGGGGAGCTGGGGCTGGGTGGTTGCCTGAGGCAATGCAAGTCTTGGGCCATGCAATGTTGTGAGAACAGTGGCACTGAGGAGGAGTGAGTGCTGCCAGGCTGCTCCCCCTTGGGCCAGTGTCAAAGGCCTGTTCCTGCTTTCCTGAATTTAATGTGTATTGTGGATGCTGGCCATGCTTTCAGAGTTGATAGTTGTTCCCAAAAAATAGAACATCAGAATTATATGTTTGATAATGCTATAATTCATCCAATAAGTACGTTTCTAGGGGCATTCACAGGCTCATCCAAACAACTCTTCCTCTTGACGTACACAGGAGGGGCTCCTCAGATGCGTTCGCGCATTTGCCAGGTCTGTCTATAGGATTTCTTGAGCATTAGAATTCACAATGTTTTAAAAAGATGAAGTGGGGGCTGTTGAAGCCCATGCACACTGGTAAACTATTTCCAGTCTGTCTAAAAGTAGGGTGTAGTTAAGGTTACTTTGCAGTTGGAAGAATAGAGACTGTTACCCAAAGCATAAATCCTCATGGGAGTACTACGCTGAAGGCCAGGTGTTTATTGCAACTGTAAAGGGTAGGAGCATTTACTTTGTCTGAGAGACAAAGTGAGTGAAATGAGAGGTGGGCGAAATGCACTTTAGAGGTTCATGGATCTCCCTGTTGCCTGGAGAAGATAGTTTTGGTACTTAAGGTGCAGGCAGCTAAAATGAGGTGGGATGAACCTGGAAGATGGCTGGCTGAGTTGTTGTAAACCCTTGTTTCACTCTGCTGTTTTTAAGGCCAACTACCTTTAATTTAGGCATTACTTACCTTGAGTTACAGACCTTTTGACTGGATAAAACTAGATTAGGTAATGATTTTTTTGTGTAGCAAAAAGTCCCCCACTCATACTCGAATCCTGTTGAATTCAGAGAAGAGGTGTTGATATGTTAATTAATACAGTATTTAGTAAGAAATGCCTGATTCCTTTGTCAGTTTCTTCTACCTGGAGGATCTCCAAGCTTTTTGCTGTCTTTTGAGTCCGAAAGGGTAACACTAATTTAGCATTATACACCAGTGAGCAGCAGTAGGTCCGTATGAATATCTTTCATTCCTTTCCCAGGACGAAGTTGCTTGGGCGGTCATTAGCCTGATGCTTCTTCCTGCAGTCTTGCATCCTAGTAATTTACACTGAAGCATCTGCTAATAAAAAAAAAAAAAAAAAAAAACTTGCTGATGAGTAAGATGCATGAGATAAGAAGAGCTACTTTAGATTTGAAAAGACTTCCCCAGTTATTCTAGGAAAAATCATCTGCTGCTCTGTCATATCCTCAGTTCTTCAGGAAGCTCATTTAGACAAAAGCCACAAGTGCTGAAGGGCTAAAAAGGTGTTTCATATTTCTGTTTCTACTGTAATTTCAGTGGTTAGGTGCTGAACTGAAATCCTGGAGATTTGTCACATAGCCATTTATCCTAGTGCCTAACCAAACAGAAAGTGGTATCATGTTAAGAGGCCATTAGAAATGTAGAGAAAGAAAAAATAATCAAATCTTGCCTGAATGAAAAAGGACAAAGACCAATGAGAAACTTTTTGTTGTTATCTCCATTCAGAAAGGCACTGGGAAGAAGAGAGAGGGAATCAAAATCCTAATGTGGAAATAGAGGAGGGAGGAAAGCCTGGGTCTGGAAATTGGTGTGAAGGTTCTGGGTAGCAAGGACTTAGAAGTCTAAGATGTACCATGTAGCTGAGACAGAAATGCTTATCCTGAGCTGTAGTACAGGGGAGGGAAAGCACAATAATCTGTATTCAGTAGTTTTCCTATGACTTACCAACTTTGTGTTGCTCTTTTCCAAAAGAAAAATACAGCTTGCAATGTATTCTCAAAAGAAAAACTTGTTGTTTTGCAGTGAAGAGATATATCAGGAAAGGCATCCCCAATGAACACCGTGCATTAGTCTGGATGATTGTGAGTGGGGCTCAAGCCAACATGGAACAAAACCCTGGATACTACCACAGACTGCTTGAGGGAGAGAAAAATGACAAGCTGGTTGAAGCAATCAAAACAGGTTATTGTCCTGATAATGATATTCATGTTTATTTACTGTCTTGTGTCCTTAAATGTTAGAGATCAAGTTACGTCATGGAAAACTTATGTTTCTGTAGTAGCGATTTAAATGCAGAATTAACATAAATTAGATTAGCCATAAGCTCTTTAACAGCACAGCTCTTTCCAGGTTCATCATGTGGTCAAAAACATTACAGAAGGTTAGAAATTATTTGGAAAGTAATCAAGAACAAAACAGAAAATGCTATTATATCACCTCCTAAGTGAATGGTGAGTTACAACTGTGCCATGAGACCTGTCTTCGGGTCTGGTTCTCCTTAGCTCTGCCCCAAAAGGGCACTGGAAGAGCAGCAGGGATGGTTGAAGACGTGGAACAATGCCCATACAAGGCAGATGAATTATACTAGGATTTCAGCATGGGAAGGAGACGGCTGAGGAAAAGCTGCTAAAAGAGGTATATAGATTATAAATGCTGTAAACAGGGTAAATTGGGAGTAAATGTTAGTTGTTTCTTGTAACATAAGAACCAAGGGCACTGAACGAAATTTGCTTTGCTGCAGGTTTAGAACAAAGCGT
The DNA here is from genome assembly GCF_036370855.1 of Dromaius novaehollandiae. Taxonomy (NCBI): domain Eukaryota; kingdom Metazoa; phylum Chordata; class Aves; order Casuariiformes; family Dromaiidae; genus Dromaius; species Dromaius novaehollandiae. The sequence goes on from NC_088098.1 coordinate 153,791,533, forward strand.
CGCTGAACTGTGGCACTTGTTGCTGGAGGGTGCTGCAGAGGCCAAAATATAAACCCGTTCAAAAGGAATTTGACAAATTGAAGGGTGGGGAAATCTACTCTGGACTATCATAGTGATATGGGTGTAACCTCTGACTCATGAAGTCCTAACCACTAAATGTAAATCCCTGAAAGAGGGGAAGCATAGGAGATGAAACAACCCTCCTCTACTTGTCCAATTTCTTGCTCTCTGTATGTGAACGTTGGCTAGTGGCCAGCATTGGTGACAGGTGTTAGGGGCAACCAAACCTCAGCCTGCTAGGTGTTTTTAAAAGAGGCAATAGGGAAGGACAAGCAAGTAGGAAAGGTTTGATGTAGCGTATATTTGTCCTGAAACTTTTCAACTTGCTGTAGCAGAGCTTTTGTAGAGAAGTTAATATTGGCTTAGTTGCCTAATTTGAGAGTCAGAGGTGTGACTGTGCTTGGGGCCAGCACAATGTTGCGGTTGTTTCATTAAGAAGGCAGGTGCAGTTGTTGTCATCTTTTTCCTCTTGAAAAAGCTGAGTGCTTGAATGTAGGGCTTGACTAATTTTAGTTTGAGTTGTATAATCATCCGAACTCTGAATATTTTTTGGTTTAGATCAAGTTTGTTTTTTTTTCCCCTCGAGCCAAACAGCAGCAACAATGTGGGCTTTAGGGATTGCACGCCTTAGTAAGATATTTTGGAACATAAACTTCCATGCTCCTGCTAATAGGAAGACTAGTCAGAGATCTTCAGGCACATGCCCTGCTCTGATATAGGAACAGCAGAGCTCTGATTTTATGAATACAGAGGGAACTACTAAGATGAATTTCCAAAGCCTTGCTAATGACCTAGAGAAGGAGCAGACTCTGTCAGAGTACAAGTACTGCAAGAGGGTTTTGCAAACAATTTCCTCTCCAGTTCTAGACAGTAACGTCAAGGATCATATCCAGACAGCAGGTGGATTTTCACACAGGTCATACCATGAAATAAAATAATTCTGTGCAGGAAGAAAAATAATGGAAGAAGATGTGAATTGTGGAGGGAATGAAGTTTTGGAAGAGCTACTGCATGGATGAGAAAACTAACAAGGAATAAGTGAGGGAAGGGATGAAAGAGAAATAGGTTGGAGGTCTTTTTTGGAGGAAGAAACTGAAATAAAGAGAGGGCCTAAGACTTCAGAGTGATAGGAAATTTCCCTTCAGAAAGGGAGACACACCGTGAACACATGAGGGATAGAATGAGAGAACAAATGCTTAAGGTGAACACAAATTTTATGTATAGTAAAACTTAGTGCCTCTGTTAACTGTGCAAATTTTTACTGGGCTTTAGCTAAGTACCATTTCAGTGTAAATTTTTGTTTAATGTTCAGTGCATTTCTGCCTGTGTTGTTTTCCCATCACTGTGGTTGGTATTAACAGTAAAATAAATCAAGATGTGGAATCTTGCTGCCATTCACTTTTGTGTATCTGCAGTTTTCAAAATTTTCAGGTAACTGTTTTATTTAGTCCTATAGTCTAGCTGTAAAGTAATGCTCTAGTACAACACTGCGTTTCAAAACAAGAAAACATCGGCCACGCTTTCTTTTTTCTGGGGAGGGGGACAGGGTCAACCAAAGGCATTCTTTCAAATTCAGTTTAAAGCTTGCATAAGAGCCAGTGTTTCCTCTTTCTTTTACACACCCAGAAGTTCTAAACAATTTTTATTTACATTTGAAACTTATTTTCAATACGGGAATGTCTTTAATGGGGTAGCAGTTAAAAAGGGCAGGTAAACTGTGCAGACAAATGGTCTCATTTTTTTTTTTTAAGTCTGACTAGTAGTAGCAACAGAAGTCTCAGTTAAATAAATCTAAACAGGCCTTTCACTGTTTTTGCTCTTTAACTTGCTGATTTTTTAAGTGATGGACTTTATTGCTGTCCTTGTGTTTTATACAGCACCTGATGTTTCAATATACTCTGTTTTTTGTTTTGTTTTTTGGGTTTTTTTAGAGAAATGGAGGAGGGAGAGGACTTCTTACTCTTGAACAAAATGCTTAAAGAATACAAGTCTCTAAATTTTGATGGAAATTTTCATAGCGAAGTTTTTTTAAGTTTAGAAGGGAATACATTTCTACTGGGCTTTGTTGTTCATGTCCTATTATAGTAAAATTTAGTAGGACAAGTGATGCTGGCAAGACCAAATGTGCTCTCCTCCTAATGCGAAGGCTACGTGCTGGTTACAAACAGCTGGGTGTTATAGCATCCTTGCATGAGTCCACCTTACACCAGGCCATTGAACTTCAAAATAAGTATGCCTGTGTATGTACATTCTGCCACATACACATCACATACACACACAGCTAATATCCACATTTTGCCTTTTGCATTGCATGAAGAGGAGTTGTACCTGCTGAGAAATTTGGGACCTGGTATTTGAGTCAGTCCCCTGAGCCTGTACAGTATCTCGTGACCACTGGCTTAAGGATCTAGCTGTGCAGACTGGATAGTAGTAGTAGGGTTTTAGTTTAGTTTATAATAATTTGAGAAATGTAATTCAAACAATAGCCATTGGCCCTTCACTGGGGACGGTGAGAATTTGACTATCAAAGCATTAATAAATTTCTCTGAAGGGGTTAAACTGTTACTGAAGGTTGGGAATTTTAACATGAGTTTAGGGCATTTAACTATGAGAGAGCAAGGGGAAGAGCAGTGTCAGCTCTTTTGGCTCTGTGTAAGAAAATCTATATCAGGTCATATCCAAGCAGTCACCTCGCCTAGGCTTCTCTCTGCCAAATAAACCAAAGGAAGAACTGAAGGAGGAAAGTGTATAGTGATACTTCCTCAGAATATTTTCTTATTCTCCAGTTATCTGTGGCTTGGGGAATTCCTGAGTAAAATGCAGCATGTTTGTATTTAATAGCACCGGATGGGAAAAAGCTCACAAAAAAAACCCCGGTTGCTCCTTTTTCACCTTCTCTGCACCACTCATGATTTTGCAGACTTTTGTCCTATCTCACTCATAAGCATCTCCTTCCAAACCAGGGAGCTGTAGTCCACCTTGTCTTTGTGTGTGTGGTAGCTGTTTCATACCTATGGTCTTCCTTGTTGCCATTCTCTGTATTTGTCCAGTTCTGATATCACCTCTGGGAGATGAAGGGGACCAGAATTTATGCAGTAGTTAAGACACAGGGTGCTTGTCAAATTTATGCAGTGGCAGAATTGTTCTCATGTCCTTTTGTAAGATTTCCTAACACTGTTTGCTTTCTTGATTGCTGCAAGCTGTTGAACTGGACCCTTCATCAAAACTGACATTTAACTGCTGTTTTTTGGGTGGTTTTTTATTTTTCCCCGGCTTCGGTTTCTATAGTCTGAGTTGATGGCAATCTTAAATAAGTTTGTAGTTCTAATTGCTGCAGGGAAAAGCTTGAAGATGAGTCCTGAACATCCAATCATAAGACAAATTTTAAAAAACCTTAAATGTATTATTTTCACAACTTGTTATTGATAACCTAATCTCATTGTTCTGGAGGTCAGCACTTGAGTTTTTGAGTGTTTGTAGCTGGCAGTTGAGGTGGGGGGGTTGTTTGTTTATTTTAAAGCAGATTCTGCTCTTTACTGAGTAAAAAAATCATTTTGTGTGACTGGAGACTTTTCTGAGCAGAAGCAAATTACAGATACAGCAGTAACTAGATGAACAAACAAAAGCGGAGTACTACATGCTAATTATTAAACTACTTGGGTAATTTACTGGGCATTACGTCTGGGAGTGGGGAGGCACCTCGATATGAAGATACATACAGAAAGGGTGGAATAGGAAGATGAAGGAGACTGACTTATGGGCATGCCTGCTGAAATACTCTGGATTTGAAAAGCACAAGGCTGATATGAAAACATCAATTTTCCAGAGTGCACATTTAAATTTCTTTGCTCCAGAAATAACATCTGCAATTCTGATTCCAGGTAGCAAAATAGATGTCTGTTTCTTGAACTGAGGATAATGTGGATTTCTGCCCAAATTTTTATTGCTGAATAAGAGGTAAAAATGTTGCAGTCTGGTGAAGGGAAAGAAACAAGTCTTCTCTAGGATGCTGTGCAGAGAGAAATCAAGAGGAAAGGGATTGCAGAGCCATCATCATTTTTATGTTTCACAGAAGCATTACACTGCCCTCTCACATTACCGAAGGGTCATGTAGAAAAAATGCTACTGAGATTTAATCTGAATTTACAGCGAAGAAGTAGCTAGTCTTTTCCTTCTGTGGCCTTCCTCCTTCCTGATCCCATGCTCCTATACATCATTTGGTTAAAGTCAACAGATCTGCACACAACCACAAGATGCAGAGTTTGGGGGCTTATCTTGCAGCATAAATTACCATGCTGTTTTCTTATTTTTGTTTCTATGCACAACTTATTCTGATTTTTTAAATTTTCAACCTGCACTACCCCGTGTTGTTTTGGAACACTAACATCTATCAGAAGTGAAGTAGGTTAATGGTAAGTAGGTCAGGGGATGGGCTGCATGGAGAGGGGAGAAGGAGGTGTTTGGATGTCTCCGCTGTGAGAGCGCAAGGAGGGGGGAAATGCTCCAGCCAGAAGAACGACTTCTCTTGCCTGCTCCTACTGTTTGCCTCAAGTCATCTCTGGCAGTTGCCTAATAGCACTGGTAAAACCTATCACTCTGTGTGCTGGCATAGTGCAATAACTTTGTTATCAGAGGAGCGTCAGAGCTGGCGGGAGGGGGAAAACATGCAAGCGGGTGCAGAAGTGGTAGCATGGAGAGGAAGGGAGACCGCCTGCCCTTGGTGCACTCAAAATACTAATTTGGCACAAGCAGTCTTGTAATACCATGCCCTTCACCTTTTGTTAAAGCTCCTCCTCCCAGACCGAAATACTGTTACTAAATGTGAAGAGAAGTTCAAAATTTAGGACAGATTTCCCCAACCTTTACAGGAAAACATGCTCTGTAATCAGAAAGCAGACTGATGCTGATACTCTTAACTGCAGGTCTGCCTTGGGTTGTGAAGTTGAAGATGAGTTCAGTTTGATTGGCCTTTGCTGTGTACATGATGGACTTTCCTGCTTCCCCTACAACCATTATTCTGCATAGCTGAAGGGAAGAGCCATAACTGAAATGTCAGCATTAATCTTTCCTGTAACATTCAGCATATACTTTATTAAACAACAAATTATCCTGATTATGCAAATACTATGCTGCTCTTCCTACTAAGAGGAAACAAAACAAATTTAGCCTATAACTATCTGGCTGGTGTTCAAGTCCTTTTAGAAACTGTCTTTTTCCTTGTGTTTTTCTTTCAAGTCACATGAGATGTGAATTGAAACACTTTTCTGCCCTCCCATTTCTGTAAGTGATCTATTGACTTAAAAAGGAAGGATGGTGATTAGTATGATGACTGTGTAATGCCTCATGATTTTGAGGGGCTTTCTTAGTTGCTTACAGCTCAGCTTTGTGTCAAAGATGGAACAGACTTCTTCCTTTACACAGAAAAAGCTGATAAGAACCGCTATCTCTCAGAACATAAACATCTGTATAGTAGTGCTGTTACTGATTTTTTTACTTTGACCCAAAGTTTTTATGTTGTTAAATATAACCAAAATAACTGTTCTTATTTCATTAATAAGTCTTAGGTCTTGAAAATTTTCGAAGTACAGTTGCTTTTGAATGGAATTTTTCTCCTTTGCCCTAGACTTCTAAAAATCAGATGTCCAAGTCAGGGTTTCCTTGGGTTTCCTCTTCACCTTGGGTTTCCTCTTCATGGAGTGAAACAGGCCAATTTAACTCTGCCTATTTCTTTCCAACAACTGAAGGAGGTTTTGGGTGACTAGCTCAAACTTGTATGTCTAATTTTTAGACCTTTAAGTCAGGAGAGGCAAGTCCTGCTCTTTCATGTTTGGTCTAGAAGAAATGACTCCTTTGGAACATCAATAATTGCGTAGTCTTGCTTGGTTTAGGATTGAGCATGAAGTGTATGGGATGTGTATTGCTACGTGGACTTCAAAAATAAATCTCCTTCTCTGTGATCTTGTACAAATGAAGAAACAGGTTGTCCCACAATCACATCCTGGAAAAAAAAATCTTTGAAAAAATACTGTGGTTTCAAGTGGGTGTGATTAGTTGCAGGAACAGGACTTCTTTTAAACTGTTCAGTACTACTCTGTAGGAGTTCACTAAAGGATAGGTCAGTTGAAAGCTCACCTGATTTGTTAAGAGAATATGCTTTCGCAGAGCTGCAGCTTATGTCTTGCCACTTGGCTAAATAAATTCGGTATGTGTTGTTTCGATCAGTCTAAATGGCTGGTTTACTGTCATTTAACCCTTTACAAATGGACCTTGAGAAAGTCCAATCTGCCGGAGAGTCTCTTTAGTCCTGCTTAAAATTGATTTCTGTACCCTAATAGGATTAGTCTTTCTAGGAATAGATTATCTTTGAATGTAAGATGCTCTTTTAGCCAATAAAAGAGGTCAAGTTGTTTCTTCTTGAAATTCATCCATCAAAACCACAGTTTAGTGAGCTCTAGTGAAGTTTCAGCTGTACCTCAGGAAAGCTGTAAAGATTTGTTTGGAAGTTGAAGGAGGCAATGGCTCTTAATTTTGGTCTTCTCTTTTCCTTTTCTCTAGACATGAATAGAACATTTCCAGATAATGTAAAATTCCGCAAAACTGCTGATCCCTGTTTGCAGCACACGCTCTACAATGTGTTGGTAGCATATGGGCATCATAATAAAGCAGTCGGATACTGTCAGGTATGTAACCAGTGGTTTTTGAACAGTGCTGTCTTTCACCAATGGTAATTGTTTTTTTCCATTTGAACGTACAGTTTTAGATGGTAAAGCTGATGTAGGAGGACAGAGACAGATGCATAAACTTTTTCTCCCCTAGTGACATTTTAAAAACAGAAATAAGTTAATCACTTTACGCACGTTCAAGTGGCCTCATGAGTTTCTCCAGGGTCTTTGTATAGCTTACTTTATTGGGTTTGATTCCATTCGTTAACTGCAAAATAAACTTTTTTTTGTGGATATACGTACCAAGGTTGGTTGCTGTGTGGAGGGGGAGAGTGAGCTTGTCTTTCTTCTTTCCTCACCCGTCCATCTTTCCCAAAATAGCCCTTGTTATGTATAAGTGATTATCATATCTCAGTTTCCTTTGTTTTCACTGGAACATTTCTTGAAGTACAGGAAAACCAGTGCTCATGTGACATCACCCAGGATTTTAGCTCGCTTGGTGGGGGGAATGTTTGCGGAGTGGAGGATGTTGGTAGCATTTATTTGGTGACATCTCAAAGTCTTGACAGTCAAGTAGGAAGAGAAATCATTTGAAATTCAACCTGGTGCTGCTTAGATGGCACCTCAAAAAAGCTCCTGTTGTCATTTCCAAATACTGTAAAGTTTCCTCTGGGGATGCAGAGAAGATACTAGTTGATTCATGGCAGTCAGTCAGGAAAGAAAAAGGCCATTTTGTGGATCATGAAGAAGCAGGAACTGATGTGAGCAAGTCTGTTTTCAATTCATTTATAAAGCCCCCCCCTCTCTCCTCCCTTTTCTCACCAAAGATACATGCGCTAACCTTTACCTTGTGCCAGTCAAGGAAGTTAGTGCAGTAAATACATCTGTCCCAGAGTTAAAAGAATATGAATTATGTTTATTGAAACCTGGATAGTAGGATACTTGTGGGGACTGAAACCTTGCTTGAAGTTGTTTAAGCAAATTCTTTTTGTGCGTACCAACCAATTTTAGTACAGAGATTCTTTGAAATATGAAAGCAAAAGATGCTTGGGTTTTTTTTCAGTTTTGTTATTTTCAATATATTTATTAAAATGTAATCTGTTTAATCTTTTGAGAATAACAGGGTCAAATTGTAAACACTGTTTTGCAAGGCTCAGCCTTGTATATAGGTAATTTGACCCACAAACATATACACAGTTTCTAAACCATGCTAGCTTCTACCCAAAATAATGTCCAATTGTTATTAAAAAGTTTCGGTTTGTCATTTGTTTACTCAGTGGGCTGATGCTTCCATTTTAATTTGGCATTATGAACAGACCTCAAATGGGGATGAAAGAAGTAGGCTAGAAAAGCCCTGCGCGAGTTCTTTTCACCTCTGGTCTCCTCAGAGGATGAATGTTATCTTTTGTGGCTAAATAGTTAGAACATAAGCCAAAGGCCAGCACCTGCTTTCCAGGGCACATCATAAATCAGGGAGTGTTTCAGGAAATCACCTTTTCTGCCAGTGAAGCAGCAAACTTTGTCAAGCTAGATACTGCAATGCCTCCTGCATAATGAGAGAGATCCTATGAATGCTAGAAAATTCAAAGTAAAGGATAGACTTTTTAGCGTTTTGCAGAGCTTTTACCAACCAAAGACTCTCCAAGGCAGCATTTTCATAATGCTCGTGCATTTGCGCTGCTTACTGGCATGCAAGCCCCCCAGCTGGGAGTGTGTTAGGCTTTGCATTGTCACGCTGTGACGGCGGTAGGGTTTGCTCACCCTAGTGTAACCAGTGAAATTCAGCGTCCTGTGAATATATGCAAAAGAAGTAGCTTTTTGTGCTTGCCATGTGAAGTGCCAAATAGTCTCTTGTCACCATGGATGCAATTACCAAGCCAACTGTCAGTATAGAAACAAATAGTTGCCTTCCCAGCCAGAAGGCCAAGCACCCTGTAAGGCCATGCAGGATAGATCCAAGCAACTTCTGTAACAGCTGCTGAAGTGACTCAATGCTCAAAAATGAAACCTCAGGGAAGAGGCAATGTCCCAGTATTCCAGTCTGCTGGGGGTGTTGCAGGACCTGCTGTGGCAAGGCAGGCAGGTAAAATCCGTTGAATGCAAGATCGGAGATTTCAGTTTAGAGAGAAATTTGCAGCTTCCAGCGACTCCCAAGGTCAGGGAGTTTTGGTAGCGGTCGTCTTACCCAAGCCATAGTTGGCAGCACTTCAGGAGACAGGGAGACAGTATTGTTGCCTGTGGCTATAGGCAGTGCTAGGGAAGCGGAGCTCAGAGGGAGAGAGGACAGGGAAGAGGCCAAAGAAAGAGATGAAACCGAAGAAGGCAGCATAACCCGTACCAGCCTTCATGGCCTGTAAATATTTAAAGGCGACTTTCTGTTAGCTTACGAAGACTCTGGGGAGAGCTTGCACTTCAGAGGCAGCTTTTGTGTATTGTCGTGCGGATCTGTTGTTATGTTATTGTGGTTGTCATCTTGTTTATGATGAGGAAAAACACGCTTTAAAAAAATTCTCTCAAGCTGAGAAACCCAAGGAAAATGAAACATTGTGCATGTAAGTTAGCAATACTGCTATAACTTCGCAGTGCTATGGTGGATATGAGAAACAAGTGCTTTTCTGAGACTGAAGCAATATGCTTATAGGGAATACCAATTTGCAGCCTCTGCATTCTGCATGTCATTTCTCTAGTCAGAGAGCCTCAGCAAAGTTTAGGTAAACTGTACAATCAGGATTTGACTAGGTATGACTTGACTACTTTTCACATTTTTTGTAGGCCCCCCCCCCCCCCCCCCCGGCTGTTTCCCTTCCATTTTTACACTGAAAGGCAGGAGCTATAGTGGCCAGAGTCATTGACTAGCATATGGACTACTATAGGTACTAATGGAAACAAATGATGTATTCACAACCATTTGAAGAGCTAAGCAGCAGCAGCTCTTAAAATCTGCTGGCACTGTAACTTTTTGCTAAAGAGCATTTGGATCAGGCATTCGCCTTTTGCAGCTGCACTGTCCACCTGCAGGTGTGTTATGTTTGTGGTGCACATTTAAGATACCTGTGTTTTGGTGCTGGTCAAACCAGTCATTAGTTATATCAGGACAGGACTTCAGAATTAAAAAAAAAAAAAAAAAAAGTAAGTTACAGACTACTGCGATGTATTTTCTTTTAATTTTGTCTCTATAGGCTTTGTTAATAATTCTTGTTAGCTGTCATCCTGCAGGTTTAACAGCTTACTCAGTTGGTGGCCTTTATTACTAGATTTTACCTAATTTACTAATATACCCTCTTTGTAGAACTGTGGTAATTTAGCCCTTAGTGTCTTTCGAGGCCAATTGCTTTTGGTATTACAAAATTCTTGGGCAGGTAATACTTCAGAGGGCTAATCAAAAGAAATAAGCCAGAAACACTTATCTTATAACTCTTAATTGCATGCATCTTAAAACTTTTATTTGTATTTCAGGGCATGAATTTCATAGCTGGATACTTGATTCTTATTACAAAGAAAGAAGAGGAGTCCTTTTGGTTGTTAGATGCTCTTATTGGAAGAATATTGCCTGGTATGCTAAAAATTTATACAGTTGTGTTTGTACATAGGAGCTTGGCTTTTATTTTCTCTTTGCATTCATCTCCATTTTTAAAAGTTTTAGGTGGTAAAATGCAATTTCACGGGCTGAATTTTTTCTAGGGTCCTGGATTTTACAGCACACAGATAAAGCCTGTGTGTTTTACAATCAGATTTTAGCCTTGATTCAGTGGTTCATAAGGATGTTATTATGTAACCTATTTCTCCCTCCCTACCTGTAGCTGTTGGGTAAGTTTCTTCCTATGTCGGTATCTTACTGGGGAGCAGGACTGGTAGAGGTGTCTTGGATTTGGCACTTCTGCTTCCAGGAATATGATAGGAGACACCAATAAAGCAGTGATCCCAGAGCAGAACAAAGATGGGAGAGGTGCTTTCATTGCTAATATTCTTTTCTTGATCTGTTTGCATTTTAATCTACATGTTTTCCCCTTTCATCACAACAGATATGCCTCCAGGTCATGTCCTCCTTTTTGAGTGTGTTCTGTCACTGACAGTTAAATCAATGGTGATTTAGGACAATAGATAGAAAACCTTTCTCTGCCCACTGCAGTGTCCTTATGAATGCTTCCTTCCCCCTGCTCACACACATTAATCTAACTAAAGAGCCATTCTGGTACTGGCATACTAACAGTGTGATCAGCAGATGCAATGAGCCAGCCCAACCGTCAATGCCATCTATTGGAAAATGTAGAATTTGACAGGTGGGAGCATTAGTGGCAGCTTTCAGGGGAAGGAAGGGTAGAGAAGGACCTGCTAGACTACTGCTCACCTCCCTGGTTGCACTGTTTTTTAGATCTGGATGGTAGTGTGTGCTATAGGGTATGATGAAAGGGACAGCTTGGGAATGGGACCACATAAATACATGTTTCCTGGCTGAATTGTTCTGTTACACCCAGATGGGGTTAGGGCAGCTGTTACAGCAAGCTGGCAGAAACTAAACTGATCTGTTGGTATATGGAGTTGTACGTCCTCCATTCATCTGCCCAAATGCAGTGCTGTTCAGTATAGCTGAGTGAAGCTAGAAACATTCACGTGTCTGCGGAAGACAAGTCCATAACCTACTGCCCGTTGTGTCTGTCAGCTGCTCAGCTAAGGCTTTGGAGGGTTTAGGAGCTTATCTCATTTAAACACAGCAAGGGGGAACAGAATTGTTTGTTTGACTGAAGTTTTGGATGTTACCAAGAGCTGTTTATTCCCAGGTTCACTCAAAGTAGATGACTGGTGCAGAGAGTGTTTCTCAGAAGAACCAATACTGATTCAACTCAAACTTAGAGTGAATGTGTCTTTGCAGTTTCTGTGCAGTTTCTGTACAGCGTTTTGCATAGCTCTGGTGTCTGCTTGTTCTGTTGAGAAATACTGGGGTTTTTGCTTTAAAAAGTGTCAGGTAGGAGGCAACTTTTAACTTTGGTAATTTGGTATGTAATTTAAGGGGTGTATTTGCCATGTTTTGCGTATTTGTGATTAAAGGCTGAGTTTAGGAGAAGAAAGATTGAGGACTAATTTGAATTCACATTAGCATTGCAGGTATGCCTAAACACAACAGAGTAATTCCCCCCGCCTCCCCTTTCACTGCAGCAGTTCTCAGTCTGAAAGCAGCAGTGTTTGTAGAGCTATAATTGGATTAGTCGTCTGGTGTTATTTACTCTTACTGAAAACCTGTTATAGAATCTGACTCTTCCAATGGTTAAAAGTGGTCTTCAGATTTCTGGACTAGCCTGTTCATGGCCGGTTTTATATCCTTTTATTCTTGTGCCAACGCTATCCTTTTGCACGAAGTCTCCCTCTCCCTTTTGTTTACCCTTCATGTATTTGTAGGATACAGTCACATCATTTCTCAGTCTTTTTGTATCACTATGCTGCTTCAGTCAAACTCTTCTCTTCTATTTAGGTCTCTGTTCCCTTTTTAGCCTAGTAATTATTTTGTGTGCTTGTTCCCATTTGAACTGATTTTTTTTTGACCATGTGATCAAAATGGCACCTCTTTACCTCTTTTTTTTTTTTTTTTTTTTTTTTTAATCTCTCCAGTGGGAATTTTGCTAGTGCCTTGCACAGTGTCATTATTTCTCTCATGCCACAGCTGGGAGTGTTTTATTTGAGATAGAAACGGTGGGATCTCATTTGCTTTTCCTGGAGGCACTCTGCTTTTCGTTTGTGATCTCAGTGATAGTACCTGTGTTGCTCCTCTGTGATATGTTGCTCCTCTGTCATTGTCAACAGAAGTTTTTTTCCCCCACCATTTATAGGAATTCCTAACACCTTTTTGCTGAACTGTATTTGCACATTCTTATCCTCATATTATTAAATATCGCCGTATCTCTCTTACTGCAATCCTCGAGATAATCCAGTCCTTTCACTGTGTTACGCCATTGTCCCCTGGGTGTTGATGTGGGACAGTACCCCTCAGCATTTACAAATATCAGCTCTTCCTTTTTTCTCCAAGGTTATTGATAAAAATCTTAAATTAGGTTGAGCCTATGAGCACTCCTCAAGGATCAGTCTAGCAACCTTCCTTCAGCCTGGTATTTTTTAACCTCTTTTTTTTACCCTTGTGTGCTGCCTGGTTGTTTATCAATAATTAAAAGTAAGAACAGAGTTTTGAATGATGAAATAGTCACAAACTGGTAGGTTAAGATGAACTAACCAGCATTATCTGCAAGGACAAAAGGTGCAATGCAAGATTCCACTTTGGTGTGTAGCTAAGCAACTCCCAGTTAAGACAAATCTCTGCATATTCAGATAATTGATAACTAATTCGTTTCTGTTTTTGAGCTCTGTGGTTTTCAGTTGTATCAGCCATAGAGTTGCAGGTATTGTTGTGTAGAAGATACAGCACAGTAAGAAACGTGTGAATATCTGAACTGAAAAATAACTTGATTATGTATCCAAGTCTTGTACCTCATTGTCTTTCCACTGATTAATGTTATAACATTCTTTCAAGTCCATCATATAGACTTCCAGGTTTCAAGGGAACAGTAACTTGAGAAATATAGAATACTATCTATAAAATGTTTCCATTTAGACTGCTTGCTTTTAGTTGCAATTAAGCATGTATTTATTTTCTTCTTGTGGCTAAATTTATTTTAATACCTTGATGGATTGCTCTGGAAACTCTGAATGCAGAGCTGGCTAAGCAGCTGTGTCTTTTCAGACCTCCGTCTCCGAAGGGGAGTGGAAATTTGATTCACATGGAGCATTTTGTTCAGCTGCACAGGCAAGAGAAACTGCTAGACCTGAATAGTAATAATGTTGAGCTGAATTTTCAGCCTGTGAAGGGGACTGCAATGTGGTGAAAAGCATGTCCTTTTACAGGGAAACTTGAGCACCACAGGCCCATGCCTTTGGTGAGGAAAACTCCATGCGAGGCTATGATGTTATGTTTGCAAAAGTAGTTATTGCTAACCAAGCTTTCCAGCACAGGTTAGACAACAAAGAAATCAAATGACAGTCTTTTACTGTGTGAATATCCCAGAAAATTTCAACAGATTAAACAGTTCTGGGCTGCTTGTGTATCTTCCTTGCTCGGTAGCACCCGTCTCCAGGGCTGTTCGCCGGCAAAGCTCTCGCTCCTCCTTTGAGATTTCCTCTGTGGTTTCCCATACAGCTGTGGCAGCACATAACTCTGAAACGCAACAGCACATCTCCCGCCAGGGAGAGGCACGCTTCGCTCAGAGGCTGAATAATCAGGAGTTTTGAAATATGGGACCCTGCCATGCTTTAGGGTTAGCCAGCAGCCACGATGGAAGCATTCATCTTTGAACGTTGGAGGTCGGTCGTATTTATCTAGGAGTTAAGCGTGCAGTGTCCTGCTAAGCTGAAGGTGGAATGTAGGGTCATCGTGTGCATATGTTTAGAAACCTTGATAAGCCTGAAATGCTTATTACTTATAAATCTCAACTGCTGGAGGATTTTGGAGACTTGAGCAAGCAGAAGATTAGTAACTGATATTTTTCCACTTACAGTGTTAAGTGTATTTATACTTTTGGAATAATGTTATTTCCTATATGTATCTTAAACCCTCCCTTTTCCCACAGATCACAAGTCTCATTAATAAAAGAACAACCTCAGTGTTTAGTATGCCAGCATTAGGCAGCTTGATAGAAGCACTGCAGTTTGCCTAAAACAAGAGTATCTTGTATATGACAAGAATATACACATTCTTGGCCTTAAGCTGGTGTGGAATATGCTAAATTTTGGCTATGCAGCAGAAAGAGCCATGCTGTTTAACAATGCTGAGGAATACTGCATTTCTTGACATGGCTGTATTTATAGTGGAGGCAGGACCTAAATGATTTATTCCACCCAAGTGCCCTTTCCTTCTGGCAGGCAAGCCTTGTGTTAATAAAATTTCATTATCTTGAACTTTGAGGTATTTTCACTAGGCCGTCTATGGTACTACTGTGGAAGGGACCGCAGCCTTTGGCTATCTGTGCAAGCAGTGGTATTTGCCTTCTGTCTCCCGAGTAAATCATGACTTTTCCAAAAGCCACCAGCAAAATAAGCTTTTCGAATAGATATTAATTCAGGTAGGATGGATGAGAGGTAGAATTCCCTGGCTGCTTACAAGGGAGAAAAGTAGCCAGAGAGGCAGAAACATAGAAATGAAGGTGTGGGGATAGAGTTCCCCTTTTTGGATGCGTAAAAACCAAGTACTGGCCAAGCCTTAGCGTACAGCACAAGGCTTGTTTAATTTGTGCTTTGTGTTTTACTGTGATAGCCATGTAGGGGGAAGGTTGCTTGTTTGTTTTTAGCTAATGGTTCTAGTTATGAAAGCACTAGTGTGCACACGTGGTATTAAAACACCATTGTTTTGACTGAGCTGTCTCCATGTTAAAGGGATTGTGCTGTTTTAACTACCTAACTAAAGCAGTAGAGGTATAGCTAAAGTCAATAGCTTATCTCATTCCTTATAGCATATATTTTTTGACCTTCAAATAGTCAGTCAGTGCTAGTGTCTACTGAATTGTAATAGGTCCTTTAAAACCAGCATGAACAGGACTGAGTGTGTAGCTGAAGGTCTTTCACAGTAGCTTCAGAGGCTCTGCAGTTCTGTGCTGCTGGTCTGATCCTTCTTTGCGGCTCTGCAGGTTCAGTTACAATTTCTGTAATGCAGCCTTCCCGAGCAGCTTATTTGGACAGCAGTGAGCACAATGTAATTGCTGACAAATATATAATGGCATTGTAGGTGCTCGATTTAAATCTTAGCACACACTTTTGTATTTTACCTTGTAAAATCCTAGAAAATGTGTTCATATACTCAAAGTAATCCCTGTGTTAAATACCAAGGCTCATAAATCAAACTTGGACATGCAATTCGATTTGCTGTACAAGAAGACAGCGTAGCAAGCTGTCGAATTTTCTCCTATTCCCTCTGCAGCAGACCCATTTGGCTAGAGATTAACTTTGGGAAAGGCCACAGACTTGGTCTGAAGGAGAGCCCTTACCGCAACTCCCGGTAACCACACACTTGTTTATTAAAAATGTTTGCCATACTTTTTACTGGAATTTGCCTAGTCCTAACTTGTAGCGGTTGCTTCTTTCTAAGTCTTTCTTTACTAGACTGAAAGTCCATAAGGACTAGGATGTTTTCTCTATGAAATGGTCAAGTTTGTTTTTTGTTTTCCTTAGATAAACTAAGCAGATAGAAAAGTTCCTTACAGAGCTCAAGTTTTCAAGTACTGTTTGTAACTCATTCCTTCACCTTCTTTCCAGTTTTTCAACTTCTTACCTTAAATGTGAGTATCAGGATTGGATGCAGTTTGCTAACCTCAGTTTTGCTAATGTCAGACACAGCGATGACATACTCTCTCCCTCAGTGGTTAGTATATCCAAGGATTGCACTGGCTTTTCCTGAGCCAAGACCTGCTTAATCTGTATATATCACATTTGCGACTTAAGATAATGCAAACTTGTTTATTTTGAATTGCTCAGATGCATTATCAAAGTATTTTATTTTTGTTTAATACGGCAAATTATGAAGAAGTGCCAACAGGAGGCTTTGATATTGTTTCAAAATATGTTGTAGTGTAATGCATATGCAACATAGCTGGCTATGTAAAGAATGTGTTCGTGGAAGGATACGTGCTTTGGGAGTAAAGGAAATAATATGAAGAAAATTGTGCCATACAGTGGTAAATTTAGTCTTCCTAAATGTACAAGAAGTCACTGGCAGTTTAGTTTCAGAGAGATGCTTGCAAAGTCCAGGTTTGTATAGGACATGCACTGGTTGTCTTATGTGTTGTTTTATATTTAGAAGACTTGAATATTTTACTGAGTTTTCAATTTATGGCAAGTGGAGAATTCTCATCATGCCTCTTATAGTTTAAAACTTGTTGCTTCAAAATTAAAATTAATTCTCTTGTTAGCTTCCTCAAGCTTGAAGGAAGAGGATTGGGGATTTCATTCCCTTTCTCTTCAGACTGAAGGGTTGGTTTGGTTTCCTTCTCCAGATATCAGGCTAGAGCCGTATGTGTCTGTTCAGCTTTCTATTTTAAGCCTCCTGCTTCTGACAACGTCTTTGAAGTAATATACTGGGAAGTTCCCATGGCGTGACTATAGCATTGTTATAAAGAATTGAAGAAAATATAATGTTGTGGGCTTATTTTTAGGTGTGAGATAAATCACAGTGCTTTATTTTGTGCTGTGGTGTTAAGAATATTTTTCTCAGTGATCAATGATCTCAATTATTTTATCAGTGAACTGATAAAATAGCCATTCTTCCTAATCCTATATAGGAATTAAAAAAGCGAGAGATCCAAGAGTCCTTATTCCGCTGAAGTCATCAGTCATTAAGACTCGCTATATGATTGTAAGTTCATAAAAGAATTTTTGTCTCCTTTACAGGCATGATAAATAGTTGGAGTAGTTTTCTGTGTTTATTTGTGAATCCCCCTCCATTTGAGGAAATTCAAATTAAAAGTCTGTAAAAGTGTTTTGTGAATTAAAACCCTTGATTCTGATACCATCAACAGCCAGTAAATTGTAGGCTTACTCTAAAGCGTGCAACTCTTTAGGCTGGTGCAATTCATATGGTATCTTGGCTGGAGTCAGACCAGGCTGTTTGGAAACAGCTGAGCAGTGAATAAACTGTGTCAGTTAATGTCTATCAGCTCACTGGTATCATGGAAAAACATAGTGTTTATGAAAGGAGCAATTCCAGTGTTATTACGAAGGGGGAGGAGGGAAAAAAGGAAAATTGGCCAACAGCATTTTGCTTAGAACAGTATGCAACCTGAGAGTGCTTTGGTACCCGTAATCTAGGCTAGTCTCTAATAATGCACGTGGCTGAATTGAACAGCGTATAACAGCTATTAAGTATGAAAAAAAGATCTAATGTGTTTTCATTCTCCATAGCTTGAATGTCTGAAAATTGCATTTGTGCTTTTGTTGGTTAATGCCACCAACCTGATTTTATTTCTCTGTACCTGGGATGTTAGGCATGGAGTCTTTGCTTCCTTGCATTTCATCTGTGTCTGATGTAATGACTGGGAGAATATTATCTTTGCCTTTCTTTCTGTTGTCTTTATAATTAACAAGCATCCCTCTCCCATTTCCAGTTGGCAGCTACTGGGACATGTGCTCCGAATCCCACTGTGCTGTGTGAAATGCAAATGGGAAACCAAAAGGCTGCTTCTTCCCCCCAGCGTCACCGTTGTACGTTTGGGGTCAGAAGCAACAGATGAATACAGTCAGATGGGATTCTGCAGGAACGATAAAACACTACCTGATTGCGCATGCCGAGAAGATGTTAATATTAAACCATTTCTCAAAATCTTACATAATTAAAAATGTTGCTCCTATTGACATTAGTTTTAGGGTAACGCGAAGGAAGCTTCTAACATTTGATCTGTAGTAATTTTTAGGATGTTTGGAAAATTGTGTTATTCTTTTCCCTCGTAACGTTAATTGTTAAATGAAATATTAAAACAGGGAAAACTTGTGGGCTTTTTGAGCTCGGCATTAGTATTTGTCTACAACCTTATGCAAGTCTGTCGCTCACATCCAGTGTTTGATATCGTATCATCCTGGTTTGGGGGAAATGATTAATTGGCTTGTGTGATTTCAGTATCGCAACCCATGAACACCCATAGAAGGCTTACTCTTGGGGGTGAGGGAGATTGATTGTTTTTGTTTTTTTAAAAGGTATTTCTCCCATCCAAAATGACTTGTGCTGCTTACAGTTTTTTAAAGCTGTGTGAAGTTGTGAATGAGATGGTTACTGTTGGTTCTGGTTCGAGTTCAGTACCACAGAACAGAAATTCAGGGTCAGCTTGGTTTGATAAAGAGAAAAGAATTGTGACTTGAACCTGTTTTGCATTTTATTTAGTTCCCTGGAGTGTTAGAAACTTATGTTTTAAAAATAACATAGTAAGAGTTGAGCTTGCCATTTAGCCACATATCTGCAGGATATCACTTTGGCCAGGATATCTGCAGAGGTCACTTTGGCCAGATACTGCAAAAAGAGTTGGCAGTACTCTGGGTTTTTCTCTTTTTCCTGTTGTGATTTTTCTGATTTCCTCCCAAACATATGTTGTCCAGCTTTTTATGTCAGGCTCATGATGTAGGTTCTTACAAGAACTACTGCACCTTTTTGGACTGCTCCCATGGTAGTAATGGAGGAGCAGACGTTGCTCTGCCTTCTTGGACAAAGTATGCTGAGAGTCACCCATGAGGAGAAAGATGTGACTCAGTAAATAGCATAGGAATAGTGTAAATGGGATTTGGACTCTCTGGAGGTGTGAAGGTACCACTGTCATAACCACGTTTGACTTCTGATACAACTAAAATGATGAAACTGCTTCCGTGTTTCTTGCGTGCAGTTCATAACTTCAGTTAATGCTAGCGTAACTTTTTGGAAAGGAAATCTCTGTGCTGCCATGGTTATTTAAAATAATAGATCCCTGTGTTCAGTAACATGCAAACAGGTAAGTTTTTATAGCAAAGACTTACTGCAAAGCGTTTTTTCCATGGAAGTGTGTGGTGGGATCTGTTTCTGTTTTGACATAAAATGTGGAATCGATTGCTTTTCATTAAGTCAGCCAGTTTCAGTTTATGGCAGCCCTTGCTTTGGTTTTTCAGCATCTAGCTCTGTTTATATCTGTTTTCTTGTTCTGGATTCCGGTAAAGTCTAACTTCAAAGAGCACCGTGCGCCTACAGCGAGGAGCCAGTTTCGAGCATTGCATACTGGTGTGAACATGAACCATTTTTGCTTTTTCTGGAGAAGAGAGAAAAAACTTTAAAAATGGAAGACTGCTGCCTCAGGAAGCTAGACATAGTGTCAGTTTTGTGACTGCACAGTAAATGCGTAGTTCTTCACTTGTGTGTACCTGTTGTGTGCAGTCAGCAGGTGTGACGGAAGTTGCACATCACACTTCAGAGGTCACTTTTCAGTGAACTCAGCCTCCTAACACCCTGTGTTTTTCCTTGGCTGTCATGGGTGTTATAAACACTTTGTCACGAACAAAATACTTCAAATTGTTTCTGACTGTGAGAAAAGATAATGCAGCTAATTCTCAATTTTTGAGTTTGCTTAAATAGATTGGACCTATGGGATGTGTCACTCAGTTTGTGCCAGGTTATATAGGCTCTTAAAATAATAGTCAGAAATGCTGGAAGATAGGCAGCAGAGCTAAGGTCTTGTCTAGTGTATTTTTGTACTACTAAGAATTCACACTACTTCTAGTAGGAGTATTTATATTTAATCCTGACATATGCACAACTGACTTGAAGGATTCTTTTTTAACTACTGCAGCTCTGACTTGTAAAGGTAATTTAAGGCTATAAGAGTATGGCTTCTTAAACTTTTATTTTTGGTACCTCTTAATCTATTTGTAACTGAGAACAAGGTCATACAGTCCTTACAATCTTTATCCTTATTTCCTGCAAATCTCATTACTGCTCTGGTGCACAAGCAGACAGTTTTATCTTAGTCCTGAACACATTACTGGTAGGGTTCAGAGAGGTGCTAATTACGGTGATAGGGAGACAGTGAAATGTATTTTAAAGAAGGACTTTTTCCCAGATCCTGAGCTAGGATAGGTTTCAAGTGCAGTGATGGCATGCCACGGTCAATGCTGTAATAATAAGTCTTTTAAACCAGGAAAAAAAGTCCCCCAGTCTGTTCATCTTTATTAAATGTTTATTGTACAGTCACAATAAAATATCTGGTGCTTTATGAAGCTGTTTTCTTCCTTTTTGCTGCTTGACTGCCAGAGGAAGCACTGCTGATTTCAGCAGTCGCGGGAGTGCACCGCTGTCGAGGATAAGACTTTGGGCAGGAACGGGTACTCCACAGGGTGAATCGCATGTGGCACTGCCTACATCACCCTTTGCTAAGTATAGAAATGCCCGAGAGTGGAACGAGGCGTCTAAAAGTCATAGGCAGGCACTGGAAGTGATAAAATAGGCAAAGTAGGTGCACGTGGTTTTTTAACAGACAAAGGAAAGCTGCGAGGAAAATAAGTGAAGCCTAAGAGCAGTTTACCAAAGAGCTTGGACATGGGGAGTTTCATATAGGGAAATTTAATTTTCATCTAGGCAAATCCCTAGAATTTAATGATATGCTATTTAATTTGTTGCCATCCAGAAGAAGATGTGAAAAATAATTTGTAGCATATGGTCACCTAACTCTTATCACTTCCATTTGATAATTCAGACATAAAAGGAAGCAATGTGGCTGTGAGTCTTTTAGGGGGTAATATATTGTCAGAGGACATTCTTGTCAACCAACCTAGATCAATAGACACTTGATATAATTAGCCAGCATTTGATTTGTAGTTATCCATTTTTTTGATTAGCGAGTGTGACAAATTGGGAGGAGATACTGACTCAAGTCTGTTCTGGGTCATTAACTGCTCAGTGTTTTGGTAGAGTATTGAAAGGGAAAAACAATGAATAGGGTAATTAAATCTGGATAATGCAAGTTCGGGAGACACTTCAAATATTTTGTAACATAAAATTAAAATATGGAAGGATCATAACGTATTTTGGTGGTAGGTGAGTGGTTCATCCCAGTATTTTGTGCAAAACAGCTTTGTGGTGTGGGGGCGGGTAAAACTTGTGTAGACTTGTTTATAAACACAGATATTTTGACTTTGGAGAGAGATTCTGGGCAGAGCAGCCAATTATAGAAGATTAGGAAAATAAGGCACATGGTGAAGAGTTTGCAAAAGGGATAAGAGACAGAACTGCAAAAATTTTGCTGAAGGGACGTTTACAGAAGGCTTCTGGATCAGTCAACACTAGCAAATAAGAGCAAAATAAAGAGCAGTGTGGGTTAGGAAGCATTTAGGCACTGAAACAAGTTGCAAAATCATTTTCACTGCTGAGAGCAGACATAGGCCAGGAGAGGTGGCTTGATCCTCTTCTGACTAATGTGGGTGTTTCTGGCTAACCCTGTGTACCTCGACGATTGCTGCAAGTCCCCTCGGAGGGTGCAGCCACAGGTGCTGCGGCTCAGCGCTGGCTGCCAGCCGGGGCCAGGCTCCTCTGGTGGGTGACGCTTCCCTCCAAACACTGATGTCAGAGCCTGAATGTCAGATCTGTGTTTTCCCCTGGGCTATCCCTTATAAATTAGTTTCTAAAATGCCTGTGAGTACCTTTTGCACGAATACAGGGTTCCTGCAGGAATGTTTCCAAAGGACTGGAAATGCTGCTTTCCTAATTTGAGGAGTTATTACATATTTTTATATTTACATTTATTTTCATATGTAAATATATGTGTGTATATATAGACTATACATAATTGTGTGTGTGTGTATGTATATGTATAGTATATACATTAAAATATATATATATATAATTATGTATTAAAAATGGCTTGGATACCGATTGTTTTAATGCAACTGATTTCTGTTGTGAACTAGCCCCTAATATCCCAGAAAAAAATTGCCACTTGGTTATTGGTGTCGGCATAAGATCATTAATCACTCTTGCCTCTTGTTTTGCAGCAGAGCTGCTGCTCGCTGCCTCACTGCTCTGGGCTGCACACTCCAGTTCTGCTTATCAGGGTGCCTGGGAGCTGCTGCTGCTGCACTGGGAACACCAGGAGGCTGCCCCAGATAAATGAATCCAGTCTTTTTCCTTTCTGTTTGGCGGTACAATGTAACAAACTCAAAAGTAATTTTAATTTACACTGAGGCTGCCCTGCTGCTCACTGCTTCAGTAATTCAAAGCAGTCGTCTAAGTTGTCTGGCTGTTAACGTTAGTCACCAGTTCTCCAAAAGCCGGGGGTGTCTGGTTGACTTCTCCTTGGGATCCTGGCATTCACTTGGCTGTACAAATTAAAAATAGCAGCCACCGTTGATTTCAGCATTTCAGATGATTGCAGCAGCGCAGAGCAGAGAGCATGTGGGCTATCCTTCCTCCTGAGGGCACTCTCCAGTGGTGACATAAAGAAGTTTACGTATGTGTAACTTTCATGGTGTAACTCTCCATTTGTTTGCAGTATGTTTTTTCATGGGATTATTTGTGCTCTAGTTCTCAGAGCTTTCCCACGAGCAAGTCTAAGACCAAATAGTTTAAAGAATGTATCAGCAGTGACTCTTCTGTTCTTAGAGGAGTTTTACTTACCATTATTTAGTGGGAGCAAGGAAACTAAGGATCACGAGCAAAAAGCTAGATTCCTAAATGTTGAATGTGAGGCCCCTTAATACCATGAAAACTTAGACATGTAGACATTCTGCAATTTGAATAGGAGAAATATAGAGCAAATGGCTAATGGGGTTGTAGACTGCTCAGTAAAACCGTCTACAGAGAAAAGAGTGAAGTATTGAACTGCTCTGGTGATTTCATTATAAGGATTAAAATGTTATAAATGTATGTTATGCATAATTTGGACATCTTGGACATATTTGTGGCACTGGGAGGTTTTATTAAATTATTTCAGAGAAGAGGACTTTGATCTTTCTGATTCCTTCGCCTTCATGTGAACCATGTCTGTGCTGTGTATGTCTGGGAATCTCAGCAGAGACCTGCTCAGAGAAACCTGAATTGCAACTCTCTAGAGTCAGAGGAGAAGGAAGGGGAGACATAGAAAGGTGCTTGTGTTACCAGTTATTTCTTTCAGTAAATAATGTTGTTAATTCAGGTCTTGTTGGCACAGCACTAATGAGCCCTCAAGGATAGCTTCCCAGGACTGGAGCCATCAAGTCCAACTTAAATGTTTCTGTGGACATCTAAACCCAAATTATGGGTTCCCTAAGCACCTGTGTAATTCTTGTCTCCTCCTGGGGCACCTGGAGTTGCTACACACCAGAATAGTATTTTTCTTCCCCTAAGTGTTATGTCCAGAACTACTTGTTTATTGAACTGAGACACTCAGTGTTCAGCCTGCACCTTGATAAGGAAAATGCTTCCCCTGACTGTCATACCCAGTCTGGTAGGCATAGGCTCTGGAGTAACAGCCTTAGTGTGCTCCCTTTTTCTTGATATTGGTTTTAATGGTTTAGGACAGGACCTGCTGTGTAGGAGACAGAGGTCCGATTTCCACCGCTGTCTCTCAGATAAATTCTTTAAACGGGAAGAGCTTCCACCTGGGGACCTGTCATTCGCTTCCTGTTGAAATTATTGTGTGAAAACGGGAATTTCCTTGGATCAGAGAAATGAGAGGAGGAGTGTAACTTAGTGGTTAGGTCATGCCCCAAAAGAAGTGGGGTTTGGCTTCCCCCTGGAGAGTTGACGCTCACAGAAGTTCAGGTTTCAAGTTTGTGACTGGGCCCAGTCTGAAGGCTTTATTTTTGTTAATTGTCTGGGTACTGTGCAGACTGGCAGGTGTGCAGGGCAGACACCCACATGGAAGGGATGTATGTATGCATTGAACTGTTTAAATATTAGTAAGATAGTCATAATTTTATCTTTAAAAACTACCTATATTATCTTTACTTAGTAAGGAAGATGAACTGCTATAAAAAAGTTGGAAGGGGAGAGGGAGAGAGTAGTTTGGTAGGTATGAATGATGTAATATTCTGTATCGAGGGCTCAGCCATGGCTGAAACAGAAGTGCCGTGTGGCTGCAATGCAGGCATCTTCATTTCATGATTTAATTTATTTCAACTGGGCTTGGGATTCATCAGCTTCAAACGACTTTATATACTCAGGTGTCCAGGACATTCTTTCCAATTTTGTGGAAAATCATGTATGTTTATTACTGAATTTTGGTTTCTTCTCTCCAAGATTATTACAGTCCTGCAATGATGGGCCTGAAGACTGATCAGGAGGTTCTTGGAGAACTTGTGAAGATGAAAGTTCCAGCTGTGGCAGACTTGATGGAGAGACATGGAGTCATGTGGACCCTAGTGGTGTCACGCTGGTTCATATGCTTGTTTATCGACATTCTTCCCATAGAGGTAATAGAGGACATTAGGCTGTTTTAATATACATGTGTGATCATTATTTCATTTATAATTAATAATTACCAACTGGAAATCAAGAAGCTGTAATCTGCATTCTCTCTTTTCTTGCAGACTGTGCTCCGTATATGGGATTGTTTATTCTATGAGGGGTCAAAGATCATCTTTCGCGTGGCCTTAACCTTAATTAAGCAACACCAAGCTTTTATTTTGGAAGCCACAAATTTCCCTGACATCTGTGATAAATTTAAGGAGCTCACCAAAGGGACATTTGTAACAGAGTGTCACAGTTTTATGCAGGTAAATTCACCACAGCTTTTAATAGTTATGAATTAAAAACAAGACAGAAATGCCTTGCTCCATCAAAAATATGAGTACCATTTTGAGAAAGGTACCTGTGGGAATCACAGAGAGGATGAAAAAAAATCTTTCTTTTATAAACAACTGAGAAACTCAAACTTTTTCTTTAAAAGATATTTTAAAGAATTATTATCCAACTCCATCTATAGCAATCCAGTCACATTATCTGTCATACAGGGGAAAGAAGTCCTCTTGCCCTTTTTTACCAGTTAGAGCAGGAAATCTGACAAGAAAATAACTTTAGTGAATACTTTCAGTGAACTATGGATTGATTATGCTCCTGTGCTTTTTTCAGATGAATTGTAACACATTATTGTAGAATAAACACAAAGTGAATTTAAAACTTGCATTGATAGAGCTTCACAGTAATGGAATGTGAAGCATTATGTTTAGTCAAAGAACAAAAAGATAACAGCTAGTTCTTAGCTCCACTCAGAAAGGATGAAGTTGAAAGTACTTAAAGTCTTACAATAACCTACAGTCTAAGAATTATTCTTGTCAGCTATAAATAGACTGGATGCTAAAATGTGTATAGCACATTAGATTCAGAGCTTAACTCTGAAGACCAAAAGTAAAACAATGAGTTAGTTGTCAAAAATGAACAGGAACAGATCTGTCATAAATAATTTACCCCACTGTGCTGTCATTGTTACTGAATGCACGCAAAACTGCATTCCCATAAGTGACTGCTACCCCCAGAACAGTTTTGTATTTGGATCAGAGCTCTGTGCACAGGTCTGACAGATTTGGATATGTAATTTAAGCTATATTTTGTTTTTGCACATATAGAAGAAAAACAAGCTTAATTTATTCATGTTTGTGAGATTTTTAAATAAAGGAGTGATGAAAACTAAATCACAGGTGTAGCTCAATTTAGAAGGAAGTTTGAGGGATTATCTTTCCATTCCATAAAGGGTTTAGAATATGAGTTTTGTCAAATGTTGACTGCCTTAAGAAAACCAGTTCAGAGGCTGGCACCAATGCTTGTCCTTGCTTTTTTTTTTTTTTTTTTTGCCCTCTCCCCTTAATTATTTATCATTTCACAGCAGCTGTTTTTAGAAAATCTGATACCTAAAATGAGTTTAACTGAACCCTTTATGTTCAAACTAGCTTTTGTAGGGTTACTTTTGTATAACTTTTAACTACCACTTGTTATGAGCTGCTGGTTTACCATGGCTTTACAATGCAGAAGTGACAATGCTGCTTTAACATGGAGGTGAAACAGCAGTAATTATTTTCACAGTACAGCTATCAAAGCTGGGATTTCCATGTTCTGCTAGTGCATCTTCAGAGAATTCTAGCATGATTGGAACTCTTGTCCAAAGCCCAGTTTTTAACACCTTTCCTCTTTCTCCTGCAGAAAATATTCACAGAACCTGGAAGCTTGTCCATGGCAACAATCAACAAACTCCGAGAGACTTGCCATGAGAAGCTACTATCTCAGGGATAACTCACCAGACTTAACCAAGTGGTCAGAAATGACAAATTGACACATTCCTCTATTTGCACTGACTAAAGCACACTTTAAGCTTTCCATGAGTTAACTGACACTTGACCAATTTTTTCCTGCCTTTCAAATAAGTGTTGTTAACACTTTGTACTGTATGTCAGACTTGATAACTGGAACTACTGGAAACTGGTGGTTTGTTATTTCTTTTTTCTGTTTTTTAAAGTGTTTTCAGAGTAGAATGTGATCCTAAAAATAGTCACTGTCCTTGTCTTTTCAGGGCATTTTGCAATGTTAGAGAAAACAGGTATATGGAAATACATATCCTTCCTACTGTATTACCTGTGACACCTCTATCATTTGTACAAAATAAATGTAATTTAGTTTGTCAAAACTTCTTTCTGGGGGGTGAAAGTGAAAATATCTGATCCTAATGCTTGGCAGTGAACTAGAGTACTAATCTCTTCTTTTGACTGTCATGAGTTGGCTGGAATACAAGCATTTTCCTTTCTCTTCACTGCTGTCATTGAGGGAGCTCCATGAACATGGAGAAGTACAGGTCAAGACAGCAATTACCAAGGTGATTTTTATCTTCATTGGCAGTTACTATATGCAGCTTGCACACATTTGCTACCTTCTTTACCTGAAGGTGCTGCAAGTCCTGACTGCAGAAAGAGGAAACAAAAATTCCTCAGTGATTATACCTCATGCTTTATACATTCATTTAAGGTTTTCTAGCTTAATAGCTGTAAGATCATCATAGGTAAAGAATTATTTGGCCCAAAATCTAGAAGTAGCATTTCTCACCTTGTTATAAGGGCTGCTGAAAATAGGTGTTTTTTGAGATGATGTACTTCTACTTCATGCTGATGTACTGAGGTTATACTAGAGTTGCTATAACTGCATATATCTGCATCCTCAGAAATTTTGGGATAGCTATACCATAACAGCAGCTATGAACAGCACTACTCCTCTACAGCATGAGGCACCCAGCAGCTCTGGAGCTGAACCCCAGCTGCCCATAACCCAAGCTCCCTGTCAGGAGCAAGCAACACAGCTGCTTTGCCCATGGCAGGCAGCCACCTCCAGCCTGGGCTTTCTCATCCCTGCAGAGCCCTCTTGTGGCCAGATCCTTTCCCTCTCCCTCCTGCTGGGGGAAAGAGGGTGGGGAAGGATTGGGGACTGAAGACATGGCACCAAACTTGTACTTTTTATTCTCCCAGTTGAAAAAAAATATTTGATAAAGCCTCACCTTTACAACCACACTCCTTTTGGACTCTACCCCAAGCTATTACCCTTCCTTTTCAAAGATGACTTACCTTTTTTGCTGCAGATAGTTTCTTCGATTCCAGAAGGCTGTTTTTTTCAGATGATGGGAGCACTCTTCCCAGTAAAGACACTAGACTAGTAGACAGCTTGCATGTGGCCAAAGATTTATGGAGAAAAAAGATCTCAGGTGCAGTTCACTAAGTGTGACTTTAGAGTGACAAACTGCACCCTGCAAGGGCATAAGACTATAAAAGTGGTTCTAGACAAACAGCTGTATATAGTGGTGTTCAAGAATGAGATACAATTAAAAGGTGAGGTGCAGGTTAAGTCCTAGACCAGTACATCATGCAGGGTTGCACATTTACAGTAGACTTTCTTCATTCCCACCATAAGAAATGGACAAAACTGCTTTTAAAGTAGTACTAGCTGTTCATCAGTATAGTACTGGGCTATCCCATTCCTTTACACTTAAGTAACAGTACTTTCTCCTTGAGTACTGAATTATAAGGACATTTAGTAGCTGCTGACATGCTAGAAGTGTGGTACTGCTAGGAAATATTACTTTCTATACCAACAATGAAATGCATAGTTTCTTCTGCCTTGAAGGTATTTGGGCAGACGATCCACAGTGTTCCAGCCTTACCGCAGGGTGTTCAGTTCTCACTGTTGGGAAAAACAGTGCTCATTGCAGTAGTTTAGTGTAGCATGGTTTCCGCCCTGCTTAGCTAGTATTGCTAACACTGAAGCATTCCTGCTGGAGGCTGGGAAGCTTTTTTTAAGGTATAGGTTCAGTTCAGGACACACATTACAACATTCACAAAGTGAAAAACACCACAACAAAAACCAACCACACACACACCAAAAAACCAAAAACAAAAAACACCTACAACCCACTGATTTGAAGAGACGTACACAGTTAAGCCTCACCTTTGTGCTGTGCAGAGAGAAGAAAAATGAAACACTAGTTTAACATATTCCCAAGTTAAGGATTGTCTGAAGCTTCAGAAATAGAGCCAAACCAAGACATTAGCACTTATCAAATAGTCAAATATTTAAAAAAAACAGAGATATTAAGACATACAGAAAAAAAGTGTCTTTATTAGCATTGTTACAGGCAATGCATACATAAGAACTGATCCTTATAGTGTACAACCCCCAGCCAAGTTTAAAGCAAGAGAATCAGCAGATTGAGATCTATATTGTACACATGTGCAGTAACAGGATCTCTCTGGACCTTCCGACAGAAGAGACTGAAATCACTTTACAAAAAAAATGTAAATAAAAATAACACCCATTTTAAAAAAGTACCAGCTCTTAACAAGCTGGCAGAGCATCAAAAATATCAAACAGGGGAGTTGTCCAATCATAAAGAGTTCCTATAAGGTTTGAGTATTGCGCTGTTCACAACCTGCATATGCCAGGCATTGTGTTTAAAGCTTAGTAAAAAATACACACCTAAGAGACAAGGTGGAGTTTAGATTTCAAATTTTGATTTTGTCAGTTGTTACTAAATTTCTTTAAATACGTTATCAGTATAATTAAGTTCATCACTGGATGGCAGCAGTACCAAGAATGAAATTTTTCCCTTTGTTAAGAGTTTTGAAGTTGAGTCAATGTGTATTAGCAACATCCCTGTCTGGAATCTTTAGCTGACATTACCTTATGCCAATTCCAAAAAAGCACCCTTAAAAACTTTTAGCTTGTTTCTAAGTGGGTAAATATTTAAACTAGTTAGCAAAATTAAACACCAGAATTTTCGGTTATTTTTGTGCATAGTTAAATGCTGCAAGATGATTTCACATTTAATAAAGCAGACTTTGAGAAGCAGCAATTTGCAAGAAAAGGTTTTTCCTTACAACATCAATCTTAGCTCAGGGAAAATGTTACTTTTTTTCTGCTTCTTGCAATTGCTTTTTTATCTACACTGGATTTGAGTGCAAGTCATTAAATTGTTTGATATCCAGCATGGCTCCTCTTTCTGCCAATCAAGTAGGCAATCAAGACAATTAGAACAAGACCAGCAAGGGCTGCACCAACTATTATTGGGATCAGCATGTTATTTTCATCCAGTTGGCATTCTTCCACTGAAAAGAGAAGACAATTCACATTAGGCACTAGTCTCCCAACAGACAGGTATATCCATAAACTCAAGTTTCCACACTCAGCACGTAGATAAAACTGGCTTAAGTTAACTTCTAGCTTAGCTTGCCAACAGCCAAAAGGAAACAGAGTTCAGTAACTATGATCATTCAGAATCAAGTCTTTCCAGTATTGTCACATGGACGGTGTAGAGATTTATAATTGTTTCCTTCAAGTGCTATTACTGTTGTTATGCACAAAGCTTAAGTTTGTGCATCCAAGCAGAGCCCTCCCTTCAGCCCTTTTTGGTTTAACCCCAGTCACTAAGGAGAGCATAAACTAAAGCAGTTGGGAGTTTCCTGGATCTTTGTCCCTTCAATACAACTGCCTGTGAAGAGTTAGGAGGAAAAGTCAATATTCTTCCTTAACTCTTCTCTAGATTAAGAAGTACTACTTATTTCAAAGCTGCTTTTTACATGCTTCTTGTTACTAGCTTCAACTCAGACATGACTTCTACACCATCTGTAATAGGGCATGCAGAGACTCAGCATAGCACCTAAGAGCTAACTTTGACTGCAGAATAAAATGAACTAATTAAAATATTGTATGTTTATATCAAAGTGTAAGTTGCAAATCTTTGGTAGATTTTACAAATATAAACCTCTTACCTGCCCCAAATTTGTCTCCATCAATCTTGAAAACCTGTATCTGAACATTAAATACATTGACAAGGGCTTTGTCTGAGACCCAGAGATTCTCCTCTGCGCTGCACTTGTAGGAATTCCCTACTGAAGCTCTCAGCTCACTCATGCTGTTGTTAGATGCTTCAAACTTTGGAACTGTGCAAAAGAAAGCGTCATTAAAGAATCTTGAAGAACAGGTGCCGCAAGCTCATAGGGCTTAAAATTAAAGAATCATCCCCAACATTCATCCCCTTTAATGCAGGCAACCCATAATATTTATAAAAAATGTCATCTGAAGTAAAATTCTGAAGAGACCCTACCTTTTGCTTCAGAAGGCAGAGTTGTGCTCACATTCACACCTTGCAGAAAGAATTTTTCAGTACTTGCATTCTTTAAAAGAAAGACCAGTAGTTCATTTAACCTACTAATGTACAACATAAGCTGCTAAGATTAGCGTTCAATTCTGCATGCAGTTAGAGAAAGGTTTTCAAAGCATAGTCTTTAACTGAAATGTCAGTATCTCAAGGAAGAGCTTAGTCATACCTTTAAAGACAAAAGCTACAGAAGGTATCCACCTTAGAGGAAGTTATGGGAGGGAAAGAGGGGGAACAGTTGCTATCAGACTGCTGACCAGACCTCCACACTGAAGTCAGTCTCAATTAACCAGGATGGTGCAATGACCTCACCTGTGCTACAGCTTTAAAGCAACTAGGTACCACATAATTGGAGAAGCAGAAAGTCATTTAATAGTGACAGACCAAGGTGATCATATTTGATCAATCCAATGTGCGTTAAAAGCAGCATGAAGTTCCCTGGAATCAGTCCTCAACAGTACACAGCTGCTAGTGTGGCACTGGGGGCAGTGCTGCTGGAAACAGGGACCCCAACCATTGTAGGAGTCCATAAAGACAAGCACACACAGCCCTTATGGTGTATACAGAACATTAATGAGGATTTAAATCCAATTCCAGACTTCTACCTTTAGATGAGGTGCCTATTTTTCATGTGCTATATTCCTCTGCTACAGCAGAATCGTTCAGAGTTTGGCCAAAACCTTTGAAGTTGCTTAAAGCAATTCCCTTTGACTCAATTTACCAGAAATTTGCATTGCAAAGTGTGTGCACGCATGTGTATCTTCCTTCCTCCCAGCTACCCAAATATTAAAACCCCTAAATCCCAGTATTAAAACAAAGAAATTATTCCTTCCTGTAGCTGCATCTCTTGCTCTTAGACTTGCCCCAATCAACTTCTCCACATCAGAAGTACTGCAGGCCCTACATGCTTTGTCTAGAGATTCTTACCAATGCAAAGTGAAAGATAAGCCTTGTTTTCTCAAAAGTCAAAGTCAAGAAGGCAGAAGTATTGCTGCATGTCCCAGAAGAAGTTGTATTATGTGGTATGAAATTCAACAAGTCTAATGCAACCTATGAGAGAAGAGAATCAGTTATGACACTTACTGTCCTTTAAAAGACTAATATACCACTATATGATCAGTCAGCTTCTATTTTACTTGTACTCCTATGCATACAATGCTATATTTGCCCACCCATTTCACAGACAAGCAGGCAGATACATGCACACATTATAAGCTGGTGTAAGCTGCGCCAGAGGACCAGGCTGGCACAGAGAACAAAGGCCATCTTTCCATACGTAACAAAGCTTTCCTCAGCCCCAACTGGCTGCAGTCAATAACCACCTGCTGCTTTACCCGCACCACACTTGCTCCTAGAAACATAAGGAAAACATCAGTAACCACCACTACAGAGGCTGCAACAAGCTATAAAATCCTGCTTCAACATAGTGGAGAAACAATCATGAAAAATGCCTGTAATCATGATCATCTTGCAAGTCACTTCAGTTTAATACATTTTAGCTTTACCCATGGTACATGACTTCATGCTGTGCTGTGTCTGCATAACATCATAGGCTAAAGGTACTTGCAGAACAATCACACAGAAAACATTGACAAGTCTTAGAGGTTAACTGACCCCCATGGGACTTTGGAAAACCTATTTACCACCCTCCTCACTGGTCAGTAGGTTAGAAATCAGCTGTTCCAGCAGTGCTAGAGTGTCATGCTGCAGGAAGCAGTGTAGGGAATTTCACACATGTGGCTATAACACATTTCCCATCATAACCACAGCTAGTGTACAGCCAGACCTCAGTCATCAGTGCTCTTTTTTTTTCCAGTCATCACTATATGCATATACCAGTGCAACACATGCCTCTCACTAACACACACAGCATTAAGCAATTAAATCCTACTGAGATCTACCCTCTTGACACCAGGTCCATTATCACTGGACCCTGAATAAACTACAGAAAAGCAGCTATAGTTGCATTCGCCTGCAGTTGTCCTGTTGACCTCAGGTCAAGCCACAGGACAGGAAAAAAAGCTTGCAACCAAAGGTCCATATAACAGAGAACTTGTACATTTTTTCAGTTTCCTATTGAGAACTTATTTGCATCAACAGTGGAAGGAAACAACCTGTGCTGGGGCCAAATTTTTGTTTTCAACCAGATCGCAATACAAATTCTTGTATTTAAGAAATATTTTTAAACCATCTAGATGACATCTGATATAGAATTGCCACTACTCCTATTTTAGTAGTTTTACTGCTTCATGTATAGTCAGATATATTTATGGCATTTGACAGACAAGTTTAGTACTCTTACTAAATGGAAAAATCTTTGACAGCTTACAGTGCAACAGAACTGTCTCTGAGTATTCACTAATCTAATCCAATTGAAACAATTTAAATATAGCACAATGGATGAACACCATGAAGATTCAGGATTTTATAGAAGTTACCCTGTAATAATTTAGCAAGTTTTCCCCAAAGAAGAAATCTAAAGGTTTTGAAGAAAGAAAAAATTATACCTTTTCATCTTTTTTTAGATAGGTGACATTAAGCTGCAGCCCCATGGAGGCAAGCACACAGGTTCCATTTGCACCAGTCACATTGTATTTACCAACAGCAGGATTTTGTGGCAATACAGTTGGTGCTGGGCTAGTTGTTGGAACCTGGCTAGTAGTCTGTCTATGAGTTGTAGTCATTACAGTAGTGGAGACCATATCTTCAGCACATTCTGTCTCTGGAGAGAAAGGAATACAGACAATTACCAAACAAAATGAAATTACCCAATAATCTACCTTTTTTTAATCCTGAAAGGGGAGGAGGATGCAATTTTAAAGTAGCTTCTCCTAACAGAAGATACTAAGAAACACAACAGTAAAGCATTATCTAAGATCCTGTTAAAGTGTTTTTTTTTTTTTAAAAAAAAAAGAAACTCTTAAACCTAACATATGAAAATGACACCTCTGCTGTTATTTTACATGAATTCATGCAGACTGCATCTGCTTTTATTCATTTGCTCTCATTTTACTTCTCCATGAAATCAAGACAAGCACAATATAGAGCTACAGCCTTTCTGCTGTATGTCCACAGCAAGGCTCAAATAACTACACCTTAAACTTTCTGGGCACTTGTGTGCTAGAAGTAGAGGGACAGTTCTCAGGCCCAGAATGAAAAGCAGTCACTGAGATGTGCTCTTCTCGTCCCTCTCCTTCCACCCAGTACACTACCAGTTTGTGAGGATCCTATTTCATTACTTTGGCAATACCTGAAGTAATATTAAAATATTCCTTCAGTAGGACCTCTCAAGTTCTCATAGCAGTGCTGCAGCTCTTCTATCCTTAACAACGCTATCCTAAGACACTGCTTTTCCTGGCAAGTATACCAATATAGCCTTCCCCTTGGAGTCTCATATCCATTCTCCTTGTAATCCTGCATTAGTAGCCACCTTCCATACCCACCATCTGAGGTAAAAAGTGAAGATGTCTAAGTCAGAATGCCTTCTCTTTTCATCCAGTTCAGCACCAACTTCCAAGGCAGTAGGAGAAAGGAAGAACAGTGACTTTGACTTACTTGCCAGAACAGTCAGAAACACCTGGCAGCAAGACCTTAACTTGTTCCAGGACTTGACAAGGCGCCTGCATTGAATGCCCAAGCCAAAAATCAAAGGTCATGGCAAAGATCACTGCAATACAGGCTTCCAAGTTCCAAGCCAAGGTCATGTCCCTGTTTCAGGGATAACAGCTTACAGCCTTATAAGAATGACAGGGACTACAGCAGCACTATACTATAAATTGTCTCAATTCTGATGGAAAGATCCTACTGCTAAGATTTAAATCATGCACTCCTTGCAGATGCTAGATACATGTATAGCCTCTGTACTCAAACAATGACTTAACTTTAGATTAAGAGTCAGAAAGAGGAACTCTACTTTAAATACAGGCTAATCACACCTTCTGAACATATACAGACTCCAACACAACACACTTT
Source organism: Dromaius novaehollandiae (assembly GCF_036370855.1). Classification (NCBI taxonomy): domain Eukaryota; kingdom Metazoa; phylum Chordata; class Aves; order Casuariiformes; family Dromaiidae; genus Dromaius; species Dromaius novaehollandiae. The sequence continues at coordinate 153,826,364 of NC_088098.1, forward strand.
CCTATTTCTGCTCCATTTCTGGAGGGCGGAAGAGCAGAAGCAAGGGAGATGAATGATGAAGGGAGGGAAGGGAGAGGGAAAGGAGAGCAGCCCCCTTTGTGGACTTAACAGACACCAGTCAGGTCTCAAAGTGATAACTTCCTAACAAATAAACCAGTCAGTAGCTTTACTTGGTACTTCAGTGGAGAACTGCCCTTCATCTACAAGGCCTCAAAGATACAGAGCCTCTTAAATTTGGCAGAGATGGAGAAAGAACAATCTCACTTAAAGTGGAAGTTCTTCCTACATGGATACGGTATTTTTACTGAGCTAATTTACAGCATAGCTCCTAGTAACTCTTCAGTACAAATTTGGAGACAAGGCAAATTGTGTCTTTTTCTGACAGTTAAGGAAAGCAGCTGACAGTACCAACATATAAAATTAATGTCTTTTCTGCAGAGCTGTAGATAATCACTACAATAAAAGCTCAGTCACTAACTTCTGGGTACACCATCAGAAGTTACCATTACCAGCGATGTGTAGATGCACTGAACACTGACATTCTTGTCTTCAGTAAGTCTTTCCCAGCTCACCAGCAGAAATATCGTCTAATGAAGGAGCTGCACACAAAAATAAGTTAAGGGAGATTTCCAGATCTAAAGTTTATCAGTCCCTGCCAAAAGGATAGAGAAAGTCTAAAGCCTACCCGAGTGGAAAGAAGGAACTGCTCTGGGAAGAATGCTGCAGTCAAGAAGTATGGGGATAAAGATACAAAAAGGATAAAGCAAAGATATTTGAGCTACTTGAATAAAAATAATAGGGGGAAAAAAAGGATAGAATTGATTGTGTAGTAGGAATAAAAAAATCTGGATGCAGTCTCAAGATAATAAAATAAAAGCTAGCAATAAAAACCAAAGGAAGATGTCCATACTGCCATGCCTAATTTTTCATATTAACAACAGGAATGTGGGAATGAAAACAGAATAAAGGCCTTGAACTCGCACCAAACAGTGCCTATCCACGATCATATGAAGTCGTGTCTTTTGTTGAGGGTTTTAATAGTTTCATCAAGACACAGCGATACCACAGGATGAAGGAAAGCAACTGTGAGGAAGTGATCCTGGCAACTTAAGACGCTCTAGATGAGAACAAAGAGAATGAAGGAAGTAGGAACAGAGAGTTAGTCAAATGCTGATAAACTTTTGTTGCATAAGATAATGGAAGTAACACCCTCCCAAAATAACACAATACTGAATTTTTTTAACCAAAAAAATGTGCAAGACCAGGCAATAAGTGGTGTTGAAAGGAAAAGTATTAGACAATAAAATTTCAGTAAAATTTTGGAAGTTAAAAAACAGTTTTTCCCATGAATGGTATCTGTACAAGATCAAGGTTTATGTTGAAGTTTGCTGATAATGGAGTTGGATCAAGACATACAAAGAAAAAAGAAACATTTAGAGGCCTGAGTAATAGAAACGAGTTTTTAAATGGCAAATTGGTGTCTACATTTTTTCTGCACATCATAGTATACCGAATAGAAAAGACTGACCAAGAAACTAATTCACACTGAAATCTGAGCCAGTAGTGTGAGGTACCACAAAAAGTCAACCCCAGGATTATGATGCATCAGCTAAGGTATTTCTTGGAGAGCTGGGGCAAAGGCATTTTTTTAATGAATCCATCACACGCCACCACTGATCTATTAGTCATAGGACTGATTTTAATTCAACAGATGCACAAATACGATTACCATGATAAGAATGTAAAGTTCTACATTTCCCTCAGAAGATGGAAGACTTCTTATTCAGCCAAACAAAATTAAGGCAAAGACTTACTATGGCCTGAAGTTCCATGGGTAAGCAAGCAAGAGAAAGCCATATAAACTGAACAGTGTTGCCACAAAAGCAAACAGCACAAACACACCACAGAAACAGTTTGTTGTCTTAACATTATAGCAGAGAAATTCCAACACACTTTCTCAGGATAAAAATTTTGTGATTGAGGCTGATAGAGAAGGAACATCATTTCTTACAGTTTTTGTAAAACTTCCCATATATTCATGCATGCATCTACTCCCTACAGGCCAGTTCTCCATTGTCCCCCATTATATCACCACCTTTCCCCAGAGCACATAGGAACTAGTTTAAACTGCTTTGGGAGAAGTGTACTTTTAAGTGATCAGACCCTCGTCAAACTAGGATTTTGGCCATGTGCCTGGCTGACCTACTGCAGCACATGTTTACATCCATACTCATGAACAGAAAAAATGGTCCATAATGCTTGTACAAAACCCATGGGAATAGTATCTTCCAGTCATGGATGTTGACACCCCTACAGAAAAAACCTCAAGCACCTCCACTAACAATTTCAACAGATGCCACCACACAGCTATCAGGGCTTCAGATCCAGTCTGTACCTACCTAGATATGATTAATCAGGACTTTAAAAAATGTATCATTGAAAATATTAGCTTACCAAGTATCTTTTTTTGCCACAAGATACCTACTATTTATACTGACAGTGCCATTTGCAACGTAGGCTTCCAAAGTAACATTGCTAAAAGTGATGTTCACATTCTTCATATTCATGTGCTTGGAGTTGACACATCTGTATTTTGTGCCCATATCTGCCCGAATATCCGATTTATGCGATACTTTCATCACTTTGCCTGTAAGAGGATTATACTGCATTAGAATGTAACAGTATTTACAGAAACAAATCAGTACTACATCTGGAAGGGTTACACAATGGAAAGAATAGGAAGTTTTCATTTTACCTTCAGTTGAATTATGGAATAAAGTTTCATCTGACAGATTGTAGTGGAAAATTAACTCTTCAACTTGATACTGGTTTGCACTCTTCATGAAATTCAGGCTTAATGAGTGTCCTGCTCCAAAACCCAATGCCAGAATTGGTCGAGATGTGTTACGTTTACCACATGTGCTTCGCTGCAGTACTGTGGCATTTTGTGGAAGAAAAAAGTGTACAACCTGAGGGGTATAAAACACATAAATGGGATGATACAACAGACTTTCCTTACTGCTTTTCACATAGCCTATGCAACTGCTACAAAACAGCCAACATTCACACAGCCTGTCAGCTGTCTATTTATATACATGTATCCACTTTCCCAACAAACTGCATGGTACTGGTGCTCAGATTTCTAAGGATCTTGGTCCCTGTGAAATTTGAGGACAAAACAGTACACACTTGCAGCACCGCTTAGACCTTGTTTCCTTAAACCAGCACTATGAATTTGCATGGACATCTGTACTAGATGAGTCAAATCTCACAAACTCTGAATACAGGTGAAAAATGAGAATTTAATCTTTGTTTCCTGTAGTACAATTGAGCAAGCAGAACAGAAGCACACAGCACAGTCTGCATAGCTTGGCTATAATTCTTCAAGTTCATTATATATTGACCAGTAACTCAGTACCTGCAGATAAACACAATGTTTAGTGGAAAGTTTGAGCTCATGGTTTACAAGAACACCCAAAGCCACATTATGAAAGCAGCCACCTCTGAACGTACACTTTTATAGCAGTATTAGCAGGATTTGAGACTATCAGCACTGAAGTGGACTATGCAATGTAGCTCCCAGATCAAAGAAATCCCAAGTAGCAGATGTACCAGTAGCAAAGCAGTAGGTTTTTTTCCCTTCTAATCTCACATTACACTAATGGCTAGAAAAAAGCAACTTCAACAGGATTCCCTTAAAACATGCAATTGCAATGAGATTATAAGTAATCCAAACTTCCCATTCAGTAGGAGAGATGCCAAAAAGAATTATTAAATTGAGAAGCAGAGTATTTGGAAATAAAAACTCTTAATTTTTCTGTAATAGAATTTGCTATTACATTGACTTTTGCTGTTAATGCTGAACAACCTGTATGCGCTGGTCTGCAAACACACTGAAATATGCTGAGGCCCACATAACAGAGCCACAGATTTCAGGGAAGTTTTAAAGCTACCTACCAATAGCCATTCAATTTCAGGTTTAGTCCACACAAGTAATTGCAATGATCAAATTCACCTGAAGGAGAATGGTAGCCCTTTTTCTTTATGGTCCCAATAAAAGCCACTTTAGCTGCCAATAGAACTTGTATGGCATTTCACTCACAAAAGTTATTTCATGCATTTATTATTTGTGATTGTTTCAGGCAGTCTTAGCCCTGTTGTTTAATTAGGGGAAGCATCAGTAATAAAGGAAAAATTGAAGCAGCTTGACTAGAAGGAGGGATTGTTTGTGGCAGCTGTTTTTCAGGCTTATATATTTGTTCAAAGTTTCAGTTGCACACTTGCAATAATACCACACATTTTTAAATACAAGTTAGACGCAAGCAGTGAGCTACTCCCCTCACCTCTTTTTGTCCATTGCTGTTGTATTCCACTGAGAAGGCCACTGTCATATCAGCCATTATGCAGACATTACCACTTGCATCTTTCACATCAAATGAAGCAGCAGCCTGTAAAAAGCCTGTTAAGAGTGGCAAGTAGTTAAGTTCATGTCACACGAGTTTTTATTTTAGATCCCAAGCAGAGAGACAAGTATGTACAACTCCACATTTTGTGACTACATCCTAAACTTCACAGTTGAATTTGGAAGCTTGGATAAGTCTGTACTAGCATCAACATCACTACCAAACAAGTTTAACACCTGCTAGTGTCTAAAAGACAAAACCATCCAAACCAAAACTATTCACATGCTTGCTCATTAGAGAATTGGAAAAACTTGTAACAGATGTATTGGTCATACTGTTCAAGGCAACTATGCAGGGATCACATGCTAGAGAGCAAATAATTTGCAAGCTTTGGACAGAACTGACTTTGCATATTTGATCCTGCCTATGGCGCTGAGTCTTCCCCTTGCAGCACACCACACACAGCCTTCATTCCCGCTGTACCAGGACACTCAGCTGCACATGCACTGAATGCAGCATTTAGAAGGCCTGCATTGACTGCAGATGTTTTGGAGGCACTGCCAAAAACAGGGTGACAGTGAGCAATCCTTGCCAGGAGAACTTCTCTTTACTGTCATTATGCTCGCCAAACTTCGGGGGGGGGGGGGGGGGGGCGGGGGAAGGGGTGAGATCTTGACACAGACTGAGGTTACGTTTTCCTGACTGGTTTAAGCTAATCTAACATGGAGCCGCTGACAAAAGCATGGTTACCCCACACACACTCACTTCCTCCAGCCCCAGTGCTCAGAGCACTGATGTGACCAACCGCAACACACAAGCGCTAGTACTGACCTAGCCGGGGGAGAACAGGCAGCTAGAGGAGCACAGGATTGTCCCTTCTGACAGCAGTATGGACTTAGCTCGGCTTACACTGACAATGAAACCTGAGTAGCTACACACTTCATCTGAAATAAGAGCTAACTGGACAGCGTTCAGGTATCTGGAATCATATCACAATGTTCACATTTAAGGGCATTTGCTTTATTTTTCTGATTACGGCTTTTTTTTTTTTAAACCACACACACACCCCTGAAGCAAGTCTCACTGCAAAAAACTGCACTATTTTTAGCACTTCATTGGCTTGCATTTGCAACAACCTCACAATCTTGCAGAAAACCTGAAAAAGCAGCTGCAAGACAAACCACTCAATTTATCTCAAGCAAATAAGCTTTAAAGAGTCAAGCATGCTAATCCATTCAACTGCTAATACAGCAGAAAGATCCAGCTGAGAGATTACTTATTATCTAACTTTTCCCCAAAAAGGTTTTTAAAAAGCAAATCCCAAATTTAGAACTTTTTGCTACAAAACTACAGTGCATACAATTGGATTATGGCAATTCTTAGGAAAAACTGGACTTGTGAGCAGGACTTCAGTAGTTGGCACTTCGGCCATAGGAACACACTGGAAACAACTTTTCTGGCACTCAGCAAGCATTTAGGGCTTTGTCCTGACAAGAAAAATATATCCTCCTCCAGTACCAAAGATGACCAGAACTTAAATTCATACACTTTATCCAGTTGTTTAAAGAGTCTAGACTCAAAACCAAAGATAGACACAAAAAGAAATGTCTTAAGAATGATTAGCATAGAAAAATGATTATTTTAAAGCAAAATTGTCTTACCTCAGGCTTTATTGTCAGGATTACAACACTCATGAAAGCACATGTATTCATAAGGAAAATCTTATCCACTGCAATTCAGTGCAGCACTAGAAATAACTGAGGCTCTTCCATATGGAAGAGCCTCAATGTTTTCTTCAGGTTGAATTCACATTTGGAACTTATTTACATTTTACCTAAGCACTTGTTTTCTCAGGAACAGAGCTGCTTATACTTTCTTGACTTCCAGCACTGCATAGAAAACAGTGTAAAAGCAGGGAATAACAGTCCACAGCGGTTTGAACTAACATTACCAATGAGAAATGCCACAGGACCAAAATCTTCAGCATGCCTGCTGACTCCCTGGTTTGACAGCTATTAAAAAAAGCCTGGTGATTTTAGAGCTAAGAATAAGCAAAGTAGCAATAGGCAGTAAAAGAATGAAAGAAGTTAGGAAAACCTGATTTTTGAAGAGGAATGCAGGGCAAAGAAAAGACTGCTAAACAGCACGAAGACAACACCACTGACTTAAAAGAAAACACACAAGGCATGTCCATTCTAGATGATTCAAGAGAAAAAAACGGAAGATGCGAAGGTACCTAATGGAAGACAGATTCTGGGAATGAAGAGCAGAAAAATCACCCTCAGCAACTGTAAGTAAAAAAGAATAAGGTGTCCAAACAAACAGTAGCCTACACTAGACTTTTGCAATGTTAAGTTCACACTACGATACGAATCCAGATTTTGTTAGTGTGGAACACACTCTCCAAAACCCCACTCGTCCTTAAGAAGTGTTAAACAGATACTGGATTTATGATGAGTGTCACAGTGATGAGACGGACACATCGAGCACGAGACATCAAGCTGTCCTTGATGAAGTGGCAAAAGAGGGCTGTTTCACTGTGAATAAGCTCACATTCACGAGGACAGTGGTCAGAGCAAGCACTGTGCTGGCAGCATAATCCACTCCCATGGTCTTGGGGGCAGGGATGGACAGCAATACAGACAGGAATGACAAACATAAGGGACATGGGGCAAAGAAAAATTAGCCAAAAACCTTAAGGAACAAATCAAGACATTGAAGGAAAGACATTCCCCTCCCTGCTTTTTACCCTGTCCAGTTTGAGGCAGAACAGCTCACTGGGCTTGGCAGGAACGCAGCTGTTGAGTTTGCAAAAGCAATTTCAGTGTCAACTACTGCTTAATGCATGAATTATCACCAGCCCACAAACAGTAAGAGTCTACAGTCAAAATGTCAAGAATCCAGAAACGCAAACTTTGTAATCAATCTGTTCTAGGAATATTTCTAATTAAGTTACATAAAGTAATTAAGTTACATCAAGTAATGTTCAATATTAACATGGTGTATCATTAACAAATACTACTGGTTGAGAGTATTGGTTGTACTTCTGGTAACAATATTGTTCTGCACTATTTAAAACAATAGCTGATACAACCTCCAGTCTCTTAGCTTTGTACTTTAAACACTCTTCCTAAGAAGCTGCTGGATCCTATGGGGCAACTATCTGCTCCACAGCAAGTATAGTACTTCTGATTTACATAATCAAACAGTTCCTAGACTTTTCAAAAGCAAAAGTAAGTTTGAGATGTTGAGCTTGATTCATTCTGCTGGAAATACTGTGTTAGGGATATCTAGTAAATAATCATAAAAAATGTACTAGCATCACAAAAACCTCATTTATCCCAGATCTTTCCTTTGTACTCCAATAGATTTCTTTAAAAGGGCTAATTTCATCTATGATCTTCAATTGAAAACAGTTATAATAAATAAAAAGATCATAAGATACGCTCTCCCTTTAAAGTTCATTTCTTAAATTATCTTGTCATACAAGAAAGACTGTAGATAGAAATAACTGCTTAAGGAGCAGCTAGGTATGTTACTTCAATTAAGTCTAACATCCCTCATTATTTACCATATATCAAAAACATAATACTCTGAAATAAAATAAGTCAAAGAAAAAGAATGACCTCCTTTGTCATGTAACAACTTGTCTTAAACCAATTTACCACACAGCATTAAATTTGTTTTAAACTGAAAACTACAATGCTAGCAAAACAATCTAGCACATTTGAATGATCCAGGTCTGAGCCCTGTTCCTTTTGAATACGGTTTTCAGAATGCCAGGATTCCCCACTTCTTGACCTCAAAGAAGCTTTCAAATTTCAAACTCTTTATTACTTAAATTCTATTAGTCAGGCATATCAACCTCTGGGTCACTCTCCTGCATAACGGAAAATTGTCTATTAAGTGAGGAAGAGATGAATATTTGTTGTGCTCTAAATATATATAGATAAAAACATACAAAATATATAAAAGCATATGTTAATGGCAATGGTTTACATTGGCTGTGCACAAAAAAGGACTTCAGCTACAATTGTTAATGATTTATTTCCAAGTTTCATTAGAAACATGGGAAACTAAAGATCTCAAACACAAAAGTTACTTGTATGTAATCTGGGATTCTGTTATTGTATTCATTTTTCCCACATAAATAAAAATCTCCTCTAGTACTTTTCTGCCCATCTCCTGGAAAAAAAGACAGCAAGCCATCTGAATCTATCTGGATGCAAAGTTCAAATACAAGCAGTTTAAGTGATAACCCCATACTTACTATTCAGTACTCCAAAGCTAAGGGACACTTGTTAACAGACTCCAACACCGCACAACCATTTTGTATCTAAACTACTGAAGCCAGTATTTTATTACTGCCCTGCACCTTTGCCAAGGTGTTATTTAGATTCTTAAGAGTATACACAGTAAACACTGCTGTCTATGCGGCATTGATCCAAGAAGGTACAGAATGCCAATTCTGATCTAAATAAGTAATCTAAATACATATTTTTGCTTCACAGAACACACAAAGCAATATTTCCAGTAATTTATTCATTTGGATGGTTCCAGAGAATCCTGTCACCTCACTGCCATTTTTGTGAATAAATCAGTGATTTCAATGCTTTCGGCTCTTAAGATTTATGCCAGAGATAGTAAAGGAGAGCCCACTGAGGAGGAATTAATTCCCTGCCCTCTAATCACGTGTCTTCTAATGTAAGTACCATTCCCAGAGAGATTCCTGGTACAAGTCGTGTCTCAGAAGAGAAAAGCAAGATCACTTGCTTAGGATCCAGGATCTGCATGCACTACCTTGACAGCACAGTAAGAAAGAATTGTTTTTTTTCTTTTAAAAAGACAGTACTTCCTACCTACTAACACTTCTGGTTTTAGGGGTAAAAAAATGAAAGCAGGAAAATCCCCTCACAGACTTTATGTTTGAACTACTTTGCTTGAGGCAAGATGGCCTTCATAAAATTATGTGCGTTTTACCTGTCATCAATGGACTTGGGAAACTAAACAGAGGAGAACATCAAAAACACATGAGAAAAAGCTGGACTCACTTCAACTTCTGTTGGACATGCTTGAACATGAACGGAGTGGTAGAAAAGACGGAACAAAGCTTTATTCAAGGATGGACAAGTGTACTTCAGGGAAGAAGAAAAGAGAATCAACTGCACTTGTGCAGGTGCAGAGTCTCATTGTATCAAGTTCCAGATCCAACCCTAGCAAATGCATCCTTGCCAAGTAACAGGGACAAATTCATACAGTCAGCCTCAGATTCCATTTTTAATGTCATTGATTTAAGTTAATGCGGTAAACATTTTGTATAGTTTACTTAGAAAAAACTGTTGCAATCCAAGTTCGCAGCAGAATGACTTCCGTCTTTATAAAAGCATTTATAAAGGTATAAAAGCACCATAAAGGAAGGGCTACTCAGCAGCTGTGCTCTTGCTGTTTGGCCAGATAATTGCACAATTGCATCAAATTTAGTCACACACTTTTTTATGGTTTACTGTCTAGAATAAGGAAGTCTTGGGATAGGTCTACAGCAGCTGACGACATGAGTCCATGGGGAGCTCTGAATCACCATTGCTAGACCCTTTTCAGCATCCACACAAGCTCATTTTGCACTTGCTCAGGTAAATGCAGCTGTGCCATAGCACACAGCTAACACATCATTCAAGGTAACTGACAGGTGAAGACTACTTTTTGAGGAAGGAACATGGTGTTGACAATCTGAAGAGAAAGCCTCCTCAGAGGACAGCCAAATGGGAAAAAGATAATAAACCAGCTGCCTTAGTATGCCACTCTCCTATTCCAGTCAAGACCAGGGTAGATCTCACTCCTATAGCAAGGAAAGTAAAGTCTTAGTACTGTCCCCATATTACACAGTCTAAATTCTGCCTAGTAAAAAATTACAAACCACTAAAGGTTAATGCAGAAAAACTAAATGTATCAAAGCAGCAGTTAGACAAGTATACACTGTATAGAGCTGAACCACATTTGAAACTGCATGTCCTAGCATCAGGGTGTTACTAACGCTCTTACACATGTAATTAAAACAGAAAAAGTAGTGCTAACAGCCAGCAGTGCTGTCAAGTGACACAGAAGGCTAAGAAAGTTACCCTTAGTATGAAAGAAATAGTTTGTCTTCAAGTCAGACAAAAAGGGCATGAAAGTATGATTTATCAAATGTAAAGTAAGTTTTAAAAAAGCAGGCATGCAATTTAGAATGAAGATAACGCAACAAAGTATTCAAACAGCTGAATGACTCTGCTGCCAAGTTAAATAGAATAAATACCAAGAAATCAATGACAGCATCAATCTTTCTCAAAGAATTTCCAAATAATCATGTCCGACCTAGGAGAGGAAAGGCTACACTATTGCAGTGAAGCTGAAACAAGCAGTGGGAAGGTGTGCCTTTTAAGTACTAGAAATATGTTTCCTTTAAGACATACAAAAGGCTTAACTGAGGTTACAGTAGTCAACTTCTCAATAAAATACCCATCTTGTCCTTTCAGCAGGGCTCCCCCTAAACCCTAGAGTAAATTCTTCAACTTACCACCTACAACTGACTAGGAATTGTCCTATTCAACACAGAACAATCTAGAAACATGTTTCATCAGAAATGAAACTTGTAAATCAGTCCAAACAGGAACCTAGGGAGCGTATCTCAACAGCAGCATGTCAGAGAGCCTAAGGAGTTCTTACTCTGCAAGTAGGAAGCTGCTTCATAAGTCAAAAAAGTTGCAAAAGCCAAAGCTGAGTAGCCTATCACAGGACAAACTTGAAACTAGGGTAGAAATTTTGAGACTCTGAATACTCTCAAAGAAGCTATCAAGCAAAACCAATGCTGTGGGCAGCAGAAAGTAGCATTTGATAAAACAGTATTTCAAGTGTCACACACTGTATAAGCAGTTATATATTTATGAAAACTGCTTTATATCCAGTCTCAGACAGTTCCATATAACTAACAATTCCAATATCAAGGAAAACATAAAACAATTATTCACTGGCTGGAATTTATTGTCTAAATTTCCCCTCACTATCCCTGCAAGTTACTGTTTCCAAGAACCATTTGTGCCTGTTATCAGGGCTATTCTAATTACTGCCTCCAATGCAAGTACTGACTAGGTTTAAAAGTCCCCTTTAGACCAGAGTTGTGCAACAGAAACACGTGGATTATGCATCAACAACCCTGGAACAGCATCATGCTACCTTCTCAAACTCATTCCCCAAGTCTCAGACACTTCATTATTCACTTAGTGATACTCAATCTATGCTTGACTCTAAACTCAGATTTTTGGAAATGGTTTCTTTGACATGTTTGTACTTCAGTAGGGAAAAAACCTACACAGGTGCAATCGTACCCAAAGAGCACAAGCAGCTCCACTGGGTTTAGCACACAAGGCAACTGACACTTCTAGTGCTTAATGGCAGAGTATGATCTTCCTCCATATTTCAAAAGCAACAGCTAAGTCCAAGGGAAAAGTACTCCATCTCCCATTGCCCTTATTCCCAGTATTTCTCACTGTATTACCTAAATGTTTGTTCATTTGGTATGAGCATTTGATATTTGTGAGGAAATTCAGCAGGAAATACTTAAGGCTGACACACAAAATATTCAGATTAGTGGCTGGCTGCCCAGTATGAATGAAAAATTGAAACATTACGTAGAGTGTGGTGAGCTATTTATGGAAAAAAAAATCAGGTGCATCAACGTATTGTCCCGAATTCCAAGGCATTGCCAAACAATGCTTTCACATTTGACCCACCCCTGCTAATCCTTAAACCTCCTGTGATCTTTGAATTATCCTGATCCATGCTCACTCAGATGACTGAAGGCCTGCAATTGAACTGCGAACAAGATGCAAATGTTTAAAGAAATCACCTCAGGTAAAGCCATTCTTCTCTCATTCTACCCCACACTGAGCACAAGATGGGGGAGGCTATCTATCCACCCTGGACACAGCATCTGTTTGCACCAAATAATTCAAAATTAAAGTTAGATAGAAATATTCAGTTAAATAACACAGGTACAAGGTCCTAATTTTTAGTAAATATAGTTACTTTGTAATGAAATGATCAAAGTAGTCTGTCTCTCCATCAGCATCAGAAGCCACACACTTTACAGGCCAGAAAGTGACAAAGCTAAATACATGAGAATACATTTGTAACTGCTGGGTAAGCAGAAGACGACTACTACAGTCCCCCCAAATACCATCTGTGGTACCATTTTAAAACCATGCAGGCTGATTACAGTGCAAACAAGCAATTTTTAAGTCTTAAGTATATTATACAAGCCACAGAAGGAACTCCCACTGTAACTGCAGCTCAGTGCCATTTAAATTGCAGACTCCAACCCTAACAAGCAAGCCTGTTAACACTGTTAGTCACCACGCCAGCGAGATGAACAAGGAGCAAAGCTGGCAATAACTGGGTATTTGAACTGCTCGGTGCGCCCCTTGTAAATAACAGCTTTCGAGTTTAGCAAGACAGAGAAACTGAAGCACTGCCGACAAAAATAAAAATACTTGCTACCCAAGAAATCTCAGAGGGCCGCAAAGGCTGCCGCAAGCCCCGAGACGAGGCCCGGCAATCCGTCTCAGCTGCTGTTTTATTCAGGGCGCATTTCGCTAGCTCCCGAGCGGGTCCCCCTTTGCTGCCAAAAGCCACATTTCAGAAGCGCGACGAGAGTGCCGTGTGATGCGGCTTTCAGGGCGAGAAGCCTCAGCGACGCAGTTATCAGTAAACACGCCAGACAGGCTTCCTCCAAAAAAAAATTAAAATTAAAAAGACCCAAAAATAAACAAAAAACCCAAATAACCCCAAATAACCAGCAACACCCCCGCCGCCCGGAGCCCGTCTCACCGCGGCAGCAAAGCCCCTCCGTCCCGGCGACACCTAGACCTCGCAAGCGGTACGGGGGCGCGAGAGCCGCCGCGAAGGGAGCACCGCGAGCACCGGGCAGGCAAACAGCTGCCCGCGACCAGCAACTCCCGCACCCCCGCGCTTCGGCAGAGGCCGCGGATCGCTCCCAGCCGCACCGGCCCGCTGTCCTCCGCCCCCCCGCCTCGCACGCGGGGCCCCGGCCCGGAGGGCTGCGCCGCCTGCCGCTGGCGGAGGCCGGTGACACCCCCCCTCCCCCGCGGGAGCCGGGCGGACGGTGTCCGGTTACCGGTGCGGCAGCCCCCCGCCGCGGCGTCACGGCCCCACAGGCCGTCTCCGCACTGCCGCCGCCTCCTTACCGAGCAGGGCGGCCGCCGCGAGCAGCCCCCGCGCGCCCTGGGCCCGAGCCATGGCGGGGAGGGGAGCGCGGGGGGGGAGGGCGGGCGAGGCAGCACCGGCGGGAGCACGGAGACGGCGGGGGGCGACGGCGGCGGCCCGCGCGGACAGCAGGAGCTACGGCCCGGCTGGTCATATGACTTCTGACGTCACCGCCCCGCCCGGGGGCTGGCACGTGACCCGCCGGCAGGGCGAAGAAGAGACCCCGGCGATGGGGGAGGAAGAGGTAGCGAGTGGAAATCTCGCGAGAGCGGCGGGGCGGGTCGGGGGCGGGGGCGGGGGCGTTACTCGTGCTCCAACGGTCGCTGGCTCCGTTCGTGAGGCGGGTGTGAAGCCGGTGGCGGTGACTCGGTGTTTACGCACCAACAACATAGTACCTATATAAACACAATTGGGTGGGGTACATAGGTATAAGCACACGGGGCAGTATGTATACCTAGATATATGCACACAAGCATATTTATATAATGCGCTTAGTGGATATAATGTATGTATGTGTGTACTATGGTGTGCACACGAACGTGTATAGTATATGCACAGCATGTTTGTGTCTGTACTATGATGCATGACGTGTGTGCATGCAGGTTGGGTTTGCACAGTAAACCGGTATAGACACCCATGTCCACAGAGGCAGGTGCATGTTACTGCATGTATTTGTACATACAGGTGCATGCACCTATATGATACCTGCTCACAAGGTTCAACCCCATGTGCGTTGCACACACCAGCCCAGCAATGGGCCCGGGCCGCTCAGGGCTGTCCTGGTGCCATCGAGTTTCCCCCCGTGGCAGCCGTGGCTTCCCCCAACCGTGCCCTGCGGCCTGGCCAAGCTGTGCCACACACTGCCGGCCCCAGTCACCCGCTCAGTCCTCGCCCGCAGCACAGACATGTGGGAATGGGCGCTTGGTGGCTTGGGGACTTTCTACAAACTGCCTGAAGTCTTCCATCTGTAACTTGCCTGATAAAAATTGACAAATGAAAACTGTGAAGAACTATGAAGGCCCAGCCTCACCATACCTAATTTTAAGCATTTAACTGTGGTTCCCAAGAGGGGAATGCAGTCAGTCCAGGCGTCCCTGCGTTAAAGGGGGAGGAGGGTGTTAGAGGAGGGCAAGAGGCATCTTTGGCTAGCAGTTAAGCCTACCTAAATTCTGGCTTTCTTCCAGAATAAGTTTCTTGCCACCAAGTATAAAGACAGTCTAAGGTGAGTACAGTCATCTTGCATAGATTAAAACCAGTCCTAGCTGTATAATCACCAGAAGTTGGATAGTCTCAGTTACCTCTGAAGTGATGTTTCTATGTATACATGTGCATATATATAATCTGTGTATCTGTTTCAAGCTAAAAGAGGGACTGCTAATGAGTTGTGATTGCACGGGTAAAATTGTGGTTGTATGGGGAAAAAGTTGTATGGGTAAAGCTATGTAAAATAGCTTCTGATGTTGTTTGATATTTTGACATACAAGAATTTTAAGAAACCACTCTTTCAAGAAAACTAGAAAAGGTGAAGTTTGTCAATATCAAAATTGTCAGACGTTAACACAGTAAAGGAGATACGGAGCCCAGGACATTTGATCCTTGGTAATTCAATTCTCTTTCTTATCTAAGCTGCTAAGGATATTCTTTCTCTCAGAAAGTATCTACCTCAGAAGTATTTACTACTGAAATCCTATTTTTAGTACTGTTAGAAAGTGCTTACTCATACTGGCACCCATATCATCCCTCTGCTCATTGTGCTGTACTCTAGACGAATCAGCTCTGAGACAGAATCCTGCGCGCTTCTGAGCTGCCTTTCTACATTTTTACTTAGAACCAAATTGAAAAGCAATTTAGCTATTATTACCAGCACCTAAAGTCAAGTGTAAGCGTTGTAAACTTGATGACCTTTTCCTGGTGTTTAGCTCCATTCACTTATTCCTATTTCCCCAAAACACCTTAGAGAAGATTATTAGCTCTTCAGTGTGGCTTGTGGATCTGCCTGTCTTTTTCAACAGGCATTTCTTTCTTAATACTGCCTTTTTATCTGTGCATTTTTAGAGACAGAAATGTTTTATCATTGTTCGTTTGCTTTTTCCTGCAGTACATTTATTCTCACCATGTGTTACCAAAAGCAGAAGTTACTCAGCTTTGAAAAGGATGCAACCATCAGCTCCGGTCAAGTGTCTGAATGAGTCATCTGCAGAGGAGCTGAGGTTAATGGAGGTGGGACAGTGGTTGTTCTGGTTTTTCAATCACTGTTTCTAGAGCCTGCACTGGGAGTGGGGGGAGGTCTGTGGACTGCTGAAAGAAAGAAAACAGAGAGGAAGGTCACCTGTCAGGTTTAAACTTGCTATACAGTGGTCTGCACCTCTACTAAAAAATTGATAGGAGTCTATAATTTGGAAAATGTTGATGTTTGGATTACCACCAATTAAAATCAATCTATAAGTTGCATAAAGCAACAACATTATAGCATGAAATCAGTAAGTAAAGAACATTAGTTCATGAGCAGAGAATGATGTTGATCTTATCTGCTGTGAATAATTAGCTTATTAAGCCTTTTATAGTGGTGTAGAGACTGCACAGTAATCGCTATGTCACTGTCAGTAAAAGTATTAATGTAGTAATTGTTAGCCTGTTTTCCTAATGAATTGAGTCTTGTGCAACCATGCTGGCCATTAGCCTCACGGCTCAATAACTTGTTAGCTAAAAATCAATCAAACTTGATAGCAAAAAATGAAAAAAAATTATGACTACCATGAAAATTAGTGTAAAGACACAGCACAAAGATCCAAGTTAGTGCTGCCATGAAGGGAAAGGTATTCTGTACCCATTGCACATTTTGTTTCACAGAGCTGCTGGCTACTCAACACCGTTACAGTTCCAGATTAACCGTGGTACATCTCTGGCACTGAAGAGCCATGGATGTATAATGGCTGCACATGGGAAAGAGCATGGGAAATACCCTGAGATACAGGAGACGAGTTACACAGCACATGCTGTTCTGCAAAGTTAAGGCAGAATACCAGCATGCAAGACAGCATAAAGATTGAGAATTTTTACCAGGAAGCAATTCAATTGAAGCATGCCTCCGTTTTTCCATTAGTCTTTTGCTGCCTGTCACCTGACCACAGAGTTATTTTCTGTCCAAAGAGACATGCTAGGAACAGATAACTAATATTAGAGTCCACTCTCCCTAACACAACTGTCAAAGCTTGTAAATACACAGATAAGTCTATATGCATAACGAATTGATGCGCTAAAAAAAAAAAAAAATTGCCTGAAAGGTGTATAATTTTTTTCAAACGTAGCGCCAAAAAAGAAAGGTTTTGAAGAACAAACAAAGAATTTGAAGCAGGACAAAGGAATTAGATGGTAAACCCAGGTTCAAATAAAGGACTGCAATGGCAGCTAAAATACAAAACTAGAAAAAGCAAGACACAGGCAGTGGGCAGAAAGGAGACTGTTGGTGGTTGGTAAGGAAAGCTTAAGTTGCAGGACTAGGGAAGGCTCCTACAACGTTCAGCCACCAACCTGCATGCTCACAGTCAGTCAGATTCCCTCCAGCAGCTTTAGTTAGATGACTGGGCATCACATTTAGGATTTTTTTTTTTTTTAATAGATGAAGCACATGTGTCTGAGTAAATTAAACCAAAAAGGTAGTAGCTTTTGCTAAGATTCAGGAGAGTCCCACACCTGTATCCCAGACTTGTCCTGTTTTTTTTTTGTCCTTCCATAGAAGTTGCCACACAATCTGTTGCAAGGATGTTGCATTTACCAAGATTCAGGCACTTTTCAAGACTCTCGTGGACGCACTGCAGAGGAAATTATTACTTTGCCGCACCCTGATACCTTCAGCACTAGGTGATCTTCCAGAAAAACATTTCTAGGTGCCTTTGACTTGTAAGCACAATACACCCAGGAATGTAGTGAACCAAATAGCCAGCATCAAACCAACAACTGATTGGGACAGGATGCTCAGCCAGATTCTATCACCAGCTATCAAAAAGCAATCAAATACAGCTATTTCACTATGAAATAGCTATTACCATGCTGACTGATAAACTAAGTAATAATGTACTACTACTAAACTGCTTGCTTACCTATTTGTTTAGCACATACAAAATCCTAGGAGGAGGAATATGAGGAAACCAGATTAAAAATGAGGGTCTGAGAAAGAGAGTCACATGATGACATGGCCCATGGCTTCTGAACCTCTGAGGCCACTTTCAGACCAATTTGGAGAAGTAAAAAGTCTTCAGAGATGGTTCCATTCTCTGTTAAGTTTGGGGGTGAGGCGGTGGGTGGAAATCAGCAGGTGGATAAAGGAGAACCAAACCCCTGCTCCCACTAACAGAAAGGCAGAACCAATGAGGAAAAACTCTTCGCAACACTGCTTCTTGAGGTTATTGCAGTTGTGGGGCAGGGAGCAAGAGAGGGGAAATACAGCATAGGACAACAGACATACACATCATACAAAGACAGGCTTCATTATTTACACTGCTCATGTAACAACTTTTTTTTAATTGGTATAGCAGACAGTAATTCAGCCAATAAGTTCTAGTCTATGGCAATTAAGAAAAATTGCGTACTCAGCACTTTTAATCAGTCAATCAACACTGCTTCATAAGGCAGAACCATTTAAATCATCTTCAGAATAACACCATTGCTTTTAATATATTGTTTAAAACCCTTGAACCAGGAAGTTTGGGTTCAGAAAGGGAACAGAGTACACATTCACTTCTTGATATATATACACCACCAAATTAGTGTCTACTACTGCCAGCTTTCTATGTGGATAAAGCCTCTGCCCATTGTACTTCTGTGAGGCATACACTTCTCTTTATTTTAAAAGTCTAGTACGACAGAGCTGATTAGCTTTCATATGCAGTGAAAGTAAGTTACAAGGCGAGTGTTATAATTAACACTAAACAACATACTGCATAAGTACACTTATGTGCTACATTCTCACAAAGGCTAAGGAATTAATATTCAATATGCAGCAAAGTTTTTATTTGAATTAACTGAAGATTCAAATATTAAAATAAGTCTACATTAAATTACAATATTAAATATGTTTTAAATACAGTAAACACATGTTTAGTTTCTAAACACAAAGGGAATAAAAATAATTCAAAAGAATGCAATACAATTAATGACATCAGATGACAAAACAAGGACTTTAATACATAAACTCATGAGATGTCAATTTTTAGCAATGCTTATTTTAAGAAGAGATGGTGGCCTTTTAATTGATGCACAAAACCCATGTTACATAAACTTAGTAAGGTATCTCTCAAGAAAATATTGTTCAGTTAAATTCTCATTATGCTGTGATCAAAACTCCTTTGGTAGCTCTTTATCAGAATGAAACGCACTATTATGCAAATCCTGAAAATAAGCAGCAGCTTGTAAGTATTACCACAAAAGTATCTTCCTTATAATTACAATTATCTAACAGATCTACAATGTCTTCCATTCTTTAATTCAAATCAACTTACATATATACAATATGTAACAAAGTACTCACAAAAGCCTTAGTCATTCAAGACAAAAACTATGCTTTCATAACATCAAGACTGTAAAAGTCTTTTTTTAAAAAAAAACTTTTTTCTTTTTATTTATTTAAGTGGAGCACACTGTACAGTAGTTTCTTTGTATGTGACTTTAAAGGCAAAACTAAATTTACGGCAATTACATGAACAGTGATAAAACCAGTTGCCCTAAAATGAGGTAGGGCCTCTTTGACTCCAATCTTAATTGCCACCCAAACCAGCAAAAGTAGTAATAAAATAATAATCCACAAATGACTATCTAAGCTAAATAATTAGAGAGCTCACTACACACATTAACACAGTTGTCCTCTTGGCACTTCAACGATCTCACTTCAAAACCTGATTTATCCAAACCAGACTGAAGTTTATAATCATTTGAAAGAAAATTGAATGAATACGAGATTAAGAGTATTCATGGTGCATAATTTCAAAAATTCAGTGTATTTCAACAACACTGCTTGTACATAAGTGTTCATCAATTAACAGTTTTTAAAAAATTACCCACATTGTCACTGTAGCTAAAGAATGCAGCATATAGGGTCTCCATGGATGCACAGTCAGGAACACACACATGAATAAACCAGACTTGCACCTATCACCGAAATATTTCTTACATAAGTAATTTTACCTTTCCATCCAATTTCAATGACATTGTTAAACAAAACTGTAGAAACAAATTTTCAAGAACCCCAAAGAAGAAAAGAAATAACTAAAAGAAATAAAAATATGACATTTAAAATTACTAAGGAGTCTTGACAAAGATGATCCAATTAATGTATCATTTTGCTTCTCTTCCATAGCAGTGCATGCAGCTGGTTGAATAATATACATCAACCTGAAATCTGCTAATAGTAAAATCTGGAACAGCATAGGTATTCAGCATCCAGAAGATATATTTGGATGATTTTGTTGTTTTCTTGATTTTTTTTTTTTAATAAAAGGGCTTCCTCTCCATTATGCAACATAGTGATACTGGTTGGGGTTGTCTTTGTCTCTCTCCATATAGTCTCTGTCAATGAGAGATTCAATCCTCTTTTTCAAGTCTCCAGGCTACAAGAAAAGATGAGATTAGTAACAGTTAACAATATACATGCAAATTAAGATTGTGTATCTTATTTAAAAGAATAGGACTGCTAAAAAACTACATAAGAAAATACACCATGTAAAAAAATCTAACTATAAATTCCTGATAAGAAACCACTGATACTGTGGCTCACTTCTGTTAATGCACTCATTTTAATGCCTGAATCTTTACATTTGATTCAGATGTTATGTTTCACATTTCTTACTCTCATGGAACTGAATGGAAAAGAACACCACAAATTTTTAGATAATTGTGGGATTGTTTGAAAAAAACAAAATCACTTACCTTTACTGGAAATTTCAGCTGATTATACAATTCAGAAACAAGGAGATTATGACCAAGAGTCTTTCTCATCTTCATTATTCGTACAATAGCAGCATCAATCTGATATTGTCTATCTTGAAATACTCTTTCAGTTGTGCTAACCTGTTCCTCGACCTAAGGAACAATACAACACCACACATCATACCATTTTTTATGTTAATTTTTGATCAATGATATTTCTATAGTTAATCTTTTCAGTTAAACAAAACACATTTATTTTTGTCTGTTTCTGAGAGAGACGTACACATCACTGCACACCAAGAACTAAGAGACTCTGAAGTATACTGCTAGAGCAAGCCAAAGATAAAATTAAGGATAATGGAAAGAAAAAAAATCACGTATATATTTTTTTAAATCAATGTTCTATAAAAAAATCTTAAGAACTCATTTAGTATTTTTAAAAGAACATGTAAGAATTTGGCAGCCCAAATACAGTATTGTTCTGTAGAAAAATGCTTAACTCCAGTTTGACTTTTAGGGATTTGAATACGGAAAGTAAAAAAAAAAAACCCAAAACAACAAAACAAAACAAAAAAACCCACTCAACATTAATTAGAACATGTCAGCTGATGTCAAGAATTGGGATTCAAGTCCAGCAAAAACATCCACTGCAAAACCCTAACTTTAGTAACCCTCTTATACTCTAAATAATAAAAAAAAAAGATATTTCAACATTTGATTCATGAATTTTAATATAGTACCAACACTTCATCCATACCATGAAAACTTCTAAGATGGACTGAAACATCTGCAAGATTGTATCAGTTTAAGATACAGGCTTTTAGATGCACAAATGCAGGAAGGAACCTAAATTGCTTCGATTTCAGTAAGATTTACAATCTTTAGTGCCTCTGTGAGCACTGGTCATTCTGACTACCACAAAGATGAAAAATCTCTTTACTTTCTCAGAATGCAAAAGCTATAGCAGGAAATGCAGAGGTTCTATCTATTCAGCTGGGACATGTAGATAAACAGTCAGTTTAACCAGAATGAATGCAAAAAATAAATAGTAAAATACATACTGTTTCTTTCATCTGGATTTGATTAATTTTTATTCTGAACAATTTATGCTTGAAATCACCATTAAACATGAATTTGTCTCCATCTTCCACATCTTTTCCCTTTGGATTTTTTATCAATACCCGTGCTTTACCACAGGCTAAAGACTGCAAAGTTCTTCTTAATTCACTGTCCTCTGTGAAGAAGTTCAAAGTATGGGAGATAAAAGACCAAAAGGTTAAGATGAAAAGTTTTATACAATTAATCTAAAAATATAACCACAAAGATACTATTTTTGTGTTAATACCTTCTCTTCTAGCTAAGTTCTAATTACGTAACACAACTTACAGCCTTCAAGCTTGGTCTTGTAGTCTAGTAAAATTACTGAGAGCATGTGCAGAATTGTATAGGTCAAGAATAATCATCTCAGTGAGTTTTCTACGCAAAATAGTATCAAAGAAGAATTCACATTACTATGAACCTGTTTTTTTTGTTTACTTTTTAATTTCTGTTCAGTAGTAACAGGACTTAAAAAAAAATCAGTTGATGACAAGAAACTCGAGCCATTTTATAATTTCATCACTATTTTCAATACATACTAGAGGAAAAAAAAAAAAAAAAAGAAGCTGGGGAGAAGTCTAAGTTGACAGGCAGGTGTTTTGTTAGAAGGTATAGCAGACAGTCATTAGAGACACAAAAGCCCCCCACAACAGGAAACTAGTAGAAACAAGTGGTTTAGGAAAACTTTACCTTGTAAGATTTAAAACTCAAATCATTTGGATAAACTGATAAAATGAAGTCTAAAAGTTTCTAACCATTATATTGCAAAGTTTTGTATCAAGATCCTGCATTAAAATGGCCTCTGAAATCTCCAGAATAGTTTTATTCACAATATAAACATTATCGCCAAATGCCTCAGAGCTGAACAGAACTCTAGTCTAAGAACTGAAACAAAGGTTTTGCAATCTAGTGCTGAACTGCATAAAGAAGTAAAAGATTAACACTATTTTATTCCTAAAATAGCTTAACTTTCACATTCCCACAGAATGACTTTTTTTTTTAAACTTCAGCTGTTTTATTATCATTTAAAAAGAAAACATTAAATCAGTGACTGAACAGGTACTTCTGATGTTTCACGTTTTTGAGGCACTTCACCTGCAGTAAATATAGATCTTTGAATTGTAGCGTTGTCCAAACACAGTCCCTGCCTCTGCACAAGAACGCTGTTAAAAACACTCAGTATACTTTGAAGCTTTGCTTCTGCCCAGCATGCTAAGTTGCAGGCCACAGAATGCCAAAGGGCAAAGAATCTGCAGTTGCCTATCAATCCTTGAACTAGAAGTAAAAGTTACAGCTTATAAAAGCATTCATAAGGAGAAAGGCAAACCCATGTGAAAACATGGGATGTATTTGGACAACACATCTCCAAGAAGCATAGTTACCAAAGAAAAAGTAACCATTCTTTCTTTGAGTCACAGTCTATGCATTTTCTAATTGTAGTTGATGCATAAGCATTAATCTCATAACTTGAAAGAGACTGCACATAACTTATTGTGACAGTGACTGCAAAACACAAGTTTTTGCTATGGTTAACTAATACTGAAGACAGTGATATCCCAAAGGGGCAGAAGTCCATGTGAATTTTTTTAGTAATGTGGTAATAGTCCATGAGGTAGCTCTTTTACCTAGCTTGAAGAAAATTTGTACAGGTATGTCTTTTTGACACAGAAAAGAGTATGTATTTTGTGTTATATGTGCATGGAATATAAAGATACAATAGAATGAAAGGCTGAAATGCATGTAGAGATCAGTTACCCAAACTATCTTGATAACCAGCATTTCTGCTAAGACATTTGCAAAACTAGTTATAATGTAAACACAGCAATGTGTCTTTAACTGAAGCTGCATAAATAAGTAAGTGTTAGGAGAGTAGGATCACAAAATAAATCATATTCACCTCTTTAAAATATATATAGTAGATAATGAAGGTATAAAAGATGTAACAAAGAGGTGGAATTCTGGCTCTGGCTGTCCTATCCTGCCAAGTTCAGTATTGAACACAAATTGCTAGCAGGCTTTACTTTGTTAAAGTACTTCCTTAAGCAACTGAAAGTTTTAAGTCATATCATTTTACTGGTTTCTGCCATATAGGCTTGCCATTTTTTAATAATAATTTCAATATGACTTTTGAGAGAAACGCACATATTTATCTGACTGGCCCTATCTTAGGCTGTAGTCAACAAGGCAGCTGGGGGACATGACTGATATATCTGAGGAACCCACATGGAACAGCTGCTAAGGCTGATTCAAAAAGAGAAGATCACTGAGGTTGCCAAAGTAGGTTTTTTTGTTTTTGTTTTTTTAACACTGGAAAATGCAAAATGCTTTACACCTGTGGTTCCAATACATTATCCATGAGGCTTATACAGTAAGAGGTCCACAGGAATATATTAAATCAGCAGGACATAATTTATGATCACCTTTATAGTGTCCTCAATTAAAAATCAATGTAGCTGTGAGAAACTGAGGGCTGACATTTGTGAGCTGATTCAGAGTTCGTGAATCACTGCTTTAAGGACTGCCATTAATCTCAGCTAGCTAACTCAATTTCAGCTGAGAACAAGTACAATAGATGAACTGTTACATGGATTACATCAAAATGTCTATCTCACGCAACACCTGTTCTTTGACTTGGCTAGTAACAGATGGAAAAGCTAAAAGATGACTCAATTCTTGTACTGTGTTAGCTAGTGAATTCACTATTAATCATCTCTAAACCATTCATAATTCTACTGACTATTGTATTTCCTCTTTTTCCCCTCTCCAAATTATCATGTCTCAGATTTGAGAGATGAACTCTCCATTCTCTGCATGAGAATAGTTCTATACCTTTGATACTTCTTCTCATCCTTCCTTGTCTAGTTCTACTATACTCCTTTAGAGATGGGCTGACCTGGAATTTATGCAGCATTCGAACACAAGCACAAACACAAAGCATGATGATGCTTTTGGCTGTGTTTTCAATAACTTTTTTACTTTCTAGCATGCTGTTTGCCTTTCTCATTATTGATGAACTTTGAGTTAATGTTTTCAGGGAACGCAATGATCACACAGCTTCATTCCTGAGTAGTAATACCTAATTGAAAGTCAGTCACTGCACATGGAGTTAAGGTTATTTTCCCCTCAGGCCGACTTCTTCGTATTCATCAACACCAGATGTTATTTGATCTCCTAATAGTTCTACAGTGTGAGATCCTTTTGCAACTCTTCTAGAAGTTTTAGATTTGATCCTCCTGAGGAATTTTCCATCAGCATCAAATTCTGTCACTTCAGTATCCAACTTCTTTTTCAGATCATTAATGACTATGTTGAACAAATATGCAGGGATCCCAATTAGGAGCTTTCTTTCACTGTGAAAGTTGCCTATTTTTTCTACCTGTTGTTTTCTGCCTTTTAATCAATTACTCGTCCACAAGAGGAACTTCCCTCTTAAGCCATGAAAGCTTAAATTAAGTGCCTGTGATGTGCTATTACCAAGATCATCTTAAAAATCCAAGTGCACCGTTATGATTGTGCAATAAGCTTGCAAACAATTTTAAAGGGAAGTCACGCATCACAAAGATCATGCTGCCTCTTCCCTAATATATACTAATCCGTAAGACCACCAATTCTGTTCTTCTCAGTAAAGACCTACTACACTGCAGTAATCTGCAGAATTACTCCATGAACTTTAAAAATAATTGGCATTGCACTTGTCACTTGCCATTCTTCCTGCACCAAAGCTCACTTAAACTATAAACTACACAGACTAATCCAGTACTTATGGAAAGTCCCTGTAAAGCTTCTGGGTGAGTACTATCAGATGGTGGTGGTCTAATTCACTGTTTCATTTAGTGATCTGTTTTAAAGATACTTCAGCTTGAGACATCTTATTCCATCTCTTGCCTGTAAATTATGGTATGGGTGTGGCTCTCCGAACACTTCTGCAGTAAACACCACTGTGCGAAGACTATAGGGTCTCAGAATAAATGCATCAATTAAATAAAAATTGTAGAAGGCTTCCACCACTTCTTTCTTCCACCAGAAAGAGCTGATACACATAAACACCAAGGTAAAGGAAGGGATTAGATACAATTCTTCAGCACTGGGAGCTTCAGTGTTCCTCTCAGTCTTCAGAGCTGAAGAAGAGACATCCTCAGTCAGAAGGTCCATCTAGACCAGCATCCTATCTATGACAGTGGCAAAATGCAGATGCATGTATGGCAGCATACTAGAACAAGACTAATACAGCAATGCTCCAGTACTTCCCTGATCTTTCTTCTCTCCTCATCCTACTGCTCCCTAAGTCTCCAATTATTTAAGGCTCAGGGAATTCCTAAGCCAGAGGTGGTTTCTATGCGTTTAGAGACCTTCGGTGCCTTGTTCTTTCCTGAACCTGTCCCCTTGAGCTCTGCAAACTTCTAGCTTTCGTAACATGCTACGATCAAAAGTTCCACAGCTTACCATTGTTGTGTGAAGAAACACCTCTTGTTTAGTTTGCACCTGTCATCTGCTTGATTCATTTAATGCCTTCTAACTCTCTTCCCAGTAAGAAAGCGAATCCTTATTCACTGATTTCTATCTACCTTTTGGTCTATTTAGTTTAGTCCAAACATACTTAGCTGTTCCTTCTAAAGCTGATCCACATCTTCAATCTTTGTTCCCATTCTCTGAATGCTTCCCAGTTCTACTACATTCTTTTCAGAGGGAGAGGGGAGCGGTTCAACAATCCCTATACAACTTTCAAAAATGTTGTCCTGTGGGTCCTATGTTATTTGTACCCATGTGAGCCAGGACCTCTGGCTCATCCAGAGCATTCTCTCAGAGTCCAGCTGTCATTGCCTCTGCTCCTAGTGGTCAATTGACCAGGCAGCTGCATCACAAATTCAGCTATTTCCTACTAGCTGAATGTCTGTTCTTTTCCAACCTGCTGGGATACCTGCCGTCAGCAGGGTACCACTGAGCAAAAGGACCGTCCAGTAACAGGAGGCTGGAAGGGGGCAATGTGGGACCTATTTAGGAGGTCCCGCATTTCCAGCCATAAGACCTTCCTCTGATTTAGAAGTATGGAGACTGCTAGACAGGACTGGGGCTTCTCTATATCTAGCTTTGAATGCCTTGTCTAGGCAGAGCCTGGGAGATTTTAATTCAGCCATCCTGGCCCTGAGGGAACTCTGAGGGCCACAGACTGTCCTCATCCCATGCATTCATGTGCTATTTACCCCTAGTAGAGATAAACATAGATGTGACACTCAACACAATAACATAACATAAGTAGCTCCCAACCCTAATATGGATTAGGAAATCAATTCTAGCCAGCTGCCTTGAAAACAGTCTATTGAAATCCTTTCTATTGTGATATAATATAATGGATTTCCATGCAGCAGATTTTATCTGTTGCTGTAAGGCAGCCAGAACGCAAGCTCTGAAGTACAGTAATGCACGATAAGAACACAGGATCTGGATCAGGTTGGCATGAATTTGTTTGTTCTGTAACCGTTGTACTCTGACCTAATGAGTCTATCTAGACTATCCTGATACTTATCATTAACACCGGCGTGGACTTTCTTCAACTCCCTTAGCAGTAATGGAATGGATGACTAAGCAACCTGAAACTTGGAGGATGGGAAGCTGGAGCACCTGGACTGTAGTGCCTTCTGAAATGTACCATTCCAAACTACAGGATTTTACAATATCTTGTAATATCTTTTTACAGTATCTTGTAAAATGGAATCCTTGATGCCATACTTGTGTGTGTTCATATACTTTTTCAGAAGTTGCTTTGTGGGTCTGATCTTAAGAGTCAGCATAGAAAGGGCTACTGGTATGAGCTGCTGGTTGATGCAGAAGTCCCAGGAAGAGGTGGTGGGTTTTTCCTTTTTAATGCTAATGGTTGTAATCATTTCAAAGAAGACTAAAAATTACGGAAAAAAATATATCGAAAACCTAAGAACGTAGAGGGGAGATGTGGAAAGACAGCTATGGTTTTCTTCATTTCTCTGCCCTTTCTGCCTTCAGATGCAAAGTGCAGAGGAAGAGAGCTACAAAGTACACTCCCTATTGGGCACTTATTTTCTTAACAAATCAGATCTATTTTAAATGGGGCACTCCTGCAACAGTAATGGAAAACATGTGGACAATCTCTCAAAAGAGCTCAATATTCTCTCTCATATCACTCCAAAATGACACTGTTCTACAACAGATCATTTAAAAAGTACATTTGAAACTGTAATAGAACTAAAACAATCTGTACAGAAAATGAGTCTTTATCTTGAATTTTAAGAATGGCAATGATTTATTTTGTAAAACTGGTGGGTTGTTAATGGCATACGCTATACCTCTCTTACTAATAATTTAATGAAGCATCTATTTTATCTACACTAGAAAGTTCTAACAGTGTGTTCTCTTCACCTCTTTTAGCATGTATATACCATTGACTCATAAAGCTTGTCTGAATAATCATGGCAAACTTAAAATTAGGCCTCTACGTGCAGAATCATACTTGGTAATCACTCAACAAAAATATTTAAGAATCACAAAGTACTTTTCCTACCTATACCAGTGGCCATTTTAATTTCTTCAAAACTGAATTCATCCCCTTCATTAAACATAAGCAGCACTAATGTCTGAAAGAGTGATACTTGAAATTCTTTCTTCCCCTAAAAAGGAAAATAACAAATAATTACAAATAGCATCCAGAGCATTTTCTATTGTATCCCCAAAATGTGTCAAGTTACAGAAGCTGTTCTTTTTTTTTTTTTCTTTTTTTCCTTTTTTAGTTTCTAGAGGAAGAGGAAATGTGCATTTTGGAATGTCCATCACACAGAAGAATATGCTTCAATGCAGTATCAAGGAAACAGGATATTTTAAGAATTTTTTGCTAGTCTACCAGTAGCAATACAGCACGCATCAAAAGGTCATTTGAAAGACCCAGTATTTACTTGACATCATTTACTTCTTTTAGTTGTAATAGAAGAAATTCTGGCTTTGCTACAATCAACGGCAAATCTCTACTTCATACTTCACCCAAGCTTCACTTAATAGCGATGAGCAAACTAATACATAAAATCTCAGTATCAGATCAAACATGAAAGAACCAAAAGTTCACTTTGATTCACTGTGATACACAGTGACAGTTTATCTGTAGCACAATGTTTGTACAAACAGGCAATGAAAAGGTGATAAGTCAGTCAAACTCTTCAGACAGATGTAAGAACTGTCTACAGTAAATACTTCTTGACAATCAACAACTACAAACCTATGCATCTCAGTGTTACATTATGCCACAGCTTCTAAGTTTCATATTTACAGCGAGTTACTAAAAGAATTAAATTTTGTTTGCCTTTGTTTTTGTGCAATTAAGCTGCTTTATTACCAATGCAAGATATTCAGAGAGACAAAACAAAGGCCACATTAAGAAACAATACTATTATTTAAGACTTAAATAATTCAGCAAGCATTTAAATTTTAACAACAGTCATTACATCTCTAACACCCTTACTGTATTTTTGTATTAGTGGAACATTCTAAAATTTCTATGAAAATGCTACTTAATCAAAATAATTCCATATTAAAAAAAAAAGATACTGCATTTCTTTTCTTTCAGTAATGTTCTACTTGATTGCAACTTCCTTTACTTGAATGAGCAACACGTCCTATCAAACCAATACAAATGCTACTGAAAGCTATTGCATTACTCTTTTACTTAGGTAGGTAGGATTTTGGTTTAATTAAAAAAAAAATTGTGATTGCTCTTCCATAAAAATGTTATTGCTTTTAACAAAATATACTAAACACAACTAGATTCCAAGCAATTGACTTAAATTTTATACCAACTGCTTAAGCATTAATCAAGCAAACTTACTTCCTTAAAGTCTGCTTTCAGGACTGCATGGCCCAAAGTGGTCTGCCACTGAAGCTTTCGACCACTGTGTTTTCCCAGGTAAAACATTTTAAATACCTCTTGAAGCTTAATCATCTGTAAAGCAAAGAGACAAAAGTTTACTAGTGCTATTCAAGTGCAGCAATGCTGGGTGCATTCACACATGTTATTTCTTTGGTTCCTCTCAACAGTGTTTCATAATAAATGTTTCTGTGCACAAAAGTAAAAAGAAAGGGCTAGATTCTGCTCTCAAGTACCCTAGTACTACTGCACACAAAAGAAAGTCTCATTTCAATTAAAGCTTTCTAGTTTCACCGATTTTTTTCTTTTCAATAAAAGTGAAATAAAACCATTCTAAAGGAAAACAAGTAATATTTTTCTTCTGGACTTTACAACTGAAAAAGGAGTCACAGGACAAAAAATATGCATCCCATACCTACATATTGACTATTAGCATCTGCTTCCAAGTTCTTCTCTTAGTTTGTCCCAGATAGAGTCAAGCCTGATGCCAGCACTTAATATCCTCTTAGGATTTCCAAGGAAGGGGGTTTTACCCCTCCATTTTCACGAAGTGTTGCTCAGGTTGGATCCTTCCTTTGCCTGCTGCTGAGGCAAAGATGCCATGGGAGTAAAAGCACAAAAGCCTCCTGAGCTGGATGAGAACATTGCCATCGCCTCAGGCCCCTAAAGCGCTTGCTGCACTTCAGATCGAGCAGGTTAGTATAGGAAACAGGATGTTTCCTGTATGTATCTAAATACATATTTCAACTTAAATCACTGCTGAAATGAGCTCTGCAAAATCTTTCAATTTGAAAACTATCTTTTTTCAGGCTTATATGTCAGTCAAATGCGTTGGCTAGTTTTCTGAGACACACATCAAAGAAAACAAAGGAAGGATCCTGTGGAAAAAAAGAGCTTGCAGTCACACAGCTATTGGCTGAATCAAAACACATAACCAATGAAGTTTAAAATTGACTAAATTAAAGTGAACTGTCCAGTTTTAAACTTGTGTTTGACTGCAATGTTACATAGGACAGATTTTAATATTAATTTTAGATTATGATTATTAAAAAGGTGATAAAATATGTTAAGTGAAATGTAATCCCCTTAAAGCGCATTTAACTGCTACATTTTCTTTTTTTCTTCTTCTTTCAACTTTGGAATCTCTAGAATGAGGTAAACCCCTTAAATATCTATCAGAAAAAAATTAATCAAAGGGCACTAGTTCACCCTATGACAGAGGTTATGATCCCACTCTCTGAAGAGCATTTAGAAGGAGAATTTAAACACTCACCTCTGAATTTAAGTGGACTTCCACAGGCGTATAAGTTGGCCAGTATCCCATAGTTAGTATATTTACTGTCAGGTCTATATTTCCTGTGTCACTTTGGTTCTGCATATACTAAAAAACAAAAGATAAAAATGATTTAAGAATTCTGTTTGCATATACATAAATTCATATATTTATTTCAAGTTAGACATTTAAATAATAGAATAATGAAAATTTTCTACAGGCCACATCCTTGGTTTGCTCTACCAAGATTTTGAATATCATGTCTATTTAATGGCCGCACACACAGTGACATTTCAAAACACAGTAAGTGGCTGGAAGTAAAAAGAACAGAACAACATGGCTTAAGATATACTAGACCGCTGTCTTCAGAAAGTATCAAGGTCAAAGGAACTTTAATCACACACAAACAAAGCAAAACAGAAACTTCTCGTCAAAGCTAAGACAAGCACTGTAAGGTCAAAAGGATGCCCTAAGACTTCCATGTCTGTTAGACAACACATTTTCTTATAATTTGGATATAGCATTAGTTAAGCTGTGCTGCACAGTCTGCAACAAAAAATTCATTACAGTATTTTGTTACAAGAACAGTTGTCCTCGGTCAGACATCTTCCTCAATATCCTATCCCCAACAGGGCCACAAAACAGGTACTCAGGATAAAATGTAACAGGACAACCACATGTACTATATTTCTCCAAGTAATCTTTCAGTCACCAACAGTTTGGAAGCTCAGGGGCCTGAGACATATGTGGTTTCTATGCATTTAATAACATTTGGGGAGTTTTTCTGGTGTGGGCCATTCACAGTGAATCAACCAGGGCAGCAATAGTTGACAAAGAAAGAAAATGGCCTTTAAAGAATGTCAGACGGACAACTAAATTACCACATAGCATTTAGACTTTAATTTACTTAAAAAGGAATCAAATAAAACTGTAGAATAAGATTATCTCTGAATAGATACACAATAAATAATATCTGTTCTATAAATAGAACTATAAATAGAACTATAAATAGAATCTGTTACTTTGATCAGAACATGCTCAAAAGTTGTTTCGTCTTATTTTAGCTTAAGGTATAACACTGATTAAGTCCATTCTTCCCCATCATGACTCAAACTTAGCACATGCAAGTTGAATGTACCTGCTTAAACTGAACCATGACATCTTTTGACAGTTCCATGTCCTTGAACATGCCCTCCAGTTTGCTGGTAAAAGCAGCGCCACATTCTGTCACACAAAGTAAAGCAAGGATCCCACAATTACAAACAAGCACAGAAAAAGCAGTAACAGTTTAACCTGAGACAGCTAGGCCAGATTTGCCAGTGTCTAGAGCACCTGCAACTAGGTACATATTTTAAGGATTCTCCTCCTACACAGGTGTTTTAAATGAACCATTCAATTCTGAAGGCCAAACCAATAGTTCCCACTGAGAACAATGAAAGCTGTGATATGCTCAGCTATTACTTAAAATCTGATTGTCACTTTTTAAAGCATGAGAAAATAAGGATTCAAATTTATAAGCCAAGAAGTAATTAAAATTGAAGACATATAAAGATGCTTACCATGTTTAAGCTTTGATAACATGGACTTCTCAGCATCTACTGACGCACTCTTCCCAACCAGCAGCCTTTTGGCCAAGTCTTTCTTATAAAATGCCTCAAACACATCTTTACCTGTATGGAAATTGAAACAAAATTAAAACACAAATTAAACCACACACTGTATCTGCACCATCACACTTCAAGCTTGCAGCAAAATCCTTTCTTGTGACATATCAATCAGCAGAACAACACTCCCTATGCAACAGCAAAGAAAAACAAATAGACAAGTAGCTCTTTTTACCTTTGAATTATTTACTTAGTTTATTTTGCAAAATTTTTACATCTTTCTTTTGTTTCTTTCCAGGAGCAAGTGCTGCCTTATATTTCCCACTGAAGCAGTTGCAAAGCACATGCAATGGTCTGGACTCCAAAACAATATTCTCCCTCCAATGTTAAATTCTCCCTCCAATGAGTTATTAAAATTAAAAAGAAAGGCTCCTATATATTAAAGAAATAACCTTCAAAAGCCTAAGATGAAGAAAAAGTGATAGAAATCATTTCACCACGTTTGCCAATTGTCTTTTGAAATACGGAAGCCATACAAGCACCCACAGATATCTTACATCAGAGCTTCCACAAATCCTTTCAATTGGTGGTACAAGGATACCAGCAAATTGTTTCACCTTTAAGAGGCAGAAATTCACTCTGTCTCACAGCAATCCTTACTCTGCCTATAATAGCCACCTCTTTGCAAACACCTTCCATGCATATGTGATATTGTCTCAGATGTTTATCTTCAGATCTCACAGAAGAGAAACTACTAGATGGTACCCATCCTCCCTGATACTCTCCATCCTTCCTTCTGATAATGTGCTGCATCATGACACTGTATCAAGCTACTATCAGCAAGTTCAATGCCCAGAAGCTGACTGCTTGTCATCTGCCCTTAAAAGGCCTCTTGCGTACTAGATATCTACAAATAAATTTGTGCTTTTAGCTCAGCACTGCAAGAAATTGTAAGAGAAAAATAGTTGGTCACAGTTTCAGACTGAAAGAAATTAATCTCTTAGCATGACAAGTTCCCAGTGATACCACATTCATTCGCTATCTCCACCCAATACTATTTGAATTTGACAAAAATCATGATGCAAGCAGAAGTATTTTTTATGATTGGCTTCTTGTCTACTTTCCCATATTTCAGATTTTGTGAGGAAAGAGCTCCACAGCCAGAACAAATTAAAACAGAATTAGATATCCCTGCATATTCCCCATTCAGCATAGGATACAAGTACCCCCTCCCTCAAAACAGCTATCACGCATCTCCAATAGACACAACCATACATTTTCCTGATATTCAACTTAAAAATATTCTCCTTACGGATTCAACTGGTTGTGCTTGCACAGGGAGGTACTTCAGGGAAGTGCATTTCAAAAGCAGTGAAACATCGCAGTAACCTTTTCTCCCAGCATTCTGAGCCCTTCTCTATCTGCATTTTCAGCCACAGTAAGAAAAGAAGAATAAGCTATTTGTTGCTAGGATTTCATGTACTTTGCACCTAGGATATACTAGCATGGGCTGGAAAGAGGAAGTTATGCTAATCTTTCTGTCTCTGTCTTTAGCGGAGAGATCATGGTTAGAGATATGGTTATGTGAAAAAACTTTCACCAACCACCTCTTATATTTTTGGTCTCCACCCACAGACTGTAAAAGGTCTCTCACTTGACATTCTCCAAAGAAAAAGTTTGTCATCCTTGTGGCATTCATTGTGCTCCTTCAAATGTAAGGCTACCTTGAATTTAAGACCATTTCTAGCAGAAAGAAAACTCTTACATTCAGAGAAATACAGTACTGCTAGCAGCAA
The DNA here is from genome assembly GCF_036370855.1 of Dromaius novaehollandiae. Lineage (NCBI taxonomy): Eukaryota > Metazoa > Chordata > Aves > Casuariiformes > Dromaiidae > Dromaius > Dromaius novaehollandiae. The sequence goes on from NC_088098.1 coordinate 153,860,599, forward strand.
TGCAAACTTTTTTATTTGCAACTGTGAAAAGACATTCCTTACCATGAATGAATCTGAATATTATCATGATCTTGTCAAGGATTCTTTCCAGCTCTTCATCTGTTGCTTCTTTATTACCAGCTCTTAACTTTGAATCAACGTATTTTGCTACAAATAAAACAGTTTAGGAGCTTAAAGGAAGCATTCTAAAATCACCAACTCAAGCATCCCCCACTCTGAATATAACTGTATATTACAATATGGTATAAGCGCTACATTTTCTCTTTTCTGTTTTCCCATTCCTAAATTCAGTGAAATTATAGAGCCCCACTATACTACTGCCATAATGGAAAAACATCACAAAAGGAACTGACCAAGAAAAGGATGAATACAACAAAAACATTAAAATTTATGTATTAAAAGTTCCCCAGTTTTTGTGTATGTTCACTGCAAGCACATTACTTATTGATAGACAATGTTTCAGAATTGTAAAATGCATATGAATGTGTTTTATGAGAAACAGAAACAAACAACATAGACGACTGTATTTTTGTAGACCTTTACCGTGCTCCTCTAGCTCTTTGGTATGAGCATACCAAAATTTAAACAGAAGCAATGCTTTCAAGTTAGTAGCTTCAGAATGCCAGAAATAAGGTTAAGCCGTGAGTCTAAGCTGAGGATTTATTAAGCCACATTGGTATCTCTGCACAAACTTCTACTGGGGTAAGAAGAAAACAACTGCAACAGCTGAAGCATCACAATCCACAAGTGATAGCAGGCCATACCATGGCTTTAATCTACATCAGTAGGCATGGCAATTTGTCCTCCATAAAGCTGGCTTTAGAAGGAAACCACTGAGCAAGCTAAATAGGCAAAAGAACTCACAGAGGTAAAAAAAAAACAAAACAAAACAAAAACAATCCCCCTCCCCCCAAAAAACTAGGAGCAGGATCCTCTGCTGATGTAAACTGCCATAGCTTCACTGGCTGCAAGCAAAATAGAGCCAGAAGAGCTTTGGCCAGCTCAGGGCCAAATCTCAGTAACAGTATTTTTAAATAGTATGCTTTTATTAGTTTATTATTTTCCCCCTTAATGAGCATTAGTACTCTTTAGGGTACTGAAAATGATTTCTCTATTCAACCTCCTTATATCAGAAGGCTTTTCAAACTATTGTTCTCCCAACTTCAGCCCTGGGACAGATAGGCAATACTTCTTCCTTCCTTCTGAAGGACGTGCAAAATAAATATCATCTGAAGAATTCCTCTACTACTCTGATTAAAATTATTTCCAATTTTTTGCCATACCTACTCTTCCCCCCTCCACTCTCAATATTAGCAATGTTTTCTGAGCAACTATTAGCACCAGTCACAGTGTAATAAGCAGAGTGCAGGAACAGCAGAAGTTGACGTGCTCCTTCAGGACACTGCACACACACCTAACCACATGCCCAAGCTTTTGGACCCACAACACTCCCAAGTTAACTCTTGTCTAGTATCCCCAAAACAAGTCTCCTAAAAGGGAATGCATACTGCATCACTATTGCACTAGCATACTCAGCAGCATTATCTTATCATGCTTTCTACAGATTTTTGAAATATTTTACAGAAAAAATATTTGTGTACCTATCAATTCTGCAGGCTTATTTGGTCTCTTGTTGATAAATGTTTCAAAGGATTCCTTCATCAAGTTTATAAATTTTTCATTTTTCTGAAAGCACACTTCTATGATATGGTCCACTTTATCCTTAAAATCTAGTAGTTCTTGCACCATATCCTTGTCCTTTTCAGGATTAACCACTATTGTTGTCCCAAAGTTCTGTAAAACAAACACTTTTGATAATAGAATACTTTAGAGTACTACCTATCTCCCCCAACAGACACATTCACCTTTGTAAAATTCAGCATTAGAGAGAATAATTTCTTACAGAACTGTTTATCTGAATTCACGTTTTCAAAAGATGAGATGCATTGAAATTTAAAATAAAAACCCAGACAAACATTAATGGATTTCAAACATTAGTGTTTGATTTAAAGATTATATACATTTAAGACAAAAGCTAAACAAAAATGCACAGTAGACAAGACTGTATGATGTACAAGTTTACAGTTAAATACAGAACTACATGATTTATGAAAAAGAAAGTATGTGGAAAGTGCCTCAAGAACATTAAGTGTAATGGAAAACTTTACTATTTTTCTTAAATCCACTAGAGAGCTCTATCAACAGAAGCAGGTGGCTACAACTAACTGCTGCTCATCACTCCAAGATTTCTCTCTCAGTAAGGGCTACAGAACCAAAAAAAACAAAACAAAACAAAACGAACAGCTGATGTGATAAAAAACACTTTTCCCATTTGCAAGAAGAAACCACAGACTTGATTTTCTTTTCTTGTACCTATGTTTACTACCTTTAAATTAGAAATAAAATACCATTTTTCTGTTGAACCAAAACAGTCTGTAAGGAAGGATTTCAACCTATCAGACAATTTACAATGGCTTACTAACATTCATCAGTGCCTAGTTTCCCAAGGTGAGAAAGAGGAACATCTGCACAGTAACAGCAGAACAGTATTCAATCAGCATATTTTCATCAACTAAAATATGTTAGCCACAACAGTTGAACAGAGAGGGGAAAATCCCTCAGAAACCTCAGAGTTTCCACTTAAATATTTAATTATCCACTGCAATCTTTCACTGAGATGGTTCTCAAGACACTTTTTTCAGAGTGAATCAAGACAAGGTTGCCAAATGTTTTTATACTCAGCACCTGTATCTTATACTTAGACAGTACAAATTCCCCTTCATTAACAGAGTATCTGGATATCTCTCAGTCTCTATCATTTATGTTCATAAATCACCAAAAATTCCCCCCATTTTGCAAATGGCAAGCTGAGATACAGAAAGCTAGATGACATGTCTGAAATCATAAAAAGGTGGCTACAGTAGAGCACAGACCATCACCACAGTACTCTGGCTCTGTTTATATGCTTTTTCTTAAATTTTAGCTTGTGTGCCAGTGTAAGTTCTCAAAGTCTCACTTTAGCGTGTTCTGGCATAAAGAATGTTGGAAAGGAGAGGATTTCCTGACACTACAGAATATGCTTTCTAGCTTCCTGAACACATATTAAAAAGTTTCTTAAAAATAAAGCCATAAAGGGTCTGATTCTGAGAGGCATAAGGCATGATGAGCCAACCTAATAGTTTGCTGCTGCTGAAAGGTGAGATCCAGTCTCCCTTCCCACAGCTTTCTACCTGCCCTGAACTCCTGCTTCTCTCCTTGGACCAGCAAAAGCATCCTTCTGCAAACCTCCTTAACTCACTAACCTGGCAGAAAACTGACCTTGCCCAGGTACTGAGTTAAAGCAGACCAGAAGAGAGTCTATGGAGTGGCAGGCAGCACAGGGATTGTGATCTGGGAGCAAGGAAGGAGAAAGACCTTCTCTTTTCCACCATGGCAAGCTGTCCAATTGGCTCAGCTGGCTACAGACCCACAGATTGCATATGGGGACACTAAACGACATTGCTGAGCAAATTCCATCTTGGTGGTAGTGCAGAGGAGACTATTCCCCACTCCCACGTGCTGCACATTCCAGATGTGGGCGCACAGGAAAGCCACATCTAGAAAGAACTGATGTTGCACACTTAGCCCTGAAGGCAGATATACCAAAGGACAATTCAGGAAAGAATTACCACATCAGGAATTATCAACACAGGGGAGAAATATCTTGTGTGAAGCTTCATTGCCTTCATCTTACGAGAGCACTTGTGTGAATTCTCTGGGGCAGCATACTACATGCATATTATGCCTAGCAAAACAAGCCAGAAGTCTCTCAAAAACTACTTTGGTAATGGATTATTTTCATGAGGAACACTCCTTTTGAAATAGCTTAAACATTCATCTTATCAACTGTACTGCTGTAAATCAGTTACATACAGCACTGCAAAGCTGCAGTAGAACAGCAGTACTCTGAGGTTCCACTGGTTTTGCAGATATGTAACTAGTTGACTGTATTTGTACCAAAATGCAACACATACTACAATCCAGCATACTCTAAATACATGTGCATGCAGCTCTATTTAAAAACAAAGCAAACCAAAATAACTTCTAGCATACTTTTCAAACATGAAGGGAATACAATTTCAAAGTAGCAATTTAAAATCAAAACTTAAGTGTTGCAATGTCTTGTCAAGTGAGTTTTACTGAGGGGGGAAAAAAAGCATTAACAACTTCCCCCATATTTGTTTAAAACAGATTTTTGATGCATACAGCTGAGCAACGTATTGCTCCTGTGTTTGACAAAATAAATATACGCCAACAGCATATATTTTGACAGTAGTAAGAGATCTTCAAAATACCTTGATGTATTCACTCCAGTGCTGCAAAAGGATCTGCTGCCCACCTTTTACCCTGCTGAACAGCTGGTATGTCTGAGTCAAATCTGATACTCTGTTTTCATCGAGCAGGTTATCAAGCCCTAAAAGAGTAAAATTAGAAGAAAAAGCAAATTTTAATATAGTTGCATAAATACAATTAGAAATAATTAGAAAACCAAAAATCTCTACAAAACACACAAAAAGACAAGACCCTCTAATAATTATGCTTTTTAAGACTAAAAATTCCACAAAGCAAGTGTTATGCTCACAGTTAACATATCCCCGTATTCAAAATTGCTGAAATAATTTATGGTACAATATTTCAAACAGCAAAACTGCTTCAACTGAAGTACCTTACCAACAAACTGCTCAGTGTAAGCCTTTTGCAGAATGTTTATCAACAACACCTAATTTTAAGGGTACAGTTTTTTTCACAAGATCTCATAGAACCCCTAAAGAAGATCAGAAATCAGTAAGCTAAGTAAACTGCCCCAAATTTCAAGTAGGGAAGGATACATACTGTGCAAGATTTTCTCTGTGAAGCATGGTGAGCCATGTTTTGGGATTACAGATGTACTATGAATAGTCCACACTTTTACTGATGTAATAGCACATGATTACCAATTCCTTCCAGCCAGCTTTTGCCTTTGTCATCCTATATGAAAATAGGTCTTGGACTAATGAATGGAAAAGCAAAGCTTAAGGCAAAATCTGAAGCATACCACAGCTACCTACATATTTTTATATTTGAGAATATGATGAATTTAGTCCCAGTGTAATCAGAGATGCTGATCTTACGTTGGTGGCAGAGACTTCACTAACATTGCAGGATAACAAAGGTTTACAGCAGTTTAAAATGCAGAAAGCTTGATTTTATACAAGTCAACAATTCACATCGGTGTAGCTGACGCTGTTCGACTGCTCTACTTCATACACAAAATATATTTCATCAATTCCAAATTTTAAATGGTACTAGATTACAAATGGTTTTCAATCACTGCTGAATTAGCTCATTTTCTAATTTATTCTTCAGACTAACAGTATTTTCCACTATGTGTTGTAACTTATTTACATTTGCGGAAGAGCAACCAATGTTCAAGAATGGTATCAGGTAAACTGTTGCACTCACTCAGATATTAGTACAATAGATATACTCTAAAATTATATAAAACGACAGATTACAAGGTCTTGAATAGATGTGACTGATGTTCTTTTGGCACTGAACAGTGGATTAAGCAATGTCCATGCCATTGCATCCAAGCATTACCTCCTACTTATTTAATAGATCAACCTGCCCTTTACTTTTACTCAGTAAAGCAAGAATACCTTTCAGCTTGCAGTCTCTCTTCCATAATGATCAGGTAAGGCAAATGCAGTTAAATAGAATAACTGCATTGTTACAGCCTAGTTGATAAAGTTTAACCTTGCTTCTTCCTCTGGCATATTTGTTTCAATTGCACAATTTATATTTTGTCAGAGTTGTCAGATGAAAAAAACCAAAGGAAAGTCCTCTGACACGAGGCATCATACAAGTTCCAGAAAGCAGTACTATAGTGCTGGGAAAATTTTATTACTCACACAGAAAAAACCCAGTATCTAGTCACTGGCAGTTGTAGTAATACAAGAAGAAAAGTTTCTCATACATACCCTGCATTTGTAAGCTTTTTTTTTTTTTCCTCCTTTATCAAACTGACTACATCACATGCCTTCTCCTAAGGAACAAAACCTATAAAAGGCAGTGTCGTCTTCTACTTGCACTGAACACTAGGATGTTATAAACTGATTACAGTGTGCCCTGGATCAAATGAATGCAAAAAGTTACGTAAGTTAAGTAACGTTAGACTTGCTTAATTTTTAAGTGCAGACACAGAATGTGAAAGCTGATCCAAAAATATTAAAAGTTTTAAATGTAGTAACTATAAAAATGCACAACTTTCTCCACATTTACATGGACAGCGAATATATGTTGTAAACCAAGAAAGAGTTCAGATTAAAACAAGAACACATATATTTGCTGCTTAAGCCAAAAGATAAACAAATGTGCCATCGCAAAAATTACTTTAAAATAACACTCGAACAGAAGAGCATGCAAAATTGACATATATCAACAAGAAAATTAATTATCCTTACCCTCCACTTATGATAAGTTTAAGAGTATCCAGGATGGAGTGACCACGCTTATTTTTGTAAATTTATTAAAAACAGTAAAACAGCCTACTCCCCAAGTAGTTCAAAGAAAAATATGTTTATCTTTGAGAAGGGGACACAGAAGAAGTGAAAGGGATGTGTATAGCAGCCTCAAAATATCAACAAACATGAACATGATGAGGCTTGAAGATACCAGAACACCAGGGGTGCAATTTTCATGGGACAGCCTTAGCCAACCAACTGTTCATCTGCCAACATGATAAAAAAGTCAGCAAGATTTGAGGATTATAAGGTAGAAATAACCAGAAAGGGGTGGGAGAGAGACATCTGTTTTGCAGCAATAAAGGAAAAAAAGATGTAAGGATAATTTGCTAGATCTAACATCTGAATGGTGGCTAATGCAAGAAAAGGAAAATATCACTTAGATTAAAGTATTTAAAAATCAGGAAATATTGGCCAAACCCAGAAACTCAGTAAAAAGAGAAACGTTATAAGTCAAGAGGAACAAAGAAATGGAGATTTGGAGGCACTGATGTCCGAATAAGGACTTCCTAAGAAGCCTACTTCAAATCAGAAATTGCCATATAGAAGGCAAAATACAGACAAAAGCATATGAAGTGCATTGCCTTGGCATGTTTTCAGTTCCAGTAACTCATGATTCTTCAGTTATATGATCACAAGACCATATGAAGCTATCGCAGTTTTGCTGTGTGATTTGCGTGAAGAAGCTATGACATATGGCTCTCATTTGGAAGTTTATACAGTTCTAGGGAATTAGCAGTCCTAGTTTTAATTCCTAAGACCACTGCTGGGAATCAAAGGAAACTTAGAGGACTTAGCAACCTTTTCAAATCTGAAATTACATTTCATATATTTGTTCCCCCATACATAATCTACTTGTTATGGTGGTTTTAATAGTTTTGTTGAAATGCCAACCTCCCTGCTCAAGCAGGGTCACCTCGAGCTTGTTGCATAGGATCATGCCCAAATGGCTTCTGAATATCTCCAAGGATGGAGACTCCACAGCCCCTCTGGGCAACCTGGGCCAGTGCTCTGTACCCTCACAGTAAAGAAGTTTTTCCTCATGTTCAAAGGGAACTTCCTGTGTTCCAGTTTCTGACCGTTGCCTCTCGTCCTGTCTCTGTGCACCACTGAAAAGAGTCTGTCCCCATCCTCTTTACCTCCTCCCTTCAGATACTTAAACACATTGATAAGATCCCCCTCAGCCTTCTCTTCTCCATGCTGAACAGGCCCAGCTCTCTCAGCCTTTCCTCGTAGGAGAGATGCTCCACTCTCTTCATCCTCTTAGTGGACCTTTGCTGGACACGCTCCAGTAGCTCCATGTCTCTCTTGTACTGGGGAGCCCACAACTGGACACAGTACTGCAGATGTGGCCTCGGCAGGGCTGAGTAGAGGGAGAGGATCACCTCCCTCCACCTGCTGGCAGTGCTCTTCCTAGTGCAGCCCAGGATACCATTGGCCTTCTTGGCCACAAGAGCTCATTGCTGGCTCGCGGTCAACTTCCTGTCCACCAGGACTCCCAGGTCCTTCTCTGCAGAGCTGCTTTCCAGCAGGTCAGACCCCAGCCTGTAGAGTGCATGGGGTTATTCCTCCCCTCCGCAGGTGCAGGTCCCTGCACTTGCCTTTGTTGAACTTCATGAGGTTCCTCTCTGCCGAACTCTCCAGCCTGTCCAGGTCTCTCTGAAAGGCAGCACAGCCCTCTGGTGCAGCAGCCACTGCTCCCAGTTTTGTATCATCAGCAAACTTGCTGAGGAGGCACTCTGTCCCTTCCTCCAGGTCACTGATGAATAAGTTGCACAAGACTGGACTCAGTATTGACCTCTGAGGGACACCACTAGCTACAGGCCTCCAACTAGAATTTGCACCACTGATCACAACCCTCTGAGCTCTGCCATTTAGCCAGTTCTCAATCCACCTCACTGCCTGCTCATCTAGCCTGCAATTCCTGAGCTTGCCTATGAGGATGTTATGGGACACAATGTCGAAAGCCTTCCTGAAGTCAATGCAGACAACATCCGCTCCTCTGCCCTCATCTACCCAGGCACTCATTCCATCACAGAAGGCTATCAGATTGGTTAAGCATGATTTCCCCTCTGTGAATCCATGCTGACTACTCCTGATCACCTTCTTATCCTCCATGTGCTTAGAGATGACATCCAGGATGAGCTGCCCCACCACCTTTCCAAGGATGGAGGTGAGGCTGACTGGCCTGCGGTTGCCTGGGTCCTCCTCCTTGCCCTTTTTGAAGACTGGAGTGACATTTGCTTTCTTCCGGTGCTCAGGCACCTATCCTGATCTCCATGACCTTTCAAAGATGATTGAGAATGGCCTAGCAATGACATCAGCCAGCTCCCTCAGCACTCCTGGGTACATCCCATCAGGGCCCATAGACTTATGGATCTTTTATTTATCATAGATTACATTAACTTAAAAAAATACCTTTTTGCAAAATAGCTGATAAGTGTTCTCCTAGTAGTTGCTTCTCCACACAGGCAATCAGTGGTTTCCTAAATACATAAGGCAAGAAAAGTATATTAGAAGTACCAGAGTATAAGCAAATTGCCACCCATCGCAGCATACTTATTAATAACTTACATTATTATATGAAAAAAACAGCAATTTTCTACTTAAAGCAGATGCTACTAATTAAGACAAAAATATCATGTCATATAAGTCAAGAAAGAAAACAATAAACCATATATGTAATTAAAAAAATTAAGTTTTGAACATTAAAAAGCAATTTCTTATCCAGCAGAAGAGAGAAGCTTAGCTATCAAAAACCTGTACAAAAAATTGTCTCAAAAAAGTTGATTTGACTTTTTTCTGGAAAAATACTAAACCCAAGCATTTGAATGTCAAAACAACACAACACACACTTGTGATCCTCAAAACTCAAACTTTCGTGCAATTGTATTATACAGCTACGTAAGTAAAAACTGAACTAGAACCACAAGTCACCTCAAATTCAGAAACATTTTTTCTCCTTAATTTCACTATTACTGAAATATTTTGATGTATTCACTTTAGACCGGACCAAGAAAGAACGGCAAGTTTTCCTTCATGTCTTTTACGGCGTAGTAGAATAAAGAAATGCCTAAAGTGCAAAAGATAACTAACCTCAACATCTAAACTTTTATTATTGTTTACCATATGACAAAAGAGAAAGTCAAAAGGAACTGACTGATCACTTTCCCTTCCAACACAAGGCCTGGTGTCATCAATAAAGGTATCAGGAGCCACGCTTAAAATAAAGGAAGTGATTTATCATACAGCGGCTAGTACAGTGGTTGAGCTCCTTGCCAAGGATGTCATAGGTAGAAAAGTTTTTGTGGATCCCAGGGGAGAAGGCACAAGTATTTGAAAGAGATTCTCTAGGTAATATCAAACAGGAAAATCGCATCAGGTTCAGAAAATCGTCTGAGCTGAAAACAGGCAGAAGCTAGAGGAGTATCAGGGGATGGCATCACATATACTTTCTCTATTCTTACTTTCCCTGCGTGGTCATAAGTCAATAGGAAACATCAGTAAGACAGACTCTTGGTCTGAACACATATGGCCATTATGTTCACTTTCATGTTCCCTGAAACTTCCAACTACTGCCATCTACAGCTGCTCTCTCCAACAGTAGAAGGATTCAAGGTTGAGTAAAATAATCCCCTTTGCCCTAGAAGACATATTGTACCTACAGAGGAAGTATAGATTATTGGTCTGCTTGAGACTGAGAGGCAGTGCACTATTTCCTGGCAAGCAGAGAGAGAGAATGAGTATTCGTCTCAACTGCTAGCTGACAAGTGAGCCTAAATGTACCTTCTGTACAGCACAAAGTATTCACCTATTGAGCTGACCTGGAGACACGCTTATTCTGACTGGTCAGCAGCCCAGCAAGAGGCGTGTACTGATGGGCTGAGTAAATCATTCCACGGGCTGCAGCAACACACACTCCATGTGTTGTACCAGTCTGGTTTGAAGATTTGAATGGTGTTCCCATGATGGTTCCATCTCAAGTTCAAAACCTAGTAACTAAATCTAGCATCCTTACTGCTCTCTTCACACATACACAGAGAGGTAGCATGACCTAGGGACAATTCAAGGGCCACAACTTTAGGAGTTGCTTTTTCTTAATCCAAAGGAAGGAAACCAGTGCAAAGCCTTCTAAAAGTAGATTTTTAAGCCTTTGACTAAGGACTACATTCAAAGCAAGGACCCACTGTATATCTAGACACACTGGAAATATTAAATCAACTTATTTTTTATTTAAACAGTGAATAAATATATATATGCTTTAACTTTATGCATGGAAATAGTTCTATATATTTTAATGGGATTGATTTTGCCTGAAGTAGCTAGCTACCCTGCAAGTGGCATTTACAGAAACAAGATTCATATTAAAATATGCACCAACACCTATATGTGTTAGTGTTATATATATACTATTATACCTCTGAAGAAATTAGTAAGTTAAAAAGAAGATTTTTATTTTAGCATTATCCTTTTAACACTCAATGAAATGCCAACACGTCACCAAAAAAACTGGGAAAAAACCCATGTTATTCTAAGCTAATTCTAATTGGTTATGCTCTTAAATAAAAAGATATAGCAGCAACTTCCTGCAGGTCAAATTAAGTATGGATTTATAGCCTGTCAGTGACACCTCTACTTCCTGAATGCACATTCTTATGCCAGCATAAAACACAAACTAGTTTACACCTCAGTGAAAGAAAGAACAAGCTACCTTGCACAATACCTGGGCAGTAGCTGCAGCAAAGCCGATCTACTGTAAATCCACATCCTGGCCTACCCATAAATACCATTGCTGTTCTCTATCCTATGTCAATATTTAACTTCTTTTTTTGCCTAATGACACTTCCCTTCCTTCAAGTGGTTTGTGGTTAAGCTTATTATCAGCACATGAATGGTCAGAATCAGCTACTACTGTCATAATGCAAATTTGAGTTATTTCAAAATGTTTTGCTAATTTTACTTTACACTGAGACATCTTTCTGGACAAGTCTGTTCCCTCCTACTAGAAATTAGTTTTGATAAAAATACAGTCTTACAACAAAACAAAAGAAACCTGTATCAGAGGAGGTGTCAACAAAATATCTGTAAAATAATATGGAAATAATGTGTTTCTCTATGTACATGGATAATCACAGTGTTTTATGAAGGATGCTTGACTTAAACAAAGAACAAAAAAACTTGTACTCACTGTGTGCTATGATCTAAATATGTTATTACTCTGTCTCCTTCTTCTTCTAAACGTTTATTAACGTGGTGAAGATACTCTGGGACCTAGCAAGACAAAAGAATGCCAAGTTCAACAGTTAAATACAAAAGTATGAAAAGCAGATAATCTTGCTTCATGACAATTATTTTAAACTACAAATTTACGGAGGGTATAAATCAGAAAGAATTATTCCACCATAATTTTATTCTATATTACATAATCTATAGTTTTATTAATCGATGTTACTTCATATTAGAAGTGTTACAAGTATACTAAATAGAATATTACAATATGACCCATCAGAAAGGCACAGAAATTTGAGGATTTTTGAGAGGAGATTATTTTTTCTCAGAACCCCAATGCATTAAGCTAGCCCTTAAAATATCACAGAGCGCAGTTTCAGGTGGTGTGACCTACATAGCTCTGTTATTTGAATGACATTTTCTCCAGCTGGGCACCTAACCCTATGAAGTGTAAGTACATATTACAACACAGGTACGAAACTCAAGTTCCAAATGACCAAAACACTTATGCATACATGCATGCATATATATACATGTATGTACACATATATATGTACATATGTGCATATATACATGTACGTATATGCATACATTTGTATGTACATATTATGTATACATGTACATGCATACATTTTATAAATTAGGGCCTTATTCCTTTTGTTTTCTCCACAGCTTTCTGCTAGGCATATAAAACCAGTAAGAGTCTTGCTCTCAAACTATCTAAGTCTCACAGCAATTTCACCTCAGGTCCCAGTGAAATTTTAGGGAATGAGGTGAATGAAACAGGATTAGACACAAAAATTCACCTCAGTGAAACGTAAATATATGTTTTCAGAATGTTTTGATTTATAGTTTCAGAGTTATCCACATTTACAGGCTGCCCACTTGGACAGCATATTTCAAGAGCACATAAAAAAAAGTCTCACGTCTGTTTAATAAGCAAAATAAACAAAACAGCAAAACAAATACTACAAAATAGCAAAAAAAGTTAACAGGTTACTTGGGTTTTATACACAAATTAGAATGACACTAACATATTATTTTGCCCAAGAGCTGTAATAGGTCTGATGGCATACTTTTAAGCTGTGTGTGCACATACATTTTCCAGTAGTGTGTCTTTAGCTACACAAAATATCACTGGGTTTCTCCACTATTAATCATGTATTTAAAACTTTAAGACAAACTGGATTCTGTTCTTCTGTTAGATAAAACACTGTGGTCCTCACCTAAGCCAGCGGATGTGGATGTGTGCGCCCAGGTGGCAGTGAAATTCATATAGCATTAAGGCACTACAAAAAGTTCTCCCATGATTCCACAGCAAATTAACATAAAAGCAGTCAGCTGTAGCATGCACTTACCTCTCTTTCTTGCATTAATCTTTGGCCCTCTGCAGCATATAAGCAATTTGTCTCTTCCAAAAATCTCTGTTCAAATGATTCCTTATAAACCTGTTCAATAAATGTAGTTATTTACATTAAGCTGCCATTACCAGTAGCATATTTTTAAATGTCAGGCATAGAGGACAAGTAATATCTCAAGAACACACACAGCTATGAAAAAGTGTCAGATTAACATTATATAAATACAGAAGTTCTCTGTTTGTCCACTGGTTTTAGAATCACTGAGATCAGTGCTGACTTCCCAAAACAGCACTAGTGTGTTTCAGTCATCAGTACTCAGATTGTCTAAACAGACAGGCTTCTATTTAAGTCACACAGAGCAACACCAGTACCCAACATAGCAGCACAATAACAACAGCCAATCCACCTCAGCTCAAGACTCCTGCTGATATTTTTGTGGCAAAGATAATATTCCAAATAGTGGCACAAATCAAGTAATTTCTGTCAGTAAAATAATGGTATGTTCAGTAACAATTCTTCAGAACAACACTGACATATTAATTCAGATTAGTCGGGTTTATCTCAGTGGCCCTAAAGAAAGTAAAATGAGTTATACCAAATAAGGTGAACTCGCTTTCTCCAGTGAAGGAACAAGTTTTTGTGCAAAAAAAGGCACCAGGAACAATCATAAACATGGAAAAAATTCTGCGTAATGATTAACATTGTTTAGCACAGACAGGAGATAAGTTAGAATGGGCTTATTATAAATATAAATAATACATATAAAATACATACATATAAAATAAATTAGAAATATATTGCAAAATACATATAAAATAGTTTAAGCAGCCTGAAGATGGTAGCTAAAGAATAATATGTAAATAGAGGGACAGTCAGGAGCGGGGAGGAAGTAAGGTTATTGGAGGAGGTGGAAGAGGAAATACTTTTTCCAAAAAATACAACAGACCATAAAACTCATTATCACATTCTGACTACTTTTTCTTATGGGTTTTTAGAAGTTTGATTTTTTCAATGCTTCAAACTTAAAAATGAAACCTCTGGCTCAACAAGCATTCAGAGTGCAATAATTCACTTATTCAGCATCACAAGCAGACAAACTCATCACCTCAACCTTCTACTCTTTACACTAGCTCCATGTTCAACAGGATCATATTGTAGATGGTGTTCTTTACCTTCCTTTCCTTCAGAATAACTGGAACAACCTTACAGCCTATACATTAATATGACAACATATGGAACTGGTATGACACTGCATAAACCTCTAGAACAAGAAACATCTATAGAATAAGATCTGTGTGAGCAGGAACCAACCTTCAGCAGCAGGACCTCAGCTGCATAATTCTCTAAAAAACAGGGATGAGTAGGAACATAATTGTTTTCAAATGAAATACAAAATTTGCTTTTTTAGTTCATCTTTTGCCAGAAGTTAAGCTAACTTCTCTGAGAGACAAGAGAGATCCTTGACTATACTCACAGGATTATGAGTACATCTCTACCTCACTATAGTGACACATATAATAAAAGAACAGATCAAATTGCATTAGGTTACCTAGAGAAGAGAGAAAATTACATTTTTGAACCAATGAAGGAGAAGGCACACTTAAACCCAGTTCTGTGAGAAGGATCCTATAAAGGGGAATTTTTCTCTTTATTTAGCAGAGTACATTGCTAAATAATAGTAAGGGTATGTCAACATCTACAAAGAACTGATGCATTTAGAAAAAAATGCCAAATAATAAGAGGAAAAAATTTGGGAAGAATGCACAAATCACATTCACCTCTTCTAGCATGCAAAATCATCATTATGTGATCTGAAAAATCATTAACAGAAGTTTGTCTTTGCTCTCAAACAGAATAATTACAGTTATTAATTTTTCTGGTATATTAGATACAGTTACGGATGAAAAAGTCAGGAGGGTTAACATGAAAGGTGGAAAAGTAGGAAGGCTGCCTGACCAAAAAGGACTATTCAATAGTCTTTTATGAAGCCTACCTCCTCACACTCTTTTTTAAACCTTACTTTATTTCATAACAATGTATACCACCTGGAAACAGAGTAACCTGTGAAAAGAGAGCTTGTAAGTTTTATTGTACCTCATACAAGAAGGCTGCAATGTTGATCAGAGGACAAAATATGACAGAGTCAAAAGCACGTTTATTATTTAGTAACTTATCCTCTATTATACTGGAAAATTCCATTAAGCTGGACCATATCAAATGATCCAAATTTGACCATATCAAAACATCCAAATTTGATATGGACTGACCATATCAAATTGAAAATGTTTGCCTTAACTTCACATTCCATTCCATCCTTGGCCGTTCTGCTAAGAACTTGTCAACGTGGTGATGTTTCTGTAATCCAGATCCATGATTTGGGCTACAAAAAGCCTTTCTACAGTGACAAAGGTGGTTTATTTTTGTTGCTAACCTGCACTAAGATTAAAAAACTAGTGACTAAGTAAGACAAAATATCATGCATATTAAAAGACTTGCAAACCTATTATTTAAGATCAGCGGGCCACTGCCTCAGCTAAGAAAACAGGAATATAGAGAGGTCTCACTTAAAAATGGAGAATGAAAGATTGTGCACAGTGTAAAGAAAAGGGAGTTGCTTATTATCTAATAGCTGGATTTTGAAGCACGTTTGCTAGAAGAATAAAATTGTGTAGAACACACGAATTAGGAAAGTCCAAAGTCTGTTTCTAAATGTAGCCATTATTAGTAAAGTTTGCTGTACTCACCTGTAGATCAGACAGCATGCTTAACAAACTTCGCAGCAAACTTCTGTCGACAGCTTCACCATTTCGTTCTCGTTCAATCAGCAAGAGGATTCCATCAATAGTCTTGTTTTGAACTTGTTTATCACTAATAACATGATTTCTAAATAATTCTAGCCCCATATCCCTGCATGAATATTGAAAATTAATAAATTACTTGGTTAACTTTAAGTTCACATGCTCCAAAGATGTTTCATTTGCAAAATCTATATCTTAGTTGGAGAAAAATATATACATATAAAATATATACATACACACACACATATACCACAGAAAATATATTAATGGTATATATATTTTCTTTTAGACTGTCCACCATGATAAGATTTACCATAAAAATACCAGGCCATATACTGCAGGATGCATACACTTCAGCTGAAAACTATGAACAGTCTGTCCATATTTCACATAATAGACTATATCATTTCCTTTTATCAAAACAATTACTACTATAAAAATAATAAAAATCTGAACATACACCTTAGCATAAGATTCCCCAGTATCAGTCCATCTATGTGTAATTTATCAATTCTGCTCAAGCGTATGAATTCTCTGGATGTTTAGGACCTTAGGATCACCTACATCACGTTTATGTTTCATACTGAGAGGATGAGGAATGGTGCCTCTATGTCTGACCATGAAGAAGCCAATCATTAAATGTCATTTTGGCCAAGGAAAACAGAGGAATCTTAGATAAAACTTGTTACCTCCAGCTTCTTCATATGGATCAGGTTAAACGGTATTTTCCCAGTGTGAGGGAGGAAAAAAGATACAAAGTATGACTAGACCGCTTTAATGGCACACAATAAAAGGAAGCTTAAGGCAGCAGAAAGAAGATTCTGTTGAGTAATGACCAGAAAAAGGTGAAGGAAAATTACTGCAGAGGTCAGAAAAAAAGACTTTATGTTCCACAGAACTAGCAAGGGTTGGGAGAGGGATGCCAGACTCAAATAGTGCAAGGCACTCTTGCACCTTAACCTTAGTTACCTAAGGCAGGGAAAAGGCATGTTGGTATTTTGGTATTTTATCTACATCTTTCATTGCCTTAGACCGAGTAATTATATCAAAAAGTTTTGGCAAAATCTGGGTTTGTTTGCTTTGGTGATATAAAATGACCCTCAGGAAGGAAACTGAAAAGCAGGTGCCCGAAGTTGTGGGCATGGTAGGCTTAAAGTAAAGGAGGATCTGGGGTTGCTGACCTTAATCTCAAAGCTCTGAGCCGCAGGTCTCAACTCTCAGAGGCCAACGTTGGAAAGATGATCTGTACCTCGCGATTATATCTAACTTACTAAAAACCCAGAGTAAGAAGTTAAACCTTGAATTCTGTCAGAATCAGGAGCACCTCAAGAAACGCTGGCCCGCTGCTGAGGCCCAGACACAGCAGCCAGTGGAGCCTCCCCATACAGACAGCTTCACCTAAGCTGTGACAACTACAAATTTATATATGCCTTAACTTTTGAGCACATGCTCACTGACCTGACTGTCCTTGTACCTTCGCTTTACAAGGAATATTCCTGGGGAAGGAGGAAATGACACATGTGTACACTGACACATAAAATTCCATAAATTAACACAAAATTTTGTAGACCCATTACACAGATCAAAAAGTGAAAAAATATTTTTTGACTTTTGTAAATATAATAACATACTCAAACTCTAAAAATTAAAAAGGAATACTTACACAGATACCTACCATATAGAAGGCAGCATTGAATTCTGAAGTACATATGTGCGATCCAAAAATAAGAAAATGCTTCTGATCATGATCTGAAAAATTATGAATTACAGAAATTTTTTTTCTTTTCACCAGCACATGGAATTTTAAATTATAAAGCAATTTATGAAACGTTATATCACATACACATGTACCTTAATTGCTGATGTACCTGTTCTCAGCTTTGGATGATTTGTATAGCTGCTGCTATGTAATTTATTAATGTTAATACTGTCTAAGCACCATGACTCATCAGTACTACTAAGTACATCCCAGACAGTTTCCAAATTCATAAACATTAACTAAATAATTTTTATTAGCCTGTTACGAGATCTAGTGTATTGAAATACATAAGCCATTGAAGCAATAAAACCAAGACTTTCAGTAAACACCCTGGAATACATACTGCCATGCTTTTCACTTTTTAAAGGAGAAGCTTTAGCAGAGATAGTTACAAGTTATGCGATAAGATCCTTTCATAACTAAAGTTAGTTGCCAAAATTCATGAGAAAAGAGAGATATTCTTCTCCCTTTTAAGTAAGAAGAATGTATAAATGTATTATCTATTTTTTTCATTAAGAATGCCGGGGGAGGGGGATTTCTTTAGCTTATTACTCCTTCTCATTCAAAATGCAATTTGAATTATGTTCATACAAAGGCTACCCAGCTTTCAGTTTAGCATTAGATTGACACAGGATTCTAACACAAATCTGGGCCAGCTACGGTGATTTCTATCCCCAACTGTCCAGCTGCTCCTCCCTCAGAAGGCTTCTGCCTTTCCCTCAGCTGCCTGTGAAGCAATTCTCAAGCTGATGCAGCTTCTAGCCAAGCATATTAAAACAAAACAGCAATGATGCCGATTTTTTTTCTTAAATGTTGCAAGCACTAACTCAGCACGAGTTCAAGAAAGCCCTATGCCACAGGTTGTTGCTTAAAGGGGAAAACAAAAAGGAACACTCAAAAATAATTGAAGTGAACAGTTCATAGTAGAAAAATATTTTTGTAAAACTACAAGTCAGTTCAATTAAATGTTCAAGGCAAAAATATCAACTTTGACTCCATTTTCATCAGACTGTTTAATTTGTTCTGAATAGCTTCCATGACACTTTCCATTTTTATTTCAGATAAAAAACACATGCCTCTGCCCATCACCCTCAGGAGAGAAGGGTTTTTCCAGGAATGAAAATGGAAATTTAACTATTTGGGGCTTCTGTAATCAAAGCTAAATGCAAAGAAGACTCTCCTTCTAAAATGCTGTTCTAGAATTATGATGATGCATTTTTTAAAGGGACAATTCCATGAATTCTTTCTGAAAGAGTATTTTTTTCTATAATACTATTCACTGTGCAGGCAGGGGACAGGAAGGAGAGAGAGAAAGAGAGAGACTTTAAACTTTTTTTTTTTTTAATCTTCCTGTTTCTTAGTCCTACAATCTGGATATTCATCTCTGCCTTGCAAAAGTCACAAATAACCCAGCTGTTGAGGCTATCTAAAAGTAAAGATTGAGATTCTTCAACTATTTCAAGTTACAAGCAGCAAACAGTTTCGGCATAGTCCAGTTAGCTTTTCTTTCCACACATAAAAAACAAGTGTCTATACATTTTTCAGTGATATTCCACCTGGTTACCACAATGAAAGCTATGAAAGGCAAAAAGGACAACTCTGCAGAACACAGTTTTTAACAACCAATGCACCCCCCCACTGAAGAATGAAAGTGAAAAGCTATGCTGAAATTTGGAGGAGGAGATGCAACATGGTCCCAAGGTAAAAACCCAGTAAGTGCCTTTTTGCCAGCTCTCACATCGCAGCAATATGTATTCTGAACAGTCACCCAACTTACCATTTGTCTGCAATGATCTTGCCAGCATTTGTTTATCTTCTTTAAAAATAAAAGACTATCCAGAGAATCTGTACAGCACCTATTAAGGAAAACTTGCTTGCCAGTAACTTTTGAGACCAAATCCTAGAGATGATCTTTGCCAGCCATTGAGCATGTCTGCTCCGTGGATACTGCAGCCATCGCTGTGACTGGTTAGGAGTAAATGGTTAATTGCAAAACTTCTGCCCAGCAGAAGGGCTGGCAGTTTGCCAAAAGGCCTCCCTATGTGTTCAAGAAATAAGAACTCACTGCTCTTCAGTACCACCATCTAGTGGCTGTACTTCGTAACTTTGGTACAGATTTAAATGAGAAATCCCATCAGTGTCAAAGACAACCTTAGTACCAGCTGAAGTGAGCTGGATTGAAAGGTTTGTTTTCTTTGTTTAGTTAGTTCACACTGTGCACAACGGGAGTGACCCTAATCTTTTCAAAGCAGCTACAGTTTTAAATGATCCTCAATAAATCCAAACACTGCTCAGCTCTTCCTGAGCAAACCATAAAGTTTTCTTCATTCCGCAACAGATCCTATTGTTATTTATGCTTTCAGAACTCTAATATACCACAGGAGTAAATCCAAATGTGGCTTTACCTTCTTTTCATGCACAGTATCATCTTCAAATTACTCTGGCCAAATCTGATTACCCTAGTCTCATGTCCTTGGGACCTGAAATGGTATACCTGTAAAATACGATATTCTTAACTCTCCAAATTATCAGTTCTGTCAGAGATTGGAAAAAAACAAAGTTGTAAAACATCTCTTCAGAAGATCAGCTGAATTCTGAAAACCAGGGATACAAAACTGACTCTACCCTGCTTTAGAGCTGACTAAAGGATCTCAGAGATCACTTCTGTTTAAGAGACTACTGTACACTTCGCCAAAAAGACTGCCCTTGATCAGACATACTAATGTTCTTTTTAGCTAGATGAGATTTTAAATACATCACATTAAATACCATTGAAAAATCAGCTGCCTAATTAAAAGGTGAATTCACAGCGCTGATTTATGCAAGTGTTCTTTATGTGCCATGTAGAAGCCAGACACTAACTGGGATTCACAACAATAAACATGCTGGGACTAAGCCAGACAATAAAATAAAAAAAATAAAAGAAAGAGAGGGAGAGAGGGAGCGAGCGAGTGTACACGAGCAATTCATCTTCTTTATGAGTGTAGGCCCATATCTGGGGAATGAAGTGAACTGAGAAGTAGAGAATCACAATCCAAAGCACAGTTAAAGCTTTTACCTAGAAAGACTGTTCCTTCTAGGTCCTGTTCCCTAGCTTCTTTCTACTTTAACCAATCATTTTCTGATAAAAAATACATACAGAGACCTGGGAAACAGAGCTAACACCCAAAGTGCTATAGCATCTGTTCACCACGGCACTCTCCAGGAACGTGGGGACGGCCAGGCAGGTCTAGACTCTATTTAAAAATATTTTCCTTCCTGAGCAAGTGTAACAACTGCGTTGTTACACAGAAGATGACCATCACGGAAAGCATATTCTCAGCATGCAAAGCACAATGGGATTCAAAAAAAAGCGGCAGCTGCACCCAAGCCTCCAGATCTACAGGCACTTTAATTCAGCTAGGAAAGGAAAGCCCAACTTGAGAAAAATAGGGGAAGATTTATCTTAAAACTTGAATGTTCTGTACGTCCCAAAAGCTGATGAGCGCTCTCCTCAACTAACAGCTCTCTCTCATGAGCAGGGGTGACTTTCAGCAGGATGGTTAATAAGTTATCACTTGCAGATATTCAATACAACACTAATAAATGTACTTTAAAATACCTGGCTGCAAATTATGGCTGTCCAGGAGCTGCCTCAAGACCAGTTCATTCAGACAGTGAAGACAATAACCCTTTCAGCCATTTTACTAGTGAATTAGAAACCTTCCAAGGTGCAAATGATACACCTAAAGGGATTGCTGAATGCCTCCCTTACACATTATTATTAGTCAAACAGATGGATATATATCTTACATTTGAAAATCTTGTTACGGAAGACACGCACTACTATTGTTGAAAATTACTGGGGGTGTGTGTGGGTGTGGGTGTCTGTGTATGGGTGGGTGTGGTTTTTTGTTTTTTGGGGTTTTTTTGTTTTTTGTATTTTACAAACACACACACACTATTGGTACTGTAAGCATCTCTGCATTGCAAACTGAACTACTCACCCACCAAAAATAAAATTAAAAAAAAAATCAATACCTGCAGTTAAAACTCTGTAGATTTTACATTTGTAGTGTTACTGAAGTTTTCTAGGTTAGGTGTAAAATTTACATTCTTGTTAAAATTATAAGAAAATCATTATTGGCATGCTATTTATCTGCACACAAAAGTTATTCCCCCCGCTGACTAAAGTTCAGCATGGCTGATTTGAAGCTATATAAATGTTCAATGAAGAACTTCTTAACACATTGGCAAGTACTTGTGTAATGTAAAAAAAAGCATTATTTTTAAAAAAAGGTTTCAATTCTAAATATTTCTGTGCACGAGAAAAGGATATTCTCTGAATTGAAGTATTTGTGCTTTCACATGATCTTCACAGACTTGTCGCAGCTGTTTGTACAGTGTAGCAGAGACTTTATAAGAACAGAGGTTTTCAACAGCCTAAAAAACAAAAAAAGATGATAAACGAGAAAAAAATTAAGTGAACTCAGACTTTTGTTCCAGTGTAATCAAAACTAACACCAAAGAGAAAAATTGCAGAGTTACCTTTCTATGCACTAAACAAAACTTATTAAAATGAAATTAGCCAACTCTGAAGAAAAATTAAGTTTTCATGAAATTTTTCTTTTTGGTCCCTCCTTACATTGTCACATTTTATACAAAAATAAGGTCCATCATTATTGTCGGGACATGTGTTACAAGAATTTTTCCCCATGAATACTGTTCAGCAGTGAAACTCTAATAGTAGGTCCATTTTGTGCATTCCCCCTGCATACACACAGACTTTTTTCTTTTTTAACTCAATCATATCAGATATTTTCATTTCTTTTCTTAGTAAGTTTAGAGATGAGTTATTGTTGAATATTGATACACTGTAGCATGGTTATAGACGAACTGCTTAATCACTAGGCATTTTTCCCCACAGACATTTAAGTAAGTAGATTTCCTGCTTTCACATCCATCAGTTGAGGTGGAAATAACATCTGAGCTAAACATTTCAACTACTGTCTCTAAATCTTAAATAAATATAGCCATTTTCTTGTCATTTTATTAACTTATTTCTTTCAGAACATTTCCACTGATTCATACACTACTGAAAAAGTATGTAAACTGAGGAAAGAATCAAAGCATTAACTTTTATATAAAGACTTGAATTGATTTATTGGGACCTTACAATATTTAATTGAGGATAAATCCATAGCTGATTAAGAACATCAATTCTGCCCCAAAGCAAACATTCCCTTGGTCACTACTTTGATGTAAACTGATTTATTATGTAGACAATCTGGACTATGCTAAGACACCTCTGGACAACTACACAATACTGTTTTTCAACTATACAATAATTATGTTGTCTTATGCTAACATTTTTTTTTCACAAAAGAAACTCAGTGAGAATGCCAAAGAGAAAATGTAGCTTTATTTGATATCACTGCCTATATTTAGCCTGTTCCAGGCGCACTGTGTGCTGTATTTCAATAAATTGTTTTATTAATAGACCATAGCATCTAAAATGAATCACAATGAAGACAGCCAAATGTTTTATGAGAACTGTAAGATTTACAGTAAGTTTTCTTGGCCATTCAGTGCTCTATATAAAATTATTCTGAGGCATTAGGCATGATTTGCAGAACTAAAAATCCAGCCGTCTCTAACTTCACCTCAACTTTCTTTATTCTACAAGATGATACTGAAGAGAACATTGCATAAGACTTAAAGCACTATTTCATTTGGGCAACTGAAACTGACCCACTTTGCTTGAGAGGATTTATAGCGTCCTATTTTGTTGATGAATTTGGTGACAGCATCAATGAATGTGGAACAAACTTTCAACATTTTCCCAGTGGCTTGGTCTTCAATCAACTTCCCTCAAATTTTACCTTTTTTTGGTACAGTATTTTATTTCTTTGCTTGTATGTAATGCGAAATGTTATGCTGCCTAATGCTGGCATGTAAGCCTTTGTCAAAGTAACAGTAAAGGTTCATCACTTTGTTTCACTGTAAAAGCACACAAACACTTCTGCTAGTGCATGGGCAGGGGCAAGGCAGAGGTGAGGGGGACCTCTTTAGGCAGTAGTACCCACTTAAAATGTACCTCAAACAACAGCCTTAAGCACCTTATCAGCTTGGTACCTCCTCTAACTAGATGTTTCTGCTTTCTTGGGAAAGGAGGTGGTGGTAATATGATCTAATAATTTCTTTCTTCTTCAACTTTCATTTTATTCAGATTTTTTGCCATCTGTCTTTCTGGAGGAGTTTGATTTGACTTTAATTCATCCTTCAAACAATTAGTTTGGAAAACAGCTACAGTTATTGTCACATTTACAGTGATGTGACACAGAAAACACCACAGACTACTACACAAATCTAGTAAAAGTTCTATCTTAAATCACTCCTTTAATGGCTTGTTTCAAGCAGAGTCTTCTCTTTTTGTGTTTTAGCATGCAAATAATTGCTACTAATTATATCATTTCCTCTGTAGGTTCTTGCATCCTGAAGAGTTTATCTTCCAAAACACAGAAAGTGAATCTGCTTCCCAGAGATCTCCCCATGAGTAATTCTAACCTAACTGATGACATTTTATTTAAATGCATATCAACTAATGGCTTCATCAACTTTGATGCAATATTAAAAAAAAATAGCTATCACATAGTGCCTATGTTATTTTTTAATTTCACCAAGAAACAGAACAGATGAAGTAAGACGACAACTTTAACATGAGCAGTATCCACACCTAATCATTTTGCACATATTTTATGATACTGTTCAAGACATGGCCTTTCTATACAAATAAAGGTCTGGTGAGGACTCTCATTGTTTTCCTTCACTACTACGACTTTTTTCCTTTCTACTCTATATCCTCAAGAAAGACAATGTCACCCCATTTCAATTTATTTATAACCTTTTGGCAAAGGTAATTTTCATTTTCCATCATTTTTATCACTCATTCCTCACTTGGCATTTCTTCACACTGCCCCACTTTCTCTATCCGATCAAATACAAGCTACCTTCATGAAAATCTTTGCAAGCTACCACCAGCCCTAGGCATCATTTCTATTTTAGTAGAAGAAAATTAACTGTCACCCTCCAGTTTCTCACTGACTACATCCCTGCTATGCACCTTCAAGCTTTATCTCATGCTGCTTCTAACGCTTGGAAAGGAGTATCCTTCAGACACCCCATAGAGCCTTGTCATTGTTCTTCACTCTTTCTTCAGCCACCATGCCAAATTAGATAGATAAATCAAGAAGTGCAAAAGCAGGCTGGTAGGCCAGCCTGCTTGCCACACTTGAGCCTTGTAGGCCTCTCACTTCCTCTGGCAGCTAAAAACACACACAAAAAAGCCCTGATAGTAAAGGGAACAGATACACACACGAAAATATTCCCCTGTGGACTCTGTGCTCACCATTAAGCTGTTAAAAATGATCTGTAAGCACAGATCAGGTTTCCAACAGATGCTGTACTTGGTCTTTTCTTCCTTTGGCAGAAGAGTAAGTATGTATGCATAGATACACTCACGTCCACTACTTACTGTGCAGGAATCTTTCTGATTTGCACCACTACTTGACATATTATTGAACTGGCCTTATAATGTGCCGTTTTTGCAAATGAGCATGCAAACAGAAAAAAGCAAGAAATAGAGTTTTCCCTTTATAGTTTATCTGTAATCTCTCTCTTCCTCTTCTGCCAGAACTCAAGTCTATACCTTGATGATTTCATACCCATATTACTATAATCTCATTTCTGAGCTTCTGAAAACAAGTTAGGTAAAATTCAAAGCATCTGCATGTTCTTAGCTAGGCATGAAAAAGCAAAATTTTTCAAATGCCGAGTTTAAAACCATAAAATGTGTTATGTATTTCAAACTCTGCAAACTTCTAAGTAATAATAGATGAGCAAATCACAACCAGGTTGTCTATTTAAAAGCACCAAGTTATATGAAGTTAATATGGATTTATTTAATCAGTCATTTTACAGTCACATATTAAATACCTTAACTAATCATAGAGAAAAGTGTAGCCAGCTCTCAAATTTATGCTGATTTTTTGAACATGGACCCAATGTGGACTGAATTTCTCCTCCTTCATAGTCTACACTTTTCAAACATCAAACCCACCTCTGCTGAACGTTTAGAAGATTTTTATAGGAATATTAATGTCTTAAGTCTTGATCTGACAATGAAGTCCACATCTGCAGATCACACACCTGCACCCACAAAAGCCTCATAATTAACTTCAACTATGTAACTGAATCTGTAGTATTGGCAGTTTTCTGATAACCACATGATTATTGTAAAAAAAAATTACTAAAGTTGCATATCTCAAAGCACATACATTTAAAACCCCATAAAACTAGACCATGTATAAATGGAGAAAATGAATGGTAAGGAAGAAATGCCTCATGCCTATTTCTTTCTTTTACCCTTCCTATCCACTATCCAGCAATGTACATGTTCCAGCAATAATTTTTCACCATTTTAACAGAAAAATTTTAGACACTGGTTCTTTTGAAAACATAACAGTAAGCTGAACCAGAGGCAAACTGAGAGTTTGTTGCCCACTCAGCTTTAATTCCCCAAAAGGTATTGATGCTGAAGGCTAATTATTATAAAAAACATTATTTATTTTAACATTTACTATTCACTAGAGACTAAAGCACAAACGGAAGAGAAATCATCATAAAATATACATCAGCATAACCAAGTGAGAATAACATCCTATTTTCAGTATCCTGAGTAGGCAGAGTTTGGGAGAGACTTGACACTTAAATCTTAGCCACGCCCAGACACAGCTTTCCATTTCTCCCAATACAATTTGCTTTTACGTGAGCTCAGATCCTGGTAGTTCTCTCAGGACCTGAGAGCCACTCTTCTATAAAAGTGTCAACAGTCCAGAAACAGAACATCAAGAAAACAGTTTGGAACATGTAATCCACTTTTAACAAATCAAGACACATTATATTAAATCTGTAGGTCTGTGAAAGTCTCAAAGCAGTTAATTTTCTGCCTGTAACAATAAACTTTAAAAACTCTATGCATCTTACCTGGTAGAGCTCTTCAAGGTTGTATTTAATAGAAATGCTACTCTGTATCGCTCCCACCGCTTCATGAAGCTTTTGCCATGTGTCCTGAGTATAATTATCTGGTAATTTGGGTCTTTCTGTGGGGGGAAAAAAAAGATACAAGTAGTCAAAAACCAACCACCCAAGGAACGGCTATTCGTAGCAATCTTTTCCGACCTGCTTTATGCAGTTCCACCGGGTAGTGTTTTGCTTGATCACGTAAGTTTGAAACAATAATAATAATAAGGTGACCAGTTCTGTGGGTATGGCAGAGCCGCACGGCTCTTGCCCGCTGGCACCCGGGTGCTTTGACGCAGCGAGCTGACAGGCCCTTGCGCACCCAAACGCGCACCCTGCCCGCGAAGGGCAGCTGGCACAGCCGGTGGCGAAGTTGTTAAACATATGCGAAGCGTCAGAACAAAATCAGTGCTTTAGCCAGAGCCTTGTTTTTCATTTTTTCTTTCCCCTCACTTTTAGTAAGGTAACTCTTACGTTGGTCCAGTTAGCTGTGACACTAACGTGGCTTTCTCCCTGTCTTCTGAGCAGCGCAAACCATCGCCTCCCCCCCAACCCGTATCTGCGTCCTGGACCTCCCAGCGCGGCGCCTCAGCCCGCTCCCACCGAGCTCCCAACTCCAGGCGACGGCACCAGAAGCGGCCACCGGCCCGGGGGCGGCCTCCCGCCTCGGCCCACCACCCCCCCCCCCGCCGGCGGCGACATGTCGCCCCTCCGGCGCCGGCCCGGCCGCCGCGGGAGGGGAGGCACCGCGGGCAAGGGGCGGGGAGGCGGCCGGACCATGGTAAACAGAGGTCGGAGAGGGCAGGGCGGCAGCGCGGGCACCTGCCGGCGGCCGCGGCCCCGGCGCGGCGGCCCCGCACCCACCTCTGAAGTTCTTGATCACGAGTTTCTTGGAGGAGGCGGTCGCGCCGCCGCCGCCTCCTCCGCCTCCTCCTCCTGCGGCGCGGGTGGCGGCGGCGGCGGCGGCGAGCGATGCGGGCTTGGTGAGCCCGTTGGTGTGCCCCACCAGGGCCGACAAGTGCGGCTTCTTCTGAGGCTCGTCCGCCATCTCCGCCCCGGGCGCCGTGTCCGGCCGGGGCAAGGCGCTGAGCTGGGCTGGGCCGGGGACGGCTGCGTCCCCGCCTCCGCTCCCCTCCTCCTCCGCCGCCACCCAGCCACCCTCCCCCACCGCGCCGGCTTCTCGGCCCTGCCCGCGGGCGGCTGCCAAGTCCCGCCGGGCCGGCCCTCATCGAGCGCCGCCCACCTCCGCCCCGAGGCGCCGCGGCTACCCGCCGGTCACCGCCGCCCGGCACCGGGCGAGGGAGGCGGCGGACCCGCTCACAAGATGGCTCCCGAACCCGCCGGGGCCCGGGGGGCGCCGCCGGGGCCCCGCAGCCCCTCGGCCGCCACTGAGGGACCAGGCGGGGGGCGGGGGGGTGGCAGCTGCGGGGCAGCAGCCGCAGTGCCTGGGTTGTCGCGTAGCCGGGATAATCCTTTCCGAGGGCCTCGGTTCCCTCTGCTTCCTCTGACTTTGTTTAGCAGTACTTGGCACAAAGCTGCATCAGGCTTTCTAAGGAACTGGGCGTACGTTGCAGTAAGGAGCGCTTCCAACCCTGACCTCATTCTCTTGCTTGGCTGCCGTCACACTGGGTACAGAGACAGCAATGCCAGATAGGAGCCACTATCCGTACTCTAGGCACTGGCTATCCCAAATGCAGTCGGCACACATACAGACATCACGACCACTGAAGTGCATACCTGGAGCTATGGCAGCAGGGAAACTTCAGCGAGTTTTTATACTCCAAGTATCTCACACACACAGCTCTAAAAGTAACACAAAAGCTTAAAAAAACACAAAAACATTTGAAAGCTAAGGCTTGGTTTGACTTTTGTGACATATGTTTATGCAGGCCAACTAGCACTGCTTGCAGGCAGGATTATTCCAGAAAGCACAGCCATAACGACCAGGAAGTGAAAACAAGCATTAAAACTAAGGGGAGATAGCATTTCCCCAACAAAATACCTGTCTGCTATCGCTAGGGCCCAGGCAAACAGGTAATGCAAACTTGGGAGCTAAATGTGATTACGCGCCTGGCTCTCGCACAGGGAGGATTTGGGCCCCTTCTACGAAGGGATGAGAAACGGGCAACCAGCAGCCACTGCTCCCTGTCCTCTCGCACAATACCACCGATAGCAACAAGTACGTTAACCCTGCGCGGCACCATGACCGCTAACTTCCCCAAGCTCCGCCCCCTAACGCGCAGCACGCGCCAACGCACGAGGTTTATCGCTGACTCTCGGCCTCGGCACCGCCCACCGCTCCTCCCCATTGGCCGCCGGCGGCAAGCCACGCCTCCCGCGCCGTTGGGGGCGGGGAAGCAGAGCGGCAAAAGCTGCCCCAGTGCGAGCAGCACAGCCGCGGGGGGGGGGTCACGTGATCCCTCGGTCCCTTCCCCGCCCCGCCCCGCCCCGCCCCGCCCCGCCCCGCCCCGCCCCGCCCCGCCCCGCCTATACGGACGGACGGACGGACGGACGAACGAGCGAGCGGTGTCACGTGAGCGCGCGTAGCCGTCGGCGTGCCCCTGGGCACTTCCGCGTGCCGGAAGTGTCGCGCCGGATGCCGGAAGTGTCGCGCCGCGTCGCGCTGCGCTGGGCTATGGCTTGAGTCTGGGCTTGCGGTGAGGCCGGGCCGGGCATGGCGGAGGGGCCGCCCTGAGCCGCCGGGGGCGAGGGAGCGGGGAGGAAGTACCGGCGGGGACGTGCTGGGGGGTGCGGCCGCGGTGTGGGCGGGAGAGCAGTCCGCGCGAGCGTGTGTGTCCGTGCACAACTGGGGCTTTGCTGCCTTCCCGGTGCTTCGGTGCTGCGGTTTCCCCTCCGCACACGCGCTCCGCAGCAGGCAGGATGCGCTTGTATTTTGCTTTGCTTTACCTGAGCCTGCATCCCTCTCCCTAAAGGCCAGTAGCAATTGCCGCGGCCTGAAGGACTGGGTAGAGTCATGCCAAGTTGCCTGAGAGGAAAGAAGAGATATAGCTGAGGTTCTGTCACTTCGTAATTCTCTAAAATTTCTGTTGGTTTGCAGAATGCGATGCAACTACATTTAATGTGGGAGTCCTACCTCTTCTATTTTAATGGCGCATATCACCATAAACCAGTATTTGCAGCAAGTAAGCAAGCTTTTTTTTGTGGGCACTCTCAGAATATAAGGGCATATACTTTTTTTTTCCTGAAAATATATTACCTTGTTTAAGAAAGAAGTCAATCTAGAAAGTGTAATGTGGTAAATAAATATACTTAATACTGTGATAAGTATACCCACTGTCTGCTGAGGATGTATTCTTGAAAAGTGTGATGATTACTGATATGGATAGCGAAGCAATTTGTTCATAAGAATTAATGTGGGATTGCGTGTGTGCAGGGATTTAAGAAATATGCACAGTTTAAATGCAGTGACACAGTGTGTGTGGCGGGAGGATGGAGAGGCAGGAACAAGATCATAAGGATCTTCGGCTGGACTGAACCCTCAACGTCAAACTTTACGATTCTTGTTGTTTCTTTTTGAATCATCACATTCTCATCATTGTTATCATATTCCTTTCTTGAATCAGAATCAATTAAGTCAATTGAATGAAGGCCAGAAAAAGTGAGTAGTTGCTTGGTGTTCAGTCTCAGAAGTGAAGCAGCTGAGATCTCTCAGGACAGTGATCTGCTCTGAAAAGTCAGCATCTTTTCCAGTTAACAGTCCCAATGATCCTGCCTCTCCATCCTCCATGCCATATGTGCTGTGAAAGTAATTTTAGATATTATTTGTTAGAGTTCCTTTCCCAAATCCCGTGCTTTATTTATTTGTCATATTTTTGTGTCTTGGTAGGAAAAAACCAAAATCTCTGCAGTATGGAAAGCCTGTACTAAATGGGAAAACTCATAGACTAAAATAGCATGCAAAGCAGCAAAATTGAGGGGGAAATATAAAATCAACTGCTTAAACTCTTCCAGAGACTGTGTGTGTTTTCAAGTAAAGGAGAGTTAATAGTCTTTTGCAACTAGTTTATATTATTAAACATTAAATTCATATGACATGTATTTGCAAGTTCTGATTGATGACAGGACCAAATTCCATCTGCAGCATCACAAATGATAATACTCAAAGATTTTTTTTTTATGCTTCACATATATATTTGGTGCTTATAAGTCCAACTGGCATTTTAAAAAACTTCTTCAAATCTATTTAATAACTGTTGTCTTCAGATGTAAAACCCATGTAACTTCTTTTGGGCTTCTCTGATTTGGTTTATTCTACAAATATATATATATATATATATAAAAAATGTGTTTACCCTACCTTCTCTCCTGATCGCTTTTTGAAAAACAGATGTATTAAAAATACTATAACAATATTGATTTCTTCAGTTTTAAATTTTTTAAAACTCATGTGTGGGAAGGTATTGACATGACTGAACAGCGATAACAAGGTGGCTTCCTTAGGCATGTGTGAATATGTTGTTTGGCTGTGGCTAGATTATACACTGTAATGTGTTTGTTTAGATTATATTCTATAATGTGTTTATTTTCCTGGGTAGGTACAAGAAGCCATTGACAGCAGGGATGGACAGTTTTGTGCAGAATTGGTATCATTTAAGCATCCACATGTTGCCAACCCTAGGCTTCAAGTAAGAATCTGTTATCCTGAGAAAATGTGTTTTTGGCTTCATTAGTTTTCCTTTCAATTTTCCTCTTTCTCCATATGGGTTCCTTTCCACTGGGTAAAAACTTTGGAAATCTGCTTTACAGGCCAGAGCAGGATCCCCTTGTAGGTTTCTTCTCCCCTTTCTTTTACAAGAATTCGTCTGTCCGTCTCCATCTCTTCCTGGATGGCTTTTTGTTCTCCACTTTGAACTGTTTTCTGGATAGGCATTTTGAAGGCTCCCTGTGGCCAGTTCTGCAATAGCAAGTGAAGTGGTACAGTGGGAGTGGTTATGAAGGTTGGTCCTGAGGAGCCAGCATTTGCACTATGTGCTTCAGAGGCTTTTGTCTAAGACTAGCTCTAATCTGGTCCTGTGAACAGAGTGGATGCTGGCAGTTACATTGCACTGAGCATGGGTCTTAGTATAGTGTAAGGTTTTGGTAGATAGCAAAGGCATGCAGGCATAAGCCTGCCATGGTAAAATAACCATATGATGTTCTGTTTCTGGTGCAATATAGGTTCTTTTAATGTTTCATTAATTTATTCTATACTTAGCTTCCATCTCCAGAAGAAAAGTGTCAGCAAGTTCTGGAACCACCATATGATGAAATGTTTGCAGCCCACTTAAGGTAATGATGGACCAGGAATGGACAAGTCAGTTGTGAGGCATCCAGTAGTGATGGGGAAGCATATCCTTAGGCTTATTTAGTTATTTTAAAGGGTTTACGTCTGAAAATTTGTTATTTACTACTCTTATAAACCATGTTAGAATTACAGAAAATAAAAACTTCTCTTTCTTCTTTGCATAGACTTTACTTTATGCACCTGACAGTCATCTGTATATAGCCCTTGACACAGCTTTGGATTTGGTGCTTGCTTTTTCCTTTGTTCTTTTTTACTAGTTGCATAAGAATTCAGAGTGAAATAAGGAAGGGAAAGAGATGTGTGTGTTGGTCATAAAAGTACTCTTAAGACAGCTTTAAGATTCCAGTAATTCTGTAGGGCTTTTATGGGAAAAAATCAGTATTAACGCTATGTTTTAGCTCGCTCTGAGAACTCTTGGAAATCTTTTTTTTTCTATGCCATTCTCGGTGACGGTTTCAATAAGCTTTAGCTTGTTACAGGTGATATTGTACAGATTACAGAAGTAAATCCCTGTTCATCTCTCAGATCAGTTTTCCACAACTGTCAGACTCAGTGCTGTATTAAAATGCTTGTGTCACTGTGTTGGGAATATTTCTAAAAAATATTTCTGTTTCTCGTTTAAGTAGACTGTAAAGCTCTATACCTCTGTATAGACTGTAAAGCTCTATATAAAAGGCAAAGAAAAGAGAAATGTTTGTCTTCAGGTATAGAACACTTTCTGATGTACTAATGTTCCTTCTAACAGGTGTACTTATGCTGTTGGAAACCATGACTTTATAGAAGCCTACAAATGTCAAACAGTTATTGTCCAATATCCTTTTCCATAAATCCTGCATGTTGTTTTCAGATTAATTTTATGTTTTCTTTTGTAATAAGTTATCCTTACCTTTTTAATTTTGATAGAATGTGTTCTGCTTCCAAATACGCTTCAGCTGTTTAGATTCTTAAGCAAGGGAATCCAGGTACGCTTTTCTTCTTTCAACCTTCTGTGGGAATAAGAAAACTGACATTTGCCTCTGAAATGGAGTGTTAACTTCTCACAGAGTATAGGAGACACTCAAATCATTAATATACATCCCAATTTGTAATTGGCTGGAAGAGAAGGTGCTGATAAAGAAAGCTGAAGATAAATTTTATCTTTCAGTGACTGATGCTTTTCACTGTTCTGCTGCAGCACCAAGGGGGATGTGGCAATGTTACTGTTCTTCCTTCCTGTGTCTTTACATGTTGGCTTCTCATTACTTGCTGTTTTGTTGATTTCTACCCTTTCATAGAGCACATAATATACAGCGTCATACATCTCCTCAGTTTTTTAAATCTATGCTTAATTTCATAGCACTTTAAATTTTCCTAAATATAATACATCTTTCCTGCGTGCGTTTCAGGCGCATAAAGAAGAAAATTGGTGAGTACGTTGTAAAGAGTTGTACAAAACTAGACTCTATCTTTCGTTGTTATAATACCACAGCAGTCAAACTAAGATTATGCCTATAGTTTTTATTTATCTCTAGTGATAAATTAAATGCAACCTAATTGGTTTTGGTACCTGTTTGAGTTTTTATGTCCAGAAATACGA
Source organism: Dromaius novaehollandiae (assembly GCF_036370855.1). NCBI lineage: Eukaryota > Metazoa > Chordata > Aves > Casuariiformes > Dromaiidae > Dromaius > Dromaius novaehollandiae. Next base: position 153,894,229 of record NC_088098.1, read on the forward strand.
AAGCTAAACATCTAAGCTTAATTATGTAGAATAAACCATTAGCAAACATGAAGAATTTGTTCAAGGCAAGATGGTAGGTTTTTTAAGCCATCGAAGCCACAGTAAAAAAGGCTTCTGAATGAATTATTCCTTCATTGTCAGATTTCTGAAATGCTGAGATCTTGAAGACCTGTTCTTTTAAAAATGCTTCATTTTATTTAAAGATTCCTGTATATTTCTCTAGTTTCGTGACTAGCTACCAAGAAAAAAATGCTTGTTTCTCATGCCTTGCTTTTTGCATGATTTGCACGTACTAAGTGTACGACATTTTACTTTTCTAGGGCTTTACCTATTATGTATGCTGTAGCTCTTGACCTTCGAATTTTTGCTAATAACGTAAGTAGATCTGAACTGTACATTAACAACGTCATTACTTCTATCTCTTAGTTTGCATGAGGGAAACACATTTATCACATTACTCTGATTTTGCTCATTACTGTTCAACCTGTTGTTTAAAAATATGCACATCTAAAATTTTGCTGTCACACTAAATTCCTCCAATCCTTCTGAAAAACTAGGTTGCTTAGTCTGTCTACCTTCCATTTGAAGCTTGAACTAGCAAGGTTCTGAGGACTGTGGACAATCTTACAGCACAATTGCTTAGAGCATATAAAGTGATTAACTGCTGTCTCTACAGAATAGCATGGGGGCACAACTCACTATTTCCATTTCCTGCCTCCTCGTCCCCTCTTTCAGCTGTGTGATACTGCCTTTGGTGCTCATTGGAGCCCGTGCTGAGCCAGTACAACTGCTGACAAGTAAAAAAACCCAAATTTGTGTTAGTTTTTTCAGGCTAGTGAATTGAAGTTTAGAGATCTAAAGAGAGCTGGATGGCCCAAAGTAAGCAGCAGGATTGTGACCTTGCTTCTAGTCACTTGACCTGAAGAGGTCAAGTTAGAGTTCGAGTTAGGTTAGAGTTTGACAATATTCCGTATTTTCATTGTTGGTCCACTCAGGCGCTTCCCTGTGTCCAAGCACACACAGAACAACATATTCACATGTTTGCACAGAGAAGGGGTGTGTGTGTGTGTGTGTGTGTGTGTACGCGCACTTGCGCTCCTGTGCACCCCAGCTGTGTAACTAGTCTTCATTGTCTAGCCAAATGAGACAAATTTGTATATTTGAGATGCACAAGAAATGGGTATTTGGGATCTGTCATGCTGGAAGTATTTGAACAACTTTAGTATACTCAAAGGATGCATTTCTATTTCTTTTGCTTACATTTCACCTACTGGAAATGAAAGCGAGGGTCAGTGTTGTAGTGAAACTTGTTAGAAAGCACATAGCAATTATCCACTCTCTTTTTTTTTCTTCACCCTTGCTGACTGTTTAAATTCTGCATTAATCAGTGCATGGATCTTGCTTAAAAAACAAATTTTTTTGCCTGACTCTTGGTCTTTGGAAACTCAAGTTAGAGTGTTAATGCTCCAATTTAGCTGTAAGATGATTCTGAATTTCGGTGTCTGAGCGCTGCATTAAGCTTAGTAGAGCTGAAACTAATAGTGCTAAGTGCTATTTGCAAAGTTCTGATCGTCTTCCTGTGCCTCAAGTTTGGTGCAAGGTGTTCAGAAGCCTCTCCAAGTGTTTTATCTACTTATTTATTTATTTTTAGTTAGTTTTATTCTGTAAGCTTGAGTACTTTCAGAATTTGGGAAACAGCAGGCATACGGGCATGACAGATCTGTTGTTGTACTGTACAAAATGCTGTGGTAAGGAGCTAAACTGTTTACAACGCAGTGAACCAGGATGTAGAATTACGCACTGTTTCTTGCCATGTAATGGTAGGCAGATCAACAGCTAGTGAAGAAAGGGAAAAGCAAAGTTGGTGACATGTTGGAAAAAGCAGCAGAATTGCTGATGAGCTGTTTTCGAGTCTGTGCCAGTGACACGTAAGTGACAGATCCTCTCTAGAATTTGCACTATTGAATTGTTAAGAACCTAATGAACTTTAGAGGTTTCTTCACTCACGAAGGCCATATTTGTGTCAGAATGGATGCTTCTGGGGCTCTTTTCCTCTTGCTTATAGTCTGTTCTCTCTTCACTATTAACTACAGCTGGGGAGGCCTCCCTTGAGGTTTAATACTCCTTGCAGATGTTTTTGGGAGGGATTGATTATGTCCCTGTCTCTCAGGAAAAATCATTAACCCTTTTCTGCCTCAATGGTTGTGAATTTTGTCTGCCCCCTTGCAATTAGATTGGAATAAGATGATTCTTTGGTTTCCACTCTTAGCAATTTTAATGCTTCCCAAGTGGAGAAGATGCTGTTTTTCATCCATCTTTCCTTCACCTTGAATACTGGAAACAGCTGTTATGCTAGTATATTTGTTACAGACTGGAGTAAGGAGCTTGCTGCACATGAATAATATCGTCTTGCTTGACATCTCTCATTTTGAGAAGGAAGGCAGCAGAGCTGTTTTCAAGATTAGGGTGGGAACAAATATTCTGTTTTGACACTACTGATATGGTTTAAGACAAGGAGTTTGGCCTTGTCTTTTACTTTCTGTCATATTCTTACCCTGAAAACACCCATAAAGTATCTGTGGAGGGAATGTACCATAAGAACGAAGTCATTATTTTCTTACAATGCTCAATACTAGTGGATTTCTTTCTTATGACAGTCGAGCAGGCATTGAAGATTCCAAAAAGTGGGGCATGTTGTTTCTCGTGAATCAGCTGTTTAAAATTTATTTCAAGGTAGGGTTCAAGTCTGGTAAGCTGTTTTTTATATTTCATATTCCAAGTCAAACTCACTCTTTTTTTTTATAAGATGTTATATGTCTACACCCTCTGAGTAAAATGCAATTATTTTTTTTTAACAGATCAACAAGCTTCATCTATGTAAACCCTTAATTAGAGCAATTGACAGCTCAAATCTGAAGGATGAATATAGTATGGCACAGAGAGTTACGTACAGATATTATGTTGGACGCAAAGCGATGTTTGACAGTGACTTTAAGCAAGGTACTGTGTGTCAGTAGGACAGATTTGAACTCTCGCTGCTTGGTGTGAAATCTGCCTGACGTTGTTGTTTTGACTCAAAACCTGTGCAGAATGTGCCGTTGTGTTTTGCATTGATCAAAGAAAAGTCATGCTGAATGATCCAAGGGCCTACAGGCTGAATCAGATCTGAGATGATTGATCTACGTGACACTTCTAACTGTAGTATATGCCCAGTTTTTAAATGTTTGTATCTGTAAAGTTCTCTGTAGTCTTCCTAATACACTGTGTGCATGCATAATAAAATAGGTATCTTCTGTATGAGCATCAACAGGGTAGGTTTGTAAAAGGTCTTACAAAGGAGGCTTTACAACTTTCTTTTCCTCTTGAAGTTGCTGTATGCCATGTAGGAAACCTTCAGCAAACTATATTGTATAATTAGAGCCCCTGCCCAAATGAGCCATTAGTTTAAAGGAAAAGATGGATTCTGGAGCTGGTTTTGTTCCCTAGACAGTTTCCTCTGCTGTCAGACTTGTCCTTTTTCTCTCTCAGTGAAAACTGATAAAGATTTCTCACATTCTCATGCTGTACACACTGGCACATTTCTGCAGATCAACAGATGCGTGCATCAATCACATGCAGCTTACCTCCCCTGAAGAACCTAATCTGTGCATTTGGAAAATGTTGTTTGTTTCATCAGAGCTTCATGAGATTCCTCCTCTCCTGTAACAGTACCACAGTAATATTACTGACTTGAGCTGGAAATTCCAATATCGTTTGTAACTGTTACCTCTGGCATCTAGACATTGACATGTTTTCTTCCCCTTTCTGAAGGAGGACTCATTTTTCTGGTAATGCTCTCTTTGGTGTGATTCATCAATAATTTTTACAGTATTTTCTTGATGTATTTTGATTGGCTTGGTTCTTTCTTACATCATTTTAAATGTCATGGGCTCAGCCTAGAAATGGACATTAAGCACAGAATTTTGCTTGTAGTTTTAATCAGTTTTGCTGTTGACTCTTGTTACTCAGTATTTTTATTTGTGTCTGCAGCTGAAGAGTACCTGTCATTTGCCTTTGAGCACTGTCACCGCTCAAGCCAGAAAAACAAGAGAATGATTTTGATCTACCTGCTGCCAGTAAAAATGTTGTTGGTGAGTAGATGTTACTCTTCCAAATCAATTTTCAATTTTTGGGGGGCAGATGAGCCATACTGAGTATCAGCACAGTTTTGTTTTTCCCATGGTGGTATTCAGAGGCTGTCTGTGCCTGACCCACATAAGAGTCATCATACACAGTTTTTTGTACAGCTGGAGACAGAAAATGTTGACTTGTCATTTATATACAAAGTAGGAAAAGGGGTGAAAACCCTAAATATTTTCCCACTGTCTGTCTTCCACCTCTCTCAAAAGTAGAACTTGAAGTTACCTATGTAGTAAAAACGAGTGCTTCTCCAAACAGCTCAAAGTTAGAACAACTTACCAGTGTAGCTCATGTCATGTAGTAGAGTGCTTACCTTGTGGTCCGCTGTGCACAGATGGGCCAGGGAACGTGTGGATTCACTAGTACAAATCTGTCTCTCTCATCTGGTGGGGGTAGAGAAGATGTGTAGTAGTTTGCCGAAGATTGTCAAGGCAGATTTGCCACAGGAAAGAAAGGACTCCCAGCTTTGGGCTTTCTAATTGCACCTTGTGCATTTACCTGTTTGAGGCATGTCAGAAGTGTCACCACGCAGAGCATTTTGGTTTTGATCACTAAACAAATCAGTGAAGCCTGGTTTACCATTTGATGATTTTTATCTTTTTATTTAAAGAATTAAATGCATCTCTGCTGCTTGTTCCTGTCCTTCTCCATCCACTGTGCTGGCATTTTTGTGTTCCCTGAGTTACTGTGATTGTACAAATTTTATTCTGTGTAACTGGGGAGAAAAGAACAAGATTTTTAGAGTGTTTTCTATTCCTGGCCCTACTACCAAAGTGATTCTGCTCCCCATGGAGAATGTTTTTATCATCCACTTGCGAGAGTTCCCATCTTCTTTTGCCCCAGCCTGTTCATGACCATTCTTCCTTTTCCCTTCTGTGCTTCCTATTCAGCCCCCTGCAGTGTCAATTCAGTTATTACTCTGCAGCGGCCTTTTGGTGACAGAAACCTCTCGTAGGGAAAGGGAGAGTATAGTGGTATGATAATTAGATTCTGGTTTTCATTTTTATTTATTGTCTTTCTTACTAGTTGTTTTCAGATCAGTCAGTGGTAGGGTTGACAAAGCAAAACTAACAGCCTTGTTATAAACTTTGCCCCTTGGACTGGGTGCCTCAAGGTGGTGGGTCCTTTAGAGCCTACTGTGGCTCTTCTGGAGCAGTTCTAGTGTACAAGAGGCCCTAAAGAATTCAGGTAAAGGTCATTGTTTTCACAGCTGCTTTTTTAATCAGGCTCCAAAGATTACCATGAACCTTAAAATGTACTAAAATAGCTTGGGTGGTTTTTTTTATTCCTAGCAGCTCTCAGAAAACATGCAGCTGAGTTCTGCTCTCGGATAATCCTCCAACCAGGAAAGGGGTTACCAGCAACATAGGATGATGGTAACTAAATTTAAAGTCTGACTGAGTCAATGTGCAACCTGATCTCTGCTGTGCAGGGAGGGAAAAAAATAAGTTTCTTTTTAATAGTGCACATGGTTCAAAGTCTTACCTGATCTAACAATGAGAATTCATCATTTTTCTTTAAATTTAAACTTTCTTTTTTGTAAGAAAAAAAGAATGTCCATATGGAGGCATAGTGGAAAAAATCTGGTACAGAGTGAGCTAGCACTTAACCATGCTGAAGCACTGCTTGTATGATTAGTAGTGCCTGGGATTCCAGCAGCTCTTTTGTTTACAAATTAGATCATACAATCATAGCATACAGTTTGCATCAGCTTGGGCTTCATGTCGCAGAATCTTGATTTTACAAGTTCAAAAACTGTTCCCCAGTAGCTAGAAATATTAAAAGACTCTCTGAACCATGATGTATAGGTAGTTACCATGAGCTGTGTTACAGGATGTTTGGTGAGGGCAGTGTCTTACAAATACTTTTATTCACCTCTTGTTTTATAGCAAAAAAAATGTAGTTGAACTTTTCTCTGTTTCTCTGACAAATATTTTTATAAATTTTACTTAAAAGGCATTTGACATTACCCTGGCAAATTTAGAAACCATTTATTTTTCAGGGCCATATGCCAACAATTCAGCTCCTAAAAAAGTATGACCTTATGCAGTTTGCTGAAGTAACAAAGGCTGTGAGGTATGGTGGTTATTTTATTGCATCATATTTGTTAGTTCAAAAAAGTATTACATAAAAGATACTTATTTGTGATGATTGAGGGGGGAAGAATATTCCTACCAAGTCAATTTTTTTTTTCCCTCTCAGAAGGGTCAGACCTTCTTATGTTTTTATTTTTTCCATTCTTGTAGTGAAGGCAATCTTCTCCTGTTGAATGATGCTCTGACAAAGCATGAGACCTTCTTCATTCGATGTGGAATTTTTCTTATTCTGGAGAAGCTGAAAATCATCACCTACAGAAATCTCTTTAAGAAAGTGTAAGCATAACAAGCTATGCTTCTGCAAAAGCAGATTGAACATGGTTTTACCTAGGATTGAGATAGAAGTATGTATGTTCTTTAGTTCTTTCCAAGAGGCTAGATTTCCAGTCAAACTGAATTTACTGTAGAGAAGCCATTTTAATAAGAACCAGAGCTTTTAAGTGATTTTGCCTCAATAACAGGTTTTCTTTTTCCTTTTCCTCCAGATATTTACTACTCAAAACACATCAGCTATCTCTAGATGCCTTTCTGTTTGCCCTGAAATTCATGCAAGTGGATGATGTTGATATTGATGAAGTTCAGTGCATTTTAGCTAACCTTATATATATGGTATGTGCTGCCCACTTACTTTTTGTTCCTTGCAAACTGCAGTCAGTAAAAATTGTTAGAGGGAATGAAAGTTTATTACAGACCTATATCAGATCCGTAGAGCTAAATCTAAGGTTTTTGTGTGTGTAGTAGTTTATTCACTTGGGCCCAAAGTGCAAATGTTTTTCATTTGCCATGGGGAATTCCTCTAGTTCCTGCCTCTTTTTCAGGAGCCAGTTAAGACTGCAGTTGAATTTTCATTACTAATCCAGTAGTAGTCTCAACTGTTCATGAACAGATGATACAGCCTTGACATGAAGAAGTTTCTAATAGATTGGAGGTTTTGGAGCAGTACTGCAGTGGCAGCAAGAAATGAACTGCTTCTCTGTTTCTGAAACGTGGTGTGCTCTTACAATAACAAAGGGTGGGATTGAGTGACTGGAAGATCTCTTTCAGTGCCAAAACCCTACGTGTCTGAAAACGAAGAAATCTGTAATTTAGTTTATTAGATTTGGAATAACAATTTGAAGCATAATTTTAAAGTGAGCAAGAGTAAACTTAAAACACTTGAGTTTTGCCTCTTCAAGGAAACGTAAACTGACCGGGGGGGGGGGGGGGGGGGCCTGGCAGCAGGCTCTCAGTCTAACAGCAGTGTTCGTTCCCATACATATTTTTTTTTTTTAAGGTTCCAGTTTTCTGCCTATCATGTGAGCAGACTGACTTACATAAATTGGGTTTTTTATAGATACAGATAACAAGTGCAATAGTGATTGCGTATACACCCATAGCTTTGCTCGATTTAGTCTGAAGACAGCTGAAGTACAGGAACTGTGTTACCAGCTTCCCTTAACACAATCTTTTTCTCTTGCCAGGGTCATATTAAAGGGTATATATCTCATCAGCATCAAAAGCTTGTGGTCAGTAAGCAAAACCCATTCCCTCCACTGTCAACAGTGTGTTGAGTATTGCATCTTATCCAGGCAAGTACTTCTCAGCTGCTCCTAATCACCCAGAGAACACTGTAAATGACCTGGTTCATGTCCAGTACTGGAACACCAGGAACTGTTTGTGGCTTCTTTCCCAGAATGGCCAAGGTTGCCAATGTAGCAAAGTGCATTGCAATGAAATGCTCACTTGTTGATGATGGTTTCCACGGGCTTTCTAGATCATTTAAAGTATCTCACCAGGATATAAAAGCAGAGCATTCCAAATTCCTTCTAAAGTACTTAAAAGCTTTTTATAAAAGTACTTCATGTTACTATTTCAGCATTTATCTTTCTGAAAAGAGAAGTATCATCCTCTGGTACTTATATCAATCCATTCTTCAGGGTGGAAATTATGTTTTCTTTCATGGTTTTTATTTTTTAATCTCTTCAATAATGGTATCGAATACTTGCTGATATTGAAAACCCTCTTCAGGCCTTCTCTAAAAACTGGAGATTTTGTGCTTGACACCAAGAGCTTTACTGTGTCAGTGGAACTTATAAGTTTAAGTAAATGTCGTACGTTTGTCTGGAGGTGCTCAGAAATGGCTTTTTTTTTTTTTTTTTCCTGTAACACTTTGTATAATTTTCATTATGATGAAAAAGGACATAGCTAAGTAGTTTATCTCTATGCCACTGTATTCTGTTTCTGGGGAAGAGACTGCCACTGGGTCCACAATTTTAATTTTTTCCATGATTTTTTTGGGGTTTTTTTTTTTTTTTTTTACAACATAAGTTTGGCCATGATGATGATGTCTTGTTTGTTTGTTTGTTTTTAACAAAATAAAACAAATGTTTTTTCCCCTCTATGGGGGTCTTGTTTTATTTCTGTATTAATTCTTTCCTATTTTACCAGCTAACTGAAGTGGACATGATTTCTAAGGGAACATATGGCCACCATGTATGAGAGAAGCATTTTTCAGTGTGATATAAGGGTCAAGTCCCTCATCAACGTAGGTGTTTAAAGGCTTGGAGTTCCCCTGACCTTAATAAGTATTATTTGTACGGGTGCTAAAATAAGAATATGGATATGTTGGAGCAGACCTTAGGGATTAAAATGACTTACTTCCTTCTAGAAACACTTAAAAGTCCAGAAAAACTTATTCAGTTTGAGGATGAAAAGTAATAAGAATTAGTCAGTTTTGTAGTAAAGTAACTAGGTTTACCACATCATGATTTTTCACAGTACTGTGTGTCAACAGAGGAAGGAAAGACAAACTTGGGCTTTTTTGTATGAGTTGGAGTTAAATATTTACAGTACTATTGCAATTTCCATTGCTGCATATTGTGACAGAGAGTTGAACTAATCTGCATGCTGCGTCCAAGTGTTTTTTGCAGCCATCAGGAGGAGTTTGGTGCTGGAGGGTTGGCTGCATTTGTGTCTTACTTCATTTTTTGTTTAAACCATATCATATACCTTGCAGCATTGGTGAATAAAAATGTCTCCCAGTCACTGTTTTCTAGTGGCCAAGATCCCAGGATACCTGTCAAAAACCAAGTGCCCTTATACTCGGTGGCAATGAAGCCTCCTCCAGCCAGTCGCTTGTCTATGGCCTCCCAGTGGTGCCCACAAAACTGCCTGTTTGTGAGGCTTATGTTGAGTATTTGTTTGCAGTCCTCAGAAGGAAGGTATGAAACCTGCAACTCTTCACCTCTAAGTTCATCACCATCCATTTTCCAGCCACTGACTGTACCGACCAGTTTTGGAATCAAAATGTGTTCTGCAAAGTCTCTTTCAGGGATGCATACAGGACGCTGGTGTTTGTTGCACTCAATGTGTTCTTGGAGTTGTAGTAATGCAATGTTATTCTCACCAGTGTCTTCATCATACCGGATGTGTATGTGTTTTTCATTAACTTGCATTATTTTCTGGGTTCCATTTGTTCCATTATGTCCTGTGAGGCAATAACATGTTCACTGCTGTCAGGAATAATTTATCAGAAACCTTGAAAACTGCATGCAGATTGGTAACAACTGCTTATTTGTGCTGGGAAGTGTGTGCAATAGAGAAACTAAAGATGTTCTGCGTTGGAATAATCAGCTACAGTAAAAGTAAATTAGGAATATCTTGGCAGTGTAGAAGCATGTGTAATTTCAGAGTGGAAGTACAAATACCCAACAGTGGCAGTGAATTTAGGTGTGAAACAATATCATTTTTTTCCTTGGAAAAAGGAACACCTCTAAATCCACCTGTTTTTGCCTATCTGTAGGCAGCTCATTGGAGTGTCAGCCCATTGGAGTTCTGGATTGCCCTCTAGAGGTACTTGTCTCTCTCCATGGCCTGTAGAGGGGTAGGACACCTATGCTTCTAATTCAAGATACTCAGCTGAGATGCTTAAATGAGATAAGTTTCGTTTCATAATAATATTTTTATGCAGCAGAATTTTTAGTAAGCTGTTTTTAAAATTAGCTTGCCAATACTAAAATGTGCTACAAAAAGAGAAAATAGGTTTGGTCACCTACCAGCACCAATGCTGATTTCAAAGTTGCTGTGCAGAAGGGCACACTCTGCTGTTGTCAATACAAAGTTACTTTTCAGTAGCACTCCTCCACAGAAGCCCTTCCTTTCTGAATTTAGCAACAGGACCTCAGAAAAAAACAAAAAGACAGTGAACAGCGCTGTCCGTGTGAGGTCGATTGATAGGTTTCATGAAGTGCCAAAATACCTGCCAAGGAAATCCCTTGTCACGTTTCTTCCTGGTTTCACTTATCTTCATCAAATTATTAGTGTCTTGAATTGTGCCGCATGCACACTTATCTAGCAAAAGAATAAAAAAGTCAAAACTTTATGCTGTATCGTTTCAAGATGATCGTTGTCTGCAAGTATTTTATTGCTGCCATGCTGGCTCTAGGGTTGAATTTTTGCACCAGGAAAGAGAGGAAACACAACTTTCTCAGCTGATGAAAATCAAAATAATTTGCTTGGCTCCTGTAGTCTAACAGCTTCGTGATGGTGCTGAATGGTTTGGGGCATTGCATTAGGTTTGGGGTGACCAGAATGAACTGAGGCTTCCTTCCTAGCCAACAATCGGCACTGGTTGCTTTCTCCTCTTTTTATTCTGTACCAGAATCCCTCTGAACATCTATGAGCTGTGGCCTGATGTGGATAAAGGAAGCCTGGGGTTTCCCTTTCAGAGCTGTCAGTCTGGGGGTACACGTACCTTTGTATTCTAGCTCAGACTGGGAGCATGCTTTTGAAGTGGATCTCCTAATTGTCTGCACTAATCTCACTTCCTGTTCATCTTGTGGCATGGTCTTGGGTCACAGAAACTGGATTCTTTTCAGATTAAGCTAAACCAGAAGATGTGCTTCAGGAGCACACTTAATGCTCTCTCACACCTCATGGGTGTTTAGTCTACAGTATGAAAATAGAGCCAGTCTGAAGTAAAACCTACCTGAAATGCACATTTAGTGTGAACATCGGATCTTCCTCACCAAAAATCTTGCTCTACAGCTGCCCTCTTGTTGTGCTGCCCTTATTTGCTAATATAGGCGGGGCCTGAGTATGCTACCATGTTTTTACAGTCGACCTAGTTTGTAAAAGGACTTAGTATGAATCTGAAAAAAATGAAAAGGGCTACTACTTTAATTAACATAGCAGCAAATTCTGTCCTTCATTTATCAGATCCTCAGGTGCCTAATCTGAATCAATTGGGAATGAGGTTTCACCCCCGAACAGATGATAAGTCTTCAGTGGAGTTACTTTTTACTGAGAGTGGAAGTAAAGTAGAAAACTTGGCCCAGGGAGTGATGTGTAAGATGATGCAAGTGCTTTCTGTGAACCCACATTTAGATGTTCAGATCAAATATTGTTTCTTTCACCGCTGCTCAGGCATCTTTGCTGGTGGCCCTTAGATTCCACCTTTTTCTGCCCAGTCTAGAAGGTCAGTGAGGTTCTTGTAGCTTGAGTCTCCAAGCAGGCTGAATTGCATCTGGCTTTCCAATTCATTACCTGCCCATCCAAGTACTGAGCATATGCCCTGTGTACTTCCATGCTCACACCTACCTAACGCGATGCATTGTTTTTTATCCTTCCCGAGCTTATAGCCATCAGCACAGGAGCAGCGATATGATGTAGTTCCTGGGTAGCAGAAATGGTGACATCCTTCTTTTGCTTGGTGTCGACATTCATTTTTAGCTAAACAGAACAAGCAGAGACAAAGCATTGGGAACAATTCAGCTGGGGTTTTCTTGCATAGCTTGAGTCCTCTTTACTAAGCATTTAGTGTTTATTCCCTTTGTTTGGGGGTGCGTTGGGACTCTGGCTTGTTGTGGTAGTACTTCCAACCACATTGTTTCTCCACTTGTTAGGCAGAAACTGGAAATAGCTGAGTCTTTGCAGTTTCCACAGACTCACTGCAAACTGCTCACCCAGTATCTCCCTGGACCAGACTGTCTGCATCTCTGAGTTTTGGAGAACATTAATAGCCAAGGGTCAACTAGGCCTTCCCTGTTGAAAGATGCCAGGGGATTTCTTTGTACTAATTTGAACAAAGCACCAACTAGCTGCACTTGGAGGGGAATTGTTATACATTTTAAGAAGGCAGGTATTGTTTGAAAACAATAGGAAAATTGAGGAAAAAAAACAGGGCTATAGCCATCTGCTTTTCAGTGAAAGCAAATGCATAGCTCTTATTTCTCATGCTTATGCCAAGAAAATTAAAATTAACAGCTGCCATTATTAAAAAAAAAAGAAAGAGTATTCATCACCTTTGAAACATGGTCAGTCACTTTAACTTTCCATAGCTGAACAAATGCTTAAGCTTCAGACCAAAGCAGCAGGAAAAAGAGCCATTTGGTGGTGTGCCTGGCCCACAGGTGGAGAAGTAGCAAAAAAAATGGCTTAAAGTGGCTCCCTCAGGCTCATGCTGAACAGATGTAGTTCCCAGGACTAGTCCAAGGTGTGTCACTTTCTGTGCTCCCCGAGAAGCTGGTCTCTGGCTGTCCAGTCACACCCCATACAGAAAATGACACTGTCTTACAGCAGCCAGGGCGTCCCCCATCTCAGGGGACCTCCAGGCAGGCAGAAATACTGATGTAAATGCTGGAAAGCAAAACCTGGCAGATGCAAAAACATAGGATCTGGCTCAGTGTGTTTTAAGTGCCAGAATATGTGTGTTTTGTTTTAGCCCTTTTATGCTTCCACTCACAATGGTTTGTGTCTGACATAGATCTAAGCAGATTTTACCCTTTTCTTGCTCTGGCAGAATTTGGTATATGTTTTCTGAGTAAACTAGAATAAAAATGAAAGGGAATTTTTAGCTCCAACAGAAAAAAAGAGCTGCAGTTTTGGGGTGGTTTGTTTTGCATCCCCTGTCTTAAAAGGTTTGTAGAGAGCCCTGTTTTTTGTAGATCTGTCATTTAGTTCTAAAACTTCTATTAGGCCTAAGCATAGTAGTTAGTACTAGATAATACAGGAAATAATATGTGATGACCATTAAACTTAGAATGAGGTAAGATTATGAACTGTGGTTTAGCATATGTAAATATTACAAGATACTTAGATCAACTTAGGTTTAGTTAAGATAATATTAGGAAGCTACAGGCTCAAAAAATATCAGAGAAGCAAGACAGAAGTTAGTATCTTTTTCCATGGGCAAAATATTATAAGTAGTAGTTTGAGTAGTAAGTACTCAATGAAGATAATTTTTACTGTATTCAGACTGAGAATTAGAATGCAATCAGATATGATTACACCATCCTTAGATGAGAGATTTAAGCACATGATTGTGCTCCTCTATCCTGAGAGATTGTTTTGTAGGCCCGTGTAATCTTGGAGGCAGCTGCATAACTAGGAAGTCATATCAGGAAAGTAGTTTGGGTTCTTTATGCAAGCTAGCACCTGGGACCACAGGACGGAGGTAGCTAGCACACCTCTGTTCACCTTTGCAGGACAAGCAGCCAAAGAGGCCCAGCAATATTGTTCCCCTCCAGTGGTGTTTTGAGTGGAACCACAATAACGACTTACTTCAATCCTCTTGCTACGTCACCAGAAGAAGGGAGGGTGAGTGGACAGAGTCAGTGCAACCTCAAGATATTATAACACTATGGCAGATTTGCTGAGGGGCTTTCAAGACAAGTAGCACACGTTAACCCTGTTCTGCCAAGAATTGTATGTTTTATCCTAAAATTAATAGTTGGTTTTAATAGATGAGTATGGTTTCCAGAGTATCCCCTACAACAGAAGAAGATTCAACATCTCAGAAGAGGAGGTGGTGCCTTACCAAAAGCACAGTTCTCTCCTTCATAACCGTCTGCACAGGTACATGTGTAACTGCGAATGTTGTCTTTGCACACGCTGTTGTGTTGGCATGGGTTTGAAGAGCACCTCTTGCCATCTGAAGAAATACCACAGGAGAGGGCTGAAATACTGTCAGCAGTGACTACCACTTACATGAATTAGATAGTGCTCTTCCCAACATGAAAAACCATTCGGAGAAGTGTTGCAAAAAAAAAAAAAAAAAAAAAACAGTTAGGAAAGAAACGTGTTACGTCTCACTGAATTTCACCTTGTGAGCAATTTTAGACTGAGTCTCTGCTTTCAGATGTGCTCTGGCAACTCTTAGCAGGGAAGCCAGGAAGTGCATAAAGGCCAAAGGTGGTTCTGGAAGATGCTGCTCTGCTTCTAGGACAGATCTGACCTGTAGGCCCCTTCTCTTCCTGCCTTAAATGCCCGATCCGTTGCAGTCAGAATTTGAAATGGTCATTGTATCAGCTGGTGTTAGCACCCAAAAGAGTAGAAGCAGAATACAAATGGTCACAGCAATTAGCTTTCTGTCCAGCAATAACTATTTTCAGCTGTATTCAATGCAGCCTGGAGCCTGGCCCATTCAGGAGTACTGGGACATGGAGCAACAGATTCAAAACAGCCCAACTTGCAAGCCTGTCTAGAAAGGTAAGCATTCTGGGAACTGGTTTCCAACAAAAATGTCTTTGTTTTCCAAAGAACACAATCTTTCCCTGCATGTAAAAAACTTAGCTGGACCCTTGATTTTCTGTCAAAAAAGTCCTGAGTGACACTACATTTTCATTTAGTTATCCCTCTCCTCTGTTATGTTGTGATTTCATCTTGACATTTAGAATATGTATTTCAGTTAAATTAATGTAATTACCACATCTTGAATTTACCAGTATTTCAAATAAATAAAAAACAACCTAACCCTGATACAGATTTTCCCTGTCAAGGAGATAGCACTGATGGCATATGCCAAAAATTCAAAGACACCCTTTTCAGTGCAGCGTCAGCAATGTATTGAAAATGCTAAAGCTGGATTTTAGCCATGCCTTCATGCGCTCATTAAGAATGTAATGTGAGACCAGTGTTTCAAGTGTCACATGGTAGATTTATATGCACTGGGCAAAAACCTGGCATCAGAATTACACAGTGAACCTCAACAAACTGTGAGGAGATCTATCTTTTGCACATCTGTACAAATATTATGAAGTTGAAAGCCAGAGGACTTACTATTGGAGATGAAGTACGGGCTGAGCTACCAGTTTCCCTTTAAGCTGGCCACTGGAAAGACTCCAAAGCTGTTTGGAAATGTTCTCCAAATAACAATGGCTTATCGTAGACATTAGTTGTCTGAGAGCAAGCCAGAAAAGCCTAACTTGGGATATGAACTCCAACCTTTCTAAAATTTAAGTCTTCATGAAAGAGGTAATTCCAGTCAGAGGGCTACCATAATTAACATCAGGGACAGAAAGATGAGAACTCTGCCTGATACTGGGGAAAAAAATCAGCTTGGGCTAATGCATGTGCATCTCTTAGCTTTAGCTGGGCTAAAATCCTGGCTTGAAGCAGTTACCACCTAGAACTCTTTATGTCTGCCAGAAGTGTTTTGGGGTGGGACAGGGAGGCTTATCAGTGCAGCTGAATAGGTAGCTCTGAGGCATGAAAAACTCCAGCAGCAGTGATTGGGAAGCTGGAGCTAGGGAAGAATGGGGTCCATGACCTCAAGCAAGTTAGATGGTTTCAAACCTCTGAAATGCATGCTCAGCTACAGGTAAGGAAGTCTTGGAAAGTTCTGGGATCAGGTGAGGTTCCATAAGACTGGAAAAAAGTAGGCATAGTGCCTATCATTATGAAAGGGGGGAAAGGGAAGATACAAGGAACTGTAGAAATCAGCCTCATTTCAATTACTGGAAAGCTAGTGGAACAATTAAACTATTTGTTAGTACCCAGAAAAATACCAAAGTGATAAGTAAAACCCAACATCTTATCAAGATCAAACAATCCAAACCAATTAAATTTAATTCTATTACAGGATTATAGACCTAGTGGGGAGGCAATGCATAGATATATTTCATATGATACTGTCATGAGCCAGGTAGGGAAACACAAACTGCTATGAGGCATGCACAAAACTGTTTTGAAAATGATGTTCAAAGAGAAGTTACCAATGGCTAAGTCCATGCTGTTAAAAGAGGGCCAGGGACAAGTCTGGCCTCAGGCCAAGTGCACTGACTGCTTATATTGACACTAGAGTTGGATGCACTATGTCAGCTTTTCCTTGAAGAGACTGACTTGGATGGAGCAGTACAAAATCAAGCCAAAAGGTGAGCCAACAAGTAGGCGATGCTGATACTCAACCTTTCTCTCCAGCCTTCCTTTATTTACAATGCAGATTTACCCTGTGTACCCTGGAATATGTCCAGAAAGCAACAGGTATGATCAGAGGTCTAGAAAATGTCTTTGGAAGACAGGATGAAAGAAATGGGTTAATTTAGTCAGGAGGAAGAAAATTGGGGAGACAAATGACAATGTTCTTCAAAACATTTGAAGGGATAACACAAAGAAGGAAATACACACTGATTTTCTGTAAAAAGAGGACAGGCCATAATGGGTTTTAATTGCAACAGGGAAGCTATAGCTGAACATGAAAAATCTGTTTCTACCAGCAAGGATAGATAGGAACAAGGATAGAGAGTCTGAGACAGTTTCAGGCAAAAGTTCTATTGTGGAACAGATACTAAGTAGTTCAAGGTGTGATACAGGTTTCCTCATTCCAGTAATGGTCCCTGTCCGCTATTACAAGATAGTAATTATTCCCAAATTTTTAACATTTTTTTCAGGTCACGAATTTTACTGAAATAAAAATGAAAATGGAGCAAAGGCATCATGTTAAGCTCCCATCAGTTTTGCTGGAGGCCCAACTCTAGTGAAAAATAAATTTTTCATTTTATCATTTCAGTTATCACTGTCAACTCACTCCATTGGAAGATTTGATTTTAGAGTTCTGGTTCTAAGTGGTTTAAAATATATATTAAAAGAGAGCTAGGCACTGGTAGAAAACAATGCATCCCAATGCATTAGTCACACAGTCCTGTGGTTAAGCTTGGTTGGATGAACCATCCTCAGCTGGTCACCTTCTTAGACTACAGAGGAAGCCTGTATGACTATCAGCTTGAACATCTGATGACTGAAATTAGGAGAAAATAATCCCACCCTCACAGATACAATGAAACACATAACAAAGGCCAGATGTTTCATATGGTTCTTCATAACATTTAAATCACAGAGGGGATGGTCCAGTTGTCTGGACTCAGTATTGTAATACCTTCTATAGAAAATTATTGCTAAATGCTGTTTTTACCACTGCCTTACCCGCTATCTAAAATAGTTAGAAATTAATAAAAACTAAGTAAAAAAAAAGAGAAAATTTTAGGATGCAGCATGCAGACAAGAGGGAGGAAATAAGGCATAGTAACCATAAGCTGGTGCCCAGACTCAGTGTTCAGGAGGCATCTAGTTACATTGGCCTTTTAGTTTTCTTTACAGATTGATTTCTTGCCTTGTGGACTGCCAAGGCACGAGCCGGTGCTATCTACCAGCCTTTATAGGCAGCCCAGGAGCTTTTAACACCTATTTATCTTGCTCAGGTTTAAGTGCTAGGCTTGCATGTGGGAAGTTTTGCTGGTAAAGCTATGCTGTCGTGTTATATATATATATATATATATAAGCAAAGCATTTTCTCTGGCATCTCTTAAACACTTAAACGCTCAGTTTATATTGGCAAATATACCCCTTTTGCATGCAGTAAAACATCTGTTACTAGCATTGCTCTGGCCCGCAGCTGCTAAGGGAGCCCATGCCCAGGTAGCAAACAGGGCCGCGCTGTGGGAATGGTGTTAGCAGGTGGGTTGGAGCCGTAAGTAGCTATATGTTCTGGTCTTATGGTCCCAGCTCATTTTAGTACAGCCTTCAGTACAGGAAAAGAAATAGCCCATTTACTGTGCTAACACGTAAGCCCCTTCAACTTTTGTTTGCTTTGCACTCTTCGTTATTTGCCTAGTTATGACTTTTTAAATCATTTCACATCACTTCTCCTCCTCCTGCTTTTCTAGAGACATGGCAAACAGCAGCTGGGTGTTTCTTGTAGAATAAACTGCTACTATCTCACACAAAAACGGCATCAGACCCAATCATGATGTTCAGAACATGACACCATTAAGAAGGAGAAATCAAGAGGCCTGCTTACCATAATAGGCATCCCAAAACATTTTCTGAAAAAAGGAGAAAACATATTTCAATTCTCAGATAATATATTCTTCCATAAGTATTTTGGCAAAACAAAAACAGTATGTCAGAGAATGCATACTACAGTTTAACATTTACACAGCTACTCAAAGGGAGGGATTTTGAATCCTGCTTATTTTATTGTTATTAAAGAGAAAAAAACACTTTATAGGCAAGAGAGGAACAGCCAAACCCTTTAGCAATATGGTTTCCTGGAAAAACTGGCCGACAATTATCTGTCTGGCCTAGGAAGTGACCCCAGCCTTGCTTGGGCCCCTGTGGTAGGAAGCTGGAGGGTGTGTTTGGGGTTGTCCTGGGGATAGAGCACAATACTTTTTGACCACACAACCTTTTAAAACAATAAATGCTTAGGAAAGCATTCGTGTGTGTGTTTGTGGTGGTACATTTCAGGGTGCCAGGTTGCTGGAAGCGCAGGGGCTATAAAAAAAAACAGATGTGGCAGGATGTGGCCAGTGGTGGGCATCCCCGCTCATGGCAGCTGCACTGCAGCCAGAGCTCCTTCTCCTTCACCCCTTTATGCTGTTGCTTGTTGACCAGAAGGTGCTGCTGGCAGCAGGGGTGATAGCACAGGGTGGAGCTGCAGTGATTTACGCTGTTCATGAGCTTAACGTGTCCCACTTTTCCCTCCGGCTGCTTTCCCAGTGGCCTCAAAACACTCAGGCTGCCCTTGGGCAGCCTGCTGACTGTTTCCTCATCTTTCGCTGCAAACACAATCTGTGGCAAGATTCCCGCTAGGAGCCTGGCATCCGGCCGCACATTGCAAGAGGGCTGTTGTACAAGGAGACGTGTGGCTGCTGAGCGGGGGACCCAGCTCCTCTTTTCTGTATGTCCTGCTATGTGCTGGTGCGTTGCAGCCCAGCATCCCTTTGCCCCTCCTGATCCCTAAGGGATACTGAAGCCATATGTCTGGGAGTGATCAGGATGTGACGACAGCCATAGACTTTCCCAACATAAGCCACAGGACACATCATTTTCAGGAGGGGACTTTCAACACGTCAGAACGGACTTCTACCTTTCCTTCTTAACCACTGTAAACATCTACTTTCTACCTGCTGAGGTGCCAAGCGCAACGATTTCACGTGGAGAGAAATCCAAATAATGGAAGCAGGCCATGGGGATTTGAGCATGGCCGAGTTTGACAGTAAAAAAAACAAGATAGGAATTCTTAGAATACATACTGGAAAATAAAATACTTACAAGCATTTCATCATTTTCAAATACTTCTCTTGCTTCTTCCTGTGTGCATCTCTCCTCAAAGCACTCTCTTTCCAAGCTGCCCTGAAGGACCTCCTCCAAAAGCAGGAAACTGGCCCGCCTGTGTCTCTTGATAACTTTGTTTGCATCGTCAGCAGATATAAACACTGAAATGTTGTATGACAAAATGCTAACATAAATACTTAGATTAGTTTCCTTATCTACTTTCACCTTTTTTTTTTAAGATTTTAGTAAGCAGCCAGTTTTAATCATGAAGAGAAATCCTTTGGCTAGCTCAGTGTTGCAGCAGTATTACATATATGTACTGAAGGAGCTCTACTTAGCCCAGACTAGGCTGAGGAGTCATGGAGTTGTTGCACTTTTTTTTTCTTTTTGTGAGTCCCTGACTTGCTCCCAAGCAGAGGGAATTTGTTACAACTCCAGGCCCCAGGTCTCTAAGACCAAGTCCTGTGACATGTATGTGTTGTGTGTGTATGTGTGTAGGCATACACGTGTGCTTGCCCAATGTCCTGTGCAGCCCCCTTGATGCTGCTCTGTGCTGGGCTTCATGGCTCTGCCTTCCCCATAGGACCAAGACACCAAGTTTCTAAGTCATGACACTATATTTTTTTCCCCTGGGTTTATACAGCACCGAGCACAAGAGGGTCCCGGTCTTCGGCCAGTGCTCCTAGGTTGCACAAAATTAAAAGTACTCGGCTCTGACTCATTGCTGAGCTTTTCTGAAGAATTCCTTGTACATGTAAAGGGCTTTTGTATCTACCTGCAGCAGCCTTTCCCACTGCAGTTTTATCCTGCACCGGACCTACAAAATGGCTTTGTTGTGACATGGCCGGAGGAAGGGGAAGATACTACTTTAAAGGCAGAGACTGCTATGTAAGACTCAAGGGGGCTCTCAGAATCTTTAGTAGAAGTGAAAATTATCACTATAAATTTATGATGAAACTGGCACTTTTCAGTCTGATTTCATGGGGATTTTATGCTGACAAACATGGCATATCTGAGTTCTCAATCAGATATCCTTTATGGAAAATAAATAAAAGTACCTCTCAGCAATACCCAGAAAAGCTATGAGCACTATATCATATACCATGCCTTATGGCAAAGACATCACAATCTTCTTGGTTTGAGTACAGAGGAGGAGAAATGAAAGAAAAGAGAAATATCAACTCCTAAAATTCTTCTTTACAGTGATGCCAACAAAAGTCACCTGACAGCAAGATGGCTTCTGCTAGGCTGTAACCCATTGCCTATGGCATTAACCCTTACGTGGCTCTGTGTGTCACTGTGTATCTGTCAGTTCTCCTGTGCTTAGTATGAAAACCTGTTGGGGCAGGAACTGTTTTGGTGTTTCGTATTTTATACAGCATTCAGGGTCCCAGAACTGCTGGGCACAAAGGTTTTATTAATTATCGATATTACAATTAGGCAATATGACAGTAGTAACAGAAAATTTACTCTGAGACGACATATAATTTCAGCGTTGTACAGTATACCCAGCATAACTGGTAGCACGCTTTTTTGGTAGGGCCATTTTTACCTTCTTAAGTGGTCACTTTCTTTTTCTTTCTTTCTGTGTTACTCTTCCATGATTTGTCAAAAATAAAGAGAAGCTGAGCAAGAAATGTGTATTTCTGCAAACTACAAAAAGTGTGTTTCTCAGCCTCTTTAATAAGACTCTCTTTATTTCAGTAGCAACTAGAAATATGAAACAATATATTTTTTTTAATATCTGGGGCACTCCTTAGAAATGATAAGTAAAGACAAAAATATCACGTCATGTAGATGATGGTATCTCAAAATGATACTGCCTTTGCAACCTACTGTAATTTTGACTTAGGTACATGAAAAAACAGGAGAAATGTAATAAAAATAAGGAAGAGAAGTTTTTCAGTGATGCCACCCTGTGCTGCAAAAACTAAACATGATACAAGGTACATAATTACTCGTGTGTTTTAGAAGAGCAGTAGCGCAAAGCAAAATTAAAGCCGCAACGAAACAAAGGCCATACCTGTCTGCTCTGTCTGTAGGAAAAGAAGGACAGAGAGGAGAAACAATACTGTCCCAAAGCACCTTGCCATTGTTACCCTCTGAGATTACTGCTCGCTTGCCTGCCTTCCAGCAGCGCTTGTGGGACGTGGCTACATGAGAAATGTTGATGTTTAAAGTTCAGCTGCTCCTGAGAAAACAAAATCCCCAAGGGCAAAGCCTGGCCTCAGTGTCAACACATGAGCACCTCAAAAAAAAAAAAAAAGTTCAGTGGTGCAACAGTGCCGCTTCTCGCTGTGAAACGGCCGAGGCTGGGGCAGGTTCACCAGCTCCATTGACAGCTGCCAGGAACCACCACAATTTGAATATTCCGCCCATCCCCAGGCCTTTTAGCATAACACAAAATGGGGAGACACAACACTATGGCTGTTTCTTTGTACCATACCGAAGCACAGGTACGAGCTTGATGATGACTCCAGGGAGCAATTTTGTAGTGTGACTGCTTCATATACTCTTCCCAGAAGACTTTTACCAAGGCAGTGAGGAAAATTCTTCTGTCTTTGCAACTTCGCTACGCTGGTCAAACCCCGCTGGCTTTTGGGGCTGCAATGAAGTAACCAAGTGTCGAACTTCCCCGTAGGGCCATATTTTAATGGCTCTGGCATTTTTGTTGTGATGTGTGTGCTGTGAAGGAGAAGACCGGAAGCTCTTTCTGAGCCTGAGGATCTCAGTCACATGCATGCACAAGGTCTGCGAAAAGGGACCTAAATAAGGAGCCAAAAGAAGGACCTTTGCTGCTCTGACAGGCGCCAGGCATCCTGCCTGGCACAGGACGAGAGGAAGGATAGAAGTAGCTTGGGCAAAAGTCAGGTCCCCACTGAGCTTGGATCAACAGCACGCTGGCGTGCACAGGCTGGGCACCGCAGCGAGTGTTTTGGCTCCCAACTCAGGCAGACTCCCGAGAAGGGAAGGAAACCATTTACGTGGTCAGAGCAACAACCACTGAAGGAGAAAGCGGGGTTTTATCTGTTTGGCTTTTTATCTGTATGGTTTTTTTAGAAACATAGAGATCACATTGTGTTTTCTCATCATATATACCCCAAACTGTTCTTTGAATATGCAGTTCTTTTAGCAAAGTCTAACTGATCTGACCGTTCCCAGGTAAATCCCAAACTAAAACATCACTTTACTTCAGCTGCAGCCTGTGAAAGCAGATGGGTCGAGCGCGCAGCCAGGTGAGTAGGGCTGGCACAGACCTCGTGGCTCACCAAGGCCGGCCCCTGCTAAGCCGGGCTGACCTAATAGCTCACGTCATGGACCCCAATGCCTTCAGAAAGTAAGTAGCCTCCACATTAAAACCACAATGTGGGAGGTTTTTCCTGCAGGGTATCCACAGGGACGTTGTTCCAGAAGTTCACTCTGAGTTAAAACCCTTCTAAGAGCAAGTCTAATTTTATTCACAGCCGGTTTCTAACCTTACATACTTGTTTCTCCTTCCTTGATATTTCTGCAGAACTAATTAACATACCTTCCCATCCTCTTTGGTTGACTAAGAGTCAGGCTTTTCTTAGCAAATGAGCTCTCCATGCTCCCCATCATTCCCCCGAGGCGACAAAGCTGCCTGTCCCTGTCCGAGCCAGGGTGGTTTTCTTGGCTGGGGGCTGTGGGGATGCTTTTCTGCACTTTTCAGGCTGACCATCCACCCCCAAGTGCCTGCCAGCCAGGGTATAACCATATTCCCTTTGCAGCTGGTGCTTACGTGTCTTTGCCCTCTTGTGACAGCGAATATCCCCTGGCGCATACGTGGTACAGCAAGTCTGGCTCCCTTTCGCACACTGAGGTAAAAGATGTGATGCCACTTGATGTCAGCATAGCCCCAGGACTTCGCAGAACCCAGCACAAAAAGGTGCATCTGCAAAAAAAGTTTATTTTTAAACAAGCTGTTTACATTTTGCAAACCTCTGTCAATTAAGGAACCCTTGTAGGCATAAGGTAATTATTCAAATTAGGTTAATAATAGCAACACAGAGCTTCAGAAGCTGTATTCTCCCCAGAGCTTTGTTTGCATGTTAATTTTTTCTTACTTTGTTTTTTTTTTTATCAAATATACCTGGCTGAGCTGCTGTGTCCTTGGGAATGGGTCACAGTGTACTCACTCATGTATGGCACTGACTTTCCTTTTTCGACATCGATATTATTGCAACAGACCTTACTTTTTAATTTTCATATTATTAAGGAAAATTACACAGAGACCAGAGTTTTAAAAACACAATCCTTCCCTCACATGTTTCTTTATAAAGAGTGATGGAAACTTTTTTTTCCATTCCTTTAAGCATCATAGGGAGCATATGGAGATGTGCTTCAATAAAGTGTCCCACAGCCCTATTTCCTGTAGAGCTGGTTAAGGATTACCTCCTGCTTAAAGATGACTCCCCCAAAATGCACAGAATCTGTTTCTTTTAAACGATCTTGCGCACTCTGTAACTCTGAGAGTTGCCTCAGAGCCTGCAGCTGCCTTGGGGGTCCCTCATAACGGTGGTGACCACAGCCTCTCTGAGGAAGGACCATAAAAGCGGGGCTGTGGCTCCCCGGAACAGTAATGCCAAATATTCAGGAACCAAAGTGAGTGACACAGGCATGTGCAGAAAGCCAGGGGAAGAGGGCTTGCAGAAAAGCTGCATCTGCAGTGACGAGGTGGTGACATGGACATGCCGATGTCACCAACCTCATGCTACAGCCCCACGCTATCCGTCACTCCTCACTTGGCAGAGGGCAGGCCATGGGGGGGGCTCTTCTGAGTAACTGCCACTGTTATATGCCTTCAGGAAATGTGTTTGTACACTACCAAAAGGGGACAGTGACTTTTCAAAGGGGACCTTTCCAGAAGTCATCCCCACTCTTATTGATCCCAATCAATATCCGATTGCTGGGCTTGCAGGTTTGTTTCTATTTAGGAGATTTCTCTTGCAGACTAGCATATGAATGCCATGGTTAGCTGTGTTTCATGGACAGTGGATCAAACATGCTTCAAGGCGAAGGGGACATGCAGTACACCCACCCTGTAGCAAAAGGTACAGAAGCAGCTCCTAGCATGTGCTTCCTCCTCCTCTACCTCACATGCCTACAGCCTCTTTTCTTCTTTGTGAAAGCTTTGCAGACATCAGCTCCCTTCCGCAGGCTTCTGTGGCATCTGGGGACCATGGAGTAAGGGAGCGACCATGACTGTTTGCTGCCTCAGGGCTGGGAGGAGGAGGGATGGGGAACGAGACCATCCCTCTAAAAGAAACCCCGTGAGGAGCAGACTCAGCTGTCATCTTCTGCCATGTCTCCGCCCTGTCCTGTGTGGCTGCCACAGGGCTTCAGGCTGAGTGCTTTGTGTTGGGACAGAAGAGAATGGAAGGATGTGATTTCTCCAACATGTTTAAAGATGTATAACTTGGTGCTGTGTGAAGGACAGTGGGTGTGATCATGAGGGGAAGGGGGAGAGTGGCCAGAGGGAGTGTGTGGGTGTAAGAAGGGGCTGCTTGAATGTCACTGGAGTGAGGGAGCATGAGAACACAGGAGCAAAAGAAGAGATTGGGAAGAGGGAGGGCTGAGAGTGGTGGGACAAGTGGTTGGGGCTGTGACAGAGTGGAAAAATAGAATAAGGAAGGGAAGGAGAGTGGGATCAGCCTGCAGGAAGGGTATGAAGTTTAAGAGAGTGGAAATCATGCAACTTTGAGTCCATGATGTGCCATGCTTGGTTTGTAGCAGGGGAATGGCATCTCTGACGCAGGAGAGGGGCATACCTGCCAAGGCAAGAGGAACCGATCACAGCTTTCGTTATTGTAGTCAGCTCCATATATTTATCAATCTCCATATGCTTGTTATGCCATTTTCACAATGTGCCCTTCTCATGCCCTTCCAGAAACTCAGCAAAATTCAAGTCACTGAAAACAAGGCCATGGTTGGGGTCCTTTCAAACACCTCTGCTCTGAGCCATCTGTGCTGGAGACAGTCATGTGGAGTTTTTTACTCTGCCTTCCATCCTGCCCCATTTTGCCACTGGCTGCTATGCATAGCCCTAAAAAAAGATGTGAGATGCCCTCTGCAATAGACTCATATGCTTGTAGCCTGCTGTTATTATATCTCCTCCCCCAGAGGCAAGAGCCCTGCAGAACCTGCAGGTAGGTCACAGCAATTACTACTAGCTCCAAAGAGACTGAGACACCAGAGGTGAGGTTTTACCATGTCCTAACTCAGTAGTTCTGTCTGAGGATTGATTTGTATGCCTCTGTGTCAGAATGTGGTTTAAGAAGGGAATTTATCGGACAAATATATTGTGGAGCTATAGGTATTCTTTGCATAGATGAAGTGGACATGGAAGCAGGAGATTTGCAAAGGAGAGCTGTGTTTTTTGAATTAAAGAAGAAGCTACCACTTGCAAACACCTGTTGAAGAAGAACAAAATGTCAATGCAACCCCTAGCCCAGACTAGTCATCAATCAACCCAAAACAGGTGAGTGTGATCACGTGTAGTCTTGGTCAAGAGCTAGTAATGAATAATGCAGGTTACTCTCATTTACATGCCAAAGTACACTCTCCTCCTATGAAACACATTTATCAGCATGCATGTTAATGAGCAGGTCTCAGTGTGTACAGAAGCTACATGACTGTCATCTGCCAGCAGAAAGGAAGCACATATCCCACAAAGGGTTAATGCTTGGTGGGGTTAAAGTGGGTTATAATTCAGTTAAACATCTGGACAGTCATCAGCCTGTTCTGTTCGCTATGTACAGGGGAAAAAAAGCTTTTCTTGCCATATCCGAAGGGCATTGCCGTGTCTAAAAGCTGGAGGAACGCGCAGTCATTCTGGAGGAGTGTCAAAACTGCCGTTCTGGTTAGGCTACAGATTGCAGGAGGGAAGGGAGGAGGAATAAAACCTGGGGAGGTTTGATTCTCTCCATGGCTGCTGCACCCACAGCAAGGGTTTTATCTGAGGACATAAGCCCAGCCACAGGGTTGTGTAAGCCTCCTGAGAGCTTGCGACAGGGAAAAACATCCTGGAACTACTCTAACATCTAGATAGACGCAAGCTCTGACATCTTGTATTTCTGTGCACCTATTGCTATACCTAGTAATTGTTGTTAATATTTCATTAATTAAAATAAATTCTTCCTTTACTTTTACCTTAGTGTTTCTTTCCCTCCCTTCTATCTGAACATCCTTTTCCTATCAAAATTGCAGCCCATAAAAGTGAGTACAAACCAGCCATAGATGGCAGAGCATATGCACAGGGAACATCATACTACTTATGCACTTAGGTGTAGCTTCAGTGCTAGATAAGGGAGTTCAGTAAGGTGGTTAATTTTGCCCTGTGATGCATGCTATCCTGTTCCCTTATGAAAAACTTAGAAAAATCACTCTGTAGTCTATTCCATTTGAATGAGGCTTGTATGATTTTTCTCCCTTTTTCTCTGCAAACTCTCCCATTACTGTAACTTGGACTTCAGGGAAAAATTGCTTGAGTATGATCTACAGACAAAACCAAACAGAGGATTTTCAGCAAACTTCTGGGAGGCTGACACAGTCAGAAGTGGACAATGAGGAAAAAAGAAAGTGCTTTAACTTTACCTTTTTATGATCTGGGACTTAACAGATTGACACCTGAAACGTAAGCTCTGTGTAATGGTAGGACTTTGTCTTTCAAAAGCCACTTAAATAAATCTGGTTTTGAGAGCTTGTTAATACAGATTTCTTATCAGTGGTGTCTGAAATACTTCACTGAACTTGGACAAGTGCTTCATGATGTTCTGCTCGTGTGCTCACATCCCTGCTCCTGAGGCTTCCCTGTTCCATGCCTATTCCTCTTTCTTTCTGCCTACTACTCCCAAGGCCATGGGCTGGTGGCCTTACTGACTCCAGGTGTTATGATCTAAGGTGTTTCTGTGACCAGTAGGTCACTTCCTCTGCAACAGGTACAGTGGAGGAGAAGCCCTGTCCTAACCTCAGCAGCTCCAGCCCAAAGTCTGAGAGCTTTGATCTACAGTCCCAGGCACACATAACTGCGTGGTTGATGTGGTTCCTGCCATACCCCTGACTCCTAAACCACAGGAGACATGGACTCCATGGATATGTGCAATTGCTACACCTCTAGATGGCATTCGGAAGGGGACTTCTGTATTCATGACAGGAAAAAAAAATCCCTCCTTATTGAAAAAGGATGGCATGAAATTATCTGTCTTTCAAAGTAAATCTTCCAGGATGGTTTGAGTTACAACTTTATCCTCTCTGTGAGGACTTAAATAGAATTTAGACAGTGCACAGACAATGTAATGTGTGCCTTGGTATACATCTTGAGTGAGAATTGTAATTTTCTGCATGATTAAGCTGCTAGGATAAGTGACCCTGGAGACAGAATCTGTTTTTACCTGATTCTGAACACCTGAGTAGGATGAGGAAGGTGTTTCAAGTCTGCAGACATAAACTGGCATGTAAGGAAGGGAGAAGCTCAGATGACTGATTCCACTGAATGCATGATGAGTGGTGGTCGAAGATCATTGAAGGTTTCTGTGCCTTTTGGGATTGATTATGAGTAAATCAGGACTGCTGCAGTCAGGACAAGCAGTAATTCAGGGCTGGGTAGGAGGAAAGATGGTTGGCAACAACGGAACTGGTCAGCAGAGCAAGTCACATGCGATGGCCTCTCCACAGTCCCTGGGACATGTTTGAATGTGACCAGCAGTCCCATATATCAGGTTCAGATCTCAATATATAGTTTAGGGCTGAATTATAACCCCTATTTTAATGGAGGTCCTATGGGAAGTCAAGCCAGGGTAAATCCTTTGAAGCAGTAACATTAGGGAGTCAAATATGCAGCCATTGGGGGCTGAGCTTTTAACCTTTTGGGGCTCTTCTACTAGGGATTGAATGCTATGGCCTTCAATGTGGTGTGATTTCTTAGAAACTCCAGGAGGGAGTTCATTTAGCATTCCTGAAACTGAGGCTAGGATAACAGGGAGATATTGTCAGAGAAAAGGGGGGGGGGGGGGATCGTACAATCCTCATTCAAATGAAACAGACTCCAGAGTGATTTTTCTGAGTTTTTCATACGGGAATAGGATAGTGCCAGTCTCAGGGCAAATTTAACCGCCCTATTCCTTTCAGATTTATCAGCATAATTCATTAAAAAAACAGAATAATGGCTTCCACATTCATAAACTGGATATTGTGAAACCAGGGAATGAGATAAATATTGCAGTCATTATGCTACAATGTCATTTACAACATCTTTTTCCCCTTTTGTCTAAAGTATGCACTGACACACTTTTTAAAGCATACTACAGAGTACTTTATATCTCTGTAAAGGCTCAAACATTTAAATATCTAGTTCACCATTTTTAAGTACCATTGAGCTGGCTGAAGAACAAGGCTTTTTTTCCTCTGCATTGAAAAAGGCAGACAGAGCATGTAAGGCTCGGTTGATTAGAGGGAGTCAGGCTTTTTTTTGGTTTTGAAAGACAATTTACCTTCATAGATTTTAGAACTCTTCAGCTGTGAAGAATGCTTCATATAAATGATGAAATGTAATTCATGTGGGGTGTGCAATACATTCACTTTATTACAGCCAAATCATAAAATGCATAATGATGGTGAAGAAAGTATCTTGGAAGGAAAGCAAGAAAATATCAGGACATGAGTGATTTTGATGATTGCAAACAAGTTTTCCAGTTCAATTAGCTAAATCTAATAAGGCATTTGTTTGTGTGACACATCCAGTTATTTAGACTCATGTGGAAGATGTATCCGTGATATCTGCATTTTCTAGCTTTTTCTGGGTGCCTAAATATACATCTAGAAGATTAAGCGGTTTGCCCTGAGGCTTTAGAAATACTGTGTTACTCTGATACTGTCCTAATTTGTTATTGCCCTAGTCTGGTTTGTTTTTATAAAGCAAGTACTGACACACAAATGTTGACTTAATTCCAACTTTCATTGCAAAGGGAGAGGGTTTATTAGCACAGCCAAAGACTTCCATAGACAAATTTGTTTAACTATAGCAAGAGAAGATGGAGTTCCTAAATGATCTTTTTTGAAGAAATTTCATTATTTTCCAAAACCAGAAAGCTCTGTTTTGAAGTCTAAGCCCACTTTCTGAAAACCAGGTGTTCGTTCATGAAAGAATAGATGGCATCTCTTAACAGAAGCATCAACTATCAGAATTTTAGCAGGTGTATTAAAAAGATGACAGCATTACTTAGGGGTCAGATCTGATGGCTAAGACAATTAGGTTGATTAAATGTCAAGCCATTAAAAGTTTTGGGTCAAAACACTTCTTACCCAGGGTAGGAACTTTGACAAGTTGGTGTATATTCCATATTTTCCTGGCGTTCCACACCCTTCACCCCAGCTAATGATGCCAGTAACAAAGTAAGTGCCATTGTATTGGGTTACATGGGGGCCTCCTCCATCTCCCTGGCAGACATCTTTTCCATCTTTATCATAACCAGCACAGAACATGTTTTCTGTGACCAGACTACGAATGGCAGGCTTGCAAGTACCCATGTCTACATAAGGGATTTGAAACACTTTCATTCTTTTGACCAGCCGTCCACGCTGAAAGATTTTCCCAAAGCCACTAACAATTCCAGATGCTTGCTTCATCAGAACTTCAGTAGCAAAGTCTTCCTCTGGAAGGCATGCTGGGATAACATACTCAGAAAATGTTATAGGTTCCTTTAATTTAATAAGGGCTATGTCACTATCGTAAGTCGCTAAATCAAATGCGTCATTTATAATTATTTTCTCCACCATGTGTATTGCTTCGCTTGGCTCTTTCTTTCTTCTGTCCACTTCCCCTGCATCAGATTATTAAAGGGATTGTTAATATGACAATACCAGCAAGCCTAAACACTATCTCAACACAAGAAGGTACCAAAGTTTCTTGCACTTTGTATAGGTGTTTTTACTTTACAAGTAAGATAGACCAGGCCTGTATCCTGATGTTATAGCATTTTATACCCATTTCGGACAGGTTTAGATGACATCAAAGTGCCAAGCAAGTAGAGGGTCTGGACTTTGCTATCAGTATGATGCTCTCAGTGAGAACTTTCATATGAAGTTTTGGGCTCCATTACAACATTCCTAGTGGCACTCATGACATAAAACCAAAAGCCCCAACACAGAAGAGCAGGATTTGCCCTTTCATTTGTTGAGCAAAACAGTCAAACAGACTTAAACAGGAAATATATATTCATTATCTTTTAAAACTTATGCAATCAGAATTCCATAGGAAAATATAAGAGTTACTATATATTTAGTTTTTCTCGACTTGTATGAAGTCTCTTTGGGAATTAAATGGAAAGGCAACTGGAGTTTGGACAAAAATATTCTTTGATTTACTGTTGTAGAGTGAGTGCAATTTTTATGACCTGGAACATGAATGTTACATGCCTAGAACTTTTGATACTTCGTGATAAATTACAGTGATAAATATTGAATTTGTGGTTTCACATATGGAACACACTTCCAACTAGTAGCTACATGTTGTCAAAACATTTATTATATTTATTATTAGCATCCGAATGCTGCGTCTGGAATTCTTCAAGGTTTTGCCAACACAGAAAGTTGCACAAAGGTGTAGTGTTAGACTAATTTAACCAAATCAGCTCAACTTGATTTGCCAACATACTTTCCTGATTTAAACCTGGCCCATATCACACACAAGCTAAACTGGGCCAAACCAGGCTGAAAGAAACTGTCCGTGTATGAAGTTCATGCTTTTCACTACTAGTCAAGGGACAAGAAAAGGCAGTGGTGAGATAAAAAGATATGAAAAAAACAAAAACCTAGGGTAGTTCAGTATCTTGCATATGGAGACTAGAACACAGGACAGTTTCTTTGTAGCACATATTTTTATAGTAAAGGGACAAAATAACTACCACTTACCGACAAGAACCATAGGCTTTTCAGACTGGTTAGCACAATGAGCTGCAGTAAGTATAAAATACTCATTCAGAATTGTCCCCCCACAAAACATGTCACCATCCTTATGAATTAGAACAGCCTGCAAAGAGAGGGAAAAAAAGCTAAAGTACAAAAAGATATACAAAGAGGAATCCTGAACAGCTGGCTGAGATTCAAGCAATTTTCTTAGGACAGAAATTTTCACATGTATTGTCTGTCAAAAACATCCTTAATTCAGAGACAGTGAGAGTTACACTCAAGCATAGCCATTGCAGTGGAAACCTGTCAAGACAGACCTTTTTCGTCACTCAAAACACAGCTTATGCACTCAGCTATTTTACTAACAGCTTTTTGTTGTTGTTATTTTTTAAGCAACTTGAGCTAATTTTGTAAGAGCACTATTCTTGTTTGGGTTTTTGTTTTGCTTCAGTCTTGGTCTTAATAGGAACTCCAACCATTCTTTCAATACTGCCATGTTGCAACCTGAGTAGCTGGGTGGCTGGTAGGGAGGATGTCTTTTTGGGAAGCATGGCTTTACATCCAGTACCTGCCATTCCGCATCTGTCCTAGCCTACCCCTTTCAGCATTTGCTTGATGCTGAAACAGAGCATATCTTCACTGAAAGCAGGAGATCTAACTGTCCAGCAGAAATGCAGTACTCAAGAGAGTGGAATGATCACTCAAAATGTTGACACCAGCTCGTTTCAGTACACCTACTCCTTCTTCCACTACCATCCAGACTTTATATCTCCATCCTCTTTCTGCATTGCTGTCACCCTCAGCATGGCTGCAGTTGTGGCCACAAGCCCATAAATGCATTGTGGTTCTCAGATGCCCTGACAATTGCCTTATAATGAGACTTAGCTGTTCCATCAATCACCATGCTATGTATGAACAGCACAGTGAGTCAAACCCATTGCTTTGGCAAGCAGGTCAGCTGTGCAGTGGTGTCTTCTTTTGTCTTCTGCAGAACTAAAAGAACCAGTTCTGGTCTGTTCTGGTTTATTCAATCAGTTCTTCTTAGAGGAGCTGGGAAGCCTGCATCAAATCAAGCTAGGTGCCCATGGCAATGGAGGGCCCAAAAGTCTATCTGCAACACTATTTCAGGCAATTTTTTGCATGTATTAAGCATTGCTCTAAGACAGGTCCACACTGGCACCCAAACTGAATATAAGCAATTGCATTAATAGAGCATGAGGAAGAGGTTTCTCCTTAAGGCATGAGGAAAGTGAAGTGAAGTATGCTTCAGTCAGGGAATGATGAAGAGGAAATGATTGTAGTTCCTGGTGAGCAGGGTCAGGTATTTAATATCCCAGAATGAGGGAGCCTTACCTGCCATGGACACACAGTAGGTAAAGTGCCAGCTTCCCCTGTGACCTCAGTATGATTGCTCAAGGCCTCAGCGCTTTTCTCATTTTCAAGATGAGCATCTAGACTTGCCATGGTTCCTGTGATGTCTTCTGGACTGGCTTCATGACTACTCTGAATTTTACCACATGGGAACTTGACTGTGAAGGCAAAACCAAAATGCTAATACTCGATGCGTGGGCAATTCCGTAACTCTGAGGCACCTGTGCTTTGTTGAGATCAAGGCATTCCCTTCCATATCCTTGGCAAACAGCTATGGACACGTTACCAGTCCTTCACTTTAGCTCAGAGTTGCCTTTGGTGGTGATTTAAGCCAATATGTGGAGGACCATGACTTCCACTTCTGTGCTGGATGGTGTCTGTGCCATCCCTCAGATACCAAGCCAAGTAACTTGCAAGTGGTAGTAATGTCCAGCAGAATGGAAGGACAGAGAGTTGTGGGTGAAATTGGTTTACATCACCACAGTGAGATTCATCAGTTTGCCTGACAGAGCCCTAAGTATAATGGACAGTTTCATGCTTAGAAAAGTAAATCTAACTTCCAGTGCACCTCAGGTGTTCTCCACTATAAGAAACAGAATTCAAAAGCAGCCTTTTGCTGTTACAAATAGTTACCTATTGTGGGGAAAAGTGTTTTGTAGGGAAACAGGTCACTTTCAGGGAATCGACTCTTCATGAAAATAAGAGAAGAGAAAACTCACTTAACAGTTCAAGGGAAATACTTTGATAGCAGCCTTTTGCAATCCAATTAGTTAAACAGATGTCCTTATCAGGGTAATTTCTGAAAGCATTTTCAAGACAGTAACAAAATCTTGGCAGATACAACAAGGGAGGTGGGTTAGAATGGTTAAAAAATGAAAATAATTTTCTAGTCCTAAAACGTGCCTGTGGGTTCAGTCCCAGACAGCATTTTCAAAGTATTTAAAAATTAAGCATCTTCAGTTATTGGCATTGTTATTTTCATGTACATGCTATTATTAAAATGTTTGTAATTGGGAAATTGAGTAAGGTATTCTATGTTAGGAATTGTAGGACTCATGAGAGCAATTTGATATTATTTACAAAGGACATTACAACAAAGAACATCAGACTGACACAATAATAGATTAAATTAATAATTTTAAGGTACACTTTCTCTGAATGCAGGAAAAACTGATGAGGTTTAAGTTTAATATCTGTACTTATTCACTTATTAGGTTACTATAAATTAACAGTAGAGAAGTAACTTTTTTAAAAAAAGTAGAAAAGTAGGTTTTATTCTTTTAGAGTGGAACAGGTTATATTTGAGGGAAAACAAGTGACAAATAACTTCAATCAAATCATGTCAGCAGCACTGAAATTATAATAAATCCTTGTGGACTGTATCTTGCAAAGGGTGAAGTTTCTTGGGCTCCCACTAATTTGGATCTCTAGGTGTTCATCACGCACTGGAGGCCTTGAATGTAAACTAATTTTCACCAATGAGAAATCCAACCCATTTCTTACTAACAAGACCTAGGAGTACAAAAGGCCTGCTTTGAACTACCACAGAAGAGAAATCTCAGCCCCCTTGTGATCATCAGTTTATCACATGGCTTCATATCTGATGGAACACGGGTTTTACTCTGTGCTCTGAGAACATATCGATTTGCTGAGTACACTTTTGTGTGCTAATTTTGCCACTGCACGTTGCTCATAGTTGCTCAATTTGACATTGCTTAAATTATGACCTTTAGTTAAGACCGTTTTCTCTTTGTTGGTTACATTTCAAGCAAACCATGTGAAAGGTGTGAACAGTTAGCATTATCCCTTATGCAGTGACAGCACTGCAATGGACCAGCACTTCCCAAATACAGTGAAGATCTGATGTCTGTCCCATAGAAGGAACTTCAAATGTGGCTTCATACCTACAGGAATGCAGGTTTTGTTGTCATTGCCCAGAGCATAGCCAGCAGCACAGGAACATACTACTCCCTCATGTTCAGCTTTGCAGAACTGTTCACAGTTGCCGTTGTTGACATTGCATGCATTTGGTATGACTGCAAAGGAGACAAATTTATAGGCAAGTTACAAATTCACGCTGACTTCATAAAAGCACAAGCATCTCATAAAACCTTGCTTGCGAGCACTGGTCAAAACCCTCACCTTCTGTGAAATTCTCTGCAATGCCTGTCAAAAGCCTTAGTAATAAGAACAATCAGAAAATCGTTGTTAAAAAATCGTAAGCTGTTAACATTAGGGAGACCACTATTATTTTACTTCTTATGCGGTGATAGTTTCCAAGCTATAATTAGCGGATCGTTGAAGGGAAAGGCAGAGGTAATCCATACTTCCCAGAATGGCCATCTTACTAAGGCAAAGACGAACAAAAGTGGGAAGATGCTGGAAGGAGAATAACAAATTAGCAACAACTAAAGTAACAGTAATAAATAAAATATTGGACTAATAGTAGATCCTCATGTTATTTCTTTTCCATCCTTATATGGTTCACATTACTCACCTCAGCTCAATCCTTGACATTATAAGGTCACAGTCAGAATCTGAGAGGTCTTCCCTGCACTGTCTCACAGTGTGAGGGCAAGCAGAAGTAAATCAGTCCTAACAGATGTTGCCTAACCTGTTTCTACAGATTCACAATGAGATACCACAACTCACCCATTCAGTCTATTTCCCTGCTTGACTGGCCTTACATTGTCTGAGAAGTGTTTCCTAATATCTAACTTGAGATTCTCTCATTGCAATGTGATCCAATGA
This sequence comes from Dromaius novaehollandiae, assembly GCF_036370855.1. Lineage (NCBI taxonomy): Eukaryota > Metazoa > Chordata > Aves > Casuariiformes > Dromaiidae > Dromaius > Dromaius novaehollandiae. Next base: position 153,929,862 of record NC_088098.1, read on the forward strand.
CTTCTTGTCCTAGCTGTTTGTGCCAGTGAAAATGGAGAAGACTTCATTCCCTTTCCCTTTTTATTACATATTTTACCAAATTACTTGGTTATGCATTGAAGGACTGAGGGTGAAATGTTGGGGGGTTTTCTTACCAAATTGCATCCTTTTTTTGCTGGATCCCTGCTCCAGTTTCACAAGATTGTCTTGAACTCTAATCTTGCCTTCCAAAATTTCTGTTAGCCTTTCGCATCTGAAATCAGCTATAAATGCAGTGAGTAAACACTTTCTTCTGTCTTTCAAGTCACTGAAAAATGCTGAACAGCAGAGGTCCTAAGGCTCACCTCTGTGGAGCCCTGCACTCTACATATTCTTCCATTTGACAGTGAAACATTGGCTAGCACAGTTTTACAACCAATCATGCACCAGCCCTACTGTAGTTTGATCCAAAACCACATTTCTCCATCTGCTACAATACCACATAAGATTATGTTAAAAGCCTTCCTAAATCCAGAGATCTGACATCTACTGCATCTTTTGCAGTCACTCAGCCTGTTATCCTGCCCTTAGAGGAAATGCTTAGAGGGTTTGATATGGTTTGTTCCTCTCTAGTCCAAGTTGGCAGTTTCTTTTCTCCTTGTTGGGCCAAATAAACTGATTGTTTAGTGATGAAAGATTTTCTTCCCCACTGGGAACAGACCAACATTCTTCTTGGTGTCTCTTCCAATATCCATAATCTTAAATCAGACCTCGATTTTCATATCTTGATTATCTTATTGTATGGCTTAGCCTTTCTGTTTTTATGCCTACATGCTTGCTATTCTTTTATACTCATCCTCTGTAATTTGATCTAATTTTATTTTTTTCTATACTTCCTTCTGGAAGTCAGGTTATGAAGACACTCATGATTTTAACCAGGATGATTTCTTCATACAAATCCTTCCATCCTTCCTCAGTCTTGGGATAGTTTGGACATGCAACCTAAACACCATAGGTCTTTTTTTAGAAGTAGTCAAAATCTTCTGGACTCCTTTATCCCCCTTAGACTTGTTTCCCCTGGAATCATAACTGTATTTTTTTCTCTTTTGAAAGTACACTGATTTTATTCTCTTGTTCTTTTTATTTACTTCTTCCATGAGCTCTGTCATTTTACAATCACTCTTATTAAAGTCATCTTCCGTCTTTGTATTCACAACTACTTCCAATCTGTTGGTTAGAGTCAAATGTAGAATAGCCCACTCGAGGCTGCCTTCCTACAACTCTGTATCAAAAAATTGTTCTTCAAAGATCCTGAGAACCTTCAGGGTGCCCCACGTCCTGCCAGGTACCTCCCACCTGATCTCTGGGAAGTGAAAATCTTCCTTTTACCATGAACTCTTGTAATTTGGATGATTCAGGTATTTGTTCAGCTGTGTCCATCCATTCCTCTGTCATCTCTGAATGACTTTTATAGCAAAATTAATGACAATGCATGCATCATGTTTGCCTTATGATTCCATGCACTTACTCTGTAGAGCAGCATTTAGGCTCCTTCCTCAAAGGCACAGGTGGGACATTTCCTCCAGAAGGGGCACAGTATTTGCATTGAGACTTACAGAAGCACATTAGGCAACAATGTGGAGTTCTAGTTCCCCTCTGCACTGTTAAATGCCTTGGGGTCCATTTTGTCGCCCAATAGCTTATGAAACAACATTGACAGTAGAGGTAATTTAATTCTCACACCTCTTGAGGAAATGAAGAATAGCATGTCATTTGTGCTGTCAGTTTGAAAGCACTTTGTATTGACATACGAAACCAGTGTTTTACACTGACAGAGTTGTTCTAGTTCTACGCTATTCCCCTAGTGACTGAGTCATGGATACTATAGCATGCAAACAAGAGCAGTGTGGGTGATAAAGCAAAGCTACTAAGTTTTCAGTGATGTCACCCTGCCCCACAAAGCACAAATAATGGCAAATAATTACCTGTGCAGTTTAGGCAGAGCTGCACAAAGCCAAGTTAAAGAAAAGGTTGTACCTGTCTGCTCTGTCTGAAGAAAAAGGAGGACATTGAAAAGAAGCCACACCGTCCCACAGTGACTTGCCATTGACATCCTCCGAGCTCACTGAGTCTCTCTCACGTTTTTCCCCGTATGGCTCTGGGGCAGCTGCTAAATGAGAAACATTACAGTGCAAAGGTCAATAACTCATGAGAAAACACAACTTCTAAGAGCAAAACCCGCGCTCAATGTCAGCACAGGATGATTTAAAAAAGTGAAGATCACTGTGTTGCAGCAATGCCACCCTCATAGCTTGCAGGTGCCTTGCCCTAGCAAAGCCCCTCTCACCCATCTGGGCGGCATTGATCTGGGTTTGACACCTGTGTATGTCAGACTTCTCAGGAAGAGAGAGGAACCAAGGCAGGTTCTGCCTCAGCAGCAAGGCACTAATAATGTGCTTGTGTGGTTATACGCAGTTATGTTACTGAAACTCCACAGATATCAGGCTGCCACTGCTAGGGTAGATTTCCTCTGCAGAACCATGCTCTACCACCATCCATGTTCTTCCTGTCTGTTGTGGGTGGCTCTACATCTTCAGAAAGTATGGAGCAAGCCTTCCTAAAAGAGCCTCATAGACAGCTTTGGAAACACTGATTCTAAAACAAAAAGGCAATAAGGAGCTGGAGTAAATTCTCTGGCTCTTCTCCATGCCCCAAGGAAGCCAGAGCAACTTTTCTGCCTCAGGCAAGCTGGACAGAAGTAGAAAGTGGCTTAGATGTGAAAACTAGCTCAGGGCACCTCATTTGCTGCACTCAGTAAGTGTATTCCAAACAGACTGCCTCCCAACTCTGGTAGTGCCTTAGGAAGCAAGTAAAGTGCAGAGCTGATCAGAAGAGGAAAAAAGAGACAGCCTTTTTTCTGGGTTAAGGCCGTCAGGTGTCACATAGGATTTTGGTGCCATTTATTGCACACCACTGTGGATTGAGACTGAAATACTTAACTAGAATAAAGTTGATTGCAATGCTCATGTGTAAAGCCCTGCCTTATACTGCCTTTGACTTCAGTGGAGTTCATGAGCAGGTGTCCTATACAGATGAAGCATGCTGGTTGGGACCTCTGGAAACAGTCACTCCAATCTCTGTCTCAAGCACCAGGGCAGCCAGTACCTTCACAAATGCACCATTTTCCACCTTATTCTGGGTGGACCTTTTTTTTGCTCACACTGATTCATGGGGATAGCTGTGGTCTGAGGTCCTGTCTGTACTAGATAATTCTGTCAGCTGAGTTACGTGAGTCAGGGAGGGATAAAGAGTAAGAAAACCTTGCTTGGTTTTGCTCTCTAGCATAGGTAACATGCCGGTCACCTTTTGCTTGTACTCCTAGGATCAGTTCTGGTTTACTGTACCAGTCTAAAGAACAGTTTCACTAGCACAGCTGCACACTCTCAGGTGTGTTTTGCTGGGCTAGTCTAGAAGCACAGAAAGTTGGGACTGGCAGAACTTCCAGAGATCACCTAGCTCAGCTTGCTGAGTGAACAAAGATCGAGTTTACCTGTATTATTCTTGGCATGCTTGCAGAAGCTCCAGCAGTGGAGCCTTTTAAGAAGCTGGTTCCAGTTGGACACTGCACCCATGAAAGTGTGTTTCCCAGCCATACCATAGGATACCATAAAGAAGGTCAGCTTGTCCCCCTTCTTTCTTGGCAGCAGTATCCACTGTATCTAGAGCACTCCTGACAGCTAGTTCTCTCTCCTGTTCTGAAAGACTACTAACATTTGAGACTTCACAGCCCCCCCAAAGAAAATCCATTTAGAGGGCTTTTCTATCACAGTATTAGTGTTTTCCATGAGATCTCCCCCAAACCTTTCTTGTCGTAAGCAAGGTGTGCTATTTCTTCCTATTTCCACCACCGCCATGAAGATCTGGTTAGTCCCTACATCTCTGCAGCAGCCTTTTGCACACATGAAGGCTAATCCCATGTTTCTCCTCAGGCCTTCTTCCATTTTCTTCTAAAGAAGCCGCATTCTTTCAAAGCCTAATGCCTCGTGCAAGAATCTCTTGTCCAGATATGTCATCTTGAACTAGGTCTGAGCAATGTCGTGACTTTTTGTTCTTCATATTAGTACTTTCGTCAGCCTTAAACTGATACCACTGTTTAACATCCTCCCTTTCTTCCACATCCCAGGACTGGCCTTTCCTTGAAGGCTGAGAAAGCCTGAGCACCAGGGGCAGCTCAAAGCCTCTCCTTCCACCATGCTTAGTTAATGTCAGCTATTGCCCAAACCAGCGATGTTTGCTCACTGTAAGGAGTGCTGGTGTTTTAAAATCTACCAGTTTACACAGCAGCTGTGTGCCATACTACTTGTCTGGCTTTTTTGATCTGTTCTAACTTTACTAAGTGAAATTGCACAAAGTAATTACTCTACATAAACACGTATGCTTTTACTCTTTCTTTTCTTGCTGGCCCTAGAGTTGGTTATTGGCCTTGGTAAAGAGTTCAAGTAAAATGGCATCAGTAGGAGAAAGGTACAAGCAGACAGTTCACTAATGCCATCTCCACAGTATGGCAGAGACACTGTTATAGAATGAGGAACGAAAACAAAGCCCTTGAGCCTTGGGCATTACAGGCACCATGGCACAGGAAGCAAGGCTCTCTGGGAACCAGTTTCAGATCTGTATAAGATAAACTGATCGCAAAGGCTAAGGACAAAGTCTCCTACACTCTACAGAATAATGACACCTCCCTTCCAAGCACAGTCATGCCACACAGATGGACTTTTGTCTTTCTTGAATGCCCATCTATTAAACCATCTCTGTATTTGCTCTCAAAGTGCTACTTGGGTTGACAAGTATATATATATACACACCAGCTAGTAAAACCCAGCAACGGCCACCATTTCGAGAGGGAAGCCCTCCCCTCAACCAGCTTGATGCCTTACATAGTCCAGCCTGTGTTTCACTTCAGTCCTCAAGGCCCTTAGCACAAGTATTTGAGTAGGATTTGGGCAGCACTTAGGCCCGAGGCTGTCCATTTGAAAAGGGATGTTTCACCCTGATGGAGCACAGAACAGGCTACAAGTGAAGGTGGGACAGGGGATTAGAAGATACAAACAAGAATCCAGTGGACAGAAGTATTCAGAGAATTAACATTGCTCAATAAATATTTAGGTAAGCCCACTGAGGGTTTACACAGGTGGAGACCATCAAACTGGTGGAGGACGATCAAAATTGTCCTGCAGTCCTTCAAGCCATGAGTTACTGCTGACTGCAGAAATAACTTGCTGTTATGCAGAGTTGTATTTCTAGTTTTTCAACCTGGTTTGCTCAGAGCACCTGCTACAGGAACCTAGCCAGCGCCATCTCAGGCCCTCAGAGATACATAGTAGAGGTCTGGTGAGGTTTAGTGTACCTCAGACAACAGGGCAGCATATTGGACTGGAGGAATCTCGGAAAGGCCACCAGGATGGTTAGGGGATGAGGGCACATGGTGTAAAAGAAGTGGCTGAGGGAATGGGGTTTGTTCAGCGAAGGAGAGTTGGGGGATCTAATTGCAGTCTTCCATTACCTAAATAGGGATTACAGCGAAGACAGAGTCAAAACACTTTCTCAGAGCTGCACAGCAAAAGAGCAAGAGGCAGCAGTCAGAAGTTGCAACAAGGAAAATTCCAATTGGATATAAGAAAATTTTCAACTGTGAGAGTGCTAAAGCATGTGAACAGGTCACCCAAAGGAATCACAGAATCTCTCTCTGGAGATTTCCAAAACTTGACTGGACCAGGCCTTGCACAGCCTGATTTAACTTTGATGTTAGCCCTGCTTTCAGCAGGGGGTTGGACCAGGTGACTTCCACCTATCCCTTCCATCCTAAATATTCCTTTGATTTCTGTGACTAGGATTTGAGGATGGGAAGGTTTGAAGAAGAATGCATTTAGGAACACAACTTCCCACACAAAGAAAAAGAAAACAGTCTGTGAAGATTCTGCCAGAACTTGCAGCACAGATCAGGGTAGAAACTGAACAGACGACGGTTGGGAAACCCCTGGCTGAACTTGTCTTTTCGTAAGGAAATTAGTATCTTGGTATCTAACCTGCCATACAAGAACCCTTAGGCCAGTGAAATCCTTAGGCCCCCCTCCATTCTCCAGCTCCTCATTAGTCTTGACATAATGCAGATGAAATATGTCACAAGTATTTGTTAGGGACATTTGCTCTTTTTTCACTCTTAAAAGAGATTTTGTCCTCATTTATTTGTAAGCTGACTGAAGGAAAAATTAAAATAAAAAAATAAAAAGAAAGCGTTTTATTTCAAATGCTAATGTACATCAATATTGCACCTTACAGGAACAGGTAGAACAACTATATGTGCAATTAGCTCTCCGATCCTCAGCCATACACAATGCAGAACATGATACAGAAAACAGTGGATATGCACATTTTTTTCTGAAGAAGCAAAACAGAAGTATTCAAAGTAAACCAAAGTGAAGTACAAACCATATAAAGGGAAATAACATTTTAATTGGCAGCAGTGACCTAGGTGGGTATTTCTGTGGAACACATTTGGTTATTTAGCATCACATGCTGAATACTTACCTGCGGCTCAGCTTTTGTCACAGAAGCTTCTCTTCTCTCTTAATCTTCTAAACACATCAACAGGCAGAAGCTAAACAGCTCTAATAAGCACAAACTCCCTACTGAACCAGCTGGCTGCAATTTGAAGAGTAACTAAAGTTCTGGTCTTCTTACTTTCATCATGACTGGTGGGGGCTCATGTTATGCCAAGCAGTGTCTGGTGGAATTACTTGGGCAAACAGACAGAAACCAAAATGGCAATATAAAAATAAATGAAAAAGCAAACACAAGATCCCAGCAAGCAGCCATTTTGTTTGGGGAAAGCCCCTCACTGTACAAACTCAAAGCAACACTGGCAGTCCACATATACATGCTGGAAGCCAGGAATAAAATGAGAAGAAGCAGCACCATAACTTTAAAGAAGCAGCTCTCAAACAAGTTTAGTAGATGTGCTAAAAAAAGGATAAAGTTTCTATTACAGATTGTACATCTGCACCTTGTTAGCTAAGGGAAGGATCAAGAACCATACCACTAAATATTATGTCTTAGGACCCCTCTTACCCAGCGTAAGAACCTGGACAGTTTGGTATAGATACCGTATTTGCCTTTCCTCGCACATCCTTCTCCCCAGCTAACAATTCCAGTAATAAAGTAAGTCTCCTTATATTTGGTTACATGGGGACCTCCACTGTCTCCTTGACAAGCATCTTTTTGCTCTGTCTCGTAACCAGCACAGAACATGTTTTCTGTTATCTCAAAGTTTGTGGATTGCTTGCAAGTGTTTCTATCAACATAGGGGACTTGAAGCACTTTCAGTTTTTTGGATAGTCGTCCACTTTCAAATTCACGCCCGAAGCCACTAACCATCCCAGATTTTTGGTTCATCAGAACTTCATTAGCAAAGTCTGTTTCTGGAAGGCATGCTGGGATAACATACTCAGAAAATGTTATAGGTTCCTTCAGCTTTATTATGGCTATGTCGTTATCGTAAGTTTCTGCAACATATTTAGAGTGAACAAGTATTTTGTCCACCGTATGCATTGTTTCAGAATGTTCTTCCTTTTCTCTGTCCACTTCACCTGCATGAGATCATTAAAAGGGTCATTAATATGGGGAAGGTGCAAGAAATTAAAAGCAATCTTGATAGAGAGACTAGTATCCCATTCCTTACACTTTGCCTAAGCCTTTATACCATACAAGTAATTTATAAAAATTTATTGCAACATTTATTAGTAGCACATGGATACAGTTTCAGTTCCCAGGTCTTGCCTAGGGAAATTAATGCACCAGTTTAAGTAAAGGATAGACTCATTCAGCTAAGCTAACTCAACTTTGGGTGGAAGGTCTAACAGGAGATTGAGCATGGCTTACATCAGGGAAGGGAAACTGGTCTTGGCTAAGACCAAGATAGTTGAGGCACAAAGTTGTGTTGACCTAGTATCATGCCTCAGAAGTGAAGTAGTCACAATTCGAGCTACTTTCTTCTTCCTCCAGTCAATGTGTCTTAGCTTTCCTGAGTGTCCCTGTAGAAACAAGTCTGTATGCTTCAGACTGGCCTGAAAAAATCATGAGCTTTCTAAAGAAGGACTCCTCTGATGAACACAATGCTAGCCAATACTGCTAGAACATTTGTTCTTAATCACCTTCACCTAGCTGACAAAAAAACCAGGGTGCACCATTGTCAGCTTCTACGTCAGCTACTCATGTTCGTACAAAACAGGATGCCTGCAATAATGGGAAATGATAAAAAGGAAAACAAAACAAAAAACAACACCATCTCACACAGGTTTCAGAGCACAGAGGATTAGTCCATAGCACAGGCTCAATATTTCAACATTACAGGAGTAAAATAAATAACCACTTACCAACAACAACTTTAATTTCTTTAGATTGGTTCATGCAGTGAGCTGCAGTAAGTATAAAATTTTCATTCAAAATAGTTCCACCACAAAACTCTTCCCCTTCCTCATTTATCAGAACAGCCTGTGAGAGAAAAAAGATAAATAATACAGAATTAAGAAGAGCAGTTTAACTTCAGTGAGTTATAAACAGGTAATTGCTTTCTCTGCACTCTACATATGTGCATATTACTGCAACACGTACTAGTCTGCAAGTCTCTCTGCAGTGGTCCTACTATTGCATACACACATGCGTATGCTACAGACAGGCTACAGAGTCTCAGTTGTCCTTATACGATGAAGAGGTTTGGCTTTACATATCGCCTCACAGTACTTAGTAACATCTTTTAGGAAAAGACACCAACTGACTGAGAAGGGAGAGTACACCACCCAAATCTCCCCTAAGACTTACTATCCTAAAGAATTCCTGTCCAAATTCTGCTCCCATTTGACCCCACTTAGGCTTTGTGAAGAGACTCATTTTGGCTGGTCCAAAGTCAAGAGGAAAACTTAGCTATGGAAGTGTATTTGTGAAGCAAATTCATGCTTTATCTGACATGCTCTCAAGTATTCTACCTAAAGGGACTGCTATCTTGGGGGAGGACAGGGGTGGACATGTGGAGGACAATGACATACAGTGTTACAGAATAGGACATGGTTGTAGACCATCACCTAGCACTGGATTTTTGTCCAAGCTTTCCCCTATAAATACTCGTGTCAGACTAAGAATGAGCAAACATAATTCCACACTAAACAGAGGCTCGGACTCTGCAAATAACCTCATCAGCACAGGTACTGTGGTTTGTTAGGTCATGGCTTTGGGAACCGAAAGCTGATTTGGTTAAATTTGCGTAATGCTGGCCAAGCCATTAGATCAGGAACCGGCTAAAGATCAGGAACCGGCTAAAAGGCTTAAAGGTTTGTGCACAGCATTATCCTGGGCACCTGCTCTCACCTGTGCCAGAACACTACGCTATACTATTGCCATACAGAAGTGGCCTATACACTAGTGTCCCCAGTGAGTGAGCAGACTGGAATGGAAAATCACACCAAGATGCACCACACCCGAAGAAACAAAGGAGAGAAGCCACAGTTCCTCAGAAAGGTTGAGTGGAATGACACAGAAAGACACAAGGCAGATAGATTAAGCTATCAGACATTCAAAACTTTGCCAGAACAAAACAGTTTATGGACAGAACTGGAATATATCATCTGCAAAGATGATGCTTTTTGGCCAGCATGACTCACAAGCCCTCTCTAGTGACAGGTTAAGCAGCACTATCTAAAATTGCACAAAACCTTTCATTTTGATATTTTAAGGCTGTGATTTACAGAACAGTGTATCTAGGTGCCTAGGTACATGCAACTCAGCCACCTGCAGCTACAAATGGCATACTACATGGATAACACATACAGAAGGCAACCAAACTAAATAAGCAGTTGCACACTTTCCCTCAAAAACATGTTCTGCTTACATGCAGAGCACAAACACCTGATTTACCTGCCATGGACATTCGCCAAGCAGACACTCATCACCACCTACTATCCTGGTAATCACATCTGGAATCTTGATGCTTGTTTCATTCCGAGGCTGGAGGGTTGGGCTTTCTGTGGTAGTAATGATGCCCTCTTCCAGACTTGTTTCATTTGTGGAAGAGACATCTTGAGCACTAGTTATGTTGCCATTATCAGCAGGTGAAATAACTGACCTTTTTTTTCTTTTCACAAAAACTTTTCCACAGGGAAACTTTACTGTAAAGACAAGAGCATTAAAATTAAAAAGGAAGGACAAAAACACCCACACAAGGGGAAACTCCTCGACAACACCCTCTTGCAATAAAATCAGCTGCCCTATTTTCAAGACACTAACAAAACGCTGGCAGATGCAACAAAGGCAGAAGACCAGATGGGCTGAAAAATGAAAGTCATTTTCTAGTCTTAAAAGCTGTCTGTGTGTTCAGTTTCTGGACAGAGTTTTCAAAGTATTTAAAATTTAAACACCATCTTCAATTGTTTATATTTTTATATTCAAGTACCTGCTATTACTAAAACCATCTTAATTGGGAAAAATGAGCAAAGTATTCTGTGTTAAGGATCATATCATTCATAACAGCAATTGATTATTAGTTATAAAGGATCTAGAAACAGATGTCATCCATATATGGTTGACTTACGCCTCCCTTCTCCTCTTCCCCAATTTGTTGGAATACAATGAAAATATACATCCAATAGCATTAATCTTAATTATTTGATTACTACTTGATTAGGTTAACTGATATCAAAAGTAGAAAAGTAGTTCTTGTAAGCTGCTATTTTAAATGGGGTGTGTTTAAGTAAGTGAGATATAACTACAATCACTTTTATCCTGCCAGCAGCACTTTGTTTCCACTCAGGTAATTTCTGTGAAAGGCACCTTGCAAAGGGTTCCCAATCAGATAGATTTGAATATGTCCATCACTTCACACATGGAAGGCTTTGAAAGTACAAATCAACTAGCCTTAGTGCTAAATCTATGTCACTTAGAGTACTGAAGTTTCAAAAGACTTATTTAACTGTGAAACAAATCTCACCACCACTATTAGTTCATCATGTGTCTTCGTACCTGATGAAACACAGCCTTTGCCATCTTCAGCTAGAACATAGCCTTTTGCACAGGAACACACAACATCCTTCTGTGCACTTTTTTTAATGCTGCAGAACTGCTCACAGTCACCATTGTTTATCTTGCAGTACTTTGGTATGACTATAAAAGAGACAAGTTTGGAGAAAAGTTGTAAATAAACACTGACTTGACAGAAGATACTGAAGTTCATCAAATTACACTGCACTCTTTAGGCAGGATCTGTCTCTCCACCTGTAAAGCACCTGAAGCACATTTTAATAACAGCATCAGTAGCTAATATTAGCTTATGCCTTACAAAGCAGTCACACCCATAGCACGAAAAATGCTTGCCAAATGCAAGTAGGCACAGCCACCATGTCACAGTCAGCTTAAAAAGGCAGAGACAAAGCGACAGTGGACGAAAGAATAAAACACTAGCAAAGAAGTCTGCATAATGGTAAATCCTCACACGATTCCTCCCTCCTGCCTTACAAACCTCAACCCCTCATCATTCTTCTCAGTCCTGTGTGTGAGCTTCAGTTCCACACCTCCCACTCCTACCTCTGTGTGACCAATACACCCATCATTAGGGTAGTAGCTGGATGCCATAGAGGTAAGACTCAGGAAGGATTTGTATGAAGAAATGGATTCCTTGTAAGGCTGAGAAAGTCTCTGCACTGTACTGAAAGCTACTTTCTTTGTCTGGCTCTATATTGCTATGAGCTGAGCAGGGAGGCTGTATTTCTGAGCTTGGAGTAAAGGCTCTTTGATATCAATTATAAGAAACCTATGCCTTCTAGTTTTATCAGCATGTTTTGAGGGTTCAGGCTCATGTAAAGAGGCACTACCACAATCAAGAGGGCTTTGAAGCAAGTGTAAGTTCTGAGCATTCACTAACACAATCCAGCTGTGGATCCAGCAAGGCTTTGAGTTTCTGGCACTGGCATCCAACTCATTGTTGACTGCCATTCTATTCCATGCCTTTTTCCAAGAGGCAAATACTGTACATTAAAGACAGTGTTGACACTATGCTTCAGCTCCCTGCTAAATTCACTGCCACAGTTCTCTACAGGAGAAACCTACCAAATTCACAGTTCTTGCCTTGATAACCATCCAAGCATGAGCAAGTGTAGGAACCAATTCCATCTTTACAATGTCCACCATAGTGACAAGGACTCGAGCTGCACTGATCTCCATCTACAGAAACAAACCAAAAAAACAAGCTGTTTTAAGAGTGTAAATACTGTCAGTGAACTCTGAAGGGGGTTAATTTTAACAAGCAAACTTTCATCTTTCTTTTTAAAACATATGTCCAGTGAGTTGCCACATTCCAGACAAAGCAAAGAGTAGGAACAACATTTCCAATCAGCATGAGTCATATACATGACTTAAGTTCTGCGATCTGTTTTTGATCGCTATTGTATGACACTGTGTAGCTAAGCCTTTTTTGTAGAAAGATAAAGTAATACTGCATCATTTACGGTGAAGGCTGTAAGAGCAGACTGGACATTTCCATGTTGTAACTACTCTCCAAAGATAATTTGACCTTTTGACCTCTTAATGTCCTTGCAATTTATGCATAATAATGACAAATCACTTATTTCTTTAAAGGTAATCTCATCCTATACGCATATCTTTTGTCTACAATGCTGTTCGTTTAAAAAGCAACAGACACTAACATATTAATCAGAAGATAAACGAAACAAAAAAATGCTTTGATAAGCACTGGTAGGCACATACTTGCAGGCCAAGTTCCTGTTTTGTGCTGCTTACAGTACCAAAATAGTCCCATTGTATTTCTTGAGGTATGAGCCTGAGCTTCAAAGAATTAGCTGTTACATCACACCTCCCATACCTAGGCTGCAATGTCCCAAATCTGGAAGGTAGTTCTGCAGTCTCTTCTCTCCGTGGCCTGGACACAACTGGCCGACCTGACTCTAGGGCCCCAGCCACATGTACCTCACAGAGTTACAAAACAGGAAAGTGTGTGTGTGGGGGGGGGTTGCACTGCATTTGGAGGCATGCGCTACCTAGCAGCCCTTCCTCCTGCCCCCTCCAAAGGCACCTCACTCCCGCACTGATGCTCACTGCCACAGTCTCTCCCATCCAGTGACCTGCTGTGACAAACGCATCCCTGTATCACGTGACCCTGCATGGCTCTTCTGGACATTGTGAAAAGAAAAGCAGGATATCTGCAGAAGTGACATTTGCTTCATAATTTTTCTCCTTAGATGCACTCTCCTCATTTTCCTGTATTTTACCATCTGCTCTCCCCTCTTTGGACAAGCTAGAATAACAGCAATGCCCATGGAGGAGACAAGATGCAAGGGGCTGCTTATCCTAAGGATCCAGCTTGCAACCTGCGTGATGCCTTTGGCCTGTTACCTTATCTGCTGCAGCTGTATCTGCTGCAGGGAATATCTGTTGGACTTTGTGTAGTGCCCCAACAACTGAACATCCCATCCGTACCCATGTGTGGCACTCTAAATGCTGCATCTGTGTATTCCACAAGAGAGGAGTTAAAGACTGATGTCTGTCCTCAACAGAGGGAAGGTGAGACCACCATTTACCGAAGGAAAGGCAGACTTGAGGCCTGCAGAACAGCTCCTGGTTTCTGCCTCATCAGTTGTGCCAGAGGGCTTCACTCTGTAGTGGTTTTAACTAAGCAGCATCTTACTGTTAAAACCATGCCTGTTTAGTCTTTCCCTAGACACCATAATTGTTGCTGTGGAACTGAGCCTTATAGCAGTATTTCACTAAAGCACTGCAGAATCCCATACTAAAAAAGGAAATGAGAATGAATTGTTCTAGTAACTTGGCTGAGGGAAGCTGTGGTTTTCAATATTTCTGAACACCAAAAAAGTATTCATGGCCTGTGGTTTAAAAGGTATGAAACTGGCATTTCCACTAAGAGCACTGGCACTAATGTTCTGCCGCCTGTACTCTCATGAGAAAATGGGTTGAAATTTTCCACTCCTGTTAACTGTTGTTCCCGCAGTACTGACGCAGGCTTTGTTTGAAATTTCAGCCTGTAGGCTTCAGAGTTCATCTCCTCCTTAGAGGATTGTGAAAGTTCTGAATCTTCATCATAGCAACTATCTTCAGTTTTCTGTGGACTCCAAAAGACAATGCTGAGCAGTCTTACTTGGGTCAAAATTTTTGAGGTACTCTTCATAGCATGCATGCTGTACACACAGTTTCAGGAAAACACATTACTAAACACTAATACATTAAAAAACAGTAACCCTAATAACTAAGACTTTCAGAAAAAACAGAAAATATTGATTAGCAGTATTTGTTAATCTGCTGGTTTGTCTTCCTTGAGTACCAAACAGTTCTGTAGAAAACACATCCTGCAAAATGCTAAACATTACAGGAATCAACAACACTGTAGCATGAAAGATTATTGAAAGTGGCAAGCCAGACTGAGTAATACAGTTAAATGCTTTAGCCAAGGCCAAAAATTAAAGTGCTGCCCTCATCTATGGCTCTTTGTATCTTCATATATCTCTGAATAGGTATCTCTGGAGGACAATTAGCTGGCAGAATCACATCCCCAGCTTCTCATTGTCCTTTGCGTGCAAAGAGCCAGTATTCTTTTCTGAGAGGACAAAGATCATCTCAAGCACTGGAGGCAACTGAACCTTGCCTTAGAAAGAAGTGCCTGGGTTCAAGCAACAGCAAGGCAGTAAATCAATCAGGTTCCTTTTCAGAGGAAATACAAAATGAGGGTGTCCACAGAGAAAAGAGAGGAAACAAGAGGGCAGGAAGCGGTTACGTATGAGATGTGTCCTTTTTAGCCTTGCAAAAAAAGAAGCTTAATTTTCTAAACAAATGCAAAGTGTTTCTTACCTACATAGATATTCCAGAATTCCTCCTATAGGTAGGTGTGGGGAAGGAGAAACAGGAGGAGACAAACAAGAGTTAGATAGAAATCAGTGAGTTCAAATCTCTAGAAAAATGTCAGAACTTTCATACAGACCATACTTGCAGTTGTTAAAACAGAATATTTAAGTTACAGGCAAATATAGTGCCTTGCAGCCTGATACTGCCATTTAATAAATTAAAACCATATGATCCATCTATAGTGCCCAGCCCTAGAGAAAGAAGTCTCACGCACTTTTGAGAAATACTTAACCTCTTAGATTTCCTCATGTGACTCACTCAACATAAGGCATTTGTTTTCTTGCATAACTTATCTTCATATTCATTTGACTGGATTTACTTACACTCCTGCAATACCAAATTCTCAGTCTCCTTTCCCTTTAGCCCCTCAGGATCTCAGAAATCCCAACATTTAAAAATCCTGTGTCTTCTCCCTTCCCTCTTGCACTGCAGACTCCAGGTATGCTGCCTGTCTAAGTCTGTCCTTTTCATGATATCTGGTCACCAGGTAGGACAGGCTGTGCTGGTTCTGTCATAGATCAGCCAACCCTTATGCTTTAAAGTACCCTAACGATGCACCATGACTCCCCCACCCAGGTCATCTCAGGCACACTCCAAGAACATTCTGGCCAGCAAGTAATGCTGAAGTGAAAAAAAATTTGGCCTTAACTCCAGTTTCAGGGCTGTCCTTAACAGCCACATAGCTATAGCCAAGGATCCTGATTCTCCTCTACCCCCAGTCACTTCAAGTTCTTAAATGTTACCTTTTCTACTGGCCCTATCTCTTGGACTTGCCCCATCTCTTTAAATCGCTCTTTAGCTTTGGAATAGATCTCCCTCCTGCCTAAAGCTAATTAGCCTCTAGAGTAGGGAAGGTCATACAGGAATTACACTGTAATTCTTTGTGGGCAATTTGATATTTAGACATATAAGAACTGTTCACAGTACATATCCTGTCCACTTAAATGCTGGAAAGAGAGGCACAAGATGATAAACATTACAAAGCTTCTTCAGATAAACAGGCAAAATTTTTGCATGAAGTTCTGTGTCAGTATTTGCCTTCTCAATCTTCCTGTGGTCTCTTCGTTTAAGAGCTCTTGAACACTCAGCTATGCCATGCAGATAGGGTGACAATATGTCTAACACAGCTAATATCAAAATATTTAAAGGTCAAATACTTCACAATGGTAATTAAAAAGATCAGACAAGGTAAAAGAATGGAGGCTTTAATATGGGCTGGCCTTGCAAGTGGTAAACTAAGACTGTTTTCTAGTTTTCATATGGTTATGCTGTAGCAACTCCAACCAAATTCAAAAACACTATTTTTTCTTTGTGTTAAGCAATCAAGAGTATTTTGTGAGCTTTGATTCCCAGCTAAAAAGACCTTAATACTGTTTTGTAAACATGAAATATATAAGCCTATGTTTCATATTAGTTCATTCTTACAGTTTTCTCTTGGTCTTCGAAGGCTTCTCTTGCCTCTTCTTTCGAGCAACGCTCCTCATTGCATTCTCTTTCAATATTCCCTTTCTTCAATTCCTCCAAAAAAGAGTTAGCACGTTTTGTTCTTTCCAAGAACTTGTCTGCATTTTCTTTTTTGATAAATACTAGACAGTGGAAAAAAGGATACAGGTGCCAGGTAACATTTGGTGTTGGTAAAGAGCCATTAGAAATAACTGAAGTGAAAACAAAAACAAAACAAACCCCCTCTCCACTCTGTCCTTAAGCAAAATTACCTATGAAGCCAGTTCTCACACAGACTAGTACATCCCAGGATCTCTCAGAGCAGACTCTCTCTGAGAATTAGTGGGTCCAGGACAGATCGAAGGGCCACCAAAATTCTGTCCTGCTGTTTCTAGTCTTGAAAATAAGAACATGCAGATTGGCACTAGGGGTTTATATTATAGTTGCTCCTGCTCAAGACTCCAGTCATGAACAGAGTGACTTTTCTTGCCACTCTGAGGGCCAGGGAGACTACACTCCTTGATTTGTTTTTAAAGCTGACAACCAGGCAACACCACTGGCTGCTCCACGGGCTTGTGCACCAGAAACTAAACACCACACAGACTCAAGATGCAGTAAGGTATCAACATGGGGTTCAACTGATAGATGGGAAAAGCTGTTTCATGGTCCAGCCCTCAGAAAAGAAACAGAAAATCTACAAGTTCTACTGCCCCTTACTACCCCAAATCCCACTGCTGTGCTCTGGGGTCTTCCTTCCCTCTTAACACCACCTCCAAACTGCCTGTAGTAACATTCCTGACTTACTGAATATAGCTGCGTTCTCAACTTTAATGAAGAGCAGAAGTAAATGCACATCAGCTTTAGTATCTAAGGAAAGCCCAACTTGAGCTCAGTTTGCTGGGTTGTTTTGTTTTTTAAAGGCTTGGTGGCACAGGAGAAGTGTGAGAACTGTTCCCTAGAAGTTTATGATGCAGGTAGTTGTTGATTTAAACTGGAGGATCAGAGACACTGGATTCAGGTCAATCACTTTGCTGCATGAACAATATTGTTACTCTCCAGTAATTTGCACACAAATTGCCAGCTAGGAAGAAGAACTGAAACAACACTGGAGTAAATGAATTGCCATTTTTTACTACCTTATAAAAAGCACTTATTCTAGGAATGTTTGCAGAGTCTGAAAGCTGGCATTTAATTTTTTATAAACATCTGGAATTTAAAGAGGAAAAAAAGCAAAAAGTACAAGCACTTCCCAATCACTGACCAGAGTGTAGAAGACAGCACTGCAGATGAGACTTTAAGGCCAATAGCTCTTACTCAGTGGGTAGCTTGCATGTACCCTCTGGAGCATTTCTCAAGCAGCTCAATTCCATAACAAATAAGCTAGCTGGTTAGTAATCATATATCTTAATATTCTCTAAGTGATCATGGAGAAGACTTACTCTGCTTTCAGTGAAATCAGTGGATCAGCGTCAGGGAGCCAAATTCTGCTAGTGCTGTTTATATTAAGCAACACCATATAGCCTACATGTCTTTTGAGTCCTGCTTAGGCCAAAAAGGCTGTTTGCAAGGAAGGCTTACAGAAAGTGCTCCTAAGTTCTCGCTCAGCAATTGTTAGTTCATTGTCTATCTCATTTGTCCTTAAATCCACTTCTGCAGTTATGGAAAGTGACAGGACACAGCTGGAGGGGTTATTGCCCCTATATTCCTTTGCCTCCACATCCTTACTATAATCAGTGCTAGAGGATGTTTTTATAAACTTGAAGTAGCCAACTGTCCTTCTGAGATGGGTCTTTTTCTTTCCTAAGATTTCTGTCAAGCTTCCATCTCCAAAAACATAAAGGACTAACAGATGTTGGTCAGCTAAAGTAGGGCATTCCACAAGCTTGCCGAGGACCTTATTTCGAAACGTAAATCGGCTGATTCATGGAAAGAAGTGTTAATGACTTTTTGAGAATTCTCTTACTGCTATTTTCTGTTCTGAACTTTGCTGTTGACCCTAGGAACACAAACAGCAGATGACAGAGCACACTAACCCTCTCTGCGCCTCAGCCCCAGCCCCTCATCAAGCAAGCATACCCGACAAAATCAAACACGGCCCATCCACCTCAGTGTCCCAGGACAGCCACACTATGCCTGAAGTATTTAAGTACGTCACATTTTGAACACAGTTGTCCTCCCAGCGCTCATGAAGGGAGGGGAGGGCTAGTAATCCAGTTTTAACAGGGGGAAAATGGAAATGCAGAAACGCATACCAATCTGGGAAAGGCCACGCTGGACCAGAGTGGGAGATCGCACCCCTGGGGCCCTCCAACTCTGGGCTCAAGCCCAGGAGCCCTCTTGGGACCCCACGGGGAGCCCTGCCCCACAGAGGCGAAGCCCGCCTGCCTTTCAGCACGGTAGAGGGGATGGTGCAGGCGCAAACAAGCCCTCTACCATTTGGGAGAGCAAGCCGCTCAGGGAAGGAGAGCCCCTCAGGTGCCTGCTCCTGCCCCCTCCCCCACCCGTTCCAACAGCTCCCCCCACCTGTTCCAACGGCTCCCCCCAGCGGCCGCAGCCCCCCACCCCCAGGGGCGGGTTTTCCCTCGCCCACAGTAGCCATCTGCACCACCAAGGGGCCGGGGTGGGGGTGGGGGATGCGGGGCACGTTTCCATGGCAACCCCCAGAGGCTGTGAGGAGGCGACCCCCCCCCCTTCCCCCCAATAAGGTTCCCTCTTACCGCCTCCTTCAGCACAGAGCAGGGCTGCCAGCGCCGCGCAGAGCAGGAGGGGTGGCAGACGGCCGTCCATGGTGCTCGTTGCGCCGTGTGGGGACGGGACAGGACGGACAGGACAGGACGGGGACAGGATGGGAGCCAAAGTCTTCACCCCCGCTCCCGGGCGGGGAGAGACTAAAGTTGTGTTGCTTCACCCTGCCCAGAAATAGCGGAAGCGCCCTGGACGGAGGGAAGCCGCCGGCAGGATTTCTCTGCGAGGGGGTTGGCGTGATGCTGAGACTTTTTTTTTTTTTTTTTTTTTTTTTTTTTTTTTTAAATGAGAGAAGCCTGCTTTCTTAACTGCACTTTGTGAGAGGAGAACTGAATTGTGAATTTCACAAGCAAGCTGCCTGCACGCAGCCTCGGTTGAGGGTGGCTTTGCAGCCCGCTGGTGCCCCGGCTGGCACTGGCAGGTGTGGAGCTTGGCGTGAGGGCTGGGCCTGGGCCAGTGGGGCAAACGAACCTGGGGCCTGGGCTCCCAAGCGGGCCAGCCACTGACCCATTTCCGAAACACATACCGCCCTTGGCAGCTCCCTCTTGCTTTTCCGCCATTCCCACCCAACACCATGACCTGTTGACTCAGCGCTTTATATTCCCCAGCTCTGGTGTCCTCGGCCTCATGAGCCGTCCTGGTGTTCCCTTTGCGGCCTCACAGCTTGGTGCCTCATGATAGGAAGGGGCTCCCCCTGTCAAACCGGGCTTACTGCTGGGAAAACACTCGGGGTAGTTTGTCTCAGTCTTCCTTTTTTGTCGTTTCACTTTGTTGTGCCCTCTGAGGTCTCCGTGTGCTGTGGCATTCACATCTTTCATGCTTTCAGAGCTTGTTGTCTGTTCTGCTTTATCTCCTTTATTTAACCTGGCTAGACATATTAAAAAATATGCTTAAAGCCTGGCTTTATTATTAAAAAGTCACTGCATACAGCCATTAATTCTGGTTGCTTTTTCCTGCGTTTTGCCCTTTTTCTGCAAAATGGGTTGTTCATAAATATCAATATTTACACGGATGTGTTATAGCAAAGAAATCATGCTATGGAGCCTGAACAATTGAAAACTGTTCAGTTTTGAGGGGGTCTAAAGGGATGATTTTGCAATGCAGGGGCCCTGTCTCGGTGAAAATGAGGTTTTATTTGCTGGCCACTGCTCCTAGTCACCATTCTCCCCAGGAATTTTCCTGATTTGTTTTGGATTCCTCTGCAGGCATATATATTTTCCTCCTCTTTCCCCCTGCATCCACCTGCTTCTTATTATTTCTTTAAGAATAACTAGAACGTCTGGGGTATGTTTTCATACTCTTAGACCTCTTATTTCTCAAGTCTTTGGAATTTGCTGCCTTTCTCAATTCAGTTAAGTGCTTAATATGAATAATATACTGCTTCTTCTGTGTTGGTAATGCAGATTACAGAATGCACAGTTTTATCTTGTATATGTACCATAAAATGACAATGTTGTCCCCTAATAATAGGGCACAGCCAATCATAAATTTTCTACTTGCTGGTAAGCTTTTGTGATTGAGCTCAGTCAGCATGATTTGAATGATTCCAAAGCATAGGGTTTCATTAGATTAAATTATTTTCTAATCTCATGATCAGTTTTATCTGACATCTCCCCCACTTTCCGGCAGTTTTCACACTAACAATAGGAAATATATTTCTTAATGGTGTAGTCTGCTGTAATTCAGAGTTCCTCAAGTTCTACCATTTGTACGCCAAGGCTCTGGAGATTTATCTTTGGCTTGTATTTTGCAGCTGGTCAGACAAATATCCTTCTCTTTTTAGACACCAGGACAAAGGGCACAATTTGACTGTTAGGTTATACTGGGGAACAAATTAAACAAACATTCCTTTTCCATTCGTTCTCATTCTGTATTAAGTACCACAATACTGAGGCAAAGGCAAAGTTAAATCGGTGGTATTCTTCACCATACACAAATTTGGGGTTTAGTATTACACTTAGTAACCTTCTTGCAATAATATTTGGTGCAAGAAGACTATAATGAAGCTTTCAGAGCAGATCTGTAAAAGTGAAATTAACTTTTTCCCTGCCTTTGTGTGCTGGAGAGTCTCTACATTTCCTCTCAAATTTGCTTGTTGTCACTGCAACTGTAAGATGAGGCTACTTTAACATAAGATAAAGCAATTCTTTTCTATTTCCTTTCCCGTTGTGTAATTATATTACAGGACTTATTGTCATAGGAAAGTGTGAAAACAAGAAGTATAAAAGGGGTTCAAAAGAGATTGCACAAATTTACAGAGAATAGGTTCGTCATAACTATTCAACATAATGCAACTTATCGCTCAGGAAATCCTTACATCAGTGATTACCAGAAGGGAAGATCATGGTGTGCTTGATATGTTACCAATAGTCTTTTTCAGCAGCTAGTTCTGTCCATTATCAGAAAATAGATACAAATTGGAAGACACTCTGAGTCTTTCTCAGTATGGCTATTCTGTGCCCTGTTGAGAAGACATGCAAAATTACAAATAATACCAATAGAGAAGTTATTTAATATATTCAGATAGGCATTAGGCTAGTTTCAATTCATTACTAGTGACGTGGGTATCGTATGTTTAAGATATTGAGGGAATGCTTTCATAGGAAAATGTTACAGATGGGATTAAAGGGCAATAACACTATCTAGAAATACTATGAATCAATATCATTAATCCATGTGCTGCTTTAACCAGTCAATGTATTTGGATACCCTTGTATAAACCCCATAGCTGCCTTTAACAGCACAACCCTTCCCCCAGCTGACAATCCCAGTCAGAAACCAAGTGTTCTTGTACTTTGTTGCATGAGGTCCACCACTGTCTCCCTTGCAAGAATCTTTAGTGCCACTCAGGTCTCCTGCACAGAACATATTCTCTGTAATATTTAAATCAGTCTCCTTTTCACATTCTTGTGTCTTCACACGTGGCAAATCAACTCTCATCAGAAAAGCAGAAGTAGCACCTCCATCTAGTAGACGTCCCCATCCGCTCACTGTGGAGAACTTAATGGAGGACAGCTCATACACTGCAAACTGTTTTTCAGGCAAGCATATTGGTACCACATAATCGGTGAGGTTCACAGGTGTTTCCAGTCTCAGCAGGGCAATATCATTATTGACTTGTCCATTCTCGTATCCTTCATGAATGATTTTCCTGGCAACTCCACTTTCTTGTTCAGTTTTTTCATCATAATTTATTGCATGTTCACCTGGAAAAATGATTAATCCCAGATAATGTCAGTCAGGTCCTTGATTCCTCAGAAGTTTTGGAAATAGGAGATTTCTAGTCTGACACTTCTAAAGGACACTCATCTACTATCAAAGTCTGCACTTTTCTTTTAATCTGGTTTGTCAGACTTGCTACACAGAAACACAGAATCACAGAATGGTTGAGGTTGAAAGGGACCTCTGGAGATGATCTAGTCAACACCCCTGCTCAAGCAGGGTCACTCAGAGCATGTTGCACAGGATCATGTCCAGATGGCTTCTGAATATCTCCAAGGATGGAGACTCCACAGCCCCTCTGGGCAACTTGGGCCAGTGCTCTGTTATCCTCACAGTAAAGAAGTTTTTCCTCATGTTCAGACAAAACTTCCCGTGTTTCAGTTTGTGCCCATTGCCTTTTGTCCTGTCTCTGTGCACCACTGAAAAGAGTCTGGCCCCATCCTCTTGACACCTTCCCTGTGGATACTTATAGACACTGATAAGATCCCCCTCAGCCTTCTCTTCTCCATGCTGAACAGGCCCAGCTCTCTCAGCCTTTCCTCGTAGGAGAGATGCTCCACTCTCTTCATCCTCTTAGTGGACCTTTGCTGGACACGCTCCAGTAGCTCCATGTCTCTCTTGTACTGGGGAGCCCACAACTGGACACAGTACTGCAGATGTGGCCTCGGCAGGGCTGAGTAGAGGGAGAGGATCACCTCCCTCCACCTGCTGGCAGTGCTCTTCCTAGTGCAACCCAGGATACCATTGGCCTTCTTGGCCACAAGGGCACATTGCTGGCTCATGGTCAGCTTTCCAACAGGTCAGCTCCCAGCCCATACTGGTACGTGGGGTTATTCCTCCCTAGGTGCAGGACCCTGCACTTCCCTTTGTTGAACTTCATGAGGTTCCCCTCTGCGCAGCTCTCCAGCCACAATCACAGTAAGGGTAACTGCTGTAAATCAGTAGTAACCCCTCAGTAATCCAACATGAATACTAAACTGGAAGCTTGAAGATGTGAGGAAGGGAAAATACATACCCAGTCTCACCCAAAGCTGTGTAACAGGAGTATGTTCCAAACAATGAGCTGCAGTGACCACCCACTCAGGCGAAAGCAGGGTACCTCCACACTTTTCTTTCTGATTCTGTATTATAAGGGCCTGCCAACACAAAACAGAGTTATGTCTTACTCAAATGTGTTTGACTTGAATCTCAGTAGCATCAGGTTTTATGCTGCTTATTTCTATCATTTTATGCAACTATGTTTGAAATGCTGTGCTGATTGTTTGGGGAACTCAGGAGTGGGGAGTCTTCTCTTTGACATTTTCTCCATCTTACAGTATGGATCCTTCCTATTATGGCCAAGAGTATACCCCTGCAAGCTGCAACTAAAATTCTTGCTGGCAGCAAGGTTAAAAACTAAGGGGTCGGGATATATAGGAGGTTGAACTTCCACTCCACTCCTATGAAAGCAGACATTCCAGAACAAGGCTAAGATGCATAATTGGAACAAGTGGATCTGCTGGCTGTGGGTGAAGAGGAAATTTGACTGTCCAGACATGGCACTTTTTACAGGTTTTAACATAAGAGATTTAAAATAATGAATTTCACATAGTCATTGCAGAAGAAAAAAATGCAAAAAAGAATCTTGAAGACTCACTTGCCATGGACATTCACCTGGAGGACAGATGAAACCACCTACTATTCTCCCTTCTGCTGTTGCATTTTTTTTTGCCAACACTGGTATTTTTCCACATGGGTATTTCACTGAAAAATATAGCAACAAGTATGATTTTATTGCACTGAATTCACAGCAACATTTGTAAGACTGATTCCCATTAAATATCTTCAGTAAAGTTATGCTAGCTGAAAAACTGGTCTCTAGTCTGGAAGCATGTTTTTTTGCAAATAATTTAAAAAGCTCAGCAGGTAAGTAGTCTTCTTGTTTGGAAACAGCCAAAAGTGGTTTTACAAAGAGAACACAGGCCCATAGATTATCATGGACATACATATATTCATGTATCATAGGAGCTTGCAAACAATATATCTAGGATACACGTCAATGCTCTGAGGAAGACAGCAAGCTTGAGCACAGAGGTCACTCTGTCAAGCCTTGTAGTCTACATATTTTCAATGACCCTGCTGACTTAACTCAGTTGTACTGAGTATGTAGTACCCCTGCTGGGGTGAGAGACGGGCTTGAGCATGAGATGTTCATCTTGCTCTCCCTCGTTCAGGTGCACCAGAAGATCTTCTAAGAGTAGACACTGTGTCTTCTGGTATGTCTCCTGGCAGACTGCAACTCTATTGCTTGGGTCCAGCCCATCCTTGATTGTACCAGATTGCATATCTCAGTCTAAGGTCCTTTTTTAGCTTGAGCATGCATGTGAATGTTTACAGTAAGTGACTCAAGTCTTAAGGATCAAATCTGCACCTGAGTTACAATGCAGAGGAAGCCTTGGTGTTTTCAGTACATCCTTAACTCCACAGAGTTTTCCTTTTATGATGAAGAGGGTCTGCCTTTGGCTTCTGTGTGCCATTGGGCTCTGTGCCTGTAATAATCTCAGTGTGCCAATTACTTGAGCTGATGCAAAGAAAGCATCAAGCTTTTACAGATACCAGCAAGGTATAGAATAGCAGGACTAGCTCTTTTGGTGGCAGCCTGTGAAAGACCAGGAAAGACTTAACCTGAACCCATAACCTTATCTCTAATGCTGTATTCGGGGCAACACAAGTTTTGGCATTGAAAGAGTGTAAGTAAGTACATTGTGAGACATGACAGAAGGACTGTGAAGGGTCTGGCAGTTACACAGTTTTTTCCTTGAAACACACAGTCAGTGATACAAGGATTTTGTTCCCCAAGAAGCAAGCAGCAACAAATACATATTCCTCTTCATATGCAGGGGAAGATATAATTTAAAGCTTGGAGGAATACTGAATTCTTTGTTCTGAGCTTTTAACAAAAGCAGGTTCCCCATCACATGGTATTGCAGAACCTGCTAATAAGGGATAAGCACATTACTAGACAATTATTTTCTAATGAAATTGTTGCTGTTGAAAGGTAGGTTGTCATTATCACTTCTCCGCATGAGTGCTCCTTTGAGGTGTGTACTGGCGTGTTACCCCTTCAAAATTAGTTCTTTAGATGTGAACACATGCTCCCTGCAGCTCTCTCCATTATGTTCACATCCCTAGGAGTCTCTTTTTCCCCACTAATGAAGTAATTGAGGTAGGCATTTGCAATAGAGTCAGATGCCAGCTTATGTATTGGAAAAATAATTAACTTGCCCTAACAAAGTCCCAGTTGAAATTTACCTTGTCAGCTGAGTGAGAAAGATATCTAGCCATACTGTCTAGAGGAATATCAACAGTTAACAGTTTATTGGTCCTACCACATTGAAAAAAACCAAAAAGAGTAACTAATTTTCTTTGGTTTTAATAGGTCTCTTCCTCTCCTGATGCCTGTGTTGAAATAAATACGGTAATAAAATCCATAGTCACAAATTCACATTGTTTGGCAAGCCAATACTAAAACAATGTTGCCCGTAAAATATTTTACCATAATGAGGTTGCACTAAAACAAACAGAGGATTTGGAGGCTGAAAGTCCCTCCTTTCACTAGGAGCTTCCCAGCCTGACCCCCAAATCCCTGAGTACCTGCTGGTCTGTTTTGTTTGGACAACCTGGCTGCAGTGCTTCTCTACCCTGCTCAGCTCTTCTCTACTAGACCAGTGGCGAGAGCACTCCCCAAAAAGGAGACAGGCTTTGGTTTGCTTCTCAGTCCTAGGGGTGGGATGGTCAAACTCAAATTTCCCATGTCCCAGTGGAGTGGGCTTCTGGGGCCAGGAAGGATGGGGACCAAAAGGCATCATTAGCTGGGGAGCAGATGACTCACTTGAGAAGACATCCTGGAGTGCAGTCTCCATGCTTTGAATCCTCTCAGGCTGAACTGAATCCAGGTCTTTTAATTCCTGAGTGCATGCTCTAGCCATGAGCCTAATGCCCAAAAACTGGGGAAAGTGCTTCTTCTTCCCCAAGTATTTCTTCCACTTAACGGTTTCAATAAAAAATGAGGGG
Organism: Dromaius novaehollandiae; assembly: GCF_036370855.1. Classification (NCBI taxonomy): domain Eukaryota; kingdom Metazoa; phylum Chordata; class Aves; order Casuariiformes; family Dromaiidae; genus Dromaius; species Dromaius novaehollandiae. The sequence goes on from NC_088098.1 coordinate 153,956,256, forward strand.
TCTTGCTCAGTTTTTTGAAAGAAGAGCTGCTGACCCCTTTCAAACAGAGGGGTTCCCAGCACGGGGTCCTGATGGCACTGCACAACTTGCCCACAGACCCACCTCAGCCCACAAGTCGAGCTCAGCATTCCCGACTGGCTCTTTTGAGGTGTCTGACTTTCACACCAGAAGCCCAAACCTACTGCTCTGGACTGTGCCCTAGAAGAAAAGGAAGGGAGCTGATGCCTAAGGGTTACACTTTGGAGTTCCTAATTTGGAGGTATTGAAAACTTTTCTTTTAGGGGTGGGTTAGACTTAACACCTGGCTTGTAGCATCATACCTTTGGGAATGCAGGACGTGCCATCACTGGCTAAAGCATAATCATCCGCACAGAAGCACACTCGTTTTTCAGACAGCTCGTCAGTACAGTACTGTTCACAGCCACCATTGCTGTAAATGCACTTCAGTTGGTCAGTCTCAGCTAAATTCAGAGGAAGAGCCTTTATGTTTCCAAACATGGATTTTGGTGACACAATTCAATTACAACATGAAATGTTGACAAGGAAGCAAGTCAGTAAATCAGATGTCAGTGATGTATGTACAGTGACTGGATCAAAAGCTAATTCTGTTTGGAAAAAGCTGTACAGAACTGGATCACCAGAGATTACCAAGAAAAAGTCTATGCTTAAGAAACATGCACCAAAAAATAAATCAGTCTGCATTTATGCCATATCTGAGCTACAGCAGTAGCCCACTATACTTCCTAAAGGAGAGGAGTGTTGTAATTGCATGGTAAGCATCGTAATATATAACTGTGGAAAAATTATAACTATTTTGTATTTTGCTATCTGGTATAAGGATGCTCTGGGAAGACCATTGAATAAATCACATGATAAGAAAACGTCTCTTCTGTGATACAAGTCAAAAAACCTTCCCCCCCCCCCCAAGCAAATTTTGTCACTTCAACTTCCTGAAAGGCTGGCTATGTGTGGATGCTTTATAATAATTACTTATGTAAGTAATTATTACTTACATTTACTTATTTATAATTACTTACATTACTTATTTATAATAATTACTTATGTAAGTAACTGCTAGGAGCTCTTCCTGCCCCAGAGGCAGAAGTGGAAACAGTAGAAGGGAAAACGTGCTGTAGTCCTTGCAGCAGACATACACACATGCATAGCTGTTTTCAGACGTTATTTGTAAAAGGAGAGGAGGCTCACAGATTCTGCTCTCATGACGGTGAGCATGAAAAACACCTAGGAGATTAGTAGGCAGTAAAGAAGGCAGATGTGATCAGTTGAGCAGTATGCAGAGACTGTGAGAAGATAAAGACAAGGGCAGAGATGGCAGCTTGGCTTACATTATGGGTGGCACATGGCAGGTAATGAGCAGTCAGAGCTCTGAGGCTGCCTGGTTTGAGTTGACAGGTGCCTAATCCTTGTTTGGGCTCACCATATTCTGAGAGCATCAGCTTAGCAGTCTATATAGTGCCCACTGAAATCAATGAAAAGAATTATATTGACTGTATTAGACACCGTGTCTGTCCCCTCTGGCTTTGTATGATGGCTTATGCAGCATGGTCAAGTAACTTCCTACCCTATTTGGGTAGGAAAAGCAATCCTCCTTCTCTCTCAGACGGTTCACAAAAGTCAATTTTTTTACAAGACCCCCATAGAGTAGTATTTATTTTGCTACTATGCAGTGCCTGACTCTCAGCTAGTTAGATCCACCATAAAACACTGCAGACAGTGTTAATGGCAGCTTGCTAGCTACCATGCTAGAACGATACAGAGTAATAATGTTTGCTACTGCTTATCCCAATGGCTTGCATTTGAATTGATAATGACATTTTTACTTTGTTAAGCTATGCCATAGCTGACCTTTTTCACAGTTTATGCCCTCATATCCCTTGGGACAACGGCAAACATAATCCTGAAACTGATCATCACAACTCCCGCCGTTCTGGCAGGGATTGGAGTCACACTGGTTAGGGTCTGTAAAAACACTCAGCGTTAGTCCAGATCACATGAAGAATTGCAGCAGTGGGAGCATTTTTATAACATGTGGAATTCTCCTACCAGAATAGATGTGCCAGAATTCTGTCTGGAAGAAAAAGATGCAAAATTTAATTAAATAAAAAATAATTCAGATTAAACCCTACAGCCCTTGTAACAGAGGATGTGTTACGGGCAGCCACAATAATGCCCCTTTTGCCTTTACAATTTATTAAAGGGGATGTTCATTAAAATATTCTACCTAATTATCCTGTACCAAGAGAGATGGGCACTGTATAATACACACAAATAGGTTCCCATCAATAACCTTCCTATGGTTGGGGTGAGTCTGACTGAAATTAAGGCTCTCTAAAAAGGAAACGTATTGCATAATACAAGTATTTAAGGTATTGTTGGGCCTGGAATTACTGGGGGGGGGGGCAGGCAGATGACTTAGAGAGAATTCCCTTTCCCACCATCCCCCAAATTGGTACTGCCTGATGTGGTCCATGCAGTATGCCCTCCACCAACTCGCACTGCTGCGGTGTGTCCCCCTAGATACATAAGACAAAGATCCAAACAGCAAGACACAAAGTGCATTTTTGTTTTCATGATTTCAAGTGTCAAAGCACACTTATAAGAACATCCTTGAATAATGGGGCATTTCAAAGTAAAGTCCATCTGACTCCAAGCGCTTACCCAGAACTGTGTTACTTACTGTTCTTTCATCGTCATGGTAAATTTCTCTTGCTTCCTCAAATGAACACTTTTCTTCTATGCATTCTCTCTCTAGCGACCCCAGTTTTATCTCTTCAAAGAAGCTATTGGCTCTTTTTTGCCTTTGCAAAACACTGGTTGCCTCTTCCTGCTTTAAAAAGACTGAAAAACAGTGGCATGTTCTGTTTGCCATACATCCTCACTCTCCAGAAAGAAAGGACAGCATGAAAGGTTTCTTCTGAAAGCTTTTCTGCTTTCCAAATTTTTTATGAGCAGTTCTAGAATTAGACATACTGAGCAAATTTGCACAACCTTTCAGAGTCACGACCTCCTTTCTCTGACATGCCTCACAGGTAAAGTGACAGCACATGGATTTGACAGAGTCCACAGATAAAGGGAAGTGTTAAATGTCAGCAATACACAAAGTATTGTCACACTTTATATAGTAGGTCTAAAATAGACAGGACAGAGTTTCTTTGAATTCCAGCAGCTGAACAGCACATGTCACTTCATCTAGTACTGACATGTGTGGTGACAGCTGATTTTCCTGTACTCACTGCAGTGAGTCACTTGTGCCAGATGTACGACAGTCAATCCTAACTCCCCAGTGCGCCATTCATTACTGGTTTTAGCTCAAACCTTTCACTCTTTGGACCTGCAGAAGGGATTTCCCAGGCCATTAGTAGATCACAGTTTGAGTTATCTTTATTTTTCTTCTGAAAAAAAGACCACATCGCAGTACATAGGAAGGCTGAACAATGCTCTTTGTGTTGCCTAGTGGAGCCTGCATATGGCTCCTAACTTCTGCTAGCACTGTAGACCACAGCCACAGGGGTCTTATCCCTGTGAGTCTCTGCTATGCTTCCAAAGGACATTGGGAACATAAGTTGGGTGGCAGATGTCATCAGAGCTCACTTCACAGAGCTACTCCAGCTTCCAACAAATGTAAATGTGTATTTAAAGACCTGATAGCATTATGTCATCACACTGACCCTCCTGGTATAATTCAGGATGATAAACAGTAAGTTCCAGTGCTGCGGTGTATTTTTGCTCCATGTACTATACTGCATGAGTCTTGAAGTGATTGATTTTGCAGTGTGTTCCTCCATGTCACTAGGCAATTCTGCAGCTTAATGACAAAAGTTTATATCTCAGCACTTGTAACTATTTCACTTGGGATTGTGGGTAGATTTGGGGATTAAGGATGATGTATATCCCTTGCCTTTCCCTCAGGACATTCTCTACTATGTGACCCCTGAAAGAGAGGAAGTTACCTCCTACCTGCCTGAAAGTCTTTGAGGTAGTTTCTGAAGAACAAGCTAGAAAAACTGTGGGTGTATGTGGATATGGACACTCATATCTATTTTCACATAAATACACACAAAAACAAACTCTGAGAGGATTTACTCCAGTCTGGTGAGTTCATTGTCTCTACTCATTTATCTCTAATCAGAACATCTGCTGAATTACAAGCAAAATGGTAGTAATTTTCCCTATATTTTGAAGTTACTTGAAGGAATAAAGTATTGTGTGGGGCATCTAATTTGTCACAGGATGCTTCATAAGCATTTGTCTATTGTAAGAATGTCGTTGTTGATTTTTGTCAGCTTGTATGCTTTTAATATAGCTTCTTTAAAGGCTTGTAATTGACCTTATACCAAAAGTACATTACATATACATCAGTGCACATGCATAGACCCTGATGGAAGGATTTGCATATGTACATGGCTTGTAACACCCTCCCACCTCCATTTCTGTGTTCTCCACTTATTTAGACTGGAACATTATAGGCTTTTCTGTGTTTTTTTCAGCTTTGTGCACTGCAATTCAAGAGGCCCAGTCAATGACTAACTAGCAATCTTAAAGCACTTGGTCCACTCTATTAATCTGAGAGGTGAATTTCAGACACGTACTGATGCTACTGAAAAGCTAACATCTCACTTCATCCTCCTGCTGTGAAAACATAGTGAATCTTCACCCCTTTAGTTTCTCATCAGCTGAATGACAGAGTATTGATTCTCTGCTTTGAAAAATGCCACAGGTGAACATGAAATAACAATAAATAGATTCCTATTTTCGTCTAGTGAGTAGACAGCTGGTGGTTTACCTGCTGTCTGTGCAGTGAGAGATTAGATCCACATATGAGTGTAGAAGCAATTTTCCCCAGCTGACAAAATACGCACATGGATGCCATCACTGAAAGCAAACAGGAGCCTTTAACTCACAGACACAACGAGAGGCAGGACAAACATTTATGTATACTCTTTACTGAAGAGTGCTCAGAACTCACAGTAAAAGAATTCAGCACCTGAATAATGGAAGAGAGGTCCACCATCAATAATCATAATCAGAGTCATATCCTGTCACATACCTGCATCCAGAGAAAGAGGAATCAGGAGCAGAAAGCGGAGAAACAGTGTTGTGGACTGCCTGGAAACCATGATGACCCCTGCAAGTGTCCCAGTAGTGTATTGACATTTCAGCAAGGACTGTTTGGCCAAAGAGCTGAGCTTCAGATGTTTTGCACTAGAGGAGGGGCTGGCAAGTCATTACAACAGGAAAAGATCCATTACAGTGATGATATCTGAGAGAAGTGCACATGCAAGTCCTGCAGTGAGTCTTTTTCCACACAAGCAAAGAGCTTGGTTTTGAAGCATTTGCTCCTGACCTGTGCAAAGGCTATGCTGATTACAAAGTCTTGTCATGGGTCTTTATTTACCATCTAACATGATATTTGATGAGCAATATAAATGCCAAGGACCCTGCATCTGTCTGAATGGCACTAACTTGGCTACATAGCCACACAAGCAGAGAGCAGAGAAATGAGGACACTAAGACTTAGCTTGAATCGGCACTCAAGGTATAGCCTTTCATTGCTTTGGAGAATGATCAAACTGTTGACATCTGTCTTTTCCCATTTCTCAGTCACCAGCTGAAACTCTGAACTACTGGCTGAATTTACTTGGAGACACTAATTAACTAGCAAGAAATATCCTGCACTGTTTTGCTCTGTTTTTACTGCAGGACCCACTCAGTCTGCACCAGTTCTACCAGTTAGGAGAGGTGCTGAGCCAATCCACATCATATTTCATTAATAAAGATAGGGGGCTGAGGGGCCAATCTGCAGACAATGTTTTATCTGGAAACTAAGCAGTCCTCTGATTTAACAGAAATCAACTAATGATATCAGACTAGAGAGCTGAAAACATTCTTAAGTAAATATTTACTTAAGATAGCAAAGAGGTAAAGAGCATATTTGACTATGAGAAGTGAGGCATTCCCAAAGGGCTGGAGTATTTTCCAGGCAGTTCTCTCCTTTGTAAGCATAAAGGAAAGAGGGTCGTTTCTGCACATGAACAGTAGAGCAAAGAAAAGCAACAGCTGTTTTCTTTTCACTTTGTGACCAGTGCTCAGCTTAACTTCCTGCAGAAATCATGATTGATTAGGAAAGCTAGGATCCCAGCTATTCATTGCCTCTGTTCCTGTTGTTTAGTGGCAGTGTGCACAGCTAGACATCCTGCTTTGAAATCTGTTTCCCAAGAGGGGGCATTCGGGCGCTTCTCTGGATTGCAGCTTGGCTCATTCCCAGCAGCTCAGTTCCTGGGATTTCGGGGACTGGCAGCAGGTCTAGTCCCAGGGCAGAGGAAGGAAGCTGGTTACTGGAATACAAAAGGAGCTACATCAGCCCCTAGCTGTCCCCACCTCTGCTTTTCGGGAATTGCCTCCATACCTCATAGCCTTCAGACGTGGTCCTCGTTCCTCGCTGCATCCAGCTCCAGTCTCCATGGGATCAGAGGAGAGAAAAACACTGAAGGAAGGAAAAACAGGCTCAAAGACCTCTCTGTTAGCTGGGAATGTGGGTTGGTGGCTAAAGTAAGAGAAGGAGAGAGCAGACAAGGAGAGGAGCATGTGGAGAGTGTGTGGGGGGCAGTGCCGTGGGGAGTGCTGCCTTGTCAGTTTATGTGAAATGAATAAATATGAAAACCTGAAAGATGATTCATAGATTCACTTCAATTATTTGTCAAAGATAATATTTCAGCACCAAACCAGCTAATCTTGGTTAAGTCCTTAAGAACAAAACCACAAACCTTTAGCCTTGATTTTCTACCACCATCTGTAGGCTGCTGCTGGTACTGGCAGTGGTGCACTGAAGGAGCTGCAAAGCAGCCTAGCAAGCACATTGTCATACCTCAGCTTTTCTTTTATATAGGTCTCTTGTTGCTGTAGTGACTGAATTTCCGTGGGGCATCATGGCCTGTGTCCAAAGGGCTCTGAGCTGCAGAGGAGCTGGGAGCACTCCTCATGCTTTGCCTTTCTCCTGGCCGCTTTGGGGCTCTGGCTGTGACTTGGACTCAATTAGAAAACATGAGGGGCCTGATCTTTCTGCTACCTTGGATAAGGAAATATTGCCAATTTGTTTTGTAGCCTGCTTTTTGTATACATCATGCTTCTTTTTGTTGAGGCTTTGTCTACACACAGCCCTAAGATATTAAAAAGAAGACTTTAGCTTTGGCTGAGGGCATGTCACTGTGAATATCCCTTGGAGCTAGCAAAATGGTTGGAGCCCATGATTATTTTGGGGTGTCTTTTTTCTGCTTGTATATGACTTGATATTTCAAGCTAACCACATGTAGCAGAGCATGAGCAGCCAAGGGAGGGCCCAGAGGATGAAGCAATTGTACCAGCATTTCTCTGGTTGCAGAAGGAGCCCCCCTGCCATGTCGCGTATCGTTGCCCTGTGCACCCCCTGCAGCTTCCCTGCTGCCTTTCAAGGGTGGTCTTTTATGGGAACAGCGCTGGCATTAAGGAGCCTGTCCGGCCACAGGGCCACATTCTGGTCTCAGTTGTGACCAGTCCTGGGAGCAGTTCCAGTGGAAAACTGCCTGGGGAAGGGGGGAGATGATCAAGCCACTTCCTCGGGCAGGTCAGTGCGAGTCTGCCAGGGTGCTAGTACTAGCGAGGAAGTGGGACAGGAATTTGCTGCTTAGCTCACAGCAGCTTGATGGCAGCTACACAGCAGCATTTTTCTTGTTAAAACATGCTTTATGCTCTTGCCTTTCAGTATCATGGAACAACAGCTCCAGTTAAATGAGTAAGAGCCATTAAATAAATCAGCAGTCAACTTGGAAAATGATACTGTTCATCTCTCTCAGTCTATTATTAGAGACGTGCTTTTAGAAACGATCTAGCTCCTGTGGCAAACTCAACCCACATACATCTGTTCAGCTGGAGTACCTGTAGAGAAGTGGCACCTGAGCTCCTGCTTGCCAAGGAGCTCATCCGCAGAGGAAGCAAGGAGAAAGGGAAGGAAACAAAGATCCCTGAGCAAGAATTAGGCAATGGAGCAAGTTCAAGTAGCCGTGGCTGACAGCCAGTGGGAACTCAGCCTTGGCTGCTGGTGGCCAAGAGGCACATTAGGGCCAGCAAAATGGCTGTTAGCAGCTGTAGTGTTTAACAGAGCAGGGAGACAGCAGGGAGAGAAGCAGAGCAGCAGGTGCCTTTGGGTAGGATTGTGGGTGGAGCTGGAGCAAGAGAGGGTTTTCTGAACTTATGAAATCTGCGAGGTACTCAAAGCTAAAACCAGCTGCAGAGAGTTGCAGAAGAAGCTTGTGACAGCGAATGAGCAGGTAGCAAAGTGATGGATGAAGCTGAAAAGAATGCATGGGAAAGCAACTGGGAAAACTGCACACACGTACAATGCTGGGCTCTACCTAGGGCCACTGTAGATTGTTCTTTGAAAATATCAGCTTGATGTGCAGTGGCTTGGAAGTATCTGGAAAGGAATAAAAATCAGACCCCAAAACATTGTTATGGCCCAAAATATCACTATATCCGAGGAATGTTAATTCCATGAATACCACGTGCATTTCTGATCACTCCACAACCACTGTATTCAGGACATCAGAGGGTACATCCCTGCTTCATCCTTTACTAAAAGCTCTGGGTATGGATCTGCTCCCCAGGAATTTGTTTAATCCCCCTCTCAAACTGCTGAGACTACCTGCTGCCACCTCCTGTGGCAACAAATCCCCAAAGATGCCACCTGCTCTGGGCAGAAGCACCCTCGCCTCTCTGCTTTAAACCAATGTCCTACTCATTTCCCTGAGTAGGGGGATACTATGGGATGTGCAGAACAAGAGCTTTACATTCAGCTCAACCACAACCCTCACAGCTTTGGAAATCTCAGCCACTTCCTGAGCCTTCCCCTCTCCATCTTCAAGAGACTCAATCTGTCTCCCCTATCCCTACAGCAGAGAGAGCAGTTTCCCATGCCCCAAAGGAGTTTAGCTGTGCTTCTCCCTACTTAATCTCTACATCCCTGATGTCCTTCCTGAGAGGTGGACACCAGCCATGCACACAGCACTCCAGCTGGGGGCAAACTAAGCACCTCTTCTAACAAAGATACTATTTTTATTGTCAAAGGGAAGACCCAGGGAAGAGTGACAAGTGTAAAGGATAGGATGAGAAAAGTTGAAAGAGGGAGAGAAATCAGGAGTTGGGATAAGAGATGGTCAATGAAGGTCTCCAGAGGACATCAAATGAGAAATGCTTATGTCTGAGATATGGGAGAAGGAAAAGAAAGTCAGCAAAGTGGAAGAGGCATTGGGAGACAAAGCAAGCTTGCAACATGTTCTGTGGTTGTGCTCTTGGAAGAGCTCAGCAGTGCTATGTACAGAGATGGCAATGATGGCTGGAGAAAGAGAAGTGCTGAGGTCAGAGCCAAAGGAGTTGAAAATAGCTGAGACTGCACACTTGCATTTCAGCTAGAATGGAGAAAAGGCAGTTATGAAGACAGCATAACTTAGATGAGAATGAGGCTGTGGCAGAAGTGGTCAGTCTGGTCCTAGCAGATCTACCAGACAGATGCAGTGTGTAGTCAGAGCAGGATGAGCAGAAGTTGCAAACCCAAGTGTTTAGGGCAAACTAAATGCTAGTGACTTGTGGGGAGGACCTTGCGATAAGGTAAAGGGTATCGGAGTCAAGAGAAGAGTAATGCAAAAGCCTGAAAACAGACATGCTCCTAAAAAGAGAAAGGCACATGCAAAAGAGAAGCATAGTACAGGTAATTCTTCAGTACCAACGGATGGACCCTTGGTCATGGACTGCCACGTGCCAGTATGACGTCAGGAAAAACCTGATACAATCTTGCTGGTGATGGAGTTGGCATCTCTCTGCCGAGAGCAGCCACAACTTTTTAAGTAGAACAAGGCTCCATTTCTGTTAAAATGGCTAGTTACAGTAATTTTAAATAACAACATAGTGTAAAAGAAGAACTTAAGGTCAGACATTTTCAAAGCTGAGATCACAGCAGACTGAGTTGTATCACAAAAGCACCTCTACCTTCTACTAGTCCTGGACTGCTTAGGTTTACAAGACTTGAATTTGGTACTGGTCTTTGATGCCAGGGGAAGTTTGCTCTTGAGCAGCTTTCAAACACAGTTTTTTCTTTGCAGGTGTCCTGCTAATCACTGTATTTCTGTAGATTCTTTTGGTGTTAAATTAACTCTGTGAGACACCTTCTAGAGGTAACTCACCTGACCAAAAGCATATTAGACTCTCCTGAAACTCATGCACATGCACCACCTCTCTCTCACCTCTATCGAGTAGTCATAGTATATTCTTTCTTCCCATCCCATCTATTTCAAAAGATAATCATTACTTGAAGTTAGCTAACTTTGTTCTCTTTTGGGTCAAATCAAGCATTGCAGCTATGCATTTGCTTCTGCCTTGAATCAGACCCAAAAGCTAAGAGGCAAAATGTGAGAGAACTTTGTTTTTAATCAACTTTTTATTACAGAGATAAGACTTGAATGAAAACTGATCAAGGAATCCTACTGCCTTTTATGCAAAAGCTTATCAATTAAGGTGAAGAGGTACATTGATCCCCATATTTCCATCTGAATATGATATTTCACAGGCTTCTGTATATAAGAGTGACAAGTTCAGTTTCAAGAGTCTTAAATTTCTTTCCTGGTAGTATCAAGGGAAGAAGATGAAATTTTATAAATAAAGTAGAAGCATTCAAAGAGGGTTTCTGCAAGTTGCTGGCAACAGAATAAATGAAGCACGTCTAATATCTTTGCCAAAGGCCTGGGTTTGGCCTCTTGCTATAGCTGGCCTTGCACTCTTGGGGCATTTATGAAGGGCAGGCAAAGCCATTTATCAGGTACTCAGCTATTGCAGGTCAGAAAACTACCTTGGCTCCAAGAGTCTTTACATGGGAATAGGGTGGCCATTAACTTCTTTCCCATTGCTCAGGAGTCTCCAAAAGGATTTCATCTTTATCTTCCTTAACAGCTGTTATAATAAACAATAACCATTGCCAATGTAGCCATCATAGCTTAAATGATACCTGTTCCCATCATCTCCCTTCAAATAAAAGCTCAAAGAAGTTATTTCAATATTTAAACCTCTTATTTTGATAAAAATCTAGACACAGTTTATATCAACTCTTCAGGAAAAATAGACCCTGGCTATTACTTTGCTAAATTAAAGATTCCAGTTTGGATAGCTCCCCTGTACTGAGCAGACGTGGCATGTACCCACACAAAGCTAGTTCTAGGGAGACAGCTCATTTTAGGACTTGTGCGAACTGTTATAAATTTGTGTGTCCAGACTAACCCTTCTATATAAGGCATAGAAGTAGGATGGAAGTCCCTGTCATCTTTAGAAAATTGAGGTGACCTATGGTCCTAAGACCTATGGCCCAAAGCCTTCAGTTTAGCTCACTGACTACTTTTGTGCAGAATGGAGAAGGCCTCTGAATGCCAACTAGCAAGCTGGCTTCTGTGTCCGGGAAAGAATGTGCTCTAGCTTTGACCCAATTAACTAGGATATAAAAAAAAACACAAGATGACTCTCTAGTGTTTGCAATAGGAAATAAGTGTTACTAGAGTTAAAAAGCAATCAGTTATCATTAGAAATATTTAGAAAACTGTTTACTCTCCACTAAGGTAAGTCTGGGCTGGGATTCTTTTATCATTTCGCTGTAGCAATTATGATGTGGTTGTGCTCAGAACAGGAACTTCCTAGTTTGCAAAGGAGGTAGCTGTTAGGTTAACAACAAGAGTAAATAAAGGTGATCAAATCTCCGAAACAGTTTAGGCTGGGTCATGCAATTACACAAAGGCACCACCTCACTCCAGTGAAGTGTGAAATTCACTTCCTACCAGGGCTTGATGGTCCTTAAAGCCCTTAACCCATGAATGTGCAAACACTTCTTCTTCAGATGCTGCAAGTATGAACCGAGTTTCTCATTTCCTCAGCCAGCTGCAGCCATTGCCAGACACAGACCTCCAACTTCTGCCAAGGCCACAGGACCAAGAGCAGTGTATGCAGAAAGGGAACCACAGGATACACTGCTCTCTTTGAAAAGTGTACATCAAAGGTATGCAGTCTTCGAAGAACAGGGGAAGGGAATCAATCTGATTAGCTGGCATACCAAAAATGGTACACATTTTTTATATCTTCAACCTGTGCACATGTTTTAATTTCCTAGATTTCCCCCCCCCCCAAAAAAAAAAAAAAAAAAAAGACAGGATCACAGGGGTAAAACAGTTTTTTTTCTGAGACGGTCCAAACAAGTAGGCAAAGGATTTGAACACACAGACTCTGCCAAACATCACATTTTCTAGGCTTCCAACAGCTAGACAGACCTGATTTGCTGTTTCAAATCCATCAACCTATTTATGTTTTTATACAATCCCTGTCAGAAGGTTTTAAAACTGTGAGATAAAATAAAACACAGAGCATGTCTATATAGAAGGAATTCAGCAAGAAGTGCTGAAATTTATTCAAATTTTCATAGTTACAATACAGACCTCTGACTTTGAAATTCTAATTCACAACAGCAGTAGAAAAGGAAATGGTGCATTGGGTTGTATTAAAGTGCAATGATGTGTATAAGATCATTGAAACAACAGAAATGAGGCTGTAGTGAGAAATGAAACGACAGTCTCATCTTACCGATGACAGCAATATATAAGTAAGTTATGTTACAGATAATTTACAAAATAACTTACAAAGACGACAAGCTGAATCTCTGCACATTACCATTTCATTATTAAATATCAGACTAAACATTCCTGGCCAGCACAGTATTACATGGGATAATTAAAAAAGATCAGAGGATTTCTATATTGGGAAAGATGCCTGAAGTAAAACCCTGATCAGTCTTTATATTGCAGTATTGCAAGAAACCTAAGTAATTTTGAATTGTAAAGTGACACATTCAGCAGCATGAAGACTATAAATACATCTTTTACATTGATACATTATATCTACATACATATACATATCTACACACACACATATATACGCACATATATATGTGCGTATATATGTGTACATATAAGTGTTTCAGTTTGTACTGACCACAGTCAGCTACATTTTGATTGTATCTGGGATGGGGTTGCTTTTGCAACTCAGGAGCAAGAGCATTCTTTAGAGGGTTTCTCCTTTAAGTTTTCTAAGCTGCAGCCTCTAAAAATTTCAATTTCTGGAATTAAAAAAAAAGGACTTTGGTGCTCAGTCATCAGAGGGTCTGATAATTAACAGCAGTTCTTGTTGACAGTTTGCTGTTACTTAGTGCTTTTGAAAAACAAAGCTCTTCCACATTATTTTTAAGAAATATGATACATGAACCAGGTTAAAACATTTTCATGTAAGTAAAAATATTTGAAAGATGGCAAGGAATGAATACAGTATTCCATACATTACAAGCACAAGTTTCTGTACTATTTGTTAGGATGAAGTGCAAAGAACACCTGACAACCTGAAAATTTACAACATTGGCTTACATCATATCTTGAAAAATGGCAAGTTTAGCATTAGCATTTCTTAAAAAAAATTAAAATTATTTGTCTATAGTACAAATCTGACTCTTCTCTAATGTTTTCTCCTGTCTTCCCCTTTTATAGAAAAATTGTGTGATTGTTTTTGTCTTTTTGACTAAATCTGCAACAAACACTATTGACTAAAAATGTCAGGTTTCTAGCCCTCAGAGGTTTGTCTGAATGAAGGCTCTTGACCCATAGTGCAACTGCAATATTTTTCTTTGCCTGTAACTACATGCTAATTGATAGAGCTGAAGGTAACCATGCAACTGCAGATTATTACTAAATTATTTAGCGAATACAAATGTTTGTGATTCATCGTGCACTTGAATTAAAAAAAAAAAAGATACCTCTAAATTGCCAAAGCTATGTAAACACAGTGATCTTGGTAAAGAATTTGGTTGTGAGGTCAAAATGCCTCAGAAAATAGCTATCCCACTGCACACAGAAAAAGGCTGGAAAGGATAAAACAGTGTTTTCTTTTGATGCTGTTGTGGTCAGTCAATTGGTCATTTCTGCATCACAGCCTCTAGGAAGTATTTTACTGCAGAAAAAGTCTCCTGAAGACCCAAGACATGAGAAGTGGCTGGGCCAAACTTACTTCCTGGCTGCTGTAAGAGTCCCATTCACATGCACTGACACAGGTGCATCCTTGGAGAAAGGGTTTTGGGGGAGCAGAAATTGTAAACTCAGTTTTATGTTCCTTATACCTATCCTGTACAGTGATTGCTAATTTATTAATTTACAATAAGGAATTAGCACTGAACACATTTTGTTTGCTCACATTCGGATTCTGGCTGTTATGAAATGATATACTTCTGCAGAAACCTGATTGTATATCTATGAGTAAATGTGTTTGATGCTAGCAGCTCTGGAGCTTCAGACTTCAGAGCAGAAGCCTCTACAAGACCTAATTTCAAATCTTTTATTTACAACTTCACATTCCATGCACTTTTCATTGGGATCTTCTGTGAGAACTTCTAGAAATCACCAAGGAAAATATACAGAGTTGGCAACACAAAATAGGGATTCTCCATTACAGTTGAACATTCAGAACTCTGCACAAGATGACAAACTCCAGATTTCCACCTTCCCTGGAGGTGGGATGCAAATTTAACATTAGCCCTTAATGTCTGAGAAGCTGGTGCTGCTGGCATTGCAACCATCACTGCAACTTGATGACGTGCTCAAAGTGCTGGAAGCAGTGCCTGATTCTGGGAGAGGGAAAGAGAAAGAGAAAGGAAAGAAACAAAAAAACCCACAATGTAATTGATTTTTTTCCACAACTTTTTTTTTTTTTTAAACAATATGTATCTTTAAATAGACAATTATCTCATTTATTATGAGTAGCCTACCAGAACTGCTTAAAGACTGAGCTGATTTTGAATTGCCTATGAGCATCAGCAGATTGTTTGCTGGGATCCAACCTTCTCTACCAGTGCTCAGATTCTTTACATACCTGAAAAAGAAAAAAAAAAAAAAAAAGTCAAACTGCTTCATTTAATGCCTTTGAAAGTTCTGCCCTAAACACCAGCCTTCTAAACAGTTCTGTGTATAAAAAAGTTTCCAAACACAAATTTGCATACCAAAGTCCATCCTCCCCTTCTCGAATCAGTTGAACTAGATCTCCACTTTTCACTGTAAATTCTTCAGAAACTCCTTTCTCATAGTCAGTCACAACTGTATATTTACCAGGTGTCTAAATGCACACAGGGAAAAACCACAAATAAATTATTTCTACTGAGTACTTTAACATATGTTCCAGCTTTTGTTATGAAAATCATGGTACTTTACCCTTCTTGCTCTCTCTCATGCACATACATGCTGAAGACAGTATAAACATGTATACTGAGAATCAGTAAAACTTTGCTATTCAATTACACACAAATCCAGTACATGAATTCTCACACCCTTAAGAATATCCTGGGAAATCTTTCCATTACAACAATTAACATTTCCAGAAAAAAATTCCGAGAGAGAGAGATAAGGAGGAAAGGGGAAAAAAAGGCAAGCCAGTGAGCTAGAGACTTCCACACATACATTGTGACACTACTGAGGCAGTAACTGAACACTTCATGACTTGACTTCTGTACAATGACATAAGCAGTCACAGTCCCACTACTCTGCAGGCACACAAAGGCACAGATGCAAATTCCCAACTAACAAATAAAAGGCTTATTTAGGAAAAGGGATTATTTTCCCCTGCCCTAGAAATTTTGCCCAACCAAGGACTTCAAGGCAAGAAGCACTTTCCTTCCTGCCAGCTTCAAAAGCATTCCTACATACTGTAATGAAAACATAGGAAAACATTTCTAGTTACCAGTTTCATCTCGCCTCCCCCTCCTCCTCCTTCCTCCTCTGCATCTGATGAATTCAGCGGATCTTCGGCACTAGACCAGCCGTCATTTTCTTCAGATGCATCAAGAGAATGAGATGTCTTAGCCCAACCTTGGTGGACAAACAGCCAACAGTCAACTTTGTTGCAGCACACCACTGACTGGGAAAAATGCTCTTCCTGCTGAAAAGCACTTAAGTGATTAACATAAATAGGAGGAAAACCTTATATAGGAAGTTATTACAACCTCTGCGCGAAATTCACAGCTGGCACAAGTTGGCCCATTTCCACCAGTGTAAGTGGAGTTGTGGCAGGCGCAGCAGTGTGAATTTGGCCCTTTGGGTTTATGTAGAGGGGAACAGATGGAAAGAACACCAATTCCCAACTGAAAATGCAGCTGTACAAAGATAGATGAATGATAGATAGATGCTCTTTTTCTTGGGAGGAGATAGAGAATGGGAACATGTACTTTATGGGAAGAGGATGAACACACATGGCTGTCACCCCAAGCAACCTAATCAGCTTGTTGGAACAAGGGACAGATGAGTATTTGCTTATTCACACTGTTGAACACTTATAGCTGTCAACAAATTCAATAGGAGCTACAGCTGCTCTGTACTTCAACTGATGAGCCAGCTTATTATTCAGGGGTACCCAGGACTGACACAACGATACTTAACCATGATGAATTATCTTTGTGTTAAGACATTGCACCAAACACCACAAGAACTATCTCCTGCCTGTCAATTGCCAAATGTTTGTTTCTCTCTCAGGTTGAAATATTTCATTTATGAGGCTGAATCATATCCAGAGTGCACAAAATCCTTCTCCAAATAAAACTACAGTAAGTTTTACTAGTGGGATGCTTTTTACTGAGGTCAGCAGCCACTCATAAACACACTGAGCTTATAATGAAAGAAGTCACAATGAAAAGCACAAATATTTTTAGGTTAAGTTACATTTTGGTTCAGGACAAATAGTTATTATAATAAAACCAATGAAAAGAGTGAAAGGAACAACCAACCCCCAACTAATATGCAACTATTAGCTAGGCTGAGAAAGGAACCAGCAGTTTTGCTTTTCACTGCTTCTGAGGCAGCTTATGGTTGTTGCGTGGCTGGCCATGCTAGTGCGTTAAAGAACTGCTGCAGTATTACCATAGCAAAGCTAAAGCAATCTAAGAAATCACACTCAGAGCACACCAAACTGAGTGGGTTTTTACCTTGCCTGCACTGCTGGATGACCTGTACAAGATTAGAAGTACTGACCCATTTGGCCCTGTCCAGGGTTAGGCATGAATTTCCATCTGTGAAAAAACTGAGTAATGAATTCCTGCTGTATTCCATGCAAATGTCACTGGAAGCTCACGGGACACAGCTAAAATCCTTTCAATCACTTCCAAGTGAAGAACAACACAAGAGAAGATAGTTTGGTTGTTCATAATTGTTCCAAGCTCTCATTAGAAACAGACCCCAAAAGTTACACAAAAGAAAAGGGAATTAAATCACTGTAACTACTGGGCCTGTTGCATCATGTTTACTGGCCTGCTCATCTGGGACATGCTGGATAACAGCTCCTGTTTCTCAGACTCTTTATTTTAATATATTGTACTGATACAGGTAAGACCAGACCTGCCTGACCCTGCCACAACACTAGTGTTCCTAGTCCTCCTACAGGTTGGCACTTCAATTTTAAAATTAAATTTTAATTAAATTATAAAAGCCATCAGATCTTGGGAGAAATGTGGCCCCCTATGCTCATACTCATACTGCCTTACTACAGGCACCAAATCTGTGTGTGCTCATCTAATGTGTATGCATGTATTTTGCATGATGTGACTAAATTAGAGCTCCATATAAAGGCAGGAAATATAAGGAAAAAAGCAGAGTCTTGAGAAAAGTGAAGGTTATGCATAAATAAGCTTACAGTTGATGTGCCAGGAAAACCAAGAATTCATAAACCTGCTTCTCCAGATTTGGGCCCACACGCCTATCTTTGCAGAGACAGCATTTATCTGCGTGACTTGATTCTGTCACTAATTCCTACTTGCATTGCAGTGAGCTCAAGGAAAATGAGTCACTCTTCAACTACATGGCACCCACTATATTATGTGAAAGGAAATAAGTGGTTGCAGTGTGCTCTACGCAGACTATCGTCTGGTACAGTTTCACCCCAAAATGGCCAAGTTCACTGCCTGTTTATCCCTCTTTGAGTTGATGAAAGGGGAGAGATGAAGTGTCAGAAAAGAGACTAGAAGGTACAAGAGAGAGAGGGGAATTACTAGATGTTTTTAATTCATTTACTTGGTTTTAGTTGTTTCTTAAAATGATGCTGCTGGAAAGGACAGCAAATCAGAGAAGTCTATTCTGAAGACCCTAACAATTTTGTTGGAAATTAGCAATGATCAAGGACTCTCCCTCTGAGAAAATTCTGGCGTCTCTGGAAGCGGCCACAAACCTCACTTTGCTTTCTGATAGCATTTTCAAGCCCTCAGGATTTCCATGATATCTGGAGATCTCAGAGGTCTGACCGCTTCCTGCGGCGTTTCCGCATGCACCTGGGCTGGGGTTTCATTCCTGGCTGCTCAGGCCACGCTGGATGAAGCTGCTGGATGAAGTCTCCCCAGTACAGCAGCTGAACCAGCCTGGTTTTCATAGGTGAGACAGTTAAAGACAAAGGCTGGGGAAACTTGTAGAACAGGCGGATGATATGGCTAGAAACAGCTGAATCTTTAGAATATTTTTCTAAAAGAAATAATGGTGAAAATAGAGCCAGGAAGAGACTGTCTGCTTTCCTCCCTACTGTCTAGTTAATTGGCCCCAGATTTGGGCTCGAGCCTTTGTCAAAAAATCCATTTTTAGCTAGGGTTGTTAACTGAAATGCTCTTTTACTCCTTGCCTAGCTGGAGGTTGGCAGGACAAAAGGCAGTTATGGGTTCAGTTAAGACATCTGGAGTTAGCAGGGTGGTGAAAAGTGACTACTATCACCCAAAAAAGAAGCAACGGGACTATGAATACAGTAATAAAAATGTATATAAAAATAGAATAAGGCAATACAAATTTCACACGACAGTGATGATCCCCACTCTTATTAGAGTAAACAAATTTCAGATTTTTTTTTCTTTTTTTAAAAGTTAAATCCTCTCCACAAGGAGCACAGTGGATGGAGAATGCTACCTGGAAAACCACGTGCCTCATAGCAATTGAATGCTACTGAAGTTCCATTAAATACCCAGCTTCTGGTTATTTCATCAGCAAAAAATTCATTTCCCACCACCCTCTTCTAAAAATGAAAATTAGCCACATGCTAACCGTGATGCCAAGGTAAAACTTTGATAAACTGTGCTATCAAAAGCAATATACACAAAAGCTGACAGATCCATTTGGAAAATCCAGCTGATATCAATACCACTAGGCACAACAGCATCATACAGGTATCTTCATCTTTTTGATTTAATATATTACACGAGGGATGTGTGGATATTTGTGGAGTACAAGAAGTGGTAACACTACCTCTTAAACCAAAAGGAGTTGGGTCACTCACTACTTCATGTCGTTTAGCTTTTTTGTCAGGGCTGGTAGGAGAAGCTGCAGGAGGATGAATAGGCAAAAAATACAGAAGAGAGATATTGAAGAACTGGAAAAAAGAGAATAGGTGGATTGCATGCTAAATACCTTTGAGTTTACACTGGAAAACAAGTGGATTTCTGTAATCACTCTAATTTTAGTTGTCATTGGTCAATTACAGCAAAAGGAGTTAATTATTCACATAAAACTATTTGAACAAAAACTGAGAAATTTATTCTATAGTAATAGATAAAAGTATATGCAAATTTATCTGAATGAACTAGGTATCAACTGAGTACAATTAATCTGAATTTCAGACAAACATCACCAGATTGAAACAATCATTTTTATGTAAGTCTAGTTGTACAGCAATACCTGGTCCTGTAAGAAGGATCATTGGCAATGTCTGGCTTTTAGCAGTAGGTGATGGAGTTTCTGTCAAGGCAAGCATGGAATATTAGTGCTCACCTCATTAGTATTTAGACTATTTAGATATGCAACCCTACAGTCTCTCCAGAAACAACTCAAAGGTAATCAGGTTTTAAAAAGACATTTTGAAAAAATGCTTGAGGGGGAAAAGAAAAAAAACTCATGCTCTCAAACAAGTGTCATCATCTTAGTGCAATTCAGACTGTTCAAAAGATAGCTGTTCAAAGCAAGAAGTGCATGTACCAGTGCAGTTACTTGGCAAGAGGAAACAAGAAAGATCTCAGACTCCTATTGCCTGTTTCAGCAACAAAAAGGACCTTTTCTGGAAGCATAGGGAAATTTTTATTTTTTTGCATCTAGCAAAGGATATTGTAATAAACATTCTGCCATAGTCATGCTTTGGGAGTTCAAACAAGGGAAGCTAATATGAAAATACTCTAGTAAAACCTTGATTCCTTTTTGCCAAGTACAGGTGCATTTGGGACAGATCCACTGAAGCTAGAAGCAGGTCAGGCATTTGATCTGAAGATAACTTCCTTCCTCTAGGCTTCCTACAGGAGTGGGGTACTCTAAGCTCCTTCCTAGGCCTCGACAGCGAGAGCTGAGGCGTTAGGATCTGCATTCCTTCCCTCACACCTCTAACAGCTCCTCTTTTCTGAGCTGCATCTCCCTCTCCCTCTGTGGAGCCAGTTTCTCTTGAAGTCTCCCTGTCAGGGTCTGCGATTCAGGAACCTAGCTGGAACGCAGGAGAACAAGCTAATACAACACTGACAGAGTATACGTGAACCTGTTACACTACACACACATACACACAAAGGGATGCGCTAATTGCAGCCTTAAATAGAAGAAAATCTAGCTTTTTTAAAAAAATTACCTTTCTGACCTTTGAGGTTAGTAAAGCCCTGCAGTGTAAAGCGCTTTTTTGACAGTACAGAGCATTCTGAGGTAAAGCTAGTGTCATCTACAAAGGAAAAGAGAGATACAGAAGGGGAGAAGCCCAAGAAAATGTTGAGGCAACAAATTAGGGAGGAGAAAGAATAACCAAAAGTCCAAGAATAACAAAAGGACCTAAGTGCTATTTATTCTCACTGTGCAGTGGTTTATGTTATCCCTAATCCAGTAAATAATTGCAGCAATAAGAACCAAACCTCAAGAAATAAAACACTCTCCTGGATAAATTTCTTGACAATAGCTGTTCTGAAGACAAAAACTCAGAAGCCAGTCGGTCAGCTCTAAGGGAAGACCTATGGCAGTCAGGCCTCACAACCCATAGTTCCCATCTCCTTTTGGCTGTCCCTCATCCTCAGTCAACGAAGTGGCTTTGGACCTGTCCACGCCACACAGGGAACGCAGCAACCCTGGAGCTAAGTGCAGACGGGACAAGCATGCTCATGCAACACTGTGGGTGGGCTACCTTAGGTCTGATAGCAGCAAAGACCAGCTCGCTCAGGTATAATGTTGTATTTACCCACACTACCATGGCTATGCTATGGGTGGATCTGCCTATATATCTGCAGTGTAGACACATTCTTCACATCTAGGGATAACAACGCATACATGTAAACTCACCTTTGCCTTTCTCAGGGTACTTTGGTGCTACTGTGGTGCCATAACCTTCTGGACTCGTGAGATCAGCTTTTCTCTCTTCCAGTTTTTTAATGTTTCTAACATTGTTCCGTGAAGGACTGTTCATTGGAAGAAAATTAAGACAATCAATCCATCTCCAGCAAATTTGAGTCTGAACAAGGGTGATGAGCTTGTGTCACAGGCTGCCTGTTGCATGCAGATATATAAGTTGAAAACTGTCTCTTAGCTACTTCTCAGCTCATAGCTTCCAGGATTGAAGAAGTCACTGATGACTGTGCACAGAAAGACCATGACCAGGTACAAAGGAGAGACTACGGCTGCAGGAGCAACCAAAGGCAGCTCAGGACAGCTTCCACTCACCCTCTACTACAGACACACATTCTGTGCTGACAGCATCCTCCTCAGCGTGCCAAGAAAAGAAAAGGAATAAAATATGCCCCTCACATGCTCTTAATACATGAAAGAGACAAGGAATGAACAAATAACACAGGCTGAGTCTTGCAATTGGATTCCCATCACACTTCAGTTTGGGAATGGAAGAAAGCAAGCCATCTCACAAATACTACACATCTGGGAAATCTCTCTGACTAATAAGCAGATGCATAAAACATGCAGGGCAGAGAGCTATTGATATATATTTGAGTATATATCATGTCGGAATGACTAAGATCATAAATGCATTGGCTCATGGGTAAAGCCCATACATACACAGGGGCACATATATCATGAAGAAAAGAGTGAGCAGCAGGGGACTGAAAGAGGGGTCAGAAAAGGGCAGAGCAGCAGGAGGGAGCAGAAGAATATAGTTATATAGGTTGGTAGGGTGAAGGATAAAAGAAATAAAAGTAGAAAAAAAAGCCTGAATTGGAACTCGGACACTGGAGGAATGAATGCATCATTTAGTAAAAGAGAGCAGAACCTGGAAGAAAAGAACCAGAAACACAGGAAAGACAGAACACTGAAAAGGACACAGAGAAAGATAACATAAAATTTATGTAGAAAAAAAGAACAACATAAATCAAGTGAGGGAAAAAAAAACAGAGAAGGAAGGGAAAGGCAGCTCCACATAACTCTTTCATCTGGAGTTTAAAGTATGTAATTAGCTATTCAACAAATAATGATATAATACCACCAGGATTTTGGCCAGCACAGAAAATTAGTAATCTGCACTGTTCTCTAGCAGCTAGCAAAGCCTATGCCGCTGCTGCTGAACTTAACAATTCTGGAGAGGTGTAAACCCCAATATCTGCAATTTTAAAGCAGAAAGAAACCTGAAAACCCTAAAATATAAGGGTCAGCATTAAGGGACATAAACAATGAAGAACTGCAATGTGAATGTGTTAATGTATTTGCAAGACAGCTAGGCTGAGTTGATAATATATTTACTCACCTTGTACAAGATGTTGTTGGTAGAGGTAAACTGTGTGTTTGTTCTAGTGTCCTGTGCTGACTAGCTTCTGTAATGGAGAAAAAAGAAATATTAAACTCATTTGTATTTTGAGCTTTTAATTCTTACAGTACTACACCATGAGTATATGCAGGGTATGTTTGGAAGCTCAAGGGAAAAAGAGAGAAAAAATTCAAAATATTTTACCTCTGCATGCTTGCAGTTGACTAGTCAGCACTTTTCTTATTTCATTTACCCAAGTAGCTTTAACTTCAGGAGTTGGTGCCTACCCAAAAATAAATGC
Organism: Dromaius novaehollandiae; assembly: GCF_036370855.1. NCBI lineage: Eukaryota > Metazoa > Chordata > Aves > Casuariiformes > Dromaiidae > Dromaius > Dromaius novaehollandiae. The sequence goes on from NC_088098.1 coordinate 153,979,396, forward strand.
AATCAGACATAAAGCACAGAATACTTGTTACACAAAAAGCTGCATGCCAAAGCACAGCCTCAGAGGAATCCTTCCAGAGGGACAACCAGAACCTTCTCTCTAGCTCTTAATCAAACAGAAACTATTTGTGAGATTTTGACCATGCTGAGACAGGGACCTGTACAGTTAGTACTGCCAGTCCCCAGATCCTAACACACCACTATTCCTGTGAGAATAGCAATGGTGCATACAGCTGATTTGGAAGTGTTGCCAAGTTGTTGGTTTTTTTCCTGTTGTAAAAATTCTTACACTGCAAACACACGTTGTTTCACATGTCTGAGTAATATTAGTATAACCAGTGGGATTCCAGAGATGTAAAATTTAAGTTCTTCCACGATCAATGTTGACCCTACATGCTTTTATTCCATTTTTTCAGCTGAGTTTAATATTACAGTCACTACTACAGCAGTGTTCCCACATTGGAATATATCATTTAAAAACGGTCTTATGAATTAACCTGTTCATTGTTTTTTTCCCCTTTTGCTTCACTGTTTATTAGTGATAACAAAAGGAAATAACCCAGATCCTCTTAGGGTTATTTATTTATTTGAAGTAGCAACATGGTTTTACCTGTATGATGTAAACTTCTTCCCTTGCGTTATACCAGATTTCAAATTTCTTTGCATCACCTTTCACATTTTCTGTTATTCCAACTGCTGCCATCTGGAGGCAAAGAAAACAGAAGCTGACCTACCAAATTGCAATTAAGATGACAGCAGAAGCAGAAGTCTACTGATGTTGTTTGGCAATTTTTTTTCCTGAAAAGCAAAACCACATTTAACTTCTTGCTCAACTAAAAAGAATAACCAACACCACATGGTCTGTATGCTAAAAACAAGAGATTTACTGTTTCATGTCGGCTTAGCTGCAGAGAGAAGGACGGTTTAATTATGTTAAATTGAGACCGACCCACAAGGAAAATCCAGACTGCTGGATCTTCTTTCTGTTTTATACTATCTTACTCTACCCATGATTTCATTTTCTGTGTAATTAACGCAATCTGCCATTCAGTCAGACTAACATGGTTTGGATTTTCTCAAAGCAGAGGTTTTTTTCCCCTCTGGCTCTCTAAAATGACACAGAACTGCAGCACCAGTCAAACTTGCCTCAAAGGGCAAAGCTATATCACATCTTCACTGACAAAAATAAAGTATTGTATTACTGCAACCTAAGCCTTCAGTACCACTACCTTACTGGACTGCTCAGTGTCTTACATTTAAGGAGTGTTTATAGCTATAGGAAGGTGCCTTCTCATATCCCTCTCCATTTTCTTCTCTCTTTTTACAGAACAGCACTGCTTTCTCATGGAGGAACAGGTGTCGCTGCATCGGCTTGAAGCGTGCCAAATCCTTCACCTTCGAGTGACCCTTTTTATGATCAATCCAGACACTGAAGGATCCCTGCATCAAAAGCTTGCCCAGTTCATTCAGGTTTCCCTGGAACAAAAAAAGTTATATTTATAACTACAAAGTGATAGCATCAGACTAAAACGCATACTCTGAACATGTCTTTACAAGTTCTGTTGTTGCAAGTGATCTGTTACCTCAGTGTTTATGCCAGGTTTTGAAAGGTAGTAAAAATATAATCAGTGGTGGACATTTATGCTTAATTTTCTCCCTCCCCTACATTGCTCTGGCAAGATTTCATGGTCGAGAACACCAGCAGCAAAGATAGAGTGGTGTACACATGGAAAGACGGGGGAGGCACAATACACACATTTGGTTTCTCAAAACTACTTCAAGGCTTCTTGCAGTTTTTAGTGGAAGTTTTGGGTGTAGTTTTACACTTGGAAGCCACAACTATGTTTTTACATCCATCTAGCAGTAGCCTAAAACAGATTAAAACAGCCTCTTCATGATAATTTCTGTTTCTAATTTGGTGTCAAGTAGATCAAAGGAAGAAAACTGGGGTAGACAGGCAGCAAACTATTATTCTTAGCAGGAAAAACGTGAGTATCGAGAGATCCATTTTCCATTGTTTTCATTATACAATTCAGCAAAAGGCACCTTTGTAAAATACCCTTCTCTTTATTAGCACACAATATGGGGTATGCTGTATACAGGTATGTAAAAAAAGATAATAAAATGCTATTACTCACATCATAGCCAGTAATGGCTATCTGGTGCATAGAATCATTAACTGCTTTGAGAATACCCAGTATAGAAGTTAATGCCTCCTGAAGATCTTCAGCACCTTCACAGTTCTTACTGTATTTCAGCATTTCCTAAGGGTGTGGGGAACAACAACATATTTACTTAGCTTTGGAAACAGCAGTATCTAGGCATGTTCAAATTTTAACACCAACCATGCACTACATTTTCAAAGTTATCCAGTAAAGTGTTATGCCATGTAGCTAGTGGATAAAACAGCACCTGAAACTCAGAAGACCAAGTTTTCCCTCTCACATCTATTGCTAATCAGCCTGAAAATATTTCAATCATATAACTTTTGTAAGTGCTACCTAAGAATTTTAGGAGACTAATTTTGCAAACATTTTTCATCATAATAGTTGCTAAAATTGCATGTATTTTTGTAACTTTTTTAAATTAACAAGTGTAAAAACTTAGGCCAATTTTATTCATTATTTGAATGATGGTAATATCTGGGATGCTGGTCACAGATCTAAACTTACTGTTTTGAGAATACTCTACACATTTAAAAAGGCATTCCTTCTCCAAAAGGTTTATTGGTGAAGCTGCAAGAGACATGTTAATCCAAGGGCCCTGATCCTGCAATTTGATCCAGACAAACATAGCTGCAGGTCCACGTGGAGCCCCACAGCCTTGACAGGAGATGACACATCAGAATATGCATTTATTCATGGAGGTCAGATTTCAGGAACTAAAGATACTTTAAGACACAAACATTTTAAGTACTCCTATCTTCACACAAGCATAATGTAATTAATTCTGTAAAGTTATTAACTTTAAATGAGTTCTGTTGAGCGCAAATTTAGGACAAGGTAATTTTTTAAAACTACCATTAAATAAAAGTATTGAAACTTAGTGTCTATGTGTGAAATATTTCTTAAAACAAGCTGTTTTCAAACAGTTGCATAGTAAAAGTTTTTGCTGGCAAGAAGTTTGGACATTCATTTTTAAGTTTATAATAGTATATTCCTCTCATTTTGTGCTCTCAGTTTAGTGTCTTTCCTAAAAATACCGTACAGTCCTGTCAGTTAAAAAGCACTTCTTCCATTAAGCACACTTCCTAGAAACCTGAGCAACTTTAGAGACTGTGATTAACTTGGAGATACCTTCTCGGTGCAGCCCCAGAGCCAGCAAGGCTAAGTCCTGTAATGTGCATGAGGTCACTGTAACTGACAGCTAACAAGCAATTCGGACAGTCTCTTTTCTTTTTTGCAAAGATTTCTCGGTCCTTTTCCTTTCCCTGGTCAACTTTCTCATCTTCTTCAGCAGAAATATAAAGGCAAAAAGTTAAACAAGGTATTGCTGTGACAACATTTGCCTGTCAGCTTTGCCTAGCAGCTTTTTGGCTGAAACAGAAAAGAACCGAGCAAGAAGTTCTTAGACTGGGATTTGTCTCTGTTGATTTATACGGCTCTCCGCTAACTGAGAGGAGCAGCAGTAAAACACCCCGCCCCACCCCCCAGGGTACTTTACAATACTGTTCCATAAAACATACCTTTAGCAATAACTGATATTTGGTTATTCTTTGAACAGGTTTCAGCAAGTATGAGTCCAAACTCAGCTTGTGATCAAGTTTCCTTTGACATTCCTGTGATCAGTGTTGGATTTCATTAGTATACAAACCAATATCTTTTGTCATTCATTCTTGAGATAAAAGGTGAAATTTAAAAGCACAAATATTTTTTGAGACTCAAAGAAGTATACCTGAAAGAATATGGAATCTGAAAACTGTCTCCACAAACTTTCAGATCGGGGTTTATTTTGGCAGTATTTTTCATAAATCTGGAAATCTTCCATCTGAAATTGGGAAAGAACAGCAAAAAATTAATAAATGATTGTGATTCCAACATAGTCCTCAAGAAAAATATAATTCCTTGGTGCATCACAAGCAAAAAAAAAAAATTCAAAAATATTTGTAATGGTTATTAACTTTGCACACAGAATTTCAGAAATGCTCCTGCTAATTTTTGCTTCAGTTGGATGGTAAGCACTTTACAAAGCAGCACATATTACATTCACAAATATATTTAAGTTACTATATGAAAATACAGGGTCTTTATAGTAACACCCAATCTTAAGTCACTGTCTGTGCAACTTATTTAAAAGTCTTTGCTCTTTTTCCATTATTGATTGAATTTTATGTGTTGTTCACTGAAAGTGGTACTAAGGTAGACCAAGCAATTGGTTGCACATTATCATTTCAACAGTCTTCAAATTTTACTATTTGTTATTCATGACTGCTTATGTCTGCTTACACTAATCACATACCATTCTTGCTGCTCCCAGAGACTTGCACACATAAGAAAGCTATTATTTTCATATGCTTATTCATGAAAACTTTCACTTTCTGGGTGAAATATCTTACAGAAGGACAGCCCAAGATTTTTATGGCCTCTCAGCTCAGTCCCCTAAATTGACCTTAAATAGCATTTTATCTAGAAGTTACACAAGTCTCCTCTGTAGTGGTTATTTTCATTTTTAAATAATAAAAGAAATAAGATTATATTAAAAAAATCCCACATAAGTCATAAATATGGGCTTTATATACACTCGAAAGTCATCTGCACGGCTCCACCATCACCTCATTACAATTCTAGACATGGCCTCCCAGTCACCCTTCTAAGTCTGCAGGAAACCCACCGCCCTCTATCTGCTCTCACACATTTGCCAGTTCCTTTGAATGAGATAGTAATTGAATTGCACCACTACAGCATTTGTGGAAAGCAGAAGGAACTAAGGCTGTGTTGCAACTGTTATCGTAACTACAGATTCAATGGAAAGGCTGGGTAGGAAATTAGCAAGCACAGAAGTACCTTTGTCCCTCAGTTTTAGGAAGCACCATCTCCACATAACATGGCCGTAAATAACAGAGGGAGGGAGGGCTCCTCCCAGGAATTTTAGAGCATTAATGCATACAAACAGCAAAAGAGATGGCTCTCTTATGACTGATCACAAACAGATTCCTAATTAGCTGTAAATAAACTATGAGTGAGACTCATTGTTTTATAAATCTCAGTTTACTTCTGTCATAACTTTCGATTTTCACAGTAAAAATATTTTGAACCTACTCTGTTGATGTGTAATCTTTAGAGAAACTAAAAGTGAACTAAAAAAAGTTCTGTGACAGAAATAAAATAAACCTACCATTTATAGGGATGACAAATAATGCAACGCACAACTCATCTTTGTTTTTTTCTAACTGCAAGTTTAATAAAGCAGTTCTCTTTCAACATGGTAGCAGCTCTTTCTAACCAAATGAATTACCCAAGGCAGCTGAAAATATCCCCAGCTCCAATTAACAATTACTCGTGTAACTATGCATTATCTGTTCAGGCTAAATGAAGGGGATCTGATGGCAATTATTACAAGAAAAATCGCTCTCATCTGTACAATCTTAGATGGGCTTATGAATGAAATGCTAGCAAAAGACATTTATGATACATACCTGATCCAGAAAACACCGGCCTACTTGTTCTGGGTATTCTACGTAATTTTCCAGTTCTCTCAGGAATATTCTACGAGGAAGAAGAATTTCTTAGAGCACATGTTAAAAAAAAGTTGCAGTAAAAGTTCACATTCTTACAATTCATCTTCTAAACTTTTGGAAATAAGAGTTGTAGTTTTGTACTATACAACTACAGAAAAGTCTCATAGATCATATATTTAAAAAGGCATAGCAAATTAAAACAATATTCTGACCAATTTCTTGTAGCTTACAACTGAAACCAAATATAAGACACTGGGGGAAGTAAATTTTTGCTCCCTAACCATATCTATCTAGCAGCAGGATTTTTACAGTTTGTTTGTTTGTTTTTTCCCCCTCTCCTTTCAAATTCTACCAAACACCACAAAGAAAAAAAAAAGACCAAAAAACCCCCACCCAGTGGCAAAACTTACAGTCCAGTTTTGCCTGAATAAGAAATATTTAATACGCTTAACTTCTCTTGAAAATACTTCTCTTTTCTACCAACTTTAATATTATCCTGTGAAGAAAGACCTCACTAGCAGCAGGGAATCAAACCTGATAGAGAGGTCACTCAGTTATAAAATTAAACAGTCTCAACCAGACATAAGAATATTGAGAGGTTGTGGCTTAGGATAACGGTTTATTCTCCATAGCAGGTTTCAGTAAAAAACAAACAAAACCTCCACAAACAAACCTTGCTTTAATTAGCCTGTAACCAAAATCACAATGATTTTTCTTCAGGAAAATGAGCACAATGAAAAATATTACTTGTGTTCTGCGAATATTTGAGTAAAATTTCACACAGCTTATCTTTTGTAGATACTCTTCCTCTCCTACGCAATATGAATTTTGGTATGCTAAACAGCCAGATGGGACTCGATAAAGCTCTTCTAGCAACTTTATTCAGATTGAAAGAAACAGTATAAGAAACCTAGTGGTAAATGTAAAGTATCTGCCCATTGAAATGCCTTTTTTATAACTCAATGCATATCTCACCTGTTGTGAAAGTGATAAATTTCCTCCATATTCCCAAACAAAATATCCTTCTTATTTTGGAGCTCTGATGGAATAAGATGAGCCATGAGGGGGTTGTCCATCTCTGCAGCATAGCCCTAGAACACAGGAGAGAGGCACACCGATTATCTCCATATAGTCCCAGTACCTACCCCTCCCCAACAAGGCAGTCTGCCTGCAGGCTGATAAACAGCCAAGAAAGAGTTCAGTATTAACTGTGAACTAAGTCTACTAATTCTTTTTTTCTCAGTCCAGTAAGACACACTTACAGCTTCTGGAAAGACAATTTGAATAATTACTGTAATTCTTAGTTAAGCAAGGCAAAGTTTGCAGTCATTGCCACCAAGCAACAGCTATGTATTTCCATACTGCTTGAAAGTTAGTTTACACTTCTTCCATTAGACTTTACCCAGCACAGTTTAAAGCCACAGTTTCAGTATACATGCAGACCTACACACTAGTCTTCGCTACAGTCACCTTGTTCCCTCATATCGATAACTATTTCTGCAGGCAACAGGAATGATTAAGCTGCAAATTTTATCTTTAAGATATTTTCATTAGATTTGTCACTAAAAGTCATTACTTCAGATTCAGACATCTTCCACTTGTCATGTAAGGCCACATCCTCTTGCCTGTGCATCTGGCACCAATCAGGAGCAGAGGGCACACAAGTGGCTTTAGCCCAGGACTCTTCTCCTCTGCTCCTGAGGTTGCTTACCTATTCCTCTGCAGTGATTTCCAAATGATTTAAATAAACCAGTAGGAAAACCCTCCCCCGTGCTGGCCTGACTAGTAAGTTGTAAATAATAAACACAGCAAGTCTGCTGGAACATCTTGATTTAATGGCAATGTACTGACATCTGCACGTTTTAGACTCTCATATGACTGGTACTGCAGTCACCTTCTCAAACACAAAATCAGAGGGCCCTCAGGTAAAACAACTTCCTTCAAGTTTAACAAGGGGAACTGAACCAAACCAAACCTTCTGAATTTCAGTTACTACAGATTGGAGAACAGATGTTAGGAACAATGTAAGACTATCTATTCCTGGATTAAATAGCAGATATTTTTCTTCAGTAAGTGTTAAATTAAGATGTGATCTACTATAGATTTTGATTTATTTATTTATTTTTACAACCATCATGGACAAGGTAATCATGGAAAAACAATTGCATTAATTATATTGATTTATAATAAACTGCACTGAATTATAACAAACTGACTGCTTAAATTAAACGGAAGGAAAGTGCACCTACAACCAAGACTTTCATTTGCAAAGTTATGTAACTACAAAAAGTAGGGGAACTAGCTGGTAAAGTTAGCTAGCCTGAAGAGTGTGAAGGCTTGGTTAGGAAAGTGATGGGATTTTTTTTTTTTTTTTTTTTTTTTTTAAAGAATTCAAAAACATTCTTTTAAAAATCTGGATATCATATCTCAAGCACAAGACAAAAGAACAGCACTGTAGAAAATGACACCAGACCTCATGGGATAAGCAACTCCCTCTCCCATGTCTCTGCCCCAAAATAGGAAAAAGAAAAGACTGAAAGGAAAATAAAAAGTAGTATTTTGAGAAGACCAAAAGTGCAGCCTTAAAAAAAAAGATAACAACATTCAATCATTTACATAAAATGGAGTTAAAAAAATGAACACGGAAATAAGAACTGGGAACACCATGCAGCTTAGATTGAGCAAACTTTAAAAATAATCAGAAACAGCCTCAACAGAACATCTCATTTCCATTTGAAGTAAGCGTGACATTGAATACAGCAACAAAGATAGAATTGGCTTAAAGGAGAAAGTAACCCAACTGAGATGGAAACAAAACTCAGAGCTCAGTACTTCAGAATTCTGAAAAAACGAAAGCGTGAAATCCATACATCAACAAAAAGCTTTTAACAAATCTTTCACTTCAGGCTGGCACAGTACTTATGTTTTAAAATTCAGTATAAAAACTTCACATTTTACTACCTATGCAGTACTTGTATTTTAAGAAAAAAAAGCGGTAAACTATCCAAGCAGCCACAAAGATCATGAATCCTACCTCAATAGTATATCAGGCTTTGCTAAGTCTTCCCTTTGAAAACTGTTCCAAAAGCACAGATGTAAATGGGAAAAGGAATAGAATAAAATATCGCAAAATAGACTAGGCTAATATTTTGCTCCAATAGAATTACTGGATTTCACAGGCTAAAATGGAACAACCATGTTTATTAATGAAATCACGGCTCAGATGAAAGCATCTAAAGGAATTTCCCAGTGATTGATCTTGGTGATTGCAACTTTCCACCGGAATCCTTGTCAGAGAGAAAAAGCATGGTGATGAAATGTGATGTAATATTAGAAGACACGGTCCATATAGAGGAGTATCAGGTCATTGTACAGGAAAAATGGAAAGATTAATAGAGCAGGAGAAACAAAGGAATTGGGAGAACAGCCAAAACTAGAGACGAATAACTGTAACTACTCAAAACCTGGAAAAGTGCCATTGAACAAGACATCAGCAAGGATCTGATTCAGAATTACTCTTGGCAGTTCTGATCACCCAAGTTCAAGAGAGATTAACCCCAAACAGCAAGAGGTGTACTTGGCATGGTCAGAGTATTGGAGAGTTTATCACACCAGCAGAAAACTAAGACAGTTCAGCCTAGCAAGACAAAGGATGCACTGCATTCTATGTAAGACAGGAGTAAGCACTAGAGGAACAGAAAGACAGATTCTGCAACAGCTGTCCAGCAGCATCAGTAAGAACCAAAAATTCCTCAGCTATTTAAGCCTTGATTTTATGCATATAATTATGTAGACAGCACTGCCTACAACAACAAGGAATAGATCCAAGTGATCCTTAAGGTCCACCCCAGTCCTGCATTGCTTTATCACCACATATCTAACGTGACTGTGCTATTGTCATCAGTACTTCCCAGGACTTGGGCAGGACCTAGGACAAGAATGCTGTAGGAAGCAGAGCACAAACTAGCCAGAGGCAAGGCCAGTGGGGGTGGTGGGAGTGTTTTGAAGACTTAAAAGCCTTCATACAGTACTCTTATTTGAAGGTGCACACCCAGAAATCGTCACTCCCTGTCCATAATTTTAGACAGCTTCTGCTTAAGAGCTTAACCTTGGCATGGACATCAGGAGTACCCCATTGGCTCACTTCCAATTCTTCCTGAAGAAAATAATTCATCCTCAGTTTTCTGTGATTTTCATCTTCTACAGTCAAACTGGACTACAATGAAATGATGTATCCATGCCTGAGGATTTAATACACTTGAGAAACAATATAGGATACTGCAGCATATCTCCAAAGCAGCTCATACTACTGCAGGTATGCTTCCATACTTCTATACCTTTGTTTCCTTTATAAATTTGAATCAAGATACTCTTATTTCAAGACACACCGTTGCTGTAGCTGGATCCAAGATATTTGGAAGATCGCCCAAAGGTCTACAAAGAAATACGCAGTTTTGCTCATCTGACACAAGGTTCTCCCAATGTAGGCTCCTGTTCCTACATGTGCCAGAACCTTTTTGGGGTTGACTCAAGGCTCTGTAATGAGCTTCTGCAAGGACCATTACAAATCTTGCTGCCTTCTACCTACATAGTTAGGCATATCTTATTTTCTGCCCAATTTGTGTTTTCTAATGTAAGATCCTAGATGCAGGAATATTTTCAGAAAAACAATTGCCTATTCCTGCCTCTGTGAAAATATGATTAGAGAAGAGAGATGTAGCAATCACACTGCTTGATAGGACAAGCCGAGGCACTACAGTGATAAGGAAAGTATATGAACAACTATGAAACAGAATAGATAAACAGATTCACTAACAGCCACAGTGAAATTTAATCCTTACCTCAAGAACGCAGAGAAGTTCTTCCACATACGCTCGTTCGGTTTCAATAAGTTCATTAATTACATGCCTGTAAACAAGGATTGATAATTAAGGAAGGCCTACTCACTTATGCAAATAAATGAGGCAAAAATTAACTTTGTCTGTGTGCCTATTTTATTTCAGACAATAAAGGATCAATTTCCTGTAAATGGAAAATGTGAAGTTTTATATAAAATTTCTGTAAACAGTTTACATATCCTTGTTGAGAGGTATGCATTTTTAAAACATTTTAAAGTTGAAAATGTGTTTAAAAGGGGAAAAAGCCAAGCCTAGTATTTTAAGTGCTGTAGGAACTGAACTGAAGCAGTGAACTGCTTCATCACCATACATCTGCCATGTTTACAAGTATTATAGGAGCTAGAATTAGAGCTGCACAGGATTATCAAATACAGATTTAAAGTTACTCTGGTCATTCTGAAGTTGAGGCATATAATATTCAGGTATTTAGGGCATATTTAGATATACACAGTGACTCTATTATATTTAATTTTTTTAATATTCAAGCAAGCGTGCGTTTTTTCTTTCCTGTCATTTTGGATGAATTAGCGTGAGGTTGTAACAGTGAAAAGTTAGCAAAGCATCCAGTTCTCAGGTAGAAAAGCAAGCTCTGCTATACCAATTGCAGGCAGTACTAAGTTATTTTTGGAATATAAGTGACAGTTCACTTTTTATGTGGAAAAGTGATTTTTCTTAAGGTTTATCAAAACAGGGACTAAAGAGAGTCAAATCAAAAAAAAAAAAAAAAAAAAAAAAGTCCTTTGAAGTACAGAAACCAAGACTTCTGAAAGTTTAAATGAGGCTTAGATGTTTCTGAAATGAAAACTTACAATTACCCAGCCAGGGCATCACCTAGCTATAGTAAAGCTAGAAACTGGTGCTATATAAAGTATGAATAAAGCTACAGACTGAAACAGACTAAAGTATCTTCCTCTGTGTGTAGACCATAGCCAATGCATTTCCAAAAGTACTGAGGCTTAATTCAGAGAAGCATACTCAAATCTTTCCAGATTTTGCTGGAACCAAATCAGAGAAAGAGCATTTTTTAATCAAGATATACTTACTGCCGTAATACAGCTAGGTTTTCTTCATCATCCATTGTAGATCCTCCCCTATTTTGATGGAGTTCAGTCATTTCACTCTAAAAAAGGAAACAAACAGGAAAAAGAAAAGTCACAACAGCATCATAGAAGGGGGGAAAAACACATTTAAAAATATGTAACTTTTCATCTGCTCTACTTGCATGCATTTTCACAGGGAAGACTGTACTCCATTAGAGATAAAGGCAATTTGCAAGAAGGCAGTAAAAGACTCAAAGTCAGCCTGAAGGTCTTGAGGCACACAAGACCACTTAGACACAAGCAGTTCTCCAGGAAGGGCCACCTTTGAAAACACCTTGGTTTAAGCTTCCTTTCCAGAAAAGGCATTAGAGCATCAGCATAACCTTGGAGGCAACTTGGTCTGTTTTCTAACCTAAAAAATGAAATATATGTCACCCCTTTCTGCTAATGTCCTAACTTGACATGGAAGTTCACTTTTGCAATGTTTACTGTAAACAGCTGAGCTACTCACAGCTTGCTGAAAAAAAGGGAGGTTCTGCTTCCAATCGCCCCCAAACCAACCCTTCCCCTTCCTCCCCGCTCCCCCAACTGCTGCCCCTACTGGTCATGTGGTCCTGCCTGCCTCCTTGCATCGCTTCTTGGCTCTTACTGAACCTTTGCTGAGCTAGTTCAACTCTCAAACCCAGTGGGAAACTACTCGTTTCTGTTGCTGCTGTCAGGTTACTTTCCTTGCTGAAGGCAGCACAGGAAGACCTTCCCCACTTGGGAATGGCAACCCATTAGATCAGGTGAAGCTCTCTTTGAGCCAACGACAACTACCTTTTCACTCTTGCCAGTTTTAAGTGTAGCTAATTACTATCGGCAAATAATAAATGTTTTCTGTTCACAGATTTTATATTTTGCTGCCCCTAACATTCTTCCTAATATAGGCAGCTATTTACTTTACCTTCCCTCATACCTAGCTGAGCAACAAAGCAGCCTCTATTTAAACCACGTGACTGCTTCACCAGAGTTGCTTCGATAGGGGCAATACCATCACTTTTTCTGTGGAACCACCTCATTCTTCAAGTTCTTCAATAATTTAATATTAAATATATATTTAATATTGTGTTAGGACTTTCCCTGGCAGTATGTGCATGAAAAGCACATAGGAAAAAAAAAAAAAAAACACAAAAATTACCAAAATTACCTTTGTTCTTTTGTAGTTTACCCTCCGAAGCACACTACTTTCTGAGTTGGACATGTAATTTCTATGAGGACCTAGCATGTAAAACAGAATCCAACAGCGGTTAGAACTTGAGCGGATCTGACACAGATGTTTGTGCAACCACAAGTTATAGCTGAAAGTTTCTTCAAGGTCCTTAGCACAGTGCAAAAAATATTTAAAGACTACTCCAGTTACTTACCTGGAGAGGTACAAGGAGATTTTACAAAGGCTTCAGGTCTTGGTGCAACTGGCTGAACAGGACGCATCTGCTTAGCTGCCAATTTCTTGAGGCTTACTTGTCTCTTCTGAAACATTTCCTCCATGCTTTCCTGCTTCTGGAATACCTTTTGCACATGCTCCTACAGTTGTCACAGAAGAAAAAAAGTCACTGTCTAGACCTTTCACAACAAGCTACACTACCATTTGTGGTACATAGATTTTCAATGGTTATCACTTTTATACCACATATAAAAATATTACCCTACTCTTCCCTCCTAACAAGGTGTAATTTACAGTTGTTTAGTACCCTTAAAAAAGGGGGACATCACTTCATAAAACATTCAAGCTCACTGTAGAGAAACTTACAGGGCTCAGGTTTGTATTTCTTATAGGAACTTAGGGAAAAGTTTTCTTGAAGGTGTCTAGCATTTTTCTTACAAGAAGGGATCAGCCAAGAAGAGAGACATATTTTCAAATTCTACTTCATAACTGCCTTTTTCTAGAAGTCACACAAATACCAGGGACAGTCATGTTTTTGCTACATAAGTAGATATTTTAAGCACTCATTCAGTAGAACTTCCCCCGCTTCCAGAAAAACGAAAAATTCTACCATCTGAAAAGTTGAAGTCACTATTAAAAGGCTCTTAAGTCCTTGATATCTATCCAAAGATATGAGAAGACCAGCAGCTCAGACAGGGAAATGTGCTGGCTTTCCAGTTCCCAGGTATAACAACTAGATGATTGACCTGATTGATGATTAGAATAAGGTCACCTAGCAGGATTAGCTTTATCAGTGGCCATGCAAGAGAGCAATTCTAAAAGTAACAAATGGCTGCATATATACACATAAAATTCTTCTGGTACCTTTAGGTCCTCATTGAGAATGTGTGCATATTCTCTGTAAATTTTATTCAACTCCTTGATTTTATTGCCTGCACCAGTGTCCAGGAACTTCTCAATCTCCTGTAATGCTGATTCTGCACCATCCTGAGACTGACACTTATCTACAGGCTGTGAAGCCAGCAGATAAATTCCTTCATCGCACCACTTCATAGACTAGCAACAGAAAAGAACAGGCTTAGCATACACTGATGTCAACACTAAGAGGTCTAAAACATTTTATATTTGTGAAGTATTCAGCTATATAGGGAGAAAACTTCCAGCACATGCAGATATTTTTACCTGCTGTTACGATAACTGGTTGACTGAGATTTTACAAGCAAGATGGGAAACAGAACTGTTCCATACAAAATTTACCTTTTCTAATAAGCCATGAAGTTCTAGAGATTTGTTAAGAAGATTCCTCTTCTGTTCTGTCTCAGTAGTAAAGACATCACAGAGATGATGAAGTTCACTGCATTTTGGAATAATGGAGTCCACAGCATAATGATTGCTTTGAATAAAACCATCACCCTCTGAGGCTAGCATTCTGGCCTTTGCTATAGTTTCCTGAGAAAGTAAGCATTGATTTAGGTACATCTTTTCCTGTATCAACTTCAGTTAAAAGAAAAAAAAATTAAAAATTATGCTATCTATTTTTTCCACAGTAAAACAGACATGATATAGAGTAAAACACCCCTCTAGTTAACAGCCGCCTCACTTAATAGATGCAAGTGATTTCCTGTCTTTCTAGATGCGTAAAAACTTCTGTGCCTCCACCTTTATTGTATTAAGAGTACTTCGGGAACATTAACAAGTTTAACTGTATGGCCCCCTGAGGGAACTGCTTTCAGTCTTTTCTATGCCTTAGTTCAGCAGCAGCAAATAAGTGACTTACCAGAGATGTTGGGGGTGTTTGTGTGCAACCTGATGGACTAACAACAATCTGAACCCAAATCAAAAAATACCCACCTCCAGCATCTCAGCATCAACAGCTCACTTATATTGTTCTATTATAAAACACAGATCATAATATGATAATAAGGCTCTACTTCTACGCTGTTCAGAGTATCTGTTTTTGTTTGTCATGTTTTAGCATATTCTATACTTAATACACAGCCTTCTGACTTTTAATGAAATCAATAGTTTTAATAGGAATGGAAGAAGCCCCTTGATAACTAAATCCAGAAATTGGCTACTGTACACACTTCACGTGATTCTTCGACGAACTGAACAAATCTACTTCAGGACTGGTCACTTGACTCTTTACGGAGGGATGCCCTAGACCTGGGTTACTCCAGTGCTTAAAAACTTTATTCTAAATTCCATCTTTACCTTACTTCAGACTGATTCTGTCCTGTTGTCAGCTTAAGCTCTGGACATAAGATATAGTCTGCAACTAAACATTGCTCCCCTCCAAACACCCACAGTATCATATTGGAAATAAGGAGAAATTACAGAATTCTTACACACGATTTTTCTTCAAAGTTGGCAAGATCTTTCAAAATGTGCTCCACATGTGAGCAGCTGTTTCCCACATCTGTGAAAGCATACAGTCTCTCGGACACAATATCCAAAGCTGCTTTAACCTGAAACAAGATACAGCTGTGCATCAATGAAGATGATTTCACCTCTCTGTAGACCCATCACTTAAATGGCCAATAATCAGTGTTGTGACCCACAGTATAAAATGAGTGGAACACCGAGATAAATCACTTTTTGTCAACCTACATGTACCTCCAATTCAAAATGAAAACAAACACAGAGAAAAGGCAGTGAAGTAATCTTGTTTTCTAGTACTGGAAAAAATCCAAGAAGAACAGTGCTCAAGGAACATATATGATCTTGCTTTTACCAGTTGACTATAATATGAAATGACATTAATATAAACAAATGGCCAAATATGAGGGAGAGGTCCCCACCACACCAACTGATTGAGACACAGATAGAAACCCTTTACAAATGTTTGTCTAAGTGTTGTTCCCATGGGACCAGATCCTGAGATTAGCTACACCAGTGTAAAGTGATCATAGGTGCCATCAAGCATATGAGTTAAACTAACATGAGATCAGAAACTGGCTGTACAATTTTTAATTCAGCCTCCACCCAGCTTCTAATGCTGTGGCTTCAACTTCCCACCCACAGTGCTGGAGGCTGTTTTATAAAATTTTACAAAGTAAACCAGGCAGAATGTTTAAGTAAGTCTTGGTTCCATAAAAGGGCTACTGGCAAGACAAAAGCTTTGCAGTCAACATACTATGCTTCTGTAGTGGAGAATAGGTTTCAAAGGAGTTTGAGTTCTTATACAGTGCTGAGCCTCTGAAAAAAACCCATACCACTGCAGAAGAGAAACCATTATGTCTCTATAGACAAGTATTCAAGGTAGTAAAGATAACAGGATGTCAAGTAAGGACAAGAAAAACAGTTGGAGAAAACTTTCACACACACACGAGTTGCAAAAAGAAAAAAAGGTGGGGGGAGGGGATGTATTTGCTTCTGAATCACTTCTGTATTACCAAATATTGACTGTCACCAAGAAGTTCTCACCTCTCTAAAATTCTGTTCAAAATTCCGAAGGTGCAGGCACTGCTCAAGTTTTTGCTGATGCTTAGTCCAAAACTGATCAAAGGCAATCTCTGTTTCATGCAATTGAGCCAGAAGCCTAAAAAGAAATACTGTAAGAATGATGGATGCAACCTTCAAGGGACAATACAATCCTCCACAGTAAACAGAAGACCTCCCTCAAAGCAGTATTTCCTCCCCCCAAATGACTGGGACACAGGAAGCTTTTTTCCTTTTTTTGGTATTGCACAGAATCGTATCCTAGAATAACACTGATGAAAAACTGAAACCCAATACAAACATTAAGTTCTGAAAAACTGGCAAGTGCTGATTAGAGGTTAGCTGCTGTGTGCACCTACTTCTCAGTTGTGACTCGGGACATGGGGACTTGGGGCTAGCAAACATGAAGAAAATGTGCAAATGCAGGTGGGCCAGGACTCAGGAGCCAAAGCCCTGGGCTATAAGGAAAAAATGAAGGCAAAGATACATACTGCTGTGACTAGCGGGCTGCCCTTACATTACATTTCTTGGAGAAAGGCCCATAAAAAACCTCAAGGTCATTGCTCCTACTCTTCTGAGCAGAGAGGCTCCTTTATATCATAGGCAACTGCACAGCAGTACTGCTCCACTTGTAATTTTAGCCAAACACCTTAAGGCTTTATTTTTCAACTCATCTACCAATACTGCATTTGACATTATGATATCCTATGGACTTATCTCTACAATGTGTTTTGCTGTGCTTAGGCTACATCAAGAGAAGGCTGTAGGTCAGAATTTTAATAAACTTTCCTTTTTCATATCACAGAAATGAACCTTGAATTTACAGGCTGAACTGATTAGAAAAAAGGCGCACACACACAGAGTCAGCTCATTCCAACTTTCTTCAGATGTTATATGTAGTAGGAACACTTTAGATAAATTAATACCCCCTGCAGCTGCCTTTCAGATTGGTGATAGCAACAATGACCACAAAAAAAAGACTCCTGCCAAGCTTTGTTCATTAGAACTGGCAGTTATTCAGAAAGAAGAGTCAGTCCAAGCGTAACAGAAACATGGAATGACAGAAAAAAAAAGAATGCAGACTACTGCCTTGGGGAAATGAGCTATGCCCTTATAGCTTTGTTCAGATTTACATCTGTGTTATGACGATAGAATGTCTTGAAAACCAGCAGTAATTTTGGGTGTTTGGAGGGAATAACATCTATTACTTCCCCTAAGCACACACACATTTCTGTGTAGATACTTCAAGAGCAGAGTACTCTCTAAGGGCCCTTTAAAAACTGCTAGCTACATTGAGATCAGCAATGCTAGAAGCTCCTTCAGGCATGTTTAAAGGAAAAGCAATCTCCTAACTCCAATTCTCTCTCTGAAGGAATGATGTGAAATTAATAGATAGCTCACCCCAGAAACCACAAAAAGCACTGACCATTGCTCTTTCAAGATCGTGGGGGTTGAAGAAATCCCAGAGTTCAAAATCCTCCACTGAAAACACCTTGTCTCAACAATGGATGTATAAAAAACATCCAGAGCTCCCAAACAACTTAATGAACAGTGGGCAAGCTACTCAAAAGAAGGGATATATCACTTCCATCTTTTTCCCTCTGCCTTCCTGACAACAGTGAGACATCTTTGGATTGTGCTCTGGTCTTTTAAACAGAGCACCGATCTTCTTTAAACCCAGGAAAAGCTGTTCAACTATACAGTCCAAGTATGACAAAAAAGAAAAAAAAACCCCACAAAATAACCAAAAAACCCCCCCAAACACAGTGATACTTTGTTGACACTGGAACTCAGATTGTATCCCCTATTCCCTTATTTGCAGGTGACCAAGAGATTACTTTGCTCAAGACAGATTTGATAACAGAAGTGTTGTTTTTGAAAGTACCTTTCACATACTTGCTTTGTAACATTTGCTAAGCATGCATATAGAATTAAGTACTAGAGGCAGGGAGAGGTCAAAAATCCAGAAAAGCATCATGCTCAGTATTTCACACCTCTCACCTTTCTACAGTTGTTTGATTGTCTAGTTGATCTTGATTCAGTTTGTATTCAGGGTTCTCAGTAACTGGTTTTGTAATACCTCCAAGGATATCATCTCCGTGTTCTACTGCTAACCTTATATCCTCCTACAAAATAAACAAACAAAAAAAGTCATCACAGGAATTCTGTAGGTTTCTGTAAAGACTTCATAAGGCACCAAAACAGAAAAAAATATTTTGTTTTAATAGCAATAGAGCAAGCATAGTTTGATTAAAAGCCATGCAATATAAAGACACTAAATGCTAAATGTCAACTTTTTGCATGCTTACTTCCACCTCAAGACTCTGTTATGAAAATTCAAATTCAGTGTAATAGATAGCCTTATAGTTTCTCCTTAGGCTACAAACATCTCGAAGGTTTTAGACATACAGTTTTGAAATCCTGACATAGCTTCTATTTTAGCTGATTTGAAAGAACATTTGTCCGTTCTTCAAGAGATCATATGTTTTTACATGTATGCAAATACAATCAAATTTATTGCTGCAAACAAAAGCTATAAATCAAATTCACCACAACTTATAAAGGAAATTCTACTTCCACACAAGTCATTATGCATTTGTACATAAGTACACTTGGCCTTAAGAAATGTCCTTTTTGAATGCAATAGAAATTCTTTCTTAACTTCTAACCAAACAAAACAACTTTAATAGGATTTCAGCATCTCACTTCATCATCATCCTCATCATCTATTAATTTCAAATACTCTCCAGATTTTCTATGAATGCTGCTAGTCATGGATTAAAACACACTTTAACAGAAAACAGTATCTTTACACAAAGTACATACCTTCATTTTGTTCTTCTTCTCTGCATGTGCTGCAAGAAGGGAGCTGGTTGACTGCACATCATTTGGTAGTTCTGTTTCAGCCAGCTCAGTCCCAAAGGACTGAAGAATCTGAGCTGTTTGCTTAACCATTTGGGCGAAACTTTCTATAGCCTTTTGGAATAAAAACCATGAAAGATGTTTCATGTCCTAAACACACTCACACATACACACAAACGCATGCACACAAGATACAACTCATAACACAAACCCGCACAGCTGAACTATAAGACGGAAAAATGGTCTAAGTATAATTTTGTAAGCAAAAGGAACCGTCACCATTAATTCCTTAATTGTATATTTTTCCTAGGCTTGTATCAGGTACATCTTCCTCATATTTTTATAATCTGGAGTTATTTTACAACTTGAGATTTTCTTTCCTCTAGCAAAAACAATAAACCTCAGCACAATATACTGTAGTTCCTTTGCTCCAAGCCCTAAGAAAACCACTCCCAAATTATTACTCATATTATTTCTCTAAGATGACTAAGTACCATTGGGAACATCATCTCACTCAGAGTATGTCAACTTGCATCAACTGGAATCTGCTTTATAAATGACAGGGTATAAAACAGAAGGGCCCATTAAACTGATAAGTTAAAATAATAACTAAGACTTACAGTGCGATGGGATAGCCATCTGTTATGGCAGTAATCCAGGGTGCCACCAAGATCTTCTGTTAATTGTGTTTTATCAATGTAACCCTGCAGTTCTGATACTGAGCCCAGCATTATGATCTGCAACAGCAAAGAAAGGGAACACGATCGGTGGTGGCAAGTCCCTTATTAGGGATTTTAAGCCATATCCTTCAGCCTCTGAGGGAGTACTTTCAATTTAATACAAAAGCATATGATGGAAGTGCTTCCTCTGGGTACAGAAAAACACAAAGTTGTTTCAATGAAAGTAATGTAAATTTAAATAACTGCAAATATGAGCATGAGCATCAGGCTTAACAGCACATACTAAAATAAAGCTTATGAATTACACAACATAGACAAGTCCAAAAGTGTTTTTTGTTGTTGTTGTTTTGCTAAACCACACACGGCTATCTTCTAGCAGAGCAACACCACTTCATTCATTACTTGCTCATTTTTCCTTGCTGTCCTGGGTCCATGGGAGAGAATACCGGATCTCCACAGATTCTGCATGTAAGGATATGGTTCCCAAAAAGCAGAAATAAGGGGATGGAAGGGAAGTATCTTAAAGACTAGCCTTCACCTTTGAAATTGGTATCTGATAAGTAAACAAACAAACAATAATAAAACCACTCACCCCCTCTCTGTATTTGTTTATCACCTATAGTTTTACATTTTTTTCTTAAAATATAAATGCTGTACACTTAAAGGTATAAACAGTGGGTTTATTGGTGAGCTAATATCAGGCATCAATAGTATGTTCACTCAAATGATAAAATTTATTGTATTTGTCCTTGGGAAATGCATTTGCCTAAAAATTCACACACTCCCAAGAATAAAACCATCATGAATTAGCCAAAATTGCTGGAACTACTTTTAAGCTTTTTTTTTTTTTTTCCTCCTCACTGGCCACATTAAGTGCTTTAACAGATCCCTGATAATGAAGTGAAAACAGAGGATTACTTACAGGTACTTTCATTTTAAACTCATCTTTGTTGAGCTTGAAAGCAATGTCTGAGAGCGCTCGATGAAAAAATCCCGTTGGGCGCAGCACGAGGACTAGTTGCAGGTTTCCTGGGAAAGATGCCTGCAAAACAGGTTCACTCCGTAATTTTCTATGTCTCAGTTCCAGAAGGTATTTTTAAACAACGAAAACCCTCTGATAAACCACAGACTAACTGTAGCAAAGGCACCGTAACGGGGCAACCAAGACTTGCGCGGAGCACTTCGTTCAAAAAGAAACGTACTCATCTTTGGGAGAATGGATCTATTTTCCTGGTATCAAAGTTTTCAGGGCTGGCTTGTATCGCCCTTAAGGTTACATCACAGCCAAAGAGACTAATGAATGGAGGTGGCTGAGTCCTTTTTCAACAGCATTACTTTCATGGTTACCCTACCTTCTCTTTAATAGGGGGTGCCAAGAGAAACCTCCATTACCATCCAAGTGCGTAACAGCAAATTTGTTTGTTCATATATTATCTTGCTAGTTGCCTACACAAACTATTGGCACCCTGGCCGAATTTCTCAGGCAGTAACTTAAGAGAAGCAAGGCTGAATTTTTTGGACAAAAATAAAAATTAGAAACAAACACAAAATAAACCTCAGCTAAGGTTTTCCGCATCATTCTCTTCCAGCTAGTAGTCCAATAGATCTTTTCCAGTTTTACATGCGATATGGTAGGAAATCAGCAGAAAGGAGAAGAAAAGCAATGAAACCACATTAAATTACTAAAAATCAACCCCTGTTGCAGCAGATGTTCACATACTTAGTATTTAGCCATTCTTGAAATCATGCAAATCTTCTCCCCTATTCAGTATTTCCACTGTAGGGAGGGATTGAAGTAAAAGCTCACTAAAGAAGTGATCATTATAATGATTAAACATGCAATTTTCTGCATTATACTGTTTGAAATTATGTCACATTTGTAGCAAATTGGATTACTAAAAGAAGTGAAACACTGACTGAACGAGCTGTCTGTTTCTCTGTCTCTAGAGAAACTGTTAATATCTGGATGGCTGGAGAGTGGTTTAATACATATTTGAAGGTTTTCAAGGGTTCCAGTCATTTAGCATTGGAGGTGACAAACTTTTAAATAGAAAAGTAGTTAATTTTTCTGGAAGGCTTCACAGATTATACTGCGGCTCCCCAGATAATCAACACACAACTGAGATTTCAAATTGATTGATGCACCTTAAAGAGTTCAGCTTTACAGTCTGCCTCCACTTCACTGATGTCTAAATTTTCTAGAAAGCGCAGCGATTCAGTCCCAAAGGGGTGCGCTGGACAGCTGGGAAAAGAATCCAGATAATGCTGATTTCCCACACTAGCTCTCCATCCTTGTACTACAAACAATCTTTCTATGCGTAGTAAAAGTAGTAACACCTCGTGGCCTGATTAACCCGGTTACCAAACACAGACAAAAAAGGTTACAGAAAAATCCTGACTGCACTGAGAAAGAAAAGTGGAGAAGAGTTTGGGTTTTTTTAACATTTATTCTAAATTACTGTAACGAAGCTGACAGCAAATTTATTTGAGAAAATGATTTAACTCATGCTAACAAATACTGCAAGAATGGACAAAAGAAAATTTTTACTAAATCTCCTGAAAAATATTTTTGGAGTGATAGCTGCATAGCCTATTGATATAGACTTGTACCAGCTTATTTTGTGCCTGTAATAGCAGTGTGCACACTATAACTGAGCTCTTAATTTTCTCTCTCGCAATTCCCCAGAGTGAGATTTATTTAATGACAACACCAACATTTCAGAAGAAAAAGCTCCAAGAAACAACATGTTTCAGATGACATTTTGAAAAAAAAAAAAAGATGGATATTCACATGAAATATTCACCTCAGCACACAACATCCAGACACAGAGTCTCTCGCAAGGTGAGTGGATAGAGCACAGTATGTTTTTCCCATTTAGCCTTGTCTAAAACATTGGTAAATGTCTATCCAGTTAACTTCAAGTTGAATATTTTACTAGATACATTAGAAACACATAGCAGAGTGAAACTATTAGGTATGAAAGACACTGAACTGTAAGAGTAATTTTTAGTTACATGTATGAGTAAAATTTCTTTATTCTCCCTTTACATTCTCACTTTTACACTTACTGACTATGATGTAGATTTTGATGCCAGAATTCTAAGGAAAATATTTAGACTATTACTGGGGGGGGAAGCAGGGAACAGTTGCAGCCAACTGCAAGGTTAAATTTTTCTGAACTCTGTTTTAGGTTTTTCTGAGATACAAAGTCTAACTGCATGACTGAATCAAGTGGGGTCTCCCATTGAGGTTCAATCCAAAGGAAACAGAGTATATGCATTACAGTTATTCTCCATCTCAGCACATCTGTCTGAAACAATGCTGTTGAGATCACTATGGGCTTCTGCTGTTCAGACTTATTCCCATTCAAGATTTGTCAGGAGTTTGGTATCTCCTGCAAAAGCTCAAATTCTAGACTACTTTGTTTGATCTTGTCTCTACTAGTCTCTGTCTCATGTGCTTCCCTTCTGTTTTCTTTAAAAATGTCTTTAAAAAACAATGCTTACTCTGCCTGGCACGCCTGGGAGTCAACTCTGCAAATTGACCTTTGTCAAACAACAAAAGGAGAATTTCTTTGGTAAACAATGTTGGACCAGTGCCATCCTATTTTATCTGAGCTTACATCTTCACTGTTTAAATACTACTGTTTTCCTAACTTTTATTTTATTTTATAGCCCTGGTGACCTGCAGAGACAACGATATGATGTAAGAGGCACTCCTTAAACATGCTTGAACTCCACCAACCAGCCAACTTCACACTGAACAAAAGAGAACAACCACCACAACAAATCTCCACCCCAGTCCAGCAGCATGTGTGTTTGAAGCCACTGTATACTGAGCAGACAAAACAAACAATGACTTCTCAGTAACACTGCTGTGCCAAATGCTGAAAACAAATAAATATTCATGTAAGTTTAATAGTGTCATAAAATAAACTACCTTCAAAGACTGTTTTAGTAGAGTCATTGAACGTTGCTGTGACTTGAAGAAGGGTTTGTGTTACCCGGGACTGCTTTTTCCGAAAGTGTCTTTCCTTACTAGCCTAATAAATATGGATTGCTCCCCCAGCCTCTTGTCTCAAATATCATACTGTAACTAATTTGATGCTTATACAAAAGAGACCAGGGATAAAACACTGTCACATCTTTAGTATCCTTTATTAACTGATGAAGTTATCATTTGAGGGATAATGTCACCTATTCATAGAGAAATTGAGTACCTCTAGGAGAGCTATTGAATGGGAAATTAAGACCTTTCAGCATTCTCTCATACTCATTAATGCAGTAGAAGGCATCCTAAAGGCTTTCTCAGTTCAACATTTCTGATTAGTTAGTTAGAGAGAAATTTTCATGGCATCACTCCCTTTTTTAGGTAATCGATTTACAGAATTTATTGTAGCTAATAACTTCTGGAAATTTATCTAGCCATTAAAAAAGAGACACGATCTTTTGACCCAACTGTAATTCTATGGTCCACGACCACATGCAAGTGATACACAGTTCCCTCTACATACAGAGTAAGAACTGTTCCCAGTCTATCCTCTGCAAGAGCCCCTTTCAGTGATCAAAAAATTACACTATTTCACTTCTGTTCATAAATATCAAACTCCTTAAACATCCTGATGGCAAGATTTAGCTTCTGATAGGTCAGCTGCAGCAAAGCCATTTTCAGCAGTCATTAAAACAAATTGACACACAGAACACCAAGAAATGTACTCTAAGTCCTTCCCTGCAATGCAGCAGGCAATAGTGTGTGTAACCCACTACTGCAGCATTATAGGAATGCAACAAAACCATAAAATGAAAGTGCACTGAATATTATTTTCAGCAACTATGAATCTATGATTTAATGCTGTGTGACTAAATAAGCTCTTTACTTAACAATACAGCTGCCTTCTGATATGGCTAATATTTAAGCATGCCTAGTGACCCAAGTTCTCTCTCCTGAGGCAGAAAACACAGTCCATATGAGTCACTGCATTGCATTCTTGTATTTGCTAACCAAAAATATCAGTGAAGAAAAATAACATTTAAATAGCTAAAAGATTTTTCAAGAGCAGTATGTTAAAAACCTGTAATTTTCTACACCCATGTGGGACACTGTTCATTTCACTTGAGAACTTTGAAATAATAATACAAAAAAACCCTAGTTTTATTTCATGATGTTGAAATGGTGAGAAGAAACTTTGTTTTTAAAGATGAAAATCTTTTCTTGTACCAATATGAACCTATCAGTACCTCATGTTGGTATATATGTAAGCATATGCACCAAGGTAACTTATGAGAAAAAATGTCTAACAAAATTAACTGGTTAATGACAATCTTATTTTCAGTGAAAAGAGTAAAAAAGACAATTAAAAAACTCTTTACTTTTTTTTCACTTCAAGATCTGGTACTGCTGGTAAGAATTAAGTTTAGAAATGCTACGCCTGAACAAGATCACTTCACAGAATCACACAGTAGTTGAGGTTGGAAGGCACCTCTGAAGATTATCTGGTCCAACCTCCCTGCTCAAGCAGGGCCAGCAAGAGCAGGGTGCCCAGGACTGTATCCAGTTGGGTTTTCAATATCTCCAAGGATGGACTCCAAGGACAGACTCCAACTATTTAATTAAAAGTATTGTGAAGGCCCATGGCAGTGGAAGTAAGTAAAGTCAGCAAGCTGGACCCATAACTTTAGGCTCAAACATCTGTCATCCTCCCCTGCTCTTGCTGTGTCCTAGTTGGAAAATTTATGTAAGATTCTTCCTTGAAAACTGTTTATAGAAGTCTACACAAATTAGAGTAGAAATACTGATTAACAGACAAGTTCCTGTATGAACCTCTCTAGATCCGTGAGTTCTAGAGTAAGGCTCTCTAAAAGCAGCCTTGGAAGGATTTTACACCCATACGTTCCGAACATCTGGGCTGAGCTGTCGAACAGCAGCCTAAGCAGGCAGTCACTGACAAGAGGGACAGCCCGTATCCCACCCCTGCCCAACTCATGTATCGCTTCCTCTCACTGGCATCAGCATTGGCACTTGTTCAATCCTACTCAATGATACCAGTGCTTCATTTTCTGTGTTTGTCTCCTTTCTTCACTTCTCCATCAAGTCAAGCAAGAGTCAGTTCCAAAGATATATTAAAAAGAAAAGGAAAAAAAAAAAAAGACGGACATGCATGTACATATTAGGTTTGAAAAAAAGCCTACCAACTTCAACAGCTGAGCACAATGTTTCACTTAAAATAGTTAAGACTAAGTCTGCCCAAACCAGGAATTTATACACAGCACAGCCCTTAAATCAAAGCTTTCCAATACACAGAAGTATTTGCCACCCTTCAATTTCCTCAAACCTGGAAATGAGAAGAACCTTCAGTGGCTGAACAAAATGAGAGCTACCTTAAATCCTCATGGAAACTGGCTAACGCTACTCAGAAATAGGCTGACCCATCTGCTTTAGGCCTTTTTTTTTTTTTTTTTTTTTTTTTTTAAGAGAGAGAGAGAGAGAGAGAGAGAGAGAGAGAGAGAGAGAGAGAGAGAGAGAGAGAGAGACTGAATCCAGCTGTGGTTTAAGCAGAATGTAAAAATCAAGTTAGCTGCATACAATCTTAATTATCACTTTCCTTCACAGAACATTAACAATAGAGACTGTCTTCAGCACTGAAATGCATCCTCAAGTTAAGAAGCTGTTTATAAGGGGACACAAAGAGAGGCAGGCCAGACCTTGATTATGTCACTAATAAAGAGGATATGATGCTGAATAACTGGAAAGGAACAATGAAAGCAGAGCAGGAAGCAATCCTCACCTGCTCTTTGAGGGGAGAGTGAGTAGTAGCAGCTTATTTAGTGGGGAACAAAGATCAGAGTTTCCTTGCAGACAGGCACTGGCATTTTTCCTGTCTCCAGACTGCCATCGTGTAGAGTGGCCTTGCTTTGTTGGTGCCAGCAGGGAGCTATTTAAACTTGCTGTCACCTGAAAGCTCAGCCATTTCACCCACACCAAGCAGGCAGAGCAGCAATCCCACCCACTCCTACTTTACAGGAGCTGTAAACAGCATTTAGGTGCTATACACTATTGGGCTGACGGCATGTTCAAAGAAGGAATGTGGCGATGTGGTCAAACTGCCCAAGACCTCACAGTATCAGCAGGAAAGAAAGAACTGTATCTTAGTAAACTGCATGTTTTGCACTAGTCCCACCAAGGATGGGAGGCACTTGTTGAGACAGGTTGCAGCGCAGTCAGAGTGCTGCAGCCCACCCCTCAGAAGGGGCAGCACAGGAGCAGAGCTGTGCCTTGGGACTACACCCAGGCAGGCAGCCTTTCTGCAGCAAATGCCAGAAGGTGAGCTTTTGGAAAAGGAAAGCAATACCTTTGAATTTTCATATCTCAGGTCTCCTCCTGTGATGCTCTAAGCTTATTTAAAACACAAATGAATTATGTTGATAGATACGTATACCTTTCAGATAAAGATGCAGTTAAAATAAAGTTGCAGTCTGCTATTCAGTCCCACTTGGCATCTGTCACCCCTTCACCTACACATATCCAAGCATGTGGATCACCTAAGGAGAACAGAATTTCCAATTTCTATGACTGAAACTTTTCCTTCAAGAGCTACAGAACAGTTCATTCTGCTGCTTCTACGCTCCTACAGAGCAAAGGAAAGCCATTCTGATAAGCAATTAATCCAAAAAGCTTTTTCTTCCATTTCCCAGGTAAACATCCAGCTTTCAGATATGACACTTGAACCACATGAGCCAAAGAGCTAATGCTTAATTCCATTTTAGTCTAAGGAGTGCAGTTTTAAAATATTTGGAACATAACTCCTTTTTGTTTTATGAAGAGTCTCAATATAGCTGCATTACCCAACTCTGTGGTTTTGTTTTTCCTGCTTCACTTAGTAGTATGCAGTAAGCCACCTGACACTTCTTTCCAAAATACCTCTGCATATAAAAGAGCTAATAAGTACCTTTTTGCAAGACTACGTTTATTCCTGGCTAGAATGAAGTCTCTTACACAGGCTTCTTGTCAAGAAATAATCTTGAATAAATCAATTTATCAATTTTTTTTTTAAACTAGATTTCAAACGATAAAGTTGAGCTTTTTTTATGGGTTAGATCTGTTTGATATTTGTGATATTACAACTTCATTTTCAGTGTTTAAGTGATTCTGTTTTCTCCTTTTATGCATTAAAAATAATGTAATAAAAAAGAGAAATGACTGACCAAGAAGACTGTGAAAGTGCACATATAATGTTCTCAAGACATCTAAACCAACAGACAAAACCATGCAGCATCTCCAAATAACCTTTTAATTTAGTTTATCAGTCACTGGAATCACTCATTTACAATAGCTAGAAAATTGATACAAATTATTCTAGCTTAATTACACTATTAACTTCTCGGTGTTGCTTTGAACACAAGCAAAAATGCCTCAGATCAGAAACATGTCTAGGGCTTGAAAGACCACCATTTTTTTCAAACTTTGCCCATACAAACTGGCAAATGTCATTTCATTTTTCAGAACACGATGCAAAGAGCTAGCTAGAAACTAGACTAGCAGAAAACTATACATAACAAAATAGCACTTTTCATGACCGTGGAGCATTGGTTATTAAACACATTTTTCCTCCATCATCCGCTAAGTAACTCAACCTCTCTCATAAACAAGGCCAAAGAACTCCAAGCTTGGATTACTGTAATTCACAGTTTCTCACCTTGGATGTAAAACCAATGACAAGATTCCAGATGGCACAGAAATGGGACTGCCTGGCTCCTGCAAGGTTTAGGCTGGTATTAGCACTGCAGTCTCTTCACTGGCTTCCAGTCTCCTCCTCCTGCCAGCTTAAGGTCTTGGCCCTAAGCTTCAAAGCAATTAATGGGCTAGGCCTCTGTTGCATTGAAGGCTGCATTTTGATTTATGAAGAGCTAAGAAAAACACAGCCTTTGGACAATGCAATCCAAAACAGAAGGCATGAAAGCAGCACGCAAAGCATTCTCGGTCAAAGATGGCAAATCATGAAGCAAACTTACACAGGAGGCTGGATGAAACTCAAGTCTTGACATCCCCCCCTTCCCCCCAACTGCTTCCTAAAGATCAGTTGCCCACATACGTTATTCCCTAAGCACCAAACGTAAGAAAGTTTATTTCCTCCAAACTTTCAATATGACGCTCATTGATGGCTATGAGTGAAACTCTTCACGATACTGAGAACAGGTTTTATGCATGTAAAAGGGTGAGCTCACCCTTCAGCCTTTACCCAAAGATGCAAGATAACAAAACAGAGACACAGACAAAGTAATTATATAAGTTTCATTTTTCTTTTTAAAGAAACCACACTGAAACTATGAACAAAGCAGTATGAAACACTAGAACACACTGATTAGTATGGTGGCTTGCTCCTACACTGTGCATTGATTATTGCTTCCTTGGATCTGATAATGCAAGGAAAAGAAGAGTCATCTATAACTCCAGGAAGGGGGAAAGAGGTGATCTGTTTTGTCAGGTGTTTGTCATTCACCACTTCTCTCAGTTGGGACAATATGGAGTGGTTTTACTGACCTCTGTGACTGCACCCTCACTCAGAAGTCCTGCCTTTTTTCTACAACCCTATCCACTTGCTCAGCCAGGGAGCACAAAAGGTTCAGTAGGCCATTAACTCTTTGCCTGCCAGCACAACTGCAAGGTCTGCTTGGTCTCCATACTTTCAGCAAGGCATTTAAATGAAAATGGGACATTTTAATACAGATTTATGCTGAAGAATCTCAATCCAAACCTTAGCAGCTAACAAGACAAGAGGAAAAAAAACACCCAATTTTGATTTCAAGCAACAATGTAATAACAGAAGAGTGAACAATTTGCCATGGCTAACTAGTTTTCTTGTAATACATTTGAGTTTTCTACAGCCTCTCCAGGAACATACCAATTCAGTGCCAAGATTTCACATTTAACAACATAGAGCTTGGCTTTTGGCATCTCTACCAAAACTCCACCCCTTAGCCCTGGCTTCCCCAATAGGCAAAATTTCTCAGAGAGACCTCAGGGTAGGATGAATTCTGTCCAACTTAGAGCCATCTAAAAGCTACGCTTTTCATATAGTCAACAGTATCTCCAGAAGGTTATCCATCCCACCTACATCAGACAGGATGATTCACCCTCCAAATGTGTGCTTCTTGACTGCTGTAGGAGAATAATCTCATTTTGCGGTAGCTAAATCAAGAAAATAAAAATATATCGTGTTTGCAGTGTCTTGTGAGACAGAGTCAGCACATTTGCGAAGGACACCTTCTTGGGCATCCTCCCTTTGCAACTTTGTCAACTAGAAAGCAACAACAGCAAAGCCTGCATGCCCATGCACACTTGCCACAATCTCTCTCCTTGTCATATCTCAGGGAAAGTGAGGCCTTTTTTCAGCCTAACATCTCTGTCGTTGATTTCAGTTCTGCTGTTGCTACATGTTCTTCAACAGCAGTTACTCAGAGCAAATGGTACAGCACTGGCCTTCCACTACTTCTGCTAAAGTAGCTTCAGATGGTCTTCATAGTCTTAGTAGACTCTACAGCAACCCTGAAGTATCAGCATGAAAGAGAGATCAGCACTTCATCACTCATTTTCTGTCACAAAAAAAAGAAATGAGTCCTTCCATCCATCCATCACAGCTAGCAACGAAAAACGAAAAATAAGTGCTAGAAAGTTTTCATAAAATGTTTTCCACATTAATTTCAATTTGAAACATATATATATACATACATATATATTCCTTTGTTCTCTTTCTTTCAAAATGCATTTCCAGCATGCACTAAAACAAGTCAAATGTCTATATGCAAAGAGTATTGAAAAGAAAAGGAAAAAAACACAGTAAGAATTTCTGGTTAGCAGCTGCTTAATGCTCAGAAGTGCATTGCCCTCAGTTGTCAGGATAATACTGTTGGGCAGATGCTCCAGCCAGGATATTAGCGTTGGCCAGAGGACCTTGTGCTGGCATCTCTGATTTCACAAATCAAAAGGGTCTACCACCTCAGGGCAATTACAAAACATCAAAAAAGACTGCAGGGTAGATGTTGCAGGAACTAGCGTAGATGTGCCAAAAGCCAGAACTCTCTTCTCAAATAACGCAAGAATAGTATTTTCACATACAGCAATAAGTTTAAGCAATACAAAGTTGTTAAAGATACCAGGCTTTCAGACAAAGTTCATTCTGAGCAGCCCAAATGATACTTAGATACTTGATCATCTACAAAAAGACACAAAATCTGACAGTTTGGAAAACCAGACAAGTTAAGCCTCTAGTTACCCTTGAGCCATTTAAAATTTTTGTCTATCAGTAGAACCCAGACAAATCCCCAGGACTTTGGTGCAAGATGCGTACTGTATGTTTGGGTTTGATTTTTTAAGGCACAGACAGCAGAAACCTACACTTTTAGAGTTCTCTTATAGCAAATATTACATTATAAATATAGTAGGCAAGGATTTGTCATGTTATCCTTTGTTGGAATGGATGCGAGGGTAGCATTTTCAAGTATTCAGACCTGACGTGACTCCTGCTGAAGCCCACCAGGAGTACTGCCACATGCTGCTGTGGCAGCATCAGAAAGCCAAAGCTGAGTGAGTTCAGGGACAGAAACGTAAATATAAGAAAGAACAGATAATACTTCAGCTAAGAAGCACAATTTCTCTTTTAAATGAAGCTCTCAGAAGAACAAGAAAGGAAAGGAAGAAAAAAGAAAAAAACCCCAACCAACTACAGCACTACAACCTTCAGTGCTCTCTACATTTAAGACTTAATACGCTTCTCCAAGCAGAGACTCCAGGCATCAACACAATCACTACAATTATAGACCTGTTATCATAGGAAATAGATAATCAGGTTCTGTCTACTGTGCTTCTAAGCAAAATAACACGCACCGGAGTAGAGGTACCATAAGCATTAACACTATGGCTCTAAGCACAAATACAAGCAAGTGCCCAATATATTTGTAGCTGCTCCCAAAGTCTCACCCTAAATAAAGCACTGTCACCTACAGAATAATTATATGCTGTTGAACAGAAAACACAGCATTGAATTTTGAAAGAGATTCACAAACTCCGTAAAAATAACTATTTATTTCATCAACCCAAACTATGCTGCACTTTGTTTCCACTACTGAAACCTTCTTAATCCTGCACCTCAAAGTTTCGAAATGAGCTTCAAAATCAAATTTTGGTAGTATTACTTCATATTTTCAACTGTTAACTTTCATAAAATCCTTCACTGTGGAAAATGTATTGGGGGAATATTGTATCATCATTATACATTCATTCAGGAAAAGTCATACTGTGACAGTAATGTAGCACCTCTAAATAAATACATTTTAACATATGATAGACAAACAGTTCTTGGATTAAAATGGGGCTACACAAAAATGACATTTACAATTTTGATCTGACTTTTACTTTACAGAAATAAAATTGTCAGGGATGAAAAATTAAAAGAAAAGATGCTTACAGCTCGGTTCTTCAGCACTTACTGAAAAGATTATAAATATCAATAATTCAAACCAGGATAATGAGAAAAAAAAGAAACAGACAACATAGCTTGAACACTATAGCTTGAAGCATGTCTTGAAAAAAAACATGAATCTCTCTTTCTCCTAATTGTGTGCAGGGGGGAAGTAATTCTTTAACAATTTACTCTTAAAAACAGTAATTAAACAGGAGACTGAATTTAACGGTGTGTGTTGAAATCTATTGTAACAGGTATGTAAGATTTTCTTGGTTAAAAGGCAACCTTTGTTTACATTCAAACACCACAAGAGTTTTTACCTCCGAATGCCTTTCACAAGTAGCACACTTTTAGGAGTCAGTTCCATGGGTGCATTGTTGAAAATGTAGATTATAAAGTCTGTTACTTTCAGTACAAACTGTTTTTAAGTGAGGACCCCAAACTTCAAATCTTTCTAAAAAGAAAGCTGACTTGAATAGTGAAAAGTGGTTCCCAAGCTCTGTGAGACGCAGGCTGTAGGTGCAAAGAGCAGGTCCCACCTGAAAGAGCGGCACGGCACACACATGTGCACACACATATTCCCAGTGCCTTCTTGGGCTGACATTCTCAGCCACAAGCTGTACGAAAGACATATTACAGACACATGATGCTGGGTCCCAGTTGGTTGAGATCGAAAAGACTACTAGATACTATTTAGGGTCACATATAACCTCATATTTTGTTAAGGAAATAAGGTGTTTTCTATATTTTTATTTATAGGAGAAAGGTTTGGTATGAAAAGATCCTTTTAAGGATTTAAATTAAAACAGTACTCACTGCTATCCTCAGTATAGAAGCTTTCACAGAGGTCCATTTGTCCTGTCTGCGATCAATGACAAGAATAAATCCAATTCCAGCATCTGGTAAACTAAGTTTGGAGAAGGAAAAAAAGGGGAAAAAAAGAGACAGAAAGTTTAGTTAAATGTATAGGTAAAACTGTTCTGGTTCTCTCACTCAAAAAAAGCATACTTTGGACATTTAAAAAAAAAAAAAAGTAGCTTGACCTTTTTGTGCAGACTCTTCTTTATTTAGGATGTTTACATGAACATATTCTATTCACATTAGAAAGATGCAGCAATCCCAAATATATTCCACAGAGCTTCAAACCATATTCAAATCACGAACTGTTC
Source organism: Dromaius novaehollandiae (assembly GCF_036370855.1). NCBI lineage: Eukaryota > Metazoa > Chordata > Aves > Casuariiformes > Dromaiidae > Dromaius > Dromaius novaehollandiae. Next base: position 154,013,046 of record NC_088098.1, read on the forward strand.
TTATCCACAAAAGGCAGGTTTTTACATTTCTTGTACAGAGATTATTTCAGAAGAAAATAAAACCCACTGATCCTCAATAGTTTTGGTGCTGATATAATCCATCTTTCCTGCTGTTTTCAACAGTATAAATCCAGGATAAAAACAAAGTCATTTTCCTTTTGCATCTGCTTTTAGCCTTCTTTTCGGATTGTCTTCCTCCCTACCAACATCTAAAACTCCTTAAAAATGTAAGTCCTTATGATCATTCCCTGATCCTGATCTGTGCATCTGGAATTCTCATACCCTTCTCGGTTACAAATTTGTCCTCAGGTATATTTTTACGTTTACCGAAACAAAAAATCCCTGTGGCCTTTAAAAACTCAAAGTCATAGATGAGAAAAAGGAGGTATGATGCACTTCTCTGAAATGGAAACATCTGTGAAAACAATCGCACTCAAACCCTTGCGTGAAGATGACCTTTCTTTTTCTGCTGTGTTCAGCTGCATGTGCTGCACAGTACAAACAGGGAGATCTGCTCATGTTTTGTAATTTTGCGTCCAAGCCAATTGTGTAATGCCAGCAGCGGCCGTCCCAGCCAATCGCAAGCAAAAACAAAATGACAGGCCAATACCAGGCAGAGAGATGTGAATTTGTTATTTTCTTGTATATTTACAGAATATACAAGAATATACAGAATTTACAAGAATTTACAGAATTACAGATTTCACAAGAATATACAATATAATAATTATATGTGCACTGTACTTTCATTCTAGTTAATAATGGGGAAAAAGAAAACATACGCAAACTTATTGCAGGGCCTACAGTTTGTACTGTGCAACATTCATGGAAATATTATATATTGATTTATCATCATACTTTAAACAAAACCAACACAACAGAATGTTAGAATTCCTTATTTAAGGCTGAACTGTATAAAAATACAAGCTTTGATTTATAATAAGATTATATGTTGATAACATAACAACAGGATACCAAGGAGGAGGAAGATGACAGCTATCCAGATGTAGCACCTCACGCTAATCTTCAAAATTAGAAATTTTAACATGATCCCCTCTGCTTTATGCATTGTAAATCCCTCAAATGTATAAACCAAATATTTATGGGGAACAAAATATTCAGAAAAAAAGAAACACAGAAACATCAACAAACACTTTCTTTCAAAAAAGCTAAGCAGTTATTTTACCATAGGAAAATTTTAGAAGCTACCCCTCACTACCCACATTCAATGCATTACTTGCTTTTGCCTCTGGGTAGGATGACAGTGATAAACAGCATCTGAGTACTTGGCTTGTAAACCCAAATAACCTCAGCAGACAAATAGATTTTTACATTAGGAATATGCTTACTGCTACAGTAAGTTTCACTGGTTTACTAAAGCTCTCTTTCTCCCCCCCCCATTTTTTTTTTTGAAAGGCACAAGGAGGAGAGAGATCCAGATTGCTTTTCAGCATCTTTATGTTTCCCATTAAATGCTCCCACCATTTTAACTTTTTGTCACTGAACAAAATAAAATGCTAATAGCAACTATGACCCAAAATAACCAGGTAACAAAAGGAACCTTGGGCCACACAGCCCTACATGGATGAATGGAATCAAAAAGGTCCTACATCTGTTTCCACAACAGTTCATGTGGGTTTGGGAGAGCTTTTAAGACTCTCAAAGTGCTATTCCACATGCTCAATAGAAGCCCACGGGAGTCCTGAAACTTCTGCATAATCCCTCAGTGCAAAGCATGATCTCAGATCCAACAGAGTATCTAAATATTTGTAAGATATTTCCAGAACCTACTGACAACTTGCGCAACAGGAACAAAAGCCTATGACGGAATATCAATAAGATTTCTTTTCAGAGCAAAGCAGCTGACTTCAAACCATACACACTCCACACTCTCTCAATATAGATTGCTAAAAACAAAACAAAACAAAAACCACCCAAAAATCCCTATTCTGAACCTGTCACTGAGTTTTGTATGCCACTCAAAAAAACATAATCCATTATTAGCAGGGCTTAAATCAACCTCTGAAACCTATTTTGGCATCCCACTACCATTATCCCACTACCAGAATGAGATGAAAGACAGGAAAGCCCAGAGACAAAAAGTGAAATAACTCCAACTTGTTACCAGAAAATATTAGAAATGTAACAGTTCCTTTCACATATCAAACTGCTCCTAAGTTTAGGATTGTTACTTAAGATACTCTTGACAACAGGTATCGTGACAACAGCATCTTGTTTCAAAGCACTGGCTACCGAGTCTGGGATCCAGATCGAGCAAGCGGTAGATAGAGAGTGACAAACAGAACTAAGATGTCACGTGCAGCAAGATGGAGTCCATTATGAAGGTGGCAAAGTCACATATTCAAGAACCAGTACCTACTGGAAGGAGGTCTGCCTGCTAGCACAGCCTTACTCTACTCCCCTCTCTTCTGTGCCACACACACCTGCATACATAGCTACAAACTGATGTGCAAGACCCTTCTCTTTCAGTGCACAGGATCAATGGTGATCTGGTAACAAGGAGGTATTCAATGTTTTCTTGCCTCCTGATTGAGCTGTGGGTGCCACCGGTCCCTCTTTACCACAGCCATATTTATTACAGTCTATCCAAGTATTCATTTCCTCTTCCCCCCCTACCCCCCTTGATGTATTTGCTCAAGAGTGTTGATTTTGGCCTGCATAATCTCTGTCTGAGGAGAAGCACGTTCTGATGGACACAGCCTGTTCCCTCTCACCAGGCTTCACCTCATGCGTCGTTCCAGTTGTGCTGTATGCAGCTCATCAGCCTAGCCCGCGTGGTCTAATCTACCCAGCTCACTCTCCAATAATTACACCATCGCCACCCTCACTTGTTTCCCATTTGCCTCTTGAACCATGCTCATGCCTTGCTGCCTTGTCCCAAGCATAACTCAGAATCTGCAAGCACTTTTTCTTAAACACTACCAGCACCAGTGACCAAATCAGTTCTCACCCCTCTCCTTCCTAAATATCCCAGTCCCCTCGTCATCCAACTGAAGCCTCCCTTAGCCTATGCTCCACTAGATCTTTCAGTACTTTCCCTTAGGCAGACACTTCCCTTGGCTGTGGTCCTGCCTGCCAGCTGTCTCGGGCAGCTTGCCTGCGCTGCCTGCTATGAACAGGAGGCACCTGCGCCCCACGAGACAGCCTTGTACTCACAGCTCTGGTAGCTCACCTAGGTCTAGAGCAGCTCACCTTGCAAACATAAAGAAGCCCCTCCTCAGGCCTTGGATGAAGCATGCGTAGTAGGACAGTTTTAAGCACAGACTCAAATAGCTAGTGAGCATCTGTGACCTGGGATTTAGACAGATTTTTCTCAAGAAATTTCCTTGACACAAAGGCCATCGTTCTTAAAAATGTCAAGTCCCTGAGTCCTTGACCAAAGGACGGAGACACTTGAGCTTCTCAAACAAAGGGCTGTTTGAATGTTTGAAAAGCACAATGGATTGTCCCTAGCCTCTTGGGAGCAACTCAGCTATTTTAGTCAAACACTAAAAAAAAAAACTCAGATGGGATACTAGGAATGGAAACAGAATTTGGCAGAGTCGTAAGCAACTGGAAATTGAAACTTACTATGAGGAACAGCAGACAACCTTAACAGGAGCACCTGCCTATTAAGCTTTGTTGACATTTTTCTTACAACTTTTTTTTTTTTTTTTAAATACAGAAACTCATATCCGGTGTACTTTCTGAAAGATAATTTATAAGCTTCTAATTCAAATCTAGTGTTTCCTTCCTGTCTCCCTCGTAACACAAAAAAATACATCATGGGATAAATTCTGTTCTTCTGTTTATTCCCAAGCACAAAGAACAGAACATTTTTAGAAAGGCAGAGAAACCATCTGTGTTCTGCAGGGAATACGTCTGGCAAGCTTACAAAGGCCAGGTCAGAAAGGTAGAAAGCAGGGGAAGGGGAATAGGGGCCACAGAGGAAAGATAATGGGAGAAAATACAACAGAAGGTGTATCTGCTTAGTCCTCCTCTGCCTTAGGGGACTAGTGTAATACCAGTCAGAGAGGGTGGGAGAGAGAGGTTAAAGAACCTTCCCAACAAGCACTGGCTTCTCAAGTGTAGAGCAATAACTGAGTTTTCCTCTTAGTGACTCCTCAGCTCTAGATTATGGTGACATCTCCCTTCTTTGTCTCGTTTGCAAGACTTATGATCTCATGTACCTGGGGGAATGGGTGGGAAAGCTTATAGAACATAGGATTGCAGAAAGAAACTTCCCTCTGGGGTGTGTGGAAGCAATTACATAGTCATCATCTGAAAGATCCTTGCATTTCTCCAAGGTATGGGTGGTGACAACTGCTACACAAATAAGTTCCTTTTGCTTTTACACCATTGGATGAAAAACTGCTTGCATGCATTGCTTTCTACTACAAACAAAACAAATCTTCAGGTTTGCCACAGCAACTTGATGATGTCAGGCTTTTGGACATTTGAAATTCAGGGCAGCATTTTTGGCTAAATAACTTGTGCTTAATAAAAACTGAGTATCTTTCTTAAAGTTTCATTATTAAACAGTAGGAAATTAACATTAAATTAACAAAAATGCATTTTCATCATGCCCCCATTGATAAAAATGCTTCCAGCAACTATCACTTTGAAGTCAGAAATCATCCTATATTCAGTCGTCAAAAGACAAGTTAAAGTGATCAGGAACAGCATTCTCTATTACTTGGCTTCCGAACAGGCTATTGGAAACCAAACAATAACCAGCAAGTTTATTGTTTCTCAAGAGAAACTTTGCATCTTGCACTTTAAGAGGCATTTCAACTGATTGAACCCAAGTCACTTCAAAGATCACTTCTCCATCTCTCTTAGTATTGCCAAAAATGTCTTCCTTCCAAGGTGAGTGTGGGGGAAGACAACTCTTTCTTACCCATAAACATTTCAGATATAAAAGTGAACCTATTAATGCCTTTGTCAATGAATGAAAGTAGAAAAAAGCACATCTCCTTATTAGCCTTTATATGCTTTAGAAGACATATGGTGAAGAACATGGTATTAAAGCAAGACAGAAATCCCCACTACAGCAACTATGAAAAGAAATAATTCTGCTAAGCCCTATGGTGCCAGGAACCAAGTGGACTAAGATCCTTTTCATGTTACCTGTTTTATACTGGCCTCCCAGCAAAGAAGAGGGCAGCAACAGTTCACCCGGCATAGCCATGCCCACATCTCCCTTCCTTGCACCCCTGATGTAGGTTAACCAAGGCTAACTCAATGACTAGATAAGTTATAGAGGATGCAATTTTTCCTACAGCAGAAGAATTTAATAGTTTATGAATTTAACAAAGAAGTTAAAATTCAATTGTAAGATTAAACAAGATCTACTACCCAGACACTATCAGATATACAGCAGTTTTACTTTCCTATCTTTCTTGATTGCTTATTATCCTAAAGGCTACTTTAAGCAGTTTCAAAACTGGTTTGAAAAATATCCATTTAATTCCAATACCAAACCCACCAGCTGGCTATTAAAAAAGAAAGCAAACCAAGATTTGCTACTTTTTTCCTCATTTTGAAAGGTGCTTGACTTATGAAATTCTTTTAAAATCTATTTATACTTGATTGGATCTTTGACTATTTTGATATTATGACAGCTTCTTTTTCACCATCCAAAATGAGACCAAGACTGAAGATCTCAACCTCAGAAATCACTACCTTTAAGGAGAATAAAGTGGTCTTGCATTTTCTTGAGTAAATGATGGAAATAAGAGGATATTCCATGCTCCACAAAGCTCTGATTTGAAACAGGTATCACAGGCTTTTACAGCTACATAATTCACAGCTGCAGAAGGCTCATGATGGAAGCAATTTAAAGTAGGCACTGAAGGAAGACAATGAATCAGGTATTGTTTGAGCTTTACATTGAACAGTGAACTTTCTAGATTCAACTGCTAAGAGAGTTTGGAGGTTTTAACACCTATCTACGCTGAATGCTGCTTTGTAACGCTGATAATTGAGACATTACTCATGTATTTTCTAAAAAACTGTACTGTAAAGAATTACTTTAAGGGGTTCATTTGAAGAATAGCCTGGAACATAAAAATAGTTTCAATTTGACATTTTATAATCCTTTATAACAACAACATTAAACATGATAGGCCAAATTTGCTATGTAAACACACAAATCAAAATGACACACACACCTAACAAAAGTTAGAAGCATTTTGACAAACGGAAAGTGTTATTTTCCAGCTAAATATATTTGCCATAAACTAGCACACTTTAAAACTGCATTTGCTATTTTTATGACAGAGGTTTGCATAAGTATCAAAACATTGGCAGCAAAGAAACAATCTTCCAAAAAAATACATAGAATGAAAACATTCTCCCAAAGATGGCTGCAGATACAATTGCATGATATCACGATGACGTTTAATTGGTTAGACAGAAAATAGCAGTTTAGTGCCAAAGATGTGTATGGATAACTAATTGAGGTCAATGAAAAATCACACAGATCTGAGAAGAGAATTGTTCTTAACAAGCATAACATTTAGGAACATAACATTTATGGACTGCGGGCCTGACAACTCAGCCTGGAGTCCCCCAAGAATCACTATCAGTTGAGGTGGTAATTAGACTATCAGACATCAGTTCTTACTCCAGCAACGTCTGAGATAAATCTATGCAAGAGCAGCCTCTAGTGGTCCATCCAAAAGTCACTGAATGCCAAGTATAAATGATTATATAAAACTCCTGGCAGCAACAGTTGCATTTCACCCAGCACAGCTGATGTCACAGCACCCTGCAACAGGAACATGTAAGGAAGCCTTATGTGTAAGGAAGGAGGCAGCATTTCTCATTGATTTTTATGTTTAAAATCTGATGTGAAAAACACTGCTTTCCCCTCCCAGAGTGCAACTAAATCAGTATGGATAGAACAGCATGCACACTATACTACCTTCATTTTCTTTCTACACTGGAATCCTGTGAATAGATGAATTTTTAAATGTGCATGCAAAAAACACAGCATTTCAACCTTATCATTACTTTGGTTTTGATAGTTACTCCCTTCTCTTCAGAGAAATAGATGAAGCCGCAGGGGAAAAGCAGCAAATCTGAACTTTCCTGTTGGAGCTGAACCTGTTTAAAGTTCTCATGATTAGATAAGGCTCAGATAGGAAATTTTACCTGTTTCCCTCCCTTATCCTATGCACTGTTCTCCTCTATCTCCTCATTCCAGTTGACTGTCCTTAATCTTATCCAGAGTGTACCACTGATGAAAACCTTATCTGCTTCCTCTCCTATTATGCTTACTTTTGGTCTCAGCTCTTATGAGTTCATGCTCCAAGCACTTCTGAAAACACATGCTGTATTTCAGCTCTCTCAGAATTGGGGAACTGGGGAATCATCAGATACACAAATTTAAGTATTAGCAGGTGCGCGGCACATAGAAAGAGAAGAATTTAGATGACTGCTCTGTTGTGATGTGGCACAAGTGAGAAAAATGAGGCAGAAGGGACAAGCAGAATCACCCAGCTCAGAAGAACACCACAGTGAAAATACTTTCAGAAAATAGATTATAAGCATAAACAAGACAGTTACACATGAGGTTGCGTCAGTGGCAAGACATTTTAAAGGCCAGATAAACAGGAGACAAAAATAGCGAAAGCAACTGCAAAGCACTTTGTCTAAGGAGCTGATAAAAGTTTAAAATTTTTGAAGTCTTATCCAGACTTCGCAGGCTCTCCTAAAAGGACCATGGCCGAGAATGTCACCTGTGGTTAATCCACTCCAATCCCATTTCCAGTTCTGAAAATCCCTCAGTCACCACAAGACAACACTTCACTGCATCTGCCCCCAAAGCAAGAGCATACATGGAAAATGGGCTACTGCTATCAGAGACATACTGTAGATGAGGCAAGGAACAACTCACTGATGACCAGTATGGCTGCTCTTAAGCCTTGGTCTCAAAGGAAACCAAAGGTCTTTATCCTGCACAGCAGAATAGGCCCCTTGAAACTGTGTGATACAAGTCCAGATATGGTCATTTTAGGAACCTCTCTCATGCACTACTTTTTACATTCCTTAGCCAAATTAGCAGCATTGGTACACACTTCATTTATTTGTTTTTGAGTATTTACACTGATTTATGCAGCATACACAGTCCCATTTCTCTTTCCCTACCCACTCAGCTTCAGAGATGTTAGTATCTTTTTTGACTGGTCATTATAGCTGTTCTCCACTATCTGCAATACTACTCTGTGTCCTCAAAACAGCCTCTTTCTAACTTTCAAGCCAATGCCTCCTTAAAACAAAAAATTATTACTGACTGGAGTACAGTAATGCTGGCTATATCCCCATCATACATACTGACATCCCTTCTGCTCTAAAAAGCTTATACTGTAAGGGGGAAGCGGAGGGAATGTCGCCAATGCTATAAATTAGGACTAAAGTGACTAGGCATCATCATCTAGCTGTGCTTGTACCACATACATTGATTTCCTTTCTGTAGTATCTGCCAGCCTTTTTATACGGTAACTTGGCAAGTTTTACCCCACTGAGGAACCCCACAGACTAAAATCGAAATGGCTAAGATGAATTTCTACAGGTAAAAGAAATAATCCTTAAAAAAAGTCACTGCTTAACATACCCCCTTTCAGTGTGTGAAATTAAAATATTTCTTTTGGTTAAAGGAAGAGTTTTCATATTTAAGCAGAAAATTGAGTATAAGTTCTTCAGGCCACATAGAATTTCAGCTTTTGTAAGAACTGTTTGAAGACAGACAACAATTCTGAGCACTCATTTAGGCTTAACTGCAGATGGTTGAAGTAGGCCACATTATCCTTGAGGGACTATTAAGGATAAATAGGTCAGCAAAGGCAGAAGTGCTCTATGCTGGCTAAGCTTAAGTAAATATGAGCAACAGAAAGCCTACATGATCCTGGTTTTAGGATTAGGAAGTCAGACTCTATAAACACATTTTTCCAGCTATTGAGAATTACAGTATTCGAAATATATGTATTTCCAATACTCTTCAGGAAACATTAATGCCAAAGGATTGACACAACCTTATCCGGAAGCATTGTGTTTTGGAAAGGTTACTTCTTACTGAAATAGGTGTAGAGAAGATATACCTGGGCGAACAAGGAAATAAAAAGCCTTCTGAGAGAATCTGTCTCATTTAAGCAAGGAAGTTGCTGCTGATGCATATATCAAGTACAGGAAAGCATACTGGTGTACAAAAGTTATCTAGACATATTAAGTGGCAGAAGTCTATTCAAACTAAATAACAAGCAGGAATAAGCTGAAGTTTAATACAACGTTGCTACATCATTCAGGCAGTGAGGCCCCTACATAACACATCCTACATTTTTTTCCTCCACAGGCTTTTTACTTTTCTGGTCAAAAATCAGTATTTATGTCACTGCTCCTTAGGCAATCCCTATTAAGCGCTTGGTTCAAGTTGTTTGTCTCTCTCGTCTTCGCCCCCCCCCCCCATCCCTGCTTAATCAAACATGTCATCAATAAGGCTAACATCCAATACTCATGAATTGGTGTGTCAACTCAAAGCATGTTACAGATGCTCCTTTGGCATGGCTACAGCAAATATAACTGAACATTTTCAAAACTTAATTAAATAAACAGCTTAGAAAGTTCTTTTCCCTAAAGCCGCCCATCTCTCAACTAAGCAAGCTGAAGGACTTCATTACTTTGAAAATCATGCAATCATTGGGGGCTGGTGGATGTACTTAAAGAAGGGAAGGTAAGTAACTTTGCTAAGCTTGACAGAGGGAGCAATGAAACACATTTGAAGTCTAGTTTCACTCCTCTTTTTCATCCTCAGCTGCCTATCTGTATTGTTTACTGATGCCCCAGCATTGCAGGGAACATTCCACACTGTTTATAAGATTTGCAGAAACTGTATCACTTTTAAGAGATGCTTGAACTATAGCTGAAGCTGAACACTGCACTAATTTACCAAATGGATTTCCAGCAGTCTGGATTACAGTGAAGACTGCTTCCTGAAGGCAATGAACCAGCCTTAACTTCAGCATCTCTTTGCAAAGGTGCAGAAGGTAAAGACCATAAAGTTGTACCTCCAGGATTTGTAAAGTCGGTGCTCAGCTTGTTAGCCCAGAAATTGCTCATCAGAGTGGCAGGAAGACAAACCAACCAACACCTCAATCAATCAATCAGGATTAAAGGGTACTCAGGTTTTACTAGATGGTGCATTACAAACGTAATATTTACTTCTCCTATTTTAAGAAAACTAAGTAAGTCACTAGAAAAAGACAGCCAAGTAAGGAGAAAAAAAGAAACCGGTATGTTAAATTCTCTGAATATTGGACTGGACTAATGAAAGCTCCTGCCTGAGGTACAGGATTTTAGTAATTAATTTTCACAATTTTACAACGCTCTATTTACCCTATCTCCTTACCAGATTATATTTACCTCTGGACAGTGCATTATCCATACAGAGCCTAGATACTTCTCAAATTCTGTAAGCACTGAAAGAGTGAGCAGGATTTAAGAAATAGAAAGACTTTGCCTGTACAGGGATGAGCTTTAAAACAAGTTTAGGACATTCACAAGGTGGACATCAAAACAAGTGTAAAAATGCTGCAAACCCAAACCCAGTAAAAATTGAGACAGTCTAAGTAATGTGTAGAGCTTTGACCCAATCTCAAACTACCTGACACACAAGCTTCAGAATACTACTTAACTTTCAGATTCTTACTTTAAACATAAACCGTCGCATTTCCTTTCTGCTTACAGGAACATGCAGCATTTACAATTGTTTGGCAGCTACGCTCTGAAAAAGGAAGGGCATGCACAGCATGACAGATTTTGCTAGAAGTCCTGGGATGTTCTCATTGATGGATCTGAGGGGCTGCCAAGGTAACAGCAGGATACGGGTTCCACATCTTTAGCCTGGATTGTAATCTGACAAAGAGGAGAGCATGGAAATGAAACACAGCTGACCAAAGTAGACACTGAAGCTGCAAAAGTGTTGCTTGGCGTGTCAGTGAGAGCTGTCCGGGTGTCTGCTTTTTGGCACATTTCACCCATTATGTGGTAATGTCCATCTCTGGTCCTCTATAAAATAAAAGTAGAGGACTCTTAGCTAGTGGAGGGCAGCTTATTTAGTTTGCAGATAAATGAGGTAACATATGCAGATGCTCTCCCACACTGGCTCTTCACAAGGTCAGCTTAGATCCAGAAAGATTTATCAGCTCAAATGTAGCATTACCTAAACATGACTGTGTTTACTTCCAGAGTGCAGTGATAAGTCCAAGCTAATGAGACTGGACAGATCTGAGCTAGCTCTGTACTCTCCACTGCTCCTTATGCTGAGGAGGTTTGTTAGCTTCAGCAATGTTCACACAGTGCTGGGTTATGTTCTTCTGGTGTCTACCTAAATCCACCTCTTCACATTTTGCTGCATTCAAGCTAATGGAGTCTTCTTGGATCCAAACACACTAGAAAGCTTAGCACAGATGCTTCTTTTTCAGTTTTCCAGGTAACCCCAGTCTCCTGTTATCCCAGATGATAGAGAATGGGTGCAGTTAATAAAGAAGAATTTTACCTGAAACTTGGTTTTTAAAGTTCTGTTGTGACGTGCTATCAGAAATGAACGCTTTCTGGGATTATCTGTTCCACTGTGTTGCCTGGACAGGATTTCTCCCTAATTTCAAACACCAGACAGCATCACAAACAATAGAATTTTTAGGACACCACATGGTTTTTAAGATCTTATAAACCATTAGTATCCTAAAGAAGAGGACATTTTCCTGGACAGGAAACCGACAGGGACAGCTTTCAAAACAGGAAATAGCAGAACATGGTGAGTTAACCTGAGATCTGCTTAAGATCACGCCGTGGGACAGAAGTGCGTTACAAAAAGAGACTGTACAAGGCTCATTTCTGAATACAAGTATAAAAGGCCTACATTTAATAAGCAGCATAGGACTCAACTGGCTATCAAAAGTTGTTCTAAATTTTCTAACCTAGACTATGTCTCATTTCTCTTGAAAAGAGCTTCCCATTTAAAAATCAATATTACACATGTAAAATTTCAATGTTCCAATCTCTTGTGACTCCAAGAATTTTATCTTGCTTTTCTTTGTTCAAAATTGAACCTATAATACCAAAGAAATGCTTTAAAACCACACCCTTTTGTTCTCTCATACAGCATATTATCTGATGGCATTAAAAAGTGCTAATTTACCAGAAAACTGTATGATTGAATATTTGAGATAGCCTATCTTTTTTTAAAAAAAACCCACTGTAATCTATTAATTCTTTTTTATTTTTTTACTAAATCCTCATGTTACACCCCACTTTCTGTAAATTCATATTCCAAGCATGTGTACACACTGTTAATAAAACATGTTTGTGTGACAGCTGTGGCAGATGGAAATAAATATATATAACATTTGCCTTCAGGGCGCACCACAGATCTTAAAAGCCTATTCACTAGGATTAAAAGAAAGAAGAATAAATACTTTCGAACAGAAGAAAAAAAGAAAAGAACAACAAATGCCCTGACATGACTTCCTAAGGGTACCTTAGGCAGTTGTTTCAGAAGCCTATTCCAGATCCGAATGGAAAATTCCACACACTGTCTGTCTGGGACGTAGAGGTACATCTCACAGATGCCCTTCCCACTTTGCAGTGGGAACAACTGACGCTGTGCATGAAGGTCTTCAGATATTTATTTGACTATGAGATGAGACCACCTTGTCTTGCCTTACCTACCCTTCCTAGCCAGCTCAGTAGTGCTAATCATGGGAGTCACCCTGTGAAAATGAGCTGCAGCAGTGGACCTTCTTCTCTGCAGGCTCTATAGGAATCAGACTAGCTATGGAGATGTTCTGAAATGCCCTCAAAGCATCTCAGATCAATGCTCAATTTTGACTCACTATTCTCTGTTAAAACCCAGTTTGTTACAAATACTTTAAAGAGCCCAATATTTACAGACACTTATCTACATATGTGAATTTATTCAGCAACACCACTGATAAAAACTATTAATTCCTGTGGATGGATAATTACATGTAAAGTGTTTGTACAAATTCAACATTTTAGTTAAAATATTCTTCCTAGAAAGCACTGCTTCAAGTACGTTACACATTGCCATGGATTCCCTTTCTCTGATCTTGGGTAACATACATATATTAAAGACCACTACAAAAGAAATGAGAAATTTTACACAGGAAGAGCTCGTGAAACCCACAGTGTTTAGACAGGACAGAACAGTTAACACAAGATGAAGGAACAAGGTCACATTTACACCTGTAAAATCAGAAGGAAAAGTAAAGATGGGTTAAGAGGTTTTGTTTTTTCCTCTTTAGACAGAGGGTCCTAGGCCAATCTTATCAAGATTTTACTGGTACTTCTTGCACTTGGGAACAAAACTTTTGCAAACCTACCGATGCCAACACTAAGATTTGCCATAACTGAAAGCATTTTGTTGGGTAAACTAGACTGGAGAACACAGCAAGGTCCTTTCTTACAGAGCTCTTAGCAGCATACGGGTAGTATGGTGTCGTTCCCACAAAACATCATTTTCCCTTAACATATGACAGAAGGCAGGCAAACGATGCATTTTGAGTTATTGCTGCCAACCCCTTGCTGTGATCAGGAATCTCGTACAGGGCCAAGTGGCACAAGGAGCCTAGCACACTCTCTGAGGACCTGGTGTGGATCCAGACATGTCCCTCATCTACAGGGCTTTTCGCGGGAAAAGTCTGATTCACCCCAAGTCAGTCAGAACAGCCGAAAATCAGAAGTGATGTATTTAATAAGCTAAATGATACTGATCAGAACAACATATTCCATGCATAAAAGCTCTGGGCTATTTTTATCCTTCCTGTAAATCTGTATACTGTAGGCCTCTTTAATAAACTCAGAAAATAAACATTTGATTAACTAACTGCCTCTACTTCTTCCACAAGCAGTTTCCAAAGCATGTAAAACAGTCTTTAAAGTGTTAGCCCTTGAAAATGAACATAACAGCAGAACTCCTGCCTTAAGACACCCTAACAGCATTAGAAATAACAAAATGCAAGGAGAATTACAAAACTGCCCATATTTGGGGAATACGCACTCAACAATCTATCATTAGCAAAACATATTTTACATAAGGCAGTATGCTGACACCTAGTTAGTGACATTTCTGCAGTTTGTTATTCCTATAAACCTACACAAGGTCTTACAAACAAAATTTTATATAGTATGCTTGTAACACCACTAGTGAAGATATCCAGGATGCCTTCAGACCTTTCTAACTACAGCGATACTCAGCCACAAAAAGGTCCCAATTCTATCAGTATTTTAAAAGTAACTTAAATTTCAAATTGAAGTTTGAGACAAAAAAAAAAATCAGCTTAGAACCTAAAATAGTTATATTCCCTCTAGTTAATACCTTACTGTTCATATCTAGCCAGCTGCTACTTCCTTAGTTTACACAAAATAGTAGTCTCTTTCTAAAGAATTAGAAATTAAAGACAGAAGAAACAAAAATATCCTACAAGAACAACCAAACCATAAGAAATAGCCGCTTCTGGCTGAGATTGCATAGGATAATTGAAGGAGAAACAAAGAGAAAGAAGTCTAGCAAGTCTGTTCCCAGATACTTAATTGGTAAAAACATGCTCCTGCCAAACCACTCAGTAGCCACCCCTGCACCAGATGCTGTTTGCTCTGATGAGAATTTCTCACATAAGCCCCATCCTGTGAAGAAGTTCAATGGGCCAGTATAAAGCCAACTGTCAAGGACTTTCAAAAGCAGGGGCAGATGCGAATTTAGTACATAATTATTTTTAATAACAGCATTTAAGAAAGACACCATCAAGGGAGGTTTAGCACCACACAGTTTAAATACCACAAGTATACATAAAGAAAAAAGTTTCAGTGTTCCTCTCCCTGGTAATCTAAGAGTTGACAAGCACAACTCAGCACCTAGCAGTACCATGCTGCACATAACCAGTATAGTAGGTCTTACAACATAATTAAGAGGAAAGCCATTTACAGGGGAGACCAGTATTTCTCATAGTGTGCATACAGTAAACAAAAATGTGCATGTAGGAAACCCACCACTATCAGTTTCAAACATAAATTCAGCAAGATCCATACTGAGTTGCACCAAATGCTGTCAGTGAAAAGAATGAGGAGAACTGCTTGAGACCAGCATTTGGTTGCTGTTATACAACATGCATTTGTGAGAGTTTTTAACCTATCAGAACCATGTAACCCAATTTGGGAAACATAAAAAGAAGATCTCTTGATTCATACAATCATTCAGGCATGATGAGATCGCAGGTCTCTAGTCCAACCTCCTGCTCAAAGCTGGGTCACCAGCAAATTCAGATTAAGTTGTTCAGGGCTTTTTCCAGGTCTTGAAAACCTCCAAGGACAGACTCCTTAACCTCTCTGGGCAACCCATCTCTATGCTTAAATATTCTCCCCATGACAGATTATTTTTCCCTATGTCCAACCAGAACCTCTTGGTTGTCTTTTCTGCCTCTCCCTTCCTGCCACCCACCTCCATGAAGAGCCCAGCACCATCCTCCCGGTGCCCCCCATCACAGAGAGATGATGGCTGTTGGGCCCCTGCCCCCTACCCTCCACCACCTGAGCAAGTCCTGCTCCCACAGCTTCTCCTCACACATCAGCTCCAGCCCTGGTGATCATGGTAGCCCTGCTGTACTCCAGCTTGTCTGCACCTGTCCCGTCCCAGGCCCAGAGTGAGGCTCAACCCTGCAGACGGGCTTTGGCAAGGGCCACCCGGGGATTGTCGCTGCCACCAGCTCCTGCCCACATTCCTGCTGGTACCATCCCAGGGCCGCTCACCTTCACTGCTGCCAGGGCACACTATTGGCTCATGTCTAGCATCCTGTACACCTGGACACCCAGGTTCTTTTCAGAAGAGCTGCTCCCCAGCCAGTTAGTTCCTAGCCCCTACTGCTGCCTGGTGTTAGCCCATCCCCAATTGCAGAATTTTGCATTTGCCTCTTGAATTTCATAAGGTTCCTGTCCGCCCATTCCTCCTGTCTGTTTAGGGTCCTCTGAATGGCAGTCCTGCCTACGAATGTATTGACTGGTTCCCCCAGTTTCTCATCCCAACTGGATGAGGATGTGCTCTATCTCCTTTCTCCAGGTCATTGACAAAGATGTGAGGCAGGACAAATAGGCCTGGTGGACCCCTTAAGGAGCCCTTTCTCCAGGTACAGTACGAATCATTAACCACTATTCTTTAAGACTGATGATCCAAGCAGTTTTTCACCCACCACTAGTAGTCCACCTGTCAAGACTAACAACTCAGCTTGGATGCAAGCGTGCTGGGGAAGACTATTGAAAGCCTTCCTAAAGCTGATGTAAATGACATGCACAGTTCCCCCTCATTCACAGATCTAGTAATTTCATCACAGAAATAGGTTGGTCAAGTACAGTTTATCCTTGTAAAATCCATGCTGGCTATTCCCAATCATGTCTGTCTTTCTTGTGCCCAGAAATGTGTTTTAAGAGGACTGTTTCCAGAATTTTCTCATAGACCAAAGTGATGCTGACCAGCCTGTTGTTCCCCAGATCATTCTTCTTGCCCTTTCTGAAGATGATGCAACACATGTCTTCTCCAGTCATCGGGGACTGCCTCTGATCTCAAAAACCTTTCTAAGATGGAGGGCAGCATCATTGTGACACTGGCGAGCTTGCTCACCACTTTCAGAAACAGCCCATCTAGTCCCACAGACTAGACTAGGGTCAAGATTTCTCAAGAGATCCCTGACTTGATCCTCAACGATTGCTGATCGTTCTCTTCCTTGAGCCCTGCATCTAAGCACAGAGGTCTGGGAGACACTGTCAAAGGAGACAGAAGCAAAGAATACATTGAGTACTTCAGCCTCATTGGTGTCTGCTGCCACTAATTTAACCATCCCACTCAGCATGGGACCACCTGTAAACATCTTTGTTTATTCTTTGCCTACTAATGTAGAATATAGAAGTAACGTAAAAGCTCCTTTTGTTGTCCTTGATGTCCCTTGCAACTGTCAACTCCTAGTGAGCTTTGACTATCCTGAAACCATCCCTACATGTTTGGGCAAAGTTTCTGTATTTCTCCTTTGTAGCTTGTCTCTGCTTCCCCCTCCTGCATGCTGTTTTTTTGGATTGGAGCTCAGTCACAAGTTCCCTGTTTAGCCAGGTCAGTCTTCCAATACGTCCACTCATTTTTCAGAGTATCAGGATATACCATTCTTGTGCTTGGAGGATGCTGTCCTTAAGGACTTGCCAGCTTTCCTCAGCTCCTTTACCTTTCAGAGTTGCCACCCATGAGATCCCACCTACCAGTTCCATTAATAACCCCAAGTATGTTCTCCTGAAGTCTAGGATCTGTACTCTACACTACTTGCCTTCCTCACTCCTATCAGGATTTCAAACCATGCTTTATCATTCTCTAACAGATTTTCAACAAAAAACAATTTGTACTGAGCAGCCCATTGATAATACTACAGTGCTTTCTAAGAGAACTAAGATTAATTGCTGGGCTTGCTTAGCACCCTTGGTCAAAGAGTTGGAAGTGCTAAAAAAAAAGACTGTACACTTGGCTGAGCTAGGGAGAGGGAGCACAAGTGGTTAGGACAAACCCTTGTATGTAACTATGTATTCCCTCACACTGAGTAACATCTTGAATAAAGTCCAAATTTACAGGAATTAGAATGCTCTTGTTTTCAATTAAAACACAGAGCACAGCACTCCAAGCTATAGTAATGCAAAGATAAGAAGCAAAGGGGACAACTTCTATCACGGATCTGCAACCATACACATCAGGAAGTAATTTCTTCTTTCATGCCGTGATGAAATGTAAGTAATGCAATACAGTTCATCTAACAACTGCATTAGGCAGTTCTCACTGATCAAGACTCTTATCAACACTCTACTACTACAAGCTGCATTTTCATTTTCTTTAATTAAATACCAAACATTGCCTGTACACCATGACTGAATATGAAAAATCATTTAGCAGATAACGCTATTTTTTCCTAGACAGGTGCTCACCTTGGGATGCTCGTCAGGTAGGTCAGGACATTCTGGAACTCCTTTTCGGGGATCTCGCTGAAAGTTGGATAGTCTGGAAAGGTGATAACGGGGCAGCCATCTCCTCCTCTTCCACCTAAAAGAAAAAAAGAAAAACCACCAGAAGACATTTTTACACCTAAGTCCTTTTATCCAGGTTGAAATTTCACAGCAAAGGAATTATGGTATTTTTTCATTTTTGATGCAGTGCTCATCAGTATCCTTCCTACTCTTAGGATAGCCTAAAGGAAGTGTCAGAACATTAAAAGGATTGGGGCAAGGTGTTTCAAATGAGATTTCTTGCCCAGCTTCTCAGATTACCTACAAAAGGTAAAACAAAGCCAAACATCTACACTGGAGTATGGCTACTGAAGAGGTAGATCCCATTATCATCATCTATGTCTTTTCTTGCATTTCCACTGTTGTGAAGAATTCACAAATGCAATTTTTTTTAATGCACTTCCCACATGCTTTTATGTGCAAAATGTATATATATATATATATATACACACACACACACATATTAAAAAAAAAAAAAAAGCAATGCTAATCTTTCAGGACTTAAGCAATCATATTTTCTTAAAGATGGGTCAGATAAAGGACTTGCTGAGCCCTAGCCACTGCATGATGTTAACAGTTCGGGGTGGGGAGGCAGGTGAAGGTAAGACATTGCTAGATTATTATTGCTTGACAGTTCAAAAATTGGAAAATAACCAGAAAATGACCCTGCCAAAATAATAAGGATTTTTTCCAGCCCTCAAATCTGACAATTGTGTATAAGTAAACTGTATTGTTAACACTGTGTTTGAACATGACAGCAATAGTGATTTGTGAAAATTAAACTGTGCTGTTACCCAGTTCAAGTGCCTTTGTCTTTAACACCACCAGAAAAAGAAAAGAAATAGTTGAGCTCAGATGTATTCAATAAAAGAAACTACCATTTCCCCCCAAACCCTCAAATAATTAGAAAAGCACACATGGTATTGTTATGTTCAGTAGTGGTGAATCTGACTTCAATTTATTTGCTTACAGAAAATTTCATGCTATTACTATGTAGCTCTTCAATACCAGCTATCAGAAATTAATGTGGCCTGGATGCAGTTAAACAACAACAAAAGTAACTATTATGCAAGTATCACAGCTTTGCAAACATAATCTTTATGACACATCCAAGAGCTGCAAGAGGGGAGTTAATTTTAGCTACCTAAATATTCCCAACACAAATGTAAATTAAGACCAATTTTGTTTCTTCTGTTCTCTTCTCCTGCACAAACTCTAAGGGCCAAAGTATTTTTCTCCCTCATTTTTATTAAAAATATTTTTCCAAGCACAGAATATTTCTACTGCTTATGAAGTGTTCTGCTCTCTCCAAATTACCTATTTTCAGAGACAATTACACATTATTTGCAGTATCTCCCTTGGTTATTTGCTTTGTTCCACTTAACTTCTATAAATAGAATATGTGAAACAAAGAAAAAGAACAATATGCTTGCGGGACACATTGTAAAAGCGGAACCATGGACTATGACTTTCAGGAAGTTCTAAGACCACAACAGGTTGTCAAGGGCAAAAAGAGTAATCCTGCCTTGCCATAGCCTATTAATTTTAACTTTCTAATCCAAGGTTATTGTGGGTGGAGACAACTCTGTCCTGTCATGTACTGTTAGAGTATTTAGTTGTTTACTGATTATGTTACTCTAATATTTACCTGACTGGACACTCAGACACACAGAGCTTCGAAAGCTGCTCAAGTGCTTTGCCTCATCAGGGGGTCACTGCTGAAAAAAACTTAAGGCCAAGTCATCTGAAGTGCAATGCATAGTAAATTCTTTAGAATTTCAGCTTTAATATTGATGGTCTATGAGAGCCACTCTCTACACTGAAACTTTAAATATACCATCACATGCCATTCCAGCAGAGCAGTCGTTACGTGTAAATGAGCATTTGTTACTGCAAGCTACAAAAAGGTTGTGGAATACGTAACAAAGTGAAAATCCTACATTTCAATTGCACTTCGATTAAATAATGGTAAATGCAGTAGATGGGTTCAACTTTTAGTGTCCCGTATATGTTAAAGTGTCCTGTATAATGAACTGTGCAGGCCTGAGGCAGCAAGGAACGAGACACTTTCCTCTATTCAGAAGCACTTTCTTGGTTCATCTCTATAAAAGCAGCTTTACACAGCTTGTTCCTAAGTTAGCTGTGTAAAATGTGATTTCTGTCCTTCTCCCAGAACTAAATCAAGCCACAGAATCTAGGGAGGGGAGATAAAAGGGAAGCGGTGCTTTGGGATTTTTTCCCTTTTAAGTGAGAGGAAGAAAACATGCAAATGAAAAGAAAAAAAAAAAGCGAATATTATCTCATCCTCCTTAAAACACAGGTTTTAAGGCAAAAATTAAGTATCTGGTTATAACCATATTAAATATTAACCATCCAGTGTTTCAAAAGTATATGCAGCTAATTAGAACAAAGGACAAGAAAACTGTTATGAACTCTGCAAGTCCTACAATCCATGAAGATAATTCAATTCACACAGAATAATTTTAAAATGAGCTACTGGAATTTCAGTCATGATCCAAAGAAATATTCACTGAAGTATAATATTTTAATAAATTCAGGCCTTTTGGTAAAGTGACTGTATCTACTTACCCCCCAACTACAACAGCTAGACAATCATCTTCCTCCCTCTCTTCTAGTGCCTAGTCCTGAAATTTCAACCACAGTTTTGCAACAGGCTTATTTGCTTGGCCAAGTTGTGCTCACAGTGACACACACAAGCCTGTGCTCTACTTCTAGCCTTAAGCAGGGTTGCACTGATTTATCCAACTGGAATTTAACGGTTTTACATGTTCCTAAGACAACCAAGTATCTCTAAGATTATTCTTTTTTAATCTGTTGGATCTAAAATTCTAACAAAAATATGGCTTTTTAATATCCTTTTAAAAATAGATGCTACTATGACTATACAATGGAACATGTTAAAAAATGTTCAATATCATCTTTTTGAAATATTAAGCAAATGCCATGAGTGCCAGCTTTTCTTTTTGTTTAAATTGCAGATAGCGCAAAAGCATGCATCAGTTCTCAAGCAGGTATAATCAGTCTACACATACTTTACCTGAAAGAATTGCTAAGAATTGCTTGAGACTTGTCTCATAACACATAACTGTAAAGAGTGTTCTCCAAAATAGAGGTTTACTATCTTTCAGTCCAAAAATGGATACAGCATGGAAGCAGAGTACTGAAATTTATATCAGTAATCAAAAAAGCAAAATGCCACTTTAAATGAAGTACATCTACTTCTTAACCCTATTTCCATGAGACTTCATTAATGCAAAAATTTATTATTAACTCATTTACAACTGACTTTGTCAACCTATGCAACTGAAACATCCATCAAAGCACCCATTTTACGTAGGTAATTTGTGTAAGTTTTTCAGAGCGTAAGTCACTATAATTCCAGTAAAATTCCAGCTAGGTGGAGCTGTACTCTAAATAGATCTTCATTTTCTGGACTATGGCCGGTTTTTATATCAGCCCTGTATTTTGGGCAAATACGCATTTTAAAAATGTGTTGAATTTCATTAGCTCCACAGATTAGGTAGAAAAATGACTTAATACTGCTTACGAAACAGCACTTACTTTTGTATGCAATTATTTCCCACAACTCATGTATGTGGGGAGTAGAAAAACGATCCTTTCAAACTAGCTGTACTACTGTGGGATGAGACTGGTCAGGTTTACCTGAAGTCTACATAATTTAGCATTTTTTCTTTATATTCTACTACATCTAACTTTTCCCACCACAATTGCAACCTTTTTTTGGTAAAGTAGCTAAGGCGATAAAGATGTGCCAAACCAAGGAAACCAGAACACTGTTTTGCACAGATCCGAATCAAGAGGCATATGAGTGCTTTTTAGCTAAAAAGCATCTTAAATGAGAAATGATTATTAACCTTAAAATGGCATTGACAGGAAAAATTACAAAGATGATGAACTACTTACGCATCTTTTAAAAACAAAGAAAAAACCCACCCAAAACACAGAAAAGGAAAATCATCCATAACCCCATTCAAAATACGGTATTTTTTTAGTAGGCCTGGCAAAATTTGGGAACAGCAAAGTAGATTACACAGACTTCCAGGCAAGAACAGCAGGAGCAGGTTATTTTGTAGTGCTCCCCAATTATTCTGCTCCAGCTGAATAAGAAAAGATATCCTCAAAAGTACTCCGCCAATCTCTCAAAAAGGAAATAAAATGAACAGAAGATAGATGGATATAATTAGATGTTGAAGAAGCAAAGATGTAGATCCTCTAGCCTTAATCTGTGATGCAAAATAAATGGTATTCAGTTTGAAAGAAAGAGATATTATCGCTATGTTGATCAGTATGCACACACGAGACTCAAGATCATCATCCTGGTTAAATAGCTCAGATCAACAGTCTCAGTTCAAAAGCCCTGCTAAGGAAAAGATCTTAGTAAAAAAGCCTCTTGTTAGCAGTGATGTCCAAAGTTAGGTATTGGGATAAATGAAAGAAATGCTTACTACATATTTTGTCTTACTGTAGTTGTGGTTCAGGGATTACAGTCATGTTTCCAATACAGAATTTCTTTTTTCTGCTTGATTATACTTAATTGGAATACTCACAGTATTTGGAATTAAGAGTGTAGACTTCAGTGAAGTAGTGGATAAAAGCTTCATTGCATATTCTTTGCAAAACAGAGAGAGTCAAGGGGAATTTATTAAAATATTCTTTCTTTGAAATGAGAGAGAAATTTACCTATATTACTTCAAACACTGCATTTTTCTGAGGCTGATCAGCAGTAAACACACTGGGTTACAAAGCAGATTTCAAATACATTCAGGTACAAATTTGATTATTGCACTGAAGATATGTTAGTCAGATTCATTCTCATGCTCTCATGTTTTTTTCATCACTACAGGCAGTGAGTTTAGTATGCTGACTATAAAACAACAGTTAAGACCAAGTCTACACCTGAGCGAGCTAGAAAGTGGTAAGCAATACCTCTTCTATTGCCAATACACATACATTTAATATGCTATATGGGTAAGGGAAAAAAAAAAAAATCAAGCTGGTATTTAGATAAAAGTTGTCCTGCACATGGCACAGAATTCAGCCAAAAATTCTCAAACTTAATTTTATAAACAGAGTCAGCAGCCCAGGGTGACTTCAGAAAGGAACAGTTTAACCAGGAACAGTTTAATGTTCAGATCATTTGCACAGAAGAAGGAAGGACACTGCCAATGAACTAAAAGCTACAGAGAGCAAGCAGAAGCATAACATTTAGAATTTAAAGGGCCAAACATACCAAGTATTTTGAAAGCTCATACCAATGCTAACTTTTGGAACTGTAAGAATAACAACCACAAATCAACAAGCAAAAATGCAAGTAGCACAAGAAATTACAAAGAGCAACTCACATGTATTTTCTTTAATGGAAATACTTTGTTTGAAGTTGTGCAATGCACAAAGAGGCATTCAAAGAAAAGCAAGCCAAAATAAGTGGTTCAGCATTCACAGTGGCCAAGTGTCATTTGTACATTGTGTAGCTTGTACCAGTTAAGATACATACAAAGATACACAGCAACCTGTACGCTCCTCTTCAACTATATTTAGTTTAACATACCTGCACATAGCACTTGCAGATAGTTGGAAAGTTGTGTTTGAAAGTAATATAGCAACTTTCTAGTCAAGGAAAGAGAGAAGGAAATACTTATGAAAGAAAGTATTATATGTGAATGAAGCAGACCATGTGCAAGGTGCACATTTTCCAGACAATGGTCTTTGAAATGATTAAAGAAATCAAACCAAAACAAAAAACCCACAACCACCACATGCAGAAAACTCTTTGCAATACAGAAGGAAAGTAAGTGCTTGCACAAATAATAACTAGAGGAAGAAAATGTAAGACAGGTGAAATAGTGAAGCATGTAGAGAGGACCACCTGTTTTGATATCTGGAAGGGGACATCTAATGTAGCCTAACAACAACAACAAAATCAATTTTTAAAAACGTTAGGACCATGCTCTGCAGAAATAAAAAGCAGCAAAGACAGTAGTAAACAAGTGGGTCAGAAGTAAAAAAAAAACATTAAAAAAACATTACCTTTGGGGTTTACAAACTTATGTGAATGATTGATCAGAAACCCTGTCTAAAGCTTGCCCATCCATTAGATTTAGGATGAACATGACTGCCTACTCACAACTAGGAGCAACAGCTACAGCCTTCAACATCTGTACAAGTAGCTAGCAACTTCATGAAATTACACTTAGGCATATTTACCGAAAAAGTAAAGCACTAAAATAAGTATCTTGTCTCATTTCAAGCCTTTCTATTACAATCTAACAGAATGGGAGATGGGGTACTTCGTACCTGCAGAGGAAAAGACAGAGAGAATCAAGTGACCCTGAATTAGACCAAAATACAGAAAGTAGCTCAGAAAGGGCTATTGTCTTTAGCCAGAGAAGACAGCTAGGTTTCACTCACTGTTCAAGCAAGCATCCCACAAGACCTAGATACTTCCCATTAGAGAAAGTAATGCAATTCTCAAATATATGCAGCATTACCACTAAAAAAAAAAAATTGTCTTCTAAAGACAAGTGACTCACCACACCTTCAGAGAAACTACCTACCTAAAAGTATTCTCAATCTACAGACTTTCATTTTAATGAATTTTGTGTCCTAAGAGTCTATTTCCAAGGCAACATACTGATAAACAAAAAGTACTCTTCTCACACACAATTAATGTTTTGAATGGCATACCAGCAAAAACGCTTGTAAGCACAACTACAAGAGCAAATAAATTCTATATAAACTGAGTACCAAAACAAACTCCATTATTTTGTTCACAGAACCCATAGCAAAACTATTTAGTACAGCACGAAAAATTAGCCTTTAGCATTCTGTAGGAGACTATTAGGATAAAAAAACTGAAGTCACATGAAAATGCATAACAGTCAAATTACCCACTAGTAACTACATTCTCCATTATATTTTGTTACGATCCACAATAATGCAGCTGCCCTACTACTTCAGGCAAACAGAACAGACTTATAGACACAAGGGTTAAACACAAACTGAGAAGATAGAATGAGCAGTGGCTGCCCTTGCTAAGCTTCGCTGCACTGGGAATATAATGAGTGCTGAATATGCTTGTGGCTGTGTGAACTCAAGGATCTCAGGGCGTAAAGACTCTCCAGCTTGACTCAGTGAGATCCTGTTCATCCACTCTAGTAACCACAGTTTTCTACTCACCTCTGTGGGATAAAATGTAAACCCTGCTTGCAGTTTCCTAACAAGGCCGATTCTTGTATAACACTATCACAAGCAACTTTTTGCCCCGGATAAGGAAGAGCCTGGAAAGTCACAAAAATAAATTGCCAGAAAAGAACGGCAGTTTAAACACCTTTTCACTTCTTATCATTCAGTCATCTCAAATGGACCCTGAACATCCAACTTCATAAACCAAAAACATCTTATTTCCAAGTGCTACCATCACCCAACAGAGAAAACAGTCTCTACCACGGATCTGTTCAGTTCATGTGGCAGGAATAAGTCAGAATTAATGATCAACTATGAGTACAATGAGATTTAATGAATTTGTGCCAAACAAAGAAAGTAGTACATTGTTTCACTACCCTGTGCACCCTGATCTCACGCAGGGGGAGATTTAAAGGAAAAGGGAACAATTATAAAGCCTAACTTTAGCCTAGACAAGTAAATCTCCTTTACAGTGAAGGGGGCAGGACAGCTTTGCAAAACCACTGACACTATCCTTCTCTATATACTGGAGGGAGGACTCGGCTCCAACAGGGTCACCTGTGAGACCTTTACAGACAGGCAGGCAGGACAAACTCTAGAACCTTATCAAATCCCTCCTTCACAGTCTGATCAGTGAGCAAAGGCACCATCTCCCCATACATACCCACTGGCAGCTAGTCTAGGTCCCTGCATTACTTTAGAGGGACCAACTTCAGCAGTTGGAGGACTGCAAGACCACAGCAACAATCAGGCTACCTATGCATTGTACTCTCTGGTTTAGTTAACTCAGAGAGCTCCAGATCAGTATTTGAGCAGTATCTCAGCTGAGAGCACTGGGAAGCACAGCATAAATACCCACAGCTCCTTAGCACTGACTACATTACACTGCATTCCTGTACTAGGCTCCTCAGCACTTCCTTACTTATTTTTCTCTCCCCCATTATTCTTCTGTTCTACCCGTCATTCCATCCCATTAGCCTGGACACTGGAAAATGAACTATAATTTTGAATTTTTATTATACTTCTTTTTGTAAATCTCTAAATAACAAGTCTTGATAGTCTGTATTTTGAACTGCTCATAAAGAATAGATTTCTCAAATACAAGGCCTCAGAAATTGTGGAAGGGTCCACACTTCCACAAGGTCCAACCATACATCTGAGCACTGACTGTAAGAGGCAACATGGTCTTACCTGATAGGTAAGCAAACTGCTTCTTTAACTGGTCCTCAATATCTGCAGCATAGAGGGGAATGATATCTTGATGCATGATTTCATCTGTGGAAAAAAAATTACATCACAACATCATTTTATGTAAAATTTCACAACAGACACACAAAACATCCATCCTAGAACAAACACCCAGAAAACTGTCCACGTTTTCAAAAGTATTTGAAAGTGTTTGGAGTCTTTCAGGTGCTTTCCAGCAGGAAAATTTTTGCCAGACAGCACACTGATAAATGATTAAAAGCAATGTGGATTTGCCAGCGTTTGGAAGCAGCACAGGATGTCACTGAACCTAGTTTTAGGGCTATTGTACTTCAGCAGTGATGTTAAACAGGGGTTTTTGTACATCTCAATTTGAATTTTTATTAAAGTCTTCTCAAATGATACAAAAAAGAGCAGCAGGAAAATGTTAACATTCAACTTGGCAGGCCTTGCTGAAACCATCTCACAGCACACGCAGGGGACCTTCATAGACTGCTTAAATTGTACAGACATCTACACACTCATCAGTAGATTTTCTGGAAAGAGCAGCACGCAGCCATGCAAAACATCAGTGCTATGCTATTCAAAGGGAATGCATTTTATTGATGAAAATTCTTAATTGTTCTGCACAGTGGCACCAAAAGATCCGTCATATTCAGTAAAACTTACGTCTCTAGCCTGTTGCACAGTGTCTGAACACCACAAGGAGGCAACGTTCTTTAAGATATGTATGTCATATTTGAGAGCATATCCTCACATTGCACCTGAGTTGGTACAAATGTGGAAAAGCATTGCTTAATCTTCTGTTTTAACCCTTCTATTTTAACTCTTCTATTTTAGCTTAATAACAGATACAATACTTTTCTGATTCTTAATTTTCTGCCACAGGATTTGAGTAGCTGCATTTCCCACAGCACATTTCCAGAAGTCAAACAGAAACCTAAGTTTTGCTGACCACTTAAATCTTCTGAGCACTATAAAGATTTTAATTTCAGCTGCATGACAGAGTTGCCTCACTCATTGAACTACAATTTCATTCTTAGAGAAGCAAAATAAGTTTTACTCTCTTGCTGCTTTTAAAAAAAAAAAATAGTTCTCCTATTCTCTTTTAGCCTAACTGAAAAGCAGTGAAAATAATAATCTAGCATTTTCATTACTTTTTGAACATTTCTTTTAATTTGACATTATATAAAGGTATTTTCATAATGTATATTGAAATGCCATTAAGATACACCCCTATCTGACACTCAGAACTGAGTATGCACAGTAAAAGCAAGTAAAAAATTTAAGTGAGATATAGGAATAAATGTCATCTGCCTTGATATTTCAACTTGATCAAATAGAAGTACTACTCTAGCCCTCAAGGAAGCCACTCACTATTACTGATATCTCTCAAATGCTAGAAATTGAGGGGAGGCTCAATCATTTTTATGAGCAAGTCTCATGAATTCTGAAAAGTGCAATTATTTGAGAGTAGCCAAAAAAAATTTTCAGTTATTTCTTCCACATAAGCAGCAACTTATACTGGGAAACAGTACTTCTCTGTTCTCCATCCAGCAGTGTGACAGAGGAACATGCATGATTTCTTTCAAGGTCACACACTGATCAGAGCTATTTTGCTGTATCTGGTGAACTGCTGCTTGATCAGAAGACCTCTGCATACCATGCTGTCAAATCCGTAAGTGGATACGTTAAGTCATATTTCACTGAGACCTTCAGTTATGTCATCGTCTTAATGCTTGCAGGAGAAAACTGAAAACAGATCTTTTAAGACTCCAATCTCAGATGGTCAAGTTATTTCCAGAAGAGGAGAAAAAAACTCCACACAAAGGAAACACAGATTTTTACTGTTAGTGCTTTTAAATGCAAGGAGCTCACTTGCAACAGTTAAGAAATTAAAGCTAATCCCTGATTCTGCAAAACAATGCCTACAGGTGGACCCATTTACCTGAATATAACCTGTTACAGGGTCAATGCCTAATTCGTGTTGGAGGAGATGAAAGCAGGAGAAAGAATGTAAACACTTTCTAATATGTCATCCTGTCTACAGTCCCAGGCAGAAATAATTTTCATAACTGCACCATAAGCACATAATAAAATAGGTGTGCTTTGCATATGTAAATATTTGACACAGAACACGCAAGCATGCAAAACATTCTTGAGTCAGGCAAACTCTTTATGCTATGTGTCCCAGACAGGCAGGGATCACCGCTTCCTCATATCTGGGAGATCAATCATGCCGCTATCCCTGCTTATGGTATGTAAGGATGCAAGTATAAATCTGACTGCTCTACTGTTCCCATCGACAGCAACAACAGCTTTTGTAACCAGCACAGGGCAGGCTACAATCTGGAGATCAAACATCACTTCATTGAAAATACAATATATCCTTCACCGAGGGTTTAAACCCCGTTGTAAGTCACATTTAAAAGTCAGCCTGTTTGGCACTGCAGAAGCAGGACACTGTCCCTTCGTGCACTGCAAACCTGGAGAACTCCTTCCTCAGCCACAGCACAACTCCCTTCTCTTTTTGCTCTTGCTTGTCTCCTATAATGTAAGCTTTTGCTTATTAATTTTTTCTATTCCTAACACATTTCAAGAGGCACTGTCCAGGGCAACACACTATCCCCGAAAACGTAGCCTTCTATAGTATCTACAAACGTACAGTTTATTCCAAAGTGATTCCCCATCTGTATTTTATTATGTACTAAGAAGCAAGAGACTCAGAGCTACCCAGAAGGAAAATGAAGAGAGAACAAAGCCATTCAATGGAAAGTCACTTGAAACTGGAAATACATCAAACAAAACACTGACTGAAAGCTATTCCATGCTTCAGATCAGTTATGGAAAAGTGCTGTTTTAGAAGTAATTGCGGGGGGGGGGGGGGGCGGGAAAGAGGATGGAAGGTTTAAGTTAGCTTTGTAAGTAGTGTCATCTGTGCTTTCAAGAGATACCAAAAGGAAAGGACATGCTGGATATCAGGATAGTATCAAGCGTACATGCAGGCAGCTGGATCAAAAAGTGAAGTGCAGGTAAGTTTTTGAACTAAAGTTTTCTTGTATGGAAAAGGGTTCAGTCCACCCGAGGTATACTGTGGTTATCTCCTCCTCCTCCTTTAATGAGGAAGCTAAAGCACTTACAGTTTGCTGAAGATGATCTTTGGGCCTGCCCGGGGATCACAGGGCATAATTAGAACTGAGGAGACAGGCACAAAACAGCAAATCACAAGCCATTTATACTGGGAGGACCTCAAAAAGCATAAAGCAAGAGGTTACTGCCTTTACAAAGGCAGGTGACTGAAAGAGGCAATTCAATGCACTGGATACTTTGGCGGGTTTTCTTAAGAGAAGAGTATATTCCCTCTCGGAATCAGCAGTCCATATTTGTCTTAAAAAAGAGCAACTATTTGTCAAGTCAACATCTATCTACCCTGCATGCAATGAGGTCAAAGTCTCCCAGAGGGCACGCAGGGCACAGAGGGCAAGGAAATCCGGTCAGGATGCAAGGAGGGCATTGCGGCATGCTCTAGGAGGCCTCAGCAACAGCAGCATTGGCTAATAGCTAAATTAACAAATAGCTGGCACCCCGCCTCTACCAGCAGCACCAGAACAATTCTCTCAAAGGACTGAGGCTAGAACAGTCAGCTGAGACCTAAGGGGGCCAGGGATTTATGCTGGCAGATCATTAAGCAGAATTACAGCACGTCCGCCTGTATTGCTTTTAGAGACTCAGTTAACTGTCTGCTTTGTAAGTGGGTGCGTATCATCCATACTCAGTGTTAAAGACTCACTGTTCAAACCTATTCCAGCATTGATCTTTAACCCCAACATTTTAAGTAAACAGGTCAGAAGAGATACATACAGTACACATATACCTATCTATATCTATCTGCACATATATAACTCTGTCCCACTCCCTCCAAAAAACTAAATATAGGACTAGTTGCTGATAATTCATCACAGTGGTCTTCTCCAGCTCAAAAATCACAAAGTCGCCCCCCCCCCCCCCCACACACACACTCAGGCTCTCCATAAATTATTTGTTAATGTTTTTGGAGGAAGTTTTTGACTGAAGAATCTAGATATAATGCTACCAAAAGTAATACATACGTGTGTGTGTACATATATAAATATAGACTATACAGAGAGAGAGAGCGCGTGCACACATGCATGCAAGCAAGCATGCTCCCATTCAGTTAGGCCTCAACAAATGTTTTCCTTTTCATTTCTATTTTGTTGTTTTAGTAGCTCTTCTTTACTAGTAAAATGTAGTTAAATTACTCACCAGAGGAGATTTGAGATTCAGTATAGAAGACATTTACTAAAATCTTTCATGCATCTTGCCAAAATTTGGGGCCAAATTTAAGTTCACAGGAACTGTTTTAATGAAGGTGGGAGAGAAGTCTGTAAGGCTGTAAGACAGCCACTTTCATTTTCCCCATGTGCCAGCACCTATGCTGTAACAAGACTAAATCCCAGGTAGGAGTAGAGACTGCTAGACTGGGAGCTTCATCCACAAAATTACGATAGCTTTTCTTCACGTGACATCTTTTTGGATTATGAAGATTAGTTTCTATCTGTAAGTTATATAACAAAACCAAAAGACATGGCCTTGAAGTTACTAAAAAAGGTAGAGTTATCTGTCTTGTGTTACCCACTTTTGCTGGTGACTAAAAGAATAAACAAAATTTCGGCAACAAAATTACAAGTTCCAGAAGAACAGAAGTGTTAGCCGCTGATCACCTGCGAGGACAAGCAGCCTGTCCTAAACCTGATACAGGAAAAGGAGCCCCAAAATGCAAAGTCTGAGAATCAGTGGTTTAGACAACTGTTACAATGCAAAAGCAAAAGGTACCCTGAACATGCTCTTACAGTATTCAAAGTACATCCAGTAACTCTCAAACTGCTACAATATGCACCAGGGCGGGGGGGGGGGGGGGGGGGGGGGGGGGACAAGTTTCAGTGAAAGAGAAATCCTCTCTTCTAATCTGTCTACATTGCAGCTGTGTGTAAGGATTGTAGTTTATGTTCACAGTCCTAAAACACCTTTCAAATAGTTAGCTTGACCACCTACAACAGAAAACCTGCAGAAGCTAGGGACTTTAATATGGGTTGCAAAGCCTGCCTAGGACACTAAGTTCCACCCCTAAATACTTAGTAATATCTACACATAGCAGGCTAGAAACCATTCACGATTTCACTGCTGTACTCCAGCATTTTGATTAGTCTAAAATAAATCTTTAGAAAACCTTTTGCTCATCATATTATGAATTAGATAGAGCTGCCTGGGTCAGGACTTGTTTCTTTTTGTTGTAGGACATAACACGTGATTCAGACTTCTTATTCTGCGCACTTACTGTAATGTCACTACTAACCAGAATCACTGCTGGCAGTATAAATAAAGAATTCCTCAGCCTTTAAAGATAATGCTGTAAATTCACTCTGAACAGTTGCCCTTTGGATTTAAACTCATATACAACATCTGTCATTCATTCTTGTTTGCACTGCTATGTGTGGTTCTATTAAAATGGTAGAGTAAATTCAACTCCCAATTAGGATTGAATTTACTTTCCAATTATCAATTCTGACATTTCCTTATGAGTTAAATTGGATTATTTAAGATAAAAAGACAAAAAAAACCTTAAAGAATTTGCCAGCAGCCTTACAAGCTTAGAAGATTGTTGTCAAGTTGCTGTCATACTTTTAAAGAGTTTAGTTCCTAATATTTACATATCAAAACAAATAAAACCCTGTCTTTCTTTAATGTAATTCTTTCATTACGTTCATTTCCATTACTCTGTTTCCCAAGCCTGATGAGCGTTGCAATGCTGGTGTACAGTTTCATTAAGACAACAGAATTTAATTTCGTCTTGAAAACAAGCTCACAGCAAGAAGTGAACATACACATCTGCAAACCTATCTTTCAGAAAGGGGTCTAATCCATGCGTACCCATTTGATTACATGATCTGTTGCCAGTTTAGAAAATGGAAACAGTATAGAAAACCAGGCTACTTCCAAATACAGATTAATTTTAACATGTCTAAAACTCTTCTCACAACAACATTTTCTAATCCTTCTTGCAAGACTGATGTAGGAACACGGTCTTCAATGCAGAGACAGCAAGTCTCAATTTGGGAGAGAACAATCCCAGATTTTTAACAGTCATCTCGGAGACAAGAGGTGGTCTATCAATGTCCCAAGTCTATGGCTCTCCAATCCTCTCTTCCAAATACAATCCCTATTTCAGATCCTCTTTAAGTCTGGGCTCTTTCCCTAGCGCTGCTGCTCCCTAATCTCCGCTCCCTGTCCCCTTTTCAGTACAGAGATGCCCTTCATTAACCTTTCCGAAAGGGGAAGTGGCTCACCACAGGTTTAAGAGGGAGTTTTACTCCTCTCGCTCTTTGAGGGAGTTTTCACTGCCCTCGAATAGCAAGTTCAAATATCACCCGTTTGTCAAGCTCCACTCTCCTCTCATGCTGTCCTCCTGAGAGCTCTTCTCACAAATTTAGTCAAAAATACTTTTCCATTCTCTCCAATAACCGGTCTCCCTGTTTCAGGGGAGAAGCATTTACAGAAACTCATCACTTTGTAGTATTTTCTTTATGATTAGGATCCCCCTATGAAAGAAAATTCACCATGGTTTGTTTGGGATTGAGCCTAATTTTGCTTTAAGCTTTTCCATCATTACTTGAATATGCTGTTTTCTTAAAAGGAGAAGGTAATGAAATGCGTACACAATGAATAGACTGCAGTGGCATACACTCCTTAGACTTGTGGACTTTCAGGAAAATAATTTCTTGGAAATATTCTTTGAACAGTGAACCCACCACCTGCTATTCTTCAGGGAAAATTTCCATTTAAGTGAAGCTAATTCAGTGCATATTAAAATACAGAATTACTGAAAATCTGTTTTTCTAAGGAATTTTTTATAGCCTCAAATTCTATTTATGCTTCCATGAATTAACATCTACATAGTCTGTGATTTACCCTGCCTTACCTTGACTATTTTACATAATATTTTCTAGACAGAGACCTAGGAGTTTGTCTATTTTATTGTATCTAAAATTGTTAAAGAGATACCAATATCAAAATATGCTAGAACATACAGTCATTCTTGAAGAAGTTGTTTTAAGAGTTTTCACGAGTTGCCTGCCTAAGATACAGCCTCCTAGATTTATGATGCATCTAGTATTGGGGGTGCTATTAAACAGTATAAGATCCTTTAAAGTTATTCCTTTATTATTTTTACAACTGAACACACAAAAGCTGGGAGTGCACAAAGATTTTTTTCTAAGCCAACAACTTCAGGTTCTTAAAAAAAGAAAAACCCTCAGTATCTACTTTTCAAATTATAAGAGAGGATAGACATGTCATCTTTCTAATGTAGAGAACTCAGTTAAACATATGGTCATTTCGAAAGTGTTTCTCTTTAAAAATGTGAACCATGAGCTCGTGGATATATCATCCTCTAATTCAATTTTAAATCTTGCTGTCATAGTTTTGTCTCTATAATGGAGGAAGATGGCTTACTGAGGCCAGAACCCATACCAAAGGCAACTCACTACATTTGAAATGAAATAAGATTACAGTTTAACCATGAAAGTACAAGGATAACTTG
This sequence comes from Dromaius novaehollandiae, assembly GCF_036370855.1. Lineage (NCBI taxonomy): Eukaryota > Metazoa > Chordata > Aves > Casuariiformes > Dromaiidae > Dromaius > Dromaius novaehollandiae. The sequence continues at coordinate 154,047,199 of NC_088098.1, forward strand.
TACCTGAATTACCTAATGCTAGTGAAAGAGAAGAGGATCAATGTCACTCATGTCAAGATTAACATTTATTGGTAAAGAGCTCTTCTTTCTTTTCTGATCAAACCTATACTGATCATCATTCAGAGTTAGTCTGCCATGATGGAGCAGAAGACTTCGCACATAACACAACATGGGAGGTGAGTCTGAACTAGCTGCAGCTACAAGATGCTGAGGAAAGTCTCCTGACAGGATTCAGCATCCACTTGTAATGGGTTTAATCCAACTCCCACTGAGCCAGCTGGAATTACACCACCCTTTGAGTAGTTCTGGATAAAATCTTACAGCCATTACTTCATAGCAAACTGAAAGCCAACCCATTTGTACTTTTATACACATATGGACACAATGATGTCTTTCAGCACAGACCCCAGTAACATGCCATAAAGCAAACTATAAAGCAAACTACAAATCATATTTCTTCATCTTTTTCACTCAATCAGCAAGATTTTCCCAGAGACATGACTATGCCTTCTGTATGAAGCTCAAGCCTTAAATTGGAGAAGTATGTCTTTTTAACTCAACCAGTTTTGTTTTGTGCTTCCTCTGGAACAGCCTACCCACCTGAACACTTGCATGCTTCCCATGAGGGGGGTCTTCATTTGAAAAATCTCTTCATTAAAGCAGCCTCCCATCTGGTAATTATAAACCCAAGATAATGACTTTCAGGACAGGCCCTTCATCTCTCTCAGCTGGGAAATTAAGCCTCAAGGCAAACCTTTCATTTCCTCTTTCTTTTTTCTTCACCTTCACCCCCCACCCCGCCCCTGACCACCATCACTAACAGTCAGCTCCTTTGTGTAGCCCCCAAAGTAGAAAGGGTCAGGGCAGCAGAGCTGCCGAAGATAGTCCTCTTCCACACAACGCCACATGAAACTACTTAGCCAGTAAAAATGCCAGGGGAACTCTCTAGTTCAATACTCTTCTTTACGTGGGCAGTTCAGTCTGCAAACAGGTCTACAGAATTTTTTTTTTTTTTTTTTTTAATTTCCTCAGAAAAGGGTCTGGGAGTACAAAGAAAGAGAGCAAGAAGAAGCCTGTAAGATGAAAAGAAGATGGTTAAGAAAAAAAAAAATCAGGCTGTGGCTTTTGTGACAGCAGGTAGTGGGGAACAACAGGCACAAGAAAGAGAGATTTTCAGTGAAGGAAGCAAAGAGCAGGATGAAACTTTGAGTACTGTCTCCCTTCTTTCCACATCTCTAGCTACCAGAAGCTCATGCTTCTGCAGCATTTTTCATAGTCCCTAAATTCTGGTAGTACTTAATGATTCCATGAAAATGAAACTCAAGAAGCCCACTCATTTAGCCATTCCTGGAAAAGAACAGAACTACTTCAGGTGATATGTTAGAAAGTACATAGGTTTAGCCTGAAAGGTTGCAATGTGCAATATTTAAATAAATGGAAAGGCACTTGCAATGTGTGGAGGAAAAGAAAAAAAAGAATAAAAAGGGAAAATAAAACCTCTTTGTGTTATGTAGATGGCTATTGAACCCCCTGTTTTACCCAAATAATCCCTGCTTCCTATTATCACCAAAAAAAAAAAATTGTCCATCTGTTTCTGTGTCTACAAAGCCATAAGGATGATGGCCTCATTTCATGTATGGAAGTTAATTACTGATTCTTCTCATTAAAAAAAAAATAATAATAATTGCTGAGTTGTATAGCAAAGGCAGTGCTCCCTGGCTGGCACAGCAGCAGAATAGGTCTAACTCCCTATTGATTCAGATTACAAGATAGCTGATTAAGAGCATACTTGGACAGCCAATCAAGATTTTGTTTTCTTCCAAACGCTTCTCCAAAAGTTTTGGATTTGACCACTTAACATTCCTGTCAAAACATGTCACTGATCTTGACTCATTGCCTCCCTCCACCTCCCATTTTGCAAAAGGGGACAAAGTTCTTAGTTTTAACTTGACTAACTAATACCATCTCAAAGCAAAAACATCACAGGAAACTGTTCCCCTCATAATCCTCTCTTCCACCTATAGTAAAAGGACTCGCAAGGTCCTGTGAGTGTGGAAAAAAATACATCCTCATCCTCCTCTGCTATATCAGTCACACCTACCTGACACACCTAGTCTGTAGCACCAGAGCTTCTCAGAAATCATTGGACACGCTTGCAAGAGTGACCAAATACTAGTTAATTTGTAATTACAGGAAGGCTATATAATAATTAGGAAGTCAGTCCAGATATCAACAAGATCTATTATTTATTTATACCTGAAGAAAATCTAAAACAAGATAAATCAGATAAGAAGCATGGCAAAAAAAGAAAAAAGTTGAAATTGTTTTAACAAAGCTGAAAGTATTACCAGTTACACTGAGCATCCAAACTGCTTTGGCACAATTCTGTTTTATACAGTATTCAAGTGAATCTAGTCTGTTTTAGTGAGAAAGAGATGCTCTTCATGATATTTCAAATAATTATAATTACTTCCATCGCAAACTGAGATGAAGTGAAGCATGCAACACAGTCATATTACAGCATAACTTTCTGCCACCAACAAAGAGGACTTGCTGAGAAGGAATACAGCAACACTGTCACATTGATTTACTACCTTAAAACAGAAATTCTCATGGTATGTATGGCATCTATTATTAATAATGCAGCAATAATCTTTCCAGGATGTCTGAAGAGAGGCAAAAAACTGATGTTGTGCCTACCACTAAACTCTCTTCTGTTCTTGCAGTGTAGTTTCAGACTGCTAGGAACCACACCCCAGAAATAGGGTTAACAAATGTTGTTAAAACAGGTGCATTATGAAATCCTTAGTACTGTAAATCAGTCTTAAGTTACTTGTAGTGAGCGTATAGTATCAAAATATTTCTGAAGTACTAGATGTACTTAAAGTCACCCACAAGAAGCAGATTTTGCAAAAAGCAAAGACACAAATTTTTTAAATGGAGAAATACTGGATTTAGACTAAGCATCATTAAATGTTCTTCTAGCAAGTACTCAAAAGATGAGAAGGCGATTGACCCAGATGTGTCTCATTTAGTACTTTATCAAACAGGCCTCCATGGAGCAAAATAAGTGTTAGATTTTGCTGGCTGCCTGTAATAAGATTTAATGCTCAGAGAAAATTATTATTATGGGAATTTTGCGCTCAAGTAATAAAGCATTGAAAAGAAGGTTAAAAATGATCTTATAAATAATAAAAAAAGAAACTAGAAACCCAACCCTGAATAGAAGAACTTAATGCAAATTATAGGACTCATCTTCCGTGTGACTTAAAAATAATGATGCAATCACACAATTTATGCACATACCCACAGAAGTAGTCTTTCCAGGCAACCAGACCAATGTTGCTCTCCATTGAAACCAGCTGCTTTCAACCCTTGCTTCTTCAGAAACATACATTTCTCAAAGCATGCCCCAAAGCTCCTTTTTTTCTTTTAAATGAAAAGTCAACAAATGCAGGACCAGCTGCATGAATACTTGGAATTTCTGCTAAACAGGACACTATTTCTGTGTGATATTTTCAAAGCAAGGTAAGATGTGAAACAATGCATGCTTTCACACTTGATTTGAAATTGAAAATCACCTTCATATAACAGAAAAATGGTAAAATCTAGTTGTTTGCTGTACACATCTATTCTGAAGAGAAATTATAATTTCATCTGCTCAAGAAGAATTACCAACACACATTGCTATAGTATGCACCTGTATAGCATTGTGCTTGAGACACTGGAAATGGGACTCAAAGTTAATCATAGAATTAGGCCATCATGCTAACAACTATGATGGTTTCAACAATTTGGACGATGATAGAAGCACTTCTAACGAAGAATATATTTCATGGCACTCAAACACTCTTCTCCATAGAACTGCAGATTTATAAACTATTGTTTTGAAACAGGAACATAAAGAACACCATGGATGCGAGGGAGAGAGTGTGAAGTAACAGCTCAGTATTTACTAAGTGACTTATTTGGTACTGAGTATTAGTTATCAACCGAGAAACATGTACCTATTGCCATTTATAAACTTTCCAGTATCTGGGACCGACTAGAGTTGGTTTTCAAAGGAGCAGCTGATGAGTTTATAATTAAACTGACTGCCCCACCTTACAGAGACAATAGACTTGTTCACGAAGCAGGTCTTGAACCACTATGCCTTTCTGCCTGGTAGCATTAAAAAGTTGAAAGCCACCTACTGAGCTCTGTCTAATCCATATACATGTATCTCTAAAACACTGCTAATATTAACTGCTACAGGTAAAGCAAATCATGTTTCAGTATCTTTCACATGCAGCTACAGAGTCCTTTAATGTAATACAGTCAGCTCTGCTGCTCACATCCAGCATTTTGGTGACGACATGCTAGAGGCATAATAGGAAATATTATTCCTGCTCTCTTTTGCCTTATAGATCCAGTTTTACCTCTTTTAGGTCTCAATCATCTACTCACTATCTAATCTGAGAATTCAGCACATTGCCTTAATGACTAATCAAGCTCTGCTAAATCAAGCTCTGGCTTTGCAAGCAAACTCTGACCATGACCTTCACTAGTGGTGGGGATTCTCATCTGCCATTTCATTTGACCAGATGTAAACAAGCAGAACTCACAGGATCACCAAAAGTCACATATTTATTTTTTAAAACCTAGCCCTTGGTCCCAGTAAATACCATGTTCCAATGACTCTGCTGAGATGGTATATAGATGTTTGGAGAGTTGAATTTAATTTTTAAAGGATGCTAATGCTTATTAGAACAGCAGTGAATCTATTCTCTATGGAAGCTTCACACAGCAAAGGGATGAGAGGCAACAGTTACAAGTTGTAGTATTGGAAATTCCAACTGGATAGAAGGGAAAATAATATCACCGTGAGAATAGTCAAGCAATGGTACAGGCTGCTCAGAGAGGCTGAGGAATCTCCATCCTTGCAGATACTGATAACTCAGCTGGAATCAGACTTGTCAGCTGGACAAGTCCCTGAGCAACCTGCTCTAACTTTAAAGTTAACCTTGCTTTGAGCAGGAGGTTGGACTAGGTTGCCCCCAGGGATCCTTTCCAACCTAAGTTCTTCTATGATTCCAAAGAAATCCTTGGTTAGCAGTCCCCCAGCCCAGCTCATAATCCTGGAAAGAAAGGAGAAACATCCAAAAGGACTATCACAGCCTTAGAGCAAACTGAACTAAATTCAGTATATTGACTTTAAAAATTAATTCAGAAAAGGGTAAAATAAAGTGACATAGACATACCTGCCTTATCTCAGGCTAACAAAGTCTGATACAAAGTCATATATAAAGTCATATATTATCCAAATAATAATAATTTTCAAACAACAAGAATTAAGGCAATAGTGTTTCCAAAGTACAAGGAAAGAGGAAATATCCATGAGTCACAATGAAGTAACTGTGCTTTCTAAAATGATTCCAGCCAATAATCTGTTTCCTGAGAACTGTTCACAGGCCTCCAGAAGGTTATGTCTCCATGTCACAAATTAACAACTTCACAGGATGCAGAATCGTCACCCAATAGCCCAACCAACACCAGATCCTTTCCAGCTGCAGTACTACAGTCTGGCAAGATGACATCATACCAATCTCATAGGCAAACAAGCATGGTATTGACTTGCTTTGCTTTCCTCTTCTCAGATAAAGCTCTAGTATGCTCTTAATATGGAGACATAGCAAAAGCTGATGATTCATCCATTACACCATTTGCTCCCCAACACATAACTCTCCCATGTGCTGTGTCTGACTCCAAAAGCTGACGGAAGTCCACTTTCATCGCAAATAAGACATAGTGAAACAGCCAGGTTTTAGGAACACTCCCCTCAATTACAAGTAAACACAGGAGACCTCTGCTTGGACTCCAAACTTGCCAACTTGACCATACCCTGGCAGAAAACTATGAGAATCGCCAAGGGGAATCCTCCACTTGATCTTGCCCCCTGGAGAGAGCCTGCTAACTTCTGTGGCTCCAAAGCAGTATGGGACAGTGCCAGCTCTAAACCTCATTACAGTAACATCCAAACCAGTTTTTTACAGTTAAACATGCAACATTCCTGCAAGATGGGAAGTGCTTTCATACCCATTTTAATGTTGAAAAAGGAGAATTGGAATTGCTTACAGTTATCTGGAAGTTTTTAAGTGGATGAGAGAATTGATTCTGTTTACCTGCATCCTGGAATCATATCCTAAACCTATCTTCTTTTTTTCAATGTGTTCATCCTTTTTCATATCTCCCCACCTTCACTCCCTGACATGGACTGACACAGGGACTCCCAACAAGACACTGCTTTCCTTGGAAGTTTTCAGGGAGTTGAGAACAGGCAGACAGACCTCTGAGACGCCTCCTTTGCTTCTCTTCTCTCCTCTTTACTGACTGTAGACGCCAAAAATACCCCATATAGCACTCACGGAAGGAGAGGAAAGAACACTGCCATGGAAGGAGACAATACCTCTGCCCACTCTGAAGCTCTGAGCACAAAATCTTTTAACAGGTCTCAGGGAAGGCATCATCTAGGTCACCCTGAACACACTCACAAGAGGCAGAGGCAAACAACAGATGAAAAATCAAGCCTTGGCAGCTGCTAGCAAAAACAGCCTTGCCAAGAGGTTTGTGTTGTGCCATATCTCACTTAAATTAAGTCTCAATAATTAATTATAGTTTTAAATCCCCTATTATTAATTTGGCAATTTATACAACATAGTCGTGGCATAGCTACATATTTACCAACAAGAAATCATCTTATTTAACACAAATATTTCTTGGTTCTCCAGTTCAACACAGAAATCCCCTCTCTCTCATATAATAATCAGCTGTTTCCTAAATCTGCCTCTTCCCTCTTGGCACACATAAGAATGCATACAGAGACCAAAAGTTACTCACAATAATTAATCCCTCCACGCTTTTAATCTGGCTAGCCTCATCCTCCTTAATTCTTTCATTCATTTCTCCAGTCAGCATGCCTTTCTGTATCACCCACAGTAACATGAAGCACTACTGAGAAGTAGAGCACACAGATTCACATGCTGATAATTTACTTAGTTATACTAAGCAGAATATCCACCCCATACATACCTGTTTCATTTAAATTTGACATTTCAAAAGCAACAATGTTGAAGGGTTAGACACCAGTCCTTCGACTCAGTACTATTTCTCTGGTACTCCTCTGCAATAGTCACACAAACCAAGAAACAGAAAACAGAACTGGAAATGTGAATTCAAGCATCAGAATAAGGAAGCAATTTTTTGCTTGTCCCTATTCCACAAAACACGCTTTCAGTTTTGCAATGGACTGTAGCTGCACTATTAACAGCAAATAATATCTCCACTGTTTCATTTATATCTTAACAGAAGCAAGATTCCTATAGAAAGCTTTGACTGAAGGAATTTAAGAAATAATGCATTTTAGATTAACTCTCCTATACTAACAATTAGGGGATGCTAAATTGCATCCTGTGAAATAAACTGCTTTTCCCTCATCTCCAGTTACATATTTTATATTTACATAAAAATGCACTGAACTGAAAATTAAAACCCACTGTAATTCAAGAACAGGATGGCTTGCTGCAACAGCAAGTTCTCCTTGTAAGCTTTTGCAGTGGTTCTGATCACCAGAATCATTGCATAATCATTTGCATGAACAAAGTACATTCTGTATAAAAAAAAACAGGAATAGTGGATAAGTCTGATGTGCTGAAAAACACATACGCAAATAAAAGGATACACTGTAAATTTACACACGCACAGAACACACACACCCATAACAATAAACTATATTTATGTATAAAAGTACACAAAGAACAAAAGAGCACAACTTCTGCCTCCGTATTAAAACACGTCATATTTTCCTCAGTAGGATAATGTTATCTGCCAGAGTTCCTGCCTCCATGCAATTAAGTAAGAAAGACTGAAAAAATAGACACACCTGTGCTTTTCTTCAGAAGAAGCCACAATTCAGCAATATCATTGTAGAGCAAGGAGATCAGACTTAAGGTCATATTGCTACTATCAATTTAGTGCAAAACAGTTCAGTAGACAGTGACCTATTTCTCTGTGAGCCTGTCTTCAGAACACAAAGCAAGCAGAAAACTCCATTTTCAGGCAAAGCCAAGCTACACAATACCTTTCTTCAAATTACATGCAGAGCAAGTGTGCCTTTCAGCAGGATCAGAGGTGCTCCAAAGGATTAGCTGTTTACTGGTTACTTACAGTGGTTAAGTTTTGTCTTCCTGTATAAATCGCCAGCATGCATTAGATTCAATTTATTTACTTTAAGTATGAACAAGTTTACTGTTCAAATCAGAGTAGGAATGCAATAAAAAATTAATTCATAGTGTTGCATGTCAAGAACCTCCCTTTAGGAGCCCTAGTTTTAACAAATGTTAACCTATCCAGTAAATCCATCATCATCATCATCTTCCCTGCCCCAGCTTCTTCTCCATACAAGGAAATCAATTGCCCAAAGGACAGATGTCATTTTCAAAGGAGCCTCTGATTAGCAAGTTCCTCAGAAATGCATCAATCATTCCCTGAGGGAATTCTCACCTTTGCATCTTTGACAGAAATGAACTAGGACATTTTTCTTGGTGGTAAAGCATCCGTTCCTTATGAAGTCTACCAAGGACGGCAGGAACATCCAAAAAGAAACTGTGTTTGAACTTACAAAATTGCGTTACTAGAACATGTAAAAATCTTCGTAGAAAATGGGAAATTAAGGCAACAGATAATGACATCAACTATGAGTAAATATTCCAAGTGATCTTTCACATAGTAATGCTCAACAGCCTTTCTTTACTTGATCCTGTAAGATAAATGTTGAGTGATGGATTACCTGTTGATTAATACACTCAAGATTAGTTACCAGCAATCCAGACTCACTAATACAAAGAGCAAATTGAAGAATGAAAGTGACAGCAATGAGCATATGAAAACAAACAGGTTGTTTTTCCCCCACTTCATGATGTCCTAAGAGCCCTTTCCTAAGAAGGGAGGTCAAGGAAAGACAGCAAGGATAAAAAGCTTGGATTGATGGTTACATCTGTTCACAAAATCTGTACAAAAATTTGTAATGTGTCAAACTACAAGATTTTCCTAAATAATATCAAATATTTTGAATTAAGGGCAGATTTAAAAGAAATAACCCTCTTTAAAAGTGTTTGACTTAACTGTTCTGGATCTGACAAGATCATTATTAGAATATTTGATTTTGAACAGAGTTATCAAATACAAGTGAATTAGTCTTCACACCACTCCCACAAGTCACGTAAATACTCTTTTGGTTCCATCGCATATGTGAAAATTGAGACAGAGTAAGTGACCCATCTTGGATCATGTATCAGCACTTGTGGCAAAGTCAGAAACAGGATCTACATTTCATCTCCAAGTCCATACTCCCTCCTCTTGAAGCTTAACATGTTTCCAGACCTGTCACCTGACCCGCTCCAGGGAAGTGAAGATACCAAGATCCTCAATTCTAGTCCTCAGACAGAGATCATAATCCACTGAATGTTATTTCCAACTCCTGCCCTGTAATGTGGCTCCAGAAAAAAACAAACAAAAACACCTTACAGCAACTAGAAATCCTTCTATACATATGATATACTATACACAAATCAACACACTGACATTCATCTTTTATTTATCAGGTCAAAGCCAGTTTCAAATATTTCCTCAGCATTATGCTTGGCTAATATTACTGTGAATAGTAACAGCAATTTAGTCTCACCTGCTATACAGCATGCTGAAAACTATTGTTATCAGAAGTTTTACACTATGATAAAGCAGTCATAGGAGTGCTTTCCAAACATGAAGAGAGAGGGAGAGGGAGCTCTGTGGACTTCATTCAGAGATTAAAACCAAGTGAAAGAGGAGCTACACCTTTTTCAAGGGGTGTCATCCTCACCTACACCCATTTAGTAAGATACAGGAACCTGATATTCTGGCAAGCTGGCTACTCCCTTAAGAAGAAAACAGGAATGTAAAGGAGGAAAAAGAAGCACCTACACTGTGTTGTTCATGTTTGTTTTCATGGTCAAGATACAAATGAAGTATAAACCCTTGTATTAATCAACATTGCCTGTTCAAGAACCTCTTTATGCTGTATACAGTGTGGACAGCCACCTCCAAATAAGGTTGTTTTAAGATTTTTGAGCACAGGAAACAGTGGAGCTAACAAATGACTCAGGAGAAAGCCAAGAACTAGTTTAAAAACGATTCAGTTTCTAGGTCTAGAACATAACCATCCTCCAGGTTCCCACTCAGCTTCCTTCCAGCCTTCAAATCTCCCAAATCCATAGTTACATCTGTTTTCCCTGGGCAACTCAAGATCCAATAGCAACCATGGCTAAGAGCACCCAAATACAATACTATTTATTTTAATCATATCGCCCTTAAAGATTAACAAACTAGACATATCTTCCCCCCTCACTTTCAGGACTCAGGGTGTGCGTAGAGTGAACAATGCACAGGAGGAAAAGGTGCAGAGAATTGAAGAGCATATAGGAGTCTCCGAGTCTGGCCCCACTTTGCTGGGGTGATACGAACCCACACTTTCCATCTCTTGAGGAAAGTGGCCACAGCAGCTGCTGGCTATATGGTATTTCAGGTAAAGATGTTTTTCCTAACAGTTCCATTCAGTATGGAAAACTTAACATTTCACGGGGCTAGAGACAGCACATGCTTCTGTGGAACAGAGTATGAACCATCCTCCCAGGAAGTGTGTCCCAACCAGTAACTGACTGCATGGTTGTTTTAGCACTCCGCTTTGGAGCTGGAGGAGGCTTGTTTCATGTTTGCACCTTGTCTCCCTGGTGTGTGCTTCAGGACAACAACAACCACCACCACCACCACATGAGTTTAAACACAAAACCTTTCCTGGCCTTTGTCATCGAGTTTGAAATACAGCTGAACAGGAAAGCTGCAATATGTGGGAACATGTGTTACTAACAAGACTTGGGGGCAAGTCTAAACTTCATGGAAATGCACAGGAGCAATAGCCCCCTCCCCCAAACCCCTATGTGGGTACACATATGTGTATACTTACAAACTCATGAAAACTCAGTTCAACTCCACTCACACTCCATGCCCAACTTAAGCTCACCCTGACACCTCAGCATGGTCTGTGACTGAAACATTAAAGACCACAGAGAAGTGGGGAAAAAAAAAAAAACCTTGAGAAAAGTTTTTTAAAGGATGCATGCAATACCACTTAAGGGTAAAAGGCTGTGTCATTTTAGTTTTATGAAACCCACGGGGAGACTCTGTAACTGTGACTTGAGTGTAAAATAACAGACCTGCTTAATAAAGCATACAACACCCTCATGCTGCATACTTGCAATGTTCATGATAACATTTATATTAAAGCTAATACATATATTTCTTCCTTCGGGGGTACAGTAGTAGCAAAAAAAAAAAATTTGCTTAGAAAAAAAAAGAATGATGCAACACTGATTTAGCATGACAAAAAGATATCCTTACAGCATCAACTGTTCAGCACATTTACAGTATGCTATCTCCCTAAAAAAAACCCTACCATCCTAGCAAAATACACCAAAACTCACACCTGTAGCTATAGAATTTATAATTGGGTGGAGTTTTAAAGACATTAAGCAATTTAATGCATCATCCCTTGGCATCTAGTTTAGCATATTAGACTATTTAAAAAAAAAAAAAAACCCTATTCATTTTCTCCTTTTAATCCTTCTTCATGGTGTTTTAAAGAATGAATGCAAAAAAAGGTTTCACTCTTTTTAAAGTGATCAAGCATTCAAAATTCACGATTTCATCTGGATTACATCAAAAGATTTTAAAGCTTTAAAAAATGAGTTTATATACACCTTATACATATGTACTCACATGTATGTGTTTGTATAAATCCATTATGCAAAGCTTTCTTTGGCCAACCATACCAGCAGTTTTTAAAACCTCAATGCAGCAACAAAACAAACCCATTTTGAAACACCTTTAGCAATTTTCAGCTTGGGTGCTAAGCCATCAAAAGAGGTCTCTATATTGCATCCAAACTGAATGTAAACAAGCATGAACAATCAAAATTCTCGTTCTGAGAAAAGCAGTAAAAACACAATCTGTGAGGAAAGACACTCTTTCCATTAAAGCAGGCATGCTGGTAATAGGGCAAACCCTGCAATATCTCATAAAAAACGATGCCAGGAAGAAGTATAAGGGAAGCCACCAAGGAATCACATCTTAAAAGTACTACTTTGCACTGTATGATAATAATAAACTTCAAATCTTTTAAGATAACATACCTCAGACCAGGTTTTCAGAAGGTAAAACAAAAGCAAAACAAAAAACTTCTGTAACTTTCAAAGAAATATAACTTAATATCAGGGATCATGTTCCTCTGACCCCATTAATTCTTATAGGGCCATCACACACTTAGTATTATATGGCCAGGCTCCTGTCATGTTTTACAGGGGAAAGTCTAAAAATCACACATTCATTTCCATCTCTGATTTCAAAATGGAATCTTTCTGGTGCTCTGTGGTCTGAATTTTAATCAGTTTACATTTTTCTATTTACATGTCCTTTCTAAAGGAGTTTCCACAAGTAATAACTTATAGGCCTCTCCTTCACTGTGCTGCAGGATTTAGTGTGGTTTCTCATTTCAGAGAGTCATAAAAACTGGACTTTTCTTCAGGTCGACTTTAATTGTGCAGGAGTTGTTCAACATTTTATCCTGCAACGTTTGGCCACAATTCTGTCTGTCTACATCTGCAAAAGCCAACCAAGAAATGGATTTGACCTCTTTAACTTCATGGAACAGCAGCATGAAACATCTGAAATCAGAAAGGGCTACTCAGACTGCACTGAGATGAGTAAAAGAGTGAAACAGTAGAATTCCTGGCTTTGCACTGGAATTGTCAGCAGCAGTATTCAAAATTCAGTAGATCAAAGATTGCAACCTGATTAAAGTTGCAAACTGTAATTAAAGGTAGAAGCAAAATCACCACTGACATGAGACAGAAGCTAGGACTAGAAATTCAAAAAGACAAGAGGATGTGATCCATTATTATAGGAGCAGTGGAATTAGAGGAGCAAGTGGAAGACAAGAAAAAGAAATGGATGTGGAGTTTAGTGGTAGCAGAAAGGAGAACTGAACAGTAACTAACAAGAGTAGCAAAATGGCAGTAAAAGTCATACAGAAAAAGAACAGGTCTACTTTGTATTCTAAAATAATATATATTATTTATAAATATAGACATATATATTATATTTAAAATTATCCAGAAAACCAAGAACACACACCACTACAAAAAAATGAAGTATCACCTCACACTCACAACTATATTTATAGTCTAAATATAAAATAAAACTTCATCAGTGATAGGAAATTTTTTATGACTATTCAAGGGCACAGTATAATTGTTTTCCAGGTTAACAAGACACTCAGGAAACAGAAAAATTTTCAGGTCAAAAGCTGTGGGAGAACTGGTTCCAACAAAAATATCAAATGCTCACTAACACTGATGAACACAGATAAAGGCTGTAAAACTATTCATTACAAAGGAAGGAAAGGAAAAGAACATTTGCAGAAACCATCATTCCCCCAAATCCTGAAAGAGCAAACAGGATGGAGAGAAAAAACAGAGAAACCCTCTTCTGATCTGAGATAAAAATCAAGAGACAAAAAACATTCATTCCATCTCATTTCTAATAATTAGCTGGGGTGCTTTGGTTAGTTATGACAGCTTAGTTGTGACATTTCAGTATCAGAAGACCACTCATTGCTCTCAATGAAATAAATACAGCTATCAGATCATCTCGGACACCCATCATCTTAGGTAGGTGAATGGATGAAAAATCCTTCATATGCTACCGAACAGATCAAGCTCCAGTCTCACCTATGCTACACAAGTGCTAGTTCCTGTCCGAACCCAGAGCTCAGACTCGCTCCTCCTTTCACATGGGGATTCTGCAGACTGGTCACTTCTGCACTGGTTAGCTGCTGTTCCCCTCCACTGTCACTATAGCCTCACTATAGTAAAAGCAGCTCTACTAATAGTAGCTCTTATGATTCTGTTGTAAATGATGCAATGTTTTTTCTTTCCTTAAAAGTACCTGGAGTACCATCTCCTGGAGACAAGCCATTAAATGAGATTTGTATCTTGCACTTCAAGAAAAGAAAAAAAAAATCTGACCCATATTATTGTGAGCTTACATTTTAAAATGGTTAAAACCCAAATGGCAAGAAAGATAAAGACACTACTGTCTTTTTAACAGCTTCTTACTTTTCATACTGTTTTTTTTTTTTCCGACTCATGATTTGGAATTTTTGTGGTCAAGGAAAGCCATGCAATTCATCAAGTCCACACTCAAGGGAAAAGTGTGAAAAAAGAAAGAAAAAAGCTTTAAGCAATCCTCAAAATGCACCATTCCCCTCACTTACACTTTCCCAAAATGTTATCTTAATTTTTCCCATTGCCAATCCTTTCAGCCTCTTGGGCTTCAACAAGCTCCACAGTTCCCTCAAGAAAAGGGGACGCTTTCATTGGCAAAGGGTAAGCAAAGCTCATTTTCCAGCAATCAAACAGAAAACAGCAGATAACACAATCAGGCGGGTTTCTTCTGGAGAGCCAACTGAGAGAACTGCTTTAGGTTCTAGACAGAAATTCATTTCCTTGTGCAGAAAGGAAATCTCAATACGACAAAGGAATTAAAATCCTTAACCCCTGTGCTTAAGGGAGCAATATTCTTGGTTAAATTTAGTTAATAGAGAAAAGACAGAGCTCACAGCAGTTACTCTGTGACAAGGTACAACAGGCAATCATACCTGACCTTTTTACTTTCTAGATGCAGTATTCATACTGAAATATTACTGTATCATATAAAATGCAGTAATCCCTTCAATAAAATTGTTCTTAAAAAAAAGAAATCTAACTTTGCAAAGAGTTGTTATGACATGTATAAACAGTTGCCAAGAAGGTACACAGCAGCTGTAGTTCTGTCCTGTTTCTATTCTCTGGGAAGAACACAGGAAAGCTATAGCCTCACCTGATTGAAAAAGCAGCCAGTCCCTGAAATTTAATCGACCTAAAGCAACAGATATTTTCCTTCTTTTCCAGTTTCCTAGGATGCTTCCTGGACAGTTCAGGACAGTAGTACAGAAACCACGCTTTTAACAGCAGCATTACCTCCATTTTCCACATTCAACACTGGTACTTGCACTATTACTCTATTTACTTTCGGTCTAGGTGTGACAGCACAGGCATGGTTGTGGATTCGAACAACAAAACCGCTCCTCAGCTAAGAGTTGTTGATTAGTTTTAGCCTCTGACTTCCCAACATAGTGTTTTTTCGTACACCTCAAAAACCTTCACACTATTTTGAAATGAGCAGTAACTAAAATAGATGCACCAGCCACGAAAGAAAGGTAATTATGCTAACCTTTAGCTAACAAGGATGAAAGACTTGCAAAAGCTTTGCAACCCATCACACTACCTTATGATCACTAATGATTAGAATTTTGCGATTAATATTTAATACAAAAAACAAAACTTGTAGAATTTCCCCTTTGGCAGTTCTGGGCTGGAAAGGAAACACCTCAACTCCAAAATGCTTTTGAAACAGTTTTGCACTTCTTGACCTTTCTGTAACTAAGAACAAATGTTTAAAGAGGGATGAAATAAAGGCCAGTGAGAAAACCCACTTGTCCTGACACACACAGACAGCAGCTAACTAATGCCCATCACTATTGCAGGAGTAAGGGACAACCTACAAGCAGCCATCAACCATTCTTTCTATTCTTCCTCTTGTTGCCATTTCAAAAACTGAGTTTGGTTTCCGAAAGCTCCTCTTTCTTCCATTTTATTGCTGCCATATTGCTTAAGACTCTCAGAAAAATAGTATGGAAGAATACTTCATATCTCTTTAGGTTCAAAAGGCTAAGGTGCAACGCAACAGCTTCGAAGAACTGTCATGTAAGAGCTGGTGGGTTTGTATTTCTTCCTCTCTCTTTTTTTAAATTGCTGCCAGGCTGTAAGTCCTGTAAGAAATACTGCACCACTTGTCACACAGCAAAGTTGACATTTAGTTTCTCTCTGCTTTTGCAGAGTCCTCTCTGTCCAACAGAATTCACAACCAGAACAGACTTATGCTTGCAGAGATGTTCTTTTATTTACCAGATGCAAACCTGATTAGTTCAACATAACTTTTACTTGCCCTTGTGTTTGCACTGAGGAAAAAAAAAGCACAAGGCAAACGGATCAAAGGTAAGGGCACTCTTTGTAGTTCTCTGGCATATGGCAGAAGCCAATAAGGCTTCTTCAATTAAGGTTTCATCCTGCAGCCAAACTTTGAAATATTCAACAGCATCTTTTTAGAAGGAGAGATTTCCCCTCCTTGGCTAAAATCCTCCCTCTCCCCCATTGCTCAAACACAGAACACCCTGTAACCCCTATTTTGATTCCCAAGATACAGC
This sequence comes from Dromaius novaehollandiae, assembly GCF_036370855.1. Classification (NCBI taxonomy): domain Eukaryota; kingdom Metazoa; phylum Chordata; class Aves; order Casuariiformes; family Dromaiidae; genus Dromaius; species Dromaius novaehollandiae. The sequence goes on from NC_088098.1 coordinate 154,063,631, forward strand.
AGTTCAGCCAGTGCTGACCACATTTATACACCTTTTCAGGACACAAAATGGAAATCTTGATGAAAACAAATATGGATACCTAGGCAATTCAAAATGATCATGAAATAACCAAAGATATTGCTCAGATATAAAGAGAAGAACAACAAAGTAATCTGCTAAAAATATTAAAAGTATCCCTCCCAAAAGGATTGGTTTGTTTTCTGCAAAGAAATTCTGTTCTTTTAATAAGAAATTCCCTGGACAGACTTCTTAACAAGCACTTGAGTAAATTAAGGTGTGAGACTACCACAAATATTCCATTTTGTGATTCTGGAAATGTTTTCCAGTAGCTCTCAGTGCTTTCTTCATTAGAATTTCTTCTCCTGCACTATGAACAAATTTGATACAGCTTTTATATGAAAGCTGTACTCATTTCCCTGCTCTTATTTGTAATTCCTTAGAATAGGAAAAAAGAAAAAAAAAACTATCTTCTTTTTAATCTCCCTAGCTTATTAGCTAGTGGAAGAAACAGCAGCTCAACTAAAAATAAGTAAAAGCATGTATGCAGATTAGTCTCAACCAAACAACAAAAAAACAGGACTTAGTTGAGCTTGTTTCATCCTTTCTTTTCCAGGCAAGAAGGCAGAAGCTCCTACTGTACCTGAATGGGAGGAAATGATTTGCAGCTCTATCATCAGCTCATCCAAAAAAAGCAGTATATGTTTGTCTGGCACCTCCTACATGCTGACTAGTGCTCAGCTTCAGCCAGCCCAGCTGGGACAGCTTTAAACATGCACAGGTGCAGCCAGAAGCAGCTGGCTGACAATGAGCTAGTGTAAATAACCTGGTTCAGAAGCAGCTCTTTAAATCAAACACAGCAGTGTAAACCAGCAACTGAGGTGTCTCCTGAACCCTAAAACACTGAGAAAGGGATTCAGGCCTAATTTGAGCCAGGCCCTGTGTGGAGCAACTCCACTGAAGTTACTGCCTCCTATGCAACAGCAAAAATGAGTAGCTAAGCAGGATTGCTCTGGTATGCTCCACAAGTTAGCAAACTGTAATCAAAAGCCTACTTTGGCACACTTCCTCTGTTCTTGTGTTATTGTTTTATACCATTTTGCCTGCTCTCGTTTGCTTCAGTATTGGTATTATGTTCTACAACATCCCACCTTGTGTTCAAATTCCTGATGCTGTTTGCAGGTAGCAAGCAAAATCCATGTTTTTGTCTTTCTAAAATAAACATGGTCACATAGAGGAAATTGTTTAAAATTTTTTAAACTATCCAAGAGCAAACCAGCCCATTGTCTAGAGGGGAGACTCTGACGCAGCAACGTAGTAGCAGGATGGTGTTGTGGAGCTCCCAGAGAAGGCCTGTGCGGGACAGTGGCTTTGGGGCTGTGTGTGCTGGGACAGAGCATTCTCATTGTTTAACTCTAAACACAAACAATAGGGTTTCCTAACTGGAAGAAGGAAGCAATCTAATGTGGGAAACAGTCGTTATTACTCTGTTTACAACTCTCTGTTCCCCTCAAAATATGCCAGGTTGCTTAATAACGCTGAAGAAGGCTAAACTGATGTGACCTGAAATTGGGGTGACCGGCTCAAAACCCATCTAATAAACCCAAGAATCTCTCTTCTCTTAAGATTACCTCATACTTGGAGAATGCCAGAGATGGAGGACACTAAAACTAGGATTCAGAGCTCTTGTGACTATGAGAGCTTTATCCTCAAACCCCTGGACAAATTCCAGTTGTTTAGGTAGTAAACTGGATTTACTGCCACAAGGTGGCTTCAGCACTGTCAGGGAGAAGGTCGATACCCAAGTCCAAGGGAAATGATCCTCAAAACAATCTCCTAACAACTTGAAACCTGAAGGTTCATTAGAAATGTTCCCAACACAGCTGAAGTTCTGTGCATACTTAGAGCTGTATTTAAGAGACACTTAAATATAGAAAGAAATCCCATGAACAGGGCCCAGAACCCAAGTTCCTCCTTAGGCAAGGAAATACGTTTTGTTCAAGGCCACTATGATAGCTCTTCCATTTTAAGCTATAATATTAAAAGTGGGTGCCTTCAAACCTCTAATGTTTTTTATGGAAATGGCAGTAGAGGTTGGGCTTTGTGCTGAACGCTACTCATGCTCAGAGCACACTTACCAGACCAGGATACCTCATGCGACATAAGCAGAGGATTTCCTAGCTTCAGGATCCCCCAGCCCAGTTTAGGCTGCCAGCTCTGAGTATGCCCAGGGGGAGACTTTGGGGCACTGTCAAAATTTTACTCACAAAGTGTTGCTACCTTGTAACCCAAAGTGCCAAGTGAGGACTCTGGGGGTCCCCCTCTTCAACTGATGCACCCAACTTCCATTTACACCATTCTGTGTCTTTGAGCCTCAGTGGCTCATATGAAGCTTAAGTATTCCTTTATGGCAAGTATAGCAAGTTACCTGAGCCAAAGCAGCTCTTCCCTAGCGTTGCAAAAAACTTCAGTCCCTCTTTCTGGTCATGTAAACCTTATAAATTCCAGTCACATAAGTAAAAAAAGGCAATCTCCCCTCAGGCCTTTTGTAACATAAATGCATGTTTTATCTCACTGCTTGAGCTAAGAGATGACTAAATCTATATCCTATTTCTCTGATGGTTTTTCTGCCATAGGGCACTCTGTTATGTCTATAAACTGTTTCATGAGTGAAGCATGACAAGATTTCTTTGCAAGCAACTTATCTACTTCATTTGATTGAACTGGATACCTTTTCATGAAACAGTGAGTCAGTACTCTTTATCATTATTCAGCACATGCATCTAGAGAGTGTCACATTTTATCTGATTCAAGTAACAAATCACATTGCTTTTCTGTAAGCAAAGCGTACCATAAAAGTGTTACGATTTTACTGACATCAGAGTATTTTGTTTCTCAACTTTGAAGCAACTACTCTGCACAAGAAGACACTCAAAAAACTCAGCAGTTTGTTTTTTTATCACTTTAAATGTTTTTCAAGGAATCTATCCCTAAAATATTACTTTAACTTAAGTTCACATGACATCTGCAAAAATTATTATTACAACTTGCCTTGCAGAAAACATAACTTTCAATAGCTGGAAGTCAGAAAAATTTAGATAAGGAACACACTTTAAATATTATCAAGTAATAGGAAAAAGTTTACATGGTGGATGGTAGAGAGCACCTCTACTTGCACTTGAAATCCTTAATCAACCTTTGATAGCCAGTGGTTGATGATATAGAGACAAACAGCAAACCATCTGTTTACCACATGCACAGTCTAGTTACAATGTAAACTATGAATTCACTACTGGAATCCTTGTGGTTTAGATGGTAGAAGCTAGAGAGTTTGATAATAAGTTGAAGGAGAGTTAAGTGGTTTGGGGCTTCCAGGAAAGAGGATATTGAATTTCTGGTGCCCAAACCTGGCCATGACCTGCAGTGCTGAAGAGGCAAAGCATCTCAAATGTGAAAGAACACAGTTCTGTAACTTTTTGTTTAATATGCTAGCACTCCTTAAAAACAAGAATTGTCCTACTAATGTCCGTTTTCTCATATCTAGCTTTTAATCCACCAAAGATAGTAAGGATTAGATAAGTGTTAGGCTAAAACAGAGAAAATGCTTATTTTTTATCATGAAAGCTTCAAATTTGAGGAGTAATTCTGCAACACAGACTCACTTCATAAAACAAGTTGCTCATGTTTATGCTCACGAAAGTTTATGACTTCACCTAAAAGGAGAAAAGGAGGGAAACATAGAACTGCATCTTTTCTTCAGATAAAAGCTTGAGAACTAACCAGGCCTGCCCTGCAAAACCAAAGGACACACTTGAAGAAGTTCTTCAACTAGTCCTCTGACATCTGTTCACATGAGATGTATCTCACATTCTGCAGAGGCTTTTCAGGTGATTTCTCAGAGAAATAAATCAGAAGGTATATTCATTTAGAGAATTACTTGTGACTAATGCAACTAAGCAACTGTGCTAAGACTGTCCACCTGGAACTCCTAATGATTTTTAGACTGCAGTCTCATCCACACTAGTTCACTGCAGTATGAGTCACAAACAACAACAGTTGCTGTAAAAATAAATCAAATTGTCCCCTGAATTGTACTATTCACAATTTTGAAAGTATATGCTTGACTACCCACTCATATCTGGGATTTCTGGATCATTCACAAATATAACTTCCTTCCTGACTGCCCCATCAATTCTTAAGTGTTTGCTAAGTGGACCAAACTCCTTAGTAAAAGAAAACTTAAACTATTCCCGCTATCCTCTTCAAGATCCTCTTCTAACTTGCTCCCAAGGACTAGCTTTTTCTGTGGCCTCTGCTTTACCAAAGTTCTAAAACTGTCTAGAAACTTTGAAATCAGAGTTAAACGTAAGTCTGACAAAAGTAGTAAGATTGGGCTGGAACTGACTGCATGCTGATGACAGGGCAGCTGAAAAACTCTCACATTCACCTGTGAGGGCAGAGAGGGTGTAACAAGCAGAAAAGATTCCTCCGAAAGACTCCTGTAGGCGCCAATAAACTCCCACTAGTGCTCTGGCCTCCCTCCAAAAGGAAAGAATTAAACTATTCAACAGCCGTGTCATTCACCCAGACTTGTGGGCAAAGTTGACAAACTCTTGCTGTCAATGATATCAAAGGCTGCTGAAAGATACTAAACAATAGTAATATAAAAACTAAGACTACCGCCAGGCCTTGTCCATTAATTTTAGAAAAAAGCACTGACCAACAAGATCGAGGGAGAGTCCACGGCATACTCGAAACCAAGTGGTGTGTGATGTTGCATCCACTGCTGACTAAAACAGAACCTCTTTTGGATTCTTTTTTTAAATCACTGAATAAGAAATGAAACACACAAAAGTTGTGTTGCTCTTCACTTCCTGCTTTGGAAAAAGAGGTAGTGATACTGAGATAGAAAAAAAAAGGTCTAGTTTAAATCAGGAAGAACTGGAAAGTTTACAATAAAGCTGGCTCCTTTTAACTCAGCTTGCTTTAACAAGAGGCCACGTATGTTCAACCTTTCCAGATTAGTTTAACCTTTGAGGTTAATTTCACAGTCATGTGGGATTTTGTTAAACACTGTATGTATCACAGTAAGAGGAAGTAGTACAAGCCATCTTCTTAAGCCTGACTAAGGACAGCAAAACGTATTGCAACAGCATGAGATTGCAAACATTTTAAAAAATACAATACAGAAGATAAAGGAAGGAAATAAAATTACATTGTGGCTCCAGGACAGGCTCTGCCCAGAGAGTAAATACTTATTGTTGACAATTCTCTGTATGGAAAAGCAAAGACATGTTCTAAGAATAGCACGTAACTTCTGCCCTAAATTATTGAAGTAAAATGTCTCTACTTATTCATCAAGGAATCAGTAAGTGCTTTTTCTTCCACTATTGCATTATTCTTTAAAATTTCTTTTCTACACAAGGGCTAATGTTCTTCAACAGCCATGAAAGCAGGAAAAACATAACTTCCTACTAGCTCATCCCATACTGTAGCATTAATGCCATATACACTAATGCCTCTAATTAAGTAGGAATTTAAAACAGCACTGGTGGTCAGGAAGACCACCAGTTTTTCCCCATTTCCAGAGCTGCAGGCACAATCAGTCCAATTTTGTTTTCTGAGGATTCATTTTTCATGTATACAATGACTAAAGCATTTTTTTAATGTTTTTTCTCCATTCGCATGGGTTATCTTTAATGTCGGACAACCTTAATCCCTTTAAAAGTTCTGTCCCTTGTAAGAACATTCGTGGGTAGCTAACATCTTAGTAAACAGGGAAAAAAAGGGAAAATCAAAGACAGAGGTTAGAGTGGTCCAAGGGAAAAGGGAGCAGGTTCAGGGAGTTCAGGGTCAATGGCTCTATCAGAACAGAGGCAAGTTCCTCTTGCCTTTCTTTCTGATGTGTATAACCTGTACTGCCCCTAATTCCAGGGTTTGGGGTTTTTTTTCCTCACTTTCATTTTTTAAAGAGCAGTTGCAAGTTACATTTATAAATGCAATACTCATTTTAAATGATTAATTGGAATGACTTTTGAAAGCCCTCGTAAGAAGAGAGCAGGTGTAGCTACAGTAGTAGTCATATTCCTTATACGGGGGAGGAAAACACGAAAGAAATAACAATTTATTTAGCTTTTCCACAACTTTAAAAGACACTTTTTATAATATTCCACTAAATTATAAGGAAAAAAATCCAATGGATAAGCAGCATATGACCTATTATCCCAATGACTATTTGGCATCAGTTTTCTTGGAGGACTCATCAGCGAGGTGAATAAAAGTGGCAGCCTGTAAGTCAATACCCCAAAGTTTACATATTCCTTCATTATTATGCATAAAACTGTAGAATGAACATCTTTTTTTCTACAAATTGAGTAAGGCATCAAAAATTTATATATATTAATTTTAATAACATTGTCCTGATAATATAATTTTATGTTATTTCAAAAGCAATCCAAATAGCTTTTTCATACAAGAAATGGGAAATAATAAGTGATTTCAGAGGTCTCATTGTTGTAAGTGGGACTAATCTAAAAAATCTGTTGTTAATGTAATCAACTTTAGATATTTCTCCTTTCTCTCTCAGCATGCATCTTATAAGGATTGTGAAAATCACCCCTCAAATCATGCATTTCCTTGATTTTTAACTTTTAACACAAAACCCCCCAAGATTTTAAAATTAGAAAACTCCTGTAATAAAAAAATGCAGAAAAAAAAACAGTAAAAAAGGAGGCTGGTGTCCCCCAGTTTTATGTCAGTATAGACACTAAAGTGGAGGAGGAAAAACAGTGTTTGCCAGTGTCACTGAACTGGTATCTCTGAACTGTAACAGTCTCTTTTTCTGAAAACATGGACTGAAGATGAGCTCCAGCAGCACAAACTGCCCTATAAAATTCTGGGAGGATGCTCTGAGATTGATTTCTGAGGGAAGAAACAGAGGTCTCTGGATGGACACACTCCTTGGTAACTTTTCTGAAGGCTGGAAGGACATCGGCTGTGACCATGTTTGTGCTGATGCGCTCACTTTTCACTGCCTAACTCACTGGGCTGAGCCCAATAAATCATTTCCTTTTAGCATATCACAGATATAAAATGGGGGGGAGGGTTTGCTATCACTGACTTTGAAATGAAAAAAAAATCTGTAAAAGGCCGAATATGAAAATTCAGATCCTAAAATATCTATTCTTTTGCTTCCTTTGAAAAAGGTGATTTTAAAAAACATCTAAACACTACCATTCACCATGTAGGCTCTTCAAACACATGCATTTTGTGAATAGATACATTTGCAAGAGTCAGTGAGCTATAAAAATTTACGGTAGTAAGACTCTTGAACTGCATGCTTTTTTTGGCACGTACAAGAGATTTAGCTCAAAATGCTTCCTAGCACACAGATCCAAGTTACACACCTTAAACATCCCTGACTAAGGAGGCTGCACAGTTCGTTTACATTTACGAGATCAAGGAGTTATTATAAAGTTAAGTCGACTTACCCTGAGCCACCAAATCCAACCATGAACACCATTCAGAGAAAAAATAATAGCTCTTCATTTCTGCTACAGAAATTCTTCTGCGGTTCATCATGAGTGAAAATCCTCAGAGAAAAAAAGCTTCCACTTTTCCCTTCCTCCGCTTCGAACAAACTCCCGTGAAATGGTAAGAGCTCTCGCAGTAACTGAACTTTGTTCCATAAACGCAGCAGGTGGCACAAGACGACTTTCCCAATTTATTTTCCTCCAGTAACTCCATTGTTGTAATTATCTCTTTAATTATAATGTCCTCCCTTTGCGTCCCCACCCAGAATATTTACAGACTGCAGATATGGCCAGTGTCTGATACAGCATAGCTAGGCTATAGACACAGGCCCTGAACACTTTTTCACTTATGTTAGACTTTAATAAGGCTGAGCAAAATTGGTTTTCACTGAGACATCCAAAACACTCTTTATCTGGAAGTACTTGTATTGAACTGCCCACTCCTGGTTTTAACATTTCAGTGAAGTTTGTCACCTCTCCTATGGAGCCACACTCAACTCTCTTCACCAACTTTTTCCAAGAAAACAAGACGAGGACATTTCCAGTCGGGCAGCTAATGGAAGGCTCAAATATGGAAGGTGCAAATTTCAAGTAAGTCCCTTCTCAGCACATGTTTATCCAGCCAGCAAATGAAGATGTGATTGCAGCAAGAGTAAATAGTCTTAAAAGCCCAGACCAAACTAGCATGGGGAATAACAGTAATGAAGTTGTAGTGGCAAAGACTTTAACACTGACCAGAGTGGTTAGTATTTACCCAGGTTCCAGGCAGGCTTTGGCTATGCTGAAGCCTTCAGGGACATAGGTATGCCTGCCCACACTACATTCATATATTCAGTCTCACATCTGTTCAGTCTAACATGTCCCGCATCCATACATTTTGCCATCCAGCTTGTGAGTTATAGGCCACACACTCTTCTCACACAGGAAAGCCCAATACCCAGCATGAATACTCATATGAGGAAAAGATGCACCACATCTCCATCCCCTCAGCTGACACAGAAGATGTACGAGTGTGCTTCTTCTAAGCTCCTCTCCATTATCTGTGGTGGATTGCCCAGGCTGTGAATTAACCCGGCTTTCTCAGACTCTTTTACTACAGCAAGTATATTAGTATGTGATATCCATGTTACAGCGCTGCCTGAGTGTACGCTGTCAGAGAACTTAGTCATTTGGGTGGGAAGGACCCCAGGACATGGACTGTCTCTTCATTCACTACCTGCCTGAAGAGTACATAGGAGAGCAGACTACTACAGAGCTTCAGTCTTCTTCATCAACCTGAATCCAGTGCGAAAAGATGCAGACTACAGGCTGTATCCAAAGATGCTCACAATCCCCTACTAACCACTGCACAGACTGAAGATGGATGTCTCTGGAGCTTCCACTTCAGAAAGTTTTACATACCTTGATTCAAACTGACCTACGGTTTCTTTTTGCTTAGAGAAAGAGAAAGAAGAGGAGAATCTCAAAGGATGGTCTGTTCTTGGCCCCACCCCAGGAAGCTCATTACAACGGGCCATAGCAGGCCTGGGAAAACTTCCTCCACTGATAGGAGACAAGTGTCCCCACAGGAGACTGCTTAAAGCCACATGTTTCCAGGGCTGAAACCTTCCACAAACTCTACAACTGCTGCCGCACCTATGTACAGCCAGAGACGTGGAAGCATGCAGAACATGTACTGTCAATGACAGAGCAGCTCCAGGTGGAAAATGCAAGCCCCTTCTGCCTGGGGGCAGGCCTGGCCGTACCTAAACAGGCCCTACCTGCGCAGTCGGAGAGCACGGGGGGAGGGGCACTATATCCCAAATCTTTATGTTCCAAAGAGCAAATTTACAGCGAAAAATACAGCAAATATACAGTGAGGGCTCAACCAGTGCAAGGGGATAAAAGCAACATGGCCACCCCTAGGGAAAAGACACCTGCAGTTTCCCACTTGTAGAGGACTGAGGAAGGATGATAAGGCCAAAGAGGACAGGTCCACCTGCCCATAACATATAAGCAAATATCCTCTTTGTTACAATTAAAAGCAAGAGAGAAATTTGACAGATTTGATGAAACATACAGACTCGGAGCCAGCACAGTCTCCCTTACTTATATATATGTAAGGTAATGCAAAATCAAATACATGAACTAGGACATTCATTATTCACATAAAGATTTCTATAGTTCTTTTAATGAGCGGGGAAAGACTGAAGTGACAGCGACCAAAACTTCTCTCAGCAATTTTCAGAGATGCTAAAGAAATGAGAACAAAGCTTTGTGGGATTTGGGGACAAGAGGATTTAGTGGCTTAATTTTGTCATGGGAAGAAAAGGGATTTGTACATCGTGGGATTCACAGAATCACAAGTAAGTTTACTTTATAAATAAATGCTTGCCAAAATTTTAATTTTACCTAGTGCAGCTAAAGGATAGAAATGTTCCTAGGCTCCACTCTCTTTCATGTTCCCTAATCTAATACCTTGATATACACATACTGCGTAACTTTTTGTCTGAAACTTTGAATGCTAATTAAGGGCTGCCACCAAAAAGGTGGGAAAACTCTTACCAGTGCAAAAGCCCACAAAGTGTCTTTGATCAAAAACAATGGAATAATTCTTACTGGATACATAAGGTTAAAAGTAGAACCATATAATTGCTTTCCTACTGTCAACATAAAATGGGTAACAGGAAGGAAAGGAAACTGCATTTTCGCTTACTTGAAGACTTCAAAAAGAAAGACTGCAACACAATCGAATGGAGTTTTGGAATAATAATAGGGATGGGTGGGAGAGAAGAGAGACAGTTTCCAAGAGAAACATGTATTTTTCTGGCCATACAAATCTATACATGTAGTAAAAGGAACCTGTAAGCATATAGCATTCCAAGATTTATGTAAAGGATCAGAGTCTGAAGGATATTAGGCTAAACAGGAAAATTAAGTACATTAGAAAGTGTTCAATATATTTAATTTGAGTTTTTCTCTCATGCAGTCAAGGCTTTCCCTACACTTGGGATTAGCCCCATTTCATTCATGAATGGTCAGCAGGTGCCCAAAACTCAGAACTGCATAAATGTTAAAAAAAGAAAAAAGATACAAGTGGCAGTTTTTATGGCTACACTGTGAATTAACACAAACAACTGCAATATGATTACTAGGAAGTGATGGTTGAATCCCAAATAAAAGTAAGACTGAAATTTGAGGAGGCTTTGTTTTATTTTGTAAGACTGCATCTCCTGTGTTTAAAATACAACAATTTTTTTTTTCTGACTTTACTTTTCTATCATTATTAGCAGTTAACATCACACCTTTCATCTGAGCTGCATGGAGTTACTTGTTGAATTTTGGTAATTTATTAGTTAGCACTCCTAAAGGCACGAACCCCTGGCCTCAAGAATGCCCAGAACAGGTAAGTCAGGAAAGGTGAGATCCTTACATTTTTGAAATTATCAAAAAAACATAAAGAAAGAAAAGTTATAATCTTCATTTCAAACAAAATAGATGACAGAAGACTCAGTGAGGACAGTATAAAAGAAAATGTAAGCAAAAAGAACCACCAGAGATGCATTTTCCTTTTTCTAATTTTTTTCCAAGAATAAGTATCAAAATTAAAGACGAAATGTTCAAAAGCCTTGAAAAATATATATTTACAAAATTTACCAAGTAAATATAAAAAGAACCAAACAAAATCATCCTTTTTTTTTTTTTTTTTTTTACAATAGTAGGTCATTGTAAGAAAGGACTAATTAATTATCAAAAAATCTGCTTCAGCTTATGTCAACCAGTCAGGGTGAATCTATTTCAGTGAAAAACTCCAATAAAATGTTGCTTTATTAAACACAGAGATCATTTTGAGTAACACTATGGTGGCTAGTCTTAAATTTAGTACATTGCACTCAGAAAGCAGACATTCCTCATTTTGTGAATACAGTTATAATTTTTTTTTTAGTGTAATTAATTATATTTTTAAGAGTGGAGCACTTAATGAAATTCTTTTAAAAATGAGTATGGAAGGGAATTTGGTGTAAAGCATGCAAACCTGTATTTGTCAGATATCATACGCCTGGAACTGCTAGGAAAACCAGTATTGCATGCACATATAATGTTTTTCTCCTCCAAGTACCAATGACTGAGAGTAATCACTATCCAGGAATAATATATAATATGGATAAACATTTTTTTAAACTGTAACAGTCACTGGATCCCAACGTGAGAATACTTTGAGAGAAAATACTAGTTCCTGCAAGAATTATCACAGCTGAACAGATAAGCAACTCCAATAGCAGGCTACTTACTGCTCATATTCACCTCACGTGCTACTCAAATTTAAGTGCAAACACTCTTTGTAGATAAAAATTACAATATAGGATCACCTATGTAGTCACCTCACCAGAGCATGTTTGGCGTGGATTATTTCGTGGGTGTCTTCTACCATGAAGGATTTGGCTGACTCTTGGTAGGATCCTAAAATGACTTTCACGTCCTTCCCTTAAAAAGCGACGTTGAGACATGGATGTGTATCCCTGTATCTTCACCAAGTTATTCACCAAAGGAAAAATCAGCTCTTCAGAGCTTACACTCTTCTGAGGCACAGAAAGATACTGTGATTTTGTTTTTTAATGTCAATGGAGTGCAAAGTTTCTTTGACCAATTCAAATGCTATCAAAAAAAGAAAAAAAAATGACAGAGATTTAAAGACTTGGAAATAGGTACAGTTCAGTTATTTGTATCATATGTGCTTTTCCTCAGAAACCAACACCTGGTTTTACTACAAAGAGAAAAGAAAAATCAGTTGTACTTAATGGACAGAAAAGGGCAAGTTTCTACACAAAGCTAAAAGATCCTCACACTTTCTGGTATACCTCACACAGAAGGTACAACATCTTGGTACACATTACAGTCCGTTTTCTTGTCTCCGGTGTGAGTAGTACAAATAAAGAAAGCACAGCTTCTCACACAGGCACATCAGACTAGCAAATGAAATCTTCAAAGTAAGTGTAAAACTCTGTATTTTTCAATGTTTCATCCAAAAGAACTGCAGCTGTTTGAAACAACCCTATGCTGTTTTCAGTGAATAAAAAAAATCCCCCACAAAACATCCAGCGTGTTAGTGCAGATCAACCACATACAGTGTTCCACAGTTGTTTTTCGTTCCAAGTAACTTCTCCTATTGGCTCGATCTTCATATCCTTCACATTAACGTGAGGAGATGTTCAGCAGTTGCAAAGAGACATCCTAGGTCTTTATTGAAGAAGGGCGGTTGAAGGTCTTTCTCATAAGCTCACAAATCAGCACTCAGACAGGCAGAAATCTAATGCTGACACTTGCTGCATTTCCTATTTCTGCGTTTGAAGCATCCTGTACTCCACAGGGGCCAGCACTATGCTCATGCCAGCAGATTAAAAGAAAATACTGGTGCCACTACAAGGCTGTCAATTAAAAACTACCCTTCTGTTAATCTACTCTAAGTCAGAGTTTTATCACCTACTCTTCTTCCTCTCCCTAAATTTGCACAGAAGAGAACTGAGCCCCCTCAAATGCAAAGTGAGTTTCCAGAATATGCAAGCAGAAAGACTTGAATCTTCCTGGGAGTTAGCAAACAACTAATAGGAAGGAAGGGAGGGGAAATGAATCCCAGGCTTTCTTAAAACATATCAGGAAACTCTACGCTGTCTGCTCCCCCTGTCTCTTTCAATGCAGGAGAGAGAGGAAACTGATAATACTGCTTTACTTGGCAGTCCACATTTTCCTCTCAATTCAGTTTAACTATGTCCTGTATGGCTACAGATCTACCATAACCCCAACATATACCATTACACACATCAAACTGAAGAAGTGTTCTGGAATATGATGTACCAAGTACTGGTGTTCTGAAAGCAAATTAAAACTATCAACCTTTACTGAAGTCACATGGAAACAAATATTAAGTAACTTGCTACAAAATACCAGCTTGAATTTACCTTGCTAACAGCGCAGAACCATTAGAGTTTTATCTTGAAATTGTTAAACTTTTATCACAGGCTAATGTGACAATCTTAAAATGCAATGATCAAGAAAAGACATAAAAATAAACCAGAATTGACAAATTTTGTGCAAGTATCACTTGTCTTCCAAATTCATTATAATAAACACTGCATGATGTAGCTGTGCTACTAATCCTGGATCAAAGGCCTACCAAGCTTATTTAAGTAATAGAGGAAATAAAAAGAAGGAAGGTAATAGCTTGGTGGAAAACCACCATGATACACACTTCCCTTGTACTATATATTCAGGGTTCAAACAAAAGAGGATGGAATTGAAATAAGGCAGTGAAACCGTAACATCAATATCCAACAAAATTCCACATTTTCTTCAGCTGCTCATCACTCAGGGACACAAAGTAGTAGTTCAGACACAGCGAAACAAAAACATCTGCAGAGAGAAAAGTGCAACGTGCTCCCTGCTGCTCGGTTTCTAGGTGGAGGCACCAAACATGACCAGGAAATGCGTGCCGCAGATTGCCAGCCACCCACACTGTCCTACCTGCCAGCTTCCTGTACATTCAGGGCTTTAGGGGCACACCAGCCTCGTGACCGAAGGCACCAGTCTAGCACTTTAGAGGAAGACAATGAAGCTACAAGTTTTCTTTCTGCAGCTGAGCCACCAGCCAGAAAAGTGACTCTTTGTCCTCGCGGTGTTCGAGTGTGCGGTGACACTAATAGCGCACGGTTGAAATCTCACCAACAATTCATGCAGCGGATTATTACACTGAAGCAAAAAGACTTTCTCCTTGCCTTCTTCATGTGTCTAATGCACGCAAAAGATTGATGGCTTGAGTTGTAAAGTTGTTAAGTACAGAAAATCCTGCTGAAAGCTAGCCATTAGCTACATCCCTGTCCGTAAAACTAGCTTTTAATCTTCTTTCAAGCACTCGAATTTGTGCGTAGAAGCAAAGAAATTAATCACAACAATGACTATGGTGGTGCACAATCAGAAGGAAACAGATGGTGTAATGCAGTTTTTCCAAACAGCAGCAGCCTCTATCACCAGGAAAATAATCTGAATATTTTCCCTTGCTGTTGGCATTACTGTAACAAAAGCTCCTATTAGGAAGATTTCTTCTGTGCTCTGTATTGCATCAGCAAACTAGCAGTTTAAATATGGTAATATTCTGTGATCATTAATTGGCAAAAACAACTAGACTGAACCTGATCTCTTTCATGTCACATAAATGGTAACATCCAATGGGTAACCTAGATGAATGTCTTTTAATAACTACAAACGCCTTGATGGAATGAACAAAATCATGGCAATGAAACAGGTCTTATTTTCTCATGCTTCCTTTCCAGGTCTGTTTTTGATTGCAGTTATAGTTTTGCACATTCATTCTAAAAGCAGCCACACTGATTTACATCTGTATACGCTCTCTGATTCTACAGAGTGTCTCATCACTCTTGTAGAGTGAAAATGATGAGACAAAACCTGTCTGAAAACCTGAGAACTAAATCATTGTTCCAAGATGTCAAGTAGACTGAAAAACAAGACAAGAATGAATCTTTCTCTTGTCAAAGTGGATGAGCTCGATATAAAGTTTATGTACATCTTTTACCCATACTGTTTCTATACTTGTTGGAATTTGATAGGTGTGCTTATACTTGATTTTTTAGGATACTCTATCCGAACTTTCTCTCTAAGAAAAAGTTTAAAAAGAACTCCCATAATGTAATCTAGAGAATCTGCAAACTGAAATTACATTTAAAAAAATACAGTCCCATATACAGAGAGGCTGGGGTAGGGAAGAAAACTCAGAAATTGGTATTAATGGAGATATATACAGGCAAACTAAAAGCTATTACAAACAAACTCAGTATGTCCGAAAAAAAAAAAAGATACAGATGACAGATACATTTTCAAAATACATTGATACTAGTTTATTAAACATTAGAAGGTAAAAGAATTACCTATTTCATGATAAATCTACACACAAACCCTGAATTAAGTTACAAGAGAGAATTAGGTTAGTTGTCCAAGCTTAATCCTAAATGAATGTGTCTGCTCAGAGACAAACCATGATTGTAATAAGCATCAGATGAATATAAGTAGATCAGGACTGAGATAAATGGACAGCTTCCATGCTATTTATATTTGGACATTATGTTGCTGAACCACAGCTGATAGTCTTTCTTTAAAGCAACCTCTCTCTCAAAAAAAATTAAACTATCATCATTTAAATAAAACCTAAAATCAATACAGATAATTTTATAATTTAAATAATGAGAAACAAAAAATTTCACAAGATGTAAATTTAAGGTTTCAGTGTTCTGGAATTGTTAATATTTCCTTGTAAAAAAATAAAAATAATAAAAAAGTTTTAAAGTTTAATATCTGCCTCTCTAATTTAAGTAATTTTGTATTGCATGCCTGAATTTCTTGGAGTTCAGAAATAAATTTGACCCCTGCCTCCAAAAGAACAAGCTAATCTACCATTAGGGATAGAAAACATTGAGAAAAATCACAATGGATTACTCAAATAACTAGAAGAGAATGCTGCCAAGCATTTGTAGCATCTAGCTAGATAGCACTTCTTGTTGGTCTTTTAATGCGGTAACTTTTGAAGGCAACCTGCAGACAATTTCAAAACTTTAAGAGAGGTTCTGCGAAACAGCATGAAAACTGTAGTGATTCTGGTGCAAGTCAGGTCAGAATGCTGGAAAAGCCTGATTAGCATCTAGTGCCAATGCAATGCTGCAGGTAAAGGCTACTGTGACATTAGAAGTAATTAAGCTATTGCTACTCTCCCCAGGTCACTGGTTTACTTCAATTCAGTCAGGCAGAATGACCCAGCAAATGAAACTACAGGCCAGGATTGAGCACTTTTGCCAGAGGTGTGAGGCCCACATTTTAGACAGAATTGAAGGCAGATGAAGAACAGGAATCCCTTCAGGTTAAGTTCATGGGACCTGCTTCTGTCCTATCCTTGATATAGGCTCATACTTTCACCAGACAAACGGTTTCAGATCTGCATTTGGTACCCACTTGCTGTTGCTCTGAGCAGAGCACAAGGGAGAGTGATAACACAGGCAGGCAGTGGGCCCACAAAGAGGGAATTTCTGTGCCAAAAGAAGGAGAAAGTCAATAATGGAAGATGAAGAGGCCTTTGATATTGCTACGTGGTGGCTGCAGCACCACAGAGTCATGGGTAAGGGGAAGCTGCTGATGCAAACCAGACAAAACAATGGCAAAGAAAAGAAAAGAAGTGGTTTAAACGTTTATCGAATATAGTTTTAGCGACAATGTCCTGTAAAGACACTACAGTTTCAGGCATATTGGCCATTCCCGGCATGTACACCTTGGAACATAGTTGCCATTCCCATCATGTGCCAGCTTCCTCTACATAAATAATAACCGAACTAAGAGGCTGAGGGTAAATAGTTGACTTTATTATATATTAAATTATGCTAGCAGAGGCTCTGTTCAAAACACATCTATATCTAATATATATCTTATTTATATATATGTACTTGAATATATATGAACGAATAATAAAAGCAGTCAATAACTTCAGCTGATCTTCCACCAAACAGCTCTATCCAGAATCAGCTGGGAAGAGAAAGCCAAGTTTTGATGCAAAAAGAACTTTGGCTGAAGTTCAATAATACTTTACTATTCTGAAAAAAAAGGGTTCTAGTCCAAAAGTTCCATCTTTTAACAACTACATACAGCAGGTACAGAGTATTTCCTCACAAGTCTGGTTGATTTTAGCAGCAGTAGTAAGGGAGGGAAAGGAGGGGGTCTGTAAACGTTTACAATATGGTCAGGTACTGCTTCTCTTCCCAACCTGGTCTGCCACATTTGAGATTAGTGATCAACTCACCAATGAAACTTGCACTTCCTTCATTTCTTTAAAGGAGACAGAGCACCCTCCAGTTAGGAATACACTTCTCAACTGTTCAGAAAAGATTTTGTGGAGATTCAGGACACTGCAAAAACTATGATTAGATGGGTGATCTTCAGAAGGTCTTTTCCTGAAGACAATACCTTTGGCAATTACAAAATGTGCAATATGGTATAGACTGCTGCTCAGTCTGTGCTTCTAGACAATTCACAGCAGTGGTGGACCCTGGCTGTAGCTTACTGTGTTCTCATAAACCTAATGGTACAGTGAGAAATGACTACTGTGCACCTACATAAGTAGCTGACATTGTCTCATTGTACTGCCACAGGCCAGAAGCACCCTTTGTTCCTTCTGCCTCTCTTCCTGTAGTTCCCTTCTTCAGAAAAATGTTCTCCATTACCACGAGTTTTGGACCCAAGTGATCCTGTGCTTGGTTCTTATCTCTTCCCTGTCAGACTTTAATCCTTTTCCACATCTCACGATCTTCCCTCTTTACTCTCTTCTTGAATAGTGTGTGAATGAAGTGCAAGAATTTTCAGTTGAGTAGCTGTTTTGAAATTCTTCTGCCTGCACTGTAACACCGATTATAAATTTATATGGCAGTAATCCACTCTGCACCAAAGAAATGCTGCTATTAATACATCACAAAGCTGGTATGCAGCTATAATACCTTTAAGTAATACCTTTAGAGACCTTTCAGAAATGCTATAAAAACCCCTAGGCTGTAAGAACCTGAAAAGACTTTTCTCAGGCCCCTATTAATATGCAGCACAGTAGGTTTTCCACTGCAACTTCTAAAAAAAGGCTAAAGGGATGCAGGAGTGACAAATCATATAAACGTTTGGAGAAAGAATGAGATTTTCATAATATTAAGGAACACAAAGAATTCAGGAACTGCTGATTTTGATTACCACTAGGCCTGCAGCAGAATGGGATTTTCCCTATACACAGATTCACATATTTAATTGAACTGGCAAGAAGGGAGTTATCAGTGGGACAATTGCCAGTTTGCTAGCCAGACAGCCAAAGTTTTAGTCTAAGCTACTGAGCTATGTTCAGTTAGTTTGCCTCATTCTGCTTATCAGCTAATCAGCTCTGATAGACATATTTTAATTACACAGCCATAAATAAAGATACTCAGGCAAGCAGATCTGAATGCACAGTAAGAGAGAGACCTAGACTTTTTAGACCATCTGGAACTGCCAATGACTAGGACAAGTCTGTGTTTACGTTTAAAAATGAAAAGCTCTTTGACAACTAAGAATCAACAGACAATTTCCTTCTGAAAATGTAAAACGAATGCTGTATGCCACACAGTTACTATGGCTGTAACACTTAGAAAGAATGAGAAGCACAGTCTATCTATAGCTTGTTATTAGCTAGCACTAACACTGAATACAGCCATAATCACATAGGCATGTTGTTTGACCTAAGTCCATACTGCTGCCAAAGGGAGAATTCCTGCTCCCAGTAACTTCTTCCTACTGCTTGTTTTGTGTTGGCATTTGCATTTGTGCAGCTGCATTGCACATCAGAGGGAAATGGTTCTCGTGTAGGACAAGCAGGAAGGACAGACAATGTGGTTCCTGGTTAAAGAAGCCAATAATGCTGGCTTAAAATATGGCATGTGCCAGCATACTCAAATTACAAATACCTACTGATTTCCAGGTTGGACATAGTGTTTAATGCTTATTTCCTAAAACCAGTAGTGTTTTTTTTTCTTGCAATCTGCACTGATCTCTTTTGGATTCTTCAGCAGAAGAATCTTCACATGATTTAATAAGATAGTCCTGCTGACTACTGTTTATGGCTATACCACTGCACACTTAGAACCCAAATAAAGGTACAGTGGGCAAGTGCATCATTGGAGTTACAGTCTCCGAATGCAGTATTTCATTAAAGCCTATTGAAAGACACTGAAGATTTTGTGAATTAAATACCTTAAGCAGAAGTAGGCAATGATGAAGTGATGGTTCCTCTTGATATATTCTCACTGCATGAAAAGGCTGAGGGAAATAACGTTGTTAGGTAGTACCAAAATTACAGAGAAAGAAAAGGTCAAGACGACAAAAAACACAGATTGCACCTGAGCACAAAATGCCTTCCCTGCATATTCTTTGATGCGAGTAAAGCCTACAAATGCGGATTCCCATACCTGTAGAGCTGTACCAGCAAAGGTCCACTCCAGTCAATATCCCCTTTCTCCCCTCTAAATTTTGATCTTGTCACATTTGCATTCACAGTTTTCTTTTTCAAGCAATCTAAATGATGTTTCTCAGTTGTGAGTTAAAGGTAGTACTCAGCCAGCAGTCTTTACCTGGCCCCAGACATAAAGAACATTACAGAGGCATATTCTGCTGTCCATCAAAGATGTGTTTCTGAAAAGTGTGAAAATTAAAATCATTACCCCATTGTTTCATTCTTCATCCTCAATTGATTTGATAGATCCTGATTCATCTAAGAAAGATGATGATAACAAAAATGTAACTATTCAGAATGAGGCAGCAAGAATGCTGACATCAGACGACTGACAGTGGAGACTTGATCTCAGAGATGAAGCAGCTGGGTTCTTGGACAATAGTGATCTGCTCCAGAAAGCTGACATCTCTTCCAGCTGACAGTTTTGATCCTGCTCCCACGACTCCATCTCCCATGCCCTATCTACTGTCCCTGTGTATTTAAACTGTGTGTATTTTAGTCCCTGCACACATCCCCCCCCTTACAGAAAAATTGCTTTGCCCTTGAAACTCAATTGTTTCATGTGTACGACTGACAACTGTTAGCAGAGCAGGACGTTAACAGTCAGCAATGCAACACCAAAACCAGAGACAGTGCCTGTATCAAAAGGTGATTCTTTTCATTGTGCAATGAAACACAAAGCAGAGACTTGGTCATATGAGCAGACTTTGCTCAAGTTTGTCATGTGTAGAGAGACGCCATCAATAGCAGGCTCCTCTATTAGTATGCACAGTACTGCACTGGATTATTCCTTATTTTGTACTCTTAAATAGAGACAGCACATCTGGAAAGCATCACAGATATTGACCTTCCCCATCAGAAGAACATATGGGATTCCCAGATATACCCTTGGGGTCAGAAGCAGGTAGAAAAATGAAAGAGAAAAGACACAGATGCTGTTCATGTTAAAGATATACATTAATCAAACATTTTAGAACTTCCCAGCTGCTCTCCAATCCAAATAAATAAATTCAAATCAAATCAAAATTATGCCAGGAAACGGTTTTTATTGAGTGGAGAAACTCTGCAGAATACAGGTTTAATTATAATTTATCTAAATCTTTATTAAACAGTGAATTACACCTTGCAAGCTTTTCTGCATCAAACTTCACAGGTACAGCACTCCACTTTGCAGTTACATACCTGGACTTTGTTGCTCTCACAGACACTTACAGTACTATTCAATTCTTCTCTTCAAATATTTAAAACCAGTCTATGAAAACTACTACAATGTGTAGTATATATGGGTATGGCAAAATAAAACAGTAAATAATGAAAAGAAACAACCAGCTGCTACAAAAATAAGCAAAAGTCAGATTATTTTAACTATCAAGACCTAGAAGCCTTCATAAAGTCAGTGTGTTTTGATCGCAAGATCTATTAAAGTCATAGTCAGAATGAGCAGCAATTTTTTTGTCCTAGAATTAAGCCCTGCCACAAAGATCTTAGCATGCCTATGTGTTCTGCTGCAGGAGTTTTAACCAGAGGGAAAATGTTTACCACTGCAGGCCACCATCAAACTCCAGCAGCCAGCCAGGAGCAGGTTCCCCGTGCCCTGCCCACAGATCAGAGGACAGAGGAGTCACTTGTGGGAATCCTGGAGCATCTCCACCCTCAGAGATGTTCAAGACTCACCTGGACAATTCCCTGAGCAACCTGATAATTAGATCTGCTTTGACCAGGCAGTTGGGCTAGATGACCTCCAGAGGTCCCTTCCAATCTAAATTATTCTATAATCACCTTGCTCATTTAGCTCCCTTGCTGTTATCCAGCTGTGTTCTCTGCTCTGACTCATCACAGAGAAAAAGGAAACAATTTTTGCTTGCTAATTTATATCGGTTGTTTCAATTTCCCAGTGAATTAATAATTTACTAGAATTTTATCTTCCTCATATTAGAGCTATGTGAAGCAGCAAAGCAGTAGAGTAAAACTTTAAATAATTTACAAGTTATACACACATGCAGGCAGACAAATGGTAGAAAGAGCATTATATATTTAGCAGTTGTTACAAAGTACAGCAATTATAAGAATGATAGCCCCACTCCTTTGTCAAAAGAGAGAAAAATGCTCTGCAAGTCTATGTTAAGTTTTTTAGGCATTAAAAAGAGATAGACGCAAATCTAAGGTAGATCTAAAGTCTGTACAAACTTTAATACTACCACAGTAAACAGTTTTTGGCTGCAAGTGAAGTAACAAGACTCAGTTTTCCTATTGGTAGAATTTTTCATGAAAGGCAGTTAAAATCCCACTTAGTATCTTTGCAGGACATAGCTGGAGAAATCACAAGTGTGCAGAACTTTAAAGTACTGGCAGCTGATTAAGTTATTACAGACTAATGAAGTATATTATAAATTCATTTGTACTGGATGGATAGTGCTATAAAACACTGAACAGACTCAAAGTCCTCTCATTCTCCAAATTACTAACTTCATTCAGTTTGCTTAATTGAAGGATTATGTCGTCTTCCTTCAGTGTTCAAGAAATAAAGATCTAAGACATAATACTGAACGGCTGAAGTTTTAGACCTTACAACTTGAAATAACCTCTATAGATGATGAAGACAAGTACAACGAACAGAATTCCTCATAATCCAGCCCTTCTAAATCTATTTGTCTTTTTACAAATGCAGTTCAACAATCTTTTTCAAATAAAATTTAACCAAAAACAGGTTTGAAAAACCAAAACAGGTTTGAAGTCCATTCCTCAAAATATTTTCCACAAAATAACCCTGATACAGAACAAAACAATGCTATAAATTTTTCACGCTGTAACTTTACATTTTTCTTGAAAACCAATTTAAAAGATATTTCTTTCTTAGTCTCCATATATTTTACACAAAGGCCTTCTGTTAAAATTCATTTGGCTATCTGACCCTCCCCTTCCCCCAAATGCACGCAGACAGACATAGTCATTAAAGGACTGGCTGAACAAGATCTCTTTTCTTTTCCAAAGGGGGCCCCTCTAACAGAGTACCTCAGAAAATCATCTTTTTTGTTAGGCACCGAGTGATGCAATCCTTTAAGCCAGTAAAGATGCAGGATCCACTTCCTCTGTGTCCTGATAAATAGTCACTTCTCTTATCCAGACGGTATTATTGTCCTTCTACCCTCTGGTTTTGATAAATAGTTAAGGCTTTTCATTGATTTTAAGGCCAGCAAGAACCACTCTGAGCACCTAATATAACCTCCAACATAATGACAGCATAGTTTTCTATCCATAATGTGTATTAAAAGCCCATAACTTCTGGTTTAAGTACAGCAAGGGGAAAGCGGAAAGGAACCTCCAGCATAGGGTCTTGATAAGGCTTCCCAGAAATATTTAATGTGGCCGGGAGCTCACTCCTCGCCCTGGTGCAACCTCCTGCCAGGACTCACTGGTAGAAAGACCAACAGGAGCTGGAGGCAGTAGGATCGCCAGCAGAAGAAACATGGCTCTAAATGCAAGGTGGATATGAGTCTGCCATCATAGGGAAGGCAAGTGAGTGAGACTGCAGGATGAAGACAAAGGAGGCTGGACTTAGATAAGGAAATATATTGGGCAAAAAGAGTAATCTTTTAGTGAGAGGCAAGACTATCCTCATAGACAGGGAGGGAAGGGAATTAATACAGAAAAAGCTGGAGAGGCACAGTAGGTACGGAAGAAGGAGGAGGACAGAAGGGCACTGGAAGATGTGCTGTATGAGTATTAACTTCTTGGGGCTCATATAGGGAGAGGAGAGAGAAGCTCTATCCTGCAAGGGGAATTGTTCCTGGCTTTGTCTGAATTCCCCTGCATTTACTGTCTGGTGCATGTCTGACTGATACTTTACTTGGATTAGCATTTTTACTATTGTGCATTAAAGAAAACAGATGAGAAAGATTTGAAGTCATCTCATTAATATTGTATCAAAGAAGGAATGTTCCCTACCACACAGGGAGGGAGGAGAATAGAGAGGGAGAGAAAGAGCAGCGCACATGTGCGAACAAGACATTATGTTGAGAAACATCCTAATTACAATATATTTTGACATTAGAAGTATTGGCTGTTTAGGAACTTAAATTTTAATCAAGTGTGATAAAACACTTAAAAGCCAAATGAGACACAACAACTCAGTGAGTTACCTACCCTTACATGATTTTATAGATGATGATTTGTGGCCTACAGAGCACAAAAATGCAAGGCCATGCAGGAGCAAACACAAGTCAGTTGGCAGTCAAATGACACTATATATATGCTCTTTGCTTTTCAGAGTGTATGTTTTGCCTCAAATCCATGGTTTAAGGTATATTTCCAACCAAAGGAAGAGTCTTCACAGCCTGAATGTATTCTCATCAGACAAAAGCACAACAACTGACAGCACGTACAAAGGAGGAAGTCTAAAAATATGCATTTTTCACATTAACTTTGCAATTATTATACATAATAAAACTTAATAACCAATAAACAACTAAAATGTTCTCAGGTAACAATTAAGATAAATAACTTAGCTCTGCAAGAAAAGTTTAGTGTGAGTATAGATTTGTAATTGGAAAAAAAACCCTAGAAGTGTGTTTCTTATGAAGGCTAGTAAAACAACACACAACTGTCATGTAATCATGGCTTTTCTTAGTCAGAACAGGATAAATGGCAAACCTTAACAACAGCAGTAGCTCCCAACAGATGGCCTGAAAAAGCTCAAGGAAGTGCATCAGCAAAAACATTTAAATAAGTTACTTACAGTTCTTCTTTCTGTTGAGGCTGATCATTTACAGACAATTAAATGTAATTACCGATGTAATGTACACTTTTGTCTCTAGTTGAAGCAATAATGCTTTTCAGATGCTTTTTTCCCCACTTAATTTTGGATTCAGCTACGACAAAACTGTAACTTGCTACCGATAACTTTCACTGAGACAGAAAGGAGGAGAAACTTACTGGCTCAGTAAAGTAACAGTAAAATACTCACACTAAAAATAACACTTTTAGACATAATCTGTACATTAGGCTTTCAGGCTTATGTCTTTCCAGATCACCACCCTGTCACAGATGTATTTCTTCAAACATGGTGCAAGGTCATATAAAAATACACTCAGACTGTCAGATAAGAATAAGGATGCAAAGGGAAATACAGGATCTAAATCAAACACAGGTTACACCTGCATCCTATTTACTCACCCTGTGAGTAAAAAGTCTGGTCTGGTACTCAACAACTCCAGTATTGGTTTATATACACTAGCAATCTGAATTTCCCTATTATTTCTAAGTATAGAGTTTTCATCTTCAAAGCCTGCTGAAAAACATTGCTTGAGGTATAAAATACCATTTATTTGTTTAAGATGCATGAAGAATTCTGCAAAAGAATCTGGATGAGTGGTGTTATATAAAATGTAAGCTTTGGGAGCAGTGAAGCAAAATTTTGTGTAAAAATGAATAGTGTACAGATATTACATGTTAAAATGCAGCAGTCTTCAGTAGAAGGTAGGGGAGAGGATAAGCAGAAGTCTCATATGTTCCTAATTCATGCAACAAGGAAACACTAAGAGCCTGATACAACACCCACTGAAGTCAACCCAAGATAATCAATGACCTCAAAATTAATTTGAACCCTGACAGAGGCATGCGCCAAAAGTCAAGTCTCAATCCAACAGCTGGGTTCAATGGACACAGGATCCACCCAGATCTCTGTAGAAATCAAGTACCCAAACCATCATATTACATAGATTAAGAAGCATCTCTCTGCTTTACAAGACAACAAACCAACAGACATAATGTTCTACCATAGTATATCCACATAAGATTGGAGGTTAACCAAATACAGTAAACTTCTAAAGAGATAACCATACTTGACTCAGTAACCCAGGAAACACAAATTATGGGAAATATTCACAAAGACTAGGAATTTCACCATATCTCATCTGGTTTACCCGCAGAGCACTACTAAGGGGACTACCTGAGAGTCCCTTTCTCACTCCCCCAGTGCCACAGCCATGTGCTCCCGAGGCTCCCCTGATATGAGCTCAAAGACTGTGAGGCCACAGGATGAGACAGGGCAGCCTACAGATTTGACAGCTGTTTCCTCCCCCTACAAAATTCACCAGTTACCTGTTGAATCAAAGACCTCAACCAGTTCAATGGTTCAGACAACTGACAGGCAATGGTCTCTCACCTGACACAACAGAACACTGGAAGCCACAGCTAGAGACAAGGGAGGAAAGAGTGGGACTACCACTTTTTTCAGCAACTCAGTTACACTAGCTGACACACAGTTTAAAAACGTCCCTTATCTTTAGCCAAGGGTGACTAATATCCATGGATGACTCTTACAATGCATAGAGCAGATCCTCCCACAGGCAGCTCACAAGAGTTACTAGCCTTTCCTCTGGTTAGTGTCAGAGGATCCTGTCCACCAAGCATAGGAGGAGCCTCAGATCATCCCTACCAGACTAAAATTGGCTTGTGCAAATACCTGCCTACACTAAAATGCCATGCAAAATCATTTCCTCTATCTGGGGCACTGAATTCATCAATTAAATAAAAGCAGGAGAAGTCACATGCTTACAGAAGCATCTTTTCTCTTCGGAGTAATCGTAACATAGAAAGTCTCTTCATGGAAAGCTCAGAATATTTATTAGTCAGAGTATTCGTAATTTGGAAGCAGCACTTTGAGAATTCCCTCCACACCTCCCTCAGGTTATCTAGAGGTAGATTGGGAAGGTATTTTGCAATAGTCCAAACAGATTAGGAGGCCAAGACCTCTGGAAGAGCAAACTTCATCTGTGTAAAGCCAAATGTGGCAGTCATTTTGCAAAATGTTCAAAATCAAGTGAAGTGTGATATTACACTGGCACTTTTGAAAATGCATATGCAATTCTGACTTTTTTTTAGAAAATCTAGAGTTTAATTTAACTGATTAATTTCTCTTGCCCAGACAATTGATAGCCAGATAAAGTAAGTGCGAGCAGGCTGAAAAAATACACATGGTCTCTCTTTATAAGGGATGATTTTCCCTAGAGCTGTTGACCAATTTTTAAAGTGGATAATGCTGGGCAATTATTTCAGCATGCAGACAACTATGTTGCTTTCTCAAGTTTGTTATGATTTGTTTTTCTGTCATGTATCCCATGACATGGGTTTATAAAACAGAAAATTTTTCCCAACTTACTATGCTGTCATTGTCAGTTGCCTTCAGAAAGAATCATGGTTTATTTATTTTTCTAGCAAAGCAGAAGACATTAGGTTTTTTCCAGCAAAATCTAATGTCTCTGACCTGTTTTTAGAAATGATACAAAGAACAATTTTAGGTAATAATTTGATCAGATAATTTATTCAGACATACTCTGCACTATCTTTGCTGTAAAGGAAAAGATCATCTTTTTTAGAGGCTCACATAATTCTGAAAACAGCATCTAGAAATGAAGTATTCATTATAAAAAAATTTGCAGTTACAAATAAGAATATTAAAGTCTCCTCTGCTTCAACAATACTCATTTGCTAAATACTGCTAATCAGAAGTTTTCACCAAAATTATTTCTCAACAGAAAATTAACTTTTTTACTACAGTAATTACTTTTCGCAAAAAAATGTTAATCTCCAACAAACATGCTTCAACAGTAGGTTGAATTTTTGCCCTCTTTTTGTAATAAGAAATATTACAATCAGTTCCAATAAAAAACAATGAAATTTGATTTCTTCCTTTTTACTGACAGCTTCAGTAGAAAACTGCCTTCTGATACACACATGGGTATGAACATTCTAACACATATACCTAGGGCAAATGATATACTTGCAAAGTGGCTAGGGATCAACTGTTTTCAAAAAGCTTCCAATAAAACTGAAAACTTTATTAAAAATGGCTTGTTTTTTATTTTTTTTTGTTAACTGGCCTAATTTATTAGGTGGCAATAATGTGGTTTATTCCTAGGAGTCCAGCTATTGCTTGACATTAGAAAATGCTTTATTTTGGGAAACTTCAGTTTTGCTGACTAGCCATCTAACCTCTGTCAGAGTCTAACGAGCTAATGAAGTCTTGACTTTACACTGTACCGAACCACATTCCTGCATTAAGCATTGAAAAATTTGGTATTTTATGCCACTTCCAATCAGTTTCCCCAAAAAATGCCGCAAAGATGAAAACTAGAACAATGTTAGAGCAAAAATACTACTTCATATCTTACTACAGCTGACATCAGCAACTGAAGTGAAGAAAAAGACTGGGTAACAGACCCAGATATCTAGGTTTTACCTACAGCCATCACCAAACACCTGTCACCTAGGCTATCTCTAGATGAGACATGAGAGTGACTTTGGTTCCCTGGGTTCACACCCTAGCTATATCCTGACTTTATCAGGGAAGAGCTGGGTGTGAGTGCCAAGCCCTCCCTCACCCTGCTCCCTCCCTCCCTCCCCAAGAAAGGAAACCCAAGCGGCTGAGCTGGACATGAACCACAGCATGCTCCGGCAGGTCTCCCACCTCAATAAACAGGGGACCAGACCTGACAAGGCATATTGTGGGGCATAAACCCCTTCCTCTCCCAAACAAGAGTAGGTAGAGCTGGAAAAACTATTTGAGGACTACTGGAAAGTGCTATGCAACCCTTGTGCAGTAATGTGCCTGACCTTATTTCATGCTAGGAATGTTCTTCCCTCATCAATTCCAACATGCTCCTCTGATGTTCCCCTTTTGCTGTGTCTGATATAGATGACAAGTTACTTGAGGCAGGGAGCTGTCAAATACAGTATAGTTCATCTGTAAAGAGCAAGGCAGGCAGTGCAGAACTATATTCGATAACAAAAATAGAACAAAGCAGATGACCAGCCTTTAAAGCAAACACAGTTTCATTTATTCATAGCTTAATAACTTACTAATTCATTGCCTAATGTGTTATTAGCAACACACTTTTAAAATCAGGCTTTAACTATCAAAAAATCCCTTTCTAATGGCACGAATAGTTCAAACTAAGCTTTTTTCCCATAAGTATTTCATGAATGCAATGGTAATTTTCAAAGCCAGATATTTCAGGGATTAACGATGCTATAAAATTAAATCTGATACTTTTAATAACTTCTTCCTGAATAATTTATACTCCAATAAATTGGAGTTAGTACAGCTGTCTGTGGTGCATTGCAAGCTCAACACAATGAAGGGCCCTATGGCGAGGGTGGCCCACACAGAGCTGTATGGACGGTAAGGCAGGACCTGTGGCATGTAACCAGGGAGAGGGTCTGCAGACCCCCTGCACAGAACCCAACACAGCCCAAGCTCCTTGCGCAGGATAGCAGCACATGTGGTGGGAATTCAGCAGACCTGTGAATCTTCATCTTCGTAACTTGTATGTGAGGTTTGGAAGACTCCACAAAGGCTATTCAATAAAAATAGTCCCCATACAACTGCTCCACAGCTGATTTGCTGCCAGGAGGAAGGAGTAGAGAGAAGGCAGAGGAAAGAGTGGAGAGGGGGTGCACAAGTTGCCTTGCTTCCTTTTCTTCCATTATATCTTTAAAGCTGAATAAACTGGATTTGCTCTTATTTTATGTCATAGGGCTAATTAAATATACCAGCCACGTGTCACACACCTTACATGACACGGAAGCGTGCAGACTCATTGTCAAACTGGCCAGGTGGCAGTTCAAGGGCTGTGGTGATAATGAATGAGCTGGAAGGCTCTTCTCTCTTGCATCACTGTCTGCTCCCACTTTTCTTCTCAGCCAGGCGCTACAGCAGATAGCAAGCAGCGACCCAGCAGCAGGAGCAATGCTGACATGTGAAAGGTCAGGAGCTACTTGATGGGAAAGGAACTCCTGAGGGAAAATGTGGGAACAGGAGGGACTTCTTTGAGATGTGAGTGCCAAATGGTAACACCCAGATTCCTTCCTGCCTTGGCAACCGTACTTCTGGACTATCTCAAATACCTGTATTTCCCTCCAAAGCATTTTGGCTCTCTCTGAACTCTTGCCCTCCGTAGGGGACAAAAAAATTTAAATCCTTCCTCCTCCCACCAGCTCTGAGAGAGCTCCCTGAAGCATAATATAAATGTCAGAGTCTTTACTGAATTCAGTCCTAGATCACTAGCCTAAAAGAGCTATCCCATCTTTGGGTGGGGGTTGGGGGGAGAGGAAAAATAATGTTAGATAAAACCAAGAGTAACTGTTCTGTGTCCAAATTTTAAAAGGCAGGCAGCAAGATATGAAAAAGTTTGTTCCCAGCTTTCTGAACGCTCAATGGGCATTGTAGTACTACTGCAAATTAGACAATTGCCAAGCACACTGTACAAAATTAACATAGCATCTAATGCATACTTTCGCTCTTCTGATATGAAATGTATGGCAGTCCTCGTGATATGCACCTTTTACCAGATCTGTATAATTCCCTGTTAGACCTCCAAAAATGTGAACAATTGCTTTAAAAAACACCTTTACCTGCCACACTGAAATAACTCATCTTCTGCCTTTACACAAGTACTGAGAAGAGAAGCTGTGTCTGTAAATAACCCTCTCACTCTGGGCTGTGTGCTCTCAAAGCAAACCAAGTATACTATTTTCAAAGGAATTTACTGCGAGACAATGATGCCACTGAAGTCAGAAGGAGATTGCATTGTTCTTGAAGATGAAAGGCAAGTACAACATAAGCTATGGGGAATAAATGCTGAAGAGACTTGGAAGAGGAAACTTAAGAATGTATACAATTAGAAAAGTTAGAATTTTATGTGTTGATTTATATTTTTTTCTTACCTTTATTTCATAAATCACTTCACAACTGATTTGGCTGCCAC
Source organism: Dromaius novaehollandiae (assembly GCF_036370855.1). Taxonomy (NCBI): domain Eukaryota; kingdom Metazoa; phylum Chordata; class Aves; order Casuariiformes; family Dromaiidae; genus Dromaius; species Dromaius novaehollandiae. Next base: position 154,093,975 of record NC_088098.1, read on the forward strand.
AGAAATGACCAATTTTTCCTGTGAGCTGCTGACACCATTTTCACCACCACAACTTCAATGGCTTCCTCTTGCTCTCTCCAATGCACTCAGACTCTCTTTGCCTCTCTTTACCTTCAAATCCCTAAAATTAGCACTCCAATGTGCATCCTACAGGTCACTTGCAGCCTCAGCAGACTTTCCACAGAGCCAAGAAAGAGAATTTTTGATTGTGTTGTCCTCGGCAAAACCAGCTGTGCCAGCATCACAGCAAATGTCTGGTACTGAGCAGACTGGAGCGGTCTGAGAATCAGAGCCTGGCATCCACTCAAGCATGAATTAAGCAATGGTGATGAATTTTCATCACTCTTGTGATTCTGTGTATGTAGGTCACATTACATCACAACTATTAAACATAAAGCTATTGTGCTTCAGACATATTTTATGATGGGGCCCCCAGCTTCATGTCCCACTAACTGACTATGAGCAAAACTTCAAGAACATCTTTTTATACCTTCTAGTATCTGCCAGCCCTCTTTTCTCATCCAAGCAGCACAACCAAGCACCTGCTTAGTTTCCTTAACCCATCCCTCCCTCATTCTCTTCTTCTCTTACTTCCATTGCTCCACAATCCTCAAAGCTGGGAAAACCCCCTATCTTTTCCTCCCTCGAACACAAAAGTGCTTTTTCCTCTCTCTGTTTCATTGAATGTTTGTATGGGAGCTTTTACTCTGTTCTAACATATTTTTACAAGAATATACTGCTACATACAAATGCACTTTGTCATTACAAATACTATGCTTAATCTGTGAATAAAATTTGTGTCAAAAAATGAAATGATAAATAAATATCAAGCTTTCTTTGTTAAGCCAGCTGGATAATAAACAAGTCACAGACTTGTTTAGAAGCTGAAATCAAGAGTTAGTGGAAGAATTACCTGTTTGGAGAAAGGAGTCTAAGTTAGATGGCAGTGAGAAGAGGTAGGAAGGGGTCAAGTTTTGCCCTGTCACATAGCACATATACAGCTGAATTTAGACACTTCTCGGAGGTAGGCAGGGAATCTGATAAACTAGCTCTTAGTTTTCATCCCTGCAAATAAATTTTCTCATTCTTCCCTGCACTAAATATGAAAATTTAAGATACTGAGATAATGGAAATAGGCAATAATCAGTTCAATTACAGATACTGTCAACCTCAGTGGGGGCAGAATACAGAGCCTTGGGGAACCTTAGGAGGAGAAGAGATGTGCATCATGTCTTTCTATGGTAACTAAAGGCAGCCATTTTACTGCTCTCTCTGATAAAAATACAAGATCCTTTGGTTTGACACAGCCTTTTCCAATACAGTTTTTACAGCACGCATCATGCCTGCAGTAATACTTGTGGGGTAAATAATGAAAGAGGAAACAAATCAGTCACACAACAAACTGGTTTGTTTAGTGTACTGCATTAGCCAGAAGTTCATTTAAGGTTGGATTTGAAAAGCAGCTGTTACAACACAAGCATTAGACATGAGTTAAAAAACACAGGGTAACATGGAGTGACAACCGGCAGTCTAGGACAAAATACTGACCAAAATAAGGCTCCTGGTCCAGTCTAGAAGCCAGAGACAGGACTCTTTACTGAAAAGCTATAATTTATCATTTAGTATTTTTAATAACACAGTTCGTAGCCTGAAAACTCATTTTTAGAATCAGCTATGTGCCTTTGTGTTTTTTTGTGTTTACATCAATTATCCTTCTCTTTTATATGTAAAGCTACCGTCTCTTTAAATTAATTTGATTATAGGGAGTAGTTGAAAGGAAAGGAAGGCTCATTCCTGGCTTCTGACATGAGCTGAGAAATATAAAAGAACAGTCACTGGCACATTCACTTCTAGATGCATTTCCAGCGTGCTACAAAAAGTGATGAAGACCAGACAAGACTGATACATCGCAAGTATCTAAAGTTCATGAAGGGTGACAAAGTTTATGCCCCTGAAGTACCTGCTCAGGTGGAAAGAGACAGACGTAATGTTGCAATTCTGAACTGTCCAAATCCCAAGTCACCCAGGTTATGAATTTTAGCAAGTCAGACTGCTGCAAAATAGCATTATACACCCACAACTTCAAAAACAATTAGTATTACATTGTACTATGCTTTGTCACCTTGTCGCAATTTGAGCAACACATTCTCTTAGTAAGCAGTCTTCCACTTTATCCTTAAAGCACTTCAACTGTCTAAGACCCCTTCACACTGGCTTCTCCCAAGTGCTAACACGCCCAGCCATCATGGGAAGATATGTGTGTTGGGGAATGGATATCACAATGCCTCTCCATTTGAACTTATCCCTGTGCTGAAACTCACAGCCAGGCCTGTCTTTTGTGTGATAAGGCTCAATGTTTTCCCATTGTACCACTGGATTCACCAAGTCTAACCCCCTGCTGCTCCAGGGAACCATGCAGGAAGGACAACAGCCAGAACGGCACCCGAGAACGTCACTCCATGCTCTTGGTACACAACTCAAAAAACACTTCCCATCGGTCATCAGGAAATTAAAAGCAATAATACAAAAAAAGCTACAAAAAGACTGACACAGACAGACAAATCAAGGATATAACTAATGTCCAAGTTGCTGCAAACAAGGATATCTGTTGTCTGAAATTGTCTGGATTATGTAGTAAGTAGACCGGCAAGATAATGATGAGCCTGTCTTTTTACCTGTGCCCAAGATTATGTGCTTAAGTGCACTGTTCGACAAGGCTTGAATTGCCTGCACCTGTGCTGCCGGTAAAGGCAGGGCTGGACTATCAGACAGTTCCCCTCAACCACAAAGCCCGTGTTTCTGTGCCTGCTGAGCCAGATGGCTTGCTCCAAACTCAAGCTATGCAGTATGGCTAACTGGGGAATTTACAGTGAGGTCAAAATAGCTAACATGATCTTATAGACTTACCACAAGAGACCCAAAAGTGATTAATCCATGTAAAAGCATCCAAGATCCTATTCCTTCTGTCTGAAATAAAAGTGTATCTGGTTGGTATTTAATGGGACAAGAGAAAAGAAATACAGAACAAAATTAAAGTGGCATTGCCAGATATTCTACAACAGCAGGTTGAAATTTTCAGTTAAAATGTTTTGTTTCAAATACCTCAAAATCTTAAAAAGTCTTTGATCTGGCTTAGAAATGACAAATTGCAAGTCTCTCTTGTAGCTCCCTTGATCTGTTGTGTTGCAGGAGAAGGTGAGTGACCAAACACCTCCTAATTCCTAGCTCCACTTGACATGTCAGCTGAGAACAATGCCTTGAATACAATGCAGCCTGTGTTACATATCACACCTCTTTCTCCACACTGTACTGTTACTCTTCTACAGAAATTCTCTGTCATTTGATATGCATGAGGTAATCTTATGGCTTGGTTCTCTTAGGCTATAGGTGTGCCAGGCAGTTGTGCCAGGGAGCTATGCCAAGAAAGTATTCTGAGTCATAATAATAAAAATGTATCAAAGACAGATTTTTTTTCCTCAATATCACTAGCTACAGAAGTCCAGCCAGGGCTTTCCTGGCTCCACAAGCTTGAAGTATCAAGAGTCCATATACTGAAAGGAAGACTTACAATTACGTATCCTACAATTATTTGAAAATCTACTCTACATGTGCCATCATTTACTGTTTTATGCTGATTTTGCCTCTGATGTCCAGTTTGTCTGTTGAAGGATATCTACCTAGATTTCAGTTTTCCTATTGTAATTTAATAGCTGCAATTAAAATCACACAGTGGTTTACATCAGTGAAAGACTAGGGTAAGTGACATGATAAGAGACATTGTTATTGTAGACAAATAGCCCCAAAATTCCACATGGACATAAAGTCAACTGAGCATTTTCTTTTTTTTTTCCTTTATTGTATATAACAAAGAACAAATCCTACTGAGCTGAAACTTCTTGGAATGCATTTTTAAGCAACATTAATTGGGTTACAAAATAAAACTTCATCTCAATTTTAATCAAAATAATTTTCATCAGAATACCCAAAGGCAGCTCTCTTTGATAATGACAAGGCTATTGTCAGCTCTGAACCTTACTCCCACCAGTTTTACTAGCTCTGGCTGTTTCAATGGTAAGACAAAGATTTTGATTTGAGCATGAATCTAATAAGAAACAGATGCAATGTAGCTGCATACAGAAACCACAAGACTAGTGACCTGTTCATACCAAATATGAGCAAACCACTCCAAACTACTTAATTGGGTCTGTTCAATTGTAGCTCTCGTCCTTATTCTTGAATTTTGAAATTCTATGATAGGAAGAGCATGTCTACATAGAGTGTGTCTATACACTCTGGCGTGGGAAATCAGACGCATCTTTTATGTTTCAACATGGAGGCAAGAGAGCTGAAACAAAGGACAGCAAGCTGTATCAGGCAGAGGCATAGCCCACTACCATCAAATGCCATCCTGGCACAGCAGATGAGCAAATAACCTACACATTTCAGAGCTCTCACCTGGACCTTTTCAAATCCACTGGTTACAAAGAAACCTGACAAAGTTGCCAAATAATCATCTAATGCCCTTCACACTCAGCTCTGTCTGCCTGCCAAATTAACACGCACACACAGCGTTCTGCCACATGGAAAAAGATTTTTTTGGATTCCCAAACTGGAAAATCAGGTGAACTGAGAACTGACACTGAAAGAGTAAGAAAGAACAGGCAAGCTTGCAACGGCCACTTGACCTCACACTTGTGTTCCCTTTCCTCCACGATAAACAGTAAATCAATCACTCGCCCCTCACCCCATGGCAATAGCTGAAACGACCTTTAGAGCCTCAACTGAGGTGCAGTCTGAGACCCATCCTAGCATCCACTATTTAGCACAAGGAAAGGAAGAAGTGGAAGAGAGTAGGAATGGAGAGGACATAGGCAACACATCCATAACTCGAATGTCCCTTTAGAGTGCCTGAGGGTGTCTCTGTTGCTCCCTGCAGTAAGCCAGCTCCTTCCAGGGATGTCAGTATACTTTTTCATTTAGTAAGGTGGCATGTGAGTTCATTCCTCCTATACTTATTCCTAATTTTTCAAGACAGGTGAACCTCCTTCAAAACTCAAAAGACAAAGCGATAGTAATAAACAATAAACTTCTAACAGAAGTGTGAAGTTTTGGCCCAAATTGTAAATATGACAAAGTCCGGAGCTACTGAAAACAGACTGAAGCTGATATGTCTACGCAATACTACTTGTGCTTGAGATACTAGCGCTACACACATATTTACTAAGGAACTACACACACATTTACTGACTGATTTGCACGTGTTCTTCTTTTTGCAGAGTGCTGAAATTTTGTTCAAGGAGAGGAAACAGATGCTGGCTGTAATAATGGCACCTTTCCAAGGTGGAAAGAAACCATTAGTGGGGTTACCACAGGCTTAAAGCTGGGAATCTCAGATTTCCATGGTCTGTTTGCATGAATTAGATGATACCGTAACTGCAAGGCTTCCGAGCTCAATGCTCATGCAAATACAAGTAGTAAGTGGTAGAAAGTTACTGCCATAACGCAGTTTCTGTATCAGTCAGAGCAAATGGTATCCTACGCAGATAACCCACATCACACAGCAATACAGACAATAGATAAGGTCGCAGACCACAAGTGTTTACAATCTGGGGCTTCAATCCTGTAAGCCACTGCTCCAAAGGGAGGCGAAGTTCTGCCCATAAACAGCAATTTATGGAATAGGGTCTAATATAACAAAGCAATGGAACTGAATAGGTGGTAGAGAAGTAAAAACTATGGAGAAATGAACAAAAATTATGTAATTACTCATCAAAAAAAGAAACAGGGATAAAAACAGGATAAAGATGTTTTTAATATCAATAATCATTTCGTTATTTTCTTAACAAAAATGATAATGAAAAAAAGTAGGCAAAAATAGGTCATTTCTTTAAATCACCTCTGTCTTGTTTTAGGGAACTAAAACTTTTCCCCATGAAAATGGGGAAAGCAGTAGTCTGGTCCTTTGAGCCCAGGAGGCCGTTTGATAGACGGGAAGAATGACTGAGAAGACTGAGGAGTGTATGTGGGAAAAACAAGATGTCATGGGAGCACTCTCATTAGCTGCTTGGAGAGGGGAGGGTGCAAGGTCATGTCATACTGTGGAGCAGAAGCGGTCAGAGAAGGAATATGCAGAGTGTGGAGGATCATACTATAAAACGAACAAGTAGAGAATATGATCTTAATAGCTATATTTGGCCAGAACCAGAAGATAATGTGAACATCTGTGAGGCTCTGGAGGATAAAGTGGAGATAAACAAGATGAGAAATAATCAAAGCTTTGCTAGAGAGAGCTGTCCGGATTCTGAAAATGTGGCAGTGGCACTGACAGGATTCTGTGGTGGAATCACACATGTGTAAGGGAGTAAAGAAAGAGAGGACAGTCATTTGTATAGGTGCGGGTTTGGATACCAAGGTGTTGGGAATGTTAGTAAACAAGAATTTATGCAGAGCAGAAGGAGCAGAAAGACTGCTGAGGAAAGTGCTTTTGTGGCCGTATTAAACAAGTTGCTCCGAAGGCTGTGTCAGAGACAGACCAACGCATGGGACTCGCTAGAGCGACAGACGCTAGAGGCAGAAGGGCTGAGGTGGTAAAAAGGAACAAATGGCAAAAAAAGATTATGGGCTGCAACATGGATTTACTGCATCTAACTTCAGACATTCAGGGGATGGTAGGATAGAAGTTCAGCTACTCCAGGCTTTCCCCAGTCAAAGCAAAGACATATGCACCACAAAGGGTGGACTGAATTGCCTTCTGAAGGTGCCAATTTCCTTCATGGATCTTAGAGGATTTCTTCTGACTTAGTATTTCAGACATCTAAAGTTAGGTGGGATGAATCTTAGCCTGCCTGCCAGGTGTAACATTCAGACAGACAGTGAAGGAAGAGGAATATTCTTTATCTGGGGGCTCTGAAAAGAGAAAATCTATTGACTCCTGAAGGTGAACAGCTATGTTATAGAGCACTACGGAAATCTGTGCATTTCAGTTACTTATGAGTAGACAGCTATTAAAAATGGGACTGAAAAAAAGCTGCATATAATCTTGGGCTGCTAAGGGAACTTATTTGCTTGCAATAGGATCTTGCCAACAGAGAGATGGTTGTGAAGCCATATGAGTAGATAATTTGACTCTAGGGTAGAGAATAGAGAAAGAATAGGAGATGCCAGCAGAGAAATAATCTAAGGAACCTGAAAGGAACAAAGAAAAAAGGAGAAAGAAAATATCAGTTAACTTGACACAGAGTTACCTATAAATACAACTACGGGCTGCAGAAAAAAGATAGGAAGTGCCTTAGGTTAGGGAATGCCTATACAGGGGTTACACAGAGGGAAAGAAAGAGAAAGAGAGGGGGAGGAAGGAAAAAGGGGAGAGGGAAGAATCAGTTAAACCATCTAAACATGAAAGAGGCAGTAAAATACCAGCTGCTTTTTTTGGAAAAATGTGCGAATTTAACAAGCTAAATATCAACACACAGTCAGAGCCTGCCGGCAAGTGTGAAAATAACACTTGGAACTGGTGGTGGCTTGTATGCAGGTCACAGTACATACATTTACACAGCTGAGAGTCGGGCAGCATCACAGGCACATTAACAAGCCCACTGCCAGTCTAGAGGCTGATAATATTTCAATTCACCAAGAAAAGCCTCCCATATTAGCCACCAATTCCATCGGGCATTATTATAATTTATCTTACTTCAGAAAAAATACAGCTAATAATTTTAAGGAAGTGAAGAAATACTGCATGCATTATTAAAATAAACTGCAAAAGGCAATAGCCATTATCAAGTATCACACAGGTTTTCTTCTTACTTAAAAATTCAGAAAATGAAAACATGCAATGAAACAAATATCCAAGCATTTAATACAGAAATATTTCTGAAAATAAGATGATAGCTAGGGGAAAAGTGCATATGAAAAGCAATAAAGCAGAAAATAATCTGTAGAGTGACCTTTACTTGAAAATTACTATTTTTCTCTTCAGATTAAGTCTTGCTTTTGCCCCTCCAAAAATGTTATTAAAGAAAGTAGAACAACGACTGATGCAGCTAATCTGTCCATTTCACATTTGTCATTTAATCTATCTGTTCATCAGACTACAGCATCAGCCATCTTGCTAATTATCTCCTTGTATCACAAATTGAAAAAGCTGAAAAATCAGTCATTCTTAGGCAACAGTGGCCCCAGGGAAATGAGAAGAAAAATTCCAAGTTTTGATACTGCAATGAATAATGCCTTGAAAGTCTGCATCAGCAACCCATCAGTTTGCCTTATATGAGAAGAAGATGCAAGACTTCTGACATCTGTCAACAGACTAAGAATAAATGGCAAAAGAAGCCGTTTCAAAGGATGCAAAAAACACCTCTCTTCTCTTTCCAGGTAACCTAAAATTCTGGATTATGTTCACATTTCTGCATGAACAACAGACAGGAAAACAATCCTAAATCTAATCACAAATCACCTTATTCTATGCTGCTGTTCAGCTCTAGTTTTGAGCATACAAGCATTTACGTTTTCAAGAAAATAAGAAAATCCATCAGAAATCATAATAATCTTTTTACAATGTTAAAACCATTTAGTAGATTGACTGCAGTTTTAAAATCCATTCAGACGTAAAACTAAATTTACCATGATTAATGCATTCAATCTTCATTCTCATGAAAGTGCAATTTAGATCCACCTAAAATACTAGTTTCAGTGCCTTGCAGTTATCTGGGCTCTTCATTGCTTCATATTAGATCAGCTTTACATGGCAAATTTGTAATTCCCCTAGTTCTTAGATACAGCTGAGTCAGAGATAGAAAAATGAAACAAAACCTGCTTATAGTATTTGATTGGGCTAGCAGCTACTCAAAACTAGAAACCTATTCAAGAGGACCTTCTAAAGGTGGCCTCATGAATATCTACTCATTAAAAATGTTAATTAGTGTCAATATAAACAAAAGTTTAACCCTGTGACAAAAGCTCTTAAAATTTTCTTTCCTATTAATGCAAACATGCATAAAGAATGCTAGTCAGATGACCAGGATTTTCTGTAAATCCTATAAAATCACTAACACCATCAACACAACATATTATTTAAGACCAGCAGCTCCTCCTACCAGTGCATTGGGAAACCGCATTTAATCTTTGCATCAATTCTTCCAGGGCCATTTCTTCAATTTTCAGCCAGCCTCTCATTCTCTGATAAAACAAAAAGAATCCACAGCAAACATGTTCCCCTTGGTCCAAGAATGAAGGGGAAAAAAAAAAAAAAAAACTACAGCAGTGCTTCGCAGCCCTGCATTTCAATTACTCCACACAGATTCCCTATCAGCACAAAAGGAGGTATAAGTGCACATTCTCTCCTGGCAATGCCCGGGTGAGGTGGATGCTGCTTGAAGCCAGAGTCATGAATGTTAATTACAGCAGGACCACTTAAAACTTCTATCCCCTCCTCTGTGTATGGGTTTGCCCGCAGTGGAGTCCTCAAATGCCAGAATTAATGTGAAGCATTGATTAGACAATGTATCACAAATCTCTCCCAGCCTGCAGCAAGCGCTGGGAAGGACTGCACTGAATCAACAGCGCATTTAGGAAACAGCAAGCAGTGTAAGCTTGCATAAAGCAGTATCCTCAGTCTTATGTGAACATTAGGCTCCTTTTTACCTTCTTGTCAGTTTGCTGCAGGCTAAGTAGCCATGGAAGAAAATTCTTTCTCACTGACAACGTCAAGGCTATTCTGTTTTACTAGCCTGATAATGTCAAGGCTATTCTGTTTTACTAAACTGTACAATGCCTTTATGTTCAGTCTGAAATGTTCATATTTGAAGGCTGGGGGCTCCAAATTAGCTTTAAACACTGAATTAATTAGAACCATCTTCCTGACTGTTTGGAGGAGTTTTACGGCTAAATGTCGTGCCCTAGCAGCCTCTTTAGCTATACTTCAAAGAAACCAGATTTTTCAGCCTACCACTGGATTTACCAAGATATCACCTCTATTACCACCTTAGGCCAAGGGTTTTTAGATTCTGAATCTGTGCACCTGACCAGTCCATCAAGTCTATTGGCTGTAAGCTTATATGCTATAGAGGGGTCTACATGACCACTGGAAAACTTTTAGAGATATAGACAATCCCAAAAGATTGAAAGTCAATCTGTACAACACCTCTTTGTATAACTGCCCCTCATAATTGATTCTCAGTGTTTTTACACAGGCTGTAGTACAGGTCTCAATGAGGCTTTTACCAGTTCCCTTTTAGATTACCTTAAAGCCTATTAAATGTTACTACTGACATGTTTTTGTTGGTGTTCAGGTGAATTCTCCCTGTCTTTCAATCATCCTGTTGGTTTTAGTTATGTCCTCTCATATTTCAGTCATGAAAATAAACAAAATAATTACTATGTCTAAAAGAAAGAGAGAGGCTTTCCTGTACACTTAAAAGGACTGTACTGTGTTGTTTAGGACGAAGATTCTTCTTTACAAATTATATGTAGCTAGCAAAAAGAAGCACTCCTTTCCAGGAAAATAATGTGGGTATCTATGATGTCTTGCTTGTAACTCTCCACAATAAAATTGAGGAGGGAATGAACTAAAAAGTTATTTTGGAAAAGGATCCATCAATATATCTGGCCTTCCTCTGTCAATAAAATTCATTGATATCTTTAGAAAAAGTTTCACGTCATACCACTCCGAGTCTGACAAGCCAACAGCAGCTCCATGTATTATATATGATCAGAGTATACTAATAGAAATGAAAAAAATCAGTCTTCAATCAAGATTTTGCATAATGAAGTGTTATTATATGAAGTGCTTCATCTACCGGACTCTAGATACAAAAAGTATTTTGTTTATCTGATCGCCATTTAAGAATGCACTTTTGCAAAGGAAACAGTGATCTACAGCAAGACCATAATTATCAAGTCAGTCTCTGGCCATTCAGGTAGTGAACTAAGAGCAAAGGAACTAGACAAAGTGTGGAAATACATGGGTGTGCATGGATATCTGAAGTTTGTTTTGAAGCAAAGGATGTGGGACGGAACACTGTGTCCAAAGAAAGCCCAGGGAGAATTCCAGATTTCAGGAAGTCAATCGGACTTGCTGTCTGCAGCCAATTAAATAAAAGGACTAAGATATTGTAGCTTATGCAGAACAGTGAAGGTCACTTACATGATTACACTATTTCCCCATGCAGCAAGAAGTGCAGGAGTCATGTGTGCATTCAAAAATGTCTAACGAAATAGAACATGCTAGTTCAACCCCAGCTTTCTTTGAGTGTCCTGCCTCAGTTCATTAAGAATTTTATATTTTCTGTGGAGAATCAATAAACTGCATGGGCCTCCCTTATCATCATAAGGTCTGTCTTTCCACATGATGTTTTCTCAGTGAAACAACAACTAATTGTAAGCAAGATATAGATAGCCTGATGGATTTTATCAGATCATACAGTCAACTTTCAGGATCACTTGTATGAAAAGTATATTTCTATTTGCGCAAAATGAATGGAGAATTCTCATCTGCTAGTTCAGAGCTCAGATGCACACACAACCACTTCATATATGTTTTCTACACCTCCAAATGAATTCAAAACATGCAAAGCAGGAGCAGAGGATCAAGCCAACTTTTCAGTTGGATGGACTGCTTATCCAAAACTGTTTTTTCCTTTTTCTAATCACGTACTTCTGATGATGTTCAGACATGAAGATCAGGCACACTGATCTGGAGTGATGTGATAACGAGCTCAGGTGTACTTTCTCTACTAAAGGAAGTGAAGAGAGTGTAATGGACTTTACCAAAGAATGTGGGATTAGGATCACTGCTGGTTTGAAATGGGAAACTAATTTTTTTCCGTCAGTACTCTGTTTGCTCTGTATGTTGTCAGAGACAAAGCCTGTTCAAACACAAAATTATTACATCCCTTTTATTTTCAAACAGCTCCAGCCAAAAAGTATTATCTTGCTCTTCAAAAAACTGTAGCTATTTTGAAAATGTTCCAGAAGTAATATACAACTATCTTCTCATAGTGAGGAACCAGGAGCAGTAACCTTGCACTGTCATTAACATATAATGAGTTTTGCCTGAGCAAAAAGTAGCTGCAACAATATACCTTAAGACTTTTAATTCAGCTTTACTTTGATCTCCACAACACCATTTGTCAATGAGTTCCAAAATTTAATTATGTGCTGTGAGAAAAACTGGATTTGTTTGAACTAACTTCCTGAAATTTTTCTGGGTGCCCTAGTTTTGCTTTTGTAAAACAGTGAAAAAAACAGGAAATAAACACTCTCTATTCATTTTCCCAAGCCATTCATGTCTATACAGATCTCCACTGTAGGTGATCTTATATCCCCTTCAATTGCCTTTTCTCCAGACAGAATATTTCCTATGCTAATTAGTTCCTATTTGTGCAAAAGCAATTCCATATCTCTGATCATCTTTGCCGTCCTTCTGTCTACCCTAATTCTGCTGCAACGAAGTGCACAAAACTGCACACGGTACTCAAGAAGTAGGCACAGCAGATTACACAGTGACATAAAGATTTGTTGTTCTCAATTTCCCTGCTAGCAATTCCTACTGTTCTGTTTGCCTTTTTGACCAACACCAAGTGCTGACCGAGCTGCTGCTGCTTTCAGGGAACTACCCACAGTGAGGCAAGATCTTTTTCTGAGGGGTAACAGTTAACGTAGCGAATACTGTTGACTTCTCTCATATGTATTACTTTGTACAAGCAACTAATTTAATCTGCTATACTGCTCAATCACTTAGTATCACAAATTTATTCTCCAAATATTTGCAGTCAGCAAATTTGACTATTCTGAATAATTTCTGACATCTGCAAATTCTGTCTGTTCATGCCTCATTTCCATTGCCAGCTCATTTATGAATATATGTTGAACAGTTCAAGCTCCTGCAGAAATCCCTACTTTACTCCACCAGTAACTCCCTTCCATCCAGGGAAAACTGACCACCTAAAACGACTGTTTGTTTCCTGCTTTTTAATCAATTCTTAATCCATAAGAAGGGTTCCATTTAACATATAGGAACTTAGTTTCTCTAAGAGCCTGATGGCAGCTGCAGTGAAAGAAATACTATTTATAGAATGTAAAAGAGGGTTCTAAGAAATTAAAACACATCCAGTTCTCCCTACTGCCATGCATGGGCCCTGCCACCCCACTTCCTGCAAAGTAAATGGGCAGAGCCCAAAGACAGTCATGCCTGTCCAGCTAAATCCGTTGCCTCACATCCTATACTGCTGTCTAGCAATGACATGTGGCCAACACCACGCAGGCAAGTCAGCTGCATGCCTTCCTAGATGGGTCCAACATCGTGTGTCCCAAGACAGTATGGAGTGTGTAAGCAGCAATGCTACAGACATCCACATCACCACTTTAGTCCTAAGACAGTGCAGACACAGCCAAAAAGACTTACCTCAGATGGCCTCTGCCAGAGCAGGAAGAGACCCCCTGAATGTGGTTTTCATAACATAGATCCTCACAGGTTCTACAAAGAATATCCACATACATGCATTGCATAAGCAATATTGATCCCTCGCCTTAAATAAAGGGAAGAGAGAGGAGACAGGACAGTTGATATGAGAGATTCAAATAGAAAATGCATTTTTAACATTTCAACCTCCTTTTGGCACTGGTTCTTCCTCCATGAAGCAAAGGGTTTTTCTCCCCTTTTATTTTTCTGAATGACTGAGTTCTTTTGGCAATCAGCCCAGTTAGGCTTTATTATGTAAAGCATCTGGGATTTGAAACTGGGATTCATAAGCAGAGATGGCAGTATTCTGTTTTTGGCAACACCTCAGTCTTTTACAAGGACAAAATTGTTCACAATCTCAAGGAATACAGAGAACTTTGAACTGCACAAGTCACTACCCTGCTTGTACGTGCAGGAAGGGAAAAAAAGTAGAAGTTTTTTCTTTTTAAAAACTGACAGTCAAACATTCATACAAAGCTAGAGTATTGGCAAAGTTCATAGAGGAACATGGAGTACAGAACCCTTCAGATGCAAAGGAGCGTATAATGGAGGTATTCCACCAAAATGATGCCTTATTTTACTAATCTAGTAATTTACTGAATCTCTATCAAGTCTTCTATGTCAGATCATCCTTCATAAACTCTTTCTTTGAAAAAGTAAGGGCCATACAGAGAAAAAGGCCCAATGGCTGTTCCTTATGCTTTCTCATCTGGGATATGTGTTGACCATGCATGTTCCCACTAGGAAGAGGTGGTGTCCAGACCGAGTGCTCGGCTGCAGGGGAGAAGCTGGACTCTTCCAGCTCCATCACCTTTTCTCACACACACATCCCCTTTCTATACAGGTGGTCACCTTCCCTTCCATTATCACTCATGGCTGGGAAGAAGTAGGAGATAGAGGAAATGCAATATGCACTTCCATTTGGTGGGTTCCCCTCTCCCTATAGCTGAATCTTGCTATAATCTAGCTCCCACTACTTTCACTCTTCTTCTCCAAGGTTTTTCCTTTCCCCCACATCAATTACAATCTACAATCTCCTTAAAAAATGTTAAAATTAGTTCTTAAAGCTTAGCTTAACCACTAACTCTCCTATGAAAATTCATTTCTTTCATATCCTGTATTTCAGTTTTATGTGGACACATGGCAGCATTTATCATACTCCTGCAAAGTTTTATAGTTAGGTTGAAAGAACTAAAAACAATCGATAGACCATGGGCTTCAATATTTGCTAGCATAATAGGCAGGGCTATCTCCCCACTGTCTCAATTTTCTTTAGCATCCCACGCTTCTATGAGGCAAATGATTAAAATGTCATTTAAATCTCTTCCACTGATCTACTGTGTTTCTAGAGTATTAGTTTCCAAGTGGCTTACAATTGCCGTATTTTTCCATTTCAGTTATTTTCTTCATCCTCCTCTTTTGCGACATGGGATTAAGGAATCACTCCAGAGCCAATACAGTTGTAAGAGTCTGCTTGTTTAGTGAAACACCTCCAGCTGCCCCTGTTTAGCTGAGCATTGCTCCAGCCCTCTATTCTCCTCCAGTCTGAGAAGTTAAACTGCCTAAATGTACAAGTGGCTACACTCCTCTAAAAGCAGGCATGACAATGAATGAATGCTGCTTTTCAGCTAGTGCAATGCCAAGCAAGACCTTTCCTTTTTATGTTTACTAAGACATCTTTGCAGATATGGGAAGTGTTTTCTGTAAGAAGTTAGGAAGACTGAAGATAGGAAGCACATAGGTGGAAGGGGAAAGAACCTGCTACATAGAGATATACGGAAAGAAAGGAAATGACACAATGCTG
Source organism: Dromaius novaehollandiae (assembly GCF_036370855.1). NCBI lineage: Eukaryota > Metazoa > Chordata > Aves > Casuariiformes > Dromaiidae > Dromaius > Dromaius novaehollandiae. Next base: position 154,109,238 of record NC_088098.1, read on the forward strand.
TTATCTTCTTCCTCAGAAAGCTTCCACAGCATGTTTATAGTGAGGCTACACAAGGGAAACTGTACTCCAACCCCTGAAAAAATGAAACCACAATTCTTTAAATACAGAAAAAAGTGGGAATCAGGGAACTCTTGTTTTAGAAAGCAGCCAGATATTGAAAGGTACTGAGAGAATGAAATAGTGTTAGGATGCAGAGATGCCATGGTCACATTTTCCCTCAGAGTTAATATTTAGTATTTAAGTGGAGAAATTAAATTAATCCAGATAAACATGGTTCGTCCTCTTCGGTCCTACTGGCTTTCTTTTCAAAGAAAATACAGGGTCTTAAAGTTAACTTCTCCTGAAAAAAATCTGTCCAATATTTTTTAAAGGTCAAATATTTCAATGACTCCTAAAAAGTATTAGACTTCAAAACAATTCGTTCCATTGTGTTCAAATTTGGAGGGTTAAGAAAAGCCCAAGTTTTACTGCATGTCCCACTTTGTAAAATCACTATTTGAAAAGAATTAGCCACACATACAAGTCCAGTGGATCCACTATTCAAGAGTCTGGGCTGATTTAAAACATTCTTAGCAAATGACTCTCTAACAAAGTATGATATTTAACTGTCACATATAAATGTTAATTTCACATACTAACAGTAATCTAAAAAGTATTCAGAAGAGAAAAGTAGGATACTTCCAGGACCATTCAATTTGACTGCACAGAAAGAAACTGAAGTGCATGCTTGCCCCTGAGGAAGAGGCTGACTAGTTATGTCACAGAGTAGACAGAGTAGAAGGATGTCAACTTTAATTCTGAAGTTTCTTTTTTTATGGTATGCATCTTAAAATTTGACTGCCTTTTACACTTCTACATCTTCAAAATGTAGCCTTCACTGGAGTTTTAGAGCCACAGAAGGCTTTTCCCCCCTCCAGAAAAGTGAATAGGGCAATAGTCAGGGAATGCACCTGAGACAGGCAAGGATTCACTTCACGACAGGACGAGCTGATCTGTCTACCTCAGGCAGATGTGTTACTCTAAGGCTGGTCACTAGTCTGGCCAGGGCAGTAGTATCTCTCCTGGACCACACCCCAAGCACTGTGAAAGGACTGGGCTTTTTCTTGATGCAAAAGGGGAAAACTTAAGAAGTCTCAAAAGGTATTTAGGAATAGGAAAATTGCTCCCAACAGCCTCAAGAGTATTTAGCCTGTAGCCAAACAGGCCAAATCTCAAACAAGATCTCAGTCTTGCTGCAGAACACTTACTGAACATTCACCCTTGCTGCAGTTCCTTCAGTGGTTCCTTTGTGTCTTTTATAACAGAGCTTGAAAACTTTTGTGTATGAGTTTCCTTAAGGAACCACTTGCTCAGTCTATTTTACAGCATACAAACTTCAGTAAATAAAATAGCATTAGATTTCTCACTCTGTTTACAGATGCCACATTTGTCTTGACAGATGCTTAATGTAAGACAGAAAGACCAGATCAGAGCTGGTCAGACTCACAGGAGATTCTAGGCAAGGAGGAAAAAAAAAAAAAAACCAAAAAACAACAAAAAAAAGCCTCTGAAGAAGAGACTGTTGCAGAAAATTTCCAAATTTATTCATTTTCTGACAGGAAAAATGAGTATTTCCAGTTTATTATAAGGAACTCTTTATTTCCACATATAAAAAAAGTGAACATTTTTGGATCACATAATTTTTTCCATTTAATCTTATTTACAGAAGACATCATTTCTCAAACCAGCCAAATAATCTGACCCTTCCTGGGAAGTGGTCTGCAAAATATACCATAAGCGGAAAAGGCTGCTCTTGAATTTATACAGTCCTTCTGCTTTCATTATCATAAAGTTGTCAGAAAGGAAAATGCCTGGTTTCTTTTGCAGTATGCACCACATCCAAACTGCCTTTCATGCTTTTTACTTGAAACAGAAAAAGAATGAGTTTTTGCTTCCATGGACTTCTGAAAGTTTTGTTGTTAGTTTTCTTTAAGAATAAAAATTCTGAATAGTTAGTGATTCCAAAAGAGATATTTTGAAGCCCAAGTATTGAATCTTCTGTAAGTGTGCATATAGAAATTTCTTTATTATTTTGATTACATACTATTGTTGCTTTTTTCATTTTTTTCCCCTCCCTCACTCTTGCAGCTATTCTCAATCCATATCAAAGATTCTTGTGTCAGTGACAGGCTTTATGCCTATTTTATTTTCGCTTTCTCTGTCTTGAAAAAGCAGTAAAAAGAAACCATTTTTGACAAACTACCTATTATACAAAGAGGTTGCATGGGCTACCACTGAATTTCAAATAATTTTTGATCTTTATAATGTCTGGATACTTACATCTTGAGTTGAATTGACCACAACTGCAATCAAGAGCTGGCTACATAAATCCACAAAGATTAACACAAAAGGATTGCCTCACAGAGAGGCTCATATCCAGAGCACAGTACTACAGAGTTTCTTATTCCAGCTCATGAAATGTGTTTGTTTCTATCCCTATCCAACACACTCAAGGCAGTAGCACAGTTATTGGTAACTAACAGCCTTCAGGCTGTAGCAATTGGAAAAATGAGATATAGCTCTCAAATATTTTGAACATTGGTATTCTTAACAGTTTGGTAATCACACTGTTTTTACTCATACTGTGTTGTCCATTAAAAATCCATGTCCTGTTTTAAGATACCTAAACAAGTTTGAAATGAGATTTCTGCAAGATTTCACTTTTTTGTACTCTTAGTATTTCTCAAGCTCTTCAAGTTTTATTTTTGCAAAGTTTTGCTGCCAGAGTTCTTTGCTATACCAGTTTCGGCATGCTAAAAATTACTTTTTCCTTCAGCTTTAAACTACTCACCCCCATAGACACTCAGAGCATCTATCCAGGCTTGTCCTGTATGTCTAATACAATTTACCCATCTATATGTTTAATCATCAAATATAACTATTATATCAAGATTTAACTCTAACATTTGGCATAGACTCCCCCGAAACATTCGATAGCTTAATGCATACTGAAACAAAGTCCTAGAACCTATATTTACCCATTCAAAGGACATATCTCTAATGTGGGTTTTGATCCGATTCCAATCGGATGGTTTTTTACTACAACAAAAAAAAACATGAATTAATAGAAAAATTCAGATGTACATAAAGATTTCCAAGAAAATAAAGGAAAATATATACAAAAATACCAGACAAAAAACACAGCATCTCACACCATTTCATTGTACACACTCATGCATCTGTCATAGCATACAGTGCTCCTGAATGATTATAGGTAAAGTGTCAGGCCTGGATGAGACTACAAGGAAAGAAGGAAATATTGCACCATTTTTCCCCTTCCAAGACAGGAAATGTATAATGTCTCCAACTATGTTCTTGTATACTTCATGGCAACGCCTTGATCCCTGAAGGAGTACACTTTGATTCTCTTCACCATTCCCACCTGTGCACCCAAGAGGAAGAGCATTTTTAGAGACGAATATTGTCAGTGCATCACTAGACTACAGATAAGCAGCAGGAAGAATGGGAGGCCAGAACTGTGAAAGCTAATTTAAAAGCTGTGGTTGCAAAAAGCAGCATATAGAGGAGGCTTGAGGATGCCTGATACTGTGCACTGGCATGACTCAAACGTTTAGCTGTATCACACCAACACACACAAGAGGAAAACAGTCTCTTTGCTCCCTGGAGACTGATCTGCATTAGCATCACCCTAAAAGCCATTTATTTCCTTCAAAATCTTGACTGACCCTATAAAGAAACAAATGGAATATGGCCTTAGGGGAATTAGTACCTTTTTGTTTTGCATCTGTGGTGATCAGTGGGATCTGCCGTTACCAAGACCATGTGCTACAAGTATACACCACTGAGCACCTTGGGTTGGAAGGCACTGTAGGGTTAAAAACAAAAACAAAATTAAACCAAAAATAAAACCCCAAACCCCACAAAAATAACTAACTTAAATAATGCTTAAGATGAAGTTATCAAATACAGGAGTCAGATATTCTTTAACTATCCAAAAGCCTTTCACAACATATTGCTAACAGTAAGAATTGTTACTGTATTTCATCCTTCTAGACATCAGATTACTCTACCAGACATCCCACTCACACATACATGTGACAGTAAAGAGCAATTAGCAGTGGCAAGGTAGGAGTTGCAGACCAAAAATCCTCAAAGAGTAGAAGTGGTGTGTTATGATGTGGTTTAACTTGGATCTTCCAGTTTTTGTTTAAGCAACATGCTGTACAAGGAACTGTACTGTTTACAACAGAATAAGCTTTTCTCTACCAATTTTCTAGCATTTTAAAATGTGTAATAGGAACAAGAAAGGGAAGGGGGGGGATTATGGAGAAAGGTCATGAACAACAGTTGACATACAAATAATTTTTCCACTCTGCTTCTATCCCCCTTCTCTCCTCCTGCCCTTTGCAAAAGAACATTTAAAACTAAAAATATTTTCTTCCCATGGAAAAGCCTGCACATGTCAGTATTCTCTCTATCACTCCGATCTCCAGATAGTCTTACTTTGAACACAAACAGCACACCAATCATTCTACTGTAATGTCAGTAAGCATTAGAGCCCCCAAAGCACATAGTAATAAAAGAAAGTCCATGGAACCCTCACTTCAAGTCCTCTCTAGAGAGAAAATTCTTTAAGAGATGCACCTCAGCAATGACTGCCAAGATTATCCAGGGAGAAAAACATAGTAAGGTCTCAAATTTAAAGGCTTCCTATTGAATACTCATGAATAAAACCCTAAATGCAAAGGGCCTAGTGACTGAACTGATATATTTCATGTGAACAGCTGCCTCCTTTTAAAGAACAGAAGTTCATGAAACATTTTTAAACCTATTTTAGAAAGCAATGCCACCATGGAATCATTGCCAGATGCCTCTATAAAATTTGCCAAACTACAGCCAATGTTTTGTCAGCATGTATTAAAAGTATTTTTTTTTCTTAAAAATGTAGTCTTCTCAGTCCTGTGTGTTTTCCAATATACATGGGAACTAGTTTTACTAAGTGGAACACAGGCACAAGTGTTACTTCTATCTCATGTACCTGTGACCTAGTTACTGACATGAAGCTATGTTAAACATAGCTGTCAAAAGAAATTTACTCCATATGCAGTACTTGCTTAATAGAACTTCTCTTTGGTAAAATACAACAACAGAAATAAAAATTTTAAATAAATCCCTCTTGATATAATTACACAAAGCAAGCTACGTGTTAAAATATTTTAGTGGTGCTTATAATCAGCTTCTACTGTTCAAGCCGAAAGCAAATCTGTGCAACACTATATGAAGTCATACTTTGGTCACAGCCAAAACAAAAATACTATTCTTTGAGAACACATACGTGTATCCCATATTGAATTAATTGAATAAACTACAAATAAAAGCAATGTCCTGCCAAAATCCTATTATGAGGCAAATGTACTAGCAATTCTTTTCAGCAGCTCTGATCTCCAACTCAGAAAAACAGCCAAGACCGCAACAATATGTAAACAATTGTATTAAGCTTTAAAAGAGAAAATTTAAAAATCAGCGTGCAGAAAACTAGATGCTTTCTGTAAGTAAAAAATATATACAGTCCATGTTTAGCCTTGTAAATACCAACCTTTCTTGTTGTCGTATCCCAAATCCAAAGCATGTAGCACATCTCCTTTGACCATGCATTTTATGCGAGAAAAGCATATATGGAACAGCATTTGAGAAACAAACACAGTAAAAAGATCCAAGTGTGCATGTTAAACTCTTCTCAAATAGAATAAAATTAACAGATTCAGTGCACTGCATTGAGCTTTTGCAGTGAATTTGTTTCCAAGGAAACCAATAGCTGCAGATGTTTTCCCATATAACAGAGAAAGAAAATTCAGCAGTGAGATTTTTCCTTACTTGCAAAGCAGGTTTCTTCAGCATAAATGTGTGAATAAAATACTGATCACTGATAAACTATCAGTCAACCTCTGTTAGAAGACTAGAACTGTGTTTAAAATAAATAAATAAAAGCTTACTCTACACACAATCTTACTAAACAGATGCTGCTAAATGCTACCTTTGAATGTTTTCCTATTTATCCTCTTTCAGCCTGCGCTCCCAAAGTGACCTGCCTCTCCTGCTTTGCTACCTCAAAAAAGCATGGAAAAAACCCACCCTGTATCAGGGATTTTCATCCTAAAAGATGCTCCAACAGCTGGCAATATTCCAGCTTCCACAGAACAACGCTGTCTTACAGAGGCTACAGAAATGCCTATTCTTACCAAATGTCATAGCTTTGCAAGCTTGTATCATACCATAGGGGTATTATCACTGTCACTGACATGATTTACATTTCTTAGGATGAGGGTATTGAATACATATATTTAGTAAAACCATAAAAAGGAGGCATGTTTGAAAAGTCACTTTCCTTCTAGTTCTTCCACAGGGCATTAATTTTGTAACTCAAAGTTACATTTATAGACAATGATTACTTTTTTTCATTTACACAGCAGGTTCCCAATCTGCTATTTATTAATGAAAACATTATGAACACTGCATTTATTTATTGATTGATTTTTTTTAAAGTTAGACCTCTCCTCTGTGTTAAATTCAGGAATATTTACAGTGTCTTCCGAACTTTGAAAGCTTGTTTCCCTTGTCCTCTTTCAATGTTATTGATTCAACAGCAACATCTGCTGGGCAAGAAGGGACAATATTCAGTTTCTGTAAACAGTTAAACAGCCAGGCACAGAAGCAGAAATATTTGTGGTGTACATTTCTAGGTACTTTTGCAGAGTCACTGCCAAAACAGAATTTCTAAAAGGAGCAAAAGTTTCAAATATGTATTTGTTCTCAACTCACCTGTCCAAAAAGAAAACAAACCCAACAAAAATATGGATAAAGGAATAGCAGTGACTTATGGTTGCTATTTGGAGATCACATATATGTTACATCTTCTAGGAATCTTAGATACATTGGGCTAAGAGACCCAGTAGATAAGAATTTTAGGGTCACAAGCACAAGTTGAAGTAGGTCCTGTTAACTCTGCTGCAAAAGTATTCACACAACCTTCAAATTTATGCAATAAAGAGGTTTGCTATATGCCCTTCTGCTCTTTGAATCTGTTTTCCCTCTTCATTAAACAATTATGCATATTTAAGAAAAAGAGCAAAAAACAGTGACTAATAACCAGCCAAATCATACCAAGCAAAAGTTTTTGAGAAGGTCATGGAGAACAAGCTGATTGTTGTGAATCTGTTAAAGGCTGAAGGCCAGGATCCCGAAGGACTTTGGCATTATAATGGCCAGCATTTGCCTTGCATTACAGAATCCAATGGTCAGACCTAGGTGTCTAAATTCCTCAAGCAGAGCATAAGAAGATTCGGGAGATATTCAACAATGAAGAGGGCTACACTTAAGCAAGCCAAAGACAATGACAGAAGGATAGCTCAAATCCTTTCCTCTTCCCAGTCCTTTGCAGAGACTGATATTTAATCTACCTGCTAGAAGACACACATCATTATCAGGATTCACAATCAAAGTCCTCACCTGGCTTTACATATCCATGCAATTTCTTCTTCCAAAGACAGCCATCTTCTAAAATGCAGTCAGATAAGAACAGGATCTCTACTCCAAGCTCTGATTATGCACCACACGTCAAGCAATTATTTATTGGATGTATAAATACTACTGGCAGCAGAGAGCAAAACCCAAGACACTCATAAATTAGGGCCTTACTCAGTAGGAAGGGAATCAAATTTCCCTTCATTTCTACCCTCTCTGTTCCAGTGAATCTTGACTCCCCTAAGGAAGGTAGATACAGCATCTTCACCCAGCAAGAGCCTGGGGTCTGGTCAGCTGGGCATTCACTCAGCCCTCCAGGCTAAGGAAGAAATTGAGTGGAGACTTCTTTGGGGACAAGTGCTCCAACCACTCAGTTACTGGGTATGTGGAGAGCGTCAATACCTCTGTATCTAGCCTGAATAAAGTTGACCACTCTACCTTGTGAGGAGCTCAGTGAGGGGTGTACCAGCCCAAGATGCTCAGCAGCATGATAAATGCCAAACTGTAGACAGCCTCCTCAAGAAGGCAGCAGGTCCAGGCAAAAATCAAGGGCCTAAAGCACCTCTAGATACCTCGATCATCACCAAAGGAATTATGAAGCAAATCTGAGGGTCACCCTCTTGAACTTCATCACCTAAGTATCTTAAATCCCCCTTTAGTCTGCTATGGGTATTTTCTGGACTTCTGAACATTGTTGCTGGTCTCTCCTGCCATTTGCCGATTAACATCTTCCTTAGAAGTGCAGTGTACAAAAGCAAACCCAGCACCCAGCTGGGGCTTTACCAGTTTGTAAAACAGGAAAATAATCTGCTTGCTCTCTTTGAGGCCATTATGGCTGCACACACTTATTCCATTATAATACTTTCCAGAATCTCATGTATAGTCTTTTTAGGTAAATATGTTTTCCTGCTGAGAAAAGAGCAGGAAAGATCAATTTATGTGAAATGAAGTATGCCACAGTATACTATACCATAAATTACACTATTGTACAGAGCTGGAACTATGAAAAAGTATACAATAGTACGGAGATGGAACAGCAAACTTCTATGAAATATACTGAAGTATATTACAGTATACTAAATCTAGGTTCTAAAATGAAGGTTTCTTTCCTCAAAACAAGCAATAATAGGGAGAAAAAGTAAAAAAACTTCCTTAATACTGCAAAAATGTGCTATCACATGTATTTTTCCCCTATTCCTCTGACTGCAAGATCTACCTATGTGGAAGAAGAAGCTTCCAGGAGAAAGCTTTCCTCAGCACGCAGTGTTAGTGAGGAGCACTTCAGACAGCATTAAGAGAGTCAACTTTGATTTTGGGCCCACCTGCCTTGTCCCCATCAGATTTTTTTGGAAAGTCCTGACAGCACGATGGAGAGGCCCAATACCTTATCTGCACATAATCCACTGTCATGCATGTATCTATACACCTTGCTGGAAATAGTAGCTACTAGCAAGACTTCCTGTTTTTTCAAGGACCTGTTCCTCACCTCCCAGAAACATCCGTGGAAAGAATATTGACATAGTTCCTCCGGAACCTTTTGGAGAGGTCTCCTTGGAGCAGTTTAATTCTAGGCAGCTTATTTTCCACTGCTTCTTTCCCCAAAAGAAATACTCCATCCATTATTTTCAGTGTAGCTGTTCTTCCTAAGATGATTCTTGAATGGAAGTCATACATGCAGCAGGGTTATCACAGAGCCTCCTCCCCCTCCACACATTTACTAATTAACGAAAGTACATTTCCCCAGGTAAGCCTTTGCAAAACAGACCACAAATTTGACAGCAATAAGCTGTTAATTCAACAGACTCCAGATGCAATACCTACTTTGTTTTTCCCCCTTTGTCTAAGAAAAATTGTTTAGTAATTGTCAATGGAAAATATATTTATCTGTTCAGCAATTAGGTTAGATGACATTTTAAAATTACAAGCAATAACCTAATTATGTAAAACAAACTAGTTTTCAAGAATCACAATTTTTCTAATGTACCTTGCAATCAATAAATAGCCTTAAACTGATCTGATAAGCTGAGCTGAGAAAATAAAACTATTCGCTAAGTAACTTAAATTGCATATCCAAATTAAATAAACTCTCTTTAGCCTCCAGCAATTGAAGAAAAAAACCCACCCCATCTTTAGCTGGAGGAAAAGCCTTTTCTTTGACAGCTGGCTATTTAACCAATTCTATTCAATTCTAAAATAATGTAGTCGTAAAATAATGTAGTCACAAGCTTCTGCATCTCCATGGCCTTTGAAGCAAGTGCCTAAACCAGCACTTTTTCTGCCATTGCGAAATAGGAGGCAAGAAGCTAGGAAGAACTTTAAACTTGCTGTGTGACTTCTCTTCATTCCAGGGAGGTAGGTACATTTGAGGCATGACCTGTCCAAGGTCAGGTATTACCCTGTCGGAAGACTCAGTCAGTTTCCATAATGGAATTTGTTTTTCCTCCTCTTTAGATATTATATTCAGCAGATTTACAAAGGTATCCACTGCCCAAAGATACCAAAAAATGGAATTTACAGAATGCCTAAACAGGTTAGGCATGCAACTTCTACTGAATTTCAATTACACTTCTGCTTAGGCACTTTTCCAGTTTCTTTGGAGCCACCTGAGGCACCAAAAGCACAAACATACTTATGTCAAGCATTAAACAGAATTGACAGAGCTTTCCTACTTTAGTTTCAGAAAGTATCTAATGTTTTGCCCTGTAAGGGGAATATCTGAGAAACTGAAGCATGATTTAAATCAAAAGAGAAAGTTGCACTGCATTCAGAGATATCACAAAGGCTATTAATTTCCATAATAACTTACTACTGCTTTCTCTTCTGATTAAAAGGTCATATAGTGCATTTAGATCAAACAAAAGACTTACAACTACATATAATATTAAAACATGGAAACCTCTAAGAAAGTTGTACTAATTTTTACTAGCTTAATATTGTTAGAGAATAATTTCATACCTCACTATGCAATATAAAATGACACTAAGAAAACAAAATTGTGATTTCTTAAGAGATTTAGGATATAATTTGTAACATATTCATAGCACAAGCGGTAGATGCTAAATCCTTCTGACAACTAAGAGGTCTTTTACTACCCTAATGGTTCTGCTTAAGGTGATCTTAAGGTCGGGTCATAAGGTGTAAGAGGCAGATACTGCAGTATTTAAGTATACACAAAAGAATTCACTAATGACTTACTAAGGATGGACACTACAAACTTATTTCAGACACCATTCAGTCACTTTTGCTCTAGGTCACTTCTGACATTCACAATGATGTCAAGGTTTTTGTTTGTTTGTTTTAACCCTTAATTTTGGATTAAGTAAGCAAATGTGTTGTGAGGGATCTCTCCATACACTTCGGAAATTCTTCTGAAGCCAGAAGTGACAAGATCTTTTTTCAAAAAAAGATTTAAAAGCCTCAATGAAGTTTATGAATTGAGGGTGTCCCCAGGCCAAGTTTAAAAGTGTTTCTCTTTTGCTAGTTCTATACTGAATCATTCACTTTTACCAGTGTCAACACTTCCTGCAAAGGTATCAGAAACAACTCCAAATTTCAGTTTACATGCATCATCTCTTGACATGAACACGTGCTGAACGCTACTCTGAGCAAAGCGGGTACAGCGTCCCTGCTGACTTCATCTTAAAAAAAAATCCTTGCTTCTTTGTAAAACTTATTGGTGGTAACTGCATTTGCCTCCTCTTGAAAAGGGGCTCTCCCAGCACTGAAGAGACAGTAAAATGCAGGTAAGGCAGTGAAGGGACAAGAGGCAGAACTTCAGCTGTAGCTCCCAGGTTTACATGCCCCCCTGCCATGCTTTCTGAAGAGCAAAAGATTCTCTAGGGAATGGGGGAATGGAAGGCGGGGGGGGGGGGGGGGGGGAGGGAAACAACCACAAACTTATCTAGTTACCGAGAGCAAGGAGTGATTTCAGACCACACTGCTTCCAGACAATTTAACTGTTTTTTTAAAAAGCCTCATTCTTTCTCTGATGCTCCCACTGAGACAGGAAAACAGCAGCTGAACTGAAAATCCACAAAGTGTGGCACTGGGGCAGGGGCTTTTAATTTTACTGCTTACGTTACAGAAATACCTCTCCATAGCTCATTTCTAGCTGGCAATGCCTTTTTCCACTAATGGACACTTCCTGCTCTAACTTCTTGAACTGAATGCTGCTAGCTAAAGAGGAAGTTATTTTTATATATTCCATATTTGCTGTAATTCCCAGAAAAGAGGGAATTAGAGAAAGATGTTTAATATTAAATTCATTTAAGAGGCTGATTAACCTGCATAGCTTATAAGTCTTAGAGAAAAATCCTGACAAGTCTCCTACCGGTTTTAAACAAGCAGGGATTTCATTGCTCTATTACTTGAAGCAGCAACACAATAGAGATGAGGTTTGCCATGCAAACATTCTCTTTTCCATGTTATTTGAATCAGCTTTAAACATGTCTCTTTTTGAGGAGTTAAACTCCTAAGAATTTGCCAAATTCCTTTAATAAAAATTAATTTTTATTTAAAGGGGCACCTTTAACTTAAAAAAATACAAAAACATTTGCATGTACAGATATGCTCAGACTGATACCAGTCATACAGCCAGTAAAGGAACAGACCTGTAAAGAGACATACTTCCACATTACGCTATGCAAATAGCCTAGAATATTAAGAAATGCTAACTCCACTTACTGTACACACATAATATAGGCTATATCTTATACGGACATACTTCACATCAATCAAACTACTTGTGTCAACCAGAATATTCAACATGGATATATATCCAAGAGCTCTCACAGTAAAATCCAGCCAGTCCTTTAGTGACAACTGCCACCAAGCAGGCAAGAGAAGAGCATAGCAGAACAAAGCCTTAATACTTTTCTCTGCAAATGCATGTTACTTCTAGCTCTATGTTCAAAAAAAGAAAATAAATTCTGAGTTTCACCTTTAGCATTATAACAGATACCACCAGTGCCAGCAGTAACTCTCAGCTCTATGCCAGAGCACATATCACTCTAAGTGGCTTGTGTATTACAACTCAGGGATTCCTGTCCTCGTTTGTTTCTGAAGGCAAGAAAGGTCATGGTCTATTTAGCATCTGCGTGGACATGTTCAGAAGTTTGCAAAGCCATCTCTGTTCCACAGAAGATGTACCAACTTTAATCAGATTATAGGACGATGGTTTGTCATTCATATGAGAAAGAAGTCTTTTTGCTGCTGCACAGAGCTGCGTACAAAATTCTAACGCAGAAGTCTTAGGTTGCATCAGAAGTTTTGGGCTTAACTTGATATTTTACAATTTTTTGAGTATGCAGTCTCATCAGCAACACCTGCTTTGATATTTATAACCTAGTTTTCAACACATACCTGCTGGCTGTATTAACCTAGCTTATAATTAATCCTTGAGAAAGCTTTTTATCAAGTTGTTACTTGAGGTATGGTATAATGGACACAGCCTTGCAAAAAAAAGAAAAACCCAAAAACAAAAAAACCAACACCAACACCCCAAAAACCAACACCCCAAAAACCAACAAAAAAAATCCAAGCGAGATATCAAGTATGATAAAGCTTCTTGGAGAACATAAAACAGCTCTGATATGCAATGTATTGTGGAAGTTTTTTGGTTAAGTTGAGGATTTCTCCCCCCAGAATTTCGTGTATTAATCCTGTCACTTTTTTAGCTACTGACAGAAGCAGCTGGTAAGATAAAATTTTAAATTTACTATTTTTTAGTTATGATTTTAAACTAGTTGAATTTGTAGATATCAAGAAACAGAATGGAGTTAATCCAAACACCATTAGCTATTGTTATTCTGAATAAAGTCACTTAATTTAAAAAAGTATAATTACAATAATAATAAAGCCTACAATGTTTCCCTGGTACATTACTATTTCAGGGATGAAAAAAGAAGAAAAAAAAAAGTAACTGAAATGTTACTTTTACTGAAATGTTACAACATTTATCCTGTTGTGACTAGTGTCAATGAGGAACTAATGACCTGAGAGTTTAACTGGAGTTACCAGGATGTGCAAGTATTTGAGAGACTTCCCTCCCCCCCACCTTCGTTGTTCTTCTCTGATGCAGGTGATAAGCTATCAGTGGTTTTGACAACATAACTTGACCAAAGAGCTCCAGACTGTGCTGTTCTAGCAGGTGTAATTCAATCAAAGATGACGGTTTCAGTAATGCCATTCAGTAATGCCTAAAAGATGTTTGTGCATGGAAAACAATGTCATTTAACATTTTTAAGTGATACCACGCAGATTTCTTTCTAAGAGCATGTGAATCTAACAGATGAGCATTTCAAGTGCCAGTGAATACAACGGCTGATGACTTGTTTTACAACCCTGTTACAATTGGCATATCAGACACTCATTCAGCTGCCTTTTCAGTTGCCTTGTAATTTTTCATGTAAAAATCTTAACAATTGTGTAAAATGGTAATAGGAAGCCCATTTTCTAATTTTATGCAGATATTTTCCACTCCTCAAGGATGTCTTCTCACCTAAGTTTGGACCAGGGAGATGTCAGACTTTGTAATGAGCAATCGCTTTAATTCTTCTTTATCCCTCAAAACCTAGGCAGAATGATAGTCTCCTCTCTTTTGTAGGGGCTTTGATTGTAGCACCCTTACTGCTGTTTGCTACAACACCAGCAAATACAGTTCCTGATATGTCACACTAGCAAACCTTCATATTGCAAATCAAGGGATCCCCTCTGCTTCCCTATTGCTTTAGCAGCATGGCAAGAGGCTAAACAAACTATGGAAAGATCAATCTCTAAACAGTTCCAGAAGTGAACAGAGGAGGAAAAAAAGGAAAAAAAAGAAGAGGGTGGCAATTGTTTAAAGGAGACCAAATTCAGAGCAGAAAGGCCCCATGGAAAAAATGATGTTGTTATGTAAACAGGCCTCCAAGCACAGCACTGAAGTCCTATCCAGACCAGGTAGAAGAATGAAGCAAACGACATAAATCCAGTGTTTCTATCACTCCTGTCTGCCTTTTTTTGTTGAACTCCTCCCCCACCCTCCACCCCTTTTTTTAAGGGCTCATGAGTGTCTTCCACATCCATCCCCTCTCCATACTCCTTTTGCTTTCCAGCCTCCTCTGAAGACAAGAGGAGGGGGTGTATTACCTTACACGCTCAGCTAGAAATGAGACAGTACAATACATGACTTTGTCAGACACTGTCATGCTTCTATCTTGGTTACACTCCGATTCAAGACGAATTTTGCATGTTTCCTCATGTATCACTTTCAAGCTAGGTTCTTAAACCTTCCCAGATGCAAACTGTTCTCAAGCAAACATGTAAGCCTCACTGGCACAATATAGCTCTGATCTTAATTAGAGCTCCTGGGAAACATCACTGTAAAAATGCTGCTATTAATATAGTATCAATAGTACGGCAGATGAGTTCCTGGAGAGGGGGAGGGAGAAGAAAAGTTAAAATTTCAGCAACAGCAACATATGTTTTAACTAAGAAGAGCAGCAAGATGCTTTCCATCCCACAGTTATCAGGCTGCATGAGATACTAAAACCCCTCACATTTGCTTATAGAAGCCAAAAATAGACAAGAAGGGAAAACACTCCAATAACGTTGTTGCAATTTATTCTCTGCAGCAGCATTTCTTCCCCCTGCCCCTCTTGCCTCCCAAAGATTATAACACTTAGCTTAGTGAACACACCACTGTGGCTCTCTTTACCAACCACAAGGAACAGCTTATTTAAATGACTTCTTTCAGAAAAATAAGTACTAGAACTGCTCCACCTCCTAATCTATCCAACACACAAACTGCCATTTTAAATATTTACCACAATATGACATTGTAGCTCCTTTCAGAGCAGATTCGTTTTTAGCAGTCCCTCAATAAAGTCAGAAAATATTAACATGCAGATTGCATTAATCAAGCGCAATAGTTTGTTAAAATCAAAACCTATTAAAGCAGCCACAAACACACCGATTTTTTCGGCCTCTGATACTAGCAACACTGTCAGTTATGACAGAGAAAGAGCTTTCATACTGAACTTGGTTTTAAAGTTTAACAACTTTACCAGAAAATTATCTGCAACTAAGTTTCTCATGCCTAGCTCTAGGAAAGCTCCCTTCCTAGTCCCCACACTGTTCTCCTCTTCAGGTCTAAAGAAAACAAACATACATCTTTTCAAAGCCTACATCCCACTTTTTCCAGGTATAAAGAATATTTTCAGGTGCTTTTCAGTTTCAGTTAATGGTCTGGAATTCAGCTGTCAAGCCATGCATGGATGTAATCCTCAGTGAAAAGTCTGCCATATCCTGGACCAAGAAACTTAGTCCAGAATTTCTTTCATTAAACCTCATATTGCTCTTACAGGGACTTCAGCGCAGAAGGACAGTGGCCATAGTTAAAAGGTGAAATTAGCATAGTCTAGTATGTGCAGATTATTACAGGCAGACCCATGTCTGTGCAAGTATGGATATCCACTCAGTTCTTGATATGCTTCCACTGCATCTGTTCTGCTCTGTGCAGTTTACCCACTTTCTTTACAGATCAGCCAAACTATCCTTTGACACAGTGATGTATCAATACAGAATACATAGGTACCTTACATTAAGCCTAACACAGCTCTCCCCTGAATTTCTATACAGGAAAAGTAGCAATTTCCTATTTTAATCTCTAGATGACACAAAACTGAATTACCTTTCCTTTGACTTCAAGCCCCAGGCGTGGCTCCCTAGGACTCATTTGTTTGTTCTTCCATCACAGAACTGCTGTACTGAAAAAGATGTCTTGAAATCTTAGTCTAGTTCAGAGCACTGAAATGGGAACTAGTCACCTAGCAGCGTACACCCAGTACCTGGCAGTACATCTCTAGCAGACATTTGTTTCACTGGAGATTTTGTTAAGAACAGGTTAGAGATTCCTGTTTCACTGGAGATTTTGTTAACAACAGGTTAGAGATTCCACAGGCTCTTTGGATAGTCTGTTTGACAGTTCTTGCATTTAGCTCTAAGTCTTCTCTGCAGAAATTAGTCTGGCATTTTCTTGTCCTTACTCTACTAGATAAGCAGAACAAGAAAAAAAAAAAAGGCACCTTTTCTGTAACTTACAAAGATCTCCACTACAGAAGTCAGAATGTGTGTGCTCTCCCTTCCATTTTCCCTCATTGGATATAGATACACCCTTACTACTTCCATAGATTTTTGTCAACCTCTGACCATTCCTGACACCCTTCACTGGAACTTCTGCAGAGGTTTCTCCTCATCTTTCTTTGTTGCCCTCAAAAACATTCCTGTATTCCAGCTGAGATCCAGTACCTAAATAAAATGACTGCTCTAACAAGTACTTCCTGTTAAGACATACCATACCATCAGAACATGCATCACTCTTCTGTGGTAGCATCAGATTGTTGGCTCATTCAGTCCGAAAGAGTTACTGTTATTACAAAGCAGTGATTTCCCTGCCTTGTATATTAGATGAAAAACTGCCCTGTATATTAGATGAAAAACTGCTTTAGCAAATTTCATCTTTCTGATTCTGGACCATCTTTCTAGCTGGAGAGGCTTGCATGAATATGTTCAGTTTGGGTTTTTTTTGTTTGTTTGTTGTTTTTAACAGTTTAACAAAACGAAATAAACATGCATTAAAAAAAGAACAGACCAATTGCTATCAGTTGCAACTGCTTATCAAATTTATCTGAACTACTACCAAGACAAAGATCACTTAGTTCCGTTGAGAACACAATCTATTTGCATGGGTAAATATAAGATAGGAATAGATTTTTCCTCTACCATATTAATCCCTACTATTATAAACTAGCAGTCACTATACCTTTTCTCCTGCTTATGGACCATGGCAACAAAAGCAATGTGATAAGGTATTTTGTATTTGCTTCTTCAAGCAGTTTCTTTACAGCAGGCTTTTGAAACTGACTGCATGAAGGTAGGTCAGGTTTCCCTGGGATGACTATTTTTGCCATTTAATTAATTTCCAGAATTATTTTAATTTATTATGGCAAGCATTAGTACTCCTGAGTAAAATCTTCACTGTCTGCTACTAAATACTTAGTGTTTTTTGTGGTGACATCACTCTCCAGGTGAATACTTGGCTATGGCTTTACTCAGGTTCCCTGACCTCATTGTGAGTGATGAGACACCACTGCTAAAATTCTCAAAGCCATTAGTCTCTCCTTAAGACAGCCTGGCATCCAGCAGGCAAACTTTCAAAATATGGTATATTTTTCTCACCTGCTGTGCTTTCTGGCACCTCCTGCTTATCTCGCACAAGCTGCATGATATCTGACACCACAACCTGATGGTTTGTATCTTCTTCTTTTTCCTCATTAGAATGACTGGCTGTTGTGAAACAGTTACAGCTTCCAGTTTCTTTGCAGGGGATCAATCTCCAATACCAGTAGTCAGACATGAAAAAGCTGTCAGTTGATTTCTGTAATTTAAAAACAGACAAAAAATCATTTTCTGCAAGAAGTGAGGAAAATGTAAGTACTTAAAAGAAAAAGCTCGATACTAAGATTGATAGTTACATATAGATTACCAGTACCTTTTGATTTTATTTGAAGAAACAAAAGTGATACCATTTGCAGTTCATAACAGCCATGCATGGTACTGTACCCAAAAATAAAACCTCAAGAGTCTCCTGTGGTCTTTCAAAATGCTTATATCACAGGTCAGTGAGCCAGTCACACACATGCACACACACACAAAGAAAAAGCAATATACCAATATAAAACTGCATGTAATCTTAGTAACAAGTATATAAAGGCTAAAAATATCAGCATCACTCTATTTACAGTGAAATAAACCAATATTCATAGAAAAAGCATCCTCTGAAACCTAGGTTAACCACATGGAAGTACACCCCAGAACATGAACTGGCAAAAAGTAAAATGAAAGAATTAAAAATTCTGTAGTGTTTAACACAACATGGGGAGCTGAAATTACTGTTAGAAGTTTTAATAAACAAAATTAACTGGAGGAAACCTTGACACTGGAAACATGGCAGGAAGGAGGAGATAACATAGAAACAGTTTGTTTTGGTTTCTGACACAGTGCCCAGGTCCTTTGAGGCTGCTCTTTTCCTGCACAGAGGAAAGAGGCAACAGTTCCCTTAGCCTAGATAGAGCTAATTATCAGGCTTGTGTGTGCTTACAGGTAAGAAAGAGGGCTAGGTGCTTAACCATCTGCAGGTTTCTAAATTTGTATATACAAAGGCCTGCAGGTTTCTAAGTTTACATATACAACTGCCAGAGAAAGAGTGTTTTTGTTCTTCTACATAAACAAAAAAATCCTCTTTTCTTGAAATTACAGATGAATACATTTTCTACAATGATTTATTTCTATGAAATAATAGCCCAAGCTTTCCAAACACATACAATTGCTAAGCTGTATTTGGTAATTCTGCAAACTGCTAGCAAAGTGTGCTTTCTTCAGGAAATTACACCCAGTCCAGAAACTGGTTTGTTTGCGCTCCCCTCCAGAGGGCATGCTGGCAACAAAAAATGGCCCAAAAGATGATGTACTGGGGGTCTAAGCAGACTCTTTGAAGTGTACCTGGATAACGCTGATCACAACTACAGGAGACGTACCTCTCCTCCAGGTAAGCATAATGACTTTTGGAACAAAAAAAAAAAAAAAGAAATGCGTGACCTTCATTCGTCATAAAAGCACCTAAATACTGATCTTTTAGTATATCTGTATTTCTAGCTGCTAATCAAGTACCTTGGGTAAAATTATCACTCAAGACTACAGATATTAACACTGATACATGTAGGAATTCTCTGAATTATATTTAAAGATCTTCCAGGAGTCACCTAAGGAGGATTAAGTGTGATCTCCATCACTTATTACATCTCTTTAACACAACAGAAAATTTTAAAAGAAAAAAAAAGATTTTTTTTCTTTTAAAAATATTATTGCAAGGTGCATGTTCTTGCCAGTTTAAAGATAGCATTTTTGTTTTATTTTTAGACATTGTGCTGACAGTTTCCTCTATTTTCCCTTTTCCTGTTTCCAGACTTTTTAGGCTTTGCAATATTTGTAAGGGGACTGGTAACACAATTAAAAGCAAATTACTCAGTCTTTTCTATAGCTTCCTAAACTTATATGTTCAGTACACATATCCCTTTACCAGACAGGTATCAGAAAACAGCTTTTCTTTAGTACAGCTGTACTGCAGCCCATGCTGCTTGTAAATAATTGATTCAGTTTAAAAGTAAATAGTAACTATGCAACTATTTGACAGGACACATGCAACAACTGAAAGAAAATGCACACATAGGTAGCTAAGCAATATGTACTGGAGTTCTAATGAAAAGCGTGTTTCATAGCACTTCAGTGCGTTTTTTAGTTCTAGGGAAGGGGAAGAATCCTTTCAATTATCCTTACATTTTAGACATTAAGGAAATAGATTTTTGTTCTTAAAGTCATTTAGCAAAGTTTAAAGTTCTCCAGTCCAGAAATTCCCCCCCCCCCCCCAACTCCAGTACGTGCAGCAGTGTAGGGAGGGGCTTCCTTTGAAGAAGACAGGACCTCAGAAAGCTCCACTGGTTTCCCCCCCCCACTCCTACACAAGGTGAACTGACATGCAGCTGGATCTACACTTCAGTAATCAGCAAATTACTCTAGGAATAAAATTTTAATTTATTGCCTTTCCTTAAGGAACAGAAGCTCCCGAAGATCACCAGAAATAATCACATTCAAACATGCAGTTGGAAACTCACATTTATGACCTTCATTCTGCTTTAATGAAGTGTTCTGACCCACTCATTTTCTTTCTGTTTTTAAGAGCAATAACATGAACTTACCGTTGGAGCCAACAGCTCAGGGACTCAGATGGCAAAAAAGTGGGGAAATAATATGAGAGGGCTAAGATATGATCACTATGTTTGTTTTTCACACTTTTCATTAAGAGAGGTAGATTATGGACACTTTCATAAAATTGACTTGAGCAAGACTGATTTGAAAATGGAAGACATAAAAAATAAGTTTTCCTCACCTTCTAGTCTTAAGAGCTAATGTAGTATGTTTCAAATGTTCACAGCACCCTTGATAGATATACATGCCTATATGGATCACTGCAATGATACTGTAGACACAATTAGATTTGATTACTATTTCAAAACATCCCAGGATAAAATAATGCCCTCAGTTATACATCAGCCTAGTTATGCTCAAGCAAAAATAAGAATAAAACCTCTGTTCCACATTTGCAGGTGTGCTATCTCATTTCACATACTCAATATAACTAAACAAGTGTTCTTGAGTCTCAAAGTTTTGTTTGGCTTCCAGCAAGGTTGGTGGAATAGCCAAGCAAAAGCAAGGGCAAAATTTGGCTCCATTTGTCAGGACTCAAAAGCTCTGATAGAACTTTAATGGCCCTGACCAGCCTCACCTGGGACCTCCACCCATCCTCCAGCAATGCCTATGCCATTGGAGCACTGGTCTTCAGCCCTGCCTCCTGGGCAGGCTTTGGACCTATGTTGCAGCCTTCTTTGAGTCCTCTCTGGCTCCTTTTGCTCCTCAGATGGACTGAGACCTGGTTCATCCCTTGCATAATCCAAGACTGTTGACAGAACCTGTTACCAGCACCTGGTTCTGCCTCCTGTGTTCAGTACCTGTGAGACTGTGCCCTAGGCAGTGAGGTCTGTGCTGGGGTCACTCTTGGCTCCTGGCTCACCCCTCTCATGGGGCAGCCCTGCTCTTGCTGCTCCCTGACACCATTTGTCAAGGTACCCCTTATGCAACTCAATAAAGACTTTGCTCCTCCGTCCTGTGAAATGTATCAAAATACAAGTTGAACCTGCAAAAAGTGGTCTGGAGGTTATAAACAGCATCCATGATTTAACATAGCTCTAATAGGGATGCAGCAAATCATGCAGGAACACTTGGGATTTAGTAAGGTACATCTGATACAGGTGGTAGTTTCTTACTACCACAAGAAAACACACAGAGGTATGTTACAGTTTTGGCTGTAAGTTGGGAGGGACTATAAGTCTCTGAGAACATGGCAGGCATGATGGGTCACATGCAAATTCACAGTTCCACCTAAAAAGTCCAATCTCTGTTTTACATCAATGATCAGTCACTTTCAGAGTGAACATCAGGCAGGGTTCACCATTCTCTGACTTACCA
Organism: Dromaius novaehollandiae; assembly: GCF_036370855.1. Classification (NCBI taxonomy): domain Eukaryota; kingdom Metazoa; phylum Chordata; class Aves; order Casuariiformes; family Dromaiidae; genus Dromaius; species Dromaius novaehollandiae. Next base: position 154,130,880 of record NC_088098.1, read on the forward strand.
CAAATATTTGCAAGCTATTTTGACATCAATTAGGTAAGCTACACACTTGTCTACAGCTCTGAAACATGCTAAATGCATGAGATCTTAATTTTGAAGCAGTAATTACATACATGGCTAATGATGCATTAATATGGCACTCTACACTACTTCTTAATTAAGGCATAAAGATTTCCTAGACTCCATTGCTCCTGAAATTAAGACGAAAAAATAACTTCTGAAAGCAACAGTCCCTATATTTTAATCAGACTAAACACACTTCACTGTATTTACTTCAGTTTCCCATTCAAAATCCTCCTTTAATTCAAGAAAAACACTACAAAAGGAGTAGTTAATAATTATCTTCAAATGTAACCGGATGCCTTTGGTAAGCTGTGGTTACCTCACAAACTTAGATCCACATTCTGCAGCCATTTCACTATGAAAGTTAAATCTGACTCACTTACAAAGGTTTTTCAGGATCACATTGCACTGAGCTCCAATATTCCTGTTATTCTTGGTCAATATGCTATTACTGAATTTCTTTTGCTGTTATACAGTGGAATTTCTTAAGCTATTTTTCTGGTCATTTAAAGGGTATTATTTTGAGTCAGGTATAATACAAATTTAAACATATTTCACTTCTAAGACCATTTGTCTAATATATTCAGATTATCCTGTGAGTTACCTCATTCTGTTTTAATCACTGCAAGAATTTACCATATTTTTACTACAGCTTTAAGTCACTATGGAAAAAAATATATTATTTGGGTAACAGTAGCACTTACTAAGATTTCACACCCCAATTTCTCTAAACACCATAACACTTTATTCCAATGCTATTAAAGCAAAACTGGCTGATATATTATCTGACTCCCATAAGTTGGCTTAAGCTTATTAATTCACTAAACTCAGTACACCCATATCAATGGAGATATGTAAATCCAACTGATAAAGTGAGAGCTGGTCTGCATACCTGGCAGGTTGCTGCAAGGGAACTGGACTGAACTGGACACCAATGTGAATAGTTCTAATTAAGGTTTCTTTATTTTAGACTGGATGAAGATATACTGAATGATATTTAAACCTACACAATATTATCCTGATGAGAACATTATTTATAAGGTCATGCATCTGAGGTGCAGCATTCTATACAGTTTTTATTTGCTGCTTTGCAATACTGGCCAGTCATTCTTCCCATTGCACATATAAATGGAAACTGTACAATACGCAAGGCATACAGAAACTATAGCCCAGACTCCCCCCACCTAGTTTCAGACATTGAACTAAGAGGTCTAAGTTAAGGATCTACTTGACCCACACTGCTTCAAAATTCATTGGGGGAAAAATCGATGTACATCTCTCAGGGTTCATCAGTTCCTCCCAATGACCACATACAGCCTAAGGCAATTGAGAATGCAACCTGGATTTATGACTAAATGCAGCATTTTTGTATATTACCAATAGTGACATAAAGAATAAAAGCAATAAAACATTTTATGATTCTTAAAGTCTGTTCAACTATTCAAGTTCTGCCTATGCACATATTTTCTTTCTTACCCCTCCCCCCGTTCTTAAACCTTTTGTTCCGAAAGAAAGGCGGGGTGGGGGGCCAGCAACAACAAAACCCCAAACCCCATCAAGATAAAGGTTTGGATATTTTATTTAGAAGTTTCTCACAAGCATAAGAATTTGTTGAAGAATTCTAATGTAGGAAATACTACAAAAGAAATTGCAAATACAGCAAGAGCTAAACCAAGACCTCCAAAACCTTCAAAGAAAGAAGAAAATTGCTTTTGTTTAATAAGAGAAGTGCTTTCTTATTATATTTACTCTTTTTACAAGTAGACTTTTCTCCTTCCAGGTACATTTATAAGTTTTAATGGAAATCTCTTAACTTTTTCTTGTGTGGCTGTACCCAAAAGGAAGAAGGAAAATGGCTGTCTCTTGTTAGTTAACTTAAAATCATACATCACATTTTAAGACATATAAACAAAAGGAATAAAAGGATAACCATATCCACATCACGGAGCACAGCTGAATTCTCTTAAGACCCAAGAGGCCTTCCCTAATGCCTGTCTATAGTACTCTGCATGTACCCGCTGCATGTATACACAAGAAAAAACTTCAAGTACCTAGTTAAATTCTGTATGCCTTTCTACAGAGTTACAGGCTCAGTACACATCAAGCTGACCATCAACCATCAGACATGGGCACAAGGGCAAGGGAACAGTTTCTTGAAGATACAGACAAAGTAGTCAGAAGTTCTTCTTCCTCCCCACCAGCTGCAAGCATCCTGACATGAACTGCACCTGAAGCCCCTCAGAAACTTGGGCCTTATTCATGCAATATACCTATTTCTGATCCATCACAGGATAAGAAAAACCAAAGGCCCTCACTCCATTTAATATGGCACTGGATTTGTAAAGTAGCATGTTTGTTTTGTACAATCTTTGTGTCTCCTGCTGGGTGATGGACATTCCCCATTTTCAGTGGGCATCAGCAAAAAAAGATGAAATAAAAGATCAGAGTTTGAGGATTAAGAATGCATGTAGATGTGAGAAAGGCACCACATCACAGAATTCTAGTTGCCTAGAGAACATTATTGGCAAAAACATAATTTCCTTGGTCTTTAGAACTCCCACCAAGCCACCTACATTCCTATAAACTGAGCTTCTGGAATTAGGCACCTAAATTTCTTCCCCTCCTTCCCCCTCACTCTGCTCCCACACACTCCAAACTTCTCATTCCCACTAACTTCTCATTCCATCAATTAGAAATCAAATAATAGTTCTGGCTTGAACACAGTGTCCTTCAGTTTTAACATGTCATGACTCTAAGATGGACTGGAGAGCAGTTTACATCCCTTTAAAATTGTTCACAGTCTGTATCCATTTCCACTAGGATCACATTTCAGAGATTATCTCAAAACCTGAGAGAATAAAAACCTATGTTTCATTTTAAAAATAAGCCTGAAATACAATAGAACCTAGTTGTGCTACACAGCATTTTGCAGAGAATGAAAAGGTTTGGTGCTTGACCCCTTATTTTAAACACTGATAAGTCTCCCCTTATTCAAGTTGTTCTCACATGAAATCCTAACTTCCATCCCAACAATGCATTGTTCTTGTACATGCAAAGCAACCAACATCGCACACTGCCATGAGCATGAAGATATCCTATGCAAATACATTTGTTTAGCTCAGCTGCACTCATGGCCAAGCATGTAAATCCTAACAAACAGACTATTCAGTTCAAACAAGAAAAATATATGCTACTTTCTGAAGACTAATGTAAACACTGCATGTTCTGTTTATTTCTCATTTGTTTATTATGGAAATAAACATTAGAATATTGGTGTTTCTCTTGAAGTCAGGATTTGGTATGCCAAAGACCTTTCTCCGGTAAAGTTCCTAGCACAGCATCTTTGTTCAGTGACCATATAACATGAATATATGCTTTGCTCAGCTTAGAGGACACACACAGCTCTCGAAGAGATTGCTTGGGTCACCTCATCCTACAGAATTGCTGACAAACATGTAATAGGTATCCAGTTTCAAAGGCCTCACAGAACATCTACTCCACAAGCCCCTTCTCTTCCTCCTTCCTCCTAACCCCAGCTTGTCATAGGTCAAAAGCATTTTGCAATTATCCATTAAAGAAAATAAAAAGAAAAAACTTGCAACTTCAGCATTCAGCCTTCTACTATAGCACATCTATGGACAAAAGTGCAGCAGAGGTCTGACCCCAAGACTCCAGAAACCTTCCCTGCTGCTTGTCGATAGAGATGAAGAACACTGTTAATGTCCTGTGTCTGAAGAAAGTTTGTTGAACAGAAGTGCAAGACAAAGCAGACTGCTTCAGAAAGAAGTGATAAGTTCTTTTCTTATCTACTTGGGATTTTATTTTCTGTTAAGTGACAGTGCTGAGTACTTCCTAATGAAATTTTGTAGATTTACGTGGCAGGGTAATCATCTTGAAAGACAAGCTGTATTAAGAGGGTTTTAGCTAACGCACATTTTAAATTGATTAAACCTGCTATCTGTTTTGAAGATCCTGCAAAGGCTCTACGGTGCACACAGGTAAGCTACCTTCAAGTCTGATTCTACAGACATCTTTGTCACAAAAGGGCCTTTCTATACCATTTCTGTAATTACTTTTGTGTAGTCGAGCCCTGAATCAATGAAGGGTGTGACTTCTGGATGTCAGCTAAAACACAAGAATTTCAAAAGTCACAAGAAAGTGCATGCCACATCCACCAGTGCTAGAGGGAAGCTCAATCCTCTACCCTACAACCATGCCTTTATTAGAAACCTGTTCTAACACCTTCCTGAGTTGGAGCCCAAATTAATTTTTGCTTCTCCTGGTACTACACAGTATTTTAAGACAAAAACCTATTTGTGTTTAGAATTATATTCTTTATTTTTCAACATGCAAACCAGACTTACAGCATTTACATTTAATAGAGACCCCAGTACTGAATGTTACTGATGATTTTGACTGTTGCACTTACAACACCAGAAAGGACTTCTGCATGTACTAGCACACCTCAAGAAGCATTTGAGGTTTTACTTTCCTAAGGTTTTCAGCTAAAACTATCTTTAAACAAATGTTTCTCTCTGGCTTTAGGATTGCAAACACTTAAGCCTCCTCCTGTTCGTAGATACAAAGAGAAACAGAAATCAGAAAAAAAAAAAAACAAAAAAACCCAAACAAGCCTACAAGCAACTGGCTAATCTATTTTGATAGTCCAGCCCCAGCAAAATACAAAAAGTAAATAAACAGCACATGCGGCAGAAACATCCTATTTCACCGCCTGCATGATTAACCATTACAAGTAACGCCAGTCAACAAAGCCTCGTATTTAAAGCATTTTCTTCATCATACTAACAGATCGCTTTATATCGCTAATTCCAGGATGCTCGCTTAATCCGAGCTACCAGACCAACAGAGGAAGCCTTGCTTTAAAAGCCAGAGGACAGAAGCGACTGAGGTGGGGTGGTCCCAGCCATTCTCCCCTACAGCAAAGAGACGGCATCCGGCGGCGTCCGACACATTTATTTATTGGATCCTTTTTAGGCAGGTCACCGTGCTTCCCTTTGTTTCGCTCTCCCTCCTACAGCCTCAACCTAACGCCACCGAAACTGAGGAAAAGGGAGGAAAAAAGAGGGAGAGAAAAAGCAACCCCCCCAAGCCCAAATCCCAACCAGAAAGTGCCGGTGGCTGTTGGTTACGTCCCGGCGAGGAAAGCCCAGCCCGACCGCTGTCACAGGGCACTCCCCAACCCTGGCGGCGCCCCCCGCCCCGGCCCGAGGGGCCCCTCTGCCGCCGCCCCCCGCCGCTGCGGGGCCCCTCCGTCCTCGGCCCCGGGGGGAAGCGGTTCCCCCGGCAAGATGGTGGCGCTCCCCGTGGGCGAGAGGCGGCCGGGAGCGGTGCGGAGCCCGCCGGGCCACGACGCGCCCGCCTCCACTCACCTCGGCGCCCTGCGCGGAGGACCAGGTACCCGCCGGCACTCAGCAGCCCGCCCCGGAGAGTGGGCAGCGCCCGCCCCCCGCGGGCTCGCTGGCGGTGCGGGACCCCGCCCGCGGCTTGGCAGAGTGGGGGGCGGCTGCCTTTTGTCAGGGTCCCCGCCGCTGGCTGCGCCCCCCGGCCCCCGAGCATCCCCCTCCCCACGCACACTCGCCCCCCACATGCCCGCCTCCGGAGGAGGCGCGAGGTCCTTTGTTTGCCGGGGGCGGGGGCGGCGAAAGGGGAGGGGAGGGGAGGGGAGGAGGAGCGGCGCCCCCCTCTCGCCTCCTTGCTGCCGCGGGCCCGCCCGCGGGGCCGGCCTGCGCCTCCCCTCCTTGCCCTCGAGCACCTGTAACGCCTCGCCCGCCGCCCCGGCGGTCGCCCGCCTACCCCCTGCGCCCCGCGAGCCACGAGCCGGAGGGAAGAGGCGGCAACGGCCGCCCTCGTCTGCCCAAACGGCCGTGCCCGAGGGGCGGCGGCCGCGGCCGTTGGGACCCCGCTGAGGCGCGGCCAACGGCCGACACCTCGTTCCGCGCCGCCTCCCTCTCCCTCCCCCCAGTAACGCGGGGCGGGAAGGCGCTTGTCGTTGTCGCCGCCGACGGGTGAGAGGTGCCGCCGTGGCACCGCTTGGGGTCTGATGTCACTGCTTGAACCTTCACGGGCCCGAAGCCGCTCGCGCTGAAACTGCCCCTTCGGGATAAAAATGAGGAATTGAGTTGGGAAAGTTTGTCTCACTCTAAGTAATGAAAGTGGAGGAGACGACTTGGCGTATTTTCCGACGCCCATTTGAGGAGAGGTGATTTAAACTAAATAGCAACAAAACACTAGGAAATAACAGGTAGACACCAACCCTCAAAGAGAGTCCAGGTCACGAAGGCAAGTACTCATCAGCTGGGAAAGGTCAGACTTGGACTTTTCACATGTGTTCTTAAATTACTGTCTTTGTACAGATGCATGGTGATAACGTCTTTCCTTACTGTTTCTAAGAAAGCTGTTACTGCCTATAAGAGCATTGCTTCAGCTGTTGGGAAACTGAAGAGTAATGGCATAAATTTAAGGTTGGGTCTCATTTCACATACTTGAGTCAAATGAAAGTTTTGCAGACTTGATTCTGATACTTCCTGGCATTTGAGTGTTTATTTATCTCCTAACATTTTATTTTGCTTTTATCTGAATGTGTATATAGAAGGACCAGTGCTTTTCATGTTTACATCTTGTTTATACAGCTGAACAACTGGAAGTGAATGAAAGGGTTTCACCATTATAAAAAAAAAAATCAATGGATATTTGCTTTCTTCTTAGATACCCCTGCATGGTAAAAACTTAGTATATAAGCAAAACAGTGAACTTCACGTGCTTTTGTAAGCTTGGAAGTAGTGGATTTATAAATACTTGAAAAACGCATGCTACATAGAAGGCATACACTTCAGGAGAAGCACCCAAGATGTGTGCGTAATTCTGAAAACACAGACTTTTCAAATCTCTTTTCCTGTGACCTTTCAGACTACTTTATGTGCATCCATGTTCCAACAGTGATAGTTCACATTCATGATAACTGGACTGCAGGTTCAACTGAATTTTTCCAGGAATTTCTCAGGAACTGAAATGTTTAGGGAGAGTATTGCAGTACCTGGGAGAAAGGGGGATTATCACAGAGATTAGGTGCCTGTATATTTTAACCTGCTTTTCTCATTAGTCTTTCCACATATTTCTTGTACTTTCTCTTTCTTGGATGGGATGCATCTAATTTTTAGAAATGCATCAAATGATGGCAGTATGCTATGTCTTCTTGATAACCTGAAATGCTCTCTAAAACACAGTGACCCAAGATAGTGTCAGGAAATGGCTTACAGGAACAAGATTTCAGTATTAGCTGCTTCTTAAAGCAGCTTAGCCCAAAAAGCAGGTTGAACAAAACCTGAGATGTGACTAGGTGGCAGAGTCTTTGTGTAACAGCAATCATTATATATTTTGCATGAGATATTCCGTATCATAGGATGCCGTAGGAAAGAGTAGCCCTGCTACACTTCACTTCAAAGCAGGATTTTGAAGAGGGAAAATGCAGATGCAGATAAATCATCATAATTTTTTCCAGTAGCTCACAACAATTTTTTTAGTGTTGGTTGAAAGTATCTGGTTGGATGTCCAGGAAAAGGGCCAATTAAGGATGACATGAAACAGCAGAGAAGATGCATTAGTTTGCAGACACTGTCAAAAACAGTAGCTTGAAAAAACAGTCTATGGAGCACGAGGGAGATGTCAATAAAACATACATTTAGATTTCGGTTCTATTTTGTGTTGCAGGCACCTTTTGATCTCTATCCCTACAGCTACCTCTAGCTGGTGTGAATAAAACAGGGTCAGGGCTCATGTTCAAACAGTGGCATGTGGTCATTCATACTGTTTACTTGCTAGAATTGTCCCCAGCATGGTTCTGTCCCAGCAAACTATCAGTCTTCCAAAAAAATCTGGAGCACAGTTCATGGGTTAGCATGGGCCAGGGCCCATTCCCAGTAGACCGTCTGCATGCAACTGACCTGTTCTGGGAGATAAGAGAGTTTTGTCTGGTGTACATAAGCTATGTTGTGTCAGCTGATTCCAGTGCCAAAGGATAGTTCCTGGCCTGCTTTATTTACTAGGAGAAACATGGGGCTTTTGGCCTTTATGATCCCCACTTGGATTCCATCTCAAATTAGAAGCTTAAGCACTAACTGGTTTCCAGTAAGAAGTCAGACAGAAGGACAGCATTTTTTGGTTTAGTGCGATTTCTACAGAAATCTTTGCCAAAAAGAAGAAAGCAGTTGTGTTAGCTATCATATCAGAATGTGTGGAAGAAAATTATTTCATTATAAACCTTTTGTCTCTCTTTTGTTTCCTTTCAAATGTTATTTCTTTTGCATTAAATAAAACATATTCATCAATATAACATTGGCTTTGAATAAGAATGTTGCGTTCCATGAACAATACTTCTTTGTTCTGACTATGCCAAGAAGCTGGGGTGGATTTCAGCAGGGAAGCAGTTAAGTTTCAAGCAAATATCAAGACCAGATGGTATTTAGTAGTCCTGAAGAAATTAATAAAGAAAGTAACTAAGCTACCAGAGCAAATGTGTGTTTTTACATTAGAACAGCTGAAAATATAAGTGGGTTCAAATGAGGTTAAGATATCCATCTTAAATATAAGTGGTGTGGGATTCCCAAGAATTGTAAACCAGTGGAGTGTTAGGGCTCTAATACCAGCAAGTTCCTTCTTCAAATGCATTTTCGTTGCATCTCTAGTCCCCTGTCAGTGCAAAAGTGCTCTAAATAAGACGGGAGGTGGTTTTGCTGATTTTATAACACTTTTCAGCTCAATAAAAAGCTGGGATGAAAAAGCTCAGAAGGATCTAAGGAATGCTGAGATGCTGGACATGCTTATCTATTGCATAGATATTACAGACTATGAATCGACAAGTTTACCAAAGGGTTTGAGATTGGTTGGTGTAATTATACTTTGGAAGTATGGATATGAAAGACAGGCAATAGTATTTTCAGTGGACAGCCTGTAGCTCAGGAATTAACTTCCTTTCCTAGTCTAGTGCCCAATGCCTGTTGCCAAATTTATCCATAAGAACACTGTAAAATATAGGTTCTACTTCAAATTGTAAGGCATAGGAAGAGATATACAGAGGTATTTAAATATAGCATTTTTATAACCTGTGCTATACCATCCGGTCTGATGTATGTGTTTCAAGAGAGAGTAGAAATAACTAAGATGCCATAGGAAGAAGTTCTCTTAGTATGAGCTGTACCTGTTTCTCCCGTTATGAACTCTGGATGGGTGACAAAATGATAACAAGTTGGCTTTCTGGGAGAAATTATATGAACATGTCTCTCAGATATCTGAAACCTTTCTTTATTGAACAACTGTGCTGAGTTACATCTTGTACAGAATCAGAAACTGTCTGTAAAATCAAAGTAATCTACCATACTGGACCTTTGTGGTAGCTTGTAATTATTTGGCATACAGGAGAGAATATATATAAAGCATGGGAGAAAAATATCCAGAAAATTAAGCCTCAAAGCTGATGAAGCTGCTGTTTGGAAAAGTTCTTCAAGGTACGTTAGGAAGATTTTTGAAGCATGTGATGAGAATAAAATAGTCATGAATGTCCACAGGGGAGAAGAAAGTTAAAATATTGATATTCTCTCTTTAAATAGACTGACAGTGGTTCTTTTTTATAATCAAGGCAATACTGAATGATGTAGAGTAATTTTGATTAAAAGAAAGGCAGGCTGAAAAAAAGAGCAATTGAGACTGCATGATATAGCACAGGGTTGAATGATTTATTAGTACCTAGTATCACTGAAATGTGATAAAGTGGGAAAAGAAAGTGACTAGACTTTAGAGAATCCCATTGATAGGCTATACAATTCCATGTTTTTGCAAGATGTGAGCAAAATATAATGTTACCAAAAAAAGCTTGTCTGTCTTCTTCTTATGCTGTGAACATTAACATGACTCATAGGCTCAGGGGGCACTGCACAATCATGCCCTGCTTTCTGATGGTTTAAAGTATCTCTAGAAATCCTTCCTCCTCTGGTATGAAATATTTACCTTAATAAGAATCCTAAGAACTCACTAAAAATAACAGCAGTTTCTCCATAAATAATAGAAAACTCTTGATTCTACAGCTGGAAATTCAAGCTGAATGAATGAGAAGAACTAGTAGCCCGTGGTAGCCATTTTAGTAAGTTAGATTTCATCAAAAGGGCACTGCTGAAGATTCAGCTTGTTATAGCTGGATAATCCCTTTGTGTCACTGCAATGCTCTGGTGCCCACCAGAGCTCTTAATGAAACACAGGACTATTGCCATAGCAAAAGGGATTGCATCAAAAGGCACTGGTTTGTGGAGGAATCAAATGAACAAGTCACTCAAATGTGTGCATTGACTAGGACAAAAGCTGATTAGCCACAAAGAAAAAAAAAATGTGTGCACCAACTGCTCTTTGGTGTCTTTCCTGAACTCATTTTGAACAAAAAGCAGTGTACATGTTTGGGTTTTAAAAAAACAGAAGGTAAAATGGGAGACCTTTTGCATAGTCCTGGAGCAAAATTGAAATCCTCATTCAAATCTTTGTCCAGGTTTGCTGGACTCACTACATTTTTTGTTAGCTTTGTGTTCTACCAGAGATTCAGTCTGGTTAGGCACCTAAACTGAAGCTGGGACCCTCGGTACATATGAATGTCCCAAATGAACATCTTGGTTTTCAGTGTGCTGATCGGTGTTGTGCAGGTGCGGATTTACTGGTGGAGTGAGGTAGCAGAGGAGGCGAAGGAGCTATGGAGGGCTGAAGGAATACCTGTTTCCAAACTATGTGACTTGTGTCCTTCTTTCCCCTGTTCCTCATTGAGATCAGGGAGCACCTCCCTTGATTATGTTCAGCTCTTATGACATTGAATGGAAGCTGAAGTCCAGAGTGTTTCTGCAGTGACCTCTTACTAAAAATCCTACTTTTAGGCCCTGAAGAGTTAAGATAGCCTTTGACCATTAGCTTGCTATTAGAATATGCAGGCCTTTCAGCATGATCAGGTGCATCATAACTGTAAGAACTGACACACCTGCACTAGGACTACATTTGGGGGAGTTTGGTGATAAACTCATTGATTGTAAGTTTTCTACCATTTACTGCCACGATTCCTTGAGACAGTCACTGGAGCAAAAGCAAAGATGCAGTCCAATCTTGTGAGATGTCAGGATTGAGTAAAGCAGAAGAAAACTAGCTCCAGGGAATCATCTGAAAATGGGAAATCCATTGATTGGACCTACCTATCAGAAGGTACTAGATAATCTGTAGTGACAGCAGCAAGGTTTAAGAGAAACCTTGGACCCTTTACCACAGCTGATATGGAGGAAGACTTTTCATTTATATTGCTGTAAGGTTAAAGGCAGATTAAAAATGCCACACTCTTCTGAAATCCAGAGGGGTTTATGTGCTTTTTCATCCTGATCAAACCAGTGCTGTGTGGAAAGTGTTAGCAGTACTAAAAGAGGCAGTGTTTTTGCACATGATGCTTGCCCTAGCTACCCTGCATGGCAGAGCTGTCGGAAATGGCCTAGAAGACCTGGGTATTGCTCCCTATGAGCCCCATGATCTCAGAGGTGAGAAACGCCTGCCACGAGACATGAAGCAGTTCCCTACAATCAAGGGGGGAATCTATGGGAAAAGTACCTCCCTGTACACTGATCTAGCAAATATCTGAGATTTCTAGCAAATTCATGCTGGAAGTGGTCAAAATCTGTCCTGTTGTTTTCCTTGGTGACAGGCACAGAATCAGACTGTTCCAGCTTCTGGTGCCTGTAAAGCATATGTGCTGTGTGGAGTAGATGATTCTCTTTCCTCTCTTCCCTTCCTTTTAGGGCTATAAGGGTGAGGCAGTGCCTCTTCCTGGCAGTCCAACAGCCATTAAAGGTGTTGGGGGGACCGAGGGATCTAACTATAACCCTGCGTGTTGAAAACATCTAAATGGAAGGAGAAAGATTCCATTGCTAGAGACCTGGGGCTCTACAGATGCATACAAAATGCTGTTTTGTCTTACAGAAACCCACAGCTTCAGGCTGCGAGGTTCAGACCTTGTAAATTAAATAAGCTTAGTGCTAATCTATATATTGGGGGCACCACCACAAACAGCAAAAGCCATGTGGGAGGACAGGGCTGTAAGTCCATCCTGCCAATGGCTTGTGCAGGAGCCCCAAATTCCTCATTTGCTTGTGATCTTTGGAACCTGTTTCTATTTCAACATTCTCATAGTGCAAGAAGGCATTGAGAGTATTTTGCCCTTTTTTTCTTGGACATGGATGTGAAACATCCTTTGCTACATATGTTTTCTTTCCTTCTAAGTTAAATTTTTTCCTTTCAGTGTCCAAACCTGAATCCCACACAGGATCGCTGTCCTATATATCCTGCCAAGGTTTCTTTTTAGAATTCTTAACGTATTTAGGATATGGCAATTGTCTCTGAGGGGAGAAGAATTTTAATATAGCTGTTAACTCAGCCTTTGATAGGTCAAGACAATTGAAATCTGTGTAAAGAAGATATCTAAAGAGCTAGCAAATTTTTTAGAAGAACAGAAAATCTGAATGGTATTTAGAGGATGAACAACACTGTCATTCTGAACACTGTTGTATTATACTGTTCAAATACTGCTCTGAATGATACAACTGTTGGAATTGATAAACACCATGAATTAATTACTTCAGTGTTCATGGATCTGATTGTTCATGGGAGCTAAGAGACAGGGAAATAGAAAAAAAAGACAATGTCCAAAGGAGAAGAGTTAGACTATCTCAAGTATCTACTCCTGCCTTAAAAATAAAAGATGAAAAATCCCTAGGAAGACCCACAGCAGAGGAGGAAGGGAACATTGTTATCTGAAGACTAACAACTCTGATGGGATTTTAACTGAATTCTGCAATATACTAATAAGAGTTTTAACTCCTGTATTAGCAGACTTACTTAAAAAAATCATGCCAGCAGACAATATTCTATCCTGTTGGAAGGAATCAAGGATCTTAGTATGTAAAGAGAAGGGGCTGTCCAAACCACTGTCTGTATAGACCTACTATTAATACTGACCTAGTGGTTTTGCCATGATAGATGAGGGAGCACACACATTATGCATGTGAGCCCAGACTAATACGGATTTCCTGTAGGCAAAGGAGTTACAGATAATACAAGAAGGGCCCCTATCTAGCAGGTAACATGCATAAGAAACAAACCCTGCAGAAAGCCTACATGTCTTTCCTGACAAGGGAAAAACTGACTGTAGAAAAGGGGGGAAATGGGTTCTATATTAAAACAGTTTGGTTTTGGAGAAAAGCTGCAGATGTGCATTTCTCTTTTTTTAAAGATTTCAGAGCTTCTGTTGCAGTGAATTGAACTTCCTCAAATGGGTTTTAGCTAACAAGAAAAAGAAAAGAAAAGGTTCCCACAACCATCACTGCATGGTAGCCTCTGGCCACAGCAATCCAGCAGGATTCTCCACCAGACAGATCAGAGACAAGAGTACCATGAGATTTATAGTGCCTGACAACAGTGGTCTGGGTGCACAACATCCACTTTCCTCTTTAAAAGCAATAGAATTCCAAACATTACCCTGGCTTAGTGCCTGGATATAAAATTAATCATGATAAATCAGAATTGTTAAGTGTTTGCACTTCTGGGAAAAGTTAGGGGAATGTAAAGCTTCATAAACTGAAGCAATGAAAAAGTTAATAGGATGGTTGTATATTAACCTTATGAAAAACATAAGTACCTTCTAAAAACCAATTATTTACTGTTCGAAAGTAATGACAGCTCTTAAATAATGGTAAGGGTGGACATTTCTTGGATGAGTAGATTAGTTACCAGTAAAATTAGCACACTTACAACTTTCTAAATTTCAAACTTCACAAATATTTGACAATATTTTAAAGACTTGGCAAATGGTTCTCACGAACTGCATCTAGAAATATAAGAAGCCAAAGTTGAGTGCATGAGTATTATGCTAAGGTGGAAAGATCCATGGTCCCACTATGATGGCATATTGCCACAAGTTTGCTGAAGAATGTTACAAGTCAGGATGTGAAACCTTATTGAAATGCACTGATTGATGCAATATGAGGGAAATGCATCTTTCAGATATGAATAAGATTTTTCTTTTTTTTTTTTTTTTTTTTTGTCAAAATTTAAAAAGCCATCCCCTTTCCATGCTACCTCCAAATCTTTGGGTAAATATGAAAATTGCCCTTTTCATTTGTCCTCCATACACTGTTGCTCTTAAAAAAAATCTCCCTGAAGCCTCTTAAACATGTCAGTGATCAGGTAAAGTATTATTCAACCAAAATTCTAGTATACAGGCAATTTGCAATAAATTCAATGGGTTAAACATTTCTCTTTTCCAATAGCTTCAAATTACAACTTTTTGCAATGAGAAAATACTGAAAAAGCCGCATTAGACCACATACCCTTTTTGAGCAACTAGCATAAATGGACTCAATAGGAAAAGGGTTAATTTCCAAAATGTACACAATTTTAGTAGAGGAAGAGACAGATGAAGTTATTTTGAGGTTTTGCTTAGAAAGAGACCTGGGGAAAGGAACAGAGCTGGATGCAGAAGAAAGATAGGAGAGAGGTTATTTATCTCCCATGTGTAATTTACACACAAAACTACCCTTTCGTAAAACACTTGCCAGCTGGTTCTGTCTCCAGTAAGGATGAAAACTACATTTTTTAACAGGGATTCATCATGCTAGAGAGGCTGAAAAGAGACAGAGAGGGGGGAAAAGGAGCCTCTCTGTGTATACTGATGGTGTTTGTGTGCAAATACCCAAGTGTTTTTTGGATGGAAGGGAGTAGGGTAGTAACCATTGTGGTGGTGACCATATTGCTTCAGATCTACTGGTTTTCTTGCTGAATGCCGCTCTGAGGCAGCATGAAAAAAAAGAGATTCCTCTTGTAACCATGTATTGGACTATGCTTTGCTCAAATGTGGAAGGAGTAGGCTCCTTCTTTCAGAATGGAAATTTGGAGTGCTAAAACATGGACTTCCAGGGGAAGAAGAAAATACCCCAACATGTAAGATGTAAGAAGGAGGCAAGGAAGGCAAGATGTAAATTTGTGTATCACATTCCTGATTTATGAGGAGGACAAGAGTTCAGCAGGCAGTAAAGCCTGAAACCCTAGTCGAACTCTTTAGAATAGATAATTGTCAATTACATAAAGCGTTTCTGCATGTGCACGTTTTCTTACTTACCCACATGTGTTTCCATCTAACCATCTCTTAAATCTGTATGTCTGCTCTTTTTTAAGTTCCTCCTGCTACCTGATCATGGTAGTTCCTCTTCTCCGCATTTCCTCTAACGCTTCATATCCTTCCATCAACACATTAAACTGAGTACAGTGCAAGCTGTAAACATACACTGTGGGAACCAAACCATGTGTATTAACCTACTTTTGCACATAGAGTCTAAAATAAATAGACTGCTTGCTCAGGTTCTTTTTTTATTATTACGATTATAGAAGTTAGTCTAGTTTTGTTTGCTCTAAAAATCTTGCATCTGAAATTTGCTACATTTCTTTACCACATTCTAGCATTTATAAGCTGAAAGAACATATAATTAATTTCTATCAGCATTAAAATTTATTGGTTTTCTATTTAGGACCTCTTTATCAGTAGTTTATGATTTTAACTTTTTCAAGATATACTGTGAACAGTGGGAGGGAAGCTGCTTTTTTAGGATGTCAGTTTACACAACTGAGGAGCCACTAATCCTAAGATGTTTTAAGCATGATCATAAAGAGATTGCAAGGTGTAACTGCAAAGCATATTATGAGTGTTACTACAGTTAAATTGAATTAGGATGGAGATAAGGTTGAGAGGACATACATGTAAATGTAAATACACTATACTCCAAAACTAGGAAATGAAAGACAATGTTCCTAGCTGTGTTTCATCTGGTATATTCTCGATCCTATAATTTGAAAGCATTATAGTGCATAGTTCAGATGAATGCAGTTATAAAATA
The DNA here is from genome assembly GCF_036370855.1 of Dromaius novaehollandiae. Lineage (NCBI taxonomy): Eukaryota > Metazoa > Chordata > Aves > Casuariiformes > Dromaiidae > Dromaius > Dromaius novaehollandiae. Next base: position 154,146,911 of record NC_088098.1, read on the forward strand.
TAGAAAATTAGCATTGACATGTTAATTTCAACTGATAAATAACATTCATTGTGTTACTGTAGCAGCCTTTTTGACTTTGGAGGAGACATTTTAATGGAGAAGATTGAAGCAAACTTGCAGACTGTAATAAGATGAGTCCAAAGACGATTATTCTGGGCATCCCTGGGTACTTACATCTAGGCCCCTGCTTCCAGGCATGCTGCTGTCAATATCCACATAGCCATGGACAGTCAGTTTTCTAACAACCAAGTCCTTCCTTGTAAATCATATACAATCATGTTCTGCCGCACCACGTGTTTAACAGTCTCTTTCCATTGCCTGAGCATATAAGAACAAGGTTCTGGATTACTTTAGTACCTCCTTCGCTCTCTTCTGTGTTTGCTCTCCAGCACCTCTGGCTTGCAGTCTTTAGTCTCCTTAACTGAACTTTACCACCGTGGACTTTACAGACCGTTTTTAGTTTCTGGCCTTCACCCTGCAACTGCCATGAGGAGCTATCCACAACTCTGAAACTTTTATGTCTTTGAAGTATTCACACTGACTGCTTTAGTCCTCCATGACTTCTGAATTACAAATTCCAGAAAGAGATGCCAGAAAGAGGTCAGCCAGATGCTGGCCTAATGATAGTCTTAAAAGTCCCCTTACTTGATACTGAGTCCCTAACATTTTCACACTATTTTTTTTTTTTTAAATCATTTCAAGCATGAGGGAAGCAAAGACTGTAAATTTCATACAAGTATAAAGATCTCAACTACAGAAGCAGTTTTATGAGTAAATCTAATTTTAAGAATAATATTCTCCAAAAGTTTAACTTACTCTCCTAAAAAGTGTGTTTTAGCTGCTAGTAAAAGTTCACACTACAACACAGAACTAGAAGACCAAGATAACTACAAGAAAATGAGCAATATGGGGGAAAAAAATTGACCAGCTTTTACTCTTTATTGTAAAGTGGCAGTGCTGTGGATTTTTGTTTACTTGTTGTGTTGACTTCAGAATGGAAAATAGAAGTAGTTGAATACATTACTTATTTAGAAAAATAAAATCTCTTCTTTCTAGGCTGAGAACAAATATGTAAACTTTCAACCCACAAAAAAGTAGATATAAATGAAGTCCCAGAATTATCACTAACAGTGATAGTGTTTGCAGTTAAGCATCCATTATGCTATACTTAGATCAGTACTAGCTGGAATAAAATTGTCCTGTATTCAAACATACTGTTAACTGCAGAAATGTTTTGGCCATGCACTCAAATGTGAATGCATATTCACCTTCTGTGCAGCTGCTTCTAATAAATACCTAGAGAAGTTAGAAGTTATCAGGTAGTTGTGCATTTCTCCTCATCATGAAGAAGTTAGGGGCCTATAAGGAAGGTGGATGCCGAATCGTTTGCTTTAGGTCCTGTCTGAGAGGACATAGAGAAGCCTGACTCCTGTTGCAGTACAACCTAATATGGAAAGATCTTCAGTTTTTTTCCATCTGGACCAGTTCCCTGGTCCCATTCAACACAATGATGCACTTGGCGCAGACATTCTGCAAACCACAGCCTTAGTTTTCAAGATGCTTCTGTTCTTTTGGGCTAAACTGACAAATAATTTGGACTTTCTAAGAAGACTCACTTTGAAGCCAAGCACATCCCAACTATTACTGAGCTATGTCACTGTTTCAGTTTTAAGTTTTGGTTTTGTGCCTGAAATCCACCACAGGGTGAACTCTTTCCTTCTGGGATATAATTTCCTCAGAATGAAAGGGAACACAATACCTCTTCATAGCGAGGAATAAGCAATTAGCATTCAGCCTAATTAATATTGACAATTTTCTCCAGCCATGCAGTTTATAATCATCTTAAAAGCAAGCTGCTTAATGTTTCATAGAAGAATATTCCTGCTGCTTGGTTGGAGGCATTTTCTGAAATAAAAGTCAGCATACTACTTGATGGTCTTGAATGGACCAAGATTTTTTTCCCCCTTCTTTTCTAAAACTCAGAGCTTATTACCTTATTAGATTGGATTAGCTTTCAGATTTGTCTTTGGTTTTGATGTTAACATTTCAGTCTCAAGTATCTTTACAAAATACATTTAAAATCTTAAGGTAAGCGATGATGGGCTTTTTTGAACAGCTATTAACATTGCTTTTCTTGTTAGGAGCAGGAAGCATATTCTGTTTTTCATGCATTAAATAAGGAGACTGGATGTTAACAGTTCTTCCTGATATAATCTGAATAGTGAATCTGTGAACCTAGCAGGATGCTGCCTCATATATATTTTTAAAAGCATGATGCACCATGATTTTTGAACTGAAATGAATAATAGAAAACAACAGCAAGCCTTTTGGTAGTTTAGAATTGAATACTACTCGTATTTGTCTCCTTTAAATGGAAAATAAAATAAACAGTTACTAAGAGTCATCACTATTACCTTATTGCAGACTCATCAGTTAAGGAAGATAGTCTCAGAACTAATCGCACACTGGAATTTTCAGATAAACATATCAAAACATATATGGGGGACTATTAAGCATCTGATAAACCGTCCTATATAATGAAATGAATTAATGGCTATACTTGTTCTCATCCCTGTGCTACCATTTAACAGTGTAAATGAAGCCCTTGAATGGCCATTATTTTTGCATTAGCATTTGAGTGAAATAAAAATGAAAGGACCTAAAAATAACTGTAATGGAAACACACAAGAACAAAGCTTTATTCAAATGATCAATTATTGTTTTTAACTTCCCGTAGAGTATCAGCTGAGGAAATCAGAATATGCAGAAAACAAAAACGTAAAATTTCAGTCTGTCTCCAAACTATCTTACTTCATATTAGAATTAACTTCACTAAAGATTTTATAGAGCAGGATTGCATATATTGAAGAAATAAAATTGTAGTTTCATTCTAGAACATGAGAAAATTTTCTTCAATTAATTCTACAATGTAACTTACTAAAAGACCATAATTTAAAGATCTAAAGGCAAACATACAGTATTCAGTTCAGAATTAATAATATTTAGAAACCACTGGTTTTCTATCAGTGATTTTTTCCTTTAAATAAGTAAACATATTTCACATGCAAAATGGAAACTTGTCTATTTATGAGATAATTTGTTCCTCTTCTAGTGTGTTCCTCCTGAAATCATCATTATTCTATAGCCTTTCATATTCATCATCACTTTCTTTTCTCAAAACCAGTTTCTATTTAATATTTTTATCTAATTGCAATTTGTGCATTTTTTCTTCATTTCATAAATAAAGGGAAAACCATCCGTTTTAATCTTCCTTTCACAAACAACCTTCTCCAGAAGTTCTTTCAATAGAAAACCAAAATTCCTTGACCAAAAAGCAAATAGGTACAATATGCTTGGATTATTTGGATAAAAAGTTCATATAAGTTCAAAACCATTACTCTAAAATCTGTATTTTAGGAACTGAGAAAACAACAGCTATATAGCAGTGCTCAAAACCACTGAATTTTAAATACAGAAAAAAGGTGCCTATGCATTCTATGTAGCCTCAGAGAGAAAGAGGGACTCACCAACCTAATGCTCTTAATTGCTTTGTGGAAGCTCTCTAGGAGAGCTTCAGTTTGACTACGTGAATATGCTGTATAGTCTTTCCCAGTTTCAAAAATACAGAAAGTCCAATAATTGTACCACCTAAAGAAAGAAAGAAAATGATGGTATTTGCATGCTATCAGTTCATTTTATAAGAATCTGTGAACATTGCTACCAACTCAGATGGTAAAGCCCACTCTTTCTGCCTTTTAATTCAGTTTCTTTAAATTGCCAATATTGCGAGAGAAAGGAGAACTTGCTCAGGACATCAGAATCACAAGGAAATACTGATCTTCTTATGTGTAGCTTATAATTTAGTTAAAAAGGTGAAATTTAGCACTAATCCAATCTATGCGGGAGGAATGAAGCTCTCCTAGACTGGCACCAGTTTGTATTTACTTTGAAACAACACCCACACTGTTCACATTTCATCCTTCTTTGATTTTTCCCTTCTGTTAGCTAGCTTTTTTAGCTGGCTATATATCCTCTGAAAATGAATGTGACTACAAGTATATTCAGGAAGAGAATCAAACACTAATTTAATTTTCTGTTATCTACTTGTATTTTATTACAGGTTAATAAGAAATCATCTCATATTCATACTTAAATTAGTTTAATTACCCATGAACAAACTTAAACCAGTCTTGAATTTTTAAATTTATTGCAAGCAGATTCATGTCTCCTGCTTATATATTCTACATAAAGATCCAAAATGTGACTGAATATAAACAAGTTATATATGGTTATCTACAGAAATGAAAGTTAAAAATAGCACTGAAAAGAAACTTTACAGTAACGTATTCACACACTGACTCTTCAATCAAATAAATGAAGTGGTATATGATAATCTAAACATGAGATTCGAAGTCTGATTTATTTTCAAATAAATGCACCTATAATTGTTCAATTAAAAATAAATGTCAGTATTTGGTGCTGATGACTACAGACATCTTTAATGTTTAATGCACAGATAACTACCCCCAACCCCCCAAAAGCACTTCTGCAGATTCTACTTTACATTAGATCATGGAAGGACATTTAAAATGCATTGTATACATACCACAGAATTTGTGTCAGAGACAACGCATATTAAAATTCTGTGTATTTTCATAAGGTAAAAAAAAATTAAAGCTATATAAACTGATTTTTAGATTATTCTGCAAAGTAGGATCACATACTTTTTCACTTCCATAATACTTTCGCAAATTACCATTAAAGCTTTTTTTTAACAGAGACAGTAGCATGAGCACAGTGATCCCACTGGCTTCCAAAAGAAAAGTAGTGCAGTTGCTTAATTAAGCTATTTTTTCCTTTTATATTTGCAAGCCAGCTGGATCAAGACAAACAGGCTAATGCAAGCAAGAAAGTAAACTGTAAGCTTTTATATTATGTGGCTGAACAAACAATATTAATTATTGTACATCATGAAACAAAAAAGATTTAAGTCTTTTGCCACAAGCCACTGCAGCAATACATACGCTTCAGTGGCTGAAAAGCTTGAAATACTTTCTAAGTCTTCACATACATTTGGTTAGTGCTTACCAGTTTCAAGACATTTATAGAAGCAGTTATGGAGACATTATGCTGTTAAAGCTGCAACAATTTAAACAAGGCAAGTTAGGAAGATATATAAATTTTTCTACTTTTCCCCTTTAATTTTTCTTTTATTATATAAAAACCTGTCTCCTTTTAGTGTCCCATCCCTAATAAAACTTTCTAATTCATTTTGATCTAACTTCTTCTTTTTCATCTTCATATTGTCTGATCCATTTACAATGAAACTCCAACACCTGCTGCCGTGGACTAGGTTTGCATGGCAATAGTAACAAGGACTGAAGCAAAGATGCATCAATTGAAACTGAGCTGTTACATGCCTTTTCCTTTAAATGGTCTATTTTAACAAGCAAACTACCAACTTTTAAAGGTAAAAGTATTGCTAAATCAAAGCAGAAACTTCCACTTAAATTCTATCATCCTTCCCCTTCCACAGAATGACACGTTTAACTAAAATTCCCCAAGCACTTATATAGGTGTTTCAGCCTGAATAATATTTTCAATAATTTCTAAGTGTTGGGTCACAAGAACTTTGCAATGAACTGCTTTGTTAGTAGGCAGAACAGGAATGCAGCATTTACAAAAACATCAAGCAAGAATTTTGTTATTTAAGGCTAAAAGTTGGAAATCAGAATAAAGTAAAAAAGCAGGAGGCTTTGTAGAATAAAAAGCAGTATAGCACAGAAAGTATACCACTCTAATCACTGCTGTCACAAACAACAATAAAACATGAATAGTTTGGGCGAGACTGACAGAGCAATAGACCTATATTTCTAACTTAACATTCATCAAAATTTTAACATTCAGCCACAATTCCACTGTAAGCTAAGTTTAGGTGGCCAAAACTCAAAAGTATAAAAAAAGCCTTCAAAACTTAAAAAAAAAAATAGAAATGGTGTGTTAACAAATGTATGCGTAAAACAGATTTATAAATAGCTACAGTATGAAAATATTTCAGTGCAAAGGCAATTTTAAGATTTCTAAAAAATACATTACAAATAATTTGTTAACTACACACAAGAAATTTGTCACTGCTACTGGTATAAAATTTATACCCATATTAATTTTTTTAAAAATATATACACCAGTGTTTTATGTAGGGGACGGTTCTAACTGACCAACATTCAAGTATGCAATGGCAAATACATATATACACACCCACACCCATATACATATTTATGTATTTCAGATTGTGACTGCTATGATGACATTCTTTGAAACTGAAAAGTGCTACATATTAAATGGTAAAAATACCTTCATACCATTTTAAAGGACAATGAATGCATTTGTGGTGCTCACTGTTGGATGTTTTAAAATTTATCCTTTATCTTTGGTATAATAAAGATTTCACAACTCACTTTACAGTATGTCTGTTTGTTTCAGGGCATATTGATAATATTTCACTGTTTTTTAATAGGAAATTCGCTAGGAATATTGCAAGGAACATTTCCCGGTAAGTTGATTTTTCTTTTATTAAAAAGTAAAGTAAATTATTTTGCTTCTACCTTTTTAAAAAAAAACACAAAAAGGGAAATCATTTTCCCTCCGTCCTACTCCATTAAAAAGACAATTAACAATATCTTGGTCAAGTCTTCCAATAAAGGCTGTAGCTCTGATTCCAGATATTTTGTTTTCATATAGAAATAAATTTTTAGCTAATGGCCTCCCAGAATTATTTAATGATTATGGTTATTTACCAGTTATAAGCACCAGGTTTACTGAAATTGATTGGAATCAGATTCATCCTTCAGATATTTTTGCACCCCAAAATAAAACACTGGAGTAAAGAAACAAGACAAGGATAGAGCTAACAGTAAAGTTAGTGCAAGGTAACATAAATGCAGCAGAGATAACAGACGTTCAAGTTGGCTGTCATACTTAAAATAATTCAAACAATCCTTGTCAAACTAATTTCTGTCAGAACTATGGTTCATTAGCGAACAGCCGTATGCCACCTAGTGGTTCCATTGCAAAAGTTAACAGTTGTGTACTTCTTTGTAATAACCTCTGCTGAGCCAACTAGCCCATATTTAATCACACAATAAAAAAAAAAATCAAAATTAAAAGGATGAAATCCAGATAGTAAAAGACTCATATCTAGGTAGGAAAAATAGCCTTTTTTCCTTTTTTTTCTTTTTTTTAGAAAAGGCTTTGAAAAAAAACACGCTTGCTTTTTTACTATGTATGCATACTTTAAAATCACTGAGATAGGTAACAAGTGGGAGCACTGGCTAATTTTTATCTTTGACAAATTCACAAAGACATTTTAGGCAAAATGCTTACATTCAGTTTTTGAGTAGATACCAACACTGATAATATATATTTACCTATTTAACAGCCAGCTTGACTTCATATAGTGCATATGCTACACAAGAATTATTTTGCCTATCTTTCTACAGGGGAAAACTAACTCAAAACCATACATAGCCCTGATTTGGCCACTTACAAGGAAGTGAATGTTAGAGAGTGTTTCTTGAAAGCAGATTTGCACAGAGGAGACACCAGTTTGTTCTACAGAAAAAGCAAAAAAAGAAAAAGGACAGAGCAAAATCAGAAACCGCACTTGTTAAATATACTTTAGGAGACTTTCATTGGAGATAACTGAGGTCATTGCTTCTGGCTGAAAATTAAAACTGTTAATCTCAAAATGTAGGTCACTGACTGAAACTATACACTTCAAGTAACAAAGAAAATGACTAAAGATGACAAGCAATAAATGCACAAAAGTCTTGACACAGAATGAAAAATTTTTAGTGCTATCAGTCTCACAGTACCAGACTGTGCAGATTGTTCATTGCTCCAGTAGTTTGAAACATAGAAGAGGCCAATTGGCCTGGAAGGTTTCATACTTATAGCTCTTAATCCTGTTTGTCTGAACACTACTTCAGACAGCAAAAGCCAAGTAGAGTTTAATATATTTCTGTGACATGTCTGTTTCCTGTTTTTGCAAAAAAGAAATAAACAAAACCAGTTTTTAAAGGCTTGAATTGGTGTTCTGTCATACGGATGTTTCCAAACCCGACCCACTGTAGCGGTAGCCTGCACTGGAACAACAACGCTTATTTGAATAGCCAAAGACAGATGGAAGTACTGAATAATCAATGCCTCTCCAGTGCGTAAACATCATTTTTTTAGAATGAGAATTAGACCTTCTTGCTGGGGAATTGCTGCAGTCACTGCTCCTGTATCTTGGGCTTTTCAGACAGGCAAGAGGTGTGAATTCTGAGATGTGGTCCTGACAGTGCCTTGATGCATTCTGTTAAGAAAAAATAAATAGACAGTAAATAGATAATTTCAGAGCCAGAAGTCTAAAATTGTGTCCTTTCATAAGGCTATTATACCCTTGGCATATTAATGCCTCTCACTAGATCACCACTCTGGCTATTTGTTTCAAGTGAAAGTATAATCCCTCATATTGTCGAGCAATTAACCACTTTCAACACAGTTAATTTTACATTAAGACCTACAGAATCAGGCATAATTTTACATACAATTTCTAAAGCTGATAATGGGTTTTTTAGAGAACAGATGAAGACACAGAGGATTGTTTTCAAGTTGAGGGTTTTTTTTATCAGGCTTATATAGCATTTTCCACTGATTACTGATGTATCTTTTTATCTCTGAGCTTTTTCAGTCAGTAATTTTTAGGGGGAATTTTAAGAAGACAGAAAAAAAATCAACTGCCTTGCTCTGTACTTCCAAAGAGAGAGAATTTTCTACAATCGGTTTGTGCTAACAGATGAAAGTGCCAGTGGCTTAATGCACTAGTTTTGTACTTTTAAGCAAGATCTGGTTTTGGGCTTGCTTAGGTTACATGTGGCATCTATACAGGCAACTTATACTACACATCACAACACTCTCTGAGTCTAATTACCAATTACCAATTATCTGTACTACCTAGTCACCCAACATTCTGGCAGTATCAGCATCTCCACTCAGGAAATGCTCAGGACTAAAGTAATAGCATAGTTGCATGACAAGACTCTGGAACATATGCACAGACCAAAAGAAAATTGGCACAGTGCTTTCCTAAATCAGGTTTATCTATTCTCCTTGCTACATGCACATATAATGTCCAGGTACAGGGTTATGGAGGTAATGTGACAGTATTTAAGATATAAATACATTATAAGTATTATTCAAACAAATGGTATCAATCACTCTCTTCATAAATACTATATATACCAGCAATATTCTTCATCATACGCTTTCTCTTTCCCTGCTAACATCAACAAAATAGCAAAAAGGGGGAAAAAACAAATATTAATGATGTATGTTTATAGAAATTTGCATGAGATTTAATATTACATTTTTTTATGCCAATCACAAGCTCAAAACACTACTCTTACATAACCAGGAGCATGCAGAAAGCTATCTTAACAACAGTTACTCTGGGAAGAGAGAGTGAGCCAACTGTACCAAACTATTTACTATCAGTGCTGCCTGGCTTCTTTGAAACACATATATAGACCAAATAGCAACATTAATATGCAAAAATGCAGATAATCACGTAACTGATTAGCAGACTTTGTTTTGGAAATGTTAGAGGGAGTTTTCAAACACCAATTTGCTACTAATTTTCCTATTCCTCCAGCTACAAAGTAAAGCACTTTAGTTACCGTAAGTATCTCTAAAAACAAAATTGTATTTTTCCACACACAAAATGCTGGATTCCAAAGCATGCTATCTTTTAATCTGCTATGCCTAACACTACTCCAGAAAGCTTGCACTTCCTACTACTTCTCATCTAGCAGACGTTAAAAATAAATCAAAAGAACGCTTCACCTACCTTTAAGCCCTACAGCCCAGGCCACTTTCTCCCAAACCAGCTCATTACATTGCATTTGTCCTCTTCAAATATGAGTACTTTGCTCCTTCACTTAATTCATCATGTTTGGCTTTTTGAGGTCAAGAGAGTGTGAAAGGACTGGAGCAGATATGGCATCCAAGTGGAAATGTATTTGACTAAAAAGTGTTAACTTTTTACTTATACTTGTTAGTGTAACCAGTGGTATGTCAAGGAGATAATGTAAAGCAGAGAACTTCATTCTCCTGCCCTAATGTTTTCAGGCTTTAGAAGCTCACCACTTAGGCTCCTGTTTCAGATGTTTGGCAAGACTACCATGCTTCTCTGTCGATCCAAGGCAGCAACGCATTGATGCACTGGTCTATACAGACCATACTGTTATGGTAGATACTGTCAGATGCCCGTCTCCTGACACTAGGTTCTATTCACATGTAACTTGCTTCCTTTAATACTGTTATCTTCCTGTTTTACTGTCTGCATTTGGTCTATGTATGTATTCAAGAAGTTGAGATATTATGGATAAACTGCTAATGAGCAAGCATTACTTCTGACTTTTTATATAGTCTATACCATGGTGTAATGTGAATGCATTCTGCAATAGTGGCTGCAGTTCTATAAAGCAGATGTCACACACCACCCAATGTTCTAACAGGACTTTAATACAGGTACACTGATTCATGCAGACGCATTGTTTTGAGTTACACTAGTAAGTGTCTGAGACATAAAGATCTTACCTGGGATATGGAGTACCTCTTGCAAAAACTAGGCTCTCCAAGTAAAATATAATGATTTTATATCAATATTGGTAAAGTACAGCAAAAACTCTGGAGGAAACAGCTGATTTGTAAAAAGCACAGTTCACCAACAGAAATTAATCCAAACTGGCAACACGTACAGTACTGTTACCTAGCTTTGATCTAATTATGCCTCGGAAGCTGAAAGATTTCCTTCAAGAAGTGGCCCATCGCTGTTCGCCAGTGCATTTAGGGTTGTTTTATGTCTCATACTCTTCTGCAAGGATGAGGAAAAACACTGAGACTCTTGCTGAATACATGAGGGAAATGTGAACAAACTGTACCATTTGGTACAAATGTAACTACTGTACCAAGGTCCTGTAAAGTGACAGATTTTCTGATAGATTTAAAAATAAAAGGTTATTCAGTGTAAAACAAGGTTGCTATTTCTCAGTCCTGATGTTAACCCTTTGAGCCACACTGAGGATGTTTTTAATTCCATTCCAAACTTTGTTAAAAAATACTTAATTACTTCCAAAAGTATTTAAATTGTACGACAACCAGTTACCGTGGGCTGTGTGTTCCTCCCCACTGACAAGGACCTGTACTGAGAGTTCCCCTTTTACTGAATTAGAGAGTTCCCCTTGATTTGATAAAGCCATGTACAAGCGCTGCACCTACAGCAGTGCCCTACAGGACATTTGGCAGCCACACTGGCCCAGTATTTCTTTCAAGATGTTCTTGACTAGCCAGCCCAGGCATGCCAAGTTAAGGAGCGAATGTCCTGCTTCACTACTCCCCAGGACAACGGTATAGTGAAGGCAGTGTTGCACATGAAGGTGATGGAGCCCAGCGGTAATGAAGGCCGACTTACAGCTTATTCATTACAACATGGTGGAAGAGGGCGGGAGAGTTGCCAAGGTAACTTCTTCCATAGGATTCAAATATTGCAACAGCAGGATCCCTTTCTTTGCTTTCCATAGATGAGGAGCCCAACACATGAAAAAGGCAACGGTTTACTGGTCACTAGTTTTCTAAGAGCACTGTGCACTTGTTCAACAGAAGCTAAGCCCATTGAGGAATAAAAGAATGGCAAATCCCCAGAGAGGCTTCCCAAAGCAGAAGTGCTGCTTTGGGTTTCCCCGAGAGTAGCAAAGGGTAGAGATTTCATAACAAGGGTGATGGTCTGATCTTGTGACTAAAGTGAAAGTGAAGTAAAAAACCATCAGTCAGAAGCCAAGAGAAAAAGAAAAATGTTTCTTAAAAAGGAATGAAAACATAGAAGTTATTTACAGCTCATAATCAAAACACCTGGCATTTCAGTTAGAAAATATGTTACTGAAGCATTGTTACTTGAAGGGACAATAAAACACATGAAAAGAGGGTAATTTATATTTTCCACAACAAATTAATGCAGTTTGGATATTAAAAAACCCCTACTGCTTATTAAAAGTAAAGGCTGAGAGAAACCCCACAAAACCCCTGCTCTTTTCTTCCAGTTAAAGAACAAAATTCAGATTGATGCATTGAGTCAAACAGTCACATGTATAAGACATGAGCAGGTTTTGGCCTGCATTACTCAAAGACAACAGATTCCTCCAAAGCTTTTGCAGAACCAATGCTCTAGCCCATTAAAAGCTAGCTTTTAGCTAGTCTTATGTTTTACTTCTCAACTGTTCCAGAAGTTCTTTATTATAAAGAAGGTTTCGTAGCTATATGAATGCAGTAAGTTTAAAAATAATTGGTTAAAAGCCCATTCAAACTAATACTAAGGAACCTACAAGCTTGTTTTAGCCAAAATATTCAATACTGAAAACAACTTCATGTATTTTCCTTGTGATTTATGCAGTTTCTGTCATTTTTATTGACTACATATTTTTGAAGGGAGAAAGAGAGAGAAAATGTATTTTTTATATTAACTAGTTAAAAAATAAGGATGTAAATTCTGCAGTGGAAACCAACAGTCTCCTAGTACTCAGTCAAAAACAGGTTTCTTATAAACTTCAGTGAAGCCAAAATTTACTAGTTTTTTTCTATTTCATTATTAAATTAAATAGTATATACTTCTGGATCTTGGATTATCTTCTTTCTAGAAAAAGAATCACAGAATTTCATAAAATGGAATACAAGGAAAGCTTGGTTTGAAAATGTATGCTAGAAATAACTTTCCAAAAAAAAGCTGCATATTCTTCCATAACAGCAGAGGAGATATGTCCACATATTTGAAAGACTGATTCAGTATCTTCCAGTACTACATTTTCTATACTAAGCTAGTAACATTGGCATAATCAGTATTATCATTTCTTTGTGTGGTGAATATTTCACTTACTCACAACATGCATTCACCTACAGATATATCAATGATTAAAATGGAAATCTAAAAATCTCAGATTCTTGAGGCAGAAACATTATGTAAAATTCAGTAATAACAGCGGCAAAAATGACAGAGTAATGATAGTGAGGGATTATGACAATGATTCATAGGTTCTTTGGGACAAATAAATAGAAGAAGGAAAAATCTATATGAAAAGTATTCTTCTTTAAAGTATAGTTGACGTGAATCAGAAATGGAGACAATGAGTATGGTAAATAACTTCTGATGATAAACTTTCTACTGTCCTTTGAATGAAATGTCCAAGCATGCAGAAAGGCAGAAAAAAGTCACCTTTTTTTCCATTAGAAACTTAGACTGCTTGAAGTCTGAGAAAGCATAAAGATGGTGGACTGCTCAACAGAAAGGCACTGATGTTTAGTCTGATTTCCCCAGAAGATTGTAGGAAGTAACCGTGCACATCATTTATGATTAAAGCAAGGTAGCAATTATTTAGACAGAGCGGATTGGAAGACAGGAGGAAACAGAGAGAGGGAAGAAGAAACACAAGGGATATATCTGGTTAAAAGCCAAAGATTTTCTACTAAATATTAAAAAAAAGAATATTGCCAGTGTTAAGCCAAAAAGTCTGCTTTACAACTGATTCATTTCCAACACTAACATACAATGTCAATGAGAAATGCTGTAATACCTTTGTTGGGGTATTATTTTTTTGCATTAACCCATCCACATTCTCTCTTTAAACTTTTAAATTAAAGCATGCAGAACTACACTGAGCAAATTCTTCTACAAGTAGCATATATGCCATACAGACATCTATTAAAGATATGTAAATAGAAAAATGCTACATGCTGATCAGCCTGGAACTGCTATATTTTTGCCTGAAGTAGGGCATAATTCTGTATATTCAAGGAATGCAAAACAATGGCAAGTGGTCTTACTTTACAGATATTAGAACAGAATTTATTTTACCTTTGCCAAAGAGGAAACTTTATTTTCCTTAGCAGTGAAGTTCCTTTGTTCCTTTCCTCTTAATGTAAAATATATTTTCTAATAGAAATTAAAATACTAACTAATCCCAACACACAGTCAGTGGTAACTCATTAATTTAACCTAACAATGGCAGTTGATGTGCTGAAAAGAGCAAGGGCAATAACACAAGTTTCAGAATCAATACTTCTACCATCCATACGCATTTTAACCTATGTAATATATGAAAGTTTGCTGAGGCCAAAAATACAGGCAAAATCTTCAGTTAGGGTTAGTCTGATGGCCCCAGACTAGTACTGTGCTTCCCACAGAACCTGGCTTCCCTTTCAGCCTCAGCAGAGGAGGCCTATATTTATGCAACAGTTTCTTCTGTTAGGCTGATCAGAAGAAAGGTGACAACAGTTTTAAAAATACTCTTCTCATGGGGGCAGCAAGGCATAGGTAATTTACTATGACAAATAGATTTGAAATTTTTTTCTAGAGATAATGCATCAAAATAGGCAAAATAAATATAATTTAAAATATAAAAGGAAAAATGTTTAAGAGAATGTGAATAAAGTTTAAATACACATTTTTGTAACAGGCACAGCATCAATATAAAATAGTTTACTAAGAAAGTATTATATTGCATAGATCATGCAATACAATTGAATGTTGGCACGAGTTTACTACACATTCCTTAAAATAATTGTGATGAATATATAGTGTGTTGCTAAGCATATAAATCACAGGTTTTGTTCAACAACAAAAACGCATGTAGCTGCAGAGTTCCCCTGCTATAGGATTGCAACTGCTTGTTCAAATCTCTGAAGTGGATTTCAATAAAATGACATGCTCCCTTGCTATTGGGTTTTAATTTAGACTTAGCTTATTTAGCTTAGCTAAATTAGCTTGTAGACAACTATGTTCAACTTGGACAGCAAATGCTAAAATTTTGCCCATATTAAAGTTTCCTTAATGCAGTAGAATAATTGCAAATGTATTTTCTAGGTTTGAAAGATAATTACTTCAAATCATGGCTGTGGACAGCATCCCTGAATACTCTACAACAGGAACAACTCAAGGCTCTGTGCCTAGGCTGAGAGAGATTGCTAACTTCCCCCACCCCTACTTCCTACTGCATACCTTAAACTATCCAGGCCACACCCCTATTTTCTCCCTCACTACTTCTGTCTACCCACACTGAGAATCCCATCCCCTGGTCCTTTTCATTTCCTTAAATGAGGAATCATGTTCAGCTGTACACCCATCTCCCATCATCCTTATCAGCCGATTTCCCAGTGGTTGCTGGTAAGGAGGCACACAATTCACCCCAGGGTTTAGGTAAATACCACCATATAAATAATAGGCAGCTTCATTCACCATACCACTTGGAAGCAGTTAGTAAACAACCAATGATGTATATTATACATGGGGAACCTCTGCTCTAAGCTTGTTTCTAAACCTGAGAGAAGTCTAATTATTAGAGAGACCTGTGGTACTTACAATGACTGTAAAACAAAAATAATTTTTACCTGGATTCTTTCTGTTGCTGTAGGCCACAACTGTCTGCATAAAACCTTCTTAAGAACATCTGGAAGAAGGCTGACAGTTATGAGTAGAATGATACCCAGCCACGCAGGACCACTAGACAGCATTTGCATGAACACATAATACATCCTCTGATAATTGAGAAAAGGCCTAGTGGGAAAAGATTAAATAGAAATTCAGTACACAAGAGAAAGGTTGGCAATGTTAAATACAAATATTATGACAGTCATGAAATGCAGCAGGTTCAACTTCTCAGTTTGTGCAAGTTCATCCATCCCAGTTTTCTCAAAGTGAGATCTGGACATTCACTGATGAGAGGGAACTGTCCTCCTCCTGTCTTTCAGGGTGTAGGAAATATCATGATACCCCTCCCTCCAAGCTGCCTCTCTCTTGCAAATATAAACAAAGTTATATTCTTACACTCTGTTCATGCTCTTCCACCTACTCCTTATCTTGCCCCAGGTATTCTCTGTATTCTTCTCACAGTCTCCTAGCCATGACTTCCTTCCTCTCTCATTGCACGCTCTCTTGCATGGCCCTTCAGAGCAAGGCTTGTCAACCATACCCTTCTGCACACCTCTCATTGCTCAAGCACCCCCAAGCATCTCTGATGGCTTCATGTTAAGCTCCCCAACCTATTCACCACATTTGCATCTTCCCCTATTCTCACTGCTTTCACTTGCATGCCTTCACTTGCACCTTTCCCTGTATCTTGATGGCAGTTTTATGGTCATTAAAATGCCCTCACTGCTTTCACTAATGAAGGTTTAAGGTACATAACAGTCATTTATATTTACAGTAATTGGAACTAAAGGCCATGCTTACTGAGAACAAAGATCAATGGACAGTTTGTAGCAATACTGCAGTGTAAAGACCTACTGCCAGTAATTAAATACTGTATTAGAAATCTCTTTAGATGGAAGACAGAACCCACAAATACGTAAGAATTGTTAAAATAGCCCAAATATTTCCATACTGGTATAACCATATTTCATCTTGTTTCCAAAATTTGATAGAAGTTCTTGCATTCTAAAAAGTATGCAAGTTAAAATACATTGCTGCATGTAAATAGTGACATCTCTAATACACAGCAGGACTGACAGTTTCAGGAAAAATAGCACTTCTGCAAACTGTTGTCATTCTGATGCTGAAGAAACTGAGATCTGATTTTATTGAAGAAAAAGAGGCTACTGAATATCCAAGAGCTGACAGTTGGTTACTCATTTGGAATGGAATCACCGTAATTCAAATCCTCACTCCAAATTAAATGGCACCTCAATCGTCATGCAACAAGTAGCTGTTGTTTTATCTCAGGTCCCTCAACATGTTTATTTATGCATACAAAGCAGAACAAGCTCCAGCAGGAGAGATTAAAAGAGAGGACCTTGTACCTAGGAACTTTCTACAGGAGAGAGACATGAATTTAAGTTCCTGATGGCAATCAGGCATGATAAGAACTTCAACCTGTATTTCAACTTAATCTCCCCAAAATTTCAGTCTCAAGTATGTGGAATTTTTTAAAATAAAAAAAGGTTTTAATATTTTTTAATCAGCTATGGGCAGGAGTTATATTGTTTCTTAAAAAGTTTTTTTTCTTACCAGCAGTAGGACAAGTAGACTACTGATCAATCTACTTTAGGGTAAATCTACTTTACTAAACAAAAGAGGGCAAGAATACATGGCCCCTGGTCATCCACATGGCTTCACTGTTCATTCACTCCCTGCCTCTAGGTTAGACTGTTACAATGAGCTCCCCTCAAGACAAACACGCTTTTTGAGTGGCTAGCCCCAGGCAGCATAGATTTGACCTACTCTGTGACATTTTGCCTCAGACAGATAGCCTTGGCCACTTGAACCAATCCTCAGTCTTTTTTTATTTTTTTATAGTATTGAGATAGCTTTAGTGGCAGTCTGAGGTCTGATATTCTTCTTCTCATAGTCTTCTCTAAGAATATTTTTAGCAGTCTATTCTCTAAGAATATTTTTCAGTGAAAGAAGAGCTGAGCAGCATTACTGATGTGTTTAAAATGTGATTGCTATTGGAAGTTCTGCAATACATAAAAGCTAAACTGAATTCTGTTTGGGGGAAAAAAGTGAAATATCTAACAACTCTATTTAGGTTTCTGAAATAACATTTGCAATGCAATTTATACTTGAGTTCATACCAAATAATTCCTCCCCAGAGCAGAGAAAAGATAATGTAGAATAGCAGTGATCCCCAGATCATGAAGTGATTTATCCATGTCCAATATTGTGTATCTAGTGCAAGCTGAAAAAACAATAGATTTGTTATTACTATAAAGAAGCAACAGAATACTCAGTAGGAATGAACTAAAATTACACCCTTTGAAAAAGCTTTTTGATTTTGAGCACAGTTAAGAAGGCACAGATAGCAAAACTTGTAAATTAAACTAAAAACCTCAAAAGGATGGTCACAGAGAGAAGTTGGTATTAGTAAACAGCCATGAGAAAACAAGCTCCAAGAAAGTTTCAATGGAAAAAATATAGCATACCTTACCTTCAGTGTAACTGTGAATACAAGCACAGTAAACACCAGTGTTCCAAAGGTCCAGTTTCCAAACATCTATGAAAGATGGGTATAGGTTATATCTTACACTGCAATGTCAGCTATAGGCTGTATCTTATGCTGTATCATGAACTGTCTAGAAACAAACACTTAAAGCTCATGTATTGCCTTTTATCATGAACTGACATTAAGCAACAACCTTGAATTCTTATATGTTCTGTCATGCTCTTGTGTGTACACACTTCGAACTACATACAGTAAAACACACAGTCAATGCACTTAACCCAAAGTGCATAGGTATATTTCTTTATAAAAACAAAGTGTAGCACAGTTAGTGAGTTACTGAGATTTCCAAATGAACTGCCGTAATTTCATGAGTCTTCTTGGCCATCATCTTTTCTCTGATCTCACTTCTCTGCTGTCCTTGGAGTTTCAAAGTTTCTTGGAGGTTCAACAGTGAGCAATATAGAGCAATATAGAACAATACAGAGCACTAACAGTACAAGTAAGAATGTGATAACTATCAAAGCCATATTAAGTACATAAATGTTCTACATAACATTTTAAGATATAACACTTCTGAATTGTAGTTAATTTTCTCCCCACTTGCATAATGAAATAAAAACACTTCAGCTTTTCAAGTGGTCAGAAATGATCACTCGTGATGATGGAGGCAAGTACTGGTGGTGAATATGGTCACAGAGGATTGCTTGGAGCACAGCAGCTATGAGCTGACCGCGTTCAGGGTCTAGAGAAATGTTAGGAAAATAAGCAGCAGAGCTGGACACTATGTTTTAGGAAAATGGACTGTTTTATTCAGGAAATTGCAGCCATGTAACAGAAGGGTGGCCAAGAGAGCTGAATGATTTTTAAAGAGAGAAATGCTGAGATCTCAGGAACCCTGTTCTGCAGGACGATATGGAATTTCAGCAGAAGACACTGTTGGCTAAGCGGAAAGTTTCTCAATGAATAAAAAGGCAAAAAAGAAACATGTAAGAGAAGAATAGTATAAAAGCACTGCCCGCATGCAAAGGAATGAAATCATGAAGGCCAAAGCCCAGCTGGAACTAAGATTAGAGATGGGTGCTGAGGGTAACGAAAAGGGTATCTACAGGTATCCTAGTTGAAAAGGAAAAATGTGGGTCAATTGATGGAATGATGAGGCAACCTAATGGAAGACGATAAAGAAAATGCTGAAGTATTGGTCACCTTGCATATGAATCTTCAAGGGCAAAGCCTGCTCCCTTTATGCAGCAGCACAATTTGGGAAGGAAAGGAACATCCAACAGTGGGTGAGCAACAGGTTAGGGATCACTTAGAATCTGGACACGTTCATGTCCTTAGGGCTGGATGGGATTCACCCGACTGTGCTGAAAGAGCTGGTCCATGTGACTGCACGGCTATTGTCTGTTATCTGCGAAAAATCACGGTGAATGGGGGCGGGGGGGGGGGAGGGGGGGGAGAGGTCCCTGAGGACTGGAAAAAGGCCAAAAGCCTCACCTTTAAGAAAAAAGGGAAGGAGGAAGACTCGGGGAACTGCATGCCAGTCAGCCTCATCTTGATCCCTGGAAATATCATATCTTGTTAGAATCCATTTCCATACATATCAAGGACAAAAAGATAATCAGGAACACTCTACATGGATTTACCAAGGGCAAATCACATCTGATCAACCTGATTGCCTTCTACGACAAAATGACTGGCCATGTAGTTGCTGCAAGAGCAGTGGACGTAATCAGTTTTGATTTTAGCAAGCCTTTTGGTGGTGTCTCCCACAGCATTTTCATTTGGAAGCTGAGGAAGCAAGGTATTACTCCTGGCTGAGTAGTGGCCCTGCTGAAAAGGAAATTGCAATGGGATTACGGTGGACTCCGGGTTGAATACAAAGCTACAGTATTTTCTCACTATAAATAAGGCAAACTGCAAACTTGGCTACATTAGGAGAAACTTAGCAACTGGATCAAGACAGGTGATTATTCCCCTCTACTCAGCAATGGTGAGGCTGAACCTGGATGTGAAAAAATTGGGAAGGATCAAGTGGAAGGCTACCAAGGTGGTTAGAGATCAATAGCTCTCCTCAGAAGAGAGGGTTGAAAGAGTGGATTTACTTAGTCTGGGGAAGAGGAAGTTAAGGAACAACCTAAATAGCTGCCCACAACTATTTGAAAAACAGTAATAGGTGGTAGATGACACAAGGGCCCATGGCCACAAATTGCATGTTAAGAGGTTCAGGTTGCAAATTAGGAAAAAAAAATCACTATGAGAGTAATGCAGCACTGGAAGAGGCTGCCCAGAGAGGTCATGGAATCCCTGTCCTTGGAGGTTTTCAAGACTCAGCCAAAGCCGTGGCTGACCTGATCTAGTGTTGGCAACAATCCTGCTTCTACCAAGAGGCTGAACTAGATGAATTCCAGAGGTCCCTTCCAACCAACATTTCTATGATTCTGCTAAAAGCTTCACTTGTTACTCAAGGAGACTGAAGTTCTATAGTCACTAGAGAAAACGGATTTGTGCAAATCCAGTCACAGAGTCACATGGAAGTGAATGGATGGATGACAGCATTCAGTAACCTTTCTAGGCACAACAGCACTGGTAATTGTCAGTGTTGCCGCTGACAATTTCTCCCAGTTTCCCTACTAATGCTGACTCTGTTGATGATTCTGTGACAGGAACACCTGTCTATTATTCATTTTACATACGTGAGCAGTTGAGAGATGGCAGCTTTCGATCCCTACAACATTTGTGTCAGAACCAAAACTTTCAGCTATCAGTGAAACATATTCTTTCCTGTTCTTCAAAGCTGTTCAGCCTCCAGTTCTTTATCTCATTTTTATTAATTTTCTAAAAAATATTATCTGTAAATATTTTATGTCTTTATAGTTTCAGTTATTAGGACATCTTAATTAACATTTTATGCTGTTTTTCATACTCCTGACAAGGCTACTTTTGTTAGCTCTTCTATAAACAAGTTTCTCTAGATATGCCAAATGTAGTGATTCTTCAGTGCCTCCAGTAAGAGTGAAAAGCTGCAAGACTTTCAACACAGACTTCCATAGCATTTTTATAGTCAAATTGGTGATTTTTTTTTTAGGGTATGTGAACTACCAGGCGAATGGAAAACTAGCTGGACTGCCAGGCAAAGATGTACATGATCACATCACAGAGATGCGATCAGCAGTATGAAGTCCAGCTAGTGGCTGGTAACTAGTGACGTTCTTCCAGATTTGATACTAGGGCCAGTATTGTTTAATGTCTTTTCTAACAGCCTGAACAATGTAACATGACACACCTTCAACAAGTTTGTGGATGATATCAAATTGCAGGGAAGCAGTTGATGTGCTTGAGAGCAGAGGTGCTATGCAGGGGAACCTCAACAAGTTGGTGACATGACGTGAAGCTTAGGGAACTGGGCTTGTTCAGCCTTGAGAATGGAAGGCTAAGGAGCGATCTTGTTGCTGTCTTCAACTATCTGATACTGATAAGACAGAACCAGACTCTTCTCAGAGATGCAAAGTGTCAAGATGAGAGGCAACAGATAAAAGTAGCAACAAGAAAAATTCTGGTTAGGTATTAGGAAAACTGTTTTTACCATGGAGACAGACAAGCATTGGAACAGGTTGCCCAGAAAGGTTGTGGAATCTCAAGGATATTCAAAACTTGACCAGACAAGGCCTTGAGCAAATTGATTTTAGTCAGCCCTGCACTGAGTAGGCGATTGAACTGGAAGACTTCCAAAGGTCCCTTCCAACCTAAAGAATTCTATATGAGCTCACGCAATATTAGCTGATTGAGGATCCACATGGACAAGAGATCTCACAAATGCCCTGCCTTGGAAAAAACTTTGAATGGAGATCACAGCCAGCCAAAAGACAAATCTGCAGGGAACCAGGCTGGGATAATCTGATCATGTGGCAATAGAAAATCATTTAAAACATAATAAAACAAATTATTCATGATTTTAAAATTACTCAATGTGTAATCAATTGTACAGAAAAAAAGATGAACTGCAGAATACTCTCTGAGAAGAGTCTTATGATTGAGAAGTCATGTTTAAAATGCAGCAGGAATCTGGTTCAGGAACTTCAAATTATGCCAATATTTATTGACTTTCTTCTTGCAGTTAAATCTTCCAATACTCTCATGTCGTATCAGGCTTGGAGAGCCTCGCATCAGTCTGAGTTTCTGGATACTGAACAGATATGTCCGTATTACCAGCAAAACCTGCTAGATAAAAGAATTGAGACAACCCTCCCCTGTCTCTAGGTGACACGCAAGATGGAAAGCATAAGGCTGGAACTAAACCCTTCACCTACACATGTCTTTGACTCATGCTATGAGGTCATTACACAAGGCCTGCAGACTCCATGAGGCTGCTAATTTAGGCACAGAGAAAGGTAAGCAGAGCAATATAGGATGGAGACAGTTACAAAAGCTGATGACGCTTTCAGCATGAAATATATCAAGATACTATTAATGTCCTCAGGTTGTGAACTGTACTTTTATAAGTCTATTTGTTAACATCCAGTATATTAACAAATATTTTTCTGTGATCTGCCCCGAGCCGATCCAAGACTTCCCTCTTCTGTGACTGTATTCATTGTATTCTCCATGTTCCTACCCAACGTTCTTCTCACCTATCTATCTTCCTGCTGTTTTGTATTTCCCATTGTTACTCATTTTAACTTAATTTCTCCTACCTTTCTCTGAACCCAACTTAATTATATTTAAACCACTGTGCATCAAATGTTAAAATCAAAAATCACAGATGAAGTATGTTTTATTACATGGGTAAACTAAGATGACATTTACAATCTGCAATCACTTCTACAGTGCCTTCTTTTCCTCTTACCTTTCTTATGTAGTTGATTTCTGACTATATTTTTTACAACACCAACTGTGATGTCATAGCCAAACTGTAACATCATGCACAAAGCATATCCCAAATCAGTAAAAATTAATAATAGACAAATCTTTGCCATCTTAGTTTTGTTTACCAGGAAATGAGTGAAGCAGGCATTTATGAAGTAAATTTCAGTGATTAAAAATACACTTTTCCAGTATTCTAGTAACATCACTCTACAGAGTTCAAACAGTTTCAATCATATTTCTAAGTACTGAAAAATACACTGGGGGGCTTATGTTTGGAAGGGAGCTGAATGATATGTAAATTCTAGTCTGAAACAGGAGATAATCCAAGTAAAAGACATTCACTTTGTTCCGTTTTTACTAGTTTTACAAAAATGGTGATTAGTTCACTTCTGGAGGGAAAGAAGATTTTAAAAATTTGGAACATAACTTGGATCATCTTGTACCATTTATGGTATTAGTGTTGCCCTCAACCCTTTTATTCCTTTCCCTGCATTTTACCTTCTGCCTGTTGCATAACACATTGTTGCAGTAAACCTTTCAGATGAAATCTTTCACTGACTTTTTCCAGACATAAGCATAATTTAAATACTTGGAAATAAATACCAACATCAACTAACATTCATGTATGTATGTATGAACGGATGTATGTTTCTCTGATTATTCCTGAACACTAACTTTCAAGTCTTTAAAACTGCAATTCAATATTTGTATTTTTCATACACATTTATACATTTTTATATACACACACACACGCATGCTAAATGGTACTGAATTTTCTAAACCACTCTGACACTCAAGGGCATCTGAATCTCTCACCAAGCAAAGCACCTTATCATCCAATATTATCATGGGTACCTAATTCTAGAAATACACCTTCAAAGTGTGGGATTTAGGCAGCAGTGTGGTTGTACTTCATCAAGAATTTAATTTAATATATGCAACAAAAGTGTGCTAACATTTTTAAAAATGAATCTAGTCATAATATTTGCAGTATTAAACATTTACATTATTTGTACAGCTATAAAAAGACTAATTTTCAGGACTACAACTATGAACTGATGCAGAGTTTTCAATATCTAACAGAGAACATCACTGTCAGAACAGAGAAGATCATGTATCAGAAAAAGTACTGGAATGTACAGTTATGTCTAATGGAAAGTTATTCAATCCTTACAAAAACTGATTTTCTAACATGGTCTCTCATGCAATAAAAGTCCATTTCACTGACGAATGTCACAAAGATGGCATTTAAAGATATTTGAATACTGCTTTTCTAGAAAATGTAAACATACTTTACATGTAAGTAACAATTATGCAAAGTTTGTTTTCTCTCTCACTTTGTGGTTTTTTTCTAAAGCCTTTGAAGCATTTAACAGCATACATTTTAATAAATTTTCTTTAGCAGAGATAGGAGCAAAATACAGGCTACAGAGAAGCATAGAACAATAATAAAATGCAAGGAAGCAAAAAACCTACCTATTTTTCAAAGTTCTTGGTGGTTTAATATTCCTCATATACTTTAACATATCTTATATCCTATAAAAGTTCTTTATATTTTAAGAACTTATAGAGTAGCAATAAAGAACATTTTTATTAGTAGGTTTAAGTAATATTTTTAAATAGCTGTAGGAAATATTTAACTGTTCTTTAATTAACAGATTAATTAAAGAACAGAGAAAGATGAAATGGATATCATGACAAAACCACAGTAGTCTTACCATGTGAGTGTTGGTTGTCATTAGCTGAGATAGGAAGAGAAGCAAGTAGCAAAAAGAAAAAAAAGCACACAAATAAAATAGACCAAAATATCAATGGGTAAAATAAATAAAATGCAAAGGTCCTTAAAATTTGCATTCATGTGACTGCAAAGCAAGTAGAGAATATTTTAAGCTGCTATATGTAAAAATATTTAAAATATTAAAAAAGCCTGTTATATTTAAGTTCTTGTGTGATCACTCATAACTACTGTACCTTTTCTGAATACACATTTAATAAGTTAATCAAATATTTATCAGATGCATGTTAAGCACAAAACAGAAATGTTACCATGTAAATTCTGAAGGAATACTTGAAATACATGATACACATTTATCCTAAGTTGTATCTAGTCCCATGCTACTAATTGCTGATATACAGAATTCCTACTACATAATTCAGATTTGCTAAACAGATAACCCATGTATTTCACCATAACTTATAAACAGTTGTCATCTGTGCTGGAATTCTTGAAGAAAACAATTAAACTGTGTTCACAATGACTGAACACTTGACATTTAAAAAATTATACTTAATTGAGTCTGAACAAATCCAACACTAACCTGTCCGTTGCTGGTTACAATTGTGTTTTCAAACAAGAAGTAGGCACCAAAGAAAAATACCACAGCATCAAACACTCCTAGGAATGTCCAATAAATAAATGCACGCCAGCGCAACAAAGCATTCTTGGCAACATCTCTGTGTTAAACAAGATATATGCATTCATATTAGCACATTGAAAAGAGTCCAGAGAAATGATACCAGTCAAACTATTTTGTGAGGGAAATAGAATTAAGAGACCACATATGGGATAACTTCACATTTCCACATGACAACTATCTACAACTTCACAAACAAATCTTTCCTGATTAGCGCCTCTTTATTTTTTAATTTAATTTTTACTGAACCCTTTTAACTGTTGCCTGTAGTTCTGCTTATTCCAACTGTACAGTTAATTCTCCTCCTGTGCTGCACCAATTTACATTTCAATCTTTTTACAGAAAGTATCTCATCTACAGTACCTGCTGTGCAGCTGATGATTCAGTTTAAATTGTAAGTGAAAACACTAGAGGTCTCTAGAGACTCCACTTTATTTCCCACGGGGTACTTTTGTACAAAATATTAGAACAAAACAATTAATTTTATGCGAAACATGAATAACCAGGAATTTGCAGCTCAGTTGCACCTTTAAGCCAAAATGCATTTCTTGAGTGTTTTCCCACAAAAAATACACGGACTGATCAACAGTAGAACTGATGACTAAATCACTAACATACATTTTCTTATTACAGAAAAATTTAGAGTGTACAAATTTTGTTCTTCATACAGAAAAAGTATATATGAATGTAAAATTTACCATAAAACATGTCAGAAGAGATCAGAACACAGTTAAATGAAAACGCAGAATTACAAAATTCTCATAGTAGCTGGAAACATTTACCATCAACCAAGACTTCCACCCATATATCCTTTAAAAATTGTATCTCATGACCATCTGATGTCATTTTTCACTGTAAGTTACCCCATGAGATTAGCAATACTCTTCTAAAATGCTGCAAAGCCATATATGGCTAACATTAGCTTCATCTGGCCTAGAAGAACTGCTTTATTGCTTCAGACAGCTCAGCAGACTGTTAGACATACTAAGCTTTCAAAAACCAAAATGAAAGATCTTCTGAATTACAATTTCTAAACTGAAAACATTTAAAATATAGAAGAGAAAAAAAGTGAAGGGTTTTGGTTTCAACAGCAGTATCTTGTATTTCTCTTAGGATGACATCCTATTCAATTACAAGATAAATAGGTAAAGGCATTTATCATTACCTTTTGCACATCTACTATTACTACTCGCCAAAAAAGTTTTCCTTTCAATGATCTACTATGATCACTCTCTAAAATGTACTGTTTTTGCAGCTGTAAGAATCAAAACTGGGTACTGTTGCTAATTTAGATGGCCACATGCAGATTACTGGCAGGGACAGTATTTCAAGTGGCTAAGATAAGTAAACTAAAACAGCCACAGCTTTAATGCCCTGCAAATGAGTCAACAATATCCAGAGGACAATGTTGGACGCCCTGCAGAAAATATCCTATCACATATCTACTATAACGCTCAGTTCCTCTTTCTTTCAAAATAAAAAAAGTATATGTAAGAAATGGTACGTTTTCTCTTTATAAAAAACTTCTGTTCCCCATGGCTGAAGGAAATAAATAATCCTAAAAAGAATCATATTTTCAATTCATAGGACAGTAGTTTGTATTATGCTCTCATTCACTAAAGTAGCAAATGAACAGCATTGATTGTGTGTATTTAAATATACATGTTAAAATACATGTGCCTCTACAGTACTTCATATACAATGCATGTGGTCTTCAGTCCTTCCATTGCAGTATATCTGATGCTGTTCATTTGTACCTTGTGATATAGAAATCCTGAGTACTTTGGTTATAACAGAGCCAGATTCAGCCACTGAATAGTCAAACTTTAGGAGCTAATGTATTACAACTTTACCTGTATAGAGAAGGCTCTCTCTTGAGTGTGTCTGCACTGACATGTTGTTCCATTAGACTGTACAAGAGTATAGGAAGGGAAGTGAAGCTGATATTGTACAGTGTTAGATACGCAGTATCATATAAAGGCTGTAGATGGAAAAGAATTAAATTAGCTAATTGTAATTTTCAAGCACAATCCACTGCATTATG
Source organism: Dromaius novaehollandiae (assembly GCF_036370855.1). Taxonomy (NCBI): domain Eukaryota; kingdom Metazoa; phylum Chordata; class Aves; order Casuariiformes; family Dromaiidae; genus Dromaius; species Dromaius novaehollandiae. Next base: position 154,174,258 of record NC_088098.1, read on the forward strand.
CTTGATTTAAAATCAATCAGTCAACTTGTTCAGAATCACAAAAGTATATCCCTTCACCATGGAGGCATATATCCCTGAACAGCTGCTTGCTGATCTAAGACACAACTCTGCACTTGTACCCAATTCATATGGAGGACAAAATTTAATAGTCTGGTCCACATACTGGCCCCTCCTATGGTTTCAACTGAGACCAACTCTAAACCACCCAAACTGAACAACTAAAGATTCCTGCAGAGAAAGAAAATACTCTCGCACATCCACCCCCATTTTATCTCCTCCTTGTCTATACAACATGAAGGAATGCAAAGAGGTAGGGAGAGTATTCCAGAGGTTCTTCAGCTGTAGGTAACTGAAATGAGCGGTGCACAAAAACAGCCAAAAATGTCTCTGTTTCTTCTTTTCTTCGTACTACTTTTCCATGTGTGTACCACCACTGTAACTAGTACCCATAAATTTATTATGTCACCTCATAAAGAGGGTTGTTTATTTCCCAAAACCTGTTTGGTGATCATTTATGCTTTAAAAATTGCTGTCAACCCCCCCGCTTTTGATTCAGAATTCTATTTTTGACTTAAAAGAATAGAAAATCTTAAAACCAAATTTTCATCAACACATACTTTATTAGCTAAATCCAAACAATGTCCTATGAAAACCTACAAAGCTTGCAGTGAATGGCTGAAAAAAACCCTGAGTTCTGTCATTTTTAATCTTCCTGGAGCTTTATTTTGAGATGTTCCACAAATTCAAAGAAATTGTACTATTTTCTCCCAGTAGAAAATTGTCATCTTTTGTCTAAGTTCAGTCATTCGTTCATTTGTTTTTCACCCCCTCATTCAGGGAGAAAGGAGAGGTAGACTTTTCTGCACAGATTAGACAACAGAAAGCAGAGGGGGGGAAAGGCAGATAAAAAAATTAGAAAGAACACTGCATCTTCTCCTAAAAGATGGTACTTTTTGATAAGAAGTAGTTCCCCTTTCCCTTATCTTTCTGTGTTTATCTTTCCTTTTCAATTAACTGAATGATGCTCTTTGTATAAAGTTTGCAACTCATTCCTCACAGCCCCAGAGAAGACTAACTGATTCCTCCATTCATAACTGTTTCCTCCAAAGAGAACATTGTTGGCTCACGGTCAACTTTCTGTCCACCAGGACTCCCAGGTCCTTCTCTGCAGAGCTGCTTTCCAGCAGGTCAGACCCCAGCCTGTTACTGGTGCATGAGGTTATTCCTCCCTAGGTGCAAGACCCTGCACTTGCCTTTGTTGAACTTCATGAGGTTCCTCTCCGCCGAACTCTCCAGCTATTCAGGTCTCTCTGAATGGCAGCACAGCCCTCTGGTGCAGCAGCCACTGCTCCCAGTCTTGTATCATCAGCACACTTGCTGAGGAGGCACTCTGTCCCTTCCTCCAGGTCACTGATGAGTAAGTTGCACAAGACTGGATGCAGTATTGACCCCTGGGGGACACCGCTAGCTACAGGCCTCCAACTAGAATTTGTGCCAGTGATCACAACTCTCTGAGCTCTGCCAATTTTTTGCATTGCTATTCCTAAATTTTGTGTTCCTATAAACTTGACTTCGAAAATAACATGGCTTTTATGATAATTCATCCAATTTATTTCTGTAACTTAACTTCAACTGCCACTGAAAATCACATGAACTGAAAGTGCTGCTCTTCTTTCTACAATGTGCAAACAAACCTAGCAATTTTCTCAGCTGACCAGGTACAGTAGGAACATGAAGAATCCATTTGTTTCAAAAATTCCAAAGAGAAATTTTTGCAGTGAGAAAAAAAAAAAAGAAGACTAACCTGTTGTGAAAACCCACAAAAGAACTGATATAAAAACTGAGGGAAAATGAAGCAGACATTCTGTAAGACAAAGTGACACAATTATCAAGTGAAATACAAGCACTAATACATATGCTGTACACAATGCTGTAACTATGCATATTATGATTTTATAAAACTAGCAATAGTAAACACTGCAGGAACAGTAGAAGACCTGCATACATTAAACATTAAGCATTGACATTCTCATCTTATGTTAGTACAGTAAGAAAATACTCAAAATATTTTGAAAGCAAACTTATAAGACTACAATTTCAAAATTCAAGGGCAATGAATTTTTGATCCAGGAGTACAGTGCAGTTAAGAGAAAGCAAATAAGGTACAATTCACAGTAGAACACAAACTACGATAAGAAAGGTTGTTTATACTTTGCTCAGCATGGTTACCAGCAAAAAAATTTTTACGATGTTCCCAGCTGTAACCTCCAGGTTCATCCTTCCACAACTATACATACAGTCAAACACCTAAGATGTTGAATTAGCTTCTTAAGGTTCCTTTCTATAATCTTTCCATTGCTTGCTGAAGAAACTTAGATCAGATCCCAACATTTAGATATAATGAAAATGTCTAAATAGGGGGATGCACATTATAAATTTTCTCTACCTACACTATCCCAATGAATTTAGAAACTAATGTAATTTACAGTTATGCTAAGTTCTCAAATACTATTTCCAACTTAATTAAAAAGGCCATTGTAGAAAGAATCTAGAAGTTACTGAAAATAAATAGAACAGACTGTGCTGGAATTTGTAAGGGAGAAAAGAGAAAAGCAATTTTTACTTTTAACCATATTATAGATTACAGAATATATCTAAACAAAAGCTATTTTGCCTCATCATCTGGGTAGCAACAGTAATTCCGTTTCAGCTTTGCATCTTCCAGTCAACAAAATCTCTTTATGGAATTATTACATTTTTGTACTATTGACTTTGCAAACTGTATATAGTTAGGTATTACCATATGAGTTTTTGAAATTTAAGTAACTAGAATAAGCATTCTCCTACCTTATAAAAGAAGTATTGCACAAGTTCAGATATCCTAACATAATAAAAATGCCCATGAACAAGCAACATTTTTTTCAAATGTTTAAATTTAGCTATTGCATAGTCACTGTTTCTCGCCGCTTGACGACCTTCTTTGCCAATGATTCCTTTAAAAAAAAAAGTGATGAAACTTTTTAATAACTAAAGAACTATTCAAAACACACAATTACTTGAAAAATAATATAGCAATGCTGTGACGTTGATCCAATAAGAGAGCACCACTGTACCTCATAAAATACCTGTGGTAAATGCACTAAAAGTTGTCTATAAATTGAATAATATGATTCTTTGATTCCTATTTTGAAGGATTAAATGTTTTTGTCATTTTGTTTGAAATAAAAATCTGAAAAGCACACTTACCTATACCAACATGTGCTTCTAGAATCATACTGACATCATTTGCTCCATCACCAATTGCTAATGTGATAGGATGCTCCTTTGATAACTTAATCAATTTTACAATCTGGAAAAGAACTACTGTTAAAAACTCTTCTCTGTGATATTAATGGTTTGGTTATTTTGTATGAGACAGTATTTAGTGTACAATTTGTTAAAAAGGAGCAACACAGTTACAAAGGAAAAACAAAAACAATATTGCCCAATCCAACTACTATACATAAAGATCAGAGTAGTTTCTTTCTATTAAAAAATATTTACTACAAACATAAATTCTTATTTTTTAAATACTTTTGAAGTATTTTAAGGTGAGATTAGGTGGGAGGAAAAGTGAAGAGATGAACAGGAGAAAGGAATGCAGAAGAAAGGAAGATATTATTGAGGCTGTTAAATACTGTGTGAGCGCTTTAATAAATTAAAAGGTTTCCAGAGACACAGTGTATATTTTCAAATAAATCTTGAAACTAAAGACTGAAAGATTCTGCTTTCTTAACTGTCCTGAAACTGTCCTTTGTATTCTGCTTTAAGAAAAGACATATTAAAAGTTAATTTCAGAATCCGCAAGTGACCAAATGTATTTTAAATATAGATGATAAAAACAAGTTTGCACAGGAATAAACAGCTATTTCCTGCGTTTACAGCTATGTCCTTTATGACAATTCTTCCTTTGCATATACAGAAACAATAACTGGACTCCATGTATACCTGAACACTGTTGATACAGAAGATGTTCAAAAATTGGATTACAGATCTATCCATTATAAATGATTGCCTCTGGCTAGTCAACTGCAAATAAGAACGTCTAAAAACTTTCTCACAGTTTAAAGAATGCTGATTAAATATATTTATTTGACTGAGCAAGTGTATATATATGCTGTACCATATGTACCACTAAGAGAAAGACATAACATTTTAAGAGAAAGAAAGAAATGTAAATTCCAATGGTTTGTTTCCTTTAAAAGGTCTTCAGCTTACACTGAGATGTTTCAGTAATGGAAGAAAACTTTTTACTTGCTACAAACTCATATACAACAGTCAAAATGTACTTAAAAACTACCATGTACACATTTTTCTACCTGTATTCTTCTCTCTCCCACTTGTGTATAAAAATAGAGAAGAAATATCATTCTACCATAATAAATAATTCAGGTTCTTGTAGTATTAACAGACAGTAGACTACTACCAGTATTCAAAGCTTGTCAGGTTAAAAAGGAAGCAATTAGTTCAATTCATTAAATATGTTCATGTATCAGCATGTACCAACTATAAAATTTGCAGAGTATATACATAAATCAAATTCAGGTGCACAGCAGGGTGCCATTTTAGCATACTGTTATCTAAGTTGCTTGCCAGGAGAAATTCTCCCTCTCCCTTTCTGATTTTTTGCATCTTCCATTTTAGAAGATACAAAAGTGAATGTTAACATTTTTAATACCATAAGAAGTCATATAGAGTATTAACTTTCAATATTTACATAGTTGCACAGCTAACAAGCAATTAAGAAATGAAATACAAACCTGTGCTTTTTGCAGAGGTGCCATTCGGCAGCATAACACCGCACTGCAGTTCCTGCAAATTTCAAGAAAGAGCTCTCTGTAGTTACCAGAGCTCCCATCTTGTCGTGGTTTCATTATTAATGATAATGCTGCTCCATCAATTATTAAACCATAATCTTGCATATCAGTTGAAAGTCTGTTCAGGAATCAAACACAAACTAAGAGTCACTGTAAAATTCTCAGACATATTTTAAATTTGGCCATGGTTTATTTGGTGAAAATTAATTAATGAAAAGATAATGAGTATGGAATAGTGGAAAACTAATATACTTCAAAGGGAAATTCCTTGTATAGGACTGCTAGCAAAACCTTTTCTAATTCTAGCTTATGTTGAATATATTCAGCATTTCACCAATTTGAACATAGAAATCTGATATCTCAGTGACCATATCAGTGAGTATGAGTGTATAAGCAATGACCTTATAGTTTGGTTTGAAAGGGCTCAAAGAACTGCAGTGAGGTAAACTGTGCTGCAGGAAGTGTTCCACATTCCATAATACATGGAATAATAATAATGCTTTTCAACGGTCTGTGTTCAAGTAAGTAAACCAAACTTTGAAGAAATCCTTAAGAGACTTGCTGGCCTGGACAGATAAGCCTACATTTACAGTATGTATTCACTGCATTTATTGTGGTGGCTAAGTCTGACACAGGTATACCTGAGCAAGCTTTAAGAAAAGCTAATGTGGGCATTGCTAGAAGTGCAGCCATTGTGGAATCAAGCACAGTGTAGCACAATAAAATATGCTGAACAACCTGGGGTTGTGCCACCCCACAAGAACTGTATTCTGTAGCATCCAGACTAACTACTTCAAAGGTCTCTTGCATTTGTCTGCATTATACAGCAGTTTCAGGCTCAGCAGTGACTGCTGTGTAAGCTTACACTGAGGTTTATTTGTGCTCTAGTCTCAGTACTCTAAAGGTATAATATTGTGCTTGGGTTTCCAACAAGCATAGTTTCACCAGTATGTGTGAAAAACATCAGATTTATTAATGTTCTTTAACATATTTTAAGCATCTCCATCTTCACTACTAGAACACAGGCAATTTTTAACAAAGTATAAACTACTGTAACCTATATTTAACACTAATTTGCAGACACATTTCAGCATTTTATTACCATTGGCACAAATAGGGCAACACCATTAATATACCATAATATTAACATAAAATTTATTATTATGAAATTCAGACAATGCACTGAATGTTTGACAGATTATAGTGAAAGGTCTTCAGCCTGACTTTGAACACCCAGACAGAATCCTGCTACTACCCTCTGTGCACATTTTCCAACTCTGGAGGCAAAGACAAGAAATTCTGATGAAGCTTAAGATCTAGAAAATGAGCATTGCATGAGATAAATTAAACATGTTTAAACATACATTGTAAGATCCGCATACTGTAAGTTAGATGTGGAACAAACGATACAGAGAGAATTAAATATCACAAATGCTTTTTAGCTTGTTGTTCCTTTACTACAAATATATTGCAAATGCATATAAAATGTACTTGCTAGCTGTTTCCATATTAAAAAGAAAAAGAAAGCAAATATATGAAACTATACTTAATTGCTAAACAGTAAACCATGCTCTGACAACAGAAACTGAAACACATTATTTTTCTGCTTTTGAGCCATTCTAAAAATCATTTAGTTAATTACAAAATGCACATGAATTTTTTCCTGGCTTGAAAATTCAAATTTTTTCTTACCCTGAGAAACTATCCCTGGTTAAGCTGCCATTGTGTCTTAGCACAGTTTTGCTTAGGTCAAAAAGCACATCGTGTAAACTCTGTTCCTCAATTTTCTTTGTGGTTAGCTCAAGTATTTGCGTATTTCTCCGGAAGAGTTTGCAAGCATAGCAGGTAGCTGCAGCAGTCTCCATTTTGTCGCCTGTTAGAACCCAAACATTAATTCCGGCTTTCTGAAGTGCTTCAATAGTGTCAGCAGCTTTTTCTTGTAGTCTGTGGAAGTCAATTGACAACATACATTGACAGATTGCTTGGAAATAAGAAATTAAGGGGTCCTCATTGAAAGCTTTTCATAACCAAAAAAATTCAATAAAAGCTTTCAGATCCAAGAATTTTCCATAAATTGTGAATCTAAAAATGCTTAGAAGAATAGTACATTACAAATAATAAGTTTTGACACTTTTAAAGTGCTCAGAGTTTCACCTCTGGGCCTAAAGGACAAGATGCTTCATATGAAAGACACATACTTAACATTTTTATTGCTCTCAGTTAATTAGGTCAAGTAGTGAAGTATTGCTGAGTGATTAAAGTGCTCTGCCTGTTTTAATAGACAGTTTCTGAACTTTTTTTTTAAGATCTAAAGATTATCCCTTCACTTCCTCAAGGCCCATTTCATAGTTTCTATCTCCGAAACATTTCTCTATTTGCTGAATAAGGTATTATACTAACTGCAAGCAAATGGTTTGAATATACTGATTTTTATATACTTATGTATTGTTATTAAGTTAAAAAGTTATTAAGTGTAATCTTAGTAAGCTAATGATATAAGATTGATTCAGATAAAGGGATTTGCCTCTAATCCAAAAAAAGAGTTACAGGAGAGTTTTCAAACTAGCAGACATTTGCTTATATATAAACACTGGACCATGGTAACATTACTAAACATAGTCTAAGACACATACTAACCGATCTTCAACAGCTGTAGCACCAAGTAAAATAAAATCTCTTTCTATCTTCTCATATGCTTCTGCCAATTTCTTTTCCCGGTCCTGAAGGGCCAACTTTGCATTCTGAAGCAGCTTATGTGCACTGTAATACTCTTTCTCTGTGAGCTTTTTATATGCAACACACAGTGTTCGCAGTCCCTCCTAAAGAACGTAATCAAAACAAACAACATGTATCTCATAAAATTCTTCTTGGACTTCTTAACTGGTGTTTTTACTCTGGAATATTTGAAAACTTTGAATCATTTTATCACTAACATGAAGAGTCTCCCTGCTCACCTTCATAGTAAATTATCCGAGTAGGAGATGGGTCTGAATGATCCTGTGCTGCCCTGGAAGCAGGTACAACCTGCAGTCCTCCAGAAGAGGAACATCACAGCCACCCAAACAAAGGTACAGGATCACCGGGAAAAGGAGATCAAGCTAAAGCTTTCCTCCCCTATTTGTCTAATTAGGCAGGAGGAGTCAGAAGAAGAAATATGAGCTCTGCAGAGCCTGATTTTGATGTTGTTGCTAAATACATTGCAGGTAAATCAAGGCAAGAAAACCATACTACTGCATAACCAAGAGTGGAATTTGTCCTCCAGATGGCCTTTCCTTAACTGTACAAATAAGTAAGTTCTTTGCAGGAATTTTTTATTTTTTAGTCAAAATAAAGGGAAAAGAGGGGATTCTTATTTTCATTTTTGACTGTAATTTTACTATACTTCCCATGTTAAATTTTGTAAGATTTTATACTCTGAAAAATTCATTGGCTGACAAAGCTGAGAGTCAGTTGTAAAGACTATTTAAAAACACACGCAACTGAAAATCTTACCAAGTTTTATTTTGATGCCTAGGATTGAATTGCAAAGACTACCACCCTCAGCTTAGTTTTCCACTCCCTTGAGGAGTTAGTCTTGGAGATTAGAGGTCAGTAATTTAGCTTTTTTTTAAGACACAACATTCTGGGCAACTAAATTACTAATTACGGGATAAACTGACCATGTGACTTGACAATATTAGTTCTATTTTTCCTAATAGTGTATCATTCTGAACATGGAGTTTAAAGCATTATTTTAACATAAGAAAAGCTATGATCTATGTGAGAAAGTTTTACTATTATTGTATTTTTTATTATAATTGATATTTGTATTAATATTTCAGAAAATGGAGTAAAGGGACAAAACATCATAGGGAGTATTGAAAGTGAAAATCCAATGTGCCATTTCAGTAGAGTGAAAACTAGACTTCAGCAGTGGTGTTTCGGACTGGATCAAACTTTTGGATTGTATGATGAATATATATGAAAGGGATAATATTTAGACTTCTGTAAAATAAAAAAAAAAGCTACTATAACACAGGAAGCAACTTTAGCCACCTGAAATATACTGCCTCTCAGAACATTGTTTAACTGGCAGTTTATCCTCTTAAATGTTAAGCCAGTAGGTCTTTGCATAGTTACTTATTATCGATGCAAGAAGGAGAAGTATTCCAAAAGTATCCTGTTGCCATTCATAAGAGCAAGTGCCAAGCTGGCTGCCTGTATCTTCTTTTAGAAGCTTCTCTATGTAGGAACCAGCCCTATATCCTATTATCTAGAAGAAAGAAATAGCTAGGGGTCTGGATTTCTCTCTTGACAGACATTGGATGGATATGATACATTAAACACTTCTTTCAGTTTCATTAGCTTCCTTCACTTCTAATTATCAGACAGCTATTTCATACAGTAAAGCTTAGTAGAACACTTTGGCAAAGAGTTTTTTAAGTTTCCCTTCAAAAAAAAAGCAGGTAACTGTAGATATTTTTTCCACATACCTGTAATAATTTCTTCTCAATTTGGGTACTGGATACCAGGAAATGGTATCCTATTTGTAAGACTGACAATCATATTCCATTGCAATGTGTTTTGTGATTGTTTAGAAGCAGCAAAATTCAACATTTTACAACTCCTGATACTACCTTTCAAGTAGAACCAAGTTTTGAATTTCTTCTAAAAGTAATCAGGCAGCTCATATTTCATTTTTAGCAAGTAAAAATGTACGTGTAAGCATGATCACTGGACTGTTTCCCCATAAGAAGCACATTTGTAGACAAATGGTGCTCTAATTGCTTTTGTCTTCTGAGAGCTTATAAAGCAATCAAAAGCAAGAAATCACAGTTGCTAAGGCTGTGGACTGAAAACAGGAATGAGTTATTCAAAATTTTTTTTCACTTTTATTTCATTCAAAAGTTAATTCAAACCACCACATTTGTGAAAATGCCATTTTAAAATGTTAGTTGATGACCTCTGGTATAATATACAATATTGTATATCTAATGCATTTGTATCTCACCAGAAATCCCAGTGAGAGGATGAGATGGAGGAGAGATTCAAACAGGGGAGTAACATAAACTGCTACTCGTTACAGCCTGTGTGGACTCTGGGTCTGGGAAGACAAAACTGTTACCAGACCAGGCAGGAGGTCAGGACACCTAATTTTTTTTTTTCTTTGACACTGATATCACATGAACAACTCAATAAATGTTTTAAAGCTGCTGGAATCTTACCACTGCATTGCGTTCAACTCTGGATCGTATCTGGTCAATTTTGCCTTCTTTAACTCTAGGAAATATGGAAGAATCTGCTCCCTTACAGAACAGAAATATATCACCTAAAAAAGATAGCATACGGAATTCAAAATGGCTAAATGCATTTTTCTTCAAAAACCACAACAAATTACTAAGGCCTTCAAACAGCTTTCTTCCAAAATTTTTATAACATTCGCACACAGATGTTGGCACCCATTCCCCTATTTTACATAGAAAGGCACACAGACCAAGGTAAAAATGAATGAATTCTTTGATAAACTTGAAAGGAAAGAAAACAAAATAAAAACATCTAACAGGAAACAGAATGTGATCGTCCTACCTGTTGAGGATTTAACAATTACACTCATTCGCCGTCTCACAGAATCAAAACTCAAAACCTCTAATAATTCAAACCTGAAAAAGAAAAAGAATATTTTTTGAACAAGTCTGCTTTTGCAGAAACCTAACTGCTTGCTGATGTTAGGGAACACATCACAACTTCAAGCATATGAAATAAAATGTCTTCTAGCGTGGAAGTCATTCTTCCAGGGAATATCAAGTACTATGGAATACGGAACTACTACAGAATGAAATAACAAGTTAAAAAGGCGGGGAGGAGCCTCAGGTCCCAATTACTTGAAATAGAGTTTGTCTGCATCGTCTTCTTCAGTATCTAGTCCTTGTCAATAATTATATTTAATTGAATAATTTATTTAAGTAGAAGACTAGAAACCTTGTAATAGAGCATTATACTGCTTCTAAGGTAAGTAGATTCCTATCTCTAACACGTAGGCATAATCTTAGAGCTTGAAACATGTAAGTGCTTACACAAAAGTCTTTATTTAATATTTTCCCAATTTCAGCTATTTCTATCTCTTCAAAAAGTGCCAACCTCTTTTCATAAATCTTGCTTAAGTGCTGACTGACAGGTTAGTCAAATGAAAAACATTTCTTTTTACCGGTTTTTTACTTGCCATTGTTTTTATGATTTGATTAAATGATCACAAGTTCCTTTCCTGTTTAGGCTTAAAAATGAACACAAGTTCCTGTTGCACTGTCTCTGTATCATTCATCAGTTTATGTAATTTTATCATTTAGTCTCTTGCTTATTTCCTTTTTATCTAAGAGAGCTCCATTTTTTCCAGCACAAACATAAATGTTATTAGCATTAATTCTGATCTCTTTAGGGTTCATCTCCCTTAATATTTTGCTTATAAAACAGATCTGCTTGTTTAATTAGATCATTCAGTTCTAAGTCCTTACAATGGCCTGGGATTCACACCTGTGCGATGCCACAGCGTTATTTCATTAAAAGCACTAACAGACTCCAACAAGGAGTTGGATCAAGCCTAGGCCTGCAAAGTGTGATGCATTTTGGAGAAATTTCCCAATACTTATAGTGCTTTCATAAATCACCGACCCCATTATTGTCCTGACTGCACTTCTGATGAGTTCAGCCACAAAAAATCTGAAGTAACCTTCTGGGAAAGTCCTACATTATCTAAAAGGGATAAAATTAATGGCAGGGTTCCTATATTTCCATCTGAGAATTCTTGTACAGCTAGCAGAGTATACAAACAGAAAGACCTAGATATACAGGAGATTTAGCCAGTAGACATCTACAGAACATTTTCAAAGGTATTCACATCCCCCTGAACAGCTGTACTACTCAGATCTTACCAAAAATTTTACTCATAATATGGTCTACAAAGAAAATTAACAGAAAAACAATACCTGTTTTAAATTTTCTTTGAAACAGCTATATAAATTTATTCTAGGGATATTATCCTCCTGTAAATTATATGGATGATTTGTTAACACTACATGCAGCACTAACCATTTTCTATTATGAAACTATTATCTCCCACATAACAAACGAAAAATACCCATAGTTCCTAAAATCAGATTAGGACATGAACTACCATGTCACTCCTTTGTTGTTTTATTCATTTTTCTTATCACATATACCCCCAAACTAACACACTAAGTGAAAATATAAAAATGTAGAGTCTATTTAAACTTCAAAATATCAGTAGATCATTATTCTCCCTACTAAAATGTACAATTTCTGAATTTTCTGAATTACAAATTAATGTTTAGTGAAAGAATGATTTATCAAATGCATCAACAAAAATTCCTTTCTTCAGTCCCAGTCTGTCCATGTTTTGTAACCACTCACCTCTCTATGTCATTTTCCCGATTTAAGATTTCCATAAAATTGTCTTTCAGCCTTAGATAGGTGTAACCAAGCCTGCAAAATGAAACATACATTAAGAGAATGAGTAAAACTGATAAGCAGATAATTATCCAGTTTAGCATGTCATAAAGATTTAAGATTGAGCTTATCTTCTGAAACATGTTTTTATTTGATTCATGACTATGAATAATCATGAATAATTATGATGTTTGCTATTAAGATTTCTATGCTGAAAACAATTCCAAACTTCAGTGATTAGATATCCAGATTAAAAAAGTGCAACACCTAATCACATGCACATACCTTTGTATTCCCTCAACTAAAGCAACTTCATCAGGTGATGACGATATATATACACAAGGCTTTCTTGAGAGCTGGTTTTTCTTTAATCCATCTACATTGTCATCATCTTTTACCTGAACAGTGTGGCAAAGACAAAGGGCTCGGAAAAACAGTTCCTCTCTCTCCTAATAAATAAAAGAAATGATTGTCATTATGTGTGATCCCTTTCAAGCATTCCTTTGAAAACTTTTTTTTTTTGGAAGGTAAGCATTGTCACTAATTACTACTGTTTATTGTCAGGTAAGGTAGTGCCACAGGTCACCTACCCTTTAAAAGGAGCCAAGCCTACCCTAGTGATAACCACACAACCAGTTAATAGCTACTAGTACTATTAACATTGCCCTGGTGTCATGCCGGTCATGCAGCCGGTGCCCAAAAAGGACAGTGTGCATCTTTTCCCTCCTCTGAGATCCTAGATGTGGCTAAAGAGCCTTTTTTCTTTATTTTTGTTTAAACTTTAACACCCTGTATTAAATACTAACCAAGGTACAATTTTAGGAGCCCTAAATCCAGACTGAGGGACAGAGGTCCTGGAGCACAGATGTTAACAGGGTTTACAGACTTCACTTTCTTACCTAGCTTGAACACCTCTCAGAGCTATGCAAATATAAGGAGTATGGGCATTCTGGCAACTGCAGCCAGCTTCTAGAACCCTGCAGAGGGTTTGGTAATGACGGCTTACCATTTCTTGTTTCCAGCTTGGAAATCACACCAGAAAGAGATTTGTACTACATGCATGTATACATGGATGTATACTGCCTGTACTCCACCTGTTATCTTTGTCTGAACCATATTCTGCTGTGCTGTTCAGTACAAACTGTATCATTATAATTCCAAGATAAAAACTCCACAGAGTACCTTGGGGCCATATTCTCAAGGTTGAGAACTGCAAGGCTGTTGAATTACATCAACATATCTTAAGAGGCCTTATTTTGCCATGGTGGAGGATATGTGTGATCTGAGACATTAACAGTATTGTGAGTATTAACATATTTTAACAAATTATTGTCCTATGGCTTTGGTTATCCTATCTATTCAAACTTCTTAGCTGTTAATGTGCCATTTCTCCTGTAATTTCAGCTAGATTACTTTGCTTAACATAACAACAATGCCACAGTGTGCAAACATTGTCTGTAGTGCATTTCTAATGCGATGACATTAAGTCACATTTAAAAGTAAATTAATTTGATCATAAGCCATTCTCTGACCACATATTCACTCAATGATGACTAAGTAAGTCTTTGTATTGGGCAATCATTTCTCCCCGTCATCATTTTCCTACCTGGCTTTCCCTATTGCAGCTAATGTAAGATCGAAACCAGACATTGCATAACTTTATGTATTAACCAGAGAAAGTTCCAAATTTTTGTTTTTGATTTAATTCAATTCACAGCTGCAAAAAGTGGAATCTGTTGGGAAATTTCTTATTAAGCATATAAGTCTTTTAGCGTGAACTAGGACAGGAAAATGTTTATGCTGTGATTCATTTCCTGCAGATATCTACTTTACTTATTAAATTTCAAGGATGTTATATGTCTAATATTCCCATCATCAGCATAATTCAATATTTACGTTTCATTGTGAAAGACCACAAGTTAAGAACCTACAAAGAGTCATCTTACTTTTCCACTTCCTCCTGGAGAAGAATCAATCATATCAATGCCCGTACAATCATGGAGAATTTGGCCATTGCAAATTACATGTGGTACATAAACATGACCTTCAATGCAGCATTCTATGAATTCCATGTTGTTCTCAGTTAATGTTCCTGTTTTATCTGTGAAGACATACTCAACCTGTAAATGAGCACAAATTAAATACAGTAGGAATATGAATAGGGATTTTCCAAGGTCTCTTAACATAACTGAAACTATTACTGTGTTACACCTTTCTTTAAAGACCATTATGCAGTCTCTTTCCAAAGAGGAAAACAGCAGTTTCTTTTGGGGAGTCCACTTTCATGGAAATGTGGGCACCAAAAAGTTTTATAATACATGAACATCAGTAAAGCTATCTTTTGCCTGATAACATATACAAATACTGCTTAACCTACTTTCACTCTTCTCTCATGCCCCTTTTTGATATTAAATGACTTGCTTGCTGAAAGATGGATGCCTATGGAAACAAAATGCACACAAATACCATGTGCCAGGGACCAATATTTAATGTATGCATCTGATCAGTAACTGATCAGTTACTGTAGGGTATATCCAGAACAGTCCCTAGTGGTAGTGACAGAATTACTCACTACAATTATCTTAGCATAAATGAAGACTCTGAACTAATGAGTGCATTGTTTGTATTGCTATTGTCCTTAAACTATTCCTTTTGCCCCAGCATTCAATTTTTAATTGATTTTATCTTTTACAGTGAGCCACGGCATTCAATAACAAAACAAATTCAACAACAAAACAAATAACAATAGCAAAAATGAAAGTGAAAAGTGAACTATAAACCAGAACAACAGATAGATCTGCACAAACTCAATTTTGGATATAAATTTTGTATACAGATTGCATGCATACATGTGTTAAACTGACAGCATTATGTAAAGTTAGGAATGAAATGCTGAAAATGAGGCAATTATTTAGTTTAATCATAATGTTTACAAATTTCAAACATTTACCGATTGTATCAAACAAAATAAACTAATCGTTCACATTAATTAGAAAAGAAGTTATAATTTATTTGAGCTTTCCTTCTGGATTAACTTTTCTAACATTCACTGATTTGAAAAGGCAGTTTTCCAGATTTCCCAAAGGTTATCTGCAGAGACAAAACTTACATTCAAACTTTTTCAAAGTGGACAGGATTTAAATGGATCTCTCTCATCTCAGCTTCTACATTTAGTTTCATAAATCATTTATACAAGATACAAAATGCTACCAAGCAAAAGCTCTTTTATTCATACAATATGCTGCTTTCAGATCAGCACCCTTTGCACAAAAGGAGGAGTAAAACATTCATTTCACTGTGACAGTATTTGCTACAAGCACTAACAACAATCCCCAATTAAAGCCTTCATTAGAAATAGAAAGTATAATACTTTTAAAAATATAGAAACAAAACAGTTTATTGGATTGGTACTGATATGCCAAGTACTTACAAGGTTCCTATGTGTGGGACAGAGCTTAAATGTAGTACCAAGTAAGTTATCTTATGTAACAAAATACTTGGCACAACCTTTTGTCCAAATAGAAATAAATCTTCCTAAAAGCTTAATTACTAGTTTGGCTGTATAAAAGTAGACTAAGACACCATTTTATTTATTTATTTATTCTGAAAAGCTATTAAACATGTTTTAATGAACAGATTCACCTTAAAGACTTTTTCCAAAATGTAGCTGCATATCTGTGTCAAGGTGCAGATTTTCACAACACAGAACACTAAAAATATAATTGTTTTGGAAAAGGAGAGGGTCAGTCATTCATTTAACTGGAATAAACTTGTGCCCAGAGATACAGTGCCAGTTTAGTCACATAAAAAGGGTGTTTTTTCCATATGATTTTTACTCTAAAGAAGTTAGATACTCACATAATCTCCCTCTGTAGTAAACAGTGAGAAACTGTTATTCTCTTAAAGTGTTTATGTTTTACTAATCGTTATCCATCCAATTTATCACCAGTTATAAATTTTCAATGAAATTTACCTGTCCCAACTCCTCATTGAGGTCAGAAGTATTTACCAGTGGTCCTTCCCCTGTATCCTCATCAAACATTTCTTCATCCCATGTAAGGAAATAAGAACCAAGAAATTTCTGCATTTCCACAGTGACATACATGGATACAGGAATAATGTAGTTGAAAAGAACCATGAATGCAAGGAAGTCTGTAAATGCTCGAAGAAACTGCCGAAGAAACAAGACCAAAATATTGATTTTCATGTACCATCAAAAATTCAAAGGTGACTACATACATTTGCAAATTAATGTTTCTAATAACTTTCAAACAGTAAATGATACCATTCACAGTTCAGAGATCAGCACAGGACTTATACATTTAATGATTTATATGAGGCATGAAGAAGAAAACTTTTCATTTGAAGTTTTAATTTTTTATTCCTCTATAGAAATACAGGTGGAGAGTACAGTTGCACATTATTGTTGTAAAGTTCTAGAGCAATTAATGTTAGTGATTACATATGAATGGTGAACAACTACATGTGAACAAGGAAAATAATAAAATTCATAAGCACAAAGTACAAGAAGAAACAAAAGTACAATAATGAATAATGCCAGGATTACTGGATTATACAGACTTCAGGCAGTTTTTCATTAATCAAATAAAGAGCTTCCCTCTCACAATAGCAGTACATGTAGAATGTGTACAAATAACCAGGCTAGAGATTTTTTTTCACTGGCAGAGATTGGCTGGAGATACAGGAAGACTGCTGGGCAGGCTGAAATAGTGTTACCAGTGCTAATGAGAAACCTCTAATGAGCCTGACTACTGTGTGTTCACGATGCATTTATGGTCAAGAAGGAACTTTTCCCCAATTTTCCCCATTTCCAAGATTGAGAGGATTTACTGAAATATTATTATGCCTTCTGTAGTGTAGGGCTCATTTCATTACTTAGGATCACCAGGGTATTCTTACCTGACTAACTCCTTGCTCCTGCAAGGAGGTCAGACACTGGCAACTCTATTGGTCTCTAGTGCTCTCACTCTGCAGCAGGCTAGGGTTACAGGGTTACATACAACTATAAACTTCTGAGGGGTATTTTACAACATATGGTGAAGTGGTGGACAATTCCTATAGCAGATTCTGTTGAATAAATATCTGCTATATGATTACCAGTGGTTCTGAGATTCCTTTCAGTCCATATTCCTCTGAAAAAGTTTAGGTTTTATTTAGTACTCAACATCAATGGCAGGAAGGTCCGAAATATTTTCTATGGATTTTTATACCAAAGCAAAAACATCTTAAATACTTAATTACCATGTGTTCCCCTCAGTTAAATTAGCACATGCAGCTTAAGGGCAAAAACCTAAAAGTTCTCACAAATACACTGTCACCATTGTTAGCAAAAAGAGCGATATTTCCTGACTGGTAAGCATTCTGTATATAGTTTTCAGTGGGATTCTTATGAATTTAGAGTTTAGTGCAACTTTTTTGATGTTTTAATTTTTTCCATACCAGATTTCTCTTCCTTTCTGACTCTGTTTTCTGATTATACCATGGCTCATCACGAAATGGCTCACTCTGCCAGACATACTTCAGGACAGTATTTATTAGTGCTTTACTGATTAGAATACAGAGGTATACAATAAGGAATACATTCATTGATCTAAAAAAAAATAAAAACAAAAATTCCATTAGTACATAAACTACAGAGTTTATAAAAAAGTTTTATACTAGTATGCAAGTCTAACATTTGCTATGAGTCTAACAATGCTATGATGTTAAATAACTTTTCTACAGTGTTTTCCCAATGGAGAACAATATTATTGAGGACCACTTTCTATTTAAAATGTTAACTGCTATAAACCGTGTGTGAAATGTGTGTTAGACATTACCAGACCTACTACATTAGTGGAAACAATAGCACAGACGGACTCATAACAGAATGACTGGGCTTGTATCAGTAGACATTATTATGCCATTTCCCTGAACGAAGATAAAAACACTTGCATAAGCACTTTTATAGAAATATAAATGCATCTAGAACATTTTGCTATGTACCTGTAATGGTTTAACTGTTTCTAGACAGACCTAAAAAAAGAAAGAGCAAGAACACTTCACATTTAAAATGACATTAATGATGGGCATGAAGTAAAAGCCCCGGGTTGCACACCACTAACAACAGGAAGACATACATCATCGTTGCTCAGCCACTGTGTAAGAGAAGAGCTATCAGCTGGTCACTACATTTTGTCTTAATTGATAACATCTTTTCTTCCAAAAGGTTGGACATCTCACTCCGATCTGACGATTTCAAATAGTACAGCAGAAAATAATCCTATCTATTTTTAAAAATAAGCAACCCATGTCAGCTCATCCCTTGAGGATGGAAGTGTCTTCCTTTCCCATCTTATTGAGCCTATACGGAACATTTTTATTTTTTAGCTAAAACATGGAAAATCTGCCAGAGACAGGCTTTCTCTTACTGCAGTTGGTCCAAACTGAAGTGCACCTAAGGAGTTATTTTTACTGAATTCAATATTTAATTGTAATGAAAAGTAATGTTAAGATATCAAAGTACATAATCTTGCGAAGTATCAGCAGGCATACTCTAACCCGTGAGAGAAAAGCCCTCTGGAACAGCAGAATATATCTTATCTTAAAAAGGTAAGCACCACATTATGTTTTTTTAATGTATAATAATTCAGTAACAAGAATCTCATTTTATATGGTATTGCATGACTCATTTTATGAGTCACAAAACACATGAAACACAGAAAAATATGAATGTTAAGTCCCTCCACCTCTCTTTACTTTAGTCAATGAAAGATACGCTTTTAGTAAAACAAAAATACTCTCTTTTTTCCCCTCAAGCAAACATGCAGTTTTCCACCCCTAAAATAAATATTAGAAATTTTACTTTTCTACAGCAGATCGTTTCTGTGATTTTGCCTGGTAATTTAGGGCCATCTTAGTTTCCATGCCAGTGTATATAGCAACACCTAAAATGAGAAAACCTGCTTTAATAAAGATTACACAGTACAATAACTTATTTCAATAAAAGTACAACTTACTAGATTGTTATACCCCATCATTTCTCTAAGTCTCTATAGTCTGAAGAAAAAGAAGACAGATCTGGATGATACTCAAAAACTAGAAATGGCTTTAACATTTTGGTTCTTAGGGGGGAATATTAAAAAGCATTTATATCCCATTCCAGATTCACAGTTACAATTTCTAGAATGTTCTCCTATATGTATCAAAGCCAAACAAAACATAGGCTTCAAATAAACCATCCAGGCTTTCTAAGTTCTATTATTTTTGCTTTAATTTTAGATTCTAAAGTCATATATTGTAAAAGAAAACTCAGCATAGGGTTAAAATACAGGATACATCCAAGAAGAGTAACAGAAGACCACTGATTTTGCTCTCTTCAGGAAAATCTAATCATTCATGAAAAGAATTGTTACATCTTTTGGTATTACTCTGTCCCTTCTAATAATACAGATTGGAGACTAAACCTCAGAAGATTAAATAACAACTAAAAGCAGCTGTAAATAAGAAGAAGAATTTAAAGTATATATTAAATCAGCACCTCTGTACCTTACTAAAATAATGTAATTTTGGAAGTGGACTGTGCTGGGGTAATGGCAAACACTGCATACATCAGGCAAATCAGAATCAGCCACTCATATATAGGCAACATCTCAGTCTGATATACAAGTTAACTCAGATTTTAAAACTACCCTCTGAAATTTAAAGAAATACTTACTACAAACTAAATACATTAGTTCATTTATTTTAGATGCCAATTAAAAACAGAGAGCAAGTTTAAATGAATATATACTTTTTACACTATTTTTGGAGAAGAAGTTGCAACATTTTGATATTCTACGCTGAATAGTTCATCGTTATTTATGATCTTCTTTCTTTGAGAAGGGAAGTTTTATATGAATGCAGATGCCCATGATTTGTATCCTTGTCCCTTTCATTCCCAGCAAAGAGTGGCTTGACACAACTGAACTACTACTCCCAACAGGTTTTCTTGAAGAACATATTTAATTCCATGCTTCCTATTTCTGCTAAAATATTCAAAATTTGCCGTCGAAGGAAGACAATTCATACACAGAATACACTGTCTAGTGGAAAAACTAATTTTGAGTCAGGAATTGTTTAAATTGATTTTTTTTGATCAGCTATATTTATATTTTGTTGGAATCTGTCTGCTTTGACATTCATTTGACACTTTGAGATTCAACATTTCTTAGCAATCTCATTAAGTGCTAATGGGACAACACTTCAATTCACACTGACTGTTCAAAAGACATATATTGACACGAAAAATTTAAGTCATCTTCACTAATCCTTGAAGATTAAACCATAAACCTCCCCTCCCAAAAATTCAAGAGTCATTGGCATTGTATATCAATAATAGCTGCTATACTGTAATTATGGCAACAGTAAATCCTGTAAAAAGTTGTAAATCAAAAGATTCAAAAAAAATTGTGTGCTCAGTAATAACTGTAGACTTCTAACCTTGCTTGGTGTTCGGTTATGACTTCAGGAGCCATTTAGATAATCAATACAAATACTTACCAAAGATTTTTTCTGTGTTCTTTAAAGTGGCTCCTCTAAGAAGCAGATTTTCAGATCCTAATGGCCTATGAAAGACAAAAATTACAAAATATAAATACTTAGAAAGAGAAAACAGACCTTAATGGAAGCCATGTAAAATGGAAAATAAGTTCTACTCAATTAATTTTATTCTGTGCAACAAAATTTGTATTTATAGGCTGTATATAAAGTCTGTAAGTGAAGGTTAAAAAAATATATACATGCCTAACATTAAGCTCATAACGTCACAATTGTATTAGCAACCTCACTTTTTAATATGTTGAGAAGATAACAGATTTAATTTCTTTTTAGTACTGAAGGTGAATGCATCTCAAAACCAGGCCACATGTTTAGGTACCTAAGAATAGACTATCATCTTAGTTGTAAGGTGCATATTTTTGAAAATACTGGTTCAGGTCTTTTTAGGCTTATATAAATTATAACATCCTGGATGTTAGAAATACTTATTAAGGACAATACACTCTTCTACTTTATTTCCACTAAATGCTGTTATACAATGTACTTACTGTATACTTTTGAAAACATAAAGGTGAACATAGGTAAAATAATTTATTGAAAAGTAGGAGGAATTAGTTTAATGATCCCATGCAGTTTAAAATAATAAGAATATTCTGAAGCATGATATGTAATATAAACCACCATATGAGTGCAAAAACAAGGACAACTTTATAGATACACACCACGCAGAACTGCTTGGCTGACATATTAAACTATTGCCAGACTCTATTTATACAGCAATGGAAAAAAACCAAGAAATAGTTTCAGTATTTTTGGATGTTATTCAAAGTGTTCTTGTAGTACAAAAAACACTAAACAAACAAAAACCCCCAGGGGCCCTAATCCTGATGTAAAGCCTGAAAGTAGTTCCATTTAACCCAGTGGAATGTGTTGTATGAATGATTTGGGTTGTTAAATATTATACACCAATATAGTAAAAAATACCAATTATTCTAATAGTGCTGTCTAAGGAATATAAGCCTTAATGCCACAGTTTTTCTTCTAGTTCACAGTGTTAGACACAGATCAGTGTATCACTGTTTTTGATTAAAAAGGAGCATGTTTTTCGGAAAGGTATTTTCTGCTTATTTCTTCTTCCCCCTCCGGCCCAAGTTCATTTCCAAACAACCTGATTGGTCAGAAGAATCTTTAAAATGAAAGAAGCAAAAAAGACTGTTTTAATAGTAGATTAATACAATCTACTACTGAATGATGCATCACATAGCGTGGAAAGGACAGTAAGATCCTCAGGATGGATACTACCTGGAAGTAGGCATCTGTCACTAGAACAGCTCACATGGCCAGCACTGTGCCCTGACCCTCACAGCGCAGGGAACCACATGAAACAGTACGGCCCAAAACAGCTAAGAGCCGCATAAACTGCTCTGGTAGGTGACAGAGATCTTTGCACTGCTTTACAGAGCAGTCCTGCTTATGTTTCCTGAGGGAGCTATGACACTGACAGATTTCCCTCCTCCTCCTTGTTTACTCAGATAGAAAACTACTTATCTACAGACAAATTTAGGTAAAGAATATTCTTAGCCAGAATGGAGTTATTTCCCACATGCTGGGGCCCTGGACATGATCCAAGAGAGAAGCCTTTCCCTCCTACTGCTTTGTTCTCTTTGCTGTTAAGATCTGAAAAAAAATCAGGTATAGGAAGTCTCTTCCTTGCTGACACAGACCAGATCCTAGGCAGAAAAGACATGAAGAACAGTGCCTCTTTCGTACTGCTTTATTTTTTCTTCTTTGTTTGCTGGACTAAGAGTGTCCTGGGCTGCAGACTGTGGCTGGTAACCCTGCTCCTTGGGCAGAATGCACCTGATTCATTTCAGGATGAAACTCATTTGTGCAGGAAGCAGACCCTTCCAGGTGCCAGACCAGGATAACAGATCACCATCTCCTATACCACAGATAAAATGCACTTCCTTAGATATTCCCTTCTTGAATGCACACAACATTGTGGACTTTTGAGACAAATGTACAAATCCTCTCTAAAACTAAACATGGTAACTGGCATGTTCAATCTCTTCAAGGAAGAAGAAGAAAAAGGAGAGAATGATATATATATGATGCTGGTCATAGTTTGATGCACTACAAAGACCCAATGCTGATGGGGCAGCACTAACAAAGTACTATCAAAATACTATCAACATCAGCTACAAACTAAATATATGTCAAATAAAACCTGAAGTAGAATAAAGACATAAAAATGTCAAATATGAGAAAGATAACTGATTGAAAGACGAAATATAGGAAATTACAGTTTATAAACTTTTACGACAATAGTCTATCACTAAGCCAAGAAAACGCAGTGTTGGTGAAACAAGTCTAATTCTCATTACTGATAAAAAACTCTGCATTTTACCAACCTTGCAGTAGGCTCATTCCTATCATGGTAAACATTTATTCGACCAACAAATCTGCAAGACAAAACCAGAAGTAGTTTAGTAGCAAAGCTTATATGCATATTATTATATAGATAAGCCCCAAAGTTTTGATTTTTTAAAATATACACTACAAGGACATGTAATTCTCTGTATACAGATACATATACACAAACACACCTATGTAAATATAAAAACAAAGCAAATTACTCTCACTTTAAAAATCTTTAAGAAGTATATGTGAATATGGATTATTTCAGAAATATTGTATTAGAAGTATTTATTACAGTGAGCAAACAGTTTCCAGTTGAACATGCTCTGATCATCCAAGAAATAAACTAACAAGGAAATCTTGTATTGCTGTAAAATATGTTAGATGTTACACTTAAAGTATTAAACACCATGTAGATACCAAAATACACAGAGCAGTAAGTCAGTATAAAGTTTGCATATAAAAAGATGTAAAAGATTATAAGGCAATAAATACATCTTCCAATTAGACCCATTAGTGAGAATTAACAAAAAATATTATTCTATAACTTATCTGAGGAAAGTAAGAGTGTGATCAGAATCCATTATAAAACATACAATAGAGTTAAAAACAAAACAAAACAAAAGCATAAAGCCAATAGGCAGTTTTCCCTCTGAATAACTCTAAGTACATTTTATCTGTACTTGCAATGACACTGTCCAAGTGGGTGTCTCAAACCAAAAGGGGTAAGTCTGGCATTAGCATTCTGGACTGCAGAGTAAACTGGGGGGAGTGGGTGGGTCTGTTACCATGGAAGGGAAACTCTCATGTTCAGAGGATGGTGACCTACTTGAAGAGAGGATGCCAAGCAGAAGAGAGCACAACAGAGTACAGCCACGTCTAAAGACGCTTTAAATCTGATATGAGGCCTCATGATGTAAAGGGGCCATATGCCTTTGGAAAGGAAAAAAGATCCAGCACTGGACATCTATATTGCCCCTGCAATCAGCCTGAATTCAGCCAGAGTTCAAGATGCCTAAAAATCCCATTCTTAAGGCATCCAGTTAAAATGCATTGCTAAGTTGGCCCCATGGCCCTTCAAAGAAGGGGCTTGAGATGTCTTCTTCCTCCTGCCTGTTTTCATACAAGGGCAGGTGGGATATCCAGAGATCCCTCAAAGTGCCAGGTAACTGTCCATCAGCCAGAGAAGTGTTCCCTAAACTTGCAGTAAGCAGTACATCTGGGTTTTCTCCTAGGAATATCAGCTGAGGTGCCCTAGGGAGCCTTGAGGGAACTCTTGCAGGAAATGGATGGCTAATGTGACTTGGACTCACTCTGGGACCACCTTCACCATATAGACTCAGCCAGGATCTTTTTATGATGACATTCTTACAATTCATTGGTAGGGTACCTTAAATGAAACAGGTAAGAATTATTTTCTTACTTATAAAGGTCAGGCTGAGGTTGTTCGCATTCAATGGTAGCATGTAGTGCATCAATTTCTCGCTCATTGTGAAATGCCTTTGTATCTTGAACAGCATAGTAAGTCTGGAATGGATGGAAAGGTGCAAATAAGATCAAAAAAGTGATGACATATACAAGATACTAATCTGCAGATATTCACACTTCAGTTCAGTGTGAAGTACATTTACTAGCTTCTACATAAGACCTCATATTTTAAATAAGATACAACTTTAAATGCTTTTATTTGGGCACATTCTTACGTTGTATAAATCCTAGCAGTGTCTCACAAATCAGGTTTCCATGAAAGCATACAAATACAACAAAAGCTTGTGCATTATCTCTGTCATCTGCATGCCTATACTGGGCACAGGCAAAACTACAAATAACTATGTTTTAAAACATCTCTTAAAATAATGTAACATTAAGAAAAATGAAGAATTCAACTGGTAGAAACTTAAATTTCACAAGTGAGTATATCTGCTTGCACATATATACATGAAGTTATAATGTATTCTCTGCAAAAGGTTAAAGGCCAACTTTGATTTAAAAAGAAAATGCATAACATTTTATTACTTTATGACTGGATTCACCATCCAAACTAGCTGTTGTAACAAAACAGGTTCCATCCCCTCTACTACTTGATAGAAGTATTAAGTCACATGGAAATGTTTCATCTTCTTTTACCATCACAATGTCTCCAACCTAAGAAAAAAAACAAATGAAACACATTTGTTATTTATGTAACAGTGCAAATTCCAGATTTCAAGAACAAAATTCTAGGTTCCCTCAAATCTCCTGAAAACTCATGAATTTTATTTACATCAGGATTTTATCACAGGAGTAAAGAACTACAGAGATATCTCTCAAAACCAGAATTACACCCTGTGGAATGAATGAGAGGATTACTGTGTGCTGTCTTTCCTCTGAGGAAATTTTACATTTACATTTTACAGATAATGTCTTATTACCCTTTACAACATTATTTCATATGTGGAAGACACTATCCTCACTTTAAGGACACATGCAATGAAAATCCGTTTCAAAATGAGCTTGTGTTTGAGCTGCTCTTATTGGCTCTTGAGGATGAGCATCAAGCTCATTCAGCTACCAATACCTACAGATATCCCTTTGCACACATATGTTTGCTATGCCTGTATCTCATATCATTTAGTTCCTTAAAATATAATCTCTAAAAAGCAAGGGATAGGGGAGAAATGTAAAAAAAATAGGTAAGGCATTAATTAATGTAATACAAATTCCAATTATTCTGTACTTTATTATTTGGGATGGATAACTGTTGAGGCACACACATGTAGTGTTCAGCCTGCAATTTCTTAATTGTCTTTTTATTACTTGGAAAGCCAAGGCAGAAGCTATCACACTCAAAGGGAAAGGTCTTAGCAGGAAGGCTGTGAACACTGTAGAACTATTTATGGTGAAATAGGGCAAAGCAGAAAAAGGTATTCCTAACTAAGATACTAGAAATAAAGGAATAACAAACAAATATCTATCAGTTTTGCTGAGTTCTAAAAATAAATAAGGATGATGAGTTCATCTGCTCACAGAAAAAATTACAGACATGGATTTCTGAAGATAACCTTCAAAACACCACAAAGTGTATTTAGAGGAATTCAGAAGCCTAATGGAGAGGCTGTGATCTGATGGGCAATGCAGGATGTATTCTGAGTGTGCTGTATTTTCTCTACAAGAAATATGACAAAGTGATAGAGTTGTCTATGATAATCAGGCTTAAAGAAGTTATTAGTTTGCTTACCTACAGAGAACCAAAAATGGAGAGAAGACACATGATAAATCATGAGTGAAACACTCCAAGTTAAAAAACAGAAAATGAACGGTTATGACAGAGGAGTTAACAAAGCAAAGATAAAGCACAAACATCTGTAGCTTATTAAAATATTTTATTCAGAGGTATTCAATTAAAAATCAGTACATTTTAGGTCTAATCTCTATGAAATGTAATAAATACTACAATGTCTTCTACACTACATTTCTGAAAATTTATTCTACAAGAACTGTGATGTAAAGTCTGACTCCTAAAAGCTGTTAAGGCATAGTTACTTACTCTTAACTTTCGGCTTTGCTTTCTAACCAGTTTACCATGTTGAATGAAATGAACAGGGCATTGGTTCATTGCATTGTCAGCTTTATGTCGAAGCCAATCTTCATAACCCTAGAAAACAGTGAAATGGATCAACGGCGATGCACATTTAGTTATAAAGACACAGAACAGATCTATCTTGTAAGAAACATTTTTTAAATGATCCTTGAGCAAAATAAGGAAAAAAAAGAAAAGATTCTCATGAGAACAAATGAAACTGTGATACATATGTCATTAATGCAGTCATGTTGGACATATGTGAAAAAGACCACTTACAGTTACAATTAGTCAACAAAAATATATATTTTAACAAAGACATTTTGATGAACAAGGACGTTTACAATGTACAGAGCAGTTTCTGGTGTTTAAGTGATCATTTCTTGCTCTCAGTCTATTGACTACTATTGAGTAAGTGCAAAGTATGTATAGAAGTTGTTGCTTAGAAGATTAAAACGTAGAAAATGCATTTTGGAAGGCTGGCACTCCATACTGAAAGATGATAAGGTAAGGGCATGACTGAAGATGGTCATATTTGCTGATTGCTTTACAATTATGTTGAACTTTTTAGCCCTGTGTGCTATCAGTCCTCAAGAATGTTGTCTGAGGAAGAGACTTTGCAGACTAACCAATTTGGATTGCTGAGGAGAGATTCAATCATAATACTATGCACAGCATGTCATAATCCAGAATTTCTTTGACTCGTACCAAGCTGTAGTGAGACACTGTGAGGTGTAACATCTAAAATCTTAGAGTGGGAAAGCCGTACCTAAAATGCTAGCTAATGCATTTATCACACCTCCGCTCATCAGCAAGATCCGAATTCTACTGCAAAGTACAGTCAACTGTTTTAGCTGGCAGTATGAAGAAATAAAAACATTGCTTTTTATAGTTTCTTTGAAAACTAATGAACAATAAATTCGCATTTATCATAAAGACTATGAAGTACCAATGATGGTAATCAGTTATCCTATTCAGGAACAATAAAAATTACCCCCCTTTTTTAGTCATTGTTTTAATCGTCATAGTCCCAGAGCATGACCAAAGGTAGGTAAGGAACACAGAACCTTCATATAAGTTTTGAGCCTAAATGTGGAGCATTCTGACATAGGAATTTTTCTGATATCCAACTTCATAATCAATCCAGAAAACAGGATATTCTTTTTGAAGTATAGCATGAGAGATCTTTGTATAGCATGAGAGAGCTTTCTTATGCCCATAAAAAGTGCTAACTCCTTTGAGTGCTCAGGCAAAAGATTATGAACATCAAGCTGCTTGCACAAATTCTCCTAACATTTTTATATCCCATTCACTTATTTCATCTCCCTACCCTGCAGGAAAGAAATGGCTGATGTGCTGACCCAAAGATACAGTGAAGACTGAACCATGAAATAGAACTCACTGTGCCAGTGAGTTCTTACACCAATAGCTCTCCTGCAGGAGCAATTATGATTAGATTGGAGTGAAGGCAACAAGCAAAACAAATAACAGAATCACTGTAAAGACCATTATTTGAGCCTATTACTTTAGGAGCCCAGAGTTTCAGAAACTACTCTGTAGCTACGGTGAGATGCCACAGTAAATGCAGATGAAGAATGCTGTAGCCACACAATGCAAAGCACTGCTTATAAACTCACTTGCTAGTTCCAACTTAGTAACATTTTTGATGAGTTAACTTTGTACTGGCAGGCTATATGCCAGCTCAGGTATTCCTGCAGCTGGCCTGAAGCTGACAAAGTCAACAAATTCTGCTCTGGCTAAATCAGTGGAAGTGGAATCATGTGCTCATACCTGATCCAGATCAAATTTGTATTAGCGGAAGCCCTGATAATGAACAGATCTGATACTCACGATTGCAGTATCTCATGAATTAAAGCATTCTATAATCACCTTAAGTTGCACTGATTCCAATGAGATGCAATCTACATTTAAGTGCTCATACTAACCAGTACCACTGCAGTATTAGGGTTCTAAGTGAAAAACTACCATAACCCATTACTTTTGATACTACTAACTTAAAATTTGTACAGTTTCTTACCAATATAATGCAATTCTACTTGAACAGAACAAGTTTTATTAGGATCTTCTAAACTTCACTGATTGGCAAGACTTGATTTCTAAAAATTACTTTAGTTTTGTAGATTAATTTTCAAATTAAATGTGAGGAAATACTTTAAAATATACTTAGTACTAATCTGTAGGAAGTAATGCAGCTATCATTATAAACTGTAGGTTATAACCAATATATAGTGAAGATTTTAGCCAAAATAATTTTTATTATCTGTTCATACTGTAAAGACTAAGGACAACCTGAAACTAAAAACAGATTTATCTTACAAGCTTCTGTAGTTCTTACTAAACTAATTTTCAATCATTATGGAAAAATGTAATAGGATGTGGATTACTATTTAGAAACAGAAAAAAGTCAAAGCGTGCTGAGTAAACACATGAATGGAAACGATTGCTTGGAACACAAGGACGCTGAACTTACAAAATAATTTAGAAGCTTCTGCTGAATTAATGAAAGACACCACCATTTAGCAACCAACTCCTACTTTAACTACAGAAGCAAAAATAAAATTACTCCCCAAAAGTTCACTAAAATCATTTGTCAGGGACAGCCCTAAGACAGTATGACATAAAGGCAGGGAAAAAATGAAATATAAAACAAATAAAATGCTCTCTGTAGTTTTAGTTTTTTCTCATTAAAGTTCTCACCTGTTTGATAGCTGTTACAGTGATGACAAATAAAAGTGGAAGTCCACTTGTAACTGGACTAGTAGGTGTATCAATAATTAACTGTAATAAAAGGAATAAATATTTTCTGGTTATATTTTTGTGAATGCAAGTAGTCAATTTTTCAAGCAAAATGTTCCAAGTAATTTTTTAACCAATATGTAACCACGCACCAAAGACATTTAATTAAAAAGAGCAGTATTCTAATTCAATTTTAATATATAATAGAATACCAGCAAAAATCAAAATAAATTATAACCGTATGCTATAACAAGATATAATAAGATATATAAAAGGTATAAAATGATAAAATAAGACATATTATCACATTTGCATTTCACATTTTATATCAACTATTTGGATTTTTTTTCAAATACTGCTCAGGAAAATATGACACAAAATTCACTTCAAAATAGGTACTAACAGCACTGAAACGTTTTTAATGAAACAGAAGTTAATAAAGTGATATTTCTTTTGGAAATAGCCATCTCTAACCATCTAGACAGGGTAGTTTATTAGGCAACTAACTGCTACAGCTTTTCTTTAATCAGTGTACCTCATTGCAATTTGGAAGAGTCCAGAAATTTATTTAAAAATGGTGATAGCTTACCTGAACAAGAAAAATGATGAGAAAATAAAAATTAGCTATTCTTCTGAACTGCTCAAACAAATTTTTCGGTATAAAGTTCCAAAATGTGTACTGAAAATGAACACAACGATTTTCAGTGTTTATGAGAGAAAATATTATTCACACTTTATGCTCTAAAAAATCAAACAAATTCCTAATTCATAACCCAAGATGAAATACAACAAAAATACTGGATAATGCCTTTGTTACTTTATTTAATATATTTATTGAAATGGAATCTTAATTATCAGTCATGTATTCTTGGAATCATATTAATTGCTTCAGACAGGTTTTTCTGAACTGTGGCAATCTTGGTACTATGGACTGAAATAGTTTTTTTAATAACAACAGTGCTCATTCAGATATTTAGTTCCAGAACAGTTAAGCCATCAAAGGATCTAAAAAACATTTCAGTCATCTTATTTCTAACAGTACTTTTAATTCACTTCCATTTTGCAGGCATGACTTGTGGGGGTAGGTGGCATTCTGAGTGTTAACTAGGCACGGAGAGCAAGTTCGGGACCAAGTAAGTTGTCAGCTGCTCTTTTGTTCCCTGGCTTTAACATAAACATACTCCTCACAATAAACTGCTGAATTTTTCTACTAATCTTATAAATAGCTAAATTTTAAAAAAATTACCTGAGGTACAGTATATAACAGTGTAAACAGAAACTGTAAAAACTTCAAAGGAAAAAAACACAGAAAAGCAAGAGAGAAAGGATTGTAAGAGGTCATCTAGTCCCTTCCTCTGCCCTGCAGCAGGTTTGACTAAATGCTTTTCATTCTTACACAGTTGACTTTGTAGCTCCAAAAACTGCATCAGAGTATAGCACATCAGGACGTATGTGAAAAATGCCAGCTAAAACTCTGTAAAAACGTGTGAAAAGTGGCTTAAGAAAACTAGCACTATATCATCTTATTATCCAAATTATCGTTTGGCATGTAATAAAATGTCAACTCCAGTGTAACTTTCATTTCAAAGGAGGAGGCCTGGGAAGCTTCGACAAATTCTTTCTTCTGCCACAAATGTGTCCTCTCTCCTCTTGGCAGACTGCAATGATAACTGCTGACATGCGCATTATACTGCTCGTTACATTACTTCTGAATTTCGCCGTGAAAGCAAAGACAGCTACAGCTCTAAAAGGGAAGTACCTGTATTCTATCTACAGATGAAGTACAACTCTGAGAAACAGGGTTTGTTTGGACATACAACCCCTATTATGCAGGACAATCTTTTTACTTATTTTGGATTAAACCCCATACTTGTGTAGGACATAGGAATGAAATGCTCTTTTCCTTATGATATGCCAAAAATCAGTATAAATAAATATAAGCATTCCCTAATTAAACACTTACCCTGCTTAAGAGTTGCCTCAAAACCCATGGAGGCATACATGCAATAGCTGGAAAGTCAGGTGCTGTTGTCTTACAGCCAGAATTCTTTTCATCAGACTGGAATGCTGTTTGCACTGCCCCTACCCATCCACTTGTGCTGGCCAAGGAATTTCAAAACAGAGCTGGTTAGACATGATAGGGGATTTCGCTTGCACAACAGTCCCAGTCATTTAAAGCTGCTGTTGTGGTATGTGACAGCACAGAGAAGGCAGGTCCCACTCCCAGTGATTTCAACCTACTAGTGACAAGGAAAACACCAGCAACAAGGTATCTTTTTCCTTACAATCTTAGAGCTGTAGTCATCAACGAGAGGCTTAAATGCTGATGGTGATGCACAGACAGAAAATGAAACATAAGCAGGACTGTAGGGCATCTGGAGTTTTGACTTTCAGTTTTAAGAACAAATAAAGTAATTTTTATATTAACATTTTTCAGTTGTCTTTATGAAGTACAACCCAAATTTAACATTTTTCCAAACAAAAAAATCCTCCTTACATGCTGAATTCAACTGTTGTGATCTCACAGGCACTCTTAATGGCTACATACAGCAACAAAACTCTTGGTGGGTTTTGTATATATGATTATACTAGGCATGAGATTGTAAACCACAACTGAGACATCAAAAACACATGCTATTTTCTTATTTCTTTATTCACTATTGTCAAAACACCAGATTTCTTTTACTTCACATGCTGCAAACGATAGTATGTAAGAAGAAATCAGTTATAATAAGTCTATATTTTCATCACTGATTATCAGGAAAATTATCTCTATTTTCTAATCTTTTGTATTTATTTCCTTATGAATCTCTGCCTGCGCAGAAGGTAACGTGAATAGATGTTTCAGTGAAAACTTTTGCTTATGTTTTTCTCTGTTTAGCAGTTTTGATATAACAAGTGTTTTTCCATGTTTCCACTGTTAAATTTTGATGATTTATACAAGTTCCCCAAGAGATGATTCATAAAGTAAAAATATAATCTTTTAAGCAATAACTTCCTGTTTAAACCTTCCATACGGTAATTTGATTAAATGTATGGTGGCAGCATGCTGCTGTCAGATCAGGTATTTAAAATACCAGATTGAGGAAACCAAGTCAAATAGTTAAGATAAAATCTGTAGAAAGTTCTGAACATTCACCTTTACCCTAAGTATTTGATCCCCCTCATAATCCAACCTCAGTTCACTACTTTTCCAGTCAAGTGCTGGGTCTCTCCTTTACTGCAACTTAACCTTTGGTCAGCAGCTTTTCTGTCTAAGTATATATGAAGAGCCTGGGAGCAGATCATGTTTTGTGGTTTGAGAGGTGTTGCTTGAAATAGATGTTTCTTAAAAACAGAGAACTTCTTGAAACTTCATTTTCATTTATCCTGACAGATTTTTAGCATTTTATTATACTGGATTTAACACATATAAAGCACAACTTTATCCTCCCCATTCTTCTTCAAAGAAGTAACACTTTATGAAGGATTTTAGGCAAGAAAGAAAGAGCACCAAGATGTCTAGACAGTTTGAATATGTATTAACTATTTATATAGAAGCTGATGTACACTGTCACAAAGTAAAATGTGATCACAGCTGACAGGACTTAACCTTACCATAGTATTCTCAATCTAGGCTTGCAGGTAGCATTTTTAATTTGGATTTATTTTGGAAAATACTGTAATCAGCCACAAAATTCCAAAGACATGAATTGTAACCTTCAGCTAAAACCTCCAAGGAAGTGAAAGCAAGAAGGAAATTTGAGGATGGCCTGTATCTATGTAAATGTAACAGCCCTCATTTCCATCCAGTAGAACAATACGTTCCATTGCTCATCAAATATTGTATCATTATTTGTTTGTGCTGCACTCTTTTTCCTGTAGAAGGGCATTACAAATATTACCTGACTAGTATACATACTCTTACTGACGCACCACAAACATTAAAGTATTAAATGAGAATATCTAATAACTGACAGTTGATTCTATTAACTTCTAGTGTTCATGCTCCTCAGAGAGTGAGACAAACTCAGA
Organism: Dromaius novaehollandiae; assembly: GCF_036370855.1. Lineage (NCBI taxonomy): Eukaryota > Metazoa > Chordata > Aves > Casuariiformes > Dromaiidae > Dromaius > Dromaius novaehollandiae. The sequence goes on from NC_088098.1 coordinate 154,207,840, forward strand.
ATGCAGGTTCCAAACAAATTTTTAGCTGTGTTAAAATAGTACAATTATCATGATGCAGCAGCATCAGCAATGCTTACTACAGGAGTCTCTGGGCTATGAAACGCAGGCTAGCAATGCTTGCATTTTTTCCACTTTCTCCCAGCCATCAGTAGCTCAGAGCAATACCTACAAATGGATGATTAACGTGTAACCATCATAATCAATCCTAGGAAAAACAACAGAGTGGCTGCTGCTGAAAAAACATAGTTAATGGATATTTAACTACCCTTTTGAATATAGTTCACTTGAAGGAAATAAGGATATCCAAATATTTAAGGACCTGAGACTTTTAAGATGGGGAAAACTTAACTGGTCTTTTTTAATTGCTCCAGAAGACTTAGAAGGTAGAATGTGTATGAGCCTTCTGGTCAGAGAGCAAGCAGAGTTTTGTATCCATCTAAGGATTACGAACAGATGCATCTAAAGCACTGTGAAAGGAACTGCAAAATCAGTCTGCCTGCATTGTAATCACGATAGTACCTGCAATTCTGAACTTAAGACTGCTTGGGTACACCTCAGCAGTACTGCCAAATGTGCAGTTGTTCCATCTCACCTGTTCTTGCACTCTGCTCTCTTGCTAACACCAGGTCGATTACAGGTCCAACTCCAGCACCTCCTTGTTAGAGCCAATCCCATGAATTTAAAAACACCAAATAGGGTCCCATAACAATGGTTTAATGTTTTTTTAAAGACTGTATTTTGACCTTTTCATTTGATATCTGTATTCCAGAATTTTGGCTCTGATTTCAAGCTTTTCTCTCCATTCTAAGAGGCTGATACTTTCTTAAGTAAAAGGAGTTTCTTATGTAATCACTTGACATCAAAAGCTGGAGCTGTAAGGTGAAAAAAAGCACTGCACTCCAGATTTCAGTATTAAGATCTCTCAACACCACCTCCTCAATTTCTCACAGCTTATTTGTTTAAACAGTCACCAACCTCTTTTCTAACCTGCTCTGATTTCATAGTCTGACGCTCCTTTCCCTCCACATTACTGGACCCTTTTCGTTGTTTCTTGTAAGTGCTTAAATCTATTTTGCCAAAAACATCAACCATGTTGCTTCAGCCCTGGTCTGTAGATATCTTACCATGACGAATTCTAACCCCTTCTGCAAGACAGAATTAGGGGAGAAAAGATAAAAGCTGAACAAATAATGCCTCAGTCACTTCCTTTTTCAAATTTGCCCATGTTTTTCCTTTAACAGATCAAGAAACATATGCAAGACTTGAACATGCCCATACTGACTTCAGTATTTTTAACAGTAGACTGTATTTTTATATATGTATGTATTACATTTTATATATTATAACATATTACATATTTTTATATTCAAATTATATCTATGTATTTACTACATATTTTACATATATTTATACATTTTTAAGGTATTCTCCCTTCAACAGGATAGCTGAAAAAAGACTCCTCAGAAGTTTGACAAATGCTTTAAAATTGGTTTTATTTATGTAAGTATTACTCTTTTTTAGACAAATAATTTCCCAAGGTTAAAAGAGCAGAGAACTGGCAATAACAACTACTGCAAAGGGTGTGCAAGACAGTAAATCAATAATTAGCTGAAATCCTAAGCCCTGATTTCAGTCTCTATCTCAAGTGACTTGCTTAGAATCACACAGTAAGCTGTGGCAGAACTGAGCTATGATCTTTGATATATTAAAACAGTCTCACCTCTCAAACTTGAAGCAAAAAACTTCAGGCTTCTGTGCTTCTTGTGATCCAATAAAAATGGAATAGTGATATCCATGAAATTTTGAAAAGTGCTTTGCAATGTATAAAACACAACTTGGAATGAATGTAGAAATACTTAGTTAGCTATATTTTAATAGAAGTACTTACTTGAGCTTTATCTTCACAGTGTTTATGACTCTCGATGGAGAGACCCCTGTTTCTCCATACCACATGACTGAGGGAAGTTCACATTACACTGCTCATAGCAAGCCCCTTTCAGAGCAGATCAATATGCCCACACTAAAAGGCACACAGAACATTCCCTAGCTTGCTACCTGGCCCAAAAGTATTTGTGCACAGACCTCTCTGCCCCACAAGGCATACATAAATATTTATCTGCTTTATGTACACATGGCCGTGCCAGTTCCCATTGTGGCCTTTGCTTAGGATGCATCGTTGACTTTCAAATGACATTGCTTTGGGCATCTTCAACTTAAAGCTGTAGAGGCCAGACAAATTTTTCCAGTTATGAAGCACTGCTTCGAGAGGTCTGGGATAGCCTAGGACTCCTCCACCTTCCAAGCAGCTCTTCTTGGTGGAGGCATTTTAATACTTCTTTAACCTTCAGAATTAACATTTCCTCTAAATGTGGCAAGATAATGAAAAAACAGAGACTCACAGCCCCTCTTTGTGTTTTTACAACATGAGGCCGAGAGTGAGTGCTGCACGGAAGAGGTGCAGCACATTGGCATGAATTTCTACTGGAACAGTGCTGAGCATCATGGCAAAAGCAAAGAGCCTTGCACACTCTAATCCGTACTTCCTCTTTGAGCAGTTCCTGGAACATCCTATACATTGAAGTATTTCCAGTAAATTCGTATCGGCAGAGATACACAGAAGCGATATCAGGAACAACACAGTGAGAACAACTGAAGGGAAAATGGCTGCTGGAATGAAGTGAGGAGCATCCCAAACAATGTGAATGCACCCAAACAATGCCATCATACTATCCTCTCCTCGCATACACAAGTTTGAAACAGTCTGCATATTAAGATGTTATAAACTATATTTCTATAGCTTTGTATAAGCAGATACAGAAACTTAGAATAACTTTGGTTGGATTTCTGGAAGCCATCTACTTCAACCCCTTGCTTAAAGCAGGTCTAATTAGATCAGGTTACTCAGGACCATCTCCAAGGACAGAGATTCCACAACCTCCCTGGGCAAACTGTTCCAGTATTTGGCCACCCTCATGATAAAAGAAAAATTCTTGATACGTAATCAGAATTTCCCATGTTCCAAATTGTACCCATTGCTTCTCATCTTTTCACCAAGTACCTTCAAGAAGAGTCTGGTTTCATATTCTCTGCATTCTCCAATTGGGTAGTTGTAGACAGCAATCTGCAACACAGATCTCCCCTCTAGGCCTTCTCTTCTTCAGGCTGAACAGGTGCAGTTCCCACACACACTCCTCATATGTCATGTTCTCCAGCCCCCTGACCAACCTGGTGGCCTCTGGTGGGCTTGCTCCAGTATGTCAATGTCTTTTTTATAATGGGGAGCTCTAAACTGAACACAGTACTCCAGATGTGCTCTCATAAGAGCCAAATAGAAAAGGATCACTTCTGTCAACCTGCTGGCAAGACCCTTCCCAATGCAGCCCAGGATGTTGTCAGCCTTCTTTGCCACAAGGGCACATTGCTGGCTCATGTTCGACTTGTTGTCCACAAGACTCCCAGGTCCTTTTCTGCAAAGCTGCTTCCCAGCCAGGTGGCCCCAGCCTGCACCAGTACATGAGGTTATTCTGTTCCAAGTGCAGGATCTTGAATTTCCCTTTGCTGAACTCATATAAGGTTCTTGCCAGTCCATTTCTTCAGCCTGTCTGGGTGCCTCTGAATAGCAGCTCTGACCTCCAGTTTGTTGACCACCCCACACCCATCCCCCAGTTTGGCAGTGTCTGAAAACTTGCTGAGGATGCACTGTGTCCTGTCATCCAAGTCATTAATCAAGGCATTAATCAGTATTGGTCACAGTACTGATCCCAAGGGGATGCCACTAGTTACTGGCCACCAGCTAGACTTTGCACCACAGACCGCATCTTGTTGAACCTGGCATTCTAGCCAGTTTTCCATCCACCTTATCATCCTATCCAGCCAGTATCTCATCAGCTTGATAATACAGAGAATATAGGACACCATCAAAATCTTGCTAAAATCAAGTTATACAACATCCACTGCCCTCCCCTTGTCCATATCATAGAAAGCAATGAGGTTGGTCAGGCATGATTTGCCCTTGGTTAACCAATGCTGGCTGCTCTCAATCACTTCTTGCCCTTCATGTGTTTAAAAACAGCTTCTGAGAGGATTTGTTCCATAATCTTCCCAGGGACTGAGGTGAGGCTGATCAGTCTGTAGTTCTCTGGATCCTCCTTCTTGCCCTTCTTGCAGATGGGTGTGACATTTGCCTTTTTCCAGTCATCAGGAACCTTCCCCAGTTGCCTGTCCTGACTGTCAGCAGTCTCAAGGCAAAGCTCAGTGCAGTCAAGCCACTCCTTTGCACAGAGAACAACCCCTCCTCCTCATCTTCCCACCCTATCTTTTCTTAAAAGCCTGTAACCCTCCACAGCAGCACTCCAGTCATGAGAGCTATCCCACAATGTCTCCATATTCCCAGTGAGGCCATAGTTCTGCAGCTGTGCATGGATTTGTAATTCTTCCTACTTGTTTCCCATGCTACACATATTTATGTACAGGCCTCATTTGGGACGGGCCCCATGCTCTTTTTACAGGGGAAATGTGAGAGCCTCCACTGGCCTGTTGTCCCCGGGACATGTCTACTCTGTCCCTTGTGCCTTTGCTTCACTTCAGGTCATGGTAAACCCCCCACAGTATGCCTAGTTTAAAATCCTCCTCACAAGGTTGGTAAGTGTCTTTGCAAAGACACTCTTGCCCCACTTTGTCCGAAGTATCTCATCCCTGCTCAGTATCCTTTGCTCCTCAAAGAAGGTCCTGAGGTCACAGAAGCCAAAGCCCCACCTGCAACACCAGCCACACAGTCAGGTATTGACCTGCTGGATGAGTCTTCTTCCTCTTGAGCCCTTCCCCTCACTGGAAGGATTGACATGACCACCTGGGCCCCCATTCCCAGTAAAAACTCTCACCCGCCCCACGCTCTGTAGTCATTCTAATATGCATCAGGTTACCCCTAGCAGTATTGTTGGTGCCCACATAGAAGACCAGCAAGGGCAAGCTCCTCCAAGCAGCAAGCCTGAGGGCAAGAAAAGCTTAAGCAGTCTCTCTGCAACAACATGGATCCTGGCAAACAAGCCTCCTGAGACAACAGGTTAGAGCAGCAGATAGCTGCCTCCATCCCCTGCAGGAGGGGGTCTCCAGTAACTATCATTTGCCTTTTCCCCTTCATGTGAACATTAGGTTCAGGCTCAGATGGCCTTGAAGATTCACCATTCCCTGATGGGTCCTCTTTGTCCTCACCAGCACTGCGGGTATTATGCATATTCTGAAATCACAGATCTGCAGGTGGAGCAGGAGCCTTCCTCCTGCTGCCAGAAGTCACAAGCTTCCAGCCTTCTCCATCTTTACAGCTACCCCCACTACTCATTTAGCCAGGGCCTCCAGCTGTCCCTCCTTCCTTGCTTCGTGTAGTTCAGGCTCTAATCTTTGCAGAGTTTCTGCAAAGACCCTGTCAATCTCCTCTTCATTTTCCCTGATGGTACACAGCCTGTTCATCTCTCCCTGCAGCTCCTTCCCCTGGCAACTCAGCACAGGGACAAGAGCACACCTCTGACAGGAGAGGCCACTGCTGCTTCCAGCCCCAAGGAGATGCATTAGCCACTCACTGCAGGTCCAGATCTGGACAGCGACATCCACCTGCTGATACTCCCCCTGGGCCAAGGCCTCCGACATGCCAAGGGCATTTGCACCAGCTAGTGCTAGAAAGTGTGCCCTGCAGCAAGTTGAGATCATCAATGCATCCAAGCAGCCCCATGCAATTTTGAGCAGGGATGCTGGAAGCACTGCACACCAGCTGTGTTAACTGGTGCTCCTTCAGAAGCAAATAAATAGCAAATGGAAGCTGTTTCAAGGTGTGTGCCACTCTAGCCACACAGAGGAGAAGCTTTGCCCATCTCCGACCCTGCTGAGTCCCTTCTTGCAAGACTAACAGCCCACCAGACCACAGCTGACTTAGCCTGTGAACACAGTCATTGCCATGCACTCCCACTGCCCACGCTGCCCTCACAGCAAATTGCATCTTTGTTGGAATGTGTGTGCAAAACAAACACTGAGAAAATCATTCAGTGGACAGTGTTCTGAACAGCATGCACTCTAAATACAAAATTGGTTATACTTTGATATATATTAATATTACTATTTCACTAGTGTTTAATAGTTTAATATACAGCATATAAAAACATAACAATTTTGAAAATCCATTTTCTATAGGTTTGTACTTTTTCCAGCGTATATGTTTAAAATTCTCAGATCAGGTTTGCATATTTCTGTGATTTACTAAAAGCCGTATTGTTCCAAATGCTGCACTAAGTACCAGAGATGATGTGGGAACCTTAGGAAAATAGTTCAATAACAGGTCATAGAAAAATACTAACAGCCTGTCCTTTTTATTAGATTTATCCTGAAGTTATTTTTAGGTTGCAAAAGACCATTATAATCGTTTAGAATTACCTATGGTCCAGGCCACAGAAGTATGTAACACAGTTCTTTGTCAGAGTGAGGTTCTGAAATAATGTAACACATAACTTCTTAAATGTATAGTGGTCTACCAAAAAAAAAAAAAAAAAAAAAAAAAGGAAAATTGGCATTGCAACACTGATAGATTAAAAAACATATCTCTTTGCAATTACTCATTTAAAGATCTTGTATATTAGGAAGAAAGTCAGTCCTGGACTTCTGTAGGAAATTAATTAGGCTTATGAGATGAATTAAAAACTAAGATCTTATAAACAGGCATCTGATACTGTAGAAATGGTGTTGTTATACTAGGAGTAATTTGCAATAACGCAAGGAAACACTGCACTATACTGAACATGAAACAGAACAAAGTTACAGTTGTACATTCATTCTTTTTTATAAGCAAACAATTTTGCTCCTTTTTGAGCAAACAATTTTGCAATTAGTTTTTTTCATATTTTTTGTTTAGTACAGAATAAGGTATACAGACACACTCAAATATACTTTTACATTTAAATTTTATCTTTTTATCCTCCACTATTTCAAAATTTACATATGACTAGACAAGAACATTTTAGCATCATCCACTGAAACCTGACAGAATTACTTAAGTTTATTTAACTATTAGTCACTGAGATTGAGATGACTCACAAATAATCAGATTAGTGCTGAAAGCAGCTAAGTTTTCCCTTGCAATTTATAGGACTCTCAACGTGCAGCATTACCATTTCAGGCCATTCTCATACAAATCAACATTTGGATCAGTATCCAAAGAAAAGTCCTCAGGAAATGTGAAAATAACAGAAGATAATACTATTTTTGAGACAAAATTGAGAGCACTTCTGGTCAGTGAAAATATAGTATTACAGCATTTCTACAGCAGGAGATAATAGTAATACTTTTTGCCATCTAAATTCACCTCACTGCTTCTTTATAATAACCTACACAAGACATAAAGCTATAGTACAAGTCAGCATTCCATAATTTCATATTATAATTTAAATTAAATGAAATCTCTTTAATTGAAGACAAAGTTTTCAAGTTACAGTTCTTCATCCACTATAGAATCAATCTTGCATTTCATTTAGTCATATCCCCCTACTCTTCAGCACCATCTTTCTGTGGGCTTAAGCCCCACTGCTTCCAGTTACGTTACACCAGATGCAAGTGTTCACTGCAGCTGTAAAAATTTCCCTTCATGAAACTATGGCAGTAAAAGTTTGCAGCTACACAGGATCAATGTTATCAAGGCAAAATACAGTATACTGATTACTCACAAACTGAAAACAAGAATAAAAGGCCTATTTACATGGCTTGCAAACCTGAAATCTTTTAAGTTTCCCTAAGCCAGTTTTTTCTGTAGGTGGTAGGGAAAAAGAGTCAGTCCTGCAGAGCGTCTCCTGTGTTTCTCAGTTTGTCAGCTTTTATTGACACACTGGGTAGTCTCTGACCCCTTACTCAACAGATCATTCCTACCCTAGCATCTCTGAAATTTTTGATTCTTTCTAGCATGTCACTCTTTATGTTCTCTGCTAAAAGCAGTAAGCAACTCTAATCAGACAAGTCCTCACAGAGCTCCATATTGGTCCCTCAAAAAGATCTCATTTCTATAGACTCCCCTCTCTTGTACCAAAAAGAGACAGATGTACACATCAAATCAGTCTTTAGTTCATTGCCTCAGCTAGGAGATGCAAATCCCTACTGTGTCTACACATGAATGAGATTCTTGAAGCACAGCAGTTCCATAAATACATCAGATCAATGTAATAGTCAGAAGAAGGAAGTGGAATATTACGAATTATTAACAGACGAATAAAGAGCTGAAAACACTATGCCACTGCATAAAACCATAGTTAACCTATACATTGCATGCTGTGTACTTCTCCATCCTAAAAACTCTATAGCTGACTTGGGAAAAGGTACAAAGAAATCTGAGCAAAGGTATGAACTACCTTCCGCACAAAGAGTAATTGAATAGACAGATTATTCAGCCTGCAAGAGAATATGGTAGAAGACCATAAACAGAATTGAGAAGACAAACAGGGGATAATGGTTGTTTTCAGACTCGAGGACTTAGAGAATCAAATGAAATTAGCAAGTAGCAGTTTCAAAATAAAGGGGCCACTGCTAATGTACTGTTTAACTGTAGAAACAAGAAACTATGGAATCTGAAAGTTTACTTGGGTCCAAGAAGTATTGAAGAAGTTCACAGATGAGAAATCCAAATAAATACATATTAAATACAAAATCATCACTTCTGGCTCACAAATACCTAAATCATAGATCAGCAAATACTGAGAGAGTGTTCAATGAAACTATCACTCTATGCTTGCTTGTTCTTGCATTCTTCCCTAGGCATCTGCTGCTGGGGACAACATACTGTGCCAGGTGGACCTTTGGCAATTCTTATGTCATTACCATGGTAGCTAGACAGGCACACTAACATACTACTATATATGTAAAGATATTCTCTTTACCTTATTGGTTGGGGTACTCTGGGCACAACAAAAACACAAAACTTGGATCTTAAGCAAGTTTCATATTAACTAGTTATTCTGTAACTGGTCAAGTTTAAGGAAAAAAACAAAACTTTTTATGTTATCCTGATTCAGAAGAGGGGAAAAAAATGTTGTTTCTGACCAAATTCTGTTAACTGCTACTGTTGTATAGTTTTAACTTATTTTTCCTTTTTACTCCATAGTTAGTAGAATCAGTAAATTATTTCAGAATTTGCTTTATTTTTAAAAGGAAACAAAAGTAAGCAACAACACTCAAATCAATTTACTTGCATTTTTTTTCCTTTGAAACGTTAGAATTTTCTACCAGTTGGTATTTTGCCATGCTGCATTACTGTCAAATGATAAATCCAATCAAGGGCATACAACAGCTATTTTAAAGGCCCATGCAGCTAAACTAGCTAAAAATTCTATCAACATAAAGATCCCCCTTACAAAGGCCAATACTTTTAGAACATAAGCCAACTCTGCACAATCTACAAGACATTAATTTATGCCTTCTCTCATTTCAACACAGCCTTTCTGTAGTACATTCTTAAAAACGTAGGTCTTTTTCTTTGGTCAAGGTCTGTCTAGAAATCATTTTTCACAAGGAACATGTCATTAAGCATGCAGAACATCAGCCACATTGTACAGTAACATTGCAATATACAAAAAAAATCCTTCCGTACTGGAATCAAATTATTATCTTGCTGACACCAGGAAACCTCTCATGAAGCCAAGTAAAGTTTACATTTAGAAAGAATAATGATATGAACCTTAGATTTCCCTAGCAATTCCAAGCTGCCATATTTTTTCAGTGTTTTATGAAAGGACATTTGTCAGTATAGCAGCATACAGATAGTCTAATTGATGAGGTTTCTTCATGGTTTTAAACATCACTTTCAGAAGTTTAGTTTGTCTTAAGTTGGTAAAATCTGTACTTAGAAGTTCAGAGTCCCTCATCCTTGAAGAGCAATTATCTTCCTTCTGGTATGAGCACTAAAGACCTATAAAACCATAGGTGAAAGTTATTGTCTGTCTTACCAATGAAGGAGTAAGGAAATATCCTTCATGGTTGAGATACCATTACACAGCATGCTTGTGTGTGTGTATTTTACTTTAATAATTATGGATTTCCCATTTTAATTTTGTATATTCAATCATTTTTACTAAGTTTAAGGCTGTGTTTCCTAAGCTGTGGTAGGTGCCCCCCTAAAGGTTACATAAGGGAACAGGTAAGGACAGTGAAAGGTTAAGAGCTAGCTAGTTTACAGAACCAGAAGAAAATAAGCCAAGTCAGCGTGGTGCTTTACCCAGGCTATTTGGGGAGTATGTGAATAATAGAGTTTACTTGAAAGGAATAGTACAGGCAAGATAGATTGGAAAGTTCCCATGTAAAGACTGTCTTTAAAACGGAGCTTTCAGCAGTCTAACAAACTGTACGATATTATAATGCATTTATGTGAACTCTGTTCCCTCCTGAAATAACTCTGCTGTATTTACTTTCACAGTAAGACTTAGAAATTTTTTAAAGTGTAATGAGTTTAATGAATAAATGGCAAATTTGAGAAATATTTAAGATAAAAAATTACTCCCACTAATAAAATTTTGTTCATGGAAAACTACTTACAGTTGACAACTAAAGAGTTTAATATTTAAAACATTATAGTTGACAACTAAAGAGTTTAATATTTAAAACATTTAACTGGACATGTCTTACAGCTAAATAAAACTATAGTGAAGTCTCCTCTTTGAACTACTTGAAATCCCACACGTTTACTAAATGCAGGCAAGGATCTTCTGCTCAGAGCAGCTTTAAGCCATACTTCAAAGCTCATTCTGTAAAGCATAATAACTTGCAACTTACACTAATTTCAGTATCACAAAAAGATGTCAAACATCTTGCAGGGCTGAGTTCACAGAACAAGCTAAGGGCACATGAAGCAGGTAGAACAAATATTTGTAATATTTTACAGTTTTCATTTTATCAATATGAGGATTTTAGGTGACTTTTTCCATAACCACATTGACATTTTTAGCTATTAATTTCATTTAATGTATATGGATGAATACAGAAATCCTTCTTTCTCACTTGGTTATTAATTTACTTTAAATGACTGAAATAGAAATATTTTTTAAAAAGTATCTAAAAAGAACCTATGTTTGAGGCATCTAAATATGAAATAATGTTTTCCAATAAACAAACAAAATTTAAGAAAAATAATTTATTTTGTTAAAAACCTCAGAAAATAGACTCTCCCAGCTAGCTCTAGAGATTTTATGCCTGACACTAGTGACTTTAATCCTATTTCTTCATTGCACACTTGTTACGGACCTTTTTGTCAAATGGGATCAGCTTTTCAATTAAACAACGTTATTCCTGATATGAATACAATTTTGTAACATTTCAACATAAATGGAGCTACATAATCTGCATTTCCCCTTACTGAGCATTCTTAGTAACACAGAAAATGAACTTCCCTGGAGTAGAAAAGTCATTCCATTTTTTTCTTTTACCTACTGAAGATCACATAAAGAAAAAAAATACCTATAGAAGTCTGAAGAAAATCATTTCTAGTCCTCCAAAAGGACCTAATATTTTCAAAATTAAATTTTGCCAAGATTGAAGTCCTCAAAAGTCCAGTAAAGACATACTGGAAGGGTGAGAGTAAAGAAACCTGCGAATTCAGTTGCTACAAAATGATACAGAAATAAAAGAGATAATGTAAAGGACGTTTTAATTTGAAAAAATGTCAATAGTAACTTACTTCAGTGGCTTTATTTAGGTATGTCCCAGATGAGATGTACGAGATGAACAAACAAAAAAAGTGTCACAGGAGTACAAAGATTTGCATAAAATGTGTTTACTCTTCAATAATCCAAAAGGCAATATAAACTATTTGTATAAAGCACAGGATTTCCCCTTGTGCTCATTTGGTATTATTCCACCTGGACTATTTACTGCGTTGTCTTTTGAATAGTCTATCTAATTAAAGATGCCTAGGTACCAAGCTGTTTCCTTTTGTACTGTCTTTGAATGAAGTATGGAAGGAAGGTAGTAAAATATATTTTCTTCAAATTCCACATAAGAAATGAGACAGAATTTGAGAAAAGTGGGAGTTTTACTACCATTTGGCCATATATTATACATATAAGATATAAACAAATAGAGATGTTCAGCTCCTTAAGATTACAATGGAATTAAGTTTCTTAAATGGGTCTGTGTATCTGAGCCACTATCCAAAAAGAAATTTTCTCAGTAGGATAATTGTTTTATCGAATTGATTATTTCCTAGTTTGTTTGAAGGTGTGCATTCATTAAGATTAAAACCTAAAGCACATTAAAAATGTGAGTTCTTAGGGTGTTAGTCATACACTAAGCTGCAAGTGTTCAATATTTAGATAATATTTTCCATGCCAGGGGAAGACGGACCTTGGCTAAAGCAACTCCGTCAGTCTAAAGAGCCTAATTCCTCATGGAAAGCTGCTAAAGTATAAGGAAGGATACACGAACTAACGCGAGGGACAACTGGGAGGTTTCCAAAGGGCACAAATATATCATAAATACCAAGAGTTAAGAATGACCCATTTCTAGATGGATAACAATATTCTATTATTTCTATTTTTTTTGTCAATATGAGCTTTTGAAGGGAACTGCACTGTTATCCTGGAGACAGCTTAATTTGTGGATCATTTGTATTGATCTTATTACTTCTAGTACTTTGAGGTATTGCCCTAGGTTACAAAGGACATGGTCTTCTCTTTGGAAGATTTTCTTCACTCCAGGGTCACCCCAAATTAAATGTAATGTCATACCTCTGTGTGGAAAAGCACTGCATCATTCCAACAGTTTACTATGTACTATTTTAAACATGAGATGAGTCATTTTATTCCTGTTCATGCTAGAGGCAACTTGGCAATTAGTTTTGGTAGAAGAAAACTGAGGTATCTTCATTTTACCTTTTCTAGTAGTTGTCACAGAAAAGGAAAAATATATAGGAAGCAAAAATTCTTGGAGGAAATAAATGAACAGAAAGCATAACTTAAGCCAATTTATGTAAATGAATGAAGGAAAATACTACTACCTTTGATGAGACTATTCGGTTATCTGGATATCTCTGTGGAATGTATGCTTCAGTGCCTGGAGGTGGTTCATGGTGCCCAACATAAATAGTCCGACTGTCCACCCAATTCTCTTCTCCAGCACACTATGGGGGGGAAAAAAAAGGTGTCATCTCAGTTCACGCAGTATTTCTGCATGAAGATGAGTCACAGTATGAATTATCTAGTCATGTCTCTGATCATCAATGCATACACAGCCACCAATGTATTACTCCTACACCTCTATATATAAACTCAAGAACACTAAAAGACACAAATACAAGGCAACTGTCAAAACTCTGCCTTAATTGCACTGAATAGCACTTTCCCTTAAAGCAATAAAGGAGCATCCATAAAAGCTATTATTGACTTTGTAGTTTTATTACTGAAAAAAGAACGGTTTAAGATTTTTTCAGTCAAATTAGACTTTTATTAAGCGTTTATGTGATCACTACGGATTTCACCACTGACAAAAATCAGTATTAATTTAAAAAATGTATTTTATATGTGACAAGTACAATCTCATTTTTAAGAGTGGCCAGCCATAACTCAAGTCTTTTTGTTTCTAAAGAGAAACCCTGTGTTCTCTGAAATACTAGTAATAATGATTTTCCCAGACACCAAGCAAATTTAGGAGATCGTAGATTGCTAGTAAAAGACCTCAGCTTGTCAGCTCAAATCTTTTGCTCTTTAATTAAAGCTGCGTCTGCAACTAGAAAAAAGTAGATGAACCAAACTGAAATGTTCATACATTCCCATCTCAAAATCCCCCTACATCTACAGCTTGTCTAAAATCATCACTTATATGCTCTCAATTCACTGTAAAATTGTAAAATTCACTGCAGAGGAGCATTTGCATATAAACAAAATGATTAATGTGTTTCTTTTGAATTCTGATAGTAATTTTTTTATGTACTTGGAAAATGCTCATCCCTAAGTAGACAGTTTTACTAATTCTCATCTATAATATGAAAACTATTACTCAAGTACAGTATACATTTCTAATATCTTGTCCCATACATTGGAAAACTCAGTCATTAGCTCACTATTTTAATGCTATCATTAGGTCAGGTTTGGAGTTTTATAAGTAAATTAAATATTTAAATGTATAATCAGTTTAAACAGAAGAACATTGCTTTATAGTGTAATGTTGCATTTACACATACTTCCATTAAGCATATTAGAGGAAAGCTTCTTCTTTTCATCCTCAATGGCAACATCTATTTACTATATTAAATGCTTCCTGAGAGTGCTCCTGGGCATTGGTGCTCGATTGTCTCTATGGGTGAATTGTCAAAATGGTTTCTAGCAAACTAATACCAAGCAATTACTAGGGGCAGTTTGGTAGTTAGCATTGCCAAAGCATTGCTCCCCATAGCAGCTGGATGTAGTTGTATAGTTCTTGACAACAAGAGTTTAATCATATGAATGCCGTCTCTTCTTTTCTAGTTGGTCCCACTGCCAATAGTTGTGAGCACATTTACTTTACTAGTACAGACAGAGCCAGTAAGTCTAATACAAAAAAAAGAGAATTCACCCTAGTATTGCCTTCACTGGTTCATTTCACAAGATTACTCCATTGTCTTAAGTGCGACACATACGCTAAGAAGAAATTTCCAACATAAATTATGTTAACAAAGTTTCATAATACCCTGAACACCTGGAGTAGTTATGCTTATAAAACAATTATCTATGTGATTTGAATAGCTTTTGTTAGAAAAAAATGAAACTTCAAAAATATAGAAAGAAAACCTATTCTACTCAGATTATTCACCACAGAATAGCTGAACAGTCATGAAGTGAAATGTAAAGTGCAATAAGAAGCTTAAACAAAAGCAACCTTTGCTGTCCTACATGTGTTCTAAAACTAGTTAAAGAGAAACTTAAATTATTATTAATTCTTGCACTTTACAGAAAAACAAAGGTTGGAAGCTACCAAAAGGTAGCTTTCAAAGGTTCAGAAGCTACCAAAGACCAAAAACACAAAACTAAAATTAAGAATAAAGGTTAAAAAAGCTTGTATTTTTAACTATCCTAATCTAAGACCCCTAAGAAGAGATCCTTAAGAAGCATGACACTAAGACAAGTTACCTATAAAGGAAGTAAAAACGAGAGCCATTCTTAAGACAAATCAATGGCCTAGTCACAGTTAGGTTAAACTCCATAACTATTATTGACTTCAGTGAGAGTGCATGTACAACATTTCTCAGATACCAGATCCCTGCAGTGTGGACCTGAAAGTAGAATGCAGGTGAGTTTAAACAGTAATCTAATTTTCCAGGCAGACAACCCCTTCTGTAGCTCCAATTTGACTTGCTGCAGTTCAAAAGCAGACTGCCATTCTAACTGTTTAGGCCACTTCTGAAAAACACTTCTGAAGACTAGGCAGGGTTGACTTGCAGTGAGTCTAAGTGTTTTGGAAGGAAGTAAATTGCAGAGAAAAAGTTTCTATATTCTATCATCCTTCTATGGCAAGAACAAAAACTGTTATCCTTTATCATTCTACTGGCACAGAACACATTTTACCTTTCCAATATACTTGAATGTATAGTGCACGCAAATGATGTACTGATGCTTGTGTCAAATAATGGAAAATGGAAGAGAGCATGAGATATTCCTGAGCAGTAGATTAGATTGTACAATATACTTATTAGTTTTTCTGTTAAGAAGGATATTTCAGACATACAGCAACATGAAGATTATTCCTAATACAGTCAAGTGCCTGAATCCAGAGATGATTGCATAAGGGATGCACACACAGGCCAATGGGAATTCAGTACATAAATCTTTGAACATCAGGAATAAACCACTCAACTTCTCCTTCCCTCTACACAGGCGCAACCTGAAAATATATTTCCTATATTTATCGTGAACCAATCTAAGCAACTTGGCAAGGACATTATTAGTTCATATAAGCATTTTTTATTTTCACAGTACAAGCTGACCTTTATCATGACAGTTAAAACAGTCCTCTGTGAAATTATTTATCAACCTTGTAAGAATAAGGGGCAGAGCTCTTTACACAGTATTCTCCTATATTAGTGCCAACCTTTTCATGGTTGGATGCCCCTAGAGTACTGTAGTAAAACTAAGTAAACCAACTTAATGCCACAGTCCAAAAGTTGTATGCCTAATGAAAAGTTCCATAAAATTTACTTTAAACAAGGATATCAGATCAAGACAAACTCTTCTGCTAGCTCAATCAGATCTACTTTTACTTTAAATTGTTAAAATCACCAAAAAGGACAATAACATAACTGTAACAATTTTAGCTATCTGCTAACACAGATTTTTTTTTAATTTTTCAACACGTTGACAAAAAATAGTAAACTAATGTACTTTATTAATCTAATTCAAGAAGTTGACATAAAAACTTCAAAACCTCAAAATATTCACAGTCCAAGTGTAAATTGTAGAAGGAAGCGTGAGGCTATATTACTCAGAGAGGTAAAACTGCAATACAAAGAGAAGTGTCATGCATTATTCAGTAAGGCCACCAAGGAACTCACTTCTACCAATCGGTAAAATATGCTTTTAGGAAAACAGCCCTGTAAGTCACAATGCATGCCACTTATGGAAATCAAAACAAGACATTTTAATGTCTGGTAGCGCTAACCTACAAACGCAAACACTTTGAACAAACAATTCTTTTGATGTTCAGGTATCTTATATGAAAGATCATTTACAGAATGACACCAGGGTAATTGAAAAAAGGAATCTGATGCTGCGACTGGTACAATGAACTGTACTCACATGGGGTTTTTATTTTCCCTTTTTTTCTTCCTTTTTTTTTAAGTGCTATTACTTAAGCCCATTAAGAATAAGTTGAAGAAACCATAAATAAACCTTTGCATTATCTGTTTCTATTAATAGTATAAAGCTCAGTGTACTGAGACCTAGTTTCATTGGCTCATCAATGAAGAAACATTACTTGGTTTTACTCTTTCAAGCAGGGTCAGCAATACAGAAACCAAAGACCAGCAAAAGACTAAGTCATCTCTACATAATATATAATAATACATAATAGGGATACTGAAGATTAGACCTTAACAAATGTTTGTCTTCAGGAGAAAATACCAAATATTCATATATCTTTTTCAGATTTAAAAATTAAACTGAATTTAGCTTCAGATTCACCTGAATGCTATTCTGCTAATTTTTATCTAAAGTTGATTTAAATAAAAATATCTTATATGAAGAGACAAAAGATTGTCATTCAACAGGTGACAAGGAAAGGATAGTAGGGAGATATCAGCAGTTTTTCAATCTTTTACAAGAGTGCTCCTTGTGGTTAATTTAAAAATGGCCCTGTAATTTTTCATAGAAAAACAAATGCAATGTGATCAAGTCCAGGAGAATAGCCAACCAAACTGTTCTTTGCGTTTTATTTTAGTTCCTTCCTCCCGAAGCTATTTTTAGCCCATTAACTAAAACTGAGCATACACAGCAGGGCTGTCATTACAGTGGGTAGATCTTTGAAAAGTAACTGACCGTGAAAGATTCCAAGTCTTTCCAAGTATTTTTAGAAAACTGATTTGACTTATAGTTTGAGAAATCAGTGGAAACATTGAATGACATTTACTGACTCTCCACTTAAAATACCAATTTGGGCAAAACTAGTAGCAACAATCTTAGACTCAAAATTACATTCTCTCTCCAACTAATGTAAACAAAACCACAATAAGAATAAGGTAATATGCATTAGGTACAGCTGAAAATTCAGCTAAATCTGCACTGGCCAGGCTGGAAATATATGTCATGCAATATTCTCTCTTTTTTTTTTGCTAAATTCTTTCTCAGGGAGAATGTGTATGTTGGAAGAGTAATAAACAGATGGCACACACTAACCATAAATTTGCTAGCAAAGAATTCTCAGACTCAGTGGTAATCTTGCTCAGTCAGGCTATAACTAAGGTTCATTCACATAAATACATTTTGCACTCTTAGAGGCAAAGTTTGGCAAAAGACTGCTGTTTCAATAAAACGCTACTATTTGATCTCAGTAAAGCAATTAACACTTGGTAAAACTGCACACAAAGCACACAGTCACTCAATCACTTAAGAGTATTAGGATAACAGATACTGACAAGCTATTATCACCCAAAATCTGCATGAAGTCCTAAAGTTGCACAGATCAAAAAGCTTTTGCACGTAAAATATTTTGCTCTTATCTAACTGGGTATGTTACTATGGGTCTGCACTACAAGATGTCCTCAGTTTTTAATTTTTCATTCAGCAGACAGAAAAAAAAAATCAGTATCTTAAGAAGCTGTAACTCATAGGAACTCATTCTCATTTGTAATCTCTTAAGCAAATTGCCTCATTTATCATATTCCATTTTTGTCACAGGTACTGAGGTACTGAGAACCTGTTCTTTCACACTTGACTCAGCATTCTGCAGGTTAACCTGCAACCAACTTCCCTATGGAAACAATGGGGCAATGCTTAATTTTATCTAACTTTTCTAAATCCAATCAAATCCACAGTACTTTTAAAGTTAGATCTGATCTATAAATCATAAAAAAGCAGAACCCTATACATTTTATAAAACTGATTTTATCTCTACAGAATAAATCTATATTTTCTCTTAGAATTATTACTAGTAATTGCTAGCAAGTAAAACGGATTAAGAATTGAAATTGCACACTTTGCATAAAATCTCATGAATCTGCATGTATTTCTCCGTGGAAATACAGGGCGAAATTCATACCCATTAAAAGGATCTTAGTAAGATCTTAAATATTTGGCAAACTCACTAAGATCTATACAGAGCACTGAGTAAGATTTAAGTTTTGTTCGCAGCATTATATTAGCCCTCTGTATGGATGAACCAAGCTCAGAACAAAGAGTAAACATAACTTTAAAGGCTGTTGTTTTTGTGTGTGTTTCATATGAATACAGAAGGGGACTTATAAAATAACTCAAATACATATTTATCAGATAAATTTCATATCAGGTTTTATCATCTGAGAAAGGACTACCTCAGTATTGGGTATTGTAAACTGTATGAAACAACTTATTATATGTATCTGTAAGCCATATAGACAGCATGAGCAGTTAGACAGCATGTAGACTTTGCTGTCAAACTACCAATTTAATGGAGGTACTAAAAGCAGATCTTCAGAGGCAACCATAAAAAAAACAAAACAGCTCCTCTCCCCCAGAAACTCCCTCTATGACATTCAGAAACCCCTATGACAGAATTAACACATTCCCTATGGGAAATGTCATGGCATGGCAATCTCATGGGATCTGTTGCCTTATATCGTTGCTACAGAGTATTCACTGCTAGATTTCTTTTTAGCAACATATTTTAACCCTTACATGATAACTTTAGTCAGATATAATGCTTGAAAATAAAACTCTCCCAAATGCCATAGCCTACAAATCACACAATGTTGGTTATCAGTATATGCTGAGGAAGAGGGAAGATAAGAAAATAAACATTCTTTGCCTTCATTTAGGTTACTTTATTTATGAATCTCAGGTTAAGGGATGCAATTAGAAATAAAGACTGGTAAGTCTTAACTACAGAAAGCAGTGCTAACTTGATAAGTAAATTACCTAACCAAGCCATACCTATAGCATTTGGTGAATTTTTTTTTCTGATGCTTCCTTCTGGTATGGACACCTACTACCATCTCCTGTGAGGTTCTCTTGCGTGTCCAGGTAGAAGGCGAATGGCTTCATAGTGATAAGCTGCATAAAGTTTTGTGACATTGCTGAAAGTTTGGAAGAGGAAATGCAGAAACATGATGGCATCATGTAAAGTTTTGTAATGCACACCAGCTGGAACAAATGTTCCGACACAAAAGCAAATATTTTTGTAAAATACCTAACATTTCTGAAAATGTACTTTAAAATATATTTATCTCAACTTTCCAGATCATACCTCCTTGAGTAAGATACTCAGCATAAAGGGTTTCTAAAGATATTCCAATATATCTACATTCAAATCACATATTAGTTTGTACAGTTCTAATATAGTGCTTTGTCTGATTTGCAGTTTAAAATGTCACATTTAATTGAATTCCATATAATATATACCTGATTGGTTAAACCATCCAACTTGATGGCTGAAAAAACAGTGATTTGTGTTCCTCTTAAAAAGAGTTACAGTAATTCTTTGTTTCAAATACATAAATATTTACCTAAGTTATTCAAACAAGGTAAAGATCACTCACAAACATGCAGTTTAAACTTCAAATACTGCTGACGTATCAAAGACTTAAACTGGCACATCAGGTGTAGCTATTTGTGATACTTGTGATAAGCAAAAGAAAATCTTCTGTGTGTTTTTCCTGTTTACTTCCATGAAAAATTGTGTCAAAAACAACACAGAGTCTCCCATCCTTTTCATACATCTGATATTGAACCTATTTCAAGGAAACATTCAGGTGATATCAAAAAGGAAGATATGCAAAATATGTGAATTACTGGACAGCTGGAAAAATGCTTTTGTTTCACTTCTTTTCCTTCTTCCCACTGTAATGACTGTCCCACATTTTGCTCCTTGCTGCCTATACATCAGCAAGATACAATAGGATAGGGAGAAACTGTGCCTCCCTGTATGTCTTCGCAGCCCCAGCCAAGAACTGCTACATGGAAATCCTTTCAAATGTCTGTCTTGCAATTAGAAAGGCAGATGAGAAACAAACTACGCTGTGTGTAGACGTGACAAGAGAAGCTAGAAGAGACTAGTGTCACATGAGATGCCCAATACTTGACAGCCTTGGCACTTTAATTAATTATAAATGAAGTTTATATCTAAGTAGCTCCAGACCAACAGCTGAAATTTGAGTTTGCGGAGAAAACTTGCAGCTTCGCTTGGTGCTAAAAGAAGCTGGAAGGCAACAAGAACAAGTATATTTCTTGCAAGAAAACTAAGCAGCTCTAAGAACTGCACGCACTGGCAGCCAAACTCAGAAAGCTTTACAGATACTTCAGACTGCAGGTTACTTTACCCTTTTCATTGCTAGGAAATAACTGTATTTGCTATAATTCATCAAAAAGCTGGGAAAGAAAGAAGAAAAATTTTGGTTCATCTTCCAACTGAAATTTTTTTAATTGCTGTTTTTACAGTATACAGATTTTAAAGAAACCAAGAGGATGGAGGGAGGCAAGCAGTAGAATATGTTCATTCAAAAATAAGTAACAAATCCCTAGATACACCAAACTTTATTTTCTTTTATGTGGTGATGTTAAATGAATAAGAAAAAACAAGCAAAAATACCTGCATCGACCTTTTCAAAAGCACAAGTTAATGCATATGGGGGCAAATATTCATGAAATTAGATACAAATAAATTGACTGATTCATTCTTAGAGTAGCTTCAGATTATTGAAGGGGGGTCATATTCTAATACACCCTTTAAATTTACAGCAGCAAATTACTCTACCATCAGCCATCATGTAGATGTGATCAGAATTGGTCAGAGAATGACAAAATCCTCGGCCAGGATTTCAGCAAATAATGAGCTCATATTCAATTTATTTGCCATGCTTCTGTTCAGACACTCTTTGAAGTGACGCTCTTCAGCAAACAACTGTGTGAACATTCATTTAAGCAAGCAAGAAACAAAATACAGTATTTTTGTACAGTACCTATGCTACCAGCAACATGGAGGCAGTCCTGCAAAACCCTCAGGCCAAAATCATGCTATGATTTTATTCAAACAGGAAAGAGATAAGCAAGTGGAGGAGTCAAAGTTCTGGCCAGGTTTCCAGAACAAAGACAGCTAAAAGACATGGGTTTTTATATACTTTTTTACACTTAGTACAAGGGATGTCAAAATGTCTCATCTCTATGTTAGCTGTTTTCTCAATTGTTTGGGTGAGCCATGGACAAAAATGCACATAATACCTATTGCATTCTGCAGCCTACTGACATATCTGCTGATCAAGAAGCCCCTCTATTCCTACCTTCCACTAGAGAAATACACTGCAGTTTTCCCCCAAGTTAACATCATCCTCTTTCCTTGTAAACCTTTAAAAACAGACATGAAAAGCTTCTGGAATGAAAAAAAGGTCAAGATTTTCAAGATTTTGCTGCTACATGAGACCATCGGCTTGAATGCCTGTATGCCACAACCACTGCGTGAGCTAGCTTGATATTTTAAAGTTTCCTTCCAACTCATGTTACAGTAATCTCCTCTTTTTCACAGCCAGATAGGCCTTTCACAGTCATATTGGAGACAGGCTCATGCTGACTTACATTTGTTATCAGAAAATATCAGGAGGCCGCACTTAAATCTCACAAGTTTATTGCAAGTGCTAATTACTCACCGTTGTGATTGGTAACCAGTCAAAAAGGATTTTCATTCCTCAACAGATACACAGCTAATGACATTTCAATTCTGGCAGAGAGAAGGTGAGAATATTCTCTGCTATCAGCATATATTCTAACAATTTTAACAATCTGTAAGAAGTTCTTAGAAGTCTTCAGGCCGCTGAGTTAAGACACCTATCACAAAAGAACATCCAAATGTTGTTGCATAGTGTTCAATCTGTAATAATCTAGGGCTTTAGTCCTTATGTTATATATTTATACTGTAAATTCACCAAAGTATTTGTTGTAGATAAATTCAGATCTATATATGTCTTTATACATTCATATTTAGCAGATACTGAACTACAGTTTCTTAACAAACACTCACTTACTATTTAACACGGTTTTCTTTGCTACACAGACAATAATTATGTGAAAGCACATTCAACCCTTGGACTGACAATACACCATTGCATCCGAGAATTTGTTAGTAAATTAACTTTTATCTTGTTAAATCAAGCTGTCAGAATCCAGATTATAAAACACTATGTCAATTTTAGCATAATGTCTCAATAGCATGCAAAAAAGTATATATATTCTAAGTATTAGAGGTGTCTAAAGTGAATACCAAAACACAACATTCTTATTACAGTTGGCACCATATTTATAAAATTCAATTCACAGAAACACTATTGCAAGTATTGTTATTAAAATTACTGAAATAATTTATCTTGTCTAAAAGGCTTACTATTTTAGTAAAGTCGTTCATTTTTTTGTCAAATACTGTTGCACCACTGCAATAAGCCTCTTCTGGGGATGGTCATCTAAACCTCAGTTTTTCATTGTATGTCAGTAGCTATGCTAACCAGAGCTGGACCCTCATCAGATGCAAATATGCAAAGATAAACAAGAGAGACAAAACAAACTATCACATGGACGCTGCAGAAAGTGGTATGACTGATGTTGGTACCTGTTAGTCTTCCACACCTATAACAACAAAACTAAATCCTCTGCAAAATTAGCACTGGTTTTCTTTTGCACAGGTGTCATTTTTTTGACAAAGCTTAAAACAAAGATCCTTCTCCCCTGATCCAGTCCCCAACTTTTTCCTCAGGCTAAGAGCTGCCAGATTTTATCAGCCTGCATACCATCCACAGAAGTAAACAGATAAGATACAAATGACAAGTTTGTGCTGCATTACTGTCAAAATGGCAATACTAATGGTCAAATTGTACTATGGGTAATTACATTTTGCCATACCCCCTGCGGCGTCGGTTACAAATTATATACCTCACTTTGTCTTGTATGTGATTGTTTTTGAGAGCTATTAAAAATAGTCACATCAATCCCAGCAAGCTATACTTCATCTTGAACAAATCCTATATTTATAGCTCTAAAATAACTTGTTCAGAATGTTCAGAATGGTAAGTGATTAATAATATATTGTTAGAAGCTATTTAGTATTTTCCTGCATCTCCTGACTTTTTACTGTGCACTGGCACCAAATCTCCTGTGATATAAATTTAGTTTGGTGAATGCTAACACACACAGACACAAGTCTGCCTGGATATCAGAGAGGACCCTAACTACAGATTGTTATAAAGATTAATGAAACATTTATTTGGCGCTGCTTAAAAAACTGACTTCAGTTTCAACAAAATTCAGACTTGCATAATTACACAACAGTGTTCCAGAACAACTCTGACACACTAATAAAATAATATAAAAAATTAATCTATTAGTTCTTTTAACACCACAAAGTAATGCCATATATGATGAAGTACTTTAGCCAAAAGGTCACGTGTAGGTTCAAGTACCAGCTCACAAAATTATATTTTGCAGTTTTACCTACCATCATATAGGTGTTGATTATGAAATAGCCTGCTTGAACCCTATGTTTAATTATGAAGATCTTTTAAATTATCCAAAACTAGAAAGCCTCAGGATCATAAATCTGAATTCAGATGAGATCTATACTGAGGAAAAGCAAGAATTTTAAAATTGGTAAATGGCATGGTCATGAAGGATGTTCATCACCTTTGAGTGTTAATGTCAGGAGTATGAATAAACCTACTCATAATGCATAAATAGCTTTATGACACCAATAATAACAAAATTTTTGGAATACATTTTGTTTTCACTGCACTTAAGGAATGTGAAATCCATCAAGATAAAATATTATTTGACAATGCCTTTGATGTACTAAGCTTTAAAATAGTATTTACTTTTACTCTCAAGGAACAGAGATGTAATGATTTGTAACTGAACAAAATGAAGTACAATAAATATTTCACAATGTATTACTTTTACAAACATCAAAAGATTTATTTCAAGAAGCAACACTGCTATGGTAACCAGTCAAATATTTTAAAAAGTAAACTTTCGTAATGGTTGCTACTATTATTTGTATTTTAAAAGTTAGATATTCATACAAAGGATTATTTTACACTCCAGGTATTTCTTCTGCCAAATATATGTTCAGAAAAACATAAGAAAAATTTTAAAATATTATAGTCTACAATACGAAAGAAGAAATAGATACAAATATTAAGTTGACTAATCAAACAGTTAGAAACTAGTAGCAGTCACTATTCAAAAAAAACTCAAGAGCCCAGAATATAGGTATGTATAGAAACCTGCATAGCTGTTCTGCTCTTTTTCAGAACATCAAACATATGTTATCCAGATAATTAAACAGCAAACCGCAGAAGTCAAAACCACCAGTGGTTAATAGTCAAACCTAGGGAAATAACTAAACTCTTTACAGTAAGTACATTCAGAAAAATTCCAGTATCTAACTAACCTATCACTGAAAATTATAATAAATCAAGATAGGACAGAGGAAAACAAGGAGGGACTCTCAGGTTTTACTATCTGAAATAGTTTAGTGCAGATTGGGTTAAGTTTAAAATAAAATATCATCAATAATACACAGAGGGAACTTTTCTTGACAAAACGAAGCTGAGGAACACTTAAAATTTTTTTTCAGTATATATTTAATCACCATACATTACTAGATGTTAATCAGCAATGGCTGGTCAATATAATTGTGTAATCCATACTTATAAAATTGTAATAATAATAACATTAATGATAGCCAGGAAGTTTACAGTAAGGTTAATATAGATATTGTATGCCCAACACATCTGTAGTCAAGCTCCAGTACACTGCGTATTTCTTGATCAGAACTATCAAACTGGAGCCAGGATCTCTCAACTTCCTGTTCAGACATGAAGCTGCCAATAAATATTCTACTGGCATTGAAAAACCACCATAAAGAACACAGAGATCCCTAAGTTTAATGCCAGATGTAATTGCAGCATATGTGGTACACTGATTTATTCACAAAAAAAGAATATTTTCATCTTTGATACCTAAGGTATTTGCCCCAAAGTCTGACATATTATGTACTGCTAAAGTATTAAAAGAAAATAATCATATATTTATTACTTCCTAAATTCACATTTTGAAAACTGAAACTGTTATTTATTTGTGGACGGGAGAGAAAAGAAAATTAAACTGCCTAAAAGTTAAGGCTTGGCCTGATGTTTAGAATTGCTGAGTATCTGAAATTCTCAGTAATTTCAACACAGAGTTGTGATTATTCAAAAACTAAGAGTAACAGACAAGCGGAACTTAATTTTTTACCCATAGCAAGCTTTTACTGAAGTGCTACAAACTAAACTGGATGAAGGGACAGAGTGCATCCTCAGCAAGTTTGCAGATGATACAAAAATGGGAGGAGTGGTTGATACTGCAGAAGACTGGGCTGCCGTTTAGACAGACCCTGACTGACTGGAGAAAGGGGCTGGCAGGAACCTTATGAAATTCAGCAAAGGGAAATGGAAAGTCCAGTACCCGTGGAAGAATAACCCCCCATTGAATCAGTACAGACTAGAGGCCAACTGATCAGAAAGTAGCTTTGCAGAAACAGACCTAGGTGGCTCAGGGGGTGGATCTTATCAATGTGTATAAATACCTGACGGCGGGAGTAAAGAGATGGAGCCAGACTCTTCCCAATAGTGCCAAAGGAAGTGACAAGAGGCAATGAACAAAAATTGAAATACTAGAAACCCCTTTTAAAAATAAGAAAAAACTTTCTAACTGTGAGGGGGGCTGAACACTGGAACAGGTGGCCCAGAGAGGTTGTGGAGTCTCCATCCTTGGAGATACTCAAAACCCGATTGGACATGGTCCTGGGCAGCCTGCTCTAGCTAACTCTGCTTGAACAGGAGAGCTTGACTTGCTCATCTCCAGAGGTCCTTTCCAACCTCAGCTATTCTGCGATTCTTTGGATGGGTGGACACTCATAGACAAGACTGACTGATATGCATCTCAAATGACAAGGGTTCCAAGAGTTCGAGATAAGATGAAGCTTTATCAAGCTATTATCAATGTCCATAGGTCAAGCTATGAACAGCTCAACTCAAGATACAAACAATCTTTTTACCTGGTCACATCTTCTACTTCCCCTCAGATCCTGTAACTGTTACAAATTCTATTTTTTTTTCTTTATTAGGAAAGACACAGCAGTGAGCAACTCTAGTCCAAACTTCTCAAAAGTCTTCTATTTACCTACCGAAGCAGGATGATGAAGGAGTCTTTTTTATTATTGTGTATGTGGTAGAATTTTCTGTTACTGCTACTTCCCCATTTCTGAACATGTAGCTTAGTCAAACAACATTTAAATAGCCCTCTATGTTGTAAAGGAGTAATCTTCATTGCAGTTCTTGACAATCTACTTTCAAAGTGTATTTGCATACTGAGACTTTACCTTCCTGCATTCTGGCTGCACATTCTAACACTGCATATACAGTGTTAAACATTTTTAGGTGAGGGGTTACCAAAGCCTTGCTGTGAAGCCAGGGTGGTCACTGGATCCGAGACTCATCAAAAAGGTGAGGCTGACTGAAGTCAACAGATAGTCCTTAACTGTGGACAGGGGTTCAAAGCATAAAGGAGAAGAGTCTTATCCATCCTGGATGTTGTTAGATACAAATGACTTACTTTATTTTAGTAAAAAATGTGGCTACTTCCCACTTTAAAATGTAAATCACACACTGCAGCATTCATCTACAGTTCAGCAAGCAAGCTCCTGAATAATGCTGTGTGATTGGTGCCAATATAATTATACAACATAGGGAACATGCTTTTGAAAGCTTTTCATGCTGTGTACCTCATTTTATCTATACATAGATGAAGAAACGCCCATATTGAACTTTAATATATAAAAACTATTCCATGTCCTTCATCCAGGAAAGCCAAGATATCGTTAAAGAAAGATTTTTCTATCAAGTCTAGAACTGTACTGTACAGTGAGATTAATATGTTCTGAGCTTCAATGATTTTGATAATAAAGGCAAAGCAGGTTATGTAGCTTTGTCTGGGATGAGACGATAAATGTAATCTCAACCTCCACATGTCTCTGTTATTCAGTGATACAGAAGAGATTAAACAGCCTTTTGATGTAGCAGGTTTCTATTCAGCGGCAAAAACATACATAACGCGTGAGAAGGCACTCACTTCTGGGCTTTGATTTACTACTGTGATTTCTTTGATGTGGCAAGGGATGAAGGCCAGTAATTTCAAGACATCACCCCCTCAAAAGTTTGTGATGGGATAGTCTCTTCTTGCCATAAAACTATCTCTCTAGGGGCTCTAGCAATCTAAAAAATCCCCTCTCTTCTCCCCAAGAAGATGTACCCCACATCATTAACTCACATCTTAAAAGAGTTAATGAACTACTCCCTAAAAAAATGTTTCTCAAACTATAGAGGTGGATGTGTCCTTTTGCCATTCTTTCCCTTTGCTAATAAAAATAAATAAACAAATAAATAAATATATAAGAAGAAAGAGAAGACAGAGAGAGAACAGAGAGGGATTAAACACATTTCTTCTGAATAGGAGACCATAAATGAAACCAACACTAGCCAAGAGTATCTTACAGAAGCTGGCAGTCTCCTATGCCCCACACAATGGGAACCCCTACCATAAGTCGACTCACAGTACAAAGTACACGCTGGCAGGAAAGACCTTCTTTCATTTACTCAGCTTCAAAAAGCATACATATACTTGAGGACGTGACAGGCCCTATGGGCCCTTAAAGAACCAAGCAGAGAGTATCAGGCTTATGGATCTTCTCTATGGCAGTTCATCTTCATCTTTAAATAGAAGATACCTGAGAAGTGTTCCTTCAACTGAACAAGTATCAAAAAAAAAAAAAAATCTTGAAACCAGAAAGAATTATCAGAATTATCTGTTTTAGTCTGCTGCTAAACAGCAGGCTGATGACAGGCTAAAGAATCCACAAACTGAAACATCCAAGTAATCATAAAAGGGGAAAATGATCTATTTCATGTATTTTTTCCTTTTGCAACATTTTTTGTATTTAAATTTTATACACATATTTAAGAAATGGAAAGGAGAGCTGTTACAAAAGCAGAGAAAAATAATTTCAGTAAATTATTTTCTTTCTTAGTGTGATCTTTTTCAAAGCAGTCCAACTGACAGATTTTCTTTTTAAAGATTGAGTTTTATTGAGCATAAGACCTGACCTATTCCCAGAACCCCAACACACCCCACCAAACAATGTGGCTCTTGCTGTTTGACTACAAATTCCTGGAAGCAGGCCAAGGAACAGAAAACACAACTGCAAAGGTTCAATTGCTGCAAAACTGGGTTAGGAAAAGCAATGAGGAGTTTCAACCTAAATTGTCATGGTATTTTTTGCATCTCTGCATCAAGGAAATAAGTGAACATGAAGTTTAAGTTGCATATCCAGTACACTTACTACACTACAACACGTTTACCAGATATTCCTTATTTGGAAAATACAAGACCACAACAACTGAGTACTTTGAATCATGCTTTCACATTCACAGATCTTCTCAAATGATTACAGATTTATTGAGCAATCTGATCTGACTGAAGTTCAATAGAACTTAAAAATGGGCCATATTCTGAGCAGAGGCTTGGCCCAGACAGCTTCCGGAGATGAGTCTAATTGGTTGCATAAATTTCCAGACAAATATCTACAATTTAGATGAACCTGGGGGAAGCAATTATATACTATATCTAAAACCAGTTTAAACTAAGTTAATTGACTATCAGGTCAATTTTAATTTACAAGTGTGTTTGTAATCACAAGCCAGAGCACTCTGACATTTATCCTATCATGCCGTTTTTTACTCTTTGCCTTATTTAAAAATATTTACAAAAAAGGGCAAAGCCCAAATTAAATCAGAAATTAATGTCCTGCGCCTTTTTTTTTCCCCAGAAAAACTTTCCTTAATAATAAAGTAACAGAAAGTTCTACAAAACCTACTTCAGTCATATCACAAATACACAGTCATAATGAATGAGGCATGTGTGGCTTCTGCAGAAGAGCATATGATCACTTTTGTAAAATCTGCACGTTTCCAAATGGTTTTGATTACACGCTGCACAATTCAAAACACATATTCTAGAGGCAGGATCAGCTGTCCTGCAGGCAAAGAAAACAGGGCAAGATATCAAAATTACAGTAACAAAATTCAGATGATAGCACAAGGAGTATTACTACAGATGAGATAAGCTAATCATTGTCAGTGCCCTAGCTGGTAAACTAACAGTTGGTAGCACAATGTCGTACTGGAGCTATTTCTGTCTACTTCTTAATACTTCCCCTTTTTTCCCCCCTAAGAAGATTTAATCTATAAATAAGAGAGGTGACTTCACGGGGAAAAGTCATTTACTTTTGCTTTCTAGAAATAATTACTCTCTCATGTTTCTAGAAAGTATTCTACCGGACAACATCTCAGAAATAAAATATATTTAACAACTGCAGATTAAACATGGTCTGGAAGGCTGCACATGAAGTTATTCTCTAGAACTGGCAATTTCCAGTCCAGTTTTCTTTGCCACACACAAGATGGAAATACTATGCACAGTTGCTGACTTGACCTCTCTTTTCAGGTATAAATCAAATTAAAAAGTAAGCCCAGCATCTTGTCTTATAGATAAGCAGCTATGACTACAAACAAACAAAATCTTTTCACACTTACTTTATTTTTCAGAATGTAACTTCATTTGAGGCCTTGCCACAGCTAGCAATATCACTGACCATATCCAGCAACCATGTACTTGCAACTAGACAGCTGATACAGATATATGCAAGATATATTAAACTATACAAGATATGTTAAAGTCTAGTGCAGAGAAAGATCAGGAGTCTACCAGTTATCCTGTTAATTTTTTTGTAGTACACATGGTTCCTAAGGGGTTAATTATACACCCTAATTTGAATTCAAATGGAGTAAGCATTCTGATCGTAAGAGATAATTACTTACCTTGTTTCTTAAGTTGATTATGTGCTTATGTAAGAGGCTATCTAGTGGCAGCTGGAA
Source organism: Dromaius novaehollandiae (assembly GCF_036370855.1). NCBI lineage: Eukaryota > Metazoa > Chordata > Aves > Casuariiformes > Dromaiidae > Dromaius > Dromaius novaehollandiae. Next base: position 154,238,516 of record NC_088098.1, read on the forward strand.
CATTTTCCTTATGCTGAACCACTGCCTACAGTCAGTGGAATACTGTGTAGTGGAAACGACTCTGGACTTTTTTTTCCTAATGGTAGGTCAGGTTCACACCAGTTTGATGAGTTCTGGGATAAGCAGGAACAAGGATATTATCTGGCAAGTTCCATCACAAGTGAGTTAAATGTGCTATTGTTTTGAGTTAGACTTTAACTTTTAAGGAGCTGCATTATGGATGACATCCTATTCAAATAGTTCAGAACATCCTTTTTTTTTTCCTCTCCCTTCCAGTGATGATACAATGTTACAGAAGGAAAAAAAACTCACCTCAGTTGCAAACTTCTGGATATTTTTCTGAGGACACTAACGGAAATCCATTAAGTAGGATAACAGTTCATCTCTGGGGATTTATTTACATTTACAAAAATAATAAGAGGAACGTATAAAAGCTATATCAAAACTTACTTGTTCTTAACATAAATTCTTCTAAATGAAAAATGTTGAAATCCTACAATGATTATACATACAAGAGGAGTATACCTCTAATTTTATGCTAACCTCAATACACTATAAAAACATCCTGGAGACAAGGCCTGAACAGATCTACTTGGTAGGTGCAGACCTCAACCAGATACACAGCATTCTCTCCTGACTCTTTGTCCCTTGTAAATAGAGTCAAAATACCAACTGTCAAAGAAAAGCCATGATTTCACTTGTATATATTAATCAATGCCTTGCATGAAACAGAACAAAAACTGTAATATTTAAAACCTGAATAAGTCATGCACATATACTGTATACATATATCAGAAACCTGTATCCTTCCTCACATATACTCTAATAAAAGGACTATAGGCTATCAAATGAAATCTTCGCACTAAATAAAAGCAAAGGCTTGTATCTGTAAGGAACAGTGCTAACCCTGGACTGTTAATAGGGAATCAATACGAAATAACAAACTGCATGCTTTCATGTATTCTAAATGTCACAGCTGAAAGACCTGGGAGATGCTGTGAGAAGAAAGGCTGCTATGTCCCAAACACAAAAGCTACGCTGACCTAGTGGTCCTATAAAAATTCCATTTTTCTTAGAAAGCTGCTTAGTTTTCTATAGCAGTAATTTTAAAAGTCACTTTGCAGCAAATCTGTAAGTTCAGTATCAAAAGCAGATGTTTTGAAAAACATCTATATATTGAGTATTCTTGTGAAATGACAAAATTTCACTCAGACCAAGAAACAATAAAAATATCATTTATCTACAATAGTGTTATTTATGTCCGACTGATGAAGCTGCTTACTTCGGATATATTAAAAGTACGGAGAGGGTACAAGTCCTCTCTACCTACTGTGGCAAGAAAAAGAAAAACAGTATCACCTTCAGAGACAGCTCTCTTCTCCATTTCACTCAGGGAGCTGAAACAGGATGAATTTTAGAAGGAAGAGTTTTCTTTTAATATGGCTGTGTGAAAGAAAGTGAGGTAGGCAATGGAGATGGAAGAGAGGAAATATCATGAAGCAGCCCATGCTAGAGAACCTGTATCATCTGGCAGGTGCCCATGCTTTCCAATTAACGTTCAAGCACATGGTAATTTTACCTCACTTCATTATCCGCATTTTAAGTTATGCCTTAGAAAATTCTAAGGTAAAGTTTTATTTGTAGGAATAAATTGTTATGTAGAGCTCTAGAAGGAAATTCCAATTTGTGTACCAATGGAGTTTAAGATACCAAAGCTACCTAAGTGTTATAACTGTTAACTGTACTTTTGAGAACAGTCTACGAAACAATTTGTTTGTGTCCACATATTCATGAAAAATATGCTACTCACCATTTTAAGGGTCTCAATACTTCAGTAATAGCAGATCTAATATCAGCCTAAAGGTATATTCTAAATTATTGTTCAAAGTAGGGGGAAGTTGGTGATGAAAGTAGGAAGCTAAATAAAGCTGATTGACAAATTATTTTAGTAAATTGTTATTAAAAACCGCATTCCTCACTTTCTTAGGAAAATGGAGAAATGTTCCGGAAAGTCCAAATGTGCACTTTAAGATAATGTGTGCATTAAAATAATCACCTCTTGTAAGACTCTCCTATCACTTTAGCTTTGCTTACAAGTTAGTCATTAAAGCAGTGTCAATACTGCCCATTCTGTGAGAAAAGCACGGTTTATGTTTTCTAAACAAAAATTAGTTACTCTATCACATACAAACAACCAAGAGTGCAGAAACAGAGGAAAGAGAAAATGTACACTTGAATAGCTGGTAGGACAAAAGAGAAGTCTGTTTCCTTAGCAGACTGAAGTACTTTCAAGGACAAACTTTTTGTTATATCAAGGCCTGAAACTACTTCACTGTTGAAAACATTTTGGATAAATGAATACTAAGTATATGAATAGGTTATCATTACCACGTCTTAAAAAAAGAACAAATATTATAAAGTTTGATCTTAACTCAGAAGGTATTTAAATCTCAGATAATAATACATTAATATAGAACATCACTAAAAAATATTCGGATCTGGATTTAAAGACAGCAAATAAATTTTATTAGTCTCATAACTGTGATGCTACTTGCCTTAGGTATACATCAATTATACAGGTTAAGGCACACTGTCTCAGTATTCTGTGGTTCCATGGCATGAAATATTACTCTATATGTTTCTCTAAGTTTTCTCAGTGTAAGATTGTCCTTCTAATTCTCAAATAGTATCTCTGGCTTTTCACTGCACTTTCTCCAAGACTTAAACAGCTTTCCAACAATGTAGACACCAGAAAAAGAAAGGAATAGCATGCCAGTATCATTCCTAATAGCATAAAAATCTCCTTACTCTTAATGTTTCCACTTTAACACTATATACTTATTAGAGGTAAGTGCAATATCATTTATAGATCCTTCTGTGCCATGTTATTTAACTGCACAGATATAAAACTGGACAGATGGGAGGGGATTTTTCTCAGATGTAATGCTAGGTAGAAACCTTATGGGTAAAAAAAAATTTTTTTTTTAATTTGTTAATACATACTTTGGTTTCAAGATGAAATTTTGCATTTTTTTCCCTTTTCCTCCCTTACCTTAACATCAGCCTCCTTATTGCCATCTCCACTCCGAGAGGGAAGTCTAGGCATTTCTAAATATTTTAGAGAATAATACAATATTAGGTTTGCCAAACATTTAATATTTAGTAATGCTCTCACGACAAATATTTTTATTTACAGTCCTGGTGAGCCTGAAAGAGGAGGTGATACACATGGACCACCCGTTCTGGTGAGTTTTGCAAGTTCTCCAGTTCAAAGAAGGGGAATTAAGTAACACCATACTTATCCCCAGAGGGATTTTCTAAGCAAATTCAATAGAAGATTGACTGGTGAAAGAAGTGAAAAACCAGCAAGCAGAGGGTTATATATTAGAAGAGGCTAGACCTACTTAAAAAGGGGAGGGAGGGGGTACACTCATCTCCCTGAGAAAAATCCTAAAGCGGGGAAAAGATTTCCCCATGGTAAAGATGTGAAATTCCCCAATACTATTTCTTGTACTTACAACAGATGAAAAAAAAATTCTAGATGACTGGAGTTATTAAAAAATGAAAAAGCCCACACAGGTCAACGGGCTTCGGAGAACAAGAAACATGCTAAACTGCTGACAAGAGGAGGCACCGGTGACACCGTAAACCTGACTGAGCATCGGCCGCCAGAGGCTGTTGGCACTGGGTGGGTGGAAAAATAACAGCCGTTTACCGTGGCAGTGCTGGCCTGGCCACGCGACAGTCCATCCTCTGAAACCAGGCCTGGCCGAGGGGCCCCCGCGCACCCCTGGCGCGGCCCCTCAGAACCTTCTGGAAGGAGCCCTGCCCCCTGCCCCCGCATGCCCCCCCAGGCCACAAACTGCTGCAGGCGCGGAGCAGGGCCGTTGCACCCTGTCCCCCTCTGCTCATGGGGGTGAGGTTCTGCGGAGAAGGGCTCCTACGGATATGGCCACCTGGGGAAGACCTGCAGTGAGCACCTTCACACCTTCCTCCTCAGCGCGAGAGCCTTTGGCACTATCCAACTCACTGTTTTCACACACATGCTGGAGAAGAGACCCCAGACTTCAAGCGCAAAAAGGAAAACCAATACTTGGCTTAAAATTCAAAACCTGGCGCCCAAAGTGATGGGAAAGGAAATGGGGGGGGGGGGGACAGAAGGGATGGCAGGCGGCTGAACTAGCTGTGCTGCGGAGGGTGGGAAGGAAGGGAGTGCCCAGTCGCCACAGCGCCTGAGGCGAAAGGGTCCCATCCTGACAGACATGGCTGTATGGTAACTCCCACAGCACTTGCCCCAATAGCCAAGGGTGTGTGTAGGTAAAGGGATGTACTTTGCTTTTGGATAGCTGCAAAGACCTAGCCATAGGATGTGGAAACCATCAGCAGAGTAAGCTAGGAAGAAGGAATTCAACCTTTAATCTTATAAAGGACCATCTGCATTCTTCTTCTTCTAAGCACTCAGGATTTACTGCTAAAAGTGGCTTTAAAACATACACTTCTGGAGGAAGAAATCAGGTCCATACGATAATTCAGTTTCCTGATGTTAAAACAAAAGGCTTTTTTGAAAGTCTGGCAGCAAAAAGTGAATTCACCTCTGAAGTTACACAAAACAGCCAAAACACATGGTCTAACCCAATATTGCTACTCTGTAAATCCCAGAAACTTGGAAACTTTCATCATCCTTCTCAAGCATAAGCTTTTTAAACATTGGGAATCACTTTACACCACTGAATCAGTTAACATACTATCAATACCCTATGCTTCCTGGTAACAGGAAATAATGCAGCCCCTCTCGACATCTGAAAATGAGCCCAGTACTAGATTTTGCACTGACTGTATCACTTACTGTCGCATGAGCTAAGCCTCAAAGAAATTCAGTAACTACTGGTCCTGAAAGCCATTTCCTTTTAACAGAATCATAGTCATGACAACTGACTATACCACTGGACTTTTTTTTTTTGTTTTTCTTTAAAACAACACATTTAACCCCTACTCACACTAAAAGCTTACTAGACTTTTAAAGCCCAGACGATAACACTGTTCTTAGACTGCTTCTCTTTGTACAGGTACTCAAATTGCCAGAAGTTAATGAACACCCTACATTAAAATAAAGTTTGAAATTTTTCCATTATTGTATTTCACTTTGTAGGTACATCTAACTGCGGGTGGCTTCTTTGATCACCTTGCAAAATCTTACATCTTTCCATTTTCACATAGAGCCAACATTTCACCAGCTTTCTGTTCCTGACTCTCCAATATTAGTTAAGTAGTTCTAGTGTCTTTGAAACTATTACACACCAAATGATCTAAGCACACTCCTATTCTCTTGAAATCTCTCCAAAAAGGCTATTCTTCTTTTATTGCTAGCTTGTCATTATTGGTTGGTGCCACTTCCTTCAAAAGTAAGTAGCACTAAAACCTATTGATTCAAGAAGTTTCACTCCAGGGAGTTCACATTAAATTCAGACAAATGATGAAATTTATTGGATCGTCCAACTGCCTTAGTTCAAAAATATTCTGGGTTACAAAACAAGACTAAGAAATCACATTGGTGATTCCTTAAAATTAATAAATACATGGGAAGGCCCATATCAAACACTTTTCCTTCATGTCACAGAAAGTAATAAGAATTAACACAGGTCACATTTATTACTTTTTTTTCCCTGTTCTCTTGTATTGAAAGAAGAGAACAGATTACATTTTTTGCTAGTAAGTGCTAATTAAAACATTTATTTCCAGTGATGTGAATTATATCAATTTAAAATGATGTGAAGCTGTTTTAGAGAGATAATTACTACCTCTCCACGCCCCAGATTCCAAAAGTGTCCATATCGGGACATTTTGAAACTCTGATCATCTCCATACACTTTCCTTTCCCTGATGAAGCCCTTCAGAGATGTTCTAGTTCTCTTTAAATGTCCCAAGATAGAAACTCGATACTAATGCACCAAGATTACCAGTCACCACTGTGTCCAAGAGGACAAATTTGATAACATAAAACGAGCTTCCAAATGATAGCTCACTGTTGCTGCTTTTTCCCTTCACAAAGGAATAGTGCTGAAAGTGCTAAAAGGTTCAATTCAATTTGCTAAGAATTAAACTAATGACCAAGAAAAGTTTTACAGATATTTTCTATAGGTTTTTAAATACAAATACCATTTCCAAGCATTAGTAATTATGGAGACTGGTACAAATATATGATAAAATTTTGCCCTGCAAAAATCTTTGCCAATTCCATCATCACTTACATTTAGTCATTACTCTGCTGTGTTTCTCCCAGTACCAGACATAACCAAGAACGAACACTGTGCATCCAGTTTGTGTCAAACAGTGCCTATAATACTTGTATCAGCTTCACATTTAAAACAAAAAATTAACTCAGTTAGCTCAGCCTTTTATGCATGTTCCCTTAGCTATATCTAATATCAAACTAAACAGCAAACTACCAGAGAGATATGAAAAGTTGAATAAAACAGAAAAAAAGAGCTACTCAGGCTGAGCAAACGAACCTCTGAGCAGGATCTAAAGGTTCCCTAGCTCAGGCTCTAGAAAATTCACGTGGAGGTCAGAGGACCTTCAATAGCCAATGTCCAAGCATACACAGATGAGTAGCCCCAGCAAAAAAAAAGGAGATAGTAGCTCAGGGAAAAGGTTCTTTGGCCACAGATTTTTACAAAAACGCAGCTAGCCTTATAAATTCAGCAGATGGTTAGACTTCGCTGCACCTAAGTATGACGCCGTCACACAAATCTTCTCTGCTCAACAACTGCTACTCCTGCTCAAGTTTTTGAAGGTTCTACAACATGCTAGGTATACTAAAGTAAACAAATTTGAAGTTAACAAAATCTGGGTAACTTAACATCAAGAATAAAGATCTTTCATACACAGACGGAAAGTCATGTTAGTCCATGCCTCCATAAGCAGGTCTTTTTGTTTGGCCTTGAGAGGCATACTACCAAAACCCAGAAACAACAACAAAAAACTCTCAAAACACAAGTAGTCTCAAACACAGATACAGAACTTCTACACTCCTCTGAAGGTCCTCATGTTTATCAGCATCACTTCTATCTTCTACCGGGGCTGTATATACTGCTGGACAAAATTAATCTGATAGCATCCTTCATCGGAACTACTGTAGAGCCAGTCAATGACACAATATTAATTCTCAGCCTCTACTGGACCAGAGGTGATCAAAACTACTTACATATGTCATGCCATTTCCACAAATCAAATGAGCATAGACCCCTTTCCACTATTCATCACCAAAAACAGAGAAACAAGCAATGGTATTAGCTAAAGTTTTCACGCTATATCATATCTAAGTCTATAACCTAGAATGACACAAATCAAGTAACTTTAGGATGGGCAGTGAATCTGCAACTACTTTATTTCTCATCAAAATCTTTCTTCCATGTATGAAACACAGCAAAGTAGCAAAAACACTTCTTTCTCCAAGTCAGGTAATTTAAGAACTTCAGAAATCTTACACATTTCAAAATGTTTATATAGAACAAAAAAGACCACATCAACATTTTTTCCTCCTCTGTTACTTGTCTCTCCACAACATGTGATTACTCCTAATTATAATAAACTTAATTTAAACATAGTATGAATAAACGAAAATGATTCTGGAAGTACAAATGAGTACAAATGGCTCTCTTGCTAGACTTGGTGTGGCTAATCTTACCTGCACTGATGGAAAGAAACTTAAAGTTTACACGTTTCTGGTTTTAATTGTTATTGTATGTATGAGCAGATTCCACCCTTCTTCCCTCACCACATAAACTACAACTAAGCCTAAAGCAGTAAAGTTGGAGATTCAATTCAGAATCAAAAACATTTACAGGGTAATAACCGATTTTCATATGTATGGTGATATTGTAGAAAAAAAACAATGTTCTCTCTCCAACAGGGTTGTCTGCTACATGCAAATCTATCCTTCACTAGTAAGACCTGTTGCTTCCGTCAACATCACATTTCAATAGGTTGTCTTATAGCTAAAAAGGCAAAAGCCTGTGTCCTCAATATTTTAAGAATCATGCAGTGTTACTTTATTATGCATAGACTCTTCCCTAAGTATTGTTTGATTTAGAAATCTGAAATTTTTTCCATCTGTTTATTCTTATGTTAACACAAACAAAATAAAAATGTTTTGTTACAGCACTATGCTGTTTTTTTTGTTCCTGCAAAAGCAGGGCACATAGAATTTCAAACTTCAGTTTCTGTGCTCTCTAAGTAATCATATAATAAGAGATTAGCAGTTAACAATGCACCAGTTGTTACAGCTAACAAGACTTACTTGTTGGTGCAAACAAGATATCTGCTAATATTATTGCATAAATTCATAATAAACATGTTCAAAGGGAGAAAAAAATAATCTGCAAAAACAAAGCAAAAATGCAGCCAGTTTTACTGCAGGCATCACAAAGGAAGACTTTTCAGAGCCTCACCGCAAATACTGTGCTACAAAGTGTCACGTTAAAAAAAAAGGACTTTTCAGGGCTTTGTTTGCTATACCGCTTCATTCCTAATTGTGTTCACAGCAGTGTGATCTAAGCGGCTGAGGTGGGACTTATTCAGGATTATTCCAGAAGAAAAACCTTTTATGAATAAAAATGTTTCCTCTTTCATGAAGAAGAAGTAAGCTATAGCATAAGCTGTTAAGTCACCAACACATAATATGGTAAGGAACATCCTCCTATGCAATGTGTCACTTGCTCAATCTTTAATATAGTTTGAATTGTTATAACCTAGATGTGTGGAAACAAAGGATACAACACATCCTGAACAAAGAAAAAAAATTTCTTTTGTAACACATATGAAAGGCCCTCCAAACACTACCTGGGGCTTTATCTCTACGCTTTTATTCTCACAAGGGTACCATGCATAAGATCTCTTTTATTCCCTAAAGAGAATAAGCGTTCTAATAAAATTCTCCTCTGCTCTTTCACTGTTTATATTATTCATCTCAGTTATTAAAAGTTTCCTTCTACTGTCTTCCTGTTTTTGTGAAAGCGTTTTCCTACATCCACACTGCAGACAGGCTTCCATCACAAAGCCAGGCTCACACTGTGTTCTCGTGACTAGCCGGGCTCATCCTATTCTTCGCTGATATGCAGCTCTAACAAATGACCAAAAATCTGACCATAAAATCAGTTCTACCCTGAGAATCTTCACAGCAGAGATTAGAGTGAGTCAACAAGAGAAAGCAGCCTTTAGGATAACACTTTAATAAAGAATAACAGAACCTTGAGCTGGGTCCAAGATCAGACAAGCACCACGACCATATACTGTATCATAACATGATGTGTTATTTCTGCATCAGTGCCTGAAAATGATTAGAAGAGCTGCACAAACTGCTTTTATCTATCCTACAAAAAGACAATCTCAAATCTGATATCAGCTGTCCTTCTGAATTGGAGCAAGGAGAGAAATAAAATCCACAGTCCTTCATTTTACTACAGCAGAATCAAATGAAATTCAGGGTGGAACAACAAATCTGCTTTTTTGTGGAGAACTGCCTGATAATGAAAGCCAGGAAGCGGCAGGCTAGACTGAAATGGTATGAGCCCAGGTGCCCAAGCACTAACGGGCCCTTACACTGACCTCTTGCAGTGCCTGGCAAAAATGTCAAGCAAGTAAACAAACTGGCTGACATGCACAATGACAGACATGGTGGCCAGCAACATGAAGGCTACTTCTACAGCTGTGGACTAAACAGGGCTAGAGTGTGGGCTAAACTGGGATCACTTACACTGTTTATTAATTTATTCCTGGCACAGTTTTGGCCTGGGTTAACTAGTACTCCCACATAAGATTCCTGACAGTGACCTGGGGAATAACACAGGGCAAAGACCATTCCCACCAGAAAACATGGATGAGTTTGCTCTCTTCTGGTAGGAAAGTATGCTTTGCCATATGGATGGGAACTATTCCATACCACTCGTTCTTGGGGTCAGAGTCCCTTGGGACTGCTTTATTTACCAGTATAAACATGATCATGGAATCCCACAAGTAACTTGCGATCCTTTCGAATCCATCAAACCCTTCTCAAATTCATAATTATCAACAGTTTCAAAGTCACAACCCGTGCATCCTGCAAATATGAGGTACCTATTCCTTCCACTGCAACAGAGTAAACTACATTACATGTGGCACTACATGTGCTATAAAGCAAATGAAATACATACACTTTATCAGGGTAGAAATGTCATATTTAGAGAGTATATTTATCTATGTAGGGGATGACTTCCCCTTCGTATTGTTTTAAAAAACATAAATAATGTCCAAACATAACTTTTCAGTCATATCAAACACAGATCAGAAGTCACTGGCTGAAACAAATCAATTCAGCACAACATAAGGGAGATGGTAAAATCCTTAAGGAAGTTATTTTGAAATTAATTTAAATGCAGGTGTTATTAAAAACATACTTAATCCTCAATGACATGAAGTAACAGAATCTAAGAAGTACTGGAAATTTCACTCAGCGAAAGCTACAAAAACTATCAGGAACATATGTCCCAAGCAAATGGAAAGTAAACTAAAAAACCTTGAAGCTCATGAGATAAAGGACCAATCCAAGAAGGGTATCTTGATTTTCTCAAGAAGAACAAGCATATAAGAAGCAAATGAAGATCATCAAAAGTCAACGTTGGACTGCTATATAGCAAAGGTTTGGCAGAGAACAAAGGTAACCTAGACATACCATCAAAAGTGCACCTCATTCTTCAACAATAAGCACAACAATATTGGTCATGAGATCAGCCACATGACTAGTGAGAAAAAGTACATGAACGGGAACTACCACAACAAAGGCAAAAGCAAAGCTGTACCGATTTAGCATGCTCGAATTACAGGAGCTGGTAATGGCCTCTCCAAAATTCAAAAAGAAGTGATGTGTGAGGAAACAAGTCAGGAAGAAGGATTTATAAGCAAATCTACCAAGTCCAGGTGGTACCGCACAACTGTGGAAGAATATGTCGCATTCTGACTTCGTGAGCAAGCAACTGGTATGTTAGAGCACAGTGGTAAACAATGCTTTCAGTAAGTTTTGAAGGAAAGAATAATTAAACATAGAGGAAAATGGAAGACTGCATAAAATGCAATATGGATTTACCTTACAGGAATTAGACCAGAGTAGTGTTGGCTTTTTTCCCTGATTTTAAATACTCAGGAGACGCATGAGATCTGCTTGGTCTGGTCATTGATACAGCATTTGATAAAGTACCACAGAGCAACTGACTAGATAAAACAAAAGCTGGAAGCTGTGCGTGGAGTTTCACAACAACAGTCTGGGATCAATATTATAAAATATTTTCATAAATAACTATGGCACTGTCCTACACAGTAGTGGTGCATTTTGATGACAACACAAAGCTGGGCACCAAGCGGGATATGGTACAGAATTGGGATATTGTACTAGAACACCTTGAAAACTATAGTAAAAAATGCAATAAAATGTAATTGTACAGAGTACACGATCAAGCACTTCTAAGGACTAACAGCAAGAACTGTGGCTATGAACTGGGAGTTCATTAGTTGGAAAAGAGCCAGAGGATGAGATGCAGCCTGCAGAGGAAGTATTGTATTGACGTCATTATAAACGGCATGGGCAAGATCTGGAATATATCTATGATTTTGGTCCTCCTTATTCAAAAAAGATCAAACTAAAACAGGCACAGAATAGGGCTATCTCCCTAATCATCATGGAAGTACAGAACCCTGCTGATAAGAAATTAAAGCATCTTTGTTTAGTTAATCTAGGAAAACTAAGTGTGAAAAGAGATGTGGCTGCCCTCTAAAATACACTGGAATGAGAAGGAAAAAGACCAACACAAAGTTAAAGCATAATGTTGGCGTATGAACAGATGTGTATAAATTATCTGTAGGTTTGGCTGGGATTAAAAGGAAGCTTCCAAAAAAGTGATTTTTTAGAAAAAAAATCTTTCTAATTGGAGAGATAAAAAGATCTGACAATTCCTAAGCTTGAACTTGATAAACTGATGACAAAAAAAGCCTGGCAGATTCACAAATAATGCAGGCTGCCTAAAATATGAAATTTGACAGAATAAAAGCCTAAATGCATTAAAAAAAAAAAAAACAACAGGTACTGCTAATCGTTTACTTGCAGACATATGCACTCTCACCGAGAATTTTTTAAGCCACCACCAAGCTATATATTTTTTACTAGATAAATGTTAATCTCTTAAAATATATTTTCTTACAGAAACATAGTCAATAGAAGTGATATGTCATTCTATTTTATAAAGTGAGTCTACAAAGAGTACTTCAGAAAACAGCTTAAAATAGTCATCTGAGGCATACATTTTATTTTACTAGAAGACTTCTACCAAACCTAACGTCCCATATTGTTCATCTAGTCTATGCCTGAAATGTCCTTGTATTCCAGAATATTATTGCTTACAAATATCACTATATGGTAGGTGTAGTCAGCTATATTTGTTGGATGTACCTAATAGATCATTGTGCAGTCAACAGAACTGGCAGTGAGTCAGAATTGAAAATTAGTGCCCTCTTCAGATGAATGGAGGGAGCTCAGAATTTGCTTATTTCAGTTATCTAAAACTAGCAGGCTGTAGCCTCAAAGCTGTAGAGCTTTGCACCTATTTACATTCAAAAAATCATCTTAACAATTAGAAGTGGAGCTTGTTCTAACTGTTATGAAACAGCTTTGGATACCAAGAGAAACAGTAAAGTACATAAAGAGAGCAGCATGACCCCACAAGTTTCACATTTTTCTTCTCCATAATGCAAATTTGGATTAACAAAACAAATTAACATTGAAATAGCCAAGGGTCAACAGTAAGGATAATCCATTACTGTGAAGACACCATAGTTAAAAATAGTATTTTTACAGAAATGATTTTGAAGTGCCTGAATGAGTGGCAGTATTCAACTGAACGATAGAGTCCAGGTTTAAAAACAAGTCTAAATGGCATGGCCTTTTTTGCATAAATGACCCTATCCATAAGGTACCAGTGGATTCTGGCCCAAGAAAATAGTACTCGAGACATGACTGGGAGTATCTGCACAGTATGACCTCATAAGTATTTTGATGTAATTACATTTACGTTGCAGTTACATTCATTTTGCAATAGGATTTCTACAGAACATTTTCTGGGTTAAAAGGGTGACTGAATAGAAACAGCCTGAATCACAGTCATCATAGTCTGTAACGGAGCCTGATTTTCCCTCCTGATTCCCTCTTAGAAGCAGGGAGCAGTCTGAGCCTGCAACACAGACAAATGAAGCAGCTTCTCTTCTTGCTACGGTAGGATCAAGACAACACTGTGTCATGGATTCAATACTGCTAAATGAAGTGTTCCTGCTTCTGACCGCACAGCTGGTGCGGCAAGATACAGATATGGAACGGCAGGCCAAGGGCAGTTCCACAGAAATTTCTTCTGCCTCAAAACGTAATGGTACTTCTTGGTGGAGATACCTCGTGTGTGTGGCAATCACTGAATTTACTAATTGCAACAGATGTTTCTGGTGAAGGAAACCCGAGCAAAATGGTGATGCCATACCTAGCTAACATGCTAAGCTATGGCTAATGGAAAGCTACCTACTTCAGTCTTATAAAGACCTACAGATAACATTTTTTCAGTTATCACATCTCAATTAATATATTTAATCTCCCACATTATAATAACAGCTTACCTGTAAGTGTATAACCAATGTGCCTGAAATTAACAGCTGACTTTTAACAGTATTTGACTCACTGACCCCCAAATCCCGCTTATCTAGTGGCTTCAGTCAGCAATAGCTAAGTTCTTAGCACTCCCTGAACAGCTACCAAGAATGGGACTATCAGCATACCCGACTAGGCACATTGATGGCTCTCTGGGTAAACTGAGCCACGTACTGAGAAGTGGAACAGTGTTCTACACTGAAAAGCAGACAACTTACAGTTCATAGGAAATGAGTGGGTAAAAGGGCCAGAAGATTCTTAAATGTGGTTTCACGCTCAAGGATTATCTAACGTGAGCTCAACTGCACATCCTCTCACCAAAGTGGCTGATTCAGAACACACTCTGAATTGAAAACAAGGCTGTAAACCACATCCTAACTGCACACATGAACATTCACATGTAAAGTGACCAGAAACCCATGTATAACCATGTGTATGACTATAAAGGGAGCTGGGAAGACTGTAAGAACATCCAGTAAGTAAGTCTACAGCAAAGACACTGCAACCTATATAAAAATTATCTTTAAGATTTTCCACAGAAGCTTATTTGGTACTCACTTGAGACAAAGCTTACAAAATGCTGTCTAACTGTATTTGTATTGTTAAGTGCTTCTCAAACTTGACTGCTCACCAGAGACAGCCATCAGAGAGAAGAATTTCTCTCTTCTGAAATATGAAGAAATAGATGTGACATTCAAATCAAGTTTCAACGAAATAAATTCTTAACTCAGAAAATAGGTTAGGATGGGTATAGGAGCAAAAATACTTCATGTGTAGAATCAGAGGAAGGAATTCATATCTAGGAAGGCAAACATCTCAAGAAGTAAAATGTGCTCTGAGTACACAAAGATCAGTAGGTCCAGTATTCTCATTTTCCATACAGTTGATGAGTCCTCCAAGGCAACAGCATTGTCTATGGGATAGCACCATGTACTGGAAACCAGAAGCGAAAGAAGCTGGAATGAAGAGAGAAATTTCCTGAAGAAAAGGAGGGGTTATGAAAGGGGAAAAGGAAAATAAGTAAAGGTCCTTTGAGAAATGTTATTTCTTCTGATTTAAACCTGACACACTCAGATGTCACTGAAATAAGGTTCTTTGTAAATATGATGCCAAGTTAAAATGGAAATCGACACACAAAACAAAGAAGCTACTCTATTCCTGACAGAAACCCATTTAAGAAAAATATGCCCTACTAGCAAATTGCTAAGTGGTACTGACACTCAAACAATACTTAGATAAGGTATTTATTTCAGACTCCATCAGCACTTATAAAATTATTTGTCATTTTTCCAAGGGCTTTTTTTGTTTTGTTGCAGTAAACTTAGATAGCAAAATTTCTGGAACAACTGAAGAGATTTTCCTTTTATATGCAGTGCTACAAATACTGCAATCCACTTATACTCATGTTTCCATATCTTGATTTTAAAAAGGAGCCCTATCTCAAAATAGTATGAATCCTTATACTTTCCACACATTAAGTGAGAGAATCCCTGTGACGTCAGCTTTGAGAGGATATTCTCTAACTGTGAAAGCAGAATCCTTCTGTGAACGACACAGTTCTTTAGACAATTTCCACTACAGTGGCATGTAGAGTAAATTATGCAAGCCCAGTTTTTCCAATAATAATACAGCTATATAAAGTGACAGAACCACCAAGATTCATTTTTAGTTGAGAAGAAGACAGTCCAAACCCTGCCTTTAAAGGAAGGCATTTCGTGTTTAAATCTCAAACATTCAGTGCATCCAATGCCTTAAGATAAAGGGGAAAAAACAGGCACAAAGCAAGCAAAAGCTGTTGAAAACATACTTTTCTAAATGTATAACAATCTTACCCTCTTCCTACATTGTTCCTTCGGTTTGGATAATAGTTAAGAGGCATACATCATTTTAGCCAGCAGCCCGTATTACACAGCTTTGACTGCTTAGACAGTACCCAAGTAGCAAAAGGAACTAATTAATTTACTGCATAAATGGTAAACCACAAAAAAGAGAAAAGAGACAGAGGCAATTCAGTGGTCATGTATTTGTAGAGTGCCAGAGTCAGCAAACAAAATAAAAGTAACAGGATTTCTAATTACTTGAACCAACACATTTCAGCATTTCTAACAAATCAGACATTATCCGGGGTTGAATTCATGCAACATTTCTGCCTAGAGACAAGACTGCCACACACAAACTGCAAATGAAGCCAAATATTTTTACCTTTAAATAAATCATTTCCAACACTCACAGTCCCTAAAGGAAAACCTGTTCTAGCCCTCTGCAATCTTAATCGTGTTACGGCCAATTTCCACACAAATTCTTGCACAAAATAACGAAATCTTTATACAGGAGGAAATTTTAAGTTGCAACACTAAAATAGCAATAAATATTTAAACCGAAGCTCAGGAACATTTATCCCCTGTTTGTACATCACTTTTGCAGAAAACACAAATGGCAAAAAGACTTTAGAAACTAATTTTTCTTCAAAAACTGTGGACCTGGTGTGGATTAGTCTGCATTTTAAACTGGAAGAAAATTCTCCTCTAATAGAAACTCTTTAAGAAATTGTATACATTCAAAAATGTTTGAGAGCAGTGTCACACAAGTACTGTTCTTTAACTACTCTGAAAGTCCACTCATGATTACTACCAGAGGAAATATTTAACAGGCTTTTGAAAATGCTGAGTTTTCTGTAAATAGAAAAAAAAAATTAA